>NC_140588.1:117397690-119953005 GCF_964204655.1 Triturus cristatus
TGATGCACTCTCCAAAGTTATTAACAAAACAAAAATAGCTTTTCCTATGGAAATATAAACTAGGTCCTAACTAGAACTACCTACTAGTGACTGCCAGTGGGTTATATATAATATATATATATATATATGTATTGCCTACTGGCAGTCGCCAGTAGGTAGTTATACTTCGGACCATCTTTCCATAGGAAAAGCGTTTTTTAACTTGCCTATATCTTTGGTGCTGGTTGACGAATCTTCACAGAACGTTCCCAAAAAAGTGCCCTGGTGAATCTAATTCAACATGAAAAGTTTCAGGAGCAGAGAAAAAGGGGTGTAAAAGAATGTATGTTTTCCCATATTAATTCCCATAGAGCCTTTGAACACGACTGCAGCCCAAACCGCTGTACAGAATTACACCACATTTGGCAGAAAGGTAAATTTGGTTACACAGATTGTATTTTGTGTTATCTGGTCTAAATCTGTTCAGTTGTTGTTGAGAAATTTAAAAAATATTTTAAGTGATTTCTGTGGCTGGGACAACTTTGTGAAAAATAACAAGCTCGTGCAGGGAGATGCAAATCTCTTCATGGTTTGCAACACTTCAACCAGGAAGTGTTGACAGCCATCTTGGGATTCGGCTTCACCCGAATCGCAAAAGCTTTTTTTTTTAAAAAAAAGGAACAGGGCAGGGTAAGAATATCCTGACCCACGAGCCTTGGTCTTGGGGTCCACGGCTTAAAAGCTTAAAAGCATAAAAAAAAATTGCAGTGTATTTGCGATATTCTTGAATTTGCTGGGAAAAAGAAAAACATGTGCAGGCTAATGGGGATTCAGGGCCACCCTCCTAGGGCTTATGAAAGCACTCCCATGCCCTGGGGACTACCACCTCCCCAGGGTAAATGTTTATTAAGTAGTGTGAGTGGCCCACATGCCCCCCCCTTAGCCCTTGGGACCACCACCTTCCCGGAGCACTTCAAAATATGTATGTGGGAGGGCCTGCTGGGCCTGCCCACACCCTGGGACTGCCACCTTCCTAGGGCTAAAAATCAAATGAAAACGGGGGGCAATTGGCCACCTCTTCAGACCCAGGGAATGCCACCTACCTGGGGCAATTCATTCAAATTAAGGGGGGCCGTGGCCCCCCCCCCACACAGCCAGTGACCACCACCTCCCTAGGGCTAAATAGTGCAATGGATGAGGGCCATAAATGACCCTGGGGACTGCCACACCCCAGGGGTGGCTCCTGCTATGTCCCGCTGTACCCACACCCGGCGCAAGGCTGTTTTGCTATGGCTTGGTGGGAGCTTTAACCTCTCTCTCTAAGACAGAGCAAACACTTCGCTTTCAGCAAGTGAGAGCTGTGAAAATACTCTTGCTTGCTGGAAGCGAAGCTGTCTTCTGTTTCCCTGCCCGCTGTCAAGAGAGCAGGGAAACAAACACATTACTTTCACACACAGGAAGCTGCATGTTTAGCAGCTCCCTGTGTGTGAAAGCAATGCCAGCTCCCACAAGAGGCGGGGAGCCAGCTGGTTACCACAGGGGCCTTGAGGCTCCCCAGCAGTCCTGGGAAAGAGCAGAAAGAGGCAAAAGAAAGGTCAGAATTGAGCAGAAAGAGGCAGAGTAAAGGTCAGAAGGAGGAAAGATAAATGTGAGAAATGAGCAGAAAGAGGCACAATATAGGTCAGAAATGTGTTACAAGAGGTAGAATAGAGGTGAGAAACAAGCAGAAAGAGGCAGAATAAAGTTCAGAAATTAGAAGAAAGCGGCAGATTAAAGGTCAGCAATGAGCAGAAAGAGGCAAGATAAAGATGATAAATTAGCAAAAAGAGGCAGAATAAAGGTCAGAAATGAGCAGAAAGAAGCTGTACAAAGGTCAGCAATGAGCAGAAAGAGGCTAAATAAAGGTGAGAAAGAAACAGCAAGAGGCAGAATAGAGGTCAGAAAAGAGCACAATGAGACAGAATAAAGGTGAGAAATGAGCAGGAAGAGGCAGACTAGAGGTCGGAAACAAGCAGAAAGAGGCAGAATAAAGGTCAGAAACGAGTTGCAAGAGGCCAAATACACATCAGAAATGAGCAGAAAGAGGAAAAATAAAGGTCAGAAACAAGCAGAAAGAGGCAGATTAAAGGTAAGAAACAAGCAGAAAGAGACAAAATAAAGGTGAGAAACGAGCAGAAGTGTCAAAATAAAGGCCAGCAATGAGCCAAAAGTGTCAAAATAATGTTCAGAATTGAGCAGAACTGACTCAGGCTCTCATGCACCCACTCATAGACCCACTCAGACACTCACACACCCACTCACAGTCCCGCTCAGAAACTAATACACCCACTTACAGAATCACTCAGACACTGATGCTGTCACTCACACACCCAGTGAGATACTCATGGACCCACTCACTGACCTATTTACATACTCATACACTGACACACAGACTGACTCACACTCATGGAGGCACTTGCACACCCACTCAGACACTCTCACCCTCACTCCCACTCACAGATCCACTCAGACACTCATTTACCCTCTCAGACACTCAAGCACACACTCACAGACCCACTCAGAAACTCATGCACCTACTCACACACCCAGTGAGACACTTATGCAACCACTCCCAGGCCCACTGAGGCACTCACACATCCACTGAGACACTCATTCACTTAATCACACATTCACTCTAAAAGATTTCAGGTTGCAGTTAGGAAATAAAATTAAGAAACCTTGGAAATTCACTTAAATAACCAAAGGTTACAGGGCCGTTATAGTCAGGAAATAACATTTAAAAATCCTTAGAAATCCACTAAAAAAACAAAGGTTACAGGGACATTATAGTTTGGCTCAGATTTCACTCGTACAAACCAGTGAAATTCAGCAGTAATAGTTACCTGAGCTAAATATTACTTACACCCCCACAATGAACTGCTTATCACCTAGCATATTACATTGCTCATGACCTGGTCAATGACAATGGTATATATACTACCTAGAACCTAATTTTAAAAGTGTACTCATATGTAAGTTATGTGTTATGTATATGTAACAAAAAATACACTGTTCTAGACAGAATTTTAATGTATTCTGTATTCCAAAAATCTTCTTCCAGATTGCTGAAGGGAGAGTTGCAGATCACTGAAGGCCGAGTTCTGCCAGGTGTACAGAGGCGTGCAGTCCAAATGCATAGCCAGCATAACCCAGGCTCACTGCAAGAACATCACATGCAGATCTCCCCAGAGCTTCAAAGAAACAAAAGGAAATGAGCACCGAGGAATATACTCTCTTCCTATCTCAAACACATTTTTACAATCCCTTTTTGGGTCTTCCCCAGAGATTCGGGTCTCTTGTATCTGTGTATTTTATCTACCTGATGAGGAGAGCTAGAAGGCAGATGCTTGTTTTAATTCTGCATGCTCGAGGGCTTCATGAGGGATTTGATGGATAGTCGGAGGGTGTATGATAAGCAGTTGTTGCAACTAATACATTTTTTCCCATCCCTACCGAAGATGGACACATCTAGGGTAACCAGATTACTCCATGTCACAGGGACGTCACTTTTCCATTTCTGGAATTTTCTTTTACGTATCAGTGCATTCTGGAAGTTGTAGTCTTTGCACATTTTAATTGAACTAGTTGGACCAACACACCTTATTACTTAGAGCTATGCCCAGGATTGGAAATGTAGCATCCTGATGGCATGGAGCCCTCCGGTCCCCCTAGATCAGGCTTCTCCAACGCGTAGCTCATGAGCTACTGGTAGCTCCCCAGGTACGGTTATTAGCTCTCCTGTGTGCAGGCCAGAACACTAAACTTGAAGCTTTTACCTCGTTGAATTATTATATGCATACCAACATTTAGAGTGTACAGTTGAGACAGAAATTAGTTTATTTTCAGAACTCATAGGATGATACTTGGAGAAAAATGTCTGAGTTTCCAAAATATATTTAAGGCTGATATTTGAGGGATAAATCAAGAAACTCTGGTAAAACCTTTTTCAAATGTTATTACCATGGTGCCAGAGGCATTGGAGCTCTGGCTGATCTATTTACCAATGTAAACGAATTATATATTGACAAAGCTTTAGATATGCAGCAGCTTGCAACCATGCCTAATGGGCGGAGGTGATAGCTGGTAGTAATCTTGCATATGGTGGTCACTAATGTAAACTTGTTTAATGTTGTCGCTATTTCAATACTAATAATATTGGTAGCCCTCAATGAGATTCATTGAACATAAGTAGCTCTTATTCCAGAAAAGATTGGAGACCCCTGCCCTAGATACATCACCGGCCCGGTCCAACAAAAGCCCATCTGAAATAGGTTATATAACCACAAAAAACATCCATGAGTTTCTATATTTTTAATCATGAATTACCACTCCAAATGTGTTACTGCTTGGAAGGGACATGAGCTGTAAAGGTAGCGCCCTGCTATTTCGTCATTTTAACTTTCACTCTTTTTAACGAAATGCTCATACTGTGTTTTTAAATAGTTCTGCTACTACTTTGTTTAAACTGCCATTTTGCACACAATCTCAATCGCCTACCTATTGACCCGCCCACTCCCCGTTCCACCACGGGCTATCCCGTTTGTTGTGGAGGGAGATAGCGGAAGAACATTGATTGGTTCATTGCGGGGAGGTGGGGCTCCATTGTCTATGCTGACACGTGATCCTTGCAGGCTTTATCAGTGATGCCTGTCGATCCGCGCAGTGGACGCGCGCAGCGGGCGCGCCGGTGGCGCGCCAAGGGCGCGCCAAAGGCAAGCCCGTCTGTGCCTGTCCGCGGCAGACCGGGGCCAGGGGCCAGAACCCCTGCCTCTCCGTCTTCTTCTGTCTCTCCCAGATTAGTTTATTCCTCGTCACAACTTCTTGCCTTACGCCCGATCTGTTCTACTGACTGTGTTCTTTTCGCTGTTGACAATACTCCCTCCCTCTCCTGTTCGGGGGCTCACTGCTCCTTCTCCTTGTCCCACTCCTTGGAGTCTAATGACCTTACAGCCATGATTTCCGATAATACAGCTCCTAAGTTTCATTTTTTGAATCTGAATTGTCGTTCTCTTCCCAAGCACAAAAGCTTCATTTTTGATCTCCTTTTGGAAGATTCCCCAGATGCTTTTCTTTTAACCGAGACTTGGCTCCATAACAGTTCTGGCCCAGATATAGCCACTGCCCTACCGTCCAATTACGCTATCGCTAGATTGGACCGAACCACTGGGCCGGGCGGGGGAATTGCTGTCATCTATAAACATGCTTTTCAATGCAATTTAGAATCCATCAATCTTCCCAATTGTGAAGCCGCACGTTTTACACTTATACTTACTCCTAATTTTTCCTTTTCTGGGCTCTTGCTCTACCGACCTCCTGGCTCTTCTTCACTGTGGTCGACTTCTCTGCCCGGTGTGGTCTCCTCTCTCCTTCTGACCTCTTCCAATTTCTCACTACTTGGTGATCTGAATCTCCATTTGGAAGATACTGCTAATGTTACCTGTTCCCACCTTATTTCTGATCTCCTAGCTATGAACCTGGCTCTTTGTAATACTGGTCCCACTCATAAAGCAGGCCATCTCTTAGATCCTATTTTTTCTAACGTCACATCTATGGTAGGGGAACCTGCGTTACCTGTTTTTTGGTCGGATCACTTCCTTCAGAAATTTCAAATTCAGGCCCCTGACATTTTTCTTCCAGTTCTCTCACAGTCCATGTTCTTCACTAGGGACTGGAAAAAAGTTGATACCAACGTTCTGAATAACCTGCTAAGGGAAACTACACCCCCTGCTACTACGCAGGCACATGTTTCTGCTGAAATCATCCAAAATTGGTTGTCCCATGCTGTTGAAGCAGCCTTCCCCCTGTCAAAAAAAAATCAATTTACCACCATCCGCCTGCACCTTGGTTTACTGATAGCCTTAGGGTTGAAAAATCCAAATGCAAAGCACTAGAAAGAAAATGTCAGCGAAATTATGCCCCAGATCTGAAAGTAGCTTACAAAAACTCTCTAAAAATTTATCATGATCTGTGCAAATCCTCACGTGCTGCTTACACCTGTAACATCATCAACACTGCCACAAATCGCCCTATGACTTTGTTTAGCTCAGTGAAAAATCTGGCTGGCGCTCAGACCATAGCTAAACCTCCGCCTCTTAACAAGCAATCTTGTGATGATCTTGCAAAATTCTTTTCCGACAAAATTGAACTTATCCACTTTGAAATTGCTAACTCTCCCCTTAACTGCATGAGTTCCTCTCCCATTTCGACCGATACCCGTCAAGAACACTTCAGTGTCTCCCCCAAACTGTCCTGTTGGCCTCCCTTGAAATTGGAAACTTTTATCTCCACTCTTGGCACCATTAAATCGGGTTCTCTTAATGACCCTTTACCGGCTTCCATAATGAAACAACTCGATCCCGCCCACCACCAGGTGATCATGGAAGCTCTAAATTCTTCCCTTATATCTTCTATTGTTTCTCCAATCTGGAAGCACTCCATGGTTGTTCCCTTGTTAAAAAAGCCTGATGCCGACCCTAAAGTTCTGTCTAATTTTCGTCCCATATCTCTCATTCCCATCTTTTCTAAGTTGTTAGAAAAACACATCCACACTCACTCTGTCAAATTTGTGGATACTAATAATCTCCTTCATTCTTCCCAGTCTGGCTTCCATGCTGGTTTCTCGACTGAAACCACACTTTTAGGAGTGACTGAAAGATTGCGCCACCTATTGGACTCTGGTGAGACAGTAGCGCTCATTTTGTTAGATCTGAGCGCTGCTTTCGATACTTTCTCTCACCCTATCCTAATTAACACTCTGGAATCCTTTGGTGTATGTGGTTCAGCTCTGGACTGGCTATCCTCCTTTCTAACTGATCGCACCTTTCAAGTGTTTTCTGCATCGGACAGCTCTAACACCCTCTCCTCACCATTTGGAGTCCCTCAGGGCTCCATTTTAAGTCCTTTGCTTTTTAATCTATACGTTAGGCCTCTGGCGGACATTGCTGTCAACGCTGGCCTATCCCTATTCACCTACGCTGATGACTCCCAAATTATCTTCTCACTCTCCAAATCTGATCCTTTCTCCTCTGTTTCTGTTCTCCAGTCGGGTCTACGTCAAATTGCGGCTTGGATGAACAACAACTATCTAAAGCTTAACGCAAACAAAACGGAGGTACTTATTCTGGGTAAGCAGAAAGATCTTTGGGGTACTCGTCACTGGCCGAACGAGTTGGGCCCTCTCCCCCGTCCCGTTGACCATGTCCGTAACTTAGGATTTTTCATCGATTATTCCTTGAAAATGCACCATCACGCCACTAAAGTGTCGGCCACTTGCTTCACTATTCTGAAGTGGTTGCGTAAAATCATCTGGATGTTGCCTAAAGATACCCAAAAAACCGTAGTCCATGCCCTTATTACGTCACGCTTGGACTATGGTAACGTTTTGTTTCTAGGTGCAAACAAGGCGGTATCCCGTAGGCTGCAACTTGTTCAAAACTCCGCTGCTCGACTCCTATGCGGAGTTCCCAGACGCACCTCTATCTCCCCCCTTCTTCGCGATCTGCACTGGCTTCGTATTGACAAGCGTGTTGAGTTTAAAGCCCTTTCTTTTATGCACAAAATCAAGTGGGGCCTTGCACCTGACTACCTACAGATTCTTGTACATCAGTATGTTCCAACTCGCTCTCTCCGCTCCTCCTCACTTGAAAAATTCGATGTGCCTCGGTTCAAACTCTCAAGAATGGGAGGTAAATCCTTCTCTGTCTTGGGTCCTTCTCTTTGGAACTCGATTCCTCTCGCCTTGCGCAGAGAGCCGTCCTATTCCCACTTTCGCTGTGCCCTTAAAACCTGGCTTTTCAACCAATAAATTCTTTCCTTTCAGTAGTTTCGTCCAGGCGCCGGGAAACCCTTTTACACTTCACTGTATTGATTCTTGCTGATATTGTTCGTATCTGGATTCTGTCTCATATCTGCACATGTAATTAGAGATTGTCAAGTTTTAAACAGCCTTCCGCTAAATGCGCAGCACCTCTGAATTCCCTGAGCTGCGCGTTCCAAAATTTGGCTCCCTGGACCTCTTTTACCCCTCCCCCACACCGCTACTAAAATGGCTTAGCTGCAAAGACTGAATTATTCTCTGCTTTGAACAAATGCACTCAGTTGGATTATGGCTAAGTATAGAAACAGAGGTGAGCAATGGGAAACACCTGCACAAGGCTCTAAGCATTCTCTACCATTGCTCCAAAGCGAAGAAAAAAAACTGGAATCCAAGGCATGTATTTTTTAAGCCGCAAATATTCTTGAAATTATTTGTTTTATTTGTGTTGAAATAAAAAAAAATGTAATAACATTTTGATTCAAAAGCCCAGTCAAGCCTTGTCTAAAATAGGACAGTATACATAAAGGAAATAACGGCAATTTGTTAGAAAACAGTAATATGAGCAAGGCATTTACCTTGCTTTTATTTGCATTCCTTCAGGTTAAATAATTCTGAAAGCACGTTCCATTAATCGATATTTCATGTTGAAAATGCAATGACCTTGCAAGTATTTATTTCCGTCTTGAAACATTTCGAAAGCTTTAAAGTGGCTGTGTTTCAACACCGTTGTTCCAATTAGGGATTTGTTCTTCTCTGTGAAATACTTAGATACGTCTTTTCATTGCTTTCTGCACAAGGTAATAAAACAATGGCACGAGGCAATCCATCACTCTGGTGCAACCTGTATCACCATTGCTATTTTAAGGGGCTCTACAGCCTCAAGTGTTTCTAGAATACTAATGGATGCCCAGCACAAATGTCGTTAAAAGGCTGTACCTTGAGGAAAAGGGAAAGGAAAAGGAAAGGGAAGAAAAGAGGGGGTGGACAATGTGTGGAGCAAACAGAAGCAGCAACAAAGGACAGAAGGAAAACAGAATGAAAAAAGTATAGAAAGACCAAAACTGAAATAAAAAAAGATGAAATTACAGAGAGAGTGTTGATGTTGGACCTGGCCCTCTCTGCAGGGTTACCCCCAAAGTTTTCCCTTTTTCCCTCCATTTTTTGGTGAATTTGTTTTTGTTGGCCTTAGAACTCTGTGCACTTTACCACTGCTAATCTGTGCTAAATTACTTGTGCGCACTCCTCTAAACATGGTAACATTGGCTTATACTCAATTGTCATATTCAATTTACTTGCAAAGTCCCAAGTTCAGTGCACTACAAGTGCCAAGGCCCTGTAATTTAAATGCTACTAGTGGGCCTGCAGCACTAATTGTGCAACCCACTTAAGTAGCGCTTTAAAACATGTCTCAAACTAGCCCTTGCAGAGCCTGTGTGCGCAGTGTTAAACTACGATTCTGGCCTGGCAAAATATACCTTTTTCGAGGCTCAAACCTTCCCTTTTAATATATATATTTCACCCCTAGGGTATGCCCTCGACAGCCCAAGAGCAGGGTGCAGTGCATTCAAAAAGTTGAACATGCACTTTTGAGTTTTACATGTCTTGGTAGCGAAAAACTCTGAAATTAGTTTTTCGCTACTGCAAGGCCTATTTCTCCCATAGGATAACATTGGAGTTGCCTTGTTACATTTTATACATGTGAATTCCAAATGTGAACAGATGACCAGTTCATGTTTGGTGTCTCTGGAGTCCTTATTTACAATCCTAACTTATGGGGATGTCATATTTTAAATTATAATTCTGAAAATGGCACTTTTAGAAACGTGTTACTTTCTTGCCTTACCCATTTGATACCTTCAGCATGTCTCTGGTCACATGAATGGTTGTAGCTGGCAGTTGGGTTTTGTGTATTTCTCCTAGACAGCCACACACAATGGGAATTTAAGGGAGACTGGCTGGGCCGTCAGTGGCAGCATGGGAGGAAGGAGCTGCGCACATTCCCACTTACACTTGAATAGGCTGTGTCCTGTCCGCACACAAAAGACCTCATATCCCCTGTAATTAGTTTGGTGCCAGGGCAGGGAAGGCAGGGCATCTGTGCAATTAAAAGGCAAGCCTCTAGAAGCTTCTCCCCACTTCAAAGGCATAACTGTATATAAAAGAAGGACCTCAGACACCTACCTTTCAGTACACTTCTGGACCTGTGGATACTCTGCCAGGAAGAAGGACTGCTATGCTGCTACAAGGACTGCCACTCTAAAGTAACTGCTGACCTGCTGTGCTGACCTGCGGCCTGCTGCCCTCTTGCCTGGGTAAGAAGAACTAGACGTATAATTTCATCTTGAACCAAGGAGCTGGGAGTGACTCAATGGGCTAGTCGGCTGGCCTCCTGATCTGAGGCTCAGGGACGCAAAAGGCTTCCCAACAGCTTCTGGACCTGTTTTCAGTGAGTTCCTGACCCCAAGTTTAGCCACTCAGGTCCTGGACCCTTAGTGCGGCTTCAAAGCTCTTGAAATCAAGCTTTTGGACTCTTCGTTTTTACAAATGGGCCTGTGTACACTGGAACCACACTGCTCGCATCAAAAATTAGTGCAAGCCTTCACTAGTCCGTCTCTTTGCAAAGCAGCATCAACAGCCTGTAGGCGATCACCAGCGCAAAGCTACAACCTGCCCATCTGTGTCGCCTGGCCTGGCCTGCTCTTCACACCATTGTGACTACCTCCCACAACTCTATCTTTGCTCCTCGTGACCCTCTCCAATGAGAATTGAAATCAGGGCACAAAACTTGAGAAGGTAAAACTTCAGTTGGACTAATCTGGGACTGCATCCGACCTGAGCTCCATTGTGGTTGGCCTGAACCTTTGACTTTTAGGTGCTATATTGCAGTTTATTCTTTAAAAATTCATGACTCCAGTTCTACTAATTGTTTTTTTGTAATTTTGCTCTTGCTTTATTTATTACATTAATTTCTGTTCTTCTAACTTGGTGAGGGATCTTTTTGTGTGGTGTTTTCACTGTTTTACTGTTTGAAGTGTTGCACAAATACTTTACACATTGCCTATAGGTTAAGCCTCCTTGCTCTGTACTAAGATACCAGGCGGGAAGCACAGGTTAATTTGGGGTTTGATTGTGACTGATCCTGACTGAGATTGTGGTTGCTGCTTGATCAGGGCTCACAGCCCAGTCAACCAGTAACTCAATTTCTAACAGTTAATATTTTGTAAATGAAAGATATTGGTACAGACTTAATAATCGTCATTACCCTTGTTCCATGGTCCTATTTATAAATATGTTGGCCAAAAAATACTGTGTAAAATTCAGTGATGTGATGAATTAAAGGCAGTTTGAGTGAAATAAAAAGGTATGTCTCATGGTGGGGAAGGTCAATATTACTGTTAATATTGAGGTGCTATACATGTCCATTACATATGGTCGCATTTATAAAATGGCTTTGTCCAATAAGGAGTTTGCTTACTAGGCCAAAATCATCAGGTTGGCACATTCAGTCAGTATATCATATCATAAATGTTCTACATATTGCCTCATGTTAATGACTGAAAATCACATTACAATGCAAAAGGCTTACTGGGAAGTCTGTACAAAAGTAAATGCAACCACATATCTCTTTGTCACAATAAGACTAGGAAACAAAAATGTCATACCCAATATACAAATATTATGTCAAAGTACTACTGAAAGATAAACTTCGAATATACCTGAAGTTTAATAACTCTATAAACGTAAAATTAAAAAATCAATGAAACAGGCACCAATATTTTTATGAAACACCTTGGTTTTTTAATGCTTGGGTTGCTCTGATACTTCTTCCTCAAAAGACTTTTTCAGTTCTATTTTGGTAACCACATACTGGGCCTATGTCATATAGCAACAGTTTTTTTATGCACGGTGGTGGTCAACCCGCAATTACTCTGTGTTTCAGCAATAACGGGCACTGATATTACATTTGCAATTACAGAGCTGATGGACAGCCTAAAAATTGCAAACATTTGGATGATCTTGTACTTTGTGATTCTTCAGGGAGCAATTGTTGGAACTACACAAAATAAATGTTTGATTTTTCCTCATTTTTGCTGTTTCCATGTGGGCTGTGTTGTCCAGCATATGTGGAAACAGCAAAACGCCATTGATTGTTTATGTGCAGGAAGGTGTCCCTTCCAGCAAATAAACAATCATTAAAAAACAGCACACATAGAACTTACAAAATGCCATTCAAAGATTGTTTATGTGCAGGAAAGGACACCTTCCTGCACATAAACAATCTTCCCTTGCAATACAGACACCCTTGCAGTATGGTGCAACGTTGCCTGCATTCACGCTAGGCAGCTAAATGTAGTGCCAGCACAGGTGGAAACGGAGAGCTGCAATAAATTGTCGTAAATATGGTGCAGCCCTGCGTTTCAGAAGTGGCGAAGCGTGGCTTTAAGCCGTGAAGGCTAATGCTGCACTCCGTCACTTCTATTGTAAATATGCCCCTATGAGTTAATAGTAAGAGTACAACTAAGGAGGTTCCACCTTCGGGGCAGAGTCTTTTTGCGTACATAATTCTTTGCCACGACTCCCAGTCCACAGTCAGTAGTTTGTGAATAGAAAAAAAATAGAAAACTTACACAAAAGTGTACTTTTACCTTTGTGATTCATCCACCCAGAGATGAATTGATTTGCCAGAATCCATACAGGGTTGATCCGAGGACAGATTTTGAGTATGATTTTGCCTGTTCAAGTTCCCGTAGCTTTAGCCATAAGGCCACATTCCCTTCTTTTGGGGAGGGACTATGTGGGGCCATCATACAACAATGAGGGAAAAAGGAAACTGTCCACCAAGAGTCATATGTTATTACCCATTTTGCATTCATTCTTATGTAAACAAGAATCCCAACACGTTTATAATGATGTCCTATTTCCATTATTTCATACAAAAAATAATTATATTTTGTTCCTGTCAAAGATTTTGTGAATATGGTTCATTGAAGTCCAGCGCACATATAGCTGCAAAGCACAGGTAAGAGAGTCATAAAAAATAGGATGCGCTACTTACGTTTTTTATGGGTATCTTTTACCCAGGCTGAGGCGAAATGATCGAGTTATTTCAGATCCAATTTCCATCAGGTTTTTAACTGTGATGTTGGTGTTTCCTGCTGTAAAACAGTAAAACACATCTGTATTAGAGACTGTTTTGTAGGATGTACTTCATATTAATTACTGATGATACAGAAAACTGTCAAAAGAGAAATGGGTCTTTTAAAAAAAAAAAAATTAACAATGCAATTGTCTAATGGCAAAAGTCCACCACTGCTTGTCCTTCCCATCTCATTCTGTGTTTTCCATTTAATTCCTCATGCTCCCTTGTATTTCCCCTTCTTGATTTTGTTTGTTTTTTTGTTTTTGTTTTAATCAAATGGGTCCCATAAAACATATACAAATAGTAACTCTAGTGCTCACTTGGGATACTCTTGTAGCTTGTTGAACTGATGAGACCCTAAATTGATTCTCTGCATGCCTTGAGGAGGCATCCAACCTCAGGCCCTGTTTGGTGTCAGCTTTGTGGTGCATTATCTGCATCACAGGCAGCTACCTATGGAACCTATGAGTAAAAGTATGTTCAATAATTTTTAACACTGGTGTTTAAGTTTTTTGTGTGCATGAATTATTTCAGTTTTCTGTAATGTTTGAGGATGAAATACTAATAAAAAATACTGACACCAATGCTGATGGAAGAATGAGAATCAATGCTGTTCACAAAAAAACAGGATCACCCAATCTGACACTACTTTATCCTTCTCCGACATCCGTCTGGGTCAGATGTACATGCACCGTGGGCTATGATTCATGTAGAAGCCAATTCCAAGCCCGGTAATGCATGCTTGGAGCAGGAAAAGCAGGGCAGCTCAAGCAATGTATTACCACACCTTGGCAAAAGCAGGAAATTGACCCAATATGATAGGTTAGTATTTTGAACTCCCAAGCGTGACTGTCAGTGGACTGCTGGCCATCTGTTCCAACCCTGCTCATAAGAGTGAGGTATCTATTTGCTCACTGAAGAGCTGCATCATCACTGGCCATGTTTGAATACTGCAAAGACACTTCCTGGATATTGAGGATGCCAGCTCCCTGACTGCTCAAGGCTAAGCTGGGGTTGATCCTGAGCCCTGTTAAACCTTTGTCGGTCTATCATTAATTTGCTATGCTCACCTGGAAGCCCACGACTGCCAAAAGATGCTAGAGTCAGTGACCTGAGCACACAGTAGGTCCTCCCTTAAGGCTCACCAAAGAATGGAAGCAAACTGCAAAAGCATCTATCTTCAAGTGCAGATGATCCTTGTGGAGTTCACTTGCAATCTCCAGCATCCTCTCTGCATGGTGTGAGCACAGACCCATCTCCAGTGCCTGGCCGGGTGTCAGAAGCAGAGATTCTGAACAACAATAAGTGGATTCCTCGAATATGCCTGGCTGTGAAGATAGCCCTCGCTTGCATCTGCAATATCTTATGTGTTGCCCCTTTGGTATTGTGCCTCATTGCATCTAGCTGGTTCACTCCCATTTCCACACAAGTGTACTGATCTGGTGATTCAGTGAACTTGTGCATTCACTCCAAGGTCATGCATTTAACCATGTGGTCACAGGTGCAAATGTGGTTGGGTCTGCTCAGACTTACACACTTCAAAGTTTGATACCACGTGCACCATTAAGCGATTAACGTTAATCATGTTTTGTAAGCATCAAGATAACACCCTCACACCCAATCTTACCATTCTAGACTCATAGCCTTTGATCCAGTGTCTCTATTATATTGGGTTCATGAACTATCCCACTGTTCTGTCCTTAGGGAACCTGGAACCTATGCCTGAGAGAGACCAGGTCTACATCATAAATATATTGTTGAGCAAACTCAACTGCAAACTTTAGGGACCAAGAAGTATATGCTTTAGGTTTTATGTATTCGGTTGTGATCATTATGGTTTTTGTGACTGTGAACAGAGCAGTCAGGGACATCAGTGTTATCAGCAGGGTCAGTAGTTATATTCCCTAACATAGGATAACACTGATCCATTATTTCCTACGATGGAGGATTGCCATATTTATTTTTGCATGCTCAAAATGTTTTATTGAATAATTGAATAAACATAGAAACAATATAAGCTGTAGTAAAACTCAACACATGGAAAGATTTACCACATACTATCCCTCAATGTACTTTTCCTAACCAAACGGAAATGGTAATCTCGAGTGATATACGTGTCTATTATGAGGTTTACTTAGTGGTTTCACCCACACACGGCAAAATATTGACCAGAAATATAGGTTAGTTTCGCTAAACATAATTACTTCTCAAAATAAGTACATAAATCTCTTACTCCCAACAAGAACACACAATTAAAAAACACAAAAAAGAAGAATGCTTTTCAAAATCACGAAGAATACACTGTTTCTATATTTTCTTCTCAGTAATGGGTCAAAAAACTACAGTACTCAGTTGTGTTTTATTGTGATCAGCGCCAGTGAGGCTACAGAGATAGCACAATGTGGGACAACTGAGGTCTTAGGGGTGGATTTAGAGTTTGGCGGCTGCCAGACAAGCACCAAAAAGAGGAAGAAGTCCCATAAGCCCAATTTAGAATGCATTTATGTCCACGCACTCTCATTAGGAGTCAGGGCATCTGCTGCTTTTTGGACGATCTCCCTCATTTGTCAAACTTTAAATCAAGTTCTTGGTTTACATTTAATTTATTGGAAGCTATCTGTTACCATCATGTCAAACCTAAGCTTCTTTCACACAGACATCGCGATGAAAATAGATTTTTATTTTCTACAGAAAATAGTCCCAGTCCTAGAACACTCACTGTCACATTAAAAATTCCTCCCCTCTTTACATGCTTCCTCATTCACTCCTTTTGAAGGCACATTTAAGCAACAAAACCAACGTGAATGTACTTTAACATTTTATGTTCCTTCTGTCTAACTACTAACGCTTTTTCCACTCCTCAACCAACGTGTGCTCCTTGATTCATAATCACTTCCTCAAGAAGGAAACTATATTGAAACAAGACCTCTTTATGCTAAACACAAGTTTTCATATTGCACATTATCTTCAGTCACTACACCAGAGCCCAAATACACAATTACTACAATTTCGCATGATACAAAGCTCGCCACAAACACACTTAAGATTTGAAGAAACCTACTAATGGATGGGGGGTTGGCTTATGCATAAGCAGTTAGCTTCTCTCTATCAACACCAGTAGAATAGCATGTGACCCTGAATTATTGGTTTGGCTGCTGCAAAGCACTTTTTGTGTCTATTGTTGAGGTGGCAGTAGTTATGTAAGTTATAAGTGGAGACACTTTAGTGTACTCCTATCCAGATGAGCATGGTGCTCTGTTAGTGAAAGTCAAAAGAAGACATAGAACAACAACAACAGAGAAATCACACTCCAACCATAGTTATTACTACTGCCTCGTGTCTGCCCACCAACCTAAAATCTGGAGCATAGAAGTACAATAGATACTATTGTTGGCAGCGAAACATGGCAAGCTATTAGAGCAAAAACACAACTTGAATGCAACTGTTCAACAGAACTAACCTAAACATCTTGTTAAAACTAACAAACTGTTGTTCAAATAATAAAACTGAACAATATAACGGATCAGCCAGTAATCACAGATGTGTTGATACACAAAAAGCTTGCCCTAGAAAATCAAAATAGAAATATGTGATGCTCTGCGAAGATTTTTTTATTGAACAGTTACTTGAACACATCTCCAGTTGGTGAACCAATTTCCTGCATCCAGGCTTCCTGCTGATATCACATCCTGCACAAAAGCTGCAGAGAACATGTCTACTGAAGTTAAGACTTTGACAATGGAGGAGAAAACCAACTTATGCCCATATTCCTGTAAAAAGCCTTCATCTTCACAGTCATTGCTACCTAGCCCTATTAACTATTTCCAGTTTCCATGTTCCCTATTACATATATTGGAAGTAAAGATAACCCGTCCACCAGGCATAGGGAGCCCTAATTCTACTTTATCTAAAATCCGAGTAACAGTGATAAATCAATGTCCTGATCCTAAGTGTTTACTCCTCCCCCTTGCTCTGCAACTCCATTAATGTAGGCAATCACCTTTGCAGCCGCGTCCTAACATTTCTTGTCTATACTACTTTCAAATAATTAAATGTGAGGCCTAGTTACTTCCCCTCTATAAATTTTCCTGCTGGTGCACTTTAGTATGCAGTTGCAAAATTAAAGCATACTTGTTTAAGAAATAAAAATACTGAGTCTAAATATGGCATTAGTCCAAGTTGTTTAATTTAACTTCTTAAATTACCAGAGTCTAACTAGCCCCAAAAGAGTTTTGATCCCCGCTTGCCCTCTCTCATATTTATTCATTACACATTTCAACTAGTAGTAGTAGTAAAGAAATGTTATTGTATGGTTTATTAAAACCTTGACAATGTAAACATTAAAAAGAGACATGTTATACAAAGGACAGTAAAAATTAAAGAGCAGAACATTATAAAATCATCTGACACAAAAGGACGCATAATGTCAGAAAATAAGCCATGCTATATAAAAACAGCTTTGGTTAACTTAAAAGCAGTGTGATTATTTGACGTCAATTGCAGGTAAGCCAAAGTGCAGAGTGCATGTGATCCAGAGTGTGAAAATGTGTGTTAAAGAGTTAAGCATTTAATAAACAAAAAGCTGTCAGTCAGTGGTCTTCTCTGGATTGTTTTGGATTTTTTAAAGAAGTTTCTGCACTGCTTTATAGTATTTGCCTATTCTTGGCAATTCGGAAGGGATCATGGTGCTAATAATCAAGTTTGTGGCTTTGTTAAAGTCCTTATACCAAGAGTTAAAAAGAGTGGCTTTAATAGGGACCACCTAAAATGGAGAAGCGTCAGGCAGCAACATAGTAAGTGCATAAGTTTCAGATTTGTAGCCGCACAGCCTGCACTCAACAATGTTAGAATGGAGTGGCAAATTTGAATTAAAGTCTTGTATTTGTAATGCCAACATCCTTGCAGCCAGTATTTGGGCAAGGCAGCCTTTCCTGATTGTGTAATTGAGACATTGTTGTGGCTGCAGGCCAGCATAACAATCGTTATCATGCGTGGTTGCCAGGAGTGGACTTGGGATTTTCCATATCCGCAGTGTTCGATAGGAGTTTTCTCTGTTTTTTCAGTATATTTTTCACTTCGGTGTGCCTGAGTGATAAAGAGTTTAGTGTGGTCAGGTCTATTTGGAGGGTGTCTGCTGCCTCCATTAGGTTGATGGACCAAGGGCTGTTTCTAGTTTTAAATATGTTTTGAAGGACCGACTCAAGCAAGGCGAGGCCGAGATGCATCTGTGATAGTATTTTAGAAAGGCCCTAATGTCATGTTGACCCATGATAGACCTTCCAGTCCAAATTCAAGTCTCACCAGAGATCCCCTGTGTAATATGGCAACCTGAACTCTCTCTTGTAGACTTTTAGGTGTAGTTTTTCCATAGTTTTAATGAGTTGTCCCTGGAAGTCTTCACTGTCACAAGTAATTGCAGATGGTAGGACAGCCCTGAGAACATTTCGTATGAAGTAGGGATTTCAAGGGCGGCATTCAGTTGTCAGAGCCTTGTGGTAGTTAGTGAAACCTTATCCTTGAGATGACTTGAGCTGTGATTTAGGGCCGCCATTTGCCGAGAGCCAGATGCCCAGATAGTTGTATGATTTTGCTCCTATTATCTTTGAGGGGCCGAGGGACCAGTAACAATTTGATAGCTTTTGCATCCCCCGAAGGATATCCCCTTTGTTTTCAAGTCATTTACAATCATTTTGATTGCCATGTTGTATGTGTGGAGGGCGTTTAGGGCTCTCTGGATCCCTATTTTGCAGTGGTCAAGCAAAACAATGTCGTTCGCATACTGCAATATTGTGATCTTGGCTGTTCCTATCTGTGGAGGAATTACATTTGTGTGGTTTAAGGCCGAGGACATGTCTGCTGTGTATAAATTAAACAGCATTGGAGCTAAGACGTATACTTGCTTTAGCCCTTGATTTGTGTTGATCTTCCTGGTTAGTGCAGTGTCTGACAGCTTGACCCTCACCCACGCTAATGTGTACAGGGATATGATGACTTTAAGCAGGTTGCTCGGAATGCCCCACACCTGGAGTTTGCTCTGTAGATTGTCCCTGTCCGCCAGGTCAAATACTGAGGTGTAGTCATCAAAGCATACATGAAGAGCAAATGACTTTTGGGTGTTGACCGGATGGATGAGGTAGGAAAAAGTGACTATATTATCCAGTGTGAAGGAATTTGATCTGAATCCTGTTTGGCAGAACGGAATAATCGCATTGGTTGTTGCCCATGAGTCGAGATCTTTTAAAATATCAGAGGTATATATCTGGGCCTCAATGTCCAACAGTGAAATGAGGCTGTAATTGATGGGATTCTGGCTATCACCCTTTTTAAAAATTGGGTGCAGTATTGAACCTCTCCAACTATCGGGAACTTGGAAGGAGTTAAAGCATGTACAGAACAGTGGAGTAATCATTTCAGGCCACAGTGCTAGGTTGTCTTTAAACAGTTGAGCTAGGAGACAGTTTGGGCCTGGTGCCCCTGATGCTCTCAATTTGGGTACTGCTTTTCGAATGAAGTTAGTAATGTACTTGGGGTCGTATTCCTTTAGATCATTTGCAGAATCTAGAATTTCGGGTAAGAAAGAACTTGGTTCTTTGAGTACATATAGTCTTTTTTACATGCAGGGTCCACATGGCTTCATCGATGGCACTAGATCTGGTGTCGGTCTGGTGTGTTTTGTTTTTGACAGGCCTCCATAAGTTGGCCTGATGACGCTTGCTCATAAGTGAGTATACATATTACCACTCCTTGTCCTTCAGCTGTTTTTTTACCAGCCATACCAGTTGCTTATGTTGTTTACTTGCACCCCGCAGTTCCTGTTGCAAAGCAGGTTTGATTTTTTGATTATAGGTTTTGTAGATTTATTTAGTTAGCCTGCGAACAGTCTGTGAACTAATCAGAATGGAGTGGTTTTTATTAGATGTTTTTGGCAGAGAGCACCAGCAACCTGGGACAGAATCCAGTGATTCATCAATGTCTCTGATTCTGGAGTCCCAATGGGCAAATAGATGTTAATCGCTTTAGGTCCACAGGGACTCGCCAATGGTAGCTTTCCATTCTATTTATTTCTTCAGACAGACTGGGCCCGATTCTATTCCCCGGATTAAAAATGCAGAGTTGTCATGGAGAGTGTTGCCCAATGTCTTATGACCTTCACCCTTCGATGAGCTAAGGTTGAAAATTATATGGCTTGGAAGATGGTCGCTCTCATGTAAAGGGAGTACTTCAAAGCTTTTGAGGTGATCCACAACTTTTTCTGAGGCAAAGATATAGTCGATTGTACATTGCAACTATTGTATCTTCATAGTCATCCCAATTATAATTTAAAATATACAATTGTCCTCTTGTTCTAGTGCAGACAGAAGTGTATGAGTTTGCACACTGAGATGGAGTGCATTCGTTAATGCACTGAGGCTGGCTTCCTGAGACATTACACCAAGGTATGGATTTGGGTTATTCCAACTGGGTTTGGCAGAAGGATACTCCCACAGCGCTTTCGCTAGTGTAGGGGCTATTAGTGATAAAAAGGAACAATTTGGAGAATAATCAACATGGTTGAATTATTTGTATTTCTCACCATTCTAATAATGCTTATAACAATGATGTGTCTCATCTGTCTAATAATTGTAGTTCATGTTTTATTTACAAGTATTATATCATTTCAATAAACATTTGAAAATGTATTATTGTCTCTCCTCTTTGTGAAACCTTGGACATGCAAAAGTGACATATGAAAGTGGCCCTTGGAAGTTTTATTCCTAGTAGTTTTAATAATCAATCATTTACAGAAATTGATAAAAGCACTGGTTAATTCAAATTATGTTAAAATGTATCAGGCATGTTTCATAAAGGAAGAAATCTCTATTCTAAAAATGGGGCAAAAAGGTGTCAGAAGGAACCCTTAAAGAGTTCAAGTTCCAAAGAGAGTGAAATCGGGTATAAAGCTCAAATTTGATTCAAAGCAGAGATTCCCATAAAGAGTGGTTCATGAAACTCAGCAGAGTTGCAAAACGATAAGGAATAAGGCAGGGAAAATTTGCAGTAGATGTACAAACTGCAATCAGCAATAGGGTCTGGGAAGTAGAAGGTGGTGGGGCAAGAGCATAATGGCAAAAGGAATCTGTGTAAGAGTGTAATGTGTGAAGCTAACCTACTCTGTGAACAGGTATTGATATAAACAGATGAAAACTATGTTGCAGTATGTTGGACCTGTCATCCTTAGGGTGGTCTTCCTTAAAACCTTTTGCCTACTTATCTCCTCTTTTTGCTGAATCTTTCTTTTGGCCATAGAACTCTGAGTACATTACTGCTGCTAACCAGTACTAAAGTACACGTGCTTCTCCCCTAGACATGATGTAATTGGTATATACATGAATGGCATATTTAGTCTACTTATAAGTCCCTTGTAAAGTAGGATACTATATACCCAGGGCCTGTAATCTAAATGCTACTAGTAGGCCTGAAGTACTTGTAGTGCCACCCTCACAAGTAGCCTTTCAAACCTTTTTCAGGCCTGCCATTTCCAAGGCCTGTGAATGCAATTAACTGCCACTTCAACTTGGCATATAAAGCCACTAGCTAAGTGTTACACACCATTTTATTACCCCCTAAGGGAGGTCCTATTTAGTCCGAAGGGCAGGGTGCTGTCTAAATCAAAGTTAGGATGTGTACTTTTAAATTTTACATGTCTTGGTAGTGAGAAATAGATACATTTGTTTGACCAACAGCTGCCTGAAGCTCAACGCAGAGAAGACAGAAGTCCTCGTCCTCTGTACCACCCCTTCAGCATGGGACAGCACCTGTTGGCCGACAGCCCTCAGAAACCCACCTACCCCCTCAGACCACTAAAAGAACCTCAGCATCGTACTCAACTCTTCACTCACCATGAACTGACAGGTCAATGCCGTCACCTCTAGCTACTTCAACACCCTCCGCATCCTACGCAAGACCTTCAAGTGGATCCCCCTTGAGTCAAGGAAGACAGTCACCCATGCACTCATCACCAGCAGACTGGACTATGGGAACACACTTTACACCTGCATCAACAAGTCCCTACTCCGCAAACTCCAGGCAATACAGAACACCGCCACCAGACTCGTCCTCGGCATCCCCCAATACGAACACATCAGCCAACACCTATGAAGTCTCCACTGGCTCCCCGTGGAGAAAAGAGTCACTTTCAAAATCCTCACTCACCCCAACAGATGCCTAAACAACAACGGACCCAAATTCCTCAATAACAGACTCAACTTCCACGTACCCAAAAGAAACCTCGGATCTTCCAACCTTGCACTGGTCGAAAACCCGTGCATCCACAGAGCCAGAGCAGGCGGAAGATCCTTCTCTCACATTGCAGCCGAGACCTGGAATGAGCTTCCGGCAGACATCAGATGCGTCCCCTCCCTGAACACCTTCAGGAAAACCCTCAAGACCTGGCTCTTCAGCTAAACAGATCTGGATTTACCACAGTCCAGCATGACCTCAAGTAGCCTCATTTGGGCATAATTACTACCCATACAGTGCACTACTGGGCCTGTGAAGAACTCTGCCAGGAGTAAAGACTGCTGTGCTACAAGAATTGCTGCTCATCTTGACTGATGCTCTACAAGAACTGCCTTTCTGCTTTGCTGTGCTGTCCTGCTGCCTTCTGATATCTGCCCTGCTGAGGACAAGCACTGGACCAATCTCACTTGAACCAAGTGTGCCTCCAAGGGCTTGCTGGCTTGCCCCCTTTTCTGAAGTCTCAGGGCCATCAAAGACTTCCTTCAACTCTGAAACAACACCTAGACTTTGCCATCTGTAAGTCCTGCCCTGCTAAGTGGTGGCAATCCAGTCCTGGGCCCTTGAAAATTGATTTCTGCAGTCCAGAACCATCATAATCGAATCAGTGATGACCTTGCACAGATTGGAACCAATGCATTGCCACTGGATACCAATGCAGGAGCCGATCAATGTCAAAACTTCAAAGGACTGCGCTGCTCAATGACGAATTACAGCACAGCTTGACAACTACGCAGTGCCTGCATCGTAAAGGGATTGGTGTTTAAAGCCTTCATCGCTTGCATGGATAGAAATCAACACAGCGAGTCTTTGATGTTGACGCTTGGTTCTTCTAATGTCCCTATGCCGGCCTCCCCTCCATCCCGGTCGGCATGAACTCTGGATTTACCCCAGTCCAGCATGACCTCAAGTAGCCCCTAAGTGCTATTTGACTCCTAGCACTAGAGTTTAATTTAATTTTTAAAAATTCATAATTCCAGTTCACTTTATGAGGTATTATTTTACTCATAAAATCATTGTCTATTTGTCGAAACCTGGGTGGATTCTTTTTGTGGTCTTTTCATTGTGTTACTCTGTGTGTTGCACAAATATATTACACATTGCCTCTTTAGTTAAGCCTGACTGCTCTCTGCCAAGCTAAGAGAGAGTGAGCACAGGTTATCTATTAGTATGTATCTAGTTTAACCTGACTAAGATTGAGGTTCCTACTTGGATAAGGTACATACCTCTGGAAAATAGAGACCTAATTTCTAACACAATACATGTTGCATCTTCTCCTCCTGTTGTTCAGTCCTCTTTCAGCACTCCTTCCTGGGAACAGGATCATGCCTCTTCTCACACAAATACAATGGTTCAGAGACAGTAATCTCCAAGTATGCAACATTGTTGTATTAAATACTACACATGAGACCTTTTTACATACAGGACTTTTATTTCCACAAATAAGACTACATCTTAAACCTTCTAATAAAACAAATTGCATGTTAGCTAACAAATGGCTATGTAGAAATAGAAATGTCTGCATTAGTGAGAGAAAAATATTTGCACAACATCATCTATTGAAATTAAAACAAGTATGATATAAGAGGTCAAGCTCAATTCTACTAAATTATACATTCTAAACAACTTTATCAACTCGTCTTTCTATAAGTAGAAACAATTTGCAGAGTTAAATAAGACATTTATTTAATAAAAACATGATCATTGAAATGTCAAGAAATTAAACATTTTATGCGTGCTTAAGTACATTTTAGTTGGACTACTTGTCAAGCAATGCTGCTTTAAACATTTTAAGCCTAGTATGAGTAGGTATAGCTACCTACTACACCTGTGCACATTATGTTCATTTAAGTCTGCACATTTATATATATTTTACCAATATTAGGTTGAGTTTTGCTAAAAATGCCTCTTCAACTCTTTCTACCCTGCACGTTCAGAAATTCCTGTTTGACCAATGCTGGGCCAAATAATTCTTCATGGAGCTCTGAGTGGGACCTATTTGTTGTCAGTTTCTGAATGGTCTTCAATCTTTCCAACTGTTTGTGCACTAATTAGTAACCACAAACAGCGGTACTAACTAATTTGCCCACTCTCAACCTTTTCAATTAATCTGATCGCTCAGAAGGTACAAAAGTAAATTCCCATATGAATAGAATCTTGACAAACCTGGAAAAACATATTGTGCCCAAAATTGATAAATTGTTTGTAATTCCTTTTCTTCCCTTTTTACGGGCTTGTGGGTACAATACACTATAACTGTTTTCACCAACTGAATGTCTCTAGCCACCAGAATCATTTTCAAGAAAGTTTTCCTGAGGTTGCTTTTCAAGGACCACTTCCCTCCCCAGTAAGGATAATCAAATTGTCCAAATACTCCTGAATTACTGCTCATTTCTAACTGGACTGTGTATGTTCATGTAAACTCTGAGTGGAGAACACAATAAAGCCACTGAATATTAACAGTGCCTTCAGAAATCCAGTGTACCCAGCTTTTGCAGTATCAGTGTGGGACCTCTTCTTCAGATAACATTTTCGGCACCAACGAGAACAAGATATCCCAACCATCAGCATGTGTTTTACATTATGAATGCAGTTTTCTATAAATACAATGCCCTGCTTCGGATAAAATAACAAAAGTTTATGAGCAGATGAAACACCCCTGGGTTTCTTGTTGTTTGTCCACAATCATTGCCAGCTCATAATATCCTAATTAATTCTCATTAAACTGGTTTTCCCCAGTCTTATGACTTAACTACTCCACTGACATTAGCAAGAAGATCATGATCATGTGTTTGTTCTCAAAAAAATTATCTATTCTTCTGCAAATAACTTTTCCACTTAATCATGCCAAAACTTGATGCCCCACCTACATTGGGAAATGTTTATAACTTCCTCAACATTAGAATTACACTGGCAATATCAGCATTGTTAGAAATGGGGGTCTCTAGTTGGCAGAGTAGCTTGCACCCTGTCCAGATTGGGGCTCTTTCGTCTAGTCAGTGTAAGAAAGTTACACACCCTAGATAACCCCTGCTCACCCCTTTGGTAGCTTGGCACGAGCAGTCAGGCTTATCTCAGAGGCAATGTGTAATGTATCTTCAGAGATACACATAGTAACAGTGAAAATACTACAAATGGACACCACACCAGTTTGGAAAAATAACCAATCTTTATCTAAGTACAACAAGACCAAAATGACAAAAATCCAACATACATAAGCAAAGATATCACTTTTAAAAAGTTTTAAATGATTTAGTCATAGAAAACTATGGATGCATCACTTTTATCAATAAGTACCTGGGATGCATCAGATGAAAACAGGCGGAGGGGAGGTGTAGTGCCAGAAAAGCAAAGTGATGCGTTGGTTCCTTACTGCCAGGGGAGGTGATGCGTCAGATCCTTACTGTAGCTCAGGGGAGGTGATGCATCGATTCCTTAGTGTCAGGGGAGGTGATGCATCGGTTCCTTATGGTTTCTTACTGTGAGGGGAGGTGATGCATTGATTTCTGGACACGTGGCGTCTGGGTTCCTTACTGCTAGACAATTCTGATGAAGACTTGGTGCACAGACAAGATGCATAGAAAATATGAGTCAATGCGGCAGTGGTGAAACAGGCGATGTTTCAATTTTCCCAGCCGTGAGTAGGTGATGTGTTGAATCTTCAGCCACACAGCAGGGCCTGCGTCGAAGTCAGAGCGGGTGTCTTGAACAGCAGAGACACGGTGCTCAGGACTCGGGCTGGGTTGATCTTGGAGTCGCACGATAGGCGCTGCATTGATTCTTTCTCTGTGCCATGGGATGCATTGGTTTTTTCCATCTCACAGCAAGCTTGAGGTGGGAAAAACAGATGGTGAAGACCGATGCACGGATGTTCTTCTCTTCTTGCAACAGAAGACACCTCCAAAGACCCAGAACTACAATTGACACATCTTGGCAGGGCAGACCTCTCAGCAGAGGAGTGCAGGGGCTGCGGGTGAAGTCTTTGATGGCCCTGAGACTTCTTAACAGAAGGCAAGCACACACAAACCCTTACAGAACCCTGGTAAGCAGGATAATGAAAACAAATTCCAGTCCTTTCATTCTCCATGACAGAAGCAGCAAACAGTAGGCCAGCACAACACAGCCAAAAGCAGAGAGACAGTTCCCCCCCTGCAGCTTCTCCAACTCTTCTTCTTTGCAATATCTTCTCTTAGTCCAGGGGTGTTCTGAAGTTATGGTATCACATCTCCAGTACTCATACCTGTATCTGCCTTGGAAGTAGGTCAACTCAAAGAAAAGTCTTTGCAGTGCACAAGACCCTGACTTTGCTCCAGACACACAAGGGGGTGGAGACAGCTTTGTATGAGGACAGGCACAGCCCTATTCAGGTGTTTGCGACAACTCCTCCCACCACTCTAGCTCAGTAAGATCCATCTGCCTGTTGATGGGCCATCAGGATATTCAGGGCACACCTCAGCTCCCTTTGTGTGATTGTCGACAGTGAATGCACAAACAGCCCAACTGTCAGTCTTAACCAGATGTGGATTCCACAGGCAAGCAGGCAGGCGGGCAGAGACACAGAATGGCAAAGCAAGAAAATGCCCACTTTCTACAGTGGCATTTTCAAACATGCAATTTAAAAACCAACTTCACTAGAAGACATATTTTTTAATTGTGAATTCAGGAACCCCAAACTGCAAATCTCTATCTGCTCCCAATTGGAAGTTGCACTTGTAAGATACCGTATGGGAGAGATAGTCCTTGCAATAGTGAAAAATTAATTTACCAGTATTTCACTATCAGGACATGTAAAGCACACCAGTACATGTTCTACCTTTTAAATATACTGCACCCTGCCCATGTGGCTCTGTTGGACGTACATTAAGGGAGCCTAATATGTAGTAAAAGGGAAGGTTTGGGCCTGGCAAGTGGGTGCACTTGCCAGGTCGACATGATAGTTTAAAACTGCACTCATAGACACTGTAGTGGCAGAACTGAGACATGGTTGCAGGGCTACTCATGTGGGTGGCACAATCAGTGCTGCAGGCCCACTTGCAGCATTTAATTTACAGGCCTTGGGCACATGCAGTGCACTTTACTAGGGACTTACCAGTAAATCAAATATGCCAATCATGGTCCACCAATCATAATCACAATTTACACAGGGAGCACTTGCATTTAAGCACTGACCAGCAGTGGAAAGTGTCCAGAGTTCTAAAACCAGCATGAACAGGAGGTCAGAAGCATCAAAACAGGAGAAAAACACACCAAAAACACCAGGGCTAACAAACATTATTACATTTAAAAAAAATATCAACCTGTCAGATATCACCCAGTTTCTCTTAGGTATGCTTTTGATAATCTGTTTTTGGAAAATATCATACTGAGTAATGTTGTCCGTATGCACACTTAAAATATCCATTCAGCTTTTGCATATGACTTGGTTCAAAATCTAAACACTTATCAGCACCTCCTTCATCATTCCCCTCTTGCAGCTTCTCTAGAGCTTTTCATGAACACCACTGATAACAAATTAACAAAATCAAATCATCTCATCAATTCTTCACTGTCACACAGGTAATTCATATTTATAATAGAAAATCATTGATGTAGTGCCACACCTAGTGTGATAAAGGTCCGGTTTTGAAGGCTAACTCCAGGAACATAATGAGGACGTCTGTTGTATGGTGGATGGCCACTTTCCCATTGGCTCAGGATTGCTCACCATATTTAGAAGTGCGGATCTCTGTGCCTTGACTGGAACTCCCATTGTCTTGCAAGAAGATCTGGAGCAGGGAAAATGAGTGGCATGTCACTATGATCAGATAGAAATCAGGTGGATGGACCATCACCTCATAGGATTATGATGGTGGAGCCAGTTGACTTTCTACAATCAGAAACCCAGCTCTTCACCCAACTCTAAAAAGAGTGATGGGTTCGAAAATTTGCCAGGATAGGAGCACTTCCCATGACTCTAAATAGAGCAGGGGTCTGGAATTATCGCATGGTCTAAGCAGAGACAATTTACAGCAGATCTCCCGCTGTGCCGAAATCTACCTGATCCACTTAATGTCTTTAAAAGGGCAAATGACAACAAAAACATTTTTGACGTCACCATGCCAAAATAAAGTGCCCCAGAATTTACATCCTAAAAAAATAAGAGCAATTTCCTCAACTCCTCTGGTGCCCTACCTGACTTTAGTTCTTCCCCCCTTTTGACTCTGGCATTCGAATCTGATAGCCTACCTTTGCCCTTCACTTGTCCAGACTGCTGTGCTTCACCAACTCAGGCCCACCCTCTTTCTTTGGGTGCAGATCTCACACACAGGCCATCTTTTTTCAACTGTCAGTCCTTTCACCTTATCCTTCTTGCTTCCCTTTGGAAGTTCACCCCAAGTACCCTTGGTTGTAGAGACCAGATTGGGCAACCTTAGTGATATCATTATGTCTTTCCTGCCTGTGTTCCATAGTTAAGTTCTTAGAAGAGCAAACAAGTTTTGGGACCTTGTGCTCGTTGAAGAAGGTATAGGAAAATGTGAGTTATGGCTCATAGTCTATGTTTGACTCTTGCATCAGGAACCCCGACAGATAGTACAAAGTGAAGAAAGCTAAGACAGTGACAGGAACCTTGTAAATAACGAGTTTTCACACACCACATCCCTGATCCGTTTCCACGGGTTCAATCTTCCAGCAAAGAAAATGGTCCCCTTGCCTTATTTTCAGTTTTCTGTCTGCCATTGTGCTACTTCCTCCAAGATGTAAGTCGTCAATGATAGTGGCTGCTGCATTGACCTTGAGAAGAGGAGCTGGCATGGGCTTGCAAGTACTTTATGTCACCCTATTATCAAGAAAGGTCTCTAATAGCTTGTTTGCAGGGAAAGAATGTTTTGCTTTAATCGGCTTTTAAAGGGAGTAAACGTCAGAGCCCGAATCATGAACTCTCTTCGAGCATAAATCCCCTTCCTATACTCATGTTTTTTTGTCCAGAGAACACATGCCTAATCGTTTTCCAGGAAGAACCGTGAAACAAGAAAATAACACAAGATATGCTGTTCGAAATAAAGCTCATCTTACAAATGTACAACATGTTCTCAGTTGAAGGGTAAACTATTTGCACACGTTTTCACAAAAGGCACATCTTGAACTTTCTGCTGATTGGAAGTGCAAATCAAGGGAAATTCTTAAGGATCATCAAGATGAGAATAACAATGAAATATGGCCAGGGAAAAAAAAATATATACTATCATGATAGGAAATATTTAAATGTTCTATTCGAAGTGGAAATATAAAAGGCATTTTTGAAATATAAATCTCGTTAGGAGACCGTTAATCTACCATACAAACACATTACAAAGAGGAAATGTAGAGATTGGCAATTAGGATTGGTATGAAAACAGTCGACTGTGACTGAATGCCACGGGACAGCCATCATTCTTTCTGCTGCATGATGCGCAGAGACGACGAAGGGCTTTGGGCCGGTACGGGTGCAGATATGCCATGCATTATTAACTGCTGAGCAGTATTTTACTCAGGCTCCCGGCACCAGAATGGTACGCTCCGTTCTCGTATATTCCCTGTCAGACTTGCAGCTTCTGTCTGCTGATTCCCAACAAGCAAATCATTTTTTTGAAAAAAGCCAGATCCTGAATGTTATTTGTTGTCGACGTCCCTTTTGATAGGCGTCTACATCTGAAATCATGTTTCCCTTATTTTCCCCATTTGAATTAATCTGAAAAAGCCGAGAGCGTTTTACTTTTTTACCTTCCCCTTTTGATTTTAAATTTACTCAGGAAATGTGAAGACGTGGACAGAGCGACTCAAATGGAATCTTCCACGGGTAGAGTTGGTAGATTGGTTTATATTCAAGGAGCACGGTAAATAGTGGGAAACGTCCTCAAAACTTAATCATAGAAGCACGGCAGGGCAGGGTGTTAATCTAATATGATATCAACACATTACTGACAGGGATGAATGCCATAAGGCAGCGTGAACATACTGCAAGTCAGGGCCAATTTGGTAAGGAATGTACACTTTTATTCTGACATGACGTTGACCACACAAGATGGGAACCAGATGGAGAAATAGAGTGGGTGCCCTTTCTACCCACCTTGACTAACACGTTCAGTCATTATTGGCGACTTTTCAACAAACATAAAACAAAAATGGTTTGTAAAAGCAGGCTGCATGTATGACAATCAGCAGAATTTTTTTTTATTTGTACCTTTATAGGAACACACACTGCCCTGTGAAATGCATTGATGAAACAGGAGATCTAGGTATGACGTTTGAAGGAAGGAATGGACATTTCCATTGTGTCTGGTTCCTTAAAATTAACTTTTACTCTTCAAAAGCAATGATGACAATTTAACTGCATGATCTAATTAATCATCAATGATTATGCTGATATTGATCAATGATTCTATGCTGTTTTTCTTCTGAGCTGCATCTTTGGAGTGCGCATGGGGAATTCAGCTAATGCAATGTTTGGATTAGTGAACATTACCCTAGTCCTAATACATTTTGTGCAAGTGCAAATACACACAGTGCCAAAAATATTATTTCTCATTTGTTTGTTGTGAAAATACGGCCCCAAAAGATTGTTTGCATCTGTGTTCCTTTCCATGGTTTGCTATTGGGTTTATTTCTTAGTTTTTAGGGTCAGATGTAGAAATATAATGAATAGTGATTTCCTCAGTAGCGGCCCGTGGAGGGAGTGCTACGGGTGGGGGGCGGGGCGGGGGAGGGGCAGGGTTGGGGGTAGTAAACATCGGAATACGGATGAACTGAGGTAAGTTAACAATTAAATAAATAAAATGAATTTTGTTGCGTGTGCTACTTCTCAGTTTTGCGATGCAGCGCAAGCAACGAAATTCATTTTATTTATTTAATTGTTTACTTACCTCCGTTCATCCATATTCCAGTGTTTTCTACCCCCACCCTGCCCCTTTCCCGCCCCATCCCACCGCCCCGCAGCACTCCCTCCACGGGCTGCTACTGGATTTCCTAATTGCATTTTTCTGCGAATCACAATTAGGAAATCGCTATTCCTCATGTATGAAACTTAAGTTTTAATCAGCGATTCCCAGTGTATTGCCAATCAACCTACCTCATAAATAACAATGAGGTAGGTCGTGGTTTGCAACACATTAGGGATAATAGCCATCACAGAGATGGTGTTCTGCTGGTGTCAGCAGACTACCTTGTCTGTGATTGCTGTGATATAAAGAAATCTTTATTTTTTCCTTTGAAATGCGTCCATTTTCAATTGAGGAACATGGGATGCGTTTCGAAAAAGAAAAAAATTTAGGGGCTCATTTATGAGCCCCTGCGTCACTTTTGCGCCGCCGGTGCGTCACTGTTTGTGACGCACCAGTGGCATAAAACATGCGCCATGTTGCGCCATATTTGCAAAGTGACGCATCTAGGTAGATGCGTCACTTTGTAAACCTCTGCGCCACATTATACCTGCGCCAGGTATAATGTATGCAAGGGGGGCGTTTTGACGCAAGAAAGGGTCGTAGAAGTGACGCAGTGAAATCTGCAAGATTTCACTGCGCCATTTCTTGGACGCTAATGCGTCAATATCTTACGCCTGCCTCATGGCAGCCGTAAAAGTGACGCAGGCACTATCAACATGGGACTTGCCCAAGTGAAAGGACGCATTGCTGGAGTTGCGTCACTTTTGTGACACACTCCAGCAATGCGTCACTTTTGCGCCTCCAGATACGTCAGAAATACTGACGTATCCGTAACTCCTTGCGACATGATGCGTCATACTGTAAATATGACGCATCATTGGTGTCGCAGGGAGGGCGCAGTGAAAAGTGACGCATCGCTGTTTTCACGCAGCGGTGAAACACTTTTCATAAATGAGGCCCTTAACATTTAAAAATCATTTTTTAAGAGGCTGGAGTGGTCCATGGAACTACTGCCTGCTCTTAAAAATATTTGTGTTACATTCTCAGATGGGAAGGGGACTCATGAGGATCCCTTCCCTTTTTCGGATGGGTTATCACTAATTATGAATTGGTGGTAAAATAATGTTTTGCGACCAGAATCCGGATGCAAAACATTAAAACATACCACTGGACTTGGACAGGGCACCCTAAACACGCCCCTCCCTAATATCGAAGCGAAAACCCAAATTGCGATTCGATAACAACTTAATGAATCACATTTTGCCTTTCGTACATTTCCCAAAAACATTTTTGTAGTCGCAAACACCCATTTCTGCAAATTGGGCCTTCTAGAACTTTGAAAATTCTTTGCACATCTGGCCCGCACACTTTAATAAATGCCTTCGTGTTATAAAAGTGACCATCTTGAAAATATCGTCGTATTTTCCAGCCCACAAAGTTAATTAAAACTGGAAGGCACTCCACTCATATGCTTCAATTATCTTTTCTAGCTTTCGGTGTAGACATATACCGTATATGCTGCAAGCCTGGAGTTTTGCCAATTTTACTCAGTATTGAAAACAAATCTGAACTCATTTCTGACAAATCAATAGAGTAGGCATCCTTTTCTTCAAGCCCTGGAGGATATTCTTCTAGGAAGAAAGGAAAACTTAGAAAGCAGAGGCATTCCATCTCAGGGGAGGGGAGGTGACATGTAATGAAAACCACTGGGCATGGCATCTAGATCTGTTTTCTAAGCAGAGAGTAGAATATAGAATTAACCTTTCTGAGGATGGGGACAAGTAGCAAAAAGCACTATCGTTTATTTTAACTATGTGTTGTTTGAAATAACCTTTTAATGTGTAGAGTGTGCAGCATGTTTACCTTTCCCCGAAGCGGTATACATTCCTGTGTTGACAAATGACATGGGAACAAAAATGTCCAAAACCTTCTCTAAAATATTGTCTATCATTTCAGAACTGGCTTGTCTATAGGAGACACTCCAAGAAACCATGGTGTCACTTTCAAAGTGTAGAGACCTCTCTGCTCCACCTATTAGTTCAAGCCCCCTTGAACAGTAACACATTCATTTCTGAATTGACAATACAGTGAGGAGATGCAAAAAGACAAAAAGACTGTGCAGTTATAACCTGAAACAAAATCCAACCTGCACATCCGATTCGCCTCAAAATAACCAACCCAGCTCCTTAGAAAGAAATGGAAAATGTATCCATCCCCATGTGCCCCCAGCTCATGGCAGTGAGGAAATGATTGCTCTCCCTTAGCAGGTGATTAGGGATTGTGTTCCACTGCGCTCTGGCTAGCAGGGCTAGACAAGCGACCCATGCAAAAATGCTCACACCAGCCCTGCTCCTCTCAATCTCACTTTCCACCCATCCATTCCCAATCTCACCTTTTCTCCTCTGTCTCTTCTCCCCCTCTGATCGCTTTCTCTCTACTTTCTCGCTCCCTCCCTCCTTCGCTTTCAAGCTTGAATCCTCCCTGTGTAAATTAACTTTGGTGAGCGGAGGAATAGGGATTGAGGCACCATGAGCGGCCCTGGGCATCGAAAACCGATATCCAAGGACTCCAGTCCACCGGGTAAATGCCCAGTGAAATAAAAGGCCAGTCTGGCTCTACTGGCTAGCAATAGCGGTCCGTGGAGGGAGTGACGGTGGGGCAGTGAGACGGGGCGGGGGAGGGGCAGGGTGGTGAAATGTAAACACCGGAATATGGATGAACGGAGGTAAGTACACATTTAAATAAATAAAACAAATTCCTTTGCGCGCGCTGCATCGCAAAATGCGATGCAGCACACGCAAGGAAATTAGTTTTACTTATTTAAATGTGTACTTACCTCCGTTCACCCATATTCCGGTGTTTACATTTCACCACCCTGCCCCTCCCCTGCCCCGCCTCACTGCCCCACCGTCACTCCCTCCACGGACCGCTACTGCTGGCTAGCCCTGATTGCGCTAATTACAAGTGCCAATGCCTGCAACTATGTGCCTGTTTATGAAGTAGGTGCAGGGCTGATGCCAATAGTCTATCTAATAATCAATGCTGATAGTTTCATTGCATTGTCCTCGACATTAACTCATTGACCATGGATATACATTTGGTGACTGTCCTATTGATATGTTAATTAATGACCTAATTTAGAAGCCAGAATCCACCTTGTTTTCTCTAAAGTTATGTCTAAGAGCATTTTAAAGAGGTAATCCATTGCTAGCAATGCCAGCAATATTACTGCATACACAACTGTTATGTTTTGGGTTCTGTTATGTAAAGTGAGTTTTTCACATATTTCTCTTCCAGGCACACCTTTGGTGAGAGCCATCAGGCATTTTGTCCCTTTTTGATACAGAGAATGTATGGTTCAAGCAAATCTAAATGAGGTCCACTCCCTTCCGTAAGTGTGGTTCACACTGTCAAAACTGCTAGTGGTCTCACATAAGCACACTTTTTGGTTTATACACTGGATTCTTCCATACGGTGTTTCTCTGGGCTGCAGCACTTCATTAAAATCTGGACATCATGGAGGTCAATTCACCAAAACGCCAGGGAGAGCAGAAGTAACAGAATGCCCCATTTGTCCCCCGACGGTTTCCAACCTCTGTTGTTAGCCCATAAACAGCCTCTTAAGTGTAGCTTATGGTGTACTGGGAAAGCAGAGTAAAAGGTAGAGAAGGTACGGCGGTGAGAATCGTATCTAGATCTGTCCCTGCAGTTACCTACAAGAAACTTGTGATCAGTGGTGGGGAGGTAACTTTCAAGGTGCCAAAGACCAAGGATGGGGCAGCGGTTGGCTCCTCAGCCTACAACTAGAAATTGGGTGAACTGATGGCTGCCATCCCAAATTCTCATAGCAGTAGCCAATGCCGCTGCTTTAAAAAAAGTTGTCGGTGCCACACCAGCATACCTGTGCCCACCCTCAATATGTGAACGAGTGAGGACCTAGTGATAATATTCTCTGATTTTGTTGAGCCCAGATGCAGACACCTCAGACAATGGCTGCTGACATGTTGTCACAAATATAACTTAGAAAAAGGAGAATAACACCAACTGAGAACAGCCAAAAGAGAGTGCATCAGGCAAAGCCATGTATAATCTGAACCTTTGCATACATTGTAGCTTAATGCATGAGGCCATTGCACATGTGTGCAGTACCAGCTTGGTTGCAGATTTACACATTTGTGCCAGTTTTTCTCCATCACATTTGGGCAAAGTGCTCCTGCAAGAAGTATGCCATCTGTTAGAAATGGGATTTCTGGTTGGCTAGGGCGTGCGCCTAAGCCAGGCAGAAACCACCACTCTAGTCAGGGAAAGGAAATAAGACACTGAAGATAACCCCTGCTCACTCCCTTTGTTGCTTGGCATGAGCAGTCAGGCTTATTCCAGAGGCAATGTGTAAAGTGTTTGCCCAACACACACACACAGCAGCAACACGCTAGGCACACCACAAAAGAAACTCCACACAAGGTTATATCAAAAATAGCCTTTGTATTATCATAAACACATTAGAAATCTAATCACACATTTACACTGTGCCAACTGGCACAGGCAATATTCACAGGGGATTATATACAGGACCAGGCCAATCGGGTCATGGTCAGGACTATCAGAATGCAGGTAGTAAATATAAAACACAACCAGTAACTACTGGTACCATAATGACCTAAGCATTATCATATTAGCATTAGACACTATCCTTAAATATCATAGCATGACATTAGGCATAAACACATTAGGCTCAAACCTCCTTAGCATAAGCACATTAGAAACATAATCACACATTTCCACTGGGCCAACAGGCACTAGGCAATATTCACAAGGGAGTATATGCAGGACCAGGCCAATCGGGCCACAGTCCGAACCATCAGAATGCAGGTAGTAAATATAAAACACAACCCGTAACTACTGGTACAATAATGACCTCAGCATTATCACATTAGCATTAGACACCATCCTAAAATATCAGAGCATGAAATTAGGCATAAACACATTATGCATTAGGCCTCACCAGCATAAACACATTATGCGATAACCCCATAAGCATAAACACATTAAGCATTAGGCCTCACCAGTGTAAACACATTATGCAATAACCTCATAATCATAGACACATTACGCATTAGGTATCCCCTTGAGCCAATAACAGTAGACATAAATCACATCATGCATAAATCTCATAGCAATATCTATAGGCATAAAACCTCATACGAATAAACATCAGAGGCATAAATCACATTAGGGCCTTGCGCCCTACCAACCATAAAGTTGAGCCCAGGCCAACTGGCCTTCTGTGGGCTCCAATGCCCTATGACCCAAAATGTCAGGGCTCCTAGTGGGGACTTCCAAATGGCCTCTGGCTGCCTCTGCAGATAAACCAAAGTGTGCAAATGCGCCGGGGCATGGGGTGCAACTCACCCCTTCCTCATATAAAAAGAAATGGCCCCTTCATTGCAGCTGCCCACTACGGCGGCGCAGCTGAGGAGAAGGATCAGTGCCTCTTCGGTCACCCTCCGGTACTCAGGGAGCTAATCAACAAACTTGCCCCCTTCTCTGCAGCTGCCCGCAACTGCGGTGCAGCTGTGAAAACCAAACTGGCACTCACTGTGCCCTGAGAGCCCTCTTTTTAATGGGGCTCTTCCGGTGCCACTCTCGGCACCCCAATGCGGCCAAAAATGTAATTTAGCACTGTCCCTCTGGGACCCTACACCCAGGATTGCCCCCACGTTGCAGCTGCCACTAAGGGGCGGCGGAGCTGAGGGAATTCACTTCGGCACCACTGTGCCTTCGGAGCCCCACTCACCGGGACTCTCCCTCGACGGTTTCTGCCTCCTCCGGTCTCCAGGCACTGACAATGTGCCTCAGCCGGCCCCCAACAGACTTGCATCACAGTCCCACCCACCGGGGCTCTTCTCCTTGCATTGGGAGCTCTCCGGCTCGGCAGTTAGACCCACGGAGCTCACACGGGGGCCCCGTCCTCCTCTGTCTGGCTTCCGGGTCACCTTCTCCTTTCTCTGCTACAGGGGAATGTGGAAATGGATCCTGCGAGGCTCCAATCAGCTCCTTTGGCATGCCCCGCCCACAGTCTGGCAGTTTTGCCTGACTTTCGGGTCGCGCTGGCAGCGGCCCGGCAGCACCTTTTCTCGGTGGCTCCTCAGTGCGGGTGGGCACCCGCCCGTATCTAAAACCAAAAGCGGAGTGGACACCCTCCAACAAGCACGCAAATGCCGGGTGGGCACCCCCTCTTAAAAATAAACACCAGTGAGGGTGGGCAACTGCTTCCTTGGCAAAGCGCGGGGTGGGCTCCCGCCTTACCGGCACAACACGGGGTAGGCTCCCGTATTAAAAGCACACAAATATGCGGTTGTGCTCCCGCTCCACCACCAGCAGCACGGGGGAGTCCCCATGCCATGATTCCCCAGCAATCTTCACAGCAGGGACACACTGCTTCTGGAATAAGATAAAGCGCCCATGAGGCACTAAGTCCTTAACGTCCAAGCGGCATAGCTGGGCCCAGGGAGGCCGGCTAACAGGGCCCTCCAGCAGGGAGGCAAGCCCTCCTGGCAGTTCCTCCTTGGCCACAGCAGCAACAACAATCCCCAGTAAGCACAGGAACAGCACAACACATGGGGTCACAGCCCCTATATTTATACAACATTTATTTTTGTCTGTAAAGCACAGTGCCTGGGGCAACCAGTTCCAACTGGTTCCGGAGCACTGTTTACAGTGCTCACACCCTTCTTTGGGAGATGGGGGCTCTGCCATCAGACACACCACAGGGGGCAGAGCCAGCATTGACCTAGGCAGGCACAATCCTATTCAGGGTCAGGGGACTACTCCACACACTAGTCCAAATGCAGATGCCCCATTCAGCCTAGCGCTGACTCAGCCTGCCCCTTCTGGAGCCACACACACCTCACCAGCCCCTGTCACTCCAAAGCCAGACATGCAATTCACATAAGACAGGCAGACACATAGCACACAGAAATGTCAACTTCTAAAAGTGGCATTTCTAAAATAGTTATAATAAATCTGCGCACACCATTGCACAGCATTTATTATTCCTATTCCAACCATGCCAAACTTGACCACGCTGCTCCTCTCATATCAGGAATTACCACTGAAACATTTATCAGGGAATCCCCAATGCATTCCTATGGGAGGGCAGCCTCACAGCAGTGAAAAACCAAAAATGGCTGTTTGTCGCTGCCAGGACATGTCACAAACTTAAAGTACATATCCTACCTTTTACCTACACTGCACCCTGCCCATAGGGCTAGCGAGGGCCTACCTTAGGGGTGACTGACATGGAGTAAAAGGGGGGTTACAGACATGGCGCACACTTTAGGTTCCACGTCAAAGCGGCAGTAACACTGCACGCACAGGCCCTGCAATGGCAGAGGCCTGGGATAGGTTTGAAAGGCTAGTTTTGTGGGTGGCGCAATCAGCACTGCAAGCCTACCAGTAGCATTTAATTTACCAGCCCTGGGTATATGTGATACCACTTTACAAGGGACTGACAGGTAAATTAAATATGCCAAACAGGTTCTACACACGCACTTTACCCTGGACAGAAGAGCTAAAGTGCCCAGAGTCCTAAAACCGCCAACACCATGTCAGAAAAAAGGCTAGAAGGAAGGCAAAAAGTTCAGGGAGGACCCTGCAAAAAAGGCCAGGTCCAACACCATCTATAACTGCACATCCTAGATATCTGTAGAGAACCAAGAACATGGGCAAAATATAACTAGATTTTGTTTTTTGTTAAACAAAATGGGACAAAAGTGATATGAAAGAAAGCATATTTTTCCTCTCCAAAAAACGGCACCAACAAAAGGATTGCTGTACTAATATAACTATCTTTCTAGCTTTCAGGAACAAGCAGCGTTGTGAAAAAAAAGAGTTTGGAATACTTTCAGATGATTCAGAGGGAATTTTGCTATGTGTGTTCTTTCTTGCATCCTGGGGTACATTTGAAAGCAGAAACATCAGGAGAAATTGAATTCATAATAAAAAAGTTATACTATTCTTTATTCCCAAATATCTCCATATGTGTTGCTCAAGCAAGAGCCCGTGAGACAAAAGGCCCCAAAACACAATAGAGATATCAGGATTTCATGTTAAAAAAATGCCCTGTTTTGGTGATGTGGATGACTGCGGTATTTGTGCCAGGGCGCGGTTGCCACCCGTAGGAAACCTTCCAAACTCAGACAAGTTTGAAAACTGAACACTAAGGGGAGTCCAGGTGGATCCCATGGCATTTTCTTACACAAAAGGCCCTGAAAACCTCAAGCTTTGCCTAAAACCATGCAATTTCTTTACATTTCTGGATGGTATCTTCTGTTATTCGTGATATTCCACAAAATTACCACCACTCAGTGTTCTGACACTTTTCCTGATAATAAAATTACCCACCTGTGTTGCTCAGCCTCGCACCGGTAACACAAAAGGGCCAAAACTCAACATGGAGAGATCAGCTGTTCCCGAAATAAAAATTATGGGCCCGATCCACAAAGGTAAAGTTTGAAGAATGTCTAACTTTATGACTTTCGGTATTCACAAAGGGCGTATACTACTCGTAAATGCCCTTTGTGAATACTGAAAGTCGTAAAGTTCAACTTTTGGTGTTCACAAAGGGATTTACGAGCAGTAAATGCCCTTTCTGAATACCGAAAGCTGTAAAGTTCCACTTTCGTCTAACTTTACCTTTGGGAATCGGGTCCCTTTTATTTAGGCGCTAGTGGTAGTTGAGATATTTGGGCCCGGGCTGAGGCACCACCCAGGGAAACCCACCAACCTTAGACATTTTTTAAAGCTGAACAGCCAACAGGAGTGCAGGGTGGTGTGCCTTGCATTGATCTGATGACATTTTCCTATCCACAATTCACTGCAAACCTCAAACTTTAAATAAAATCCCACATTCTACTCTCTTTTCTGTGACAGAAACTTCCAGAATCAGTAGGGTGGCCACCAAATCTTTACCACCCAGTGTTCGCATATGTCTCCTAATAAAAATGTTACCCCACTTGTGTGGCTAGATCCATCACCTCCAACACAAAAGGTCCTAAAATGCAACATGGAGACATCAGTATTTCCTATCGCAAATGAATTCAGGGTAAATGCAATATTTTAGCCTGGTCTTGGCAGCCACCCAAAGGAAACCAACCAATCCCAGACATATTTTAAAACTAGATACCCAGGAGAGTCCAGTCCATGTGCTTTACATGGATTCCATGAGCTTTTCTTACCCACAATGCCCTGCAAACTTCAAAGTTTTCCTAAAATCAAGCATTTTCCTCACATTTCTGTGATGGCATCTTTCAGAATCTGTAGGGAGCACATAATTCCTACCACCCAGCTTTTCCAAATGTCTCTCAAAACAAAAAATCTACGCCACTTGTGGGACTAGACTTGTTGCTCTCAATAGGAACAAATTAAACCTAGCACCATGCCAAGTCAATATTTTGCATGGTCCCTGCTTTGATCTGTGACTGTTGTGGACCATTGGCTCAACCACACAAGTGGACTAGCATTTCTTTCTAGAGACATGTGGGACGAATGGGTGGTAGGAATTTTGTGAATCCTTACAGATTTTGAAAGATTCCATCACAGATATGTGATGAAAAAGCTTGATTTTATGCAAACTGTGAAACAATTCAAATCGCTTCTTGACAGCCTCATCCTCTGTGCCCTCTTTCACAATACAGCATGGGACCAGAGGCATAGTGGTTGCCTTATTTACATGAAGTTGCCTCCATACAAATGCCCCAATACAAAAGAGGGAATGCCTCTTTAGACAAAACCTGTGCTTAATATGTAATGGCAAGGAATTCCAACGTGTAAACATTAAGCGGATCTTTAGAAGAAGGGGATCAAAGTTAAGCATGTATAAATCCTTAACTGACTGTGAGAAATAGACCCCGAGATATCTTTTGGGTTTAGTATTAATGCAACACTTTAGATCGGGATGTATTTCTGGATCTCTATTCCCACAGATCATGATCTCTGTTTTCTTTTTATTGATCCGGTAACCCCCTAAGGCTTCGAACTCTTCGAAGATCTGAAGCATCTTAACTTGCGAATGAAGCTCAGTTTTAATTAATAACATAATATCATCCGCATAAAGTTTGATCTTACTCATTGAAGGAATTGGGGGAGAGATATTAACACAGTTCCTTATTGCAGCCGCAAGGGGCTCAATAAAGAACGCAAACAAGACTGGGGATAAGGGACATCCCTGTCTCGTACCTCTCTTAACAAAAACAGTGCCGACCATTACCGTATTTATAATAATATTTGCTTTGGCCATAGTATACAGATTTCGAATTAAATTTACAATTTTATGGGGAATACCAAAGTGCCTTAAAATAATAAAAAGTGTCTCCCAAACCACCAAATCAAAAGCTTTTTCTGCATCTAATAACAAAATCAATGCTGGGATCCCTCGTGTCTCAAAATAATCTAAGGCATCAACTAAATAATGTGTGTTTGTAAACAGTTGCCTTCCTGGAATAAAACCGTTCTGATCCGGATGGATCAATTCTGTTGAGATTTGATTCAGGCGCATTGATATTAATTTAGTAACGATTTTATAATCTGTGTTTAGTAAGGTAATTGGTCGGTACGAATTTGGATCTTTAGCATCCTTCCCCTTCTTCAGAAAACTCACCACCGTTCCTTTTCTAAAAGAGTCCGGGATCGGGCCTCCTTCCAACATCGAAATTAATAATAACAAAAAAATATTTGAAAAAGTGCAAAAAAACATTTTAAAAAATTCCGCTGACAATCCGTCTGGGCCAGAAGCCTTCCCATTTGGTAGATTTTTAACCACCGATTCTACCTCTTCCAATGAGAAAGGACATAACAATGCTTCCTGATCAGTTTGAGAAAGGCAGGGCAATGCACAATTTTCTAAACAATCCGATAGTTTTATTTGATCAATATTATGTTGCTGACTATAGATTTTATTATAGTGAGCGAGCATTATCTTCCCTACCCCAATCGAGTCTAATGTATCTATTTGAGTCGCTGGGCATCTTAATCCTCTAATCAAATTAGTCACTGCTTGTTCTCTCACCTGCCAAGCTAGAAACTTCCCAGTAAAATTACTATCTTCGTATATTTTTTGAGAATGTCTGCGAAAAATCTCCTTGCTTCGAGCATAATAATATGCACTTAATGCCCTTTTGGCTTCATCTAATTGATGTGAGATCGTATTGGATGAGTTCGCCTGTCTTAATTCGTTTAAAGCTTGTATTCTTTGTTCCAACGCCTCTTTTTTACTTTTAATTGCTTTAAATACTGCTGCATCTTTACTTATAATTATACCGCGAATAAAGGCTTTCATAGCATCCCAGATAATATTAATCGGGGCCGAATTGGCATTACGAGATACAAAATCATTGATCTCTGTTTTCAAAGACGTTACCCACATTTCATCATTCAAGTATGTTTTGTTGAATACCCAACGCTTAGGAGTCTTTAAGTTTGGATCCAAAGCAAAGTTAATAACCAACATTGCATGATCTGAGAACCCATTATGGATAGGCCTTTGATTCAACATATTAAGCTGTCTGGAGGCTAGAAAAAAGTCAATCCGCGAAAAAGACTTAAACCTGCCTGACCAGCATGTGTATTCTTTTTTTAACGGGTATTGAGTGCGCCATGGATCACAAAGGTCTAAAGTTTTTTTATAATTAAGAATAACTTTCAATGATTTAGGTTTAACTTGTTTCCTAGATTGAGTGGTCTTATCCAGCCTTAAATTCATAATTAGATTAAAATCTCCTCCAATAATGATATCTCCTACCACCATCAGTAAAGATTGAAATAGATCCTCATAAACTGAGGAGCAATCGTCTACCGGAGCATATAAACTGACGAATGTAATAGGTCTCAATCTGTTTTTTATTCTACAGGAGGCCCAGCACCAACGTCCTGAGCCATCCTCATTTGTTTGTATGATCTCAGGATAGATATTCTTATTCAGAAATATGGCAACCCCTCGCTGAGCCTCTGAAAATGAGGAGAAACCACGATATGAGGCCCATTTTTTAAACATAGAAAATTGATCCAATTTTACATTTGGGATATGAGTCTCCTGCAGCAATATTACCGAGGGATTTTCCGACTTAATCCATAGCTCTATGGCCCGTAGTTTCTTTTTGTTATTTAAGCCGTTCACATTGAAAGAAATAATTTTCAAACAGTCGCTACTCAGTATTTAGATAGATTACATATTTTCTGGAGGAATCTCTCATTTTATCTTTTGTAAACCAAGAATCACCTATCAGGCATAGAATAGTTAATAATAAACATAGCACTAAAGACTTCATTATTTTTACTTTACCCATTCTGCTCACAACCCGAGCACCCCCAACAACACCCCCACCACCCCCCCAAACCCCACCCTCCAATGGCCCCCCCCACCCCCACCACTGGCCAGGATTCCCCAGCCCACGCGGACCAATGGTTCCAACCCCCTGCCAATCGGGTGACATCTTGCACCCCCTGGACCCCCTGGATTCCGCACTCCATCCTGTGCAACTGATCCTCCCCTCACCCTACTCAAAAAAACCAACAGGAAGAAAACAAGACAGGGTTTCACCATCTAAGCAACACCGTCACAACTATCAGTCTATATTTAGGAAAAAAAAAACAAAGACCCCACAAAAGCAGAGTCCGTAAAGACCATAGATTTCCCAAATTTTCCCAAATTTAACCTCATAAAGAGCTGGAAATGTCCCGGAGTAATTCCTGTGCTGCTGCGATATCTGACAACATAAAAAAATTGCCTTTCACTAAAACTTTAAGTTTGGATTGCTGCGCTATCGTGGCTTGAGCTCCTTTAGCTTTGAATAATTGTAGCATCTGGACAAACTCTTTTCTTCTGCGAGCAGCAGACGCAGACATGTCTGAAAAAATGCGACACTTCACGGTTTCATTGACAAAAAATTGTCTTTGCTGAATTGAAGTTGAAAGAATAGTCTCCTTAATCCGTATGTCCGAGAAATTCAATAAAATTGTTCGAGGAAGAGAAGAATTTGGGAAAGGCTGAGCGGGAACGCGATGTGCTCGCGTAATAGTCAGGTCGCCCTCATGATTAGGGATGACTTTAGATTTCAAAAAAGAGGTGACCCACTGCAGCGTGCTGGGCCCTTCAAGACCCTCCGGAACCCCCACTATGCGTAGGTTAGATCGACGATTATAGTTCTCTAAATCGTCCAATTTGGATTCAAGAGCACGTGAAGTGAGGGAGAGCTGATTTGTGTCCTGTTTGACCTTGATCATTTGATCCTCCAAACTAGAAATGCGGGTTTCGGCTTCTTGCAATCGAGCGGGAAATGCGGAAAAGAGATCCTCCATTTTATCCAGACGTTGATGGATTAAAGCAAGCTCAGATCTCTGAAACCTCTTCAGCTCTCTAACCTCGTCGAGGATTAAATTTAACATATCCTTGACTGTCATCTTAATCTCCCCCACGGTCTCAGTATCTAAATCAAGCAAAGGACTGAGATGATCCCCATTAGGGACATTAGAGACAAATTTAGCGGTCGAAGCACCCGCCGTAGTGGTTGGGGAATGTGCGGAGGGATTGTCACTAGACGAAGGCGTAGAAGGCATAGATAACATAGGGGGTGCCCCTAAATTAGATTTAGGCAAAGAATTAGGAGGGTGAATAATTGAAGGAGAAAGAGCAGGAGAAACTTGGGCAGACGCGACATTTTTCTTTTCAAAGAGAGGAAATGATTTAGTACCTTTAAGCCCCTCCACTGGGCTCGCCTGCGTAGATGACCCATCTTTGAAGAACGAGGACCCTGCGATTTCTGTGCAGTGAGAAGCTTTCAAAACTGAAGATGGAGATAGAGATGGAGATAGAGTCTCACAGATAGATTCCTCGAGCTCTTCCGAACTTCCCGCACTATGACTTCTCTCCTTTGCCTTGCCATCACCGAGGCACCCCTTATTTAATAATTTGGCGGCATTCCGCGCCTCTTTAGCCTGAATGCGAGAAGCCTTCGCCTTACGTGTATTCAGCAACTTCCCCATCCCAAGAACAGATAGAGCAAATATAGGCCTTAATCGTTGTCGCCAAATATTGCTACGATAAGCAAGTACTGAGATATGAAAGTTCGAAAAAGAATTTAATGTCGTTTGCCGGAGCACTCCTGCTGCGCCCCTGCCTCTTGCAGCTCAGCTACCTCTCACCGTGACTGCCGCATCCATAGACCCTCGGGCGTAACGTCAATGCTAGACACAGGCACAGACACCGGCTCTGGGCTGAAATAATGCTGAGGACGCTGCTCTGCGATGCTGATAAACGCCCGGAGTACAGCGCTGTGTCAGAAGCGGCACCTCTTAAGATAAATGAACCGAGCTGCTTTCCGCCCAGAGCGATGAAAACGAGCTTCTCGTCAAGCTAGTAACAGTGTGCAGCTCCCCCGCCGTCGCATCTCAGACACGCCAACCGCTCACGCCATCAGCCGCCATCAACCGACGCCGGAGCTGCAGAACTCGAGGAGAAAGGGAGGAGCCAGGAGCCAGGAGCCGGGAATCCTCAGGTGCGCGTGGAGGCGTGGATCTCCATCGCGCGTTCCAGCCAATGTCACCTGTGCTTAATATGTACTGGCACCATCTGTATTATCAAAGGTGGCATGCAAGTGCCTGAAGCCCCTTCTTTACTATCAAAGGGCACAGAAAACGACTGCACGTTTGTTACACCTCTGCAGCACTTTATGTTGAACAGCCAGAGGGAGTTCTGAAGCATTGTAACTGTCCTTTTTATGACATTAAATCATGCAGAGTGCAATAAATTCATCAGAAACTAGTGTTTGCTTTGGTTGTTGCTCTTGATCCTGTTTGTAAACTAGAGAGAACATTATGTTAGTATAAGATGAAATAATGGTGCTTCATAAGGAGCCCTAATGGGGCCTGAAATCTTTGAAAAAAAAGACACATCAGATACTTTTGTTATGTTAGTAAGTTTTACATCTTTTGGAAATCTATGTGTGTTCTTAGTCTGCCACACTTTCATCTAAAGTTAAATTGTTCCTAATGTATCCATTAGTCTTTAAGGTAATGGATTGTGTTCAATATGATCTCATTGACCTACACAAGTCTGAAATAGGAACAGCAACCTGTAAATCACAGAGTGTGCAGCAAGCAAACAATGATCTAAAACATGTACTCTTTGTCTGAATTGAAAAATGAAGGCAGGTGAGGTAAAATAGAATGTAGGAGGTTGAATAGGGTGGGAGAAAAGAAGGAAGAAAGGGAGTAGGAAAATAAGATAGAATAAAGGAAATTAAAGAGAGGGAGCAACGAAAGAAGGAAAGTAAGAAGGAAGGATGGATGGAGAAAGGAAAGGAGGAAACAATATAGTATGTAAAGAAAGGAAAGGATCGAAGGGTGAAGGAAGGGAGGGAAGCAAGGGTAATGGAACAAGAGGAAGAGGAAGAAGAAAGTAAGGGACGTGAAAATATGCAATATATGTTATCAAAAAGCATTCAAGGATGGACGAAAGAAAAAACAAATTAGGGTGAAATGACGAATGGTTGAAAAGAGTAGGCTAGTAAACATGAAGATTAAAGAAAGGGAAAAAATGACTTTTTATTGTCCAATGTGCTTGCCACTACTAAACACAGAATTACAGAGAAGCAAATATATTTATTGCACAATTAAACATTCGTAGTAAGAAAACTATTTAACACAATGAGAATGAAATGATCAAAGCAACCTTACAGACCCAGAAAGAGAAAAGCCAAGTTACTCACCAGATTCCTGCCCAGACCTAGAAACAGTGGGCCTGATTCACAGCAATTTTGATGTGACTAACTCCTCCATACTTCTAGATCCCTCCTGTAACCCAGGAGTAATTCAAGAGTAAACCAGACGTTCACCTTGAATTAAGTCGCAAGCCAGAAATACTATCGGAATAAGTCAGACCTACTGAAATAGTGAGTCTCTACGGCCTGAACTTTACTCTAACATAACCCAATATGTAGCATCTAATTTTGATCTTTCTCTAGTTCACATAACATCAACATATTCATATATATGTTTACCAATAGTGCTCATTACCATGCTACCAGACCCACAGGGAATTAAGAAGTCCACTGGGATAATGCAGATGTTTCAATTTTCCCCTATAAGATCTGGCTGCCTGAAGAAGCCAACATATTCAGGTCAAGCTCTCAAGGAGAATGAGGAATTACCAGATGAATCCGACTTGCCACTAGCAATTCCCCCGCCACTCCTCAGAATGCAGGGGGTTCTAAAGGTTCAACCCGGAATCACACTAAATTCCACCCTCTTTGCTTCCAGAATTAACGGGTCCCCTAGTTTCAGTGACTGCTGGGGCCTGCCGAATCAACACATCTGCATCTGGGGACCTCGCAATGATAACATTTTGTTGGGACATGCAGGACACAGCCATCACATTGCCTGCGTTACAACGCATGCGATTACAACACGCTCATTACAACGACCGCGTTGTTACATCGCAGTACCATTACAACGCAAGTTGTTTCAACGACTTGCTCTAGATGGTGCCTTAAACTAAGGAATAGTATAATTTACTATTTCAACACCTTCCCTTCTGTTGCACACACTGGAGTTGGAACAGTAGATTATACTATTTCTAAGACCAGCGTGCCCCCTAGAGCAAGTCGTTGTAACGACTTGTGTTGTGATTGTACTGCGATGTAACAACGCGGTTGTTGTATTGACCACATTGTAATTGCATGCGTTGTAAACGCATGCGATGTAAAGGGCTACATTCGGACACGCTTCCTACATATGTAGTCCCCTCCATTATAGTCCATTCCTGTATTTTAATACGTCAATAATATATCTTTTTTAGCAAAGGATAAGTTTTGTTGATTAAGAGAAGAGTTTGAAGAACGTGGTGTACCGCAGATCAGGGCATGTTCGCTCAGACATGCATGGTTAATGTTCGTTTAATTATTAGCATTGAAAACCCTTACAGCAGATGTCTGCTGGATTGTTCTTCTACGTGCACTCGCATATCGCATTTGAAAATGACAAAATCAATTATTCTTTTTATTCAGCATGTCTGCTGCTTCATTTTTCTCTGCCTCATTCCAACTATATGTATGATTGCACGACATATGTGTCAAAAGTCATTTTCACCAATAAATCATCAAGCTCGGCCTGCTCACGCTCCCTTCGAGTCAGTTACTCGTGCCATCCTCATTCACAAAACTATCTGTATGCCACTTAATTCTGATTCACACAAACAAATAGCATTTTTTATTACATCAACATTTATTCTGAAATTCAAGTGAGTGTGGCGCCTATAAAACAATTTGCTCTGACAGAGCTTTTTATGTGAATACATTTCCTCCTGTGGGGGACGAGTGGAAATTCCCCAACGGGAATTCCCTAGATCTATGGGCCTTATTTATGAGGCCGTGCGTCACTTTTACGCTGCTGGTGCGTCACTTTTTGTGACGCACCAGCGGCGTAAAAAATGGGCCTTGTTGCGCCATATTTACAAAGTGACGCATCTAGGTAGATGCGTCACTTTGTAAACCCCTGCACCACATTATACCTGCGCCAGGTATAATGTATGCAGGGGGGGCGTTCTAGCGCAAGAAAGTGTCATAGAAGTGACGCAGTGAAATCTATAACATTTCACTGTGTCACTTCTAGGATGCAAATGGGTCAATATCTTACGCCTGCCTCACAGCAGGCGTAAGACTGACGCAGGCCCTTTCACATGGGGCTTGCCCCATGTGAAAGGACACATTGCTGGAGTTGCGTCACTTCCGTTACACACTCCAGCAATGCGTCACTTTTGCGCCTAAAGATACATCAGAAATACTGACGTATCTGTAACTCCTTACGACATGATGCGTCATACAGTAAATATGACGCATCGATCATGTCGCAAGGAGGGCGCACTGAGAAGTGACGCATCGCTGCTGTCACGCAGCAATGCGTCACTTCTCATAAATGAGGCCCTATGTGAATAAACACAAAGGGAAGCTTTGCCGGTGAGAAGGAGTATCGAAGTCCCTGAAAATGGGTGCTATTTGGTTGAAGAAAAAAGAAAATAACGTTAGGTGATGATTTGTTTTCACGTGTGAAAATATACATATGTGTACTTTCACATTTAAACTACTACTGTGCAGGTTTACAGGTGTTTCAAGGAAACGTGTTGATTGCCATCTAGTCAGAACGCTGCATCCCTGAGTGGTTAGACACTTGTCGATGCATATTTCCGAATATTTTTAAGAATTCTGATCCTGATTTAGAGTTTGACAGACAGGTCTTCTGTAAAAAATGCCACAGATATTCGGACAGGGATATCCGTCACCTTCAGGCCCCATAATATTTCAGACTGTGATCAATATGCGAAAAAATCTGCACAGAAGGATATTTAGTTGCATGGTAACTGATTGTGCTAACTGAACTGCTGCTTCTTGGATACAGTTATACATAAAAACTGAATATAAGGTGTTATCAAGAGATATATTTCCATCAATAGGAGCAAGGAGGATTCAGCTCTCTTCACTGTTGTATATGCATACCACTATTGCAGCTTGTGTTCTGGTCATTAATTGCTAAAATGATAAATCACATTTCCCTGTCTACAGTCATGACTCTGATAGTTTGGGGGGCGTGGCCAACCAACATGGTGGAACACACTCACTAAACTGAGCTCCTGCAGGCCACAAACTAAATTCCGACATAATCCTGAATTTTGGGGCCCCTGCCTTTAACATGGAACCTATTGCCTTCAAGTTTTACCAGCTACTCTGTCTGGTCCTTCTGGATTCTTAGTGGGCTGCTGATACTCCTAATCGTGGCCGGGAATGACCTTATTGTCGATGATAAAATGGTGGCCTACCGTGAAATGGTTCTCTCTCCTCTCCCCCGGGGAGAGATAGCTGAGAACCGGCGGTCCGGGGACTCCCTGAAATCGCTGAGATGGAGGATAGAGGTGCGGAGGCACGAAGGGTTAGCCTCCTTAGTGGCACTGGCAATAGTGGCCCGGAGTGGCAGAGCCTCCAGAGATTAGGGGCTGCCTTTCCCAGAGGGTGAAGGCTTCAGCGAGACACAGAGGAGCAGCACAGGCCACAAACTGATGTGGGCCCACTTCACTCCTGAGCTTTCTTATGGGGCCCTCAGGGAGTGCAGTGGGCCCAAGCTCCTGGGAAAGAGTGACAGGGGCAGTGAGTGAGGCCCTGCTATCTGTCACTTGAAGAGAGGGTGAGGCCTGGTGACACGGGTTGCCAGAACTGGCGCATGCCGGGGAGACGTTTCTCTCCTTGTCAAAGCTGCTGCCCCTGGATGCTGCTGGACTGGAGCAACTACATCCGTGGGTGAGTTAGGCTGCCCTATGCAGGTGGAGAGGCCATCTCAGAGTGGGAGGACATCCCTGCTGAGAAGTCTGATGTGCTCTCTTCCCCCCTGGATTTGTCCTGGAGGTGCACAAAAGCGTGGGGAGTGTCTTGCCCTTACTAACCACTGGGTTGGGAAGGCCCACACCCCAGAGTGCCTGAAAAGAAGTAGCAGCAGGTACACTTTGCACAATTTTATTGGAGTCAAACAATGAACCCACCCTTACACTGAAAGGAATTCATAGCTGGAGCTCTACATGGGGAGATGTTTGCCTGAAGATGAGACAAGACATCGTTGAAGAGGGAGGGGGAGTCATATTCTGCTGGCAGTTACCTTCCCCTACTGGTGGACTGACTCTTGCAGAAGCATTAGATCTGCATACTTGAGCATGACGAGTGAGAAACATATTCAGTTCACCACCTGAAACCACTCTTTGTCTGCTGTGGGAGCTCTTCACCTCCCCCTATCACACTAGTCCCTACTACGCATGCAAAAACTCAGGGAGATAAACATGGGTTGAGACTGACCCTGAGACCGTCACAAAAAACTTGAATTGGCCAGTTCACATGGGATGCTCGCAGTCGCATAAGATGGGACATAGGAATCGGAGGGGACCCCCCCCCCGTTGACCCCAGAGGCTACTGAAGCTGATACCCCAGCGGCCATTAAATAGTCCAGCCACAAGCTAGAAACCAAGATTGACAAGCTTGTGTTGGAAATTAACCTAGTGAGAGTGGACTTATACATGGTCAATGAGCAATAGCTGGCCACAGAGGAGGAGGTAAACATGTGACTGCACAAGTGGCAGATTTAGGAACAACGGTGAGAATGGCGGCTGACCATACTGTGTGCCTGGATGACAAGCTTGAGGGCATTGAGGGCTGGTACTGGATGAGCAACCTCCGCTTTGTGGGATTCCCAGAACTCAGAACTGAAACATCTTCATCAATACTTGTTGGTGAACAACTTTATAGCATTACCTAATGTCTCTTATGAAGAGGCCAGCTCCATGAAGAAATCAATGAACCAATAGATATTCCTTTTTGGACACAATTGAATCCTTTTTTACTTCATTCAAATAAGATTACTTGGTAATTATCCAAATAGAAATGCACAAGAGTTTTTGAGAAATTCCCTCACTAGTCTTTACCTATGTCAAAACTTGAAGTTTCATGTTGGAAACTACAAAGTAACTAATTTTGTAATATATTTTTCCTTGCTACATATAATATTTTCATTCCTGTCAGTAAGAAGTCAGATCTTTTAATTATGATCTGTATACTGAATGCCGATTGATGCACTCAGCAGTCACTAGGTGCTGCTTGTTAGGAGTCTTGATCTGTTTTAGTATGTCTGGAAACCCATGCTCAGGTGTACATGCTTACTATTGGAAACCTGTTGTGTGACTTTTCTTTAGCTGGCCTATTCTCACGTGTGAAATTGTACATGAAGTACAATTTTGCATGGGGGAAGGGCCCCTTTTTTACTTTTTCTTTCTTACTCTGCCAGGAAAAAAAATCCTTGTGGAGAAAGCTTTCCTTCTACACCCCCACTATCATCATCATCAAAAATGTTATTCAGCAAAAAGGCCCTAAATGACACATATCAATAAAAAAAAATAATGAATAGAAACAAACTCGAGAATTAAACTCAAGCTAAAAGGCATCTGAAAGAGTCAGACATAAAATGCAACATAGACATCAGACAGACATGGTTTTCTGGGTTTTCTGCCTGCAAGTCATCATACCTGTACAATCACAGCAATGGATATTAAAATCTCCAATCCATAAAATAGAAAAGCACACCCCAAAGTGGATGAGGAAACTCTCTAGCTCCCTACTCACAGAATTGATATTACAATTGTTGGTATCAAAACAGTTAGTGTAATAATTCATAAGCAAAAACATCTTTGAGTGGTACTCCAGCAAAAGTAGTTGAAAATTACAGATTTTTAGTTCCACTCTAATGACACAACCAGGAAATAAAGTTGATATCAAGGTAAATAACTCACCCTTAGCCCTACCCGAGAGCCTCGGAATAGCAGGTGTGAAAAATGACATATAGCCTTGTATATGGCATGGATTAACTGACCAAGTTCTTGGAGTGTAATCATGTTGTGGCTATGTATACGATCCAGCCATTGAGAATTACACATCTTAGAGCCCGGCCCAACAACATTCCATGTTCCTATTTTCCCTACGGATTTTGGTACAGGAGTCACGTTGTTAACTGATGCAAAACGGGGGTGCCCTGGGGAGTTAATGACCACAAAGATCAGTTTTACCATTAACTTGACAGTTTGATATATCACAAAGACTGTAAAGAACAAGTACATTTCTCACTGGGCAAGATCACTGTGGGCAAAGACTGTAAAGAACAAGCACATTTCTCACTGGGCAAGATCACTGTGGGCAAGGACAGCATAGTTGTTATGAAGTGGAAAATGATGTATTGAAGTAGCAGCTCCACCCTGCCCTTGAGATTTGGATTCAGCTTGTTGGTCATAGGTAGTTTTTGGCCTTTAGAAAAAACCGAAAGAGACGACTCATATTCTGCTAGGTGTCTATGTGTAAATGTGGAATGTAGAAAAGATTCTTCTGACTACTGACTCTTATCTGAAGTTAACAATGACACATTCACCTTCGGGCGGCTTGCGGATGTTGCCAATCCATGCAACTCTATGTACCATAATAATGTAATTGCGTACAGTAGTACTATCTTTCAGCCAGAGATTAAACCAGTAGGTAACCTTATTGAGTAGTCGACCATGCCTTTCTATTTTATCAGGGGCCAAAGACAGAGCTCCTTTCTTAACAATAGTATAGGGTGTGGCAGGCGGTTAAAGGTCCAGAATGAACTGGATTTCAACTTTCTATGAAGAGCTCTCAATGTTGACACCCTCCATGGTAGCAATGATGGTTGGAAGCTTCTGCTTCGGGAGCAGAGATTTACTTTTTGCGAAAGCCCTCACCGGGGCAGAATCTTGGTGGAAATGACTATCTTCACTTGGTGGTGTAGATGCATCCTTCATATGCTGGTCAATACTGTGCCCCACGTTGAAATGCTATTTTGGCAGTAAAATTTCAATTGTCCTGAGACGGTTCGAGACAGATTCCACAAAGTCAATAAGCTATTCCTCCAATATGGTAAGTGAAAGAAAAAGACAATTGGGATCCCTGCTGGGCACGACTATTTTAGAGATATTGCACTTAGCGGTGTTCTGTAAAACGGTTAAGACTGACCCTTTTTTGGGACCACCATAGATTGTCTCACATACCCTTTTTTTCTTGGCTGGAAGTGAGATGCATAATGAATCACAACTCTTTGCAGAGCTCTCAGTGTCTGTCACTTCGATAATCTCTGGCACTACAGAGACGCAAGGGTTAGCCCTGCTGATCCTACAGTAAGATCTGCCAGGAACACCCCCACTAAATCTGTTTATTTCCTCAATATCCTGGAAGTGGAGTAACATCATCCCTTTACTTTATAACCATTTCCTGAATGAGAAAGGATCAGGTTTCAGTTTGTGAATGATCACAAGTGTACCTATTTGTAGCCGTTCACAAATTTACAAGGCTAAACTTCTCTTGTAATGCCAACTTCCCTCCTCTTGCACGGTATCTTCTAGTGTGGATTTTCCTAGACTCATGATGGAAAAGTCCACATGCTTAAAATCCATTTACACCTTCCAGGAATTCTTTTGTGGTTACTATCAGGTGTAAATTGAGGCATTTATGGCCCTAAACTTATGTATAAGGCTAAAATACTTTGTGACTCAGGCCCCTGTATCTACCTTATTGAAATGTCAATTACTACATCAGCCGCCCTTGCCCAAAAACACAGTCTAACATTTATTCTGCTACAGTATTTCCTGACTATTGAGCTGCAGCTCAAGGACAGGTCAAACGTAGTTACTGCAACAGGAAGCAGAGACAAAGCCTTCAACATTAAGCAAATACTTTAATTCTTGTTGCAATAAATATTCCACTCTCACAGTAAAATAAATAACACCATGTTGCAGATTTTCCACAGCTTTCCTTAAACATGACCACGCCCAATAGGGCACTATAAATAAAATAAATTTTCTTCAAACTAGTGTTCATGGTGTACTACTGCATAATTTTTCACATAACAACTACCTTAGAAACAAGCTTTCATTAATTTTAGACAACAATCCTTTCTTTACGATTCAGTGGTTTGAATTAAGCTGTTTGTTTCCCAACAAGATAAGAATGTGATTCAGTATGAAGCATTAGCAAATACATCATGAGGAAAATAAGCCACTCTGCACATTTTAGATTGCAGGATTCAGTTTAATCAGTTATTATTCATAATTTATTTGACTGCTTTATTACCAGCTTTAAATAAATACAGAGATGAGTAAAATCAAAGACCTTGTTCATTTTCAAATGCTTTTATTTCTATTTTGTTGTAATTTTCGTCTATTTCCTTATCATATTTTCCCTTTAATATTTAAAGTTCTCTTCAAACTGATGTTTGGTTAAACCTCGGATGCTATTTTTGCGCACAATTTACAATGCGACCTAAGATTTTTCTGTGCTGGCGCCATTGTAGTAATCTGTTGCAATGCAAAATACCCTTTCAGAAGGATTCACGGAAATCCTACGTCATGCATATTGATAAGGTAGGATTACCTCAGCAAATCTTGCTGAATAGCTATGTATGCGGTGATGGATGTCTACGAGGGACTGCAATCCTTCACCACATATTCACATTCGCAAAATGCAGCGATGGAAGCCTTTTAAATGAAAAGTGGTTGTAATTAAAATAATGAATTAGCAATATGTAAATGAGCTGTCTCCTAGTCCCCTTCACTTCACTCAATAATTCTGACCCTTGTGGTAAGCTGCCACTTTACAAATGTCTGCCACGCACTTTGTTGTGTTAATATTAAATCACTTGTTTACAACAACAATTTTGGTTAAAGACTAGTGATACATGAACAATTCTTTGCATTTGGTACACGAATGAACCCTTAGGGCCTCCTTTACTTAGTCTTGCGTAGGGCAGCATCGCAAGCCTTCCTGCTGTACTGCCCTACGTCAAAAGAAAAGGGCAGAAATGCACCGTATCTATGAGATACGGCACATTCCTACTCTCTTTTATTGCACTTGTGCACAAATGGCTACCTAGTGCCAATGCAGGCCTCCTTGCAAGGGCGCCTGCATTGAAATCAGGTTATTTTTTGTGCAGAAAGGGACACCGTCCTTCACAAAAACAACTTTACACCACCCATGGGGAGGCCTAAGCTTTTGGCACATTCCCAAGTTTGCAGTATGTTGTAATTCTTGGAATGCGTCAAATGCCATGCGCTTTACATACTAACAGCCACTGTCAATCAATCAATCAATCAATCAATTTGTAAAGCGCGCTACTCACCCGTAGGGTCTCAAGGCGCTGGGGGGAGGGGGATCCGCTACTGCTCGAAGAGCCAGGTCTTGAGCTGTTTCCTGAAGGAGAGATGGTTCTGGGTCAGTCGTAGGTGGGTGGGGAGGGAGTTCCATGTCTTGGCCGCCAGGTAGGAGAAGGATCTTCCTCCGGCGGTGGTCTTGCGGATGCGCGGACGGTGGCAAGGGCGAGGCTGGCGGAGCCCATGGCATGCCTCCATATGACAGTGTGAGGCAGCTCCGCGACTTTCGGTGCGTTACCTCACAACATATCTACAAGGTCATGAAAAGCCATGCAGGGTGGCTTTACATGACCTTGTAGCTATGGCTCTGCAGCGTGCACTGCTGGACTGCCATTACAAGTGATGTTCCGGCGGTTACAAGGCTTGTAAATGAGCTCCTCAGTACATTGCGATTGTACGTTTTACACTGGCAAAAACTGCAATCGTATACACAAACTTTGCAAGCATAGCACTCTTTAGTACATCTCGTCCTGTATCTTTCCAGTTAGTCTCACAGAGTGCCAAGACTCCATTTCTTTGCTCATTAATAAGCAAAATCTTTAATTGTAAATACAGTCATTTTATAGAGTTGGATAACTGGTTCTTGGTGTCGGATTCAAATTTAATTAACTATTTTTCATTATTATATATTATTCTAATGTGAGCTAAGGTCTGTTATAAGGCTGAATTAATTTTATATATAGTGTTTCCTAGAGATACTATTGCATCTACAAATACCTATGTGGTATTTGTATAGCACAAACCTATCCTAAAGGTAGCGGAGCACTGTACAGGGTCAAAGACAAGCATAAAGTCAATGAGTGATAGGAGAGGTGGCTGGTTTCTGTGGATTATTAATGCATTGTGATGTAGTGTTCAGGGCAGCAAATATACTGACTATTCATGAATATTTTAAGAAATAAAAGAATAATGTGATTTTAACCTTATACTTACATTCCGTACTCTACACAATACCCATGGTTTATCAATGTTAGGATGGAAAAGTCATCTGCATGGTAAATTGTGTATACCCCTGTCCTGAGTGCCCAACTGTACTGCTGTTTGGATCCCTAATGCTGATTGTTGTGTCGTAGGTGAACACCGGTCATGCATGTGCGCCATTTTCTAGGTCTGTTTCATGGATTGCTATCTTGTTGTACCGAGAGTGGCACCCAAAGAGCTACCCTCATATTAGTAGAAGGCTACTGCCTTCATCAAGAGATAAATGCAAAAAGAGGATGGAATGCTGAACATGGGTCCCGTCCTTGCCATGCCACTGGATTCAAGCTTTCCTGGCCGATGAGGGGTGCTACCACTAAACCGGCCATAAGATGCTTGTTTCCAGTAAATGGAAGACCTGGCCTGGTAGTTCAGGCTGGACTGTTCCCAAGGGGATCAGGGTCAAGACTGATTTGCATATAGCTGGGTCCAAATTGGTTTGGGATGGTGAGCAAAAAAATTATGGATTTAAGCCCAGATCTCTGATTGGGGTGAGTGTTTGACATTATTCAGCATTTGGTTAATCAATTTTTCTTTTTGCATTCAAGAGTTAAGCAGCACAAGAACAGAAACGGCAACATACCGTGTGGTGATCAGTAGAAGTGAATATGTCCTTTTTACCCTTTCTCATTCAGGCTCATTCACTTTTTTAAAAGTTCCACTGCTGAGTGCTTAACTCACACTTGGTCTACACCAGGCTGATGTGGAGTACTGTGCAGTGCTGGAGTAGTGACTCTGTGTGGGATGTATGTGTGCTTGGGAAGGGTACAGTACAGGGATAGAGAGGTTCTGTATATTATATTTGTGGTTATTGCATGTACTGACTGAGTATATGACTGCAAGGAATACATTACATGAAAGATGTGGTGCTGTGAAGTGTGTGGGCAATGGAAGATTGTGCTGGGTGTAAGTGCGCATGTTGTACAATACATGAAGGGTGCAGTACACACATGATGAGTGTGTGTGCTGGCAGTGTGTGTTATTACAAATATCACAGCCTGGTACAATACTGAAAAACTACAGTACTCAACAGTGAGTACAGACTGAATGTGTGTGCAAAATGCATATGTGTCTGTAGAGGTACAATGCATGGAGGTAACAGTACTGGAGAGTAAGTGTGCTACATGTTACATTGAGGATTCTGGGTTCCATTTCGGGAAGTAAAATCCTGCCTGGTGAAGACATGAGGAGTAGAGAAATCCCCCCTTCAGATATGCTTAATGCTGCATTCCTATAAGCAGAGTGGGATACACCCCTTTTACACTTCAAAAGGGTGCTCTGTGATTCAGTGATATATCTTAAGGAAAGGGGTTAGTAACAAGTCAAAAAGGAGATAGGGCAAACAAGAAAACCCTAAAGAGCAGGGTGCGGAGCCCAGGACTAACCGTTTGATGCACATAGCACTGTGGCTGACAAGCAGGTGTGAACTCCAGTCACTCCCATGAACTGTGTTGTGGTTTTATCAACTTCAAAGTCTTTCCTGCTGTGACAGACAGCCTTTCAAGAGGAAAGAAGAAATGAAAAAAATGTTCACTTCAAAAGAAGCAGAACCCCTCGATAGAACGTTAAAGACTCGTACACTAACTCACATTTGGTAACTTGAAAAGGACTATAAGAAGGGGAGGCTGGGACCCCAAAATTTGTCATCTGCAAAGCAGCCAAATGGGCTATGTGAGAAGGGGACGCTCTGCAAGCTGTCTGCCCTTGAATAGCACTGGGGCCTGCTAGTCACCTTATCAGTGGCAGTACCACCGCTAAGGCGTAGGAGCATCAACCCACTGCTTTTCAGCAGTGTAAGGAAAAAGAAAATGATTATAACTGAAAGTTTTATCATTTTGTTTTTCCTGTTTGTGGACGCCTCAGCTTTGCTAGGCAGTGATGGTCGGGACTTCTCTGCTGACAGAGTAGGGGTGGAGAGGAGTGGTTTTCACTCCCTAAGTGTGCATGAATGATTGGCAGGCCATCTTGGGCTGGCCAAACATTCATACTCACTTTCCTTGTTCTCCGTGCAGGCGGCGTTACAGCCTCTGTGGAGAACATGCCCAGACAAACATTCCCTGGCTGAGCGCCGAAACTCGGCACTCAGACCAATCCCAATGGTGCATTGCAGTGTTGTTATTGGTCAGGGGAGCCTGGGTGCTTACAAATCATGGCTCAGGGAAGCCTCCGCCTGGGTGCTTCCTGTTGTTCCGGCCGGAGCGACAAGGAGGACCCAGCGAGTAAGATGCAGCCAGGAGGTAAGTTGCATTTTAATTTTATTTACCCCCTTCCCAATCCCCACTGCTCTATATTCGATGAGGGGATGAGGGGATATCACCCAGGGAAACCAAGATCACCTGCACTGAAGCCTGGAACACCTGTGTCTGCCTGCGTGCCAAGACCTATGTGCCCTATGAAGAAGAATAGAGTATTGAAGGACGTAAGGTCCAGAGGGAAGTCCTACCAAGAGGACTCCCTGAGAAAGGTGTGAGGGAACATGTGTGCACCGATGGGATTGTTACCCATATGAAGAGGCAATTCAGTGACCTCTGTGTGCCAGGATAGGGCTGCTGTGATGTGAACCATGTTGAGAGGCCCATGTGGGAAGCTCCAGTCCCATGATGCCTTGTGGCTGTGACACTGTATGCCAGAAGGGGCAACAATTGAATTATTTGTTGCCAGATCATCAAGACTAATTACCTCCTCAATCAGTGACCCCGTAGGCCAGGAGGGGCAACTGTGGTAAGGAAAAGTGTACCAGGGAATTCTGCTCTCCACCCTGTATGCAAGACGTAGCTGCCTGTACCGACATTGCCAGAAACTCGGGCTGTTACCTAGACGGAAGATTGCAGCTGTGACCAGCAGGTCAAGCCCACACTCCAAGGCCTGCACCTAACAGGTTTCTGGAGGACCGTAATGAACACCGCCTGAGATGTCGTCCCCTTGCTGGGCTCCAATCAGGAGCCAGGGGACCGAATCCCCCCCACTGTGAGAGGAAGAGTGACTTACCTCACCTTCATGGAGTAGGAGCAGGTCCAATCGCAGGGACAAGCCAGAAGTGGGGCTCGAGGAAGAGAGCCTGCACCTACTGCTGCATGTACCATGGGCAACCCAACTTCACTGAACAGGATTAGAACACCCGCGGAAAGGGCACTGGTTGCACCGCTGAATACTTCCATACCACCAGAGCAGGTAATTCTACAATTGGGCCTGTCAGGCTCCAGAGGGGCTCGCTGGTAACAGGGCTGCAGCACCATAGACACTTTTGACTAATTCCTAAAGACTCAAAGGAGAACTGTTCAGTGCAGCCTATTAGTGAGCATTCTCTGGATGTGGCCACCAGTGAATGGGAAATTGCCCCAACCCCTTAATAAGGAGGAAGGTAGGACAGGGATTGTCTGACAACTACTGGAGTCTGTCCCTCAAGGGGATTGTGTTATTGCTCATGAATATTGTTATTCCTTTGAATGTGTAGAGTTAGAAATAAAATACTTATTTTTTTAAATAAAATTAAGTTTTGGACTGGACATTGATTTATTGTTTGAACCGTGTCCTTTTTGAATTATGAGTAGTGTTCACTTCCATATATCTACATACCTCCCCACTCCAAGGAAGCCTTTGACTGCTTATCCATAGATAGCACTGAGAGTCAAGTGCAGAAGAGGTACTTGCCTGAGTTTCTCAGGATCCATAGTAAGTCAGGCCCTGGGACATTAGGGGTAAAAGGCCTCAACCACCATAGTTTGGTCCAGCCACCTCTGTGTCCCTGTGGCCCTCGGAAAAGGGCTCTGACAATCACAAAGCCATAAGTTCCCAAACTTATACATAATCTGAAGACATAAACCTCTGTTGCTATTTACTGATCATGTAAGCTCCCTTTCCTTGGACTTGTATGGCACATCAGTCCTTATCATAGGCACAAGACCCAGTTGATAGAACATCTACAAAAACGTTCTCACATGGAACATGCACAGCTCAATCTAAAGTAAACATTTTGGTCAGTGTTGATGGAGACATTATTTCTGTCCTGTAAACTTGAATTCCATTTTCAAGATAGACTCCTAACTATTGCTTCAGTGTCCTACCTTCATTACCATAGTCTTTACGCTGGGCTCAATTTGCAAAGGCAAATGCAGAAGAATACTTTTCTACATGTGAACAATTTCTGCTACGCTTGTACATACATTGATGACTTCATGAACTTTTGAAAGAAGGGTGCAAAGGGCAAAAACACACCTGCACTGCATGTTGTTTGACTTTTATGATGTCCCCATAGAAGGAAGGAGTTGATGAGCATCTTCCATCTCCAGACATTTATGTCATGCTCTGTTACAATGGAATGGCTACACATGCATGTCAACATACAGTTCCCTGCCTCATCTATCTACCCCCTGTTTATATGTCTACCCTGCCCTTCTTACCTGTGACTGACATCTCTGATATTCCCTCTCTCTGCTGTTTATCCAACTCTCTTTTGTCTCCCCTGCTTCATTGTCTTCACTACCTCCCTTGCTAATTTGTCTCTGCCTTCTGTCTCTCCTTTCCATTATGCCATTATCTGTGCTGTGCACAAGACAAGCAAAAATATTTTCTCCTTGAAGATGATGCACATTGATATCTTCATTTCAAGCAGCACCTGCAAAATAATGCCCAGGCACTACACCTGAACCCCATGACCCCACTGCCATTTGACTGTCAGTAAATGTTGCATGGCAGTACTACATTGTCATTTGAATAGAGTCCAGAGTGGTACAACCAGTGACATACAACACATAATATACCTATCTGTTTCTCTGTTTTTGTCTACCTGTTCCTCTGTGAGTTCTACATTTGCTTGACCATGACTGATAACCTCAAAAATAAAACATTTATGATAGACAATATGTATGACATACAGCCCCATCCAATGCACAGATGTACCCCTGCCCACCCTCTTTCTTTAAACAATGTATTCCCTCAATAAAAATGAGCAGAAAAACTAATAAACAATCCCATCTATCTAGATCCATTTAAATTCTTCTCAAACAAATCATCTTCACTAACTCTCTAGAAAGCTAATACAGTAACAAACTGCATTCCAATCTCTTATCTAATCTTCCTCCGCAAGATTATGGAAATCGACGTGACAATTTCAAGAACATGTCAATTATTCAATTTACAATCCATCAAGAAGATCAATCATGCAGGCAGGTAGCAGGGAACTGAAAGAAGTAGAATATGGGACGACCCAAAAACCAACTTGAGATCCTAACCCAACTCCTTGCAGATCAGGAAGCTTTTGAAAAATAAACTTTTTGACTACATCTTCAACTGATTGCTGCACAGCGCAGTGTCTGTGAATGAAGAACATCAGAGACATTTACTATCACATTCAATGTTGTGTTTACCTTTCCACCTCAAAGCTCTAATATAACTAATTGGCTATATGTAGCATTTTATGACGCTCCTTCATATAAAATAGTCTTTGACATGTGCCTTGACTGAATGAGAGAGGATGAAAATACAATTGAGAAGGTGGCACAAGATGAATAATATTGCAATATTGGGATTAAACATGACATAGAAACTGAATATTTCTCGAAACCTAAGGTACAGGGGGAGGGAGAAGAGAATTATTAATAATACAACACCTGAAAATGTCCTTCTGTTTAATGCTATTGGAATAACGTGTACAGACGGTAGTGTCTCTTTCTGCATATTTACAAAAGCTGCATAGAAAATAGTATTCTAACAAAGTACAATCCCTTATTCATTTTCTCCTAAATATTTTAGAATTTCTTACATTTAGTACCATTTGTTGTTAGAGCCAAAGAAAATGATATAAGGGTACACAAAATGAAAGAAATGATATTTAATAATTTTACAATAGTACAGTATAGTAGATTGATAAGTGGTATATTTCTATAGGTGAGTCGGTGCCGCTAAGGAGAATATCACCAAATTATATACTAAAGCAAATATCTGGGTAACGGTGCTAGCAGGGTGGGGAGAACCACCAGCCTTCTCAAAATCTTTGTGGTCTAGGCCAGCAAAACATGTAAACATACAACAATTCCCAGCACAAGTCTAAAGGCGTCGCAAATTTATAATAAAAGCACAGAGTAGGCAAAAGTTTCTTCAAAACACATATAGATTCTCTTTTTTAATTCCTGTATGTCTTCAGACAGTATCAGCCGACACGTATTTCGTCGCTCTGTGGGCAATATCCCGTGACTTTTTCAAGACTTTGTCTTTCGAATGAAGAACCTATAATTTGTGGTTATACTTCCGTCCCACAAGGGTTCTGTAGCACGCAACATTTTATCTGTATTGGGACCTGAAGCCCCAGGTATAAAATGTTTCCAAAGGCACCAGATCATGAGTATGGGGTGCCAACGTTGCTCTCTGTGTATATCCAAGTACGGTACTCACGATCTGGTGCCGAAAGACAGAGCCTTAAAAAAGTTGCGGGATATATGTGTTTTGAAGAAACTTTTGCCTACTCTGTGCTTTTATTATAATTTTGCGACAACTTTAGACGTGTGCTGGGGATTGTTGTATGTTTACAATAGTACAGTACGTATTGCATTGAGTATCATATGTCATGCAACCATATTTAAAATAGATGGAGGACATACAGGATAGATTTGTCCTGACCCGATTTAGGTTTGGTATCTTTCACCTTATAACATATTTTCCCATAATGAACGATAGGGCAAAAAGGCAAAGTAAGTGTCCATGTGATGACGTGTCAGTCCAATCTACAATTCATTAGGTGCTTTTTTTGTAAATTTTACTTAGTAAAAAGAAAGAGATGGATTTTACCAATTTTAAAGATATTGGATTTAATACAATGCGGACCTGCACTATTGTTTTTGCAATATTTACTGAACGAGGATTTTGCCAGGTCTATAGCACGATTCTTTAGGAATGTAATTGGATGCAGAAAAACTATGATACTATACATTTTAAAAATGAATGTTTATTTAGTATAAGATTTGCCGTTTGATCAGATTACTGTATATAATAATCTATAATTATGTGTGTTTTTATTATATATGAAATATGTACAATGATATATACTGGTGGTAATTGTTTCTGCTTTTATGATTTTTTTGTAAAAAATCGAATAAAGCATATTGAATTGACTTGAGTATCTGAAATGACCACTGATAGAATCACAATATAAATGTTCAACCTGTCCATTTTATTTAAAAAACTGATTTTTGTTGAATACATATTTATAAAATCTGCATGGAACATAGCATTCAAACAATCTACCATCTGTGACTCATTGCATCCTAAATATTTTAGAGTTTCTTACATTTAGTAGAAATTGCAATTTGAGCCAAAGAAAATGATAAAGGGGAACAAAAAGTGAAGGAAAGAATGAAAGCTATTTTTATTGGTGTTACAAAAGTAAAGTGATTGTTGACTTAAATATCTAAAATGTTCACTCTTAGAATCACAATATAAATGTTCAACCTGTCCATTCTACTAAATAACAGTGATTTATGATGAATGCATGGTTCCGGGGTGTGAATGGAGGTCTCGGTGGGATGGACAAGAAGGATGTTCCTAAGTAATCACTGTACATTATGGTCCATTAAGTGCTGCAATTTACCTATTGCTCAAAATAGGAAACTGCACTTCGTGTTCTGTCTCTAGTTGAGGACAAGATGTAGCGTTAATCGTTTTTTTAAAATTCATTTCTATATAAATTGCAGGTTTACCTTAAGTGCCAGATTTGAATCTTTTCTTAGAATTTACTTTCAAGTAAATGTTTAGGTCACTGTAGCTACGTTTCCTTTACATTGGCATTGGCTTTCAACTGTTAAGCTGTGTTGTAGTTTGAAAAGTGACATACATTTCTTTGTAATGTATTTTCCTCAATACTTCAAAGTATGTCTGTGTACTATGCTAATTTTGAGAAAACTTTAATAGATTTAAGATAACTCCAACTTTCTAGCTAAAATTCTTAGAAAGTAGTATTGTCCGAGTTGGAAATGTGTTTTTAATATTTATATATCATGGTTTCCTATGTTGGTGATGGGTGAACCAGCAGCCTGCACTAGGTGTTGTGTGTTGGTTGCAATTTACTTAAAGTCACAATATTATATATTTCATTTCATGATTTCAATAGTGCACAATATATACATTTTTAAATAAAATCAATATTGTTTACATAACTTTAACTTTCTAGGCAATTTGGAAACATATATTTGGTCTGTAGCTTGTGTTTACCAGTGTCATTGATATACCAACAGGCAACCAAAATCCACACTCAAAATTATCACTAGTATTTGTATTACTAGTATTGTTATTGCTACTATGTAGTTGTGCTACTACTATTACTGCTATTAATAACATTATATAAGTATTATACATGTAATTAGAAGTATAATATTATTATTAATTAAAATAAATATAATGATAGTGACATTAATGACTATGCTTATGATTATTAATAGCATGATTGACATTATTATTATTATTATCATGATTATTTTTATTATTATTATTATTATTAGTAGTAGTAGTAGTAGAAGTAACAACAATCATACTAATAATATTCTTAATAATATGATTACTCTTATTAATATTGGGTTTAATGTTATTAATACTAATAGTTTTTACTTTTGTGCTAATGGAAATATACCTTTTAGTATGATTTTATTACAGTCATCATAATCGAAAGACTTCATTTGGGTGCATTTTGGTTTAATTAGGTGAACAACCCAATCTTTCAGATTCTGAGATCTAGGTTCATAGAACCAGGATCCGAGGATGCCAATGATCACTGTTAGAGTGAGCCTTTTCTTCAGTACTAAATATTATATTAGGCTGAAGATGGGAAAAGGGACCACATTAAATGCAAGAAATACTCGCAATCTCAGAGGTTTTATGAAGCAAATATTTTACAAGCCATTTTCTTCCCTACAAACATAAACTGGCTCCTGAAAAAGGCAAAATTCAGAGCCGCAGCTTCCCACTCTGGCTGTATGCGAAGAAGTAGGTTCCACTGGGCAGGAATCCTTTTTTTCTGTATGTATTAATTTCAAGGTGAGAGTTGTATTGATTCATCTTGATGGTAGGTGCTATCAGTACTAAAAGAAGAGAGGCATAGTCCACTAAAGAGTCTGAGTGAATTACCTTGCAGTAGAATCCTTTGACACCCACTCTCTCTGTATATAAAGTCATCCCAGCACTTCCATTGAATGTTTGAATGTACTCACAATAAAGTGTTATCTGCTTCATACTTCACTCAAATTTCTGTGGAATTAGATAAAATAAATGAGGACATCTTTACCATTACAAATTCAAAAGAAAGTCAGAATATCTTAGCATGGGATATCTGAAATGAATATGTTGACCATGTTTTCCACGACAGTATATATATATATATATATCTATCTATCTATCTATCTATCTATCTATCTATCTATCTATCTATCTATCTATCTATCTATCTATCTATCTATCTATCTATCTATCTATCTATCTATCTATCTATCTATCTATCTATCTATCTATCTATCTATCTATCTATCTATCTATCTAATTATATATGTATATATGTATGCATGTATATATATATATATAATTTTGCAGTTCCTTCAGTACTTATGTTTTAGAATATATGCTTAAGAATTTATTTATATAAGAGTAGACAATGTTATATAAACACAAATGAGGTTTCAGATAGCTAAATAAATTCATGTTTTCAGATGTGTCTTCACAACTATGCTCCAATGTTCAATATGTCTGAAGTAACAAACAAATAAAGGTATCACTGTAACAAAAACACATAAATCTCAAAGACAGCTGTGACATTTACACACAGCCTCTGATGCCAAGAGGCAGACCTCCAGATAAAAGAACAGGTGCAAACAAAGCAAATGTCTGAGAAGGATAGGAGCAAGACAAATCACCACTTTGGAAGAAGGGGAGCCGCACCAGGAGGAATTAACAATGGATAACATAGCTTAGACTGTAATTAATCTTTTTAAACATGAGTTGAGTCTCTTGGAAGTCACACTTGGAAGTAGAATTAACTTTCTGTCCTACGACCGATTTCAATTGCACTCAAACTTCTATAGTCCTATTGATATTTATTAGAGAATTGAACCTATTCAAGGTACAAAAAATGTTCCCAAGAAAATTGAGGATTCATATTCTGGTGTATGGAATGATGATATTACAGTTGGGGATGTTGTTTAATTATTGATATTGGAATCATCGTTACAGGGAAATGTCTTGAATGCTGATAGAGAAATAGATATGAGGGACGTTTTGATGAATAGGGGTTTTAATATTAGTGCACCAAGTAGGAGTGGCTTTAAGACCAAATCAAGAGTGATCTTGAACACCCCACTTGATAATATAGATAATTAATGTTATTGATAAATTCCAAATAGAACTTGAAATACAACTCATCTCATTTACGGAGGGAGGCACTGAAATCCTCACAGAAGGATACTTCTATTGTTAACAAATCCTCAGAGTAGAAATGATGTGATTATGGCTGCTTGTATGTATGAAAGGGAAGCACACAGACAACTCAATCAGACATATTGTTATAAGGTTATCACTTCCAGCCCCTACAAGGCATCTATTACAAAATATCATGATTCCCTTATGGAATGGCGTGATCAAGGCCTCATGATTTTGATGAATATGCCTTACGCAATCACAACCCACAAAAAAGCAAGCTTCTATTAATTGATGAAGATTTATAAAAACATTGTGACCCCTCTGGGAAGACCCATTGTGTCCTCCAATGAGAGATTACTCTACACTTTACGATAATTAATCATTTTATTTTTGCATGTGTGTTGACAGCACTGACTTCCTTGCAACAATACAGTATATCAATTGGGAATATATGTACTTTATGGATACCATGGATGCCAATTCCCTATATTCTTTTTATTGGTCATGAGTTTGGTGTGGGAGCCTGTAGACATTATATGAAGGCCAGACACATAAATCAATATGATAACAACATGAAGTTGCTCTAAATGATAAGGTACTCTTTGAAGGGGAATGGCTTCTTATTTGATGGTGTCTATCATAGAAAATTAACAGGAAGTGCGATGGGCTCCTGCTTTGCCCTTAGCTTTGAGAATCTCATGATGGGCTGGTGGGAGGAGCAGGTGGTATGGAAAGATTCCAGTGAAGGGTACATCAAACATGTTATTATCTGAGATTAAGTTTCTTGATGTTAAGGTTTAGGTGGAGGGGACACAATGTGCACTAGTTTACATAGAAAGGAAAGGGGGAACAATGTCCTCCACTATAGCAGCTACACCCAAAAACCTCAATAACAGCATTTTATATTGATAATGCAACACTGAGGCTGAGTTTCAGGGGTTTAAGGCACATGAGAGCAGGTTTTTGATGAGAGGATATTCGAGCAAGACTTTAAGAATAGTGAACCAAAACGTTGCCCCAGTTGAAAGAAATCAGCTCCAATTGATAATCTTAAGAAATCAAAGAAGGAATGCATTCACCTGATTACCACCTACAACAAGGAGTCCAACAAAATCAAATCTTGCATGGGGAAACATTGGAACTGTTCTACAAATACAATGTCATAGGCCCAGACATGAACCCTAAACCTTTCGTTAGATATAGGAGGGGGACATCCTTGGGGGATATATTGACTGATAGCTTTTACTCAAATAATAACCCTAAGGGATATTGTCTTGACACATTAAAGGGCTTTTATAAATGCAGGTGATGTAAAGCATGCACATTTACTAGTTACTTGAAGGCATTTGTTTTACTCACCAGAAAAAAAGATTAATAATCAATTTCTGCCTTACTCTTCTGATTATTGCATATAAGTACCTATGTGTCCCTGTGGACTGAAATGCATGGGAAGCACACAGTTTCCTATGAAAAACTGTATTCTAGAACATCAAAGAGCAAAAAAAAATGTTGATTCCACCTCCCCAGTTTCTAGATATTTTGAACATGTACATCAGAGGGATGCATCTTAATTAGTGTAGTTATGAATTGACAGAATAGAAAAAACAGTTGGAGCTGAAATACATTCTGCATTTACGGACGAAACATCTCACAGGCTCAATAAAAATGAAAAACTGGAGGTCCAGGTCGAATGAGCATTCAGTGAACTGCTTGATCAAATGGTCATGCTATATTTTTTCTAGGGCATGTTAAACATTGTTATCTGTTTCTGCTCATGCCTTTTTATTTGGATATGGATTTTCAGACAATGTTTCACACTGATCGGAGATATGGGCTTGTATGTTTTGTAATAATTAAATGTAGGCATTTCTCCCATACTGGTAATTGGTGAGTTTTGGATGCTGTGATTGCATGATTAAGTGAATATGTGGGGATATATTGCTCGACACTGCATTATGTATGATGTATAGTTGAAGATCTGTCCCCATATGTTCTAGTTCTCATTGGGGTGACATTAATATGGTTGTGTGCTTATTGGCTAGTCCTCTATTTTAGCCCTCCCCTTGGGAGGACTGAACCCATGGCCCCTGCAAACTTGGGTGATAAGACTTTTTTTGGCAAAAGCATTATCAACATGTGTATGTCACTCACTCTAACAATTTGTACCTGTATGCATTTCTGTGCTCTTAGTCATATGTTGGGGCATTTTTTTTATTATTGTCACTCATCACATGTATGCTTCACATTGTTGTCACAGTGTATGTGAACTGATTATTTAGGAAATTTGTTAAATTTAGTTAATTGTCATAATATCAGGCTAATTAACTATTGTTTAATGGATTTTTGATGAATACATTTATTGATATTGATTATGGGTGCAGCGGAGAACCAGCACGTTAGGTGGATGCGAATGCTTACACAGTGAGAATCTGTACACACAGTGTATGATATATATGTATATATATTTCTTTTCTCAAAGACATTTCTGATGGACCCCGTGCTGCGCTCCACACTGGCATAGAGTGGGGACAGTAATCGGATCCCTGTGGGACTTTTAGGATAAATGTAAAAACCATCCAAGCAAGAGAAAAGGCAGAAACTAAGGGGCATATTATCAAGACAGGCGAAACAATTATCGCCGCTTTAGCGGCAGAAAACTGCCGCTAAAACGGCGATAATGGGCTTGATAATATGCTCTATGGAATTCCAATTGAAGCCCATGTTAGATGTCCTTCACATCTAACATGGGCTTCAATTGGAATTCCATAGAGCATATTATCAAGCCCATTATCGCCGTTTTAGCAGCAGTTTTCTGCCGCTAAAGCGGCGATAATTGTATCGCCTGTCTTGATAATATGCCCCTAAGTATGTTCACCAGTGTAGGCTTATTTGGTAAAGGAGCCACAATGCTTTTCACATATGGCATATCTGTACTTAAATTTCAAGCACCTACATAAAATGAAGCAACAAAAATAAGTGTGATAGTCAACACAACACTTCCCAGGAGAAAACATAAATTAATCTAATGAATAATCAATCAAGGGAATTCTAAAATTATGTTATTGACATACACAGTTATATTTCTCATCAATATTACATTTTATTGGTTGATTAGCAAGTCATAAACATACGCTAAAAAACTAAGCAAAATGTAAGCATCTTTAAAAAAAAATTAAGATCACTGAATAATCTTCTTTCATAGATGTAGGTAACACATTTCTATTAGTGTAATGACCACTGGCCTGCTAACACCTTGTCAATAGGTTTGTTTATATCCATGAAGGTCTTAGCAATAATCATTGTCTTCTGCCAGACCTTATCATTTTGCCTGTTGTCCTGTGATTTACCTAAGTACAATCTCTCTGGAATTATCTGCTTGAATTTCATTGTTCACCAGTTCATCCTTACATGGTTCAATAACCCTTTCTGCCTTTGGATACAACATTGCTTAACAATCAATCACCAGTGAGTTAATAGCCGTTTGCTCTCATATTTAGCCAATAAGCCTGAGAAAACATTCACAATAGTTGCTAAAGTTCTCCAGGAGCTTGTATTATCGAGCAGCAAATTGAACTGCAAAAAAACCTTTGTAATTTTCATAATGAAAATATATATGCATCTGCAAAAAGAGGCTTTTCACAATTTTCCAAGCAGAAAGATGTATTCATCCAATATAGTTACTAAATATGAATTGGTCAGTATAATCATTAGATACTTTAAATACCTTAACCTTCATTAAATTGCAGAAGGTCAAACCTGCCAAAATTTGACGGGGCAAAAGCATATGGGGCCTGTTTCACAAAGGTAAACTTAGACCAAAAGTCTAAGTTTAGACCTGAATTCTAAGTTTAGAGCTAAATTCTAACTTTACTACTACTAAAGTTAGACTTTTGGTCTAAGTTTAGACCAAAGGTCTACCTTAGACCAAAGGTCTAACATTACTACTACTAAAGTTAGACTTTTAGTCTAAGTTAGACTTTTGGTCTGAATTTAGACCAAAAGTCTAATTTTAGTAGTAGTAAAGTTAGACTTTTGCCCTAAACTTGAACCAAAAGTCAAACTTTAGCAGTAGTAAAATTAGACTTTAGGTCTAAACTTAGACTTCAGGTCTAAACTTAGACTTTTAGTCTAAGTGTACCTTTGTGAATCAGGCCCAAGGTATTTACCGCATCATGCAGACTTTGGTGCATTCAACACCAAAGTCCTCTTTATTCCCCATCAACTCGTAATAGATGTTATTTATTGCACCCAATAAATAATGCACCCTGTGGTATCGTTATTTTTCAGGTGCAATAAATAGCACCTAAACTTGCAATCAGGACCATCATGATTTGAATATAATCAGACCCACTCCTGTGCATTACTTTTCTCCATTTCTTCCTTTCCTTTAATCAGGCTTTTGTCTTCTTATAGTCTTATTTCTTTCTATGTTCCTTTTCTGATTACACACTTCCTGTGAGGAACCCTTATTAGGTAAGCTATCCAGGGCACTTCCTCTAGGTAAAAGATATACCCTCCTCTATTTATGGAGGTAACAACAAGTAAAACAGGCATTATCTCTTGTGCCCTTCTTTCTTGTACCACTCCTTACCAATATGAATTTGCCTAAGCTTGCCACAGGAGAAAATCAACAAAAAGTGAAGAGATACATATCCGTAAGAACAGAATGCAGTGCAACTCCATTAAACCTGGAATCCTTGGTGTGCTTTACCCCTAAACATTTTGCCTTTGACCCTCCTGATTTGCTGATTTTGTTTTTGCTGGCATTAGGACTCTGCACTCCTTACCACTGCTAACAAGTGCTAAAGTGCTTACGCTCTCTCTTTAGATGTGACAGAATTGGCTAATACCCAATTGACACATTTAATTTACTTGTAAGTTTCTAGTGAAGTTGTGTTACCTGTGTCCAGGGCCTGAAAATTAAATGATACTAGTGGGCCTGCAGCACTGATTGCACCACTTACAAGTAGCCCTTTAAACATAGCCCAGGAGTGCCATTGCAGCCCGTTTATGCAGTTTTTAAAATTAAATAAACCTTTTGCCAGGACCAAACCTTTGTTTTTAATACTTGTACATCAACCCTAAGGTAGGCACTGGACAGCTCGGAGGACAGGGTGCAGTTTATTTAAAAAGTGGTTGATGCACTTTGTAACACTGCAGTTACCTTATTATATTTAATAAGAGATAGTTTCCCAATGGGAGCAGGTAACCATTCGTGTTTTGTATCTTTGGAATTGTAATGAAAAATTTGTTCTTACGGTGAAGCCAGCTTTTAAAATACAGTTTCGAAAATGCCACTTTTAGAAAGTTGGCAATTTCCTGCATTAGCCATTTAGTGCCTACATCCTGTCTCTGGGTCACATGACTGGGTGTAGATGTGCTTTATGTATTCCTCCTAGACAGCAACAATAAATTGGGAGCTTAGGTGTGCCTGGATGGACCATCACTGGCAGGATGGGCGGGTGGAGCTCGGCACAGCCCCACTTAAACTTGAATGGACTACATGCTGCCACCACACAAAGGGATGAATGCCCACTGTAGGTAATCCAGAGCCATGATAGGGAAGGCAGCATTCCTGGGGACTTCAAACGGTAACCTTTAGAAGCTTTTCCCACTTCAAAGGAAGGCCCAGGTATAAATATTGGACCCAAGGTACAAACTCTTCAGTACTCTTCTGGACCTGTAGCTACTCTGCCAGGGAGAAGAACTGCTGTATGGGTGAAAGGATTGCACTCAGCTGGACTTCTGCCCTAAATGTCTACCTACCTGCTGGGCTGCCCTGCTGTCTGCTGCCCTCTTGCTGGGTGAGAAAGACTTGACCTGCATTTGTTGAATCCAGTACCCCAGAGTTGCTCCAAAGGCTAGTTGGCTGGCCTCCTGGCTAGAGCCTCAGGGAAAGATGGCTTCAACAGCCTTGAACACAGCAACTTGACTCTGCCATCTGTGAGACCTACCATGACAAGTGGTGCTACCCCCAGTCCTGGACCCTTGGGAGGGGGCCGGGAGGTACTCTGTCTGCTCATCTGTGAATACAGCAGAAACAATGCATCTCCTCTGCTGTGCAGTGGAATCCCAAACAGAATCAATGCATTGTCTTTGCAGTGAGGGTTGTCCCAGCGCAAGTACTCCACATCGACCTTGCAGCCTGCATCTGAACCATTGCTGTGCGAAGTTTTATGATGCAGGCTCTCACATCACAAATCTCTCATCATTGGCAGCTCGACAATGACGCAAGATTTCGCATTGCAGCCTTGCAGCTCTTTGGAACTGATGAATCGCCTTGACTTTGTGATGCATCCTCGATGCCGGACCTCACATTACAAGCCCTAGTCAACGGATTCCTCAATGATGATGCAGGCCCTCGTCTAGCAGCTCTGTAGCTCCTCGGAATCAATGCATCATCTCGGCTGTGTGATGCATCCTCAGCGCAGAACCTCACAACACACAGCAACCAGATTCAAAGTACTCTTGTTCAGTGGGGTTAACTGGGTCCCTGTCTTCCGCCCATGCTTCATCGCAGTCGGCCTAAACCTGTGACTTTATCTCAGACCTGCACAAGCAGATATCCACATTTGGTGCTTTGTGCTTTTTGGCACTATTTTCACTGAAATCTTTAAACTTGCATATCTCTGGTTCTACTGATTGGATGTTTGCAGTTTTTATCTGGATTTATTCAATAAAATGTACACTATGTTACTAAATTGCTGTGGGATTTTTCTCCTGCTGTATTTTCACTTTATGACTGTTTCAAGTGCTGCCTAAATACTTTACACATTGTCTCTGAGTTAAACCTAACTGCTTTATGACAAGCTTCCAGAGGGTTGAGTGCAGGTTCATTTGGGGTTTGCCTGTGCCGCAACTTGCCAAGGATTGTGGTTGCCGATTGAGTCGAGTTTTCCCCCTCAACCAGTAACTTAATTTTTTTTAGAGTCCCTCAGTAGCTTCCACTGATATTCAACACCAAAAACTGGAATAACCACAATTCAATGTTCTCCCATGGAATTAACAGATTTACTAATGGCTAATACCAGTTGATCAGACACCACTGTATCATAATGTACTAAAAACATGGAAGGAGACAACCAAGTTGCTGGCCTACACACAGCCTCTAAATGAACACCAGAGGCTGAGGAACATGAAGCAGCTACTTCCCTCACAAATATAACCTATATAAAATGTGGCAGTAGAAACTCTGCAATTTCATGAGCTTGAATAATTATAAGCAATTTCATCTTTCACAGTAGCTATGGATAGCTTCACTCTCCTGTTATGCAATGTAAATGTCACTAAGAGAGAATCACAATTGCAAAACTCAGTGATATTCTCTAAATACAACAGAACTGCATTACATACACCCAGACCATGTAGATGCACATGCTCCATACCCCTTGGAAAATAAACTGCCTGATCCAAATGGACTTAAGGCAAATAATTTTTGGAAGAAACTTGAACCAGGTTTCAAAACTAAAGAATACTCAAATAAGGAGAGGAAAGAATTACATACTGCAAATCTTTCCATCATTACAAAGATCTACTGCCACCAAACATGAGACTTTTAAAGTCAACAGATCTAGAGGCAACCATGAAAGTATTTCTAATGATGGATTATGTATTCCCCTAAACATTGCATGATAGCTTTGAATAACCTAGAAGAGATGTTATCCACATTTTTAAAGGTTTCTAAAGACCCTGATTGCATGCCACTAGACTTGCAAAGGTTCACAGCTAATCTGAAATAAAACGTTTGGGGAAGGGCTATGACCAGTTTGCAAACATCGGGAGGAATGACAAGATTGTAATGAAGAGCAATGATGAATATGTGACCATAAAGTGGACATTCTTCTGGAAGATTGGATAGTCTCTTTAGCTTCCAAAGTTCAGTTCCCCAATGTCCTAACCTTTCAGTTACCAAACTGTAAGCCGAGATGGATCAAATGGGTTTAAGAAAACAGACGTCTATGTAAAAGGAACAGGAGCGGAGGGGGTTTCTACTGAGGCCTCATCTCCAAGTGCACCAAAAGGGAAAAACATACATTTTGATACAAATAAGGCCTAACATTAAAATATTAATTCCTTCCTGCTGAATCTTGAACAGGTCCCTCGGCAGTAGCACTAATAGTGAAAACATCCACAGATGACTTGCCAGCTACGTGAGCAGTCAAATATCCACCCCAAAAAATGTGTAGTCATGGTATCTAGAACAGAATCTGGGAACTATTTAATCTGCAATTTTAGTTTTATACAAAGGTCCATGCACAGAATGCCATAACTCCTGATGATTTGCAGATGTGCCAGTATGCACAAGTCATGTGAGGTATCTGTAACTTCAGCTGAATTTTTATGCAAATCACTAACATAAAAGCAAAATGGGTGGGTGTCCTTTAAAAGATCTTTACCACCACTAGAGCCACAGCTAATGGTGTGATGTTCCCCTGTCTCTGGATATAAGCTTTGGCCACAGTGTTGTCCTTCTACACCGCCACATCCCTAGAGCGAAGAAGCAAAGAAAAAGACAGCAGATGCTTCCTCATGACTTTAAGTTATGTTGGATGAGTGAAGGAAATCCATCTCTGGAAATGTTGTAGAAACCCGGAGAGGTTACCTATCCCAATCTACTGGCATTCTTTACAACAGTGTTTGGAGCCAAGTACACCATCTTGTGCAAATTGAAGGTGCAGAGCTGCCAAAGTAACTGGAGGCAAAGAGTGACTGGAAGCAGCAGCAGTATCTCATAGTGTTGTGAAATCGGGTCCCGGTGACTCAGGAGACAGTGGAATAATGGCTTCAAATGCTGATTGTCCATGGCACCAAATTCACTGTGCGATGTGTCCTGGTACAGCCTGCCACCAGACAGTAGATGAAGTGCAGTGAAAATGGGAATCATTTGAAGATTCAGAGTTCATATCCTGCAATCCAGAAGAAACACATTCCTCTGGTCTTTCCTAAGGGCCACTATAAATTTCAGAGTGTTTGATTTCACCTTAAATGTTGCTGGACGTTCTTCACCTTTTCTTTGGGCATAAAACATAAAGCAAATTCTGTCAGCATCATAATTTGACCGGGATCTTCGGCCTTATTCCTCTGAAATTCCGAAGCCACTGCAACCTCAGTCACCTTCTATAACTCTGCCTGGCTCTGTGAGAGGAAATTGTCCACTGAAGAGGACCACCTCTTCCACTTAGTGGAACAAAAAAGAGATCCATAGAGCGATTTAGAGTGAGACCTAGATCTGGATTGTGACCTGTATCCTAGGAATTTTCTTTAGCTTCCAGCATATCAACACCACTGTGGAACTGAACAGATAAAGCTGTATGCAGCTCTCTGACCAGCAACCAGAAAACACTCGATCAACATTATCTTTACAGCACCCCTAAAAAGATTTGAGCATAACAGAACCGTAACCTCATCTTCCAGTGACCACCATCCGACATCATCTTGCTTTAGGGTTAGTGAGAAACACACCCTATGCTAGAGAAGAAAGGGCCTCACCTCCTCTACACACACAAGTGAAAACTCAGAAATATTTCCATCCATGCACCCTGCCACAGATTCTCTGGTATTTTATGAAAAAATAAAAACATAGTTGAGAAACTGTAAGAAAACAAACAACAAGTGTATTGGGTTGGTTTCCCTATAAGGGTTCCTACCAGGGTGAGTGCAATCAGAAATAGATAAAAGCTACAACTCAGATTATAGGAAAAGATGAGTACTTATTATGTAAACATTGTCTGATTGAATCAGGGAAATACATCACTTTTAAGGTGTAGTGCAAGAAACAATGGAGGATGAAGCAATCCATTAATGAAACTAACTAAAGCCTAAAAGGTTTACTATAAGAAATCTGACTGACCACTGTATTTTGCATATACCTCTGGATTGAGGTAAATAAGCTTGATGAGCCATTTGGTTAGACTATCAATTTCTCAATGGTGATTTCTGTAAATTACACATGCACCTGAGTCTTTGACATTTTCTGGAATGCTTCTAACAACAGCTTGGAATTACCATACATCATTAGATGTGTTGTTAATGGTGAGATGCATCTTTTTAATTTCCCATCCAATATACATATGGGTATTTGAGGTAGAATATGCCTGGGACGGCATATTCCATTTAGTTTTATGTTAAAATTAACCAAACAATGTTGCATGAGCATATTCTTCACTCTTATTTGCATTTATTTTATTCTCAATGAATTGATTTACCTATAACTACCAAATTATAATTCTCCACGCTGTCTATGAGGATTTGCTTGTAGACCTATTATTGAGTATAGGCTATGGTTTTAAATTTCCAGAACTCACTTATAGTAAACTATGACCATTTTGAGATTCCTTGATTATACGGGCCTGTGTGAATGCATTCTTCGGGTATATGGGTAGGTGTGACTTATTCTTATAGTACTCCTAGCTACACCTGAATTACAGGTGTAGGCCAAAAGTTTTTCTACCTTACTCCCAGGAGTACAACAAGAGTAAGTGACTGAAGATTCTGTGTGAATTTGGGGCAGAAATTATATACTATGGGCCCACAATGATTTTGCTATTAGTAAGTGTGAGATTCTCTCACAAGAGTAAATAACAGCGCAACCATCGTAAATCAGTTACTTTTAGTTCTCCCTTATTAAACATATTTGTTGGTCGACCTGCTGGTTAATAATTTCCTTTATATCCATCCGCATGTCTATATAACAGTATTCTTCTGACGTATCCTATTAGGCATTCCACTTCGTTCCATTGTTCTTGTCATGTTCCATGTTTGTCTATTTCCTCTAATGGGAGTGATACCTTTTGTCCTGTGAGCTCCCTCCTTATTTCATTGTTATTTCTGTCTCACTATTCATTATTTTGCCAATCTTATGAGCTAGGCCACCTATGCATGAGACCATTGATTAGAGATATATTTGTATTCCTGTGGTTTTTTAAAAGCCCATCAAGTTTGAAGCCACAGGCAACATCGTATTTATACTGTCTTTTGACCCAAAAAATACCTCCACTTGAAAGTTTGCAGCTTATTCAGTGGAGAAGGCTACTGAAAAAATATGTGTCTACATGTATATTATGGCATTATTTTCATTTGACTGTAACCTTGTTCTTGTATATCCTGCTTTTCAGAAATAAAGAAGTAGCACACACTGGATTTTTCTATTTATTTAGTATTTTGTGGTATTTATTGCCTTGTTAATACCCAATAAACATTGCAATTCTACTTGTGATACCTTAGGCATTAATTGTTAGATGTCAGAGGCGTTACATTTACTATTCCACTCTAGTTTAAGCAACAATGGGGAAAGCGTTGGACTTTGCAGTGGTAACATTAACTTTTCTCTCAACAGTAAGGAAAACGTTGTACTTCGGAGAGATTATATTTACTATTCCCACTTCAAACATGTATTTATATTTATTAAAAAAAGAAAACAACTAATCAATGTACCTAATTACTATTCAATAATTATATGTTAACAAATAATTGTTATTCAATTATTAATTAATTAACACACCTTCCTATACTCCTACACATCTAGCAGTCTACACTATAACAAAATAAGTATTCCATCATTTACATATTTAAAATCAATTATTTGACAATTAGTAATTAATTTTTAACAAATTGATGTTGATTTACCTTTCCACACTAGACCGCTACAAACCTAGCAGCCCAAAACTAAAATATATTTAAAAGATGTACTCAATAATTTACATGTTAAAATTCACTTAATTAATTAATTTATAAATAATAAATATTAGATAAATACTTAATTAACTTCCTTTACTATTCCCCTTCAATCCTAGTATCCCACAACTAAAATATAAGTCAAATTAATCAGTATTCCCTATTTTACATAACTAAAAAGCAATTTTACTTAATTAACTTCCCACCCTAGAATCCTACATAACCAGGAGCCTGAAACTAAAAAGTAAATAAAATAAATAACTGTTCCATGAAGTACATAATCTTTTTAGGTCACGTGTCAATCCACACGTCATTAGTTTTGTACTTATGGAGAAGGCGTTTCGTTGCTTAAGCTTATAGGAATAAAGTATTACTCGGCTTATAAAGTGTACCTGCTAAGTACACAATACATCTAATAAAACAATGTAAATCACAACTGTTCAAAGGGCACCTAATCCAGAGGCATGATGTCAATACAAAAAATAATAGACTCACTTATTTGTCAGCGTTCCAAAATCTGACTAGGAAACTGCTCTTGAAACATCTCCACTTCTCTGATCTGTTGATGCCTTGTACAGTCAGGAACATGAATTGATAGACCAGATAGCACTCACAGCTGCATAAAGCTACATATTTAAAACATATCTTTACAAATACGCCCCAAACAAAAACCTTATTTGCTCACAAAGATTTTGCTGTGATTTAATCATGCACTACTTTTAGTGGTGTCACACAGGCCCTTGCAGCCCCTGTGGTGTGGGGGGGCCCGAGCTGCAGAGGGCTCCTCAGCACAGTTTTCTGGTCTAGAGCTCCTGATTAAATCGATAGCAGGAGGCCCTCCACATACCTTGCAGGGGGGGCCCTCAAGTTTTGTTACGCCACTGACTACTTTTGACTTATTCTTGTTATTCAGAGGTAAGCCAGGGGCACTTTAAAAGTAAGTCACATCTACTTATTGCTAAATCTTTGTGAGCCAGGTCCTCTGTGAAGAGTGAAAATACCAACATTGAGTGCACGATAAAGATGAAATGCAGATTCGATCCCCTCCCTCATGCTACATGCATCCCGCACAACAGGACTGAAGCAGCATGGGTACTAGTGCAATTATTGTCTTAGAACAGCCAAATCTGGATTTGGAGAAATCGAAAAAAGGGTGCAAAAATCACAGAATGCCTTGGTACCTTATGCCACTCAATTCAGGACTTACTCCAGCACCTGCATGGAGCAAATTCAGATCGCTTTCTTCAGTGAAGTAAACCTTTTGAGGATCATTTTTTCTTGGAAAATTCATGAGCAACAGCAAGGAAGGTAAAAGTTATAATTGTATATGTGTTAGAAATGGGGTTTCTGGTTGGCTAGGATATGCACCTAAGCCAGGCAGAACCCACCACTCTAGCCAGAGCAAATGGGAAGGGACTGTGTGAGGTCTCTCTGCCTTCGGGGGCATGAGTTTATTATCAGATGCGGTGTACAAGGTGCGCAGGAGCGCAGTCCTAGGTTATCACTGCACACCACATGGCCTGCTACTGAGATTTAGATGTAATTTGCATTACAGTATCCAGATATGGCTCATTATTTCAGGAAGTTGTTTGATGTGATGTTGTGACTCATAACTTGCAATTGGCAGGACAGGCACCTATATGTTCAGTAATGGTGGTATACATTTTTGATGGCATGATATTTCCATAATGTGTGCAACATACCAGTGTTAACAGTGGTGTACTGCTGATGTTGTTTATGCCTAACGTGTTGTGCTAAGTGCAATCCTACAAGTAGTTACAGGTCGCCCTAACTGTAGTGGTTATGACAGTGGCCCGATTGGCCTAGTGATTTATGTAATCCCTGTGAAGTCATGCCAAGTGCCTAGTGACACAGTAATATATGTGATTGTGATCTAATGTGTTTTTATGGATAATACACAGGATATGTTTACAAACCTTGTGTGGAGTTTCTTTGGTGGTGTGCCTAGTGTGTCACTGCTGTGTGAGTGTTTTGCACAAACGCTTTACACATTGCCTCTGGGATAAGCCTGACTGCTCTGCCAAGCTACCGAGGGTTTGAGCCGGGGTTATTTTCAGTGTGTATTTCCTTTGCCCTGACTATAATGTTGGGTACTGCCTAACATAGGTGCATGCCCAGGCCAACCAGATACCCCATTTCTAACAATATGTTACAAAGCAGGAAGAGCAGGAACAGCAACTGAGGCTCAGTCTTAGTGAAACAGGAACCAAAATCAAATGAGCAACCTCCATGACTGCAGCTGTCTGATGCAGTACATTATACGTTTGATTATATTCTTTTCACACTGAAGGATGTTATCTTTTTCACCAGTAATGCACTTTACCCAATTTAGTGAATATTGTAAAAATAACATGGCTTCACTGTTGATCAGATGAGGCAACCCTTTTGGTCAACTGTTAGGACTGTATTATTTCACATTTATTTTATGGTTAACTGTGAATTAGTTGCTTCACACAATATATGTGCTCGTGGTGGCAATTAGGAAACTCAAAAAGAATGAATGCATAATATGACAAACAGCAATTGAAAAAGTTGTCTGTATGCTCAGAGCAGGACTGGGAACCCAATTAAGCCCTGGCAAATTTTGTCAGAACAGCCCCATATAGTGAATAGCAAGCGAGCAAAGCGAGCAAGCCTTGCCACTACAAGAGGACTTGAGGGGGTTCTCCCTCCAAGAAACTTTGGGAAAAACTTCCAAAAAATAGTGCATTGTGCAGCACTTTTTTCATTATGCATTCCATTGTATTTGCTTTTGAAGCATAGTAAATGATGAACTTACAGTGCACCAAGATGTGACTATCTTTGTTGCGGGCTCTTTAATGATTCCCTCACTATCACCCTTCAGCAGTGTCTATAATCTCTCCATGCCCATTTCTCACATGCCTCTCAGACCAGTGTAGGGTGTCAGAGCATTTTTCATCACACACACATACAGAGACAATGAATCATGTGTAAATTAGTGTATAGAAGATTTTACATAGGACAAAGGATACTACAAGGTGTTGGATTCACGCCATCCATATATATGGAGAAGCACAAAGTCAGGATTCAGAATGTAACACAGTGGTTAGGTTTGGCTTTACTGATAAAAATGTATTTGTGCCCAAACAACCCCTTTTTAGCACCATTAGGATAATAAAAAACTGGGGAAAAACATACATTTGCACTCTGTACCATGCAGTTTGTGTGCAGCTGTTTGATGACAGTTCATAGTTCACCATGCTAGATAATGATTGTAACTTGTGAACTGTAAGGAAAAAAAGGTTCTCTGTGACAAAAGCAGTAACCCACTGAGCTATGCACATATAATACTTCTGTGATCTGCATGGTACTCGTTCTTTCCAGCAGGCATATTAACCCTCTGTGCTACCTCAGATGAGTCAAAACTGCCACTAGACAAACCCCCATCTTTTTCCAGCAGGTACATTAATCATCAGAGGTATTTTAATACTTTTATTGTTGCCTGAAAACTGCTGATATTCAAAGAACTCTGTGGCGGGTGCACTGCTACAAAACCAGCCCCCCCATGCTTCTAGGCTCTCAGGGAAACACCGGAGCCCGGTACTGCCAGTCCGGCTATGAGTATGCTTCAGCTAGGCTCACAAAGATCTCCAGCTGCTGTAAACTAACCCGCGTTGGGATCAACAAGAGCACAGGAGGAATCATGGTGTGGTACAATGAGATTTATGGCAGTCTTCTCACCAGTCCTAATGACAGGATGTAAACACTACAGAAATATGAAAAATAAAGTGTGCTTTAATATTTACAAAGGCAGTCACACAAGATTATTTCTGAGAAACTCTCCAATGGCCCCAGTTGGAATCAATATTTCCGTTCAAAATAATGGTATATAACACAAAACGGGCAGAAAAACAACGAAGTGCTGTGCATAGTGGGACTTTTTTAGGGTTAGAACAGAAGAAAGGGATGAATGAATTGTGGGGACACAGCATCAAAGGGCTGGGTCTACTGTTTGAGAGGGATAAAGTCTTTGAATGAAACAGTCAGGGTGGGTTGAGAAAGCCAGGGGTGCATTGAGTTAAACTCTTAAGGAGCGGCACTAAATATGTGTTGTGAGACTGTGATGAGGTACTGTTAGGAGGGATGGGTTTTTATCATATTACAGAGGTGCAGAAGGGTAAAGTCTTGAGGGTCTAGATCGTGATGATGTTACAGGTCCTACAACAATATCTGCCATCTTGTTTTCTCTGTCCTACATGTCCTAATTTCTAGTCCAGCAAGGTTGCTGCTGCATATTGTGCCTGCTCCACTGGAGCATGCCAAGTAAAATGGAGGGGCATTATTGAAAAGTGTGTAGATGCAACATCAGGTGTTCAAAGTGATGCAGCTGGCCCTATTGATAATGGAACTGCGTGACTGAATCATTGGTATGGTTAACTGCCTCTAATATGTTGTTTTTTAGAACGTCCTGCACGACTTTAAAGTGTCAGTAAGAAAGTGGGCTCCTAAGAGGGTGCCATCAGTCCAGGGTTTCTACCACTTTGGAGCTTCTGACTTCTGAGTTGGTTTTACAGGTCAGGGAGGGGTAGATGCCAATGAAAGGCCTGTTGAACTGGTGGTTTGAGGTCATGCATGACTATATGGGAATTTTCTTTGCTTCTCAAAGATAAAGTGTCTTGTCACTGCCCGCTTGCAGCTAGTGGGAATTATATAGGTTTGCAATAAATGGGGAGGCTCACAATGTAGAGCCCTACATATGATTTGCTTTAGCCTACGATTTCATATGGTTACAGCTGAAGAAGCTTCTCCACAGAGTTTTCTCTGTTCATAAGAAATGAGCAATGATAGAGAGCAAACTGTACTTTTACACAAACCATAGACATTTAATGCAATGAAATATCTGACTGCCCCTTGAAGGCGTTTCTATGTTCAGTTTTTAATGTCAATGAATGAAGAATCCTCTTTTGCATGATCACCACCAAAGTTTTGAACTGATGCTGCTGTTTTTTTTCAATTCTGAGAGTGCTGCTAACCAGATCTCAATGGAAGTGCTCTGACCTTAAAAGTATAAAGTTTGATTGGCTCATATCTAATTGGCATAACTTGACTTACTCAAAACTCCCTAGAATATGGTACCATGGGTACCCCAGGCTTGTAAGTTAAGTTGTTGCTCATAACTGCCACCCCGAGTGCGACCAAGTAAAGCATTTCACCTAGCCTGCCATTGCAGACTGGTAGAAGTAATTTTTAACTTCTAACTCAACTATTTCATTTAAACTAATGACAGGGTCTAAGCCTCCCTTTTTGCTATACATGTTACCCCTACAGTAGGCCTATCAAGTTCTAATGCAGAGTGCTGTATATTAAAAAGTAGGACATGTATTTGTATGTGTCCTAACAGTGAAACCTCCAATTGTCATTTTGACTGTGGGAAGGCTAGAAAATCCCTTGGAGAGTATAGGGTCACGTGCCACCAGCATCTGAGAGAGGGTCTCAGATCTCAAAGCCGAGCACAGACAGCACTGCGTGGATTTCACGTGACAAACAGAGTATTTAAGGCTGGGAGTTAAATGAGAGGGAAGCTTGCAGTGTAGTCCTTAATCTTATGCAAAATGTGTGATTTTGGCAGATGCCATTTCTGATATCATAAAACTCTGCGTCCCTGCGTGGCTCGACCCACCAACCTTTCGGTTCATAACCAAACGCGCTAACCGATTGCGCCACAGAGACTAAGTCGCATTGTGTTTGAACATTTTCCATGAGCAAACCTCTATGTACAGGAAGTGTTGCAGAGCTGGAGTGGTTATTTACACAGAGATTGCACCGTGTTTGTTAAACAAAGTAAGATAAACTGGGAAGACACATTTCTCTTCCATTCTCCGCGTCGCTCCCCCCTCCCTCCACTGCCTCGTTGTTCATTAGCTCCCTCTCACGCTTCTCGGCGCACCTTTCACTCGCTCGGGGGCGTGGCCCCCACTGGTGCAGCAGGTGCAGTGGCACTGGGGCCAGGGGCCTGAGGGTCCACAGATGCCTCATTATTGGGGGGCCGATTTAAAAATCCTACCTTGACCCGGAGAGAGGCTGCTGGGCTTCGTGGTGAGGCTCGGACGCTGCGAGGCTCCTGGAGGTCGTTGGAGCCCAGAACTACACTACCCAGAATCCCGAGCGGGCATTTCCGCCCGACATCGCGCCCGGAGGCGCAGAAATACCGCGAGGCTCCCTTGTGGAGCAGGGGCCAATTTAAAAATCCTATCTTGACCCGGAGAGAGGCTGCTGGGCTTCGTGGTGAGGCTCGGACGCTGCGAGGCTCCTGGAGGTCGTTGGAGCCCAGAACTACACTACCCAGAATCCCGAGCGGGCATTTCCGCCCGACATCGCGCCCGGAGGCGCAGAAATACCGCGAGGCTACCCCCGCGTCGCGGGACGCGCGCGGGCGGCGACGGGCTGAGCCCGGGCAGAGGGCGGGCCGTCCGGGGCCGGTAGAGGCCGGGCAGGGCCACCCCCCTTATGTGCTGCGATACGGACACTGTATTAAGGTACTGTGACAACTGCAAGCGTTGGGACTTTGGTATTCAGTTGCACGTTGTGGATCGTGATAGCCCGGGACAGAAGGGGGCAGTGACCTTCTCCTTATGTGTAGTGGCACTAATTGGGCCTAGCTCATATTGTCATAGTGGACTGTGGAGATCACGAGAGGGTTGTCAGGGTTGATAACTGTTTGTCATCTATGATCGAATTGCAGTAGTTTTGTATTAGTTATCCCCATGTCTAAAGTTAAACTTACTTCGGCTAAATCAACCATGGACAATTACCTTGTTAAGATGGTCGATAAGATAAATCAAGAGCGGAGAAAATCATTGGGGCGGGTGGAGGCTATCGATCCTATTTTCTCAAATATTAACCCTCCTACCCATTTACCTGCTGTAGATAATGTAAATGACGAGATTAATGATCGGATCCATGATACGGATGACATCATAGTGGTTGCCACCGCAGATGATAATAGCACAGTTGACCCCCCTTTTGAGGATCTAATACGTACTTCAGACCCACCGACTGCTATCTCGACGGCTACAACATCGCAAAGAATATTACGTTCTAGCCGGATACATAATAAGATTGTGCATTCTAAGAGGGGGGGGGGGGCGATCATTACCTAAGAGAACTGATCCTTTAACCATGAATTCTGCTCAAACCCCTACCGTAGTGCAGGATAGTAACCCGGTCACTATTGAAAGCAGACAGTTGGATCTCTTAATCAGTATGATTGATGCCAAGTTTGATCTACTAATCAAACCATTATTGAACAAACTAGATATGGTAGTTACTGAAGTGGCCAGACTAGGAGGCCTGTTAGAATTACATCTTAACGCAAGCACTGGTACCAAAGTTAACATTGAGGTTCCAGAAAATAGCCATGTCCCTCGACAGGCCTCTGAGATAGTTAAACCAACGGCCAAGATTAACCCCCCTAAGACATCATACGGTGAACAATGTGATGAGAGAAGTAATGTTACAGATTCTCTGCAGACCCCAGGTCAACAAAGATTGTCGTATATCCCTATCGCTGTGAATCAATCTGGACCTGGTGTAAAACACACTGGTACTTCTAGACCTGACTTGCCCCCAGCTTGTGCCCCGTTTGTGGCGGTTCTTACTAATGTTCCACAAGTTAAAGAAACAGGCCGCAATCATAGCGAAACCCATGCTTCTTTGAAAAACAAAACTGTGGATTGGTTGCACCGGGAATGCGGCTTTTCAGTAGTCTTGGCAAAGGATATAATAAGTACAAGAAGAGTCAATTGGATTGGGAGCTCACGCAAGACTTGTGGGGGTGACTGTATTATAGTTAATTTCCGTAGTCCCCATCTTGCATCCACAGCTTTGTTAAGAGCACAGTCATCTTCCTCATTGGACCAAGGGATATCCCTTCGGCCTCTAGGGTATTTTTATAGGCATCTTAATACCCGTCCCAATATTGTACACACTGGGACGAGAGAAGGAGATAAGCATGTTTTCCCTGGCCCTATCATCACTACGGCAAACCGATTTGAAGCATTGAGCGGACTGGATGGGAATGATTGACTGGCGCCAGTTTCGTTTAAACCAACGGACGCCGCTGACACCGTGGGAGGCAAGGGAGGGAATGTTACTGTGAGGGTGCCAGATACAGCAGATGCCAGTGGGAATGACATTACCAGTGGGAAGATTGGTCATTGTGAAAGAGAGAACTGTGCCCCCCTGTCCGGGGACCAGCCTTGTAGTTCTATGCCTTCTGATCTTACTAGTCCCATACCCTCTCCCAGACCCCGGAGACAGAGTGCTTGCTCGATCGCTAGCTGGAATATCGTGGGACTCTCATCTAAGGTCACTTGCCTGGGATGGGTAGAATTTATTAATACTTTTAACATTATATGTTTCCAGGAAACCTGGTGTGTTGACCCAATCAATTACAATGGTTTTGTTTCTTTTAATTTACCAGCTGTGGCCTCATCGTCGGGCAGAGCAGAGGGTGGGTTATTGGTTTTGATTTCTGTAGATATACCCATCAAAGTCAAAAAACATGTTTTGGTTGGTGCACATTCCCAGATTTTATGGCTTCAACAGGAGCAGGACAGGAATATCCTTTTAATTAATTTTTATAATAATGTCTTTGACCATTCAAGGTACCAGGTTGTACTTGCATTGGAATCCGCCATGGAAGATATTGTAACTAAATTTGATATCGTTTTTGATATCATCTGGGTAGGAGATTTTAATACAGTGGTGTGTCCTCTTGCCGCTCAAAGGGTATGTGGCTTTATTGACTGTTGGGGGGATGGTGTTTCTCACTTCCCTCACAACTCTTATGGTAATTCTCTGAACAAAATTTTAACCACATATGACATGGAAATACTGGCTAATCAGGCTAATTACTCAGGTGAAGTTGTCCCCACTTACACGGGTAGGAACGCTAACACAGTGATTGACTTTATTTGTATATCATCTGGTATTGGTCCATGGTGTTCAACCCCTGTAGTTGTGGATAACTTAATTAGTGATCATAATTGCATCACTGCTGAGATAACCTTATGGAAGGAACGACCTGTGCTTATTCCATGTACCATTACCAATATCGAGCCCCATCGCCCTAATGGTATTCGTATCAGATGGAAAGGTAATAAAGCGGACATTCAGTCTAATGCCATTGTGTCAAAATGTCTTACGGAAATTGTTACAATTTTAGAAAGTGAGGAAGGAAATGCCGAAATCGTGCATACTTTTACCAATATTAATTTAACTATAGATAGCAACTTCACTGTATCTCATAAGGGTAGGAAACTCCAGCATAAGGGATGGTTCGACCATACCTGCACTACTGCACTTAAAAGGCTCAAAATAGCATTGTCAGCAGAGAAGAGAGATATTGGAACCATTAGGGAATTACGAGGGATTTACCAGACCACTATTAAGTCTAGGAAAATAGAACTAAGACAAGAGGCATGGGATAAATTGGATCAAGCAGCCTCTAATGCGGATTCTTCATTATTTTGGGCAACAGTTAATAGTCCCTTTCTAAAGGATGATTAGATTCCCGAACTAACAGCAAATGTCAGTTCGGAGAGTTGGGTCACCCATTTCTCCCTGATTTTTGATTCGGCTAGAAATGGAGAACTCTATGATGACAGGTGGCCTGTCATACCTTTGGACATTACTACCGCCGAAGTGTGGGATAGTATCAAATCTAGCAGGGGTGGGAAGGCCCAGGGACCTGATGGGGTTCCTATCGATGTATACAAAACAGTACCAGAGATATGGGGCCCGTTGCTTACAAAGGTATTCAACACTGCCGTATGCACCGGGGTTCCACACACCTGGGAGGAATCCATTATTGTACCAATCTATAAGAAAGGAGACAGGGGGGATGCAAAGAACTACCGCCCAATTTCCCTCCTGGACTCCTTGGTGAAAATCATGAGCCGGGTACTCATGGTTAGGTTAGAAGAATGGGCCGAGTCCAATAATATCCTGGCTGATTCCCAATATGGCTTCAGGAAGGGCAGAGGAACATTAGAACAATGCCTCAACCTTGACTTAATTATAGGGAAATATACCAAGGCAAAAAAAGGATCTCTCTATCTCTGCTTTGCAGACTTGAGTAGTGCCTTTGATATGGTGGATCATAATATTTTATGGACCACGCTATTGGAAATGGGGGCACCAGAGTCTATTGTTTATTTCTTAGCGAGACTCTATGCTAAATTAAATTCTAGTGTTCGCTATGGTCAGGCTGGGGAGTGTACCCCCAAGTTCAGTGTTAGACGGGGAATTAGACAAGGGTGTGTGCTTGCCCCGTTACTTTTTATTCTTTTTATTAACAAAGTGGACTCAGTTTTAAAGGAGGTTGTGGCTGACGCACCAAAAATTAACGATTTCAGCGTCCCCGTACTTCTTTACGCGGACGACGCTGTAATTTTGTCTAGGACCCCCATTGGCCTACAGCGTTTGATGGACAGGTTCCTACTGTTCATCAATGACAGGAAGCTGTTGATTAACAAGACAAAAACTTTTATTATGGAATGTGGTGTGGTATGTAAAAAACCCCATGCCTTCTTCTTAGAAGGTCATAAGGTGTCAACAGTGGAGTCTTTTAACTACCTCGGCATCACTTTTTCTAAATCGGGCAGCTGGACTAGCGAGATCAACAGTGTCCAGGCTAAGATGGCTAAAAGCTCGCATGGGGTGTTTAAATTTGCTACTAACATCGGAGATAAACGGATTAAAGATATGCTGATGATCTTTCAAATGAGATGTTTATCGGTGGCCCTTTATGGAGCCGGAGTGTGGGGGCATATCAAGGCAGGGAACCTGCAAGTGGAGGAAAACCTGTTTCTTAAAAGGCTGCTATGTTTGCCTAAATCAGCTACCAATGATTTGGCTCACAGAGAGCTAGGTATCTCCCACCTCTCTGATTTACTGGCACTAAGGCCCTTAATGTTGTGGCGTTCCGTCTGCTTAAAAGAAGAGACCTCCCTAAGTAGAGCAATTATTGGAGATTGTCTCTCCACTGACGGCCATCTAAAAATTCCCTGGATTAAATATGTCATAAATTGTTATATAGAGATTTATGGTATCAGACTTAAAGATGACTGTAACGCCCCCTCCAGTTTGTCTAAAGAAGTGATGAAGTCGGGTTTTATGAATTTTAAGCTAGAGCAACGGGAAAGGACCAGTAGTAACTTAAGTACATGTATGTTTTACGGCAGATTCTGTGAAAACGAGGGATTTCAGCCGTATCTGAGCTTAGTTACTCGACCCTCCCATAGGTATGTTATTACCAGATTAAGGTTTGGGATAGTCCATCATTTGGTGGCCTACCCGTGTATTAAAAAACATCCGGTAGGCCCATGCCCATGTGATAACGTATCAGCTCAAAGCACCATGCACTTTCTTCTGTTATGTAACCTTTATGATAATTATCGTCAAGCCTATCTCAAACCTATCCTGTTAAAATATGGAGTTAGGAATAGACAAGATGCCATGAAGCTGCTTTTTAAACCATATCCTGATGTATGCTTTTTTACTGCAACCTTCCTCCTATCAGCTATCAAAGCAAGGCCTGGTATGCTTTTTTAACTATTTAAATGTTTTAATCATGTAACCTGTCCGCAATTTTACAATGGGATATGTTTATTGTATTTGTTGTGTATTTGCTTTGCTTTTATGGACTTGTGTTTAAAGCTCCGAATAAAGCCTTATGAAATGAAAATGAATGAGTATAGGGTAACAAGCTGACGACTCAGCTATACTAACTTATGAATGAGACTACTAAAGTAGGTATTTTGAGGTATCAAAATAATTGTTACATTTACTCTGACTTGATGCATAATTTTAGTTTAATGTATATTTTAAGTAAAAAGCAACTTTAGAAAGTTGCCATTCGGTTGTCCAAAAGTTTCAGTGGCCATTCGCTGGCCACAAGACTGCCTTTTGCCATTCTAGGGAGAGGTGTGAAATACTCCCAGGAAAAGGAACAACAGAGGCCTGACATTCTCCCTGGCAGAAAGTCACTCAGGGAGTAAGCCAAAAAGGTGAGCATTGAAGGGGAAACAGCCTTTAAAGGGAAATTAGCGGACACACTCATTAAGGGCTGCTCTTTTCTCCTGATAGGCAGGTTCACGTCGGGTACAGAGAGGGAGAAACAGTCACAAAACTGGTTTCCCTGTCAATGTGTAGCGCCATTAGATACACCTCTAGGGTGGGCTACCAACCTCCACACATGGAGAAAGGCATCCTATCATCTTGGGAGTGTCAAGAATATTACATTCTGAGATAGCTAGATGCCACACATCACAGGAAGTCATTATAAGGCGGGAGTGGACCTGATAACCTATTGACTAGTAAACGTCGTATCCCACAAGGGCACTTTCTGGGCATAAACATGACACCCCTGGCACCAAGACCTCAGATGATATCTGCACTAGAGAAAGGACCAAAGAAGGACTGCCCTGCTGTTCCCTGGTCCTGGCAAAAATAGGTTGCACCATAGACTGGACTGTCCCTGCTGTTTCTGGGCTAGCAAGGAGAAGACTGTCCCTGTGGTGCGTGACTCGTGGAAATGTGATTCTCGGGTCACAGACAGAAGAGGTAAACTCCAAGAGGTAAACTTCACTGCACGGCATCCTCAGCATTATGCAGCATCTTCAAGACCCTGTATCATTTGCATTAGGATCACTCCATTAAAGTCTATTGTGGTCCACCTATAGAGCTTGGAACTGGACAGGAGACTGTTTTGGTGACAACTGTCCAACAACTCGTCACTGGTCCCCTTGACCTGCTCCCTGCTGGAGTTGTATGCCCAAACCGGGCCAGATTACCAGAACACTACTTTACAAACATTTTACAAATTTTCCATTGTTTCTGCTAGCTGTGGCAGTTACCAATGTTCGCTTGCATTTGGAACTAAAATCTTTGATTTATGTTTTACTTAAAAATCTTTATCTCCAGAACCCACGCATTTTTCTAAATTATTTTCTGATTTATTTTGTGTCGTGTCGTGTCACTTTCTTATTCAGTTGTGTGGTACTTCTAAATGTTTAACAATTATTCCTTTGTTTAAGCCTGACTTCTTGAAGCTAAGGTTAAACAAACGACCCTCACAGGTCTCATAATGGTATTGTTCGGTGTATTACACTTTGGGGTCACACAACCACACCATATAATTCACCACTTTCCTCATAGTCACCCATCTTCTGTGGATTTCTTTGTCATGTAAATATTTTACGTGGTGGTATTTTTGCATTCCAGGCTGTCTGCAAGAATGCACATTCGTCATGATGTTTTTTCACACATTGGGGCATGGGAGAGCAGGTGGAGATAAACAGCATCATGTGAAAAAAAAGGGCAGCTTGGAGGCAGAAAGAATTGGGTGACAAATATCACACTTTACAGCAACCAGAATCAAGGATAACAAACTGATGTTAGATTTTTTTTTTCAACAAGCAGAAAAAAGATAACAATGAGTAAGGTGGGCGAAATGTGCAAAATCTGCTTGAAAAGGGAATTATTTAGGAGCTCTCATTGGCACTAGGTTGTATTGTGATACATACTACACATAGAAAATAGAACGTAACATGCACAACCCTTATAGATGTTATGCATGTCATTATAGAATTCCACTGCTTATCCTACTACACTTTTCTGTTTCTAATACATATTGTTGTATTTGTGTAATAAGTGTTACCAGAAACACATAACTGAGTATACAGAAAGGTGGTACATTAGATTACGTTGTCCCATTAGCAATCGTCGCTGCAAACAAGAAATGTTGCTATAAGGCTGACCCACAAACTAGAACATGCACTGACGGCATGCTAACTTTGTTGGATTTGTGACTTAATTCCAGGATCAGACTACATGTTGACTGCAACAGTGGGTTTTTCAATATTGGAAAATTAACCTGTCAACCAAAGGAGATTCCCAGTGTTTATTTTGGCTGTCTGTAATACTTGTCCTTGGTAGTAACCAATGTAGTAGCTTGTACAAGCACCTTGTACCAACATAGCATGAAGGCATATTTATGGAGGGGCTTTGTATGTATATTTAAGTAGAACGGACTACATTTGAGGTATAACAGTGCCCCAACAGCACACCACCATATTAAAATGACACACCAAATTAAAAGAAATGCAGCATAGTCATATAATACAACATAACAACAGACTGTGACTATAACACAACATGTTGACATATTTCGTTGCGTTATTGAACTGTGTTGAGTTGTACTATGTTGGGTAAGTTGTGTTATATTTTGTTTGTTTTGTCATGTTGTGCACTGTTATCATTTTGTGGTGTTAGTTTTCCTTATGTTATTGTGTTGTACTTTGTATATACTTAAGAGAATTCAACAATTGCCACTGCTTCACTTCTAGCCAAGTGCAGGATTACTTCATTCAGAAACTGAAAATAAACAAATATATATTTTTGTATTTATTTTGTGAGTTATATATAGCGCTGGCAAGACCTGAGGGTATCAGAGCGCTTTATAGCAATGTCGCAACAAATATCAGTCAATCAGAATACAATAAAAATAAAATGTTTTGAGAGTGCAGATAATTATCAGTCAATCACAGTACAATAGAAATACAGTTTTGAGAGTCCAGTCATTATCATTGAGTAATAGTGCATTATGATTGCGAAGTTGAGCATCAAGTCATTGTCTAGAACGCGTGGTGGTGGTACATATAACTAGGTGGAGTATCCAAGGTGCAATTGCTTAATTATTTCCCGGAGGGATAAAGGTGCCGGTTTAGGAGGAACTCTTTTAGTTGTCTCTTAAAGCTCGTGAAGGAGAGGTTAGATCTGATATGTACTGGGCAATTACCACACTACTATGTACTATGATACAGATGTGGTAAAGTTGGGTTGCAGAGCATTTGCACTGTGACAGGTTCATGACCCAATCTTTATTTTATGTTGTGACAAATATCCTGTCCCAGGCCTAATAATAGTGCAGGATTTACTATGCCAATCCAACAAAGGACTTCAAATGAAATAATGGAGCTCTCAAAGAAACAACAGTCCTCAGTCACTGCACATGTGGCATGTTAGTGAGTCAGGCACAACCCTTAAAGGGACAACGCCTGCTATTTTTAAATAAATGGAACTCTACTAATGGACATTGGATGAGAGAACACAGCAGTCCCCTGAACTGCAATCTGCCCCCCCCAGAAGCACCATGAAGTATTCACCATATGTAAGATGTCCTTAGCAACATTGTTCACTTTCCAAAAATATTACTATCCTATTTCAGCTGTTTTATCCAGTCAATCGTTTATGACCACCATATTAGTTCCCATGAGGCACAGGGTCAAGACTGACGGTCCTAGGATGCTTGATTCCAGTCCAGGGAAGACATGGCTTGACAGTTCAGGATGGACTGTCCCCATGAGGCACAGGGTCAAGACTGATTTGCATATGGCCATGTCTGAACTGGGATGGCGTGGTGAGTAAAATAACGATGGATTAAACCCAGATCTGTGACTGGGGGTGAATGTTTTGCCAATGTGCAACATTCCGTCCATCATCTTGTGTGTTTTGCTGTTCGCCCTATGTGGGAAAGGTATGCCCAGACGTGGGTCCCGGGCTCACTACGCCACTGGAGTCAAGCCATCCTGGCTGAAGAGGGGTGAAACCCCGAAACCGATCCACGGATGCTTGATTCCGGTCCAGGGAAGACATGGCTTGGCAGTTCCGGCTGGACTGTTCCCATGAGGCACAGGGTCAAGATTGATTTGCATATGGCCATGCCTGAACTGGGGTGGCGTGGTGAGCAAAATAACGATGGATTATACCCAGATCTGTGACTGGGGGTGAATGTTTTGCCACTGTGCAACATTACGTCCATCATCTTGTATGTTTTGCTGTTCGACCTATGTGGGAAGGGAATGCCCAGACGTAGGTCCCGTGCTCACTACGCCACTGGAGTCAAGCTATCCTGGCTGAAGAGGGGTGAAACCCCGAAACCAGTCCTACAATTCTTGATTCCGGTCCAGGGAAGACATGGCTTGGCAGTTCGGTCTGGACTGTTCCCATGAGGCACAGGGTCAAGAATGATTTGCATATGGCCATGTATGAACTGGGGTGGCGTGGTGAGCAAAATAACGATGGATTAAACCCAGATCTGTGACTGGGGGTGAATGTTTTGCCAATGTGCAACATTCCGTCCATCATCTTGTGTGTTTTGCTGTTCGACCTATGTGGGAAGGGTATGCCCAGACGTGGGTCCCGTGCTCACTACGCCACTGGAGTCAAGCTATCCTGGCTGAAGAGGGGTGAAACCCTGAAACCGGTCCTAGGATGCTTGATTCCGGTCCAGGGAAGACATGGCTTTGCAGTTCGGGCTGGACTGTTCCCATGAGGCACAGGGTCAAGACTGATTTGCATATGGCCATGTCTGAACTGGGGTAGTGTGGTGAGCAAAATAACGATGGATTAAATCCAGATCTGTGACTGGGGGTGAATGTTTTGCCAATGTGCAACATTTCGTCTATCATCTTGCGTGTTTTTCTGTTCGCCCTATGTGGGAAGGGTATGCCCAGACGTGGGTACTGTGATTACTACGCCACTGGAGTCAAGCTATCCTGGCTGAAGAGGGGTGAAACCCCGAAACCGTTCCTAGGATGCCTGATTCCGGTCCAGGGAAGACATGGCTTGGCAGTTCGGGCTGGACTGTTCTCATGAGGCACAGGGTCAAGACTGATTTGCATATGGCCATGTCGAACTGGGGTGGCGTGGTGAGCAAAATAACAATGGATTAAACCCAGATCTGTGACGGGGATGAATGTATTGCCAATGTGCAACATTCCGTCCATCATCTTGTGTGTTTTGCTGTTCGCCCTATTTGGGAAGGGTATGCCCAGACGTGGGTCCCGTGCTCACTACGCCACTTGAGTCAAGCTAGCCTGGCTGAAGAGGGGTGAAACCCCAAAACCGGTCCTAGGATGCTTGATTCCGGTCCAGGGAACACACGGCTTGGCAGTTCGGGCTGGACTGTTCCCATGAGGGACAGGGTCAAGACTGATTTGCATATGGCCATGTCTGAACTGGGGTGGCGTGGTGAGCAAAATAACGATGGATTATACCCAGATCTGTGACTGGGGGTGAATGTTTTGCCACTGTGCAACATTCCGTCCATCATCTTTTATGTTTTGCTGTTCGACCTATGTGGGAAGGGAATGCCCAGACATAGGTCCCGTGCTCACTACGCCACTGGAGTCAAGCTATCCTGGCTGAAGAGGGGTGAAACCCCGAAACCAGTCCTACAATGCTTGATTCCGGTCCAGGGAAGACATGGCTTGGCAGTTCGGTCTGGACTGTTCCCATGAGGCACAGGGTCAAGAATGATTTGCATATGGCCATGTATGAACTGGGGTGGCGTGGTGAGCAAAATAACGATGGATTAAACCCAGATCTGTGACTGGGGGTGAATGTTTTGCCAATGTGCAACATTCCGTCCATCTTCTTGTGTGTTTTGCTGTTCGACCTATGTGGGAAGGGTATGCCCAGACGTGGGTCCCGTGCTCACTACGCCACTGGAGTCAAGCTATCCTGGCTGAAGAGGGGTGAAACCCTGAAACCGGTCCTAGGATGCTTGATTCCGGTCCAGGGAAGACATGGCTTTGCAGCTCGGGCTGGACTGTTCCCATGAGGCACAGGGTCAAGACTGATTTGCATATGGCCATGTCTGAACTGGGGTAGTGTGGTGAGCAAAATAACGATGGATTAAACCCAGATCTGTGACTGGGGGTGAATGTTTTGCCAATGTGCAACATTTCATCTATCATCTTGCGTGTTTTGCTGTTCGCCCTATGTGGCAAGGGTATGCCCAGACGTGGGTACTGTGCTCACTACGCCACTGGAGTCAAGCTATCCTGGCTGAAGAGGGGTGAAACCCCGAAACCGTTCCTAGGATGCTTGATTCCGGTCCAGGGAAGACATGGCTTGGCAGTTCGGGCTGGACTGTTCTCATGAGGCACAGGGTCAAGACTGATTTGCATATGGCCATGTCGAACTGGGGTGGCGTGGTGAGCAAAATAACAATGGATTAAACCCAGATCTGTGACAGGGGTGAATGTATTGCCAATGTGCAACATTCCGTCCATCATCTTGTGTGTTTTGCTGTTCGCCCTATTTGGGAAGGGTATGCCCAGACGTGGGTCCCGTGCTCACTACGCCACTTGAGTCAAGCTAGCCTGGCTGAAGAGGGGTGAAACCCCAAAACCGGTCCTAGGATGCTTGATTCCGGTCCAGGGAACACACGGCTTGGCAGTTCGGGCTGGACTGTTCCCATGAGGCACAGGGTCAAGACTGATTTGCATATGGCCATGTCTGAACTGGGGTGGCGTGGTGAGCAAAATAACGATGGATTATACCCAGATCTGTGACGGGGGGTGAATGTTTTGCCAATGTGCAACATTCCGTCCATCATATTATGTGTTTTGCTCCCCACCATATTAGTTAGACATCATTGATATATATCCTTGTGATTTGACAAGCTTTTTAGATCTCTCGTGCTGCTGAATCACAAGGAGCCTCAGTCAGGGATGTGGAATTCCTATAGCCCGACACCCAGGACATATTGTTTGGGGTCAAGGGCAACAAGTTTTCATGTGTATTTTGTCCTTGGGACAAGTAAGCCCAACCCGCTGCAGCACAAACTCAATGGCAGCCAGATTACAGTACCAGATTATGGATGAGGTAAGGGTCCTGCCTGCAGTTAAGGTAATTTATGTGTACTGCTCCCAGAATGCTCTCTGATTAGATACAAATATTTGCAGCAGCTTGAAAGCAAGATTGAGGATTCTTTGCTTTCAAAACAAAATGTAAAAAAAAAATGCAAGTAGGAAAAAAAACATTTTGCTAAACTACTGTAAAGTTTTAGGTGCAATTTCTTTGCAGCATCATTTAGTAAAATGTGTTGATGTATGCTAGTATTTCCCAAAAGTATTCATAATAGAATATAAGTATAAACAGTTTCAATACGATTATGGGAAATGTATACATATAAACAAGCACTGGCAAAGCCAGTAGGTCTGAAATTGGTGATCAGCCTTTTGGTTTTGTCAATGCGTGACTTGTTTAGGCATGGTATTTGTAAAACCTTATTGGCGTGGGAGCTGGTGGGCCCTCAGCCTTCTAACAAACTTTGGCAAAGCAAAATCAGTTTTTGGTCTCAAAAAGCCCGCATTACCACAGTACAGTGAACAAAACTACTTTGTGCGCTGATATGCTCCTTGTGAAAGAGCCGAATGCTGTCACTCACAGTGAAGCCAGACGATATACCGAGATAGAGAGAATTAATTTTAATAAATTCAAAAGGTCATGGTTAATGCCAGACCTAATCAGGGGCCCAATTAATAAAGGAAGTCTCAAAAGTGCACCCATGGTATATGTACTTGCATTAAGTGTAGATATACTTCTTTTTATGAATTCACAAAAATGAACAGAAGTAGGCCAAGAAATAGTACTCCTAGAAAATATTTGTGAACTGCATTTTAACATGAGCAAATATGCATGTGTTGATTTTGCTCCTGCGAAAATATGAGTTTGCAAGTTCACTTTCCCTCCCAACCCTGGAAGAAGTTTTACGTCTACCATCGTCAGGAGTAAATTTCCAACTTTTCGCAGTATGGGAAAAGATTAGAGAAGAGTTGGTGAAAACCCTTAAAACATGCAAATTAGTAGGTTTGCACAGACTCAAAAGGGGCCTTCCAGTCATGGAACTATTGCTTACCACTATCTTCATCCCCAGTATGTAGATCTGAAGAAACATGGCAACATAAGGGAATTGCTAGTATTCAAACCCTAGTATGGTATGAGCCCTGGCATAATCAGAGAGGTATATCAGTGCTCTTATATAATGAGGTTGCTGCCGTAATTTGCTGCTGCATTACATGGCACGAAAGGGACAAGTGGATTTTCTTACAGGTCAAGTAGATTCATGAAGCAACCTGCCCCATGGAGAAGTAGATATTTTATTAAATTCCACACCCCTGCTCAGTGGGTACGGTGTGAGCCACACATAATTTTGTGTCTCGGAATTAACTTTTAGAATTGCAACTTAGGTTTTGGCAGTTGCCAAGCCTACAATTTAGAGCACTGTAGACTTTGTGACCCCAGCAAACAGCCAGTTATAAGGCCTCATCTATGGCATCACATATTAAACACTGGGACACATGATAGGTCACAGAACCAAATATTCAGGGTAATTAAACTCAATAAGGCGTAAGAAAGCAAGAAGCCTACTTCTGTTTCCAGACAATCTCTTATATTATGGGGTTCGCTGGGGTAGAAGAACATTTTGTTTTTTGATTGTAGGTAAAGTTTTGTTTTTACCATCAATGTGTCATGTTGATTGTTCTACTGTTCTATATTATAAAAGGGAAACCCAAGTTGTGCTTAATTACTGATGTAATAGGGTGTTAAGCATGGAATCTTGTCATGCAATGAATCAAGGCTTAACAGTGGAATGCTGGGACAACATTTGGGGTTGGATTCTTGCCTGCTTCGGTCTCTAGTGGCTCGCTTATGTATTGTAACTAAAGAATAAACCTCTTTTATGAAGAAGCTTCCCTGGTGCCTGACCTTCATTTACCAAACATATTTTATTAGAAATTTCTACTAAACATAAAAACACTGTAATACGCCCCCACATTTGCTGTTATTCTCTGTTTTTATCAAATTCCAGAGCTTCATATTTAGCCAAAGTCTTTTACCAATTATAAATGTCCACTCTCTTTCTTACCAAACATTATTAAAATTTGAATATCCAAATCCGGGGACTTTAGCCACTAGGAACTACCTTTAAATAATTCAGATGCCCATGCATTGTTTACGGAACTTTTCATCAGAGGTTTGGTAATTTGTATACCATTGTCTTTTTAAGACCTTATTTTGAAAGACAACAAACTCACTTGAAGAATTATCCTATGTTAAAGCTTGAGGAGCAAAAATATTCTCAATTAATGTTCTTAAGAATTAAGGAACCACGTGTTATTCAAATATAGGGCCTGATTTAGATGTTGGCTTGGCAGAGTACTCATTCCTGCCGCCGCCGCCGCGGGATGGCGGGAAGACCACCAAAATCTAAATCAGACCCATAGTCTACCACAGCAGCAGCATCTTATTTGCTGGACTCATTTATTTAATATTTGCAAAGTATTATGCTGATCTTCAGTGGTGTACGATTGAAGTTGAATGAAGCAACAGACAATCATGCTGTTTGGTTGGGTTCTTTGCCAAAAGGATCGGACAGACAGAGGAATTGGATTATTTTTCATGGTGGCTTTTAGCTACCTGTCCACGAGTGTTGGCTTCAGCATACACTGAAGACAAATTATTTATGGAATGGCTCATACAGTTTAATTGCAACTTCATTAACTAAACACCTGGCTAGAGTACTCTTATATCTAGGTGCAGGTTCTCATTCATAAACGAATATATACATTTCACTTAAAGTAAACTGTTCATCTAAGTGCTTGTGATTCCTAAAAGCAGTACCGTTTTGATAACACACTGCGCTGCAAGTCCTGAATGGGGAATTATCACAGGGGAAAAGTAATGAGGACATTATTAATTGTTTTCCAAAAGACTGAATTATGTCCAATTTCTAAATTTCTAAATGAAAATAATACATTTGCATCTTCTGCTACTGATATGACTGCCCCTCTGTGAAGTGGAAAGTAAAAACAGGGTGATAGTTTTTCTCAAGTTACAATAGTTAACTTTTTCATGAGAGACAGAGTCCAATTGTTAATATTGAAAAGTATGATGTAGATGTAAGCCATGATATACGTACATATAACAACAAATTTGCATCTCTGTTGCCGAATCCACCTGATATGACCTCCCCATCAACCCGGAGCCACAAATATGTGGTCAGGCAGGCCCTGCAACCTAGACCTGAAGCAACTGATGGACAGATCACAAGTGGGGTTATATGTAACCCTTACAAAAACATGCAAACAGTAAAACCGAGATTGATCCCACAAATAGGCAGCAACACCACAATGGTCTTAGGAGATTGACCCAATAAAACACGTTTGGCCGGATGGGCGCGCATCCCCAAAACACCATATAATCAGATGCCACACTAAGGGGGTGATTACGATGGAGGGCGGACTTGGGCCACCCGCCACCGTAGCGGTGATTGGGACCACCCGTCAGACATGCGGTGGTCCCACCACTGCAATTAGGATGTGACTGCCATACTGGCGGGCGCATCCTAGGCCTTTAACATTGTGGGTGGTGCTGTTGGCTACAGCACCGTCCGCAATGTTAAAGGTGCTCGCACCGCATTTCCCTGCACTACGTGGCAGGCACCATGCGGTGCCTGCCACTTGGTGCATGAAGATGCAGGGGGGTACCATGGGTACCCCCCAGTGCACATACACCCTCCCCCCACACAGACGGGGCCTGCAACGGGCCCCAGAACCCAGCCTCTGCCAGCCATGGAAAGGCTGGCTGGCTGACGCCAGCATTGTAATCTGGCGGGCGGTGCCTGCTAGGTACCGCTGCCATTTTACCCATGCTGACCGCTTTGCCAGGCAATCGTGATGATTGCCGTGGCGGAAGCGTGGAGGGCGGTCTTTGTGACCACCGCGGTCACAAAGCGATTCCCCCCGCCATCCTAATGTGGCAGGGGGAAATGGGAGTCAGATGGCAGAGGGACAACCACCGCCGGCCCGGCGGTAGTGGTCCCTCCGCCATCGTAATGAGCCCCTAAGTTAGGAGCACTCAGCCAATCAAAACACAGCACATACACTACACGCAGTGATCACACTCTCCACATGCCGGACATCTGGACATGTACCCACTGGCTCCACATTGTGGCCATGCAAGGTTGAGACCCACCTGTGCCTCTTATCAAATGACAAGATTTATGTCACTGGGACTAAGCCTAGATTTCCAAAGGAATGTATAAATTACTTTCAGGCTTCATGCAATATATAAAATGATGGCTGAACAAAATGTGCTTTGAGACAGTTTTCAGACCTCAATTCTGTCACCTACTCTCCCGGCCGCTGCGTTTAATTAAACCAATTGTTCCTGTTTTGCTAAATGTCTGTTGTCTTTTTAGGACACAAAAGCAGTAAAATCAACCACAATAAATTTGTCATGGCTAGATTGAATGAAATTCTTCATTTACATCAGCTGGCTTTATTGATGATTTATCAAATAAGAAAAAGACCAAGGAATGAAAGCATTCACACATTTTTTATAACTAATAGCAAACCATCACAACTTTTGAAAACCTCCACTGCACAGCTTTTATGAGTTGAAAACAATTGTATTGGTTGGGTTCGAAAAATAGATTTTATGAGACATTGGGTTGTTGGTTGAGAGGAGCATGAGCCCTTCTCAAGCAACAACCACAATCCTTGTCAGGGTGATCCACAAATAGTAACTACATTAACCTGTTGTTAAACCTCTGGTAGCTCACACAAAAGCAGTCAGGCTTAACTTAGAGGCAATGTGTAAAGTATTTATGCAACACACAAACAGTAATAAAGTGAAAAAAACAACACAAGAAAAATCACAATTTAGAAAACTAGAGTAGAATTTAATACATTATTTGACACCAAAAAGAAGTCCAATCAGAAGTACCAGAGATATGTCATTTTAAAGGTTTATTGTAATGTAGCACCTGTCAGAAATGGCAGTTGGCAGAGGTTTGTGCCCTGTTCAAGTAGGGACCACCACCCTAGTCAGGGTACGTCAGATACAGAGCCTAAATTAACCTGTGCTCACCCTCAGGTAGCTCGGCATAAAGCCGTCAGGCATAACTTAAGAAACAATGAGTAAAGTATTTGTGTAACACTTAAATTACAGTAACTCAATGAAAACACCACAAAAAGTCTCCACACAGGTTTAGAAAATAGAGAATAGTTACTTGATTAAAACAAGACCAGAATAACAAAAATCCAGTAATTGGAAGCCGATATATGAATTTTTAAACATGAAAGGGCCAATTCCAATGCGGCCCAAAAAAGTATTTCCTGGCTGCATCGTAATTGGCAGCTCGGTTTACTTTCCGACCGCAGTATTACAATGCTGGCTGTCCAAAAGTAAACGGGTCCGTCATTCTGGCTGACTCATGGAGCCCGTCGGACAGTCAGAGTTGGCTCCTAATCCCAAAGGGTGGGCCATTTCGCTCTTGGGATTACGATGGACAGTTTGTGACAGGGTTTCCATTCTGTCCTGTCTGACATGGTAAGCTTTTTTGGTGGACCCCAGGAAGGCCTCCTTGTGTGTGTGGCCTCGAGTTGGGGGCTGAGGGGGATGCTGATCCCTGCACCTTGTGGCAGGCACCTTGATGTACCTGTTGCAGGGTGCAGGGATGAACAACACCTCCCATATCTCAATGGGAGCTTGTGTTACAGCCTGTTTACAACTGTAACATGATCTCCCATTGAGAAAAGGGACTATGCGACTGACCAGTGTTCGGCCACATTGTAATTAGCCAGTCGGAACTGGAGGTTAGTTGGTCCCAGGACCAAGATGGTGTCAGGCGGATGCAAGTCCAGCCGACATAGTAATCAGGCCATCAATGTAAAAACAGTGCTTAGAAGTCACTAGCGTTCAAAAGGTTAAGTTCAAAGTTCGGGCCGACAGCGATGAAGGGCAGGCTGGCTACAGAAACCATGCAGGGTCCACTGAAAAAGTTCTTTGGATGGAGCTCTTGTTGACGTTGAGAGTCTACTGCATCGTTGTTGAACCATGCAGAGAGGGTCCTGCGTCGTTGTCGAACTCCGTTGAAGTGAAAAAAATGCGATCTATTCGAGCTGTGCAGAACATCATTGTCAAGCACCACAGGCTGTGGATTCTTTGTCGTTGAGCAGCCCCTGCATCAGTATCAAAGGGATGATGCAGTGGAACTTCTCATGCAGTTTAGGCAATTTGTCAGCTTTTGCAGAAATCGGCTGCAGAACCCACTTCTTAGGACTAGGACTAGAGGGGGCACCTCAGGAAAGGGTAGAGCTCACAGATGGCAGAGTCCAGCAACACCAGCAGGATGCAGGAAGTCTTTTGTGTCCCTGAGACTTCAGAAAATAGGAGGCAAGACAGCAAACCCCTGGAGTCAATCTGGGTTCAAGTGAGAGAGTCCAGTCCTTGTTCTTAGCAGGGCAAAGATCTGCAGGCAGCAGGGCAGCTCAGCAAAGCAGGGAAGCAGTTCCTCAGAACAGTCAGTCACAGCTAAGTGGCAATCCTTTCAGCACATCAGTCTTTACTCCAGCAGAGGTATTCCCTGGTCCAGTAGTGTGCTGATTTGATAGGGCCAGAGCCCTAGTACTTATACTCTAAATTGCTCTTGATGTTGAAGGTGATTTCAAAGGAAGTCTCTTCAGTGCACACCGATCCCTTTCAGTCCAGCCCTGGCTCCAAACTATAAGTGGGGGATGAATTAGCCCTTTGTATGAGGGTAGACACAACCTATTCAGATGTAAGAGTGAGCCACCTATCTCCATTCCTATCTAGGAAAGCTATGAGTGTGCAGATGAATGGAGATCTATCGCCTGTCACACCTAGACCTTCCTGTGTTATAGCTGTCTAGAGGGGATGCTCAAAGTGTTGCTGTCACTCAGCCCAGACGTGTATTGGAGACAGGCTGCAGGCACACAGAGCAACGTTAAGAGCAGAGGAATGTCAACTTTCTAAAAGTGAAAAATAAGACTGGAGGAAACCGCTCCAGACAGGAACTACACTACCTTGGAGCACTCAAAAATGAGTAGTAAACATAATATACATCACTTCAACATTAGAAGAATATATATACAATGGAACAATGTTATCCATTAACAACTTTGTGATAGACGGTGCAAACCAAATAGAAAACAGACTCCTTCTTGCTGAAGTTGTGTTTTAATCACAGTACTTCTGTGGATTCCGGAAATTCAAAACAATACAAAGTCATCCAGTTCATATCTCAAACCAATGTGTTGAACCTTGAGACACATTCCCAATGCATTTTGGGTGAATCTATCACCCTTCTTCAGGGGATTTCTATAAACAAAATAAAATCAATTTATTCACTATACATATCATTTTGATGAGAACGAAGAGATGATTAGAAATCGAGGAGGGGCTAAGTACCACAGAGGGGTAGAGAATCCTGCAATGCCGATTTAAGAAAGGACTCAAAACCAGTAATTTAGACAGAAGGTGGGAGAGTGACTGTACAGAGAAGCGTGGGAAGCTGAAAAACTTCAAGACACCGAAATGTGAAATATCCCAAACACCATCAGTGCTATATTTACCAAAGCTACTCTACCTCAGAGAAAACGAAAGAAACCAAAAAATGATGTCAATCTGGATGTTGAACCAAATAAAATATGCAAGTATCTGTGAATGAAACAAAAAGTAAATCTCCATGTCTTAAAAATAACTAATATCTTAGCGAAGTAATCTGACGATTGTGTATCAACTCACCGAGCGTGAAATCACGCTATGTTATTCAACAAACAGTGTGAGCAACGTGCGTTGAAAAACGCTTGAAATGTCTGGCGAAATGCTCAACGAACCGGGGGGGTAGTCAATGATAGCCTAAAACCGAATGATAATCACAGTCTCTTGCTTACTTGAATATTGTTGATATCGACATAAAGCACTTAACATAATCACAATTGGTACAGGAATCGTAATCAGAGTCTCTTGCTTGCTTAAAAGTTGTTGATCTCAACAAAAAGTGTGAAACATGATGAAAATGATGCATGGCTTAAATCCTAACTCAAAATTACATAAAGCCATAATTATTCCAACATGATGATTAGAATGCCATTATACTAAGATGTACACAAACGAAAACCTACTATTGAGATGAAGCCTCTTGATTAAAGTGTATGTGAGAGAAAGTGATGAAAAAGTGGTAATCAAGAAAAATAAACAAACAAAAGTGGTGGTGAGGTTTACCCTACGCCTGGCTGTCGGTCCTAACTCCCACAGGTCATAAAGTCTATAAAAAGCATGCAAATTCAATTTTATCGTTCAACCCTTCGGGACTCAAGGTATTCAGATGACGAATCCAGAAAGATTCCCTTTGGGTGATAAACTTAGTCATGTAACGGTCCTCATCAGTCTGTACCACTTCTAACACACTAAATTTCAGTTGTGCAATGGAGTGATTTGTGTCGCACCAGTGGCTTGCTAGTGGTGAGCTCAAAGTTCTTGTCCGGAAATGGTCAACCCAATTCTGTTCTAAAATATGACTGTTGATTCCAGAGGAAATACTTCCAGAAAAGAAAGGGTAGTTCACAACCTCCCAAAAACCTCTCTTGTCCTTCAGTTTAGCAGCCCCTTTAAGATCTTCCCAAGCTTTCCGTCTGATTTCCATCTTTCTATCTTTGATTACCTGCGGGTAAACCTTCCTGGGCGACCTGATAGCAATTATATTACGTGGGGTCATGCTGGTAACCTTTTTGATTACTTTATTAGGCTTTAGTGCACTCTGAGTTGAACCACCTATGACCTGGTTCCGCTGACAGAGGTTTATCTCTGGTCAACATTTTGGATAAAGCTTTAGATAATTCTATAAAGTTGTCCCATATCATACTGGGCACCTCTCCTAATTGTGGGCAAAAAATGTTCATGAAAAATCATAATTCAATTTTCTCACATTAAATAAACGTTCCAAACATTTTTTGTAGCAGTCATTACACCAGAGTGTTTCAACTTGATAGCAAACATATTTCAAATTCCATGTAGTCATGTGTAGTTCTTCACTCAGTTTGACTATTCTTTTTTGGGGGGGAGGGAGGAGGTGATACTTGGGATTATGTTTCTCAAGAAAGCCTGCTGTAGATCAGTTATGGTAATAACTATAAAAATAATTCAACATTCTGGTTTGGAGCAATGTTTTGCCAAAGAGATTCAACAAAAGGCAAGAGTCTCTTTTCCCTCTGGGTCTAGGTCTTATCACTTTATGGCTAGGCATTCTATTGATTGACAATTCACTATTTGGACATGTACATGGAAAAAACTAGGTATTATTGCAGAGTTCTTTGGATGTCAGGTTCTAAGTGACTGAGGTAATTCACCACAAAAAATGGAGTACATAAATACATGGTTGCTCCTGTGTGAGGGTTGCAGCTCTGTAACATACACAGGGTTGGACTGGAATAGAAAAGTGGCCCAGACACCACAATACAAGTGGCACGCGATAGCCAATAAGATGGCCTAAATTGGCAAAATGGGACAGTTTTGAACTTGTAAAGACAAGGTGTATAGGTGTTTTACAAGATACCGGAAACTGAATGCATTTGTGCTTTCTGAGGGAAATGTTTGTGGTAATATCAGATGATCCAACAGTAAAAACTGGCCCATGAGACAATAAAATAGACACAGAACAGCCAAACAGTAGACACACTGATTTTTCAGACCAACCTTCCTGACAATGCCAGATTTTCTCTATATGTAGGGCCAGACAACTAGGCATTTTGTCGGTGGGCTGAAGCCCTTGGAGGTCCGTTTTGAAAGGCCAGGTATGCTCCTGTTCAGGGCCGGCCTGGGATCGCAAGCCAGCCTTGGCAATTACATTCGACCGGCCTCGGGTGTGGGTGGGGGGCCCGAAGGGAACAGTGCTGCGCTTTTGTTACAATGGCACGATTTTGCAGCACTGCTGCACAACCGGTCCCCATCAACAAAAACAGCCCCCACTGGTACTAAACCACCCCTCACCCTTCCGGCCTACCGAGCAGACGCCCGGTACCCGCTACCACCAGTCCGGCCCTCTTCCTGGTGCATCTTTCCATTTGCCCAGCTCCCCAGGGTTAATTGTAGAAGGCACAGGGGGTCTTTAAGAGAGAGGGAAAGAGGGAGGTAGGTGAAAAGTAGAAAAGAAAGTGATCAGAGAAGAAGAAAAGAGAGAGGAGAAAAAGAAAGCCAGAGAAAAGATGGATGTAAGGAAAGAAAGCGACAGCTCAAGAAGACGTAGTGAGCGGACTGGCTTAAGCATTTTTGTCAGGGCTGCTTTGCTTCTCCAGTCTGGCCTTGCATATAGGCCAGTCCGACCCTGAACGTACAAATCAAGCACATTCTGTTTGATATTAAAACCCACGCACATGCTATAAAATTAGGAGGAAGCATCTAGCAGTAGTTTTCAGACTTTCACAAGCACACCATTGTCAGGCAGGCCCAAAATGTTTAAAACTGCATTGCATGGGTTTATTGTGTACTTGAATGGTTAAAAACGAATCTGTATGGAATATTTACTTTAGCATCAACATTTAATAAAGTTGCAGTAAAATATACATGAAAGCACATTTCTCTTTTGTTGGATTTCTGTTGACACAGCTCTACATATTTAGCTTTTGCATGATGACAGTGGCATATACAGTTCTGAATTAAGCACAAATTAGGTGCCCAAAACATCTTGTTGCAAACTTCAATTCCCATTCCTAATGTACAGACTCTTGAATGGTAAATCTACCAGGGCAGACATTATTATTTGGACTGTTGGCATTTCTGGGTCAGCCAGCCTGCCAAAGTAGTTAATAACCTACAGACTCCTATGCTTGAGTGTATTCACAAACCTTTGACAGATAGTGTACAGTCCTTACAAAACACACAGACTTTGTATTGACTGAGTAAGGTAGGATTAAGTGTGAATTCAAGATGGAAATGGAGAAGCTACAGATTTGTGTTACTTTTCCTCATGAATTCTTTTTTTGTTTTGCAGACGAGTGAAAATCTGCATCAGTAAATGTTCTGCATTGATGTGCTCTAGTAAACAGAAAAGTGTTTTAGATCTCCAGACTAATCCTCTGGCAACAGAATCCCAATATCTCCCTTTTTCGAATCGGGCAATAAATTGATTTAGTCATTGCTCTTCGAATCAAGCGTGGACTAGATTTGTGTACTTATAGTGCGGTTTCCATAACAAAAAAATCACTGGCTCTCAGACAGGTGGTTTTGGGGCAAATTCACTTCAGTTTAACCTGCCAGCTGAACAATTGTCTAAAGCCTTTCACAACATGGCAGGACTGGAGGAGATTTACGCAATAATCACAATTCCCTGCTAAGCCCTTGATATTCCACCTCACACTGAATGTTCATGACACAATGTTGTAAGCGTGGCATTTAAGCACACAATGGTAACCGCTGAAGCGCTGTAAAATATGCGCTGCAAAGTGCACGTGGGCATGTGTCGATTCCTGCTGGGCATGTGTCATGCCGCTTAATTATGCAGTGCTGCATATGTGCCCCTGCGCCTGCAGTCTCTTCTCACTGCTTTCGTTAGCAAAACATTTCCTACTGCAAAGGGTCCTTGGAGTGTGGCGAGTACAGCAGGCATCTGCCAATTAAGGAAGCCACTTAGAGACTGCAGCTCTCTTCCTTCCAGAATACATTTTGAGAAGTAAATAATACAGACTAAGTAGAGAACATATTGGGCCTGATTCATAAAAATTTCACCATGAGCAGTTTTCACTCCCTCTTGTAGCACACTTACCTTGCCCCTAAATTCCTTTAGTAAGCAGGAATACTCCTGGATTACTCCCCTGAAATTCAGGAGTAAGTCAGTCAGAATAAAAGAGAAAGTAAGAGCAAAATCTTTGGGAATTAGGCCCAGTGTGTTGTACAATATGTTGTTAGGACCTGTTTCACCTGATTTAGAATTTTGAGTAAAAATTATTTTGAGGTGTCTTCACTGTTGTAGACAATTTAGTGGTGGCAGTGACCAATTTGTGGGCATTTTTCATTCTGGTGGCATCCCTATCATGATAGTCGTAACATACAACACAATGAGCCAAAATCGCAATGGTGTTGCTATTTGTCCTCACTTTCTCCTCAATTAAATGAGTAAGCCAGGATTATTTCTGACTCACTCGTGGATTACCATTGGCTTTTAAGTATAAAGCCGGGGGTACTACAAGAGTGAGACACAGCAAAATCTTTGAGAAGTGGCCTCAAGACGCTTACGTTTGAAACAATGTGCCTGATTCACAAAGAAACAGTGGTGACTTAATCTTGTAGTACTCCCGAATTACTACTGAATAGTAAATCACTCTGACTCCGCAAAACCTATGTGAATCGGGACTTACATGAATGTAAATGTAATAAATTGAATAATAAAAAGTAAGAAAGATCATGGCACAAGACACAAGGCATGATTCAGAATGTTTGGTTGTGAGTAGGGGTGGGCGAAGAATTCAATTCTGTTGACGGAAATGGTGGAATTGTGGAGATTCCGGGTTACTCTGTTAATGCGGGGCTTTGGCAAAATTCCACCAATCACCACATGGCAGACATTTTTCAAGTAAAAAATCTACTAGAGTGGCAGCAAAATCAACCTGAGTATGTGCGCCCTCTGATGTGACCTGTGGTGCCGTTCGCGTTGATTTTTCAGGCATAAAATCGCAGCATTTATGGTGAGACGTACCTATATCTCACCTTTTAGCAGAACTCTACTGAATCTCGCAGAGTTTTTATATAACTCTACAGATTTCTACTGAGTCATATGTAGCTAGTTCCACCAACCCCTAGTTGTGAGTATTGGTGGCATACCCAAGTAGCTTTCTTGTATTACTACAAATTTCGGGGCATATCATCAAGGACCGGCGATAATTATCGCTATGCGCACTTAGCGCTAGGATAATTATCGCCGGGTAACGTGGAACTTTATCGCTGAGATAGCGTGCTATTAGCAACGCTTATCTCAAAAGCGATAAAATTCCAAGCGTTAACTGCCAAATGTGAGATTATCGCTGGAAATCCAGCGATAATCTCACAAAGTTTGGTGACAGCTTGATGATAGGGCAAGGCAAACTTAGCCATGATATTCACCCTACATAGGATATCATGGCTAATTCTGTCTTGAAGCAGGCGTAAGGAAAGTAGCGATAACAGAGGTTATCGCTACTTTGCTTGTCGCTTTGCAGGTTAGTGTGCAGATTGATAATTGGAGAAATGTCGCTTAGCGACATTTCTCCAGTTATGTCAGGGCAGGAACGCCCACTTTGCATCTCATTAGAGATGCAAAGCTGGGTGTTCAGAAAACAGGCGCTAATGCATAGATTCATGCGATAGAGTGACCTTGCTGATTAGGTGATAAAATTACCGCCGCTTTTCGTCCGAAAACGGACGCAAAAGCGGCGATAATTTTTTATCACCTCCTTGATGATATGCCCCATGAGGAGTAAGCTAGGAGTACTCAGGTCTTACTCATGGAATAACAGAGTAACCCAGGAGAACTACTAATGCAAATCACAGAAAAATCTTTGTAAATCCACCCCTCTATCTGGTCCAATACACTACACTTGTCTGGAATTCAGGAATACTGCAGGTGTACATCACATATAATCAACAAAATCATCGTGAATTGGACTCTGTCTTCTCAAAATGCATTCACAAAGCAATTGGTTGTAGTTGGTGTGAATAAGCACTTCTGGCTTACTTGTGGTATTCATGTAAATCTGGCCCATTCCGTAATTAGAAAAAAAGGCTTTTAGACACTTACTAGGTATCAGCATCACGAAGGATGTGCATTTAACCACTATAGCTGACAATGAACATTCTGGTGGCAGAAAGAAACTGGAATAAAGGCAATTATACATTTTAACAGGAAACAGATGGTTGCATTTCCTTTATTGTCAGGTTGATGATCAGCCTTACAAAGGAAACCATTACTTCACTCAATGTGAGTAGCATGCAAGATACGAACTGTTAACTGCTTGCCATTCTTTGTCCTAGTATAATGCATTATTTTCCTAATCAGCAAAAGGCTATCAAGACATTGCTTTCTTCTCAAATAAGGTTTATTCATCACAGACATGCAGTGCAATCAAACAACTCTGCAGTATAGCTTGCTCTTGTAGGAAATCCGGTTACTGGCCGAGGGGTTGAAGCCCTACACAAGCAGCAACCACAGTTCTTGTTAGGGTGAAACACATGCTTACCTCAAATTAACTTGTGTTTAACCCTCTAGTAGCCTGGCAGAAAAGCAGCCAGGCTTCACTTAGACTCAATGTGTAAAGTATTGATGCAGCTCTTCAAACAGTAATAAAGTAAAATCACAACACAAGAAGAATTCTACACCTACTTAAAATTGAGTAAAATTTATTAAATTATTTGAGAGATAAAAGACTAAAATCCAATCTGTAGAACTGGAGATGAACTTTCAAGATTTAAGTGAATATAGTGCCTAAAAACACAAAGTGCCACCTGTGGTTATCTGGTCGCACAGGATGGGTACAAAGGTATTCCAACCTGCATCTCAAAGATCTCCTGAGAAACCAGGAAATTTCACAGAAATCAGTTACTACAATTAATGTCCCTAGTGCGCTATTTTTAATCGCTTTCCCACCCAAATATTTCTTCCAGAGGTGTGAGTAAAATCAGGAAGCAAGGATCAAGTATCCTTTCTAATTCTCAATTTAGCTAAATTGTGAAAATTAAGGTTTATATGAGAACACATTTCAATCCCATATTCTTTTGACCGGAAGTGATGCCCATTGACTATTTAAAAGGACAATTTCAGTTCCTCAAGTTTTGACCTCGTAGACAGGAATCTCTCACATGGAACTTCCTCCTGTATAGTGGAATTTCTATTTGAGCAAATCTGCCCTAAAGGGTTTGTGGAATTCTAGAATGTGACTGGCCCTAAAAATGGATGAACAGACAGAAACTTGCAAGTTTGTCAGTGATCATTCTCCTATTTACAAGCGTTGCAAACATTCGGTGGTGTGCTTTCAGGGTGGGAGCTCGAATGCACCAATACAAAATTAATTTGTTTTTAAAAGAATAGTTTTATTCCTAGGGACAGGGGAAAAAGGTTTTATTAGGAGAAAAAAAAGTAAAATGCAGCAAAAGTATTTTACGGTATTTGGGAATGAGCAGCTGTATACTTCTTATGCTTTAATGGATACATACTTATGTATTCAAGGAAATGTGCAACACTTTCGGTTTTCCAAAATATCTTTACAAATGTCTTGAGAAGCCCTGGCAATTCAGATATGCTCTTGCAGAGTGAGCCCAAGTAAACAGGAATAACTCTATGAATGACTAATGGGGTGAATTTAATTGGCTTAATACAAATATGTACATTTTTAAATGGTTCAATGTACTCAGTCGTGGCAGGCTTTAATCGCGGGTGGAGGGCAGGGGGGTTTACAGGTAGTGGAAGAGGTAGAGGCCATGCAGGGAGTTTTGATTTTTTTAAAATAATAAATAAATTAAAATGTATCTATCCGCTGGCTGGGTCCCGTGTCTTCTTGGCTCCTGCTCTCCTGCCTCCGCCACGAACAGGAAGCAGGCAGCCTCCCTCCCCTCCCCTAAGCCAATCACAATGCTGCAAAGGCAGCGTTGTGATTGGTGGGGCCGCCGCCCAGCCAGGCGCTTACAGGGAGGCCATGTTGTCAGCCTGCATGGAGAAAGGGCAGAGTGCACATGACTGCTTTGGGCAGCCCCAGAGGGCCTACCACACAGTCATTAGGCCCTCAGGAATGGGCACAGCTCTCCGCCCCTGCTCGCAGAGTGGCTCCGCCCTCATCTAAACATATAATGGCAATAACAGGAAGCTATTACCATTTTATTCTTCTGCTTCTCGGAAATGAGAGAAAGCAGTGGGGTGATGCTCCTCCGCCCTACTGGAGGAGCCGCCCCTGAATGTACTGGAGGCAAATGGTACATGCATTCTATTTCTGTTCAAGGGACCATCCACTGGAGATAAAAATGAATCTCTTTTATTATTTAATTATCTCTAATAATTACCAACAATAGGTAATCTAGACCGGAGGGTGGTTAGATGATGTCAGAAGGGCCTTTGAGACCTGTTGTGACATCATTCTCTGGATGGCCAATGTAATATGTCTTATTTCCGTTTGTTTCATTTGAATATCAGTCTCACTCAGCCGTTTAATAGAAGTTACTTACAGGAAGAATAAGAATCATACCACCACTCATTTGACAAATTGAAAATAGGGAAACGGTCCTCACCTGAAAAAAATAAAACACACCTGACAAATATTACTATTAGAACCTTAGAAATAAACCCCCCACCCTGGTCTCTGACCTTTTCCCCTTGTGTTGTGTGTCATTGTGTGTATGTGTGGGTGTCTATGCATGTGTATGTGTCTGTGTGTGTGCGTGCGTGTGTGTGTGTGAAAGAGTACACAGAGACGGCAATAAGATTGCAGCCAGTAGCTACATTGGCTGCTTAGCTGAATTCGGGGTGCAAGAATGGATGCATAAATAAAACGAATTTCGTTGCGCGCGCTGCATCGCATTTTGCGATGCAGCGCGCGCAAAGGAATTCGTTTTATTTATTTCAATGTGCACTTACTTCCGTTCATCCATATTCCAGTGTTTACATTTCCCCACCCTGCCCCTCCCCAATCCCGCCTCACTGCCCCACCGAACTCCCTCCACGGACCGCTACTGGATCCACCGGACTCATTATCAGAGTCTAGGGTGTAGGCTGTGTTTCTGTGCACCTAGCCCCCCTGTATTTTTCCCTGCTGATGACTGTGTACCAGTTTTTTCAGTTTCTTGATAGCTAGGCCGAGATCTTTGCCAGTGCTGTGTAAAACTGCATTTGGAGGATTTATGCTTGAAATAGGGCTATACAGAAAACCCTCTGGACACCAAGGATTTTCCACTGGCCCAAAGAAAAGTGTCGGGATAGCCCACCTTGGATTTGAGCATACCCCTACCCCAGAGGGGAACCATAGTCTTTCTTCTCCCCAGGTGAGGGCAGATGGATGGTTTGGGCAAATTTGCCCCAGGGTGCTGAAAGCTCACTAGATATGAGTATTTCAAAATGAGGCCAACAATATGAGAATGGGGTAGCGGTCTGCCTTGTTCTCTGGTGATATCCCATCCAACACAATTGGCAATAAAGTAATCCTATTCCCCTGTAGAGCATGCAAGAGGTTTGCCCTCAGTGCGGGTTTTCTTGCTATCTGCATGAGGTGTTGGAAGCCTACAAAACACTACGGATTTTACAGTGGAATAAAAAGGCGGGGGGGGGGGCACCCACCCTGGCAATGGTAATTTCCCCCACCCCAAAAAGAGGCAATACGGTCTTTCTGCCTCAGCTGGGAGGATGATTGGGGGAAAACCTGGAGGAGGCAGAAAACCCTCTGTTCACCAGGATAATCACAAAAAGACTAAGGGATGGGGGCAGACTGACCTGGCATAAGGCATGGCACGACCCCAAAAGACGGAAAGACCCTCTTTCTGCCCTTGAATTCGACTTGTGTATCTTCTGTGATGAAAATGTATGAAGGTTTAAGCATGGACTACCTCAAGCATCACAAAAAATGGCTCAGCACTGGAGGTAGATAGTAAGACATATATCAGCCAAGTGGCTAAACCCAATAAAAATGAAAGCATGGCATGACCCCTCCCCAGCCGTGCTTTTACAAACCGATGCTCTCCTCTGTAGCACTCCAGAAGAAGGGCCATGTTTTTCTCTGCTGTGTGTTTTTAGGTCTGCCAACTCCCCATATCTCTAATCACAGAAACCTGCACTAACAATAAAACTGGAGCTGAGTGTCTATAACTTACATTAAACTCAGTTGCTTTGCAAAGTCCATGCCACAACGTTACTTCATTGTTTTATAAAGGGCACCCTTTCCATGTGCAGTGCTAGTCAAATTAACCCCCTCTTACAGTGTGTTCCCTCATTTCCGGCCCGTTTCTTTGACGATGTTCTTGATTTTAATCATCCCTTATCACCTAGCAGGTTTGCGACAAAAGCGAGAGAACGTCTCCGGGGAAACTCATTATTCGCGAGAGGAGCTCTGTAAATCAATACACTGCAATTAGGGATTGATTTGTAGACATCATTATGCACCACCAGGTGGCTTTATGCAGCAAATGGAGGTGGGTACGTCTGTTGCTGCAGTAGTTTTCTCATTTTTTACTCTGGGCAAACATATCTTCTCTTTTCAGAAATATTCGTGTGGTGAAAACTACAGTCTATGACTGGTGCTGACCATTTCCAAATTTGAGCCGTTGAGAAATGTGTTTATTTACAATCTCAAAATTCTTAAATGTGTGCTTAGAAAAGCAGCATTATAATGAAAAAAGAAGGACGTACACATAACGTGTATTTGTAAAGCATACATTCACCCGTGGGCATCTTGGCACTGAATAACAATCCAATGGTACACAACTCAATGGTACTCATTTTATTGACCTCAGAAGGATGAAAGGCTGAGTGAACCGGTGGCCATAAGGTCAAACACGAGCCTCTACAGTGGGCACATTAGTGCACTAAGCCACCAAACCTGAAAAAAGAAGTTTGCTTAATGAACAGGTGTGTATTCCCAGACCATAGTATTAGGAGTGTTTGGAATTAGGAATTAGGTGAAATGTGCATGAAGAGTAGTGGCCGTATCATGATGGGCTCTTCTGGCTCACCAAAGAGCCGAACACTTTTATGTGCCTACAGTGTTTAAAGTGAGCCACGTATTTCAAGGGTAATTTTCCAAGTTAGTGCTTGTATTTCATACAGCACAGCTCAGAGAAAACGAGCAGGGGTTACCTCTCTCTATTTCTGAACTGTGCTGTCTAAAATTCAGTAGATGGAGAAATGGACTGTCTTATGCACCTTAGGAGCATTTCTTTGTAGGAACAGGTGACACAAGGCAACCCTGCAGTATTAAAACACAGGACCCAAATATGCACAGGCACATTACATAAGACTTTAATAAGGGACACTCAATGGTGCCCCAGCCTTGAATGCATTCACATCTTTGGTGCTCAACTTTGAATTGATCGTCTTAACGAAAAGAAAATACATGAAATGAGGACTGTCGTGCATGCATGTGCATAAGCATGCATAGGCAGCCATCTTGGAATGACATTTTAGAACATTTTAAAATGATTGCTGAGACAGCCGAGGGAGTAAATTAGAGGGTGAGTGTGATGGGAGCGTGGGGAGTGGGGAGGTTCATTAAAAAAAGGGGTAGCTGGGAGGGGAAGCAGTGAAAGATAAAGAGGGAAAAATATAGTCCCTGACATGCACAACGATGCAAGGCCTGATGTCAACAGACAGTGGAAGCACACAAGTCATCCAATTAAAAGAAGGTGAGACCAATATGCTCCTTGCGTGGTAAGAATATAACAGTAAGGAGGAATGCCATTGATACAGGAGCATGGAAGCACCATAGACAAGGAAACTATCCAATTATGAATAAAGGGCTGGTCCAAGACCCTTTCTATTGATGCATTTTTTACAATAACTCTTTGATAACAAAGAGCAAAAGCTCTATGTAGGTGAGATCTAAAAAATTGAGTTGAAGGATCCCATACGTAAATATTTTTCTATGAATAGGTTTGACTTACTCTTGTAGAACGGCTGGATTATCAAACATGTATACATGTTTATATTGATTGATGGAATATGGCACCATCTGCCTAGGGCTTTGAAACATTCAGGGCCGGACTGGCCGTAGCGGGCACCGGACGTTTTCCTGGTGGACCAGAAGGGTGGGGGCTGGTTTTGGACTGATGGGGGATGTTTTTGTTACTGGGGGGCCGTAGCAGCAGCAGAATTTCCACTCCTCCCCCTCTCCCCTGGGGCCTGGTTCGAGTTAATTGCCAGGGCTGGCTTGCATTCAGGGCCGGACTGGGATCCAAAACCGGCCCTGGCAAAGTGCTCGGCCGGCCCCCCACGGGGCTTGGGGGTGCCGCCGAGCTCTTTGCCAGGGCTGGTTTAAGGCCGATTTTGTTACAGGGACGATTTTGCAGCTATTCTGCAAAAACGGCCCTGTAACAAAAACGGCCCCCAGGGGCCCAAAACTGGCCCCCGCCCGTGCGGCACACCGGGGGGTTGCCCCGTGCCCGCTACTGCAAGTCCGGCCCTGCTTGCATTCCCAGTTTGGTCTTGGAAATATTGGCTTTTGATGATATGTGTTCTAACACAGTTTAGCACCACACCTCTCCTCACTAAGATAATAGCTGTTAATTGCACTTAAAGAAGGCGAGAGTGCATAAAAGGGGAAAAGCCAGACTTCAGTGGGTAATGTCTGACTAGACAGTGTACTATTATCTACCATCCCCTTAATCTCTCACAGCAGAGGCGGACAGACACGCCCACTTTATATCCCTGCTTCACACTCTTACTGAACAGAGATAGCAGACAAAAGGCAATCGCTTACGCTGGCAATCAAAGCATTTTGATTGGTTGAACCAATCTCATCAATCCAAGCAGAGTGCTAATGAGGTATTGTGACTCGCGTTAACACAAAAAGCAAGGCCTGTGTCTGTAAATGTGTGTGCATCTAAACTCCATGGGCAAGTGCAGCTCATTAACGTTATCATGCTTGGCACTTATGGGGTGTGAAAACGAACGGAGTGTGCAATTTATGATGACATTATTGCCATGCAGAAATGCATTTTAGCAGAATAAGAAAAAAGAACGAGTTAACTCATTTTTCGGTGGGGAGCTCTTCATGTTTAAAAAGAAATCGAAAGAAAACAGTATGGGTTCTTAAAAAGTTCTTCCAAATTAATACTACAGAAAAATATTCTTTATTTAGTCTAAATGATTTTTTTTTTTACAAATAGCAGCCTTTAAAAAGCGTAAGCACAGTAGCCATGATTAATAATTAAATATTAATGCAGCATTGAAACCCAATTTCAAAGACCGAGATATTGCACTTCACATAAACAGTAGGCATTCAAATCTCTTTGAAATCGCACGCTACAGAATTAATTATTTCACAATTATACTTTCAGACGCTCTAGCTTTCTATTAGCTGCCAAAACTGCTGCTGTAAGGGGTTTGTTAATGGAGAATTACGAGAAACTGTGCATCGCCTCAAGCGCGCTCCTGCGCTTATTGCTATCATTATTGGGAGAGAAGGGCGCAGCACAGACCACTTACCACTTGTATAGTGGGAAAATGGCCGCTTTTTTTAAACAGGTGCACATTACAACTTAAACCTGCAAACTGCCTTAAAGAACTACAACCTTGATACTCATCAAATGAACTATCCAACATCTAACCACCACCCATACTGTCCCACCCACATAACCCACCCAATAACTATCTCATTCCCATTGTGGTGCATACCAACATTCCCAACATTAACTTTCTCCCTACAGCCTAAAACTGCCTATATTAACCCTTTTTAAACAGCTAACTGCCCCACCCCTATACTTGAACTCCCTGCCTACCCTCCCTTTGCACGTGTTTTAGTGATGGCAACGCCAATCAAACGCCTGTTAACTCATGCAAACTCATGTAAAACATTTCAGGCCACCACCAAGCACCTGTCTCAAGCAACAACTACACACCAACGGGGCCAAAAAGCTACGAGCTAGAAACAGCAACTAAAACTCCACAAAGCTGCCAAACCACTGGGGACGGGCGGGCAGGAAAATGGAATAACTATGGGCTCTCTGCCACCAATCACCAGGTTACCTGTACTAAAATTGGTGGCAGGGAGCCAAAGAGAAGCCCCTTATATAGCATTTTTGAGCTACACTGAGCTCCAACATAGCCCTAACCCAAGAGGCAGTTGCTGGACTGCTAACCCTCCCAGTGTCACCAGGTGGCAGCCCTCCCTGCGGTTGGCTGCCCCCCCAAACCCCTATTCAAACTGGTCGTTCCTTCTGCTACTATACTCTCCTTTCTCATATGCCCTAATTTGTTTTGGCCCTTTGTCCACGTGAGGCTTTGTTTATTATTCACAACCAACCAATAGAGAGAAAGCAAGGCATGTGACATGAACTTGGATTCCTGCATAATGTTCATTATGCAGGTAGTGATCTGCGTAATTGCTACATTTCAAGTTTCTTACAGGGAGACATTTTCTGCTCGAACTCCCCTCTTGCTATCTCTCCTGCAACTTTTCTATGTTCTCTAGAAAAGTCACATACCACAAGGAGGTTTCATGGATGAGAAAAACGACCACAATCTCTGATGTCACCACATTCTTTTGCAACATTAAATCACCTTAAAATACCCAAAGGAACACAGGCCTCGGGTTTCATTAAAATGGCAATTAAAGTGTTTAAGTGGAATAAATGTCCAATCACAAGGATATCAGTAATTCAATGTATATTCCCACATTTGATTTATGATAATGCAAGGATGTATAATGGTTACAAATGCTTCCAGCAACTAAAGGGTGTCAGAGTAAGGATAGCTGATAGTTACCCTGTTGTTACTAGTTATTCTGAAATTAATGGGCTAAATGGTAAGGGGTTCCAGCAAGTAATTTTGGTTTGCTGTAGTCATTGTCACTATATCATCTGTTCAGTTCCCTATCTGCCCATTGTTGATAACATCCACATTTCAGCTAATAATGCATGTTCTACTGAAAGTGGTGTAGCTGGAGCTTACTGGGGAGGGGGTGGGGAGGGAGAGGCAGACGAATAACATTTCGAAAAAAGAAAACTTACCTTGCACTCCCCACCGTGCCTGCCTGGACGGACCACAACCCTGTCCCCCCCCCCTCCCAGCTACGCCACTGTCCACTGAATCTATAATGTGCACTAAACAAGCCTTCTCCTATTGAGTATAAAAGCTGTTTCATTTTTTAAAAAAAACAAAAATTATTCTATACAGAATAAAGAAAATTAGTCAAGTGTAACCATACAAGAAATCACACCACAATATTGAAATAGCTTACATTAGTCATGCTGTCCTACCCATATTGTATGTGGATGACAATGTGAAAAGCTAAATATAAAAGCCTCATTTTCAGACATAAAAAAATGCCACTCTTTCCTTACATTTCAAATGCACCATGACACCCCAAACCACATCTTCACGATCTTCTAAATAAATTATTTGTGGAATTTAATTGGATGCTTGATATTTTTTTACCTATCCGTCCTTAAACCTACAGGAACCTTTAAGTTTGAAATTTAAGGATGGGTGTAAATACTAGCGACATAAATGAGTGGTGATGCTAAAAGCTAAACGCTAAAGAAAATGAACTCCTTTCCGTCCACCTTGTCCTGGGATGTATGTGTCTACAAGGACAGTGGATAAAAAAGGTATTGGCTCTACTTGGATCCTCTTTTAAGCCATTGCGTATACAATTGGGCATTCATATTTTTGCTGCATCCAACCCTAAGTTCAAATGCACCCTGCAATCACCTTTTCTGTTTCTCGTAAATATGATCTGCTGAGTATCACAGAGATGTATGCCACTGCTGTTTACAGTTTGGTGCAGTTTAGAAATCAAAAGGGGATTTTTCCCTCGTCTTGGGATTCCTGTTCCATGGCGAGCAGAGCATTTAGTGGTTTTCACTGCTCCTTCCCACCAGGATTTTCCTGTCAGTGACAGGCAGTGAAAACTGACCTCCAATTCCACCGATCTGCCTCTGAGAGTCCTTACTCCATAGGGCACTCAGAAGAGTTTAACGGAGACAGAGTAATCTCCACTGTGATTAACCTAAGGTCCGCCTTCATATAAATTTGCTGGATGGACTATTATCTTGGTGATATAGATATGCTGTTTCTGCTGCAATAGAGTATCTATATAGCCACAATATAAATTGTCCTCTTAGGACTGGCCCAAACACAATAAGCTAATATCTAAATTAAGTGACTTCCATAAAGGTACAACAGAAGGTTGACCTCTTCTACCTCTATTTAATCTAGCATTAGAACACTTATCCACTGCCATCATGACTAGCAACACCATCTCAGATGTTAGAATAAGATACCTAGGGCCTGATTCATAAAGAGTTTTCTGTAACTAAATCATATGGCATTCCTCACCTATGCCTGAATTGTAGGTGTAAGTCAGTAGTAAGCCAAGAGTATTCCTGGCTTACACCAGAATATCAGCAGAAAGCCTGGAGTACTTTATGGATAAGTTAGGTCTCTATGCATTCAACAATCTTTAATTAGATTAAAGAAACATAAGCATTTATTACTTGCATATGACATGTCACTCATGGTATATCTTGCATTGAAATTTTTAAAGGGAGAGCTCAAATTAGCAAATACGTTTTGAACAATCACTGGTTTAAAAATAAGCTGGCCAAAAACCAGTTGTGATGCCAATCTAACAAATGATGTATAAAAAAAATTAATAAACTGACCAGTATGATGGGAGAGTAAATAGTTAGAATACTTGGAAATACACATGCCAAGGAAGACAGAATCTACACTGCAAACTAAAATTGAATATATTAAGAAACTCTTGTAATCAGTTCTGACCAGTGGCACAAACCTAATATACTCCTTTGTGGTAACATGGACACAATAGAAATGCATTTACTCCGGAGAATTCTTTAGGTGTTTCAAAATATATGTGCAACTAGTAAACGCTCTCTGTATAATGTGTGTGCAGAAGTCAAAGACTTTGTATATTAAACTTGAAAGCAAAGCAACCAACGTTCTCAAAAATCTTTATAAATGTAAGATATTGCACAGGGTAAACTCAAACTCTTACACTAACAATATATGTTGGTTTCCCAAACTTAACAGAGTACTACAATACTTTCACATTTTATTGGATGAGACACTGGTTCACAAGGACCATTGAAAAATGAAACAACTTTTCTAAAAAAGCTATATATGCGCTCTATTTAAAGCTTGCCTGTTTATGAATGGATTAAAGTAGAAAATCCAAAGCATAGATATATTGAACTTTGTGAGATTTATTTTGATATATTTAATGAAAGTTAGGTGACAAGTATTAAAAAATGCATGATATTCATTGCGTCACTCCTTGTGTTTTTGTGTAGAACAAATCCCTTCATTATATGTTTTGGAAGTAGTATAAGGATAATACAACAAGCACCCTATTATGTATAGGGCGCACTTTCCCTGTTTGTGCGCTGCCGCACCTTAAAACATCTACGCTGGTCGCAAACAGTGAAAGTGTGCCCTATTACATAGAATGAGCTGCCCCCAAGGCAGCGGCAAACTCGTGCTGCCCTGGGGGCAGCGCATTCAAGAAAAATACAGAGAGGCTTTGAAACAGCCACTCCGTGTTTCACTGTGCAGGCGGCAACCCACCTGCACTTTAAATGGGGATTAGAGATCCTCTTCCAGGCAGGTGGAGTGAGTGACTACACTTACCTGTAAGGGGATGCCTGGGGGTCCATAGGAACGCCTTGCCCCATTCCATAGGGCTGCCATCAGGGGTTGCACTCACACCGAGCCACCTGAGAGCTTCTTTGCCTCTGCGCCTATGTCTATAATACAGTGCGGGCGCAAAGGCAAAGGGATTCCCTCATTTGCATGGAGCACGCCCCCATGAAAATGAGGGAACGCCCTCTTGAGAAGGTGCTGGCACTGTGCAGCATCACGTTCAGTATTACAGGAGGGGGCACACAAGTGTCTGTAGACCCTTCTGTAATACCAAAGGGCCCTGGGGGCCACAAAGCAGGCACAAATGCCCGTTGCGCCCCAGGCCACTTTATGGAATACGGCCCCAAGTTTTATCTAAAAAGCATGTGATTCTTTCCTTTGAACAGCTGAAATCTTAAAATAATCTTCCCCCCCAAAAAACACTTTGTAACTATATCTTCAACTATCTCTTAAGAAAATGGAGGGTTGTTTGTATCATCCAGATAGGATAGGAATCTGTTCAATAAAAACTTTGAATGTGAACTTAAACAAGGAGAAAGAAAAAACATCAAGTTCAAAGACATATTACCTGTTGTTAAAGGATAATTCATAAAAATTGGCTTAAAATAAATGTATATGGAAATTGGTGGGAAATTAATCATAACTGTGACATCTCCTATGATGTCAGGGCAGGATACTTTCAATGTACCTCAAAGAAAAGTCCAAACTTGCAGGCTCTTTTAAGTCAACAGACAATATACAGAAATGTCAATAGACACCATGCAGAAATGAAGAGATTATTCGAAGCTGGCAAATGGAGATCTCCTCGTAGACATTCACATAATCTTCCCAAATCTTAACTGTCACCTAGTAAGATATTGGTAGATAGAAGATATAATGAATCTATGGATAACTTTGGTTTTCTTGGCAAAATAATTTCTTTCCACTGACATAGTTAAATTGCTTCAGCTAGGGAAAAGTACATTTCTGTGGGTATAACAAGTACTAATAGTGTCAATAATGATAATATTGGGATAGAACACCTTCAACAAACTGCAAATGGACATACAGCTAGGAGAGTTTGCTAACAGCACAAATGGAAAAAGCATTGCTTAAACTCCCTAGATTTTCTTAACACAGTGTGGTAAGACATTCTGGAAGATTACCACTATTAAATTTACATTTTTATGAAGAAAGTGATAATTATGGAAGGTGTTACTTACCAGCTGGTTATTCTGTTGTATTTTAAATGCCAACCAAATTCTGTTATTACTCTAGTTTAGCTGAATTACTCAGTGGAATTTAGATAAAAGCTATATTTATTACTTTATTTTTATTTCTGTATCTTCTCAGTATACTTTTTGTTTCCATTTGGTGTCATAGTTTACAACATTGGTAGTCTATATTTGGAGATTATTAAATTACCATATGTTACAATTCCATTGTCATAAAAAAAATAAAGAATAATTTTAAGGTAAAAGAAAAACTGTTGTTGAGACACTGGCCGACAAACTTAAATTGCTACTTTGACATTTATATATAGAAATGTGTCAAGTGTTGGAGAAGCAACCTTTCCTCCATTGTAGTGAAACACTTTGACAACAGTGGCATAACAAAGGGCATATCCCCAGGGTCAGATAAAATCTAATTAGGAATGGTATAAGTTCGAGTCTAAAATTGATTAAAGCATGGTATATTTACTTTAAATAATGGAAAACGTTTGGCTGGAGACTCACAAGTATGACTGATTGATTGGTTCAATAAGAATAAGCAAACACCGCCCTCTAGTGTAATGGGATTCAGACTGATTGTCTTTTCAAAACTTTTAATCCAGTATTAGAGTTTTAAAAGAAATCAGATGCATGCTTCCCAGTTTATTTGGTTAATCGTTTTATCAATGAGATATCTGTGAGGCAGTGGATTCTGTCACTTAAATTCCCCTGGATTTTGTGTTTGTGGACAGCAGGTATTTAATCCTCTGCTGTGAATGGGTCTCTCTAATTGATTCTCACTCACTGCAAGCACTGGTAAAAAGGTACAAAGCGGTAACTGCTACTGCCCACCTTTTACAATCAGGCCCATTTCTCCACAGATGGTGAAACATACAATGTGCTGGTTATAAGTGAGCACCTGTGCACTCACATGTACATGTGTGTAGGCTGGGCATGTAGGAATATATTCTATCTCAGAGAGGTATCTGTGCACGGATAGCCTATTTCAGATGTGACCTTGAATAAATTGATTATGGCCTGTGTAAATCTTACAATTTAATTGAGCATCCATAAACAATGATACCATTTCTTGTTGACTGTAGTGAATCTGCAGTGCTTTACTGCTAGTCTGTGGTGCTTTACTGTATTCACATCGTAGGGATGAAACCTAATTAATTATTGGCTCAAAAAGAGAGAGATTTTTAATATAACTTTTTCTATGACTAAAAAGGTCAAGAGCACCAAAGCTTCCCTCTCACACTAAGTCCATTCAGATTGGATTAGCCTTCTCATGGTAGAGGAAGAGTGAGAACTGTACACATGCTCATTATTTGACACATCACTGATAGGCCTAATCATGCCCTTCCCACAGGGGCAATAGAGAAACAAGTGCACCTTAGACAGCAGTCATGCCATCTTGGTATGAATTAACCAGCTTTGCAGTGTCAATTAGTGACAAGACTAAGCCCCTCAGAGTGTTCTTGCAAGGCACAACTTAATTTTGCCATCTAGCGAAAACCCAGTATGCAGTACAGTGGGATCGACCAACCTGTGGGGTGTTCTTAGAAGATCTCTGTGAGGGGTGTAGGGGGCAATCTTGCATTTCTGAACTGGGAAAAGTTGTCCACTCTCTAGAACTTTACACATTACATTTATTTTCAAAGCAATGCTGAAGGGAGAAATTGATAGAAGAGGAATCTGTAAAAGAGAAAGGAACAACGCAATGTGGGGATGTAGTCCTCTTTGGAGAAGAGTAACACTATTGACTTGTACTTTTCGGGACATTGCCCAGCTCACTTCCTATGGGGAACTATATAGGGTGTATTTACTGAGGGATCCTGAAAGAGAGTGTTGTCTTGGAAGTTGTTGGACCAGTTCCATTTGAGATGACATAAGAAGGAGTATGCAAGGGGTATGATACACAGGTGGCTGTGGGGCCTGAAGAGTGCATCTAGGCAGTGTAGTCTGCCTTGAGGGCCATGAGGTGATGCTGATGGCAGAACATATGACAGGGACTATGAGCAGTTGAAGTGGCAGGAGGGCATGTCCCTAAGTTCTCCCTCAACAGAGGAAGATAAGTCAAGCATATGCAGCCAGGAATTGTGGAAACGCATATAAAAACCAACCAAAGGAACAATAAAAAACATAGAGACTCTGACTAGATTGTGTTGGTGGCTACAGTGCACCACCAGGAGCAAAACACAACAAGTCTCATCCAGATTGGCCCAGCAGGGCTAGTGCAATCCACACTTCTTGTGGTCACTCATGGATGTATCCACAGAGCAGCAGGGTTGAGAAAATCTTTACTGCATTTAGTTGTTTTTTATTTGTATTGCCTTTGGAGATCGCTAGTGCCCTATGGGAACCAAGCCATATTCAGCGCATGACATTTCCCAGCTGCTTCTCCCAGAAAACCCATGAGTAGGGCTGATGCCTTAGAGACTCTAAGCAGTGTGTGCCACGATCAACTTTGAATCCATGCCCTCATGATGGGGCTGCACTGCACCAACACCAGACCCAAAGAGGCCCAGGGCCTGTCTGGATTGTCCATGAGGTTGGGCCCTACTGGGCCAAACACCAGGGGGCACAGAGTCTGCAAACCCTCCCTGCTTTCCCCTACACTAAGGATAGTAGTGTATGGGAAGGAGAGTGGCGAGGGTAAAAAAAGAGTAATGTCTCCCACCAGTATCTGGAGAGAGTTTTCTAATTGTAAAGGGGATTCTTCCTTGGGCTCATGCTCAGCTCTTGGAATAAAAGCCCGGCTACCACATGCGCCATTGGTTTGCTTTGTTAGACACCAGTAGCTGTGGCCCCTCTGACCCCCAAAGAAGCCACTCATGACATTTTTCGGGGAAAACATATTAATCCTCTCAAGTCACAGGAAGAGTGACCTGGGATGGGCTTTCTTGCTTTATAAGCATTCCTGAAGCACAGACTATTGCCTAAAGTGTCTAGGGAGCATGGATATGTACTACAGTTTATTGACAACCTTTGAAAATGTAAAAACAAGATTGAAACACTGAGATGTTCAAATATTGAATATGTCATTGACGTGCAAAACGAATGTTACAAAAAAGAATATTTGTAATGTCAATGGAAGGCAGTACCATCTGGTAACGTTTTCCAGTTGATATTGCTGACAGCTCATCACATTAGCCTAAAGACACCAACCCCATCAAAACAGCCACTAACACAAGGAAAACACTCTTCAAGACACTGAAGTACTGCATCAGCTTCTTGCTTAATACTCCTATTCACACACTCCACAGACAAGTGCTATGCCATCAACCTCTTCTTAAGTGAAAACACACAGAATCCAGCATCACCAGAACACAAATTCTCCTTCTCTTCTTACACCAACCCCTTCTTGTTGAACCCCGCAATGATCATTCTTCAAAACCCAGCTCTCACAGATCTTGCCAACATACTTAACTCCATCAAAGCCATATCATATGAAGATGATGTCTTAATATCATCCTTCATTAAAGCTCTTTCTGGGGAAGCTCTGTCACCCTTACTCACCATTGCCAAGGTCTCCCTTAGTCAAAAGAGATCCTCTGAGAATTTCTCAAAGAGAACAGATCCTCCCACTCCTAAAGAAACATGCACTAGGCCCTGATGACCTATTGCCACTAATCCTTAGGATCGGCACATTTGTTGGACAACATAAACTTTGGGTGCGGTACCTAGGCCGATTCCAAGCACCCCTTCAGGATATGTTGGCTTAGCAACCAGCTAGTTCAAAGTGCCAACATAAGCCCTCCTAACCCTACCAGGGAGTGAATGACCTTTGGGCCTCAGAGATCATGGTAACAGATCAGAACCTCTCGCTCAGTCACTCATGCGCTTTTGTTCTCAGAGAAATATACAGAGAATACGCAGTGGGACATTTCCAATCTATTTATTGAACCAACATTATTCTTGTATAAAAATACATGCGCTGCGATAATCAGTAGAAAGAAGCAGATGAAAGTGATTGCAAGCACCAAAAGAGTAAACAGTAGATATAGTTCTACCATGGTGCTAAAACAGTGTATATATACAGGCATATGAAACCAGGTAGTAATCAGGCATACTCCTACTATGCGAACCCTTCAGTGTGTGTGTACCTAGAGTGTGTGTAGGTGTAAAGCCAAGAATCCCCCCAAGGGACAATCCAACCCCATTACCTGGCGGGAGAAAATGTAGGACCCTGTCTTGGTCACAAACTGGACACCCCTCACAGAGATGTCAGATTTCTGCATGGTGAAGTCTCAGCATGCAGGGACCCTCGGTGTCAACTGAAGTCCCTCCTCTGCTAATCCTATGAGATGCTGATTATTTATAATAAAAAGCATCCTTGTGCTATACGTCTAGATTAACAGTGCTATGGATATGTAGATAGCCCTGTTGCCCAGTGGATGAAGATAGAATGACATTTGTACATTGCTGCGTAAATACCTTGTACTTGGTGTTCGAGGCATCGTGATAATGTTATGCGAAGCCAGATGTGTAAACAGAAGTAGTTGCAGAGAAACTAATCCAACCCTATCAACGAAAAAGGTACACAGTTCCTCAATTTGCAATGAAGAGATGAAGTGAATGTAGGGGATCAACCATCCACTAGCTACCAGAAGGTAACCAAGGGAAGACCGGGGGGGAATTCCCTTGGTGGAACTAGAGCTCTCACACACCCAGCAAGCTAGGTGTCATGCTTCATCATATGAGCAATGCCCCTCGTCAAGTCGGCGCTGCAATCCTTGACGGGCTCCCGAAACCGGGGCTCTTTATCGGGGATCTTTTGTTCCTGCCGATAGGTGCATGGGGGTGAGGGGCCTAGTGTGTGTAGATGTAGCAAGGTGTGAATTAAAAAGGGTCAGTTAGTCCTAGTCGATATTTTATTCAGAAGGTAAACTACCCTGTTAAAAATTGTGTAGAGTGGCTAAGCGCTAGAGATAATGTATCTAGACATGTAGCTCTACTCTAGGAGATCAACATGTTTCATGCCGTATGTGTCAGAAGGATCTGGGCAATTCTTCAGGATCAGAAACACTATCTACACTACGTGGTGGAGCGAAATCTACATACCACGTCCTTAGGTCTGTGACCTAGTAACGTTACTAGAATTGCTAGCAACAGTTCTGGCGGCAACTAAAAGGACACCGATTGGGTACAGCGTGATTTCACGCTAAAGCCGGAAGACCTACCCAAACCGCCAAGAACCGTTGTGCACATGAATATGTGCAAATGGTCACTGCAGTAATGTTATTTTGAAAAAGAGGTCAGTGTAAAAAATTAGCAGCTTTGCTATGTTGACCTAACCTGGGCACATAACATAACTACACCCCCTCACTCACCTAGTCTTAATCATCTACAAGATCACATCTGTTAACCATCTCTTACACGACTACTAATCTGGCTTCAGATAATGCTGTAGAACAGAAACCAGTAACTTAAGTATCATTTACAACACCCTCTTGACTGCATATGAAAATGTCCCTTGACTCCTGTTACTACTAGAGCTCTCAGCTACCTTTGACTACCTTTGACATAGTTGATCGTTCCATCCTCATTTGCACCCTGAAGTCTTAAAGTATGATTCACTGCAATGTGCTTCACTGGTTCTCCTCCTGTCTGTACAACTAACACCAGTTTGTTCATCTGACACCAGCAGATCCAAAAAGATCCATATCACTAGCGGAATCCTGTAGGGCTCAATACTGTCCTCTGTCATCTTAACCTCCGCCATCTTCAAAATCAGCTGCATCATGTACAAAACACCCCTGCTTACCTTGAAGACAAAATCATCATCTCTGGTGGTTCTTGGCAAATACGAGCTAAGACTAGAGGCTGAGAAGTGTAAACATTTTTAAATAAGGCAGCAGATCTGGAACAATATCCCTGTATCCATCAGGACTGCCCCCACGCTGCTCCAATTTAGTAAATATTTGAAGGCACATCTCTTTGACGAACACTACATCACAGTGAAGTAACAGTACACTTTTGCTCCCAGAATACAGCAACTTCTCCTATCACACATCAAGTACATACTTGTCAGCCATTGACCTTGTACAACGTTCCTTTGACCTTTGGCCAAAATTGCACTATACAAATAACTCAAACATACATACATAGGTACAAACATAAAATATCTAAGAGAGATGTCATATTTATATAATGCTTGCCTGAAATATGACATACTTACATATGGGTTGGGAGAAACAATTCTTTTTTAACCTAAATGCAACTGAAGTAACCAATTTGCTCTTCCCAGCTTTGGAGGATTCCAAAAAAAGGGAATACATTAAGAAGATTCCTTGGCTCAACCCAGCTTGTCACAAAGGTGTGAATGGCTTTATATTATCTCTCGTGTTCAACTGTTGGCTCCTTGAATTTTCACTTGTACCCATTCACCAAACATGTTCATGCGAAATATGTTATGAAGAACACCTTCTTGGTTACAAAAATCTATGCACGAGGTTGGAGAAGAACTATATTTTAATATGTCATCCTTTTGCTATTTTTAACTCTCCTAGCAAAAGATTCCAGTTGACTTCTGCCTCAATGATTGTCTAGAAAAGCAGACAAAGTGAGAGCACAGAGTTTTTAAGGATTGCTAAAGTTGATTTAATGGAGCCTACCAATATGCCTGAGTCCTTAAACAATTCACGCACAGTCCACTGCACCTGAGAATAGACACGGAAATTTGACTTGGTCTAACATCTATGTGAGAAATGTTTCTGAAATGGTTCACAGGAACATGAGAGTCTCAGCGTACTGCAGACAGACTCTTTTGCAGGCCTGGGTGGAGCTCGCAGAGTTTTGCTATGCGGAATTCCATGGAGTTAACAAAAAGCTCTGTGCAATTACACAGAGTTCCATGAGCGGGCAGAGTGCACTGGAAAGATTTGTTCTTCTTGTTAGTGAAAAGGCATATTATTCTGTCTGGCCTCGAGCCTACCGCCCCATGCCTCTTCGCACCTCATGACTAGATTCTGACACTTTGTCCGTGCCACTCTTGTTTGTTCTGTCCTGTGACTCAGGCATTTTTCTGCTGTGTCTCCTATTAATTTCCCTGTTTCTAATCCTATCTAATTCTATCTGGCACTTCCCCCCATGTGTTATATGTCATCCTTTTGCCAAGGCCTGCTCTCTGCCCCAGATCCCATGCCGTCTCCTTGCCCAACTGTACCACTCAAACCTTTCTGACCGACACCTCGAGTCCTTTGTCCATACACATTCTTCTGGCCAGTGCCCTCTTTCTGCTGCATACCTAATATCTGGTGGGTGTCTTTTTTCTGCCCCGCGCCTCCCGTCTAGGCAGCAGAGGCTCTCCGTGTGTCCTTACCTTGACAGAGTAAACTAGCCCCATAAAGCCCGAGCAACACAGGTTCATGTAGATGGTGTTGAACCTTGGGGGTCCCGATGGTGGTCACCCTGGGGTCAGGTTCTGGTTTGTTGGAGGTTGTGGTCAGGAAGTCCTCCCTTATGTACAAGTTGTCCATGGCGGGCACTAAGAGAGATTAGGCCAGAGGCAACCATTACCAACTTGGAGGTAAGAAAGGTGGGATTAGGGTAGTACCACTCTAGGGAGGTGGGGGGGAAACACCATATAGGGGCACCAGGTAAGGAGTGGACTTTAGATTGGATACACAAACAACACCAAGACCAATTTTGCTGTTTTCCGCCTGGCAGCTCATGGTGGTGTGCTCTGCTCCACAGCGTGCAGGCTCTGCTGGGTACGGGTACAGAACTGAAGGCAGGGTTGGCAATCACAGGGCAGAGAGGGCTGCAGAACAGTGGAGTTTAGGTCGGGGATCTATTTTAGGTAGCAGCATGCCAAAGCGCCAAATGTCAGCGCAGCCTACAGAAAGAAACCATAAGTGAGGGGTTAGAAAGCAGTACACTAGCAGCTGAGCTGACTTGTCCCCATGCAATACATTATCTGTCCTCCTCTTTCTCACAGTAAGTGATTGTCCAGCTGTATGCAGACGGGTCTTCCGCAGCAAATGCTTCCTGTTAGATAATTTGTTTTGTTTTTGGACGTGTCATGTCAGAGGAAGTTATGAGGTAAGGAGAGAGTGCAGGGGTGATGTAGAGATGTTCTTATATGAGGGAAAGTTCTAATATTAAGTACACTAAGGCGGGAAACTCCGCTATGCAGTGGTCAGCTGAGTTTTTGGTAAACTTTGCACTCCCAGTGGAGTGAATGCAACTCCACAAACTCTGCCGGTGGAGCAGAGTTTCCTGCCCACCCTTACTCTTTTACCTACAGTGGAACTTGCCACCAATGAACTTTGATGTCATGGGTTACAGGTGTTCGCCCCCACTCCCATCTACCTCAGGTTCAGGGCATTATTGGCCACCCCTTCCACCCCTCGGTCAGGATGTAATCCATGCTGTGTACAAGAAGTCAACCTGGCCAGGACTGTGGCTGTCACACGTGCACTGCCCCATTGACAGTCTGTGTCCCCAACACAGCCATTCGTACCCCCATGCGTTCACCCCTAAAGCTGTGACCGCTTGCCTCATCTGAGTATAGGCTACATCTGAATACAAGGATCTACTTCAAGATTCAAGGATTCTGGGATTTGAGGACCTACTACTTGATTAGAGGATCCCACAGTCTATGAAAGCCTCTTCCAGAAAGGTGTCAGGTTCTTGGCTGTCCTCCTTGTTGATGAGAGGACATCTCTTCTTTCGTTATGCTCTTCACCTGAGTTCCTATGCATGGGCACAGCTCTGCAGCTGTTTTACTGACTCTGCATTCAAGATTATCTTCAAGTCAGATGTCGGGAACGTCTAACTAGAAGACTTCTGTTTAAAGTGCTTCTTAGAATTATTTCTGCGCCTTCACCTTAAAGGCTTTCTTTACATCCTTACACAATAATGACACCTTACGTAATTACCAGTCTTTCACTGAAAAAAGTTACTGTGAACATGCCATTTACTGTAAAACAAATTACCAGGAATGTACAGGCACAACAGAACGCGAGTGGATGTTGTTCTTGTTACTTTTGTTTGGCACTATATTTTTGTGAACTCGTGGATGTATCCACAGAGCAGCTGGGTTGAGAATATCTTTACTGTATTTAGTTGTTTTTTATGTGAATTGCCTTTGGAAATTGCTAGTGCCCTATGGGAACCAAGCCATAATCAGCATATGACATTTCCCAGTTGTTTCTCCCAGAAAACCCACGGGTAGGGCTGGTGCCTCAGGGACTCTAAGCAGTGTATGCCATGATCAACTTTGAATCAATGCCCTCCTGGTGGGGCTGCACTGCACCAACACCAGACTTAAAGAGGCACAAGGCTGTTCTGGATTGCCAATGAAGCTGGGCCCTATTAGGCCCAACACCAGGGAGTAAATGAGTTCTTGTGCCAAACATTGAGATGAGGATATATTTCATGCTAAAAGATAGCGTCACATAATAGATTTGCATTTTGCATACTTATGCATATTTTTGTGTAATGTTTCTGAAATGTTGTGTACTTTTGTGAAAGCAAATGACTTGAGTTTTGCACCCTCCTAAAAAACTAACTGTTCATGAGAGAATACAGAAAAATCAAAGAGAACTTCCATCTGACAAGAGGAGCTGTATGACTTCAAACAGACGTCTCTTGTGCACCTTTTCATAGATCCTATGCTACTTCCCCCCACTTTGCTGCCAGCACTGAACACAGTGTTGGATATATAATTGGCACAGTCAATGTGGGAGGAGATCTGTGGAGTCCACACTGTCCCCACAAGAAAACTGGGATTTACAGGTTAGCTGTGACTTGAGCCCAACTTTAGATACAAGAATGATAGTATGGTCCCAGAACAGAATTTGCTGATTTATAGGTGGGTTTCAAGATCTCAGGTATAGTACTGGGGAGTTAAATTGCACTTGTATCAGTTGTGAGATACCTACTGCAGCTGTTTACAGCTTGTATAGGCTTAATGAAACCAGTACTGAAGCACTGTTGAGATATCTTTTGTCAAACCAATGGAGGAACTGACCTAGAATCGTTGAACTTGATTTTCCCCAAGACTACAAATAGGCATCTTCCTCTGATTTCCTTAATCTTCAAATCAAGTACTTTCCTAACAGATACCACAGTTTGCTTCAACCAGCTTGACCCCCAAAATATCCAAATCAGCAGTATTAACTGTGAGGAGGCCTAATCTACATCTAAAGACCACACATTAAGCTTTGGACAGCAGAAGACCATTCTTCCAGGTTCAACTATTATCCAGCGGTTTGTTTTTTTATCACTTATCATTAATGATGTGTTAGACCTGGCACCATTGGCGTGGGCCTCCCTTTCATTTTTCGCTGTTGTCTCCTCTGTTTTTGCTGGTAATAGATGCTCTGGGCGCTGTGCCACTGCCATTCAGTGCCACAGCGCGAATGCTCCCTGTGTAAATATGACATGTGAATTGCTATATCCATGATTGGCTTATTGGTTTATCTGTTAGCCCCTAGTAGCGTGGCCTGTGTGTGTCGAGGGCTGGTAAACCAAATGCTGCTGGTGGGCCTGCAGCGCTGGTTTGCGCCACCCACAGAAGCAGCAGGGTCTATGTGCAGCCCAGAACTGCCATCTTGGCTGTGAAGTGCACCCACTTCCCAGCCCCTGAACCTTCCCTTGGCATCATGTGAGTCACCCCATGGTAGGATGCATTGTATGTGTACGGTAGGACATGGCTTGATATGTGCAGCATGTCCTGGTAGTGAATTACACCCAATTTCGTTTTTCACTACTGTAAGGCTACCTGTTCTCCATAGGCCATAATGGGCAGTTTGACTATTACATTCTATAGTCCTAACTGACTCAAAGAACATGGTAGAAAAACAATTTTAGTATGCCTGAGCTCAGAATATTAAAATACATTTTTAAGTGAAGTTTATTTTTATATTCTGTGTTTGAAAATACCACTTTTAGAAAGTAGGTATTTTCTTGCCTAAGCCTTCCAGTGTGCTCTGCTGTTATGTGTATTGGCTGTCTGGTTTTGGAGGGACAGGGCTGGCTGAGTCAGACCTGGGTTGAATAGAGAGATCTGCATTGAAGTATGGGGAGGGGTAGCTCCTTGACCTGAATAGGGCTGTGCCTGGCAAGGTGAATGCTGGCTCCACCTCCCACTGTGTGTCTGATGGCAGACCCCCTCTTTCTGAAAGGAAGGATGCAGCATGGTAAACAAAGTGCTCCAGGATTGGGCAGAACTGGTTCTGGCTGGGTTCAGTGACTTGTAGCTTCTGAGAACAAAGACTTTTGGCGTATAAATATCTGTGCTGAAACCCCTACAATTTGTATTGTTCCTGGAAAACATGAAGAACCTCTGTCCGTGTAACTGAAGGAACCTGCAGGAGGTGACTGTCCTTGTGCTTGTGTGCTGTTTCTTGGATTGGCCTGCAGTGGTTACTACTGGACTTGGAAGAAGAGGAAAAGGACTTTGAGAGAACTTTTATTTTCAACTTACTAAAGCAATCACGCAAGGGCTAGAAAAGAGCTAGCCTCCTGCTGGAGTCTCAGGCACATAAGACTCCACCACCAGCCTCCTGTTTCCTCCCAGCGAGGATTTCTATCTGCAGGTGAGGCTCCTGTGAGTTCCAGGGCCTCTAGTTCTACTACAGAGAAGAGAGTGCTGAAAATCGCCTCTAACGCCCGTTTGCGAGCCGCCGCAGCTGAAGCACGTACGGAAAATCATCGCACTGCTGCCGCTGAGTGCCCGCTACCGGAGATCATCGCATCACATGTTTGCGCGCTGCCAAATGCTCGCTGAGCTCAAGATTATCGCATCGCACGTTTGCGGGCTGCCAAAGGCTCGCTAACCCGGAGATCATCGCATCGCATGTTTGTGGGCCTCCAAGTGCTTGCTAATCAAAGATCATCGAGTTCATCGCTTCACGAAATCGCAGCGTGGATGCCGGGCGTCTGCCATTTTCATCGCATCACATCAGGATCGTCGCTCCCTCACGGAGCACCATTTCTTTTCATCGCAACAAGATCGCACACGCAACTGGCTCTGCGCATCATCCTCCCTCACGGCAAGGATTTCAACGCATCGCCGGCTTAGCGTGGAGAGTTTGTTGCTTTGTCTCACACCCAAATCAGCGCATCATCCTCCCTTGCGGCAAGGATTCAACGCATCGCTGGCCTCGTGTGAGGAAAATCATCTCTACAGCTCCTATGCAACATTTTGGTTGTTTGGCTACAGAATCCAAGTACTTTGTAAGTAAAAGGGTCGCAGAGACCACTGCTTTGAACTGATCTCCTCTTTGCACACTTTGAACTATTTTTGCAGCATTTCAAGAGTAACCCTATTTTCTAGTGTTGTGGCTTTTTACTGTTATTGGTCTTGTGTTATGTCTATATATAAAGATACTTATTTTTATAACTACTTGTGTGGTGTCCCTTTGTAGTGTTCTTCACTGTGTTACTGTGTATGGTCATAAATGCTTCAAACACTGCCTCTGAGATAAGCCTAGCTGCTTGTGCTGTGTTACCACAGGGTTGAGCAGGGGTTATCAAAGGGTGTAAACCGTTTACTCTGACTTAGGGAGAAGGGTCCCTACTTGGACAGTGGCCAGCCATTGCCAACTAGAGACCCCCATTTCTAACATGATGTCAAAAACCTGTATCTGATTTCAACTTTGGGCAAAGACAGACATGTCTTATGTCTTCCTGATTTGACCAGATGAAACTGAGTCTTCTAAGGGCCACCATTTTTAGTCTCACTACATGTAAGAGTCAATCATACCACTACTGATACTAGGAATAATATGTCATTGGTAATTTAGGGGTCAGTTACTACAATGGGTATGCAAATGATATCATACAGCCCTTTTGAACTAGGGAACAGCATTAAAAAAACGTTATTACACCAATTTTTGCTTATTATTTCCTAAAGCTAGGCTTTTATTTCCATGGATACATTCCATCAGGTTTCATCTGGAGGACTTGATCCGGGAAACCAATGCTGTATATGCATGAAGGATTTCCACACAGTTCACAGTGCTGATTTGCACTGAAATGCCAGTTTCCACTCATGTCAGTATAATAACTCATCTGGGGGCATATTTAGAAGGCGGCGAATGAAAATTATCGCCGCTTTTGCGGCCGTTTTCGGCTGAAAAGCGGCGATAATTTTATCACCTAATTAGCAAGGTCACGCTAACGCGTGAAACCTTGCATTAGCGCAAGAATTCTTAACGCCCAGCTTTGCATCTCTAATGAGATGCAAAGTGGGCATTCCTGACCTGACATGACAGGAGAAATGTCGCTAAGCGACATTTCTCCTATCATGAAGCCCCACGCTATGAAGCATAGCGGCAAGAAAAGTAGCGATAACCCCTGTTATTGCTACTTTCCTTACGCATGCTTCAGGACTGACTTAGCCATGATATCCTATGGAAGGTGGATATATGGCTAAGTTTGTGGGGCCCTATCAACAAGCTAACGCCGAATTTCATGAGATTATCGTTGGGATTCCAGCGATAATCTCACGTTAGGCAGTTAGCGCTAGGATTTTTATCGCTTTTGAGATAAGCGTTGCTAATAGCACGCTATATCAGCGATAAAAATCCATGTTAGCCGGCGATAATTATCCTAGCGCTAATTGCTCTTAGCGATAATTATCGCCGGTTGTTGCTGATATGCCCCCTAGTAACTAGGACCTAACTCACATTGTAAAATCCCCCCTCCCCACTGCATCAAAGCCTATAAACTGCAACCAATGGTCTGCCTGCTTTAAATATCATGTGACCTAGAACTTGAGTATGTTATATTGTTTGAAAGTTTTTACAGTTTCATATTTGCTAAACATTGTCCGATAGTCCAAGATTTATTTCTGATGTGTCTGTCATTTTACTTCATAAATGGTAAGCCCTTATCGATTTTCACAACATTTGTGCCCTTTTTCTTTTTTAGTTTTAGTTTTTTTGTATTAGTAAACGTGCTTTGGACCTTGAAGTGCTTTATTTGTTCAAGTATGTTTGTTTTTATACATGGAGCGTCTGTGGGTATTGTGGTGCTGCTCAAGACATGCTACCAAAGGTGAGCGACAGTCAACTTTAGTGAAGACAACTTACTTCTGTGAGTCTTTTTTCAAAAGCAGGCACGTGCGCTCAGTTTAAGCTCACACCAATGCTGTAACCTCTCTTACGCATACCTTGCCAGTAACAGTCCATGAATACATTCACACTCCAAAGACTTTGGGGCACTGCTCGCACTTAAAACACCTCGGGGCATATTATCAAGCCAGGCGATACAATTATCGCCGCTTTAGCGCCAGAAAACTGCAGCTAAAACGGCGATAATGGGCTTGATAATATGCTCTAGGGAATTCCAATTGAAACCCATGTTAGATGTGAAGGACATCTAACCTGAGCTTCAATTGGAATTCCATAGAGCACATTATCAAGCCCATTATCGCCGTTTTAGCGGCAGTTTCCTGGCGCTAAAGCGGCGATAATTGTATCGCCTGGCTTGATAATATGCCCCCTCATGCGGTAAAATCAATATAACAGTACATTTGCTCTCAGAAAGAAGCAGGTATTGAGAGAGCGAGACCCTGCGTATTATTATGCAGTGTCATGCTCTGTCATTAAATATCACATATTAAGGGCGATGATTAATTCACAGCCTACAGAAACTCTCTTATGTACATTGAAGGCAACTGAACTTTCGATATGAGTTGTTCTTAATTGCATGACACAATTTCAGCCTTTCATTTCAGGTACCAGAGCCCACTGGCAGTGTTCCTAAGCTGCGGTACATCAAACTCTGCACACAATACCCTGTCAAGCAATTAGCCCAGTGCCACTGACACAATTACAGAGGTTTGATAGGAAATGCAGACAGTCTGCAACAAGATTTATGAGCTGGCAACTGAAAAAGCTGAACTGCTAACCTTTAAGTTTAACGAAAAGAAAAAAATACACGAAATACAGGCTAACAAGCAACGTGACAAGGCGCTCTCGTGACTAAGACGGTCTGTTTTTGGATTTCAGACTCATTTAAATGGCATTTATATGTGAACTATTGGAATATATAACGTGCAGGTCGTGTCCAGCCGCCCAGGCCATATAGAGCGCAGCTTTTTTTATCTTAAAAGTGACAAAAGCGTTCTCAGGAGGAAATATTATACCCCCCCCCCCCCCCCCCCAAAAAGCGCGTCGTCACCAAAGAAGGCGGGGCCTAGACGGATCTAGTCCAGTGGAACATTTTCAATGTGTGCTTATTCTTCGTTACTAGTTTAAATATAGCATCGTGCGTTAATTGTCTTAAATGTAGAAATATGCTGGTGTTTAGGGGATAGAGAAATCGACTTTGAACATTGTTAAATATAAATAGTTCACACAAGCAGGGCTTTAAGTGGGATGGAAAAACTGGGGGGTCTCTCAAAGGGGCGTGGTCGGTGTAATTAAGGGCGTGGCTTAAAAACACATAAGCTAAAAATCTGTGTTTAGCACATTGTGCCGCCCGACTTGTATTTTGCTGTTCCTGTCAATGCGTCCACATATATGATACAACAAGTCACATCATACCTACAAGTCAGGACTATTGGCTTTGTCAGTGGTTGCTAGTTGCATAAGATAAATAAGCAGCAACTATGGCTTGTATATGATATTGAAAAAACTTCCACTTAAAGCCCTGGTGACAGCACGACAATGTTACACTTGCTGCTCCTGAGTTTCAAAAAGAGAAGGGACATCCAGAGAGAAAATGACTCTCTTTAAAGGATTTCCCTTCCTCTACACTGCTCACCACGCGCACATCAACATGCCTGCTGTCACTACAGTTCGGGAAAAAAAAGGAACCGCCTGTGCCAGGGCACAAAACAGAGCCCGATAGAGACCCGTTTCGAGGCCCCCTTTAAAAAACTGCCGGTGCTCAGACCCGGTGAGACCCGGCCCACTTAAAGCCCTGCACACAAGGACTAACAGCAAAAATAGGGGCATATCTGCAAGGCGAGGCGATAGAATTATCGCAGTTTTTGCGGCCGTTTTTGGCCGAAAAGCGGCGATAATTTTATCGCCTAGTTAGCAAGCTCACGCTAACGCGTGGAAACTTGCAATTTCAAGGGTACTAGGGGGCCTGAGGCCCCCCTGATGCATCCCCAAAACAGGTAAGTGTGCACATGTGGCGCACATACGCCACATGGCACTTTGAAAAATGCAATTTTGTGCATTTTTCTAAGGATTTGCAAGTTATCATCAAATTGAAGTTGATGGTAATTTGCGAATCCTTAATGCAAAGTTGCATTTTTCAAATGCTTCATGCATTGCATTTAGGGAATAGCAAATTGTGATTCCCTAAATGCATTCCAAAATAGGTAATCACAAAAATTGTGGTTACCTATTTTGCGAATGCATTTTGCTTTGATGCATCGGAAAGGCCTTTTTACCAGTCGCAAACGGACCGGTAAGAAGCTTGATGCATGTGCCCCCTAGAGTACTAGCATGTTATAGAGGAAATGAAAGTGAAATCGAAAGTTCTCACAAAGGGGAATTAATTTGCATTCTCATACTATAATTGTCAGGGACCCATAATGGCCCAGTGGTGTTTTCTACATATTTCTCACCATGACATCTTCTGTTGCATTGTCTCTATGCTCCTGCATAAACACCACGGGATATGATTCATAAAAGGGATTGGGCTGGTGTACAGATGCTTATGGGTGCGGCTTATATGGATGCATCAGAGCAGAATGGTTGTACTTTCGTTCCCAAACACTGGGAAAAAGTTAATAAAGCACAGTGGGTGGAACAATTATTGCACAGTTATTGGGGGAGGGGGACAAACTTCCTCTGGGAGCTGCCATGATGAATGTGAATTACAGATCACCTATATTCAACCTCAGGAGAAATTAGGAACAACATCCACTTCCCACAGGTCATCCATCTCAGCCAAAATCAAACGAACAACCATAAATGAAGCTGGATTTTGCACCAACAGGCAGTCACTGGCACATAATGTGTGATGGTGGTCTATCTTCATTAACATGCTGGATTCCCCAGGCCTGTACCTATTCACATAAACATACAGAATTGGTCCCTGGAGAATATTGGTCCCTTTCACTGGTTTCTTGCTGGGGCCCGATAGAGTGTGACCCAGAGAGATAGATTTCGCTTCTGAAAGACACCTTGTCATCAATTATTTTAAACAAATACAATAAGAAAATAGAACAAGAACTTATAATTAGTGGGTGAGCTCCTAATCATCCTTCTTCAACCATTTTCTTGTATTTTATTGTCATGCTTTCTAATTCTTTGAATGGGCTGTCCATCAAAGTCATGACATTGTGAAGGTGCCCCAGGTTGTGTTTCTATTCGATTTTGGTGCTGAGAATGCACATGGTGCACGACCTGTAGGTTTTAATTGAAACTCATTACATAGTACTAATCAGCAGTCTCCCTTACTTTTTGGTTTGTTTTGCTCTGCTCTCATGATGAAGTTGTGTTGGTCAATGTTGGCCCCTTCTTCACGGTCATTCATAGACCTATTTTGGATTAAACCACCTGTTTTCGGAGTCCGTTTTTGTTGGCTTTTAGGGGCCTGTGTATGTTACCATTGCTAGCCAGTACTAAAGTGCCTATGCTCTCTCCTTTTCTCCTCTAAACATGGTAACATTTTCATATATCCAATTGGCACAACTTTACTTGTGAGGCCCCAGAGAAGTGATTCTGCATGTACCCAGAGCATGTAAATTAAATGCTACTAGTGTGCCTGCAGAACTTGCTGTGCCACCCACTTAAGTAGCCTTGCAAACCTGTCTCAGGCCTGCCATTGCAGCCTGACTGTGCAATTTTAAACTGCCATTTCAATGTGGAAAATAAACATTCCACCAGACTCAAACCTGCCTTTGTAATGCATATGTCACCCCTAGGATAGGCCCTAAAAAACCACAGGGTAGGGTGCAATGTATTAAAAAAGTAGGACATGCAATATTAAGTGTTACATGTCCTGGTAGTAAAAACACTCTTAAATGTGTTTTTCACTACTGGAAAGCCTGCTTCTCCCTAAGGGTAACATTGAAGATAAATTTAATAAGCTGTAACTTTCAAATGGGAACAAGTGAACAGTTCATGTTTGGTATCTTTGGAGTTGTAATAAAAAATCCTGTTTTCTGGCGAAGTCAGGATTTTGGTTACAATTTTGAAAATGCCATTTTCCCTCCTTAGCCATTTAGAGGCTGCAGCCTGTCTCTGGCTCGCATGACTGGGTGTTGTTGGCCTTTGTGTATTCCTCCAAGACAGCACCACACAATAGAGAGCTTAGGGGTGCCTTGTGGGGCCATCACTATGTATATTAAGGGGGCACCCTATAATCCAACCGCATCTGGGTAACGTACTAAAAACAAAAAACAGGATGATGCGAAGGAATAGATCAAACAAAAGTCATTTTCAAAATATGAAGGACACCATAAATTATTCCTTCACAACAAAATTATTTATATACAGAAATCAATCATCTGTCAATCATATCATTGTTTGGACACAGTAATGTTTGGAAAAACTTTTTTATCAATATACCAAATACAGTTTCACACATTCATTTTACATATAATTGAATGAACATCCGTCCATTATTCAAAACAAAAGAGAAGAAAAAATACAGACATATACAACTATGGACTATACGTCCATTCCTTATGCCCCTACACAACTAATGGATGTTATCTCTATTATCATGAGCATTCCATTATTTCAAAGTCGCCCCATTAGATAGTACTGTGTGGGTAGAAGTGATTACACCCCTGACACAACTTATAAGTACTATGTATCTCTCGAATGAACCAATAATTTGAATTCTTCCGGGGCTCTTGATATTAAACAAAAGTCGACGCGTTTCAGCCCAACTTGCTTGGGGGCCTCATCAGGACTAGGGAATATAAGGAAATAACTCCTGGAACAACATCAATTGCGCCGCAGTCACAGCAGTATCCATCCAATGCAGTCGAACATAGAAAGCAGCCGATTATAAAGCGAGAAATCTATTGGGTAACAGTATATCGGGTCAAATAAATGCGCGGTGGACCACTGTCTCCTGTCACTGTACACTCGTCCGTTGTTACTTTACAGATCTTGTAAACTAAGAAATCTCCCCGTGGATGCTCCGACTCTCCTAACGGTTCCAAACAGGAAGTTGCCATTTTCCCTCCTTAGCCATTTAGAGGCTGCAGCCTGTCTCTGGCTCGCATGACTGGGTGTTGTTGGCAGTTGGTCTTTGTGTATTCCTCCAAGACAGCACCACACAATAGAGAGCTTAGGGGTGACTTGTGGGGCCATCACTGGCAGCAAAGGAGGCAGCATTAGGCACAGCCCCACTTACATATGAACAGGCTGTATCCTGCTTCCACACAAAAATTGCATACCCCCTGTAGTTAGTCTGTAGGAAGGGCTGGGGAGGCTGGAAACTTTACCACATCAAAGGGCATCCGCTAAAAGTTTCTCCTGCTTGAAAGAAGGCTCCTGGTATAAATATTAGACCTCAGGCACCAACTCTTTAGTACACTTCTGGACCTTTGTTTACTACAGAACGAAGGCTGTGCTGCTTTGCTGCTAGAAGGACTGCCACTCTGCTACCCTGCTACTCTGCTTGTGGAAAAGGACAATTGTACCTGCACCCTTCATTCCAGGCTGAAGTGACTTCAAGGGTCAGTCAGCTGACCGCCTTTTATTATCTACAGGGACATAACAAGCTCCAGATACTCCCTGCATCTGCCCTAGGCCTGCTGCATGGACCTACAACTGGACCTGCCTTAGCCCTGCTGGCCTCTGCTGGAGTGAGTTCCTGCCCCTCAGGTCCTGGACCCTTGGAGTTGTCTCAATTGAGCTCCCTGAAGCTTTTAAGCTTTTCGTGAATGGGCTGGTTTGCACCACGATCTTGCCACAAGCTCTGCTTGCCAATGTGAAGTTCCGGCGCACCGACTCTTTGCACTATAGTGATCGCCAACGATGCCCGGCTGCGCAAGATCGGCACTTTTCGCTTCAGCATCACCAGCTCTCAGGTACTACCAATGCAAATCTCCAGCAAGGACCGTCTATGATGCCGACAGGAACTGCGTGCTACAGCAACTACCATCTGCAACACCCAGCCTGCTCTTTGCGCTAGTGCTCCTCGTGGCCCTTTCCACATGGAACGGAACTCGTTGCAGTGGATTTTGAAGTTAACTCTTTCAACAGGACTAATCTGACCCACGCTACATTGCGGTCAACCTGAACTTGTGACTTTGACCCGGTTTTGCACAACCAGATAGCCGCAAGTGGGTCTTTGTACTTTTTGGTGCAATTTTCACATAAATGTTTAATATTGCATATCTCCAGTTCTACTAATTAGATTTTTGATGTTTTGTTGTCAAATTAATCACAAACCTTTACTCTGTTTTTCATTGGTGTGTGATTGTTCGTATGTTGCATTTTCACGGTATTACTGTTTGAAGTGCTGCATAACTACTTTACACGATGCCTCTAAGTTAAGCCTGACTGCTCTGGGCTAAGCAGTCAGAGGGATTAGCACAGGTAAATTTGACCCTTGCTTGTGACTTTACACTGATAAGAATTGTGGTTACTGCTTAAGTAGGGTTTCACATTCCTCAACCATTAACCCTATTTATTACAGTCGTGTTAAACACACAGTGCTATCACACAGACAGAATAACAATGTTACACAGACACCACCATTTTGTTCTGGCACATCCTTTGTTTTTTCTCACATTATTTTATGGTGATGTTTTAATCAGTAAAACATCAAGTGTTAGTCATGGCTTATCTGTGCTCCATCAGTCCCCCAAAATCTCTGGAGTAAGAGAAATAAAAGTAAGTTCCTAATAGACGAAGGGAAATGTGTGAACCTCATAGCCTACTTCTATCCTGGTTTACACCTCTTTTTGCACATATGTCTTCCTGGCCCTTACCTCTTACCACTGATACCTCTGCTTGTCCATACCTTTCCTTTCCCATAACTGTACACATACAGTAAGTAGACCTCATTAGTGAAAATTTCAATTGGTCTGACTAATAACTGAACATTTAAGCTAGATTTCTAAGTTTTGCTAATAGATATAATTGTTCTAATTGATGTTCACTTCAATCACATTACAAGTAATTTCAGTCCCAGCAGCATTAAAATTAAACAAAACCTGGGATGGTTGTGGCCTAGGCATCTCAGCCATCTATGTGTCCAAGGTAGGCGGTACCTGAGTCTCACTCATCTCGGGCTGCCTTCTCTTATACTCCTGGTCTCCTGGTTGCTCCCACTCCCTTCCAGCTTCAAAATGGCAATCGCCTCTTTGAGAGTTTGCAATAGACTTGTACAGCTACTTCGCAGTTAGTTCAGTTCAGCACAGCTAGTCCAGTTAAGGATTTTGCTCTCTTTTCTTTTCCTTTTCCATCCTGGTTGCCTTTTCATTGGCTTCTTCCTGGTTTTCCTAAGCCGTTATGGTTTCTTTCATGTTATATTTGATGTAATTTATTTGAGCTGTTCATTTGCTAAATAGGTGATTCAGTCCGGGTAGAGGGTGCGTTGCAGCAAAACTGTGTTTTGTTGGTTGTTCCCTCGCTCCCTCAACTTGCTGATGTCGAAGCTTTGCTCAGAATATTTATATTTTTGGGTTCCTTATTTCTGGTTTTCTAGAGTCCTTTGAAGTCTTCATCCAAGAAGAAAGTTTTTTACACCTTTGGCTTTTCTCCTCCTGTGAAGATAGCCGCTTCTGGTGGACACTTGCCTACCACACATTCCAGTGTGTTGTGACCTTGTCACTACAGGAAACTGTCACCCTTACCTTAGGGAGCCTAAGCGCTGGATCTGGATTGTCAGTAGGCACCTTGGCCAGAACATAGACTGGAACTCAGCAATTGCTATGCTGTCACAGGGGTTGGGAGTCCCATGCGTGCTTAATTTGTAAAATAAAGATTGCTGGTGTCTGAAGCTCTCCCCAGAAGCCCACAGCCATTGCAAATAAACATTTGAGCACCAAATATCAAGGCTGATAGTCTTAAATCCACATCATGCCTGTTTAATCCACTACAAGACCCTTTATCTAACTCTTGCAGGCTTCTGCTTCCAACCTTTCTGATGGTTTTTTCATTTTTCTCTTCCTCTATCTTTCCGATTTGTGTGTTTTTCCCTCACTTGCGCTCAGCAAATGTCTGAGGTAAGAAAATGATTACTGGTCCCCAAAATAAATTTCCGTGGTCCCAGTGGCAACCACCAGCTCAAATTAAGTGCTGGTCTTGTGTACATATTAGTCAGAGAAGCAAAGGCGGCTAGTTATCGTGGTTTTTCATCAGACCTAGGAATTCCCGATTGAACTCTCATACAAGTGAATTTAGGTCAAAAGTCATATCCTGAAAACCATAAAAGAACCTGTCATTTGGCACTTAGGGTTGCCTCACTGCTGTGCCATCATATATCCATTGCTTGGTGCAATGAATCAGATTTCTTTTACTACAAAATCAGCTACGTGAATCCTCTTCATCCGTGACTCTGGCTCACTCTAATATTTCAGCTGCCCTGATCTCATTATCTCAATCTCTACTAATGACCATAATGAACATGGTTGACAAGCAGCCTTGTGATCACACCAGCCTCTTAAAATCTCTTAACTGTTAACACTGACAATACTCAGAAGTAAGCTTAGGCAATTTAGCTGCAATTATAAGATAGTCAAAGTGACACTGAGTCAGAAGGACCATAGCACCTTTGAAAGTCACACCTGCAAACAGAGTGTAGTGTGAACATCCAAAGGTAGATAAAGGGCCTCTGTCTGACACAGGATAACAAGGAGAAGCTTTCAATGGCACTGAAGAGAAATGAATGCCCTTTGTGAGTTGAAATGTCTGAAAGGAAATGCATGCCCTCCGTGTGCTGAAAGCGCAGAGTGAGGCGACTAAGGGAACAGATTTCAGATACACAACAGTTTATTCATTTTAATATGCTGTGTTAGGTAGCTACCTCCATGTTTCAGAATGCCCTGTGTGTGTTTTGTGGAGAATAAATCACTATCAGTCTTATTGGATTAGATTCTTCACTTTGCTTTTTTTCATATTTCAAACAGGAAATCATTTTCATCTGAGGAGCTGTGAAACATAAAACTTGGCGAAGTTGAATCTAACATTTGAATGTTGCATACAAGTGCACTGCTTTTAATGTTATATTACAAAGGAGGGCTAGAAACAATAGGTGTGTTGCCGACATTATTTCCTGGTATTGATGATGACATACTTCTTATTAATATTAGATACTGAACCAGTGCTTAATTTGAGCCCGTGATTTCTGGTGCTCAGCACCAGCAAATAATTGTCTGCACCTTGCCTTATGACAGTCTGCCACATGGTGGCACTCTCTGGCTAATTTAGGTATGAGCACAACAGCTGTTTATTAGTTCAATTTACATTTACATGACTAATACCTGCCTCCCAAGCCATTCTTATAGATTTAGGGGTCTGGAATAGAATGAATTGTTACACTTGTAGCAATGTGATTGTTAGTAACTGTATTTGTACTGTCATTGACAGCTGCCAGGGACAATGCAGGGTGGAAGCTGTAGTGGCCTCCCAATGGGAGCCCCAGCATTTATTCTTTTACAAACAAAGCACTGTACTGAACAGAACATTGCGTCTCATTCACAAACAGCATTTTTTTGGAATGTTTTGTACTATTACAGTAGTACTACTAATCTACGTGCGGAGACCTTTGCCTCCTCTACGCCTGTCTTTTTTATGTGAAGATCTCCGCACATGTGCTGAGGTCTTCCAATAGATACGCCTATGTAATGGTAGTAATTGTGGGAGTGGGAACGTTTTTGGAAAATGCGGCATGCTTATTACCAAATGGCTGTCATTTAGGGAGGGCTAAGGGAGTGGTTTAGGGAGGTATATAGTAATATAAACACTCACCTAAAAAAGAGACATTATGTTATGCACAAACTACACTTCTAAAGTTACTGTAGACAACATTTTCCAATATAGTGGTAAATGTACTACTAGTCAATGTTGGAGTAAGTCCGTAAGCACACGTGACCACTCACTCCCTTAGAAAATAATGGACACATGGACTTAATATATCACCCCATTCGAAATTAAATTAAATAATTCAATTTGTTCAACTTTAAAATTAGGAATATAACACTTTTTTCTTTCAAAACTTTAGAATAATTTAATTAAGCTATTTCACAATTTAGGAACTTAATATCTAACCTTTTGAAAAAATGTAACAGATAATAAAAAATTTGAATTTATTGAAACTAATGCACACAACACTCATATCACTGTTATTTAAATGTCATTAATATTAAATATTAAATTGTTAGTGAAGGTGTTTTGTTTTACATTTTGATTAGAAATAATATCTGTAAGAACTGACAGCCTTAGGTGTGGTCTTTCCGCAAACCTTTTTCCTTCTCGCCTCCTGTTTACTGAAATTCATTTTTGTTGGCTTTAGGACGCTGTGCACGTTAGAACAGCTAACCACTGCTAAATTGCTTGTGCTCACTTTTTAAAACACGGTAGAATTGATCTGCACCTGATTGGCACATTTAATTTACTTATAAGTCCTTAGACCCTAAATGTAGCAAGGCCTGCTAATTAAATATTACTAGTGGGCCTGCAGCACCAATGATGCCACCCACTTAAGTAGACCTTTAAAACATTTCTCAGGCCTGCCTATGTGCAGTTTTAAACTGCCAATTCGACCAGTCAAAATAACCATTTCTCAGGCCTAAACCTCCCTTCTCAATCGCCACCCCCTATGGTAGGCTCTAAAAAGTCAATAGGGCAGTATGTATTGTTCTTAAAAGGTAGGACATGTTTTCTTAACATGCCCTAGTAATGAAAAACTCCCAAATTAGTTTTTCACTACTGTGAGGACTACCTCTTCCATAGTCTAACATTGGGCTTACTTAATAAAATTAATAAGTGATAACATTTGATTGGATGCATGTTTGGTCCCAAAGGAATTGTAATTTAAAATCCTCATTAATGGAAAATTTGGATTTAAAGTCACAGTTCCTAATATGTAACTTTTAGAAAGTTGATATTTTCTTGCCAAATCATTTGCCACGGAATCCCGAACCGAAGGCCAACGCAGGTATGGGCAGCAGGCAGACGACCTTGAAGAATGTGTGACTACAGGTCCTGCCCCCTCGCGGGATTCGTGTTATGACAGTTTCATCGCTCTAAGCAACTCTAGGAAGACACAGCCTCCCGCTTCTCCGCACCTTAGCAAGTGCGGTTTCACCAGTGGCCACGTAAATCACACCTGGCCTTTCACGCTCTTGCACATTAAATCACTTACACATAGGTCCTGAAGAAAGCCAGAAAACGTAGCTGCCTGGCGGAAACATGTAGACCTGACCTCATAGTTTGGATGTGAGAGACATAATTTAATCTCTACCCTCCTTTTTAATACTGCCAGAGGGCCCACCATTAAAATACTTACCTTTAGTTTAAAGGGACGCAACGGACAGTTTTTAAACTTCCCCACAATAGCACCACTCTGCACTCATCACACACGAAACCAGCTCCGCTGTAAATCAGGCGGCGAAGCACACCCGGGGTGCACTAGGCACCTTGGGTGGTACCCGATGATGAAGCAAGCCACCAACTAGGTTGGTGGGTGAGGGTTTTCATAAAAAACAAATGGTTTTCCCACACATGAACATCTAGCTTTCAAAGTGTTTACTAGTTCCTATTGATATCCACACACCCATTTGGCACCTGCAGCCTGTGTTCCTGGGTTCCATAACTTTATATAGCTCACAGTTAGACTTTGTGCATTCTTCCCAGACTAGGCATTGCCTATCCTGCCAGGATTGGGGGTGCGGAGCTGTTCCCTGCCCCATCTACATTTCAAAGGGGCTGCCACCGGTACACTCACAAAGAACTTTACACCAGGCCTTTGTGATCCTAGACCTCTTGGAGCCTAGACAGGGGAGTAAGGAAAATTCCAGAGCAGGTTTACGGAGAGTCTAGAAGTTTACCCCACTTCAAAGGCTGACATTTGGTATAAATATTGGATCTTCAGATTAACTCCTCAGTACACTCCTGGACTTGCAGAGGACCCGCAGAAGGACTGTCTTGTACTTCGGGAAACACTGCCCTGTAGTTTGAGACCAACCTTGTTGCTTTATCCCAGGCCTAACAGAGTGCCTCCAAGGACTGGTTAGCTACCTCCTGTGTGAGTTGCAGTGTCAAAATATGATTCAAACTCCTTGACCATGCACTTTGCCTCTGACTGAAGTGTGTCTTGACTCCCCAAGTAGTGCCTATCCAGTCCTATGCCCTTGGAAGTGGTGCTAAATGTGCTGGTCCAGCCAAAGCATGAAACATTTGACTTTGACATTTTTTCACAAAAACGTGGCCTTTGAATCAAAACTAGACTGGTGGGACCTACGTTATTACCAATTCACCCGAGGTGCATTGCTCGTTGGCTTGACTTCAAGGTAGCTTCAGCTACTGTCTTCTGTGAAGCAGCAAATCTTCTTCAGTGTCCGGTCTGTGGCACCTACGTCGTCTACAGTTTGCAACCTTGTCCCGCTGGAGATTTTTGACTTCCAATAAAGTCACAAAGTCTGAATGTAGAAATTTTTTACTGTGATTGTAACCAGCAGCTCCCAGATAATGACGCCTCCTCCTCAGACACTACTGGCTGCCTTGCCCACACTACTGGCAGCCTTGCCCTGCTGAACTTTACCTTTTAAGGGACTTTTCTTCAAAATTGCTTCTGAGTTCAAAAGTGAACTGGGTCCAGCCCCAGACCACCTCATATAGCTGAACGGCACTTTATCGTGTTTGGCCTTAGCTAAGATGACCAGATGCCCACAGTTGGTGCTTTAATATTTAGGCACTATTTTTCAATTAAAACTTGAAAAATTCCTAACTCTGCTTCTTTTGATTGAATTCATTTATTTCTGATGTTACTTTATTTATATCAAGTTGCTCTTTGTTTCTAAATTGGTGTAATATTTTTCTTGTGTTGTGTTTTCACTTTATTACTGCTTGTGTGGTGCACAAATACTTAACACAGTGCCTCTAAGTTGAGCTTAACTACTTTTGTGCCAAGCTACCAAAGGGTTAAGCACAGATTAATGTAGTGACTTTTGTAGGTGACCCTGACAGGGATTGTGGTTGTTGCTTGAGAAGGGTCTTCACTCCATTCAAGCAAACACTGAATTCCAACAATATCAGTATATTGTATTAAATATGTTTACATATTTATATTAAGGAATAAATATTTATTTTGATGAGGTAGTCATGCGCTATACCATTCTATTTTTAATAACAATGAATTTGTAAATTAATTTTCATTTTATTTTGCATTCAACAATTTTAATGTATTTTTAAGAATGATTAAACTTAGTTACGTTTCCACATACATTACCATAGGCAGATGATCACCCTGGTGGCAGTAGTCTCCAACTACCAGTGAAAATTATTAATAGGAACTTTACCTTGGTAAATTTAGCGTTAGATGTCTCCACCCCCTGAACTGATATGGTGGAGACATAAAATCCTACTGTGAAGCTTACAGTGCAACGGCCACTATCTTTCTGAAACTCCTGGGCTAGAAATGTGGCCATGCAGGCTCCCTTATGTCTAAAGCAGCAGGTTACGGTGATACCATTTCTAAATGCTCCCAGCGCGGAACTTTACCCTACTGGTCATTGAACCATTTACTATGTTTCTGGTTCAATGGGCTGAAAGGTCCTAGTTTCTGATTAGGAGTAACTACCTCTCTACATACCATGGCAGGTCATAGCAGCAGGGCTTTTTTTAGAGCCTCAAGGCCCTTTTTCAGCCTTGGGGGAAACAATATCTTTCAGAGATTGGTTTCTGGTCAGATGTCTCTGCATGGAGTTGCAGCTGAGATTTTTCCAAAGTGCAGATAAATATCTCCTACCACTTTAAAGGGGTCCTTATTTATTTAGGCCTTGGTTGGCAGTAGTGAAAGCCAGAGGAAGTCCATTTCCAGTACCAGATTTAAACAATCATATCGCCAGCCAACAAAAACAGATAACATCTTCGTTGTATTTCTTCATTGTCTTGTATGGAGGAGGTGAATGGCAGTCACATGCTGAGAAGGAGAACAAGGAGTATTGGCGAGGAAGTCCATATTCCATTTTTTGGTGTATTTGTGAGTCCCAGTAATAAAAACAGGATGAGACCACAAGGTCTTGGGTGGAATTTATAAAAGAAGCAACCTGGGTGATGGGAACAGTTACTAATCAGATTAGGGAGGAGAGCCATAAGGCAGTAAAAGAGGTTTCACTCTGCCTTTTGTGCTCAAACAAATGTATGCACTACATGCATGCTGCACCAAGAATCCTGATAGATGTGAATCAAGAGTAGAGATTTTGGAGCAACGACTAAGAGGCTTCTTCTATGATGAGGAAACCAAAATGGGATTACGCTGTGTAGGCAGTCACCATATTGTGCTGCAAGCAGTATATATCGCCCTGCAGGTGACACTGTTCATGCTGTACAAAGCATCCATGCTGATAAAATGTAATCAGAAACACACAGAACAGTGTATGCATGTGGGACCAGTAAAATGCTATCCCAAGGCTACAGGTGAACAGGACTTTGGCCCTTACTAGAATCTTTTCTGCTATGAGGCATCAGTTTCCACATATACAGGCTGGGGAGCAGTAAATTGTGCTTGTATGTCCAACCTCTGCTAATGAAACATCAAACAATTGAGCACCCTCAGTGACTTCCCAGATTGCCAAGCACACTGAGAGAACAAGCATTGACAAAGCCACACAGCATTGCAAGTGTTTTTTTTTCAATTGGCATTTACATGTCAAAATGGCATTCAATGCGCCACGATGCATGAGAACGCTGGCATCATGATGCAGGTATGGAAGCACAAGTCTTGCCGTCTTGCATGTGTTGTGGCGCTCACATGAGCAATGGTGCATGTGCTCGCATATATTGTCTTGTATGCATGCCATGTGTCATTTCAGCATTTTTAATTTACCATTCTAATATGGCAGACCAACATAAAAGTTACAAAAACTTTAGAAAAGAAAATGGGCGCCAGTGCAAATAAAGGAAGCAATAGGCCTGGTAAAATTTCGCAGCTGCTGGTAAAGAAAGAAAGAAAGAAAGAAAGAAAGAAAGAAAGAAAGAAAGAAAGAAAGAAAGAAAGAAAGAAAGAAAGAAAGAAAGAAAGAAAGAAAGAATTGTAAAAAAGGATGATTGAAAATGAATAGCAGAACAGGAAACACCAGGAAGTGGGAGAGGGAAGTAAATGCAATGGAATTCTAAACTCTAAATAAACAAAAAAAATCCTCAAGGCATCAGCAATAATGCTACTCAACTTGCATTTGTTTTAAACGGAGAATAATGTCTACCATATTATTTTAATATGTGACTGAATGGCCTTCTTATTTCCTTTTATTGTAACAACTATTTTTAATTGTAAGGTTTAATTAACTGAACAATAAAGATCCATGTATTCATTTATTTATTCTTCAAGGTAATATTTGAAGGATACAACTCATCCATAAGTACACAGTAGTCTCAAATGCTCAGTAGCTTATAAAAGGATACTGAGGTAGACAAACAAAGCCTTCCCATTATTGGGCAAGTTCTGACCCAAAGACCACTGCAAGAATATGTTATTTATTGGAAACAATAAGTCTGCTAACAGACAGCAGAAGCTGCCTGTACCTGAGAACTAAAATTAAAATGCCAGTAAGGAAAAGGAGATAAGTGGCCCAGCTGTCTGCCTGTGTGGGGACTCTGTTCATACTACAGGTACAGTACATACATTATGTCTGAAAATGTACAGCTCAAAGCTTTGTAGATCTAAGAAAATGTTTGTAAGCTTTCCTAAATATGAAGCTTATTACATTTCTATCTTTGTAAGAAAGCAGGCAGTAAGGGGCACTCTGCTGAAAAGGAATGTTTCTTTCACCATACAGAGTAGGAAGTGACTGCTGCTTACCTTGTTTTTTGGTGACACTGCGCTTTACCTCGATTCTTACAGCAAAGAGTCCCGGTGTGCGACATTGATAGCAGAGAAAGGACACCAGTCCTTAATTTGAGCTGGTGGTTTCCAGTGCTCGGCACTTAATTGGTTTGAGTGCTGCATCGGCACTTAATTGTCAACACTGCAATTATGATGATCCGTCACATGGTGGCGCTGCTCATCTAATTTAGAGATCAGCAGAATAACGGTTGTTTATGAATACAATATACAATAAAAATGACTAATACCTTCCTCCCCAGTCATTCCTTTTCACTTTGGGAACCCAGAATAATCTGACCTGTCACACTTGCAGGTGAGAGCGATGGTTAGTAGTTGTTCTGGCAGAGATGACAGGGGCTTTTAGTGGTGCACGCTGCTGTGGCCTCCTGGTCAGGGCCCTGGCCCTTATTATTTCACAAATTGAGCACTGAAGGATACGACACCACCTAGCAGTTTTTTTTACACTTCTCCTCAGCATTTGTCCTATTTCCCCACAGGTTGAAACATGTGACTTCAGGGACGGTCAGAGTTTGACCACTCTACCTTAGGGCATATTCCAGAAACTGTTCTTGTACACTGTGTACAAAATGCCCAAAACTAATCTGGCGGCACGTGTGTATGCAAAACATTGCTGCCCAAGAATAAATATATTGAAGATAATGGCAGTAATCATGAACCACGGAGGAATGATTTACTAGTGGTCTTCAGAGAGCTTTTTCTGTTTGTTTGAAGCTGAATAAAAAACGAGCGGCAAAAGCAACAACTCGGTCAAGGCCCTGGCTGTGCCTGAGCTCATAATCTACACCTTAAGTCTTCTAAGCAGGATGCTGTGGTTAATGGCATCACACACTATAAATAGGTCCAGCACAATCCGTGCTGCCATCTGATATTTATCTATACAACATTCGTTTAGGCTGGTGTGAAGGTCCTCTTTGATGTTGGCCAATGCATCTTTTTCATAGTCCTGACAGGGAAGACCTTGACAATATAAAATGTATTGACCTTGACCGACCAAAGGAAAAAATGCAGCTGCAACATTAGTAGGTTTGCAGGGGAATGGGTGTGTATGGGCATTTTTAATTTGAGCAATTATATAAGCAGAATGTCTTGCTATTGGTCAGCAAGCTAAATACACAACTCTCTACTATTTGCCATATTTATGTTTTATCCAGGTACACTCCTTTCTTTTAGTTTCCAATGTTGTTCTTTTTTTTGTGTGGCAATGTCAGTTCTGATAATGCTGCTGTCGTTCATTGGGTAGGCTGAAACACGCAGGCTCTCTATATTTGAATTCAAGTAAGAGAGATTTTTTCTGTTCTATTTTGCTGACAGATGGAGGGTTAGACAGATGGACAGGCAGATAGTTGGATCTATGCTTGAACTGATGGAGAAATGAATAGAGGAACAGATCATGAACACGAAGGCTGATGGGCAGATGGATGGGCTGTTAAACATCACACTAAAGCATGCATAATCACGATAAAAAAGTTATGGAAATGGATTCACAATCGATGTGACTTAAACATTTAGGGGCAGATTGACGAGTTCTGGCACATCTCTGCAAATCAGCCACACGCAATTCCCTCCTACGCCACCACGAATGCGTTGCACTTACAATGCGACGCACCATGGCGCAAGGATAGGGCGATGCGTGTCGCATCCTGTGGCGTAAGGGCAGCGCATAGCTGGAGTCATGTCACAAGAGTGACGCGGCTCCAGCAATGCTCAAGGGCGCCCTATGCCTAACATGCTGCGTCACTCCTTACGCTTGCTTCAAGCAGGTGCAGGGTTTTGACGAAGCATTGACGCAAAAGTGACTCAGTGAAATCTTGTAGATTTCACTGAGTCACTTTTATGAGGCGTTCCTGCAGCGGAACGCCCACCCTGCGCCAGAACGCCCACATGAAACCTAATGCAGGTTTCATGTGACGCAGGGCTTTACAATGTGAAGCATCTCCCTAGATGCGTCACATTGTAAATAAGGTGCAACGTGGCGCATGGTTTATGCCGCCGCTGCGTCACAGAAGTGACGCAACGGCGGCGTAAATGTGGCGCATGGGGCTTGTTAATCTGCCCCTTAGTGACTCTGGCTTACTCCTGAATTCTAGAAGTAAGTCAAGTGTAAGCCAGGAGTGATCCTGGCTTACTCTTTAAATTCAGGAGTAAAACATGTCTACAGCCAGAGTAAGTCACATTTTTCCATTCCAAAATCTTTGTGAATAGGCCCTACTGAAATAATTTGGAAACATTAAACAGAGAGTGGATCCAATATTCTGATAGAAGATAAATACATTGTGATGAAACTTGCCAAAGTATGCACAGTCTGGTTACATTTCAAATGGTTCTACCTTACACTCTATTGCCAAGTTCACCAAGGTGACCATGTCACAAGGCTACATTAAAAAGATCTGTTAATAGACCCTCATTGAATAGTATTGAATCAGACAATTCTTCACAGGTGATATGGATAGTGTCAAAAAGATGACATCACTTTGATGTAGACGGTGTGATTGGTAGATGGTGCCATGGGTCAGCACTGGAACAGTTTCAGGTTAATTAAGCAGGAAAGAGCTAGTTAGTGACAGTAATGATAGTGTTACAAGACTGAGTAGACAGATACTGAATAACATTGAATTACAAGGTGGGCTACTGAAGAGGAGTAGTGTAAGAAATGCTGAATGGTAGGATACTGTGATGGAGCACAATGAGTCATTCCTGAAGAGCAAGCAAGACACTACTGTGTTGCAAAGTGAAAGGTGTGTAAGAGGTTTGGTGAGGGTCATCAGGAAGTCTTTATGCTTACCCTGCTCTCTTTGGTTATGTGGGTGAACAGTTTCCTACCAAAATTGCATTGATCGCTTCACCTCCATTGAAATACCTATTCCAAACTGAGTCCCCATCCATCAGGAAAGGGTAGATTATTCATGTTAATATTTGCTATGCTGTCTCTGCCCAATCACAATGTTCCTGGAGTCCTGGAAGCCTGCCACTCAAAAAATAAATAACACATTTAGTCCATACTAGTACCTTCTGATTAGTGGGTAATTGTTTAGACGAGGAAGATTCCTACAGAAATGGACATTTAGTGTAAAACTATCATATAAATATTTATTTTTGATTTACCACTTATTAATCTGTTTATTAAAGATAACTTCTACACAATGTTTCTGTTCAAAGATTTGTATTCTTACAAAGTTGTAGCAACAAAAAGAGGATACCAAGTACAAGGGCATAATACAATGAAAATATAAATCTTAAATGATCATAATACATTGGCATGCAATGTGTGTACATTATCAGAAAAACAATCATTGTTGTCCAATGTTTTAGTTTAACATCACCGAACATCATATATCTTTAAAATCTAATCTCTAAATGTTTATGTAGAATGAATAAAACATGGAATCTGTACACCATCCACAAATCTTTGAACTAAAGATAAAGACATTCTTTAAAGTAAAATACATCACAGTAGAGAAATCATGTATATAGAAATTCGAAATTAAGGTACAATTTTCTGGCAGGTGGGCCAGAAATAACTGAAAATTGATCAGTGAGGGCAGACATCCAACGGATCGTTAAGGGAAACCTGTTGTGAAAAGGCTGGATGTATTAAGGGAAGGGTGGCTGCTTAAAGTGATGGCTGGACCACACACCTCTCAGGTAAATATCTGCATAAACAGACCTTGTTGTAGGGCATAATTGTGTTCCTCTAGGGAAAGTAACATGGACTCATGTTTTTTATCTAACTAGCCCTGTGAAGTAATGCACAGTGGGAATCATGCGGGATAAGACCTGTCTATTAGCACTTTGATCTGCTTGGTATATTAAATGCTGCCTTTGGGCAGACCTTAAATTACACCACATTTAAATGCAATGATATGATCTGGTCTTCTGCTGTTGTGCGGTTAATAGGGCCTGTGCTCCCATTTTCTACATGTTTACATTTAGAAGTTGACACCTTTTTAGACAATGATGTTTTTAGTACATTTAGCTTGAATGTGATAGTGTACTTACAAAGTTTTTTGCTTACAGATATATTTCTTCATACGCACATTATCACATCATCGTACATTTTGTCCAAGGACCAAGTACACTTTGCAAACTGTCCTTACACATTGTTGTCTGTTCACACACAGCTATGATGTAAATTCAACAATGCCATCAGGATCTGAACTCAGGCACAGTGTGAATGGGTCCAGTGTTTTTATCATATAAGCTGCCCTGAACCTTTGTTCAGCAGAAGAGAATTTCTATGGATTGTTGTGATCACCCATGCCTGATTTCCAGGCCTGCTGAATCTCATCACTATCCTGAGTGGGACTGTGGCCTGTTCTACAGCAGACAGGCTTTCGGATGAAACACACACACAAGTAAATGGGGAGTTCAACCACGCCAAGGTGTTTGGAAGAACCGCATTCTAGGCTAGGAAGAACTAGGTAGGAGTACAATTATATGTATTCATATAATCATTGCACCAATTACAGTGGTTTAATTATTTATCTTTTTCACCATTCTTGTAATGCTGGTTACAATGTTCTGTTTCCTTCTTCTAATCGTTGCAGCACATGCATTTTATACAAGAATCCAATTGCTTTATTAAATGGTTGGAATGCCAATTGATGTACTTCTTGTGTCTCCCTTTGGGCATGTCTAAGGTAACAATGAAGGGGTAGATCTGTTACCATGATTTCCATGGTGGAATTAGGGTTCTCATATTTTGAGGTTGCAGACACCATCCAGTGGTACCCTGTGAGGTTAAAGGGTCCAGGTGGTGCACTGTGAGCTAGCCAGGAATCGGGCCAACATTGAGCTAGCCAGGAATTGGGCCAACATAATCTGATGATATGAGTGGACTCAGTCCCCATCGTTTTGACACTTATGTTTTCCAAACACACAGTCTTAAGTAATTAGTAGGAACTGCATGACAATGCTCTAGTAGATGCAGCTTCACAAGATGATCAATAATGTCACATAGAGACTAGAGTCAATTTCCGAATGTTTCGGTAGCATTTTTGGGTTCCTGTGATTGTTTATACCATGCTTCAGGGCTAGACTTCATCACAGCAACCCTCCTAAAAATTAGTTATTTTTTGGCCCCACATCTGGTGGTGTTAGGCACATGTGCAACTTCTTCAGCTCCAACCAGCTGCTCTTCTCCCCAAGAAAATGTATTCAGGTCAATATCAGCCCAATGATCTGCCATTGGTACAGTCTGCCCATTTTCCTCCTCCTTTTCTCCATCCCCTTCCTGCATTAGTATTTCAGATATGAGTTGTGAGGAATGGGCCTGGTATAACCTGTGTTGTAGTGGTAACAGGGGCATTTGCTGTTACCCTGGTATGAGTCTGAGACAATAATGTACTGGGATGGAATTGTCCACTGGTGTTCTGCACCAGTCTGGTGATGGTGTTTGAAGATGCTGTGGTGGACAACACAGCCAGTCAGAATGTCTGTGATGTTTGATGGTGTGGCAGTTACTACAGGGTTGGCTACCATGGTAACAATGCTGCCAGGTGTGACCCTTGTGGACACTGTGGCCTGATTCTCAAAGGTGGTTTTGTGTAAGTTAATGAGTTTTTTAGCGTTCACAAATTACAAGGCAATAGTAAGTTTACAACTGCCAAGACTCTGCAGAGGGGCGGGAGAACTACACACATAAAAAGGTAGCGCAGGCCTATGTTTTTATTTGCGGAGTTCTCCACCCCAACTGCAGAATCTCCGCAGTCGTAAACTTACTATTAGCTCATAATTTGTGAATACCCAAAAAATGTAAACTTGCACAAAAGTGTACATTTACCTGTGTAAATCAGGTCAGGGTTATATAGATTAACCATTGGTGGTTGCAAGTACATCCCGTCATGTAGGTGGTGGTTGTTTAAAGTTTTGTAAGGGCTATTCAGAGTTCTCCTGTGGTATGACACTTGCTAGTATGAGGGTAGAGCATTGTTAAATGGCCTTACAAACCCATATCAGGAATTATAGGAACTGTTACATGATTTAATTAGTGATGTCTGACTTTTTTTTATAATATATGAGAATTCATCTTTCAATTATAACCAAACTACGGCATGCTCAGATCTTTAATACCCATTACGACATAGTCCATAACTACCAAGATTGTCATGAATTGTATCTTCTATTTAATTTTTTTATCCTAATTACCTAAAACTATCTTTACTTCCACTATCAAGGTATATGGCAACTCCCAATGAAAATATATGTTTCACATGATTGCAGCAAAAAATGCAAAAGTATTGGTAACTATCACTCACCTGGATAATCAACTATTGCTTCAGTACTGGTGACATTTATTCTGCTTCACACCTGCTCCTCCAGGATATTCAGCTTAAGCTCTGGTGAAGGTCCTTCCCCCATACCCAGCCTTTCATGTCTGTTTTGGGCAAGGAGATAATGGATATAATACTGAAAGTCCTGGTAAAATATTTTGCAGATGGTTCAGGTGTGTGTGCACCTCTTCGGTTATTTCCTGCTAAATCTTTACTTTATTGTTTTTTCACAGTGACCTCTTCCAGTACCTGCAGTTCAGCCTCACTAAATGTAAGTTTCCCCAATTCACTCCGTAGTCATGTATGTATTTGGCAGGTGAGGTGGTATGGAAGGCACTCTCTTATGTCGAATTTCAATTCTCAAGATGGCTGTGGGAGATGTATGGATTTGATGTAGTGATCAAAATAAATTTAAGCTGTATTTAGTGCTGCAATCTAAAAAAGGCGAACCATGTAGAGTGCTCTGATGTTTCTCTGGAACAGTATTTGGCACCAGGAAATTACATATATTCTGTGTTCACATGTCATTTTCTGTCAAAGCAGTGTTTCTGCACAAATGAGCTTTTGACTCACATTTACCAGCCAGTAAATATGCATGTGAACACTGAACATAATAAGAGCACAAAAAAAATGCACACACTATTTCTGATTCAACAGGAAATACTCATAATCAAGTGATAATCCTGATCCCACAGGTGGATTTACTGGTCAATAATGATAAATCCTGATACGGTTTTATTACACTGGATTACCTTCTCACTTGTAACAGGGGTCCAAGAGCTGGGAGATAAAGCAGCATGCGTGCTGGTGGCCGAGCACAAGCAAAGGGAACCCAAGGGAATTATTGTGTGCCATTGCTGCAGCAAGAGATCCCTCCCACAACCTTATCTTCAATCTATTTGAGATAACAGAAACATTTGCAGCATACTTTGTGTTCTGTAACACTCAGATAACACTACTGTGAAGGAATTGACTGTTTCTCATCCCACTATGATTGATGTAGATAAAAGTATGCTGGAGGAAGAGATTACTCTGCACAAGATATTGCAGATGATAGCAGACCTGCCACATATCAAAGAGTGATGAGATAACTGTCTACCTAGTGAACTTTAAAGGATTAACAAAACCTTAGTGCTCCCATTTTGCAAGCTGCATATAAGGCAACAGGAAAATAGAGGCGGTCTCCTAGGTGAATTCAAAAAAACAAAAAGTATATTTTTGAAGCAGACTAGTTCCATGCCCAACTACAAGATTACCATGGGTCTAAAAATGCTAGCGAAATGTCTGGCAACACGCTTGTGGAGGGTAATTATAAGTCTATTAAGTGGCTCCCTGGTGGGTTTCATACCAGGATGTAGAAACCATAAGCATTTTATAGTCATTGTTGCCTAGAAATTTAAGGATGGTCCAGATGACACAGTGGTGGCTTTGTTGGATGCTAAGAAAGCATTTGACCATGTCAAATGGGGTTTCTTATTTCTTACTTTAGGACAAACTGACATTGGTCTTGATTGGATCTCCAAAGTGAAACAGCTGTATAAAGAGTCCACCACCCGAATTGATTGTGGGGTCTTTTAAGCTGACACTTTCTCAATTTTGTTGATTTATGTGGTGATGACCCATCTTGCCCTTCCTCCTTTGATTTACCCTAGAAGAATTCACAACTGCAATATACCAAACTTACCTCATTAAAGAGTTGAACATACAGTTGAAGGGTGCGTAAAAGCTATAGCTAGGGGCGGATGGCATCATTCTTGTCCTTGAAAGCCAAAACCATCAGTATTGAACTCGATAACTCTAATCCATTTTTTCTGAGCCTTCTTATGTCACACAATTACTTTGTGTATGAGTAAGGTTCTGCCTCTGACCAAAGATATCACAAGTACATTGATTGAACACATGTCAAAGATTAAATACCTGGGAGTCCAAATTTCACAGAATAAGCTGTCAGACATGGCCCTGGACAATATACAACTACTCATTATGCACATTACCAGTGATTTTTCTAATGGTGAGCCATATAGTTGTCCTTGTGGAGTAGGGTTCACATGGTCAAAATGGTAGTTGCCAAAAGATACAACTACCTTATGGGCAGTTCCTGAAAAACATGATTGACCCTAGAAGAAATTATTTGAGATTTTATCTGGGCAGGTATGAATTCGAGATTCAAATTAGAAAATATACACACTGCCACATGCTAGGGGGTTTTCTCACTACTGAACATAATTCTCTATCACTTGCCACATCATTTATTCCAACTTTCCTACTTATCTCATGACTGTGGGGATTCTGCATTGTGGGTGGAGACCGATCATTCAATCACGGGTGTCCTGGTTTGATTTGTTGTGCTTTATTGTCCGATCAGCTGTTTTTCCGCATCACAGACTCCAGTTACCAGCTATGATAGATGCCTGGATGGTGGTGCATAAGAAGCTGAGATTGTGTAGATATATTCATGTTGGGGAATCTCTATGGCAGAGCTTTCCAAACTGTGTGTCCCTACACAGTACTGTGTCGCCTGCAAATGGTGGATGTGTCACGGGATGACACTGGTATTAAGGGGCACTTAACACTTAACTGCTGCTAATTAAGAGGCATTCCTTTGAAAGCCTTGTTCTCACTATGCCTCATCTATTGTCTCCCAGTAAATGGTCTTTTAAAGACCTGCGAAGTACTCGGGTGTGGCTGTGTGTGTGCCCGGGAAGCTGGGGTGAGGTGACAGGGGGAGACAGACAGAGACAGGCAGAGAGAGGGAGACAGAGAGAGAGAGGGAGACAGAGAGAGAGAGAGGGAGACATAGAGAGAGAGGGAGACAGACAGAGAGAGGGAGACAGATAGACAGGGAGACAGACAGAGAGAGGGAGACAGAAAGAGAAAGGGAGGGAGACAGAGAGAGGGAGACAGACAGAGAGAAGGAAGGCAGACAGAGAGAGGGAGCCAGAGGGAGGGAGGGAGACAGAGGGAGGGAGGGAGACAGAGGGAGGGAGGGAGACAGAGGGAGGGACACAGCAAGAGAGGGAGACAGCGAGAGAGGGAGACAGCAAGAGAGGGAGACAGCGAGAGAGGGAGGGAGACAGACAGAGGGAGACAGCGAGAGAGGGAGACAGCGAGAGGGGGAGACAGCGAGAGAGGGAGACAGCGAGAGAGGGAGACAGCGAGAGAGGGAGACAGTGGGAGACAACGGGAGACAGAGGGAGGGAGACAGAGGGAGGGAGACAGCGAAAGAGGGAGACAGCGAGAGAGGGAGGGAGACAGACAGAGGGAGAAAGCAAGAGAGGGAGACAGCAAGAGACAGAGACAGCAAGAGAGGGAGAGAGGGAGACAGAGGGAGACAGCAAGAGAGGGGAGAGAGAGAGAGGGAGACAGCGAGAAAGGGAGACAGACAGAGAGGGAGACAGACAGAGGGAGATAGAGAGACAGAGAGAGAGAGAGAGAGAGAGAGAGAGAGAGAGAATGCCGGGTCTGGTGGCCTAATGGACTAAGGCATCCGCTGCAGGGGCCTGTGTTCAACCTCATGGTCTCAAATTTGCTTGGTGGTTTGGGCTCGCTCGCTCGCTACACTGCCTTACTGTGTCCCAAAATGATGCATCTCCAAAAAGTGTGTCACCAACATGAAAAGTTTGGAAAGCTGTGCTCTATGGGATAGTGGAGGTTTCATGAGGGAGGGGGAAATAGTTTTTCACAGACCATTGTGGTCCTCCCATTGTATTCATATAATTTATGATTCAATGGTGGACGGTTTCCTACAAATGTTTCTAGGACATGGAGCTGAATGCCGCTGTTCCGCTTACCCCTACTGAAAGGAGTTAATACTGACAATTGACACATTGCTTTAGAGTTAGGTTTGGTCCAGGTCTCTTCAAACTCCTGGTTACAATCATTCTTACATAAAAAAAGGGGCATGAACAGGGGTTTGATGTCAGGAATTTACAATGCTCTACTAGTTGAGCTTTATTCTACACCTGAGGAAAAGGCGACGAGACAGTATTGGTAGGGCCAAAAAAACTATCTGTGTACGTGCGCTCTACAAATGATTTTAACATAACATAACACTCTTGAATGTTGAATATAGCACGGTAATTACTCTCCTTACTGGAATGATTGTGACAGGGCATTGAGAGAAGCCTGATTAAAAATGTGCTTAGTTCAAGGAGTTGCACAGCAGGTGCTGAGCGTTGCCATTACAACACGGTCGTTACAGCGACCGCGTTGTTACCACGCAATGCTATTACTACGCAAGTCATTACATCGACTTGCTGTAGATGGCGTGCTAACATTAGAAATAGTATAGTTTACTATTCCAACACCTTCCCTACTGTTACGTAGGCTGGAGTTGGAATAGTAAATTATACATTTCTAATGTCAGCGCGCCATCTACTGCAAGTCGATGTAATAACTTGCGTAGTAATGGCTTTGCGTGGTAACAACATGGTCATTGTAACGACCTTGTTGTAATGGCACGCGTTGTGATGACTCACATTGGAACGATTCATATTCGTACTGGACGCCTTCTAATTTGCAAAAAGGAAAACTGGGTATGCATAATTCAGAAATGCAACACCCTAAAATGTGATGAAGTGCATACACTGTGACCCTGCCCCACTTTGACTCGCTATTGGAGGGAGTTATGGTGTAATCTGACTTCTGTAAGTGCTTACACATTCCACCACTCAGCTAACCTTCCTTCACTCAATGACAAATCGGACTTGGATGGTTCAGACTTCCACTGCCGAAGGTGGATAGCCAGGTCACTCTCTAAAGCAAAAATGTGTCTCCTCAGGCACTGATAGTCGAACTCAGAACTCACCCATGTTGAATGATTCTCTGAACTTCCCTGACGGCCTCGTCTAAGAGCATTATCTATATGTTGCGAGATCAGGTGCACATGTTTGACTGGACAAGGGGCCCCTTTCCTGACCTAGACCAATGTGTAAAATGGTAGGACATATTACAATGTGTTATCCAGTTCACTCTAAATGGGGCAAGGGGCCTCTCTCAAAAATCCACTCCACCTTTTCCTTCCTCCTTCCCATCTCACACCGTGCCCATTGCCCCCTCCCCACCTCGCAAAAACAATTCTGGATTTTAAGATATTCTTATGAGTGTAATTTTGTTTCTGATTAACTATATGGAGGCACCCTCTGTTTTCCTCTTGCGGTATTTAGATGGATGCTCCGTCTACTTGCTTTTTATAGGTATTCACGGCTTCTTGGACACATCGGAGGGTGAGGCATGTGTATGATATTTTTGCTACTCCATTACAATGTTACTGTTTTAGCATGCTTAGGCACTGTCACACTTTTCAGAAAAAAATAAAGAAATATCGCCAAAAATAAATTAATCTTATCACTTCTAGATACATATTCTTTCTGACAACTGCCCTAGTATATATTTTGTATCTCCTTTTTTATGATGTATATCTCGTAGTCTGCCTGTAGAGCAGCTTCCCACAGATGTCAGTTGTGTAATTTCAAGAAATATTGTATCACTGATTGATCACATCTGCCGTGTGTATCATATGTGTCTGTGTTTCTATTTATGAACCTTTCATTTGGTGCATGAAGGTCATAGTCAAGAGATGAAGCGATCAATGACATGGTTTTCCATTTCTGGATATATTTTTCTTTTCCGACATGCGCCAATTTTGGGTAAACTAGAGAGAAAGGAGAAAATGCATCACTTTTAAAAGCACCCACTGGGATTAAATGTTTTATTTCTTAGACGTGGTGATGTACTCCGTTTCTGATGGTAGATGAAAGCAATAGGTGTAGCGTAAAAAAATGCATTTTTCTTAAAAGCAAAATACAACCTTTCATATGGTTGAAAAAGAAATAAAAGGCTGCCAGTATTGAAGGGCTGAGTGCAGTTTAAACAATAAACCAAGCCAGGCAACTACATCAGAATCTGTTTAAATCATGATGTGTAACCAACATTTTTAAGCTCTGTCATTTAGATAAATAAAAGAGCGGTCTAGTCAGCGAGAGGTTATGTGAGGAGAGGATGGGGGAGCTTAGTGCATCAATCCCTCTCTCCTCACTGCAGATGAGGCTTCACTTCCTCAAATTTATGACGCACAAAGGAGCGGTACAATGCAAGTGTAGTAGACAGTAGTAGGGAAAAAAAAAAAGAAGCTGTGTAGGAACTTTCTTGTGAATCAAGAAAGACTTAGGGCCTCATTTACGAGAAGTGGCGCATCGCTGCGTGAAAGCAGCGATGCGCCACTTCTCAGTGCGCCCTCCTTGCGACACCAATGATGCGTCATATTTACAATATGACGCATCATGTCGTAAGGAAGGACAGATACGTCAGTATAACTGACGTATCTGTCAGCACAAAAAGTGGCACATTCCTGGAGTTGTGTCGGAAGCCTGACGCAACTCCAGCAATGTTCCTATCACATGGGGCAAGCCCCATGTGAAAGGGCCTGCGTCACTCTTACGCCTGCCATGAGGCAGGCTTAAGGTTGTGACGCATTGGTGTCCTAGAAGTAGCGCAGCAAAATCTCATAGATTTCACTGCGCCACTACTACGACCCTTTCTTGCGGGGGATCGCCCACCCAGCATACATTATACCTGACGCAGGTATAATGTAGCGCAGGGGCTTACGAAGTGACGCATCTGCCTAGATGCGTCACTTCGTAAATATGGCGCAACATGGCGCATTATTTACGCCACCTCTGCATTACTAAAAGTAACGCAACGGTGGTGCAAAACTGGCACAAGGGACTCATAAATAAGCCCCTTAGATATCAGGTGGTGTGACCTATCTCAGTCGCATTCACGACTTACTAATGAATTCTGGGAGTAAACCAGGAGTAAACCAGGAGTAATCCTGGCTTATTCCTGACTTAGTCTTGGGGAAAGCCAACAGTAATATAAGTGTAAGTTGCAATAAAATTGTTGTGAATCAGGCGTAAAGTGCTCTCCTTTATGGGCCATGCAGTAGGACTAATGTGGGGAAATGCAGTTTGTATGCCCATTTTAGCACTATCGCCTATAGGGCTCTGAGTGCCTGTTTAACAAGAATTTTCTATCACTTACTTCTAGATTACTTGTTGCTTACTTTTGAATTGCAGCAGTGGGCCAGGAGTGCAACAAGAGTAAGCCTCTGAAATAAAGGGGATTGAGGTAAGATAAATCCATTTATTAGAAACACAACATCCATGGACTGATCACTGTTGCCGTTAGAATGAACGGAATCCCAATGGCAGTTAAAGTACAACATTCCAACGGGGGCGGGAGAAAGAAAAATTAAAGAAAGGGGGGGTAAGGGCAAACCAGCATAAGGAATAAAGAGAAAGACAAAGAAGTACATAATAAAGTGGCAAAAATACAACAGCCTCATCTACTCAAGGCAAATCATTGTAATTCAGGACCATTGTGTGCATTGAACTTGCTTCAATTTCAGCTAGACAAAACCGGCAGGATTGTACCTGAATAAAAAGAAAACATGACAACTTTTATTATGCACATTACTTACCATTTTTTCACCATCTCTAAATGGGATGAAAAAGCACATCTAAAGAGCACCACAAACGTTATTTATGATGTGGTGTTTTGTATTTAGGGAGGACCTAGCCTGGAAGTTCGAGCTAGACTGTTCCCATGAGGCATAGGGTCAAGACTGTTTTGCATATGGCTGGGTCCAAATTGGGGTGGCGAAGTGAGCTAAAGAACGATGATGGATTTAACCCAGATCAGTGACTGGGGGACAGTGTTCGAAAAGTTTCAGCACTCTGTCCATCATCTCCTTGTGTTTTCTTTGTTTGCCCTAAGTTGGCAGGGTATGCCCAGACATGGGTCCCTTGCTCACTTTGCCACTGGATTCAAGCTAGCCTGGCTGATGAGGGGTGTTACCCCAAAACTGGTCCCAGGATGCTAGTTTCTGGTCCAGGGAAGATCTGGCCTGGCAGTTCGGGCTGTACTGTTCCCATGAGGCACTGGGTCGAGTCTGATTTGCATATGGCTGGTTCCAAACTGGGGAGGCAAAGTGAGTTAACCAATGATGATGGATTCAATCCAGATGTCTCGTTGTGCCTTGTTACACGGCTGGCTGCTTGGAGTAACGGCAGCTTCCACCTCCACCTGAAGGGAAACATTTCTCCAATTTGGAACCGTGCCAGCTTCAAGTGTCACAGTCTTTTACCGACAGGGAGGATAGTGGTTTTGCACTCATGAAGGTGCCAATGGGTGCCTGAAGGCCTAATCTGGAGGGACGAAACCAAGTAACTGTCTCCTTCTGCTTTAGAAGGTCCCAACAATCAAATCAAAGTGTCGCCAGCGGGTGCAACGCAGATCGTTGGCTGGTCTAGTTTGAGTGGCTAAGGAGCTTGGTCACAAGGCGTAGTCAAAACCTGTGATTTCTTGACCAAAAATGTGAAAAACGCATATATAGTTGTATTCTGTGACATGAACATGGGATATCCGATACGCATGGAAAGCAGGCATGAGGCTCATCACCTTATCCCTTAAGCAACCTTTAAACAATAAGAAGCACTCACATTGAGAAACACCCAAGAAAGCAGACCACAGGAATCAAATTTCATGCCCAGAAAATGCTACGAAGTATGTTTAAAATGGTCCTTTTTTATCGGAAGAGCAATTAGAGTAACTAAAATATGCATTCATCTTCTAACAGTGTCTATACATGTACCTTTGGTGTACAGACCAAGGGCCTTATATAGAGTTTGGTGGATAGAGTATTCAGTCAAAAATGTTGCAAATGCCCTCCCATCTGTATTACAAGTGCATTCTATACTATGGCACTTATAATCATAATAATCCACATTTGTAAAGCGCGATCAATCACCAGTAAGGGTCTCTAGGCGCTGGGGGCCGTCTGGAAGATTAAGCAAGCTATTGCCCAGAATCACATGGTGCTGGGCTAATCTGCCGTCGGCGCCGGGGATTGAACCGTGATCCCCAGATTCCGGAGTCAGTCGCCCTGGCCGCTTTTGATGGAGTATTCTATTTGCCAATATTTAAATAAGGCCCTAATTGGACTTCAAGGAACATACCACAGTTCCAATACAGTCTGTTTAATACAGTCCCATTGTCCCTACAAAGAAAAAGTGTTTTATTGACTATATACTAATGTAACATAAAGACCAGGATGCATGTTCACCCCCCCAAGGGATTCTTAATACCATCGACACATAACAGATGTATATTATTACACTACTATAATGGTACTCATTTTATTGACTGTGAAATGATTAATAGTCGAGTAAAACCTTTGAGATTTGAAGTTAAGACAGCGAGGTAAAATATACTCCTTTACAGTTCCAATAGCCAACGAGCCATCACATCCAGCAACTTCAGAGGGTACACGTTCATTCTTAGAATTACCTGATTAATGCATGTTCCTCAATCCTCCACAATATACCCAAGTGAAATATGTTTGGGTTATATTCTGCATGGAAGTGTGTTTTTCTCTATTCAATGGAACGTTGATGATGTAATATTCTTCATAGTGCTGTCCTGCCTTGCGTGGGAGTTCCAAGCTAGTCGATTGGTGATAGCTGGTGAGGCAGAACTGTGTTGTGGTTGTTTCAGTAACAATGGCTTATACAGTCACTAAAATCTTGTCTTCCATGCAAGATTTGGCAATGAGGACCAGTGCACCCCCAGGAGCAGCCTTGTGGTCATGGAACCCACTGTGTGTCTACTATACAGTGAGCCAAATGCCAGTGTTTAATTGTTTTACTGGCCTCTCTGCTCTAAAGACAGGAAGACAGAGACAACATGAACAGGCAGGAAGATGACAGCTTATGGCTACACCGCAACATGTATCATAAATATTTACAGAGTGAGCACTGTAACTTCTACAACGCCCTTGTGTTTCTGTGTGACTATATCTATTTCCAGCAAGAGGGTAAGTGCAATTGACCTTACCTTTGTAGTGTGCTCCTGTTAGAATTGTCGAGCTGTGAATGCAGTGCATAAAGACTTTGGCTGTGTCCACCGGGTTCTGTGGTTTTCTTTGCAGTGTTAATCAGAATGTCATAATTGACAATGACCCTTTCCCCTACATTAATTTATTGGTCTTCCTATTTAAAGGAAGGAGATTCTTTGGTAGATTAGATTTAAAAAATATGCGCCACCATAATAAACTACAAGAAGAGTCCAAGCCACTTACAGCTATTATAACCATGGAGGGTACTTTCCAGTTCACTAGGATGCCATTTGGGCTATCATCCGCTGCAAACGTCATTGAAAGGATGATGAGTGAGGTATTTAGAGGATTGGACAATGTTAAATCTTTTCAGGATGACCTCCTAGTGTTTGGTAAAACCATTAAGGATCATAATTACCCTCAAGCAGGAGTTGGACAGACTTGAGATATCTGGGTTTACCCTTAAGAAGGAGAAATGCAAATTTCCAGTGGTTGAATATCTTGAGTACAGTCTTTCAAAGGCTGGTGTGAGATCAAGGAGAGATCTGTAAAAAGCTATAAGAAATACTCCTGAGCGTCAGGATAAAGATATGTTGAGGTCTCTTTTTGGGATTGTTGGGAATGGCCCTTTCTGGGGTGCTTTCCCTTGACATTCTGCTCTTATCCCACCTGGTTTCTGCTGATCTATGTGCTAAACTTAGGCCTTTGACCACTTTTAACATTGCCATTCAGAGCCAAGGTTCTGTGCTTGTCATATACATACTGGTAATTGGTGTATACAGTATTGGCTGATTTGAGTTAGCTGTAAGTCCCTTGTCTAGGGGTAAGACATATACCTAGGACATGTAACTCAAAAGCTCCTCCGTGAGCCTGCAGCACTGGTTCTGTCACCCACGGAGATAGCTCTTCAAATGTGCCACAGGTTTGTCCTGGCGGACCCTGTGTGTGCAGGTTACGGTTACTAAGCTTGGCATTTAAAAAGCTACTTGCCAAGGTTCTATATGTCTCTCGCTGCATCGGAATACTCCCTGGTGGCAGGGTGGTGTGTCAGGAAGAGGCAGGGCATGGACACCGGGTGCTCTACATGCATGGGTAGTGAATGGCACCAGATGGTGGGTTCGGTAGGGTGGGGCCTGCTTTTCCCATTGGTTAACATGGGAACCACTAGAAAGGATATTTAGCAGCATTTCCTTCGCGCAGAAGCTTTGCATTATAGTGCGAATCTTCTCCAGTCGTGCGAGTGTATTCGACATTACTAATGTGGAAATGCCACTTTGGGAAAGTGGGCATTTCTGTGCTCGTGGTTCTGTGTGCCTGTCAGCCTGTCTCCAATCCACATGTAGGTGCTGGAGGGACAGTAACATCTGTGCAATCCTGTAGAAGGCCATAAACTAGAGGCTCAAGGGAAACTGCTGATCTCTGACACTGAGAAACCTACCTGGGAGAGATACAGGGGTCATTGGCAACTGGATTCCAAGGAGCAGGGTCTTGGCCCCACTAAAGATATTGACCAAGCCTCCCAGGGTATGATGGCAGACTAGACAAAATGTAGAGAGGGCCTGTGCATTTCAAAGGGGGACTTTTGAACTGATTGCATCTTCAAAGGTCATTATCAGTATTATTACTGAGGCTCTGCCCTCAAGAAATAGCAATGCTTTGGGATTGCAACCACACTACGCTGGTTCGATGTTGGGACATTGACAAGAGGAACCATTACGGCAGGAGAGACTGCAACTGGATTATCCACAGACTTGTGGTGGCCTGGGGATTGTCATGCTCCAGGAATGGGATTATCACCTGGTGGATTTTGCCAGGATATTGCTGACCAACAGATAAATGCCAACTGTCTTGACCGGGGTCCCTAAGCACCCTCCAAGGGTCGGTTGGCTGGACTTCTGTCTACGACATACTAAGGACACAAAGGAGCTCCATGTTTCCACAAGATAATAAGGACTGCGCAGGGTGTGGCAGAAACGGGTGGAAGAGATTGTTGGTTGGGACGAAGACTATCCTGACGTATGCCGTAGTAACACTGTGCTGCAGAGCGTGCTTGTAAAGATCAGCAGCCCACCTGGGGTGCCAGAACGTGACACGTTCAAGGAGTGCTGGGGAAATTTAACAAGACCTAGGGATCCTTGTTTGAAACTGGAAACCTGTACGTGTACCTAGCTTGTACTCCATAGCGTCAGGGTGTCCGGGGTGTGTTGGGGGCATCTGCCAAGTCTGTGGAACTTGAGTTAGAAGCCTAGACTGTCTTTGGCCTCCAGATTGGGATGTCAACAGTGCCTGACATCGCAGCCTCTGTCTGAGTTCACCGTCTCCCTCTCCCCGAACCTATGCCACAAGGTACTCTGTTGTTGAGAACATCGTGACTGGACCAGAGAGGTCTCCTTGTGCCTTGCGTGCACCCACGGCTGGCTGTCTGGAGCAACGGTAGCTTCCACCTCCACCTGAGGGGAAACAGTTCTTCAATTTGGAACCGTGCCAGCTTCAGGTGTCACAGTCTTTCATCGACAGGGAGGATAGTGGTTCTGCACTCGTGAAGATGCCATTGGGTGCCTGAAGGCCAAATCTGGAGGGAGGAAACCAAGTAACTGTCTCCTTCTGCTTTAGGAGGCCCCAACAATCTAATCAAAGTGTCACCAGCAGGTGCAATGTGGATCGTTTGCTTGTCTAGTTTGAGTGGCTAAGAAACTGGGTCACGAGGCGTAGTCAAAACCTGTGATTTCTTGACCATTACAACTATAAGGTGTATGTGATACTGGGAATGTCATGTTTTTTGCTAATGTGCTGCGTGAAAGTGGAATACCTCTTCACAGCTCCGCAAAACGGTAAAACATCTCAGCGAGCACACAGAAATTCCGCGAACACGTTAATTGCTTGTTCCAGCCATTAGCGATGCTTTTTTCCTGTTCGCGAACGCTGTTTGCATGCTCGGGGGAAATATCTTGCGAACAGAGTTGGTAACTGAACTTGTGACGGAGTGATAGAGGGATCATGGTGAGGTGTGGCATACTGTATGTGTGGGTTTTATTAGACCGCTTGGTGGTGTTGGAGGAGAGCTCAAATTAGCATTAGTCATGGGGGATGTTCATTCCAAATGGCAAATTGTGAAGTGCCTTCAAGAAATTACAATGAAAGCTAGGATTAAGGCCATAGAAGTGGATTTCAGGGAAGAAGGTTTTCCTTTTAAATTGATCATGGATAATGATACTCAGTTAGTATCAGCTAAGATTAGAACATTTTGGGGAGTTTGTGAGATGAAGCACTCATGTACCAGCTTGTATAATGCACAGGCCAATGGTATTTTAGAAAGTGGTAACCGTTTGGTGACGGGGCAATTCAGATGGTGGTGGCCAATGGGAAGGATGTAAAATTGGTACAGAGGAAGAAAACTGGCACAAAAATGTTACAAATATGTTACCAGCTTGGTTGAAGTCTCTATCTGAAGAAGGGGAGGATTCTTCTTCTGGGAAAGGATGAGATGGTACAACTGAAATGGGTGATTTGGTGAAGCTGAAGTCTGGCCATGCAGAAGGTGGCCTAAAGTAGTTCTGTGGATCGGTTATGGTTAAAGAGTTACATGAGTATTTTTTGGTGCTGGTGAGGACTTATAAGGTACATGCATTCCCCGCCCATACACATATATCTATAATCTGCAAATAGATTCAGAGCCATATACCTAAACTCCTAGGTAGAGATGGATCAATTCCATGCTGTGTAATCACTTTATCTCATCACGCATTCGCACAGTCACTATGCTTTTTTGCTGTATAGTACATACGCCTAACCACAACAGCTCCTGATATAACCAATACCCAGCCAACTCTCAATCATGGAATGCACCCTGCCCATGCTACAAATATTTATGGAAGCCGTCTCTCTAAAACTACCTTTAACGTTCCATCTTGCAGTTCTCCAACTGACTTTAATGCATAATTAAATGTATTTCCTTTTACAGGTGTTCTCACCCTACATGTGTTTAGTCCAACCTACTCACGCTCTCTTGTATACTTTGCTTTTGCGTGATGTGGTTAGCCTGTGTAAATTCACAGTGGAACCTTCCATTAACCATAGACTGGCTGTTTGGAGGATGCTAATATTCCTTTTTAATGTATATTCAATTACTAATTAACTGTTGTTATGGTTATCTCTAAATGAGCCAGGCAGCATCACCTTGTGGTAGACTGTCACAAGTGCCGATGTTGACAATTAAGTGCCAGTGCCAAGAACCGGAAACCACTGGATCAAATTAAGCACTGCCCGATCAACTTGTAATTGGGCACATAGTAGTAGTATTACCTTCCATTATGCTGTATTTATGCATAAGCCATTCTCAACTCAAAATGTGACTTGGGTGTCTACACTGTGACCGGTGTACAGATGGGTCTCAATAATGGGAACATATACCCCTGGTGTTGTACCTGTATGCAGTTAACTGCCATTTGTGAATACATGAGCAATAATATACAGCAAAGACATCCATCTTGAGTGTGATATTACCCTTTGTGCACACGTTTTCTGGGCAATTGCCATCAAGTACAATCTGGCGGTGAGAGAAAGTCACAAAATGAGTTTATGTTTATTACTGTATAAATGACCACACAACAAAGCACCTCCTTGCGCTCTTCCACCAGGTTCTAATGCCATCGCTCTGTTCTCTCAGTAGTGGGCTCAGGCTTTGTAGTGCACATTACTGACTAAGTGGCACATTTACCAACAAATCATGCAGTACAGCAAGCCACCTTGCTGCGCTGTGTGATAGGTAAAAGTCAACAATACGCCGTACTTAACTTTATACAGCACATTCCTGTTGTTTCCTTTCTGCTGGCACACATTCTGCTGCCTGGCACCAGTGCAGGCACCCTTGCACCTTTGTTTAAGCAGGATTGTTTTTTGTACAGTAAGGGGCACTTTCCTGCAGAAAAACAATCCTCTGAGGCAATTTTCTCTTTCTATGTGCGTTGCAGAAAGCAGCACAGATAGTAAGAGGGAAAAAAGAGGAGAAATGCAGATATTTTCCCTCACCTGGGAAAGCGTAGCATTATGACCCATTCCCAGTTCTACCAGTAATGGTAAATCTTGAAGGTGCCGAAACCATGGGTGGGTACGTGGGAACACCCAAACGCAACCCATGGAGCTCTTCCCTGATCTAGAGTAATGGAATACAGCCTTTTGCACTGCGTAGCATTACTCTAGATTTATCAAACTACGGAGGGCCTGCAAGGTGGCCTTGCATGGCTTAATAAATCTTAATTAGTATTTGCACCGCCTTTGAGCTCCATTGCATGGTGCAAAGGTGAGGCAACTACTTGATAAATATACTCCTAATTCTAAATATTAAAAAGAAGGAAAACAAAATTAACACTGATTGTTTCACAAGGCCATGATGAAATTTAAATTATCTGACATAATTTCTGGAAGTTCATGTTACGCTCATTATTCCTGAAATTATGCCATTATGCCACGTTGTATAAGTACATTATTGTTCATGGAAATTATAGCACAGTAGCAAGAGAATAATACAAACAAGTGCAACGCGACCAGCTGTTGTTCGCGGCAATTGTGTTTTCGCCGTATGTTTTAACATAAAATATGTCCCTGTTTCAAAAATTGACAGGAGGCTGCATTTGGTGCTAACATGTAGTGCTAAGTGGAGTATTAGCATTTCACATAATTCTGCATAATTTCACACAATTTTCTCAAAATTTCACGTTATTATGCACAGAAAATTACACAAACTTTGCACACCACTACCTTCCCCCCAAAAATTCTTATCTGACATAAATATAACAATGTACCACGGTGTGACCAATGTTTTTTTTTTCATAGAATGCTCGTCATTTTCTATGGTTTCAGCTTCCCAGTAAAACTGAAGAATTGTCGAGTTAGGTCACACCCAGGGGGCAGTTTGTTCCTGGCTGAAATTCTTCACTAGTTCAGCATTTCAGACAGCACACAGAAAATAGCATGCCGCCAGTTGACACTGTGACCAGGGAAAATATCTCAAATGCACTGAATTTCGCGTAGATAAACAGTCTATAAACAGTAGTAGAGCTTGATTAATGGCTTTCTTGCAACAGAATATCTTTCGGATTTTTTGCAAAGTGAACAAACGTTGAACCATATTACTCGTGTCAAATTCCTGTTCCGCTTGCTAAATATCTTGACCTCAGTTTGTCAAGTTTGCTCATTGCAGAGCTGACCTAGTTGCCTGGAGGTCAGCCCTTTCAGTTAAAAACATGTATTTTGAGGTGCTAAAACTCGAGCTGCAGAGCCATCAGTCAGTTCCGATCTGTTGAATGTGTGATGCAGCTTATCACCACCACAGATCCCTGGTGTGATGTTGGTCATGAGGTGAAAAGGAAGCGTTCACAGGTCTAAACAAGTACAGACAAACTAAATCACACATCCTGGGGTGCGACTGAACAGAACTGACGTGATATATAGCAATAGTCACCCAAGGTTCCTAGTTGGCATATCGGGTCGTCGTTGTTCTGCAAATCTTTTAAAGTCATGTGATGAGAAACGCAGTGCTAAGGGCAGATTTGCAAAGTTTGCACCCAGAGCAGAAACCAACTTTTCTGTGATGCTTTGTGCAAGATACAGAGCAAAGCCACATCTATTAAGACTGGCCAGCTGCTGGTATCATGCCTTGCTGAGGCACTCAAACAAGCCTCCGTTGTGCACACATATGGGGCTTATTTACAAGCCCCTTGAGCCACCTGTAGGTCACCTTTTCCAGTAGCGGTGCGTGGAGGGAGTGACGGTGAGGCAGTGAGGCGGGGCGGGGGAGGGGCAGGGTGGTGAAATGTAAACACCGGAATATGGATGAACGGAGGTAAGTACACATTTAAATAAATAAAACGAATTCCTTTGCGTGCGCTGCATCGCAAAATGCGATGCAGCACGCGCATGGAAATTAGTTTGACTTATTTAAATGTGTACTTACCTCCGTTCACCCATATTCCGGTGTTTACATTTCACCACCCTGCCCCTCCCCCGCCCCGCCCCGCCTCACTGCCCACCGTCACTCCCTCCACGGACCGCTACTGACCTTTTCCCATATTAAAAGTGATGCAGCGGGCAAGGGTCTTGCAAATAAGGCACACAGCCTCCTATCATGACGAACAGGTGAGAGTGCGCTGTCCATAATAGAATTTGTACTGGAGGCATACCCTTCCAGGACACATTCCTATGCCTAGTAAAACTCAGAAGAATCACACAAACAGGATGTGTGCTGTGCACTTCAGCACGCGCAATGTAAGGGCTGTTTTAAGAAATTAACTTAAGTTCCCTGACACATACAGTATCAAACGTTATATCTAAAGCAAGTATTTTTATCTAACATGTCAAAGGTTTGACAGTCATAATTCCTGGATTGTATTTTATATAGTTCTTGTATAAAGCAACATTCCATATATTCACTTTCTTCTTGCAATGCTATTTTAGTATGCAGTGTATTGTTTTTGCTGGTTGTGAGTTTTCCTAAAGGAGGGTAGCGCTGTACATGACTATGGTCTTGTATTGATTGATTGATTGATTGGGGTACTTATAGAGCGCAACTATCACCCTACGGGCATCTTGGCGCTTGCATTGGGAACCCGTCCTGGTTTTTCCCTGTAAGATAACCCGTATTGGGTATTCCCAAGGTGAAAGCCAGGCATCCCGCCGCGGGGGGCCGTTGTGGAGATTAAGCAGGCTTGTTGCCCAGAGCTGCATAGTGTGAACTCATGCTTAGAGTGGGCACCGAAGCGAGAATTATCGAGGCCGTGGACAATTGGGTTCTGGACCCTGCCGCGTCGGGAATCGAACCCAGGTCCCGGGCCTGATCTCTGCTTCAGGGTATGCCTCCTCTAACCAGTGAGCTACACTTCTCCACCCACTTATTCACCCACTGCATGCGAGTGTGTGTGATCAGAGAATGTTGTTCATGTAGACCATTGTCCAATAGCTTTGTTTATTCGAAAAGGAGACATCAGAGAAGTTGACTTATTTTCACCTACCATCACCAGGGCCAGACTGGCCATAGTGGGCATCGGGCGTTTTCGCAGGAGGCTGGAAGGGTAGGGCCCGGTTTTTCAGCAGCAGGGGCAGGTTTTGTTACTAGAGGCGGTTTTGCAGTGGCACTGCAATGTCGGCCCTCAGTAACAAAAGCAGCAGTGCACACTTGGCAATTCCCGGTCACCCCCTCCTTATGCCGCTGCCCCACCCCCCAGCTGGTCCACCAAATTGCCAGGGCTGCGTTAGGTTCCCAGTCTAGCCATGTCCATCACACCCTTGTGACTTACATTTACAAGCTTTAGATTTCACTGGCGATGTAAGTACCAGTTTATCTATGGCTCAATTTCAATATCAGTGTCTCTCTGTTCCAGATTGCATTACACCAACCCTTCAGGGGACCTCCATGACACACTCTGCCAAGGCCAATTCATATTTGTGAGATATGGGAAATACCTGGGCCACTCACTACATTCTGGTGGAGGGGGCATCATTTTGTGTTATCTAACTATGCGTACACAATCGTAGTAGAGTGTTTGTTTTCCCTGTATCCCAGTCTGACCATCTCTGTATCCCAGGGTCTGATTCGGTGTCTCCCTTGGCATTACCAGGGGAGCATCTTCCTGTCTTAATGGCTGCATCTCCATGCCCCAGATGTATCTGAGTCATTCAAATAGGTTTTGTACGCTTCCCAGGCGACAAACGCCCATAGGGCTCAAAGGGCTACACACCCCCCATCATGTGTGTCAGTGTTAGAAATGGGATTTCTGGTTGGCTAAGGCTTGCGCCAAAGTCAGGCAGAAACCACCACTCTAGTCAGGGCAAGGAAGTTACACGCCAAAGATAACCCCTGCTCAACCCCTTGGTAGCTTGGTACGAGCAGACAGGCTTATCCCTGAGGCGATGTGTAAAGCGTTTGCGCACGCACCCAGCAACAACACCCAAGGCCCACCACAAAGGAAACTCCACACAAGGTATTATATAAAAATAACCTTTGTATTATACACAACACGTTAGATAAAAACACACACTTTACAATGTGCCAACAGGCACGGGCAGAATTTACAAGGGATTATATATACAGGGGACAGGGCCACATGGACCACTGTCAGGAATTAGCACTCTTTAGAAATAGCACTTAGAACGTAGGAATAATATTTTAGAACATAGCACATACAATCACTGTAGCACTAAAAATAGAACATATAGCACACAACCAGTAACTACTGGTAACCAGAAAGTACCACCTACGCAACCCTAACCACCTTTAGGAATATCACGCAGGGAACTAGGACCTTACTAGTACCACCTGTACTAAGGAGAAAACAACCACCTAAGTATCACTCTACCTGTAGGGGTCTAAGCACATAAACACAGGATGCATAAAATACATTTAGAGGTGTAAAACAAAGCACATGACGCATAAACACATTCAGAGGTGCAGGAAAGGAACAATAACGCAAACCTTACATTAGCCACCACCTGTGGCAGTCCCTAGGCCAACTGGCCTTGTCGGGGCAAGGACGCCCTGCGTCCCAGCAAAGTCAGGGGCAAGACTGCGCAGGAGGCGCAGTCCAAAACTCCGAGTCAGGGCGAAACTGTGCACGCCGTCAGGGCAAAGCGCCACGGGCCCCAACCTAAACGTCGCAGCTGCCCACTAAGTGCTGGGCAGCTGGGAAAATACTTGGGCACCACGGTGCCTTAGGAGCCTTCTCTGGGCTCTGAAATGCCCCCCGATAATGGGGGAGCCTCGTGGGCTCTACAAAATGGTGGGGCCTCGTTGGAGCCTCAGGCTCTATAAACTAATCGTGGCCCCGGAGTCCCTCTGGACATTAAACAGATAATTTCCCACGTTGGAGTCTCGACTGGACTCTAGACCATCGAACAAATGCCCCCTTTATTACAGTGGCCCGCTACGGCGGTGCCGCTGCCAACACTGGCCCCCCTCGTGGGAGCCTCACGGGGCCCGTGAAACAATGCCCCCTTGGACGTTGGAGTCCAGCTCGGGGGACTCAGCAGGATCAACGAAGGCCCCTGAGCCTTGCTGGCTCTACAACAACTGGGGGGGGGCGCGTTGCAGGCTCGTCACTGAGTGTGAGCTCCGTTGGAGCGCACCAGCGCTCAGTTACAAGCAGGCTGTCCCGTGCACCCTCCCGCACTCACCGGGTAGACGAGGCTGGCTCCGGTCGCGGTGGGAGGCTCTCTGTTCCCCTTCGGCGGCGCTGCTCCCTTCCGCTTCTCTTTCGGTACGAGGGCAAGGGCACCGGTGCGCAGGGTCGGCTCCTGCCCGCTCCGGGGCCCACAAGCAGCCGCGAGCCTCTGGAAGGAGGCGGGGTAGGCTCCCGCCCTCCTAGTTCCGATTCCGGTTGTCCCGGAGGCCCGCCCCCGGCTCGCCTGACTTCCTGGTCGGGAGCCGGAGGGCGAGGAGTTTTGTAAAGCTCGGTGATAAGAGGGGTAGGCTCCCTCGAAATGCAATATACGGCGGGGTGGGCACCCGCCGTGTAATTAAGACAAATAAGCGGGGTGGGCACCCGCCAACGACCACAGCAATGTCCCTGGCAGGGTGGCACCTGCCAGGGGACTTCAGGACCAGTCCTAGAACGGGGCAAACGCCGGGTGGGCACCGGCTTTCAAAAATAAAGCGCTCCTGAGCGCTAAAGGCAAGAGTAAAAGCGCTCTAGAAGTGCTGGGGTCCAGAATAAAGCGCTCCTAGCGCTATGAAACAAATGAAAGCGCTCCCAGGCGCTTAAGGATAAAAACCAGGTCCAGAACAAAGTCTTCAGAGGTGGGGGGTCAGGACTGGGCCCAGGGGCCAGCTCACAGGGCCCTCCAGCAGGGAGGCAGTCCCCAGTGGCGGTCTCTCCTGGCACCCAGCAGCAGCAGCCCCCCTCAGGTAAGATCCTGGCAGAGAACAGTTTCTGTGGGGACACAGCCCCATTTTTATACAGGCCAACCCTTTGTTCTGGGTTCAGGGTGAGGGGGAAAACCAGTCGCAGCTGGTTGGGGAGCACCCTTGATGTGCTCAGCCCCTCACTCTATTCACTGGGAGGGCTAGGGTCGTCAGTCGCACCACAGGGGGCGGGGCCAGCATTGTGTTTGGAAAACCCTGTCCTATTCAGGACCCAGGTGGACTCCTCCCACCCATCTAGCTGCTGATCTCCCCATTCACCACTGGGTGACTCATCCTGACTCTGGGGAATCCCTAGCCCGTCACATGACACGACCAGCCAATCACGCGACAGACACACTGCACACAGAAGTGCCCACTTCTAGAAGTGGCACTTCCACACTAGGTACATGCACGCCGCACACATCATCGCGCAGCATTCACTCCCACGAGTCCGCACATACCAAACTCGGGCCTGCACACCCCACGCATCAGGAACTACTAGGGACACATACATTCCCCATGCATTCCTATGGGAGGGCAGGCCTATCTCACCACATGCACTCAGAGCACGCACGCACTTTACCCTGGGACACAGGGAAAGTGCGCAGAAACCAAACAATCACCACACCAAGTCACCAGTAAAAATCACAAAAGTTCAGGGGTGAACCTGCCAGAAGGGCCAAGTCCAACAGTCAGCCTGGGCTAAGACAGCTTCCAGGGCAGGCTGGTCTAGCGACCATCTTATTGCAGCTGCACCCAAGTACTTCACAGGTCTTTCAAGGACCATTTACTTGCTAACGAGGCTTTGTTGTGTTTTCACCCCTTATTAGAGCCCCTGCTGGAAGAATTAGCCCCCCTCGACATTTTTATCAGCCCCCCCCCGTAATTTGGCTCTAGTTGCGCCTCTGGTATGTCCGCTATCTCTGTCTAACAGTGTCTTCCTTGTCACGGTTTAAGTGTGCTCCCTCTTTCATTGCCTGAGTACTTCCTCTCCCTGTGCCTGTACAGTCACTGTTTAATTGTGCCTCTGTATATCTCTCTTTGTCCAAGTGTTAGCTCCCTCTACCTTGTGTGACTTTCTTCCTGTTCTAGAATAGTGTCATGAGTAATTAAAATGTGGATATAGCAACGCAGTCAAATCATCAGCACCCTGGGAATTTCTAACAACTACTTTACAATCATAAACACACGCACATACAAGGCAGCTCAGACATTCTGTAGAGACGACCATACTAGAGAACAATCACAGTCTCCAAGAGAACACAAAACAAACTCTGTCTGGTCTGTGACGTAAAGCTCAAGACCTCTCTGTAACATATCATATAACATAACATTTATGTTCTGTTTCTTTTTAGCTAGAGTCCTGTCTTTTTTGCTCTGTCATGAAATGTATCTTGTTTCAAGGGCGATGACTCTGCCTTATTTTTATGCACAGCTCCACACTGCTATATAAGGCGCCTCCCTCATTAATATATTCATGCAAATATTTGTAAAGCCATGCCGGAGTTGTGTCCTTAAGCTTATCTGGCTGAAATCTAGTGCTACGACCGGACTGTCGGAGTCCAGACATGATAAAACACACTCATGTTTGTATCATTACAACATTCTCAAAGTACAAGGGAGGAATACATGAGTCACTGGATCCACCAGTCAGAGATGAGTCACTATATTCCATAATATGTGCTATTTTTACTGTCTGCGTTAGGCTGTCCAGCAATATAATACACTGTTCAATATTGAAATATTTGGAAAAAGTAGCACGTTATGGATATGTTTTTCGAATGTCACTGTTCATTCTGTACAGAGTTAGCACATGAAATTGTATGTCTCAATAGGGAGAAAATGAACTACGATCATTTGGTGCTACCAAGATATTCTAGACACAATTTCGACAAAATGATTTGAAGGTCAGTATATGTACACAATGATATATATTTACCATTCTTAGCATCACACCCAGGCACCTTGAAAATAAATGTATCGTCAAGGAAAACCTATACTAACCTTGTCGATAATGAAGTTGTCGATATTTTTGCGACGATGTTCTGGTAGCACATTATTAAGTAGTCGTTCCTATTGCCTGCAGACCACGTCCTGGAGAACCTTTGCTGCCCGTAACTGGCGAACTCTTGTTGTTGACCTGGGAGCCCGTGTGCTCGGTCATTCTTCCTCCTGTTGGGCGCTAACAACCTGGTGGGGAGAGCTGACGCCCTGACACAGGGAGCGGGACTGCGAGGACCAGAAGTGCTAGCGCCTGGATATCGCGCGCACCTGGTGCCTCTTCCCGCCCCCTTCTCCCTGCATCCTCAAAACGACTCGCGGCCCCCGCTCCACGGGAGCCGCTCGTAGTCGTTCCTATTGCCTGCAGACCACGTCCTGGAGAACGTTTGCTGCCCGTAACTGGCGAACTCTTGTTGTTGACCTGGGAGCCCGTGTGCTCGGTCATTCTTCCTCCTGTTGGGCGCTAACAACCTGGTGGGGAGAGCTGATGCCCTGACACAGGGAGCGGGACTGCGAGGACCAGAAGTGCTAGCGCCTGGATATCGCGCGCACCTGGTGCCTCTTCCCGCCCCCTTCTCCCTGCATCCTCAAAACGACTCGCGGCCCCCGCTCCGCGCGGGCCGCTCGTAGTCATTCCTATTGCCTGCAGACCACGTCCTGGAGAACCTTTGCTGCCCGTAACTGGCGAACTCTTGTTGGTGACCTGGGAGCCCGTGTGCTCGGTCATTCTTCCTCCTGTTGGGCACTAACAACCTGGGGGGGAGAGCTGACGCCCTGACACAGGGAGCGGGACTGCGAGGACCAGAAGTGCTAGCGCCTGGATATCGCGCGCACCTGGTGCCTCTTCCCGCCCCCTTTCTCCTCCTACATAGGCAGGCCTCTGGACGCAACGCGGGACGCGCGCGAAGACCGGGCAAAGAGCGGGCCCTCTGAGGCCCTCCGAGGACCTACGAGACTGGACTGGACCCGTCCCCCTGGCCAAACTGTGATTTAAAAGAACTCAGCGTACAGTAAGTTGCTATTACACTCTATCGCTACGTCATCTACTTGTCAAGTTTATAACATGTCCTCGATTGTGCTGAGTCCGACAATAACGGTGGCTGATAGAGTGGGGACTTCATTGAATGGCACTCTGGATAATTATATTATTAGAACACCATCCGGAGGCTCAACAGAACTTTCACTCGCAGAGCGCCGACGCTCTATTGAAAATATTAAGAATAGGGCACTGTCTGAGCCTAACCCCGTAGCCATTCCTAACAAAGAGTTAGCCCCAGACCTAGCTAATGATACCTTATTCACAGATGGTGTACCTCTTTTGCTGAGAGATTGTGAAGTGCCCAGCACTTATTCTACTGGAATAGACATTCCAATCTCACCACATAATCCTTTTTGCACTCCCAGTACTTCTGGAGTTCTGATTGCTGTGACACCTATTCCTCCCAACACCGTACGAGAAAGGTCTAAGAAACCTGTACAAACTACAAATTATGGTCCACCACCTACCAAGAGGAGACGCAAAAGGATGGAACCTTCCAAGCAGAAGCTGAGTTCTACTGACTTTGGGAAGAAGGCTATCCCCTCTAGTACTAATGTTATAGCTGCTGCAGTTCCCATGGACGTGACTGGAATGGATAATGCTACCATATCATTGCTAACTTCTGCACATACAGAGGGGGAACATAGCACTAAACACAGCTTGGAGGATAATGGGTCTAATACAATACACACCAGTAATCTTTTGGATAGTATTGAGATGATTACGCGAACTTACACTCTAGCAATAGTGGAAAGATTGAAAAATATGGAGAACAGATTAGGGAAAATAGAAGCAGACTTGGGTAGGAAGAGAAGCCCTACTAGACAAAAAGCTAATTTAGAGCCCAAACTGGTCTCAGTTCCTTCCCTAGCGGCTAAATCCGCCATTAACTCTCGACTATCACCTACCGAAATTGTGTCAGTTTTAAATACAACTTCAAATAACCCCACATTAGACGCCCCGTCCTCTAGTAGTCACCCTCTGAGTGGGACAGCTCCTGCTCCTAAACCCGTTCATAATAATTCCACTACTAATCAGACAAATGCTCCTGCAAGTATTGCAACAGTTAAATCCAACTGTTATCCATCAACCTCTGATAATAAATTTACCAGAGATCTGGGCAATCGCCCGATTGGGTCAATGAGACATGAGGAGGGAGGCCTCAGGCAGACCCGGGGGGAACAGTCAAGGAGGCCACTACCGGATCTTCCGCCAGAGGCCGCACCATATGTAGTGATTCTCACAGGGGTACCAGAGCTCCCAGTGAACAAGAGGGAAGGTTTTTCCCAACTGAAGAACAAAATAACACACTGGCTGACATCACACAGGCCAATTGCCAGCAACATAGATGGCGAAATAGTCTATGTACGCCGTCTTCAGTGGTTGGGTGGAAGACCTAAAGACATCGGGGGGGACGTGGTTGTGGTCAATTTCAGAGATCACAATGCAGTACGCTACATCCTGAATTGGCCTCAGGTTAACCTTAACAGTAGCATCATCCCACGCCCTCAGACCTACTTCTACCCAAGATCTGCAGTATTTCCTTCCCAACCTGCTCATGGTTACTCTTTTCCTACTACCCACTTCCCCATTATGATGAATAACAGGAATTCAGCCTATGTGCATCATGCAGCCTCAATTGCAGAAACACCTGGGTGGAATATAGTACCCACCAGGCCAAGTATTACTGTACATAGGAGCATGGACTATCCAGTACCATTCCCTCCACTGGAAATGTCAAATAGGTTTGACATCTTTAGTGGTCTGGATGCCTGTGATTGAAGTCTACAGTCAGGAGGGGAGGAGACAGTGGGTGCACATATTTCAACTGTAGGTGGTTTGGTTGAGGCTTTGGAAGGGAATGTACCCATTGTTTCAAGTATATCTGATGGAGTTTCTAACCCGACTAATGTCATTATAATTGTGCCAAATAATTCTGACCACTGTACACAAACAGACAACCAAGGTAGCCGTGTAAGTGATACAACAATCCATGGTCCAATCAAATATGAAGCTGTCCCTAGAGTCACAGGTTATCCTATACCTAGTAACTGTTCAAGGAAGGCTAACGAAACTGACTGTCTGGGAGTGCTGGCTAACAGCAGCATAGGAGACACTACAAACGTTCACAATCCTTTAAGTAGTAATGTGGAGAGCCAGTTTTTGGTCTCGTGGAATGTGGCAGGTCTCAAGAATAAGATGGCCTCCAGGGATTGGGCTACCTTTATTGATAACTACATGATTGTCAGTATGCAAGAAACATGGGCATTAGAACCCCAACACAGACTAGGGTACCTTCACTTCGCAATAGCTGCAACCAAAATAAATAAAGGAAGACCTAAGGGGGGACTGACCACTTGGGTAAAACAGGATGATGGATTTACAACTACACAACTAGCAATTAACTCAAGGGATATTCTGGGGGTTAAGTTAAAATCTCCCTCATTTGGTGAACTCATTATTTTTAACGTGTAAACCAGGGGAAAGCCGGGAGGGAAATCGTCAGAAGTCGTGGTGGCACTGGGACACTATGTTAGTATTTGGAGGGGAGATGCTAATATACTAATTTGCGGAGATTTCAACTGCTCCTATGAGCCTCTGGACCACACGGATCTAGAGCTCACTGAGGCAGAGGATATCTGTTGGCAAATCCCCCCCCTTAGTATACCCCCTATTAAACGGTGGACCCAGGCAGCCCTACAACTTAAGACCTTCAGTTTAGAACACGGGTTGAGAGCAGTGAACGGCAGGACACGAGGGGATGAGCAGGGTAATCCAACTTTTAACAACGGACTGAGCATCAGCAGAATTGATTATATTCTGGTCAATCTTGAATTCTGGTCATCAATACGTGATATGACTGTAATTCATCGTATCGAAAGTGACCACAACCCTCTCAGTCTTGAGCTACAGCTTCACAAAGGGCAGGGGTTAACATCAGATGACATAGTAGATGACATCGTCATGGCAAATGATACTCGGCGGGTAAGATGGGCCGAGTGTCTGGGTAAACCCGAAACCATTAGTGAAATGAATGACATGGTAAATGAAGCAATCATTGAAATACAGGGGCAGCTGGATTATGAGGATTACTGCAGCAGGGTACTCCACATTCACTCGACCCTTTTTTTTAAACTAAGTAAATATTTTAGTATTCCGAGGAAGAGGAACTCTGGTAAAGGGAAAAGAAAACCGGAGTCATTGTATGATAAAAACTGCAGGACTGCATACAAATCCCTAGCTGATGCAGTGCGATCCACTGACAGGGAGGCCATTGGGGCGGCAAGGAACCATTACAAATGGACACAAAATGCCACGAAAAAAGCGTGGGACACTAAATACTGGGAGGAGCTATTGGTAGCCAGTAAGTCCAGAGATCTGACGGACTTCTGGCACCTTGTGAGGTGGGGCACGGGGAACCAAAAACCAACCCCGGTTAATTATGTCCCGCCAGAACATTGGGTTAAGCACTTTAAGTCCCAGTTCGCTAACACAAACAATGTCCCAATACCCGCCCTGGCCTCTTTCAGCCGTCCTTTATTAGCAAACACGCTAGTGTTCACCAAGAAAGATGTTGAATGTGCCCTTAACTTAATACCCAAGGGCAGGGCCCCGGGCTTAGATAAAATTCCTGCAGATTTGTTTCTGCATAGTAAATCAGTCTGGGTCCCTTACATCGAACTACTGGTGAACACTATTGCCAAAGGCACTACGGTGCCGGATATATGGCGGGGAGCAGAAATCATACCAATTTTTAAGAAGGGTGACCGAGCTGACCCGGGAAACTATAGGCCAATTAGCCTAATAGCCTGTATTCAGAAGGTTGTGGCCAGAATGGTACTTCTTAGGGTCCAGAATTGGATCGAGGACTCGGGAGTCATGTCCACCCTACAGGCTGGCTTCCGACCCCTGACTAGCACGGTAGATCAAGTTTTTAGATTTTCCACAATATATTGGAAATGGGTGGTCCTGGGGGGTGGCACACTTTATGTAGGCTTTGTTGATCTAAAGGCTGCATTCGACCTAGTCCCAAGAGATAGGCTGTGGAGAGCGCTCCACGAGCAGGGTATCCCACCAGAACTGCTTGCGGTTTTGATAAAACTACATGAAAATAACTACGCGCAGGTCAGATGGGGTAACCAGAGCCAGGTGACCGACAGATTTCCAACGGAAAGGGGTGTGCGGCAAGGGTGGAGCTGGCACCCACATTATTCACACTATATATAAATAGAGTTATAGATTATTATAGGGACTCCACTACTGATGCACCCAAACAGAACGGCATCCCCGTCCCCCTGCTAATGTTTGCCGATGATACCCTCCTTTTATCTAAGACTCAGGAAGGGCTTCAGAAGGCAATAGACTGCTTTGAAAAATTTTGCAATGTCTATGGCCTCTCTGTTAATGTCTCTAAAACCAAATTTATGACGATGCATAGGCATAGGAACATTAGGGGCAGAGTCTTTATGAATGGGGAACCGTTAGAGCAGACTGATAGCTTCAGCTACCTGGGCATCACATTGGGCTCTAGGTTACAGTGGAAGCTGCATGTGGCCCATTTAATCTCTAAGCACGCACAACTATCTGGTGCCCTTCTAAGAGAATTTAAGTTGTCAGCCACTAAACCTGTAGCCCCAGTATTAAGAATTTATGACTCAAGAGTAAGATCTTCCATGCTATATGGAGCGGAACTGTGGGGGTCGTCTGATATAGCAGGTCTACAAAAAGCACACAACAAATTTCTCCCCTGTATAACAGGGCTTCCACATTTCACACCACTCGTACCTCTGCGCATGGATCTGGGTTGTCAGAGTCTAGAAAATATCTGCAGATTTAGACCAGTTGCCTATTGGAGAAGACTGTGGGTAACCCCAGAATTGCATCACTATGCGTTAGCACTCCTGGAAACGCGTGATATGGACTCTGGGGGTAAAATTCTATGGTTTAGAAAGGTTAAAATCCTCCTTAAGTCTCTAGGTATGGGGGATCTATGGGATAATCCTCAGGAGACACTATTTCCTACCAAACAACAGTTAAAAGAGGCCTACTGGTCATTCATATCCCAGGAGGAGTTCCAGTCACACACTGCTCCATCGTATACTAAGGCTTTTTTGGAGCTGAAACACACTCCTGGGTATGAGATGTACTGGGATCTGATTACAATGCCTCATGATAGGAAATTATTCCATCAGTTTAGGGTAGGTACCCTCCCATTGAATACGGTCACCTGTAAATGGGCATTTAGTAAAAGTGACCAAATGTGCCCTTTCTGTATAACACACCCGGAAACTATAGCTCATGTTTTGTTTATTTGCCCAAAATATAAGGCTCCCCGTCACAAATGGATAAGAGCAGTTTGCATTCAAAAGGGTATTATGACGGGGATTACTGCACTGAGAATATTTCAAACTGACTGTTCTGAAACAATAGTGATAGCGACAGCAACATTTTTAAAATGGATGTGGACAATAAGAGTTGGGAAACTGAAAGCTCTCCAGTCGCCCTAAAGTAAACCCAGTACAATTGTGGAATTTCTTTATAGTTTTAGTATGTTTTTATGGAAGACAGATATTTATTTTCTTATTTGGTCGAGTAGGAATACCATTTATGTAGTGATCTTAGATCCTGCTGTTTTTAGTTTCAGTGTTACATTTTCTGTGTATAACTCAAATGTGTAGCTCCAACGGATGTACCTGATGATGAACTGTGTTTTTTTTATGTACCTGATGATGTATTGTGTTTTTATATGTGTCTTTTATGACAACAAGTCGAAATAAAGACTGATCAAAAAAAAAAAAAAAAAAAGTACCCAATATTCTTGTAACATAATTCCCATTAATAAAAGGCTTCATTGCCATCTGGCCCCATTTAACAGCACTGGTAAGAGCTTGGCAGAAAGTGTACTGTGTTTGTGGTTTTAATTAATTTTAACCCATAGTTTTGATTATCGGTAAGCAATAAGTGAGTGCTCAACATACCCCCTATAAATGTACCTTGTCCCCCCTTCTTCTGAGGCATCTTGTACCAAAACCCCTACTGAAGGGGAATAACCTCGTTTTAACCTGCCCAACTCTAATATAGACTCCGGCGCCATCTTTGCTGCTGTTTTTTTCTATCGCAGGGTCAGTTGCTCACATTTAATTAAAGATGCACAGGCCATCATTAAATAGTCTGGTTAAAAACAAGTTGGTAATAGTGTAATTAGAGTGCCTGCCGTTGCATGACACAGAAATGGTCAGCTCTACTATTACATCTCCATTATGAATTGTCTCTTCCAAAATGAGGAATAACCACAGGACACGATGAGGTGCGTCTATTCCCACAGGAAGTTACCTAGACAAAGGTGTCTAAGGAAAATCCCAATCGTGCTAGATTTAAAGCAACCCCCCAAATGTCCTAATCTCCGTTTGGGTGCATACTCCTGTTTCTGATCGAATTGGTATTATTGGGATACTTGTGTACAATTAGTTCTTAATGCAAAATGTAAAGATTCTGTTAAATTCAAGTGGTTTTCAGTTTAGTTTTTCGTTCTTTACATTGTTTTCCGTTCTCCTCTTTTAAGCATTCATAATTGTTATTCTTTTTGTTGAAAATGAGTCAGAATCTTATAATTTGGAGGAAGAATGAAGATCTTGCAATGGGTTCATACTAACTGCATCATGTATTCTAATAGCTACGAGATCAGCTTAACGGCCCAAGGCTGACTTCAAGAACAAAAGTCAAAGTGGTTGACTTTGGACCACGTCATACAGTATGTGCTTAACTTTATAGTCTCTGACAGCTCCCTTGACACAGGAGAGCATATTTCCTGTGCATTTTGGCATTTCAAACGAAACTACTGTTGAATCATAAATGTGGCATTTTGTTGAGTGCATTAACAAATCCTCGTGTGCAGAATTTCATAATTTGCTTGTGCCAAGATATGTTTATAACCAATAAGTCCCATAGTTGCTTGCACGTTTCCAGTTACAAAAAATAAACTGGCAGCTGACTGTCAATCTGTCTCAATGATCCTGCTTTGCAGGATACTCCACAAAATGAAAGTGGTTCAACATAGTCCCAAGACCCCAAGCGGCATCTGCCTCTTGAGGTTTATCGAGGACTTGCTGTTATCAAGTGCCCATGGCAGTCCTTGGTGCCCTGTCTTAAACACATAGATCTGCAAACATGGTAAATAGGGCTGTTGCTTGGTATGTCTAACCTTTGACATTTCCTTAGGAGGCGAGAATACCTTCTGCCTTGGTGAAAGCTAAAGGCAGGCAACATTTAAAGTTACATGCAAACTGGGTGAAGTCAAGCAATGTATTCATTCAGTAAGGTAGTCAAAGTTTTCTGACATTTACTGATGTGTAGTTTAATATAAATTGATCCCTAATCCGGGCACTCAGGTGTCCCAGCCAATATTGATGGGAGGTCGGACTGATGAGATTTGGCTGGTCTACTGCTATGTTCCCTGTTGGGTGCATTAACAAGTCCTCATGTGCAGCAGCATTTCATGACTAGCTTGTGGCAAGACCAGTTCAAAACCAATAAGTCCCATAGTTGCTTGCACATTTCCAGTTACAAAACAGCAGCTCTGTTCCTCCTCAGCATCTCAGCAGCCTTTGACACCTTATTTCACCCATTGCTGATCAAAAGACTCTACCACAACAGCATCCAAGGGGGCACGCTCAGATAGATCACCTCCTTTCTCACTGGAAGCGCCCAGACGATCCACCTCTCACCTTTCACCTTCGAACCCAAGTAGATCACCTTTGGTGTGCCCCTCAGCCCCATGCTCTTTAATGCAGATATGACCCCACTTGCCAACACCATCTAATCCTGCGGTCTCAACAGAATTTCCCACGCAGGTGACACACAACTCATCCGCTCACTCACCGACGACCCCACCACCGCCAGAACCAGCTTCCACAGATTCATGACCAGCATCACCGACTGGATGAAGAACAACTGCCTGCCGGTGAACACAGACAAGACAGAAGTACAGATCTTCAGCAACAGCAGCAACACATGCAACAAATGTTGGTGGCCTTCAGACGTAGGACCCACACCCACTCCCTCCGACCACACCAGAAACCTTAGAATCATAATTGACATCAAGCTCTCTATGATATCACAGATCAACGCCGTCTCCTCCACCCACTTCCTCACTCTACACATGCTGCAAAAGATCTTCAAGTGGCTATACCTACACACGAAACACACCATGAAGAGAGGAGATTAAAAAAGGCAGTGCAATCCCAAGAAAACACAGCACTCATTTTCCAAACTAAGGGAAGAAGTCACTGTGATGTGGCTATCAAACCCAAATCTTTTCCAACAAGCATTGAAATCATACCGTGAGTGTGCATTAGTCTGCCACATTTCACTAACATGATTGCATATTTTCTCTTTCATTACCATGCTCGTCCTACTAACCTTGCAAATAAGAGGCGTCCTGAAACTAGAAATGGGCAGAATTGGTGGAATTTGATGCCATGAAACTCAGTGATGGTTCGTAATGGGCATTTGGCAGTATTTACCCTTGTGCCCAAAAATGGATGTGAGGATGCATTTTGCGCTAAGAAAATATTGCAGCCAAACACCACTCTACACACTATATACTCAGCAGCGATTACTGGTAGGCACCTTATATACTCTGCAGTTATTATTGCAGAGAATGTAAGGCTGCTGCTGCCGAGTGGTATGCAGTGGTTTCTAAACTTTAGAAAGCCCTGCAAATCACTCTGCAAAGCATACCCCTCGGATCCTTTGTATACTCTGCATTAATCACTTTGGGCCAGATGTACGACCATTTGCTTTTGTGACTCGCAAATTGCGAAAAATTGCGAGTCACAATTTGCGAGTCACAAAAGCAAATGTACAACAGTGTCAGAGACACTATTAGTGATTCCCAATGGGGTCGCAAAATACGAGGCTCATGAATATTAATGAGCCACTCGCAATTTGCGACCCCATTGGGAATGGCTGGCCCTCCCAGGGATGGTGGCCTGCTGGGCTCAGCAGACCTCCATGTCTGGGACTGCTTTTAAATAAAGCATTTTTTTTTTAATGCAGCCCTTTTTCCTTAAAGGGAAGCAGGGTGTATTTTTGAAAAAAATAAAATGAACTTGTTTATTTTTTTAAGGGCAGGCAGTGGTCCCTGGGACCACTGCCTGCCCTTCAAAATTATTCTTGCATGCATTCCCAAAGGGGAAGAGGTCCCCTAGGGACCCCTTCCTGTTCGCGAATGCTTTACCACCTACTTGAAATAGGTGGTAAATTGCGACTGTTTTGCGCCCACAATTGCGGTAGCCAAGCAGTCATACATAGGGCTCAAACTTACTATTAGGAAGGGACGCCCTTGAAACGCCCCTTCCTAATAGCAAATCGCAAATCCTAATAAGTGAGTCGCAAATAAATTGTGACTTGCTAATTTGGTTTTGTACATGGCCCTCGGGTATTTTTGCATGCGCAAATGGGTCGCAAACCCATTTGGTCATGCAAAAACGACTTTGTACATCTGGCCCTAAGTATGTAAGGGTGCCAAGGAGTATCCACTGCTGTGCAGTGATTTCAAAACAGGACTGGACAGGGGAGCACTGAAGTCCATACCCCTTGGCGCCCTTTCACACTCTCCAGCGATTACTGCAGAGTATGTAAGGGCGCCAAGATGTATGCACTGCATCAGTTTCTAAACAGGGCTGCAAAAACCATTACAGATTAAACTTTGATCTTGACCTTGGACGTGCCGTGAACAAACGAAGGAAATTTTCACCGCGTACACAAGCTTTTATTGAGGTTATATCAAACCTGCTTGCTAACCAATACGCATACGAGTGATGCCTATTATTCTAACCCAGTGACGCAATTAATTTGGGTATCAGTTCCTCACATCCAAGCGAGAGTTGGATTCATAATCAGTTAAAAGATACCATAAAGAAACCTTACTCTCTACTGAACCTTGGACACATCGATATATACTCAGCAAGGCAACTGTCCTCTTGGAGGCACTCCATTTACTGAACCTCAAATTACCTGATTTTGATATATAGGAATTGTGGCTCTTTCCTGACGAAGGCGCTCACTACGCCGAAACGCGCGTCGATTTACTAACAGCCTTGCCACAGAAATATTTGCCTTTTTTTATGTAAAGATATAAAAATAGCTTCGCCACAGAAATATCTGCTTTTTTATGTAAAAATGAACTTATGACTATTATGCATTTGTATTTAAAATAATAATTGTGTTTTAATCTTTTTATGTTACTCATACTCCATATGAATACATTTATATATTTTCTCAAGAATAAATGTTTCTTCACTGTTTATATTTCATTGATCACAAGAACTTGTTGTTTTTAATTTAGAGACACATATTTTATTTCTGTTATCACTCCTCGATTGCCTAGGTTGTTACTGGTCAATATATATTACCCTGTCCTAGGAATTGGAATTATCAGGGGGACCTTGCTACTTTTGAAGATTAAACTTTGATCTCCAATGATTTTTAAACATAGAGTGACTGCTCCTCCTTCCCACCCTCGTTAGAAACAAATTTACGGCAGAATAATCCCGCTGTAGGAGCAACGGAATTTATAAGTAATTCTGTGTTACAAGAGAAACGTAGAATTACCAAATTCCTCCGAATCCACCGGTGGAGTTCATAATTCCATCCAGGAATATCTGAAATCAATTCTGTGACAGTGATACAAAGTTTTCAATTTATCCTGTACTAATGTTTGTCCAAATAAGTGTTAACTGGAATCAGCTAGCCAGTTCTCTGACTGACGGCCAGGCCCACAGGAGCCTCTGGTGCTCTGGTCTACTGTATCATATGTTCAATGCTGTTTGGGGATTAGGTGTCTAGAGTGCACTGAAGCCAAGAGCTGTGCTTCTCAGTTATTACCCTATCTTAGATTAAGCAGCAACCTGGAACGCCCTGAAAATTCTGACGTTGCCCAGAAAACTGAAACATGTCGAATGGGTTCACTGAGTATTTTTGAGAATGCTCTCAAGAAGTGTGACAAAGTCGTAAAATTAATGTTGAAGAAATGTATCTCGAATTTGAGGGAACCATCAGAATACTGTTTCAACTGCAGTCTATCGACTGTGGTAAGATAAGAAAACCCACGTCTGCTACACGCTTTTTGTGTTGACTCTCACATTCTGAGATTGTGCAGCGTTACTCTTCGACCAATTGGCTGTCTCCAATGAGACTGACGAAGGATTTCAGATGTAGTTGTAACAAGGGTCAAACACCGAATTAAATCCTGTAATTATAACCAATTTTTACAGTTTTCTCCATTGATTTCATTGTGCAATGTTTATTTTTTTAATCTTTTGATGTTTACTTTCACTTGTCAAATTGTTATGCTACATAATTAATATACTTTTTACCTAAAAAAATGTAAGTTTAAATCTTATTGCTACTTGTGATAGTGTTGTCTTGCAACTCATTCTCTGACTGTTAAGGATTGCTATCCGCCTATACTTGTGACAAGAACTTTGGTTTTTCCAATTCACGATTCCTGATAAGTTTGTTTCAGGAACTGCCAGAGCGTTTGGTTTCTTATGAGTGATCTGCAATGAATAGCTTTGGAAGCGGAGGGGGGCGGGGGGCTCCTTCTCACTGCATCCATTTATTTCTCTGTGCACCTTTACATGGTACAGCTACTTTATTCTTCTTTCAATTGTATATGCTGAATGACTGTGTAATTTAGGTTAGTAAGTTTTCAAACATTGTATTGTCACAGTTATCTGCTCACCATATTCAAGTATCAAGTATTGTGACAGATATTCTGATTGCTCATTCAACATCACTGCTGTGTGCTGTAGACATCATGATGCAAATTTGCATCATTTCACTTACATAGTATCAAACACGATGCCGAATGGGCAGTTAAGGATGGTTCATACACTGATACATGAATATAAATCTAAACAATGCCATACAACTACCTGCCGGAAGAATGCATAATGTTATGCATTTGGATCATACCATGCATGACATGAAGGAAGGGTATTTTGAGGAAATTAACATCTGTGCACTCTTGTTCTTCAGGAAATTGTATGCTAAGCTCAAATTCAGATGGGCGTTGTTTAATTGGAAAGTGTGTATAGCCTCTCTGCAATACATCATGGGTATTTACAGTACATCCATAATATTTCAAGTTGATGTATCTGCCATTACCTGTTCTTGACATTTCAAAAACACTAGCCAACTATGAAAGGCTTGTTTGAGCTGTCCTGTATCTGTGCTGTATAAATAACTCTGTAAATAGGGGCTTCTGTTTTTGCTCTCAGAAATGGGTATAATATATTAAAGATCCTGTGATCCTCAAGACTGAGTAAATTTTCTCCATGCTTTTGTATCTAAATATCTATTGGACATTTGTCAGTATTTTGCGCGATTGCTGGTTCCAAATTCTCTGACTTCTGACTCTGAATTCAAGCCTGTGTTCTAACCATAGATGGTGAAATGTATGCTCTTAATACAAGTTTCGTAATCATTTTTATTTATATTTCTTTGTATTCAATAAAGACAATACATTCTATCAAGTTTTGTTTCTGGGCATTTTGTGGCTATGCATATGTTCAAGACAACTTGAATAGGCTGTACATGAGACCATCTATTTAAAAAAATAATATTCACATTATGTGTATGTGCCAACGCTTGTCTGTCAAAAAAATGTAGGGGTTCCCATGCTTTCCCCTAGACACCCCTCTGCAGGCGGGTACAGTCACTCATTGAAGACAGGTTCAGGAGGATTTCTGTGTTCCTTCTCAGGTGCAGAACGGGTACCACCTGAACTGGAACGACAGTGCTGCTGCTTCAAGCAGCCGCTCCACCTTTCGCTAATAGGTTTGTAATTGCAAACAGAGACAGTGCACCTCAAGTATAAAAGGGCCCCAGGTCAGTGCATAGCTAGGCCTTTTGCTGCCAGTGGCGGTAGCAGCCTTTGCCACCCGTCACAGCCGCAGGTAAGAGCGGAGGGGGGGGGGGCAGCTCCACCCAAAGCTCGTGCTGTCCATGGCGGACCGCTTCACCCCTGACCCTCCCTTGTTTTGCCACTGCCCCAGGTGTTTCAGGAGGAAAGCATCCAAGGTTGGGAGCCATATTTGTCAGCTAATGTTGTAATGCATTGTGGCACACTTGTCTAATTTATATGCACTGAGGGATCCACAGGTGTGAGAATAAAACCAGTACATTGTGGGCCTCATAACAGGAAGTGCATCCCCTGGCCAAACTGCACATGGTGCTATTTGCCTTTCAGGGTCGCAGTCTGTATTTCAGCAAGGACCACAAGGCGCGCTGCTTTCTATCAAACTAGTGTCCACCATTGTAGTGGACTCCAATTTGATGGTAAAGAGAGCATGGCATTTGCTTATTTACATAGAGTGCTACGTTTTTATGCAAATATTGGATGACTTAGCCTGCTCGCATGCTCACTTTATAACAGCATGCAGGCGAGCAGTGTCATCAAATGCTATCAGTTCAGTTTTGTTCCGAAAAATGTGATTAACATATAAATCGACTGTTGTGCCATAAATTATCAATCATTATACCTGCATTCCAAACAAGATAGTCATGGCTAACCAGCTATTTTTCACATAACTTTGAAAGGAAAACTGAGCAGGGGAAAGATGTAGGAAAACCTGTACCCTTATTAAAAAGGTCTAAATAGCATAAATATTTAAGAAAATTATTTTTTTGTTGCTAATACTAGTTTCAAAACTTGGCATTTGATTTTCTATTTTCCACTGCCTCTGTGACCTTTGCTACATAAATTCAGATAATTAACTGACCTTTTCACGGATTATATAAATGCATACATTTATGCAGAAAAATATAGAAAGGCCAATCGATTATTCATAGAAGGGGTAAGACCCTATGGCCTCACTTAATATGAGAAATGCTCATACTGAGGGCCTGATCATAAGGGCATTTTGAGGTATAAAAAGTAGTAAGCCTGTAGTATTTCTGTAAGTACTCTTATATGCCTTTGTGAATTGGTCCAAAAACATGTACAATACAAATAAAATGGTAATATTCAAGAAATATTTATGAATATATTAATACAAACCAAGAAGATTGTGCCTTCTTCGTAAATTTGCTTATAGGTAATTGGACTTTTCCACGCCGATTTACAAAGACATGGTAACAGTATATAAAAAAAATAATCATGTATTACTGGCTTCCTGGTACTCATAAATGCATGTATAAATTAACATCTATGGTGTTAGGAATTTACACATCACACGCGCCCTTCTGTTTTGTGTAGGTTTCTTGCGTGCAGGGTTTCAAAAAAACTTCAAGAAGTAAGTATGAAAGGCTATGGCAGTCCTTGATTTCGACGTGAGCAATATCACTTTCCATATCATTCCTTTTTACCAACTCCCCACAGAAATATAAGCATGGTATGTACTGTTCCCTACCATCTAAACATATGCGTGTTAAAATGAGTATATTTAGTTGTCCATGGTTTTCCAGTTGGAACATAGAAAGGACGTTTTTGCTCTCCCTGTGGAATAGTATGATGTTAAACCTGGTATCCTTGGCGTGGTTTCTCCTGACTCTTTACTTCGGCTATTTTTGACTGTTTGCTGGACTATGTTTTTGCTTTTTTTTTTACTCCGGGCAATTTACCACTGCTAATCAGTGCTAAAGTGCAAGTGCTCCCTGTGTATTATGATTGGTTATCCATGACTGGCATATTTGATTTACTTGTAAGTCCCTAGTAAAGTGTACTGTGTGCGCCCAGGGCCTGTAACTCAAATGCTTCCAGCGGGCCTACAGGACTGATTCTGCCACCCACATAAGTAGCCCTGCAAACATGACTTAGGCCTGCCACTGCAGTGTCTGTGAGTGCAGTTTTAAACTGCCGCGTTGACCTGGCAAGTGGGTGCCCAAACCTTCCCTTTTGCTACATATCAGGCACCCCTAGGGTTGGCCCCAAATAGTCCCACGGGCAGGGTTCAGTGTATGTGAAAGGTATGACATGCCCTGATGTGTGTGGCATGTCCTGATGGTGAAATAATGACAATTTCGTTTTTCACTATCAGAGGGCTATCTGTCCCTTAGGATAGATTTGGAGTTCATTTATAACATCTTATAAATATAACTTTCTATTGGGACAAGATGGGAAGGTCAAGTTTAGTATGCCTGAATTCAGAATCTAAAGTTTGAAAATACCACTTTTAGAAAGTAGGTATTTTCTTGCAAAGCCATCCAGTGTGCCTCTGCTAGGGTTGTGTATTGACTATCTGGCTTTGGAGTGACAGGGGCTGGGGATGTGCATTCTGTTCAGACAGCCACTTGAGGGGGTTGTCCTGCCTTTCCATGGTGATTCAATGCTGGGCTGAATAGACCAGGGCTCCATTGGGAGTAGGGGGAAGAGATTTCTTTCACACCTGAATGGGACTGGTCTGCCTTGGACAATGCAGTCTCCACCTCCTGCTGGGAAGCTGCACTAGAGAGGACAGAACTGTTTTTAACTGAGCTCAGAGCCTCTCTGACACCAGAGAACAAAGAGAAATGGACTATAAATGTTGGGGCCCAGACCCCTGAACTTTAGATCACTTTTGGAATTCAAGAGGAACCTCTGAGGGGAACCTCTGCCATGGAGAAGAGCTGGAAGAAGCTGGAGGAGAAGTACTCCCCCTTTGCTGTGTGCTGTCTGGGGTTGGCCTGCAGTAGCTGTTTCTGCCAAGGAGAGGAATTGTGTGTGCATCTTGCTTGACAGAGTATCTCCAGGGACTTGAGGTAGAGCTGGCCCCCTGTTCAAGAAGTCTCAGGAACAACAACGACTTCACCATCCTTCTGGGCACGGTCTCTGGAACTGCTGATTTCAGTCGCCACAGAAGAAAAGAGAAGCCGACTCTGTCCATTGCTGGTTCGATGTCCTGAGAGACCGCAAAAGGAACCGCCGCACTTCGTACCACATCCTTGGTCTCACCAACGCCACCGGGTGACCATCACTTTTACAGAGTGAGAGGAGTTCATCTTGTAGGGGGACGATGGCGTTTCTATCTCATGTGGTCGCTCAGAGCCGATAAATTATTTTTGACCAACCCAGGGCACTAAATGGAAGCCAAGGAATGGAGAGCGGAGCGTGTCCTGCTGCTATGGCTGCCTGCACTGAGTTCGAGAGCTCTGAGCGACCCACATGAACAACCCCACTGTTCTTCCTGGAATTGGCGATTGATCTCTGCTTCCATATTTCTGTTATGCACTAACGTGATGACTACTGCACCGTCCCACTGGCGCTTGCTTCCTTTGATGCTGATTTACAGCGCGACTAAAACCCTAATTCAGCTTGCTCACCTAACATATGTCCTGAAGATGATCTCGAATAATTGAGATCGAAATGCCATCAACCCCCTACAACGATAACTCTTCTCACTCTGTTAAAAGGTTTTTGAGGAGCTTCTATTATTGTTGTCAATGCGATGTCTTTATTTTAATATCACTATCCCTTTTCACGTCACACTTATTGTCACTTATTGTGTGAGCACCTGAACACTATTGTTTTGGAAATAAATATCTGTGATATATTGACCTACATGTCCCTCAGTATATTACTCATACCTCCCTCGAACAATTAATTTACTACTCTTAAGCGTAGTGCCCCCCACAGGGTCACTTTTTGAATGGACCTTTTGGCCATACCAGAACCATTGAACCATTTAAATGGCAGTCCTTTTCCATTAAAGTGGGAACACTTTAATTCCCAACCAAACCCCTGCATTATTGTGGAAAATCAAATGAAACAAACTATTAAAGACCAAAACTTGACACAATTGGTGGGTCTTGAGCTGTACGCAAAAATATCTTCAGATACTTTCATTACAAAGAGGAAATGAAAGAAAGCTCAATAGGATGTAGCCTTGATGGTGCCCACACCAGCCCCTATGTTGTTTATATCTCAAGGTGAACATTGTGAATGGTATTGGAAGGTGTCTTAGAACATCTTCATCAGGGCAAGTGCTCTGTTCCATATAGGTTTATTACTTTTGAACAAGGATCATCCATTGCTTCAAATGCAACTGTGATTAGGTGGGCCATTTACCAAAAAACAGAAGCTGAAAAAATTTATTTGGGTGACTTTCAAAACATTGCAAAAACATTTCAAAAGCCAATTTTTCTCCCACATTCTATTACAATTCAAATGTTTTAGTGTACAGCAATACATTAATAAATATGTATAGTATTTCATGGAATTAAGAGTGTTGCTTTAACAAATTTAATGGAGGCACAAAGTAGAATTGAAAATGATTAGTGCTTAGTTTAAATCATTAACTTCACATAATTTTCCAATGGAGTACCCTGTTGTAAACAACATTGCATTTGTGAAACAAGTGGGAAATGCAAATTAAGCAGTTAAAAATGTTTTTCTTTTATCCACCTGCGTTTTAGATTTTGGACTTATGATAAACAGCTATTTACTACATAGTGGTTGATCAGATTCGCTGTGATTCTAAAGATATCTATTAAGTTTAGCGGACATTTTTGTTATCGGAGAAAGTCTCCTTAATTTTCAGCATCATCAAACTGGAATATCAACCAGAATAACTTGCATTCTGTAGGATATCCAGAAAAATGAATTTTCCCAACGTATGATGGTGGTCATAATTGATAAAAGTGGTGAACTTCTGTTACTTTATTTTCAAACATACTTTTGTGTACTTTCAAAAACATTTCAAATGTTCGATTTAAAAAACTGACACTTCTAGAAGTATCAAATTCAAGAGCTGGAGAAGAAAAACTGACTAAAATGCCAACAGTTTAAACATTGATGGAAATTATTCAGTTTCTCTTTTTCTAAATTATTCTAAAGCTGATGAAAGATCATACAACTGTATGCCAGAGCATAGAAAGCTGTCAATTCTTTTCAATTTGGAGAATTTTGTGTTTTGTTGATTTAACAAACCCTACACATCACAACAAAGCAAAGCAGTGGACAGACATGGCTTTTTCCAGTTTAATCATAATAAAAATAATTAGATTCAATGTTTCCACATATAATCACTATAGCATGCCTGTCTTGCAACAGAAATGGTAGTTATTATTCTTCCAGTTGACAGGCTTTATCCACAGGATACTAGCAGCAATGTCATCTATCATTCCCAGGTTCTTTTTTTCATACTAATTGCCCTTTTTAAAGTCCTCGAAGAAGGTTCCCAATATACATTAAAAAAATTCCAACTTCTCATGAAATTTGCCTGCAAATCACCGACACAAGACAATGCACCATTATGAATTGAGTGTACAAATGGTTACAGCTTACTCATTTGATAAGCATTCTTGAGTACAGATTGTTCTTTTATCTTTTCTAGCTACCCTCAAAATTGTCTTCAGTATATCTCCAGTTCTTGAGCGAGGCACACCGTGTGCTCTTTATCACTTTGCTGTGTTAAGGATTTACATCTGGTTGGAATCCTTCTTATTGAACACCAGTTCAACTGGCAACTCTTAACATGTAGGGTCTGATAGCGATGTCAGCTGGAAAGCATTCCAATCGACTCGGTGTCGGAATAGTTTCTGACTGACTTGGATTCGGGCACTCCAACCGACCGATTACGATGTTTCAAAACACCGTTCGGTGGGACTCCCATTGACTTCAATGGAAGCTCCTGTTCCGACCGACAACACAGGTTCTCATTGCAAAACGGGGTGAGTGGAAAACCTTGTACCCTGTGGTGGGCACCCCATGGTGCCTGCCACAACATACATGGTTGTAAAGAGGGGACCCATGGGTACCCATCATGGCCCCCACCGGAGACCTCTGGGTGAAGTGGGGTCTGCTACGGGCCCCTAAAGTTGGTTTCTGACAGCCGGTCCATGTGCAAAAGGCTGTCCGAATCCGACATTGTAAGATGTTGGTCGGAAACGCGGTCCGTAGAGCTGTACGAGTCATCTCCGACTGACTCGGTTTCTCCGAATGCTGATTGGAACAGAGTCTGAAAGACCAGTTGGTTACCTAACATCGCAATCGGTCGGTCGGTCGGAAATGTTTCCAAGTCGGTCAGAAAGATGGGTTCTGACACAGATTCGGACTAACCGAATGCCATTCCGAGCCTTTCTGACCAACATCATAATGAGGCCCTTAATTGGAAGTATGGTATTTAATATATAACACTGCTTTCCTTCCACATTTTGTTCTGAAACATCTTTCAACAAATGTTCTTACTAGCGTGCAATGATCTTGGAACTTGCAAAGTTACAAAAGGATTTACTTGCAGTATTTTGCACCCCAAATGTGTGTTCATGAGGGCAATGTTGACTTTGGAGTGTGACCTAAACCACGTTCCATATTACCAGTATTATTGAACAAAAAAAATAGTGTTGCTGAAGCAGGCAATTACAAATCTTCAGAGTGTAAAGCTTGAAGAGACTTTAAAGAAAGAGCATTCGGGCAACAATATACTAATCAGGTCTCCTTGAACAAAGTGAGGTAGATGGTGATTGGCAGTGAAGAGGAGAGGTATTACTTAAGATTTGGAAATATCATTAGGAATCTTGGGCCAGATGTAGGTAAAGTCAGTTTTGCGTGTCCTTAATAGCGATTATTACCGAATCGCTATTAAGGACTTGCAAAATGGAATGTATGTAGGAATCGCATAAATAATAGCGATTCCTTAATATTCCTTAATTGCGAATCGCAAATTGAGTTCCGCAATCAAGGAATACCTTCCCATTCATTCCTATGGGCCAAGAGGCCCAGAGGAATGAATGGGATTTGTGCACAAAATTAGCGAGTAACCAAGAGGTACTCGTAAATTGCGTGCGTAATTTCAAGGGTGCAAGGGTTCCAAAAGGACACCCTGTTGCACCCCTGAAATGTGCATGTGTGCCACGTGAAATATTCAATATGTGATATACCACGCACACCAGTTCAAAAAAGTTAATCAAAGTATTTTAAAAAAGTGAAGTATCAAAAAGTTCTGGGCGTGCTGGGAGGAGTCTTCCTCTAAACCAAGACGTAATCATTAATACACCAGTTGCACCACTCAGAACTGGGTGGTGTCCCTCCTAAAGCACAGCCAATTGTGGGCGACGATGTCGCCAATCCAAAGTAAACCAAATGTTTGAAGAAATTTGAAGATCAATATTTTATTATTGATAGTTCATCATGGAATCATCTACATTGTAATCATGAGATTATCCGAAGATTTGAAAATTCGAAGGTTCAAAATTATTTAAAGCTGCTGAAGAATGAACCCCAATGCATTTCAGGTATTGATTTACCCTTCATCAGGAGGAGAAATCCTGAAAAAATATGAAGGTAGGAGTGAATTGAAGCGACCATTTGAAGTAAAATTGTGTTAGTCAGATTGGTGCCTTGAAGTTGTAAAAAGCGATCACGTGGATTAATGAAAGAGGAAGGAAAATAATCCGTTAAACCAATGTCAACTGCCCGTGTCAAAAAATGCAAATGTGCTGCCGGCTGATAGAACCGTTTAGTTTCGTTACATGTTGAGATGTCACCCGATACTGAAAGGTGTAAAAGAAGATATGACAACAATTGCCCAGAATGGTTAAACTCAATGTGAGTTTACGTGCTGAGTTACAGATAAGTCCGAGATTGGAGCGAGCATGCCTTAATGTAAATGAGGACAGCGTTCCGCGTGCTGCCGTAAATTTATTCGCGGATTGAGATGTCACCCGATATTGTGATAAGTTAGAAAAGTATAAAAGAAGATATAAACCCAATAACCCAAAATAGATAAACTCAATATGAGTTTACGTGCTGAGTAGCAAGTGGGCCCGAAATGAAAGAAAGCATACCTTAATGTGAATAAGGACAGCGCTCCGCGTGCTGCCGTTAGTTTGTGAAGGTTTGCAGGGCGAATTTTCAAATCTTCGGATAATCTCATGATTACAATGTAGATGATTCCATGATGAACTATCAATAATAAAATATTGATCTTCAAATTTCTTCAAACTTTTGGTTTACTTTGCATTGGCGACGTCGTCGCCCACAATTGGCTGTGCTTCAGGAGGGACACCACCCAGTTCTGAGTGGTGCAACTGGTATATTAATGATTACGTCTTGGTTTAGAGGACGACTCCTCCCAGCACGCCCAGAACTTTTTGATACTTCACTTTTTAAAAATATTTTGATTAACGTTTTTGAACTGGTGTGCGTGGTATATCACATATTGAATATTTCACTTCGCTAAACCACTACCACAGCACCCTTAAAACGACAATGGCTTATCAGGACATTATTAATCTCACAGATAAACGCGCGGACACCTTCGCCTTCGGCGATGAAGAAGCACAACGGATCTACTCATTGATAGGAGACATTGAAACGACCTCAACTGGAACCGGCACAGTACAAAGAAACATTAAACAATTAATTTACCTCACCAAACGTGAAATCAACCAACGTCTTCACGCTAGTACTCTTATCCAATACCACCGCGCTCAACACATACCGAGAGGTTTAAGAATCTCACTAAAACCATCCCTTTGCAAGAACGATCCTAAAATCATTGATAGATGGTATGGAATTTTGAACAAATGTTCACTGGATCTTATCTTATTAATAATTGAGGAGTTATCGAACATCTTGGAAGAACTCAACACTGAGATCAGCCAATTGAAGCATGAATTATCTTCTAAAATGAAGCCTGAAGAATTAACTCAGACACTTTTAGACATCAATGAACAACTCAAAAAACATACACAAGAAATAAATGAAAGAAAACTCCGCAAATTTCGAAGGGACACCATCGATTACAAACTAGGTGAAGTTTATAATTGGGCAGAAGTATATGCACGAAGACGACAGAACAGACCCTTCGCCAAAACATCTGACACAGACACTTCACCCGCCAGCAGTGAGTCAGATACCACTAAAAACAGACCAAGAAGCACCACATACAAGGAACAACATGCCACTGAATCCGCTCGAACCACAGAGATTCCATCAACCTCTGCTTCAACCTCTGCGGTTCCTTTTTTAGGAATAGGTCACCCAGACAACGTAGACCCAGGATGGGCAAGAAAAGGAATACCCTCCGATCTTCCTGCGAACAAGAGAATCACAAGAGAATCACAAGGAGCCAGAGATAAACGATCCTGATAACTTGGTCATCAACATCTCTTCAACTGCCTTAAATAGCCAAGAAACCAAATTGCTCCAAAAGGGATCTTCTTTTGTACCTACATATTCTTCTAATCATTTAGAAGCGGAAGTGAGCTTCCACATATTTATGCGCACCTTAAGATTAAGGGACTTTTTTGAGAATGTATTGACAGAACCTTCTGAACAACCAGAAAACACCCTGGTAGGTTTGAAATCCAAAAGTACTTGTGAGCAACAAAGTTCTAGACACTTATGAGACTTTGGTTAAACAGGATTTACATCACATTTTCAGACATCACAAAGTTCAACAATCCAATTTGACTTCCAAAGATAAAGCTTTATTGAGACACTTGGCTGACAATCAGAATATCACATTTCTCAATGCTGACAAAGGTGGAGCGCTGGTCATAATGGATTCAACACATTACAATCGCAAACTAGAGGAACATGTACTAGGTACCATGACTTATTCCATACTAGAGGGCAATCCTACTTCTCAAATTCAGTTGGTTTTACAGAACATTTTGGACAAAGCAGTCCGTGATGGCACCATCGGTGAAATGGAACGTACATTTGTGATTCAAGATTTTCCGACATGTCCCACTTTGAGAATGTTACCCAAGATTCATAAAAACCTCGTAGATCCACCCATGAGACCGATTGTTTCCACCCGTGGTTCGCTTCACGAGCCAGTGGGCAAATATCTTGACAAACACTTTCAGCCATTGGTTCAACAAATGTCTACTTATATCAGAGACACAACTGATTTTTTGAATAAACTTCAAAAAACTAACATTGAGTGGGGTGAAGATATGTATTTTTGCACCATTGATGTCACATCTTTATATACCTCCATACCACACAACCTTGGGATAGAAGCTATTGAGTTTACTTACTACATTCACAACTGTCACAGGATTTTAAATTTTTTTTACTGGAACTTCTTCATTTCACCTTATATCACAGCTATTTTTGCCATTACAATCAATTCTTTTTACAACTCAACGGTACTTCCATGGGAAATTGTGCAGCCCCTAGCTATGCAAATTTGTTCATGCATACATTTGAATCAGACAACATCATTAACATTGACCCATGGAAAACTCATTCACTTTTATTTCTCCATTATATCGATGACATCTTTCTAATTTGGAGTGGCTCAAAACATCTATAAACCAACGCTATTGACGAACTCAACAACGTTGATGAAAGATTGAAATTCACGTACAACATTCATAAGTCTCAGATCAATTATTTGGATGTACTGGTGTACATCAAGGACGATCACATAGAAACCAACTTATACAGAAAGGACACTGACAGGAACAATTTATTACACTTTTCCAGCTTTCATCAACCAGCACTCAAGAGACATCTTCCATATTCTCAACTATTCTCAACTACTCAGGATTAAAAGAATCATTTCTGAATCTTCACAACTCACACAGCACATTTCGATTATGGAACGTCGATTTCTTAATCGCGGCTACCCTCAAGAAACGCTCACCACAGCTATCAATCGAGCATCACCCAAATCCAGATCTCAACTGCTGAATACCAAAAGAAACATCAAAGCTTCATCCAGGGCAGTTATCGTTTCTAAATTCTCTACTGAAAGTTTAAATCTCAAGAAAGCCATTCTGAAACATTGGCCCATGTTACAGGTGGAACCAGACTTCAAAAACATATTTTTGGACAGACCTTTGTTTGCCTATGAGAGAAGCAAAAACTTAATGGAGCTACTCAAATCACCAAAATCACCTGATTTAACTCTAATACACAAAGGCACTGTACCTTGCCATAACTGTGGCAATTGCAACAATATCATCAAAGGGAACTGCACACAGCATCCCACACGTGGATTTAATATCAAGCTATATGTTACAGCTACTTGTGACTCCAAGAATCTTGTATACATGCTCAAATGCCCTTGTGGCCTTGTATACATTGGCAAAACTGACAGAAAAATTAAAATCCGAGTGAATGAACACAAGAGTAACAACCGTAATAAAAACATCAAATCCACAGTGGCAGTGCATTTTACCAATCACAATCACAACATCAGCCAATTAAGATTTCTGGTGTGTGAAGTAGTACCCATTAAAGAAGGCAGAGACAATCGGAAATTCCTACTCCAAAGAGAAACTGCTTGGATTTACAAAATGAACTCACTGGTACCTCACGGACTCAATGACAGCGTTCAATTTAATTGTTTCTTGTAAACCAGTTGTACTTTGCACTGTGCTTTGGTTTCATTTTCATCCTTATTTTCATCCTAGTTTCCTCTCCATAACCTTCACGTGAAGCCTTGAACTTCTCGTTTTACTGTTCCTTTAGGTTGTATTATCTCATGTATATCTCTAATCATTTGAAGTAATGTACCATGTATTCGTTTTAAACCTCATTTTTATTTGTCATCTTTCCTTTACCCTCCTGTCTCACCTTTTTCTTTGTCCTACTTTCATTTTTTCATCACTTCGTTTTTTACTCTGTGTCACTATTTTCTCGCTATCTGTCGGTTACCTATTTCAATATGGTCGCCACGTATAGGTATTTGCCACCATGGTAACCCATGGCTGCCACGTTTATCTACATATAACATCCATCCCTATTAACATCGAGGCACACACATGGTTGTGCAATTACCACAATTATCTTGCTCGATACTTATCCTTTTTCGGCTTTGCTATCATGGTGTTCACACATCGCAACCACTTTTGTGATTACGCACTTTCACCCATTCCAACATGGCCGCCATCAACACGATTCATAGCATACTTTCCCTTTTCACTGTTTATAACGAGAGCAGTCGATGACCACCGTGCAAACCTTCACAAACTAACGGCAGCACGCGGAACGCTGTCCTTATTCACATTAAGGTATGCTTTCTTTCATTTCGGGCTCACTTGCTACTCAGCACATAAACTCATATTGAGTTTAACTATTTTGGGTTATTGGGTTTATAACTTCTTTTATACTTTTCTAACTTACCACAATATCGGGTGACATCTCAATCCACAAATAAATTTACGGCAGCACGCAGAACGCTGTCCTCATTTACATTAAGGCATGCTCTCTCCAATCTCGGACTTATCTGTAACTCAGCACGTAAACTCACATTGAGTTTAACCATTCTGGGCAATTGTTGTCATATCTTCTTTTACACCTTTCCGTATCGGGTGACATCTCAGCATGTAACTAAACTAAACGGTTCTATCAGCCGGCAGCACATTTGCATTTTTTGACATGGGCAGTTGACATTGGTTTAACGGGTTATTTTCCTTCCTCTTTCATTAATCCACGTGATCACTTTTTACAACATCAAGGCACCAATCTGAGTAACACTATTTTACTTCAAATGGTCGCTTCAATTCACTCCTACCTTCATATTTTTTCAGGATTTCTCCTCCTGATGAAGGGTAAATCAATACCCGAAATGCATTGGGGTTCATTCTTCAGCTGCTTTAAATAATTTTGAACCTTCGAATTTTCAAATCTTTGGATAATCTCATGATTACAATGTAGATGATTCTATGATGAACTATCAATAATAAAATATTGATCTTCAAATTTCTTCAAACTTTTGGTTTACTTTGGATTGGCGACGTCGTCGCCCACAATTGGCTGTGCTTCAGGAGGGACACCACCCAGTTCTGAGTGGTGCAACTGGTGCATGTGTGCCACGGGGCACTTTGAAAACAGCAAAACAGTGCTTTTTTAAAGGAAATCTCAAAATACCACCAATTTGAAGTTGGTGGTAACTTGCGATTCCTTGAGGCAAAATCGCAATTTGCGATGCCTACTAGCATAGCATTTAGGGAATCGCAATTTGCGATTCTCTAAATGCTTGCCCACAATAAGGAATCGCAAATTTTGCGATTCCTTATTTTGCAAGGGGTTTTTGCCTACCTACATTGCTCGCAGTCAATTTGCGATCGCAACTTGGCTTCCTACATCTGGCCCCTTATGATTAAACTGAATGTATATTGCTCACTGTGAATACTGGCTCGCAATGCTAGGAATAAAAAAAATAGCTTTTTTTTCAAAATGAGTGCATCTTGATACTTCCTTCTAAAATTCATAGACTTTCTGGATGCATTCTCTCACTGCACCTATTCGCTTTTGAAATGTTTATTTTCTTTACTATATTTTATCATATGTGAAGAATAAAAACGTGAGGCCCAACAAATATTTTAAAGAAATTAAAATATATGAAAAGTGAATGAGGTTGTGTGTTACTCAATTAGTATCATTCCATTCTCTGAAACTTCTGAAATACCAGACAATCTTATGGAGGTCTTCGAAAAAACATATTTGTGTACACTTTCACATGCTTTTAACCTCCAAAAACTCCTAAAAACCCTTCACTCTGAGACTTACAAATAAACCTAAACATCCTAGTCACCAAATACTTTTGGCGAAGCACCACTCAGAGTTTTATTAATGCTGCCATCTCAATGCTCTGCTTTTGACCTCTATTTTTTTCTTTTACCATTCTCTATTGGCCTCATTGCGAGGATGCATTAAAACATCAGTTTAACTTGATAAATGTGTGACCATTGCAAAACAGAAAAAAAAGAGATCAAAAGAGTGCTCAAATTATTCTCCTCCACTGGTAATCATGGATTCCACCATTTTTTACAATCATATTTGCAATCACCCACAATGTTCAGCCTACTTTGGCCTCATGATTGACATGCTGGTTGAGTCCCATGGATCAGTGGACAGGACACTGGTCTGGGATTGAGGTTTAGTCTGAAGGGGCATCATCATGAATGTTCAGGAAGGACTGTTCCTATTCAAGCAGGACCACATCTGATTTGCTTATGTTTGATCTCTGTCTCACAGTGGAAAAATAAAACAATGAACTAGAATGTGGCCTAGAGTTATTGGCATCTGCTAAGCTCTATTCTCATATTGTACCTATCATGCACAGAAAAGAAAAAAGGGAAAGGCTGTTTAGGCCAAAGACTATTAGAGATATATTTTATGGATGTACTTTAGATTTCTCACATGAGGCATTTCTTTATCAAGATAAACCTGCTAAACCAAGCAGAATTATACTAATCAGAAAACAAGGCTTACTTGCAAACCATAAAAGGTGTGCTAGCAGCTCATATTTTTCCATAAAGAGGAGACGCTCTGATGATGACTAAGAAACCACTCATTCCACTTATAGATTATTCCTACTAATTGTGCAGTCTAAAAATATATAAACTAAAGCACTGGTCAAAACATAGACTTACCTACAAAGACCATGCAGAGACCTCAATATTGTGAGCATGTCAATCTATGTTCCACCGTACCACATCTCCTAGTCTATTGCATTTTCCACTACATGTTTCACATTGGTGATTATTGTATTATTTTAAAATGTAATAGTAAACTTAAAATAAATATTAAATAAAAATATTATTATGAGTGGTGCACTGTTTTGAATTATTCTTTAATTATTATTTGACAATTATCATTCATAAATTGAATGATTTTTTTAGATACCTCATTACTAATAAAGATTTACATTAATGAGTTTTATGTCACTATATGTGTTTAATTATGTTACATTTATATAATATATTAACATATTTTAAATAGTTTTTCTATAGGTAAATAACATTCAATGTTTTTCCCTATAATTTCACATAGGGAGGTTTCCAAGTGGAGGAAGAGATCTCCAACTACATATCAAAAGTGGCTTTCACTCAATTTACACTCATAAATCTTGTTGTACGGGGTTCTACCATGGTGGCTCACAAACTGTCGCTATCAAAAATGTGTAGACATATACCTAGGTGTAGTAGTAAATATACTCATGATTATATCTACATAAGTATATGTACTTTTGTAAATAGGACTCAATGAGTAATGATCCATAAAAAACCAATAGCTGAAGAATGCAGGTTACATTTTTGAATGTTTACTAAGAACCCTTATAGTTTTTAATACTAACATTGAAGGTTATATCACTAATATTACAGTGCTGACCATGGTACTATAGCAGACCTCTGGTGAATTTGTAAATATCACCCTGCAGAGGAAGACAAAACTTTAATTAAGACACACATTTATTTAGAATTAATTGGATGCTGACATTCCAGCAATATTAGTTAGTGAGTGCTAAAGACCACTAGTAGCATTTAATCTGCAGGCACTGGGTTCTGGTGGTCCCATATACTAGTGACATACAAGCAAATTATATGTGCCAGTTTGGTGTTTGCTAATTTGATCATATTTGAAAGACAGCATAAGCTTTTAACCACTGGATAGCAGGGGTAAAGTGAGCAGAGTGTTAATATCAACAAAAAAGAATTCAACATAAGCAGGCAAAAATCTGGGGGAATAACACGCAAAATATGGTAATTTCCAGCAAGCACCAACTAAAGTTACAAAGCACCAAATGATACATCATTTATATTTCAACATCCCCTTAATTAAACACAGCACCCAGTTTTTGGAGGCACATGTGTCACAGGATAGGGAACACCCAGACGTGCTAAGTAAATTATGTGATGATTGTGTATTTGTGATCCAAATTTATGATCTAAAACTGGGAGTAACAAAAAGGAGCTCAGCACAAACAAATATAAAACAAATGCAGAAATGACCTTGGAAGTCCTGAATAGTGTATCTTTCATTAACACTACTATGCCTCCTATATGTATGTCTGTTGGAAAATGGCCCTCTCTGAAGGGTCATCCCAAACTTTTTGCCTTCCTCTTTCTTTTTCTGACCTTTTTTCTGATGGCTATACGTAACTCTGGGCACTTTACTATTTGCTAACCAGTGCTTAAGCACATGTGCTCTCTCCTCTAAACATGACATAATTAGTATACACCTGTTCGGCATATTTATTTTACTTGTATGTTCCATTTAAAGTGGTGTACCATATACCCAGGGCCTATAAATTAAGTGCTAATAGTGGGCCTGCAGCACTGATTCACCCACTTAAGTTGCCTTTCAAACCTATCTCAGGCCTGCATTGCAGGGTCTGTGTGTGCAGTTTACTGCCACTTCGGCTTGGCATTTAAACTTACTTGCCTAGCATGAAATTCCCCTTTTATTAAACATAAGTCCCCCCTAAGGCATGTCCTGGGTAGCCCTAGGGGCAGGGTGCGGTGTAGATAAGGTAGGGCATGTACTGGAATGTTTTGCAGGTCATGGTAGTGACAAACTGCCTATTTAGTTTTTCACTACTGTGAGACCTTCTGCTCTCATAGGTTAGCATTGGGAACTTTTTAATACAATTTTAATCTGTAAATCCTGTTCATAGAAGAGTAGCTTGTTCATGTTGCATATGTTTGGAAGTTTGGTGAAGTTGAATGTAACATTACTATTTTAAAAAATGAAACTTCTAGAAAGTGAAGGACAGAAACAGGGGAACCTTACTCACTTAGGAACCAGGGTAGGTAAAGTGCTTTCAGAGACAATGGTTCCTGTGAACTGATATTATCTGTTTTGATATTAATACTTTGCGTAATAGCAATGTAATTGGTTAATGTGTTGTCAAAGGGCAAAGAACCACAAATACCAATGATTGAATATATCACATTAGATTTTATGGTATTGAATGGAGGAAGCAGTATATACAATGTCAAGAAATAAACCAAAATTAAATAACCAATTGTGCCTAGTGTCCCAGTGAAAACAGGAATCTCAAATAACAGTGCTAAATTGTGACAGTATTTTTTACAAAGTTTCCATAATTCTTTAAAAGTCGACCATTGAGTATGTACAGAATATGCAGCAACTATATACAATGATATGCGCTTGGTAATGGTTCGCTTTTGCTTTGTGTCGACGACGTTTTGACCCTGTGTGGGGTAGGGTCTCATCAGGACCTAAGGTTGTAGGGACATCTATGAAAAAAGGGGGAAGTAGTAACCTCATAAAAACATTTTCTAAATAGGGACTTGTAAGATATGTGTGGTTTCTGTCATAAAAAGTAAGATAGATTACATCAAAAGACAGGGATCCGAATATTTTAACAAAGATCCTAAATACGATATTAATAAAAAAATCATTAAAAACAGCCTTCAAGAGATACACATTGTATCACATGCACATACTGCTGCCTTCAGAAATGAGCCTACACAAAAAATGTATTCATCCTATTCCAGTTTAAGAATTTTTATTTAAGCAGCTTTATAGTGAGTGGTGGCGTATTGAAAAAAAAAAAACAATTGCATCAAAAACCATTTCGTGTATTTTGAATAGAAGGTACAAAAGAATAAGAAATGTAGCTTTGTTTGGTTGCTTCGATCGTCACAGGGACATGGCAATTGATCAAGGTTAGCGTTATACCCTAGGGGAAAATAAAGTAAAAATGTCAATGTACCAGCTCTTAGACGGAAAAGCAATCCTCTCTCCCATTGGCCTATGGGTTTTAAAAGATAGCTGGATGGCAAATGAGAGGTATCCTCTATGGACATATACCTGGCAACGGAGGTTTTCTGTACCTTCTTTCCATATCTTGCTTTGCTATACTGTGCATACAGAATCTCCTGTAGGGTTTTTTGTTTATACCCTCCAAATCTGTAGGATTTAGGAAGATATGCGCAAGATTCGCGTAATTTAAGCTCTCTCTTACAGCAGCAAGCCAAGGTATATCCCTGCCCTTCTCGCACTTAAGGCAGTCTGTTATTATATCTCTAGTGAGGGTCGCTACCGGGTTTCTCCAGATTGCAAGCCAGAATATAGCCGGGCGAGCCCTAATATAATCTTCAAAATATGGCAGTTTCAGTTCTTTATGACAAACATACTGTGATGAGAAAATCGGAGCTCCCAGGAGTTTACGACAAAACATATGTTCCAGTAGGGATACACTGTGATTTAAAAGTTGTATTAATAACTAAAACCACCTCTGTCTTTTTGGGTTGCGGATGGCCAAGGATTGAATTGATAGCTTTTGAAAACGTACTCCTACTATGCGTCAAATGGGCAACCCAAGAACCATTTGTTGCAAATACCAGCCCAGAAAATGAATTATATTCTAAGGAGAATACAGACAATACTTTTCTTTGCCGCTCTGCATCAAACTGTAATATACAATAGAATCTTATTTATTGCCGCAGTGTGGAAGGGACTTTTAATGAAGGTTGAGAATGAAAGTGCCCCACTGTATTGCTTGCTAAATCTGTGCAATCCATCTGCTAGCGTTCTGTGGAGGGTGAGAGAATTTGATGTAATTTAGAATTTCCTTATTGTAGGTTAATCTGCCCTTACCAGATTTCAAAACACCACTTTGATATCTCTCTGCCATTTGGACTGTTCATTGTTTTCTTCTCCAAGTCCATTTGTATTACTATTATTTTGAGTGCCACACTTTCACTTGCGCTTTCTCTGCATTGTGAAACACATTGAGTATTATTACAATGTTTTAGAGTAGTTTTCTGTTTATTCCTTTTCAGCTTTTCAATCTGATTTTTTTTAAATTATTTTATAGTCCCTTTGTTTCCCTCAATATTTCCTTTGCGACTGCCTGTGAAAAACATTGTGCAGCTAAACAACTCTATTAAATCATGATTATAACATATTTTACAGGATATAGAATGCAGTGTCAGTTACCAACCACTTATGTGTGAATTCCATGTACCCATTAGGCACACCGCTTGAATTAATGAAATATACCTTTATTAGCATAAATAAATAAAGGTTCATTGAATTCTGCACTATTCAAACTGTTTGCATTCAAAGACCAAAATATTGTATCCAGCTTTCAAGATAATAGCATTCCATTGTGCGCATTACATTATTTTTATGTTCCAAGTGAAACATACAAAGCAATTTTTTGTATACACTATGCTTTATTTACCTAAACCTACCATAGTACAGATATCACCCTGTGTTTCAAGTTGGGATATACATTTCTTGGTAATAGTCAACACTGTTAACATGATACAGAAATAAATAAGCGGGTCTCCAAACTTAATACAACTGCCAGTTTTGCATTTACATGATCTATGTACACATTTTTTAACTTGACAGAGAAAGCTGAGTTGTAGTCAGTCATGTGTAAAATGGCTCAAGGGAACTGAAAAGTCCACCATCAATGAACTTTAATTAAGATGTGAGGGTGACACCAACTCCACCTTCAAATGATTTCAAATTGCTTTAGGGTTCTAATTCAAGAACAGTTTATTACAGAAATTGAGCGGGACTGTTCTTATTCAAGGACAACACTGACTTTTGAATGATTACATTATATACTGTAATACAACTGATCAGCAAAAATCTAAAAGGTATACATATATAGACGAAGGCCAGAGTATGTCAACCATTTTGTGGCCAATTTGCAAAGGTATTTCTAGTTGTAAATGTATGTTTACAATTGAATATTCATCCATTTATTACTGCCAGAAATTCACAAATGGTTTGGTAGGGATAGATGGTTTTACAACTGTGAATTTCTCAATCACAACTGCAGAACGTTTGCATAATAAATCACACACAAGAGATGGAAAGTGGGTGCAACTAGCTGTGGCTAGGCTTGTAAGTAGATGAACTCCCACAAACTCATACCTGTGTAGGCATTCAAAAAATGTGAACTGTCTTCTGTGGAAATTATAAGAGATTCACCCAAGTAAAGGGCAGGAATAGCTCCCATTCCAGGATAGGAAGGGAAATGGATAACTCAAAGATTTGGTGTGGTGTGTTCATAGTTAGACAATTTTTTGAATTTTGCACAGAGTGAATAGGAGAATTGGGCAATGTGAAAGGACATTCCCAGCAGTTGCCTGGAAATCTGTGTCTGTCGCAGCTTACCAGGTGGTCTACTGGAAATGCATGTCAAACAGAAAAAATAGCAACTCTGTATGTACCTTTACATGTGCAAAGTTTCTAATTTCATATTGTGAGTTGAAACATATGTGTCAGTGAAATTTGAATTCACCAGTGGAAAAATGTGTCAACTAAATTTGAATTTGTTGGCGTTATACTCTGCACCACATTTTTTCATATGAATAAAATGAAGGTAATGGAGTGCTGTACAATGGCTTAGCAAGACCTACTGCCACATGGGGTGGCCTCAAACTATGCCACCTAGTGCAGGTAAGATCATGGGGAGGCCGGCTGACAGACACCTTGTTCCAGGGAGGTGGGGGGCTGACTGATGACTTGTTCTCAGGGAGCGGGGAGATGGTGGAGGTCGACAGAAATGACTTGCTCACCTCCGCCGCCCACAAAAAGAGTGTCGCCCGGGGCGGACAACCCTCCCCAGCTACGATACTGCTGCTGTATTGAATCATATACAAAGGAGTGATGAATGGCATGCTTGAATTGATCTCAGCCACTAGCTCTTGAATCACATCATGGACTGCTCATTTTTGCCAATAGTGGTAATTTATCAATATTATGTGCAGTCAAAAGCTGATTTCTTTGCTTCATCTTTGTTTGCTTAATTTCTGCTGGATTTTGCTTGCTTGGATTTTACTTCACTATCGTCACCAGCAGTGTAACTAACTGACACCACTATGTAATGCATACATATATTTTTAGGCATGGTTTTCTGAATGATGCTCGTGGTTGTCGTAAGGCAAAGCCTACTGAAGGTTATTTAGGCTCTGATGAGAGAAGTGGAGTAGCTTCTTTATGGATTGGCTCAGCTGCCTTTGCATTGCATAAAATCAGACCTTTGACATACAAAGTTATCATTGGTGCGCCATTACAAAGACATGCAAGAGCACAGTGTTAGACCTGCCATCCTTAAGGTGGTCTGTCCTCCAACATTCTGCCTTTTGTCTCCCATTTTTTCTGATTCCTTACTGTTGGCCTTAGGACTCGGAACACTTTATCACTGCTAACCAGTGCTAAAGTGCATGTGCTTCTCCCCTAATTGGCATATTTGTTGTAGGAATAAGTCCCTTGTAAAGTGGTATACCATATGCCCAGGGCCTGTACTTCAAATGCTATTAGTGGGCTGCAGCACTGATTATTCCACCCACAGCTTTTGCTTTTCAAACCTGCCTCAAGAATACCACTGCACTGCAGTGACTCTGTGTGCAGTTTACTGACACCTCGACTTGCCATCTAAAACTACTTGCTAAGCATTAAACTCCCATTTTATTACATGTAAGTCACCCCTAAGGTAGCCCTACATAACCCTAAACCCCAGGTGCTAAGTAAGTCAAAGGTAGAGCATGTACTTTTATATTTAGCATGTTCTGGTAGTGACAAACAGTCTTTTTAATTTCACTACTGTGAGGCCTACCCCTCTCATAGGTCAGACTTTGGGAATTCCTTGATAAACTGTTAAGCTGTAATTTCTGATCAGACAGGAGTAGCTTTTTCATGTTTGAAATGGCAATGACAAATCATCCTTAGTGGAGAAGTTGGATTTCACATCACTATTTTAGAAATGCCACTTTTAGAAAGTGGACATTTCTCTGTACTTACTGTTCTTTGTACTTGACAGTATGTCTCCAATACACATCTGGGAAGGGTTACAGCTAGCCTTTGGGCATTCTCTCTAGACATTCACAAACAGTGGAAGGGCTGGGTGTGACTAAGCACTCATCCACATTTATCTATATTCTGAGATCTTTCCTGGGCCTGAAGGTGGAGAGTCGGCTCACACTTACATCTGAAGCCTGGCAGACAGGACTGGGTTGAAAGGGATCCTTGTGCACTTCAGAGAGTTCCTTTGAAGTCACCCTCCACATCAAAGGCCTCAATGGGACGGCTTTGTATGAGAGACTGCTTTTCTGCTTGTTGCCCTGCTGCCTGCTGCTCTGTAACTCTGCTGGAAGGAGAGCTTGACTCTGTCATCCCTCCAATTGATCTTCAAGGGCTTGCCTCCTGTTTTCTGATGTCTCAGGGACACAAAATACTTCCCACAATTCTGTTTGTGATGCTGGAATCTGCGTTCTGTGAGTTCTACCCTTGCTTGAGGTGCCCCCTCCAAGCTCTGGGCCTCAGAAGTGGATTCTTCACCTGCTTTCATCACCTACAGCTCCTGGGCCCCTGAAATTAAGTTTTTGGGCTCTTCGTGACCATGAATGGGCCTGTTCACACTGGGACTGCGTTGCTCACTCGAAGGATCAGAGTGAGACACCAAAGCATCGTGACCTCACACAGCAAGTATTACCACCCTCGACTGTGAGGCCCTGTTCGCCACCGGGTCGGCGCTTTACGCCTGCAGGGTCATCAGTAGGGATGCTCTACTTGCTTCCAGTGACCATCTGTCCCATGAACGGGGCACTTTGCTCAGCTTGATAAGGTGAACCTTCGCGGGACCTGTTTAGAACTTTATCCGACCCGCACTCCATCACAGTAGGCCTGAACTTTGGGTGTACCCCAGTCTAGCGCAACCTAATGTAACCTTTAGAGCTATTGACTTCTAAGCACTGTTTTTGGTTTATTCTTTGAAAATTCATAATCCTGGTTCTAATTATTAAATTTTTATCGTTTAGTTCTTGTAGTATTAATCAGAATAGAACGTATATATATATAACCCTGTGTAGAGTCTTTTTGTGGTTTATTTATTGCGTTACTATGTGTTGCACAAATACTTTACACATTGCCTTTGTAGATAAGCCTGGCTGCTCTGTACAGAGGGTGAGCACAGGTCATCTTACTGTGTAGCTAGCTTACCCTGACTAAAGTGGTAGTTCCTGGCTGATTGCATACCTCAGCCAACCAGCAATCCCATTTCTAGCACAAATTTACTAATCTTTCACACAACACAGGCAGAAAACACAGTTCCTAAACTACATTGCATGAACGGAGAGATATGGAATGTTTCTTCTGTCACCTTGTGCTGGTGCACTGTGTGCAGCATAGAGCCAATGCAGGTGCCCTTGCATGGTATAAGGGTGCCTATATTATGAGCAGAAATGTTTGCTTTGAAGGAAGGGATACTTTCCTGAACAAAAACAATGCTTAGGAGCCTTTTCCTCTTTTTATGTGTGATGCAGAATGCCTCACACAGAGAAAGATGAAGTGATCATGAGAAATAATGACATTTCTACTCGTAACCCCTCACTGGGAAGGAATAGCATTTTGACATATACCATGTTTACTAGCTTTAGTAAATCTGGGAATGTACTAAAATCCATGGGTGGAAACATGGGAATGCCCATGCTCCACACATGGAACATGTTCCAGCTTGAAATGTAACTTGACGCAGCACAAGCCGCTGCGTTGCATTACATTTCTTCACAAGGCCACACAGTGCAGTGCATTCCATGACCAAGGCTCAGCCAATCTCTCATCTTCCACACATTGCATTACAAGATTTATTTCATGCACCGTTTTATGTCTTTGTTTACGAAAACGTGTCAGAGGCACATAGTAAGTGAGAAGAAGTAAAATGGTTACTTAAGACCGTTGTTCAGAATATGGGCACTGAAATCCAAGGAAGACATGGAAGTAGGAATAAAAACCAAGACAAATGTTCAACATCGTGAAGAAGGATATGTATGTTTTATCCATAAATCCATCCACGTTCTTTGCTGCTAAGTGGCCTAGTCACTTATGACATCTTCATTCTGTTCTGATTTTGAGCCAAAACTTATGTATAGATAATAATTTATTGTTCCAATTTTATATTTAAAAACATAACAATCAGAAGACCACCATTAATAGTTAACAGATCAGAAAATGTATATGATATATAGAGCTGTAAAACTGTACTGAGACAAATTCATCACACATAAAAATATGTTGACAGCCGAAGACCTTAGTTCACATACATCTAACAAAATTAGGGGAAGATTATCAAGAAAGGCGTTAAAATTATAACTGCAGCTAAAGCGGTGATAATATGCTTGATAATATGCCCTGGAGAATTCCAATAGAAGCCCATGTTCTGGTGTGAACATGGGCATCTATTATTATTATTATTATTATTACTATTGGAATTCTCAAGGGCATATTATCAAGCCCATTATCGCCGCTTTAGCGGCAGGAAACTGCCGCTAAAGCGGCGATAAATATTAACGCCGTCCTTGATACTATGCCCCTTAATCTTAATCTCAAGATGTCTTCCTAACCCTGAGAGGAAGATAAATAATTAGGTGAACTGGTAATGGGCCCAGAGAAGTGGTTCAAGTAAAGTAGTTGGCTTCCAGGCAGGAGTAAAAGGCTTTCCAGTCAGAAACTCTTGAGAACTGTCTTACAAAGTTGTTGACTATAGACTTAAATTGCTACAGTGATTTTACAGAATCCCATCGTTGTGTCAACTGAAGGACATCCAAAGAACACAAAAAGAACTGCAAGAGTTTACCGAAACAACCCATCTTTTCTACCACTTGCCAAATAGCTTGGTCCAAAGAGAGACTCATGCAGCCACACATAGTCAAAAGCAAAGTGTCAAAAAGTACATTCTTAAAACCAGAAATTGTCAATAAAGACGGAATTCATGCCTAATTTCACATTGGCTAGTTTGCTGACCAAGATTTCAAAAGCTTTGCATTTTACTTTATGAAACAAACAAATGGCTAATCTATAAAGCACGATGTCAGTAGGAAAGAGTAGGCATTAGTGTAGACTTCAAGAGCCTTTAAACACAGAGGGGTTCATTTATAAGAAAATTACGCAAAGCAGAGTCTCAGGCCAGCTTGCTGCGCCATAAGGAAAGTGCAGGAATGTGTCGTATTCACAGCAATACGATTCATCGCTGTAATTTCCTTTGTGCTATCACCATTTAGTCAGCCTTGTGCCAATACAGGCATCCTAGCTCCATGGTGCAAGGGTGCCTTTGTTAACATCCGGTTCTTTTTGTGGAGGAAAGGTCACCTTTCTTCACAAAAACAATTGTTGCGCCTGCTGTGGGGAGGCACACTGTTTTGAGGCTATGTTGTAAATCAGGGAATGTGTCAAATGCCATGGGCATTGAGTGGGACCACCCACAGCAACGCCTGTGGCACGCATCCACGAGGCAGAGTGAGGCAACGATGCAACTTGCACTGCATTGCCTCACACCATATCTACGAGGCCATGAAAAGCCTCGCATGTTGGCTTGCCATAGCCTCGTAGATATGGACCTGCACTGTTTGACTCCAGAGCATCACAAAAGTGACGCTCCAGCAGCCTAAATGTGCCACATGGGTGTTGTAAATAAGCCCCAGAGTTGGGATGGTTCTCCTAGTTCATTATGGCATTTTTTAACACATGCAAAATTGGGTTCAATTTGAGTTTAAGAGAGGCTAAGTGTTTCCTATAGCTCACTCTTTCATCCATTCTTAAACCAGATAATTAACTATACTTAGGTGTCTGTGTGCCTGTTTCCAAGCTTTGTATGTCTGTGTGACTCCTATTACAAGTCAGGTTATTTTTTTGTTTGTTAAATGACCACAAACGGTTCTCTGGCCCTCTAAAATCACTTTATAGGCTAAATATACCGTTCTTTGTTGTGTAGAACATTAGCATGTTTAGCGTAGTTGGTCTTAATATTTATTAGGTACCATTATTCCTCCATTTACAGTGGGAATGAATAGTAGAAAGTTCCATTGCATACAGTGAAAGTCAAGGAATAGGTGAACTGCTTCCACTTGAAATGGCCAGCCTGCAGCCTCTTTGACATCACCTTGTGCTTTCTAATACAACCACAATATGTATGTCCCTATTGTTGATCATGCATGTCAATGAGTTCTCTGCTGATGTACACAACCTCTACCACTGATACGTAGAGTTTTGAAAAACAGTCTGTATGCATTGACGCCCGTATATTTGTTGTCTGTGTACATGTTCGCCTTTATGGCTGTGGAACTCATACACACTTTGTGTGCCCATTTCTACTTCTATTTCATGTTGCTTTGTGGGTATTCACTGTATAATTGGCAAACATTTTGGCCATGCTAATGCTTAGTAATTTATAAAATAGCATCTGTTGTTTGAAGTATGTGCCTCCTTTTTGTTTGTTAAATGGAAAGTTGAAAACAGTGTCTCCATTAAGAATTCCAGAAATATGAGTGTAGTTAATTTGGTTGTTTGCTTCTGTTTTACTTTGCAGACATGTTCCCACCTTCTACAAACACCTAAACACATTATTGAAATTTTAAAAAGCCACTGAATGTGGAAACTCCTACATCCATTTCACACTTGAAAACAACATCTCATTTTAATACTGCAGAGAGACAGATAACAACATTAAAAGTACATTTAAGACATAAGTATAAGAATTCGTCTGCAGTTTAAAATTGTGCAAAATTGCGTTATTTGAAATTACTGCAGCAACAATAAAAAATACACCACACGGTCTAATCTGCTGGTAGGATGAAGCACTGTACAATATATGGTGACAAATACAACTGACTCAAATGGTTTTCATGCTTCTGTTGATTCCACCTACAAATTTGAACCCTCCCGACATTAAAATGTTAATGTGACCTGACTTTATTTTTGGAGTGTGTTACAAGGTGCAAGGTGTATGAAAGTAAGCTGGGTACTAGCTAAGTTGCTGGTTTCATGTAGGCAAAAAAACATTCATGAATAATGCAATATCACAAAGTGCAGATGACTCAGTGAGTGTGAAGTGCACAAGAGATTATGTACAGTTAAAAACAGCAGGGTTAAACAAATGGTCCCTGGTCATCTTGATATATGAATATAGTTCTGCTTCAAATCACAGTTCATTTGGACACGATCTCATCAATTTATGACCAGGAGACCTAATGTTGATGATTTGACCCTTATTTTATTTTAAGTGTCTCATCAGGTCCAGTCATCAGGGAAACGTGTAGCCTACAGAAGAAAACATGAGGCTCAATCAGAATGATGTGTGTTCTGCACAGTAGAACTGTAAGTGATTCAACAATGTCCTCACCAAGTGAAAATTAATGTAGACAGAACACATTGAATTGATCCTGAGGTCAACTGTGTTCAAATCTACAGAGAAACGTACAGTAGGAAGAATCAATAATCACCATAAATGGGGTCAGGATACTCCAGCTCTAATAGTGTACATAGGTCACGCTGTATAGAATAATATCATGTCACTGTGCTCCATGCTGCAATCAATGTTGGATAGTGAGAAAGTTTAGCTTTGAGTTCAGGGTCACCCTATCCACAAGGGGTTATATCTAACTTCTCAGTGGAAGTAATTGGTTGCATCCCAGCTTTACTAGCTCAGGTTAACAGGTTAAATCAAACCATAAATCAGTGCTCAACAGTTGTAAATCTACCCTTAGCGACATACAATGGCAGGTACTGGAAGTGATCAAATGGGACAGGCGTGAAGTGATCTGGCGAAGAAGTTAAACCAACGAGATTGTAAATGGATTGATACACTGAAAAGCACAGAGTTGAGACTGAATGATACTTATGATTATCGTTGCCTGTCAGTATCATACTCAGTATGATTTACCTTGGTTTTGTAAGTTCTTTCAGTTTATACTTCACTAAGGCACTAGTCATTGTTGTTAAGTATCATTTTTATATTTAAATAAGATTCTACACATGCTATAGCTCATCACAATAATAGGCCAAATGTCATTCATGCTCTCCCTTCACAAAAGCAAGGATCCCTCAAAACTCAATCATCTCACCCATGCTTTTCAACATTTATATGAAGTCATTACCTGCAATGATCAAGGAATTTCAGCAGCTCACATGCTATAACTATGCAGATGACATAAAAATACTTCTTAAACTGGAAAGCTCCAAATACATTACAAATTCAAAAATGTTCAGGTCCCTCAAAGTCTTTAATCAGTGGGTGACATGGATCCACCTCAAATTGAATGCTTCCAAAACTGAAATACTCACGTGTGGTGTTTAGAAAAAATATGACAGACTCTGCACCTTGCCTGGTGATCTGGGACCATCTTCTAAAGTATCTAAGGAAGTAAGAAACCTTTGAATTACCCTGGACTTCAAACTATCAATGAATGCCAAAGAAGAAAATTTAGCAAGATCAAGCTTCAGTATTAGCCCTGCAATGCACCTTCCCTACCAGGTATTTCCACACAAGGGCCAAGCTACTATCTCTCTTGCATTGTCTATATTTGTTTACGCCATTAGCCACTACTACAGGTCATCTGTATCAACTATGTAAAAACTGCAACTAATTCAGAACTCTGCTGGCAGACTACTTCTATGTGTAAAGCCACAAGCCCACATCTCCCCTGCCTTGAGGGGCCTACATTGGTTACCAGTTGCCAGAAGATCCACCTTAAACCTGTTTTGTTTCACAAAGCAATACATGGAAGAGGTCCACATTGCATCAGGAGTAAAATCACCAAATACATACAACAAAGGAACCTCCCCTCAAGATTGGCACCTTGACCCAAAACCCCAGCATAAAAGAGAGAAATTCAAGCAGCCAAACTATGGAATTCATTACCCCCAAATATATAAGGCACGGTTAGCTGTCTTATCTTCAGACGACTACTCAACATTTCGCTCTTTCCTACATGACTACTACACTCAACGTACGTACCCATCATTTAACTAAATCAAACATTCATTTCAAGCATAAGCCCCCACGAAATGACCACACTGGCTAACGCCTCCCTCTCCCTATCACACTCTAGAGGGGTGTTGCTGCTTAGGGAAATAGATTGACAGCTATATTTATACTCTTGCATAAATAATCACGACCTGACACTAGCACAGATAGATAGAACCACCATTCATCCACCATCTGCAAACCCCAGCCCGGCGTCAACAGGCTCTAGTATAACAATGAGTCAAAATAGATCTACATAAGGGATCTCAGACCCTGCGGAATCATTCCAGGGATGTACCTCACACCACGCCAAATATCTCTAATGTAATGGAACAGAGCTGGGCTAAGGTCTAAGGCCGCCTCCTCAAACTGGAATGCCTTCATAGAACAGTATGACATCTGTTTATTCCAGGAAACATGGTCAGTAGGCCCCTGTTTTCGCGTAGGGCATTTAAATTACTATGCCCCTGCTATCCATGGCAGTAAGGGTAGTCCCTCGGAGGGTTAACAATCTGGGCCCGTCAGGACATTGGTCTTACGATCAGGGAGCTCTCGACCGAGAGCCCAGATGTTATTGCCATTCCGCTGATGATCAGACCTTATGGCAATATTGAAATTTATAACATATGCAAGAGGAGTTAGAGGCGGGCGGAAATCTGACATCATAGTGAATGCAGACGCAGGGGAATCATCAATTATATTAGCTGGAGATTTTAATGTGACCCTTAAGCCACTTGATAGTGAGGATAAAGATTTGGCAGCTGAGGAGGTTGCACTGTGGTGTATACCAAATTTAGAACTTCCCCAAATAAAAAGCTGGACAGAAGCAGAGCTCCAACTGAAAGCAATCTGCCTAGAAAGAAGCATAAGGGCGGATAACAGCAGAACCATCTCTCACGGGAAAGCTCAAGTACGTATAACAATGGCCACCATTCAAGTTGAATTGATTACCTTCTTGTCGAATTAAATCTATGGCACGCCCTTACGGGTATGGCTGTCACAGAGCGGGTGGAGAGTGATCACAATCCACTGTGCTCTACATTATGCTTAATGAAACCAGATGAATCAATACATCCCCCTAATTTAAAAATTACTAGAGATTTAATCGTCAGCAGTGACACACGGAGGCTTAAATGATCCAATATATTGAAAAAGCCAGATATATTGTCTTCCATCAGCAAGGATGCGGAGAATGCGGTAGCAGAGATGAAGGTTCTCCACACCAATGCCCAGCCAATTGGATTGATAACCACCATTCATGAAACTTTATTCGACAAAATGCGGTCCTATTTTCCAAGACCCGATAGTGGCAGGGGTTCTCATGCTAAACCCCAGCAAAATTGATATAACAAAGAATGTAAGCTGGCTCATAAATCCTTGGGGGAAAGTATTAGATTGAAAAACCCGAATAGGATAAAGAATGCCAGGACGACATTTAAAAGAACACATGAAAACGCAAAAAAGTATGGGACAAAAGCAGATGGCAGGAACTGAAAATAGCTTGCACCAGGAGTAATCTTCAATATTTTTAGTCCCTTGTTAAATGGTGCAGGGGTGAACATCTCCCTCTCCCACAAAATCATGTTGCTCCTTATACCTGGGTAAATCACTTTTCCAAACAGTACAGCAATGATGACGTTGAGGAAAGTGAACCCTTAGTAGTTCCCCCTCATTGCTTGCCTGATCTGGTTTTCAAACTTTCCGATGTTAAGGCCACCCTCAATATAATCACGGGGGAGAGCCCCTGGCATCGACAGTATCCCTGCTGATGTCTTTTTATATGACAAGGAGAACTGGGGCAGGTATATCATGATGTTAGCAAATGCCATCACTCTTGGCGTCCCCATCCCAGACTCTTGGAGGGGGGCGGAGATTATACCAAGATTTAAAAAGTGCGGCAAATCTTTACCCGGGAATTACAGGCCGATCAGGCTTATTGATTCCATTCTAAAGGTGGTAGCACGTCTTGTTCTGAGAAAGGTGCACGAGTGGATTGACGCCAATGAAATTTTAACCCCCCACTAGACTGGCATTCGCGGTCACATAAGCACAATAGATCAAGTTTTTAGATTTATTCTAATTTACTGGCGAATAGTGGTGCTTGGCAAAGGCTGCATGTATGCTGCCTTTGTCGACCTAAAATCAGCCTTTGATTTAGTCTCACACAACAAGCTCTGGGTGGTGCTTCAGGACCTAGGCATGCCCATGGACTTGCTATACTTTTTAGTTCCTCTCCATGAGAACAATTTGCATACATTCATTGAGGAATGTAAGGGAACGTCACAAATCATTTTTCAGTTGAAAAGGGAGTGCGCCACGGGTGTGTATTGGCCCCAATGTTATTTTCCCTTTTTATCAACAGGATTGCTAAATTTTTCTCTCTCACTTCCACTGATGCCCCGACCCTCGCAGGTACCAAGATACCAATCCTGATGTTTGCCGACAGCACGCTTATCATCTCAAAAACACCTAGTGACTTACAGCGTGCATTGACATTGTTTGAAGACTTTTGCAAGCTTTGAGGGTTAAAGATCAATGCAGCTAAAACAAAACTCATGATTTTCAATCAGCATAGATCCTTTAGGGGTAGAATTAATATGGAGGGTCTACCCCTAGAGCATGTAGTGGCCTTCACCTACTTAGGCATTACTCTAGAGAAAAAGATGTCCTGGAGGCCTCATGTTGAAACCATGGCACTAAAACATCGCCAGCTAGCGGGAGCTTTCAGTAATGAATTTAGAACATCCCTGACAAAACCTATAAGTCTGGAACTGCAGATCTATAACGCAAAAGTGGTGAGTTTAGTTTTGTATGGGTCGGAACAATGAGGGTTTGAGAAATTGTCCAAGCTAGCACTTGCAGAAAACAAGTTTCTACGAACACTCACTGGCTCACCCCTATCCATCCATTGCTTAATGATTAGGAAGGAATCTATTGGTAGATATAGCTAAGCTTCACCCCATCTTATACTGGCGCAGAATATGGAGTACCCCGGAACTGAGCACTTTTGCAAATGTTCTTAGGGATATTATTGAGGCTAACCGTTTTCATAAAATAGGCTGGCTATGCGACTTTAAAAGGGCACTGGTTGGTAAGGGATTGTGTAATTTTTGGGGAAATTCATCTAGTACCCAGTTTTTATGTAAAGAAGAGATAAAGGAATACTGGAAAACAGTGGGACAAAACATCACTTGAGCCAGCAATACCACTCCATTGAAAGGGAGTTTTTTAACATCAAAACCTTGTCCTCGCTTCGAACATTATTGGGATATAATAACAAAACCTCTTGACCATAAAATTATTTTCAATTTAGAGTGGGTACCTTTAAAAAGCTTTACAGCTACATGGTCTCCATCGGGAGATAATAAATGTCCCATCTGCACAGAGCATGCAGAAACCTACCTCCATATTCTGTTTGTCTGCCCCGCCTACGCAGCTCCTCGTAAGGTCTGGCTAGCTCAGACCTGTAAGAATCTGGGAACTAGACAAAGCAGTGTTGCACTGAGAATTCTGTCCACGGACCCTTCATCTTGTTATGCAATCCCCCTAGCCAAATTCTTATGGTGGATGTTAGAATGGGGAACCTCTGGTTGGCACAGGTAGGTACTTGTGACAAGCAGTGGTCCCTTCTTCTATTCAGGGCGAGAGAATTACCCCTTCAGAACAACCCCTGCTCACCCTATAGGTAGTGTGGCGCGAGCAGTCAGGGCTAAACTTCAGGGCGCTAGTCAGTTAAGCATTTATGATCACACACAGTAAACCACAACGATCCCCCACAAACGGACACCAGGCGTAAGTTGTATCAAAAATACGGATGCTTTATATAAAAGATTCTTGGTTACGCAGGCATGTACAAGACCATCAATAACGGTTGCGAAATGGAGGCCACAAGATGATAATTAAGCACTGTTCTTTTCTTTGGTAACTTATTCGATCACGAGCGCTTCGCAGGGCTCGGTTGAGTCGGTTCAATCACGATGATGCGCAGCGCACCCGGGGTACAGTGATACGGGGAAATCAGAACGTTGCGGACCCCGAGTCCGATAGAGAGTTCACTGTACCTGGGAACGTGCGATGTGCTGGGACGAGTCTTCGGGGGAGATGCAGGTTCTGCACCTCGCGGGTCTCCGGATCAAGAATTCAGCGGGCGGCTCTCGGTAGACAGGTGTGGCCCAGGGCCTCCGACACGGACTGTGCGGGAGGTCACTGCGGAGGGCGGCACGGTCAGACTCAGGCTGGGAGGTGAAGCGAGGCGGCTGGATACGTTACGACGTACGGGCGGCCGTCCGAGGCTTGATTTCACTTCCCACTTAGAAATCCGGCGGGAGGGCGAGAGGGCACCAGGCACGCTCCAGTGGCAGGCAGGTGACAGGGAAGCAGGGCGGCCAGCCTCGATGGGTCCAGAGCGACTCAGGTAGAGCGGGGCTCTCGGCGAGGGGAGGCGGCCAGGCTTCTGGGTGTCACGGCCCTAGGAGGGGTGGCAAGGTGCGCAGAGCACTCCGGCGGGAGAAAGCACACGGCTCGAGTTCTCAGACGAGCGGAGACACGGTGAACCCACTGGTCCTGGGGTTCAGTTCAGGGGGCAAGCTCTTCTTCCAAGCCCTTGGAGATAGTTGAAGAACAAAGTGCAAAAGTCTCTTTCAGTCTTTTTCCTCTCCTTCCTCAGCAAGGCACCTACTGCAGGCCAATCCCTCAGGTCAGGAAAAGTTACTCCTCCTTCAGCTTCTTCCAGGTCCTTCTAGTCGGGCAGAGTTCCTTCGTGGTTCAATCTGGATCTGATTTCCTAGGAGCCAGGCTCCTACTTTTATACAGTGATTCTTTTGTTCTTTAGCGCCAGGGGGCCTGGGCCTGGCTCAGTCCAGTTCTGGAGTACTTTGTTTTGGTGACTCTGCTCTTTCCGTTCAGCAGCAGGGCAGAGACATCAGCCGCTCCACAGGGGGGCGGAGCCGGCTTTGTGGTGGCAGAGCACAGGTCTATTCAAGAGTCAAGGTGTACTCCTCCCACCCATCCTGGTGTAATCTCTCTACCCACCACCTGGCAGCCAACCTGTCTCCTGGAATCCCCCAGCCCTGCTCCTGTACTGTTGCTAGGCAGAACACACACCCACAGCAGAGGCGGACTGAGATGGTCAGGCACGCAAAGGCTAACTTTCTAAAAGCAGCATTTGCAAACCCAGGATATTAAAATAACCTTTACTAAAAGATGTATTTTATTATCCCGAGTTCAGGCATACTAAACATGACTTTCTACCATGCTCTCTGAGTCCACTGGGGTCACAGCGTGTAGCGATCCCAGCAGCCCATTCTGGCCTATGGAGAGCAGGTAGCCTTCAATAGTGAAAAACGAAAATGGCTGTAATTCACTATTAACATATGCCACACACATCAGGGCATGTCCTACCTTATGCCTACAATGCACCCTGCGCTTAGGCCTACCAGAGGGGTGACTAACATGTAGTTAAGGGAAGGTTTAGGGACTGGCAAGTGGGGACACTTGCTCAGTCAGCGCGACGGTACCAGACCGCGCGCAGGTTCTGCAGTGGCAGACCCTAGACATATTTTACCCCACTGCTTCGGTGGGTGGCACAACCAGTGCTGCAAGCCCACTAGCAGCATTTGGATATACAAGTCCTTGGCACCCCTGGTGCACTCTACTAGGGACTGATAGTAAACCAAATAAACCAAACGTGGAAGTCAATTCACATAATACATTTTACCATAGGGAGCACTTGCACTGTGGCACTGGATGGCAGTGGCACAGTGCCCTGAGCAGCTAACACCAACACAAAAACACATTGAGGCACAGCCAAAAATGGAAGGGTGACCCACGCCAATGGTGCCAGGTCTAACACGTGTCCCCTCCAGCTGAAAAGTGGGGAGAACTACTCTACCCCAGGGAGTTCTGCATCACTAAGGCGGAAAAACCTGGACAGACCGTCAGCATTGGTGTGATCTGTGCCAGGGCGATGCTCCACCGTAAAGTCCATACCCTGTAGGGAGATGGACCACCTCAACAGTTTTGGGTTCTCACCCCTCATTTGCATCAACCATCTGAGGGGCCTGTGGTCGGTCTGAACCCGGAAGTGAGACCCAAACAAGTAGGGTCTTAGCTTCTTCAGCGCCCAGACCACAGCAAATGCTTCTCGTTCTATCACACTCCACCTTTGTTCCCGGGGAAGTAGCCTCCAGCTAATAAAGGCTACGGGTTGGTCAAAGCCCTCCTCAGTGATCTGTGAGAGAACAGCCCCTACACCATGCTCTGATGCATCCGTCTGCACCAGGAACTCTTTGGAGAAGTCAGGAGCCAAGAGCACGGGCGCCGTGCACATGACAGTTTTCAGGGTGTCGAAGGCTTTCTGACAGGTGTCAGTCCATATCACTTTCCGGGGCTGCTTCTTCGAAGTCAGCTCTGTCAAGGGGGCAACGATGCTGCCATACCCCTTGACAAACCTCCTGTAGTACCCTGTGAGTCCTAAAAAGGCCCTCACCTCCGTCTGGGTCTTTGGGGGCTCCCAAGCCAGGATGGTTTCAACTTTGGGTTGGAGGGGCGCCACCTGGCCGCTCCCCACTTGGTGTCCCAAGTACACCACTGAACCCTGCCCGATCTGACACTTGCTTGCCTTGATCGTGAGGCCTGCCTTGCGCAGTGCCATCAAAACTTCCCAGAGATGTTGCAGGTGTTCTTCCCATGTGCCGCTGAACACTGCGATGTCATCCAGGTAGGCGGTGCTGAACTCGGTCAGCCCAGCCAACACCTGGTTGACCAACCTCTGGAAGGTGGCAGGGGCATTCTTCATCCCAAAGGGCATCACCCGGAACTGGTAATGCCCATCTGGTGTAGAGAATGCGGACCTCTCTTTGGCCCCATCAGTTAAGGCGATCTGCCAGTACCCAGACGTTAAATCAAACTTGCTGAGGTACCGTGCAGCCCCTAACCGATCGATGAGCTCATCAGCTCTGGGGATGGGGTGCGCGTCAGTCTTCGTGACTGAGTTGAGTCCTCGGTAGTCCACACAGAACCGGAGTTCGGGCGTGGCACCCGGCGCTGCAGCCTTTGGGACCAAGACCACTGGGCTGGCCCAAGGACTGCTGGAGGACTCAACCACCCCTAGGGCAAGCATCTTCGAGACCTCCTCTTTGATGCAGGCTATGACCCTGTCAGTTACCCGGTAGGCCTTGTGCTTCACAGGTAAGCTGTCTCCTGTATCTACATCATGGATGCACCAATTTGTGATACCAGGAACCAGGGAGAACAGGTCAGAGAACTGCCCCAGCAGCTGGCGACAGTCCCCCTGTTGCTCAGGGGTCAGGGTGGGTGAGAGGTTAACTCCATCCACTGACCCGTCTCGCTCTGAGGCTACCAAGAGGTCAGGAAGAGGCTCGGACTCCTCTTCCGTCCCATCATCGGTGGCCAAGAGCATGCCCACTTCGGACCTCTCCAAGTGGGGCTTCAGTCGATTGACATGTAGGACCCTTAAGGGGTTCCTAGGAGACCGCAAGTTCACCAAGTAGGTGACAGAACTCTTGCGCTTCACAATCTCAAAGGGTCCTGTCCACTTGTCCTGGAGTGCACAAGGCTCCACAGGGGCCAGGACCCACACTTTTTGGCCAGGTTGAAGCTCAACCAGAGTGGCGTTCTGGTCGTACCACCGCTTCATTTCCTCCTGGCTGGCTTCCAGGTTTGCCTCAGCAAGTTGCCTGAAACGCCTAGTCTGGTTCCGGAAAGCCAGCATGTAACTGTATACATTCTGGGGTGGTTTCCTGGGAGATTTCTCCCAGCCTTCCTTGACCAGACTAAGAGGTCCTCGTACTGGGTGGCCATACAAAAGCTCAAAGGGACTGAACCCTAGAGACTTTTGTGGCACCTCGCGGTACGCAAAGAGAAGGCATGGTAAGAGGACGTCCCACTTACGCCTTATGGGTTCCTCGAGACCCATAATCATGCCCTTCAGGGTTCGGTTGAAGCGCTCAACCAACCCGTTTCCTTGGGGATGGTAAGGTGTGGTGAACTTGTAGGTTACAGCACACTCTTGCCAAAGGGACTTCATATATTTCGATATGAAGTTGGTCCCCCTGTCAGACACCACCTCTAGAGGGAATTCTACTCGTGAGAAAATTCCCATCAGTGCCCGTCCCACCACGGGGGCCGTCACTGTCCTCAGAGGGATGGCTTCAGGGTACCGGGTGGCATGTTCCACCAAGACCAGGATAAACCTGTTGCCCATGGCTGTCTTGGGGTCCAGCGGCCCCACAATGTCAATCCCCATCCGCTGGAATGGGGTACTGACCACAGGGAAAGGTTGGAGTGGAGCTCTCAGCTTCCTTCCACTCTTGCCACTTGCCTGGCAAGTCTGGCATGTCCTGCAGTGAGTGTCAGAACTCCTGCGCATTTGGGGCCAATAAAAGTGGGTGACCAGCCTTTCAAAGGTCTTGTCCTGCCCCAAATGTCCTGCTAACGGTACGTCGTGAGCCAGCCCCAGTAGGAAGGCTCTGAACTTCTGGGGTACCACCAGCGCACGGGCTGACCCAGGTTCAGCAACCTTAGGCTCTGAGTATAGGAGGTCGTTCTCCCAGTAGATCAAGTGAGTTCCGGACTGATCACCATGGGCCTGGGCTGTAGCTTGCTGCCGCATACCTTCTAGAGAGGGGCACTCTTTCTGCTCCCTGCAGAATTCCTCCCTGGTGGGGCCCCCTTCTTGCTGCCAATGGTTCGGCTCAGGAAGGTCCCCTAGTTCGGCTATCTGTTCCCCGGTAGGCTCCAGGGCATCCCCCTCAAGGTCTGCTTCCTCCTGGGCCGTGGGAACTTCAGGAGCCGGATTCCCGTGCCTCCCTTGCCCTCTCTCTAAGGCCGGTTCCTGGGCCTCTCCCTCAGGCTCCAGGGTTCCTTCAACACCCCTACTGGCTGCCATTGACCGGGTGGTCACGCACGCCCAATCAGGTAAGCCCACCATCCGCAGGTGAGTTGTCTTCTCCACCTTTTCCCAAGGGGAGCTCTCCAAATCGTTACCTAGGAGACAATCAACAGGCATGGCCTCTCTCACAGCCACTTGCAGAGTACCAGAGACCCCCCCCACTCAAAGGGAACCTGAGCCATTGGACACTGACTCTCTGTGTTGTCGGCGTTGACAACACGGCAGAATGCGTGTGGGACAACCTGCTCTTGAGACACCAGGTGTTGCTTGACAGCAGTCACACTGGCTCCTGTATCTCTAAGAGCCCCCACCCTCTTGCCATTTATGGTCACCCACTGCCCATACTTTTGAGTATTGGGGGGCAGCTGGGCCTCAGCGACCATCTCACTGTCTCCTAAGGAGACTAGGGTCATCTGTACGGGATCCCCTGCCCCTTGGACATCTATCTCCCTCCCCAAGGCTACACTATTCACCTGCTTGGGGGGTGGAGCACCAGAGGGTGCTAGTTTACCGTACAGGGGGCACTTGGGATCCACGGAAATGTGCCCCAGGTTGTTACACTTGTAACATCTGAGGGGCCCTCTTTGAACAGGGTTACCTGTCGGGGCCCCAGTCTGCTTCGGGGGTGGGGGTGGCTGAGAACCTTTCCCTTGGTTCCCTTGGGAATTACTTTGGGGCCCTCTGTAGAACTCCCTCTGTTTACCCTTGTCCCCCCCACTCTTCTGCTGGGGACCCTGAACACCTTTGGCGGGGCCTCCCACGGGACCCTTGTGGACCCTGGTGCTGATCCAGCGGTCCGCCTCCTCAGCAAGCTTCCTCGGGTTGGACAGCTTGCTATCGATCAGGTGCTGGCGTAGCTCAGGAAAACAATTATCCGACAAGTGCTCCCATGCAATTAAATCAAACAGGCCTTGGTAATCATTCACTTTGCTACCCTTCACCCAACCATCCAGCGCTCTGCAAAAAAAGGTCACATATTCTACATAAGTGGTACCAGGTTTCTTGGTGCAATCCCTAAATCTCTGTCTGTACAATTCAGGAGTTAACCCATACCTTGTCATAAGAGCCTCCTTCATGTGTGGATAGGATGTGTGGACATCAGAGGGGAGGTCTAGCAGTGTGTCCCGCCCCTCACTCAGGAACCTTCCCCACAACCCCGCTCCCCAATCCTTCTCAGGGACCTGGTGGGAGGACATGGCTACTTCATAGGCCCTGAACCACTGCCCAATATCATCCTGCTTATAATATTCTTTGACTACATCTTTAGGAATGTGCACCCTTGACTCTGTTGAATTGCTGCCACCAGAGGGTGAGTTGTCTAAACTCCTGGCCTTGAGATCCAACTCCCTCATTTTTACCTCATACTCCATGGCCAGTTTCTGCCTTTCCATCTCCATTTGCAGTTTTGCCATCTCCACCTCATGTGCTCGTGCAGCACTCCTGTTGGCCATCTCCTCGGGCGACAGGCCTCTGCTAGGCTCAAAAACACCTTCTGGGGGTATCACCTCTTGTGCATTCTCTGGAATCTTTGATTCGTGCCAGGCTCTCAGCGCCTTCACGTACTGATCCTTGGTTGTTAGTCCGCTTTGCTTAATTCTGTACTTGGAGAGATATCCTTTCAGGACATCATTTGTGCACTTCCTCAGTGCCTCGGGCTCCCAATCGATGTCATCCACTCCAGAGAATACAGAGGACGCTCCGCCTCCATTGACTGAGCTAGGCATGGTTTCTGAAGGTGGAGATTCTTCTTTAGCAACAACTGTCAATCAATCTGTGGCTGCGTTATAGGTCTGCTCTATGTGGTGATCAATAATTTACTGTATGTAAATCATAAATGCAAATTCGAGATCCCACCGCTGCCACCAATGTTAGAATGGGGAACCTCTGGTTGGCACAGGTAGGTACTTGTGACAAGCAGTGGTCCCTTCTTCTATTCAGGGCGAGAGAATTACCCCTTCAGAACAACCCCTGCTCACCCTATAGGTAATGTGGCGCGAGCAGTCAGGGCTAAACTTCAGGGCGCTAGTCAGTTAAGCATTTATGATCACACACAGTAAACCACAACGATCCCCCACAAACGGACACCAGGCGTAAGTTGTATCAAAAATACGGATGCTTTATATAAAAGATTCTTGGTTACGCAGGCAGGTACAAGACCATCAATAACGGTTGCGAAATGGAAGCCACAAGATGATAATTAGGCACTGTTCTTTTCTTTGGTAACTTATTCGATCACGAGCGCTTCGCAGGGCTCGGTTGAGTCGGTCCAATCACGATGATGTGCAGCGCACCCGGGGTACAGTGATACGGGGAAATCAGAACGTTGCGGACCCCGAGTCCGATAGAGAGTTCACTGTACCTGGGAACGTGCGATGTGCTGGGACGAGTCTTCGGGGGAGATGCAGGTTCTGCACCTCGCGGGTCTCCGGATCAAGAATTCAGCGGGCGGCTCTCGGTAGACAGGTGCGGCCCAGGGCCTCCGACACGGACTGTGCGGGAGGTCACTGCGGAGGGCGGCACGGTCAGACTCAGGCTGGGAGGTGAAGCGAGGCGGCCAGATACGTTACGACGTACGGGCGGCTGTCCGAGGCTTGATTTCACTTCCCACTTAGAAATCCGGCGGGAGGGCAAGAGGGCACCAGGCACGCTCCAGTGGCAGGCAGGTGACAGGGAAGCGGGGCGGCCAGCCTCGATGGGTCCAGAGTGACTCAGGTAGAGCGGGGCTCTCGGCGAGGGGAGGCGGCCAGGCTTCTGGGTGTCACGGCCCTAGGAGGGGTGGCAAGGTGCGCAGAGCACTGCGGCGGGAGAAAGCACACGGCTCGAGTTCTCAGACGAGCGGAGACACGGTGAACCCACTGGTCCTGGGGTTTCCTAGGAGCCAGGCTCCTACTTTTATACAGTGATTCTTTTGTTCTTTAGCGCCAGGGGGCCTGGGCCTGGCTCAGTCAAGTTCTGGAGTACTTTGTTTTGGTGACTCTGCTCTTTCCGTTCAGCAGCAGGGCAGAGACATCAGCTGCTCCACAGGGGGGCGGAGCCGGCTTTGTGGTGGCAGAGCACAGGTCTATTCAAGAGTCAAGGTGTACTCCTCCCACCCATCCTGGTGTAATCTCTCTACCCACCACCTGGCAGCCAACCTGTCTCCTGGAATCCCCCAGCCCTGCTCCTGTACTGTTGCTAGGCAGAACACACACCCACAGCAGAGGCGGACTGAGATGGTCAGGCACGCAAAGGCTAACTTTCTAAAAGCAGCATTTGCAAACCCAGGATATTAAAATAACCTTTACTAAAAGATGTATTTTATTATCCCGAGTTCAGGCATACTAAACATGACTTTCTACCATGCTCTCTGAGTCCACTGGGGTCACAGCGTGTAGCGATCCCAGCAGCCCATTCTGGCCTATGGAGAGCAGGTAGCCTTCAATAGTGAAAAACGAAAATGGCTGTAATTCACTATTAAGATATGCCACACACATCAGGGCATGTCCTACCTTATGCCTACAATGCACCCTGCGCTTAGGCCTACCAGAGGGGTGACTAACATGTAGTTAAGGGAAGGTTTAGGGACTGGCAAGTGGGGACACTTGCTCAGTCAGCGCGACGGTACCAGTCCGCGCGCAGGTTCTGCAGTGGCAGACCCTAGACATATTTTACCCCGCTGCTTCGGTGGGTGGCACAACCAGTGCTGCAAGCCCACTAGCAGCATTTGGAGATACAAGCCCTTGGCACCCCTGGTGCACTCTACTAGGGACTGATAGTAAACCAAATAAACCAAACGTGGAAGTCAATTCACATAATACATTTTACCATAGGGAGCACTTGCACTGTGGCACTGGATGGCAGTGGCACAGTGCCCTGAGCAGCTAACACCAACACAAAAACACATTGAGGCACAGCCAAAAATGGAAGGGTGACCCACGCCAATGGTGCCAGGTCTAACAGTGGATATGGTGTATAAGATCAAAATTTGCTGTAAATGAGATTAATCCAGCATGAAAAGATAATGGCTTTAATTGGAAGTTACTAACATCAGCATCACCTACGCTTGTTTGGGAAGCCACCAGTTTGCCTCTTTTGAGCTTTGATTCTGTATAGTTACAGTAACCTTTACACAATCCTAACCTTGCTTTTCTCTTCGGTATTAGTTATATGATGTGACTTTTTTAATCTCTTATGATGACCTGGCATCACTCCCGCTTCCATGGGGTATTACCAGCATATTTTTATTCTTTATTTTGAATTCTGGTCCAGTTCATGTGTTGTAACGTCCATATCATCTATAGCCACTGCTTGCTGGTGTTTTCAATTACATGATCCTGTCCTTAACTATTTTTCGATGAATCGATATTGATACTTATATGCCTTTTTGTCTTTTTCATGAGCTTTTGTCCAGCCCATTTATTGTAACATATTGTTTTACCGCTTGAAGGTGTTTTAACCACATGAATGAACTTTTAACTGTTTCATGATGAATTGATATTGTTTGAATAATGTAAATGTATGATATTTCTATTGTTCATACTGTATTTTATGTAGCAACGCTTTTTATGACAAGTACTGTCGAAATAAAGTTGTTTTGGGCTAGAAATAAATAAACAAAACACTTCTAAATTCTAATTAACAGGGTCACAAAGGTTAAGATACAAGGCTAGATAATGACAGGAGATGATCTGAAAAGGCTGTTTTTCAATTATGGATAAAGCAGTGATCCAAAAGAATGGTCACAAACTCCGGAAAGCAGGTAATATATGCCATTTTAAACTGTTTTTAAAGAGAAGAATGATGGTCAGCAAGGAACCCCTGATCACCAAGGGCAGACTGGTATGGTTTTTAAAAATATTCTATTGAGAGTTTATAAACAGATCTGCATTTCAACCTGTTTTCCATGCCAGATAGACTTACACTTAGTTCTTTTTGTAACTCACGCCCTAAAAAACTGGGTGATAGAATTTCCTTGCAGTTGTCCAGAAAGAGTCTCTCAACTTGGATGGATGTTCTGATCAAATGTTTGCTGAGTAAAACAACCTTAGTTAGTTTACCATTGTTTTAAAAAAGTTTCCAGGTAGTATAGTGAATTTGTAAGAAAAACTGCAGTGACGTTTTAATATCCCTCTGGACTGAGAAAAAGTTTAACCAGATATTGAACTCGGTCATTTCTGCAAGGTCATCCCGTAAACGTTTTGCATTAATTCCTCCTGTTTTCTGAACCCTTTTTTTGGCTTTCAGGAGTTTGCACAACTTACCACTGCTAACCAGTGCTAAAGTGCTTTTGCTCTCTCTTTTAACCATGGTGAAATTGGCTTATACCCAATTGAGACATTTAATTTACCTGTAAATCTCTAGTAAATCCCTAGTAAAGTTCTACTACATATACCCAGGGCCTGTACATTAAATGTTACTAATGAGCGTGCAACACTTCTTCCACCCACTAAATTAGCCTCTTTTTTCAAGATTCAGGACTTCCATTGCAGCCTGTGTGTGCAGCTTTAAACTGCCATTTCAACCTGGCAAAACAAACCTTTTGCCAGGTCTGAACCGCCCTTTTAAATGTATTTACCCCCCACCCTCCCTACTGTAGGCCCTTAACAGCACACAGGTCAGGGTGCAGTCTATTTACAAAGTTGGACATGTACTTTTAAGTTTTACATGTCCTGGTAGTGAAAAACACTTGAATTTGTTTTCACTACTGTAAGACCTACCTCTCTAATATGTTACCATTCGGTTCTCTTACTACAATTAATAAGTGGCAACTGTTAATTGGGAATTGTAATGGTAAAGTCGAATTTTAAGTCATAATTCTGAAAAATCCACATTTAGAAAGTTGGCATTTCCTTGTCCCAACCATTTGGTGCCTTCAGCCTGTATCCAGGGTCCCTTGACTTGGTGTAGCAGTCAGTTAGTCATTGTGTATTACTCCCAGATAGTAAGACAAAGAGGAATAGGTGTTGACAGGAAGGGCCATCTCTGACTTGAGGAGGAGGACTCGTCACCTACCACATTTGCACATCACAAACGCTCTTCATGATCATACTCATTAAGGGTTTGGCACTAGTCTTTTATGACCCGAGACATGTTTGGGCCAAGGTAGGCAGGCAGGCAGGAAATTCCAAGCACCTCTGGGGGAGGAAACCTCCAGAACCCTCTACTTGGAGTGGGCACCAGATGTAAATAATGGACCCACAGACCCACCTCTTCATGAGACCTCTGGATTTGTGGAAGACACAGAAGGACTGCTGCACTGCTCTGCAAGAAGGACTGCTAATCTGCTGCCCTGCTGCTCTACTGCCTTAGTGAAAAGAACTGGACCTGCATCTTGAACCCAGGACTACCTGAGTGATGTCAAGGGCTAGCTGTCTGGCCTCCTAATTGGACCCTCAGAGACAGAAAAGGATCCAACTACCTTGAACCCAGCACCTGGACTCTGTTTGCTGTGATTTCTACCCCACCAAGTGGTGCCCCCCAGTCCTGGATCCCTGGAAGTGGGCCTGAATGTTGTGGTCCTGTGGGCAGGTTTGAAGCAGTGCAATGCATCTCCCCGGTGCTCTGCTTTGGAACCGCCGCTGTGTGAAGCATCCCAGAAGCAGGGCCTAGCATTGCAGCCTCCTCAGAACTTGCACTGCATGACACATTCCTGATGCATTCCTTCGCATCGCAAGCCCCTTGTCGAAGACATACTTGACAGCATATCAGGACTTTGCTTCGCAGCCTTGCAGCCATTGCATAATGCATCCTTGACACCGGGCTTTGCATTGCAAGGCCCTCATTGATGGCATCGTCAATGTTGACGCAGGACTCCACATCCAAATAATACACAATTTTTCTAAATTGGTGTGGGATATTTCTTCAGCTAATTACTCCTTAAAGTACTGCAGAAATATGTTATATATTGCCTCTTAGTTAAACCTGACTGCTTTCGTGCCAAGTTACCACAGGGTTAAGCACAGGTTAATTTGGGGTTTGCTTGTGTTTCAGCCTGACAAGAATTTTGGTTGCTGCTTGTGGGGGGTTTCATCCCCCTTAACCAGTAAACCAATTTCCTACACCTGGTATCAAGAGACTCACCTTGAGCTTGTACTTTAGAATTAAAACAAAATGTTTGATCTTGATTTGACTGGATGCAGTGGCGGCTACTGTGAAGGCAAACAGGGGGGCAGTGCAGGGGTAGCGCAGGGGAACAAATAGGGAAAATAAAATATTACTTACCTGCTGGCGGTCGCCGCCTCAGTGGTCTTCTGCTTGTCTGCTCCTGTCGACTCCCAGAAGCCAATGCACAGGCTCCCAGACACCCACGGCCAATCCAGATGCTGCTTTCATGCTGGTAATCCTTTTAGCAGCATGAGACTGATGCCAGGGTTGGTTTGAGCAGCCTGGGTTGGTGCTCAGAAAGGGACTTGGAGCCTGTGTCTCTTCTCCACTCAGTTGTACAACACAGTTCAGGTTGGAGAAAGGCTAAGTGTGCATGTCAGTTTGGCTGGGCTGAGAAAGGTGTACAAACCCACATGTGCACTAAGTGCCTCCCATTCTTCCTCCCTGTTACTGAATCTCCGTCAGGAGGGCCCCGCCCCCAAGAATCGGCTCAGTGACAGCAAAGAAAAATAAAATGATAATAGAATATCATTCTATTTTTTCTGTGTGCACTGCTGAAAGAGCAGTGGGATGAACCTCCTGTGCCTTAACAAAGATGCCACCACTGAATGGATGTCCATTTTAATGCAATACCAGGAGCTACTATTGGTAACATGTGGGATGGAAATTCATGTCTCTTTTTTAACAATCTTATTGGATGTGCCCCCTGCTGGAAAATCATTAATCATTCAATTAACATGTAAATCTCTCCACTTATCAAAAGGAAGGTGTAATATTTATTTAGTTTAGGGCTGTAATATGCACCTTTTTTCATAAACGCAGATATTAGACAGGATGCGTTTTAGTAGATCATCCTCCCAGGCCATTTATTTTTTTTGTTCAACTCATTCGTTTCACCTATAGTATAATTACTGTGATTTCCATTAATTGCTGTCTACTGTTATTCATGATGCTCTTCCCTCTACTAATCCTTTTAGGAATGTTTCAGCTAACCATTTCTTTGGCTTTATCAGATACACTGTCCTCTACCTTTTCCCTTAAATCCTTTAAACCTTCTGCTAAATGTCCTTAATGATGGATCAAATGTGAGCCATCTAATATTTATGCCTCTATACATCACATCACTTGACTGGCCATAGCATGAGCACAGAAGGCTGTATTGCATAAAGTGCCCTGGTGGCACAACAGACTTGTCTGCCTTCTTCCTGCCTCTCAGCACTTTGGCATCACAGAAGAGACCACATGCATTTGTGCTCCCCCTTCTGTAATACAGATAGTGACAGCGCGCATATAGAACCAATGCTACCTTAAGGGGTGCGGCCCAATGCAAATGGAGAGAAACACTTTGTCATATAATAGATGCAGAGGCAAAGAGGCCATTAGCAGGAGCACTTATTGAGTGCCACTCGATGGTGAACCCTGCATGGGGAAATGGGGTCCCATTGACCTCCCATATATCCCACTGTAGGCGGGTGCAGTCACTCACTGCATGCACCCATAGCTGGCTCTCTGTTCCCTTTTATTAAACAGGCTGTGGTGCCACCGGCACACAGAAATTCCCCGGGGGCAGTACAAGTTCGAACCCACCCTGGGGTAACCATTCAGTATAAGAGTGTACACTGTCTCTCTTGGCATCTGGAGCATCTAGTTAATAGTGCACCCTAGCTATAATGAGGGACTCCATGCCTTTCATTTCCTGGCACTTCATAGTCTCTACTCCTTTGCAAAAGAATCCTAATGTCAAATGCTTATTTCTATTCATATTCCCAAATGATTCTTTCCCTCTTAAACCATTTGCCTCCTCCACGGGTGATCTATTGCATTTGGCCTCCTCACTACTGCACCAGCAAAGATTTGAAGTCCCCTTTCTGTACTGTATTGTTCTTCTTCATCTATTTTTGACATCTAGTGTTCTGTCCTTTATCTGAAGTACTGAATCTAATTATTATACTAATCTACACAATGGTTAACTAATTGTATCCATATATTCTATTTTACATTACCAATACGTCATTCCAACACTCTCTTCTGGATTTTCCAGCTTTTTAGATATTAGCTATTGACATCTCAATATTAAAGAAAACTTTTCATTTTTATCTGACTCTTCCAAATTTTCTCTCTAATGTTTTCCATACACTGGAGCATATGTTGACTCTCAAGTTACTTTTTCCCAAAAATGGAACAAAAGAGAAGTTTCTTTTCTTAGCACACCTTAAATTAAAAATACTAGTCCTACTTTCATAATTGTTAATGCAATTCTTTATTTTGTATCTCGGGTACTTTGTGTAATGTGCTTTTGCTAGAAGTGCGGATAATCATATACTTAATCAGCAATCTCTGATTTGGGTGAAATGGCATCTGGAAGGCTGATGACTACCTAACCACCACAAGATCCACTGCTGATGCAATCCCTGTGCTCGGTATTGCAAATGTATTACAAGCAGTCGCGGCTCCAGCAGGTAAGCGCAGAGGGGCGAGGTGGTTGGTATGTTGACAGATGACGGAATAGGAAAAATTAAATAAATAAATAAATCCTATTCCTTTGTCTGTCAACATCCCCCTGCCCCGCCCTCCCTGCCCACTGCGTTTACCTGCAAGAGCCGCAACTAATAACAAGCATGTTAAGTGTTTTATTAACTACTCCCAGCATACCTGTGACTACTGCTGCTTCCCACATGCCTGGCTCTCAACTCATGCTGCATAGGTGTGAATCTTTAGTCCCAACAAAGATGTGAATAGTTTACCTACCACCCACAGAGAATCAAGCCCCAGAGCACCAAGATACCAGTGCACCCTCGCCACCCTTGTCATAGCACAAAACTCCATACAGTTTTTGCTCTGGCTCCAGTAAAGTGGAAGCCAGTTGGAGCATGGGTGTGAGCACCTCTTCTGTAGAAGAGTTTTTTCTACTCGATATCTGCCACAACACTGTACTAACTGTGGCGGTGGTCACATTTACAGTTGTCTGCCTGTCAAGTCACGTACCTCTCTCTTGATGGATCTTTAGTCTTTAGCATTCTGCAGGACAGTCTCAGCACTCAGTTATTACCACTTCAGTGGATTCAGTTGCCAGCATTAATGACACACAGGTTATTACTATGTTACTAGGAGAGGGGAACCAAAAGTATAGAGGTGAGATGTGAGGCAGCAACATATGTGACTTTAGAGATTAAGAATTTTGAAGCTCAGCTGATTTCTCTGATGAAGGCATGTGAGTTGAGGGATCTACTCCAGCAACATGGTGAAACTATTACACAGGTTGTTGAAGGGATACAACTAGCAATGTGACCTTTGCAGAAGAGGCAAGAGAATGTCTTTTCCCAACAGACAATATGCTGAATTGAACAATTGTAACTGGCAATTTATAACAGCCTACTGCCTGGCTTACCATGAAAGCTTTAGCATAATAAACCTCCTCTTGAATACAACAGTATGAATAGCCCGGGTGAATGTTTCTCAATCTATTCTCAACACATCATCCCTTGCAGAGTGAAATGGTTATAACCTGCACACTAAATAGTTTTAACTGCGCAACTGAGAAATGTAGCCTGTTCAACTCGTCTTCAGATGTTATTGGTGATTTGCTGCTGTAACCCTTCTAACTAAATTTAGCATCCAGACTAATGACCACATAATCTGCATAAAAATGAAAGGGGGGGTGGGGTTTGCCCAATATAACCTTACGTAACCTGGGCAATCAAACAAAAATACTAAAGACCAGTTGTGGCCTTAGGGACAAATGAATAGCCCACTTAAGGAATCAACAGCGAAACCCTCAATTGTCACTGAATAATTAATTTAATTCAAACAATGTATAAATGTCCCACACCTAAATAATGTACACATTTACACTCTGTACTGTCATTTTTGGGTTTTTAGGGTTTCAAGATCTTTGATTCAGGCAAGACCATTCAACAATATAAAAAAATGATTTTTATATACATACAATTACATACAACCACATAGTACAATTTTCATACATACATATATATCTTAAGTGAGATATATCCTCATATTTATTCCTCTTTGGTCTGGAGATTATATAGTTTCTCCCTTATTCCTATTATTTTGCCAAGAGGTGGTCATATAAAAAAGTCCAGATGTTATTCCATCTAGAAGCCACCACTGAGTATAAGAGTACAGTGCACAAGCACTGCTCCATTTCTCCCTATGACTGTACTAGTAGTCTTGTGATATATCTTAAGGGGCTCTTCTTATCTGAAAAGTCAACACATTTTGGTCAATACATCTTTCAGACCGCCTCAGGACCAGGAATAAAAACAAATGAAAAACCTTCCGATATCTCACACATAAACTACACACTTCAAAGGAATCAATTCAAATACAACAAGTCCCAAAGATGAATTACTCCTATGACAAGTTTATCCCTGAAAGGTAGAAGCAGCATCTCGGCTGTCATTCTCCTTGTGTGTCAAATGCCAGTTTGAAGGGGGAGCAGACGCTCAAGAATTGCTTCAGAATACTCCTAACAACTCTACATGGGCGTGAGGGGTTAACCTTGGTGACGATAAGAACCCTAGAGGAGGTGGACCCAGATCTTAAGACCAAAACCTCTGTAAACACATGGGGAACAAAGGCTGCTTCTTGAACAGTTCATGAACAATGTGGCCAGTGGTGCCATCTTGCCATGGCTTGCAGCAGTTGCTGACAAACCACATGAATATTTTAAATAAAGCCCATTCGGGATGCATGACAAGCTGAGACCCGAGAATCAGACAAATTATGGATGCTCTTGAGGTTACAGATAATTGGGAGCAAAACAACCCACGTACATGGGACTATCTATTCAAGCCCTCATCATCTTTTCTTCTGGTTAGTACTCTATTATCTTCTGACATGCTCTCATACATCTGGGAGATGGTACCAATTTATCACTCAGTTTCATCACTGGAATCGGATTTTGCTGTAAGTTGTTACTAGAGAGATCCACCCTTGTTTTTTACTATAACAGGAAGTATGCATACTATTTCTTCACCTGGCAGTTTCAGATTTTATTAGAAGCAACCTATGAACAGCCTCTCTTGATATATTATGTGATTCAATTAAGACGTTTTTATCAGGGGGTTTCTAAATTTTCCCCCCTAAGGTGACTAAAATGAACATTTAAAAGCAAGAGAAGGAAACACAAATACATGAAAGATGATGGTTATTTTTCATGGTGCACAGATTAGGGAACACTAATCTGAATGTAATTCTCCTTATCTCTAAACTAGTTCAGTAAATGGAGGGGGAGACTTATAGTGTTTAAAGGTAGTAGAACAGACATGTGTGCGTTTATTTTCAAATCTCATATATCTAAAAGTGGGGTAATATCAGGAATATTACTAGCATAGCTTGTAAAGAGCAAGAGTCAGGAATTAATTACTGAAAAGAAAAATAAATCTTGAAGTGTAATATGCCATGTTAATGGCATATTACCTGTCCTTAGAACGCCTTGTAACAAGCTTTATGGCGTCCCTAATGAGACCTCATTACTTCCAATGGAAAAATATGCACAGTTTCTTGAAACAATATGTCAGTCTACAGCTAGGAAAGAACAAATGTATTCCAGCGGGCTGGGTTCACAGTAGAAGCAGTCAAACGTTAGTAGTGACAAACGTAGCAGGCCTAGAGGTGTTACCAGCAGATATGTACAAGATATAAGTAGTTGAAATGACACCACAATTCATTTTGATGCTTGGGAGAAACATGAGGTATGTATGCATGTATTCATATATGTATATGGTATTTCTATAGCGTGAACGTATGTAAAAGGCACCTGAGCACTCAGTCCAGGGTCAAAGACAAGCATAAAAGCAACAAGTTTCAAGATAGGTACCTGGATTTCATGAAGTCTAATAACATTCTTAGCATAGTGGCACAAGCCAAAATAGCAGTTGTTCTGAATCAGGATTAGTACTTTAAGTTCCAGCTTGCAGCATAGATTCATACTAAGGCAGGACACTACTTATCATAGGAATCTCACTGTAGTCCACATCAATTGCACTGAAACTTTTCAGAAACCTCTAGATAAAATCTGGATGTGGACAAACATTTGATTGGCTATCATGGGGGTTCTTGTGGGAGGTACTGCAGGAAATTGACTTTCACCCCACGAATATTTAGTGGGTTCAAAATTTATATCTACACCCTCAAGCTGCTATCAGTGTAAATGTCATCAACTCATTACCGATCTATCTCAAAAGTGGTGCAAGGCATGGATGCCCACTATCCCCCGCATTATATGGTATAAATATGGAGCATTGCTTTAGTAAACTAATGCATCACATTTTACAAGTTGTTTGCAGAGGTCACTCATTTACTTTCGTGGTTTAGGCTGGTAGCATTTTGTTTCCAAACCAGGTAAAGCTTTTAGAATACTTGAGCAAACTGTGGTTGATATAGATAAAATATCTGGCTGGTATACTGCCAGAATATGGTGGCCTAAGTATTGTCTGCTAAAACATTTTGTCCTAAACATTGTTGACAGAAATATCTCACAATTGGAGTTAATATTAGAAAAACTACATCCAGTGGAACAATCATTTTATAAATAACATTTATGGCATCATATTTACGTAAGACAATCATTTAGTTATCAATAATCCGAGACACCATCCTATTAATGTCATTTCAGCACCTACATTTGTTTTCGTCTGCCGCGTAGCAGAGGAAAGCAAATGTAGGGTCTGTGGAGGCATTTTACCCTGATGAAAGTATGACTACAGGGAAATACTCTTTTCCTCTGAGCTGCATTAGGAAACTCCTAGGGTTCTAAACAAATTATGAAAAAACAGGTAGGAGAGCCTTACACCTCCTTACTCTCTAGACTCCTTTAGGTTAAGGGGATAATAGGCACGGAGTTTATATCCCTGAAGAAAGCTGAGTGACTCACATGGGCAGTATGACTGGCTGAAACATGTAGGCGATATTAACGGTGGATGTAGAAACCATTATGTTTCTGTAAACATCTAGTCATTTATTAATAATGACATGAATACCTATGTGGTAAAGAAATATCTAGGGTTTAGCCATAGTTATTTTTAACTGGAACCCTGCACTATTTTCCAGCAAAATTCATTATTATGGGCTCCCACATTTTTTCCATTCCAGTAGAGCTCATCCGGGTGGTATTTACCTACCTGGATGAGAGGAAGCACCCATGATGAAGCATTCCATCATATGAAAGGCGAGGTGCCACCTCTCATATCTTAAAGACATTTCTGTAGGACATGATAGGAAGCCTTAAGTAGAAGTCTGATGGGCGTTTGAGCTATCACACTTTTTGTGGTATAATATAATCACCAGTAAACTAGGATATTGAAATGTGTTCAATAGATTAGTGGACTACATAAAATGCCACACTAATGTGTCTTACCACATATAGCCTTTGCTAAGTTTTTCAGTATCGGAAACAAAAAAACAAATAAGAACAATCCAAATGTTTCGCATCTTCCAAGCAATGAATTGGGAAATGTTATCTATGTCCATGTAGCATTCATAATCAAGCATGGTCAACCTGAAAATATCAACACACCTATCTCCAAGTAGGAGCACAAACACTTTTTGGATTTTTTTGTATTATGAGGAATTTAACAATCAATTATTGTACATATGACAGAATGGTGTGTCGATTCTGGTTCAAAATAGACTACAGTAAACCAAATTTGGTAAGGACGAGGAATTGGAACACAGACTTGGGATGCCAAGTAAAAAAAATATTTCTCCATTGCCCAAACACTTACTCATTACAACTTTTGGACTTGGTCCTTCTGGCAGGTTCACCCCTGAAACTTTTTGCTTTTACTTATGACCTGGTGTTAGTAATTTTTGGCTTCTGCGCACTTTACCACTGTGTCCCAGGGTAAAGTGCGTGCATGTAGTGAGGTTGGCCTGCCCTCCCATAGGAATGCATGGGGGAATGTATGTGTCCCTAGTAGTTCCTGATGCGTGGGGAGTGCAGGTGCGAGTTTGGTATGTACGGACTCGTGTGATGAAATGCTGCGCGATGATGTGTGTGGCATGCATGCATCTAGTGTGGAAGTGCCACTTCTAGAAGTGGGCACTTCTGTGTGCAGTGACTGCCTGTCGCGTGATTGGCTGGCTGAGGTCATGTGATGGGCTAGGGAATCCCCAGAGTCAGGAGGAGTCACCCAATGGTGAATGGGGAGATCAGCAGCCAGATGGGTGGGAGGAGTACACCTAGGACCTGAATAGGGCTGGGCTTTCCCCACACAATGCTGGCTCCGCCCCCTGTGGTGCGACTGATGACCCTGGCCTGCTCTGTGAATAGGGAGAGGGGCTGAGCAAAACAAAGTGCTCAAGAACCAGTTGCGTCTGGTTCGCCCCTCCCCTGCACCTTGAGACAAAGGTAAACCTGTGTATAAGAAGGGGCTGTGTCCCCTTACAAAAGGTTCTCTTGCTGATCCTAATTTGAGGGGGGGGCCTGCTGCTGCTGGGCGCCAGGAGAGACCGCCACTGGGGACTGCCTCCCTGCTGGAGGGCCCTGTGAGCTGACCCCTGGGCCCAGTCTTTGCCCCCCCTGCATCTGAAGACTTCACCTTTACCTGCTTTCAAGCGCCTGGGAAGCGCTACACCTATTTGCTGAGGAGCGCCTTCATTTGTGGCCAGCAGCGCTGGGCTGCGATCCTCACGAGGGAACCCCGACGTAGGGATTCCCCCGCTGTTTGCCCGTTTTTTGTGGCGGGTGCCCACCCCGCATTGTGGTGCTCGCTCGCGGGTGCCTACCCCGCTTATTTAATTATTTCTATGGCGGGAGCCCACCCCGCATACTGGTGCTGTCGCGGGTGCCCACCCCGCTTATTGCCTCGTTTTGATTGAGGGAGCCCACCCCTCATTGCCGCCGTGAAGAAAGTCACCGCCGCGGCCCCTGCGAAACCAGGAAGTCAGGCAGTTCAAGTTGGGACGTGGGCGGGACTTGAACAGGAAGCGGACGGGAGCCTACCCCGCGCTCCTGTAGCCGGAAGAGCAGCGCCGCATCCCCCGACCCAGGCGGGAGCCCACCCCGCACTGGGACGTGCAGACCTGTGGGTGGGGAGCCGGTAGGCTCCGCATTCGAGACCCGGGTCCCAGGAGGGGGCCCGGGTGAAGTAAGGGCGTCATTGGAGGAAGCGGACGGGAGCCTACCCCGCGCTTCCCAGAGGATAGAAGAAAGAGAAGAGGCACCGTGACTGCTCCCAGCCCCGCCGTGAGAGAAGTGCCCACGAAGCCAACGAGTGCTGTCGGTGAGTAGGGGCTTCTCTTCTCCCTTACTGAGCGGCCCTGAATTGTTTGTATTAGAGCGCTGGTGCGCTCCAACGATGCGGGGGCAGAATTGTTTTAAAGCCCCGAGGCTCCAACGTCTGGGGGGCATTATCCTCTCGAGTCCCTGAGCAGCACTCCAACGTTGTGGGGCACAAGTGCATTCCAGAGTCCAGAGAGGGCTCCAAAGGCACAGTGGTGCCCAAGCATTTTCCCAGCTGCCCAGCACTTAGTGGGCAGCTGCAACGTTTAGGTTGTGGCCTTTACGCTTTGGCTTGCGCAGCCTGCGCAGTCTTGCCCTGACTCTGCTGGACAAAGGGCGTTTGAGCCCCTGAAAGGCCAGGTTGGCCTGGGGACAGTTTTCTTGCGTTGTGCCCTCACCTAGGGTACCTGGTTATGTGTACCTGTGTACTTTTGCGCAATGTGCTTTCCTTTATGCTGTGTTTATTTCTAGCTGTACCTATGCGTAGGAGAGGGTTTTTCCTAGTATAGGATATGCTGATGTGTTCAGGATTCCCTGCGTAATATTTTCCTAAGGTGGTTAGGGTTGCGTAGGTGGTACTTATCTGTTACCAGTGGTTACTGGTTGTGCGCTACATTCATTATTTGTTCTCCATTTCTACATTTCATAATTGGTCCTACAGTGACTGTATGTGCTATGTTCTAAAGTGTTATTCCTACCAAGTGCTATGTTCTAAAGTGTTATTCCTACCAAGTGCTAGTTCTAAAAGTGCTGATTCCTGACAGTGGTCCAGGTGGCCCTGTCTTGTACATATCCCTGGTAAATTCTGCCCGTGCCTGTTGGCACATTGTAAAGTGTGTGTTTTTATCTAATGTGTTTTGGTATAATACAAAGGCTATTTTTATATAATACCTTGTGTGGAGTTTCTTTTGGGGTGGGCCTTGGGTGTTGTTGCTGGGTGCGCGCGCAAACGCTTTACACATTGCCTCCGGGATAAGCCTGACTGCTCGTGCCAAGCTACCAAGGGGGTGAGCAGGGGTTATCTTTGGCGTGTAACTCCCCAGCCCTGCCTTGGAGTGGTGGTTTCTGCCTGGCTTTGGCGTAAGCCCTAGCCAACCAGAAATCCCATTTCTAACAACAACCATTTGCAGGCATAAATGAACACCTTTTGTAGGTTATACATGGTTTTGGTAAATGGTTCCATAATGTCTTGATAGACTCTGCAATGATATGGACTCTAACCTGGTCCTAGAACCTCCAGAGTCACGACTGAGGGATTCTTTACTGCACAATATCTTTGCGCGGTGAGTATATGTGTGACATAATGTATATATAAACAATATTTCATTCTAAAATGTGCATTGTGAAGTGTTTATGTTTCTTTTCCACCTACGCCAGCAATTCTTCTTGCCAATACTTTGTACAACTACTTCTGTTGAAAATGAATATTGTCATAGTGATACATATCCGGATGCACATTCTAATAGTGGATGTTGTTCTAAAATCCTCTGCTTCTCTCTCATAGTAAAATGCAATGTGGCACCACGTAATGTCAAGGCAAGGACCCTGAGCAGGCATCTCAATGCAGAAATATCAAATGACTTAACAGTTTGATCACTGCAAGAACATATTATGTAAATCGACTGTACCTCAGCTGATGGCAATCAAATACATATTCCTAAGGACTCCTGCCATGCATTCTTTCAACTAGTGAAGTCTCACTGTGGATTGTATTTCTGAAACAAGTGGCACAAAAGTCTTACAATTCACAATAAAGCTCACAGAGATTCAGGGTTCTGAGCAAACTGAGATGTTCTTCAACGTAGGTTAACCAGCTGGGTTGACTAGCGCCAGCCATGCTCTGGGGATATGTTACACTTATTCCTATTACCCATGCTCTGAGCCGGTGGAGCAGAATAGCCCCACTGCTGTAGGATATTTTGTAAAATGTCAACTCTGTTCCATTGAAAGAAATCACAAAAGATGCCAAGAACAGTAGGACATTTTACTTGCGAGATATGCTTTCAAGACGCTTTCCAAGCCCCCCAATACATTTGCCCCCCCAACAGAGTATTTAGAAGCTTAGAAAAAATGCTGGTAACCAAAAGTAGTCACCAAAATGAAAGACTAGCCAAAGATCTTTTTTTATAAACACATGAAAGAAAATGCTCGCTGTTAAGTGCAGCTGCACTTTAGCACACCCCTTCGTCCTTCAAATGGACAGAACAGGGTTGTCACCTACAACAATGCAAATAAAAAGGGTCTCTCACCCTTTGCCTCGGTCGTTCACCAACAGCAGCCAGTTATCAGCATGTTTATGTGCAAGGAAGATCTGTTGTGCCGCTCTCAGTTGTTGATCCGCCAGCAGGAAGTGATTTGCAGGATCTGTTGAAGGAAATGTTGGAAAATCAATGCTTTTAATCACATGACACCATCTGTCGCAGATGCCTTTACATTATGCGCCATTAATACATAATCGTTTTCACGAGTCGGTGCCCAAACCAATTTCTGGATTAATACATCAAATACTAAATCGTCCTCAAGGTAGAATAATCAATATTGCCATGGAAAGAATATTTTTTAATACGAAAATATACGCAAAGGTCAAAGATACGGAATATATTTTGTAGTGTATACATTTGATATTAAATTCAGTTTTGTGTAGAAAATTCCTACCAGACGTAAATAACATTGAGACTCGTTTTTCAGATGAAATTCTCAAAATCTCAAATGTGTTCACTGATTCCTAAAAGTGAAACATTTTTACAAGAGACACCTCAAATTGTAGGAAGGAGATTCATTAAACCAGAGGCAACAGCGTGGTCACCTAGAAATAATTTTGTAGATAGATGGTAAAAGAGAATATCCAGAGATAGTAGGTTACCTAGAAATAATTCATTCACCTTTTTTGACCCATCTTGCTTTTAGATTACAAGTAATTCCAGTTTCCTAAGCAGAGGGAAGAAGTGATCACATAATGTTTGATCAAATGTTCATGCTGATTAAAACCGAGGTTCAGAGTGTCCACGGTCAACAACTTTGCCACTAGGCTACACCTTCTCCCCAATGTGCCTATGGTTTCAGTGTATTATTTCAGCATATGAATCAACACACAGTTAATTATGTTTCAATCCATATGCGGAAACTGGTGTTTTAAAGAAGCACATTGAAATCCTTGCTATCGCAGCAGTTTTATGATAATACTATTTCTGCCTTTTTTAAAAACTTTTTACAATGTAGTTTGCACAGAAATCAGAACCCGAGTGATGCTTCTCCAGCCCCACATGCCAAGATTTGTCAAATGTGTTATTTGCTTTTTTTGTGTAGAAATATGTAGTATCCATTGTTGAAGGTTTTTAAAGCTATTGTTTTTCATTAGATCGTGTTACTTGAGTTCCTTCAATCAATCAATCAATCAATAAGTCAGCGGTTTGTAAAGCGCAACTACTCACCTGTGAAAGTCTCAAGGCGCTGAGTGGGGGGGGGGGGGGGGGGGGGGGACTGCTGATCCGTCTGGCGGGTTGAGGTCCCTTCCTTGGTAATTGCATTGGGAAGCAACTCGAAACTGCATTTTATATAGAGCAGAATTCAGAATCGCATAATACTAGAAGAAACTTTGACAGTAGCAGAAACCCCTTTGTTAGCGCAAATAAAATGAATAACAATATGGACCACGGGGATTGTGTGTAAAATCCCTTTATTTCAAGTTTTTCTCTGCTTTTGTATAATTGTGTATCCTTGGGGGCCAGATTAACAAATGTTTTTCACTATTTTCTGCAATTGTATTTTTCGCATCTGCTTACTCAACTACACAACGTGTACATTTGCAAAATGCACTCTGGGTATTTATTTAGCAATAAACACATTTAGTGGCTGTAAGCTCCATAGATGTTCACAGGTGCAGACCCCTACTAAGCATGTTAATATCTCTGTGCATTTGTTATGCACAGAGGGATATTCTGGGACTGCTGCAGATGGATTTGCAATGCCAGAAAGCTACATGAATGTCTCCTGACGCAGTAGCGGCTCGTGGAGGGAGTTCGGTGGGCAGAATGCGATGCAGCGCACGCAAAGGAATTCGTTTTATCAATTTAAATGTGTACTTACCTCCGTTCATCCATATTCCGGTATTACATTTCCCCACCCTGCCCCTCCCCCGCCCCGCCTCACCGCCCCACCGAACTCCCTCCACGAGCCGCTACTGTCCTGACAGTATTGCGGTCATCTACACTCTCCACTGCTCATGCACTGAGATATGGGGCTGTTTTTCTCTCTTCCATCACTGGTTCCCTTTAGTCTGCTTTCTGTCAACGTACTATAGCGCAAGGATCTGTATGCGATGTCAAGCATAGGGTTTGTATTGGAAAGTGACCGTTTTGAGACATGAACTCAGCACCAAGTGTTAATAACGTTGGCCTGAGATGTAAGAAGTTCACACATATAACTAAGAAATTCTCCAAGTTGGGGGCATATTATCAAGGAAGGCGTTAAAATTATCGCCGGTTTAGCGGTAGAAAATTGCCGCTAAGGCAGCGATAATGGGCTTGGTAATATGCCCTGGAGAATTCCAATAGAAGCCCAGGTTCACACCAGAACCTGGGCTTCTATTGGAATTCTCAAGGACATATTATCAAGCCCATTATCGCCGCTTTAGGGGCAGTTTTCTACCGCTAAACCGGCGATAATTTTTAATGCCGTCCTTGATAATATGCCCCTTAGTGCTTGAAATGCAGACAGCACAAATCCGAAACAGTGAGCAGGGATTGCTTCCTACTGTTTCCAGCTTCTGCTGACATGCGATTGGGTCTGCACTGAGTCAATGCACCTCTTCATGATATGGTCTCATGGGTGACAGACAAAAGTCATATATATCTACACATGTTATGGAACTTAAGGAATGAATTAATGATTATCTTGCAAGCTCCATTTTGGGTCCAATTTCTATGACTATGTAACATTGCTATTACCAGCAAGAATTTGCCACTACCCAGCTCACAGTTGGGTGCTGCCAACTTAAGTCTGTCTGTGGTGTTCCTATCAGGTCACAGAAAGTGTATTGCATTGCTATAAAACTGAATGTGCAGGCAGTGCCCATTCACTGGAGATTCACAGAGGTTATTTATTTTTTTGTCAAATGGTAGTTTTCAGTGCAAATTAATTCCTCTTCTAAATCTTTCATTATGGGTCTTGTCACAAGCTGGCGGACATCCAAGAATGTGAGTATTGCACAACTGAGATAAAAATGCATAATTACTTCTCGTCTCCTCCAACAAGATCTTTTTGCAGTTGGACTTGGGCATTCATTGGCCGCTTTGGATTCTGCTTTAGCCTTGGCTGATAGCTTGGACAAGATCTTTGTAGTTCGGCACCAAATATAGTCACCTGGTCGCATAGATGCGAAGCAATACAGGCAGCTCAGGAAGGTGTAAAGATAAGGTGAGCAAAAAATTGTGATAGTGGACTAGAGTAAAGTCTGGATTAAGTACACCTACAGTAGCGGCTATTTAATCCGGTTCTTGCACAGTTACTAACGGGACCTCCCCTTACTGAAATATTGAGATGCAGTGCATAAGATCCTTGAGAGGGCTGGGTGGACTAAAAGAAAAGTTCTAAAGGAAACTCAGAGACTCCTGTTGGGCACCTGGAGGAGATACTTCCTATAACTGGCATCAGTACTGACTAGAAAGAGATCCTGTAAAGTCACCAAGCTGCCAGCACTGCCAAGACATAGCTCAATAGGGAATGCCACACATAGCAGAAACAAGGTGGCACAGAAATCAGATGCTCTGAGGGGGCCAGGAATGAGATTGTGGCTACTAGATATGCTTGCTTTAAATTGCCTTTCATTCCTTTTTCCTTAAGGAAAACAGTAGTAGGAGCCTTAGTTTTATCTCGTATTGATTATTGCAACGCATTGTACGCTGGAATCGGAGAAAGACAGCTCTCCAAACTCCAGTCGTTGCAGAATGCTGCTGTAAGAGTACTGCTAGATCTTCCGAAACACCATCCGACATCCCCTGGCATAAGGCTTCTTCACTGGCTCCCTGTACGTTGAAGGGTGCAGTTCAAGGATCCATGCATAGTACATAAACCTGTAAATGGAGGAGGTGCAGATGATATGAAATCTCTTTTTCCTCGTTATGTACCGACACGTACATTAAGATCTGGCAGTCTAGGTTTGGTCTGCCTACCTAAGATCAAGAGGGCCCGATGGGGTGGCAAGGCTTTCTCATTTCAAGTGGCAAAATTATGGAATTCCATACCTACCGAGCTACGACTAGGAACAAATAAGACTCTGTTCAGAAAGGCCTTAAAAACCTGGCTATTCACTAAATCCTAGACTGGCTGTGATAATCTCCACAATCATACAGCGCCAAGACGCCTTGACAAAAGTGCGCTTAATAAATAATTCAGTCAGTCAGTCAGTCTTGCTTAATCACCTTCTTGTGTGGTGAATTGTGGTGCAAGTGGGTAATTCTGTTAATTATAGGAGAAACATCAGTGTGTAAGGCAGGGACGGCCATCTTCCTAGACTGCCGGCCACTCACACAGTGAATGAAAATTAATAGGGACTTGTGTAAGCCTGTGCAGGTCTCAAGGATTAGGTTACTGTAAGATTTTCTTACTAATATTATAAATAACTTGCTTCTTGCTGGCGGTAGTCATACCGACAGTGCGGAAGCTACTGATATTGCAGGATTAGACGTGAAAGCATCTGTAAATTCTAGAAGCAATGTTCGCACGATGTATTCCTCACCCTAACAAAATGTAACTCAAACATCACAAGCTGTTATTATTTCACTTATCAAACGTTCATGCCTGAATACATCTTTTGCAGTCTTGAGAGGATTTAACTTTGAGAAAATACATGAAGTGGTGCAGAAGCTCAGTGTGGTATCACTTTATTTAAAGATTTTTTAAACTCACAGGGGGGCAGATTTACAAGGGCATTGCGCCACATGAGTATCGCTTTTAATGACGCTCCTGTGGTGCAATGCCCTGCACCATATTTACAAAGTGGCGTCAAGGCACTTTTTGTGGCTTAACGCCACATTGTAAATATGGTACCCTTTCATGCAGAAATCTGTGTGAAAGGGATGTGCAATGGGTGTTCCTGTGGGTGTTCCACCGCAACACCCTTTGCTTTTTGACGCTGCCCATTATTCATAAGGATGTGAAAATCTGAGGCAGCGCCAAAAACTAACACCATGAAAGAGCAGGCATTAGAATGGTGATATACATGCTGCCTGACAAATAGAAAGAGCAAAACGCCACTCATGATTGTTTATGTGCATGAGGTGTCTCTTTCTGCACATAAACATTCATTTAATAATGACGATTTGCTACTTCTATGTGCGCTGCATTCTGCAGCGCACATAGAAGTAACAAATCCCCATTATTGATTCACGAATGAACACCTTCCAGCACATAAACAAAAATTCTCTGCAACGCAGGCTCCATTTCACTAAGGTGCAAGGGTGCCTGGTTTGCACTAGGCAGCTAATTTTAGCACTAGCGCTAGGGAAAACACAGGGGTGTGCCGTATTGTAGTAAATATGGTGCATCCCAGCATTTTTATAATGTCGGAGAGCAACGCTGCTACATTTATCTCTGCCCTCCGACATTTCTTGGTATATGTGCCCCAGGGTGTTTTGTTATGTCTGCTGCTGTGCAATTTCACGCCAAATGTACTTGTTCCACCTTTAAATCCAAATGGGTACGTCTCTGAATGCACTTTAAAATTGATTCACACTTTTATAGTAACCTCGTTTACACTTTTATATCTCCAAATAGTTCAGGATTACTCTGAGTGGTTTTGTTTTAGTAACACTACATGATATATGGCTGCAGAACGGGTTTCGATGAAAAAGGTTCTTTATAACTTTGGAGTGAAATCCAGCGTGGTTCACCCTGATAACTGAAGCTCTCTCTCTCTCCCTCTCCCCCTTTCACGCTTTCTGTTCTGACAGCGAGAGAGGCAGAATTAGTTTATAGCTATCGTCCCTCACTCATGGCAATAATAGCATACTTCATTCTGTATCTCTCCATGTATGGTTCATGATATGCAGTTTTGCCTTAAGTAGTATTTTTTAACAAATATATTTAACCAGAGCCAGAATACAATGGCACATTTAAGGGTTCATTTGAACACACCGTAAAAAGGTAGTCTGCGTACTATTGGCAATAAAGAAAAAAAAAAAATAAGATAAACAATCAGACCCGGATTAAGGATCAGGGAGAGCCATTAGGAAGGCTGGGTAGGCCATGAAGATGAGCCGAGCATTTCCCAGGTGTCTAAAAGCTGGCTCTGGATAGGCAATATAGTCTTGAACGTGGGGATGAGCAGCATACTCAAAGTTCTTTCAAATTGTGCATACTTGGTTTACTCTGTATTTCTGGGGGTTTGTACCTTTGTGCTTTATCTCTTCCACTCTCTTCACCTGCCCTATTTTCTCACTCTGGCTCATATTTATGCTCCCCTCTTCAGTCTGCTCTCCTGCCCCTTCACTCTTGGCTTCTTCCTTATTCCCCCTCTTCTTACTCCAGCTCACCCTCCACTTTCTCTGCTCTCACCTTTCTCTCCACCTCATCCTCTTTTCTCCTTGCCATGGCTTTCTCTCTCTCTCTGCTTCACCTTCGCTCTCTTCATCTCACCCTTCTCTTTCCACCTCCCATTCCTCTCTCACTTCATCTTGACATAATTTCACTATGCATCCCTCTAGAGAATATGATAGAAATCCCTGTAGGTGTCAGAATAATTGTCTTGTGACAAAGCATGGTGAGAGCAGTGCAAAAAAGACACAAAAAGGCATTGTACATAGTCGTGTGTCCTTAAAGTGACATCTTTTTGAAAGTTGAGTCTAAAGACTATCAAAGCAAACAGGAAAAGTCTTGGTTGTAGGGGTTCAAAATTCATAAGATAGACATGAGATTTTTTCTACAGCACCATGTATGTGAAATCACCTTCTGTCCTTCAGTACTACTCTTCCTGGCACACTTCCGCAATTCTAATGTTGGCCTTACTCATTGTCAAATGAAAGATGTACAACATGGACCTCAATTTTGCAAAATGTCAGGGGTTGCAATAGTGACATCACACTCTTTGACTCCTCTTATCATGGCTTGACAAGAAGTGACCTCACATGAGCTTTGCCCTGATGACATCACGTGAAGATATGTCATATGACCGTTGACAATGTTGATATTACTGGAATTGACATCACCTAACTTCAAAAACATACATCCTAAAAGCAATACAAATGAAACAAAGGGAAACGATGATAAAGCAGATAAAACTCTGTTTAAATTACCACCCATAGAGTGCTGCCATGGTATGCCAAGGAGGTAAATATGATAAAAGAGGTGCAAAGCAATTGTTGGCCAGCAGTACAGCAATCGCATTCCCACGTACAACCTCAAATGGCCTAGCACAACCACAATTTGCTCAGGCTTGGTTATCATAGCTTTGCATACCTAATTGCAGCCATAAAGAATTATGGGTGCATGCCCTCCTACCTCTGACAACAAGTCTGCTCACAGTTTAATTGGGTCTTAAGGTCTCATAGCATGTCATATCCTGTGAATTCTGCCCCTAACAACTGAGGGTCTTATTTATGATCGCCGTGCATCCATTTTGCACCAAATAAAGTGGTACATGTGTGACTCAGGGCTCTCATGTTGATTTGTGAAGTCACGCAAAGCCACCCTGTGTGGCTTTGATTGGCCTCATAAATCATGAGCAAGGCGCTGCAGCACAAATCACTGTGTCACCTTAATCGGTGCTCAGGAAATTTTCCATGGCCACTGTGGTGGGTTTTCCAACGCAACACCCATGGAATTTGACGCTACCCCAGATTTACAATATGATGTAAACCTGGGGAAGCACCAAATCCTTACGCCTCCCGAGGTGAGGCGTAACAAGAAGAACGATTTTTATTTCTCCGCGTTTTTCCTTTTTCCATGTGTGCTGCATTCGGCACCACACATAGAAAGAGGAAAACGCCTCTTAGGATTGTTTTTGTGCAGGAAGGCACCCCCTCCTGCACAAAAGTGTAGTATCCTGGTTTGTTATGGTTCATGATGTGCCAGTGGAATGCTGCCTGAATTATGCAAGATGGAATGTTGGGAGTGGGAACTCACAGTTGGAGAAGGGCTGAGCGCCTGGCTGGCTGCTCCTGGTGGGGCTGAATACTACTGAACCTACATCTTGTAACCAACTTGAATAAATCTACTTTAAACTACATTCTGGATGTGGACCTAATTACTACAAAAAGCAATCATGTATGCAACGGAGGCACCCTTGCACCATTGTGCAAGGGTGCAGACATTGGTGCTAGGCTACCAAAACGGTGCCAGCAGAGGTAGAGAGGGCAGGAATGCACCATATTGCTTAAATATGGTTCATTCCTGCTCTTTCACTTTAGGAAAGAGCAGGGCAAAATGCCCAAATCCCATAAATAAACCCCTAAGTGTGTGCTCAGGAAACCGGTGTGCTTACTCTAGTGACATCATGCTTGGTTTGATCCCTGATTTTAATAACATACACATACAAAATGTTCAAAGAATTCTGATAGTGTGTTTTGACATACACTAGATATGTTTGACAAGGAGATAGCACACAAACATCGAATTATAATAGAGTGATTGTAAATAAGTGTATATGCACTAAATATCTATGCCAGTTACATAGCAAGCACCACAATCCAGATTGCTTTCTGAGTGAGATGTAGAGGATTTGCAGTTGTGACTGCATACCTTTTACACAGGTTTCTCCCACCGGTATTCAGCCTGCCTAGATAATGTTCCACCAACAAAGCTCTTGGAATTTTGCCAGAATAAGCTACTGACAGGGTCAGGCTTAAAACAGAGAATTTATAGGCAATTTCTGAAGGTCTGCACTGCACGGCTCCTCATGCCACCAGGAGCTTTAGAGCTATGAAGCACAGGGCTAAGTGTAGTTGCCCTGCCCTCCATTTGTAAATAGTCTATTTTAGATTCACTATTATGAGGCATCAGTCACTGTAGGAAAAGTGACTCCCCAACGACGTTTGTTCATCTCCTATTGTTGATTGATAATTAGCATGTATGTACAGTAAAACAGGTAGGAGAGAGGAGAATTCCTGCAAAGAGGGTTAGTTAAAACATCAAGAGAATGGTTATTTAATGTTCTCTAAACTTTGTGACTAAAGAAGTCCAAATGTCTGACAAGAGTGCCAGTATGTATTTAAAAATCAATATATGCCGAAGCTGGCCCAAAATAACGTTTATTACTGCCCAACGGGAATTCCCACTATGACTTTAAGATAATTACTACTGTTCGCATCCACCTGTTTAAATTCTCTATTAGATTATATTTATAGGGGCACAAATTGCTATTTAGTGCTTTTAAAATAAAGGAAGCCATCAGTGTGTCAACCTGAATTTGTTTTATTACTGCTTATTAGGCGAGGATGGGTGAAGCAGCACTTGGCCTAATACAGATCCAGTGCTTTATATGTTGTGGTCATAGATTTGAGTGGCAGCTGGGTTCCACTGGCACTGGCACCAACACAGCTTGTGGAATTGCAGCCACTGACACATTCACAGGCCATGTCATTGCAGTTATCTGCACGCTATTCAAATGTTCTCATAGCACTCACCTACATCATCCTGAAAAGCAAATATAGCACCTTCTGGACAGTGGGCAACTGTATTATTATCACCCTTGGGTAGCTTGACACAGAGCAGTCAGGCTTATCCTCTGGTTCAAAGTGTAAAGGACTGGCACAACACCACCCTTGCAACGTACTGATACACTGCAAAGAAACTACACACCATTTATATAAACACTGATCTTTGTAATACACACACATTGAAATCAAAACGACATACAGATTGGATATATGCTTTACAGTTATATGCAATTGTCAAACTCTCCCATTAGTATCAGAATGGATTGAACATATATGTACTAGTCATAAGTTTTCACTTGCCCCGTTATCCCCTCAGTCTCGCAAGCAAAATAAACCCATGTGGTACTTCTCAGAGTTGTTGATCCAAGCAATCCCTGCCGCATCAAAAGGCAAACATATATGCAGGCTGTTCAGAGTTATTCCACTTCCCTCTAGCACATAAGCATAAAACATGACATTCCCAATATCGCATACCCCATACAGTTGTAATGGTCAAGAAATCGCAGGTTTTGACTACGTCTGGTGATCCAGCCCCTAAGCCACTAAAACTACACCAGCCAACCATACCCATTGCACCTGCTGGTGACACTTTGATTAGTTTGTCGGGACACCTCAAGCGAAAGGAAACAGTTATTTGGTTTTGTCCCTCCAGATTAGGCCTCCAGCACCTTCATAAGTGAGGGATCGCTATACTTCCTGTAGACAAAAGTCTGTGACACCGGAAGCTGGCACACTTCCCAATTGGAGGAATGATCCCCCCTAGGCGGAAGTGGGAGCTGCAGTTGCTTCAGGCAGCCAGCTGTGTGTGTGCAGAAGGCACAACGAGATCCCTCAGGTCCAGTCACGATATGTTCAACAAACGAGTACCTTGTGGCGTGGGTCCAGGAAGAGGGAGCTGGTGAACTTGGATGGAGGCAGCAATGTCTGGCACTGTTTTCTTCCCAATCGGGAGGTCAGAGACAGTCTAGGCTTCCAGCTCAGGTCCTCTGAACTCAGCAAACACCCCCCAACACCCCTCGGACACCACACGCTATGGAGTGCGAGCTAGCACAGGTTTGCTGTTGCAAGCACGGATCCCTCAGACTCGGCAAACTTCCCCAGCACTTCTCGTACTCCTCACATTCCAGCACCCCAGGTGGGTTGCTGACATCTTTATGAAAACACACCTCTGCACAGTGTGATTACGCCGTACGCCTCGACTGTCCTTTTACCCGATGGCCCTTGGAGAGTGCTTAGGGCCCGGGACCCGACAGTTAGCAATTAGCTGTAGGTCAGCAACATCCACACAAAATCCACCAAGCGATAGTCTCCTTCCTGAAGCAGAACACACCCCAGTCTACCAAAGACTGTGGATAATCCAGTTGCAGTCCCCCCTTCCCCAGTGGTTGCTTGTATTTATGTCCTAGCATTGAACGAGCATAGTATGGTTCCAATCCCAAAGGTGTCTCTAACTCCTGAGAGCAGAGCCCCAGTAGTTATACCCACAATGACATTTGAAGATGAGATCAGTTCAAAATGCCACCTGTTAAATGCACAGTCCCTCTCTAATTGTTGTCCTGTCTGCCATCCTACCCTGGGAGGTTTGGTCAATATTTTTAGTGGGGCCAAGACCCTGCCACATGGAATACAGTCGCCAATTCCATCCCCTTGTATCCATCGCAGGAAGGCCCCTCAGAGTCAGAGGTCTGCAGTTTTCCTTGAGCCATTAGTTCATGGCCCTCTATTAGGAATACACAGATGTTCCTGTCCCCCCAGCACCCAGATGTAGATTGGAGAAAAGCTGACAGGAGACACACAAAGCCACAAGCACAGAAATGCTGACTTTCACAAAGTGCCAATTCACCAAAAGTAATGCTGAATCCACTTGCACGACCGGACAGGATTTACCACTACCAAATCATCAATATCAAACACTATACTGCTACTCTTCTGCACATAGGAAATACTGCTCAATAGCCTTTTCATTGGTCCCCCATGTTAATCAATGTGAGCAGCAGGCCACACCGTACCGAAAACACCATCTGGTGCCATTCACTACCAGTGCATGTGGCGCACCCGCGTGGGTGGCACAACCAGTGCTGCAGGCCCACGGTGGAGCATTTGAGTTACATGCCCTAGGTATATGTTTTACCCCTAGACAACAGATTTTCAGCAAATTCAAATCAGCCAGTCATGTATACACTAATCAGATGTATGTATATGACAAGCACAGCGCTTTTGCACTGAATGGCAGTGTCAAAAATGCTCAAAGTTCCAATGCTAGCACATAGATCAGCGAACAACCTGGATGGACAAAAGCAAAAAGTTAACGGAAAGCACCCTGAAAAGGGCCATTTCCAACACTGAGTCATACAAGTATGTAAATCAATGCACCAGAAATGTTAATTAAGGCAAAAAGGGCTACAAGGTGTAGGAGTCACATGTAATCCATACTGATAGGCATTATGTGTTAAGAGTGCTTGTTCATGAGAAATGAAGAGACATATTTACCAAGTTTTTTTGCAGCATAGTAACTATAGTTACAGCACTATGTTGCAAGAAAAGTAGAAGAGCACAATTTCATCATAAGTACATCATAGGTTGTATTAAGTTAGTGCCTGGGGGTGCTGCAGTCATTTGCGCCTGGTTTGTGCACCCTTGAAGCACTTTGGAATTACAGAAGGGACCGCAATTGCTTGCGCAGTCCTTTCTGTAATGCAGATAGTGCTGGTGCACATGTAGTGCCAGCACTATCTCAAGAGGGTGTTCCCTCATTTACATGGGGTGTGGCCTCACACAAACGAGGGAGTCTCTTTGTCTCTGTGCCCGTGCTGTATTATGGACGTAGGCGCAGAGGGAAAAATGCCTTTAGGAGGCGCCCCTCCTAAATGCTGCCCTCTGGAGGGATGAAGGGGGCATCACCTTGTAGGCGGGTGCAGCCACTCACTGAAAAAGCCTGCAAGGGGATCTTAAGTTCCTCTTTAAAGTGCATGCAGGTTGCTGCATGCACAGAGAAACATGGAGCTGCTTTTAAACAGCTGCTCTGTATTTCTCTAGAGCAGCGCAAGTTCGCTGCTGGCTGAAGGCAGCATATTCTACATGGGAAGGTGCACTTTTCCTGTTTGTACCCAGCGCACTTGTGTAACGGTGCGCCACGGCACAAGCAGGAAATGTGCAATCTATCTGTAATGGGGCCCCTGATGTTCTCAGAAATTGTGCAGTTGATCTTTCTTATAGTGCTGCTGTACCTTTTGCTGCCTTGTGCAAATGCACATTCCCTTGCACTATAGTGCAATGGTGTTTTTTGTGAAGTCAAGCATAGGTTTTACACTGAAAGGGGACCTTTCCAGCGCAAAAGTCTATGCTTTGACTTCACTTTGTGTGTGCTTTACGGTGCAGCGCACATGCAAAAGTCGAACGGTTTGGAGAAAATAAATCTTTTTGCAACTTTATGCCTGTCTTGTGTAGGTGTCCTTTTTGGTGCAAATCCAAACAAAAGTTAGTAAATTGGGATAAGTGTCCAAATACATGGGTGGGAGCATGGGAACTACCATGTACCACCCATGGTACACCACCTTGACACAAAGTAGCCATACTGCTACTTTATGTTACTTCATCATTACCTTCCAACACAATGCATATTTTGCGCTGGAAAGTAAACCCCAAAACTACACAACTTTGTGTCATTTTTGTGCTGCAAACCAGGACCAAAATGTTAATAGATCTGCCCTATAAACTCAGGATGTGAAACATAACACAATGCAATAATTAGGGGTGTCAAGATTATAAAATTTTACAACTTCTCAAGAAAGTCCTTTTGTAGCTGCCGTTTAATAACTAAAGATTAAGGTAAACCTATGCCTTGCAGGCAGTTTGCATGTAGTGCTTTGATGCAGTTTATGGGTCACTGTGATATATCAGACATATTGGAACATTTGAACCTTACCCTCTGTTACTTCATCACAAGTCGCAACTGTGAATATACAAATTCCAGATCTCTCCTTCAAGTACATTAACCACTACAGATATCAGACCATTATTATTATCCCCTAGAAAGAGTTGGCCACACAAAGATGTCTGCAGGTTGATCTTCTCTCGCCCAAGCCTGTCTTGCGAATGACATCCCCTTAAGCTTGGCACCTGGTTTGGCAGCACTAGGTCACACAGCCCAAAAGCCATGATCATCTGGCGTTTTATTTTCATAAACCAAATAGTGCTTAGGCAGCTCATAGTTACTGCTTATCTGAAGCCAGAGGTTTCAGGGGCACTCCCAGGAGTCGCAAGGAGCAAGCCAGGGGTCACTGTTGCGACCCCTCGCGACCCCTAGTTGATGTCCCTGAATTGTACAATCTTGCATTCAGAGGCCTTATATAAAAATCACCACAAACATAACGTCTACATCAGTGTTCACATCAGAAATGTTCAGGTAATATTATAGTAGGTTAATGTTGTGACAGTCACACTCCTGGTAATTGTAACTGTAGTTAATGTAGGTAGTTATTGGATGCCGATGGGTATCGCCTTCAGATCGGTGGGCGTGGATTGATAAACTGAAATGAAGCGGGAATCGCCCTTCAACCACCCCCTGATGAAGGGCGAGTCCCGAAATGCATTGGGGGGGTTTTCATGAACTAATGGGAAAACAATATTGACTTTGTAGTAAATGTAAATGTAAATGTAGTGCATGTATATAGCGGTCCGCACACCCCCAAAAGGGTCTCTCAGGCGCTGTGCACATACCACTGTGGAACCCTTCCTGGCCTTTCCCTGTGAAGTGCCCACTCCTGGGCACCCCCAAGGTGAAGCCAGGCATCCTAGCGCTTTTGGGGCCGTTGTGGAGATTAAGCAAGCTATTGCCCAGAGTTGCAGAGTGAGACCCATGATTAGAATAGGCACCGAGGCGAGAATTATCGGGTCCGGGGAATTGAACCCTGGCCCGGGCCAGACATCTGCATCAGGGTCTGCCGCTCTAACCATTGAGCCACACTTCTCTAGTGTGACTGTTTAACACTACTATTCACAAGAACGAATCAAATAAAATTATACCTGATAATCTACTTTTGAATTCTCCTATCATTGGATGAATCCTTGCTCACAACGCTGAAAGTTTAAAGAATTACACACAGAGAATGTACCGAAGGGGACGTTTCATCCATTTATGCAAAACGCTTCATTTAATTTAATAATATGAAACATAACACATTAGAAAATACAAATCAACCAAAGTTATGATTAGAGATGTCAGGAGGATCATTAAAAGTGCTCGCCATTTGCAGCATGCTCAAGATGGTGTCAATTGGAACACGGGACAGCAGGTTACTGGATCATTTAATAAAGTGCCATGTAGTGGTTGTCATCGCTTTCCTTCTCTTTAGCTTTCCTCATGTCTGATGCCACACCTGTATACTCTGTCAGCTCTACTCAACACAGCATGCTCCTGACGGGTTTCTAGCAGTTCTCTCCAAGGAATGCCATCTTGTATTTGTTACTGCCTGTGATGAAAGGCTGAACTGTGCACTGCATCTTTGGTCTGCGGTTGAAAGTATTTTCCCCACTGTAATCGACTAAAATACCTGTAATTGTATTGGCTAATCTCGTTGTTTCTGCAGTAGACTGCATGTAGCCTTTGCGGGTTGGCTACACTGCCTTCTAAATTCAATTTATCTGCATTGACACAATTCTGCACCGAGACTGTGTTTCAAGGCTTGGCATAATGGTGTGAAAACCTTGAATCTGACATTGAAATATGCTAGCAGCCTGCACTTTTTGTTGAGCTTGGGCATTCGAGTTTCGCAGACACGTGGTGCCAATACCAGTAGATATCTGTGCTCATCTTTGGTGGGGGAGCTAAAATGAATAGATAAATGCAAAAGCGGAATCCATCCTTGTTCCATATATGGTACGTGTGTTATGCTTCCACTATACCCCAGAAACGAGACAAGTACATAATATACCAACGCAACCAGTGCATGCCTCATAATGGGACATCTCTAACTCTTGATCCTCATACATGTCATATAAGTGTGAGAATTACTAGGTCTGTCGTTAACCAAGAACTCAGGATTATAATAACAATTATATGTATAATATGCTTACTTATAGGAACTTTCAATCAGCCCTTTTTATCTATTTGTCTGGTATTGTGATACTAACACGTTTCTTCCACCCACTATAGCATCCATCTTTGTCGATGAAGACCTCAACATCCCATTGATAGATTGATCGGTCTCTGTGAGTCCGAAGATGACTGAGTAGTCTGATTCAGGTGTGGAAAGTCCTGTGACACATCGGGAAGCTGTGATGACACTGTCGATGATTTGCAGGCAGCTCACATTCAAGCAGCTCACACTTCCTTTAAACCTCATCAATACGCCTTGCATCGGAGGTTGGCAGCCTTTGTGAATGAGGCTGTGCCATGCTGAATGGCTCAGTGCGAGGATTTCCCAGGTGGCAGTGTTGATCTCCAGAGACTTCAGACATGCCTTAGGCGTGTCCTTGAACCACTTCTTTGGTCCTCAATTTGAAACGTTTTCCCTGAGTGAGTTCCCCATTGAAGAGCTGTTTGGGTGTACGCTCATCTGACATTCTGATAACATGCCTAGACCTTCTGGTCTGGTCTTTCATCAGCAGAGTATGAACTGACAACAGGCAGGTTCTGGAGAGGACTTCAGGATCCAGCACTTTGTCCTGCCATCTCATTTTTTGAATCTTCTGCAAACAGGACATGTTGAAGTGATTGAGCAGTCATGCAGAGTTGGAAGCACCACTGCTCGGTTGACCTTCAGCTTCATTGGTAGGCTGATCCCTCGATGTTCCCAAACGTTTAAGCTCAATCTGCAGAAGGCAGAGCTGGCGTTCACACACTTTAATTCAGCATCGATTGACGCTGCTTGGGAAAGGGTACAACCCAGGTATGTGAAGTGGCACACTGCCTGCGGCAATGGGTAAGCTCAGTTCAAACATTGGCTAACCACTGTGAGTGACATCATTCTGCTTGTTCACAGGGAGCACATCCGCACAAAAAGTAGTTCTCTTCAGTGGCAGGGCCTATTATGGCAATATGCACATTTTGATACCTACAAAATACTTTTCCTTTGAGTCAAATTTTGTTTTTACATTGACTAAGGCCCAGCAGCTCCCAGAACAATGACATTTTGTAAACACCCTGACAAAACAAAACAAGCATTAACAAGGCCAAAGCTGTGGCACCCAAATCCATATATATCGGCTTTGTCAATGCCTGTTTATATACTGCACGTTTAGTATTTCATAGATCACAAATATTGTGCCCCAGGTAGAATGTGTGCATTCCCATTTTCCTTATGCCTACGGTTATCTAGCGCAAGACATATTTTGTAGCAGAAATGTCTCATCAGAACTCTGCAACTGAATGTGTGCCACATCCTTTCCCTTGTTGTTAGTCTATTTAGGTTAATTACAAGACTTCCTTACTCAAGCACATTCTTCTTATACATTTTTCTCATCACTGAGCAGTGGAGACCCTATATATCATACACACTTTCTATAGTGTCTGTGGGAATTTCAAGTAAAATGAGAGAAAAAATCCACACAAATTCACATACCAAAAATACCAGTTTTCTATTGGCCTGGACTTGTATGAGCCAGACATATTGCACTGCACAGATAGAATAGAATACAAGGTTCTAAAAGAAAAGACCAAGAAGTATGAAGCAGATTCTAATTCTATGTCCTACTTAGGTACATATATCACACTTCAAAAGGTTCCCCTTAGAGCAATGTACATGGTCTTTGTCCTCTATATTTGTCTGATTGGAAAACAGCAGAGAGCTGACGTCTTAGAGAATGATATGCACACATTACCCCAAGGTTCCTTATGTCCTCGTCCCATTCATACACCACTTTGTTAATGAATGGGACGAGGACAACGGGAACCGGGGTAATGAAGATTACCGGTAAGTAATGGAGCATTATCCCCAGGTCCCTTATGTCCTTGTCCCATTCATTAACAGAGTGGCGTATGAATGGGACGAGGACAACGGGACCTGGAGTAATGAAGATTACCGGTAAGTAATAGAGCATTAGCCAATTGCTCCCACCAAAAAATTGCTTTTAAATAAATTCTCTAATGAACAAGCAGAAAACATGCATGCCAACATCACCTGCAAATTTATTGGCTCTGCTGCACTGCAAATGGTTCAGTGTAGAAAGCAAATGTCCTAGGATGGTCCTTTAGCAGTAGTTCATTTGTACAAAAATCAGAGTGTTGAGGCTGTCGTCAGGTAGCAGCTTGCACCAGCCTATTTTTCCTGCTAGCGCCACCTAAAGCAGAGCCAACTGTTAGTGACCACTGGCTTAAATTAAGCACTGGCCTTTCGGGGACCATTTCAAGGAACTTTCCCAAAGAAAAACTATTACATGTGATCACATTTCAATAGGCAGAACAAACTATTACGGACCACTAACCATGGGGCATATTATCAAGACCGGCGATAAAATTATCGCCGCTTTAGTTGGAGAAAACTGCCGCTAAAATGGCGATAATGGGCTTGATAATATACTCTATGGAATTCCAATTGAAGCCCATGTTAGATGTGAAGGACATCTAACATGGGCTTCAATTGGAATTCCATAGAGCATATTATCAAGCCCATTATCACCGTTTTAGCGGCAGTTTTCTGCCGCTAAAGCGGCGATAATTTTATCGCCGGTCTTGATAATATGCCCCATGTTGTGAATGAGCGTGCCTATGCACTGCAGAAAGCACAGAGGTCAAGACTGATCACTATACTCTTGACTCTCTTAACCCAAAAGGCACAAGTGAAAGGGAGATGTTGGTGCATGCAGAGTTCATTTATCCCAACTGATTGTGCCATGCACTGCCTTAGGCCAGACCACAGCCCTATCAAAACACCATTTTCACGAGGAGGTTGGGAGATTTCTCTCAGCGATGGGCTTATAATGCTGTATGTCAGAAGATGTTGAAGACAACTCTGAGAAAAGATACTTTCTTGAATCACACCTTCTGATAAATCAGAGAATCTGAACATGAAATAAACAGTAGGAATTTGACATTGTATCCTTGAGACTGTGATCTGTTTTACATTGAATGGATTCGCTGACACATTATTCTGTTCACTGATTTGTCCTCAGGATGTTCTGTGGAAAATACCTTAGGAACGAGACACGTGTTGGCAAGAAGCCTTTCATCATTTTTGAAAGATGAAGGAATGTGAAATAAAAATGGAAAATGAAAGATTAATCTGGGATATAAAGACAATAATTGCTATTTAACTGTTTCTCTAATGGACCATGTCTTCCATGAACATTTGGGGTTGTGCTGGTAACACTGTATAAATATAACCTCAGTGAAGGTAACACCGAGGATAACTGGACACTGAACAACCCAACATCATATAATTCATTGGTTGTGGTTTATATTGTACATTGAAACCAATGCTCCTGATGTTTGCTCGGAACAGGCCTTTCAAAAGCTCTCGTGTTCCTGGGTCCATAATGTAGTGTGGACACCAACGAGGTCTTTTCGAAGAGCATCTCCACACACACACACACACTCACACTCACACACACACAAGCACACACACACGCACACACACACATATATTTGTAGCAAGTCCAGTTCACACACACACACGTCATTCTAGAAAACTAGATCCAGGATTCTACGGTCAAAGATTCCAAGATCCTTTTTGCCTGCAAATAATGGAATTCTTCACCTCTATGTCTTTTGGAGACAGCCAACCATTCATTTAGGTTTCTAGAGACCCATCTTTTCATCAATAACCTATGCTCTTTCAATAGGAGACATTGTTTCTCAGGCTCCTACCTGTAGATCCCGTAGTGTTAAGACAAGCTAACTTACAATTGTTCACTTTATAAATACATACAAAACAAGTGTGATCCCTCTCTCTCCCCATTTTGCCATTCCACTCTTGCATCATCATAGCTGTATTTGGCCTCTACATTCAGAGGCTTAAGTATTAATGGTGGAGCAGGTGCAGTGGCACCACGTCCTACAAATCTGAGAGGCCGAATGATCCCCTGTAACTGTTGTCTTTTATTACTTCAACAGAAGCATGGTGCAATTTCTAGCTAGTTTCAGGGTATGCAGTACCCGTGCTAAGCCACAGTCTAGGATTGCTGCTCATTTGCATTTTAACATTTCTTCTGTATTTGTCGGAAACTTTTTCTGCCCCAAAAAGGTGAGATGAAGTCTTTCACATACCATCTACCATGTTCCAGGAACTATAACCAGTGCTTTAAATGGGCCGGTACTCACCGGTACTGAGTACCGGCACTACTTATTTTTATCACCCAGAGTACCGGCACTTCTCTACGGCCGTGGAGAGTACCAGTACTCATGGAGGGTAGGTGCATTGGCCTCTAGTGGCAGTCGCCTGTGTCTTTGTTCAGCCAAATCACTTTTAAAGCCCCGAGCTGAGCCCCCGCTGAACTATTCAGCATGGGCTCGTTTGCATGATATCCCAGTGTTCGCCGTCCTGCTGTGTTGCAAGGAATCGAGGCAGCCCAGTTACAGCACAATGAGAAAAGCCATGGGAGGTTAAAAGAGCTTTAATCCCACCTTTTTCTTTTGTGTGAGTGTCTGCTTATGTGGGTCTGTTTGCCTGCTTGTGTGTGCGTGTTTTTGTGAGAAATATTACAAAATAAGGAAAGGTTAAAATATCACTGTTTGACTTTCATTTTGTATAAGGAATTAACCTGATTTGTTTATAAAAAGAAATTTCTTGTGTGTATTGCAATTAGTATATAAACTGATAAACTTCGCATGTCTTGCATTTAGCCCCGCCCCTAGTCCCACCAACTCGCCACATTTAAATGAGTACCTGCACTATTTTTTCCCATTTTAAGCAGTGACTACAACCCACAATATTAGAAAAGTAAGCTAGAGAAGCCGGCTACTCTAATCAAGAGGTTCTTTCGTACAGGGTCAGACTGGCCATAGCGGGCCCTGGGTGTTTTCCCGGTGGACCGGAAGGGTGGGTGCCGATCTTGGAATGGTGGGGGCTGTTTTGTTACTGGGGGCTGGCTCCCCGTAACAAAACGCATCAGCAATGTTTTCCACCAGCAACCCCTCATCCCTCCGCCTACCCGCCCGATCAAACGTAATTGCCAATCTGGCCCTGCTTGTGTAGAGCCTCCCAGGAGCATGTTATGGCAAATGGACAACTTTGGTAAAGATGAAGATACGTAAAGTTCATACAGTTCGCTTAGACCACGTTGGTAACTTAAGCAACACAAACCCTTGAAGCCAAATATGGCAAGTGCAATAATGTGTATGACTAGTTGGCAATAATGAGGTTTCCAGGTGAGAATGAGACATAATGTATGGGGATTGGGATTACAGGATATTTTTCCATATGTTTTGCCTTTTTTCCAAGCACTTTTCCCCTTTCAAAATGTTTTTCCTGGCAACATCTGAAGTTTGAAAAATACTTCGATGTCAGATGTAGTTCGTAACCCTGGTTCGGCTGAAAATGTTTATTTTCACCTTAATAAGAATTAAAGCAGTATTCTGGTTGTGCCTGTCCCAGACCAGATTTCTGCCAACCTACCCACGAATTAGAGTCAGCATTCCTCGGTTGCATTTGTGTTGACAGATTGTTGTGTTCTCTGCGCCCACTTATATTTAAGGCAACAGAAAAACCACAATGAGTACATATTAACCGAAAAGATATTCCTGAATTGAAGCATATTTTTATTCCTGGGTATATAATCTTTGTTTTACATTGTTGTTATATGCCTGGGTCCCAAAGAACTCGGACTACCTGTGAAGAGGCAGTTGTGTGATGTGGAGGTGGGAAGGTGTGGCATGAAGTATGCAGGAAGAATGCATTCAATGGAAAGTACGTATTAACATATTTCTAACCTTAGCCTACTTAAAATTAGTGGAGAAAAACTTTTATCAAAGTGCCCTTCTCCCAAATGTAGATTTTTTTTCCTATAAAACTTCTCCTAAGTCGTAGATATCACAAAGTTAACTATGTTAAAAAAAATATTGAAATAGCCAACAAACAGAAAAAATTACTACAAAATCTGCTTTTTGTGCAAGAATTATCGGAAAAAAATATTATTTTCGTCAAATCTTCAGTAGAATGCTTTCTGTGTATATATTTGGCCAAAGTCAATATTATGCACAGTCAATCCACTTTTCAAAACGTTGCTTGCACTAGTCCTTAGCGACTTGTAACTCTGAAGATTCGATCATCTGCCCCATGCTTGCTTTCCTGTTTCCCCAACTTACATGTTACGATCAAGGGAGGTTTCTTGCTTTTTCGGTATCAGCCAGTCATGGATTTGCCACATTATTAAGGAAATAAATAGGCTGGGTACCATTTATTTCTATGACCCGTTATCTAAATTCAGCAGGTATTCAGACGGTCATATTATATCACGTTTTGCAGAATTTACTAACTTCTTTCAACATTCTTTCTTATCCACCTGCTCAGGGTCACAGATACGCACTTGTGCAACCCTAGTGCTTCATTTGTGTTGGTGTTTGTTGGTGCTCGGCACCGGCACTTGGAGACCTATTTATGACCCGATTTGTGTTGTGTTTACACCACACAATTTGGTACATATTTCTCACAAACCTTAAGTGAGATTTATGAAGCCACACAACGCCATTTTGTGTGGCCCTGAGTGGTTGCAAAAATATGGAGTAAAGCAATGCAGCGCAAAACGCTGTGTTGCCTTACTTTGCCCTGGGAAGGTGTTCCATGGATGTTCCCATGCAACTCCCATGGTTTTTGATGCATTCCCAGATTTACCAGTACTGGTGAATCTGGGAATGCGTCAAAAAGATACGCCTTCCCGGGGTCGGGGGGGGGCGTACATTCTTTATTTCTCCTCACTGCTTCCTCTTTCTATGTGTGATGCATTCTGCAACACACATAGAAAGAAGAGCACACCTCAGGATTGTTTTGTGCAAGAAGGTGGCCCTTCCAGCACAAAAACAATCCTGCAGGCAATCGAGGCACCCTTGAACCATGTTGCAAGGGTCCCTCTGTTGGCGCTTGGCAGCCAAAAGGGCGCCAGCACAAGGGAAAAGGCAGGAATGCACCATATTGACTTAAATATGGCGCATTCCTGCCCTTTCCCTGTCACACAGTGCGCCGAGGTGACTTGCTGTGCTGCACTCCGTGACTAGTCCGTAAAAAGGCCCCTTAGTTCTTATCACTGGCACATATTTAGGACAGTCCAACACGTGGTTGCGTTGTCTGACCATTTTTACACACAACACATGAGCTCAACATTTACTAGTTAAATACATAGTAAATAGTCTTACAACTTTAGGTGACCTAGCATAGTCCAAATGGTCACATTTGTAGAAGTGTGATGAAATTTGGCAGTGCTGCAAGGGCAACGAGTGGTGCAATTTGCAATGGCCCTAGCACTTATTTTCGTACAAATTAAGCACTGTAAAACCAAGCATGCATGGTATTTCTCGGTACTGTCTATTTTTTCTTTGCCTTCTTAGCAAAATGGTTTCGCTCTATCCCTGGCGTTGTTTTTCTCTCCAAGAAGATTGATTTACTTCCTCTAAATACCATAACTACAGATAATGTTGTGGAGATTTATGAGTCATATATTACCCCACACATATTTATGGGTTTGGAAAATCAGTGGGCCACAGTAACACCAAAAAACTTCCCTCTTGTCTACAGTCACCACAAAAAATTAAAGTCGTCTTCTTTTCACTAAGACACTCAATACAAGTCAAAAAATGTCTTGCCCAATATCTCTGTTTGCTTCTGAATCCCAATGAAAATAACACAAAATAAATGTAAGTCATTGTCACCCACCCACCTTAAAAAATGGGGGGCATATTTATGAGCTCCTATGTGCCGCTTGGTGACACAATTGTAAAATGAGATTTATGAACACATGCAAGGTCACCTTGTGTGGCTGTGTGTGGCTTCATAAATCCCAAGTAATGTAATGCAGCGCAAATCTCTGCGTTGCCTTACTCTGCTCCAGGGAGGCATTTCCATGGGTGTCGCGAAGGTGTTTCCACGCAATATCAATGGATTTTGACGGATTCCCAGATTTCCCAGAACGCGTAAACCTAGGATGGTGCAAAAAAGATACGCTTCCCGAGGAGAGGCACAACAAAGAGAAATATCTTTATTTCTCCTCGTTTTGCCTTCTTCCTATGTGTGCTGCATTCTGAAGCATATATAAAAAGAAGAAAATGCCACTCAGGATTGTTTTTGTGCAGGAAGGTGCCCCTTCATGCACAAAAACATTCCTGCCTACACCGCAGGCACCTTTGCACCATGGTGTAAGGGTGCCTGCATTGGCGCAAGGCAGTCAAAACAGATGCAGCGCAAGGGAAAAGGATAGGAATGCGCCATATTGTAGAAATACAGGGCATTCCTGTGTTTTCCCTGTGAGGCAGGGCAGCGCAGCAAGGTGACTTGCTGCGCTGCCCTGCCCCACAAAAGTCATAAACATCCCCCAGGTGAGGAGGGAGAAAACAACATTCGATAGTACTTTACATTTATGAAAATACTTTGGGGCACTTAATGGGCAGCTTTGAGAGCGGAATGATTGGTGTAGATATATAGATACACAGGCATACAGGGTACCTCTAGTGCAATGCTCATTAAGAATTAAGTCAAGAGAGCATAGTTAGGAAAAACGTTATTAATAGTTGTTAACACATGACACTATATGGGCAATAAGGCCATTAGCATTCTTCCTACTATCATCTAACATAGATAAAAAACAAAGAAACATTATCTGTGTATTTTTTATTTGATTGCCACTGAACTTAGAGGCGAGGCAAAGAACTGTAGTTATGGCCTCTTTGATAAGCAATATGATTGCCTGCAGCAATTCCAGAATTCCATGCCGGGTGCTAATATTCATTCTCATCACAGAAGCATAAACTCTCCACATGAAAATGTAGCCAACACAATTTTCTTTGTCAGAGCTTGTTTAAATGGAGCACTGCTGCAATCAGGTTTCTATGGGGCACCGGAGGTGGCAGGCAGGCCCAAGACCACACACCGCAATGCAGTGACAACCCTCCAAGATCAGAGATGTTTGTGTTGCGTTACTTTGTGACTACCTTATGTTGGTAAATTTGAGGAGGTAGAACAGGAAGAAATGTACAAGTACTGTCAAAAACCTACCATTGTCAGTATAATGTAGACAGTCCAATTTAAATCTTTAACCCCACCACAATGGAAAGAGATATTAAATCAATAAAAGGAGTTTTCATCTCCTTACTTCATCCCAAACATCAATAATCATGTGCTCCTGTTAGGCAGGCGGCTATTGCCACTAAGAGAAAGAAAAGTGCTTTCAATTAAGAAAGCACAATCACCTATTCCTTTCATCTTTTTTATCCGGATGAGACACGTTGTGATTTGATTTAAATGCTAGACTGAGATCAAAATTGCTGTTCTCTTTTCCTTGCAAATATGCAAAAATATGAACAAAAAAAGCAGTATAAAGGAGTTGCTAGGAGAGGTGTACTGCTGGAGGCTATCAAACGTTCTGATTGTTCCCAACAAACCAGGGGGAAGAAATGTAAATTTACATAACTGGAATGGGCTGGCAGTTGAACTCAATTATGATGACATCAGACGCGGTATGATACATTCAATAAGAGACCTGATAAGAAGAACAAATCAATTTCTGAAACCATGAGAGAAAATCCGCTGCAACGGAGCCTTTTATTCTTTGATGAATACAAAATGGCTTCCAAGCTAGAAACATCCTCATGGAAAAAAGATCACATTGCTGTAAAATATATTGCCTAGCATTCACATTCGTATTGGTTTCAACACGTGCAAGAACACATTCTTGTATAATGCAGAACATCCTATTTTACAGCAGTTAATACATCCCCACTGGGTAAGATAATGTATTTGGCAGTGGTGTGGGGCATGAACAAATGTCTCTCATTCAACTGTATGGTTTGAAAGAGCAGCCTGTGCTTCGATAACTGGCACATATTCCTCTTCATAGATTAATTTAAGCATTCATGTTCCCCTATTTTCAATTTAAATGCTACCATGTAGATATAACACACAGTGGATCTGACCGCTATGTGGCGTATGTATACACGGAGACGTATAGAAAGATTTGTATGAAATTTGCCAATGCTGCAGCGTCTTCTTCGGTCCTGGAGTTGCAACAGACCACACCACACATGAAGCTCTGGTTTGCACATCTTTATTCTTCAGCATGCAACAGTTACCTGAACGCACTGCATCGCAAACTTTTTATTAGCCATACCCACCAGATTATGTAATACTTGTAAGGACTCTGCCGAGGAGCTCTAGAGTCTCATTCACATAAACACAGGACACAACAAATGCGTTGCATGTTTAAGAGTGAACTAGTTCAGTTTGAAATGTGACCATTTTGGAATTTTAAAGGGGGTGGTTACAAATATTTCTATTTTATGTATATATCTGTTTATCTATAGGTATGTTTTTGACACAAATGTGAATCTGGATAGCGTAGGGAATGTTGGAGTAAGAAATTAAAATTTTGAGCAATAATCTCCAATGAGGCTTGTAGGTAGATTTTCTTGTAAGAGAGAAACAATATAATTCACCAGTGTCATCCTAATGATTTTTGGGACTCGGGCAAGACATATTTAATGGACTTATATTTGGTACAACTTTAAAGTTTAGTATACAATTTGGGATAATTGAAGCATATATGATGCCAAACAATGCGGAAATATGTTTACATTTCAGAAATGGGGGTCGCACAAAGAAAAAGCTAAAACATATCTTGCCCAGTGTCCAAAATTTCCTGAGTAGAAAAAGAAAGAAGAAAAGGCAGCGAGATAGAGATTGGCTGATATGAAGAGATAGGCAGAGGTGTAATCGAGAGAAAGGTCACTTTCCCAGAGAAGCCCTCCGAAGGTGGGTGGGGCCTTGGACATTTGTCCTTTTTGTCCATACGTTAAAACATCTCTGTCATTCATAATGAGAAACGATGAGGAAGGATTGCTTTGCAAGTACTGGTTCGTGAATTGTTTTTTTGCTGGAAATGCTGCTGCTGTACTATTGTAGTAGATATCTGTAGTTACTGGGAAGGTGATTAGGCTCCAAGTGAAAGGTCAGGTGTTGAGTTCAGATGCTGCTTTCCTCAAAATGCCTTGTATTCCTGATTTGTAAAATCATAACTATGAAGTGATGTAAGTTTTCAAACAAGCTGAGTTAGAAATTAGCAACACTGAGCAAACTACGTGGAAATTAAGACCCTCTCCTTCCCTTGCCACCCCTCCTCTCCCTTCACCTCCATTCTCTACTCCATAGCATAATTATCAATGAAAATGCCCCATATTTTACAGACATGTCCTTTACCTTGGAGAACCCGAATGAAGGAAGCTCAGCACTGCTGTTAACTATTTATAGACACTGGGCCACGACCATCCCTTATTGTGCAATTATAATTAGCTGGCCGACTAAGAGTAACTTAAAGTCAAGATACTAAGGGGCAGATTTACAAACCCCTTGCGCCACTTTTGCGTCACTTTTAACATGGGAAAAGGGACGCAAATTTGTAGTAAAGGGGAACGCCAATAACATCAGGAAGCTCTCCACTCCTTTATTGGTAATGGTAGATAGGTAGCAGTGAAGAATAAAGAGCCCACGGTAACATTAGTTGAGAGGGCAGAGACCAAAAGCAACTGAACTAAAGAACAGAATATGAATCACATAGTGGAATCCTAAGAGGAGATTCTAAATGTTTAAAGGAACAGTGAGATGATAAGAATACAGTATATCACATACCCCCCCCATATATATAATGAAACAAACAACTAAAACATTAATATAATACATGATCATGAAATTTGACAGGTAATTTGCAGACTCATTGATCACGTGATGGTAACATTGGTGAATTACAAATACGAGCAGGTGAAACACTATTGGAGAAATTGGGAGAAGGAATCATTGAAGAACTTGAATTAGAATCAACATTTCCAGCAATCAGGGCTTTAGGAACATAAAAATCTGGTCCGAAATTAAAATGAGAATCATCAATATCAGACTTATTGGCATAAACTTTGTTAAAAATGTTAACTTGGTTATCAGTAAGTTTCACAACATTGTTCTTATTCCACCAACCTTTGTTTTCTAAAAGTACCGAAGATTTAGTAACTCTAATAACTCGGACAGGACAAGTGAATTTAGATTGGCCTTTGCAAACCTTGTAAGGCTTCTTGATCAGTACCCAATCAATGAACTTAAGGTCAGGGCCAAGTGAAGTGAAAAAACCATCATAAGATTTTTTTTGTTGTAGCTGCTTGGCAGCCACTCTATTTTTCACAATTTGAGGATCTGCTAAAGTATTCCTCTTATTCTGTAAAGCCGAACCCGCAGCCAAGTTAGTGAACCAGTGTGGCATCAATTTTGATCTAGCCTTAAAAGGTGTTAAACCAGTGGTAGAATGAGGTGTTGTGAGGTAACTCCACACTTTTTCTTGCAGAAAATCACTTACGTCAAGATTGGCTGAGGTAGCAGTTTTAACTCCTTCCTTCAAGAATCTATTGGCTCTCTCAACGAGACCATTAGAGGAAGGACTGTATAACGCAACTTGCCAATATTTAATTTCAGAGTTTTCCATAAATTCAGAAACTTGGTGAGAAAGAAAAGGTTGGCCATTTGTCAGTAACAATGCATTTGGGAATACCTTCAATTCTAAATAACCTTTGAAGAAAAGAAATGACAGTGGAAGAATTGGCTGCATGTGTGAAAGAATAATACATCCATATGGAGTGATAATCAATGGCAACCAAACAGTACCTATTTTCAGGTGGTAAAACATTAAAAGGTCCTGAGAAGTCTAAAGCAATTTTCTCCCATGGAGAATCAGGAAATGGGACTGTAAGTAAAGGTTTCTTATAGGTTTTCCAATGTTTATCGGAAACAATGCAACTTGGGCAATTGTCTATAAACAGAGCTCCTTGTTTATCTAGACCTGGCCACCAATAAATGTCTTTTAATTGTTTGCAAGTGGCAGAAACTCCTAAGTGACCCTCATGGCCAATCTTAATGATTCTTTCTCTGAGTGAAGTTGGAGGGACAAATAACCCGTTCCTTATGCAAATGCCATTTTCAAAAGATAATTCCTCACTAATCTGTGCAAAGTGTCTCAGATCATTGCTTAAACTCTTATTACCAGGCCATTTACTCTTAATGAAGATCTCAACTTTTTTAAGAGTTTCATCAGATGCCATTGCGAATGTCCATTCATCTTGTGAGATGCTACCATTGCATAAAGAAATTGCATCTACAAGACCAACTACACAATCCTTGTGAGTATCATTTTCGCCCTCACCGCAGTCAGAAAGGGGAATACGAGAAAGGCAATCAGCCCCGATGTTTTTACCTCCTTGAATATATTTTATTATCAGATTGTATTCTTGTAAATTGGAAAGTAGTCTGACCAATCTTGCGGAGGATTTGCCTAAACCATTGCCAGAGAGTAATGAAACCAAAGGTTTGTGATCAGTGAAAATTTCAGACTGATTTACATTTTTGTACTGCCCATACAATGGCAAGGGCTTCGCGTTCGATAGTACTGTAGTTGCACTCAGTGGGATTTAGAACAATTTAGACTTCCCAATATTAGCTAACATCTCATGTATGAGAGGTAAAGGGTGGCAATCAACTAATATGTTTTGGTTTAGAGACCTCAAGTCCACACATAGCCTCAAGTCGCCGGTCTTTTTTTTCCGTAGGACGACCGGAGAAATCCATTCAGATGAATCTATAGGAGAGATGATACCTTCAGTTTGTAAGTTATTAAGTAGTAATTTAAGATCATCTCTGATGCTTAGAGGTACAGGTCTAACTTTATGTGTAATGGGAATAGCATTTTTTTTAATACAATGGTGTGTTCGTAACCTTTGACTGTGCCTACAGAATTTTTGAATACATCTGAAACGTTTTTCTGCAGGTCTTCGACAGTTGAGTTTGAATCATTGATTAATAAAATATTTGATGGTAAATCACCTAAAACGATTGGAGGATATTGACCAGGACGTAAAATAATGCCCAATAGCGCAAGGTCCTTCCAGCCAATGATGTCTCTACCTTTGATGGCTACGTAAATTTGAGTTTTGACAGATCTGCCAAGACATTCTAAATTGTCCCAGAAAAAACCTATGAGATCAATGTCTTGTTCACCAAAGGCTTTGGGGTTGATGTCAGGGTTAATCAGTGTTGTGTTGTTGTGCCAATATTTGTAAAATGTAGTGTCAGCTAAAATGGTAACAGGTGCTCCTAAATCAGCCATGGCTAAAATAGTTTTACCATCAATGCAAATATCAATTAAAGGTCCTTTTATGGGTTTATCAAAAGATTCCGGAACTTCAATGGTAACAACAATATTTGCAAACTGAGGATTACATTCTTGTGTGTCATGTGTGTCTAGAGAAACACTTGAAATTTTGACTCTGCCACAAGGTGTGTTGTACATATTGCTCCTGCATACACTTTGGAAATGCCCGATTTGTTGACATTTAGTACATTTCTTACCTATAGCAGGACAGCTGGGGTTGTTTCCAATGTGATTCCTAGAACCACAACGGAAGCAAACTAACTGGATTCTAGACGGTTGGTTTACAAATTGTTTCTTGTGATATGTTTGTTTGTTATTTATGGCACATACAGTATTATCATTAGAAATTAGGCTTACATTTGAAGAATCTGTAGATTGAGTAGGAGGAAAGACATTTTGATTAGTATGACTGGATAATACTTTAGATGTGACAATTGATCTCTCAATGCTTTTGGCAACGTCAATAGTTTCAGCTAAAGTAGGATTCGGAAAGGTGAGAAGGCGTTCTTGAACTTTCTTGGAATGGCACCAAAAGACAAACTGGTCTCTTATATATATATCTACATTGGGCCCAAAGTCACACTTTTCCGCCAAAACTCTCAGAGTTGCGATATAATCCTCAACAGATTCTTCGGAAGATTGTTTGCACATGGCAAAATTAAACCTCTCTAAAAGTACACTTGTAGCATCAGAATATTGTTTGCCCATGCGCAACTTAGCCTTGATGAAAACATTCCACACGGTGTCTTCTGTTGCAGGAGAAGGATAACATGGGAGGTTGTCGAAAACTCTACGGCCAGCTGTGCCAAGGTGATTTACTAAAAGAGCCAGTTTCCTTGAAGGGGAATATCCATCAGCATCAATAGCAGTGAGATAATTTTCAAAATCTCTTAGCCATTCAGACCACTTCAAATCAGGTCTACCAGGTCTTACAAGAAAAGGTACTGGCTGAATGACACCCTGGCTGGATGCCATTGTAAGAAAAGTGAAAATACATATATATGCTTTTTCTGCTAGTGCACACAGAAGTATAAACAAATTTCACAATAAGGTAGTGAAAGTAAATAATATAACTGCTGTGAAGTAAAAGTATTCGTGAACAAAAGCCTTTGCTGCCGTAATGTAGAAGTATTTATATATGGCACTGTCAATGGAAAGTAAAACTCACTGTAATGCCAACCATGAGGAGGAAATGACGATATGAGGATGGTGTGCGAATCACCGCTATAAGTGTCGCATGAAATGGATGCAGGAAAAGTGTGAAGGCAAAGTCTAGTTGAAGCGCTTCTCCCGCTGAAGAAATCGACGATGTGAGGGGAGGATCGCCGATGGTTTGCAGACCGATCAAAGATGGCCGCCAGTGAGCGTGTGACGTAAACACGCTCTCCCAAGGTGCAAAGCGGCAGTCGGAATGCGATGAGAACGATGAGAGATGGAAGATAGAATGGCACAGTAGATTCGAACAGAAGATCGAGGCAAGAACGATGAGAGCGAGCAGGTGAGCGACTTTTGAAAGTGGCTCTCTCGCGCCTCGCGTCTTAACACACTTGAAATGATAATAAAATTTGAAAGTTTTAATCCGACCAACCTGGTAAAAATCGACGAGGAGGCGGAAGGGGGCGCTTAAAAGTCCAGTTAATTCAGCGATATCAGTCCGGTGGGCTCCAACATTAAAATAGTCATCCAATCTTGAAAAGCGGCGAATTACTCCACTTCTGGTACCAATTTGTAGTAAAGGGGAACGCCAATAACATCAGGAAGCTCTCCGTATACAATCCACTCCTTTATTGGTAATGGTAGATAGGTAGCAGTGAAGAATAAAGAGCCCACGGTAACAGCAGTTGAGAGGGCAGACACCAAAAGCAACTGAACTAAAGAACAGAATATGAATGACATAGTGGAATCCTAAGAGGAGATTCTAAATGTTTAAAGGAACAGTGAGATGAATTGTGGGCCAGGATGTATAAAGCCCCGGACAATTTTTATTGATAAAAAGCGGATTGAAAGCACTAAGACTTTCTCCTATCTTGGAATTTTATTTGAACGTAGGGGATCCTGGGTGGAGGCAGTTAAAATAAGAAGATTATTGTTTATAAGGACTCTGACTGCCCTATCTAACTTTAGCAGGAAATTGGGCAGACGCCCGACGGTGGAACTATTAAATATATATAAAGCAAAATGTGTCACCGTAGCTACGTATGGAGCGGGTGTATGGGGGCACGTGGATGTTAACTCCATCCAGGTAGCTGAAAATATTTTCTTAAGGTTTTTATTGATGGTCCCAAATAGTACTTCCTCTTTTATATGCCACACAGAACTAGGGTTGCCATATTTGGAAGATATTATAAAGATTCAACCAGTTCTGTTGTGGCATAGGGTCTGGACAACAGAGGAGATGAAGCTTAATCGTCTGATCCGCGCAGATTGCATGGGTTTGGATGGAGTGAAACAAGTCAGATGGTTGCTCTATGTTAAAACATTTTTATATAATTCGGGTCATCAATATTTTTACGATGAACCCTCCTCCATGCACAGGATAACAAGGAAGGATCTCAAAAAAGAGTGTTTAAGTTTTTTGAGCGAACAGAGGTTATGTGTAGAAATGAATAAAACAACGGTGCAGGCACATAACCTCATATTAACATCTTTTACATTGCAACCATACCTAGACCTGATAACATGTGACTATGATAAATTTTTATTGATGCGATTTCGTCTAGGTATTCTGCATAGATCAATAAGCTTCCCTGATGTTAATGATTGGTCAAAAGAATTGTGTAATTGCCCATGTGATGATATTTCAGGACAATCAACCATTCATGTGGTACTCTTTTGTAAATTTTATTCAGTGCAGAGGAAATTGTGGATTATCCCTGTGTTAAAATCATTTGGTATGAGGCAATGCCGCCCAGCTTTCATGTCCTTACAACAGCTAGAGACAGTATTTGTGATAGCTTCTGTAACAACTTTTTAAAAACATATTTTTAAGTGTAGGAAATCGATTAAGATGTAATAACAAATGAAACAATGTCTTTTTAACTGGCCAATTACTTGTATTGATAATATAAATATATGAATTTAATAATTTTGATCTGTCTCTTATATAAATGTGACACTTTGCACTTTCGCTATAACCTTGCACCTTTATGCACCAGCACATTCCCCCCTAAGATGAATGTATTGCTCCTTGACTAGTTTATAATGTATTATTGTACTTAGCAAAAAAGCTGTGCATGGATTTCAACCATTTTAAAATGTACTTTATAATTTCCTTTTTATGTATTCGTATGAAATAGAGATGAATATGTATATATAGAAATGTTTTATAAGTGTATCCTTTTATGGTGAGATTTTTCCCACCGAATAAAGTTGAATTTGATTTGATTTGATTTGATCAGTGAGATGATAAGAATACAGTATATCACAAAAAGTGGCTTGTAAATCTACCCCTAAGTACTCAAAAGTGTAATAACTGTTCAAAAATAATGGCTTATGCAAAGCCTGGCTAGATGTACTGAATCACAAGGAAGTGCCCCGGGTCAAAAACGTTTGAATTTTATGGAATTTTTCTATTTTCAGTGTGCATTTCTTCCCCTCGGGTAGGAATTTTTTGTTAGAAATGCCCACATGCACTTACGTAGTTTAAATAGCCACCTTTACTACTGGCATTGCTTCTGCAAGATTATCTGATATATTTGAATAAAAAAGGCAGGTTGGTTGCTTTCATTTTGCTTTATGGAATAGCATAGATGCTCTAACCCCACTCTCAGCAAATTTCTTGTACACCACTCCCTGAAAAGAGGGTAATAATGCATGCTGCGTAAGAATCGTGGTTTTTAGAAAGTTCATCACGGTGACATGACTTGGATTTCTTCACAAGGAACAATATAACTTCTAAATATAAACAATGACCAATTTCAGACTTAATATGTTCTTTGTACTTATCCAAAATTAATTCTAACAAATAATGTATGCATTGTATAAAACCAAACTTTAAAACCAGTATTCTCAGTGACTTCAACTTAGTCGAGCTTATTTCCAAACCTGCATCATAAAGTGTCCTCCTTCTCCAAGCATGGGGTTTACTATTTCCAACAGCGACTGGTGCAGGTAAGCGCAGTGGGGGGTGGGGCAGAGCACTGCAGGGGGGAATGTTGACAGACAACAGAATAGGAGTTATTTATTTATTTAATTTGCCCTATTACAGTGTCTGTCGACATCCACCCCTGCCCCATCCCACCGCCCCACCACGCTTACCTGCACTGGCCACTGCTGACTATTTCACAAGACACCAGTGGCGGACACATCAATGCTGAGTTACCGGTTCAGCTATTAGACTTAGCTTGTGCATATTTATATTTTCACCGTAACTCAATAATCCTCATTGCATAACCATATTTGCACCATCACTCACTAATGCAGCCACGCTTCATGTGAAAACATTTCTATCAAAACAACACATTTCCTTATATTCAGAATGCAATTTTCAGATGTAAATGTATTGTTTATGCTGATTACATGCTTATCCATCAAAACCTTATTTTCCTTGTCTGCTTATTCCTCTTTATGCTGCCAGTAGCACCAAGGTGCAGCTAAACAAGTCTTTACTAGACGCCATTCCAATGTGAACAGAAAAGAAGCCATATCTCAGGTAGGTAGGAGAGGTCCCTAAGAAGTGAGTAGAAAGAGTGCCTTGCCTTGGTTACTACAAGAAGCTCTCCGAAAGGGTGAAATAGCTCAGATCATTACTAGAGAGCTTTGTAAGTGATCAGAATTGTTACAGTACCCCGGGTAATTACAAGTGGTTCTTTGAATTAAACAGAAAGGGTACCTCAAGGTCATTCCTAGATGTCCCACTGAAGTTAGCAGAAATTGTATCTTTGTTGAGGTCATTACACGAGATGAACAGAAAGGGTGCAGTAGCTCAGGCCATTACCAGAAGCCCCTCAGAAGTGAGCAGAAATGCTTGCAGGAGGCCCCTCTGGCATCATCAGAAAGGGTGCAGTACCTCAAGGTCGATACTAGATGCTCTCTGAAAATCGGCAAAAGTCTGTAGTACTTACATCTCTTACTAGGAGCCCTGTTCACTGTGAATCCGAATCTCACATCAAGAAAAATAAGAATGTGGTTTCTTTTGCCTCCACTATTATAACATTTGGAGATAGCCTTCGCCAAGAAACAAAATTTGCTAGGAAAATAAATGGCATGTTCTGCATGGTGAGCCCACTGCATTCTTAAAAGGCATTGAGTAAAAGGTTGGACAATCCTTCTACAGGAATAAATGGGATGTGAAGCCAGCAAGCTTGTAAGGTACTGGTAGAAGGAGGACCAAGGAACTCATCGGGCAGGTACACTGAAGAACGGGACTCAAAGACAGTGGGGGCTGCTATTGAACTGGGCTGACGGGGCAGGGGGGAAGGAATGAAAAAAAAGCACTTACCTGGATACTGCCGCTGGCACTCCTTTGTCCTTCTTCTTATGACAGACAAAGCAGGAAGCACACAGGTTCCCCTAGCCAATCACGAGACTGCTGTCACCAGCATGACAGCAATGCCGTGATTAGTCTGAGCGGCGTGGTTCGGCGCTCAGACAGGGTCTGGGAGTCTGTGCATGTTCTCCACCCAGGTGGTGTATTGCAGCTTGGTGGAGAACATGCTATGTGCGCATGACTGTTTGGCCAGCCCAAGACAGCCATCCAAACCATCATGCTCACTTAGAATTGGGCACCTATCCCCCCCCTGGCTGCTCAAGACAGCCCAGTCCCACACCTAAGCTAGTACGGAAAAATACAATGATGATGACATTGCATACTATCATTTTTTTTTCCTTGTTGCACTGCTTTGAGAGCAGTGGGGCAACACTTGTCCCCCTTAGCGGAGGAGCCGCCGCTGCTCAAAGATCCCAGAGATATATCCCCAGGGCCTGTATTGTGCTTTATATCATAAGCATGCAGTCTTGTTCCCTTTTTTCAGTGTGCTCATGTGCATGAAAAAACACATGGAGGGGCACAGAGGCACAATACAAATTTGTGTCTGCTTGAACACCATCCCCATGATAGGGAATAGGAAAGGGTTGTTATGTGTGAACAGGGACAAATGGAGGGAGGATCAAGCTTCCACATGGCTACACATTTGTATGAAACCTTCGTACTCACTAACCTTTGCACAAGCATGCAGTCAAGTGAAGTCAAAGTCAGTTTGCTGCAGACACTAGGGCCATAAAAGTATACATAAAATACGTGCTACATAATAAATAGCAAAGAACAGGAAATATACACATTAAAACAACACGTTAGTACATGATGGAAATTTCATATCGATGGCAAGTAAAGTGCAAGGCTAAATGCAATTATTTTTGGACACAGTCTTATTGAAAGTAACGTCCTTTGTGTGGAGTGTTGAAATGAGAATAATCAATGTGAAATGACAATGCACTGTATCAAATCTGAAGCAATACTTATGATATCAACATAATTAATCAGCACCAATGATTTTTTTGTCTTTTAAAAGTGACCGTCAGTGAGTGGACTGTACTCAAGATGCAAACAAATGCTTCTTCTCTCTTTTGCCAGGGCACCGTGTTCTTTTGTAGCTTCCTGCTGGCACAAGCATCCGGATCGTGTTCCATTTATACGAGTAGCCATTAAGACACACTCTCCGGGAAGCAGCCGTGCCAGGGTGGATTTGAAAACTCATGATGATGCATTAGGTTGGGATTATACAGTCGTGGTATTTATTTCATCTGCTTGATATTTATCTTCACAAAAGTAGTATTTTAAAGATGAACGTTGAGGGCACAAGGCATCAATGCCACCTATTGTTTGACAGCTATTGAGACCGTACTGCTCAGCTCCTGTTTTATTTCACTTTGCATTGTAGAGCTGGAGATGGAAACCATTTCCATCCACCTCTGAAAGCAGCAAGTGATCCTGTGCACAGATACACAATGATACTATATACGAAAGGGATAATCACCATTTACAGGTACACAGAAATAACACTCAATAATTGATTGCTTAGTCTGTGATTTTCTTTATAAAAAGGAAGAGTATTACACACACACTACACAATACTATGCATCAATTTACAAATATGCATAAGCTGATGGAAATACTTCTTGACATTGCCTAAACATTCCCACCCCTCCCACAGGAGGGGGGTCTAGTACCCCAACTCACATGTATGAACATCATATTGTCCCAAAATGCCACGGGGTGACCATAACCTGGAGTGACAGCCCTTTCCACTGGCACCACCCCGGTTGCTGCCCACCCCATTATTTCAACAAACATTTATAATGGGAACACCTGGCAAAGTGACATTCAAACCCTGACTGAGAGCACCTCATACTGACCATACAGTATAAGAAACTTAAATCCCAGTAACTGACTGTCTGCTAGTTCAACAAATGCAGTAGCAAGAATACACGTCTAAGCATAACATGGAATGAGGGGTAATTATCATATCTGACAACATGGACTATGCACGTCAATTACAGCCCCAAAAGGCATCACTTTCAGAAACACATGGCTATTTAATTACAACCAGGCAACCTGGCAAGGATGCTGGCAACATATTTACAATTCACTTATAACATCACTTATTGCATGTGACCTCTAACCCCAAAAGTACCCCATTACGTAAATGCACCTCTGTGCATTTACCACCTTCCATCCCTAGAAGGTGACTCTCCATGTAGTCATTATCCTTGACCTTAGAAGAACTGGTCTCCCCATTGAAGAACAAAAGTTCCAGCATCAGTCTGGCTTAAAAACATGGATGGACCCTTGAGGGGTTATTTTCTTTAAGTCACCAGAGACTTAGGCTGGATACATCCCCATTCTGTGCAAGGGAGCCTGCGCTGCTCCTGCAGCTGTCCGTGCATCTTTGCATCTCAATAGTGGTGACCTCATCTTCCTGGGGTCACCACACACTCAAAACTAGCAGGTTTTCCTTCAAAATAGGCCATGCTAAACAGGGCATTATGACACGCTCTCTCAAGAGCGTGCATATCTGAGCAGCGGCTCTCCCGCTGCTCCAGGGATAGATGCTCGGGCTTGGCTGATGGCCTCACGCCACTTCCTTTTCCTTGGGGGCCCGGTCCCACCCAGGCACCCCATGTGCAGGTAAGTTGGAGAGCAGTTCGGGGAGCCCACCCCCGCTACTCTCGACTGCGCCCCTCTGATCAGTACCCGCGCATGCTGCCACAAGAGCTGGCCCCTCATTCAGGTCTGGGCAGACACGGGCACTGTGGCCATCGGGCGAGACTGCAGGGGAGTGCGATGGCACTTCTCAGCCGACACTCGTGGCACAGGCAAGAGGCCCTGGGCCCCCACCCAGCTTCATGGGGAGTGTGACAACGCTCCCTCACCTGCTCTTCATCGGGGCCCAGGGATGGGGTCCTGGGTCCCTGGGACCTCTTCACAAGGGCGCAACGGCACTCTCCGACTTAACTTTATCGGGGCCCAGGGAGGCACCTACATGTGGGGTGCGACGGCACTCCCCGAAGTCACCATCTTCTGGGGGAAGCCCCCTAGACCTCACCCACACCAGGGGCACATCGGAGACTGGCAGCGGAGCCCCACGCGTTTTGTTGTCGGTCTGATAAAAAGTCAAAGGTCACCTACCTTCTGGGGGGCCAATCTCAGCCCCCAGTGGACCAATTTCATCGAACTCGGTCTCTTTTGAACTGCCCTCCTTACCTCCAACAGGGTGAGCTTGGCAAGGAGCTGGCTTCACTGGCTCTCTGTGCCAGACTTACACCTGGCGCTCCTTCTGGGCCTCTCCTCTCCTTGCTCTTAACCCCATACCTTCCTTCACTGGTCCTGGACTCCCTCAGATGCCCAGTCCAGGGTCTTGAGACAGACAGGGGGATCCTCCTTCTAGCTGTCCATGGTGCCAGTCTCCAGCACCAGTCTTACTCAGCAAGGCCATACCCCAGAGAGAGCTCCTCTTCCTGTGGAAGACCTTTTAAGAGGAAATGGAGGGGGCTGGCAGGAATGCACTTCTGCGTTATCCTGAAGTGGCACATCATCCCATTGCCCCTGATCTCCCCGTCCTGCACAGGCCTGTGGGATACTTCAAGATGGCTTGGTCCTGGGTTTCAAGCCACATTGTCTCCGACAAGTCCTCTTCCCACACTTGCTGACTTCATGGCCTGGGCCTGGAGCAGGCCTGTTGGTGCCTGACACTGGATGACAGGTGCTGATAGATATCCTGCAGCTTCACTCCATATCTCCTTCCTAGAGAGAAGACCTCTGCACTGGGGAATGCTTGAAGTGAAGGGCTAGGCCTCTGATACTACAGCTTGGGGAGGAAGGTAATTATTCCAGCCTGGCAGGGTCACATCAGTCTGGGGCTCTAGTTCTGAGCTGAGTCAGAGGAATATGACATTTATAGATGACCCATAAGCAGTAGAGATATGCATTTGGACATAGCAGAATTGTTCTTTTCACACAACTAACGGTGTACTTTAGTGCATGTCTATAGTTTGTAGGCCCAAGGTAACTGAAACTACCCCATGTGGTCTCCTTCTCCATAGAAGTGTAATGGAGTGTTCCTACAGTGAAACAGTAAAGCACCTTGACTATGCCGTACATGTGTCTCCCCACATAATGAGGCCTATTCCATGTCACCACCAAACTCTGCTTAGTCCCTTCCACATAATTTTATCTGTACCCATCTGCTGGGTTGCGCACAACAGGGATCTACCCACACAGCCTTTACACAGGTGCGCACAAACACATGCACACGTGTCCATATGTAACCAGGCCTGTAGCCCTTACCCTGACAAGGCAGACACAGGTGGAAACCACATGCAGTCCATTTTATCACAAGTTTACCATGGGTGAGTCCCAGCTTATATTGCTCTCCCACAGTAAAAGCTCAAAACTCAAATGCTCAAAAAGCAAAAAATCAGGACGGCTCAGATGGTCAGAACCACCTTCTCACATTGACCCATGTTGAAGAGGACTGATTTAAAAAACACTTTAAGCATGTGCGTTGATGATGTGAACCCTGACGGCAAGCTTAAGCTCTAATGATTCCACACTTGCAAAGCGCAAACTTATCACCCCTAGGGCTATCGAGGTGAAGGGGGGCCGTTGGGGCGGTTAAGTCGGCTAATGCCAGAGTTACATGCTGCTGAGCTTAGCTGCCACCTGCTTCCAGCCATGAGCCCCTCGGCCCGGTGTCAGCAGCTCTGGCCACTGTATCACACATCTCCATTTCTAGCTCTCTGTAGTCAGAATTAAAAAGTAGACACTGCATGAACGTGTTTGTGTTATGCATATCCGAATAGATACAATGAAAACATGGCTCCATGCAGCTTAATAATGTTAGTGTGAAGGATGCGAGTCCATAATGCTCTGTTTTCAATCCACTGATATAGCTGCAGACTGCAGATAATCTGTTTGATGTATATTCACGCCTTCCCTGTGAGAACAAACACAGATGAAATTGCCTCAAGTTTGTTTCTTTAATCCATTATTGTATGACAAGGATTGCTTATGCTCCTGGGGGATTTGCGAAGTATGAGATAACGTAGGAGCCATAACGAAGGATTTTTGGTTATTTCTCCCCATGTTCTCATACAGCAGAAAGGATTAGGCATGCCCAGCTAACAGGGGGAGAGGATGGGGGGTCCAACGGGAATGAAGTGAGCAAGGAACAGCATGATCTCAAAAGGCAATCTCCGCAATTTCATCCTAAAGGATGTTTCACGCTCCAAAGTGTGATATCTATGTATCTGTTTGCCATGGTCTCCTACAGTGCTGCACATCTCACTAGTACGAAGGATGTGCAGACTTTCTTACCAGGCATGTCTGAATCACAATTAAAAACATGTTTAGTTGACAAACTCCAATAAAAACGTCTTGAAATATTTTTTTTAAAATTTGTTTGAATGTGATTTTTTTATTTTTATTTATGAAGCTCTAGCTAACATGTCATAAGAGAGGTGTGGCGCAGCAGCCAGAGCGGCTGCCTCCGAATCGTGTTTGATCGCCAGTGGAAGCTCAGCTCAGCATCATGTGACTCTGGGCAATAGCTCACTTAATCTCCCCGACGGCCCCCAGCGCCTTGAAACCCTTAAGGGGGTGATATATTTGTGCAATACAAATAGGAATTAATATTTATAATGTCTGTCTAAAAGTTATCAGTAGTTTTTATCTGCTTGGTACTCAATTTGTTTAACTTGAATTGATGAAAGTCTATGTCTTCCCTACAATTACTGAATATGTGACCTGTGGTTTACACCTGAATTTAAGCAAACACATTGAATTAGTAGATCCTAAGTTGGAAGCATTAAATGGTTGTACTTTAACAATTTCTTGACACTTATGTACTATATTTCAGTTTTCTCCTCGCACACGAGTTCACACTCACACCACAGAAGAGTCTCAGATCCTAGACTCCTAGAGATCGACTGCAGAATTCTTTAAATTGCATAGTTCGGTGGCTGATTAGGTGGGAGGTAGCTGAACATCAGCAACAGTTTTGGAGTGTGAGGGATTGACACTGGTTGAAGTAGGCCGTATGAATTTGATGCTCGTTATTATCACGAGGCAGGTGAGAGCATTCAAAGAGGTTTGAATATGTCTTCAGTAGGTTAAATCACATTTTGGCAGGCTGATTTTGTTGCGATGATATTGTTTTGCACTAAAGGCGTTCCACCACCATGGTTCCTTTACACCCCATTCAATGAACACTTTGAAGAAGAGTGGGATTTCTGGGGCAACCTTATTTTTACCCTTCTGCATTGATTTATGGAAATGATAGATCTGCATAAAAAATAATTCCAGGGTTCTTGAGCATACTATGGCTGAGATGGCCTCACGATGATGTAACAGTCAAAGCAGAGAAGTTTTTATCATCTGATCCATCCGACTCATCTCAGTGTCGATTTCCCTTTTTGAACATCCAGTGCAAAATATGGTTTAGACATTTAGCGAAATATAGATTTTGGTGGCTATATGTGTTAGAAATGGGGGTCTCTAGTTGGCAATTGTTTGCACCATTGTCCAAGTAGGGACCCTTCTTCCTAGTCAGGGTAAGGGTGATATACTTCTAAAATACCCCCTGCTCACCCCCTTGGAAGCTTGGCACGAGCAGACAGGCTTACTACAGAGGCAGTGCATAAAGCATTCATTAACACATACAGTAATACAGTGAAAACACTACAAATGGACAGCAGACCAGTTTAGAAAAATAAGGAATCTTTATCTAAAACAAACGAGAACATAATGACAAAAATCCACAGTACAGTAATAAAAATGGGACTTTCAAAAGGTAGAAACAGTTATGTACAAAGCAAATTGTAGATGCGACACTTTCAACACAAGGTACCCTGGATGCGTCAAAATCAAAAGCAAGAACAGCCGCAGGGAAGGTGATGTGTTGGTTCCTTACGTGCAGGGAAGGTGATGCTTCGGTTCCTTACTCCAGGCAAGGTGATCCGTTGGTTACTTACTGCCAAGCAGGGGAGGTGATGCATCATTTCCTGTCTGAAGAAGAGGTGATGAGTTGGTTTCTTACTGTGCGGGGAGGAGATGCCTCAATTTCTAACTGCAGCCCCGGTGTCCTTATAGACTTTGCTCCTCGGTGCGATGTGTGAGGTTCGGGGATGCATCGGTTCTCGATGCAGCAGCGACTACGGCACTTGCATTGGTTTCTTCTGCCACGCTACCACAATGTGTTAGCTCTTGCAGCCCTATAGCAGGGCCTGAGTCTGAATCGGTGTGGTGATCTCAGCCTTCGTAGATCGGTGCAATCGATGCAGCATGTGGCGATTTCCCAAGCCACAGGCAGGCGCTGCGTCAGTTTCTTCGTCGATGCATCGGAAACAAGTATGGGTACATCACGCTTCTCCTCGTTCCGTTACTTTTCCAGCTCCCAACTGCAGAATCAACCTCCAGAGGCCCAGAACAGCAGCAGGCACCTCTTGGCTGGTAAGAACTCTCAGCAAGAGAGTTCAGGGGAGCTGCGGGTGATGTCTTTGTATCCCCGAGCCTTCAAAAACAGGAGGCAAGCTCTAAATCAAGCACTTGGAGATCTTTCTCAAGCAGGGTATACAGCACACAGCAAAGTCCTTGTCCTTTCCTTGGCAGAAACAGCCACTGCAGGCTAACCCCAGACAGCACACAGGAAAGGGGCAGTAATTCTCTTCAGATTCTCTGGCTCTTCTCCTTGGCAAAGCTTCCTCTTGAATTCCCGAAGTAAACTAAAAGTCTGGTGTTGGGCCCCACTTTTTATACAGCAAATCTCTTGGTTCTCTGGTGGCAAAGAAGCCTTGTGCTCAGCCTTGTGCTCAGTCAAAACTGTTCCATCCTCTCTGGTGCAGCTGCCCGGCAGGAGGTTGAGACAGCATGGTGTAAGGCAGGCCAGGCTCATTCAGGTGAAAGAAAATCTCCTCCCCCTACTCTAAATGCAGTCCAGGTCTAGTCAGCCAAGCCCTGACTCATCCAGGTAAGGCAGGACACACCTCAACCTCCCAGTGGCTGTCTGCACAGAATGCACATCCACAGCCCCTGTCACTCCAAAACTACACAGTCAATACACAACCTAGCAAACAGGATGGCTAAGCAAGAAAATACATCCTTTCTAAAGGTGGTATTTTCAAACACAGAATGTAAAAATCATGCTCATATGGGCAGTTATGCTTATAAGTTACTAAAAGCATACTCCCCATTCTGTCCTATGGGACCGATAGCATTTCAATAGTGAAAAACGAAATAGGCAACATTTCGCAATCAGGACATGCCACACACAACAGGGCATGTCCTACCTTTCACATACACTGCACCCTGCCCTCAGGGATACCTTGGGCCTACCTGAGGGGTGTTTTACATGTAAGAAAAAGGAAGGTAAGTGCCTGGCAAGTGGGTGCACTTGCCAGGTCAACATGATAGTACCAAACTGCGCACAGACACTGCAGTGGCAGGTCTGAGTTACATTTACAGGCTGCTCACATGGGTGGCACAATCAGTGATGCAGGCCCACTAGCAGCATTTGATTTACAGGCCCTGGGCACATACAGTGCACGGTACTAGGGACTTACCAGTAAATCAATTATGGCAATCATGGAATCATCAATTCATGAACACAATTTACAGGGAGAGCATATGCACTTTAGCACTGATCAGAAGCGGTAAAGTGCCCAGGGACATAAAACCAACCAAAACAGGGTCCAAAACAGGAGACCAAAAGGCAAAATGTCTTGGGATAAACCAGCAGAAAAAGCCAGGTCTCAGATTATGTATGATGCCCACCCTCCTTAAGTTGATCCTGCAGACTGTGCAGGGCCTGCCCTCCTTAATTTGACCCTGCAGACTATGTAGGGAATTAGGCATTAATAGGAACATTAGAAAATACAGTCCATCAAATGTTCATGGTACCTTTATTAGCACCTTCACACTAAGCATGACATCATAAAATCACGGGAATCAAAAAGAAGGGGGGCTTGGAGCCAGATTAAGGTCCAGTATCCGTGTTTCTCACAATAATTGACACATCTAATCAGTGTGGGTACTTGTTCCCCTGTGAAGAGGGTATAGAAAACGTTAAAGAAAAGGTGTGGTTAGAATATATGGTTCCAGGGGGATCTTCAATATTTGGAGGTGTTGCTCTCACACACACTTGTGGGTGTCATGCTTCATCATCAGGCGTTTTGCTCCTCATGGGGCCGGCACTGCAATACCCCACGTGTCCCATGAGAGGGCTCTTTGTCGGAGATCATTTCTTTTATCAGCCATGATGGTGCATGCGGGTGTGTGGGGTATAATGTGTAAGGTGGAGAGTGTGATCTTAAAATTACCTAAAGGAGATCAAATTTTATTCAGAGACCCTTCGGTAAGATTAAAAACTAACACCCTTATGCATCAAGCCAAAATCCAGTCGGTAAAATACCGATTCGGTAATAGCTCCCGGTATTGTGTGAAAAATACCCAATCCCAATGCATCAACCCAAAACCCGAGCAAATAACGAATCGCTAAATAAATAACCTCGAACATACCGAATCGCTAATACCCAAAAGGCTAATTTACCGATTCGCTAAATACCTAATCGCAATTACCGGAATCACTATTAGCTCCCGGAAATTGCCAATAGCAAATAACGAATCGCACCCCAATGCAACAAAACTCGCTAATAACGAAAATTCCAAAAATCGCTATTTTGCCAGAGCTAAATAAGGGGAATCAAAACCTGGAGGTAAAGTCACAAAAAAAAAAAAATAAATAAAAAAAAAAATAATTCCTACATGTGCAAATGATTGAGGCAATCACTAAACCCTTAAATTTGGCCCAGGAGACCCTGTTGGCTCCCACAAAATGGCTGCCCTCTACGTGCTTGCAAGGAGGATGCGGATCAATGCAGCAGGACAGCGCAGGAGAAGGGTCCAGGAGCGAGTGTTCAGACTGCGCATAACCCTGCTCGGCCAGAATGAGGACGAGGTGTACCAGAAATATCGCCTCAATCGCGCTATGATCATGCGCCTGATTGCAGACCTGGAACCATTACTGCAGCACCAGACACACCGGACCAATGCAATCCCTGCGCACGTTCAGGTCCTATGCAGCCTGCACCTACTGGCCTCAGGGAGTTTCCAGGGGGTAATTGCGGTTGCCGGAGGTGTGTCGCAAAGCGCACTGTCACGCTTCTTCAAAAAATTCCTAGATGCCATGCTGACAATGCTACACACACACATCAGCTTCCCCACAACCCCACAGCAGTTGGACCGCACCAAACAGGCTTTCTACCAGGTGGCACAATTCCCACATGTGATTGGATGCATCGACTGCACGCATATCGCCATATGCCCTCCGTCAGCAAATGAGTACCTTTTCAGGAACCGCAAGTCATACCACTCGATCAACGTGCAGGTTGTGTGCGATGCCAACAACATCATAATGGACCTAGTGGCACAATTCCCAGGGAGCACACACGACTCATACATCTTCCGCAACAGTGGAATGCACAGGCGACTACTCAATGGAGAATTTGGAGAGGGACTCCTGTTAGGTAAGTAGAACTACGCTTCCCCACACCAACACCACACATGTATGTACATCACCAATGCTAAGTCTATGCTTCTATCTTCTAGGTGACAGTGCTTACGCCCTGCGGGAATACATACTAACCCCATACCTAAATCCAGCAACCCCGCAGGAACATCGCTACAACGCTGCACACATCAGCACGAGGAATGTGATAGAGCGGACTTTTGGGATTCTCAAGAGCCGCTTCCGTATCCTCCACAAGACTGGCGGCGCCATGCTATACCAACCAGACACATGCTGTCGAATAATTGCTGTATGTGCAATGCTGCACAACATTGCCACCAGAAGGGGGATACCCATGGAGGTGGACAGGGATGACGACCCCCAGGCTGACCAACCACCCGCCCAACGACGACCGGCACACATCCCAAACACAGCAGAGGGCCATAGGAGGCGGACAGACATAATGCAAAATCATTTTTGACCCTGGGTAAAATGAGACATTACAAGTTGGTGTTGGGTGCAACTGTTTAATGCACAGTAGCACTGAGGATTGTGCAACAGAACTAGCATTGTGAATCATGCTCCAATTGCATAAATGTAAATAAAAGGTTCCTTAAAGTCAGGCCTGTGCAAACACAATAATTGGATGGCCATGGTTGCTCCACCATGGACCTGCAGCATGTCCAAATTTCTAGTGGCGCTTGCCACGTACACCAAGCCTCCGCTCAGGTGCATCCAAACCCTCACCACGGCCTGTCCCCGTGGAGGCACGCGAACTTCGGCGCCTGGTGCTGGCCTCTGCCAGTGACACGCTGCTGACACTGGAGGCAGCCTCACTGGTGTCATCCCCTCCCAATGCTGCAGCACTGCATGTGCTGCTCTGAAGTTGTTCCACAGCAGTGGTGATGTGTCCCAGTGACTTGGCCACATCACCGCAGAAGTGCCCAAGGTCCACCTGCAGGGAGACTGTGCGGCGTGCCAACACAGCGGTGCAGTTGCTGTGCCGTTGTATGGCCTTGGTAGCGGCGGCAGAACGCAACATTAGCTGCCGGTTACTCCTCCTCTGGGACTCATGGCCCTCCCTGATGGCACGGGTGAGCTCACGTACCTCCTCCCTGAGCTGAGCATTGCCATCAGCAACCGCAGTGGTCTGGTCCCTGACCGCCGTGCCCATGTCCCTGACCGCGGAGCCCATGTCGGTGACTGCTGCAGTCATGGCGCGCATCTCCCTCGCTAGGCGCACGATGTTGCAGCTGATGCTAGCCACATGTCTTCCCTGCAGGTTCTGTGTACGCAGCATCCTCTCCTCAATTGCAGAGGTTGTTGGGACATCCTGGTCAGCTGAGGAGACGGAACTGCGACGGGCCCTGTGACGCCGTGCGTGTCTTGAGCCTCCATGTGGTGCAGCAGGTGGTGTGGATGTGCGCTGCGTGGGTGCCAATTGCGGGGGGGGGGTTGCCATCTCCTGCAAGGGCGCAACTTGGTGCCTGTGCCTCTGCGGTATTGTGGCTGTACTAGCTGCAGGCTGGCTTGCTGGTGCCGTTGCTTGTGGCGCAGGTGGTGGTGCCTTGGCTTGTGGCGCAGGTGCCTTGGCTTGTGGCACTGGTGCTGGTGCTGGTGCCGTTGATTGTGGCGCTGGTGGAGGTGGTGCTGGTGGGGTGGCAGGTGTTGGCGGTGCGTGCGCATCCTGCGCAGTCTCCTGGTCTGACTCCACGGGTGTCTCAGATATGATCAGCTGGTCGCTGTCGTCAGAGTCCCCAGGTGATGCATCTGTGTGTGAAACAGTGCATGATTAGTGGGATGATTACACCTACATAGTGTTGTACCCATCAATGTCCCTCTGTGGTCCAACAAATGAACAGTCTACAGCCATGTACAAAATATGTGTTGTGTGCTCAGAGGATTTACGCCTGTACCTGCACTCTGGGCTGACTAGACTACAACTCCCAAGATGCAGTAGTGTCATGTGTGGAACTGTCTGTGCCAGAGCTGCAGACACAGTGAGATTGGGCTGGGGGCATGGGTATGGATTTACGCTATGCTGGGTGTGGCACAGGCATGCATCTTACCTTGGGCACTTGTGGCTGCGCCGGACGTGTCCATCTGGATCACCCCCACGACGGCTTCCCGCTCTATCGTCCCTTCCACAAGGTCCTCCAGGGCTGTGTTGGATGGTGCAGTGCTTGTTCCGCCTCCAGTCCTTCTTGCCTCCCGGAGCCTCTCAGCAATCCTCTCTTTTGCGCGCTTCCGCAGATCATACCACCGTTTTTTAAGGTCGTCGATGCTGCGGCTAGTGACGCCAACCGCATTGACCCTCTCACGGATGCGCTGCCAGATGCGCCGCTTCTCGGTCTCAGGCACCTTGAGGGACAGCTTGCCAAAGAGGCGGTCGTGTTTGCTGGACACTCCCTCGATGAGGTACTCCAGCTCCCTGTCCGAAAACTTCTTCTTGCGCTTCCGTGCAGATTCTGCGCTGGATGGCACTTCCTGCGACATGATGGATGTGTGATGTGAATGGCAGAATCTGTGTGGCCTCACTCTGCACAGCCTGTCCTTCTTTCCAGCTCCTGTCTGCTCCTCTGTCGAGGCTATGTGGGTGGGGCAGCAGTATTTCCTGGTTGGTGATGTCATCAGCCTGTTCCCGGAGCGACGCGGCAATTTGCGATTTCGCTATTACCGATTCGGTAATTGCTAATTCGGTATTACCGAACTCGCTATTAGCCAAATCGGTATTACCGAACTCGCTATTTGCTAGTGGGGCCGTTTGCGTGCCCCGCTATTAAGGAATCGGTAAATTTAGCGATTTTTAAGAAATCGCTAAATTTCACCGAATCTGTTGATGCATGCCAATTACCGATTCCTTAATGGCGATTCCTTATTTTTCGCTATTAAGGAATCGGTATTAGTTTGGTTGATGAATATGCCCCTAAGATGCGGTAATGTGTGCAAGATAACGATACGCCACTACTCAGTGAGTGCGTTATAGTGAACTATCGTGGTTACAATATGTATGTGTCGACATTTTTCACGCTATGTTAGTCCAGTACTGGATCTCTAGCATTTCTTCAGGACCAAAAAATATGTTCCCTACTCCTGAATTAGTGTGGGTATCTAGAGTCCTATTATACTCAATCCCTGGTAGTGATACAATAGATCCTAGATATCTATGTCATGTTCACCCCAGTAAGTATCCATAAATCAACCTGGAGGAAAGAAGAAAGATATAGGGAAAGGACTTGAAATATTAAAACAATCAATGTTTTATTGTGGACAGCACATATGATGCACGTATGGTCTTTGTATATCATCGCATCATGCAGCTCCATGCTGTGCTGTCCAAGCTCTATGTTAGCTCTTCTATTGGTGAGTGCCACCAGTGCCTAAATCACTCGTGAAATCACTATGTAACAGCAAGCGTTATTAAAGAATATAAAACAGAGAATATACAAACAGGAACTCACAACATACAGTGTTATTATTACAGATAAAAATGCATTGTCATTACGGACTCACATGAGGTATTTGTATTTCTTATCCCTACTCATAGGCCATAATGTGTCCTAGGTCAAGTCAGTGGACCGCAACATTATTGCGGTTTCTGTAAAAGAATAATATCAAAGGCGGAGGTGGTCAATGCATAGTTTCACCAATTGTGTACTCATGTGTCACTTTCTCCTCCATGATCAATATCATACTCACATTTCCATGCGCAGTCAGCAGCCCATCACCTACCCCTCATCCTGCCTGCCTGCAGATGAAGTGCATGGCCGAAAGGAGCGTGCTTAAGTATAGAGAGCCCGGTTAATGAGGCTCACCTGCAGCAGAGACCAGAAGTACTCTCTGAGTCAAAAAGCATTGTGAGTACATGTGAGACTGTTCGACTTGGCCCTTTTTGGCTAAAGTTCCTTAAACTTTTTGCTTTCCCCTAGACCTTTTTTCTGACATGATGTCGCCAACTTAGATGCTTTGGGAACTTTGCCACTGCTGATCAGTGTCAAAGTGCAAGTGCTCCCTGAGTAAAGTGTAATGGTAATTGGTTGTTCATGATTTGTATGTTTGCCTTACTAGTAAAGTCCCTAGTAAAGTGAACTATGTGTGCCAGGGCTGGTAATGCCAATGCTACTAGTGGGCCTGCAGCACTAATTGTGCCACTCACACAAGTAGCCTTAAAGAGAGAACTCAGGCCTGCCACTGCAGTGCCTGCGCACTGTTTGTTTAAACTGCCATGTTGTTCTGACAAGTGCACCCACTTGCCAGACTTTACCCTTCCCTATTTATGCACATCAGACACCCCTATGGTAGGCCCAAGGTACCCCCTGGGCAGGGTGCAGTGTATGTGAAAGGTAGGACATGTACTGAGGTGTGTACCATGTCCTGACAGTGAAATACTCTCCATTTAGTTTTTCGCTGTTGAAAGGCCATCTTGCACATAGGACAGAATGGGGGAGGCTGTGTAATATGTTTCCAGCCTATCGTCCCAAAGGATTAAGATGGAGAGGTGAAGTTTAGTATGTCTGAACTCACAATTCAATAACATATCTTTTTGTGAAGGTGGTTTTTGCATTGTGTGTTTAGAAACCACTCTTTTAGAAGTGGCCGGGTTTTTGTACTCTAACATTTCTGTGTGTCTCTGCCTGGTTGTGGATTGACTGTCTGGGTCTGAAAGTGATAGGATCTGGGGAATGTCTTGACCCAGGGGAGGAGGTGAGACAGCAACAGGCTGGCCTGCATCTGGAGTGTAGGGGGGAGGAGTAGCCCATGGAGGTGAAGAGGCCTGGGCTGCATCCATAAAACAATGGCTCCGTCCCCTGCTGAGTGATTAAGGATCCAGACCCCCACTATCAAAGGAAGAAGGTGTCACTGACAGGGAGACACCCAGAACTGGTTTAGACAGGGGTCAGTGCTCCCCTGAACACAAAGACTTCAAAGACATTTAGTGGTATAACTATGAGAGCTGAAACACCTGGACTTTGGAATGGAACTGAGCAAGACTGAACAGGAATGGAACTATTCAAGACTGTAAAGGATTGAAACTTGTGGTCAAGAGGAACCTCTGCCAAGGAAGAAACAGCTGAATAGACTGAAGGAAAGGAATGACCCTTGCTCTGTGTTCTGGGGCAGGCCTACAGTTTGCTGCTTTAACCAAGGAAGAGGCAAAAAGGGACTTTGCTGTGTGCTGTGTCCCCCTGCTTTAAAAGACTTTGCTGTGCTGTGTCTTGAAGTAACTTAACCCCAAGGGCCCGAGGTGAGCTGGCTCCCTGTTGTGGAAACTCAGAAACACAAAAGTTTCCAGAAGTGTCTCAGCAATGCTGTGTGCCTGTGCTTTGTGCAGCCTGGGACCTTCATAACCCATGCCCTGTGATCATGGGCACCTGGAGTCCAAGCGAGTCTCAGCGACACTGTGTGTGTGTGCTTTTTGCAGCCTGAGCCCTTCATGAGGATTGTCCTGTGATCGTGTTCACCTGGAGTCCAAGTGAGTCTCAATGACACTGTGTGCGTGTGCTTCGTGCAGCCAGAGACCTTCCTGAGGATTGCCCTGTGACCGTGCACACCAGAAGTTCAAGAGTGTCTCAGCGATGCTGTGTGCGTGTGCTTTTTGCAGCATGACACCCTCTGAAGAATTTCCCTGTGATTGTGGGCCCCAGAACATCAAGTGTGTCTCAGTGACATGGTGTGCGTGTGCTTTTTGCAGCCTGAGATGCTCTGAAGAATTGCCCTGTGATCGGGGGCACCAGGAGTCCAAGTGAGTCTCAGCGATGCTGTGTGAGTGTGCTTCGTGCAGCTTGAGACCTTCGTGAGGATTGCCCTGTGATCGTGTGCACCGGGAGTCCAAGTGAGTCTCAGCGACGCGGTGTGCGTGTGCTTTGTGCAGCCTGAGACCTTCGTGAGGATTGCCCTGTGATCGTTTGCACCCGGAACTCAAGTGAGTCTCAGCGACGCTGTGTGCGTGTGCTTTGTGCAGCCTGAGACCTTCGTGAGGATTGCCCTGTGACCGCGCAAACCCGAGGCTCAAGGAAGTCTCAGCGACGCTGTGTGCCTGTGCCTTGTTGCAGCCTCAGACCTTCTTTATCGTCATCGGCCCAGAATCAACCAAGTCGCATCGGAGGCCCATGTGCGAGAGGCGGAGAGGAGAGTGAGGTCGCACCCCAAACGTAACGTGTGTCGGCGCCTGGGTCGGGATGCGGGCTCGGAGAGAGAGACTCTCTCAGCTTATCCCCTTCTTGTAGCGCAAGCCTCTGTTCCAGCTTGTATTGTGGCCCGTACGTGCCAAGGAGTGGCAGTACTGGGGCCGGAGCGTGGAGCTGCAGTGTGGTTTACACCAGATCTGGGTTGAGGGTAAATGTTGACTCAAACTGACCGCGAGTCAGTACGAGGGGCGGAGAGATCGTCTGAAGCACCGTGATCGGTGCTGGAGTGTATTACGCATTGCATTAGTTTGCAGAACGAACTACCTGATTGTTGCAATACGCATTGCATTATTTCTGCATAACGAGCTGCCTGATTGTTGTATTACGAATTGCATTAGTTTGCAGAACAACTACCTGATTGTTGCATTACGCATTGCATTATTTCTGCAGACCAAACTACCTGATTGTTGTATTACGAATTGAATTAGTTTGCAGAACAAACTACATAATTGTTGCATTACGCTTTGCATTATTTCTACATAACGAACTGCCTGATTGTTGTATTACGCATTGCATTTGTTTGCAGAATGAAGTGCCTGATTGTTGCATTACGCATTGCATTATTTCTGCATAACAAACTGCCTGATTGTTGTATTATGCATTACATTAGTTTGCATCACGAACGGCATTATTTTTACATTGCAAAGTACCTTATTCTTGCATTACGAAATGCATAGCATTGCATTAGGACTGCATAGAATCCCCAAGAAATGCTCATTAATACCGCCAGAACTTACAAGAGCTGGCTGGCCTAATAACCGGCCAGGAGGTATATTACAAATACGCCTATGTTGGATCTTTATCGTGCGATCTCATCGTATATCTTTTTATATAAACTTATACTTGTTTTTATATGAAATTCATGTGGAGCCCTTTTGTGGTGTCACCATTGGGTCACTGGGAGCGTGGTTGCAAATACTTTACACATTTGCCTTGAAGATAAGCCTGGCTGCTCGTGCCAAGCTACCAAGGGGGTGAGCAGGGATTATCTGAGAAGGTTTCCTTCCTTTCCCTGACGTGGAAGCGAAGGTCCCTTCTTGGCCTAAGGTACCTACCTCAGCCAACTAGGGAATCACGGTTCTAACAGAGACCAAGGTGGTTGGGGCGTATGGTGGCGGCCATCTTGGAGAGGCTCTGTTCTCTGTAGAAGATGTTCTACGGAGATAACGTGAATTGGTTGCGGCCATCTTGAGATGGTCAGAGGGGCCTCATGTCCTTGCAGACCTCCTGTTAATTAGTGGGCTCTGTTAAATCACTAAAATGCTCGACATATCACCAATAGTAGCCATGATGCAAACGTTATGGAGGATCCTATGTCAATCTTGATATTTTGTGTATATTGAGATGTGTTCCATGTAATACTGGTTTGATTAATCCCAGTAAGCTGGATTGCTGTGATGTCTAGACTGGGGTGGTTGGAACCTAGGTTCTCATATAGTCCGACGTAGTATATGGTCAAGCTAATAAAAGTGACTATGGTGTTCTGGGCATATAGTGGCAGCCATGGTGAAGTAGTTGGGAGAATCTTAAATCAATCAGGGCATTTAGTTGATAGGGGATGGTGTTCTATTGTAGTCTATGGAAGGCATGTGAGGTGACCTCTTCAATATTATTGATGTTTTTTGATTGTCAAACAACCCCCAATAAAGGAAATGGTTATGGTATCTGAACCTAGGTAGTCTATGGTAGTCATGTGAGGTAAGCCCTCCAGTATTTTCAGGTATTGTATACTTGGCGAGCTATCCTAAATAAGGTAAATGGCTATGGTATCTGAACCTAGGTGGTCGGTACCTCCAATAGCTGCAATGTAATTTACTGATTAAAAATGCTCATGATCGCCCCAAGAGTCTGTGATGGTACAGATTTATTGTTCGAGAAATGAAGTGAGGAACGGGGGGACTCTAGCACTCTTACATCATGGTGTTCTGCCCACCTCATATATCTGGCTCTGAGTTCATAGAGATGTGTCCCATGTAGTATTAAATGTTACAATCAAGCCGCGGAATGTCATCATTTAGTCCATGTATATGGATTTTCAGATGGAAAGCCCACCGTTGTTCTTTCGAGAATAGCGACCGCTGGTCCCAGTGGCCATTTGCCTCTAGTATTGTCCATCTAATGCCATCTGGAGCATGATTGATGTTTGCAAAGTGTGTGGACATCTTAGTTTGGATGTCCACACACTTTGCAAACATCAACCATTTCGCTATTCATGAAAGAACAACGGTGGGGCCTGAAGAAGAAAGGAACTGGAGAAAAGACAGAAATCATAAACACTGCCATTATTCTGTATTACAAGTATTTTATTTTCATGCACAAAATACTATGCTTTCTTAAAATCATTTCCCCCCACTTCCAATCAATGAACGTTCCCCTTAAGAAGGGAGTTGGACAAATCGTTGTCCCATATGTAGAGGAGGAGTATAAATAGGTATCCCTTGGTTTTAAGAGAGTAACACATGATGAGGCAGCCATGGTTACATAATATCAAGCAGTAAGGAACCACAAGGAATAACACTAACATATACAGGCACATAAAAAACACAACACATGCTTCAGCGAAAAACGAGCTAGAACACCAAAGCCTAGCACTAAGTAGAATATATCTATTCAGAGTCTTTTCTTGAAATCATTGCTGACTTTCTTTACGTCCTGTTTGCCGTCAGGGGCAAAGCTATGGGGATAGACATTAAACACTGGCTGACTTGACAACTCAACTATCTAGACAAGGGAACAATAGAGCCGGTCAGACAAACATATGTTGTGCGATGGCAAAGTCTAAAATATGCGGAGAAACTGCCAAAAGTACGGCATAGATACCCAGAATGAAAGCATGCACACACACAGGGTGCAATAAGTAATTAGTGCTGAATAACTTAGGTGAGTCATGGCTAGAGAAATAATCATAAATGAGGAAATGGGAAACAGATGGAAAAATCTAAAATGCAATCAGGCTGGGCATAGATTAATGAGTTGCTGAGCAGCTAGCAGTGAAACGCAAAGGAGACCTACCTAAAACATCTATCAGGATACTGAAAAGATATTGGCACTGTATTGGTGAGAGGTTTATAAAGCTGATTATAAAACGCTAACGCAAAGAAGTCTGATTAAGTCATTTGGCTTTTCTCTCACTTCTGCCCACAAAACGCAAATCGTTGTGTCCCTGACCAATAAAGATCATAATACAGGACTCAGATTTCATGATTGTATGCGCTGTGTCAGCAATTGGATGAACAACAATCAATTGCTTTAAACTAAACTCTGGAAAGAGAGTGGTTATTCTGTTTGCAAACTAGAATTTCTTATCGTCCCTGTCATGGTGGCCAGAAGGAAAAGGAACCCTACCTTCTCCAGTGAACAAAACGCAAAACCTAGGAGTTGTCATGGACAACAAACTCATGTTTGGAGAGCATGTTCACTCCATCACATCACCTTCATTTTACATCCTGAGGTCTATAAAACAATACACTTGTTCTTACCCTCAGACCCACCGAAAACTGTGGTCACTTCATTAGTGCTCTCAGAGTTAGACTACTAATAATCTTTATCTCAATATGCAACAACAGCACCCAAACAAACTCCAAACCGTGCAGAATGCGGCTGCACAAATGTTGCTGGGCATCCCAAAACATCAGTCGGTCTCCAGATTCTTTCATAAGTTTAATTGGCTCTCAGTCAGACAGAGAATTAAGGTTAAGTCCTTACGTACAGCCTATAAAGCACTGCATGGTACTGGCCCAGCTTTCCAGAAAATGAGTTGCAGCTGGTGCGAGCCATCTAGAGATGTACGCTGAGCGGGAGAAAAAAACACTCAGACTTTAGAAATTAAAACATCCTTCTTGGGAAGGTTAAAGATTTAAGTTAGGCATGGCTAAAATCTGGAATTCACTACCTTTACACATCAAAGTTGTGCCCAGCCTCATTACCTTCAAGATAGCATTGAAATGTGGCTTTTCACCAACTATTGGGTCACATGTTTGGTTCAACAGAGCTAGCGCCGAGATACCCATGTGTATTCATGTGCTCTGTAAGTATTTATAACATAACATAAAATAACATAGCATAACATACCATAATATAGCTTTAAAAGGAGGAATACTTAATACCTGAACTTGAGAATGAGCATCATTATTAATCTACAAGAACAAAAGTTTGAAGGTTGAGGTGCTGGAAAATTGCAAGTTAAATAAAAGGTTGTTATAGCACAAGTGACACGCAATGAAAAAAATGGACATTGATATGGGAGAGCTCAAGTGAATAAAATGAAGCTGTTATAAGCCATTATTTTATCATCCCTAGACTAGAAGCTATTTATTCTCATCTCAACTTTGTCTACTTCCCTCTCATCTTGCACATTCTCCATCACTTATAAAAATGGTCTAATCCTTCCCGACTAAACACTGCAGTTCTACCCCAAAAAAATACCCTGTTACCATTCCGTTGAAAATGTACCCTTTTTTGAGAAAGAGCTGGATAATGCTGTTGCACATCTATAGCCAGGGCATAATTTGAGCTGGTGGTTGTGGTGGGGGTCATCAGCGCTCATTTTTGGGGACCAGCACTTATTTTCCCTCCTCAGACATGTACCGACTACAAGAGAGTGAATACAAAGAAAGTAGAAAAACAGAGGAAGAGAAAGATGGAAAAACCACCACAAAGGGATACAACAGGAATCTGTAAGAGTGAGATAAAGGGGCAGGGGGTGTCTGCAAGTGGACTAAATAGGCATGAGGTGGATTCCAGACAATGCAGCCTTGGTTTTTCGGCATGCTGATAATGCCACGGGTGTCTGAACAGAACTTTTGGGCACTAGCACTTATTCTTCTACAAATTAAGCACAACATATTACCCATAATACCCTTTACACCCATTGCAGTCTGGCATTCGCCCCAGATGCAGCACAGGAACAGCTGCAGACAACATCACGATTAGGAACAAACCCTGTTTACTTGAGCTGTAGCACAAGTCTGCAGCATTCCATTCAGGTGACCATCAAATCCTCCTAACCACCCTCTTCAATGGTATGGAAATCACTTAGACAGCCCTCTTGTGGACTTCTTCCTTCCTGATAACCAGCCACTTGCCCAAATTTGGGCATGTTGGACATGGCCCTTTTTGCATGATCACCCCCAAATGTTTTGCCTTCCTCCGCCCTTTTTGCTGACCTCGTTTTTGTTTACTTTAGGGCTCTGGGTACTTTACCAGTGCTAACCAGAGCTAAAGTGTATGTCCTCTCTGCTTAAAACATTGCAAGATTGTTTTATCCAAAACTGGCATCTTTAATTTACTTATAAGTCCTTAGTAAAGTGCACCACATGTGACCAGGGCCTGTAAATTAAATGCTACTAGTGGGCCTGCAGCACTGATTGTGCCACCCACTTAAGCAGCTCTTTAGGCATGTCTCAGGCCTGTCATTGCAGAGCTTGTGGGTGCAGTTTTAAACTTCCTATTGGACCTGGCAAGTTAACCCTCTTGCAAGGATGAAACATTTTTAATACATAAAAGCCACCCCTAAGGTAGGCACTGGACAGTTCTAAGTGCCAGGTGTAGTGTGTTTTAAAAGTTTTACTTTGTTACATGCCCAGGTAGTGAAAAATTCTTACTTTTTTTTCACTACTGTAAGGCATATCTCTCCCAAAGGTTAACATTAGGATTTCCTTATTACACGTTATAAGTGTAATTCCCAATTGGGAAAAGAAAGACTCTCCGAGTTTGTTGTCTCTGGACTCACAATTTTAAATCACAACTTATGATAAAGTTGGATTTTCAGTAGAAAAACTGAAAATGCCACTTTTAGAAAGCTGGAATGTTCTTATTTTAACCATTCTGTACCTTCTGCCTGTCTCTGAATACACGTCTGGGGTAGATGACAGCTGGGTCTTGTGCATTCCCTCTATGCAGCCACACACAATGAGAACTTAGGTGTGCCTTGATGGGCCTTAATGGGCCATTAACTGGCTTGATGGGGGTGGAGCTAAGCACAGGCCCACTAGCACCCGAATAGGCAGTGCCCTGTCTCTAGACAATGTGCCTAACAGCCCTGTATTGTAAATCCAGCCAGTTTGGAACCAAGGCAGGGGAGGAGGGTGATTCCTTGCACTTCAAAGCCACTGTAAATAAGCTTCTCCCACCTTCTATAACCAGGGTACCAAGTATAAATACTGGACCTCAGACAGTACCACTTCAGTAAAATTCTTGACCTGTGGATACTCTGCCAGTAAGAAGGACTGGTGTGCTGCCACTCACCTAGACTGCTGCTCTGCATGACTCCTGTCTCTGTGCTGACTTGTTACCTGTGGCCCTCTTGCCTGGGAGTGAGAAGGAAAGGACATGTATCTCTCCAACCCAGAGCAAAAGTGACTCAAACAGCTTGTCTGATTGCCTCCTGTTCTGAAAACTAACGGGCATCAAAGACTTCCAACACCCCTGCTACAGCACCTGGACTCTTGTATCTGTGCGCCTTGCCCTGCCAAGTGGTGCCAATCTAGTCCTGGGCCATTGGAAGTGGGTATAAAGTGATGCTACTGTAGAACATCGCTTGGCTGCACCCTGTACCTTTGTTGATGCAACCAGGATTAAGGTACATTTGTTCATCGGGTCTTACTGGGTCCCTGTATCCAGCCCATGCTTCATTGTAGTCAGCCTGAACTCTTGACTTTGTCCCAGTCCAGCGCGTCCAGATAACCCACATAAGCATGTATTGCTCCTACGTTCTGTTGTACAGTCTATTCTTTACAAATTCATATCTCAAGTTCTACTTATTGGATTTTTGTTGTATCGGTCTTGCGGACTTCTTTAAATTAAACCCTGTTTTTCTAACCTGGTGCTGGGTATTTTTGCATGGTGCTTTCACTGTTTTACTGTATTAAGTGTTGCACAAATACCTTACACATTGCCTCTTAAGTTAAGCCTGACTTCTCTGTGCCAAGCTACCAGAGGGTGAACCCAGGTTAATTTAGGGTGTGTATCTGATTTACCCTGACTATGATTGTGGTCCCTATTTGGACAGGATCCATACCTCTGCCAACTAGAGACCCCGTTTCTAAAAGGGCATATTAATCCTCCTCCACTCATCAAAAATGAGGCTTCACTAGGCTCACAACCACCCTCTCAGCCCTAGACCTTCTTGGCAGCCCCTGACATCACTATCAATCAGTGCATGGATGACTTCAATCCCTACTTAACCAACTGTGGAATTTAACACATATATTAACCACCTGCTCACAGCAGAGGTTAAACATATGCATTAAGCTCTGCAGAGTAGGGAATTGTTGGAGGTTTTTCGGCTTGTAAATCTGTTGCCACATGCTTATTTCCATTCCAAGGAGTTTAGCTTGCAATTGTATGGTACCTGTCTGGGGTAATGCATGGTACTGTAAAGTCTGTATACTGAATTTAAATCCTGCCAGTAGTGTGCAACTTATAATTAGGGCCTTTTTAAATAAATTGCACTCCACACTTAAGACTCTTTCATCCCACATCTATTTCTGTAAGGGCTTAAATATTTTCATTTTCAACTGCTCCTGCCCTATCATGCTAAATTTCCTAAACAGCTTTAGATCCCATTAGGATCCCCCATCGAGCCAATATGGACCCGTTTCAGATTTCCTGCTACAGCACTATTCCAATAGCAATGTTTATGTGCTTTGAAATATTGTTAGTGCTGTACCAATGCTCCATTGAATCCTAGGCTAAGGACAGAGTTATCAAATACCTTTCATAAACTGAGTAAAACATAACTTGTTTGGGGACAATCCAGCAGTCTCTGCCCAACAAACACATGGGCCATGGTACAGAAAATCACAAAAATGACCCTAGAGCCATTAAATAGGAGAATGTGTTCAGTCTGAAAAAATAAATCCCCACAAACTATATAGAAATTATCAAAGAATGTATGTCAGAATATTGGGCACGAATTTATCATTCTACAAAAATATTTTTACAAGAATATTAACAACCGAAATATTGTGAAGTCAAGTATAAATAGGTAAGTATATATTTAATGTTTTTAACTCCACAGCCAAACACCTTAAGAAGATATATATTGTCAAGGTAAATGTATATGGAGCTAATGATAGTAAATCTATATTTACCTACATATACTTACCTTCACAATATTTTGGTAGTCTACATTAAACTACAATATTATTAAAGCGCGATATTTAAAAGTAAGTCAGCGTTTTCAAATCATTCAAGAACAAAATGCAAAAGGATGCTCGGAAAATTGGTTCTAAGAAATCTAGGACTGATGTAAGAAATTAATAAAACAACAGCAGGCTCATCTGGATTTGGTTGTACGCTGGAATGTCTGATCCAGCAAGCACTGGTAAAGCCAATAGGTCGGCTGTGAAACTTATTGTCTTTGCCATTGCATTTGTTTCATAGGAGATGGCAGATTCAAATGTTCGCAATTTAGCTGCCACATCTTTGTACAGGAGTAAGGAAGGTAAAATATAATGCATTGATTGATGGCCTAAGGGCTGGTCAGTATCCACGATGGTCATGTTGTTTTCAAGCATTTTATTGTATTTTTACCAATTCCACAGAGGCTAATAAATGAAGGGTGCCCACTACATATGCCTGTGAATGTGATTAACATGAACGGCTATAAAAAGGTTTTTAAGTAGTTGCTCTATAAGAGTGTGATGGAGGCCCAAAGGTTAGCTAGAGGGTTGAGGGGGCAAAAGTACTCGGTGTGGTGTTTAGATAAGGGAAGAGAGGAATGGGGAACAAGAGGAAGAAGGGCGAGCAGGAAGAGAAGTAGCATATTAAAATAGTCCTTGTCTTACACTGTAATACAAGGTATATCATTAGAGTTAAAAGCTACCACAAACATTTAAGACACAGTGGGACCTAAATGCTCCTAAGTGGGACAAATACACAAATAAGGAGAAATGCTCTGGAATCAGAAGTAGGGAAGTGAGCTAGAGAACTAAAATATAAAGAACTATAAGGGTCAAACCAAAATACCACTCTATGTATATGTAATGTATATGCAACAGAAAAAGCTGTCCATAACAGTATTGGTCCCTGTTTGGGGCCAAGGGTCAAGCAGAGGCTACTGGGCCTTAACTATCGGTGTTGAGGTGATTTGTCTCCTGGTGACCCAATATAGCACTGATAACTGATGCAAGTAAATTGAAGAGGCCTAATCAAACCAGATGATGCCCGTGAAGCGCAGCTACTTCTGCCTGGTAACAACTTTACGTAGATGTAGCCTTTCAAGGCATAGGTAAAATGGGCAGTTACAGCCCCACATGAGCTGGTTACTCCTGGCCTTAGGGGTCACATAGAGGCTGATCATAACACTGGGGAATTCAACCATGCCCAGGCCAATAACAAGTTGCTGGCAGTGTCAGCCATGTCGGAATATTCACAACTTCTACATGCACAGCTATGCACAGGCCATGTGTTCAGTTCACAGTTGTTGCAGAGCACAGGGGGTTCCCAACATGCAAGCACAGCTCCTGCCGGGCCTCAGCAATTAGTCGCAGGTTTACTTTTCACACCATGACCAGTGCGAAGATACTGCAGGGTAATTGATGCTGCAGACCAGCAGATCAGCCTACTCAGCCCTCCCTAGTGCAGACAGCGTGTGGAGTCACAGACTCTGTGGACCAGCTGACTGCACTCCACAGTCCTCCTCTGTCCTCTCTTCTGGGTGCACCACAGAAACCCGGGGCAGACTGAACCTCACCCCTGCAGAAGGGTTGTCCCACTCCTTTCTTCTCCCAGCAGGTAAGCAGTCGTAGGGTGCCTCAGAACAGGTGTACAGCTCATCCGGCTGGAGATCCAGACGCACTTGGAGTTCCTACACCTCTGGTAGGCTGGCTATCAGGCAGACACGAGCAGTCACGGCCAATGTAGGTAAGAGCAGTGGGGCGAGGGGGGGGGGGATTTCGACTGACGATGACGAGGGAAAATGAAGTACTTATTTAATTTTTCCTCGTGGTCGTCTGTAAAATCCACCCCCAACCCGGCCCCACCGCCCCACAGCTCTTACCTGCACGGGTCGTGGCTGGACACAAGTGCTGGTTGCACAGCATTCCTCTAAGGACTTTGTGGAGGACTCCTTTCCTTGGTTGTAGGGAACTTCAAACTGCACCTGTAATTGGGGCAGTGGGATACTTCTTCCATACACCAATACATTGACATAACCGAGATAAATGTGTCTTTTAGCACTGTCTGACTTTAACTCCTTCAGTGCCCATGACGAGATGGTCTCGTCATGGAGCGCGGTTGCGCTGTGCCCATGACGAGACTATCTCGTCATGAACCCCGCCCGCTAATGCAACGCCCGGCACAGGGTGGGGAAAGGGCGGGGCACTGAAGGGGTTAATCACAAAGGCCTAATCTAAATAAACCTGCAACGAACTGCGTCACTGGGGCTGCCTCTTGGTGCTGTTTAGGTGGACACGCATATGCAGAAGGGGCCTATACGTTTGTTGTTCCTAAAATTGCCGTCTGCATGTCATTGAAGATGTACCTGAAGCGAAATTTGACATCGCTCGTGTTTTTGGTCATCCTGAAAGAAAGCGGACTCGAACTTTAAATGCAGGAAAAAGATAGCAACATTTTAAGAAAGATATTGTGCTTAGAGGGATACCTAAATAACTCACTACTAATTGTTTGAATGTGAGTTCCATTTCTATGACAATGTAAGAAGAGGTGAAATTAAAAAAAAGACCTTTTCATCCGGAAACGAGCTCACTGGCACCCTTAAGGTAAACTAGAGTACAATTTTAAATATGAATGTACTTAGCTTGTTATGCATTGTTTTACCATAATTTAATTTTAGAGCTGTGCTAAATTAATTTCACTTAAATCCCATGAGTGCAAACATGTCAAAGACGTGCTTGGTTATATTTATGGAACATAAAGAGAACATGAATACATTGTAAATGAATCCCCAATCATGATATAAAAATAGCATTACCAAGCAGACAACCGTCCTCTGCTAAACTAAAATGCCAGAAAACTCTTTTGAGTACTTCTTAGAGCAGTAACAATAACACAGGCTCATGCAATGAAATTCATTATAAGCAAATAAATATGAAATCATAAAAGGTGAAAGCCATTCCTTGCCACACAGCAGCCGGCGCCAACAACACAAAGTGATTTGCAGTGGCTGCTTTGTCTACATGTTATTTAGCAATTTATATACTCAGTAGCAGACTGCACTGCAGACAGCTGTCTCTGCACAGGAAATGCTTTATCTTCACACCAGCAGGTCTTGGAGGAAAATAACCAAGCACCAAGTTCAAAGAAAAATAGCCCGAAAAGCGCTAATATAAAAATGTTAAGGGCAACCAGAAGGTTAATTCTACCTGAGCCCTACAGATAAGCACGCACCATAAACAGTGCTTTTTTTTCATAGCGCAAACTCGACCTGAAGGTATTGCAGCACTTTACATGAGCACCAGTTACATTTTTTTTGTTTAGAGTGCTATATAGCGCGAACTAGACCCGAGACATCGGGTATCAGAGCGCTTTACATGAGCACCAGTTTCGTTACAGATGGACACATTCATTTTTGGTAGGCACGGGGAGATTACGTGATTTGCCCAGAATCACAGGGTGTTGAGCGTCGTTGCTGAGACATTAACCCCGTTCCCCAGCTTCGAGGTCGACCGCTCTAGCCATAAGGCTACATCCTTTGCCATTAGACAAAGACAAATATTTTTTTTGTAGGCAGGGGGAGATTGAGTGATTTGCACAGAATCACAGGATGTTGAGCGTCGTTGCCGAGACATTAACCCCGTTCCCCAGCTTCGAGGTCGACCGCTCTAGCCATAAGGCTACATCCTTCGCCATTAGAAAAAGAAAAATATTTTTTTTGTGGGCAGGGGGAGATTGAGTGATTTGCACAGAATCACAGGATGTTAAGCCAACGTTGAGACTAGACTCGGACACCTCAGGTCCAAAGTTGGACGCTCTGACCGTTATGCCACATCTTCACCCGCTTCCTTTGTAAAAGAATTTGCACAGAGTCTAAGGTTTAGGTTAGAAGCCCATGATCAAGCTTATTGAAAGTTGGAATGCTGAATACCAAGGCTGCGTAGCCTTGAATACACCTTATGCCACTTTAATTCACCAGCAGACACTCCCTGCTTGTTTTTTCACTCTTAGAGGTATTTTAATCTCTGCTTCCTCGCTTTGTCACTTTTTTTTTTTTGTCTTTCTTTTTTCTCTCCTCCTTTTGTGCTTTTCATTTTACTGTTCTGGATCAAAGACTGATGAGGATAAATAAGTGACAGTCACCAAAAAGGAGTGCCAATGGGCCCCACCTACAACCACTGGTTCAAATTAAGCACTCACCATAATAGCCTCTGTAGGGCTTGTGAGTTATTTAATTGTACAAGTATTGAAAATTATTTGGATGTTATGCAGTGGTCATTCTTATGTGGTAGTGGTGTGCCTCAGGCATGATGGCAGCACCTGGAATGCGTATCCTTTAGCACTGTAGCTTTCTCTATACAATATTGCTTTACACTCCTGGATAGAGCTGCGCTAGTATTGAAAGTGAATATCATGTCGTAGTTTCACAATTATATTGTGTAGGCCCTGGTAACACAGTGTATTGCTGACACATTACTTTCATAATTGGATGGTAAGTCAGGGCCATTGGGAATTGTTAGAGCGTGCAAAGCCTGATTTGAAGTGTCAGTAGGGAGAAGCCTAAGGTGCTGAGAGAATACAGAATCCCAGGTCTCTGTGAGAATCCAGTCAAGTCTGCTTAGGAGACGACATCCCAGCAGATAGTTTCCCTGGTGAGATTTGCTGGGAGCCCACGTCAACTAGTAGGGAGTGACTCCCCTTGATTTTTTAATTTACATTTCTTTGCAATCCTTTCCTTTATCACAGCTTAAGCTTGTATGACTATATTTTAAGTGAACTCCAGCATTCCACTGAAGCACAAAAGTAATAACTGAAAGACAGGTAGAATTCCAGACAGGATATGGGCTGAATGTACAAAGCATATGTGTGATCACAAACGCTGCAAAATTTGGTGTTTCTGACATCACAAATGGTTTTTGCAATGTACTAATCCCGTTTTAGGAGTTATACAAAAGTTTTTCTGAATCTTAGAATGGGATTCTAAACGTATACAGATTCGGTACTTGGAATGCGCATGTTGTGGTCACCCCTTAGAAATACAAAATCAATATCTGGTTAGCAAATGCTTTGAAACCAAAATCAGGACACAAAACATTGAAAAGTTATCAACACTTCAAAGGAGTTGGTAATCCATATGCAAAAGGGAAGGAGTCCCAACGACTTTTTATTACATTTACAATTTCCCTTCCCATTTGAGAGAAAGAAGTGGTCCAGGGGATGGCTTTTGACCTGCAAACAAATGTATAAAACTTTTTCATCTTTTTAAAAAAATGCAGCAGCATTTCCTTAAGGAAACCAACTCAAATAAAAAAATATTTTTAAATCTATCACAGAATTAGTGGTCTGCTGACCATGGCAGGTGCCCATCTCCATGCTGGCGAACAATTGTAGTGACTGGCAATTGTGTCATACCTCATGAATGTTGATGGGGAAGATCAGACTGTGATCCACTACAATTTAGAATTTTGTTAACTGACATAGTAGTACATAGGCTGATTTACAAAATTCCACATCGGTTACAGAAACAATGGTCGCAATTTGCGATCAGTATACTATGACCAGAGATTTGTGCATGTCGCCCACAGTTCAGATGAGACACAATAAAACGTAGTGTTTGTATGTCAGCAGATTGTATAAAGAAACATCTGCTATAAATAGCGTATCCTAAATATAAGTTCTCAAAATATCAACCCATTGAGAGTAGATTTTGTGTTATTAGTTCCAGTCGGGCAACATTTTTGCAGGCAATATTTAGAATACAAAATGTATGTCAAATGATATTCCGACAACAATATTCTGGTATCCATACCAAATAAATATGTTTGTGAGAGTGAGTGGATCTGAATTTGGGGAGGTCAGAGAAATCTGATGTAATATACTACCAGAGAGCAAGAGTGTTAGAAACGGGGATTCCGGGTAGGCTAGGGCATGCGCCAAAGCCAGGCAGAAACCCCCGTTCTAGTCAGGGCAAGGGAGTTACACGCTGAAGATAACCCCTGCTCACCCGCTTGGCAGCTTGGCACGAGCAGTCAGGCTTATCCCAGAGGCAATGTGTAAAGCGTTTGCGCAACACACACACACAGCGGCGACACACTAGGCACACCACAAAAGAGACTCCACGCAAGGTTATATAAAAATAGCCTTTGTATTATGTAAAACACATTAGAATCACCATCACAGATATGTACACTGTGCCAACTGGCTCCAGGTCATGATTTACAGGGGACTATGTACAAGACAGCGCCAGATCCATCACCAAGCATAAACAGTAAATGTAACCAACCAGTAATAAAAGCCAGTAGCTACTGGTAACAGAATGAACCTAGCAATATACAACGATAGGCATACATCACATTTAGATCAGGCATGAACCTAAAACACCATAACATGATATTAGGCATGCATATTAGCATTAGGCATAATCATAGCGTCTCATATGGCATAAAAATACATTGTGCAGAACATCAGCATGAATGCATTATACACAAACCATACTTAGGCATAAAATCAGCAATGCCAACATTTGTAAAAAGCTGCACACATTGTAAATGCCCCCAACGTTGCAGGTTAGCCTTTGGCACCACTGCGCCTGGGGAGCCCCACTCTGGGACCCCCAATGAAAAGTTTGCCCAACGTTGCAGCTGCCGTCAACTGGCGGTACAGCTGTGCAAATTAGCATGTGGCGCTACAGCGCCTAGGGAGCCCCTACTCTGGGACTCTCAAATTAAAAATGTTGCCCACAACGTTGCAGCTGCCCGCCTGTGCGGCGCAGCTGGGATGAGCCCAAGTAGCACTGACCAAGTTAGAGCCCCGTCCGGGACTCTGAAATTAAAGGTACCCCAGAACGTTGCAGCGGCCCGCAACTGCGGCACCGCTGTGTAGCCCACAAGAACACTGGCACGTTGGAGTCCCCCCTTTTGGGACTCTGAAGTTAAAAAATCCCCAAAAGAAAAAAACGTTGCAGCGGCCCGCAACTGCAACTGAGGTGCTGCTGTGCAGCCCAAGAGACACTGGCTCTCCTGGGGCCCCGCTCTGGGGCTCTCTAAAAAAATTGCCCACAACATTGGAGTGGCCCGCTCTCCTGTGGGACCGCTCTAGAAGAACAGGCACCGGCAATGTAAGTGAAGCAGAAAGCCTAAGAACTGTAGGTATCAGGTAGGGCTCCACTCACTGGCAGTCCTGGCTCTCCTTCAGTCTCCAGCACACACAGGACTCTCACTGGCTTGGGAGCCCCGCCTCCAGTCAGCTGCTCCGGGGTTCCAATACAGGTCTCCTCCCGGCCCCACTCACCGAGCTCTTCTGTCGTGGACTCTGTTCCTCTCCGGGCGGGTCTTCAGGCACCGACAGTGTGCCTCGGCCAGACCCGCCCCGGAGTTTCTCCCAACTTCACCCGGGACCCTCCTCCTGGGACCTGGGGCTTCGATGCAGAGTCCGCTCGGCTCGGCTCCGCCATGCTTCCTCTTTGCCGCCACGCCCACAACCAGGCAACCGGGCTGACATTCGGGTCGGCCACGTTGTCTTCTCCCCGAGCCGCGGTGGTGATTTAGGGTAGGCACCCGTCTTTTAAATTGTGCATAAATGTGGGGTGGGCACCCACCAAACAAGCAGAAATGTGGGGTGGGCACCTGCCGATGTTTCAAAATGTGGGTGGGCTCCCGTTCCTACAGCGGCAAACGCAGGGTGGGCACCCGCTCTTTTCTTTAAAATGCAGAAAACGCGGGGTGGGCACCCGCTGACCAAAAGTAAGCATAAATGCGGGGTGGGCACCCGCAAAACTGCACAAATGCGGGGTGGGCTCCCGCTGATTTCAGGAGCGCAGGGGGGAATCCCACAAGCCAGGGATTCCCTCACAGCCTCGCGCTGCAGGCACCAGCTCCTCAACTCCTAGGCAATAAAGACAAAGTGCTCATGGGGCGCTAGAAAGCAGGCAGAGCTGGAATAAAGTTGTAGCGCTCACAAGGTACGGAGCTCTACGATGAAGAGGCAAGGCTAGGCAAGGTCAGTAGACCAGGGGACAGCACACTAAGCAGAGCAGCAATTCTTAAGAACAGTCAGGCAAAACATAGAGGCAATACTTCCAGTGCAGCAGCCTTTACTCCTGCAGATTCTCTTCCTGGGTCCAGCAGAAGGTAGAGGGGCAAAGATGGGCACAGGGGCCAGCACGCAGGGTCCCGTGGCGGTTCCTCCTGGCAGAGTGTCCCCTCCAAATCAGCACAAACACAACCTCATGGGGTCACAGCCCCTGTATTTATAAACCCTTCTGCCCTGCTACTAGAATGGGGCAGAAGCTTCTGGAAGGGTCTTTGGGGAAACAAGTCCCAACTGGTCTTGGGGGAGTGTAGAGCAGTTTGTTTACCATGCTTCCCTCCTCCCTTTGTGAGCTGGTGCTTGGTAATCAGACACACCACAGGGGGGCGGAGCCAGCATTGTACCGGGCAGCACAGATCTATTCAGGGACAGGGGACTTCTCCTCCCACTACTCCAGTTGCAGATCGCCAATTCAGCTTGACACTGACTCACCCTGCCCTCCCTGGAGCCACCCACATCTCACCAGCCCCGGTCACTTCTAGAACCAGACATGCAATACACATCAGGCAGGCAGGCACACAGCACACAGAAATGCCAACTTCTAAAAGTGGCATTCCTAAAATAGTGAAAATAAATCTGTGCACACCATTGCTCAGCATTTATTATTTCCATTCCACACATACTAAACATGACATACTTATTTTGTTCCATTTAGGAGTTATCCCATAAGGGGGCGTGGGTTCCCAATGTTAGCCTATGGAGGGCAGAGAGCACACGCACTTTGCACTGCTAACCAGTGCTAAAGTGCCCAGAATCCTAAAACCACCAACACCATGTTAGAAAAAAGGCTAGGAGGAAGGCAAAAAGTTCAGGGATGACCCTGCAAAAAGGGCCAAGCCCAACAAAGAGAAACCCAAAATTCTTCACAGTAGAAGGTACTAAATGTTAACATGAAACGTAATGTATCAGTTTTCAATAAATAGGTTTCAATTAAGATTTCTGCCTTAAAAAAACAGGCATAAGTACTTCTTATGTCCTAATCAATCCAGTATTACCATTGTGAGAATATGAGTCAAGGAAGCCCCCTCCCCTATTCTTCATCTGATTTATTTGATTAAGTTCTAATCCAAGGAGGCTTAAAGTGTATTGTCACTTGAGTCTGTAATGCTGTTTCTTTCACACACTGATAGGGTAGTTTTGCACACAATTCCCTTTAGTGCAGAGTACAATTTCTGCATGCTTCTTCCATCTAGATTTTCTCACAGACCATGGTGATAGCATGCCGTCGGCCAATTTCCAACCAACCAAGCCATGCATGCACCAAAATTCTGCGAATTGATGACCAAGGTATAAGGAGGAGAAATAGTTGTATTTTTCTTTGTTACTTGTTCTTAATGTGCTGCATTCTGTACCACAAATAGAAAGAGAAAAATGCCTCAAAAGATTGTTGTTGGCAAGAAAGGTGTCTTTTCCTGCACAAAAACAATCCTGCTTGTAAAGCAGGAACCCTTGCAGCATAGCTCGAAGGTGCCTGCGTTGGCGCTAGGCTGCCACAAGGCACCAACCTTAGAAGACAGACGCAATTATCACTATCTTAGCAGATATGGTGCATTTCTGCTGTCTCCATTTCATGCAACGCAGCAAAGCAAGTTATTTTGTTGCACTGTGTTGCATGAAATATTGCTAAATATACCCCTGGATGCCTGGAGAAAAGTGCAGATATACATCACTTACATCAGAGACCGCTTATTATTACCAGTAGAGTGAACATATACTAAGTGCTTTGATTGACAGCTCCATTAGATGCAGTTAATTTTAACCCATTTATGTACTCAATTAATTCATGGCAGGTCTGTAAGCATGGTCACAGTCTCGATGCTGTTGCTGCATTTGAGGATTGACTGAGAAAGTCAATAGATCAGGTACTACCAGCCAAATGCATTTCCAGCCATAGGTCTAGACCCACTGAACCTTGGTATTTGGAACAGCTTAGGCTAGAAAAACAAAAATGTGGCCGTATGGAAAGGAAGTGGAGATCCTCATATGAATTGAAGGATAAAGCTATTTATAAACTAGCCTTGCTTGAGTACAAAAACTTGTTTATAAGGAGACAAACAGTTATTTCACCACAGCTATACTAACAGCAAAAAAATTCCTCAAAGGAACTTTTTTCGAAGGTAAAAAGGTTTGCCAAATGCTCTGAGGCAGTAGATTCACCCAAAACCCGGGCATTAAGAAACACTGTGGCCACCTTTTTACAAGAGAAAGTTAAGGCGGTCTATAATGGATTTGCTAGGTCCACGGATCAAGGAACGGTACCCTCATTACAGGCTTCAGCCATGTCTGGGGTTGCTAGTATCACCGCCGGAGCCCCCGTTTAATTTAGGGACCTGCCCGAATTATCTGCTTTCCCAACACTGACAACGGAAGAAATAAACCTTCTGTGATCCACTAAATCGGGCTCCCCATTGGACCTATGCCCCCCAAAATGTTTCCATCTTTTACCAGAGCTCTTCGCGTCCCATTTGACTCCTATTTTTAATCAAATGTTCTTTTCTGGTATATTCCTTGCTAGCTGGAAGCTGGCATCTGTGCCCCCCCTTTTGATGAAGCCTAATTTAGATGGGACAGACCCTAACAACTACTGCCCATTCTCTAGACTTCTGCTGCCGGCGAAGATGGTGGAGAAAGCCATGAATGGCATTCTATCAGAATATATTGAAAGGCATGGTTTTCTTGATGACACCCAGTTCGGATTTCGAAAACACCATAGTACCGAACTGGCTCTGATTACATCATCTGAACTGATTAGGCAGACAGTTGACGCGGGTGGCAATGCAGCACTTGTGATGCTGGACCTCTCCGCCGCATTTTATACGGTGAACCATCAGAAACTATTGGAAGTTCTGAGGCGGATCGGTGTCAAAGGGAAGGCACTAAATCTATTTGAAACATTCTTGTCTGGCAGGGAACAATGTGTGGCCCTAGATGAGTTTAAATCGCCTAACTTTACATTACCATGCGGGGTGCCACAGGGATCGTCTTTGAGCCCGACCCTTTTTAATGTTTATGTTGCACCACTGGCGAGGTTGATAAGGTCCCTGGGCTTTTCGGCAATATCTTATGCCTACGAAACGCAGATCACTGTCTCAGTGTCAGGTTCACCCACTGTCACTATGGCACAGTTTCATACCTGCCTTTGTCAGGTTGGTGACTGGATGGCTACCAATTATTTAAAACTTAACTCTAGTAAGACAGAGGTCTTACTTTTTGGTGCACACACCAATTTCTGGTCCGCCGAACTTTGGCCCTTGGAGCTGGGTCCGTTACCAACGCCAGTAATCAAGGTGAAGAATTTGGGAGTTATATTTGACTCTAAAGTTTTGTTTGAAAGTCATGTCAATCTGGTCACCTCCCTCTCTTTCTACACGTTAAAGCTTCTGAGAAAGATCCTCCCATTCATCTCAGCTGAGCTATGCAAATTAGTGGTTTCAGCACTTATTCTATCAAGAGCAGATTATTGTAATGGGCTTTTTATCAATCTTCGGAAAAAGTGCCTGTCTAAACTACAGGTAGTGCAAAATGCTGCGGCTCAGCTCTTGTTGAACATCCCAAGACATAGATCTGGATCAAGGGCGCTCAAGGATCTACATTGGCTGCCCGTAAAGACACAAATTGAGTTTAAGGCTCTAAGCATTGTCTTTAAGGCCACGCATGACATAGGGCCTGGTTTTATAAAACTGAATTTACTACCCTATATTCCAGTCCGTCATCTTTGTTCGTCCTTTGCTCATGGTCTGATTGATGCCAGGGTCAAAAAATGTGCCTGGGGGGAAGAATTTTTCTGGTTGGCACGACCAAATTATGGAATTCTCTTCCTATGAGGTTGAAACAAGAAACACATCTGTTGGCTTTTAGGAAGGCTTTGAAGACATGGCTGTTCAGTCTCTAAGGTGCCTTTGAACCATCTAGTTTAATCCTGTTTTTGATGAGCAAGCGCCTTGACACCCATGGGTTAATGTTTCGCGCTCTATAAATCTCCTTTTCATTTCATTTCATTAGTCCAGAGAAATTGTTGGTCTTTTTTAAAAACCTTTTAGGAAATTCTACCTGGGAAAGCTAACTGAAAAAACACATTTTGGTTCGGTCTGGGTGGCCTTTTTTTTCTATCCCTTCTGCTAAATGAACTCTGATCATAGGGTTTCCTAATTTACAGGTTCTCTCTGTTCGCACAGTAATAAAACAGCCAAAGTCACCATAAAAGTTGCTTAAGTAATCTGTAATGAACTCTAAAAAAGATCCAGTGGACTCACATTTTCTGTACATGCCAGCAGTGAATCAAAGTAGGTCGATACAGTCCCCTATTATCCAGGGTCTAAACATTGCCCTTGTTGCACCACTTGTTATAGAAGGATGTGTGTGACCACTTTGCTATTTAAATATAATTTAATCCCCAGGGGTGAATGATACTACCTATGGCTTGAAACTCTGTGAGCCCTGTACTTTGAAATTGAGCCGTTTTTCATGCACATTACCACAATTAATGTTTTTTGGACTATTTGTCAATCCAAAAATAACAATAATCTTGATTGAGACCACAGCGGGTTAGTGCTTCCTTTTACCACTCTGCATGGTTGAGGCATGGTTACATTATCAGTTCACACTTCTAACTACATACCATCCAAAAAGTAGTACTGTATTTATGCAGTAGGTTTTGATGAGAGATTTCCAGCTGCAAACTTTACCAGAATCACTGGGATCCGTGATGCAACCACATCATGTGTTAAATACACCACGACATAGCAGTAAGTATGCCACAGGTTGCATATTAAATTATTCTCTTCGAGCTGTGAGCACCACTTGCCATATGGTGATCATAATCTGCCTCCAGCCTTATTGATGACGTGGTGCTATCACCTCATATTATCAGCCTATCACGGGTTGGAGTAACTGACATATAGAGACTCAGAAATACTTCTGCACAATAAGATCCCTCAAGTTGCATTATGTCCCATATGCTAACCCCATACATTTTCCTTATGACATGTGGTCTTTATCTTTGTAATCTTCCTTTCAAAGTGAAAATATGCCCATTGTAAAGTATTATTTATAATAAAGTTCTGGGGGTCGTTGAAGCTGGTACAATGCGGAGAATGTAGGTTCCCAACAGGCTAATGACCTGAACCTGCTGTCACTCGCTGTCTAGGGCATGGACGCCTTGCCCCCCGTCCATCTCTGGGATCACACCTGTAGCAGAGTTCTTCTAATGGTGGAGTGCTGTTGAGCTGCATCAGAGGTTCTTCTGGTAAGCCGCTGACTCCTGAAGAGCTGCTATATCACATCTTTTTCAGCTTGCAAGGACTTTAGAGTGCAGCTGCTGTGCAGGTGACACCACGGCACATTTATGCTTCACACTCATCACTGCTTCTGATAACAGCCTGTTCATCGCCACTCCTGATAACAGCTCTGCTCTACCTAATGCACAGACTAATAAAAAGAAGATTAACCCTACCAGCTGCCTCCTTTATCTGGCTGGTTCCATTCACTACACTAATCAGGGAGCCAGGTGTTGTTGTTGAGTGAGGCACTAGCAGATGACGTAGGGTAGTCCTGTGGTGGCAGTGAACTTAGATGTAGCAATTAGCAGTTAGATGTGGCGGCATTAAAACTCAAGAGAGATATATGCATTGGTGGGATACAATTTGGGTAAAAGAGGAACTCAGCAAAAAGCTATCACTCTATCTCTGGCTTTATGGGAAGAAATATACACAAGTGGTACTATTGGATTAATATTGTACCTTTGCTCCTGGAATTGCTGAGTATCGACAAAGTCAGTTTTCTCTTTAATCTTGACCTTTGTGAAAGACCTAGAAAAACATTGTATGAGTAATGAGACTCTTTAAACCTCAACTGCTACATCTTTTTGCACACCCACCCCTAAGCATTATGTTACCAATGGCCCGCCATTTTTGAGTGAAGTTAGTTGGCAGTTCGAAGCCTCACAGAAACTCAGTGGGGACTTTACTCTGAGCATGAAAAAATAAGTCAGCATCAGGACCCTACCTATTATCCGTCACTCACAAGCTTGGTCTCAACTGTAAAACGCCTGAAGGAAAAAAATAAATGCTCCCCCCGAAAAGGCAGAAAAGACAAGGTAGTCGCATTAATCTCCCACTGATTCTTTCTTAAGCATGCGCTTTGCACATATTACCAACAGTCCTGTGAGACCCTCAATCTGTTCAGATAATGTCTCAGGCTCTGGCCATATGGCAGTTGCTAATGAATTTACAAAAGTATGTTGCCAGTTATTTCAGCATTAATGATAAGCAGCATTAATGATAAGCAGCATCTGTATCAGAATCATCATTCAGATAAAAATATAGTGTACGTTGGATATTTTACAGAGCTGGTTGCATCAGAATGCCCTTTATTCTATGTCAGAATATACATTCACAGCTTTGATGTTGGCCCAAACTGAGGCTTTGAACAAAACAAACAGGGTCCTGCTTGTGTTAGCCTTCTGGGATTATCGATAGATAACTACAACAGAGTGCTTATTCCCGGTGGTGGCACAAATAAGGAACATTCCAATAATACGCTCTAGTAATTATTAAGAAGAGGGTACTGCACATCATTCCAAGATCCAGTAGCACTATTGAAGGATCAACAACAATTCAACACCTCCATTAATATCTCCTAATGCTAGAGATACACAGAACAAAACATCAGATCTACTACAGCTTTGAAGAGTCGTCATGCTGAGAATTTAGCAGACACAGTAAAGGTTCATGATAAGAGCCTCCAACACTTGAGATCAGGTGAAGATTTCTATAGCTACAATAGAAGGGCCTCACTCACTTTTAGTCAATATAAATTCCACTAGACCAGAAAGTTTAGCTTGATCAAATCGAAAATTATTTGACCTATGCCATCTTTCAAAGTATGATGCCTGTGTCCCCTGCCAAAAAAAAGAAAAGTGTGGATCCAATGTCATATCCATTCTCAAACACAATTTTACAGAAATTCAGGGAGTAAAAGCATCACAGGAGTATTTAGTGAACATGTTAGATCAAAAGATGGAGGCACTGGATCATACATCAGAGGCAATGGACTAGAAATTAGAAGCTTTTCTAAATTGACTTGCATTGGAGCACACACTTTTTGTATTTGGGGGTTGAAAGATGCAAATGAATGCCTGGATTAACCGATTGTTTAGCAACCCGTTAGCAATTAAAGCTAAGCAAGAAGACCTTGAGAACAGGTCAACATAATGATCTTTGATTGGTGGGAATAATGAAACATAGAGATGAGAGCGAAAATAATGGTGATATCATCAAGATGATTAAGAAGGTGATCTATGATAATGTACTTCCCAGATTTCAAGATGATGTAACTATCACACATGCATGTAGAGTCCCTTTTCAATCTCCGAAGTCTAACCCAGTTCCAGAAAAAATGTGGTTATTTTTTCAGATCTCAGAGTAAAAGAAAAAGTTCTCTCTAAGGCTATGGAATAAAATGGTAATAACTAAAAAACATTTGTTTGATTTGAAACATTTATATAATATCACCAAGAGTAGTTTGGGATAAAAACAGAATATTTCACAGTTCAAATGTGAAAATGTCCAGGCTATGCTCACCCAACAGGACAAGCACAAGGTTTTGTTTGGAGGAGATTCCACACTTTTAGTGATTCCATACCATCAATGGAATTCATGTAAGAACTTTAAAACATGAATACTAGAAGTACCCTATACTGTACATGGATGAGCTGACCTAAATGCTGAACTGGGGCTGAGTTCATAAAGTTGTTGAATATGCATATTCTATAAAAAAGAATATAATGATACTTTGTTATCTACTAGTGCTTAATTGATGATAATTCATGATCATACATCATTTTGCTGGGGGCTTGCTCTTATTCCTGGAAAATGTTGGCATGTCTCTTACATTCTAGTGCATCTCCAAGTCTTAATATTAGAGAGTATGGGTCAGACTGTTTTCAAGCACAGTCTGGCTCCCAAGGATAGAGGGAAAAGTTTGGTTCTAAGGGGATGAGGACAGAAAGGTGAAATGATGTAGAGTGAATTTATTTGAAACATTTCAAATGCATGCGTTACGATAGTTGGCATCAATTCTTTATCAGCGGCATACAAAGGTTTGTTAACTGCAGATGCCTACATTTCTTGAATTTAAGTTAATACGTTTAAATGTGAACGGCCACCGATGTGTAAGAAACATAATGCAGTGATGTCTTTTTTAAAATTCTTAAGCCTTCTAATAATCTTTTTCCACAAGACGCATTTTCAAACCAGGAAATAAGATTTCTATCAATGTATTTGGATTGGGGACAGACTTTCTCTTCTGTTTCTGCTCGACACCAAAGAATAGCAATTTTGTTTCAAAGCAGTTTTTCCAGAATGATTAAATCCTTTCAACAAGATCAAGAAGGCAGGTGGTGCTTGATGAGATGGTCATTGGCTCTGAATTCCTGAAGTTATTTCGTTTTATGGAGCAATTACTGACGATGTGTGAGCTTTACAGGACCTCACCTGGTAGTCTGCTGCCTGCATAAAATAAATAATACTAGGGGGCTGATTAATAGGCCACTTGGAAGGCTCCGACTATCGTCTTTCGAGCCACATCGTTATGGGCACCTCGGTGTACTTTCTGACCGCCTAATTAAAATATAGGCGGTCGGAAAATACACTGGCCAGTCATTCCACCCTTGAGATTACAATGCATGGTTTCCGACATGGTTTCCATGACGGCCTGTGCGACACAGAAACCTTTTCGGAAAGCGTGTTTGGGGGTCCACAGCAGGGACCCCTTTGGTGCACGCCCTCCAGTTGGAGGCTGAGTTGATCCCTGCACTTTGTGGCAGGCACTTTGAGGTGCATGCTACGGGGAGCAGGGATGAACCGCACCTCTCATTTCATGGGAGCATGCATTAAGGCCAGTTTATGGCCGTAATGCATGCTCTCATTGTGAAATGTAGGAATGTGACATCGAAATCAGGCCCTTGATGTTGGAAACTGGGTTACTGGTTGAGGGGGTTGAAACTGTACTCAAGCAGCAACTACAATCTGTGTCAGGGTCAAACACAAGTAAAACCAAAATTAAACTGTGCTTAACCCTCTGGTAGCTTGGCACAAACGCAGTAAGGCTTAACTTAGAAGCAATGTGTAAAACATTTATGCAGCACTTCAAACAGTAATAAATGTGAAAATACAACAGGAAAAATCCCACACCAATTTAGAAAAACAAAGCGAAATGTAATACATTTTTTGACCAAAACAACAAGAATCTAATCAATAGAACCAGAGATATGCAATTTTAAACATTTCAGGTAAGTAATGTGCCTAAAAGCAGAAAGCACCACTCATGATTATCTGGTTGTGTGAAATAGGGTGAAAGTCACAAGTCCAGGGCAACCATGAGGGCAAATGAGGCAGAAACAAGGAGCTGGTTAGGCCCGCTGAAAGAGTTATATTCAAAGTCCAGAATGAAGAGTTCCGTCTGTGGTTAAACAGGGCCATGAGGAGTAGGGAGAGTGTCATGGTTGTTAATGTAACACAAAGAGCAGGCCGGGCATCGCGACGGTCATCACTGCAATGCGAAGATCCTGTCGGATGTTGCGGACAGTTGCTGCTGGAGCTTCAGATTGGCGGTCACCACCAGAGGTCAAAGCTGTAGCACAAAGTGCAGATCCTGTGTTGCTAGGTATCGCTGGGGGTCGCTGTGACTCAAAGAGTTGAGTTCCACAGAGCTTCTGGAGCTTAATATGTCTCTGTAGCTCAGAACAGGAGATCAGTCAGCTGACGCTTAGCATCACTTCAGCCTGAGAGGAAGGGTGCAGGTTCATACTTCCTTCTCAGAAAGCAGGTCAGTGGCGCAGCAGAGTTGCAGGGCAGTAAAGTAGCACTACTTCTGGCAGCAATGAAACACAACAGTCATTTTTCTGTAGTATCCACAGGTCCAGGAGTGCAATCAAGAGTTGGGGCTGAGGGTCCACTATTTATACTTGATGGCCACTTTGAATTCAGAGACGTTTCTAGAGAATTCCGTTTGAAGTCCTTGAAGTCTATTGCCTCCTCTGCCCTGGCTCCTAGCTGTCTACATGAACAATGCAGTCTGTTGTGTGAAGGGAGGGCACAACCTATTCAGTTGCAAGTGGGGCTGTGCCAAGCTCCGCCCCCTTCATGCCAGTTGTTGGGTCATCGAGGCACACCTACACCCTCAATTGTGTGTCTGTCTAGGTGGAATTAACAAGTTTCAACTGTCAACTACCCCCAATCATGTGGCCCACAACAGGCTGCAGGCCTTCAATCCTTATGGCAGGAAAATCCCAACTTCCTAAAAGCTGTCTTTCAAATATGGGGGTGACCCTGCTAAGGGAATAGGGGGCGGAATCAATAAAACAAATTATACAACAATAAGACCTCTTATACTATACCATAGACGTATATGTTATTTTTGTGGACCGTACAGCCTATATACATCCAGACATGCAATTTTCAACCTTATTTGCTGTCTATATGTATTCCCTCACCTTCCTCTCTGTCCTTTTATCTTTGTGTGTTACAGTGTATCACTCATCTCAATCCAAGTAGGCATACACATATATAAAACAAATATTATTATCATTATGTTTTGATATGCTCAATTTGTATGTAACTGAGAAGTCAATAAATGTATGTTTTAACTGTTCTATGTGTTAAAGGTATACATGATATATGTTTATACATTTTAAAAGTCTATTTGCACTAAAAAAATATCTTTAAAAACCTATTATTTGTTTTACATATGTTTATGCCTAATTGGATTGAGATTAGTGATACACAGTAACACACAAAGATAAAAGGACAGAGAATAAGGGGTTGGAATACATATAGACAGCAAATGAGGACATACATTGCATGTCTGGATGTATATAGGCTATACGGTCCACAAGAATAACATATACATCTATGGTAGAGGGGGTATTATTGTTGTATAATTAACTTTCTAAAAGAGGCATTTTCAAAATTGTAACTTAAAATTTGACTTTACCATTAAAGGAGGATTTATATTACAATGTTTCAGACACCAAACATGAAATGTTTGCCTGTTACTAATCAAAAGGCAGTGCTTATTACATGTAAGAATGCAATCAATGTTATCTTATTGGAGAGGTAGGCCTTTCAATAGTGAAAAAGAATTTAAATAGATTTGTACTATAAGGACATAAGTACATGTCCAACTTTTGGAATACACTGCACCCTGCCCTATAGGCTGCTTAGGGCCTACCCTAGGGGTTATGTATGTGTATTAAAAAGGATGATTTAGGCCTAGCAGGAGTTTTATTTTACCAGGGTGAAATGGCAGTTTAAAACTGCACACACGGGCTGCAATGGCAAGCCTGAGACATATTTAAAAGGCTACTTAATTGGGTGGCACAATTAGTGCCGCAGGCCCACTAGTAGCATTTCATTTACATGTCCTGGTACATTTAGTACAATTTTACTAGGACTTACAAGTTAATTAAATGTGCCAAATGGGTATAAGCCAATTTCTCTATGTTTAAAGGCGAGAGCACAAGCACTTTCGCACTGATTAGCACTGGTAAAGTGTGCATAGTCCCATGGGGTATTTTGATTGTTGACCACGGTTGCTTTTAAAAAGATACTCCACTTGTGTTACCACATGTTTAAATCTGTTTGTGACTGTTTTCATTAATCCTTACAGGAGCACATTGAACTTTGCCCTCGTTTTCAGACCATTCAGCTGATATTTTATCATTCAAACTGTATTACACTAAAATGTACCATGTTCAATTTTAATATTTTACAAATCTCCATGATTCAACCAAAATATTATCATTAGTTTGACCATGCAATTTCATGTTTTTCAAGGAAATATTAATTGCGCTGATTGAAAATATGGCTGAGATACTTTCAAAACTGCAATTTGAGGAAAGCTACTTGCATTATGTGCTAGTATAAAAGCTAAAGGGAACCAAATTAGGTTCAATTTACAATGTAGATGCATGGTTGGCTCTAAAAGATTTTTTCTCTAGTAAGAGATGATCAATTTGAAACTGTAGGACAATGAGTTTGTGAAGAAACAAGAGAATTTGTAGATTTCTGGCACAGTCTGTTCTTAAAAATCAGGCCAACAATTTGATTGATAGTGTTCTAAATACTGGACCTTTCTGCACCTGATGAGACTAGAATAAGCCAATTGTAAGGCACTTCAGTGATACTGAATTCTATGTTTCCTGTTAAAAGTTGTAATTCAGTTGCATCAATGGTTTATGCTAAACTTGAGGTGTGTATGATTTTCCTACCAAGTGGTATACACCCTAGTCCACTGTTTGCCTCCAGTTTTAACAGCTTTACCCAACAATATGCTAAGAGGTGGTCTGGTTCAACCTTCACTCAGGAAGGACATTGATTGGTTTTACTGAAATCAAATAAGTATACGACATTAACCTAGTACTTACTTGAAATTAACATTTCAACTAACTGCATCCTAAAATTCTCAGGACAGCTCATTCATAATGATCAGATCAAGTTTATTCACAGTAGGTATTTGCATTCAGACACATATTTTCTGACAGAGACAACTGATATGTTCTCAACTTTGAAAATTCATGCATTTGTCATCATAGTTGATGTCGAGATAGTATTCATTTTCAAGGGCTGGATATTTTTGCGTGCATAGCAGAATTCCATTGTACCCATTGAGCTTTTTGAGGTGACAGCCACCTTCTATCCGAATTCACACAACTGTTAATATTATAAATGGTAGTTCAATTGGTAAAATCCATTTACTAGGAGGCAACTTTTGAAATATTCACAGTTTATTTCCACCATAGCAATTGATCTCTTCTCCTAAAACAGTACTTTTGGGATTACCCAAAGAGCTCACCACTTCCAGATTGACCAAAGTATTAGACGTAGTCTCCTTAGCAATGCTATTAGCTCATTACATTATAACCACCAACCAGAAGCTAGATTTAGCACGAGCTCCCATGTCTGAAGGTCATTAAAAAAGAATTTTATTTTTTAGTAAACTGTTGTCATAATCTTATTTTTTCAAAGAAAAGATGTAAAATTTTTGGAATGGATATCCATTTTTTTTTTAGATACTAACTTGACTAATACTTTAGTTCAATTTTGATATTGTGGTATAGAAAGATTTTTTTCCCGATTATTTACTATGAATATTGATGCAGAAAATTCGAATTTATGTATTCGTGTATAGGGTTTGCTCTGAAAAACATTGTTGTGTTTGACACACAGTACAATATTTTTGTACCATACTGTATTCATAGACAAGCATTTGAACGAAAAAACATGGGAAGGTATCATTTAGAATAATGAACCAGGGAGCTATTGAAGCTGGTACACTTTCTCAAGTACCAGTAGCACAGCAATTCCAGTTTATTTTACACCAGATCTTTGGTTTTTAGAAGGAATAGCACAGTTTTATTGTTTATGGAGATCTAGATATTGGGATGCAATGTTGTACACACATGGAGTAATTATTGAAAAAATAGCAGTTTCCCCAATCTTTAGGTATCTTAATGTGGACCAGCGTTTTTAGGTTAAAAAAACAATAGATATCCATAATTCAGCAATCACTACTCATTTGAGATGTTATATACAATATTATGACTGTTTAGAAGTATCATAAGTGGCACATATTTAGCATTGAAGAAATATGACAAAGAAGCTGGGGCCATGAGATACACTCCTAGAACGTTCAGGTATTTTGAAGAAGGGACCAAATGTTACCCCTGTAACTACATTTAATGGAAGGACCTGACTTGTCTTCCCCTCATTTTCACATAGGTCTTTCTATTAACTATCACAAATATGTCAAGGTACATGTATTGGTGAAGGGATGTGGACTGGACCAGGAAGTTTGGGACAGAGTTCTAGGTCATGATTCCGAGTAGGTCTGAGAAAAATTTTGAAATACATTTTACACTGTGCTTAATTTGTAAAATATTAAGCCCAGCTCAAATTAAGCACTGGTTTTACACAACATTGTGTCAAAAATATGCAACTGTTTATGAAGTGTGGCTTGCAGGCATCACATCCAACTTTTTTTTTTAAAACTACCTCAAGCGGAAAACTGGTTTGAGCAGAAAATGCCTATTGTCTGAGGTTTTACTGTTCATGCAAAATTGTTTCTAATTAAACCTTTATCCTGAGATGAAAATTAGGCAAAATTGTGTAATGCGAAAGTTAAAGAAATTTCAAATATTGTGCCTAACGTGAAAGTCACAAACCTTGCTAGATTTCTTTTGAGAAACTTACATTTCACCTGAGACTAGTAACTGTCAATAAGCAGTACTTCTATAATGTCTGATTGGGTAGATTTTGTATTTTGACATGGATTCAAACAAACGCAATTTGAAATCCCTGAGCACTTTTTTTTGTGATGGACAGAATCTTACGAGATAAGTATTATTTAAAGAATCCTTGCAGTGGATAGTAAGCAAGGTATAAGCCAATAGCTCACATGAATCTCGGAATCCAATATTGAGTTCTTCAATAGTTGTATTAGAAATCCATGTTTGGAGAATATGTGATGGCATTATAGATTCATTTACGAACAGTGTAATGACCAATGGAATGGAGAGTTACAACATTATTTATTTTATGCTTCAGGCATCAGGTTTGGAGTATTTTGGACATACTATTTTAATGAAAATAGTATCTGTGCCTTGAGACCCTCATGGGTGAGTAGGGCGTTTACAATTCCCCAGATTGATTTATGAAACTGTTAATAACAAAGGTGGGATGATCTCATACTGAGGCATTGATATTCTGTTGTATTGTCACACCCTGAGCATGATTTGCCTTTAGGGAGACAATTCTGTAATACCAGAGAGTATCTTCTAATTATCAGTGTTTGCAATATAAGGTGGGATGTAGGTCATTTTTACTCTAATTATGGCCAATTTGTAACCACAATCAGCAATGGATAGGAGGACACAATTATTTGTTTAGCACCTTTTGAGGGTCGAACCTCTTCCTTTCAATCATTGAAGTACTTCTAAATAGAGTCTGTGTTTCAGGAGGGCAGCAACTTCATTGATGAGTGTCAACCTTCTTTACATTTACTTTGTAAGTCATGTGCTACAGCATTGATCTCAAAATCAATCAATCAGGGTTTTGTAAAGTGCGGCTACTCATCCGTAAGGATCTCAAGGCGCTGAGGGGGGATCTCTGTATTTTATAAATGTCTACCGTTCCATGATATTATATTGGGATGATATGTAATATACTATGATGGACATAACTGATATTGCAAAGGATATGATTGCATTAGTTTCTGTCTTTGTTTAGTTATCACCATTTGTTCGGCTCATAAGGATGTCCCAGTGGTTGCCAATTTACTGCTAGCTACTACACTGCTGATGCAATTGCCTGTGGACTGTACTTTGCAGCCACATGCCTATTATGCAAGAGAATGTCAATGCGTTTCAGCTACTCTGTAATTATTATGATTATTCCTTGTTTCTCAGAACAGTGTATGATGACCTGGAGCATATTCTACTTGTATTTATGATTAATGGTTTCACAGTACGGATAGGTGTTGAGATATGTGTGATGCAGAGGTCTGTTTTTTCACAGGTGCTGAAAAACCCTTCAGCTGTAGTCAGGTCAGACTATTGCTAACATAAGGGATATTGTCTGCCATCCAATAATGGTTTTGGGTGTTTTATGCCTACATCCTCTCTGCTCTCATTCCCTCTCACTTTGATAACTGGAAAATGCAAAAATTATACATGACTTGACATCTATAGTGAAATTATGTGTACGTTAAGAGCATCCTTTCTTTTTCCTTTTCAATTGCTTTCTATATGTGGAATTGTGTTTACTATTTAAAATGGTGAGGTTTTAGCTGCTGTTGAGGAATCTAAACATTTAAAACTTCAACCAAAACAAACTATCACTTCAACTCTATTGCATCCAAAATAACAAATAGATGTAATAATATTTTCTGCAAAAAGTCCAAACCACGTTTATCATTGAAATCTAGTTTTCCTACTTCATGATAGTCTGCTCTTTTATCCTTGCCACAATCTCACCCTCAGCCTCGGTTGTTATTAGTTTTCTCTTACCTCAGTTTTTAGCAACTACCCAACTAGTAGTTCTTAAAAACACTAAGGTGCCGATCACGATCCGGTAAAAAATTCCCCCGTGCGACTCGTATCGGGTCTTTTTACCGTACGAATCGTACAAGTGCCGTACGAACTGGCAATCACGATTCGCATGGTAAAAAGTCCATACGAACCGCACTGGGAATCATTCCCCACACGTCCTCGGGTCGGAAAATGTGTCCGACACGTCCTCGGACGATTTACCTTACAAACGTGAAAAGCCAAGTCCGACCGAGGAATCACGATCCATCCCGTGCGTCCGAGGTTACAACCGTATGGAAAAAACACCGTCCGCACCGAACTCCTACAGCAACCATGGAGACATGTGCCCGCATACGCGCCCAACACTCCCCCCAGCCCCCGTACGTCCGACACGTACCCCCCGTATATGTATACCCCCACCCGTCTATGTACACCCCAGTACGTTCCAGTCGTACCCCCACCCCAGTACGTGTCGTACCACCGTCAATGTACACCCCCCCACCCCTGTACGTGTCGTACCACCGTCTATGTACACCCCAGTACGTTCCAGTCGTACCCCCACCCCAGTACGTGTCGTACCACCGTGAACCTACACCCCAGTACGTTCGAGCCCCACCCCCACCCCAGTACGTGTCATAGCCCCGTCTACCCACACCCCAGTACGTTCCAGTCGTACCCCCACCCCAGTACGTGTCGTACCACCGTCAATGTACACCCCCCACCCCTGTACGTGTCGTACCACCGTCTATGTACACCCCAGTACGTTCCAGTCGTACCCCCACCCCAGTACGTGTCGTACCACCGTGTACCTACACCCCAGTACGTTCGAGCCACACCCCCACCCCAGTACGTGTCATACCCCCCGTATACCTACACCCCAGTACGTTCCAGTCGTACCCCCACCCCAGTACGTGTCGTACCACCGTGAACCTACACCCCAGTACGTTCGAGCCCCACCCCCACCCCAGTACGTGTCATAGCCCCGTCTACCCACACCCCAGTACGTTCCAATCGTACCCCCACCCCAGTACGTGTCGTACCACCGTCAATGTACACCCCCCCACCCCTGTACGTGTCGTACCACCGTCTATGTACACCCCAGTACGTTCCAGTCGTACCCCCACCCCAGTACGTGTCGTACCACCGTGTACCTACACCCCAGTACGTTCGAGCCACACCCCCACCCCAGTACGTGTCATACCCCCCGTGTACCTACACCCCAGTACGTTCCAGTCGTACCCCCACCCCAGTACGTGTCGTACCACCGTGAACCTACACCCCAGTACGTTCGAGCCCCACCCCCACCCCAGTACGTGTCATACCCCCCGTGTACCCACACCCCAGTACGTTCCAGTCGTACCCCCACCCCAGTACGTGTCGTACCACCGTCAATGTACACCCCCCCACCCCTGTACGTGTCGTACCACTGTCTATGTACACCCCAGTACGTTCCAGTCGTACCCCCACCCCAGTACGTGTCGTACCACCGTGAACCTACACCCCAGTACGTTCGAGCCCCACCCCCACCCCAGTACGTGTCATAGCCCCGTCTACCCACACCCCAGTACGTTCCAGTCGTACCCCCACCCCAGTACGTGTCGTACCACCGTCAATGTACACCCCCCCACCCCTGTACGTGTCGTACCACCGTCTATGTACACCCCAGTACGTTCCAGTCGTACCCCCACCCCAGTACGTGTCGTACCACCGTGTACCTACACCCCAGTACGTTCGAGCCACACCCCCACCCCAGTACGTGTCATACCCCCCGTGTACCTACACCCCAGTACGTTCCAGTCGTACCCCCACCCCAGTACGTGTCGTACCACCGTGAACCTACACCCCAGTATGCTCGAGCCCCACCCCCACCCCAGTACGTGTCATACCCCCCGTGTACCCACACCCCAGTACGTTCCAGTCGTACCCCCACCCCTGGACGTGTCGTACCACCGTCAATGTACACCCCCCCACCCCTGTACGTGTCGTACCACCGTCTATGTACACCCCAGTACGTTCCAGTCGTACCCCCACGACAGTACGTGTCGTACCACCGTGAACCTACACCCCAGTACGTTCGAGCCCCACCCCCACCCCAGTACGTGTCATACCCCCCGTGTACCCACACCCCAGTACGTTCCAGTCGTACCCCCACCCCAGTACGTGTCGTACCACCGTCAATGTACACCCCCCCACCCCTGTACGTGTTGTACCACCGTCTATGTACACCCCAGTACGTTCCAGTCGTACCCCCACCCCAGTACGTGTTGTACCACCGTGTACCTACACCCCAGTACGTTCGAGCCACACCCCCACCCTAGTACGTGTCATACCCCCCGTGTACCTACACCCCAGTACGTTCCAGTCGTACCCCCACCCCAGTACGTGTCGTACCCCCGTGTACCTACACCCCAGTACGTTCGAGCCCCACCCCCACCCCAGTACGTGTCATACCCCCCGTGTACCTACACCCCAGTACGTTCCAGTCGTACCCCCACCCCTGGACGTGTCGTACCACCGTGAACCTACACCCCAGTACGTTCGAGTCGTACCCCCACCCCAGTACGTGTCGTACCACCGTGAACCTACACCCCAGTACGTTCGAGCCCCACCCCCACCCCCACCCCAGTACGTGTCATAGCCCCGTCTACCCACACCCCAGTACGTTCCAGTCGTACCCCCACCCCAGTACGTGTCGTACCACCGTCAATGTACACCCCCCCACCCCTGTACGTGTCGTACCACCGTCTATGTACACCCCAGTACGTTCCAGTCGTACCCCCACCCCAGTACGTGTCGTACCACCGTGTACCTACACCCCAGTACGTTCGAGCCACACCCCCACCCCAGTACGTGTCATACCCCCGTGTACCTACACCCCAGTACGTTCCAGTCGTACCCCCACCCCAGTACGTGTCGTACCACCGTGAACCTACACCCCAGTACGTTCGAGCCCCACCCCCACCCCAGTACGTGTCATACCCCCCGTGTACCCACACCCCAGTACGTTCCAGTCGTACCCCCACCCCAGTACGTGTCGTACCACCGTCAATGTACACCCCCCCACCCCTGTACGTGTCGTACCACCGTCTATGTACACCCCAGTACGTTCCAGTCGTACCCCCACCCCAGTACGTGTCGTACCACCGTGTACCTACACCCCAGTACGTTCGAGCCACACCCCCACCCCAGTACGTGTCATACCCCCCGTGTACCTACACCCCAGTACGTTCCAGTCGTACCCCCACCCCAGTACGTGTCGTACCACCGTGAACCTACACCCCAGTACGTTCGAGCCCCACCCCCACCCCAGTACGTGTCATACCCCCCGTGTACCCACACCCCAGTACGTCCCAGTCGTACCCCCACCCCAGTACGTGTCGTACCACCGTCAATGTACACCCCCCCACCCCTGTACGTGTCGTACCACCGTCTATGTACACCCCAGTACGTTCCAGTCGTACCCCCACCCCAGTACGTGTCGTACCACCGTGAACCTACACCCCAGTACGTTCGAGCCCCACCCCCACCCCAGTACGTGTCATAACCCCGTCTACCCACACCCCAGTACGTTCCAGTCGTACCCCCACCCCAGTACGTGTCGTACCACCGTCAATGTACACCCCCCCACCCCTGTACGTGTCGTACCACCGTCTATGTACACCCCAGTACGTTCCAGTCGTTTCCCCACCCCAGTACGTGTCGTACCACCGTGTACCTACACCCCAGTACGTTCGAGCCACACCCCCACCCCAGTACGTGTCATACCCCCCGTGTACCTACACCCCAGTACGTTCCAGTCGTACCCCCACCCCAGTACGTGTCGTACCACCGTGAACCTACACCCCAGTACGTTCGAGCCCCACCCCCACCCCAGTACGTGTCATACCCCCCGTGTACCCACACCCCAGTACGTTCCAGTCGTACCCCCACCCCTGGACGTGTCGTACCACCGTCAATGTACACCCCCCCACCCCTGTACGTGTCGTACCACCGTCTATGTACACCCCAGTACGTTCCAGTCGTACCCCCACCCCAGTACGTGTCGTACCACCGTGAACCTACACCCCAGTACGTTCGAGCCCCACCCCAGTACGTGTCATACCCCCCGTGTACCCACACCCCAGTACGTTTCAGTCGTACCCCCACCCCAGTACGTGTCGTACCACCGTCAATGTACACCCCCCCACCCCTGTACGTGTCGTACCACCGTCTATGTACACCCCAGTACGTTCCAGTCGTACCCCCACCCCAGTACGTGTCGTACCACCGTGTACCTACACCCCAGTACGTTCGAGCCACACCCCCACCCCAGTACGTGTCATACCCCCCGTGTACCTACACCCCAGTACGTTCCAGTCGTACCCCCACCCCAGTACGTGTCGTACCCCCCGTGTACCTACACCCCAGTACGTTCGAGCCCCACCCCCACCCCAGTACGTGTCATACCCCCGTGTACCTACACCCCAGTACGTTCCAGTCGTACCCCCACCCCTGGACGTGTCGTACCACCGTGAACCTACACCCCAGTACGTTCGAGTCGTACCCCCACCCCAGTACATGTCGTACCACCGTGAACCTACACCCCAGTACGTTCGAGCCACACCCCCACCCCAGTACGTGTCATACCCCCCGTGTACCTACACCCCAGTACGTTCGAGCCACACCCCCACCCCAGTACGTGTCATACCCCCGTGTACCTACACCCCAGTACGTTCCTGGCGCACCCCCAACACAACCTCCTAAGTACGGAGCGCACCCCATGCCCCAACATCACAACCGCATGTAAGAGTCGTACAAAGCCACACACAAGGACATAATCGTACAACCAAATGGCCCATGTACACACCGTACACACGCTCAAAACGCACGTACACAACAAGGACAAAACAAAACAACACAAGAATACACCATTCGAAAGGCACACAGCCACTAAACATGGCCAACAACCACTAAAATAACACAATCACTGACCTGCAACTGTCAAAAACAAACAGAGGCCCAATACACCACCACTCCTTATAACACACCCACCCAAAATTCAAACACTGCCACACCCACCCATGGACCAATAAAAAGGGCCCACACACACAAACCATGAGCCTTTGCAACAGACTCACTGCTGCCAGACACCACAGTACCAGACTACAAGCTACACCACACCTTACACTTGCACACCTTCACACGACCACCCTCACAAACACCCTCTCATCACATTCACACACACACACAACCATCCACACCCCCCCCCAACATCCACACACCCCCCACACCCACACCATCCCCACCCACACCCCTCACCATGCCCACTACCAAGAATCCAAAGTTCAGTCACCGAGAGTTGGAGGTCCTTGTTGATCAAATCCTCAGAGTTGAGCCACAGATCTTTGGAACATTGGTCAGAAGCACCAGCCAGGCAGCCAAAACAGCCATGTGGCAGACCATCGTCGATGCTGTGAATGCCGTTGCGGACACCAGGAGGACCAAGCAGGATTGCCAGAACAGGTGGTACGATCTGCGGAGGAGGGTCAGAGCCAAGAGGCAGGAGGAACACGACCAGGCCAACGCCACCGGAGGAGGGACCTCCCGCAGACCCGTACAGTACCATCCCTGGGAGGAGAGGGTGATGGCCATACTGCCGGTGGAGGCAGTTGAAGGAGTAGAAGGACTCCGAGACCCGGGTGAGTACACAAACAACGCACCTCACATGGGGGGAACTGCAACCACAACCAAAATTACTAACAGGCACGCAACCACCACAAGCCATAGCATGACTCAACCACACTCCATGAGCAGGCACATGCCACTGCTGCCACCATGCCCCATGCACCCAGCTGGACAATGTCAAGTCACAGGCCACAGAAGACAACAACACATGACAAGGTAACCCGGATGGCGGGAGGCTGGGCACCAAAAATCACATAGTGCGACTCCAAAGCAGACAACAATGCCCTCTGCCCATATGGCCTAGGTCACAGCCAGACAAACACTGTGTCCCAACACAGGAATGACTTGCCAGCAAATGGCGGACGCCTTGCATCAACACATGGGGGTGAAGGCACTGTTTTGCACATGACAGCAGCTAATGAACAGCCAACATTGTGAAAGAGTGGCAGCACACACCACCACAGCAGCAGCGCACAGACACACAGCTGACAAAATGGGTGCCTGGAGATCAGAAACAAACTCACATCAACAGGCCAAGGGCCACTCAAAGATCTGCCAACAGTGTGTGCCCAGGAAGCTGGGCCAAGGTGACAGAGGGTGACACATGGAGGGAGGGAGAGGGGGACAGAGAGGGAGGGAGAGGGGGACAGAGGGAGGGAGAGGGGGACAGAGATGGAGGGAGAGGGGGACAGAGAGGGAGGGAGAGGGGGACAGAGAGGGAGGGAGACGGACAGAGGGAGGAGGCTGACACACGGAGGGAGGGAGAGGGGGACAGAGAGGGAGGGAGAGGGGGACAGAGAGGGAGGGAGAGGGGGACAGAGAGGTAGGGAGAGGGGGACACAGAGGGAGGGAGAGGGGGACTGAGAGGGAGGGAGAGGGGGACAGAGATGGAGGGAGAGGGGGACAGAGAGGGAGGGAGAGGGGGACAGAGAGGGAGGGAGACACAGGAAGATGGACAGAGGGAGGAGGCTGACACACAGAGGGAGGGAGAGGGGGACAGAGAGGGAGGGAGAGGGGGACAGAGAAGGAGGGAGACACAGGGAGAGCAAATCAGTCCTTTGGTGTGTGGGAATGTCTGCTCGTCAGCAGGTGGACTGCGTGCATGTAGACAAGGGTGGCCAGTGCCAGAACCCCCCCTCTTCATCATGGCAAAACGCAGGGCCATGTCACAACCTGTACACGAGCACAAGGACAGCCACCTGCATCATATAAGTGTGTGGATCCACTCCATGTGCACATGTACAGTGCTACAAGGAAGGCACAAATGCATGGCTCGCCACACATGCACACTCCACTGCTGACTGCAGTCACACTTGACGCAGCAAGTAAGACTGTGCCACACATAGTTAAAGGGGCCAAATTGGTGCCCAAGGGACACACCCATGCACAAGTGCACTGTGAGTGGAATGCAAGACAGATCCTAATTCCAAGAGGAAATGTGCCAACTTTGTAACGGATGAAACATGGATGTTGCATGGACCAAAATTAACATTTTCTCTCTCACACACAGGTCAACGTCGTGCTGCACCCCCCAACACTGGGGGGGAACACTCACAGGACCCGGATCTGCAGGAGACCGATCCCACCGGCAGCGACCACTCTCACCACTCTGCGGACGACCCCGACCGACCTGGCCCCTCTGGTGTCCAACCACCTGCAGCACCTGCGTCAGGTACAACCGTGCCAACCACCACCCCCACTCCTGCCACATCCCAGGAGACACCCAGGATCCCTGCCCCAACACCACAATGCAGCCAGGCTCGCCAGGAGGGACACGGTGTCCCGGGCACCCAGGAGGAGGCAGGCGACAACGCCAATGCCACCCCTCAGGGGTCCCGGAGACCCGATGTTCCCACAAGTGCAGGCCAGACGCAAGTGGGCAGGGGTGGTGGGAGTGGAGGACGGCGGAGGCGCGAGCCTGACCAGTTGGCTGGGGATCCGGTATTTTCCCATGTCCGTAACATCCTGGACTCATACCGGCAGGACACCACGGGCATGGCCCAGGTTGTGTCCGTCCTCGAGGGGATCAAGGTCCAGCAGGCCCAGCAACATGCGGAGCTAATAGCCTGTCTACAGGTACACCAACGGAGGATGGAGGACAGACAGGCTGAGCAAGTGACGGCGTCCCAGGGGATTCACGCTGAACTCCGTCGGATGGCCGACACCATGGCCGACCCTCCCTGTGCCAGAAGGCGGAGAACATCACCACCCACAGGGAGGGATCATGAGGAGGAGGAGGAAACATCCGACGGAGCATCCCAGACGTCGTCACGGCCTGCTGCTGAGGTTCCCCGCAGGAAGCCGGGTCGTCCACGGAAAGGACCGTGAGGGTGGCTGCTACATCACCATCTCCCAGGACACCTGGCCTGGCACCTGGCCCACTGGAGCAACAGCATCACAGCATCAAGAGACATTCTCTGCCACATGGCCCTGCTGGTCACTGGCTGACCAATGTTGACAAAGACTGTGGCATGGACTCTGAGGATTTCCAATGGCAAGGACACCAACTCCCCTACTGAACTTTGGATTCCCTAATCCCGGAAAGCCCCTCACTTTGTCCCCCCCCCCCCCAATAATAAATCACACTATTAAGAGTAGATGCCTGCTGGTAGCATTATTACCTAACATGTGTCTTGTACAGTCTAAACATGCCTGAGTCATCTGTTCACTTCAACCATCCACACCCTGGGGCCTGAGTCTGGCACAGGACACATGGGTCACAGTTTATTAGGCAAGACAGACATGGAGCACCATACACACCCGTGATGGGCACAACCAGCTGAGGGGGTGGCCGAACAACCGTGCTGACAGACACATTGAGTACAGCAACAGTCATGCGCAGAGGTCAGGGATCCTGGCCCGTGTCCTGGGGGGCACCCAGGTATGTGTAGACAGGTGGCAGAACCATGTCCTGCAAGCTTGAGTCCGGTGGATGCAGAGAATGGGGTCATGGACAACGTTGGATGCATGGGGATGGCACATGTCACAATACCCACACAGTCATGGACATCATGCCCAATACACAGTCTCAGCACACACACACAGCTTGCATCTTGCCACTCGACACATTGACACAGAGCCACAATCAGGGAATACCATGCCTGACATGCAGGATGCACCGTGCCAACACACCAGCATTGACTGAGAAGAGGCACCTTGGAGGCATAGGGACACCTTTATTAGTCATGTTTTTGGGATTGCAGAGGCAACTTGAAGTACACATGAACACATCATGTGGAGTAACATGTGGCTCCAACACTGGCACCCCCCTTCTGCAGCACAAATGCGTGATAGCCATGGAACTGGCACACAAGCGTCGGCTAACAGCTAAACACCCACAGCTGCTCACGGAGAGCCTGCCATACACCATACATCCGCTGATGTGGAAGTCCCACGCCATGTCAAGACAATGTTAACCGTATGTGTCCGAGGGCAGTGTCACACACATTGATGCCATCATCACAATCCACTATCCCATCACTGATGACTGACAACCAGGCAGCCCATCTATTCAGGTGTACCCAGCTGCATGTCGTGTCCCATGGGGATGCCACATGTCTGCAGAGGAACCAAACCCCGACCGGGGCAGTGTGCACACATCGTGAACAACTGCCACACCCAATACACCCCAGATGCATCCCTTACCCCATGGAGACTTCCAAACGTGTCCGTGCCTGTAACGCTGAGTCAGCCCACGATGTCATGTCCATGAGGAATAGCAGTGCCACAACAATGCAACCAGCAAACGGCATGCGCAGGTACCTGGGGAAGAGAGACACACAAGAAGTCAGCCACAAAAAGCACAGCCACTTGCATGTGCAGTTACTCGACACATGTATGGATGACAACATGCTAGGTCACAATTATGACTGGGGAAATACTACCATCACTGCCACCATCACTCCAGTGACACACCCACACACACCTCTGACCCACGTGCCATACATGCAGGTGGAGACACACATCACAACGCATGCCACACGGGGACCAATGCGTGCACACTCAGACCCTGGTACTCACCACTAAGCAAAGAAGTCGCGTATGAGCCGAGTCCAGATGTCCTCTTGCGGCTCCACATCCTCCACATCACTAGCCCCATTGCCAAGCCCTTCGTCCTCCACGGGTGGATGGTCCTCGTCATGTTGATTCAGGATGAGTGGCACAGCTCTTTCAACTGCCATGTTGTGCAGCATGCAGCAGACCATGAAGATCTTGCAGACCTTCGCCGGGGCATAAGGGAGTGCACCGCCGGTCTTGTGGAGGCACCGGAATCGGCTCTTCAGCATGCCAAACGTCCTCTCTATCACTCGCCTTGTCCGGCCATGGGCGGTGTTATAGCGGAGCTGGGCCGGCGTGATGGGGTTGCGGAGAGGTGTCAGCAGCCAAGGCATGTTGGGATAGCCAGCGTCCCCTACATGGGAAGCACATGGACATCGTTAGAACTGGTGTAGCGGTCGTGCTGGTCGGCTATACAGAATACAGGACAGACAGACTGTACCCACCAACAACACATGCCCGTTCGTTGCGCAGCTGCATCATCATATCAGGCATCCCGCTACGCCTCATGATGTAGGAATCGTGTGCTGATCCTGGGAAACGAGCACAGACATGTGAAATCACCATATTGGACAGACACACCACAAGGGCATTGATGGAGTGGTAGTGCTTCCGATTGCGGTACGCCACCTCCCGTGCGTGTGGTGGTACCAAACCTACATGTGTCCCATCTATGGACCCAATGACATGGGGCATCCCTCCCAGGGCATAGAATCCACGCTTGACCTCAGTCATCTGTTCAGGGGTTGGGAACTTGATGAAGTCATCCAGGTGAATCAACATGGCCTCCAAGAAATCATGCAGCACACCGCTGAACATGCTCTGGGACATGCCACCAACATGAGCTATGGTATTTTGGAAGGTACCCGTGGCCAGAAAATGTAGGGCAGCCATTACCTTCAGCTGGGGTGTCAGTGCCGTAGGATACCTGTGCTGCGGTTGCAGGTGTGGTTCCAGTCTCGCCGTCAGCTCCAGAATCAACGGTTGGGTGAAGCGGTAGAGCCGGATCCTGTCATTCTCCTGCCTGGTAGCCAAGTCTGGAATTCTTCGGGCAACAGGAGGCGCTCTGCAGTAATTTGGAAGTGACAAGGAAGAGTGAGTGCACTACGAGAACAACTCATGTCTACTGAGCACATGTAAATCTGGCAATACACACATGCCACATAGGGAGTCAGGCATGTGCCACATGCCCAGGACACGTATGGATGCAAGGTGACACTCCTTCCAAGACCCAGCTACACACGGTGATTGAGAACCTCCCCATGCCACGCCATGGAAATAGCTGTGTCCCAGTGCAAGTGCACTGCCCGACGCAAGACAGGAGTGACATACACCCACACATCAGCAGAAGTGTGATGCCGATTGCAAATACTGGTAGCGGAACACTGGAGCCACAGGTCACATGACATTACACTAGTCCAGCCCACACACCTTGCCATGAAGGTGCACATGTCATGACTCACCACACATTCCTTGTGAGTTTGCTGACATGGCCTTGTCACGCTACTCCGTGTCCCATGCATACATGTGCACCTCACATCCGATAACACATGTGGCATGGTGTTGGGAACAGTGTGCAATGACAATCTACACACAGCCACATGTTGGTTGCTGCAACGGCTGCAGCTTTTGAGGGTGCTACAACATCAACCTGATGTAAATCCCGGACACATATATGACATAGTCACATTGTGCACTGTGGGTAGTGACAAGTCATGTGTCATGACCCCTGTACCGGGCATCATGGGACACTTCCGTGTGTTGGTGTCCGTGCCATGCCAGTGACGCTCACCCCAAGTGCGCAGTCCCACATGCACACATGTCAAAGGAGTCAAGGGCATGCCTGGCACACATTGCACCCTCACACAGTACACATGTACACATCTCATCATACATCTGGTGCCTTCTCCACTCAGGAGGCATGTTCCACATCACAGCCTGTGACACCTGTGCCCCACACATGTAGTAATGCACAGACGATGCCTTGATGTCCATTCCTGGACAAGTATGTCCATCCATGGACAAGTATGTCCGCCCTATTCCTACATGTGTGTCGCCTATCACCACAGTGATGTGTAAAAACCGCCGTACTGCTGCTGAGAGGGCCTGTGCATGTTCCCAAATCACTGTGGGAGTGCTGCCGTATGTGTACCCATCGTGATGGCGAGCGTACAGGCATTTGTACGGTCCGTAGCACTACGGGTACGCATACGCGTGCAGACCCATAGTGATAGTGAGCGTAGATGCGTGTGTACGTTCCGTACCACTACGGGTACGCATACGCGTGCAGACCCATAGTGATAGTGAGCGTAGATGCGTGTGTACGGCCCTATCACTATGGGTCTGCACGCGTATGCGTACCCGTAGTGGTACGGACCGTACACACGCATGTACGCTCACTATCACTATGGGTCTGCACGCGTATGCGTACCCGTAGTGGTACGGACTGTACACACGCATCTACGCTCACTATCACTATGGGTCTGCACGCGTATGCGTACCCGTAGTGGTACGGACCGTACACTCGCATGTACGCTCACTATCACTAGGAGTACGCATACGCGTGCAGACCCATAGTGATATAGAGCGTACATGCGTGTGTACGGTCCGTAACACTACGGGTACGCATATGCGTGCAGACCCATAGTGATAGAGAGCGTAGATGCGTGTGTACGGTCCGTACCACTACGGGTACGCATACGCGTGCAGACCCATAGTGATAGTGAGCGTAGATGCGTGTGTACGGCCCTATCACTATGGGTCTGCACGCGTATGCGTACCCGTAGTGGTACGGACCGTACACTCGCATGTACGCTCACTATCACTATGGGTCTGCACGCGTATGCGTACCCGTAGTGGTACGGACCGTACACACGCATGTACGCTCACTATCACTATGGGTCTGCACGCGTATGCGTACTCGTAGTGATAGTGAGCGTACATGCGAGTGTACGGCCCGTACCACTACGAGTACGCATACGCGTGCAGACCCATAGTGATGGAGAGCGTAGGCATGCATGTACGGGCCGTTGCCATGCATTTGGGGTGCCCTAGGGCCCCGAAACGCACCGTACCTGTGTGTGATGCTCCAAATTACATAGGGGACAAGTATTAAGGCCTACATGCATGCTGGTTGTCATGGAGACCAAGTTCAAAATTCGAAATTGTTCTGGAAGGTGCACAGCAGAAGTCAGTTGGAATTCTTCTACTTTGTTGCAATGTGTTTGTGGGGCTGACATCATGCAGGAGAATGAAACCGATAGAGAACCCACAGACTGCTAGGTTTGAAGGGATTGGTGGAAACATAGGATGCAAATGTGAGTGACCAATCACTCTGTACTCCTGTGCATGAGACTGGGCAGAAGGGCACATATAAGGCAGCCAGGTCCCATGAGGGAGCACTTGCCTGCACATCTTTGCATTCGTCGACCCAGCTGCTGCTACTGATTCCCTGGAACCATGTCAAGGGCTGTGGAGAGGACACAGCCATTCACCCTGGAGGAGAACATGGCTCTGCTGGATGTGATCCTCCCACAGTACTCCATGCTGTATGGGCGACCAGGGTATCAGGTGAGTGCATAGGCCACTGCCACAGACTGTCCCTATGTTGTGACTGTGACTTCTGCCATTGCGTCCAGGTGTAACACACATGCCATGTACTGTCGGGGTGGTCCCAGGGGGGGGGGTGCCTGATGTCTCCCAACAGTGCCCTGAGACAGGAGGGGTGGGGGCCTATCACTCACAGCAGTGCCCTGAGACAGGAGGGGTGGGGGCCTATCACTCACAGCAGTGCCCTGAGACAGGAGGGGTGGGGGCCTATCACTCCCAGCAGTGCCCTGAGACAGGAGGGGTGGGGGCCTATCACTCACAGCAGTGCCCTGAGACAGGAGGGGTGGGGGCCTATCACTCACAGCAGTGCCCTGAGACAGGAGGGGTGGGTGTGATGCACAGTGTGAGCCTTGATCATTGATTGTGACATTGCCATCATTCCACCTGTGTACCCACTGTGGCACGTACAGCTTTTTCCCTCACCAGGGGATGATGTCCCTATGACAAAGGTGCAATGCGTTGGCTGCATGACATGCCTTGTTGTAACCAGCTAATTTGTACCCATATGTCTCTCTGTGACATGTGGCTGGTGTATTGATGTGGTGTCACTTGTTCCTCCTCACAGGTAGGCGCCACTGCCAAGGAGCAGATCTGGCTGACCGCCGTCAGTGCCGTGAGGGGTGTGGATGGTTGGAGGCGGAGCCTGCCCCAGGTGAGAAAACGCTGGCAGGATATCCGGTGCTGGACGCGGAGGATTGCACGGCTCCTGCTGGGGGACTCACCTGAGAGCCACAAGAACCGCGGCCGCCGCCGTCTGAGCCACCTCCACAGGCGTGTGCTGCCGGTGGTCTTTCCAGACCTGGAGAGGCGCTTACAGGCGATGCAGCAGCCGGAAGGGGGTAGGTACATGTGTGTTTGTTGTGTGTCTCCGGCATTTGTAAGGGCACAGTAGCATGAATTCACTGGCAGGGTTTAAAGGTGCTGTGCAGATCCTGTTTGCCCCAGTATAGCGCTGTGCCCCTGCCACCCTTCCCCTCCTTGCAATGTGTTCCCTGGTCTGTGTGTAGTCACTCCTTCACAAGGTGATGTAGGCTGGCGCTTTGTCCACGAGAACAATGACTGTAGCATCATGTGTGGGGGTGGTGTGTAACAGGTTGTGGGACCTTGCCTGTGCACTGTCAAGTTCACTGCATGTGGGTTCCATGTCAGTTGGCACTGATGCTGACTCCAGACATGGGAGTTGGTCTCTCATGTGTCATGCCTTACAGCGCGCATGTCCTATGTAGTGGCCTGTGACATGATGTGCATGAGTGTGCGATACACATAGTGCAGGGATGGTGACGTGTGTTGCAGTCATTAACATTCAGTAGCATGTAGTTGCGTGCCCACTACTGTCCCCTGGGGCACCTTTTCCTCAGTGGTGTATGTGTCATCATAAACGTGGACAATCTCAGTGTTAACAGCGTAGGTTGTGCTCTGTGCCATTGTCCCCTGTCACCATGTATATAGACATGCTATTTTGTACAGGTGTCCACTGTGCAGCCTGACCTGATTGTCCTTCTTCATACTCACAGTTGCCAGTGCCTGTGTGTCTTGTTATACTCATCTGAGGATGGGCACTGGTACCTCATTATTTGTACAGGCGCACCTTGGCTGTTTGGCGTACACTCTTGCTTTTTGCCTGCCCCTGTGTGTATCAGCCAGACTATGAGATGTTGGTGCCACCTGTGTCTCAACAATTTGCCTCGTGTAGGGTCTTGTTGGTGCGGGCAATGCCTATGTGTCCAATCCTGATTTCTACTTGTTGGGTCTGGGCAGTGTGTGATGTGTCTGGACACACACGCAATGTGCAGTGACCGAGTCATGTTGGGCATGTTTTCAGCATTACCTATGCAGCATGTGTCTCAAGTTCATGGATATGGTCCCTGGTCATCGGTATTTTCGCCAACGCTGTGTGGTGCAGATGCAGTGCTGGATTGTCCCCAGGGCCTGGGTGCTCTGTCAGACTCCGTTTCCTGTGTTTAGCTATTGTCTCATGCTCTCCATGGTATTTCAGTGGCATGGTGGCTCAACCAACTGTGTGTTTCATGCCCTACATCGGTACCTTGTTTAGTAGATGTTAGGGATCTTCCTTTTCAGGCTATGCAGTGTTACCTATGTCGATTGTACTCATGTGTCTGATGTGTACAGCTGTCTGATTAATTTATGTCTCTCCACCCTGCCCACAGCATCGTCGGGGGACACAGAGGGAGACATGGACACAGGCAAGGCGGAGGGACCGAGCACCAGTGCCAGCCGTGACATCGGGGCTGGCACATCGAGTGGGACAGAGGTGGAGGATAGTGCGGCCGAGGACCTGTCGACTGGCACGTCAGAATACGAAGCTGACAGGTCCGAGGAGGATGTCTCCGAGTGGGCGGTGGCTGCACCAGCAGCTGACAGCGGAACAACACCTCGCACCGCCCCCTCAGTTCCCACCAGCCGCCTCCCACTTGCTCGTGTCCCTTCCCAGCGTGACCGGTCACATTATGTCTCCTTCCTGCCAGGCACCGCACCCCCTGCCCCTGTCTCCACTGCTGCCGCCAATGCAGAGTCTGTGGACATCCAGCGGCAACTGCAGGTTGGTCAGGCTGCGATCCTTAATGTCCTTCATGCCCACGGCAAAACCCTCACCAACATCGAGGCTTTCTTGGAGGGCATTCATTCATCGCAGGCTGACCAACGCAACTTGCTGAGGTCCATCGACTCCACACTGACTGCAGCAGTGGGTCTCCTGCAGCGCGACCTCCCCCCACCTACCCCTGCCCCATCCACACTTCCCACTCCCATGCCTGTCCCACGTACACCCAGACGTCGGCATGCACCCACATCAACGGACACGGGCACCACACCAGCAGGGAAGGTCCACCGCACTCCTCCTGACACGCACACACAGGGTGAGGTAGGCACACCCACTGGGTCGGGGGGCAAACGTGTGACACGCAGCCATAGTGGGAGTCCGCATTCCACCCAGTCCACTCCCTCCAAATCCCCTCCCCTCAGCTCTCCTGGCCACATCTCCCCCAAGGACTCCTTCATGGCCGCTCTGTCCCTGAGCCCCACAGTTACACCACCACGCAAGCGGTCAAGGAGGTCCCCGGTCAGGGTGGTTGAGTCTCCCCCCCTGTCTCCACCCTCCCCCGGTGGCGCTGCGACCCATCCCTCTGACTCCCCCCCCCTCCTTGGGGCCTGAGGTCCCTTCGGGTGCAGGGGACTCCCTGGAGGACCTTGCAAAGGTGTGTAGTGCCATCCTGGCCTCCGCCTTTGGCACTGACCCACCCCCTGTGGTGGAGTCCTCCATCCCTGCACCCACAACGCCGCCCCTTTGCCCTGATGTCCCTGCGGTGCCTGTTGCTTCCCCCCCCCCCTGATGCCCTCACCAGTGTGGAAGACGATGCCATTTGACTGTGCAGGCAAGGTAGGGGACACGCATCCCACTGTGTCCCCCATCCAGCTGAGAATCATTGACTGCCCTATGGGCTTTGTGAAGATTGAACTGCCTGCGATCCACGGACATTGTGCTCATGCTGCATAAAGCTTAATTTTGTTTTCATTATCACACTACTGCTATGCTGGTATTGGTGTTGGTGGGGCTGCTACATGGTTTTGGGTGGTGTGTAAGGGTTTGGGTGTGTGGGATATGTAGTAGTGTACTGCTCATTGGTGGGACCCTGGGATCTGTGTGCCATCACAAGGTGTTGGCTAACTTTCTTTGTTCATGTAAGCAGTTACTGCATGGTGCACTTGTCCCAGGGTGTATTCCTTCCTCTGTGTACCCAGCTTTCTTCCCTGCAGGGTGTTCCCAATGTTTAGCGCAGAGCTGTGTCTACATGAGCTGTGTGTGACGGAGCCCTTCTACTTTGGCCATGCATGCAGGGCCATGTCTCCACCTGCAACAATCGTGGCATCCTTGATGATCACTGTACTTGTGTGTGGAGTCTGTTGACATGAGTTCATGGGGACATGTTCCCTTGTAGCCAGTATGCATGTGGATAATTCTGGCCTCACACACGTGTTACACCCCTCCTGTCTCAGGGCACTTGTGGGAGGACTCCACACCCACCCCTCCTGTCTCAGGGCACTGCTGGGAGTGATAGGCACCCGCCCCTCCTGTCTCAGGGCACTGCTGGAAGGACTCTGCACACACCCCTCCTGTCTCAGGGCACTGCTGGGAGTGATAGGCACCCACCCCTCCTGTCTCAGGGCACTGCTGGGAGGACTCTGCACCCACCCCTCCTGTCTCTGGGCACAGCTGGGAGGACTCCACACCCACCCCTCCTGTCTCAGGGCACTGCTGGGAGTGATAGGCCCCCACCCCTCCTGTCTCAGGGCACTGCTGGGAGGACTCCACACCCACCCCTCCTGTCTCAGGGCACTGCTGGGAGTGATAGGCACCCGCCCCTCCTGTCTCAGGGCACTGCTGGGAGGACTCCACACCCACCCCTCCTGTCTCAGGGCACTGCTGGGAGTGATAGGCACCCGCCCCTCCTGTCTCAGGGCACTGCTGGGAGGACTCTGCACACACCCCTCCTGTCTCAGGGCACTGCTGGGAGTGATAGGCACCCACCCCTCCTGTCTCAGGGCACTGCTGGGAGGACTCTGCACCCACCCTTCCTGTCTCTGGGCACAGCTGGGAGGACTCCACACCCACCCCTCCTGTCTCAGGGCACTGCTGGGAGTGATAGGCCCCCACCCCTCCTGTCTCAGGGCACTGCTGGGAGGACTCCACACCCACCCCTCCTGTCTCAGGGCACTGCTGGGAGTGATAGGCACCCGCCCCTCCTGTCTCAGGGAACTGCTGGGAGGACTCTGCACACACCCCTCCTGTCTCAGGGCACTGCTGGGAGTGATAGGCACCCACCCCTCCTGTCTCAGGGCACTGCTGGGAGGACTCTGCACCCACCCCTCCTGTCTCTGGGCACAGCTGGGAGGACTCCACACCCACCCCTCCTGTCTCAGGGCACTGCTGGGAGTGATAGGCCCCCACCCCTCCTGTCTCAGGGCACTGCTGGGAGGACTCTGCACCCACCCCTCCTGTCTCTGGGCACAGCTGGGAGGACTCCACACCCACCCCTCCTGTCTCAGGGCACTGCTGGGAGTGATAGGCCCCCACCCCTCCTGTCTCAGGGCACTGCTGGGAGGACTCTACACACACCCCTCCTGTCTCAGGGCACTGCTGGGAGTGATAGGCACCCACCCCTCCTGTCTCAGGGCACTGCTGGGAGGACTCTGCACACACCCCTCCTGTCGCAGGGCACTGCTGGGAGGACTCCACACCCACCCCTCCTGTCTCAGGGCACTGCTGGGAGTGATAGGTACCCACCCCTCCTGTCTCAGGGCACTGCTGGGAGTGATAGGCCCCCACCCCTCCTGTCTCAGGGCACTGCTGGGAGGACTCTACACACACCCCTCCTGTCTCAGGGCACTGCTGGGAGTGATAGGCACCCACCCCTCCTGTCTCAGGGCACTGCTGGGAGGACTCTGCACACACCCCTCCTGTCGCAGGGCACTGCTGGGAGGACTCCACACCCACCCCTCCTGTCTCAGGGCACTGCTGGGAGTGATAGGTACCCACCCCTCCTGTCTCAGGGCACTGCTGGGAGTGATAGGCAACCACCCCTCCTGTCGCAGGGCACTGCTGGGAGGACTCCACACCCACCCCTCCTGTCTCAGGGCACTGCTGGGAGTGATAGGTACCCACCCCTCCTGTCTCAGGGCACTGCTGGGAGTGATAGGCAACCACCCCTCCTGTCTCAGGGCACTGCTGGTTGGACTCTGCACACACACCTCCGATTTCAGGATATGTACGCTTGGCACATACACGGTGGGGGTACGCTCAATGCATTCGAGGTGAGGGTACGAGTCTACTTACACTGGTGTGGTGGGGGTACGCTCCATGCATACGCGGGTGAGGGTACGGGTCGAACTTACACTGTTGGGGTGGGGGTACGCTCCGTACGTCCGCGGGTGGGGGTACGGGTCGTACTTACACTGTTGGCATGGGGGGTACGCTCCTTGCATACGCGGGTGGGGGTACGGGTCGTACTTACACTGTTGGGCTGGGGGGTACGCTCCTTGCATTCGCGGGTGGGGGTACGGGTCGTACTTACACTGTTGGGCTGGGGGGTGGGCTCCTTGCATTCGCGGGTGGGGGTACGGGTCGTACTTACGCTGTTGGGCTGGGGGGTACGCTCCTTGCATTCGCGGGTGGGGGTACGGGTCGTACTTACACTGTTGGGCTGGGGGGTACGCTCCTTGCATTCGCGGGTGGGGGTACGGGTCGTACTTACACTGTTGGGGTGGGGGTACGGTCCGTGAGTCCGCGGGTGGGGGTTCGAGTCGTACTTACACTGTTGGCATGGGGGGTACGCTCCATGCATACGCGGGTGAGGGTACGGGTCGAACTTACACTGTTGGGGTGGGGGTACGGTCCGTGAGTCCGCGGGTGGGGGTTCGAGTCGTACTTACACTGTTGGCATGGGGGGTACGCTCCATGCATACGCGGGTGAGGGTACGGGTCGAACTTACACTGTTGGGGTGGGGGTACGGTCCGTACGTCCGCGGGTGGGGGTACGGGTCGTACTAACACTGTTGGCATGGGGGGTACGCTCCTTGCATACGCGGGTGGGGGTACGGGTCGTACTTACACTGTTGGGCTGGGGGGTACGCTCCTTGCATACGCGGGTGAGGGTTCGCGTCGTACTTGCACTGTTGGCATGGGGGGTACGCTCCATGCATACGCGGGTGGGGGTACGGGTCGTACTTGCACTGTTGGGCTGGGGGGTACGCTCCTTGCATACGGGGTGGGGGTAGGGTCCGTACATATCCGTCCCCACGCTATGTGATGTTTGTGCGGCCCGTACCCAGGCCTTTGCCACGTGGGTGCGATCCGTCCCGCCATTGTTGGGGTGACGTGTGTGGGCGTGGTCCGACTCGTACCCACGCTCTTCAGGCGTGGGTACGGGACGTACCTGTCTGGTTGTGTTGCCGGTTCGCGTGGTGACGGACTTCCGTTGTGGCGGTCGCTGGCTTATCAGGACACGCCCCCACCCCCTCGTGGTGACCAGGGCATGGGAGTCAGGTATGTCCAGGCCATGTGTGGTGTGTGACTTATGTGGTTGTTTTGTGGCCTGCCCTGGTCGTGCCACCCCCACCCCACCCCACTTTCCCCCCTCCCTTAGTTATTCTGACCTTCTGCGGCGTCTGCGTCGTAACCTGTAGAGGAGGTGTACTGCTATGAGGGCAGGGATGACTCGTAGGTTCGGGTCCATGTCTGTCCGTCGCGTACTGGTACTCCTTGCTCGCGTCGTCCTGTCGCGTACGGGTCCTCCTTGATCGCGTCGTCCTGTCGCGTACGGGTCCTCCTTGGTGGCCTCGTCCTGTGTGTCCGTCACGTACTGGTCCTCCTTGTTCGCATCGTCGTCTGTCCGTCGCGTACTGGCTGTCCTTGTTCGCGTCGTCCTGATTTCCCGGCAGTTTTTGGCTGCTGCAAAATATTCACCGTGCGGGGTGACGTCGGTGCGAATCGTGATTCCTGGGTCGTGAATGGCTGGCTGCGAGCGTCCCGACGTCAGGTCGGCGCTTTCCCGGATCGCATTGGTAGGTGTTTTTTTGTTCGGTCGGGCTTTTTTACGATTCGTACGGTAATGGTGTACCCGTGCGAATCGTAATTCCTTGTTTGTGAAAATTGACGACCGGGTACGCGTCGGGCGGAGATTGTGCTCCGTCCGACGGTTCGTACCCGGTTTTTGCAGGATCGTGATCGGCACCAAAGAGTAAATAAACGAAAAGTAAAACGTGTGAATAGTGACTATCTCCACATTCCAGGGTTTAATGGAGATTTTAGGCATTTAAAATCATTTTCGTTTTTACATGCAAAAAAAATGCATGTCGGAATGTACATCTAATGTTTATATTGTTCACAGACATTGCAGGCTTATCTCAATATGTCAGACTCTATGTTCGAGTATAGATGTTCGAGTACCCAAAAGTACTTAATTTGTGGAAGACTTAGCGTTGGTGCCCAAACCTCGGCTCAGGAAACCCAACAGCCCACGGCCGGCACCAGCAAGCCAAATAGCAAGGCTGTGTAGGAAGGAGAACACATCATGCCTCTTTAACCGACTACCAGACACTTCTTACTAGTTTATCTCAATCTTGCAGGTTCCTGTTTTCTCCCTTTGTGATTTTTTTTGCGGTCTTTCTCCTTCTTTCCGCTTTGTGTGTTTTCCGTTCTTTTGCCCTATGGAAATGTCTGTTAAGGAAAAATCTGTGCGGGTTTAAAACAATGAGTGCCAGCGGGCCCCACCAGCAACCACTGGATTAAATTAAGCACTGATACACAGCCCAGAGCGTGCACAAAGCATGCACGGGACTGGAAATACTATTTTTGAACTATTGCACATTTTTGCACATCTCTAAATCGACTCTGTCGCATGTACCTTGTCCACCAAACTTTGTATCAACCACTGTGTCCGATAGCATGAGGTTTAAGCCAGTTGTGGAAATAAAGTGCTTTCTTTTTGTAAGTGTAGGGGAGACAAGTTTCAGGGGGATATTCTCAAGAACGTGTGATAACCATCGCAAAATTAGCTAAATGCAACTCTTCACATCGCAGTATATCACGGGTAAATAACTCCGAGTTAACGTGGTATTCACAAGCCGGCGTCACCATGCGATAGTCCCACGATAATGTGTCAAATGACCGCGCTAAAATCAACACGACACTGCAAAAATGCAAAACACCAATGTGAAAAAAGTTGCGATGCCCCAAATCGCGATACAAAAATCAGCGACAACCAGCAACAAGCATGCAATTCCCACGCGTCATGTGAGAAAATGCACTATAAAAGCAAAAAACAAAAACACACCAAAACCAAATCAAACTGCGTAGCACCATGGATGCACCCGGACCGAGTGCAGAGGACAACCCGGACCCCACTAGCCCCAGGGAGGACCAGCCAGGAACCCTGTGTGTGTGGGGAAGAGCAAGGAGAAGATGAAGAAGAAGACAGGGTTCAGTCGGCAGGAAGATCCGATCATCGCCACAGAGGTGATAGAACACTACCCACAACTGTTTGTCACCTCCACTGCTTCATTAGCAACACAAACTGAAAAATGGCAGTCCATCATCAACAACGTGAATGCAGTTGGAGTGTCGAGGAGGTCAATGGAGGAGGTCAAGAGGCGCTGGCATGAAGTGCACAGCCAAACCAAGGAGAAACTCGCTGCCAACAGGAAGGCAGCAAAGGCGACTGGAGGTGGGAGTCCTGCACCACAGGAGGAGCTGGATGAGCTGGAGGAAATGGTGGCAACAGTCATCAGTGTGGAGATGGTGCAAGGAGTTGGGGGTCTGGACACAGCTCGATATGACCTGAACCAACAGCAACAGGGTGAGTAACAACCAGGGACTGGGGGGACGGAGGGAGATGGGCACAATGGCACACATGCAAAATCATGTGCAGCACACTGCACACTCACAATGAGTGTGGAACATGTCCCTGATACCCTTGGCACACCGCAGCACACATAGAAACACCAAGTAGGCCCCCGTCTACAATGTGCACAAATGGGCCCGCTCCATACCACCAATGCCACAACCCACCCATGCCCATGTGCTGAATTCAGAAAAGGAGCGGCTCTGTGATCCACACTGACAATGCAAGTGACACTGCATGACAGATAGCATGGCTGCAGTCACAATACATGACATGGTGCATGAGACAACATTGAGGTGGCTGAGTATGGACCATATCCGTAAAGGAGCAGGTCACACTCTGACACATCCACGTGCACCTACAACCCATGACGTCAAAAAAAATCGGCAGACAAACAATGCACAACAGTACAAAATTTGTCCAAGAACACAAATGACCCAAGTCGCAAACATACCAGCACCCGAAATGCACACAAGTCAAAGGCACACCGACTCAAAGGGATAAGGGGCCATCAAATCAGAGCTGCAGGGGCGACTCACCAACAATGCAGCACACACACATAGCAATCATAGTACATCTACATTGACGACAATGTCGTACAAAGTGCAACACTTACACCACAGGACAGAGGACACAACTGGTGCCGCTCGTGCGTAGAAACTGGCCAATCACGTCTGGCATTGCATGACACTGTGAGATGATAAAGTACGAGTACAGCCACACATCCGTCATGTAGTCGAAATGTCCACTGTCTCCCATCAAGTAGCCAGCTTCACCAAAACAGCCACAACGTACATTGTCATGCAGTCTGAATGTAAACATCTACAATGCATCAACATACATGAAACACACTGTTAACCTGCATCTCCCTGTTACATTGCAGAGGGACAATCAACACCTCCTGCAGAGCAGACCACACATCTCTACAGTGATGATAAGAGGACACCCTGCACATTTGCCCAGACACCCTCCAACGGCTCGTGGACAGCCTCCGCACTCCACCCCACCCCCAGGAGCAGGGCAGCCCAGCTGCATCGCTGTGACCCCATACCCTGCACAGATGACACAGCAGGAAGCACACATCACCACGGCTGGCTTACAGGACCCCCACGACCAACACATGGAATTCCAACGCCGTGTGTTAGGATGCCAGGAGAAGATGGCTGATCAGCTGCGGGTGGGGTTTGACCTCATGGCAGCCAAACTCGATGCCATACGTGGGTGTCTGAGTCCCATCAGGGACCACTTACAGTCCCTAACAAACACCCACTGTCCGCACCATGCTCACCAACAATCCTTGGCTGACCTCGCTTGGGCCATTACTCGAATACAAGAACTGTCTATTCAGACAGGCTCCAGCGATGACAGCACAGAGTTGGCACAGATGGGGAAGACAATGGAGACCCTGTGCAGGCTGGAAGTATAGCTGCCACGGCTGAACACCAGCGAGATGTAGCTGGGATCTTCCATGCCTTGCAGTTCCCCATCTTGCCATTGCTGCCACTGAGCCTGTCACAGATAACTGCTGCAGGAACATCAACACACACATCTCCACCCCTGACGTGTCATTGGCACACAGTGATGCAGCCCTATCACCTTTGCACCCTGATGTGTCAGTGGCCCACAGTGATGCTGCCATAACACCACCACACACACCTGACACACCGGACACAGAAGACGTCTCAGAGGAGTAAGATGTGTAGGGTAATGACTGTGTGAGGAAGGAGGTAGTAGCATCCGTACCCACCACATGGCCTGTCCCTGCCTGGTTCAGCCCTATGCATCATCCCCTGGAATGGTGCGCAGTCCAAATATCGATTTTTTATATCGACCTACAATAATATCGAGTTTTTAATATTGTAGGGACAGAATATCGATGTCAAGAATATCGTTGACCAGAATATCGACCTAAGGTAAGTAATATCGTTTTTTTATATCAAAGTAAGTAATATCGAAGTAAGTAATATCATTAGCAAAAATATTGTTGTTAATAACATCGATATATATATTAGTGTTATGTATTTTAGTATGTATTATATATGTATGTTTAACATTTTTTGTAATGTATTTTTATTATTTTTAAAATATATGTATTATATGTTTAGAAATTAGTAATTTTTTTAAAGTAAATTTTGCATTTTAGTATCAAAGCGGGTTGTGGGTTTATATGGGAAGATGGTAGGAAGTAATTTAATTATAATTAATTAATGATTATGCTTTTATTTATTATTATTGTTAATAATTTATTGTTAATTAATTATTAATTGGTAATTGATTTTTATAAATTGATTAATTGATAATTAAATTAATTATGTTATTTTTCATGTGTAGCGGGTTGTGGGTTTATAGGGGAATAGGGTGGGAAGTAATTTAATTATAATTATTTAGTTAATATGTTTGTATTTATTGTTGTTTATTATTAATTTATTGTTAATTAATTATTAATTGGTAATCAATTTTTATTAATTGGCTAATTTATAACATATATTAATTATAAATAATGTATTATTAATTTGTATTCATTGATTAATTGATAATTAAATTAATTGTGTTATTTTTTATGTGTAGCAGGTTGTGCGTTTATAGTGTAATAGGGTGGGAAGTAATGTATTCTAATTAAGTAAATATTAATTAAATGTTATTGTTATTTATTTATTTTTAAAATTAATTATTAATGTTATTTGGTTATTTTAAAAAATGTAATTGATAAGTAATCTAACCCCTACACTATCCTACATTTTCCACACTGTTAGACTCACTGGAGTTGGAATAGTAATTTTAACCCCTACGCTATCCAAAACCTTCCCTACTGTTGCACTCACTGAAATGGGAATAGTAAATTTTACCCCTACGCTATCCAACACTTTCTCTACTGTTGCACTCACTGGAGTGGGAATAGTAATTTTTACCCCTACACTATCCAACACTTTCCCTACTGTTGCACTCACTGGAGTGGGAATAGTAATTTTAACTGCTACGCTATCCAACACTTTCCCTATTGTTGCACTCACTGGAGTGGGAATGGTAATTTTTACCACTGTGCTATCCAAAACTTTCCCTACTGTTCTACTCACTGGAGTGGGAATAGTAATTTTTACCCCTACGCTATCCAACACTTTCACTACTGTTGCACTCCCTGGAGTGGGAATAGTAATTTTAAACCCTACGCAATCCAACACTTTCTCTACTGTTGCACTCACTGGAGTGGGAATAGTAATTTTTACCCCTACACTATCCAACACTTTCCCTACTGTTGCACTCACTGGAGTGGGAATAGTAATTGTAACTGCTACGCTATCCAACACTTTCCCTATTGTTGCACTCACTGGAGTGGGAATAGTAATTTTTACCCCTACGGTATCCAAAACTTTACCTACTGTTCTACTCACTGGAGTGGGAATAGTAATTTTTACCCCTACGCTATCCAACACTTTCCCTACTGTTGCACTCCCTGGAGTGGGAATAGTAATTTTAAACCCTACGCTATCGAACACTTCCTCTACTTTTGCACTCAGTGGGGTGGGAATAGTAATTTTTACCCCTACGCTATCCAACATTTTCCCTACTGTTGCACTGTTTGTAGTGTTAATAGTAATTTTATTCCCTCCGCTATCTAATATTTTTTGTATTATTTTAGCTAATGTAGTTCATAATTAATTTTAAAATGATAAAAAAAATTGTTTTCATTTGTTACATATATTTATTACATTTTTATTTATATTATTATTTTATGTGGATAGATGTATTTATAATTTATATGTATTTTTTAACAATTTCTAAGTTATTAAAATAATTTTTAAAACATATTAATAAGTATATATATATATATATATATTATATATTGTATCTCTATGTTTAATTTATTTTTACATTATATATATTACTTATAATTTTTAAACATTTTGAAATAATTGTAACTATGTTTATTTTAATTATATGTATTATGTACTTTATTTTACATTATTTTTTAACATAAATAATATTTTTAACAACGATATTTTTGACATTAATATTTTTTTCCGATATTTTTGTACCTACCATTATGTAGATAGGATGTCGATATTCTTGATTTCGATATTCTTGCTGCGATATTTTTGTAGGTATATATTCTGACCTTTGATATTCTGTCAGTTATTCCCCTGGAACAACACCTCCCACTGTCCTCCGAAACACTCTGCGACATTCACCTGAACCCCGACATGGCCTTCAATATCTTCTCTGGTACCAATGACACAGTAATCCGGCTGCGGACTGAACGCTTCCTCTTCAGATTAACTTTGCATTCCCCCAAGTACTCTGGTTAACCCACCACTGGGCAACCGTGTTATGTGGGCTTGAACTGGCCATGTACCGCTCCAGCTCTGACACGCCCCAGAATGTGAATATAGTATTCCGAAACACACAGATGTGTCATGTCTATGTTCACTCACGTATACAAGTATAGATGAATGTATGGACATTGATTGCACAGAAAGGTACACCCTGGTAAATGTCATCAATGTGCATGTTTGACCCTGACCCACAAGGCCAATTAGATGACTGTGAAGGTGTGAACTAGATGTGGCCTCATTGCACATGAACAACAATCTCGCAACCCCCCAACGTAGCCCCATGTCCATGTACTAATTAGGGCTGTGTGTAGAAAAATCGGTAGCATGCCTGAAGTAGTGTCCCCCATCGCATGTGGCTACAGAACATCTCTTCACATGACCTACTCACACACATCAGTGTGGACACAGCCTGTTATGATGTATCACATTTATCCACAAGGCAAGAAGTTGGACACCATACTCACATTGCTGAAGACACGTAAGAGCACAGGTCTACCAGCAACTATCCGAAACACAATGTTTGTCTTACAGAGGTAGAGCTGCCAATAGGGATTCACCACCAATGTACATGCGGCAGTCTGTCCCTCCCTGTAAACGGACAATGCTCATTGTCACATGATTTGCCATACTAATCAACACTCATCACAGTTGTACACTGGTGAAGTGCGTAGCCTTTATTAGCATGTGCTTGTCAGTAAGGGCAAGGAATGGGCCACAACATGTAGACAAATGCTTAAGACACTTACAGGCAGCATGGGAACATGTCGTGGTGCAAGAAATGGGGAGGCAAAAATGAATACATATCCTTACGGATGGCAACGGTCTCGGCCCACCTTGCCTTGCTGGTCGAGTCATGTGATGTTTGGCGGCTGCTCATTGCCCCGTGTCAGGGGACACGACTCACAGACCATGGGATCTGCATGGAGCTGTACCACCGGACTGCGCCGACTGTGTGCTATGCTGACAGTGAGCAGGTGAAAGAGACCAACAAGGTCACATGTCGTGACACATTGCCATGTGTGTAGTCTCCCTCCATTAGTATGTCAGATTAAGGAATGTTGCCAAACGACGCTGTGCAGCGCCGCCCATGGGGCTGCATCACCTTGCACAGGTGTGTAACAACACGTGTAGGTGCACGCAAATGCATTCTGAGTCCGGGCGAATGCAGACATGTACACTGTTGTTCTGGGATATGTGACCATTCCTCCACAATGCAACACGTTGTTGGGACCTGTGCTCTGGGTGTCAATCAGTTGTGGCAGCAGGAAGGTAGTTACTCATCCATGAATGCGAGCGCAGCTTCATAGGCAATCAGTTCCAGAAGTACATTGTTCTCGAGTTCAAGGAACACGAGGGAGAGCCAATCCATTAACTGGTCCGGACGGATGTGCTCCATCCACGCAGTTTCACCAATCCGCAACACAGCCCAATAGGGGAGCGCCTCGATGTGATCACTGCACATGATGCAATCTCCCATCCACTACTGCCAGCACATATGCCACAGATCAAGGCATCCCATGCACGGGTATCCCGGTTGCACTCCTGTTCGTGGGCCAACAGGGAGCACACACAAAAGTCATAATCCAGTTCAGCTACCATTGTGTTGGATAGGCAGACATCCATGGGTCACTTGAATGTGCATGATCGACAGTGGAACCAGGGCTGGAAGCATATGACATAGGCAAGCCGGAAACTCAGACGGCAACTCATTCGCAAAACTGCCAGTGGTAGTGATCCCAACAGATGCAGCATTCATGCATGGTACAATTCCATGTGACAGGGGTTGTGCATGTGCCCGGGTTTGCCTGCCATTGCGTTTGATGGTCTCGTACCACTGGCACTCCTTAGACCAGCGGCAGTTCTGTGGACGATATGCCACAGCTCGGAGCAATGAGTTGTATGTGTGTTCAATGTTTGGACGTATGGGTTGTTTTTTACCAATGTGTCAGGGGCATCCCATGCAGGTGTAGCTCGAGCAGGGACAAGTGTGTGTGGGGTGGACACGTTGGTCATTCATTAGCGCAGTTCGTGGTGTGGGAGTCGTCAGAGTCTGGTATGGTATCTCACTCAGAGGGTGCCGGGCGCATTCAAGACCAAGGTCGGAGGCTCGGATGTCCTTCCGCCTTGTGTATTGAGACAAAGGAGCTTTCATGTCTAATTTTACTCTGACTACTGCTTGCATTTCTGAAATGTGATGTGGCCTTCATGCTGAAATTGATGCCAGGCCTTACATTTAGGCTGCACGAATTGCGAAACACACGCAACAGTTGGCATGTATGAGCCAAGGGCCCGATTGGCCTTGTGCTCCTTGTTCAGTCTCTCGCTCTCTCTCTTTCTCTCTCTCTCTCTGTAATTTGATGAGTGCCTGACACACCTTCTTATCTTGGATATTGTCTTACAGGCTGTCACTTACAGATTCTCCAGGGATGACACGCCATGACTCTTGCAAATAGTTGTTTGGAGACAAATTTGATTGTGATATTTTGTTTGGACTTTCAATGGTGAATGATTGATTCTGCTTTTTTTGTACTCACATGACTGTTAGTTGGTGTGATTCTGCGGCAGCAGGCGAATGATTTTGTTCATGATTTCATGACGTTGATGTGCAATCTCTTGGTCCGGGGAAGGTGGGGGGTGCCCGGGGTAGGGCCCTGGGGGTGTGGTCCAGGGGGGCTGCCGGTGGGTGTTGTGGCCCTCTTGGGGGTCCGAGCTGCATGATTGTTGGCTCCATGGCATCTGTTGCTCTTCAGATGTGACTCTGGGCTCCCTTTTCTGGTGCAGGTTGTAGTCCAACTTTGCACCAGGTCAGAGCATGTGTTAGTTTCTTGCTGCTAACGCACTTTATCGCCTGTTTTGTGATCTTATCGCAGATCTGGCTGGTCGTTGAGAATGTTGTGACGTGGGGTTGTCGCAGCTTTTGGCGCAGGAATGCCTACTCTGCATCTCATTAGCGATAGTTGCCGGGGTCATCTGTGGTGATGTTTTCTGCAGCTGCTATCGCAGGTAAACTGGTGGTATTGGCTATCACCAGCTTGTGAATGGGGCGATGAATTTATCGCGACTTTGGCTGAGATAAAGTGCCAATAACTCAGCGATAGATCCTTGAGAATATGCCCCTCAGTTCTTTGGACTCTGGAAAAATATCTAGAGCATCTTTCTGTTACAAATCCTCAAGTAGGAATGTGGCTGATGTGGTCTTGCCATTTCTTGTCTATAATTAAACTACTGATAAGAGAGCAGATGTTTTTCCTGCATGCAAACTAAATCCACCCAGTTTCTGAAAAAGGAAAGACGTTGCTTTTTTCATTTGCTTCTCATTTGACAAGAAACTGTTTTATATTTCAATGCTCCTTGATAATGACATAAAAGACAAATAAAACATATTCAGTTTGGTACTGCTCCTAGTTATTTTCCTTTTGACATTAATGCTTAATTTGAAACTATCATTCCTGTACCTGAATTCCATATCAAACCACTTGACAAAACCATAAGGCATGTCTCTTGTCAAGACAGTGCGGTGGATGTATAAATCCACACAAACAGATTGCATGGTCGTCCAAGGACATATTTTACTGTGCAAAGTAAACAACATTGTCATTTCGGCCTGTCACAGACCAGGTAAAGTGGCTCTTTAGCTGTAAAGATACTAATCACGGCCCTTCAATCCACTCAAGAGGAATCTCTAAAATGGAAGTGTCAACATCTTAAAGGCTGTGCAGCAGACACCAGCAAATTCATCATGAGCCTGGGGCATCTTAGAGAAGCAATGACACCGGTAAGCCGTTCAGTACAATCCTCTCTTATGCAAGGAATTATGAAGTAAGGTCATCAAAAGGTATGGCCTTTGACCCCTCGGAAAGGACCACCGTATTTTGTATGCACCGATATTCCCGATGATGGACTAATGTTACACTTGCAAAATTCCAATAATTTGATTAATTGTTGAATAGGAAATGCAGGGTCTGTTTGTACAAATCAATTTGGTCATTCAACTTCAGCTCAGAGTCAAAAACACCTTTTTGGGAGCATAAACCCACGATTGGAATTCACACAAGTTCACGTTGCTCTTGTGAAAGGATTTACTCGCACATATATTTTCTTGTGAGTGAAGCTAGTTCCGGGAGTATGGAGTGGGAGCTCTTGATTGATTGATTGGGGTACTTATAGAGCGCAACTATCACCCTACGGGCATCTTGGCACTTGCATTGGGAACCCGTCCTGGTTTTTCCCTGTAAGATAACCCGTACTGGGCATCCCCAAGGTGAAAGCCAGGCATCCCGCCGCGGGGGGCCGTTGTGGAGATTAAGCAGGCTTGTTGCCCAGAGCTGCATAGTGTGAACTCGTGCTTAGAGTGGGCACCGAAGCGAGAATTATCGAGTCCGTGGACAATTGGGTTCTGGACCCTGCCGCGTCGGGAATCGAACCCAGGTCCCGGGCCTGATCTCTGCTTCAGGGTATGCCTCCTCTAACCAGTGAGCTACACTTCTCCACTTCTCTTGGGTTGGAATGCCCTCTCTGTAAGTGCACCTCGAAAAACGTATGCAATTTCTAGGGTGTGGAAGGGAACAGCCTTGCACAGGATGTCACAATGAGGCAAAATCATTTCCATCACTAGTGAAATTAGATGTCAGGTCACCATCGACGTCAACGATGACATCACAGTGCAAAGCACCCCAGCACTAGGAGAACACTGAACTTGAAGATTGGCAGGACCCAGCAGACGTGGGGAATAGGGCCCTGTGCTCACAGTGACTTTCCTCAGAGCCTTCGTGTGTGACATCATGAGCACTGCTTTGGAGAGGGGTTAAGGTTGCATAGCTCATCACAACAGGTGAATGGCAATGCTTTTTTATTTTAAATCATGGCTATGAAAATCCCATCTAATAAAAATCTTGAACTGGTATTTATAAAAGCAATTGTCTTTTTATTAAGACAGTTGCAATAAACAAATACAACTAGACTTTTTAGTGTTAAATTGCAGAGCCTGACCTAGGTTTACTGACAAAACATCGCCTCTGGAATTATCGCCATACCAAAATATTGTGAATAAATATCATTGTCAAAAATGTTATCATCCTATATTTATAATGTAAAAGATAAAAAACTAGGATAGAAAATATCACTGTCATAAATATTGTTGTACAAAATATACTTTTTTCAAAATATATATAACGCCTGTGCTTTGGCCGCATCGCCAATATCCCAGCAGCGCGAGGACTCGCCAAGCATAATGCAAGAAAGGGATGTCAAGCTCGACAATTCAATTGCAGAAGGCATATCTATTTTAAGCCTACGGGGAGCAGCCGGCTCGGGGGGGAAAATATCTTATTGCAGACGAAGGCATAACCAGCACAACCAGCACCAGTGCATACATTATTGCTCAGAAAATGATACAGGACAACAATCAGGCTACTGCCCTGGCCCATGAGACAAACAACAGTCTCACGATTGCCACCTTGTTATCCAATAAAGAAAATGTCCTCCCGGACCCTGTAAAAACTTCGGAGGTTACACACTCAACGACAAGCCCCTCCCCTTGGAAGAAAAAGAGTAAAGCTAGATCCATTAAAAGTTTGAAAAAGGCTGTTGACTCCCAGGGGGACCCAGCGCTATAATAATGCCTCCACATGTACAAAGGCCAGCTCTGATGGCAGCCCTCTGCGAAAATGGGTTACTTCCAAGGGAGAGGTTAAGGCTATCATATCTCGTTTATGAAGCTCAGGGTCAAGAATTGGAGCTAGAGCTGGATCTGGCTTGGATTTAAAGCCTATAGCCGATGTAGGACTATACATTGCATTTGTTACAGCTTGCTTGAGTTCAAATCTCACAGTAAATTGGAGGTTTTGGAAAATCCTTTTGTAATTTTTCAAGTTGGATAGTAAGGGAAGTTTTTTTTCATTATGTTTGTGTAACTATGAGCTGATGGATAATTCAGGTTCTAACATCAAACATGCCCAAAGATTGGGAGAGATGTGGTACCCACCTTCCTACTTTCTCTTACACCACTCACAATTTTAATTTCCCCGTTATTGCTTATATGATAGGTTGAAGGTGACGCCTCCATCTCCCACTAGCCAGACTTCTCAGACTCCCTCCGGCTATCAGCTATCACAAATGCAGGCAATGCACGGCCTGTAAGTTTACCTCCAACTCCAAAGAAGTTACCATCAATGGAGTCAAACTCACACAACATACATTCTCCAGTTGCAAAACGAAAAACGGGGCCAATGGGATTGGTTCAGATCCACTTCTCTCTTCAGCCTTTCCCAAGGGTTGGAAAAAGCTTTCAGAACTGAATTATATTCACAGTTCTTTGAAAAGGGTCAGAAGAGGGTTGTGTTGATCCCCAACCCCATTTCAATACCCTCCAAGGGCTGAGGTTGGTATGGCATCTTCAGCCCCTTTAGTTTGCAAAAGATTCAGGGAGAGTTGCGTAACCACAGGGGCCCCATGCACCATCTTGGGCTTCGGAGGGGTTTGGTCTGTGTCCTTGTGACACTATACAGCTGTCTGCTGCCTCGTGGAAAACAGGATAGCTCTATCTATTTCGTTTTATGTCTCTCTTGCCTTCTGTTTCTCTCTAACTTTCTCGTCTCCTCCGCCTCCCAGCATTTATCTCCCTCACATATTTCTCGACCTTTCTCGTTCTCCTCTGCTTTATTTATTTCTGTTTCTTTCTCTCTCGCTATGTTTTGCGTTGCTATGCGCCACACGCGAGCATTCACTATAACCTCAGTAAATTTACCCCATAAATTGTGACTTAATCCCCACCATTCTTCGAGCCATGATTAAATATATTAGAGTTTAACAATGGAACACCGAATATTTAACTGCTCATTTAATTTCTCCCAAAATACAGCTTCTAGTTAGATTTGGAATTATGGACGTTGTAATAAAAACTTGCGTTCATTCCTGTGTCCCTCAACACGAATGAAAAAGATAAAGAACGACCTTTCCAAAAACGTTGCTTTCAATAAATGATATGTTATATGGTTGAGCGGTAAAGTACACAGTCTATCAAATGCTGTTGTTGTTGCTTTTACTTTTAGCGTCTGAACGTTCTGTGAAGATGCAGTTGGTAACAAAGAAATTATAGCTTGAAGCACTTCAGAAGAATTACAGAAGCGAGGACAGTGGACTCAGCCGCGACTATACTTGCAAGCAGCTAGTCATTTGCTGTTTTTAAAGCTACGCAGGCACAACAGAAGAAAAAAACAACCCCAGGGACAGGCGTGATGTGCATGCATTTTTCAGCGCTTGAAAGATGTTCTGCAGCTTTCGGCGCTAACGATTTCAAAAAGAAAATTCTAAATCTCTATTCATTACACTTAGGAGAAAAACATATCATGCATGCCCGCTGGCAGCAGCGAATTGTGCGGTGCGTCGGAGAAAACAACTGCAAGCTGCATATGATCACACTGAACGAATGTTACAATGCCAGCATGGAATGGCCTTCGGGAACCCTCACAATAACATTTCGGATATGTCTCGGGCAGAGGAGGGCATTTATTTGTTGCTGTTATTTCAAGGAGTGGAGGCCATATTTGTAAACCGTGGATTTGTGCGGAAAATAAATCGGAGATAAGATGAAAAAAAAACCAGTGTGCAGAAACCCAGATCTTTCCCTTAGTTCCTACGGCATTCGAATCGTTACTATTAGAGTTAAAATTAAAACACGTTTGAGAACTAAGGTGTGGACGAGCAGACTCACCACAGGTAAAGGCTGTACATACATGTATTGTGAGGAAAATCTCTTCACCACTCCCTTAAATGAATGTACAAAAGTCCGTTTAATTGGGGAACAAGCTAGGTAACTCTTACCTCCTTCGACTGAGCAGCACATGCTAATATGCCGTATACAACAAACTAAGGTGCAGATTCTGAAAGGTGTCACGCAACGCAGCGCAGCACCCAAAGAGGCAGCGCTGCGCTGCGTGACAGGGAGGGAGCAGGAGAGCACCATATTCACGTAAAAATAGCTCTCCCCACTCCCTAGCGCTGGCGCTGAATTTAGCTGCTGAGCGCCACTCACACACCTTAGCGCCAAATTGCTAGGGTGTGTGCCTGGGCCAAGCAGAGGTTTTGTACAGGAAGGGTATCCTTCCTGTACAAAATACTATGGGGCAGATTTATAATAACTGGCGCATCCCTGCATATCAGCAGGGATGCGCCAGTTATTTTGCGCCCCAGCTCCGCCATCATGAATGCGCCGCATTTATAATGCGGCGCACCATGGGGCAAAAACGGCACAGATGCGTCACGCATCTGTGCCGTAAAAGTGGCGCATTGCTGGAGCTCCAGCAATGCTCTGGGGGGCCCTATCTGCACAATGCTGCGTCAATCCTTACGCCTGCTTCAAGCAGGCGCAGGGTTTTGACGCAGCATGGGCTCAAAAGTGACTGAGTGAAATCTTGTAGATTTCACTCAGCCACTTTTAGGAGGCGTTCCTGCGCCGGAACGCCCCCACCTGCCCTGGAACGCCTACATGTGGCGCAGGGCTTTACAACGTGACGCATCTCCCAGATGCGTCACGTTGTAAATACCCCGCACCATGGCGCAGGATTTGCGCCGCTGCTGCGTCACAAAAGTGACGCAACGGCGGCGCAAAAGTGGCGCAAGTGCAACATAAATCTGCCCTTATGTATAGACACGTGAAAAAGTGAAAAAGCTTTTCCTAATTTGTATGTGTGCTGCACAGTGCAGCACTCACGCAAAGCCTCATAGATATGGAGTAAGGCAAGGTAGCGCACAGCACTGCGTTGCCTTACTCTGCGTCAAGGAGGCATCCCATGCACGAATCAATGGGTGTTCCCACTCAACACCCATGGATTTTGACCCTGCCCCAGGTTTAAAAAATCACGTAAACCTGCAAGCGACAAAACCTTACGCCCCCTAAGAGCATGCATAAACAGGAGAAATGTTTTCATTTCTCCTTGTTTCTTCCTCTGCAGCACACGTAGAACAAGGAAGACGCCTCTCAGGATTGTTTTCATGCAAGTATGTGCCCCTTCCCGCACAAAAACAATCCTGCCTGCAACAGAGACACCCTTGCACCAGGGCAAGGGTGTCTGCATTGGCGCTGGGCACCAAATTGAGTGCCAGCGCTGGCTGAAAAGACAGGAGTGCAGTGTATCTCGTAAATACAGTGCATTACTGCCCTTTCAAATTGGCACAGGTCAGGGCAGCAAGAAGACTTGTGTTGCTGCCCTTTGCCAATGTTTTGTAAATGAGGCCCTGAGATTTTATTCCTTCCTGCCACCCTAAATGCTTATCATTCCACAATTTTATACCCAATTTTCCTTTGAATCATGATATAGCCGATCTTTGCAACTTTTATTCTCCTATCAGTCCATCCACTGTTTTCACAATTAACTGGCACCGTCACCTTATTGATTCCTTGCTCCAGCTTTCTTCTTCTACTTCCTCAGGTCCCTCGTTTATCCCTCTCCCAGTTTGTTTGGCCTTTCACATCAACACCAGAAAAAAACCTTTCCTGAGCTGTTATTTCTGCCCTCTCTCTCCTCAAATTTCTGACACCCTTTCTTCAATCCGATCTCTCAATTTTTCCAAGTGCAATCTGTTCCATAATAAACGCAGGTGTGCCCCATCATGTCTGTACAGAGCAGGGCATTCATAGGCAATTTACATGTAGCACCCTAATTCCTTTTGCCTTACAGAAACCTCGAATTGCCCTGTTAACCTGTTTCCTTGCTTTGTCTATTGCTGCCGTTGCTTGCCCTTCTCCATACACATACAGGCAGGGCCACTGGAATTATGTGGCAGGAGAAGGCCAATTTAAGCAGCAGGGTCGAGTAAATTATGCAGCAAGAAAGGCACACTATATGGTATAGTCAACCCCAAATCCTTCATCATATTTATCAATTCCAATTCCATTGCCTGAACCAAATCGTTCTCTCCCAAGTGCAACACAATCTTGTTTGGTGTGGGCCCTTTCCACACTTCATCCCTCTAAACCAAATCAGCATACCACCACCTTGCCCTACGCTAAATCCAGCTGCTGTGCAAAAAACTGCTTCTCCGCTTGTTCCCCCATCCATCTAACAAAGCAAATTCCCACATGTACAAATCTCCTTCTTACCCCTAGTGTCCATTTCTTTGCCTGTGAAACAAAAGCAAAGACCTTACTGCCCTACACCAACCTCCTTATCCTTCCCTGCTTCACATAACCCCACATGCAACCATCTTCGAGCATCCCAAACTCTTCTATCTGTCCTCATGCAAACCATCTCAATAATGCTTTGTAGCCTCCCGTATTATGAACAAGCGCATCCCATATCTCATTCTCTGTGTCCTGCCCATCTGAGTCACTTTTGCATCACCATCCAGCACTTGCTTTCCTGATAATCATGTTCTTCCCTCATGAACAAAAACCCGCCCTTCCGTTTTACCCTGCAGCTTCAAAAAAACAACCCATCGGCGAGAGCAGGCAGACCAACGTACCCTCCATTGTCATACCACTGGCCCTTTTCCTTTGTCCTTTGTGATACAGTTTGTTCCATTCAGCCCCCTGGTACTCTGAAAACCTTAAGAAGGAAAAGGCCAGGTGTAGAGCCAGAGAAAGAAAATGGAGGAAAACCAAGCGGACAGAGGATAAACTGGCCTTTTCAGTAGCACACAAAGCCTACTTAACAAACTGTAACTCAGCAAGAAGAGACCACCTAGGCTCAAGAATACGGGAGGTAAAGCACTCCTTTAAGGAGCTCTTTATAATACTCAAAGAGTTCACAAATCCTAAAGCTAATAGTCCCTCTATACCCCCGACTCAAACACTATGTGATGACATAGCAAATCATTTTAGGGATAAGGTAGACAAGATATACAGCTCTCTAGCGGCAGGAGCAGCACCGAAGAGTTTGGCCCCTCCGGAGAGAGACCCCACACTACCTAAACTCAACGCTTTCACAGCTATTACCACAAAGCAAGTGGTAGCAGTGTTGGCACGAATAAAATCAGGTGCCCCCTCAGACCCGGCGGTGCCATTTATAATGGCTGAACTCACCCCAATTTTGGCTCCGTCGCTAGCTGAGGTCTGTAACATCTCCCTGGCTGTGGCCGCATTTCCCAGGAAATGGAAAAAAAGCGCATATAAAACCTTTGCTGAAGAAGGGTCTGGCAGACCTGGCGGATCTTCAAAATTATAGACCAATCACCCTCCTCCCTTGCAGTTCGAAGGTCATGGAGACACCGGTAAACAAACAACTTACGGGATATCTGGAGCAGTATGGGCTACTGGACCCCTAGCAATCAGGTTTCCGTGCATCACATAGCATGGAGGCGGCACTGCTGGAGGTCATGGACAATATCAGGATGTCACTGGACAGAGGGACGCCCACCATGCTAGTGCTCCTTGATCTGTCGGCAGCCTTTGACACCATCTTTCATCGGGTCCTGTTGGACAGGTTGTGGGAGATTGGTGTTGAAGGCTTGGCATGGACGTGGCTGCAGAGCTTTCTTAACAACAGAGCACAATGTGTCCAATTAGACACATTCGTCTCTCAGACCACACAAGTAGATAAGGGGGTCCAGCAGGGCCCCATCTGAAGCCCCACATTATTCAACATCTATGTGGCACCACTGGCCACCGTAATAAGATCTTGCGGTTTTGAGACAATCTCGTATGCGGATGACACGCAGGTGATAATCCCCATCTAAACTGACCCAGCAGAAGCCAGAGCAAAGTTTAAATCCTGCATGCTGAAAATTGCCGCTTGGATGAGCAAGAAATTTCTGCAGCTCAATTCCAACAAGACGGAGATCCTTCTGTTTGGAAAGGTGACAGAATTATGGTCGTCGGACTGGTGGCCAGAGGAATTGGGGGAGGCACCCAAACCAACCACTCAGGCACGGAATTTGGGTATCCTGTTTGATAATAAGCTTTCAATGGAGGAACACGTAAAGTCAGTATCGGGCACATGCTTTGGCATCATAAAGATGCTGAGGAAGATTTTTCCTTGGATCCCTCTGGAGGACAGAAAGACCCTAGTTCAGGCACTACTAGTTAGTAGACTGGACTATGGGAACGCACTACTAGTAGGAATATGGGAGGACCTTGCATCTAGACTACAAGTAGTGCAAAACACGGCGGCCAGACTGGTCCTCAACAAACCAGTACGTACCCCCTTCCGACCTATTTTGCAACTACTACACTGGCTGCCATGAGGAAGAGAGCAGTGTTTAAGGTCTTGACATCGGTGTTTAAAGCTCAGCGGGGGATTGGCCCGGTGTACCTAAGGAAGAAGCTAGTGCCTTATATACCTGCTCATTTACTGAGATCTAGCAATCGTAATTTACTACGTCCCTGTAAAATCAGGAAAGTTCAAATGGGAGGGCGCGCATTCTCATATCTAGCCCTGCTCCATTGGAATCATTTGCCAAACGAGCTACGTGCCTGCACTAGTTTGGGGCAGTTCAAGAAGCTGTTAAAAACCTGGTTGTTCTAAATTCACAATTTTGTCCTAGCCTTCAGCACTGTGTAGCGAAAAGTGCCGAGAGATCCCTGTGGGGATGATTCTTCGCGCGATACAAATGCCAAATAAATAAAATTAAATTCCAGGACCACCAACTCCATTTCCTCAAAAGCTGCTGCACATATTCGTCCATCCTTATCAGTCTTTTAACCACATTTCACCACTGTCTCGTTGTTACTTGCAAATGTCAACTTCTTTTTTTGCAACTCCTTTCCCCCACTGTCTCATGGCAAGAATCACCAGAAATTGTAATCGCTTGTCATTTCTACTCACATTTCAAAAGTCAGCAGTTTAAACACTAGTGATCCTTTCAAAACACCACAAAACCGCCTTCAACTGCTGCATCTGATTAAAATACTACTCACCATATAATTGGGCTATGAGTGGCTTCACAAATCTTGAGTAGAGCAACACAGCACAAATCCTTGTGTTGCTCTACTCTGCCCTGGGAAGGCGTTCCATGGGCATTGCGGTGGGTGTTCCCATGCAACTCCCATGCATTTTGACACCTTTCCAGATTTACAAGAACTTGTAAACCCAGCCGCGGTCCCTGCAGGTAACAGCGGTGGGGTGTGGGGCCGTGTAAGATGTGATTCCGAGGGACAATGCGATGGAAAATTATTTATTTATTTAATTTTCCCTCTACTTCGTCCCTCGGAATCCCGCTTACACGGCCCCACCACTGTTTCCTGCACGGACCGCGGCTGTGTAGACCTGGGATTACGCCAAACTCTTACGCCTTCCCAGGGGAGGTGTAGCGAGAAGAAATTCCTTTTATGTGTGCTGCATTCTTCATGCACACAGAAAGAGGAACATGCCTCCCGGGATTGTTTTTGTTCCGGAAGGTGTCAATCCTGCCTAGAACACAGGCACCCTTGCACCATGGCGCAGGGGTGCCTGACTTAGCGCTTGACTGCCTAAAGTGCACCAGCACAGGGGAAAAGGCAGGAATGTGCCGTATTCCCTGAAATACGATGCTTTCCTGCCCATTTCCCATGGCTCTGCGCAGCAATATGATTCGCTGCGCTGCACCATAGTTTCATAAATTGCCCCTAAGACCATAGCTTTTAAAAACTTAAATAAATCATTTAATATTTTCCTCACATTCTTGTATCAAGACTGGATTGCATGATATTCCTTTTCACTGATTTTAATTAGTAGCATATCACAGTACAATGCCGAATATTGCTACATACAATCACAGATTGTTAACCACGAGTTTTAATTCCAAATACAGGCATTTTTATAAAAAGAAAGTACATAAAAAATATAGAAATATTCAACGATTGAAATATGCCATAAAAATTATCATATGATTTATGCTATATTCAATTTGTAATCATATAATAAAGCATTAATAATTGTAATTGATATATCTAACTCAATTTTAAAAAACTCTATTAAAGCTATACATTTAATTCTACTACTCTATTCTAATCTAATCAAGGTCAGGGATGTTTTCATACACTTTGATGCTTGTCTCGTTACTTGAAAGTGTAATTTCATATGGGGGTCGACCGCAAAATTTATGCAACACCATATTTATACATAGATGCAACAGTATTGCGTCTTTCTTGCAACTGGTGTCACAGTGACACAGAAAGTCACGATTCTCTCATTCTCTTGGAGTCCAACAAGCTGTACATTCTGTAAAGGATTGACAAATAACTGATGCCTGAATGTCTGCTCTATACTGAGACTTTCATTCTGGGCATTCAGGGCTGTTAAACTGTGACAATCTTAGGGCCTTATTATGAGTCTGGGAGTGCGGGAGGCGGAATGCCCTGCTCCCGCACTTCAAACCCTGTGTAGGAACCACCCTTTAGATCAGGAGTTTTCTCCTGTATGGTAGGTGGTTCATTAGCGTTCCCAGGAAGGTACCTATGAAATAAGCACTACAATGTAAATGTCAAAGGCAGTACCTGCACGGCATGGACTGCTGCAGTCCATGCCATGCAGGTACTGGTGCGCATGCACACAGTCCCCCCCTGTGTTCATCCACGTGGCGTGAGGCACCATGTTTCCTCACTGCCACTGTTTTCATGGCGGTAGCACGATATGAAAAGTCTGGCAGTAAGGAAGCTCATAAAATGCTTGGCAGGACCGCAGCGGCCCCATCACAGCCCCGCCACACATATTTTGGCCTCAAGACTGCTAGTGATATTTGATCCCTGGCGGTTGCAGTGGTCCCAGGGCGGCACGACCGCCCTGATCCTAATAGGGCGGTCAGAATACTGCACCTCTGCATCCCCGCGAGTCTGGCGGTCCATGGGCCGCCATCCTCATAATAAGCCCCTTAATAACTTGTGCTTTGAGGAAGGGAAGTTTAAGTGCTGGTTTCGTCTGGGCCATTGTGGAAACTGATATTTTCAACAGTAGCTTCAGAACGTGGATGGTAAAGCTCTGAGATTAATTGAATTTTTTTTTGTTCTTACTATTTCGAAGGAAAATACTGCTTGGAATGTACTGGGTTTCTTTTTTTTCGCTTCATGCTTTTGAACAGTTATCAATGTGAATGAAATTGCCCCCAAACCCTTATTGTTAGGTGCGTTACTTAAATGTCATGAGTACACACCGTTATAATTGGCACAGTTTTGTGTCTGGCTAAGTTCCAAGTACCCATGAAGATGAAGGAGGGATACCATACAGTAATGACATTAATGATATCTGCATCAAAAACACCTACAGCGAAAACAATGGGAACTGGGGCAATGAAAAGATCTGTGTAATGGTTATGTTTATTTTTTTATTGCAAACCTATACCACAGAAGTAAAGAGAGAGCAGATATATTCAGTTACATAAACATGGTGGGCAAATGCTCCCCAAAACCTTTTAATTAAAAAAACTACCCATTGCATATACTTTTAACTAAATAGTATGGTTGCTTGCAATGAGGAAGGTGTGCTATAACAGAGGATTCTTTTTTGTGCAAGAAAATTATGCTATTTGCTTTTTATTACAGTAGTCAGAAGACACTGTTTAAACACTGAAGGATAATGAGAAGAATAAGAAATAATAAAAAAAGATAGAGTAAAAAAAGATTTGCTAGGTAAAATGCTGACCCATTGGCCCTGGCACTGAAGCACACTTCCTTTTAGGAGTATGCGCATATGTGATCAGGTGAAATGGTGTCAGTCAGAGTACTCATGAGCCATTAGCTAAAGTGAGCCAACCCATTGTCCCTTACTGTGGGGCATATTATCAAGCACGGCATTAACATTATCGCCGCTTTAGCGGCAGGCGATAATGGGCTTGATAATATGCCACAGAGAATTCCCATAGAAGCCCATGTTGACACCAGAACATGGGCTTCTATTGGAATTCTCAAGGGCATATTATCAAGCCCATTATCGCCGCTAAAGCGGAGATAATGTTAACGCTTTTTCTTGATAATATGACCCTGTATGTTCTGGTTGGGCTGAAGCAAAATGTGAACAACAGTTGTATAGAGCAATGGAAGAGAGCAGGCCCAAAGCACAGCTCTGTATTTGTGCATATATGTATTTTTTTTATTTATGATCTTTTTTGATTACATAGGGCTTGCAAGAGAGCGAAAACTATCTATAGGCAGGATTTAAAATAATAAAGAAAGGACGAAGGGGACCAGATATTGAGCTCCTTAACCTTTCAATCAATAAACTGATGAAAAAGTGCACATATGCAAAGTTGCTCAGGCTCAGTAAAGATAACGTCATGCTTGAATCTATAACATACTTTATGACAATTTAGACCCTATTGATATTTGCTGGCTAAGTGTACTTTATACCCGATGTTTAACTTGAATGTGAACATACTTAAGAGTCTCCTTCCAGGAGAAATGCACATAGATGATCTGATAGCAAATGTTTCCCATTTGCACCAGGAGTTTTCAAAGTAGGTCCTTGGATTTTTGACAGATTTTAAGGATAACCACTGACTATGCAAATTACTTCTATTAAGCATTATGGTATTTAAATTTATCATAAGATGTTGGTTGTCCTGAATATCTAATAAGGGCTCAGATATCTTGAAACTATGCTGTACATGGAGTCATATTCTGTAACTATTAGATCTGAGTCATAATATAGAAATTAAAAAATAATTTTATAAAGTAATTTATTATTTGTTTCAGTAAGCAACATGACTATAGTCTGGTCGAACCCACATGCTTCATGGTCACTGTTGATATGGATTATTCTTTAATTTTTTGAAATAACAGATTCAAATATATTTATAAAATAAAATCACAAATTAAAATGGATTCTGAGATATGTTTCTAGGAAATACTAAATTATTTCATCAATGAATTCAAAAAAGAGGTTTGAGTCACTGGAAATTGCCTCATGTGTCCTATAAGGCACACATAAATGTAATTTAAATCACAACTCTAACTACTGACTGCCTTAACTGGCCTCCCACTGTATGACGACACAATACATCTCAAAAGCAAAGAAGATATCTTCAAGTGAAGCAAAATTCTACTACGCCTATTCAAGAATGTTAGTGATTCAAGACTGGGCAAATAAAGCCGCTTTTTTCTCTGGCTTGCACATTTTAAAATGCAAGCTCTCATCCGTGGCGCTTGTGTTTTTTTGTATGAATTCTGACACGGTAAGATAAGTTACTGGGACAATACATCTACTGTAGGGGTTTGTGTGTAACTGGACTGTCACCAATTTGCATCCCGGTTGTTTCATCCAGTCCTTCATCCTTCTTAGATTGATAAAATATATACCATTGAGTAATAATTACTACCTATTAATCATGCCTGAAGACCAACCAGAGATAGAATACACTTTAAAATGTTCAAATTGTTATATTATTTGAAGAGTTATACTACAAACACACAACTAACAAATGAAGCAAAGTGATCTTGTTTCCCACTCCAAGTAAAATATTGTGTCAGACGCGACCCGTGCAGGTAAGAGTGGTGGGGCCAGCTGGGGGGGGGGGGCGGGGGGGGAATTTCGACAGACGATCACAGGGGAAAATTAAATAAATAATGAATTTTTCCTCATCATCATCCATCAAAATCCCCCCCAGCCGGCCCCACCGCTCTTACCTGCACGGGCCGCAGCCGGATTGTGTCATTGCACACACTGATGCCAGACAAGGAACTAGAGCCTGACGTGCACCTCTTGGGATCAAGACTCACTCCAGTCATCCAACTGACCCTTGGAGTCACTTCTGGGGAGCCTGCATTAAAGGCAGGCCTGCCCAGGATCCCTTCTTCAGACAGCAGGGCAGTCCTTCCTCTGAATCTTCCACAGCTCCAGGAGTTTTTCTGATGAAAAGCTCTGAAGGTGCTATTCTTTTACCCACTGCCAACAGATGAGTGCAGAATGCCCCGTTTGTCTAAACTTCCCATTTTCCTGGGTCGGCTCCAATCTCATCAGGGGCACAAAAGCAGGCAGGCTTAGGTGTGAAGTGCATTTTACAGTGGCAGGGCAGGTAATCCTAAGAAGTTAAAAAGGGGACGGGCATAGCCCTGAGGCTACCCTTTGAAGCCTGAGTACAACCCCCAGGATATCCAGGCCAGGAATGGAACAACCTGGTTTAGGCCTCGAAAAAAGTTTATTTTGCTGGGTCAAAGTGACAGCTTAAAACTGCACTTCAGGCTGCAGTGGCAGGCCTGAGCCATGTTTTACAGTGTTGGGGTAGTGGTTCACACAATGAGTTCTGCAGCCCACTAGCAGAATTTAATTTACAGGTCCTGGGTACATGGAGTACCATTTAGAAGGAACTTCTAATTAAATTAAATGTGCCAATCAGGTGTAGGCTATTTTCACCATGTTTATGGGGGAGAGCAAAAGCACTTTAACACTAGTTAGCAGAGAGTCAGAATCCTATTTAGATGGCCACTGGCAAGCAAAAGCTACTACGCCCAACAGTGGTGGTTGAGGCCTTTTAACTCCTGATGTCCCGGGGCCTAGCCTACTATGGATCCTGAGGAACATGGCCAAGAAACTCTTCAGCACTTGACTCTCAGTGGTAGCGTGGGTCGAGCAGTCCAATGCTTCTCAGGGTGGAGGAGGTAGACACAGGGGCATAGGCACAGGCTCACAACTCAATATACGTTTAATCACAGTAATAAATGATTGTCCAGTGAAATACTTTCTTTTATGACAGAAGGAGTATTTCTATATAATCAAAATGAAAATACAGCATACACAAACAATACACACAGCCCCTTGAGGTCAGGGCTATGGTGTTTAGTGGCAGTCCCTTGAGTCCACTTCTTGCTAGCGGTAGTGGTTATTTTCCATTCACGATAGGTGACATTCAGGTTAGACCCCACTAGCAGTCTGAGTCTCAGAAGTCCCACTCCGACTCTGTTAGAAAAATCCAAAGTGTTCCGCGGGGACCATATGGTCCTTCACTCAGTCTTATGCTCACCACCAAGGATTGACTGACCGGAGTGTCTGAGAGTGTGTGTCTCGTGGCAGTGGCACCTGCAGCGACTGCCTCAGGTGAGTATCACAGACATACCTTTAAAGTAGCCATGACTGGGTGTTCTCTGTGCTCCTCTGATGTGACAGTAAGTTTTCTTGGGCCTTACCCTTGGGTGGGGGGCTGGGGGGGGGGGGGGTTTGAATGCTCCATATTTCAAATCCTCAGTCAGGCCTCTGACATTTATGGGTCACCACAGCGGCCTCTCTTTGTCTCTTGCCGCTTCTCACATTCCTGAGCTGTTTTCCGGTCCACCGCAGCTTGTGCTGATTGAGTGGTTAAGCAATTGGCTCACTTCTGCCCTAATCATCTACACAGGCCTGGGTCTCTGAAGGTATAATCACCATGGACTGTGGTTCAAACCATATCACTTTAGGTGTTTTGTACTCCCCACTTTTCTAAATTTGAGGTAGTCACCAACAGCCATCCACCTTCAATTTATAATTTATAAAAACTGAGTCAAGAATTTTACTTCCGGCAATCCCCCTAATGGACCTCTCAGTGTAAGAACTCACACGTCAAATACACCGGGTGTTTTTTACAATCCTATGAAAAAATGTGAAGGAAGCAAGATGACACCTCACGTGCGCAACACCAATTGAGCTTGATGATTGGTACTCACCAGCTCTGCCCACTTTTATCATCATCGGTTGTCATCTTGCCCCAAAAATAAATAAATAAAGTGTCCACAAAGATAAACCCAAAATGTGAAGGTAAGTGGTGAGAAAATCACATATCAAAATGCGACTGAATTGTGAAAGTAAAAAATGAAGAAGATGCACCTTCTATAGGTCAAACTTTATTCCTCCTTACATGCGCACCCAATTCAAAGTTTAAAAAGGTTGCTTAATATGCATACCATTATGCTGTGCCAACATGTTTCATCGCCAGAGGTATTTGTAGCGATTTCGTCAGGACAACTACAGCCGCTTTGCACTAGTCGGGGACACTTCTTAAGATTTCATTCGGGGACTGCCAAAAGTAAAAAACACACAACACACAACTCTTACTTAGTACCCATTTTCCACTGATGGATATATATCTCTCACTTATATCCACTGATTACCCTTCTTGAGCCATGGCCTCATGTACCAGCTCGGTTTTACAGGTCACAACACGGGCTCCATATATGAGTCCTCGTAGTGGTTCCGCATTCAGCTGTAATACGAATCTAGAGATAATAAAATTTGTCATTAGTCCCTATTTCCTACGTTATCTTTATAACAACCTAAGGTCTCACTGGGCTACATCGAGATACCCATGCTTATTTGTATTCCTCTTCTTTTATGGTATATATATACACACTCATCACCGGTGTTTCAGAAAACCCGGTATGTATTCTTAAAACAAGAGTGCGGAAGAAAGCCATCGTTATCCATACATATCTCAGTATCGTCACTCGTAACTCGCAACACCCGATACTGAAAAATGGAGCCCCCTTCATTTTCTCATCACTTAGCCATTTATCAGTGTCTCAACTATCCAGTGCACTGACGGAACGCCGAAGGCTGGGGAATATTCCCCTATTACTCGTGTTCCTAACGGCATGAGTTAGTTGGTAATTCTAATGGAATTAAAAGAATGGTACAAGTATTCAAACGGGGGATAGTAAGCATAACACACAGCATCCTCCTTCTCAATCAGACCTCCTTACCACCCAAAGCCTCACGGAGCTCCTTATCTCCACCGGTGAGCCGTGTTCTCCTCCCGTGTCTGTTTATATTCTTACGAGGGAGAACGCCCAAGTCCCCGCGTCACACTTATGCGCGCCATCCTGGATTGGGGAGATTAAACCAAATATAAGGAGTCTTCATTCTCCTCCTCCTCATGTCACTCTATGTCAAGATCTTCTTATGCGCATTTATGTCCTGAGTAACACCATTAGATTTAGTTCACCTGCTGGTACTCCTCAAAAGCGAGCCCATTAGTAATTCTCAATTGGCTGCTACATACCCGCCCCCTTTCCGGTCTCCGTAACAGTCTTAAAAACTATGGGCGCCATCTTTGACTGGGATAGTGAGCCACAGAACATTTTGAAAATAAATAGTATTACCAGTTTAATATTCCGAGTACCCTGTTGCATCGCCTTTACCCTTCTCGAGGGGACCCTGTCTAATGGTGATTAGTTCACATACCCATCTCTCTGTACTGGATGTATTTCCAACTGCTTTCCTTTATTTTCTGATCTTAACTTTTATATTTTGTAGTCTTGTATATATCGACGTGTAGCCCTAGTTTAGATGATACCTGTGGGCCAATCAGTACCTACCCCATAATCAGAGAATTGTGACTAATACCTTGTTCCTATCATAAACTACTTTTCCCATTGTGAAGGGGCTGTCATCATATAATCAAAAGTGGCTAATGCAGTCTCTTAGTTATACCCACAGTACCCTAACAGAAAGAGGTGGAGGGAGGAAACATTCTTCAATTCGTTAATTTGGTTCAATATTTTGCCATTCAGTATTTTGCCTTACTCCATTCAATTTGGTCGTTTAACCCGATTTGATCAGACTTCTCCTGAAAAATCCATCGTGCTTCTTTAGAGGCCAATAAGTCCTCGATATTTTGGGGGTTGCCCATTATTTTCTCGAGTACCACCCATGTGAACGTGTGCTTAGTAGCATGACAATGTTGCACCAATTTGGTGGTAAGCTTGCCTGCTCTAATCGTACTCAGATGTTCCTGCATTCTGACCTTCACCTTCCTCGTTGTGAGCCCTATATATTGAAGGTTACATTGGCAAGTCAATCTATAGACCACATTCGCGGTGTTACAATTGCTGAAACATTTCAAGTACCAGATCTTTCCTGAATTTAGAGTGACACTCTGTGTTTTCTTGGTCAGTCCACATACAGAGCATAATCCACATGGATAGTGCCCAGGAGGGATGGTTGACTCTGTCGACCTCTGTGCCATTTCTACACGTGTATGTACAAGTTTATCCCTTAGGTTGCTAGATCTTTTAAAGGCAAACCTAGGGGGAGGCATGATGAAATCCTTAGTAGACAATAGTGCCCAATGCTTGCGTATAGACTGGCGGATCCGTGTAGCTAAGGGATCAAACGTCATGACCACAGGCAAGCATTCGTCTCTTGTTTTTTCATTTTTCTGAAGCAATACACTCCGAGGAGTATTAATTGCTCTTTTTTTAGCTTGTCTAATGATTTTACGAGGGTACTGTCTCATCTCAAGTTTCGCACAAAGATCTTCTGATTGATCCAGAAATGCTACGGTGGATGAACAGTTCCTTCGGTACCGAAGGAACTGCCCCACAGGTAGATTGTCTTTGAGCGCTCTAGGGTGATATGAATTATAAGACAGGAGTGAATTCTTATCCGTGGGTATTTGGTGTACTCGGGAACATAATGTGTCCCTTTCTACATAAATGTCCAAATCAAGGTATATTGCTGGCTGGTTACTGTAATTCCATGTGAACCTGAGGCTGGGGTCCTGATGGTTGAGCCAGTTAAGAAACTCCAACAACCCGTCTTCTTGTCCAGACCAGATGCAGAACACGTCGTCTATATACCTCTTCCAGAGACGGATCTTGTTCTGGAAGGGATTAGACTGATGGTATAGGACGTGTTCCTCAAACTGGCTGACATAAATACAAGCTAGACTGGGCGCCATTGTCGCGCCCATTGAGGTACCTGTGGTTTGAAGGTACATGTTGTCTTTGTAACAGAAGTAATTCCGTGTTAAGGCAAGTTCTATGCACTGAAACACGAAGGATTGTGGAGCATCATAGTACCACTCGTGTCCCTTAAGAGCATGCGCTGCTGCCACCAGCGCAGCATCTTGTGGTATACACGTATAGAGTGACTCTATATCGATAGTGACCAACAGTTCGCTACCTGAGTCAAAATGGAAATCCTCCAAGATGTTCAGAATTTCAGTTGTATCTTTGACAAAGGATTGTTGGTTAACAACAGACTCCCTAAGAAAAAAGTCGGCGAACTGTGAGAGGGGCTCCAACACCGATTGGATCCCTGAAACAATGGGCCGGCCAGGCGGGGGGCGTTGTGGCTTATGGATTTTGGGTAAAATATAGAAGGCCGGAGTTCTTGGCTTTTCATTAACCAAGAACTCCGCCTCCTTGGTCGTAATCCACTTTTTTTCTTTTGCAACGCCTACCATCTTCTTGATGATCTCTAAAAGTTCATTAAGGGGGTCCTGTTTCAGTGGGCGGTAGTTATTGCGGACACCCAACAGTCTCATCACTTCAGTGTCATAGTCGATGGTATTCATAACGACCACTGCTCCACCCTTATCCGCATTTTCAATCGTCAATTGCTGGTTATTCTGTAGGCCTTTTACTGCCTCCCAGTCATCCCGGCTCATGTTGTTATATTTAGGAGATGTGCCTTCCTGTTCAAACCGAGAAATATCTTGTAGTACCTTGTTTTCAAATACCATCTCTTCCGGGCCTACCATTGCGTTAGGTGGACAAAAATTAGAAGGTTTTCTTAGTGTGGTGTTAAACAAGAGTGCTGGGTCTTGTGGTTTATTGGCGAAGAATTTTTTCAATTTCACTCTCCGCAAAGTTTCGTGAAACTTGATCCTACATTTAAAGGGGTCATGTGTGGGAGTGGGAACAAACCCTAACCCTTTGTTTAAAACCCTTTCTTCATTAGTGGTGAGTACATGATCTTATAAGTTCACCACAATGTTATTTTCAATCATAACTTATTCCGTCCGCGACTTCGTGTTATCCTCGGGGAGTGGGTTTGCCATTTTTTTCATTTTTTACTTTCACAATTCAGTCGCATTTTGATATGTGATTTTCTCACCACTTACCTTCACATTTTGGGTTTATCTTTGTGGACACTTTATTTATTTATTTTTGGGGCAAGATGACAACCGATGATAATAAAAGTGGGCAGAGCTGGTGAGTACCAATCAGCAAGCTCAATTGGTGTTGCGCACATGATGTGTCATCTTGCTTCCTTCACATTTTTTCATAGGATTGTAAAAACACCCGGTGTATTTGACGTGTGAGTTCTTACACTGAGAGGTCCATTAGGGGGATTGCCGGAAGTAAAATTCTTGACTCAGTTTTTATAAATTATAAATTGAAGGTGGATGGCTGTTGGTGACTACCTCAAATTTAGAAAAGTGGGGAGTACAAAACACCTAGGGTTTGAACCACAGTCCAAGGTGATTATACCTTCAGAGACCCAGGCCTGTGTAGATGATTATCGATTGAGAGGAGGGCGACCTGGGTCTATTTCCCTCTGTAGCTCCTTATTGTGTGTCACTTCTGCCCTAGGCAGGGTAGCATTCTAGCTTCTGGCACACCCTCGCCTTTAAAACCAATGCTGCGACGGATGCGCAGCGGATCAGATACTGGTCTTCTTTATGCACGTTAACTACACCACAGTTCCCTAGAATTTTCATCTGCACTCATGAGTTTTAAAACGCGTTTTTAATACGCAAAAATAAACTTGTATTCTTTTAAGCTTTGTATCCCCACATACCGTGATTGACGCTTACTTGCTAGTCTTGCCACTTCTCACATTGCTGAGCCGCTTACCGGTCCACCGCAGCTTGTGCTGATTGAGTGGAGAAAGCAATGGGCTCACTTCCGCCCTAGGCAGGGTAGCGTTCTATCTTCTGGCACACCCATGCCTTTAAAACCAATGCTACAACTGATGCAGTGGGTACGCCTAAGGGAAGCCCGTCTGCGCCCGTCCACGCCCGACCGTGGCCAGAGGCCAGGCCCCTGGTCAAAAACTGGTCTACACCAGGGAGGAACGCAACATACTTAAGAGTACAGTCCATATGCCGCCCCTCCTGGATTCAGTCACTGAGCTGTTTTGGTCAGAAAACCTGCTAGCAGGCAGTAGAAATCCGCCAACGACTCATGTGCCAACACCAAGGCCCAAAGGCACGGGTCCAGAGGTACCCTCTAACTTAAAGATTGCCCTGCTAAATACTCGATACCTTCCTATGCACAGTCTAGAAGTATTTACACTGCTCCAGGAGAGGAAGGTTGATCTCCTCGTGTTATCAGAGACTTGGTTGGAGGACACTTCAGGGCCTGATATAGTGGCCTCCCTTCCTCCCGAGTACAGTGCATCGACTTGCAATCAGCAGGTAAATAAAAGGGGAGATGGAGTTGCAATTTTTACTTGCACGATATTTGCCACTGAGAAAATAGTCGAGGAGAGTCTGGATGGGGCTGAGGTTCTGGGGAGTAAGGTGGGACTTACATCCTCATGTTTAATAGTGGTAGTGGTATACCGTCACCCCGGCTAACTCCGCTGTTTAATGACTTGTTCCATGAAGTTATGAGTGATCTGTGCTCGAGATATCAACAGATCTTGGTTCTTGAAAATTTTAACTATCATTGGGATCGAATACCTCGAGATTGTACCTCTAGCAGGTTCGATGAAGCCATGACCATGCTGGGGTTGCACCAAATCGTGGGCCGCCCCACTCATGGGAAAGGCCATATTTTGGACCTTATCTGGACCACGTCATCAGCTACATTTTGGACTGATTGCAGACCATGTAGCTGGTCCGATCACTTCTTGGTCAGCCTCTTACTCCCTGTAGACAGTTTCCCCAAACATCTATCTGTAGGATGGAAGGTGGTACGGAACTGGCGTAAGATTGAAGACGCCAAGCTGAGGGAAGTACTGAACCGGACAATATATCTTGGATCTCAGTCTGGAAATCCAGATTTGAACTATGAAGAATTCTTACATCAGCTGAGGCTAGCTATTGATGAGGTAGCTCCTGCCCGCAGGGAAAGAATAGCAAATAGTAGGAAGGGGACCCCCTGGTACACGCAAGAATTGAGAGGAGAAAAACAAGCTCTATGTCAATGTGGGAGACTTTGGCGGAAACGTTCTGACCCTGAATCAAAGGACACTTACAAAGTAAAGTTGGCCTGCTATAAAGCTTCAATTATTAGAACTAAATCTGTGCACTATGAAGCTAGGATTAGCGAGGCGACAGACACTCAGCTGAGTCATCTGAAAGAGCCAAGGGCAGTCACCAGTCAGGTTGACTGCGACAAGATGCAGGATTTCTTTTTAACTAACATGGAAGATATTATTACAGACATAGGTAGTACGAACATTACCCCCTGCCCCTTGTCAGTGGAGGACCCGCCTGACTTTCAGGGTACTGCTCTCTCGGTGTTGCCTCTGCTTGAACCACATGATTTAGCTCATATTGTGGCCAAAGTAAAATCAGGGTCACCTGAAGACCTTTGCCCACCGAAGTTGTTTAAAATCATCATTCCAGTGATAGAGGTTGAGGTGTTGTCCATATTAAATCTGTCTTTTGTGACAGGAAGGGTACCACAGAAGTTTAAGGAAGCCTTGGTGATCCCGTTGCTGAAGAAGGCAGGGGCAGACGCCAAGATTCTCAAAAACTTCAGACCTATTTCCAGACTCCCCTTCCTGGCTAAAGTCCTTGAACAACACGTACTCTGAGTCCTCTCGTCCTTTGCTGAACAACATCGGCTGTTACACACTCGGCAAGCCGGTTTCAGGACACATAACATCCATGAGTTGGTGATGCTCTCAGTGCTGGATGACCTGCGGCTTGTAGCCGATAAGAAGACCCTCTCAGCTCTTACCCTATTGGACCTCTCAGCCACATTTGACACAGTGAACCACATGCAGCTGGGAGTCACTGGGACAGTCCTCCAATGGATTACTTCTTTCCTGGAGGATCGGTCTCAAAGAGTCTAACTAGGAGATCATAGGTCTACGCGAGGCAATTTACAATGGGGTGTCCCACAGGGCTCTGCACTGTCCCCTCTACTTTTTAATATTTACATTCAGCCTCTGATAGATGCACTGGCAAGAACAGATTGTCAGATGTTTAATTATGCTTACGATACTTAGTTAATTGTGCGAATTGACAATTCTCCTGACTCACAGTGTAATGTCCAGAATATCCTCCGGTTACCATGAACTGGATGACCTCAAACTTGCTGAAGGTAAATCCAGATAAAACAGAAGTGCTTGCTCTCACCTCAGGGGTCTCGCCCTGGTCCAGTCTTTTCTGGCTTCCAGAGTTGGGTACCACTCCAACGCCAGTGCCAGCAGTGAAGAGTCTGGGTATAAAGCTGGATACCGGATTAACCCTAAATAACCAGGTATCTGCTGTTGTGGGGAGTTGTATTGGCCTGATGCAGCAACTTTGGAAACTGGCGACCTTGCTGTCTTCTTCCACCTTACAGACGGTCGTGACGGCATTAATCCTCTCATGGCTAGACTATGGTAAGTAAGTCTACAGGTAATGCAGTCTACACTGGGCTTCCCGAAAATCTTCTGAGGAAACTCCAAGTGGTTATGAATGACGCAGCAAGATTGATCTATAAACTGCCAAGAAGAGCCCATGCCACTCCCCCTGCTGCAGCAGCTACACTGGCTTCCCATCAAGCAACGGGTTAAATTCAAGGGGTTGTGCATTGCACACAAGTCCCAGTTCGGAGAGGCACCCAAATACATCAAAGATCGCCTGAGGCCTTATGTGCCCGGACGCTCTCTTCGGTCATCAGAGACTTGCCTGCTACTCTGTCCACGCTTCAACAGAACGACGCTTGGGGGTCGGGCATTTTCAGATAATGTCCACCAGATCTCGAACAAACTACCAGACAGTATGTGTAAGGAAGCTAGGTTACTACAGTTTCAGAGGAAACTTAAAACCCTTCTGTTTAGGGAGGCGTTTGGATAAACTGTATGTGGAGTACAGTAATGCGAAAAGGATTCTGGACCTCTGATTTATGTTACAGCGCTTAGAGACCTCCCGGTGATTGGTGCTCTATAAATAAAATGTAACATAACATAACATGATGGCATCCACCAGGCTATGAGCCTTGTCTTCCTTTGGTGCCCTCAACTGTTATATAGGGTCACCCACCTGCTCCTCACTTGGGAGCCGAACCTTTCAGCACAGTAGCAGGTCCCTCTTCACAGCAACCTCCTCTAGCATACGGGGTTGCCGATTTACAAACCACACACAAACTACTGCTGGATCGGTATAGCACATTTTGCGGCAGACTCTATGGCATACATGGTCACCAAATTACACATCGCACAAGGGTGATAGCCTAATCATCACAGGCAAACTTTACAGCATCCCCTTTAGCATACGGAGTTATTGACTTGACACCGAACCGAGAAAATGGCCTGAATGGCATAGCAAACTTCACAGCTAACTTCATGCCAGCTGCCACAGGCATACAGGTTGTCAACCTGAGGCTGCAAATGGGCAGATGTGACACTGCTGCACCGATCAGGTTGTTACCTGATCGGTGCAGCAGCCTCACATCTCTTTACAGGGATCCATTCACAAGGATCCCCCACTGGGACTCGCTTCCTCTAGTGCTCTGCTCTACCTCGTATAGCTCACTGGTCTTGGCAAGCAGGCTGAAACTGGTGCTCCAGGCTTTAGGAGCAGGTGGTTTTGGATGTCCCTGGGTAATCTCCCCTCATCCAGCTGAGAAACTGGTAGGCCTTAGCCTCCCACCCTCATCACAGGCTGAAGTGACCAGGCTGCCTCTCATGGCTGCTTGACAGTTGAACATTTTTGGGGGCCTCAAGCTCTCCTTCTAGACCATTTCTGGACACCAAATGTGATTTAGGGTCTGAGTCTTTGAAATGTGTGTTTGGGTTCTTCTTGTTTTTGAAGTAACCACTCCTGTGTCCTGCCCTTCATCCAGAAACAGTCTGTCACAGCAGATGCTACTATAAATCTGATACCTAAACACCAAAGATCATGGGAGTGACTAGAGCTTCACATCTGAATATTAGCCACAGTGATATGTTTATCAAAAGATTACCCCAGGGCCTAGGCACTACTCTTTATAATATTCTTATCAGCTCCATCTCCTTCCTGAGATTTGCCCAGGCCCCCTTACACTGACCTCTCTCTGAGTCAAAAAGGACACCTTGAATTGTACTGGAGAGCCTCACTCTCCTTCCTCCAGTGTGTATCCCAGCCAGCTCACACGAATGCAGCAATCAACAAATCTGATCGGGGGATTCCTCTACCTCCAGTGAGCCCTGGGTCTCCCAAAATGGAACCCAGAATCTTCCATGTATTGTACAATTCACTGGCACACAAACACCCAACATATGCATACAACATACATGCACTGCACATCCTAACTCGATGTAGGGCAACGGTGAGTTAAGCACAGAGCAGTGGAACTTTACATGAGTCAGACTATAGGCCACACTTCAGTTGCACAGGTAAAAAGGTCTGTTCACTTCAGCTAATCATTACACAGTATGCTTGTAATGCTTAACTCCTGGCAAAGGCAGTAGCCTTTCACCACCATGAGAGTAGGGATTCGGTCATCCCACCTAGTCCAAAAAGGCTACAATCTGTTAGGCAGTCCTATGTCATGGTGCACACGCATGATTGCAATCTGTTAGGCAGTGTTAGACCTGGCACCTTGGCGTGAGTTTCCCTTCCACTTTTTGCTGATGTGCCTCATGTGTTTTGTTGGTGTTAGCTGCTCAGGGCACTGTGCCACTGCTAATCAGTGCCACAGTGCAAGTGCTCCCTTTGAAAAGTGTATACATTGATTGGTGTCCATGTTTGGCTTATTTGGTTTACTATCAGCCCCTAGTAAAGTGCACCAGGAGTGCCAGGGCTTGTAAATGCAAATGCTGCTGGTGGGCTGCAGCACTGGTTGTGCCACCCACAGAAGCGGCCTAATAAAATGTGTCTAGGGTCTGCCATTGAAAAATCTGCGTGCAGTCTGGGACTGTCATGCTGACTGCGCAAGTGCACCTACTTGCCAGTCCCTAAACCTTCCCTTAACTACATATTAGTCACACCTCTGGTAGGCCCACGGGCAGGGTGCATTGTAGGCATAAGGTAGGACATGCCCTGATGTGTGTGGCATGTCCTAATAGTGAATTACAGCCATTTTCGTTTTTCACTATTGAAGGCTACCTGCTCTCCATAGGCCAGAATGGGCTGATGGAATTACTACACGCTGTAATCCCAGCAGACTCAGAGAGCATGGTAGAAAGTTAAGTTTAGTATGCCTGAACTCAGAATAATAAAATACTTCTTTTAGTAAAGTTTATTTTAATATCCTGTGTTTGTAAATACTACTTTTAGAAAGTTAGTATTTACTTGCTTAGCCATTTCAGTCCGCCTCTGCTGTGTGTGTGTGTGCTGCCTAGTTTCAGTGAGGGGCAGGGCCGGGGAATTCCAGGAGACAGGCTGGCTACCAGGTGGTGGGTAGAGAGATTACACCAGGATGGGTGGGAGGAGTACACCTTGACTCTGAATAGACCTGTGCTCTGCCATCACAATGCTGGCTCCGCCCCCTGTGGAGCGACTGTCTCTGCCCTCTGCGCTGAAAGGAAAGAGCAGAGTCACCACAACAAAGTGCTACAGAACCGGACTGAGCCAGGCACAGGCCCCCTGGCGACAAAGAACAAAAGAAACTTGCTATAAAAGAAGGAGCCCTGATCCTAAGAAATCAGATCCTGTTTGCGCCAAGAAGAACCTCTGCCCGAAGAAAAGGACCTGGGAAAGCTGCATGGAGGAGTACTGTCTCTAAAGCCTGAGAGACTGGCCTGTGGTGGGTGCCTTGCTGCTGAAGGAGAGGAGGAAAAGACTGAGAAAGACTTTGAATTCAACTTGTGCTTTTAAAACAATCTCCAAGGGCTTGCTTGTGAACTTGCCCCCTGAACAGCGCCTCAGGAACAGTGGGCGCTACCCCTCCCTGGAAGAGAAGGAAGCGGCTGTGGGTGGATCACTGACGCTGACCCCAGAGAACCTGTGTGCCCCCATCTCGCTGAGCACTGCGACTTCTGCCCGCCTGTGCTGCTGTGAGCACCGTGAAGGCCTGCCCTGCCTGGCCTAAACAAAGTAAACAGCTGCCCCCTCGAGCCGTAGCTCGCAATGTAAAGAAGAGACTGCCTGCGTCCAAGCGCCAAGCCTCTGCAACCCCTGGCCGTGGAGATCACTGTAAGGACCGACGGCACCCTGGTTCGCCGATCCTGGCCGATGCGACAGCGCTGCGTGCTGAGAGATCACCCCCGAGCTGCCCCTCCTGCTTCTGACCCCCATGAGGTGTGCTGCGACGTCCTGAAGCGCCCCACGAAGCATTGTCGTCCACTGCCCAAGCGGGACTGCAACACGACGTGGGACGCCCCTCTATGGACTTCTGAGGCCGCCACGAACATTGCCCCCAAGAAATAAGGTACTGTGAGCCCAAGCGCCGTCGTACGAACTGTACTTTCCTGTGTACGGCCCGTACTGCGCTATCGTACCGCTACGCTACTCACGCGGGAAGCATGAGGCTTTGTGCGGTTCGTCCCCAGCTCGTACGGTGCATCCCGGTGCCTGTATGGTCCGTCCAGCTTTAAAGATATACACATTGCTCACGCGGGAAGCATGAGGTGTGGCAAGAGGCGTACCGGACTCGTACGACGTGTACCTACGAAGGTACGGTCCGTACGGCTTGAGTCCCAGTACGCGTGATCACGCGGGAAGCGTGAGAAACGGCACGACACGTCCAAAACTGGTACGAAGCGTACAGAAGGCCCTACGAGGCGCACAGGCCCCCAGAAGGTGCCGATTGCACCAAAAGTGGCCATTCTAAGAACTGTGGACTCCCTAAAAATGATTACAAGTAACTGGAACCTCATTTTAAAGTGAAAGACTGTATTTGAAGCCTACCTGAAGAGTTTTATATAAAGAGCTTTATATTTTTACAAAATACAGTCTGGTGTCCCTGTGTGGTGGGTTGGTGGTTATTGTGGGACGCCTTGAATGCTTAACCTAATGCCCTCTGGAATCTAGCCTGACTGCTCACGCCACGTTACCTAGAGGGTGAGCAGGGGTTATTTTCTTAGAGTAATCCTTTGCCCTGACTTAGAGGAAAGGGTTCCTGCTTGTCGCAAGTGCATACCTGCGCCAACCAGAGACCCTGGATTCTAACAGGCAGGCATATCTAATGGTGCACACGCATAATCCATGCTATCCGATGATAACAAAAATCAGCACCAGGGAGCAGACATCATTGCAGCTGGGGGACTCATTGCACGGTACAGGTTCATCACCATGCGAGGGACTTTTCTGTCCCAAAACAGGGGTAAAGTGCACATAATCCTAACAAAAATTAGTTCAGATAAAATCAGGGGAATAAAGGCAGAACTTCTTGGAGACTATCACACCAAGGACTTCAGGCCTACATAAACCAATTCACATTGTGGACACTTTGGACATCGTTTGTAACTCATATTCAAACATTTTGCCTTTTTGCTATTTATAGAATTTTTAACAAAAATTGAGTTTGTTATTCATCCCCCCCATCCACAAAGAATAGAAGGCCATTTTCAACCGTACAGGACATAAACAGTTTTTTATCTTATTAAAGCATTCAGTGTTTTATTATCATGAAGGTTTCATAAAAGTAGACCCTCTACAGTAGCCTTGACTCACCCCTTATTGGAGTGGGCAAGGTCAGTCTGAATCTATAGGTGTTCTGGGGAGCATAGAGATCTTCAACATACACAAGCAACATGTAAAAGTGGTGTAGAATGTGTAGTTGATTTCAGATTCATCAAAAGATAATGTATAATCTATTTAACCCAAATGTCATTGCAAACTACAGTGTCATCAGCAGTGGATTGCGGTCGCGCGAGTCAGCTGAACTAACTATAACGGGGGAATTTCAATGGTTTTTTTACGAGTGAAATGTTCAGCTAACTATAACATGTGTGAAACCCATGGTTTTTTCAGTGAATTTGCAAGGTTTTTTAAATGCTAATTCCTAACTTTAACGTGTGTGAAACGTATGGTTTTTTAAGTGAATTTGCAAGGTTTTTTAAATGCTAATTTCTAACTATAACGTGTGTGAAACCTCTGTTTTTTTGTGTGAATTTGTAAGGTTTTTTAAATGCTAATTTATGTATGTATTATTATATTTTGTATATATTTATTTTACAATAAACTACCTATGTATATAGTTATAGATTGACTGTATCCTGTAATATGGAATGGCTCAGCTCTTTTTTTTGGATTTGGATAAAGTTGAACAGCATAGTTAATATCTTCTATAAACTTATAAACAGTTTAAAATGTTTTTTTTTTAAGGGTTTTTTACCGTGCGTGCACCGTGCGCGCACCATGCGTGCACCCTGCGATTTTTTGAAAAAAAATAAAATGTTTTTTTCACCCTTCGGGGTCCTTCAGGGACCCCCTGACAAAGGCTAGGGGGTCAGGAACTCTCTACCCTGCCCCTTTTCACATTTTCCACCTTTCTTTTTTACTGTCATACACAAAATGGCATCCGACACTTCCTGATTTCGACCGATTCGAATGTTGACTGACATCTAACCCCCAATCAGAATTACGCTCGCGGACATTTGGTGCGCATATAGATATTTATGTACTTTTAACTGCAATTTTCTCAGGAACTACTGAACAGATTGACTCCATATATGCAAAAGGCACTTCCCTGACCTGAGGACTACCTCTCTGCCAAATTTCAAGTAATTCTGTTCAGCCGTTCGGGCTGTACCTTCGACTAAAGGTCCTATGGGAAAATGCATGGGGAAAACGCGTTTCGGGACCCCCCTTTTTTCTCAGTCCCCGCTTGACGAATCACCCCGAGACTTTCAGGGTAGGAGCTGAGTGGAGCGCCCCATTAGTTTTGAAAATTTCACGAAGATAAGTCAACCGGTCAAAATTTCACAAAGATAAGTCAACCGGTGCCAAAGTTATTCAAAATAGAATTTTCAGATTTCCTATGGGAACTCGGTCCTAACTATAACTATCTACTGGCGACCACCAGTAGATAATATATATATATATATATATATATATATATATATATATATTATCTACTGGCGGTCGCCAGTAGATAGTTATAGTTAGGACCCTGTTTCCATAGGAAATCCGCAACATTCTATTTGGAATAACTTTGGCGCCGGTCGATGAATCCTCGCGAAATTTTCAAAATAGGTGGGGCGCTACGCTCCGCTCCTACCCTGAAAGTCTCGGGGGGATTCGTCAAGCGGGGGCTGAGAAAAAAGGGGGGTCCCAAAATGCGTTTTTCCCATGCATTTTTCCATAGGACCTTTAGACACAGCTACAGCCCGAACGGCTGAACAGAGTTACTTGAAATTTGGCAGAGAGGTAGTCCTCAGGTCAAGGAAGTGCCTTTTGTAGGTCTGGTGTAAATCTGTTCAGTAGTTCCTGAGAAAATAGCATTTAAATCAATATATATATGTGGGCGGAGCCTAACCACACATCTCATCCTGAGATCTGATTGGCTGTCAGCACTTCATCCAAGAAGTGTTGGCAGCCATCTTGGGACCAATATACATGATAGCACCTCATTAAAAAGCATTGCAGTTAATAGAAGGTTTTAAGACTTTAGTTACATTATAAATCATTTGTTGATGGTACCATACTCATTTTAGGAATTGTGGTATGTTCTAAGGTGATTTCACCATGTGAAAAAGCCTTCTGCTGGGATATCATGATTGAGAGAAAAATATTTTCTCATGCTTTTACCACAGAGGTTTGGAAGGTGATCTATAAGCTAAACTGAGAGCTTATTTTCTGTAAATTCACATTATCTTTCTCAGTCATGTGAGAATGAAGTCTGACATTCTCAGTAAAACATGTACATCCAACAAGGGCAGAGACTGTCAGTTGATTCCTTTGTGTTCTACTGCAGCTTTCCAGAGTGTTCCAAAGAACTACTAGAGCGCTAACCGTCCTACTTATGATAAATGTATGGCACACCTGAAGCCATCTTGCTTGGATTAAAGTGGTAACTCTTAAAACATTTAATTTAAAAAGGAACAAAATGAGGGGGTTCATTTTTCCATAAAAAGTATGATTAGTGCTGCAGAAAGAAAAATTAGGGCACATTTTGAGTGACTTCTCAAATCCTCTTCTATTTCATTAAAAAATTCTGACATGCAGACTGAAACATGCACTTTCAATACCAGCAGCAGTTTTCCCTGGTGAGCAGTAGCTTTACTACAGTGATCTAATGAGCAAAAAGAGTGCTAACATTCTGATTTTATGGCAAATGTGTGACACATTTGAATGCCTTCTTGATGGAATCAAAGTAAAAAACTGAAAGTATTTCCTACTGAGGAGACTGCAGTAAATGAGGAAATTAGGAAACTTCATAACAAATAAGTCTCCCAAGATGGCCACCAGAGACAAAAGAGCCCAAATGTAGCCCAAATATCACCCAGATGTAGCCCAAGTATAGCCCAATGACAGAATGTCCAAGAATGTTCTTAAAAACAACTAGAGCACTTACTGTCTTCATTATGACAAAAGTATGGCACACCTGAAGCCATCTTGATTGGAATAAACTGGTAACACTTAAAACATTTAATTTAAAAAGGAACACAATGAGGGGGTTCATTTTGCCATAGAAATTATGATTAATGCTGAAGAAAGAAAATGAGGGCACATTTTGAGTGACTTCTCAAATCCTCTTCTATTTCATTAAAAAATTCTGACATGCAGACTGAAACATGCACTTTTAATACCAGGAGCAGACTTCCATGGTGAACAGTAGTTTTACTACAGTGATCTAATGAGCAACTAGAGTGCTAACATTCAGAATTTATGGCAAATGTGTGACATATCTGAATACCTTCATGATGGAATCAAAGTAAAAAACTGAAAGCATTTCCGACTGAGGAGACTGCAGTACATGAGGAAATTAGGAAACTTCATAACAAATAAATCTCCCAAGATGGCCACCGGAGACAAAAGAGCCCAAATGTAGCCCAAAATCACCCAGATATAGCCCAAATATAGCCCAATGACAGAAGTGTGCAAAACACTTATTATTTTGTGTTTTTGCAGTGTTATATAGTGCAGACTTGTCAGGTATTGGAGTGCTTTACATGAGCATTGGTTACATCACACAAGAACAAATTCATTTTGGTTGTAGACATGGGGAGACTAAGTGATTTGACCAGAATCACAGAATGTCGAGCTGAAGCAGAAACTTCAACCTGGTTCCCCAGTTGCAAAGTCTGCAGTTCTGGAAGTAACACCACATCCTCTCCCCTAAGTGCAACATTTAATCAAGTTGTCAACTAGATAAAAAAACATTAAGATAACAAATAATTTAAAAGTGCTTTGTCGCTATTTGAAAACTCAGAAAATATGTCCTTATTTTAGTCTTTTAGAGCACTAACCATAATTTTGAAGCCAATAAGACCCTCTCATATATGTAATTTCTAAAGGATTGCTCTAGGTATTACAGTTTTGATTACATTAAGATGATGTCAGGCGTTCCACACTTTTGTAATAAATATAGAATGTTAGCAATCTAGTTGTTCATTAGGATACTGTTGAGAGGCAGAGGCCAGGGGCACGGACTCTGAAAATTGAAGGCAGGTAGGAGGGTGCAAAGGCAACAATTTAACCACACTGAGCAGGCAGGAAGGGCCGTGGAAGCACAACAGACTATGGAGGGCAGTGGAAAGGGGGGCAGGGGCAACAAACCAACAATACAGGACTTGCAAGAGAGGCTGTTGGAGGGAAGATCTATTACGGGTCAAGGAAGCTAGGGGCGGTCCCCAGAGCCCCGGGAGCCACCACAGAACTGAGCAGGAGAGTGAGTCAGGGACAAAAGGGGCACCTTAATTTGAGCCGGGGTGCCTAGGAACGCTTGCTCCAAAAATGAAGAAAACAGACATATGAGACATGGAATTGGAGGCAGAATACAATGGAAGTTTAATGAGAAGATGCAACTTCAAAGAAACCGCAGAATAGAGACATAAAGTACAAAATAGAGAATCCAGATAATCATACAGCTGTCATGATATTCTCTGTATCTCAATTAATGGACTGACAGAGAGAGAGAGAAAACACATCTATAAATGCATCATGAGAAACAAGTTACACCAAGGAAAATGTTACCTAGGGACACTCACATTTACTCTTAGAGCAAGCATTCCTGCAATTACAATACAACATCTTTTAAATGCAAAAGTAAAGAGAACAATGGTTAAAAAATAACATGATATTTCATATAGGTAAAATAGAATAAGATACTTCAAGCAAAGCAGAGCAAGACATTTTAAGCAAAGGAAGACAAGAGCTGCCAGTTCTTGGGGAAAACCTGCACAGCCTGTTAACCTACATACAGACGGCGAGGTTGTCCGTCGATATCTGTGGGTGCTCCCTTTTTATATCATTTTGTGGGCTCCTTTGCACGCTACATCTACCTACGTATGCTACCCAAAAGCTTCGTCTGCAGATTTTACCAGACATTTCGTCATTTACCCACTTAATGCTGACAATGGACTGGGTGAAAAGGTCAGTCTCTCAGGCCAATCGCTTATCGTAAGTTCCATAGAGCAAGCAGAAAATAATGGGTATTCTACAGGAATTCAATATATTCATGTATAAAATCTCCTCAGTTCTCCTAACTTGACGCTCTGCGGTTGCCACTTCCTTAAAAGCGGGAAACCTGCCCAGGAAGCAAGTACCAGTCCAGGATGCAGCCTACTGTATGTTGACAGCTTCAGGGGGATGTTGAACTTTGATACCGAGCACGGAGCACTCGGGTAGGGTGGGGGCTACTAGTTTGGAGCAGAAGGCCTCGCAGACCTGCCTTCAGACTGCTATACACTAAAATTGCAGAGCTATGGTCAATTTAACAAAGAGGCCTACATATTGAACAGAAGGGCCTACACAGGGGTTTTAAGCTGGCTGAGTGGTAAGGATGTCTCAGGATAATTATATAGCAACACAGGACCCGCTGGTCAATTTAATACGGCCTACAAATGCGGCTGGCAGGGCAAGGACAAGGGTCTCATACTTCAGGTGTGGACAGAACGGGCCAGGGGCCCCCTGTGATACAAAATCTACCCTCCTTCAAGGCTGTGGCAATGTAATAGACCATTGTGGGCAGAAGGAAGAGGCAATGGTAGTACAACCATACATGCCAACAGACCCGATACAGCCAGGAAACGTCCAATGTTTTTAAGCTCAAATGGGCTTTATTTGATCTGTCTCCTGTCTACAATATCCTCTTTTTCAATGTAACTCAAAGGGGAAAATCAATACCCCAGTTTTTTTTCAAAATCTCCCTCTTACCAAGTTCAAAATGTTCGCAAGTATGGTACATTGGATCATGAAAGGAAATTGGATAGGGACATGGACTTGGATAACAGAGGACAGGAGAGACATGGAGAGGTGCACCAAACTGACCCTGGAGGGCAGGCATCAGGGTTTGCAGCAGCACAATACACCACACAGGGCATGCAGGACGGGAGTGCAGCACAACAATCCATAGAAAGCAAGAGGGAGGGGACAGGACCATGCACATGGACAACAGAGAACAGAGGGGCAAGAGGCAATGGTAGCTAGCTGACCATAATGGACAGACAGGAGAGAAGGCTGCAGCATAACAGACCATAAAGGGCAGGAGGGACGGATCAGGGGCATTACAATGGAACAGACAAGCCAGGAGGGAGGGAGTAGGGGTCTGCACATGTAAACAGAGGGCTGGGGGCAAGGGGGCAGGGCAGGAGCAGCAAGATAGCCATGGAGGTCAGGCAGGATGGGCACTAGAAGCAAGACACAACATGAAGAGCAACAATGAGACTGTGATGGCATACACACAGACCATGGAGGGAAGGTGGGAGGGGGTCAGGGGCAGCTAACTGACCACACAGGGAAGGTGGGAGGGGCCATGGCAGCACAGAAGACCATGCATGGCAAGTGGGAGGGTTAGTGGCAGCACAATGGCTATGATGGGCAAGAAGGAGGGTGCAGGGGCATGCACAAAGGACGATGGAGGATAGAAGGGAGGGTCAGGACCTGTGCACAGACAAGAAAGTTCAGGGGAAGGGGCCTCACAACAGACCACACGGGGCAGGCAGGAGGAGCAGTTGCAGCACAACAGACCAGGGAGGGCAGAAGGGTGTGGCAGTACAATGGACCATGTAGGACAGGAGGAAGAGGATAGAGGCATGGCATGTGGACAGGCAGGGTGGAGGTGGCAGGGACAGGTTACAGTCATCTGACAATGCTAGGCAGGTGGGAGGGGAGTGGCAGCTCAACAGAACACTCAGAGTAGATAGGAGTGGCAGGTCCATGGGACATGGTGGGCAAAAAGGATGGAGCAGGGGCATGCACAAAGACATCGGAGGGCAGGGGGAAGGAGAATAGGGGCAGCAAGCTAAGCACAGAGTTTAAGCAGGAGGTCAATGATGGGGCATAGAATTGGGCAATGGAGGGCAGGAGGAGTGGACTGGTACATCATACTAAATTGAGGGCAGTGGCAGCACATCAGACCATGCATGGCAGGAGGGAGGAGGCTAGTCCATGGATTCACACAACAGAGGATAGGGAGGAGGGGGATGGGGCAGCAAGCTAACTGTTCAGAGAAGGCGGGTATTAGAAACTTTATTGTTTTTAAAACATTTTGTCTGTGCAAACTACTTTAAAATATGAACAAGTATGCAGCATAATCTCACTTTTATTCAGGAAGAAGAAGACGTTAGTGACTGTGACTCCGGGCTCACTTGGCAAAAACACCCCCTGACCCTCCACCCCCTATCGCAAAATGTAATGCCCGTGAAAAGGGTAGGTGAACACAGTGTTATATAGAACATAGTCCTGAGAGCACGATTGAAAATGAAAACTAGATATAGTGTATGGTATAAACTATGCACCAAAAAGTGTGATATAAGATGAACCAGGCGTGAAATATAATATGCAATACATTGTGCGCAATGACAGATTCATTGGAGAGCGCGAGATAGCACAGGCACTAGCGCGTGCTATGCGATATGCGCCTTGGAGTGTAATATGCACAGGGCAGTGTTGTGTAACCTAACTAGTCTCTAAAGTTGTAATATAAAATATGTGCTGGGGAGTGTAACGTTGCATATGCACTGTGACAAAGATATGGATCCCAAATTGTAATATGTATGGCATAGCACTGTGCATTATAACATAGGCATCGAGGAAGGCACGTTAGATGGGGCAATATAACCCGTGCGAAGACAAGTGTGGCATGACATTTTCACGGGGTGGTGTTACAGTGCACATGGGCTAGAGAGTGTCATAGCATATGCACTAGCTAGTGGAATACAATACAGAGGTGTGTGGCACTCGGCAGGCAATGGTGGGTGTAACACAGCATTGGGCTCTGTCAGGAGCGCGCTGTGACTCGCAAGTGATGTTCGTCCCCTTTCCAGAGAGTAAAATAAAAAGTATTACACATCCGGCAGTGGATGTGTGTTTTATTAACTGTGAGGGGGGTTTCTTGCATAGTTTTGGTCGAATTTTTGTCGAATCCCCTTTGAATGGCTTGGTGTGCATGTGTATTAAATGTGCCCGTCAATAGCTACCCATGTTTGTATAAATAAACGACAAGGGTGTCTACCGGGATTAGGCACGGTAGAGCATCAGACATGTCAGAGCTTCACTAGTGGTGTAAATACATTCCACGTGGATTAATTGCATGCATAGTCGCCTTTTAATGAATATCACGCAAATCGTCATGGTGATAGGTAGGTACGGTTTGTCCAGCATGTCCTAGGTGTGTCTATAAATATATATTTTTTAAAAATAATAAAAAACAGTGGCCGGCCCTGGGGATTGGGGTCAAAAAAATATAATTAGGAGACAGGCCCTGGGGGATGGGGTCATCAGGGCCAATAAATTAGAATAAGAAGGGGAACCACACAGCCCCCCTTCTTAAAAAAATAAAATAAATAAAAGACTGGCATCGTCCCGGAGGCCATGCCCCCTCCATGCAGCACTCTGCAAACGCGCCCCCAACAGGCATCTCCAGTATGCGCCAGGGAGCTGCGCTGCAGACAGGTGTTCTGAGGCCAAGCCCCTTTTTACACCTCTCTGCAACGCAGCTCTGTGGCGCTTACTGGAGGTACCTAGTGGTCTAGTGTGACCCTAGGGACCCTTAGGGTTCAAGGGGACTTAATCTCTCAACTTAGAACAGCCACAGGGCGCGTTTACACAGTGGTGAAGGGAGGGGACGGGGCCTGAGGTGACGTGTGCAAACACGCACCATGGCACGTTTTAAATTGGGGATATAATTTCCCTTCAATACTGAGGGCCCCTGGGGGCTAACTAGCCCACCAAGTGCTTCCAGTAAGCGCCACTGAGCTGCATTGCAGAGAGGTGGTCCAGGCCGCGCCACTTTTTACACCTCTCTGCAACGCAGCTCTGTGGCAATTACTGGAGGTACCTAGTGGGCTAGTTGGACCCTAGGGACCCTCAGGACTCAAATGAACTTAATCTCCCAACTAAAAACGGACACAGGGCGTGTTTACACAATGGTGAAAGGAGGGGACGGGGCCTGAGTTAACGTGTGCAAAAACGCCCTGTGGCCTGTTTTAAGAGGTAGTTTTAATCCCCATGCCCTATTATATACTAGGGGCTTATAGAGGAGGTAAGGCTAATCACAGGGGGACCCCAACGCATAATGTTCCCTAGTGTATGTAGGTGTTTTCACTGTATTCTAAGTGTCTTTTAACATAGCACTGGCTCTAGGACTGGTTAGTCAGACTCAGTTACCACCAGTATCCGTCTGAAAAAGTTGAGGGTACAGGATGATTTTGCAACAAGGCTTATTTCTGCTCTTCTTTTTGTTCTTTCTGCACGTTATCCTTCTTCCTGCACTTATCTTCGTATTTGAGGACTTCTGTTGCTTCTTTCTGCACTTCTTTTGTTTCTTTCTGTGCATTTTTTCTTCTTTCTTCACATGTCCTATCTCTGTAGGCATAGTTAGAAATTAGCATTTAAAAAACCTTTGAAATTAACAGAAAAAACCATAGGTTTCAGGCACATTATAGTTAGGAATTAGCATTTAAAAAACCTCAGAAATTCACTGAAAAAACCATAGGTTTCAGGGGTGTTATAGTTAGCTGGACTTTTCACTTGTACAAAACCATTGAAATTCCCCCGTTATAGTTAGTTCAGCTAACTATAACTCGCGCGCCCGCAATGCACTGCTGATGACGTCACATATTACATCACTCATGACATGGTCAGTGACATCACTCATGACATCACTGATGACATCTCAAATGACATCACTGATGACATCACTGATGACATCATCCTTGTGATAGAGTGGCAGACCTCCTCTCACCCTAATATAACCTTTGATACACACATTCAAAAATAGAGACTAAAATTTTCAAAACAATGGACATACCAATACCAGTTACAACAACCTCTTCAGTAATTCTAAGATCCACATACACATCCACTCATTCACCAACAGTCCAATACAGTCACTCATACATGTACTCACTCATCATATGTACTCATACACCTATACATCCTGTTACACAATGCCACTCATCCATAGAGTTACTCACACACATAGTCACTCATGCTAATAAAGAATCAAACATACATTTACTTGCATATACAGTTATACACACACCACCACACTTACTTCTACGGAAACTTACACATACTTAGTCTTTTAAACAATCACTTATAGAAACACATACTTATTCATACAGGAACTCTTTCAATCTCTCACTTTCACATACACTCACATATATACACCAATAGTCACATATACTAGTTTAAAACATATGTAGTTACTCATAAAGACACTATTGAGACAGTCATTCACTCACTAACACACCCATCCACCCATACAGTCCTGCACACATACTGTGTTCAACACATACAAACAGTGAGTCACTCATTCATGCACCTATGCACTACGTAATACCCCCCACCGAACCATGCAGACACTCAGACTGATACTCAAAAAACCAACTAATAACCTATATAGACACCCATGTAGCTACTCACCAACCCATGCAGCCACTTATACACAAAGTGAGAGACTGATACAGATATTTACATATTTAAACATTACTCACTAAGCCATGTATTCACTATGATACACTTAATCAGTCAGTTACACAATCAATTTTTCAAAAACAAATCATCTATTTAGACACTTATATACCCATTTATTCTTCCATCGACCTTGAGATATACATATATAAAACATATTTAATTTTCAGAATAACACACATTCACTGGATGATGTCATCAGTGATGTCATCAGTGATGTCATTTGAGATGTCATCAGTGATGTCATGAGTGATGTCACTGACCATGTCATGAGTGATGTAATATGTGACGTCATCAGCAGTGCATTGCGGGCGCGCGAGTTATAGTTAGCTGAACTAACTATAACGGGGGAATTTCAATGGTTTTGTACAAGTGAAAAGTCCAGCTAACTATAACACCCCTGAAACCTATGGTTTTTTCAGTGAATTTCTGAGGTTTTTTAAATGCTAATTCCTAACTATAACGTGCCTGAAACCTATGGTTTTTTCTGTTAATATATATATATATATATTTTTTTTTATATGAATGTAAATTCGTCTCTAATGCTGCTGCCTTGATTAGACGAAAGAACGGACCCAAAACTTCGGTGCCAATCACTGAGATTTTATTTTAAATTGCTCTGTACCAGTCCGCCATGACGCGTTTCAGCCCCCACTCGGGCCTTGATCACATGACACGTTTTAGTGGGGAATAGCAGTTTTTAAAGGGGATACAACACCGGAAATGACCTTATCATGGACATTAAAGAGTTACTACATATCCAAAGTTACAATCTTACTGTATAGAATACGGGAATAATCGTGCGTATATGTGGATGATTCACAATTCATACTTATATTTACAAATAAATAGTTATATAAATATACTATGTACATAAATACTACATAGAAAAATATTTTATATACAATTTCATATCAAAAATAAATTCATGACATAAATAAAATATGCATAAAAAAGTTTTTCTCTAATACATCCACTGCTACTGTTTGAATGTCTTAGTAGCGTAAAATAAATCTGTACTTCAAACAAGATTTAATTAGGTGCTTCCTTACGCACTACGATAGTTTGTAGTCTCTTAACATGATTGCGCCCAAGTGGGCCAATTGGTCTTAGATTTCATTTCTATCTTGGTGACATCCTCTTAGTTCGTCCCCTAAAAAATTGCTGGCAAATCAAACGGATGTTAATGTATAAATACTTGTATTTCCATTTAATCACTGAAGGACAGGTAGTATCTACCCTATCCAATCATCTGCCCCCCACTTTACACTTTTGCAGAGACTGTCAGTTAATACCTTAACATTTAAGATTGGGATTTTTTGTTACCTAATATTACAATTTTTTCCTTCGTGCATATATTTATACGCCTTATTAAAAAGATGTACCGCTCATTATTTTCTATATTTACATCAAGCTAATTTCACTAATTTCTCCCTTTTCCCTTGTTGGGATTATACCTCTGTCTGCTATTTTCCATCTCCACATGGGAATGGAAAAACAAAGGGAAAAGCGAGAAAATAACAAAAAAACTCCTATTAAAAACATGTTGCTGCATGCTTCCTACGGGTACACACTATGAGCCCATAATGTGTCCCATCATAGAGTACAAAATAGGAGAGATTCGAAATGGAAAATTGATATTATGCAGGCTGTAGGAGGTAAAAGATACATACATTATCCTTGTGGAGACTAGAGGCATGTAAAGAAGTCCTCACTAGAGTTAAGACCGTTCGGGTTCTTCGTATCTAACTCTATAATGTATCTAGTTTCAAGTAGCCTAAGCTTGGCCTCCCGGTTGCCACCACGTTTCAGTGGTAAGACTGTATCAATGACATAGTATTGGAGGAGGCCTGGATTACTGCTGTGCTTCCCTTCAAAATGCCTCGCCACGGGATAGGCCTGATCTTTATTGGAAATCGCCCTAATATGCTGTAGAATCCTTTTGTGGACTGGTAGCTTGGTGCTACCAACATATTTAAGTCCACAGGGACATTCCAGAATATAGATTGCAAATTCTGTTTTGCATGAAAGTCTTTTGCCAATTTCCATGGGCATGGTTTTAAAAGGACTTAAAAAATGCGTTTTGCTGCATCCGAATTTACACGCTTTGCAGTTCGCACACTTCTTAAAACCTTTGACAACCACGTATTTGCTGGGGCCGATTCTGGACTGCTACTTACCAAGCCATCTTTTAAGGAAAATGCTTTCCTAAAAGTTATGGCCGGTTTGGGGTTAATGGTGCTGCCGATAACTGGATCGCCCTGTATCAAATTCCAATCGCGGCTAAAGATTCTCCTCAATTCCTGATGTTGTCTATTGTAGGTAAGGATAATTCTTGACTGAAATATGGGTGATTTCTCCACTAATTTTTCACTTCTCGATTTCGGTAGCAGCGCATTTGCTCTAGGTATGGCTAGTGTTTTCTGAATGGCATCTTTAATCAGTTTGAGGGGGTAGCCTCTGGCTAGGAACCTCTGTTTACTGGCCTCCTGTGCACTTTCACAATCAGAGTCAGAGCTGCATATGCGCCTAATTCGAAGCATCTCCCCATAGGGGATGCTCCGAATGAGGTGTGAAGGATGGTGGCTTGAGGCATGTAGAATAGTATTGCCTGCGGTCAGCTTTCTAAACAGTTTAGAGGACAGTGTATTGTTGTTATTACTAATTTCCACATCCAAAAAACAAACTGTCTTATCACTGATTGATGATGTAAATTCGAGATTGAGACAATTAACATTTAGTGTCTCCACAAAATCCTTTGCGCTTTGCTCAGTTCCCCTCCAAACAAAAAATAAATCATCAATATACCTTAGATATAGTACAACATGCTCTTTTGTGATGGTCATGTGTTCACCATAGAGGACCTGCTCCTCCCATAAGCCCATATGCAAACATGCATAGCTAGGAGAGAAGCAGGCCCCCATTGCGACACCCCTGATCTGTTGATATATTTGGTTATCGAACAAAAAGAAATTTTGCTCTAAACATACAGAAATCATCATCTTGAGCATTTTGTTGTGCGCCGCAAATGCCATAGGCCTCAAGTTCAAATAATGCTCTATTGCCTTGAGACCGTCACAATGCTTTATCGAGGTGTATAAGGATTTCACATCCATAGTCATCAATAACATATCCTCACCCCAAGATACAGTCTCAATTTTGCGTAAAAAGTCTGAAGTGTCCTGTACATATGATGGCAGATTGTGGACCCACTCCTGTAGAAAAAAGTCTATGTACTTGGAGGTGTTTTCCATTAGGCTGTTGATTGCGGAAATTATCGGTCTCCTTGGTGGAGTCGTTGTACTTTTATGTACCTTTGGGATTAAATAAAAAGTTGGAATAACTGGAAATTCCTTCTTCATAAACCGATATTCTGCCTCAGTAATTAAACCCCCACTTTTCCATGCCAACAGTTTCAGATAATGTTCTTGCCAGGATGATTTCACCACGTTAATATTGCTTTTACGATAACACGCTATATCATCCAGTTGGAATTTTGTCTCCTCCATGTAGAGTTGGCGTGGCCATAGGACTATATTCCCACCCTTGTCTGCCTGTCTCACAATACATTTTTATATATACATATCGTGAGCGTGTTGTAGCAAGCAGGCTGCTTTATGCCTTACGATGTGGGTGCCAGCGAAGGCTTGCACTTCCTTCAAAGTATTCAGCAGAATTTACAGTACCATAGAACAGTAAGTAGGAACTCAAAAGTCTGAACACTGGTTCTTTATTGAAAACGTACCCTTTATCAAGGGTTTTAGTGACATGCCCAGAAGTCACTGAAGCAAACAATTCACAAATCATAAAAATAGACAACATACTTTGACATTCAAGTAATGCTGTCCTCCAACTCATTTAAAGTCTTGTATGTTTCTAATGCTCGGGATAGAGGAATACTCTCATATTGTGTAAATACATCACATGTCTCGTGTCTACAAATGCACACTAGATTTGTTTGGGGTTCAAATATTAAGTTTCAAGTCTTCACTAGTAATTGTCAAATTAGGCATGAACACAGAAAACATACTGCCGTGCTACAATCAACGCTGACACTTCATTAGAAATGTTACTGAGCATGCAGCAATATTATTTATTGCCCCAAGAAACCTTGCTAATCCCTGTAATAGCATCCAATGGTGAGGCAACTCTGGTCTGGGCAAAAAAGTGTAATTCACAGTGCCTACTGGTGCACAGACCATAGATAAAATTACAAAGTAATTAACCCTGTGTAAAATACCAATCAAGATACGATCATCTAAAGTCATATAACATTAATGTAGGTTTGACACATATGTGTGTATCCCTCATAGACTATTGATGATAAACAACCAAAAACATGAGTCATGTGAATTAATAATATGAAGGGGGTTGTTGATAGATGGAATTCGGGAGAGTAATAGGGCCAGTGCCCAATACTGATCCTGAATGAATACATGGTATTTATGTGATTCCAGTAGGTGTGCAAATGCACCTTTTATATTCCTCCTAGTTCAAAAACCAAAACCAGAAGTGTAGCAACAATAGATAACAAATTCCTCAATGGTAGGTGATGAACTCTAATCCCCAATGATAGTTATGTGGCCATCTTCAATGTTAACTTTAGTAATTATAAGCATACCTATATGAACCTATTAGACAACTCTAGGTCTCCAGCTCTATCATCCCCTGGGGATTGAAGGTCTCAAATGAACAGCTAGTACAAGCAATTAAGTTGTCAGAGCATGTGATGGATGAGTCACAGGGCCCATGCCCTACATCATGGTATATCTCATAATAGGTTGACTTAAAGTGATTAAGTGCATAATGGTGAAAGTCAAAGTGTCTACAGCAAGCATCTTACTGCACTTTTCTAAATGTTTAAAGATAAACTAAATAAAAATGGGTAGTTGTCCTATTGAGAACAAGAGATGACGGGCGAAAGAAGGAAAAATTAAATGCAATGTCTCAAATCTACAATTAAGGACAACTGCATGCACCGAAGAACATATCAGGTGTAGATACTCCAATTGACTGGGCGAGACAAACACGCATAAAATAAAAGGGAAATACAATTGCATTCATGGACGGTCAGTAATAGTATCATAGTCACAGAGAATGGAACCTCAACAGGGAATGTAAGCCAGAATACTTAATTAAACAGAGGAATGAAAATAAAAATTAGACACCAATATGGATAGCCAGCTCTTCATCTCTGTTTTGTCTGTAAGGGTTTTTGGAGATAAGTTGGATAATGTTTTGGGATTCTTGATTCCTACGTTGTTTTTCCTGGTCTCCATCTCTAACTATTATGTAATTCCATAGTATTTAATAAGCTCAGGATTGCTGTTGGGCTTCATGTAAAAATGCCTGTTGGCAGGATAGTTGGATCATTATTTTTTATGGCTCATAACTGTTCCAGGATTGTCCTTTTAACTGGTAATTTGGTACTTCCTCTGTATTTAAGACCACAAATGCATTCCAATACATATATTACATGCTCAGTGGTACATGTAATAAACTTGGAAATCTTTTTCATCAGAAAACAACCCATGGGCCCATGGGCTTGATTTTGAACTGGGTGGATGTGATATATACATCCACCATGTTAAAAGGGGCATTATTTCCTATGGCACTTGTAATATGATAGTGAAATATCTGTTACATTTGAGTACAGAGTTTTCAGATTACCAAACTCTACCTCAGGTCCCATGTTTTTACAATTAGCTTTATGGATTACCATTCAATTTGCATATATATATATATATATATATATATATATATATATATATATATATATATATATATATATATATATATATATATATATATATATATATATATATATATATATATATATATATATATATATATATGTATATTACCTACTGGCGGTCGCCAGTAGGTAGTTATAGTTAGGACCTATTATCCATAGGAAATCCGCGACATTCTATTTAGAATAACTTTGGCGCCGGTTGACGAATCTTTGTGAAAATTTCAAAACTCGTGGTCCGCTCCGGTCCACTCCTATCCTGAAAGTCTCGGGGTGATTCGTCAAGCGGGGGCCGAGAAAAAATTATATATATATATGTATATAATACCATATCATATGAATAGCTGTATGTTAAGAGCCATTAATGCCTTAAATGTTAATAAACTTATTTTGGCTGATAAAAAGTGAGATATTCCTAATAATTCTTGGAACTTTCTGTGGATTTAGTCAGCTTTCTTGTAAAATCGTTTCATGGGTTCTCTCCAAGAAGAGTAAGAAAACATAATAGCTCCCTAAACTTCATCTGACAGGAGCCTTCTTAGCTGCTAATCTCAAGCTCTCTAATTCATTATGTTGAGTTAGTGCGGTCAATTGGTCTTGAGAAGTAGTGCCAAGAAAATATCATTCTTACAAGTATCTGCATAGCAGCTATCTGTAGATGTATATCTGTTGCCATTGCCAATGGTTAATGAATATGCATCTTCCGTAAATTACTGGTCCTACTCCATACAGAGGGCAGGAGGAGATTTACTTGCTATTATTAAACTTAAATGGATTGCTTCTACACAACTGGAGGCGTTTAGAATGTAAGTGTTCCATTAAACTGCAATAAATATACATTAGAGAAAAAAGTATGTGAGAAACCACCTATACATGCGGGATTGCTCTAAAGCATCGGCAAAATGTCATGGTGATTATTTCTGGAAGGATGTTTTTGTAATGCATGCCAAACTGGTCTTCCAAGTATCCAAATTACAACTATTTAAGTTGATGGTCTACATTTGAGACTATTTGTTTTGTCACTAGAAAATTACTTTGGACCATAATAATGAAATAATAAATAAAATTTAATATTCATGTTTTTATAAAAATAAATTACAAGCAATATCTTTGTTTTGAAAGCTCAGAGTAAGATTTTCATTCACCACAAGTGACAAAGTTAGGAAAAGTAAGCCTGTGACATAAAACAACACATCAATTTCCATGGCAGTTGGCAAATAAAGTGTCACTTATGACATGGGCAGTTCATAGATAAAAAGATGGTTAACATTTTTTTAAGTGGATTACCAGCCCTCATCTGAATCATGAATACCCTTTGAGAATGCCTGGAGTAAATGGGCAAACCAGCTTGCAAGGTAGGGGCTTCATATTTCATTGTCTTGAAGATGGATGATGAACATGGAAGGGTTTACAGTTAATGTTTTCTTCCAGCTTCCCACTGCCAAATATCAGATATATTTGCATATAGGCGGAGTACATTACTATAGTATAAGAAGGACTCTATGGGGCTACTGTTGTAATTAGTATTGAGTGGGATTACAGAGTTTTATATTTTGGGAGGGGTGCGGGGTTGCCTTTGAGAATATGGGCTAATTATGCCATGAAGTTCAATGTGATCTACGTAACAGGACTAGTTTTCTTTGCATTAAAGTGCAGAGGAAATAGACCATGCTCAAAGTGCTTTATTTTGAGTGGGTGTGTACACTAATATAGTAAACAGCGTTCTGCAACCTAAAAACACCGTTTGCAACCTGGCATTACACTCACTGCTTAAGCTGAACAAAAGATGCCCATACCATGCAAGCAGGAACCACATCGACCCATAACAAAGCTTCCAAGTGGAAAACTGGCACACTGAGGCATGTATTTACATCACAAACACTGCACTATACTGGCAACCCCACAACAACAGTGCCCAACTCACCAATTGACAAACACCCACTCAAACAACAAAGATAACAACAATGATCGGTGCTTTAAAAACTCTTTTCTGGATGAAACTCAGTGTTCTGCACATTCCATATTGCCCCTGGTGTGATGAATGCATACTGTTGGAATATGTATGCTATATAGTATCAGTGCCATAGCATTACCTAACACAACATTTGATGGCTGATAAATGTTAATGGTAAAAATATGTAATGCATAAATGTACATACAGTGACCATCTGAACATAAATATATAAGCTTAGAATTTTTAAACAGCACGGATTGCAACCCACAGTATGTGGCAAGTCTGAAGAAGTCAAGCTCGTAAACACATCACTTGCAGAATAAATGATGGTTATTTGATCCTGTGAGAGCTTCGTAATCCTTTGGGATTGTTTGTGTGTTTAGCATGGGTCCACCCCCACGTAATAGGAGCACCCATCAGTGAGTTCAGCAGGGCATCTGGTGGACTTTAGAGCAGAGTTTGTGAACCTAATTGCCTGAACGGCCGTATAAGAACTCTGGAAACGCTCCCATCAAAGTGGATCGGCAGTCATGCAAACTGCTGGAATTGTGGCCATTTGACATACTCCTGCAGATTGAGTCTTATAAGAGTATTTACAGCAGACGAGGGACATGACCAACTGGAAGATCCAGTAGAAAATGTGAGTGGCACTCTGTGTGAAATATGGGGCTTAAAGAGACTGGGCTATGTAAATTAGCATTATCCGTGCTTAGTGGATAAAACATTGTGATACTGTGTTTCCATTGAGAATTAATTATTTGTTGACACCTTGAAGAGTTTTATCTGGGATATTGACATAGTAAACATGACCTATGGAGATTGGGGCAACAAAACCCGCACCGTTATGGTAGTAGTAGATGTCAATTAGAATTGAGTGCCTTCTGAATATCGAAGATAGAATGTTGTTGTATGGAAATATTGAGGGCAAAAATTTTAAAATGAAATATCAAAAGGTAAGAATCGATGTCCTATAACTAACTTCTCATACATGTACTATTGATGATCTATTTATCCTCAACATACATAGATGTGGAGTTAGGAATAGTAAATCTATACTTCCTTTGTATGTTCTTACCTTTTATATTTTGGACTTCGATATTTTGCCCACGATATTATAATATGACAATATTTCTGTATTCTATGTTCAGTAGTACAATCATAGAGACTAACACCCTTACTTTCTTGTCTGTTTTGAGAGCGTGTCAATTGAAGGAATCATTCACAAAACTTTTTGTGTGGTTTCAGTCCTGGCTTAACGTATTCCGTTGATAACTGTGAGGTGGAAAAGAGAGAATTGAGAGCACAGTGGGAAGGGTCATTGTGCACACAATTGTTTTATCTGCATTATACTGGTGGAAGAAGATTGTGATTCAACCTACACTCCTTATTTTTAATGTTTTATCCTAAAATTATTCTCAAAATAAACATATTTACAACCCTTTTTTATTGTGCCTTTTCTTCATGATGCACATGAAATTCCTTCCTTTTTACTAAAGTGTAAAGATTTATTTACAATCTCACATACTTATATTGGAGCCATTTGGATTCTAGGTGCATTCAAAAACCACTACATGAAGTGTCAAGGGCATTATCTGACATGTATCACTCTACAGATTGGCGAATGCTTTGTTGTGGGAATGTTAGAATTACAAGATGGCCTTTATACACATTTATATACATATATATAATTACTGCAGCAACGGGCTGTGTAGATATTGAATGTTTCCTCACGCGTCTTCAAAAAAATATGGTTCTACTCAACATTTTCTCTTCTTCCCAAGCCAAAGAAAGACAATCTAGTTTACCGCACAGTCCGGACCTGGTTTTTGCAGTCTAGCGTAAGTGTGTACCCTGTACTGTTTGTTTGTTTTAAAAAGGAAATTGTGCACCCTAACCATGTAATGACAGCCAGATGCATTGAACTGAAGTGGTCCCCTGCAACTGACAGACTGGTGTGAGATACAACCATGTCTCTATTTCCATACTTCCTGATCTGCATTGGTCCTTAGATGACATAGCCTGTGCTTTCATGAATTACTTATTTCTTCTAACCACTGGTGATCTGTTGATGTAAACCCTTAGCAGTACTATTGACAGTAAATGTGGGGCCAACTACAATGTCACCCTTTGCCAGTCAAGACTTTACCTTTGATTTTGGCTAGCTGTTGCAGAAGGGTTCATTGATAATCAGATACTGGAATGTTGATATGCTGAGTGAAGACCATCTTCTAAGCATGGCCGACACCTTGCCTGAAAAAGAACATCCACTGATGATTTGTCTTTTTCTGATCTACTTTAGATCACTAATGTGACATTGTGCTTTGTGAAGCCATTAAAGTGCTCCCAGAATCTAGGGCCACAGATTGTAAATTGATTTTTCTATCAGAACGTGAAAATACTTCTGAGCTACTTTAAGCTTTTGGAGAAATGCCGTTGGAAACAAAACAATTCCCCCTACCCAGATTAAGTGGAAAAAGTGTAATGTGAAAAGCACCCCATGTCCTTAAATCATTTTCTTCGATCTATAATCTACGCTGCTCGTTTTCTTGACTTTTCTGTAATGAAGATCAATTACTTACAAAACCTTCCTGTTCAAAACTCACTTGGACTAGTAAAAAATTACAGAATATGAAAGAATTATGTATGATTTTCTATTAAGATGTCATGTTTAATGAAGACAGATCTAAGGTAGAAATATTAAAGTTCAGAGGTCTTTTGACTCACCGATATTCTACAACATACTAATTTGTCATGGTCTAAGATTAGAAATAGAACAAAAATTCAGCTAATACTGCTGTCCGATCTTCACTATTACAACAAGCTGCTCACAATTTCATAAATGTACGTAAAGGTGTATCCCCTTGTCTATTGCACAGATTAGTTTTCTCTTTCGAGGATGATGAAAAAACTTTTGAAGGAAGGTGTATACTGGAGAGCCAAATTTGCATGCATATTGCGAGTTCTTGGATTTTTCTGATGATGTCAGTAGTGTTATAATTTTAATAGCTTTGATATAATGTTTGGGATCATAAAAGGTTTGGGAGATATTGAAAACTGTAGATTGTTCTGTTTAGTCTGATTCGTAGACTCTTAATATTATCACTTAGTGTTAAGGAGCTCGATCATCCAATGAAATTTACTTTGTATTTTGACATAGCTCTTTTGAAGAGCTACGATTCTAAAAAGAGATTTGAGTCCTCAGGACAGCCATGCTGTAACTTCACTCTCCTTCGCAGCTATGTCATCTTATGTCAAATTGTTGGACCCTTTTATGCTGTCCTTTACAAGTGGAGAAGGAATTTGAGAAGTTGTGGCAATTCCTGCAAGGAAATCATCAAATAATTGTTTTTGTTCTTCACTCATGTGGCTGCATTTACGGTAATATCACCAATATTAGAGTGAATAGTAACATCTTTTACTTTTTCACCCTACTTCATGACACAAGGCATGGATCTTCCATAACACCCCTCTCATGTTCATCACCATAATTGTTGTTGACACGTGTAGCAATACAGTTTTCAAACACTGAATATAATCCCATGCGTTTAACTTCATCCTACAGCTGATACCATCTTTCCTGCATTTTGAGATCTGATTATGGAAAAGCATTCCCATATTTTGACACCATTCTCAGCAAAGCATGTCACAGCAGCCCAAAGAAAAAAACATGTTCACAGACTTTATGTTACTAAAATTAGTAGGGCACAGCCCAGTATCATATTTCTATTGTTCCACTTAAGAAAAATATAGAGAAAATGCTTCACTGTTCACAATCAAAACAGTGATTTTAAACCAAAAGCAGACAAAAAATTATGATGATAACAATGCAAAGTAGTGATGCTGAAAACCACAACCATTAAAATAAACATATCACAAATAATTTCCAAATATTGATCTACACTACATTACCTAAAAAATACAATAAACATTTCTTGTCAATAATAAACAAGTTTGACAGCCAAGCATATTGTAAATTAAAATATTGGACATGTGCACAGATAGAAGATCCAATCAGACATGGTGGAAATTGATCACAGCTATCAAGCCTAAGTGTGAGAGGACTAAATCCTAGCTAATCCTACACCCCCTATGAATGTTTTATCTATTTGATATAAATGTTTGTTTAGATATATTGGGGCATATTATCAAGGGCAATATCACCACTTTTGCGACACTTTGTGCCGAAAAAGCGGCGATATTTTTATCGCCCTATTAGCAAGCCTGCGCTAACATGCGTTAGCTCAAGAGTTCAGGGGTTAGCTGTTGCTTTTCCTATCGCATTGCATGTCAGCGATAATTATCGCTAATGACATGCAAGGTAGGCGTTCCTAACATAAATACACGCTAAAAGTCGCTAACACAACTTCACTGTATTAGCAAAGTTGTCCCGCGATAAAAAAAACTCACGCTAATCTCCGAAGATCGCAGGTTTTTAACACCTGATAAAAACCTGACTAAACATAGTATAACATGGAGGCACATAAGAAAAGTTCACCCTTTTGCAAAGGTAACATATACATGGGAGAAAGTGAACAAGACTTTTCTTCATTTGACTCCAAATACCCGTTTCCAAATATCCCTGTGTAATGAGCTTTGTAATTATTATTATTTGTAATTATTGTTTTATGTTCATTTATTGCCTCTGTCCTTTGTTTTTTTGCAGAACGAAAGTGGCCAGGTAACCACCAACACTACTTTGTGCTCCATTGTATTCATTTTCCCTTTCCCCTTCTATTGCCCCTTCCTCCCGCTCAGTTGTTCCCTCTTCAATCAGTTCATGAAGAGTGTTAGCTGAAATACTAACGCACCACGAACACACTGATCCAAAGCTATCGCATGAATCACTATCGCGTGTTAGCGGGAGTTTTCGCTTCCTTTCCCGGACACCTTCGCATCTTTCCAAACTGTTAATAATAAGTAGAAAAAAATGCGAAAAGTATCCAGGAAAGGAAGCGATACGTAAAATGCCGATAGCTTGCGCTGGCGATCAGTATCGCCATTACTAGATAATATGCCCCATTGTCTTTTAAACATTTTTTTGTTTAGAATATTTCAATTACTGAATTTCTGCTATTTATTGTGTGAACATTTTTTACCAGGAGAAGACTGGAGTAATTTGGCAGATGGAAAATGGTCGAAAAGGGCCAAATCATGTGTTAATCATGTGTCCAAACTCTGAAACAAATTGCTAAGCTTCATTATGACCTGCGAGGCTTAGACTGGGTCAAACTACTGCACCCAGAATTACTGCTCCATGCAGTGCCTGTATTGATGTGATGAGGTCACCCAGAGCACTCAGGATAACTGTTAGTAATCATTTTGACAACTGGGGGATTTGTTAGTTGTTTGCTTATGGTTGGCTGGATTAAAGTTGTCAATGGCACGTATTTGAGATTAGATTTTAGTTTGGCTCTCTATTTAAAAAATATGATAGTCATTGGTGATTTAATCATTAGTTGATGAGTTCCTCTCATTCACGACAAATTTTCCACAAAGTGTTTTGAATTCAGGAGACATAAATATGTCTGTATAGTGCAGCAGATATCTAGATAAATCGACAAAATAATTTATTGTAACACTCTGATATTCGAAAACAATAAAATGCCTCTGGATGAACCAGGAAATATGATGGTACGAGCACTCTGCAGCAACTTTTACATATCAACTATTATAAATGTTGGTCCTTTTGGACTTTAGGGAAGGAATTCGGCAAGTCTGAAAATTTCTTGCATCAAAGACCTGGAATAGAACTGTCAATTAATTGGTAAACCATGGATCCAAATTATTGTTTTTTTCAGTTGTACTTGTCTTACAAACAACATTACAGCAACAAGCATTCTTCCTGAAAGATTGAATATAGCTTTCCTTTTCCTACGCTTTTAACCCTATCTGGAAAAGGGTTTCTTCTTTGTGCTTGTCCCTTCGTTCTTGAGATAGAAACGTCAATACTAGGTAGACCATTGAAATGTACTCCTGCAACCAGTAAGAAACAAGGCCTAAAATTGCACAATCTGAGTAGAAGTGACGTAGAGTATGAACAGAATTTTCCTACATTTTAGACATTTTTCCCTTACATTTTCAAAAAACAATTCCAAGCATTCCAAGCATAAGAGACTTAAAAACATTTTTTAAACTAAATAACAGTACTTTCAAAAATGTACCTGGAACTTCTAAAATAAGGCTGCAATTTTAGTCAGATCTCTGCAACAGTTTTGGACTGATCACTGCCTTAAATAGTTTAAGAGCTTGAACAGTGCTATTTTATCACTTTAGATAGTGGTAAATGGTTACTGTCACTACAGCATTAATGTCATGTGCTGCATTTAATTGGAAATGGAGCAGCCTTTGTTGACAGCGATAAACTAATCAACATAAAATAACAAAGGGACACACAAACCAACATAAAAACACAATTAAAAGTTAACGGACACACCACAGCAAAATAGTCAAAATTGTTATGCAACTCAACAACCACTATAAACATCTATTCACAAAAAGCAGCAAATAAGCACAATAGCACACATAACAATTATATTCCTAAACATTATCTTCACACATTACCATCTCCAGAAATCTGCTTAAATAATATTGTTGTCTAAGGTGTGGGCAGCAAGAAAAATCTTTATTTATCACTAAGGGCATGTAATAGTCAAAAACGTTGTAACACAGCCTCATATATTAGAAGAATACACCATCTGAACCTCTCCTTTCTGATGCAGCACAGATGTTACTACAGAATTGAGAATTGGCTTAAATTAATCGTTGATACCATAACATTGTGGAAGTTCAATGCAAGTCACCCAGTCTTTTTCTATGTATTACAGAGGTCTATTTTCCCTGTTAATTTATGATCAAAATAATGGTCCCCCTTCTTGAGTAACAAAATCACTAGAGTACCTTACTAAAATGAGAATACTAGAATGCAGAGCTTATTTGGCATGAAGGTGGAGCTCGTCCTTCTGAGCTTTTCAAGTGACCAAACAATTGACCCTGCTCCACCAGTCCTGGTGCTCTGGAGAGGTGATGGGTATAACTATGTATATGGCAGAACAAGTGTTTGACTGGCAGTTTTAATTCTGAGATACAAGTTGACCTGTTACCAGCTGGTGCCTGTTTTCACCTCCACCCTGATTCGTTGAGAAGACTATGATGGTCACTGTGGCAAAGCAAGGCCCTATCCACCGCACTCCTGAGTATGTGTTAGTCCCCAGAGGTAGAATGGATAAGATGGAGTTTGCTCCTTGAAAGTGAGATCGCTGTTTGTCATTCTCCACACCTGTAAAAATTAAAACGATTTGGCTATACCCCTGGAGAAAAATGGACTGGAACCATCCAAACGCATATGTGGTGGATCCAGGATTGTAACTGAGTGTGCTTTTTCTAACCATCTGTCAGATGCACAGTGATTGTCCCTCTGTCTTTAATAAACCCATGTTTGTATGAACGCTAATAAGAACAGGATGTCTGACACTTGAGCATCTTCATTTTATTGTTGGATTTCATTCTACACAAGTTTGTATCCAAATAGTGAAGTAATAAATGATAACAGGTTTTATCTAAGAAATATATTTATAAATATTTTAATTGATTATGGTTTAAAATTTGTTAATTTGTTTTCAGATTTGTTTTGATTGCAAAATTAAAGCTTTTAATTGTTACATTCAAAAGACACAATTTAACAAGCCTAGCACTGTAGTCTAGGCTTAATTGTGAACAATCAGGACCCAGTGCCAGGTGGCTGCTAAAAAACGCAAGGGTAGTTTATCATAATGCAGGGTTTGCTTAAGACAGATAACTTAGGTTCATATCTGAAAAAGCAGGTTTATTCCTGTATGAAGACGTGAATTTTTCATTGTGCTGGTGTTAGAATCTAGTCTAGTCAGAATAAGGGGGATACTTCCGGCTCACACTCCAATCAGCTGCTTCCAGCTGATCACTCTTCCCCTTTAAAAATAAATGCATCGCGCTACACGCAGCGGACACGCCTGACGGAGGCAGACACTGACACTGTGGGTGAGAGTAGCACCTGGGAAAGGGCTCCCATTCTCACTAGTTTGTGTAATTCTGTCAGCATTACCTTTTAAACTTGCACATTGTTTTTCTTACTTGATGTCATTTAAAGACGCTGTTATTTTGTTTTAAAGTAACACTATCGTACTGCCTACCTGCACTGAGTCCCCGGTCCACCACCGATTTTTTGGATTGTGTGGAGGGATGGTTATGTGCTAGAGGAAGGGATTATTACTTCCGGATCACGCTCCAATCAGCTGCTTCCAGCTGATCACTCTTCCCCTTTAAAAATAAATGCATCGAGCTACGCGCAGCGGACGCGTGTGAAAGAGGCAGACACTGACACTGTGGGTGAGAGGAGCGCCAGGGAAAGGGCTCCCGTTCTCACTAGTTTGTGTAATTCTGTCAGCATTACCTTTTAAACGTGCACATTGTTTTTCGTACTTGATGTCATTTAAAGATGCTGTTATTTTGTTTTAAAGTAACACTATCGTACTGCCTACCTGCACTGAGTCCCCGGTCCACCACCGATTTTTCGGATTGTGTGGAGGGACGGTTACGTGCTAGAGGAAGGGATTTCTACTTCTGGCTCACGCTCCAAACAGCTGCTTCCAGCTGATCATTCTTACCCTTTAAAAATAAATACATCGCGCTCTGTGCAGCGGACGCACGCAGCGGGCGTGCAAAGGTGTGCCAAAGGCAAGCCTGTCTGCGCCCGTCCGTGCCCGTCCGTCGCCAGACGCCGGACATGCTGCCCTTTTTACCAAAACTGGGCTGATTTATACAAAAAAGGAGCTGTTAGCCTTTAGGAAAGGGGTGAGTAACTGTAGACAGTCTTGTGGGACCACTATTGAGGGACCTTTTTGTTGTTTGAGCTGTGGCTTTAGCGCCACTTCTACGCTGACTTCACGTGCACACCTCCCACGATCCAAGAAGGCCCTTAAGATCTTTGACCTCAACAGTCGATCTTTAGCCAGAAACCATGCTGACATTTATGACTTATTGGAGGACTCCTCCCCGGATGTCCTCTTTCTTACCGAGAAGTGGCTATCGGATGATATAACTGCTGAACCTGGCCTGGCGCATCCTGTAGGGTATAGCATCCTCACTCTTAACAGGGTGACCAGAGGAGGGGGCATTGCGGTGATTTATAAATCGGTCTACCCCTGCACCTTCACTGGGCAAACTATACCTGGTAGTGAAAGTGCCCTCTTCAAGGTTACATTCAGCCCTAATTACACCATGTCAGGGCTTTTGATCTATAGGCCCCCTGGGCCAGCCACTGTTTTTAAGGCTGTACTCGTAGAGGCGATCAGCGCGCTAGCAATTAATACTACCAACTTCACAGTCACTGGGGATTTGAACATCCACTTAGAGAAATTTGATGACCGTGGTGTGGCAAATTTTATAGAAGATATGGCAGCTTGCCAACTAATACAACTGGTGTCAGGCCCTACCCACGTAGCTGGTCATCTGCTGGACCCAGTTTTCACCAATATATCCTCACTTACAGCCCTTGCCCCCATGCCCATGGGATGTTCGGACCATTATTTGGTGCCTATGTCCCTTCAGGAGATAACTTCCTTACGAAGCTCGGACCAGACATCCTCGCTCAAACGCCCCTGGCATAAGCTGAACTGGAAATCCTTCCAGGCCCGACTGTCTACTACATGTCCTAGCCTCCCTAATGACCCTAATGAGGCATAAGGGAACCTAACAGACTGGATCAGTCAGCCACTGGATAGCCTCATCCCTGAGAAATTGTCCCTGAACCGTAAAACTCGATCTAAACCATGGTACAATAGCAAGCTGGCTGACCTGCGCAAAGACCGCAAAAGGCTGGAACGTATATGGAGAAGGGATTTTAACATCAATGCGAAAGACACCTATCGAGCGGCAGTCAAAAGCTATCATAAGGCCATTCAACTGGCGAGCGCATCATTCTATGCCGACCTAATCCGCAACAGCGATAACCCGGCAAAGAGCGTATTCTCGAAACTCTCCAGCCTTAAACTACAGCAGACCAATGTAAGGCAGAAAATACAGTCCAATGAGCAATGTGAGGACATTGCCTCTTTTTTTATTAGGAAGGTAGATAACATCTATAGGTCCTTCCCTGCTATAGTTATCACCCCTCTAGTGGCAGGGTGTGATCAACCTGCCAATATCTTGGAGTCTCTTGCACCCATTTCCACAGACCAACTGCAAGCACTCTGCAGGAAAATTAAATCTGGCTCTCCGGCTGATCCTCTTAAACCAGAGCAATTTAGAAGGGTGTTGCCTACGATTATGCCCTCCTTGAAGCAGGTAATTAATATGTCGCTCTCCACCGCTATTGTGCCCAAGGCGTGGAAACATGCCAAAGTGCTACCTTTACTGAAAAAACCTCTGTTGGATCCGGCCAAGCCCGAAAACTATCGCCCCATTTCACTACTCCCGTGGGTAGCCAAGATCAAGGAGGCGCATGTTAACTCACTCCCATCAGACTTCCTGACCGAGAACGGCACGCTGGACTTCTCCCAGAATGCTTTTTGACCTGGTCACAGCACAGAGTCTGCTCTCTTGGTTGTGACAGAAAATCTTTGGTCTGCTCTGGACGCTGGGCAAACTTCGGCCCTGATCCTTCTGGATCTTAGCGTCATGTTTGACACAGTGTCCCATGCCATTCTGCTACAACGCCTGGAGGAGTCGGGGATTGTCGGCTAGGCCTTGAAGTGGTTCACTTCGTTCCTTAGTGAGAGGTCGTTTAGGGTTACCGTCCCCCCTTTTGTCTCAGGCATTCACCCCATTAAACAGGGTTCCGCCCTCCGTACACTTTTATTCAATCTCTATGTCCAACCGCTGGCCGCGGTGGCTAGAAACAGGGGCCTGACCATGGTCTCCCATGCCGATGACACTCAGCTTGTGGTGGCACTCTCAATCGACACCAAGAGGGACGCCCTGAAATTTCGGGGCGACCTGGCGGTGGTCACTGAGTGAATGACCGCTAACTGCTTTCAGCTGAATGCCAGTAAATCAGAGGTGTTGTTGGTGGGAAAGGACCATGGGCTTTGGAGCGAACTTTGGTGGCCAGAAAGCCTGGGGAGTGCCCCCCTCCTAAGCAAGCCGTCAAAAACCTGGGGGTATGGTTGGACTCATCACTCAGCTATCAAGTCCAAACCAAAATGGTATCAGGGACTTACTTTGGGCTCTTATGGGGGCTTAGACCCCTACTGGGGTTTTTTGACCCCCCGACGCGCCAGACTATCATTCAGGAAACTATAATGTCCAGATTGGATTATGCCTGTTATCTGTATTTAGGGGCAAATAAGGCCGAGATTGCTCGGCTACAACGGGTTCAGAACGCAGCAGCCAGATCACTGATTGGCTTGCGCAGGTTTTGCCCGGTGTCAGCCACAATCCACCGGCTTCATTGACTGCCGGTGGCCAAGAGAATTGAATTTAAGGCCCTTTGCATCACTTTTAAAGCCCTGAAATTCAACACTCCTAGTATTCTGGCCAACCTAGTTATTCCCTATGTTCCCACACGCCACCTCCGTTCACTTGGCCAGAACTTGGTGAGGGTCCCTAGGTTCCAGAGAGTGCGGGCAGGAGGCCGTTCTTTCTGCAGCAGGGCAGCCCTCCTTTGGAACTCACTGCCCACTTACATTCAAAGCCATACCAACTATTTGGCTTTCAGGAAGGCCATAAAAACATACTTATTTCCCACAGTGTAGTCCTTGCCTTCCCTCCGTGTTAGTTGCTCTGCTGACAGCGCCGGTATGCCCCTTTGCTGGGGCAACTGTTGCACTATATAAATGGCAGTAACATAACATAACATAACATACACTACTGAAATAACCCCTGCTCGCCCCCTTGGTAGCTTGGCATTAGCAGTCAGACTCATCTCAGACGCAGTGTGTAAAGCATTTGCGCAAGATCAACAGTAATACAGTGAAAACACTACAAAAGGACACCACACCCATTTAGAAAAATATCCAATATTTTTATATATCCAAAACAAGACCAAAACGATAAAAATCCAACATACAGTACATAAAAATATGCACTTTGCAAGAATACTTTAAAAACACAGTTCCTTGAAGTAGGTAGCTCTGCCTGGTGCGGTAAACAACAGAATCCAACAGTTTCGTCTGACCGCATCGGTCAGGGTCTTCGACAGACTTTTTAACCATACCTTTTGTGTTGTGGCTGACACGTTGGTGCGAGCTGGTCATGGCAACCGTCATGGTTGCGATGCAATGCGAAGCTTTGCATAGCGGTGCCCTCAAGGCGTAGTGCAGATTTAGCTCAGTGACGGTTGTACAGCGGCGTTGGGGAGACCAGGGCTGTGGGGCAAAGTGAAGGCAGTGCTCGATGCGGTGCTGACAGATCACAGTTCAGGTGACCGACCCAATGTGGGAAACTGGCATCGGTCGGTCCGGACTGTGGGTGTAGGACGGGGCAGTGCACTGTGAGACTTACGGGCGGTGCCCCCAAGCCACAATGCAGTCACGGAAGTTGCGGTCAGAGCACAGTGACGCGTCAGTGAGACCAGGGTGGTGAAGAGAAGCGAGGCGGTGTGCGGTACCCATAGGTTATGGTGCAAGCAGCGGCTCGGTAGTGTCAGTGTCAGTCATCATCGTCCGTGAGAACCAGGTTACGGTGGGAGATGCGGACGGTGTCCTCTGCGGTGCCTTCAGGTCACAGAGCAGGTGACGGACTCAGTGATGGAGTCAGCTGCTTTCCTCCCTCTGTGGCAACTAAAATGAAGGTTCCAGAGGAGGTATCCAGAGGTCGGTGAAGTCTTTACAATCCCTGAGACTTCAGAACAAGAGCAAGCTCTACTTCAAGCCCTTGGAGATACTCTACACAAGTAAAGAAAGTTCAGTCCAGTCCATTCACTGCCCAAGGCAGCAACTGCAGGCCAACCCAGCAAAGCAACAACACAGAAAAGGGGCAGTACTCCTCCTGGCAGTTCTTCCAGTTCTTCTTCTTGGCAAGTTCCTTGATTCCCACGAGTTCTAAAGTTCTGGGGATTGGTCCCCAATATTTATACTCAGTGTATCTCTGTTCTCTTAGGCAGTGGGTGTCTGTACCTAGTCCAAACCGATTTGGTCCTCTCTGGCCCAGCTTCCCAGCAGGAGGTTGAGACAGCATTGTCTAAAGCAGACCAGGCCCATTCAGTTGCAAGGAAATCTCCTCCCACTACTCTAAATGCAGCCCAGGTCTATTCTGCCCAGCCCTGACTAATCCAGGAAAGGCAGGACACACCTCACTCCCCCCCAGTGGCTGTTCGAGAGAATGTACATCCCCAGCTCCTGTCACTCCAAAGCCAGACAGTCAATCCGCAAACCCAGCAGAGGCACACAGGATGGCTAAGTAAGAAAATACCTACTTTCTAAAAGTGATATTTTAAAACACAGAATATAAAAATTATTTTTACTCAAAGATGCATTTTTACATTCTGAGTCTAGGCATACTAAACTCCATATCCCTATCTGGACCCAATGGGAATGTATGCTTACAAGATGTTATAAGTAAACTCTCATTCTATCCCATGGGACAGATAGTCTTTCTATAGTGAAAAACGAAATACACTGTAATTCACTACCAGGACATATCACACACCATTACATTTCCTACCTTTAACATACACAGCACCCTGCCCACAGGGATACCTTGGGCATATCTTAGGGGTGACTTACATGTAAGAAAAGGGAAGTTTAAGACCTGTTCGACATGGCAGTTATAATGTGGGTGGCACAACCAGTGCTTCAGGCCCACCAGCAGCATTTGATTTACAGGCCCTGGCACTCTCATTGCACTTTACTAGGGACTTATTAGTATAATGTTCGCCGACGATACTCTCTTATTAGCTAAGTCACCCATGGGGATACAGCGCACATTGGTTGGGTTTCATGAATTTTGTATTGATCATGGTCTACAAATCAACGTAGACAAAACTAAATTCATGATTTTTAATCCCCCACGACGCACCAGACCCCCTCCTATATTGGATACAGTTTCGCTTGAGAGAGTGCAGACCTTCCAATACCTAGGTGTCACGCTGAGCGAAAACCTTTCCTGGGTGCCTCATCTCTTAAAATCCCAGCTTAAACTGACTCAAACAGCGGGTGGAATATTGAAAATGAACAATGCCTCATCATATAGGCCCATAAGCCCAGGTTTAGAAATTTATAAAACCAGGGCAAGATCAGCGGCCCTGTATGGGGGGGAACTATGGGGGTATGTTGTGAGTCCCGAATTAACTAAAGCGGAGAATAGATTCTTGAGGCAGCTGCTAATGCTCCCACAGAGTACCCCCCTTATTCCTCTTCGGCTTGACCTGGGCCTACTCCCAATCCAGGAGGAACTGTCTCTTAAACCCCTCAGATTCTGGAGGAGATTATGGCTAACCCCTGAACTCACACAATATAGAACTGAACTGCAGGAAGTATTAAATCTGAGCAAAGCTGTGCACATCCCCTGGCTCTCCTATGTCAAACAGGAATTAACGTTAATGGGTCTTGTGGATTTGTGGCATCAGCCAGCGATTGCCTGCAGTGAGATCTCAGGAAAACAGCTTACCCAGTCACATAGAGCTAGATGCACTAGTGCATGGCTGCATAACTCACGTATTGGTCCTATGGTAAATTCATTTTTAGAGTTTAAATCTGTATACTCCTTTGAGGACTATTTAAATGTAATTTATCCTGTACTGGCCAGAAAGTTATACATCCAATGGAGGTTTGGCTGCCTCCCCCTTGCATGCTTCACAAACAAGTGGTCTAGCTCCGGGGTTTCCAAATGCCCTGGCTGTGGCACGGATTTAGAGAATGAATGCCACATCCTTTTTTTCTGTCCCATGTACAGCAGAGCCCGGAAGCACTGGATTATACCTGTATGTAGGAACCTGGGGTTTCGCAAATATGCAGATGCACTTAGAGTCTTTAAATCTAATACAGCAGCTTACATTGTGTTTGCACTTTCTAAGTATCTCCATGCATTCTGGATAAAAAGGAGTTTTTTAATTCGAAACAGTGCCTAGACTAATCTGGGGTGTTAGCTGTAAAAAAAAATTCTTTTTTAACTGATGATGCTTTTATTGTGTATTTTATTGCATTGTGTTTTAACTGCTACTTTTATGGCCGAAACAGGTCGAAATAAAGTATTATTGAATTGAATTGAGTATATCAAATATGCCAATCATGGAAATACCAATCCATAAGACAATTTACAACAGGAGCACTTGCACTTTAACACTGAACAGCAGTCAGAAAGTGCGCAGAGACACTAAACCAGCAAAAACAGAGTTAAAACCGGGAGGTCAGAAAGCAAAAAGACAGGGGAAATATGCCAAACGATGCTAGTTCTAAAAGCTGGTCATTACTATTCAAAGCTTCATAGTTAGAACCTGTTGAGATGTGAAGTGCCAGGTTCCATCATTTAAAAGCATTATAAAATTTGTAAATGAAATTTGTGGAGTTCATTATTCCTCTCTCTCTGAAACAGAGGTACATAAAGCAGACAATTCTCTAGTACCCCCCAAATGATGTACCAAATTGAGGACTTGATTTATGGTTTGACGGACGGGCTACTATGTCACAAATATAAGGGGTATCCAATCTGCATTCTAGCGAGTGCATAAGAAATAATGCATTTCCAATATAGCAGATAGCGTAAACTCCTCCCAACCAGTGACCAACAAATAAACACCTTGCAACGAACAAACCTAAATTCTGACTTTAAATCAACTACTTGTGTGTTCTGAGGTTCAGCTCTGTGAACAATTTAGTTTCTTATTTTAACGATACATTGTTAATATAATAACCATCATTATCAGTCTCAGAAACATTGTAACTGTTTTATGCTAATGCAGCTATCAGTATTTTCCACAACAAAAATGCTTAGGTTAATCCTGCAAAATGGAAGCCATGACACATTCCTCAAGCAAGAAAGAGCTATTCTAAAGGCCCAGGTTCATCTAAATGCCCAAGTGACCCATTGTGGGCTGCTATTTCATGAAAATATGTCCCCGTATAGTGACCTATTTTGAGTTCCAGCTCTTGCCAATTGCAAGAATCATCTTATGGTACTCGTCATTCCTAAATTGGTATAATGAATTTCAACCCACCCTGTAACCAGAAAAGGAAGCTAAGGAAGCAGGGTGGAACACCATTTAAAGGGGGCATTCAGCAAAATAAAATCTGGATATCAGTGGTGAATACAATACAGAATATAACTGGTACCCATGACGTATTCTTGAGGAATATATGTGCATCACAGTTATGATGGACTTTTATTGGCCTATGATATATTTCTCAGTCCTGGTGTTTAATTGGTTAAAGTGAAGAGCTAGGGTGTGAAAAAGAATTAACACCTAACAGAAAATGTGAGAACAATTTATGGAAGAAACTGACACTCTGAAGGAGAGTTATCAGCAGAACCCAGTCAAGCTACAGCTAAATTGACATCTTCGGGGAACCTCTTCAGCACTATTCTTAGTAAGAGACAATATGCCAAAAGACTAATCCCAGAAATGATTTGTTTAAAAGCGCTGGCTTCTGGTAAAAGCAATCATGTTTTCATTGAGCAGCAAATATCAACCAGACTCAACTGCCAACTGAAATGATTTCGTGACAAAGAGACACAAAAAATGTTCGTTCACATCCCATTCATTGTCGGAATCCACTCGGATTCAGATTTTTTTTATTACGTCGGTTAAGAAATGTCAGCATTGTGTACACAAACATAAAATAGCACACACATCTACTGAGAAACCACGTAAAATAGGATTTCAATGTAATCCTTTATTCTTGTGTTTTTTTTAATGATTTCACCATATGGCATCCAGCGCCCTCAACACATTTCATCAATTTACAGTGCCCTTTAACGTAGCATGTTGATATTGTGACAGAAACGAAGCAGCTCTTACGTCATCTAATGATAAATTGGGCAGTAGAATATAGTGGCACTATTTTTGTTTTTTTCTGATGGCTGTTATTGCACGTTGTGCCCTGAGTTATAGAGAGCAAAACCAAGTGAGTGAGTGCAATATGCACCTATTTAATCAATGGTGTATTTTGTGAACATGGGCACAGTTTTCTGCAAAATCGTCTGCTGAGGTAAATCCACTCTTGTTACAATGTTGGTTCTGAATCACACTAGTAGTTGTTCTTAGCCAATATAACATGGCTTATTTACAAGCCCCTTATGCCGCCCGTACGTCACTTTTAATATGAGAAAAAGAGACGTACTAGGGCACAAGGGGCTTGTAAATAAGCCCACAAATTCCAAGAACCGTTTCCGCACAACAGAGTTATTTTTCCAGGCATGGTTTGTCATGTATGCTTGCTGACCCACATTTTCTTCAAATGCAGTCCTGTTTTTTTCCCTAAGAATGATTAATATTTTGCAAGGTGTTTTTGAATTATTATCATTCACGTAAGTTTATTCAATGCATTGCTTTAGATATGAATTCATATTTCAGTATCAATCCACTGGGCCTCATTCATATGAGCCCTTTAGGCACTACTGCGATGTCAGAATGTCACCTTTTTGAGGTTCTGAGGGTGCAATGTGCCACTGTTATAATTACATGGCCACGTTAAGCCATGTTACATGGCTTTTCATGAAAACTACGGTAAAGTGGTGTTCCATGGATGTAATTGGGGGTGTTCCCAGCAACATCCATGGCTTTTTGACACTGCCCCAGATTTACGAGAACTCATAAATCTGAGGCAGCACCAAATCTTACTCCTCCCAGGGGTGGCGTAAGGGAGGCACAACGAGGAGGGATATCTTTATTTCTCCTCGTTTTTCCTCTTTCTATGTGTGCTGCATTCTGCAGTACACATAGAACGAGGAAAAAGCCTCTTGTGATTGTTTTTGTGCAGGAAGGTTTTCTTTCCTGCACAAAAATGAATCATCCCAGCACCGCAAGCACCCTTGCACCATGGTGCACAGGTGCCTGCATTGGCACATGGCACCCCATTGTGCGCCGATGCAAGGGAAAAGGGCAGGAATGCGCTGTATCTAGTAGATACAGCGCATTCCAACAATTTTGTTATTGCCGTAGGGCAGCACAGCAGCACGGCCTGCTGCGCTGCCCTAGACAAAAAATACATTAATGAGGCCTGCAGTTTTTAAGGACAGCGTGAGTGGGTTAACTCAAACCCATCCTACCCCATCCTCTTCTCATTTCTGTCCCTGAGTTTAATATTTCCTCACATCCAGTCAAATGACAGCAATGAAAAAAAATCTATCTGTTATTTATTTTATTCTTTTAAGCTTCTACTGCGTCAATAAAGCTAGAGAAACAATCTTGCACAGTTTCACAATATCTGCACGGAAGGCAGACTCTGAATTAACCACACAAAGAATAATGAACATTAACAGTAATACAATATGCTCCTGTGAAATAAGAGCTGCACTAAATAAAAAATACTAATGACTGCAAACAAAAAGAAAATAATACCCTAACAGGATGTGCCGGTGCAAGTACCTTACATTCTAATGATCTGTTCATTTTTACTCGTATTATCAAGTGATTACATGAACAACTAGCTACACTCTGATGGAAAGAGGAAAATGGTTTTATGAAATATTTTCGAGATGGTCACTTTAAGAAGGGACTGTAGTGGAATAATTATTTATCCTTAGTTTAATTGGCTGTAGAAATTACATACTAACAAGGTTCGGCTGATTCTATTTCAAATAACCACCCTGAGCCCGCAGTCATAATTTCATTTTATGCAGCCCTTCGATTGATTTGCAAGGCACTAACATTAAGGCCTGAGAACATCACAGCCGCACATAGGTGTCGCGCACCCTCGGAAGGATACAGTATCCTGTCTAGCCTGCAAATGGCTCAGTGGCCCAGATAACACATTCTGAGTGGTACAGGTCTTGGGGAAGCTGCTTTCTAATTGGCTGACAAGCTCCTGAAAGGGTTATGTCAATCTCACAAATCCTGCCTGGTGAAACAGTATCTCTTTGCAGCCTTGCAGCCACACAACGAGGCTTCCGTTTATTCAGTCTTTTGAACTTGCACCAGGCGTCTGGGTAGTTTAGGAGGGGAAACAAGCGTTGCAATGTCAACCTTTATTAAATTGGTAGAAAGGAAATAGGTTTTGTTTCATTATTTCTCCTCTTCGTTAGATAGAACACACTCCTTCGGTTTCTGCCTCACCCAATCAATGCAAGAAACAGTATGTAAAGATGTGTTTTCGTTAATGATTCACCTGTCTATCCACTGTGCATCATTTGAACGACCGCATTTGGAAAGGCAAAGGCTCCTTTCAAGAAGAAACTATTTTCTGCTGTTCCCAAAAAAATATATATTTTTTTCGGCTGGGGTTCTTTGTCCAGGAAATCCTATACTCCCTATTGATTAGTTTGATTTTAATATTAAACATGCCTGTAGCAAGATTTCCATGTATGGGTATAAAAAAAATTGCTAATTTTCTGATGTTGATACTGTGCTCTTGGGTCATGGGAAGTAATCTGACAGTTTGTGCCAATTTTGCTGACATGTATGTAATCTGGTTTACAGGCAAGTTAGCTCAGTGACGAAAATTTAACTGTACGTGTTCGTGGGAGGAATATTAGCCACAACCTAAAATATTTGGTAGAACTCGGTCAAATGATACTTCACGCTGTGCGTAATGGAAACAGCGTCCATCACGACTGACAGAAATTTAAGTGAATGTGTATTGGATAACGTACCGTATGACTTACACCAGGGCCTGTACTGCCTCACAGCTGGAGCCAAAAGTGTCAACAGGGCTGTTATACACTGCTGGATGCCTTGCTCCGTGCTTATGATGGACTGTAGAAGGGCCTTGTTCTGATGCAACTGTCCCCTCCTTGTTCGCCTCCCCAGCGCTAGACTCAAAAGGCCGCAGAAGACAAGTGGCAACAGGCACCATGACTTCTTCCTGTTATCCTGTTTCTGTTGAATCTCTGCTGATGTACAATAGTTATGGGAGGGTATGATCATCAGTAAAAATACTCCACGCAGACTTCCTGCCTCTATCTGTCAAATAAGAACAGGCTGAGAGTATCCACCCTTATCGCTCTGACAATCTAATACCAATTCAAGCAAGCCTGGCTGAAGACGGCTGAAATGCCACAAACCGGTCCTAGGGAGCTTGTTTCCGGTCCAGGGAAGGCATGGCTTGGCAGTTCGGGCTGGACTGTTCCCATGAGGCACAGGGTCAGACTGAATGGTTGGCGAAGAAACTGCTAGATTTCCTTCTGACTCTGACTTTTGTGTAAATTTATAACTTCTAGTTAAGTTGGTCCATCAAGGTACACTGGGTTTTCAGAAACCCTGGTAAAGCTGTTATCTGTTTTTTTCCCTGATGAAATGCTGTGCTTTTTTTGTTTTTGCAGATTTATATGACGTGAACTCGACCCGAAGGTATTGGAGCGCTTTACATGAGCACCAGTTACGTTACACATTCATTCACTGGGGTGGCAGAGTGGGCCAAAGAACGGTGATGGATCAAACCCAGATCTGTTGACTGGGTGTGAGTGTAAGATTGGTTCGGATGCTCCGTCCATCACCACCACCTTTTGTACTGCTTTGTTCGCCATAAGTTGGCAGGGTATGCTCAGACGTGAGTCCCTTGCTCACTTTGCCACTGGATTCAGGCAAGCCTGGCTGAAGACGGCTGAAATGCCAGAAACCGGTCCTAGGGAGCTTGTTTCCGGTCCAGGGAAGGCATGGCTTGGCAGTTCGGGCTGGACTGTTCCCATGAGGCACAGGGTCAGACTGAATGGTTGGCGAAGAAACTGCTAGATTTCCTTCTGACTCTGACTTTTGTGTAAATTTATAACTTCTAGTTAAGTTGGTCCATCAAGGTACACTGGGTTTTCAGAAACCCTGGTAAAGCTGTTATCTGTTTTTTTCCCTGATGAAATGCTGTGCTTTTTTTGTTTTTGCAGATTTATATGACGTGAACTCGACCCGAAGGTATTGGAGCGCTTTACATGAGCACCAGTTACGTTACACATTCATTCACTGGGGTGGCAGAGTGGGCCAAAGAACGGTGATGGATCAAACCCAGATCTGTTGACTGGGTGTGAGTGTAAGATTGGTTCGGATGCTCCGTCCATCACCACCCCCTTTTGTACTGCTTTGTTCACCATAAGTTGGCAGGGTATGCTCAGACGTGAGTCCCTTGCTCACTTTGCCACTGGATTCAAGCAAGCCTGGCTGAAGACAGCTGAAATGCCAGAAACCGGTCCTAGGGAGCTTGTTTCCGGTCCAGGGAAGGCATGGCTTGGCAGTTCGGGCTGGACTGTTCCCATGAGGCACAGGGTCAGACTGAATGGTTGGCGAAGAAACTGCTAGATTTCCTTCTGACTCTGACTTTTGTGTACATTTATAACTTCTAGTTAAGTTGGTCCAACAAGGTACACTGGGTTTTCAGAAACCCTGGTAAAGCTGTTATCTGTTTTTTTCCCTGATGAAATGCTGTGCTTTTTTTGTTTTTGCAGATTTATATGACGTGAACTCGACCCGAAGATATTGGAGCGCTTTACATGAGCACCAGTTACGTTACACATTCATTCACTGGGGTGGCAGAGTGGGCCAAAGAACGGTGATGGATCAAACCCAGATCTGTTGACAGGGTGTGAGTGTAAGATTGGTTCTGATGCTCCGTCCATCACCACCCCCTTTTGTGCTGCTTTGTTCGCCATAAGTTGGCAGGGTATGCTCAGACGTTAGTCCCTTGCTCACTTTGCCACTGGATTCAGGCAAGCCTGGCTGAAGACGGCTGAAATGCCACAAACCGGTCCTAGGGAGCTTGTTTCCGGTCCAGGGAAGGCATGGCTTGGCAGTTCGGACTGGACTGTTCCCATGAGGCACAGGGTCAGACTGAATGGTTGGCGAAGAAACTGCTAGATTTCCTTCTGACTCTGACTTTTGTGTACATTTATAACTTCTAGTTAAGTTGGTCCAACAAGGTACACTGGGTTTTCAGAAACCCTGGTAAAGCTGTTATCTGTTTTTTTCCCAGATGAAATGCTGTGCTTTTTTTGTTTTTGCAGATTTATATGACGTGAACTCGACCCGAAGGTATTGGAGCGCTTTACATGAGCACCAGTTACGTTACACATTCATTCACTGGGGTGGCAGAGTGGGCCAAAGAACGGTGATGGATCAAACCCAGATCTGTTGACAGGGTGTGAGTGTAAGATTGGTTCTGATGCTCCGTCCATCACCACCCCCTTTTGTGCTGCTTTGTTCGCCATAAGTTGGCAGGGTATGCTCAGACGTTAGTCCCTTGCTCACTTTGCCACTGGATTCAGGCAAGCCTGGCTGAAGACGGCTGAAATGCCACAAACCGGTCCTAGGGAGCTTGTTTCCAGTCCAGGGAAGGCATGGCTTGGCAGTTCGGACTGGACTGTTCCCATGAGGCACAGGGTCAGACTGAATGGTTGGCGAAGAAACTGCTAGATTTACTTCTGACTCTGACTTTTGTGTAAATTTATAACTTCTAGTTAAGTTGGTCCACCAAGGTACACTGGGTTTTCAGAAACCCTGGTAAAGCTGTTATCTGTTTTTTTCCCTGATGAAATGCTGTGCTTTTTTTGTTTTTGCAGATTTATATGACGTGAACTCGACCCGAAGGTATTGGAGCGCTTTACATGAGCACCAGTTACGTTACACATTCATTCACTGGGGTGGCAGAGTGGGCCAAAGAACGGTGATGGATCAAACCCAGATCTGTTGACTGGGTGTGAGTGTAAGATTGGTTCGGATGCTCCGTCCATCACCACCACCTTTTGTACTGCTTTGTTCGCCATAAGTTGGCAGGGTATGCTCAGACGTGAGTCCCTTGCTCACTTTGCCACTGGATTCAAGCAAGCCTGGCTGAAGACAGCTGAAATGCCAGAAACCGGTCCTAGGGAGCTTGTTTCCGGTCCAGGGAAGGCATGGCTTGGCAGTTCGGGCTGGACTGTTCCCATGAGGCACAGGGTCAGACTGAATGGTTGGCGAAGAAACTGCTAGATTTCCTTCTGACTCTGACTTTTGTGTACATTTATAACTTCTAGTTAAGTTGGTCCAACAAGGTACACTGGGTTTTCAGAAACCCTGGTAAAGCTGTTATCTGTTTTTTTCCCTGATGAAATGCTGTGCTTTTTTTGTTTTTGCAGATTTATATGACGTGAACTCGACCCGAAGATATTGGAGCGCTTTACATGAGCACCAGTTACGTTACACATTCATTCACTGGGGTGGCAGAGTGGGCCAAAGAACGGTGATGGATCAAACCCAGATCTGTTGACAGGGTGTGAGTGTAAGATTGGTTCTGATGCTCCGTCCATCACCACCCCCTTTTGTGCTGCTTTGTTCGCCATAAGTTGGCAGGGTATGCTCAGACGTTAGTCCCTTGCTCACTTTGCCACTGGATTCAGGCAAGCCTGGCTGAAGACGGCTGAAATGCCACAAACCGGTCCTAGGGAGCTTGTTTCCGGTCCAGGGAAGGCATGGCTTGGCAGTTCGGACTGGACTGTTCCCATGAGGCACAGGGTCAGACTGAATGGTTGGCGAAGAAACTGCTAGATTTCCTTCTGACTCTGACTTTTGTGTACATTTATAACTTCTAGTTAAGTTGGTCCAACAAGGTACACTGGGTTTTCAGAAACCCTGGTAAAGCTGTTATCTGTTTTTTTCCCTGATGAAATGCTGTGCTTTTTTTGTTTTTGCAGATTTATATGACGTGAACTCGACCCGAAGATATTGGAGCGCTTTACATGAGCACCAGTTACGTTACACATTCATTCACTGGGGTGGCAGAGTGGGCCAAAGAACGGTGATGGATCAAACCCAGATCTGTTGACAGGGTGTGAGTGTAAGATTGGTTCTGATGCTCCGTCCATCACCACCCCCTTTTGTGCTGCTTTGTTCGCCATAAGTTGGCAGGGTATGCTCAGACGTTAGTCCCTTGCTCACTTTGCCACTGGATTCAGGCAAGCCTGGCTGAAGACGGCTGAAATGCCACAAACCGGTCCTAGGGAGCTTGTTTCCGGTCCAGGGAAGGCATGGCTTGGCAGTTCGGACTGGACTGTTCCCATGAGGCACAGGGTCAGACTGAATGGTTGGCGAAGAAACTGCTAGATTTCCTTCTGACTCTGACTTTTGTGTACATTTATAACTTCTAGTTAAGTTGGTCCAACAAGGTACACTGGGTTTTCAGAAACCCTGGTAAAGCTGTTATCTGTTTTTTTCCCAGATGAAATGCTGTGCTTTTTTTGTTTTTGCAGATTTATATGACGTGAACTCGACCCGAAGGTATTGGAGCGCTTTACATGAGCACCAGTTACGTTACACATTCATTCACTGGGGTGGCAGAGTGGGCCAAAGAACGGTGATGGATCAAACCCAGATCTGTTGACAGGGTGTGAGTGTAAGATTGGTTCTGATGCTCCGTCCATCACCACCCCCTTTTGTGCTGCTTTGTTCGCTATAAGTTGGCAGGGTATGCTCAGACGTTAGTCCCTTGCTCACTTTGCCACTGGATTCAGGCAAGCCTGGCTGAAGACGGCTGAAATGCCACAAACCGGTCCTAGGGAGCTTGTTTCCAGTCCAGGGAAGGCATGGCTTGGCAGTTCGGACTGGACTGTTCCCATGAGGCACAGGGTCAGACTGAATGGTTGGCGAAGAAACTGCTAGATTTACTTCTGACTCTGACTTTTGTGTAAATTTATAACTTCTAGTTAAGTTGGTCCATCAAGGTACACTGGGTTTTCAGAAACCCTGGTAAAGCTGTTATCTGTTTTTTTCCCTGATGAAATGCTGTGCTTTTTTTGTTTTTGCAGATTTATATGACGTGAACTCGACCCGAAGGTATTGGAGCGCTTTACATGAGCACCAGTTACGTTACACATTCATTCACTGGGGTGGCAGAGTGGGCCAAAGAACGGTGATGGATCAAACCCAGATCTGTTGACTGGGTGTGAGTGTAAGATTGGTTCGGATGCTCCGTCCATCACCACCACCTTTTGTACTGCTTTGTTCGCCATAAGTTGGCAGGGTATGCTCAGACGTGAGTCCCTTGCTCACTTTGCCACTGGATTCAAGCAAGCCTGGCTGAAGACAGCTGAAATGCCAGAAACCGGTCCTAGGGAGCTTGTTTCCGGTCCAGGGAAGGCATGGCTTGGCAGTTCCGGCTGGACTGTTCCCATGAGGCACAGGGTCAGACTGAATGGTTGGCGAAGAAACTGCTAGATTTCCTTCTGACTCTGACTTTTGTGTAAATTTATAACTTCTAGTTAAGTTGGTCCATCAAGGTACACTGGGTTTTCAGAAACCCTGGTAAAGCTGTTATCTGTTTTTTTCCCTGATGAAATGCTGTGCTTTTTTTGTTTTTGCAGATTTATATGACGTGAACTCGACCCGAAGGTATTGGAGCGCTTTACATGAGCACCAGTTACGTTACACATTCATTCACTGGGGTGGCAGAGTGGGCCAAAGAACGGTGATGGATCAAACCCAGATCTGTTGACTGGGTGTGAGTGTAAGATTGGTTCGGATGCTCCGTCCATCACCACCCCCTTTTGTACTGCTTTGTTCACCATAAGTTGGCAGGGTATGCTCAGACGTGAGTCCCTTGCTCACTTTGCCACTGGATTCAAGCAAGCCTGGCTGAAGACAGCTGAAATGCCAGAAACCGGTCCTAGGGAGCTTGTTTCCGGTCCAGGGAAGGCATGGCTTGGCAGTTTGGGCTGGACTGTTCCCATGAGGCACAGGGTCAGACTGAATGGTTGGCGAAGAAACTGCTAGATTTCCTTCTGACTCTGACTTTTGTGTACATTTATAACTTCTAGTTAAGTTGGTCCAACAAGGTACACTGGGTTTTCAGAAACCCTGGTAAAGCTGTTATCTGTTTTTTTCCCTGATGAAATGCTGTGCTTTTTTTGTTTTTGCAGATTTATATGACGTGAACTCGACCCGAAGATATTGGAGCGCTTTACATGAGCACCAGTTACGTTACACATTCATTCACTGGGGTGGCAGAGTGGGCCAAAGAACGGTGATGGATCAAACCCAGATCTGTTGACAGGGTGTGAGTGTAAGATTGGTTCTGATGCTCCGTCCATCACCACCCCCTTTTGTGCTGCTTTGTTCGCCATAAGTTGGCAGGGTATGCTCAGACGTTAGTCCCTTGCTCACTTTGCCACTGGATTCAGGCAAGCCTGGCTGAAGACGGCTGAAATGCCACAAACCGGTCCTAGGGAGCTTGTTTCCGGTCCAGGGAAGGCATGGCTTGGCAGTTCGGACTGGACTGTTCCCATGAGGCACAGGGTCAGACTGAATGGTTGGCGAAGAAACTGCTAGATTTCCTTCTGACTCTGACTTTTGTGTACATTTATAACTTCTAGTTAAGTTGGTCCAACAAGGTACACTGGGTTTTCAGAAACCCTGGTAAAGCTGTTATCTGTTTTTTTCCCAGATGAAATGCTGTGCTTTTTTTGTTTTTGCAGATTTATATGACGTGAACTCGACCCGAAGGTATTGGAGCGCTTTACATGAGCACCAGTTACGTTACACATTCATTCACTGGGGTGGCAGAGTGGGCCAAAGAACGGTGATGGATCAAACCCAGATCTGTTGACAGGGTGTGAGTGTAAGATTGGTTCTGATGCTCCGTCCATCACCACCCCCTTTTGTGCTGCTTTGTTCGCCATAAGTTGGCAGGGTATGCTCAGACGTTAGTCCCTTGCTCACTTTGCCACTGGATTCAGGCAAGCCTGGCTGAAGACGGCTGAAATGCCACAAACCGGTCCTAGGGAGCTTGTTTCCAGTCCAGGGAAGGCATGGCTTGGCAGTTCGGACTGGACTGTTCCCATGAGGCACAGGGTCAGACTGAATGGTTGGCGAAGAAACTGCTAGATTTACTTCTGACTCTGACTTTTGTGTAAATTTATAACTTCTAGTTAAGTTGGTCCACCAAGGTACACTGGGTTTTCAGAAACCCTGGTAAAGCTGTTATCTGTTTTTTTCCCTGATGAAATGCTGTGCTTTTTTTGTTTTTGCAGATTTATATGACGTGAACTCGACCCGAAGGTATTGGAGCGCTTTACATGAGCACCAGTTACGTTACACATTCATTCACTGGGGTGGCAGAGTGGGCCAAAGAACGGTGATGGATCAAACCCAGATCTGTTGACTGGGTGTGAGTGTAAGATTGGTTCGGATGCTCCGTCCATCACCACCACCTTTTGTACTGCTTTGTTCGCCATAAGTTGGCAGGGTATGCTCAGACGTGAGTCCCTTGCTCACTTTGCCACTGGATTCAAGCAAGCCTGGCTGAAGACAGCTGAAATGCCAGAAACCGGTCCTAGGGAGCTTGTTTCCGGTCCAGGGAAGGCATGGCTTGGCAGTTCGGGCTGGACTGTTCCCATGAGGCACAGGGTCAGACTGAATGGTTGGCGAAGAAACTGCTAGATTTCCTTCTGACTCTGACTTTTGTGTACATTTATAACTTCTAGTTAAGTTGGTCCAACAAGGTACACTGGGTTTTCAGAAACCCTGGTAAAGCTGTTATCTGTTTTTTTCCCTGATGAAATGCTGTGCTTTTTTTGTTTTTGCAGATTTATATGACGTGAACTCGACCCGAAGATATTGGAGCGCTTTACATGAGCACCAGTTACGTTACACATTCATTCACTGGGGTGGCAGAGTGGGCCAAAGAACGGTGATGGATCAAACCCAGATCTGTTGACAGGGTGTGAGTGTAAGATTGGTTCTGATGCTCCGTCCATCACCACCCCCTTTTGTGCTGCTTTGTTCGCCATAAGTTGGCAGGGTATGCTCAGACGTTAGTCCCTTGCTCACTTTGCCACTGGATTCAGGCAAGCCTGGCTGAAGACGGCTGAAATGCCACAAACCGGTCCTAGGGAGCTTGTTTCCGGTCCAGGGAAGGCATGGCTTGGCAGTTCGGACTGGACTGTTCCCATGAGGCACAGGGTCAGACTGAATGGTTGGCGAAGAAACTGCTAGATTTCCTTCTGACTCTGACTTTTGTGTACATTTATAACTTCTAGTTAAGTTGGTCCAACAAGGTACACTGGGTTTTCAGAAACCCTGGTAAAGCTGTTATCTGTTTTTTTCCCAGATGAAATGCTGTGCTTTTTTTGTTTTTGCAGATTTATATGACGTGAACTCGACCCGAAGGTATTGGAGCGCTTTACATGAGCACCAGTTACGTTACACATTCATTCACTGGGGTGGCAGAGTGGGCCAAAGAACGGTGATGGATCAAACCCAGATCTGTTGACAGGGTGTGAGTGTAAGATTGGTTCTGATGCTCCGTCCATCACCACCCCCTTTTGTGCTGCTTTGTTCGCCATAAGTTGGCAGGGTATGCTCAGACGTTAGTCCCTTGCTCACTTTGCCACTGGATTCAGGCAAGCCTGGCTGAAGACGGCTGAAATGCCACAAACCGGTCCTAGGGAGCTTGTTTCCAGTCCAGGGAAGGCATGGCTTGGCAGTTCGGACTGGACTGTTCCCATGAGGCACAGGGTCAGACTGAATGGTTGGCGAAGAAACTGCTAGATTTACTTCTGACTCTGACTTTTGTGTAAATTTATAACTTCTAGTTAAGTTGGTCCACCAAGGTACACTGGGTTTTCAGAAACCCTGGTAAAGCTGTTATCTGTTTTTTTCCCTGATGAAATGCTGTGCTTTTTTTGTTTTTGCAGATTTATATGACGTGAACTCGACCCGAAGGTATTGGAGCGCTTTACATGAGCACCAGTTACGTTACACATTCATTCACTGGGGTGGCAGAGTGGGCCAAAGAACGGTGATGGATCAAACCCAGATCTGTTGACTGGGTGTGAGTGTAAGATTGGTTCGGATGCTCCGTCCATCACCACCACCTTTTGTACTGCTTTGTTCGCCATAAGTTGGCAGGGTATGCTCAGACGTGAGTCCCTTGCTCACTTTGCCACTGGATTCAAGCAAGCCTGGCTGAAGACAGCTGAAATGCCAGAAACCGGTCCTAGGGAGCTTGTTTCCGGTCCAGGGAAGGCATGGCTTGGCAGTTCGGGCTGGACTGTTCCCATGAGGCACAGGGTCAGACTGAATGGTTGGCGAAGAAACTGCTAGATTTCCTTCTGACTCTGACTTTTGTGTAAATTTATAACTTCTAGTTAAGTTGGTCCATCAAGGTACACTGGGTTTTCAGAAACCCTGGTAAAGCTGTTATCTGTTTTTTTCCCTGATGAAATGCTGTGCTTTTTTTGTTTTTGCAGATTTATATGACGTGAACTCGACCCGAAGGTATTGGAGCGCTTTACATGAGCACCAGTTACGTTACACATTCATTCACTGGGGTGGCAGAGTGGGCCAAAGAACGGTGATGGATCAAACCCAGATCTGTTGACTGGGTGTGAGTGTAAGATTGGTTCGGATGCTCCGTCCATCACCACCCCCTTTTGTACTGCTTTGTTCACCATAAGTTGGCAGGGTATGCTCAGACGTGAGTCCCTTGCTCACTTTGCCACTGGATTCAAGCAAGCCTGGCTGAAGACAGCTGAAATGCCAGAAACCGGTCCTAGGGAGCTTGTTTCCGGTCCAGGGAAGGCATGGCTTGGCAGTTCGGGCTGGACTGTTCCCATGAGGCACAGGGTCAGACTGAATGGTTGGCGAAGAAACTGCTAGATTTCCTTCTGACTCTGACTTTTGTGTACATTTATAACTTCTAGTTAAGTTGGTCCAACAAGGTACACTGGGTTTTCAGAAACCCTGGTAAAGCTGTTATCTGTTTTTTTCCCTGATGAAATGCTGTGCTTTTTTTGTTTTTGCAGATTTATATGACGTGAACTCGACCCGAAGATATTGGAGCGCTTTACATGAGCACCAGTTACGTTACACATTCATTCACTGGGGTGGCAGAGTGGGCCAAAGAACGGTGATGGATCAAACCCAGATCTGTTGACAGGGTGTGAGTGTAAGATTGGTTCTGATGCTCCGTCCATCACCACCCCCTTTTGTGCTGCTTTGTTCGCCATAAGTTGGCAGGGTATGCTCAGACGTTAGTCCCTTGCTCACTTTGCCACTGGATTCAGGCAAGCCTGGCTGAAGACGGCTGAAATGCCACAAACCGGTCCTAGGGAGCTTGTTTCCGGTCCAGGGAAGGCATGGCTTGGCAGTTCGGACTGGACTGTTCCCATGAGGCACAGGGTCAGACTGAATGGTTGGCGAAGAAACTGCTAGATTTCCTTCTGACTCTGACTTTTGTGTACATTTATAACTTCTAGTTAAGTTGGTCCAACAAGGTACACTGGGTTTTCAGAAACCCTGGTAAAGCTGTTATCTGTTTTTTTCCCAGATGAAATGCTGTGCTTTTTTTGTTTTTGCAGATTTATATGACGTGAACTCGACCCGAAGGTATTGGAGCGCTTTACATGAGCACCAGTTACGTTACACATTCATTCACTGGGGTGGCAGAGTGGGCCAAAGAACGGTGATGGATCAAACCCAGATCTGTTGACAGGGTGTGAGTGTAAGATTGGTTCTGATGCTCCGTCCATCACCACCCCCTTTTGTGCTGCTTTGTTCGCTATAAGTTGGCAGGGTATGCTCAGACGTTAGTCCCTTGCTCACTTTGCCACTGGATTCAGGCAAGCCTGGCTGAAGACGGCTGAAATGCCACAAACCGGTCCTAGGGAGCTTGTTTCCAGTCCAGGGAAGGCATGGCTTGGCAGTTCGGACTGGACTGTTCCCATGAGGCACAGGGTCAGACTGAATGGTTGGCGAAGAAACTGCTAGATTTACTTCTGACTCTGACTTTTGTGTAAATTTATAACTTCTAGTTAAGTTGGTCCATCAAGGTACACTGGGTTTTCAGAAACCCTGGTAAAGCTGTTATCTGTTTTTTTCCCTGATGAAATGCTGTGCTTTTTTTGTTTTTGCAGATTTATATGACGTGAACTCGACCCGAAGGTATTGGAGCGCTTTACATGAGCACCAGTTACGTTACACATTCATTCACTGGGGTGGCAGAGTGGGCCAAAGAACGGTGATGGATCAAACCCAGATCTGTTGACTGGGTGTGAGTGTAAGATTGGTTCGGATGCTCCGTCCATCACCACCACCTTTTGTACTGCTTTGTTCGCCATAAGTTGGCAGGGTATGCTCAGACGTGAGTCCCTTGCTCACTTTGCCACTGGATTCAAGCAAGCCTGGCTGAAGACAGCTGAAATGCCAGAAACCGGTCCTAGGGAGCTTGTTTCCGGTCCAGGGAAGGCATGGCTTGGCAGTTCCGGCTGGACTGTTCCCATGAGGCACAGGGTCAGACTGAATGGTTGGCGAAGAAACTGCTAGATTTCCTTCTGACTCTGACTTTTGTGTACATTTATAACTTCTAGTTAAGTTGGTCCAACAAGGTACACTGGGTTTTCAGAAACCCTGGTAAAGCTGTTATCTGTTTTTTTCCCTGATGAAATGCTGTGCTTTTTTTGTTTTTGCAAATTTATATGACGTGAACTCGACCCGAAGATATTGGAGCGCTTTACATGAGCACCAGTTACGTTACACATTCATTCACTGGGGTGGCAGAGTGGGCCAAAGAACGGTGATGGATCAAACCCAGATCTGTTGACAGGGTGTGAGTGTAAGATTGGTTCTGATGCTCCGTCCATCACCACCCCCTTTTGTGCTGCTTTGTTCGCCATAAGTTGGCAGGGTATGCTCAGACGTTAGTCCCTTGCTCACTTTGCCACTGGATTCAGGCAAACCTGGCTGAAGACGGCTGAAATGCCAGAAACCGGTCCTAGGGAGCTTGTTTCCGGTCCAGGGAAGGCATGGCTTGGCAGTTCGGGCTGGACTGTTCCCATGAGGCACAGGGTCAGACTGAATGGTTGGCGAAGAAACTGCTAGATTTCCTTCTGACTCTGACTTTTGTGTAAATTTATAACTTCTAGTTAAGTTGGTCCAACAAGGTACACTGGGTTTTCAGAAACCCTGGTAAAGCTGTTATCTGTTTTTTTCCCTGATGAAATGCTGTGCTTTTTTTGTTTTTGCAGATTTATATGACGTGAACTCGACCCGAAGGTATTGGAGCGCTTTACATGAGCACCAGTTACGTTACACATTCATTCACTGGGGTGGCAGAGCGGGCCAAAGAACGGTGATGGATCAAACCCAGATCTGTTGACTGGGTGTGAGTGTAAGATTGGTTCTGATGCTCCGTCCATCACCACCCCCTTTTGTACTGCTTTGTTCGCCATAAGTTGGCAGGGTATGCTCAGACGTGAGTCCCTTGCTCACTTTGCCACTGGATTCAAGCAAGCCTGGCTGAAGACGGCTGAAATGCCAAAAACCGGTCCTAGGGAGCTTGTTTCCGGTCCAGGGAAGGCATGGCTTGGCAGTTCGGGCTGGACTGTTCCCATGAGGCACAGGGTCAGACTGATTTGCATATGGCTATGTCTGAACTGGGGTGGCAGAGTGGGCCAAAGAACGGTGATGGATCAAACCCAGATCTGTTGACTGGGTGTGAGTGTAAGATTGGTTCTGATGCTCCGTCCATCACCACCCCCTTTTGTACTGCTTTGTTCGCCATAAGTTGGCAGGGTATGCTCAGACGTGAGTCCCTTGCTCACTTTGCCACTGGATTCAAGCAAGCCTGGCTGAAGACGGCTGAAATGCCAGAAACCGGACCTAGGGAGCTTGTTTCCGGTCCAGGGAAGGCATGGCTTGGCAGTTCGGGCTGGACTGTTCCCATGAGGCACAGGGTCAGACTGAATGGTTGGCGAAGAAACTGCTAGATTTCCTTCTGACTCTGACTTTTGTGTAAATTTATAACTTCTAGTTAAGTTGGTCCATCAAGGTACACTGGGTTTTCAGAAACCCTGGTAAAGCTGTTATCTGTTTTTTTCCCTGATGAAATGCTGTGCTTTTTTTGTTTTTGCAGATTTATATGACGTGAACTCGACCCGAAGGTATTGGAGCGCTTTACATGAGCACCAGTTACGTTACACATTCATTCACTGGGGTGGCAGAGTGGGCCAAAGAACGGTGATGGATCAAACCCAGATCTGTAGACTGGGTGTGAGTGTAAGATTGGTTCTGATGCTCCGTCCATCACCACCCCCTTTTGTACTGCTTTGTTCGCCATAAGTTGGCAGGGTATGCTCAGACGTGAGTCCCTTGCTCACTTTGCCACTGGATTCAAGCAAGCCTGGCTGAAGACGGCTGAAATGCCAGAAACCGGTCCTAGGGAGCTTGTTTCCGGTCCAGGGAAGGCATGGCTTGGCAGTTCGGGCTGGACTGTTCCCATGAGGCACAGGGTCAGACTGAATGGTTGGCGAAGAAACTTCTAGATTTCCTTCTGACTCTGACTTTTGTGTTTCAGCACCTCATCAGTGATAGTAAGTGCTATATAAATGAAATTTCAATGCACTATTAAAAGATTCACAGCTTTTATCAGGTGTAGTAAACCTTTCTAGCACATCAAACTGCCCTCTCTAAATCATGCTCAAGGTTTTTAATTTGTCATATGTCCTTTGTGGTATTGGACTTTTTCCACTGGTGTTCAATTTGGCACAGTTTCAGTTGTGCCTGTTCTTGTTTGTTGTTTATTTTGTTAATGTGTTTTGATGGTAAAGCCAAATTAGGACGAGCTTGATCATGGTGCAGCATTTTCAATGGAGTCTTAGGCCCAGATTTACTAAAGCTTTGTGGTGTCGCAGACCAGCACAGATTGATGCAAAGTCTGGCAAGGGTACTTACTATCCTGCACAAAAGATGTTTTGGGTCAGAAAGGTGCTCTTTTCTCAGTGTGAAAACCGATGTGTGCTGCTTTGCAATGCTTTGCATCAGTGGGTGCTACTGGGGCATCATTGAGACAGAACATCTCCAATACCCTTATTGTTAGAAACTAAGCCCAATATACTCTTGGCTTTGTGTCAACAACTAATGATCCCTTGACACGTGTGCTGACATGGAGATGTGTTTATTTGTCAAAATCCCACATGTTGCATGTGCGCTGCAGTCCACAGCCCAAATCCAATGTGTCCTTCTGAGTTTGCCTAGATACAGGAATTTGTACTGGAAGAGTATGCTCCCAGTAGAAATGTTATGCTAGACAGCACACACTGACCTCTGCAACCAAGCTGTGCATCTCACAAGGTAGCAGGTGTGTGCACCAGTACAGGGGATGGCAGCAGCAGCAAGTAAATCTTAGTGGATTACCCTCTTTGCTGTGGGAAATCCTTAGCACCATAGAGTGCAGCAAATTTAATTGTTACGCTGTGTTGCAGCAAAATTATACATTTCGACCTCAGGGTTATAGTTTAAGGGCTAAAGGCATGCTCACAGAACACCTGGTCTTTAGTAATCTGTAGTTGATACATGACATAATTATTATCGTTGCTTCCCAAATGAATAGTAGAACCGGTCATAGAAAATTAGAGTGTCTTCAGATCACGATTTTAGTTAAACACCGCGTTCTGAAAATGTCCTGTCATTGAAAATCGCTAGATCTAGTGTATAGGCCCCTTTATGAGTAGAATGTTAACTAATTTGTTGAATTCTTTGGCATTTAGTCTGTTGGTTAGCTCTGAAGAATATTTGTTAACATCATTGTCTACACAAGATACAAAACACACATCAGTAAGGTTTTCTGAGATACACCCAATTGACACATTTCATTTACTTGTATGACCCCAGAAAAGAGACACTGCATGTACTCAGGGCCTCTAAATTAAATGCTACTTGTGGGACTGCTAGGAAACAAAACACCTTGTCCTAACTGAAATCAGTTAAACAGCAGGTTATTTACAAACACTCTCGTGAGGTGAAACGCGAAAGATGGCTTTACAAATTGCCTGTTTTTCAAAATACTTTTGGTTTATTTCAAAACCTTATTTTCTGTGTGATTTAACAAAGTTATTTAACAAAAAGACAGAACAACTGTACATAATTGAAACATATATATACAACAAAAGTGACAATATACTAAACAGCACCCTAACAGATTTAAACATTCAATCATCACACATTCTTGGCCAATACATTCATACCAGAAACTGACACATACTAAACTAAACGGTCCTTTAACCACTACTCCCTTTTGGGCACAAATTGTTGTCCGTATTTCATGAGTATTAAGCCATTTACTTCCTTAATAAACACTTCAAAACCCACATGAACATTGAGGGCAAGGCTTTTATATGGAGTGTGTGGAGGACCGACTGGTCGACGCGTTTCGAACCTCTATCTTTGTGAGGTTCTCTTCAGGACCAATGCATTCTGTAATACAACTAAAATCAATATAAAGATAAATCCAAAGCCCAATGGACAGTTTAAGAACTTAAGCCGACCACCACTACCTGAAGCAAAGACCGGGGGTTCTCGAATTAAGTTCTGAATATGTTCCTCACTGTAGGCGAAGGCATCTTTTTCTGCCATCGCACCACTGGCTCATAGGGTGAAATCAAAAAACGTATTCAAACATAAAACAGCCAATGAGACACAAATGGACAAACATATAATACACACACCGCACTTGTCTCTTAACACCATAAGTTGTAACAATCTCGTGGTCTCTTATTAACTAATACCACTAGTGCAGCCTCGCGAGCATCCACCCGCACTAAATACTATAAACCAAAACTGGGCTTTGGGACTGCAGCACTTTTTGTGCTACCCACATAAGGAGCCCCTTAAACATGTCTCAGGCTTGCCGTTGCAACCAATGTGTGTAGTTTTAAAACTGCTATTTCAACCTGGAAAAATAAACTAAATGCCAGGCATAAACCTGCATTTTTAATATATATAAGGCAACCCTAGGGTAGGCCTTAAAAAGCACATCAGGCAGGCTGCAGTGTATTTAGGAGGTAGACATATACTTTTAAGTTTTACATGTACTGGTAGTTAAAAACCCTTAAATCTGTTTTTCACTACTGCAAGTAATACCTCTCCAATACATTGGTCTTCCTTATTACATCTAATAACTCATAATTTTCAATTGGTAGTGAGTACAGTATAAATGTCAAGTTTGCTGTCTAAAGAATTGTAATTTAAAACCCTCTTTAAAGGTAAAGTTGAATCACAGTTCTGAACATGCTTCTTTTAGAAAGTTGGCATTTTCTTGTCCCAATCATTTGGTGCCTGCAGTCTGCATCTTGGGGCACATGACTAGGTGTAGTTGGCAGTTGGTCTTTGTGTATTAATTCCCAGACAGTGAGACAAAGGGGCAATAGGTGTTGGCAGGATGGACCATCTCTGACTTAATGAGAGGGAGGAGTTGTCCCCCACCACACTTACACATCACAAAGGCGCTGCCTCAACACACTCACAAAGGATTTCACACCAGTCTATTGTGCCGCAGACAAGCTGGGGCCAGGGCAGAAGGTAGGAAATTCCGAACACATCTGTGGGGCGGAGTCCTCCAGAACCTTCTCTTACTTCAAAGTTGAAACCAAGTATAAATATTGCCCCCTTAGCCCCAACTCTTCAGACACTTCTGGAACTTTGGACTCTCCCAGGAAAAAGGACTGCCCAGCTGTTAAGTCTGCCTTGCTCTCCTGCTTGCTGACTAAGGAATGCTTTGCTGCCAAGACCTGCAGTTGCAGCACCAGGATTCTTCTGCTGCTGTTACATAAGAACATTTAAGGTTGTGACCTGGAACAAGTTAGACGTTGAATATCTGTGATAAGACAAGGTACTGATCTTCCCTTGGTTGGTCATTGGCCAAGTCTGCGGTGATAACAATTAGTTTCCTGCCAAGGTGGATTTTAAGGCCACAAAAATAACAGACTAAGATTACCTAAAATTATTAAAGGGGTGTAAGAAGAAAAGCCTCTTCAGTTTTGCATAAAGCGTAGAAATTCAAAATTTTCCTCAAGTAAAGGATGCTTTTTAAATTAAGGTAGATTCAATCTGTAAATGCAAGAACAGAAAACAGGATATGAGTGAAACAGCATCTAAGTAAGAGAGTGTCCAGGCCTCTCCCCTACAAAAAAAAACAATATATAAATTCACACTGTCAGAAACTGCGTGCTACCAGAATATTGTCAATTAAAAATACATTGAAAAATATTGTGTTCTAACTATTATCAGAGACATCAGACCAATATTAGGTGCATATTTCTGCACGAGTACATTGAGTGAGATCAGACAGGTATTTTGGAATCACTCACTATGTGGCCAGGCCTCAGTCTAAGACATGGCGTTTCTTGCAGGGAGGTGCATTACTGTGTAAACAGGTCTGGCTGTCTGTAGGTGGGGAGGGTGCATTACTGTGTAAACAGGTCTGGCTGTCTGTAGGTGGGGGAGCCAATAGGGAGTTCAGGATATAGGTAACAATGGGTTTTTGCATGATTTACTGTCATGAAGCTCCTGCGGGTTTGAGACGGCATGGTTGTAGAGCTTTCTTTGAGTAGAAACAACTGATGATTATAATTAAAATATAACACTGAGTTCACACATTAGTTTTTTTTTTAGATGTATAAGGAGTAATATGTGTGTTCTACTTCACCTAGTTGGTAGAATTTGCAATATATCTCAGTAAGAATACAGAGATTGGCTTGCAAACTGCATGTGAAATGTTTTATTCCTATTAGTCCAAACCCAAAATGTCCTCTTTCTGAGGCTGGTATATTCAGCTCCTCCGATTTGGGTAACATTAACTCTCGTTATTTCTAGCAGTGTGAAATAGAAGACTCCACTGTCATCACTGTATTGATTAAAATGTATTATAGTAGCACGGCAGTTGAACGGTAACATAAGTTGCAACAGACTGAGATACATGTTGCTACTGCCTGACTTCCGCTATTAGATAAACCTTTCTGACACAAATCATTTTATTCTTGTTGCCTACTTTACTGATCATTAGACTACTGCCATGGTCAATTTTAAACCTATCTTTACTCTGGAAGCAACCATGAGATTTTTTGCATGAAGTTTTATCTTTCAGAGCAGCTCTCTTTTCTCAAATCAAGTGCTCAAACATGCGGGCCCTGCTCCACAATGATTTCGTCATGAGCAGGTGTGACTCTCACATATAGTACACCTGACTTACTCCTGAATTCCAGGGCCACACTAAGAGTACTCCTACAATTCAGGAGTATAAGTAAATCAAGCAAATCCTTTGTGCATGAGGTCATTGGTTTGCAACATCATTCTAGAACAAACAGAGCAGAAATACAATCTTGTAAATATGGAGCTCTCTGATCTTGTCCATTTGCAACTCTGATATTGATGTGTAACTCATTATGACACTCCTGGTCGAGACACCGGTAGTCTACTGATTGCTGCATTTTAAAATAATGGTAAGCCGCCCACTCAATAAAAAGACCCTCATTATAGAAGGCATGCACTAGTCAATCAAGTGGCCTTACAATGCTTGCAGTGTCCTTGGTGATCAATTCCATGAGGAATCCTGATCAAATAATATTTTGAAAATGTAGAGAAAGCATATGGTGACAAAATATTGTAACAAAATGTCACCTGGCAGAAATATTGTGCTCAAAATATTGTTTACAACACTGTTGTCGCATTGGAGTTAATATACTCAATGGGGTGATTTGCTGTAAATTATATTTATGTCAGAAGAGTTTTACTAAAGATATTCTGACACACAGCCAGAAGGAATCCTCCCTTTTGACTATCACAGTTCAGGTTAAGTAAATGTAAAACTCTATTCAAGATAAAAGCAGGCTGACTTCATAAAATTAGGAACACTGTTACTCTGTCGTCTGATCCAACCTCATTTTGTGGCAGTAATTTATTTACACTAGTCTTCACTACATTCAGTTATCATGCATATACCCATCTCGTTCAAAAGTCACCAGGGCCACTTAAAAGTTGCACTTTGATTCCAATGTTATGTTATGGTATTTAGAATTTCTAACACGCACAGAAACTGCAAGAGTGTCCCGGCGCGAGCCTTGAGAGAGAGACAAAGCGCCAAGAGCCAAGATTAGGGTAATAGATGGGTTTTCAGCTTCTTCTTGAAGAGAATTGGGTCCTGAATGCCCTGAAGCGCAGGGGGCAGATCATTCCAGGCCAAGGCGGCCTTCACGGCTAGAGAGCTGCCACATGTCCTTTTCAGGCGGAAACACGGGACTTGGGCCAGGAGTTGAGTGGATGAACGAAGTTCTTTTGCAGGGGTGTAGAAGGAAAACCGTTTCTGAAGATAACCAGGCCCAGTGGCATAAAGCGCACGGTGGGTGATAACAAGGGTCTTGAATCTGTCCCTCTCTGCCATGGGCAGCCAGTGTAAGGCGCATAGGTGATGTCTCACGCTACATCTGGTGGAAACGTTCACGAGCAGCCTCACCGCCGCGTTTTGCACCACTTGCAGTTTACTTAATAAGTAGTTTGGTATGCCAACATAAAGTGTGTTGGCGTAGTCTAGCCGAGAGAGAATAAGGGCTCGAATCACTGCCACCTGGGGAAGAAGAGGAAGAAACTTCCTGAGGGACTTTAAGACACCGATGCAGGTCTCTGCCAGCTTCTTGACCTGGGTTGAGAAGCGGAGATTCTTCTCAAACCACACCCCTAAGTACTTAACTGGGTTCCCGGAGGAGGTAGGCAATGTAGAGTTGGAGAGCCAGAATGATTCCCTAAACCGGGCGGGAAAGTTGCAGAATAGGAGAATCTCCGATTTCTCCATATTGCATTTCAGTTCATGCCCTGCCAGCCAGCGGAAGACTGTGGTTAGGCAGTGTTTGGCGGCCGAAGTCGAAATTTTGTTTTTCCTCCAAGTGAACAGGAGCTCTGTGTTGTCAGCATAGGCAATTATGTTCGCTTCCAAGTCCTCCGCCAACTGAACCAGAGGGGTGACGTAAATATTAAAAAGAAGAGGACTCAAAGAAGAGCCTTGTGGAACGCCTGTGGTCACTATCTTCGGTGATGAGGAGAACGGTGGGAGCCATACCTCCTGTGTCCGATCCTCCAAGAAGGATTGGAGACAGCCCCAGATGTTGCCTGAAACCCCTATCTCTGCCAATCGGGAGAGCAGCAGAGCGTGGGGAACCATGTCAAATGCCACCGAGAGTTCTAGCAACACCAAAGCATCCCTCCCGTCGGTATCCAAGCAGTCTCTGATGGCTACTAAAAGAGGTCCTGAAGCCTGATTGAGCTGGGTGGAGAAGGCCTGAGCTCTCAACATAGTCCGTTAGCTGTCTAGTGACCACCTTCTCACAGACCTTGGCCAAGCTGGGCATAAAGGAGATCGGTCTGTAATTAGACGGGCATATGTTGTGGTTTCATATGTATATTTCCTGCACCTTTTTCTCCTACTCTGTGTCCTGCCTCTATTTCTTCTTACTTATGTTCCTGGGCTGCGTCCCTGCATTCCATGGTGTCATAAACAGAATACTCCAGCTTGTTGAAGACTGCATCCTAGGCAGTTGGAGATGTACTACTGTTAGGGCTGGTGGTCCTTTACTTGTACACTGAAATAAATACTCTACAAATTCTCTACGTGCTCCATTGGACTCCTTTACACTGACGACGAGTTGTACCTGTAAGGGGACCGGATTTGATGACCACCAGCCTCCCCTGTGAACCCACTACAGCGTTATAGACTTTTATTGAAAAGAACAAGCCTCAGGTGCTGTTTTATTTGTGAGCGAATATTTTTCTTTCAAGTCATCTCTGTGTTTCCAGTATTCCTTTTAGAGGATTGCCTACACTATCTTGGATTGGATAAATCTACATTTGATTGGCTTGTTTTGGACTTTGCGTACGTAACTGCATAATTGCAACTACCGTCAAGTCTTTTACTGGCAAGGTATGGTGATATTCATGTCATACTCACAGGCGCTTTAATTTTCTTTCTTTGGGAAAGTATTTGACTTTAACTGTGACTTTGGCATTGTTTGAATCGCAACTGTGCTCGCTCGCGCACTGGAAATCTCCCTACCTTCCTTCAGAAGAACGTGGATCTTCATGGGAGTCTGTGCGCTGACCGCGCTCCATTCGGATCTTCCTGCTACTGCAGTGCACCTATGCGTGTGACGCATACCACGTTGTATGCATTTACGTGCTGTGAGCCATCCGGACCAATGCGGACTACGTGCCGCCATCTTTAATTCTCCATTTGCCAACCAAATCCTTGCCAACCACGTCGGACACACTGTTTACCGATTCCACGCAGTCGCGGAATTTGAAATATTGAAATCCTTACGTCGTGCATCAGTGATACGCACACTTATGATTTGACAATTGATTTATTGGTGGTTAAAATGAATCACAGTCAGTGAAGAACTGAAGAGTGAACAGTGAAGAGTTTCAAGTATGAATTGCAATCATAACATGTTGCTAAATACCTCTCCGTTGCGCACGGCTGCGCAGTCAATTAAAAAAGGAAAAAGAGAAAGAAGAGGGAGGGACTTTCTTTTTTTTTTTTTTTAATCACTAGCAGTTCACTTTTATGCATAATTCTAGACTCTCTTTTCACTTAGGCTTCAGAATATTACTTCATACAATATATCTGTGGTGTGTAAATCTTTCCAATCCATTTCTCATATATTATCTACTTCAATAGATTCATTTTTTTTATGGTATCTTCTTCATAATGACTTCCTCCGGCATGTCTCAACCACCTCAATTCCTCTCTGATGTTGGTGATCCCATCTTACCTTGGAAAAGGTGGAAGCCCCTGTTTGATTCATATTTATTAGCTATCAGAGGGGAGAAATTCTCAGCTGTAAGGAAACAAGCAACACTTTTGCATAACCTAGGAGTTGAAGGAAGACATGTTTATGACAGCTTAGATGAAATTGTCCTAGGGCGTGGTGAGGGTGAGCCTGAAAATGTCTATGATATGTCTGTTATGATGCTTGAAAAGCATTTTGGTTCAAAAATTAATGTTGTATTAGAACGCCATAAGTTATTTTCTAGGATCCAGGGCAAGCAAGAAAAGATTAGCAGCTATGTAGCCACTTTAAAAACTTTAGCTCGTACCTGTGAGTTTGAGCAACTTACAGATTCTCTCATTAGAGATCAAATCGTTAGATGTACGAATGATCCGAAAGTACAACAAAAGCTTCTTGCTAAAAATCCTGACCTCAAGGATACACTATCGATTGTAGAAAGCATGGAGAACACCAATATGTGGGTACGTGAGATGAAAGTAGAGAAAAGTGGTGATGTTGCTGTAGATGATAAGGCTATTCATGAAGTTAAAAAGGATGAATCTAAGAAAGATGATTTCAAAGGTGCATTTAAAGGAAATCAATATGAGAAAGATAAAAAACCTCTTAAATCAGAACAATCTCTATCAAAATATAAATCTCCTGATATTGAACATTCTGGGTTTAGAAACAACAGGAACAGTTTCAAATGTTTTAGATGTGGGAGTGACAGCCATTTACCAAATAGTCCAAATTGTTTTGCAAGGTCTGTTGTTTGTAATAAGTGTGGAAAAAGGGGACATTATGCACCTGTGTGTCGTAGTGGTAGGAATCAAACTGTACAGCTTGTTGAACAAGAGAAAAAGTTTATTTGCAGTATAAGAGAGGATGGTGTTGTCGATGGTGACACACTTGATATGCCTGAGTGTGAAGTGTTCATTGGTGGTGAACGATTTTCTGTTTTGGCTGACTCTGGGTCACCCTACACTATGGTGGGTGATGCTAATTGGAATACTGTTTTTGGCCTTGACAAAGTTGAATTTTTTCCTCCAGACATCAACCCAGTAGGTTATGGTGGGGTCAAAATTGATGTTTTAGGATTTGTAATAAGGAAAATTCAGTTCAAGGACAGAGAGACCATTGGGAAAGTGTATGAAGCGAAAAGGGGAGACAATCTTCTTGGGTGGAGGTACCAGAGAGACATGGGAATTAAACTTGATCCCAATTCGCCCAAAAAAGTGCTACTTTTATCCCCTGGTTTGTTATCTGATGATGTATGCTCACAATTTCCCAAGGTGTTTAGCGATCAGCTTGGTTGACTCAAAAATTTTGAACACAAAATTGTTTTGAAGCATAACGCTCAATCCTTTGTCAGCAAAGTTAGGAAAGTTCCACATTTGTTGATGGAGCCTTTGAATCAAGAACTCAAGAGACTATTATCTGCAGGTGTCATTGAAGAGATCGAATGCTCTGCGTGGTTGGCTCCCATAGTTTTGGCACCCAAGGATGGTGGTAAAGGGATTCGCATGTGTGTAGACTTACGTGGTCTTAACAGACATATTTGGGTTGACAGGCAACCTTTACCAAATATTTCTCAAACCCTGGCCCTAATTAAAGATGCCAGGTGCTTCAGTGTGATGGATTTGTCTTCCGCCTACCATCAGGTCCTTTTACATCCAGACTCTAAGCATCTGACATCATTCGTAACAACCCTAGGAGCTTTCAGATTCATTTGAATGCCTTTTGGTCTAGCTTCCGCTGCAGCTTGCTTTCACAGGGTCATGAACAAGGTTTTAGAAGGTTTACCCAAAGTTCTAATTTTTCAAGATGATATCCTGGTTTATGGGAAAGACCAACAGGATCATGACAAGGTGTTATGGAAGGTTTTGCAACGGTTACAAGATGCTGGTCTGGTTATCAAAAAGGAAAAGTGCAAATTTCGTGTGTCTTCTCTGAACTATTTAGGACATACAATTTCTGCTGAAGGAATTAGTCCTAAACTTGATATAGCAGAAAGTATTGTGAAGGCTCCTGTACCTGTTAATAAAGACCAGGTTCGTTCATTTTTAGGATTAGCAGAATTTTGCTCAAAATGTATTCCTAATTTTGCTTGTGTTTCTTCTCCTCTGAGGTTGCTACTCAAAAAGGGTGTTCAATTTGCATGGTCTAATGAATGTTCTTCTGCTTTTAAGGATATCAAAAGTGTGATCAGTCACATGCCCACGTTGGGACATTTTGATGCTTGCAAGAAAACAATCTTGTCCACCGATGCCAGTATGCTTTGGTTGGGAGCAGTTTTGTCACAAATCATGGATGGTGAGTCCAGGATTGTAGCTTTCGCCTCTCGCTCACTCAGGGGTGCTGAGGAAAGCTACTCAGTGATTGAGCAAGAGGCGTTGGCGGTCTTCTGGGCTGTTCATCACTTAAAGTTCTACCTTAGGGGTTTACCTATAATTGTTAGGACTGATCATCGCCGTTTATGTCAAATTTTCACATGCAGAGATGTTGAAAATATTTCCCATAGAATCAAACGTTGGATGGAGGGGTTGTCAGAATTTAATTTTGTTGTAGAGTACGTTCCTGGATCAATGAATGTCATTGCGGATTGTCTTTCAAGATTACCTCTGGATCAATCAGGTGTGGAGGTGGAAAATTCTCTGGTAGGATGGGTACACGAGTCTGCTGCTGACTCAGATGAATGGTCCTTGGCTTCTCATGCTGACAGTGATTTAGAAACGATCAAGAGATTTTCAATTGAAGGGTGGCCAGCTGATAAAGATGTTCCTGAACATTTGAAATGTTTCATCAATGTTAAGAATGACCTATGTGTTTTTGATGAGAAATTACTGAGGGGTAATCGAGTGATACCTCCTCGTGATCTTTGGTGCAAGCTCATCAATTTGGCCCGTGAGGGACATTTAGGGAGGAATTTGAAGAAGTCCAGGGTTCGTGAGTAGTACTGGTGGCCAATGATGGATAGACAGATTGAGGAAGTTGTTAATGATTGTTGGGAATGTGCCAACAGTGATAGGAGTAGGAAAAGTTGTACTGCACCACTTTCACCTGTTGAAATTCCCTCTGAACCCTGGTCCAAGTTAGGTTTGGATATTGCTGGACCGTTTGAAATTTTTGCTTATGATGAACGTTATGTGTTGTTGCTTGTGGACTACACCTCCAAATGGGTCGTAACAAAATGTGTTCCTGTTGTGAACACTAGAACCGTTATTGAGTTTCTCTGTGAGAAATTCTCTAGGGAAGGAATACCTAAATACCTCATCACTGATAATGGTGTTCAGTTTGTCTCACATGAGATGAACAGATTTCTTACAGAATTATCCATTACACATTTTAAGACGGCCTTATATTCACCACAGGCCAATGGCTTGGCTGAAAGTATGAACAAGTTGGTCAAGTCTTGTGCTCAAAGGGCATTACAGACCAGGTCCTCTCTCAAAAGAATGCTTAGGGAAACATTGTGGGCTCACCGTAATACTCCCAATTGTTTGACATCCGTTTCCCCTTTTTCAATTTTGAGAGGTAGGAAACCACATGACAAGTTGATCCCTGCTTGGCTAAATCTGGATATCAATGACACGCGAATGAATGAACAAGTTGTTTTGAAACGTAGACTCCACCAAGACAATTACAAAAAAAGGTTTGATTTGAGGAACTCTTCCTTGTACAAACACTGGCGTGTTTGTGATGAAGTACTGATTAAGAAACCTGGTCTCTTAAGGAAAGGTTGCTCACGGTTTATGGGACCCTTCATTATTAAGGAAGTCAGGAAGAATGTTGTTGTCTTGGACTCTGGTGAAGTGTGGAGTATGTCTCGGTTAGTCAGATGGGAACCTGGTTCTAATTCTTTGGGGCACACTGAACCTTGTGAAAATTCTGGGTCTGCTAGTTATGATAGTGATCCTGACGTGCCTGATAAGGGGTATCAGCGGAGATTGAGTTTCAGACCATCCTGGCACAAATATTACGAAATGTGTTAGAACACTTATGTTGTTTTTGTATTTCTGTGTATTAATCTCTTTATGTAATTTTATTGTATTTTGGGGAGGGAGATGTGTTGTGGTTTCATATGTATATTTCCTGCATCTTTTTTTCCTACTCTGTGTCCTGCTTCTATTTCTTCTTACTTATGTTGCTGGGCTGCGTCCCTGCATTCCATGGTGTCATAGCTTAGCAACAGAATGCTCCAGCTTCTTGAAGACTGCATCCTAGGCAGTTGGAGATGTACTACTGTTAGGGCTGGTGGTCCTTTACTTGTACCCTGAAATAAATACTCTAAAAATTCTCTACGTGCTCCATTGGACTCCTTTACAGCATAGCGGATCAAGTGAGGGTTTTTTCAAAAGAGGGAGGATTGTGGCCTGCTTCCATGCGGCCAGGACAAGAGCTTCAATGAAGGACATGGTAATAAGTCTATTGACTTCAAATATAGGTGAAAACAAAAGCTTCCACCTGCTTCAGAATAACAAGTAATATTTTATATCTCCACTACAAATATTTTCCCACACACATTTCAGTAAGAGAAATCTGTTTGTAAAAAAAACATCTAAAATTGGTGCAGAAACTCTGATGTTATAGTTTATTACCTATTTACAAGTTTAAAACCTGTAATGATCTGGTACTCCCACAACGGGGAGAGCAGTTGGCCTAACGGCTAGGGCGGTCGACCTAGAAACTGGGGAACTGGGTTCGAGTCTCGGCAATGACGCTGAACATCCTGTGATTCTATGCAAATCACTTAATCTCCCCGTGCCTAACAAAAAATGAATGCGTCCTCATGTAATGCAACTGGTGCTATGTAAAGTGCTCTGATACCCGAATCGGGTCAAGTTTGTGCTTTATATAAAACTCTGTAAAATAAAATAAATAAAAATAACCCAGAAGTAACAATACCAAGTCCCAATACTAATGGTAGCAGTACTTCTATTTGGAGGAATTCCCATGCACTATTCTCACTGAACTTGTGATTAAGCCTACTGCACGTAATTAGATGATCTGAGATAATGAATCTGTGAGTTTTCCAAACTGCAGCATGCTGTAACCATCCAAATATATAAAGATAATACCTTCAAATGGGAGGACTTAAAATGTCACTTATGTCTTACAACGTTCTTAATTTGTATTAGATTTTTCTTAGATGGTTGCAAATCTCTGACTAGAAGTTGAATCTAAGTGATGACAATTCCAGGCTTCATTCCAAGCAATAGGATGCACACAGTTGTGTGCTGTACCGTGTACTGAAGATTCATGGGTTGAAGTCATCAATGAAGGCATATGATAAAGATTAGACTCCGGACTGCACCTATGGCATCAGTGACACAATAGTCAGAAATATTAAAAACTATGGAAAAACCAACCAGTCCATATATTTAGGGCGATATTCTTCCAAATTTATATCTGCTACAATTAGTCCAGAAGTCTCTCAAAAGCACACATTTTAAAGAATTTCTAGAATACAACCACGGTGTTGTACACCAATTTCCTGAGGACGTACCATTTACTATAAAGATGATGACGAATTATTCATACAGTTACTGGCAAGGGTTTGTTCACAAGCCCAGACGTTCATCAATCCTGGAGAGTCGATTTGGTAAGACAAAATTCCCCATACAGCTGGAAAAGACAAACTTTCTCAACAGGAAGAAGCTGTAGTGTTTGGTAGAAAGGTGTGTTGGGAGAAATAATATAATAACATCAGAATGCTGTGTCATTCTGACAGGTAGAATGTTAACAGGATGAAACATTTTAAGACAGTCCTGGAAGAAATATGAATACTAAGCCACAATTCCTGTACATAAAAATCTGTATTATTAGACAGAGTGGTAGGCATTACCTAAAGTAATAACTAGGAGAGTATTCTAAATAGTTGTGTTCCATGCCAGCCAATATCAGTCTAATAAATATTGGTTAATAATACGCCATGCTACATTCCAGAGATCCTAGATTTGACACAACAAAAGTGTTTATTCTCAAATAGTCTGTTCTAATATATCTCAAGCTTGGGTAAGAATTCATAACCCACCAGCATTTTTACTTAACACTTCAAGATGAATGTGATGACATGTCATCATAAACTAATTGGTCCAATTAACCAGCCTACTAAGATTTGTGCACATCTTTAAACAAATGCAGCAATATGCGCCATTCAGAAATCCTCATTCCTTGAGGTGAGCCTACATTTTCTCCTAAGGCAATCGCTTCATGTTCCTTTATCCTGACTTTGGAGGGAACATATCAGTCTACCAATGAAGTCTCCTAGAAAGTCAGTTCTCTACCTCACTACTTAATTTCCCAAGCACACCCTATTTTTTAAAAAAACAAAATAACAACACTAGGCAGCTGTTCAGCTCAAATGCCAAAACTACAGTTATGTGTTACAAGAGGGGTCCCATCTGAAATGCTCAGGAGCCAAGCAGTCATCAGTGCATTGCCAGCTTGATGGTCCTATAGGGGCTTTCACCATGGAAATGATGGAATGCACATTTTCCAAACATGTTTTTTTATTAGAAAACAAGTGTGGATTTAATCCACTCTCTGTAAGGGATAGGTTGTGGGTTCTTTATAGATATGTTATACATTTTGTGCATGTACTTGATGGTGCAGAGAATGACCCTATATAACCGTGATTTTCAAAGTATGGTCCGGGGACGCATGCGGCCCTTCTGACCTTCAAGTGTCCACTGCCAAATGACTGCACTTGGCTGCTGCTTACTTCAGAAAGCATTGACATTCAGAAAGATGTTAAACGGGCAGCGTTCATTTACAGGCTAACTGAAGTAAATGAAAAAATGGAACAAAGGTGTACTGCAAAACTTAACTTTAGGAACAGATTCATTTTTTGGTTTCACCTGCACAGCGCTTGTGCCGTGCTTGTGAAATCTGTTTATTCATATAAATCTTAAATGGGGTTTATATCCCGTCCTTTCTTTTTATTGGTTCCTTTGCTTGCCAATTACTTTTCCTCCATTTCTATTGGCTTTCACACATTATTTCCTGTTGTTCCTTCTGTGTTTTCTCTTCTCATTGTTCAAAGGCCCAAGTACTTCTTTACATCCACCTAACTTCTTTGCAAGGCTGCTCTCTTGATGCCGACAAAGGTCAGTGTTCTAGTGTTCTTTCTCTCCAGTATGCACCTCAGCTGCACTATGTGTTCAACCCACTTTTTTTAATACAGTGAATTCACACATATGGCTGCTGCTTTCTTAAATTATTTCCTAACATGTTTTTCATTTACCAGAGCTCCCCGGTTTCTCTCACACTCCATGTCTCTCCTTCCCCACGTCTTCACTCCCAAGGCAGCTTGTTTTATGGAGACAGCAGACAGGTAGGCCTCCACCCGCTCACGATGTGTGGCCAACCAGCCCCCGTCTCAGCCCTTTAAGTGATCTGCCAACTGTGACCAGGGCACCCCTGGCTTCCGACAAGGGAGAAAGGTGCTGCTCTCCCTCTTGTGTTAGCTACTGCATTTGGCTTTTGGGGGCCAGAGTGCCCCTAGAAGCTCCCTGGGATGGGGTGGATATGACGGTTCAGCAGTCCTGCCTCCGGCATGCTACTTGTAAATCACCCACCCCCTCCTTGTGCACACATGCCTCCTTCCAAAAAGAGTGGTGACTGCTTATAAAAAAATATTATTTCCTAACACGTTTTTGTTTATTGATGCTCCCCACTTTCCCTCAGACTCCCTGTCTCTCCTTCCCCACTTCCTCACTCTCAAAGCAGATTGTTTTAAGGAGACGGCAAACAGGCAGGTATTCCAGGCCTAATTGTAATCCTCCCTGGCATAAGCTATATATCTTTGGCATAACTATAGCCATGCTTGCCATTTTATTGTGCATTCTTGGCATTAAGACATCCATCCCTGGCATAATAATGTAAATTTGCGACATACTGAGGACATCCTTGGCCTATTTCTGGCTATTTCTGACTGTAATTGGAGTGTACACCTCTGGTATAATCATAGCACAAATGTGTCCACACATAGCATAATGGTAACTGCTCCTGCTAAAATGTTGGCCATTCGAGACACATTGTGTTCAGCACAAAATACTGTCTTTCTCAATAAACAAGGCATAACAGTTTAACAGATTTTCAGTACCTTATATTGCACAACTGCTCACCAAGCTACAACTTACACCAAAAACCAACGTATTATTATTCACATAGGTGAAACCGATTGTATTTTCCAATGCTTGTTCAAGACATTTTGCAACCGTGTAAAAGCATGATAAAGTCTCTTCAAAATTCAAAACGTGTATTTTATTGACATGCAGAAACATTTCATCTTAGTACACCATATTATATCTGGGCATTCAGAAGTATTTTTATATACTGAGTTTTCAAAAATAAATGGAAAAATATTCATGCCTCCTCACACCCTTACATCAATATCCATAGAGAATTAAGAGGCAAATAAGTTCTCACATGGTGCCCTTTGGGTGGTCAGGATGAGATCATACATGGACAACATTATAATGTATCAAAATGAAACACAGGAGAAGGTATTATATAGTAAATATCCTGAACTCATATATTTCAAGGTACTCTTATATGTCATAATGAAGAAAAAGGAGGCAAAGTGAAATTAGGCACTTGCCTAGGATAAAATAATTTGGTCAAGTGGGGAAGCTGGAATTTATCCTAGGTTTTCTTGGTTCACTTCTTGTTTGAATCACAAATTCAGTTCATCAAACCCAGCTTGATGCACATGCATGTTTACAAGTTTCTGGCACATAGTATCACATTCAAATCCTAGCTCTTCACATCAGCATATCCTCATGCTCTGTGTTCCACCTTGGAAGAAAAGATGAGGTCTATCCATTTACCTTTGGATGGCAGACCGAAAACTCAAAGGGACCTTGATCCACCTGTTTGAAAAGAGGTTAAAAAATTACTCATAGTGTCTACATTTATTGTTCTTTATAGCGATACCTTTCCAGTTTTTATTGAACAATTTGATAGATTTGCCCTTCATTTTTTATGATCAATGAATCCTGAGCCTCACACTTATTTTTTTTGTACAGGATGTAAATTAAATGCTTCCTTCTACTAATGTTGATTTGGACTCCAAAGGTCCCTACATTTTATTTGAACATTGGAATGTTGAGCACTCCATTGCAGTAGAAGCCCGCAGAACAACATTCTAATGTTGTTTTGCATTCACAGCTGCTGCTGTGAACAAAGGTCTCTCTGGCCGTGAGGGGATTTAAATCCCCTCGGGCTCCAAGAGGCCTTTCTTTTTACCAATTAGAACATTCTGCCCTCTGGAACGGAATGTTCTAATAGCCTTAGAGCTCTCCTAGCGGGCTCTAGCAGCCATTAAAGACCCGCTCCCATGTTAAAGGCCCTCGCATTTGGCTTGGGCCTTTAACGCTGGAGCGGGCCTTCAATGGCTAGTAGAGCCCGCTAGGTCGGGTTCTCAGGCTATATTATTGTTCTATGTTGTTAATGGCCCCATGAAAGAATCTTCTTTACCTTACTCTACCAGAACTGTCGAAAAGTTAACAAAATCTTGTGAATTACCACTGTTTTATTAAGGTTTGAGCCAGATTAGCCTAAGATTTGAATCTAAAGTTACCTGGTTATACTGGAGCTAATTTATGATTGTTATTACAAGGATGTGGATACTAATCAAACTAAGCTATTTAAATTCGCATTTATTATCTAAGCTTCTAAAACACGTTTGACTATGATTTTCCTGGGATATGTTGTGATAGGGTATGAAGATTAATTAAAGAAAAATGGCTATGTTAGAGTATTTTAAAAACAGGTATGCAACCACAAAAGATGAACACTGTGAAAGAGGATGAAGATATTCTGCTAACACTGATTATCTATCTCTGAGTGTAAAAATGTTGAACGATCTCAGGTACAATCCCCAGTTCTTGCGAGTTGAACACATCCCTTTCTCTTCAAAGCTCAGTAAGTGTTGTGAGAAACAATGTTCTTGACATGTGTATACCAAAAGAAAGATGCAAACCTATAACAGTACAGGAACACTATTCTTAAATCCAAAAATCCTGAAAATATGCCAAGCAATGCGCCCTTTTACCAGGAAATTATATAATTCCTTCCCTGAGAGCATTCATTGTTTCTGAAAAACTCCTATGGGAGTGTACACAGAGGAAGACGACCATGAGTGTTCTTAGAACAAGGCTGCACCAAACTTAAAACCCATCCAATTATTTATGTTCATAATACCTTGAAGAACAAAGCAAATTTATAAATGTGCCTGATAGTATGTGCTAGCATCAATGCTATGTGAGTGAAGTCTCAAGGTCCAGATTTGGCCTCCAACATAAACAGAACGAGCAGAATGCCTGGAACTCATTGTTTATGGTGAAATACATCACCAGTGAGTATAGTCTATCCTCCCTCGAAAGTTTATTTACTTTCACTAAAGGTTTCCTGAGAGATGCAGAGTGCCCAACTTTGGACATCTGCAATACGTAATTATGTGTTGTTTTCCAGACAGCTGTGCGAATTCTCTTTAGTTCATTTTAGCTGAAATTTAAGGTAATTCTAATTTCTCTCAGAACTCTTGATTAGAATACTTATTAAACATCTAATTACAAATTCTGAGTCTTCATGCTAGCGACAAAGAAAGAATAATACTGTGCACGAGGAACAACCTATAAGTATTGAGTTATAATACCAGGGATTCCATAATATCTGTATAAAGGCCTATCTCTAAAATCTTTATAATCAGCAAATTATGACACACTCAGTTGCCGATCATAAAAAGAAGACGTCAGAGCTGGACTATTTTAGGTTATTACAGCCGAATTCTACCATCACAATGCCTACTGCCAAACCCAGCAGTCGAGGTGGAAGGCAGGTTGAAGCTGCTGATTACAGCAACAAATACAGAAAGTTGCTATATTTTTTAGCTTAAAATGAAAAGCAGAGAGAGCATGTTTATTTTTTTACTCATAAGATGGAGAAAAGCTAAAACCTTTCTGCATGTGTCTACACATTTCGAGCTACTTCAGCTTCTATTGGTTTTTTAACTGACTTGTATTGAACTGTTTCTAATATCTATTTCTAATATCTGATTGCAACAAATGTCTAAAAGGTTTTTGATGTGTTTAATTTTGCACTAAACGTTTTATGTCATGTTTACAAACATGCTCGCTCTTTCATATGAAAGAGCTTCGCACCAAGGTTTTAAGTGGTTTTTGGTAAAGGTTATGGTGTGACCATGTATTATATGGAATAAAGTACCCAATAGCATACATGATAAGGATATTGCAAGTCACCTCTGAGTTCTATAACCTTATAAAAGAACTCGGCCTTGTTCCTCTACATGGCTATGGAACTCCTCTGTGACATGCAACATCTTTTTAATGAGCGGCAGGGGGTACATTATCTTATATACAATACATGGGATTCTGCAATCTCTGTATAAAATCGTATCCCTGATTTCTTTATAATAGACGACTTATGACCCACTCAGTCGCCTATGATAAAACAATTATGCAGTCTCTCGACTGTAATAAGTTATTACAGTTGGGTTCTGACATCACAATGCCTGCTTCCTTCCATTCCTGTAAATATCATATAAATGCTTATTACTTCAATTGTGTATGCCTGGTCTTTTTTAATGTTTCATTCTTTGTAATTTTGATTGACTAAATTATTAGTTTTGATTTGCTCCAGTTGATTGGTTCTACATGTCAATGCTCATGCAAACAAATTTGACCTTTCCTTAAGTGATCCCCCTTTTGGCCATTGTCATATACTATATTTGATACCCAAGCTCACAAGGGGTTACTGGGTTATAGATTTTTTCTTTTACTGCAAGCAGCCTGGGGAAAGGCATGTCAGGTCCTGGGGAATAGTTAAAGCAGCTGTTTAAAGAACAAAACACAAAAGTGGCTTTTCTTTCTTCCTTCTAGCTTTACGGTGACAGGCAGAAAGAAGACATTTATGACACATTGTTTATTTTTTACTCTCTTCAGGTAATTATAGAAAAGTTAAAAAGCTTCCGCATGTTTCTATACATTCCAAGCTAGTCCGCCTTTAAAAAAATTACTTGTATTAAATTGATCCTACCATCTTTTTGTACAAACATTTAAATGCTTTTGTGATGCGTTTAATTTTGTAATAGAGATTTTATTTTAAATTTTCATGTTTATAAATGCGCTCTCTCTTTTATACAAAAGAACAACGCACAAAGGATTTAAGTGGTTTGGGGAAAAGGTGTAGGCATTACCATGTATTACAAGAAATAAAGTACCCCCTATTGTATATGTTAAGGATACTGCATGTCATTTTGGAGTTCCACAACCTTATAAAGGAGCTCGGCCTTCTGCCTCTTTTCTCCATATGATCAAGGATCGCCTCTGTGACTTGCAATATGCTTATAATATAGAGTAGGGGGGACATTTACATACTTAACAGTTGTATTTAGTTCAGTGCACTAAAAGCATGGAATAGTTTTAGGAGTCTTGTCTACAAATTTACTAGAATCCTTATGATACAGAGACCAGACTAGCTTACAATTTCCCCAGAGGATCCACCTTTTCTAACCTCTCCATGCCATAGCTGGCACGTTAGTGGCCGCCCTATATGGCATTCTGCATGGTTTATTGCCAGCCACCTGGAATTTGAACTGTGGCATGCCAATCCCTTTTTAAATGTTGTATTCTGAAAGGCAACATGGTATCTATTTTAAATCAGTTCAAATGTCTTTATGCTAATTCAGTAGGCCCTTACAGACAACAAAGCACAGAAATATAGCAGTAGCAAATATTTGGGGTTGAAAAATAGTGCACACAGCATGCAAGGAAGATTCCTCACAACCGCAGAATGAGATACAACCATAGAGAGCACCAGCCTCCCCTAGTCACAGTACATGGTTGACTCAGGTGTAATTCTCGCTCTTACAAAGCCAGGCCAACGTATGTGTGGAATGGACACAGGCTGCATGGCTCAGGTTTTTTGTCAGGAATCCTTTTAATTCGAGCTGGTGGCCCCAAGAATAAAAGATGGCATCCTGAACTCTACTCACACTCCTGATAGTACCTAGAATAAAAAAGAAGGTACCAGAGATACACCATGAGTAGGTGGTAACAGCTGTCACCAGTTTCTCAGGTTACCCCAAGTGCTATGGGGCTCTTTCACCCATCCATAAAGTGTTCTGACATTACACTCCAGGGCGTACCTTTTGGAGCTGTGCACTTGGGCAATTCCACGGTAGGTGTGGAGATACTAGCCCTGCACCTACTGCGCAACAGACCATAGCGTGCATTACATTCTATGACCAAAGTAGCACTCTAACTTTATATTGTCACCAAGAAAAGGCGTTGTTGCAGTGATGGTTGGCTACGTCACAGATTCGTAGAGTGTGTGAGCTGTGACACCCTTGGCCAGAAGCTCTTGCAAAGTAGTACACGTTGGGTAATTGGATGAGTGAGGGAAGAAGCAGATGGCTCCGAGGACAGGGGAAGCAGTCGGACCCATAGCAGTCAGAGCGGTATATAATAAAAGAGCAAAAATAAACTCAACCACCCAAAAGACAAGCTAGGTATTGTTGTCTTTCGAATGCTGTCGTGGTTTACAAATTGAAATGCAAACAACAAACTATTTTAAAATTAAACCACAACAGACTACGTCACGTCACCTGTTATTTGATAAAGCAAAATGTGCCCCGTCTAGACAATGACATTTAAGCTGGAAAACAAATTGTACCAGTAGGCAGCGCCATCACTTCTCCAGACAACACCTTGGAGCAAGAGGCGTCACACATCTGTGTTCTTCGGTCACACAATCACAGAAAGGAAACTAACCCTCCGTGTAGAGAAGCCAGAGTGACCCTAAAAGAGACGAAGACAGGTGCGTGACCGTGACAAATGAAAGCCACCATGAACAGAACGTGGCCCAGTGGACGCTTAGGAAAATGTGGCTCAAATTGTTAATTGCGATTGATACATTTCGTGTTTGGTGGTGCTGCCAGTGTATACGTGCAATGGGTGGTTGATTTCATTGGAAACCTTGAACGCGCTTTCCTCACAGTGATTACAAATGTCACTTAATAGCGTCCTCGTGAAGCACGTGGGGCTTCGTTAAATGGCGCATTTCCCGAATAGTGAAAATCATGTCCAGTAATCTTCAAATGCAGGACGCAAAGATGCGGGGGAGGGGTCAAATGTGGAATTTGTTCAGGAGAAGATCGTGTAGGCAGATCGCTATCAACAATCCCCCTGCTTGGGGAGACCATAGAAAGACTAGGCATCAAATGATACAGAAACTGCCTGGCTCGTTTCTACGGGAAACTTAAAGCTAATGTCAGGTCCCCCGGGCACGCAAGGGTCATATTTTGTTATTACCTTTCCTGTCTACGTTGTTCCGTTTTTTCATTTGTACCAGCCGACGATGTCTGGGCAAATGTGCAGTTGATGCAAATATCCTGGGAGATCGGCAGAATGTGGGCCGTTTTCTCCCAGTCGCACCCGTCCCCACACAAGAAAACATACAATGGTTTATATTTGGCCTGAGTCGGGGTTTGACTGATGTCTTATCAGGGACTGCTTTATGGCGCAATCGAGTAACGCTGGCTGCTCATTAATTACTTGCTTGCAAGGTCGCATTTTACCCTTGAACTCTCCCTGGCACACTGCTTTAGGAGCCCAGCATCCCTTGGTGACCTCACGCCTCTAGCATTGAGCATTTGGCACTCTCACTACACTTGCTAAGAAAAAACAAATTACGTTCACTCTTATTTTTTTTATTTAGGGATTTTTAGAGCACGACAGCTACTCCAAAGAGTGTATCTTATTCTGCACACTCACTCTTATGTTGTTCACTGCTCCACACTAGGCTCTCTTTTCCTTTGTTGGGCAGTGACACTGGCATGTAGGTATGGCTTTGGCACGTGTGCGCTAGGCAAATGCCCAGGGCGCTGTCCTCCAGAGAGGCGCATGAGTTGCTTTCACTAGTTTCCTTGCAACCTGAGTCAGAAGTAATGTGTGTTTAAACACTGTTCCTAAAGGCTGCTGGTGTTCCTCTCTGCTTTTTGTCTGCTTATTGTTTTGATGGCACTCCTATATCTTCCCCCCATTCATCTTCCTCATGCTCCTCACAAATGTAGGCAACAAAAACTAATTCAAGAGGACGAGTGTGTGTGTGTGGGGTGGGGGGAGTGGGGCATTTGGTTTTTCCAGGGTGTTATCTAAGCAAATGCCAGATATACTCACTGGTCTGGCCCCCAACACTTTTTTTCTACTGCATGGTGTCAACATGAAGGCCCTGGGCGTTTGCGTAGAGTGCCCATTGAATAATACATCCCTTGTTATGTTCCCTTGGCTAAGAGCCCCTCAGTACATTCCTGTACTGAAGTTCAGGTGTAAATAGCATTCAATAGTGCTCAGACCAAGGGAGTCTGCATACTAATTTTTCATTTGAGTCACTAGTTCCCAGTTCACTCAATAATGCAAGCTAAATTGGCAAATATGGGCCCCATTTCTAAAGATTTAGTGGCAATTTACTCTTGTATTACTCCTGGCTTTCTCCTGAATCCCAGGAGCTATCCAGGAGTTAACCAAGAATACACCCAGCTAACTTCTTAAATTCAGGAGTAAGCGATTAAAGAGTAAACCTCAGATAAGCACATTAAAATCTTTGTGAATAAACCCTATATCATTCTAACAGAGACATAAAAATAAGTGCTTGGTCCAAAATGGTACAATGGGCCTTTAAGAATTCAGCATCTCACAGACATGATAGGCCTTAGGCTGAGCATGGTCTTGTGAGGGGTGCCCCCTTCCAACATGTGACATATGTCACTGTCTTCAAAGGAAGAGCAACTCGTGGTAACAGGCCTGGCTGGTGGATTTTTTCTGCCCACCTTGATGTCTTGTTGACTGTAGCAGGTGGTCACGTGATAGCTGCGACACTGTGAAAGGATCAAAATGGGGAAATGAGAGCACACTGTACAAACTGGCACAATGCGCGAGCACCTCGGACCTGCTGTATCAGCATGGATACTAGCAACCAGATAAGTGGGTTAGTCTCACACTAATCAAAACATCCTAGCCAGTTACCACAGTCTGCTAGGTGGGAGAGCACAGCATATTCTTGCAAGTAAATTATGGTATTATGTTATGCTATGCTATGTTATGATATGCTATGTTATGTTATGTATTGTTATGTTATGCTATGCTATGTTATGTAATGTTATGTTATGTTATGTTATGTTATGTTGCGCTGTGCTGTGCTATGTTATGCTAAGCTATGTTATGTTAAGTTATGTTATGGTAAGTTATGTTATGTTATGCTATGTTATGTTATGTTTTGCTATGGCATGTTATGTTGTGTTATGTCATGTGATTGTCATTAAAGTCCAAAGTCTTCGTAAGTGTCTACTATGTGCTCCTCGTTATATAGTTCACTATTACGTCCTATGTATAACGCACATGTAGAAAGATGCATCATTTAATAGGCCTAGTGTTTGTCGTCAATCTACAGATGAAATGATAAGCTTTCATTCATACTCTGAGACACTTGCAATGTGAACAAGAAAATTAATCATTTTGAGACTACTTAAAACTAAAAGGCAGCATCATTTATTTTTCGTGTAAACAACCCAGGTCTTGAAAACACATATAGGGGTCTGGAACCAATCATGAACTTTTAGTAGGAAGGGCTGCCATTAAAAGCGCCAACTAACGACAGATCTGTTTTTTTAGCTTTATGTATCGACGACTAGGTTTCCAGCATCTGAGGGCTGGGGTGGGGGTGATTAAAATGAATGCTCGAATTCAATTAGTCCACTTACCTGTAGTTTTTGTTACCTTTTTTTCTATGTCTTTCTAAGTCCAAATATCAACCCGATACAATTGTGTGAGTCACCCTCTCTTTCATGTCTCCCCAATCGCATCCTCTCGTTTTAGTTTCAAGATACATGTCATGCACTCAGGAAGCGAAGCAACACAACCGCATCTGGCAATTTATACTCAAAAATAATATAAAGGTACCTTTTCGGGTCATCCACGAAATAGGCTTGTCTTGGGACAGTTATGTAAGGCAGGAGCTGAAAGTCCCCTGCTATGCTCTTGTTAACCCCACGGTGGCAAGGACAGAGTGACAGGGGCGGTCATCTCCTCCTGCCACCATCCTCTGCAATGAGGAATCTAGGTTCCACTGCCAGTGGCCTTATCCCGACCTCCGCAGACCCTCGCGCTGTCCGCTGTTCAGTGCACCCCCGCAGCCTGGGCACCACTATCCGTGTCAGAAAGGATGGCACAGGAAAACAGCCATTGTAATAATACGACCAAAATGGGAGTGCGAAGTTCTTAATTCTTTCGGACAAGAAAAACAGCAAGCACGTTATCCCCACAACTTGCTGAAGGAGCCACCGGGCGAAGCAGTAGTGATAATACCACGGACACGATCCAGAGACGCAGCCTGCCCTTCCGACAAGCGCATATTAATCAGCACACACAGGAAAAAAATCACCAGGGCACTACTCAAACAGGAACCAAAGCCATATCCGAAGGATGCAGCAGCACACGCGTGACAAGATCCTCACGTCCTGTGCTGCCCCTAGCCAAGATGTGTCTGGCACTTGTCAGCAGCAGTTCACAAAGAGCGTGCAGTTCACAACGAGCGTGCTGCGGGCTACCTGGGCTGACTCGCCCTAACCGGTGGCCATGAAGTTAGAGCGCGCGCAGGTGGCGCGTGGGTGCGCGGGTGCTGTGGGCGCAGCTGCTCGCGGTCCTCGGAGAGGCAGCCTTCCTCAGCTCTGTGCACCTCCAGCGCGCGCCTGGGCTGCTGCCGGGCTCCGCTTCTGCAGTCCGGAGCGGCGCCGCCGATTGGCTGCCACTAACAGCTTGTCTGCCTGCCTCCCTGCTCCCCCTCCCTTTCGACCACTCCGTCTCTACCTTTTCCCTCCCTGCCCCTTTCTCGCCGGCGTTTTTCTTTCACCTCCGTCCTCTCCCGACGGCAAAGCGCGAGCCCTCCTCCCAGGCTGGCAGGCACCTGGAGGCGCAGCGCTGCCCCTCGCTAGCCTCCTTCAGCAAAGTCATCCTGCGCGGAGGGTGATTAATGCACACCCGCGTCCGGCATCACTCGGAGAGGGGGGAAATCACCCTTAGTGGTGCGGCTCTTGAGAAATGACAGCGAGGACTCGGCGGCAGTTAGCCTATCAATCCTGCGAGCAGGGCGGGGGGCTCCAGGGCGCCCGGCTGTCAGATGGAGTGGGAGTGTACGGAAGACGGCGAGCACCGAGGCGCTGGGGTGACACGCCGGTAATGCGTTTTCATCTCTTCATGGGGAAAAGTCGCCACACTCTGCCCGACATTTAACTTCGAGTTCATTGGTCACCGGCCCTTCGTCCAGCAGTGCCTGTGAGAACTCACTTGGAAAATGTCCTTTATAGATTTTCTGCATATATTAGGCACTTGGCGAAATGCTTTATTTGTTCTATCTAAACATAAATATACACTAATCAGCAAGATGCCGATTCTACATTGATGTTAGACACTTCTCAGTGCACAATATAATTTCAGTCAAACGTTCTTCCAGACCTTCACATGGGGCATTGGGGCTGCATTTTCACCTAGACACGCTCTCTCTCTGTCGCACACGCCCTCCTGCACAAACGCAAAGCATATCGAGAAAACATGGATACATCAGAGACACATATAGATATATAGTCACAAAATCGCACGGGACAAACAGGAGCACGCGCACAAAGCAAACACGCAACACGCACAGATATAATTTAAAAAACACACTGAACATACACGAAAACACACACCAAGCAAACACCCACACAGTTTACGCACACACACACATAACAATAAGCATGAAATGGCAAGGAGCAAATATGAGCTCTTTGCACATCCCACCACATACAACATGCGGCCAGCCCCTATTATTAATGACACACGAGCAGGTGCGCCAAGCATTGCGCACTTCCACCCAGCTGGCAGCGGTGCATTTTACACGTTCAGGTGAGAGGGTCCACTGACGCAGCCACGCAGAATGAACCACCTGAGTCACTGCCTCGAATGAAAGGATCATTTTGGATGTCACAGAGCAAGGTGCGCCGCGCACAGCGAGGATGAGCGCTGCAGTGCCGGTCTCTTCAGAAAAGAGACGCCAATGACATCACAGGGGCGGCACTGAAAGAAATATCCCAAAAAACACAAATAGCCATAAGTTAACCAGAATATGCACCTGGAACGTCTAGTGCATAGTGAGTGTGTGGTGGCTGGAGGACGGGAATCGGGCGCGGGGGTGTGATAGACCAGCGAAAACAGCCAGAGCCTCTTTGGAATTATTTATAACATGAAAACAAATTACTGACAGATCTTTTGTCAAATATAGAAAACTTTTCCAATAATTCTCGACGTGCAACCCTAGCATCTAGGTGTGGTACCACTTAACAGAGTGGGCATGAATGGCGATGGGTGGCGCATGGTTTGCAAGCAGATAAGAGAGAAGGCATAAACTGGTGCAGACACTGCGCAAACTGCGCGACCATCAAAGTGCCTCCCCGTTTTAATGGTGCGGTCTTCATTTGTCAATGGAAGTTACCAAGCTTTTCCAGGAATATCTTTTTGGAGATATTAGCAAGCGGGGCTATCAGGTTTCCTTATCAAACATGGACATTAACTTGTCAAAATGTCACCGGCGTGGCATGCCCTTCAGCCTCCGTGTATACTCCTGGCTTGCATAATGTATATTTCTAAGGTGAGCCGGTCACCAGCGTCAGATGTGTCAGCATTTTCCCAGCAGTTGCAACGGGAAATCAAAACGTGCAATGCATATGCATGCCATTCGTAAAACTAACCAGTGAACGAAAGTCACACAGGCTTGTAAAAACTGGCTCAACATTCGAAAGCTGGATGCTCTGTTGTGACTGGCTGCCGAGCACGTGCTTGTCTGTCTGGGAGCCAATGGCACCCCAGGGAGTTGTGAAATCTGCCGCAGCAGCATGTTTATATGAATGCCTTCTGCCACAATCTTCCACTATTACGGCAAGGCTTGCATTTGTCATTTTTTCCCAAATTCAATAAGTAAGCCACGTTAAGGATAATGAAACCACATGCCCTTGACTCGCAAGGAATGCACCAGTATTGTCAGGATTTTTTCCAAGGCCTTGCTGTCGTAGAGATAAACAAGTACTACCTAAGCCACGGGTACTCGCAAACATTTGCCCAGAGGCCACAGTGATGCTAGTAGGGTGTAAGGAGGTCTACAAAAATGGTAAATAAACTGGCAAGCATGATATCCTCTGAGGCGGAAGCCGGAGGACTGTGCCCACAATTGATTTTAAAAATTGTATTTCTTCGTGTGTTTGATTTAAAAAATATCACGGAGCTCACCTGCACTGAAACGCTGAGTTATTAGCGCTCTCACAGCCCTCCTAGCCCTCCCCTGACACAGCGACCCCAGCGCTGTTGCTGGGAAACGCCCACACCGCCAGCGCGGTCAGAACGCGGAAGCCACGCCCACTGCGAGGCCACGCCCTTATCACCAATTACAAATGTGCCGGTCATACCAGCGCAGCGGACGAGCGCAGCGGGAGCGCCGTTTGCGCGCCGAAGGCGCGCCTAAGGCAAGCCCGTCTGCGCCCGTCCGCGCACGACCGGGCCTAGGGCCACAATCCCTGCCGGATACAGCTGCCCCTAAGGTAAGCTACTCACGTCGGGAGCTACTAAGCCTCAGACCCCCCACCTCCCCTTGTGAATACATTCATGACCTAAATGGACCTTTCATCCGCTGTTCCCTCTGCAAGCCAGTCCAGCTCAAACTACCTATAAAACCTCACAAGCCCGCTGCCCTGAAACTGGCATCGTTAAACTGCCGATCGCTCCCTAAACACGCGACGCAGATTAACCACCTTATAGAAGACCAGGAGATTGACATCCTCTTCCTCACGGAAACCTGGCTCGCCCCACATTCGGAGTCAGACATGGTGCTAGCTACCCCACCGGGCTTCCTCATTCAGTCCCTATCCCGCCCCTTAGGCCGAGGTGGTGGTGTTGCCATCATTCACCGGGACTACCTTCACTGCAAATCCGGTGATGCGCAGATCCCTGACTCTGAAAGCCTGCAATTTACAATCAAGCTAGACCCGACCAACTCACTGACAGGAGTCCTTGTTTACCGCCCTCCCGGGCATCCAGGCCCTTTCACTAGCTCTCTCCTGGACACTGTAGCGACCCAGGCCCACTCCATATCAAATTTCCTGATCGTAGGGGATCTAAACATCCATCTTGATGACCCCACCGACCCGGCAGCAGCTGACCTGATCTCCGATCTGGCAGCACTTGACATCCACCTCCTTAATTCTGGAGCCACTCATACTAAGGGTCACCTGCTGGACCCTGTGTTCACTAGCACCCCCTCGATGCAAGTGAAGGAGGCCTCTCCCTTACCCTGGACAGACCATTTCTTAGTCTCCTTCCTACTACCAGGATCTTTCAGGAAACCTCAAAAACCGCCTACTTACATCAGGGACAGGACCTGGTCCAGTCTTCCCACCGAAGAATGGGCCAGGAATCTTAAAAACACCATCCCTGCACACGCAGAAGACCCGGCTGTCGCCGACAGTAATTTCAGAGAGTGGATCACCACCTCCCTGGACTCCGTACTCCCACTAAGAACCAGGGAGGACAAAAACGGAAAACCCGGGTCCGCCCCGTGGTATACCTCGGACCTCCGACTACTCCGTAAAAACTGTAAAAGAGCCGAACGGCTTTGGAGGAAAGACTGGCAGCACACCAGCAAGGAAGCATACCATAATACAGTCAGACTCTACAAAGATGCCATCAGGCACGCCAAAGCTTCCCATTATGACTTGCGGATAACAGAATCCTCCAATTCGGCCAGGGAATCCTTCCTAATTGTAAAGGAGCTGCTTAAAGTACCTAACTCTCCTTCCTCCAGTTCCCCCCCTGTGGACCGAAGTAATGATCTAGCCACCTATTTCGACGACAAAATCGCCCGTATTCTAGCTTCCCTCCCCCCTCCTGGTCCCGCCAGCCATTTGGACAATCCTCCACCTCCCAGCCAGACCGAAAGTAATCCCCGCCCTCAACTTGCGACATTCAGGCCAGTAACATGCGTAGAGGTAGAACGAACCATGACCAAAATGAGAAGCGGATCACCTCTGGATCCGGCTCCCATTAGATTCCTCAAAACCGTGGCCCCTGTCATCGTCCCCACGGTCATGGAGCTCATTAACAGCTCACTTGCCCAGGGATCTGTTCCTGCCAGCTGGAAGAGCGCGGTGGTAAAAGCACTCCTTAAAAAACCCCAGCTCGATCCAGCAGATATGGCAAACTACCGACCAATATCACTCCTCCCGGCAATCAGCAAGGTAGCTGAGAAACTGGTCAACGGACAATTGTCCCAGTTCTTTGAAACAAACAACGTCCTACGGGAATCCCAAACTGGATTTCGCCCGGGTCATGGCACAGATACTGCCCTCCTCGCCGTCATCGAGGAGGCAAGGCGCATACTGGATTCAGGAGGGTCAGTGGCAGTGATCCTCCTGGATCTCAGCGCAGCCTTCGACACAGTCAACCATCGTGTCCTTCTCCATCGACTCGCGGCAGCAGGGATCACCGGGACGGCACTCAGCTGGATAGAATCCTTCCTCACCGGACGCACGTTCCAGGTATGGGACGGCAATTACCACTCATCCACCCTCCCCCTTACAAGCGGGGTCCCTCAGGGATCTTCCCTGAGCTCGACGCTTTTTAATGCATATATGGCCCCTCTTGAAGACGTGGTGACACCATTTGACATAAAAATGGTAAGCTACGCTGATGACACTCAACTGGTCGTCTCCTTATCCCAACTAGTCGACCACCCAGAGATCCTGGCTAACTGTCTCACACAAATCCACAGCTGGATGAGTGATTCATCATTAAAACTAAATGGGTCTAAGACTGAAGTGATGCTCCTGGGAAAACAATGGGCGACCATTCCCCCAACAGTCTGGCCTGACGTGTTCGGAGAAATCCCCTCCCCGAAGCGTGAAATCAAGACCCTTGGAGTATGGCTTGAACCTGAGCTCACCATGAAGACGCAAGCGGCCAAAACTGCGGGCACCTGTTTTGGGCTCATGCGCACTATCCGTAAGATTCTCCCCTTACTACCACCTGCTTCCAGGAAACTCCTTACCCAGGGACTAGTATTGTCCCGTCTGGATTATAGCAATATGGTCTACCTGGGAGCCCCAGAGGCCACCTTGACGATACTGCAGCGGACACAGAACGCTGCGGCACGTCTGCTCATGAACCTTCCCTTGAGAGTGTCAGCAAAACCAGCCCTCAAGGCCCTGCACTGGCTCCCTGTGCGCCAAAGGGTGGAATTCAAAGCCATGTGCACGACACACAAACTGATCAACGGATCTGGCCCTGCGATCCTCAGCAGCTTGGTCACCCCCTACAAAGCATCCAGATCCCTCCGTTCGGAGAATGAGCACTTAGCCAACATCCCCAAATTCAAAAGGACACGCACAGGAGGACGACGATTCTCGGTTCAAGCGGCCACGGGATGGAACTCCCTCCCACGCACCCTCAGACTGGAATCCAGTTACCTGGTTTTTCGCAAAAAACTGAAAACGCACCTATTCCCGAAATAAATGTCCCTCCTCCCTTCCCTTCCCTCAATGGATAACAACCTTCTTACAGCGCGGGGATGCCCTTGAGTCACCAGGCGCTATACAAATCGCTAAATAAATAAATAATAAATTTGCAGGTTAACTAAAGTTACGTAGTGCAGGACACGACCATAATTACTTCATAAGGAGGTCTACAAAAATGTTAAATAAACTGGCAAGCATTTATTTGCAGGTTAACTAAAGTTACGCGGTGCAGGACACGACCATAGTTACTTCATAACTTCATTTAACCTGCAAATAAATGATAGCCCGTTTATTTTAAAAAGATGTACTCAATATTAGTGCTCAGCAAGTAAACAGCAGCGCATGCTGATGTTCACCAGGGGGGCCGCATGTATAGGTCAAGAGGGCCGCAAGCGCCCCCAAGCTGAACTTTGAGTATCACTAAGGTATGAGGGCTGCTGTTCACCCCAAAGGCCTTTATTACGAGTTGCCTGTCCATTCCAATGGGACCCGTAGCAAAAGTTTCCAGGCTCATCGTATTTCCAAGTTTTTGTCTATCATGCAAAGATTTCGGGACATTGTGATAAATCTAAATCAGTACAGAAATATCCATTCCCACTGATTATTTCCCCAAAATTTGTAATCTCCATTATTTCCCTGTTCTTAGATTTACTGTGACCAGGGTCGGATTGGTAAAGCGGGCACTTGGGCAATGGCCGAGGGACTGGTATCAAAGTTCCAGCTATGGGCTGCTTTTTTGGCAGCCTAGGGGGCCGATTTGGGCTGTGTCTTGTGTGTTCAGATGTCGCCAGCGGCACAGTGGGTGCCTGAGTGGTCTTTCTGAAGGCAGATGGGCGTCCATCTCCTCCCTTTAATCAACGGGCAGAGGTGTCACTCCCTTTCTCTCACTGGGTCGGCCAATTAATGTGTGCATACTGAGCGGGGGTGGGGGACCAGAGCAGAAGTTGCCTCACTTGTTTTCGGGTGTTTATTAAACTTCGCCCAAGTAGTGTTTTGCAGAAAGGCATATGCAAATGTGGGCCATTTTTTTTGCATGCCCGGTCCAATTACTGATCCCAATCCAGCCCTGACTGGGACTCCCGGTAACTGTAATTCTGGGCAAGGAAATAATGGTGAACAGCGCTGGATGCAAAGGACTCTAGGTACTCGGTCTTCAATAGAATGTTAGTCTCTCATGACTCCCTGACTCCCCAGAGAGATATGGATGAGCAGCCAAGGAGGGTTAGAAATTTGTCAGTGGCACTAGAGACGCAGAGACGGAGAGGCCAGTCTTTCTCTTGAATTAGCCACTTGTACATTCTGAAAACTCTGGAAAGATTGGAAGTATTTGGAGATACCAGGAAGTATTATCACAATTAGGGTTCTGCTCAGCCGGTCTTTGAGGGCAATCGTAAACAACTCCCACAGTATAGGTTGGAAATCTAAATAAATGGAAACCCATTTTCAATGGTGTACTTAGAAGGGGAAGAGAGGTGGTATGTGTAGGACTTGGCCTTTATGGCTAAAGTTCCCTAGACCGTTTTCCTGACACAGAGTTGCCAATTTAGATGCTTTGGGTACTTTGCCACTGCTGATCAGTGTCAAAGTACAAGGGTTCCCTGTGTAAAGTGTAATGGCAATTGGTTGGCCAGGATTGGTATGTTTGCTTTACTAGTAAAGTCTCTAATGATGTGCACTGCGTGTGCAAGGGCTAATAATGCAAAGGCGCGCAGAGAAGGGAACTCAGGCCTTCAGTGGAGGGCCTGCGCGCAGTTTGCTAAGTTAACATGTTGTCCTGACAAGTGCAACCACTTGTCAGGCCTTACTTTCCTTTTTGTGTACACCATGGGCATCCCTGTGGTAGGTCCTGGGTAGCCCCTGGGTAGGGTGCAGTGTAAGTAAAAGGCAGGACATATACTGAGGTGTGTGTTATGTGCTGACAGTGAAAAACACTCCATTTCGTTTTTTAACTGGTGAAAGGCCATTCTGCCCATAGGACAAAATGGGGGAGGCTAGATATTGTGTTTTGTTAGCCTAGATTCTTATAAGTTTGAAATGGAAATGTGAAGTTTAGTATGTATGAACTCACAGTGTCATAACACATCTTTCTATGAAAGTGGTTTTGTCACTGTGTGTTCAGAAACCACTCTTTTAGAAAGTGGTTGAGTTTTGTGCTTTAAGCATTTCTGCGTGTCTCTGCTGAATGTGGATTGACTGTCTGGATCTGAGAGGTGCGAGGAGCTGGGAGAGGTCTTGACCCAGGGAGTGTTGTAATGTTACTTATTTATTTATCTTTTCCCTGACATCTATGTATTCTAGAACTGTAGAGCTGCCCTGGCTCAAGGGTGGAATCTTGGGGGTTTGAGATTACAGAGATGAGCCAGAGGTGGTTGGGTGGCTGAGCTGTTAAACCTACTAACTCAAGAATAAATATCCAGACAGAACTTCTTCATCTCCTGTCTTCATTCAAGGATTTTACTATTTAACACTGGCGACGACTGGGAACTTAAACAGCTCAACTCAACTCCAATATATTATCTGGCCTCCTAGTCATACAATTCTTCCTGCTTTAATACTCCAAGCCTGCTTCATACCTTCAAGTCTACCTAGAAGATATTGCAGCTGTAAATAAGCGTCTGGTCTGTGTGTTCACCCACTAAGTGAACCTTAACAACAAAGAAGACCTCATCCGCTTCAATACATTTGAGACCTGCTCCGTGTGTTCATCTATTGCGTGAACTTGAACTACACCCTCCAAAGAAGATCTCATCTGATTAGAAGCTCTAGATTTCAAGCACGGCAAAATTAACCTTGTCTGTCTCTAGCATCGCTGCATAAACATCACCTAGAAGTAAGGCGTTTCCTTTTTAAAGCACGCAATATATATATATTATTTTAAATAGAACAGAGCGCTACCATTACCTTGGTGTGCTTGTGTTTAACTTTGACACTCATTTTCATTTGACAGCAAGATTATTTTTATTTTAAAATTTGATTACACTGGTGGTTTTACGTTATTTTTATTTAAAAATATCTGCTCGCGCCTCGAACTTTTCATGCGCTCACACTGTGTTCCTCTCTAATCTGTGGCTTCTGTGACGTCTCTACGCAACCTCGGCATTGAAGAGAGTCGTCATTGTAACGCAGCGCCCTACTTGTGAATATGTGGAACGCAGCGCGCTCACCCGACATAGCCCTTTGTTAGTGGTTACTTAGCAATGCTGACGTGCACAGCAGCTCGGTGTCCTTTCGCTGACGCGCACAGCAGTTCCGTGTGCAGATGTGTTTTCAAACTTTAATCGCTGACATGCACAGCACATTTCTGACTAATTGCGTGTCTACATTACAGCATATTATATATTATATTTTCTTCGTCTTCCTCCTATGGTGATGCACACATGCGCACAGTAGCTTCATCTTCACATTTTACAAGATAGCGTGTCTGCACTTCATTCTTCTCGCTGACACACACAGTTTACTTATATTTCTCCTTAATACGTACAGCTTCAAGTTTTATATTTGTCTTTTTTCTCTTTTGGAATTTACATTTTGTCACCATCTGTTCTCAGCTGATGCACATACCAATTCCTGATTTATGTACATCTTTCTTCCTGTACTGATACTCACAGCAGTGTCTACAATTGTAATACCTTTATAACTCACTATTATTGTGCTTTAATTTTAGTCATGCAAAATGTCACTGCAGCTCCTGTTTTTTTACAGGCACCAGGAGATCCTCCCATAATATGGTCTAAGTGGAAAAAAGTATTTGAACGGTAGGCCCGTGTTTGTGGTACTTCACTCAGTGTTGAGAGGAAAACAGCTTTGCTTATGCACTGTCTTGAATCAGAGGGTCAATATGTTTTTGACCATCTTCCAGATGTTCCAAACAGTACTGCAGCAAATCTGAATGAATTCGAAATATACATTTATAAACTAGATGCTCATTATTTGCCTAAGGTCAGTACCATATTAGAACGTTACCTTTTTGAAAGACGGATGCAAAAGGAAGGAGAAAGTATTGAAAATGATATTACTGACCTAAAACGATTGGCGTCTACTTGTAAGTTTGATACACTTATTGACGAAAGGATTAGAGACCAATTTATGTCGGGTTGTGTGTCTGAAAAAGTGCGTGATGAGTTATGGCTCAAAGATGAGACTTCACTTGATGACGTTTTTGTGGTAGCCAAAAGAATTGAACATTCTCTCAAATGTGTCAAAGAGATAAGATCTCAATAAAGATGTGTCGGTTGTCAATGCAAACCCAACTCTCAATACTAAGTCGTAGGACTCTCAAACAAAAACTCAAGTTAAGGATAAACAATTAAGTAAGTCTCGCTTTCAATTCAGTAAAGATAGTAAATGTCATAGATGTAACAATGCTCGTCACTGGGCTAATGATAAATCTTGACCTGCCTTGAATGCCATATGTACTTATTGTAAGAAAAAGGGACACTTTGTTATTGCCTGTAGGATCAAGTCCTCTAGACAAAGAGTAAATGAAATTGGCCATGACTGTTCAACTGATCAACATGATTTTGAGTGTGGTCAAATTATTGTTCAAATAGGGGGTGATGGATCGTTAGATTACATTCTTGTGGAAGGTCAGAGGACAAATGTATTATTTGATTCTGGTGCGAAAATTACTATTGTTTCAAGTACGTTTTTCAATGAAAATTTAAGTACCAAAGTTAATTTACTTAAAGCTGACATTCGTCCCACTGCATATGGTGGGGACCCCATTGAATTGAGAGGCTATTTTACTGGTCTAATAGACTATGAGGGTTGCTTCACTTCTGGGAAAATTTACGTTTCCAAGAAGGGTGACAGTATTATTAGCTGGTGGCATCAGAAGGATCTGGGAGTTATGTTAGATCCTAACAACACTCCTCTGATAATTCTGAAAGACAGAGGAGTTGTTAAGTCTATAAATCATCACTCTCCCCTGCAAGCTCAACTTATGGAAGAATACCCAAAAGTTTTTGGTGACAAACTTGGGTGTTTGAAGGGGTATTGTCACATTAAAATTGTCTCCAGGGTCCGTTCCTGTTTCTAGTAAAGTTCGCAATGTTCCTTTTACGGTCAAGGATGAGATATCGAGGGAGTTAGAGAAGCTTAAATCACAAGGCATTATTGAAGAGGTGGAAGGCACATCCTGGTTGGCTCCGGTTGTAGCTGCAAGGAAGGCTGATGGCTCATTGAGATTATGTGTAGATCTCAGGCAGCTCAACAAATGTGTACTTGTGGATAAATATCCTCTTCCAAACATTTCAGAACTTTTGAGCATGGTGCGTGGTGCTAAAATATTCAGTACAATTGATATGATGTCTGCGTACCATCAGATTTTGCTTGATCAGTCATCCAGAGATTTAATTGGCTTTGTTACGCCTTTTGGGACTTTTAGATTCGTCAGACTTCCTTTTGGCCTTGTCTCCGCCGCTTCCATCTTCCAACATGTCATGGAGAAGGTGTTAGCCAACATCCCTGGAGTTTGCGTTTACCAGGATGACATTTTGGTCCACGGGTGTGATTAATCGGAGCATGGGAAGAGAGTCCGACAAGTGTTAGATAGACTTTCTGCTCACAATCTTACAATTAAACGTGAAAGTGCAAGCTCGGTCTTGATAGAATTGACTATTTGGGCCATTCAATAATGGCTGATGGTGTTGTTCCTAAGGCTGAGTTGGTGAATATCATCAGAGATTTACCTGCTCCTTCATCCAAAGAGGAACTCATGCGCTTTCTGGGGATGGCAGAATATTATAACAAATGTATTTGGAATTTTGCGGAAGCTACCTTCAATATGAGAAACTTACTTAAAAAAGGGGTGAAATTTGATTGGGACGAGTTGTGTGAATCGGAGTTTTTTTTAGATAAAATGTAATTTACACAACGCTCCTAAGCTTCGCAATTTTGATCCCTCCAAATGTTCTATCATCTCTACTGATGCTAGCCTGAAGGGTCTTGGTGCTGTTTTGTACCAAGGTGGCACAAATCCGGATAACACCATAATGTTTGTTTCAAGGAGCCTGAAAGGTGCTGAGTCTTGGTACTCAGTAATTGAGAGAGAAGCCCTTGCGGTCTATTGGGCCATTAAAGAGTAAAACAAAATTCTTTGGGATACTTCCTTTGTAATAAGGACTGATCACAAGCCATTGTGTGAGGTATTTACAAGTAAAGGTATTGATTCAATTTCTTCAAGAATCTTTAAGTGGATTGTTGGGTTACAGGGTTGTGATTTTTCTGTCAAGCATGTTCCTGGTTCTGAAAACTTTGTTGCTGACACACTTTCAAGACTAGTTCTTGTTTCTCAATCCGATGACCAAGCTGATTCAGTTTTCAGTTATTCTCATGATTTCATTTGTGGGATTGACTATAAGGTAATTTCTCAAGAACATTGGTCCGCTGCTTCTCAGGAAGATGAGGTTAGTCAAAATGTTTTGAATATCATTTGTGATGGTTGGCATCATAAGGAACAGGGAGGACTGTCTGTAAAGGATTTTTGGTCTATGAAAGATCAGCTGTCCTGTTGTGAAGGAATGTTGTGGAGAGGTCACAGGTTAGTTCCACCACTGTCTTTAAGAAAGGATTTATTGGATTTAGCTTATGAAGTACACTTAGGCATCTGTAAAACTAAAGAGAGAGTGCGCTCTACCTACTGATGGCCTGGTATGGACATTCAGGTTGAGCTTCTGGTTAAAGAATGTGTTCAATGTTCCCTTAGTGAGAAAAGTTTAAAGATCAGGACTCAACCTATAGAAAAGAGGTCTCGCCACAGTGGTCCGTGGAAAGACATAGCTGTTGATATTTTGGGACCTGTGCATGGTGATGGGTCTGACACTTTTGTTATTGTTGTGATGGATCTGTACTCCAGGTGGCCGGAAATATCTTTTGTAAGAAATGTAAACACCAATACTGTGATTGATTTTCTTAAAAAATGTATGTCTATAGAAGGTATACCTGAAACCATACTGACTGATAATGGTGTTCAACTTGTCTCAAAGGATATGGAGGATTTTCTTATTAATTGTGGTATTGTTCACAAGAAATGTGCCTTATATCACCCCGAGTCTAATGGAACTGTTGAGAGGTTCAATAGAGTCATAAAAGAAACCATCTCACTAGCGAAGCAGAACTGCCTTGATTGGAAGGAGGAGGTTTCAAAGAAAGTTGGTGTGTATCGCTTTGCGCCTCATTCTACAACTGGAAAATCTCCTTTTCTTTTGTTTTATGGTAGACAACCTGATATTTTCATTGAACCACCATGGGTTAATAAACTTCTTTCTGACAGGTGTGGAGTTCCTGATTTAGTTTCTTGGAAGAAGAAAGAAGATCATAAGTGTTTGAAAAGTAAAGAAATTTATGATGTGAGACATGCTGTCAAATCTACTAAGGTTGCTGTTGGTGATCTAGTCATGATCAAAAAACCTGTTTTTTGTGTTTCTGGTGCTAAATTCTCGAGACTTTTGAAAGTCATTAAGGTTTTTGATAATGCTGTGAGAACCTCTGACCATAGAGTTTGGAAATTAGGCAGGGTTTCTGTATGTGGTAAGAAGGATCATTTGGGTAATCGTCCCCACAATATTCGTGACAAGAGTGTCCCTGGGGTTTTAAAGAGATCTAAGGGGAAATCTTGTGCTCCTTCATTCTTGAATGACTATGTTGTATGATTTCACTATGTTATTTTTTTAAATAATTTCTCTTTCACGTTTTGTTCTGTAACAGAGGGAGATGTGTTGTAATGTTACTTATTTATTTATCTTTTCCCTGACATCTATTTATTCTAGAACTGTAGAGCTGACCTGGCTCAAGGGTGGAATCTTGGGGGTTTGAAATTACAGAAATGAGCCAGAGGCGGTTGGGTGGCTGAGCTGTTAAACCTACTAACTCAAGAATAAATATCCAGAGAGAACTTCTTCATCTCCTGTCTTCATTCAAGGATTTTACTATTTATGTGGTTCTATCACAGTGTGTTCAGAAACCACTCTTTTAGAAAGTGGCTGAGTTTTTTGCTTTAAGCATTTCTGTGTGTCTCTGCTGAATGTGGATTGACTATCTGGATCTGAGAGGTGCGAGGAGCTGGGAGAGGTCTTGACCCAGGGAGGGATTTGAGATGGCACCAGGCTGCCCTGCATCTGGAGAGTAGAGGGAGGATAAGCCTGGGAGGTGAAAAGGCATGGGCTGGTGCTATAAACCAATTGACCCATCTCCTGCTGAGTGATTAAGGATCCAGACCCCCAGTATCAAGGTGACACTGGGAGGGAGACCCCCAGAACTGATTTAGGCAGGGGTAAGGGACCCCTGAGCACATACGAACTACAAAGACATTTAGGGGTATAACTATGAGAGCTGAGGCCCCTGAACGTCGGAATGTAAATGGATTGAGACTGAAAAGGCTTAGACCCATTTCGTGGTCAAGAGGAACCTCTGCTGAGGAAGGAACAACTGAAGAGACTGCTGGGAAGGACCAATCCTTGCTTCGTGATCTGGGGCTGGTCTGCAGTTTGCTGTTTTAACCAAGAAAGAGGCTGTTGGGACTGTGCTGTGTGTGCTGAGTCCCCCTGCTTGAAGAAGACTGTGCTTTGTGCTGTGTCTTGTAACCCCAAGATCCCGCGGTGAGCTTGTTCTCTGTTTGGAAACACAGGAACATAAAAGTTTCCAGAGAAGTTTCAAGCGATGCGGTGGGCGTGTGTTGTGGCAGCTTGAGACCCTCGGAAGATATGCCCTGTGATCTTGAACACACGAAGGGGGAGTGAGACTCAGACACACTGGGTGTGTGTCATGGTGCACAGGAGGTGTTGGTGAGGAGCCCCTTGTCAACGTGTGCATCGGAAGCGGAGTGAGTCTCGGGCGCGCAGGGTACATTTCGTGGTGCACCGCAGGTGTTTTTGAAGAGCGCCTGGTCAGCGTGTGCATCGGAAGAAAAATGAGACTCAGATGCGCGGTGTGCATGTCGTGGTGCACAGGCGGCGCTGGTGAAGAGCGCCTGGTCATCGAGTGCACCGGAGTTGAAGTGAGTCTCGGATGCGCAGGGTGTGTGTCATGGTGCACAGGCGGCGTTGGCGAGGAGCACCTGGTCAACGCGTGCATTAAAGATGAAGCGAGTCTCAGATGCGCAAGGGGGGTGTCAGGGTGCACCAGAGGCGCTGGTGAAGAGCGCCTGGTCATTGAGTGCACCAGAGGAGAAGTGAGGCTCAGACAGGGTGAGCGTGTCGAGGTGCGGCTGGGGGCGTTGGTGAAGAGCACCTGGAGATCTGGGCAGCAGTGTTGGAGTAAGTCTCAGTAAAGCAGCGTGCGCGCTTTGGTGCAACCTGAGACTGTGGAGGTGATCAGCTGATCATCAAGATCAACGGAAGAAAGTGAGTCTCTGCAGCACGGTGTGCGTGTCTTGGTGCCAATTGTGATCACAGGGAGGAGTGCCTGGTGAATGTGCACTTGGAGTAGGCTCAAAGACTCATCAGCATTGTGTGTGTGGCTTCATGCCAGAAGAGACCCGGAGGGTGCTGTGGTGAGCGTGCACCCGGAGTAACGCAATCTTAGGGGCATAGGGTACGTGTGCCCTGCGGCTGCCTGAGACCTTCCTAACAGTCTCGGCCCAGACTGGCAGCCCCGGAAGAGCTGAGCTGCCAGGCCGAGCCGCAGAGGCCCATTTGTGGAAGTTCTACAAGGAAGGCCCAGTCTGTTGAAGGAGGAAAGGAGAGTGGGGTCGCGCCCCCAAGTATCGTGGAACACTGCCTGGGTGGGGTGCGGGCTCGGAAGGACACTCTCTCTGCCTCTCAGTCCTTCTGGCGATGTAAGCCTTTGCTTCGGCTCAAAGTGGGGCCCGTACTGACCAAAGGAGTGACAGCACTGGGACGTGTTAGACCTAGTACCATTGGCGTGAGTCTCTCTTCCATTTTTTACTGATTGCCTCCTCTGTTTTTTATATGTTTTGCTGGTTTAGATGCTTTGGGCACTCTGCCACTGCTATTCAGTGCTGCAGTGCAAGTGCTCCCTATGTTAAATTGATGTATTGATTAGTGACTCCATGATTGGCTTCTTTGATTTACTTGTCAGACCTTAGTATAGTGCACCATGTGTGCCCAGGGCCTGTAAATCAAATGCTGCTGGTGGGCTTGCAGCACTGATTGTGTCACCCACAGAAGCAGCCTGTAAAGTGTGTCGCAGGCCTGCCATTGCAGAGCCTGTGTGCAGTCAAGTACTGCCATGTTGACTTGGTAAGTACACCCACTTACCAGTCCCTTCACCTTCCCTTTTCTACATATCACACACCGCTACAGTAGGCCCGAGGGCAGGGTGCATTGTATGTAAAAGGTAGGACATGCCCTGATGTGTTTAGCATGTCCTGATAGTGAATTACGTTACAACAAACAAATGGTGGACGGAATGCTGACAATGCAGACATTCTCCCCCAGTCAAGAGATCTGGGTTAAATCCATCGTTCTTTTGCCCACTACACCACCCCAGTTTAGACATGGCCATATGCAAATCAGTCTTGACCCTGTGCCTCATGGGAACAGTCCAGCCCGAACTGCCAAGCCATGTCTTCCCTGGACCGGAATCAAGCATCCTAGGACCGGTTTCTGGCTATCAGCCGTCATCAGCCAGGATAGCTTGACTCCAGTGGCGTAGTGAGCACGGGTCCCACGTCTGGGAATACCCATCCCACTTAGGGCGAAAAGCGTTACAACAAACAAATGATGGACGGAATGCTGACAATGCAGACATTCTCCCCCAGTCAAGAGATCTGGGTTAAATCCATTGCTCTTTTGCCCACTACACCACCCCAGTTTAGACATGGCCATATGCAAATCAGTCTTGACCCTGTGCCTCATGGCAACAGTCCAGCCCGAACTGCCAAGCCATGTCTTCCCTGGACCGGAATCAAGCATCCTAGGACCGGTTTCTGGCTTTCAGCCGTCATCAGCCAGGATAGCTTGACTCCAGTGGCGTAGTGAGCACGGGTCCCACGTCTGGGAATACCCATCCCACTTAGGGCGAAAAGCGTTACAACAAACAAATAATGGACGGAATGCTGACAATGCAGACATTCTCCCCCAGTCAAGAGATCTGGGTTTAATCCATCGTTCTTTTGCCCACTACACCACCCCAGTTTAGACATGGCCATATGCAAATCAGTCTTGACCCTGTGCCTCATGGGAACAGTCCAGCCCGAACAGCCAAGCCATGTCTTCCCTGGACCGGAATCAAGCATCCTAGGACCGGTTTCTGGCTATCAGCCGTCATCAGGCAGGATAGCTTGACTCCAGTGGCGTAGTGAGCACGGGTCCCACGTCTGGGAATACCCATCCCACTTAGGGCGAAAAGCGTTACAACAAACAAATGATGGACGGAATGCTGACAATGCAGACATTCTCCCCCAGTCAAGAGATCTGGGTTAAATCCATTGTTCTTTTGCCCACTACACCACCCCAGTTTAGACATGGCCATATGCAAATCAGTCTTGACCCTGTGCCTCATGGGAACAGTCCAGCCCGAACTGCCAAGCCATGTCTTCCCTGGACCGGAATCAAGTATCCTAGGACCGGTTTCTGGCTATCAGCCGTCATCAGACAGGATAGCTTGACTCCAGTGGCGTAGTGAGCACGGGTCCCACATCTGGGAATACCCATCCCACTTAGGGCGAAAAGCGTTACAACAAACAAATGATGGACGGAATGCTGACAATGCAGACATTCTCCCCCAGTCAAGAGATCTGGGTTAAATCCATCGTTCTTTTGCCCACTACACCTCCCCAGTTTAGACATGGCCATATGCAAATCAGTCTTGACCCTGTGCCTCATGGGAACAGTCCAGCCCAAACTGCCAAGCCATGTCTTCCCTGGACCGGAATCAAGCATCCTAGGACCGGCTTCTGGCTATCAGCCGTCATCAGCCAGGATAGCTTGACTCCAGTGGCGTAGTAAGCACGGGTCCCACGTCTGGGAATACCCATCCCACTTAGGGCGAAAAGCGTTACAACAAACAAATGATGGACGGAATGCTGACAATGCAGACGTTCTCCCCCAGTCAAGAGAGCTGGGTTAAATCCATCGTTCTTTTGCCCACTACACCACCCCAGTTTAGACATGGCCATATGCAAAACAGTCTTGACCCTGTGCCTCATGGGAACAGTCCAGCCCGAACTGCCAAGCCATGTCTTCCCTGGACTGGAATCAAGCATCCTAGGACCGGTTTCTGGCTATCAGCCGTCATCAGCCACGATAGCTTGACTCCAGTGGCGTAGTGAGCACGGGTCCCACGTCTGGGAATACCCATCCCACTTAGGGCGAAAAGCGTTACAACAAACAAATGATGGACGGAATGCTGACAATGCAGACATTCTCCCCCAGTCAAGAGATCTGGGTTAAATCCATCGTTCTTTTGCCCACTACACCACCCCAGTATTTAACCCAGATCTCTGATGACGGCTGATAGCCAGAAACCGGTCCTAGGATGCTTGATTCCGGTCCAGGGAAGACATGGCTTGGCAGTTCGGGCTGGACTGTTCCCATGAGGCACAGGGTCAAGACTGATTTGCATATGGCCATGTCTGAACTGGGGAGGCGTAGTGGGCAAAAGAACAATGGATTTAACCCAGATCTCTTGACTGGGGGAGAATGTCTGCATTGTCAGCATTCCGTCCATCATTTGTTTGTTGTAACGCTTTTCGCCCTAAGTGGGATGGGTATTCCCAGACGTGGGACCCGTGCTCACTACGCCACTGGAGTCAAGCTATCCTGGCTGATGACGGCTGATAGCCAGAAACCGGTCCTAGGATGCTTGATTCCGGTCCAGGGAAGACATGGCTTGGCAGTTCGGGCTGGACTGTTCCCATGAGGCACAGGGTCAAGACTGATTTGCATATGGCCATCTCTGAACTGGGGACGCGTAGTGGGGAAAAGAACGATGGATTTAACCCAGATCTCTTGACTGGGGGAGAATGTCTGCAGTGTCAGCATTCCGTCCATCATTTGTTTGTTGTAACGCTTTTCGCCCTAAGTGGGATGGGTATTCCCAGACGTGGGACCCGTGCTCACTACGCCACTGGAGTCAAGCTATCCTGGCTGATGACGGCTGATAGCCAGAAACCGGTCCGAGGATGCTTGATTCCGGTCCAGGGAAGACATGGCTTGGCAGTACGGGCTGGACTGTTCCCATGAGGCACAGGGTCAAGACTGATTTGCATATGGCCATGTCTGAACTGGGGAGGCGTAGTGGGCAAAAGAACGATGGATTTAACCCAGATCTCTTGACTGGGGGAGAATGTCTGCATTGTCAGCATTCCGTCCATCATTTGTTTGTTGTAACGCTGATAGTGAATTACAGCCATTTTTATTTTTCACAATTGCAAGACTACCTGTCCCCATAGGCCAGAGTGGGCAGTTTGATTATAACTTCTTATAATCCTAACTGACCCAGCGAACATGGTAGTAATTCGAGTTTAGTATGCCTGAACTGAGAATGATAAAATACATCTTTTAGTGAAGTTGGTTTTAACATTCTGTGTTTGAAAATACCACTTTTAGAAAGTAGGTATTTTCTTACCTAGCCATCCAGCCTGCCTTTGTTAGCTTGTGTATTGTATGTCTGGTTTTGTGAGTGACAGGGGCTGGGAGACTCCAGGAGACATGGTGAGTCATCACAAAGCTGAATAGACCTATTTGCATGTAGAGTGGTGGGAGGAGTAGCACCTGGGCCTGAATATAGCTGTGCCTGCCTTCAACAATGCTGGCTCCACCTCCTGTGGTGTGTCTGAGGACCCTGGCCCACCCCGCCAAAGGAAAGAAGGAGTACTGTAAACAAATTGCTCCAGGGCTGCACAGAACTGGCTTGGACTAGGTACAGGCCCCTCTGCCTTCAGAGGACAAAGGATTTTGCAGTATATATATAGGGACCCAGAGCCCAAGACTTTAGATCACTTCTGGAACAACAAGACGACCCTTTGCCAAGGAGAAGAACCAAGGAAGCTGTAGGAGTTTGGACTGCCCCCCTGCCAATGTGCTGTGTTGCTGGGTTGGCCTGCAGTGGTGTCTTCATTGCCAAGGAAAGGAGAAGGAACTTTTAAAGAACTTTCATCATCTTGCAGAATATTTATCCATGGGCTTGAACTTGTGCTTGCCTCATGCTGAAGTCTCAGGGACAAAAGACTTCACCACCAGCTCCCCTCTAAATTTCCTTGCTGGGAATTCTGTCTGCAGAAGCCTGCGTGTACCTGGGAGCTGAAAGCAAGACTCAGCGAGAAGAAGCATGTCACACTCGCAGCATTTGCTGTCGCATCGCCGGAGAAGCGTGTCGCTGCCACAGAGGTCACCGCCGCGTCACCAGAGAAGCGTGCCTCCGTCGCAGCGGTTTACCGACGCATCTCCGGAGAAGTGTGTCACCATCGAAAGGGTCGCCGTTGCATCACCGGAGAAGCGTGTTGCAGGGCCTGTCGCAGCTCCAAAGTTACAGAGTTCGCCGCACGGCCGCCGGGCGCTCACACATCATCTTCATGTCGTCACATCGCATCAAGGGCGCTATCTTATAGCATCGCACCGGATTGTCGCATCGCATTAAGGCGCCATCTTGCCGCATCGTAACCGGAACGCAGTATGAGAATAAACGTATCACCTCCTCTCCGGTCAGGAACAAGATGCATCCCCTACTCTGCGCAAGCATTCAGGAGCAATGCATCGCCTACCCCGAAGCAAGGAACAGACGCATCACTCTCCCTGCAAACCTTTTGGTTGTTTTGCATTACGCATCATGCTACTTTTGTGAGAAATGTGTCGCATTTATCATCAACTTGAACTAAGTTACTTATACCATCTTTAAGTCTATTTTGAGTACAGTATTGTGGATTTTTGTCGTTTGTGGTCTTGTGTTAAGTCTATAGAAAGAATACTTATTTTTATAAAACCTGTACGGTGTCCATCTGTAGTGTTTTCACTGTGTTACTATATGTGTTCACAAATGCTTAAAACACTGCCTCTGAGATAAGCCTGTCTGCTCGTGCCAAGCTACCAAGGGGGAGAGCAAGAGTTATCCAGGAGTGTAACCCCCTTTCCCTGACTTAGAAGCAAGGGTCCCTATTTGTTCAAAGGTACCTACCTATGACAACTAGAGACCCCCAGTTCTAACAGGGCCCAAGTGAGAAGCTGTGATTTATGTCATCGTTGATCTGTGTGGGGGGCAACTGTTATCGAAGAGGCTGACTGTCATAATACACATTGCCAATATTGCTGCTAATGAACTGCCAGACTGTCTTATGACGCCTGACAGTATTTCTGCATAACGAAGTACACGATTGTCGCGCTACGCATTGCATTATTTCTCCCTTGCAAAGTACAGGATTGCAGCGGCCCGCATTGCATTATTTCTTCATTGCAAAGTACATGATTGTAGCTACGGATTGCATTATTCCTAATTTGCAAAGTACATGATTATAGAGGTGCGCATTGCATTGTTTCTCCCTTGCAAAGTACGTGATTGGGGTGTGACGCATTGCATTATCCCTTCATTGCGCAGTACATGATTGTAGCGGTACGCATTGCATTATTTGTCCCATTTCAAGGTACCGGGGTGTATTGTTACGCATTGTATTATTTCTCCTTTGCCCAGCACAGGATTGTATCGCTACACAACGCACTATTGTTTGTTCATCGCAACATGTGTGATTCTAGCATTACGACCAGCATAGCATTTGGAAAGCAGTGGTTGGGATTTGAACCTACCAACCAGCCGGAACGAATATTACGCGGTATTATATGTTGGCTTTTGTATCGTGTGGTCTGATCGTATATCTTTTGATAAAAAGTTTATACTCGTTTTATCAAACTCGTGTGGAGTCCATTTGTGTTGTCACCAGGGGGTTGCTGTGGGCGTGGTTGCACATACTAGACACTCGTGCCTTGGAGAAAGGCCTGGCTGCTCGTGCCAAGCTACTAAGGGGGTGAGCAGGGCTATCTCAAACGGTGTCCTTACTTGGCCTAACGTTGAGTCGGGGAGTCCCAGGCCGCGCATTTGGTGAGACCAGTGCGGGACTGGGACTCCGGCTTCCAACAGTATGGTGCAAAAGAAAGACCAGGACTGAACACAACTCAGTCCTTAGTATAGAATTCACAGCCATGGAAGTCAGTGGCTTCTCTGGGCATGGTATTGCAGAGCAGAACTGGATGACCTCTGCAAACTATAAATTGCAAAAAATACCATGCCATGCGATTAATTAATGTATTTGACCAGGTGTTTCGGGTCTTACCCTCTTATGCCAAAGGGAGATGATGCGAAGCTCAAGAATGACTGGAATACAACCCTTAAATCCAGGAGAAAAGAAGGAAGAAACACTGCACTAACAAAGTTTAAAGGAGCACAAGGAACGAACAACCAATAAAACTAGCATTAGGAAACAACAGAGCAAGGGAGTAAAGGTGGTCATTTTTTGTCATTGCTGGATGACTAGAGGCTCGAAGAGGACATGTTACAACACAAACAAGTACAAAGCATGCTTTTACAGCGCGGTTTTTACATCGCAACATCCATTACAATGCATGATTTTACAACACATGCCATCACAACGCATTTTTAGAAACTAAATTTACAACGCATTCCATTACAATGCATACCATTACAACACATACCATTACAACGCATAATACATTTAGGGCAACAGTAGGGTAAGTGTTGGATAGTGTAGGGATAAAAATTACTATTCTTCTCCAGTGAGTGCAACAGTAGGGTAAGTGTTGGATGGTGTAGGGGTAAAACATACTATTCCCACTCCAGTGGGTGCAACAGTAGGGTAAGTGTTGGATAGTGTAGGGGTAAAAATTACTATTCCCATGTACCCCAAAACCCATACATACCCTAAAACTTAAAAAATCCCCATTACTTACCTTACAAAGCATTGTAATGGCATGCGTTGTAGTGACATGTGTTGTAATGACATGCGTTGTAGTATCATGTGTTGTAATGGCACAAGATGTAAAGGCTGTTGCATTGTAACAGCCGTGGTGTAAAGGTAGTGCATTGTAATGACTGGGTTGTAATGGATGTTCTCCAGAGATACCATTGTGATCTAATTCCACTCTAGTTGCCTGAGGCGGTAATTCATGCTCCTAATTTAATGAGGGCCTCAGCATAGACTTGCAGCGGATGCACTGCAGTCATGCCAATGGCGCACCAGAGGCAGCCCACCTGTTCTTGTCTGGATCCGGTCCATGGCCAAGCCATGCTGCCGGTGGCTACCCTTTTAGGCACATGTCAATATTACTTGTCCCAGGAGCTACTCACCTTGCAACCAGGTGCGGCCTGTCAGAGTAAACTGTTGATGGATAGTTGCCTTGGTGATCAATCATGCAAATGTTGTTGTACTGTCTGTTTTTTCTATCCCCTGGTAATGGATGGTTGAGGGAGCCTTAGAGTGGTAGAGGTGGTGGATGTCAATGTACGGCAGAATTAGTTGCCTCCTATTGCTGCATTTTTAATTAATGTTCGTTCATTGCATTGCATACGCATCCAATGCAGATTTTCAATGCCCTGTGTGATGAACATCCTGATGTTCTGTTTAGGATGGAAACCTGGTTACCGGATTCCTTCTTGCTGGATACTGAGGCAGCTATTCCTGTAGGCTATACTTTTCCTCAGCTGGATCGGCCCAATAGGAGAGGAGGGGGGTCTTGCCATTGCCTTTAAACAAGCCTTATAATGCTCCATGTTTGCTATAAAGGATTTAGGTAGGGCGGAAGCTCTGGGTTCTGTCTATACTTCTCTCCTCAGAAGTCCTTAGCTGGTGTATTGAACTACTTTCCTCCTGGTCATCTGGTGATTTTATGAAGTCCCTTGATGAGGCGTTGACCCATCTAATTGTGCAGTATGCACATTTTATTGCTCTAGGGGATTTTAACATTCATGCTGATTGCGTTTCAGTAAGTGTCACTATAGCTTTGCTCAACAAAATGTCTTCTCTTAATCTTTCTCAATTAGTTGCCTTCCCTACCCACCAAACTGGCCATATTACTGATCTTGTCTTCTCTAATTCGCTGATGTCTGTTGAAAAACTCTGCCCACTGCGGTGGTCAGATTGCCCTCTTATTAAATTTTACTATTTGGCTGCCATTAAACCTAATTTGGGCAGTACACCTGTTTCTGATGGATACTGGGCATGGGAGTCAAGTCAAGCCTAATGATTTCAGAAATCTGTCGGCCAGCTCTGCGACCTCCCTTTCAGAGATCCTTGAATCTGATGTTGAAGCTGTTAATAGTTGGCTCCTTGCAGCTGCTACCACCCTAGCTCCTTCTCTGTGTCAGAAGTCCCCGCACTCTCTATCCATCGATTCCCTGGTTTACCCAGGCTCTTACAATGGAAAAGATCACTGTAAATGGGCAGAGAGGTTGTGGCTCAGATATTATTGTTTGGAGAATAGGGACATTTATAGAACAGCTTTTAGGAAATGCCATTTGGCAAATAAACTAGCTAAATAATTGTTTTTTGATTATAAAATAGTTTCAGCTACAAATGAGCCACACACATTAAAAAAAAAATGGTAAGAGGCTTTTAGCACCTGCATCTTGCATTGGTGGTGGTTCTCATTTTCAGAGTTGTGTGATAAGCTACCAGTGTACTTTGAAGATAAGATCTCTATGATTCAGGTACATTTGGCACGACCACTGTGTTAGTTAATTATGATATGCCTAAGGGTTCTGGGTTTGCCAATAGGCACTGCTCACTTCTTCAGTTTAATTCTATTTCCCTAAAGGAATCTGAAGCTGCTGTTTTGGAAATGAAGTCTAGTTCTCCTGCTGATACTTTTTCTATCACCATGTTGATTAAAAGGAGCTTGAGGTGGTCAATCCCATCCTGAATAAGCTTCTACTTTTTATAAACGGCCACTGTTCCTTCTATCTGGAAACAGGCTAAATCGGTTATACTCTTAAAAAAACCTTCGTCAGACCCTAATGTTGTGTTGAAGTTTAGACTTATTTCTCTCCTCCAAGGGATAGCTAAAATTCTTGGGAAGTTGATAACTAAGCAACTGTTAGATTATCTTGAGATCAGTAAGCTTCTGCTTCCCAGCCATTCTGGATTTCCTCCTAAGTATAGCACTGAGATGGGACTACTTGACGTGCTTGAATTAATTAAATTGGCCCTGGACCTCGTAGGGAAAACAGAGCTGATTTTACTTGAGCTTTCTGTGGCATTTGATACTGTGGGCCTCTTTACAATAAGAGGGTTCAGACCGCTGACTGGCCGTCGGTGGCAGTCCGACCCCCAATAGTCCTTCGGTCCAACCGCTGTATTACGATACTGGCGGTCAGACCCAGAGCTATTGGATGCAAGATAATCGGCCCAACCAGGATCATAGATCCCAACCTGGCGGCGGTCGGAGGAGCATCCCATAATGGCGGCAATGCAGAGGCAGGCACCGCCATCGGGGTTACAATATCCCATTCCGGCAACCTTTTCATAGCAGGAACCTCGCCATGAAAAGGTTGTCGGAAAGGGAACTGTGGGCCCACACAGGGTTCTGTCTGTCGTGGTCCACTGAAAATACATCCTGGGGGCATATGTGGTGTCCGCACTCACCTCCGTGTGCCATCCATGACATGGTGCATGGCACACGGTGCTCAGACGTTCAGGAGTTGCTGCACTGTGGAGACATGTGCTGCGTCCCTTTCCCAGGGCGACAGCATGCCCCCGCCGAGGTACCGATTTGTTTTTGACTGGCAGCCCAGCGGTCACATCGCAATACAGTGGTTTTACAACCTGCATGCTTGTAGGCAGTCTCCTACTGCCACAATAGTTGCCGGCGGTCCAACCAACCGGCATCCTAATCAGGCCCTGTGTCTCATGAGTTTCCTCTACAATGTCTCTGCAATCTTGGGTCTAGTCATTGACTGGATTAAATCATTCCTGTAGAATATAGGACAATCTGTGTAGCTGGCACTCTTTTCCTCTGGGTCGAAGCTACTTTTGGTTGGGGAGCCTCAGGGCTCTTCTATCAGTCCAACTCTATTTATTTTTTATTTGGCCCCTCTAGCTCCTGATTTGGAATCGTTTGACTTTAAGGTGGTGTCATACACTGATGAAATCAGCCTATCCTCTCCTTTGAGAGGGGGAGAGACGTTGCCTGTGGTTCTATTAAGTCTTTCTCGCAGCTGTTTTTGAATGGCTTTCTGTTAGTCACCTAATGTATAATAAGGATAAGACTGAGATCCTACTGTTTGTGTCTTTTCAAGCTGACTGGTGGTAGAAGTGTTAGCCCAATAGGGCCCCCCTCTATCCCCGCCTTCGGTGCTTGCTAAAAATTCAGGAACGAGGTTTGACAATCTTTTGTTATTCTAACATCAGGTGTCCGCTGATGTGGGCACTTGTTTTGCATAGCTTTAACCTTAAAGAAATTTCTCTTTCTTCTTCCTCTGCCTTTCAGGAAGATGGTGGTTCTTACTCTCATCACCTCTAGGCTGGACTATGTTAATATTTTGTATCTGGGTCTTCCTGATTACTTGACCAGTAGACTCCAGGTTGATTGAAATGCAGCCGCAAGGCTCATTCTCTGACTACCCTGTTGAACATTTATCTCCCCTCATTTACGATGATTGCTCTGGCTGCCTGTAAAGAAGAGAAATTTTACAAATCGTATGCTTTGGCCCACAGCCCCTTTTTCGGCAGCCCACCCAGTATTTGATAACCAGATTGCAAAACTATTCTCTGGCAAGAACTCTGTGTTCTTCACAGTCTTTTCTTGCTGTGGTTCTGAGGGTCAGGCATGTCGCAAGGAGACGTCATTCAATCGCTTATCTGGCCGTGCAGGCCTGGAATCAGCTTCCACTTGAGCTTAGCTCATTCAGCTCTCTGTCATCTTTCATGAAAAGTCCTAAAATGTGGTTATTTGTTTTGCACTGTTAGTCATTGGCGTCGGCATTCCACTTGGGCCAAGGGGTCTCCCTGTCAAATCTGTTCCTGATATATCGGTCCCCTGAAACCTTGACAGAAGCTACCTCAGCCTTAGTAAGATGACACTGGAAATTTTCTTTTGGGGCATTACCAAGCAGTTATTCTGGGAAACTTTATTATTCAGTTTAATACAGCTGACTCGCAAGCATTACGTTTTCTGGACTGCTAGCAATTTTCAATCTCACCGTACAGAACTATTTCCCTTCCCACAAAAATAGCCATTTACTTCATGGTGGCTTTTCTACTAAGGGCTGTGAGGCTGTCAAGTTGACCCTTGCCTTACTTTGCCCTAATAGAGACATTGTAAAAAATTGGGTATTAGTTTAGAGGGGAGGTACCCACCCCAAATAATAACTACAATTTGTGTTAGGTTGAGTCACTAAAATCACTAAATTAACTTGAACTCAAGCCCCTGGCAGCTATGGCACAGAGTTGATAGGCATAAATTAGAGGCAATGTGTAAAGTACGTATGCAGTACTAAAACTGTAATGAAGTTATAACACAACAAAAGAAAAATCACAACCCACTTTAGAAAAATAGAGAATATTTTATTAAGGAAAATGACAACAAAAAGACAGAATTCCAATAAGGGAAACCGAAGTCATGAAGTTCTAAAGTTTAAATGAAAAAATAGAGACAAAGAATGTTAAGAAGCATCAGCGGTGATCTGGACCCAAGATCAAGATAAAGTTGACCACAGATAAGCATTGGTTGGATAAATAATGAAACCAGCTTTGACTCATCTGAAGATTCACCTTTGGACTTGCGCTCTGAAGAGGAAGTTAGAAATCCTTCCTGGGACAAGACAGACAGCTGTGGTGGAAGAGGGCTCCAAAACATCTGATAGTCACAGGACGGGTTCCCAGTGAAGTAATTGACTTTTGCCAAGAAAGTTTAGAGTGAGAGATATTTGAATTTTGCACACAAGGAAGATCTCTCTCGTGCTGGATAAGTTTCACACCTTCACCCAGTCACTTTTTTAAATTTTAAGGTTCTTCCAGCAGGGAACGGCTGTAGGCTGTAGCTGAAGAGGTCTTCACAAGGGTGTATACCTTTTCCGCCAGGTCCTGTTGACTCGGCTTTGCTGCTGTGGAAAAGCTTGCAGCAAAATCAACCTGACTATTTAGCTAAGCAGCAGCACATCTTTGTCGGATCAACGTGACAGGTTGGTCTGGTCCTCTGAAGGTTCTCGAAGCCCAAATGTTCTATGTTCTATATTTCAGGAGATGTTTGAAGGTGTACACTTTGACACTTGCCAAAAGACTAGGACCTTGAGAACAGAACTTGGGGGTTAAGACTCACTTCGCCAGCGGCCAGCAGCAGGGTACTTGGCTGGTGTAATGGACAGAGATTTACAGCCATTAAAAAGAGTCAAAGCAAAAATCTAAGGGCCTAATTATGAGTTTGGTGGTCCAAGGACCACCGAAATCATGGTGGCGCAGCGGTGGCAGTCGGGCCACTGCTGCACCGGCTGTCTGACCGCTGGATTACAATATGGGTGGTCAGACTGCCATGGCACCAGTGCAACCACCAGAGATCAGAGATCCCTGGTGGTGGCACAGCGGTCTGAGGCCTGCAATTTGCTTGGTTGTGCCCCGCAGCACCGCCAAGCATTTTGTGACTTTCCTCACCGCCAGTGGTCTCATAGAGGTTCATACTCCATGAAACTGCTGGCAGTGAGGAAAAGGAGTCCTAGAGGGCCCCCTCTTCTCCCCATGCACAGGGGTGTAGGCAGGGGGCACATGTTGTGACCCCTGTGTACATGCACCCTATTTCTGTATGGGATGGACAGTACAATCCATGCCGTGCAGGAGCGTGCACTGACGGTCCCGCAATGGTGCAGTTTAAGGCTCACATATGAGCCTTTAAACTGCACTGCCGCGGGACCGCCATGCTGCCCGCAAGACCCCAATAACACTCGTAATTTGGTAGGTGGGTGGCTGCTCTGTTTGGCAGTGTGAGAATAGGGCGGTGGTGTGGTGGCCCCTCCCACACTGCTAAACTCGTAATCTGGCCCTAAGGGTACACCATGCAAAAGGTTGTTTCCATCAGGTAACATTTTTGTCATCCAGACACAGCATAACTACACTAAAATATAACCCAAAAGAGTAACTAACATAAGGCACTGGAACTTTTTTCTATCGGTGAATATAGGTCATCTCTCCCTGTCACAAACCATGCCTTGTTATGTAAAGAAGAGAACCTAGGTGAGTGCACCCATCCAGTAGGAGTGGACCCTGATTGGGCCTTAAAATAATTTGACTCAAACATAGGTACAGTTTTACATAATATTGCACATTTAAGACCAAAGAGAAGACTGAATTCCTAGATTTGTTCTAAACAAATGTACCGCTGATTGTTAGATAGGCTGAGGGAAGTTAAGCTGTCTTTTCGACAAGCTGAATGTCTTTGGCATTTGACCTATACTCCCCAGACGAGACACAGTTACTATCAAGTCATGACAACTCATAATAAGGAAATTAAAATCAGCAAACATAATTATTTTTCTTTTCATATCACTATGGATATGATCACCCCGCAAAAATTATTTGGAGTTGATAAACATTCAGCCACACCCAGAATCACAGAGAAGGGAAGCATTCCATTGCAAAGAAGTCTATGCAATAATATATCCCTGAGTTTTTTTATTGAAAGAAGTCAGAGGATTAGAGAAGACATATCCTTGGACCCTGCATCAGATAGACACTGTTTAACAGTCTCCCTGGAATGAGGTTGATTCACTGCCTATTATGGCTCTCAGCTTTCTTTCTCAGAAGTTTCTCACAAAGCCCTGCAGGAAGACATTGTGCAGAGTAAACCCACCAGGGTCCCATCTAACTAATGTCTGGCAAGGATAATGAAAGAGATCACCAACCACCTGGTGGATACAGTCACTGAGATCTTTATCCAATTCATTTGCAGTGGGTAGATGCCTGAAATCGGCCACAATTAAACTATCTTTGTCTTCTGTTAATCCCAGTAATTATGTGCCATTTCTCTCCTTCCATTCTTGGAGAAGGTTATTGAAATGTTAGCTTTCTTCCAGCTCCAGACCTTTTGTCAAAATTAAACAAACTATAACATCCCTTCCAAGCCAATTAAGGCCTATCCACAGTACCAAGTTGGTTGTTTTTTCAGCCCTAGATGACCTGCATTTGCTGGTACACAAGCGGAATACCACAGCACTAGATTGTTTAGCCTTTTCACCATGTTTGGCACCATCAATCATGACATTATGCTAAGAAAACTCAAACACACCAGCTGCAAACCTCAGTCTAGTCAATAATTTCACTCTTTCTTAACAGGGAACGCCCAGGCCACATTTTTGTTAACATTTACATCTGAGCCCAAGACTACATCATGCAGGTCTTACAAAGGTCTACTATATTCTCCCCTGTTATTTAACATTCCTATGAACCTCTTAGCAGAGTTAACCCTGCCAAGACTGATTTGCTATTCACCAGGAACAACAATTTTTTAGTACTCTGCCTTATGATCTGAAACTATGGGTCCCCCCCCCATATCCAGTTAAGTTGGTCCGCAGCCTACGATGTCGGGTGGAAAGCCTCCGACCGGCAGTCGGATTTCCCTAGACTGTGTCAGAACCAGACCGACCAATTACGATGCTCGTGGTCTGAAAGGAAACCGTTCAGACATTCCGAATCGGTTCTGACAGGCATTCGGAGAATCAGAGTTGGTCGGAGCCGATTCGTACTGCTCTATAGACAGCGTTTCCGACCGATAGATTACGATGTTGGATTCCGACAGCTTTTCCAACTTGGTTTGCCCGACATGAAAAATCTGTCGGAAACAGATTTTGGGGGCCCCTAGCAGGCCCCCCCTTTATCCAGAGCCCTCCATTTGGGAGCCGTGGGGGTACCCCTGGGACCCCCTTTAAAACCATGCACATAGTGGCAGGTATCATGGGGTGCCTGCGACAGGGTGCAAGGTTTTCCTCAACCACCCCTTTTCCCCATGGGAGCCTGTAATGTCGGTTGGAACACAGGCTCCCATTGAAGTCAAAGGAAGACGTTGCGAACGGTGTTCGGAAGCATCATAATCGGTCATGTGGAACCGCCAACCGTGAGTCGGTTGAAACCAAATCCGAGAAGGATTCGGGCGGAAAGGTTCCACACAACATTGTAATCGGTCCCATAGTTCTTAATTTTTGTAATATAAATTTGTTATTTTATTATTTTCATGTGTTATTATAATAAATAGTTTGAATATTTTAGTGCAGGTTTAATGTTAATTAATGTGTTTCACACTTAAGTAGTAATTTATAGTTTATGGGCTGTAGAGAAATAAGGTGGAAGGTTAGTTAAATTCTGCATTTTTAAAAAATAAATTACATTATTTTTTATGCTAATAAATTATTTAATTTGTAGTAATTATGCTTATTATTTCACTATTTACTTATTAAGTTAATTTAGTGTAATTTGTGATTTTCAATGTCTACTTCTGCTTCTCTATATTTTGATTACTAATTTATAATATAATGGCTGGTAACGGGGTTTTTTCAGGAAATAGGATGAACATTTATGTAAATCATAGTTGTAATTGACTATGTAAAACAGTTAATTGATTATATATTATTGTAATGGATTAAATGTAGTTTTGGAGTTTTAATGTGTCATTTTAATTTTCTTTTGTTAACTTATTTTTAATTTTGTAGTGTGTTATATTTGTAGGGGGAATGGGTGAGAAGTTAATTTAGTTCTTAATGTTTGTTTTTAAAATAGTTTTTCATGTTCATTAGATATTTATTTGATAATTATGAACATTATTTATTTAATTATTTGTTATGCCAAGTGTCAATTTCATTTGAATGTAATATTTATTCATTATCCAGGATATTTAATAATAAACCAATAACAATGTATTTAACATTTATTTTTTAAATATTCATTGGTTTATTTTGTTACTATTTTTATGTTGATATTTTTTGTTTATAATGTATTTTATTAAGTACATTTTTAAACATTTATTTTAAAGTTTTTATGGTTGACATTGTTTTGGAAGTAGGGCGGAAGTTTTTGTTAATTTTAAATATTTTTATTTTGTTTTATATTTTTCAAATAATGTTTGTATTATTTATTTTTTCAATTACATTACATTTTAAATATAATGCATGTTTAAAAATGTCTAATCAGTTTTAATATTTTTATGTTTATTGTATATATGTTGGACTTGGCCCTTTTTGCAGGGTTATCTCTGAACTTTTTGCCTTCCTCCTAGTATTTTTCTGACCTGGTGTTGGTAGTTTAGGACTCTGGTGTTGGTGGTTTAGGACTCTGGGCACTTTAGCACTGCTTTCCAGTTTAAAGTGCGTGTGCTCTCTGTAGTAAATATGGTAAGATTGGTTACATTACAAATGTATAATTAAAGTCTTTGCTTGCTTTGTTGCTCTGGAGTGGACGACAGTGCGATGGTGGGTTGGGGGGGGTTACAGTCAATTTGTTATGTTTCCTTTGTATTACTTTTCATTTTTTCCTGTTTCCACATGAAAATAGTCAAAATCAAAATGATGTTTGTTGATGCTGCGGAAGTCTCTGGGGTACAGAGCTCTGCTCTATATGAATTATTTGACAAATAAAATTTGTTTAAAAAAATAAATATTTTTTTTGTTAAAAAAAAAGATACATTGCCATAGTAGTTCCTGGCACTGAAGGGAGATACTTTGTGGATGTGCTGCTTCTGAAAGGTCGAAATGACGGCACTGGCATGGTCCAGTGTCATGCCCTGTCACACAGCATCTGTCCTGCCATGACGCATAGATCGTGTCACATAATGGCACGAGGATTGTCTAGTAATGATTTCCTCCAACTACGATCTGTCTACTGCCACAGTATAATTTCCCTACAAAGGCTTCCCATATCATGAAAGAGTCATCTCAGCCCTCGAACACTTTCCACCTCATGCATACCCTGTCAGCTATCTCAACCCCCTGCACTTTCTGTTTATATGTAGAATCATCTCAGCCCCCCGAACATTTTTCACATAATGCATACCATTTTTAGGGCAGTGGGGAAACATTTTGCATATTGTTCTCTTTTAAGGAATCAGCCATAGTGAGTTGTCGAGATCTTGCGAGATCTCTGCAAATCTCTGTGGCCCTCTTGGCTGTGGCCGATATAAACCACACTGAGGAAGTGAGGCTTGTTTTGCCTTGATATCATCGTTCTGAAAGGACCTGGGAGGCGATTCTGCAATTACCTCCATCATAGTGGAAACTCCGCCTCCATCTCCTGCAACACATGACCGGTACAGGTCTTGGTGCCTGATGAAGAATGTTGTCCTGCAAAAAAAGGAAAGATAAGATTAAGCATCTAAAAAATCTCAAATTACCAACTATTTATTCAAGAATGAATGCATGAAAAACAGAGAAAGGATGCAAGGTTGTTAGCAAGTTCTTGACTTTGTAGACAATAGATGTTTGAGCAGAGTTTTGGAGATAAGATAGAAACTCAACCAATACAAAACTGTAGGTAGAGGGTCCAAGGGACATTTTTAAAGACCAGCGCGGATAGATTCCCCACAACCAATAATATATCAAACAAATAATCTATGGATCTTCCGAGCCTAGGACAGCTCTAAGGCACAAACAGTACACGCGTAAAACCCCTACTCAAACATGGGGGGGAGTTCCTTTAAAAGGACCGAATCCCATCACCCACCGAGGTGGCAAGCTTCATCAGCTGGGATCTCCTCCTGGTTATAATTCCTAGTGCAACCAAGGGCTACAACCCCCTCACTGGTGAAGTTAACTAATAAACTCTTTTTTCTCTTGGTAGTCAATTTTAGATTACTCTTCACATCACCTTTCTTTGCACTGCGACCATCACCTGAAATACTTCCAACGCTTCGCATCAAGCAGATTTTAGGAGTTCTGATAAATTGATCATTAAAACATCCCTGAGCTCCTCCCTCACAGTGAGGGGGTTGTAGCCCTTGGTTGCACTAGAAATTGTAACCAAGAGGAGATCCCAGATATTGAAGCATGCCACCTCGGTGGGTGATGGGATTCAGTCCTTTTAAAGAAACTCCCCCAATGTTTGAGTAGGAGTTTTACGCTTGTATTGTTTTTGCCTTAGAGCTGTCCTAAGTTTGGAAGATCCGCAGATTATTTGCTTGATATTACATAGACACTCAGCCAAAAACTGAAGGAGACAATAACAGACTCAGAAGACCTAGGTACTGTTGATAGATGATTATACCTGTGTTTGCTAAGCACGAAAGAAACAGTGTTATGCAGAGGTACCTGTATGATGATTTATGCATGTGTTATTATTATTTGTTAGAAACACGAGAAGGAGTTTGAAAGACAGTTCGAAGACCAAAGGTTATGCCCCAAAGCTCAATTCCCATGAGAAGTTAATCACTACACAGTGTGACTCCTGAGACACAACCTGTTATTCACAGGTAGTTAGAAGAGCCATGTTCCATAGGGACATTAGAAGGAATTACTTTCTCCGAGAGTAGATGTGGTATTTATGATCTCTACAATTGTTTGTTTAAAGTACGACAGCGGCCACTCATTGAAGAACACACCCCCAGACTTCAACAGGACACCACTTCCCCAGCCCGCATATATCTTTCTTCTTGTTGTCATTCACAGGTAAGTAGGTAGGTTTTAATAAATCAGCCCATATCGCCTCTGTGAGGCCATACCATGGACTATTTGGGAAAGAGTGGGCGCTGAGTTCTGACAGTCACACGCAGTGAAGCTAGCCAATGGCGGCAGAGAGCTGCACACAGCCCCATACTCTGTCCTGTACTGGGCGGAAGAAAAATTTGAATGACTCAACAGACCAGTGGATGGAGAAGACTGACTGAAAATCCCTACAAGTAAGTATAATATGCATATAAGTTTAGTAATCTTTAAAGGTCTTAGTTAAGGTCAGTCTTGGGCTGTCTATTGAGTGGCTTAATAAAAACAATATTCAATACAAGAACTGTGTTCTGTTACACTGTTATTTAATAGTGATTTCTAACGCTCAACAGTTAGATTTGAGTACATTCCCGTTATCAGGCAGTCCCACCTGTACCCATATAGATACTTGAATATTCATCAAAATGGAACCGTGATTATCTTGATCATGGTAACCTTTTATATTATTGAATTGAACTGGTCCAGTTCACAGGTTATGTTCAGGAGATGTAGTGTTCAGCAAAATAGATACCTATGAATTATGATGATAAGATGCAACTAAACAATGTATAACATTTCCCTTTATTACAGACCACGACCTAACAATGAAAAATAAATTACCAGACACCTTTCTAGTCACAGATTCAAAACCGCTTACCCAATATTCAAATATAGCCATCCCTGGTGACCTGAGCATATGGTTTGACAAGCCTAATATGGCTCACTCCAGAATGATCCTCACTGGTCTAAACACACTCAACCTACAACATCTCAACCCCAAGCCCATGCATATAGCAGGACACACCTTAGATGCAATTTTCGGCAACCTAGACCTAGTCTTAATCCAAAAGATCACTCCAGTCAATCTGACTACTACCTTGTGGCCATCCATAACAAGGCACAAACAACTCACCCCAGTTAAAACCACCTTACCAGCAACTACCTTTTGACCATTGAAAAAACTGAATTTGGAGTATTTCGGAATTCATTGTACCCCAACACAGATGTGGACATAATAGGTTCAGTTAAAAAACTCTATTTTAATTCAGCTGAAAACATCTAAACATGACATGAGAAAATAAGACCCTTGGGTGAATGCAGAATTAAAAAAGATAGACCAACAAAGTAGGCTTGAATGCACCTAGCTCAAACAATATTTAAAATGCTAAAAAAAGCTACTATCCACACAGACTCCATAATACATAGTGTGCGGATAATGTTTTTAAATGCTAATTACTAACACATTTAAATCTGCTAGTTCTTGAGGAATAGGTACCAACTCTAAGGGCCTCATTACGATGTCGGTCAGAAAGCCTCCAAACGGCATTCGATTTGTCCAAATCAGTGTCGGCATCCGTGCTTCCGATTGATGTGGAAGCTTATCTGATCGACCGACTACAATAGTCGGAAACCGTTTGGACTTTCCGACTCAGATTCCAACTCGCTTCCGACCAGCATTTGGAGGAACCGACGTATTACGATGTCGGATTTGGAAATCCCTTCCGACTTAGTTTGTCCGACACGGATTGGCTGCCGGAAACCAACTTTGGTGGCCCGTAGCAGGTTCCCCTTCACCCGGAGACCTCTGGTAGTGGCCCTTTGTAGTACCCATGGGTCTCCTCTTTCAACCATGCACGGTGTGGCAGGCACCATGGGGTACCTGCCACAGGGTGCAGGGTTTTCCCCAACCACCCCTTTTTTCAATGGGAGCCTGTGTTCTCAGTCGGAACACAGGCTCCCATTGAAGTCAATTGTTGTCTGAACAAACGGTAGTTAGAAGCATCGTAATCAGTTAGTCGGACATCTGAATACCAGTTGGTCAGAAACTTTCCGACCGACATCTTAATGAGCCGCTAAGTTATTATATATTGCTCTTGCTGGCATCTTGTTTTCTTATAACTTGTTAAAACAGTATTTACATATAACTTGTTGAGAACACACTCAAGGGCTGCCAAATTTGGTGTAATTCCATTTAGCAGTTCGGGCTGTAGCCGTGTCAAACGGTCCTATGGGGATTAACATGGGGAAAATGTGCTTTTAAGCGCCCCTGGTTCTCAGCCCATGGTCGACGGATTAACGCAAACCTTTCAAAACAGTAGCTGAAACAATCGTCGTATCAGTTCTGAAATGTTTGTGAAGATTTGTCAAACGGCGCCAAAGTTATTGGCAAATGAAAAAATGCTCTTCCTATGCAAACTAGTTCCTACCTAACAATTTGTGATAGAAATTGACAACATTACCCATTAAGTTAGTTATTAGTTAAATTAGACCCACTGTAATATGATCTTACTAAAAATCTGAAAGTGAATTTATATGTTTTTAAACACTAATTTCTAATTATGTCCCTGTAGCCTTTGTGTCTCAGTGTCTGAGTGGGTGTGTGAGTGAGTGCATTAGTGTCTGAATGGGTCTTGGACTGGCTTCATCAGTAACTGAGTGGGTCTGTGAGGGTCTGTGAGTGGGTGCATCAGTGTCTGAGTGGGTCTGTTACTGGGTGCTTCAGTGTCTGAGTGGATCACTGAGTGTGTGCATCAGTGTCTTAGTTGGTCAGTGAGTGGAAGTGTCAGTGTCTGAGTGGATCTGTAACTAACTGCATCAGTGTCTGAAAAGTGGGTGCAGCACTGTCTGAGTCAGTCTGTGAGTTGGTACATAAATCTATGAATTGGTCTGTGAGTGTACATGTGGGACTGTTTGTGTAAGAGTTTGAGTCATGACATTATGGAGTGAATTAATATATTTATTTATTTAATTTTGGTAGGTCTTCGACTCAGCAATGACTTTACATTAGGGGCTGCGCTGAGCTCCGCAACTGGGTCACAACTCCACCCACGTCTAAAAAAAATTATAATTGACTTTTTGAACTCATTCGAAATACTCTATTTAACTCTGCAATATAATCCAGAGGCCAGGATCCTCCTATCCTGACCCATTCAATTAATTTATTTGCTATCATCCATCCCCTGGAACTGGCCTTACTTCTTAAAATGCAGTCATATTGTGTAGGTTCGCAACTTTTAGCATAACATTACATGGAGGGTCTCGCTAAGCAATTGGGCGAGTTTGCGACTCCGTCCACGTGGAATTTGTTTTTTATAATTTACTTTCTGAACTCATAATTAATCCACTAAACTGCACTACAATATACCCCTGGGGTCAGGATCCTCCAATCCTAACCTCTTCTATTCTCTTACTCCTTTCTACCCATCCCCAGGACCGGCTCCGCTTCATGATAAGGCAGACGCATCATTTTACACAGCTTGCAGCCAGCCAATTACAGCACTCCTTCTGTTGCCTAGCTTTGCATAACTGTAGGTTGGAGTCACAAACCCTCTCCGTCCCTATGTATCTAAATTTGAATTTCAGTTAGTTTCTCAAAAACTACTGAATGGATTTACACCAAATAACAAAAAGGCACATCCCTGGACCAACATCTACGTTCCCGTCAAATTTTGTGTAAGTGTGATTCCAATCAGCAGTTCAGGCTGGGGCCGTGTCTTTAGTTCCTATGGGAATTAATATGGGGAAAATATGCTTTTAAGCACCCCTTGTTTCTTGGCCCCCACTTGGTGGATCACCCCAAAGCTTTCAAGACAGCAACTGAATTAAGCATCGCATCAGTTCTGAAAATGTTGTGCAGATTCGTTAAACGGCGGCACAGTTCTTGGCAAATGAAAAAACGCTCTTTCTATGGAAAATAGGTCCTAACTACAGGCGACCTCCTAGGTATATATATATAGATATATATATATATATATATATATATATATGCAACTCCTTGAACTCCTCGAACCTCCGCTACAAACACGCAGCAGCAGCGGCGAACAGAGTAAACGGACCCCAATTGCTGGCAGGAAGATTTTATTTCTGCTCCTCTGCTTAGTGACGCGTTTCGAGCACAGCCGTGCCCTTGATCACACCTGGATTGAGTACATTAAAAAGTACCAAGTTATCTGTCTACAGGAAACTTGGTCAATCGACTGTAATTACTTCCTGGAAGGGTATAAGGCCTATTATGTCCCGGCAGTAGCAACTACTAGGGGCAGACCTAAAGGGGGCTTGGTTGTGTTTATCTCTATAGTATTATGTTGTAAGGTACGGAGAATTATAACAAACCACACTGGCATTATTGGGTTGGTTTTAATTGGAGATAACTGTATGGCCGGTCTGGTAAATTTTTATAATGCCACTAATTGTAGTACTAACTCTAGTCAGATAGTTACACTGAATACTTTTATTAGCAACTCTATGAAGGATTGTATTTATAACCTCATGGTGGTCGGGGATTTTAATGTTCTTATATATATATTACCTACTGGCGGTCGCCAGTAGGTAGTTATAGTTAGGACCTATTTTCCATAGGAAATCCGCAACATTCTATTCCCAATAAGTCTGGCGCCGGTTGACGAATCCTCGCTAAATTTTCCAAACTTTTGGCCAGCTCCACTCAGCTCCTACCCTGAAAGTTTTGTGGTGATTCGTCAAGCGGGGGCCGAGAAAAAAGGGGAGTCCCAAAACGCGTTTTCCCCATGCAATTTCCCATAGGATCTGTTGTCGCAGCTACAGCCCGAACCGCTGAACGGAATGACACCAAATTTGGCAAAGAGGTAGTCCTCAGTTCATACTCGTGCCTTTTGCATAAATGGTGTGAATCCGTTCAGTAGTTCCTGAGAAAATTAGAGTTAAAAGTACATAAATATCTATGGCCGCGGAGGATCCGCGGACCGTACACGCACCGTATGCGCACCCTCCCCGAACCGAGCGCGCACCCTCCCGAAGGCGCGCTGAATGCTAATTGGCTGTCGAGTGTCTCTCTACATTCAAAACCAGGAACTGTTGGCGGCCATTTTCTGCCTCGGTAGAAGCGAGGCTGAAGAAGCAAGGGGAATAAGTGTGTAAAACATATAAAGGGGGCAGAGTGGAAATACTCTGACCCTCTAGAGGTGCTTAGGGGGTCCCAGAAGGACCCCCTGGGGCCCCCTTTTAAAAAAAAAACCGCGAAATGCGCGCACAGTGCGCGCATCCTATCGCGTTGGGTGCGCGGATCCACGGAATCTTTTTTTAAAAAGACAAGAAATCATTGGTTGTATGACTACTTTGTACACTGAAAAGTAGGGTGTATATTTCTGTTTTTTAAAGGTATGATTCTTATTGGTTAACAAAAACAGATTGTAAGGAACATTATATATTATTAGCTGATATGTTGAAAAGTGAAGCACACTTCCTCTCTTGTGTAGGAACATTGTGTGCTGAACTTCTGACCTGTGTGCTTAGTGCAGTGTTCCATGACCTGTTTCTATGGTAACAGGCAGAAGGCAGATTGGGGGAAGGGTTGAAATGTATTTCAGTTGGAAAGGGTTGAAATGTTTAACCAATATAAATGTGTGTTTGCTTTTGAGTTTATGTGTGAAGGATTGTGATTTGATGTTTACATGTATATGTGTGGAAAATGAAAGGGAAACTTTTCCATTCTTTGTTTTTGCTGAGAGGTGCACAGTGCAGAGATTCTGTAAAAGAAAATATGGTGAGTGACCGATATACTTCTTAATCTACAAAAGAACTTGAAAGATGAGTTATTTAATTGTGAGGGGATGTATGTAGACTATTTTGATTTTAATCAGACTAATGTATTTTTCCTGCTAAAGTGTAGGGAGTACTTTTTTTCTCTACAATGTGTGTGCATGTAGAAACCATTCTGTGATAGGCATTTGTGTTTTTCATGTGTTTGTAGACAGATAACTGTGCAGTGTTTATATTTTGGTAGAATTAGAAACCAGTCATTGTTTATGAATTTGTGAAATGAGTTGTTATGTTTCTATACTAAAATGTAGTACTACTTCTAGATGAGGAAATGTGTTTTGATATAGTGCAAGGGATAGTGTTGTTTGTCTAGAATCACACTGTGAGTCTGTGTGCATTTGGGAACCACTGTGAGAGAAGCATTTGGTAACATCGTGTATTTGCTGACAGATAACTGTTTTAAAACCAGTCAGGTTGTCAAGTTTTAGTAGCATTAGAAGACAGTTATGGCTTATGCTTTCATTATATGAGTCAGGCATTGACAGTAAATTGCAGTTGTGAAATATGTGGATTGTGTGTAGTTCCCTTACCACTTGCACTGTATTGAATGAGTTTTGGTAAACTCATAGGGATAGTGGTGCTTGTCTAGAATCACACTGTGAGTTAGTGTGTATTTGGGATCACTGTGAGAGAAGCATTTGGTAACATCATGTATTTGCTGATAGATAACTGTTTTAAAACGTGTCATGTTGTGAAGTTTTAGTAGGATTAGAATCCAGTCTTTGCTTATGCGTTGATTAAATGAGTCATGCTTTGACACTGATGTGGTGTACTTAAATATGTAGATTGTGTGCAGTACCATTAACTCTTCCAGAGTAGTGAATGAATTTTGGTAAACTCCTAGGATAGTGTTGCTTGTCTAAAATCACACTGTGAGTCTGTGTGCATTTGGGTAAGGATTGTGAGAGAAGCATTTGGTAACATCGTGTATTTGCTGACATATACTCGTTTTAAAACCGGTCATGTTGTGAAGTTTTAGTAGCATTAGAAGCCAGTCTTTGCTTATGCTTTGATTATATGAGTCAGGCTTTGACATAAAAGTGCAGTCCTGAAATATGAAGATTGTGTGCAGTTCGCTTACCACTTCCACTGTAGTGAATGAGTTTTGGTAAACTCCTAGGGATAGTGGTGCTTGTCTAGAATCACACTGTGAGTCTGTGTGCATTTGAGAACCACTGTGAGAGGGGCATTTGGTAACATTGTGTATTTGCTGACAGATAACTAATTTAAAACCTCTCATGTAGTCAAGTTTTAGTAGCATTAGCAGCTAGTCTTTGCTTATGCATTGATAAAATGAGTCAGGGTTTGACACTAAAGTGCAGTACCATGTACTATTCTGTTCACTGTGGCAGAACTGAACATTTTAAAGTTTTATCTAACCACTGTCCTAGAAGTAGTCTGATTATTTAGTCAGTTTCTAAGTACCAAATAGACTGCTTCAAATGTCTATGCAGTATGCATGTAGTGTTCTAACATACTATACACTTGTCTTTTACACCTTCAATTCCCTAGTCAGTATCAATACACTTCCAGGAAATATCCTGTCACTTCCTTTGCAGTCCTCTAGATACCCATTCGACAGCATGTACTAATCCATTCACTGTGCCAAAACCCAAACACTTATAAATTCACCAAGACACTCTCTTTACAGTACTCTAATGATTCAGTCACTGCCTAAGTATTCATGCACAGAGCCAGGTCTTAGCATATGGACTTCTTCAAACCCCTATCCACTATGCATGCAGTCCTCTAAGCACCTACACACTTGTCTTTCACACCTTCAATTCCCCAGTCAGTATCCGTTCACTTCCAGCAAACAACCTGTCACTCCATTTGCACTCCTCTAGTGACCCATTCAGCATCATGTACTAATCCATTCACTGCGCCAAACCCTAATAAATTCACCCAGGCACTCTCCTTGCAGTACTCTAATCATTCAGTCAGTACCCAAGTACTCATACAGTGACCCAGGCCTTAGTATATGGACTGCTTCAAACCCTTATCCACTATGCATGCAGTCCTCTAACCACCTACACAATTGTCTTTCTCACCTTCAATTCCCTAGTCAGTATCCATACACTTCCAGAAAATACCCTGTTACTCTCTTTGCAGTCCTCTAGTGACCCATTCAGCACCATGTACTAATCCATTCACTGTGCTAAAACCCAAACACTTATAAATTCACCAAGATACTATCTTTGCAGTACTCTAATCATTCAGTCAGTGCCTAAGTATTCATACACTGAGCCAGGCCTTAGCACATGGACTGCTTCAAACCCCTATGCACTATGCATGCAGTCTTCTAACCACCTAGACACTTGTCTTTCACACTTTCAATTTCATAGTCAGTATCCATACAGTCCAGCACTTGTGACTGCCTTTGCACTCCTCTAGTGACTCATTCAGTACCAAGTACTAATCCACTCCCTGTGCGAAAATCCTAGCACTTATAAATTCGCCTAGGCACTCTTCTTGCTGTACTCTAATCATTCAGTCAGTACCCAAGTAGTCATGCAGTGAGCCAGGCCTTAGCACATGGACTGCTTGAAATGCCTATGCAGTATTGATGCAGGCCTCTAATCACCTACACAGTTGTCTTTCACACCTTCAATTCTCTAGTTAGTATTCATACTCTTCTAGCAAACACCCTGTCACTCACCCAGTGTGTCTCCTTATAGTATTGTAATCATTTAGTCAGTTAGCATGTAGTCTTTTAGTGAGGTAGGCTTTAGGGCATGAACTGCTTCAAAGTAGTATGCACTATGCATGTAGTGTTTTAACGATCGTCACACTTGTGGTTCAGGTCTATAGTTTCTTAGTCAGTTTTTATATAAAATGTGTTTGTACAGTAATGGAATAGTATACATTTGAAAGTTATTAATATACATTTATTTGTGATTCTTTTTTACAGATACAGAACAGGAGTGTTTCTCATCTGTTTGCACTCTTCTCGTGCAAGATTGTTTGGATAAAGGGTCCTTAGGTGTTTCATCATACTTGCTGTGCCGCACGAGTATTTTTTGTTAGGATCCCCTCGTAACAGAACTCTTTGGCAAATCTTGCGAATGAAGAAGGTGGCATTGGTCTTTGTTTGCCCCTTGGAAAAAATTAAAAATTTCTTCACCACTGATGAAAAACGTTGTGGGCGTGGTGCCTTCTGCAAATAAATGTCCTTAAATTCGGTAAATATTTTAAAGTGGCAACATTTACAGTTTTTGTAAGTTAAACTTATACAATTTTGTTAGCTGTATACATTTTATATATCTGTGATTTGTTTCTTGTGGTATTTTGTTAACAATAGAGAAGTGGAGAAGTGTAGCTCACTGGTTAGAGGAGGCATACCCTGAAGCAGAGATCAGACCCAGGACCTGGGTTCGATTCCCGACGCGGCAGGGTCCAGAGCCCAATTGTCCACGGACTCGATAATTCTCGCTTCGGTGCCCACTCTAAGCACGAGTTCACACTATGCAGCTCTGGGCAACAAGCCTGCTTAATCTCCACAACGGCCCCCCGCGGCGGGATGCCTGGCTTTCACCTTGGGGATGCCCAGTATGGGTTATCTTACAGGGAAAAACCAGGACGGGTTCCCAATGCAAGCGCCAAGATGCCCGTAGGGTGATAGCTGCGCTCTATAAGTACATCAATCAATACCATGTTGTTTTTATTTTAACAATCTTTTTGATTTTCCAGGTCTGTCGTCGACATTCGTGGTTCCCACAGGAGTGTTCTGCTTTGTTGTTTTGTATTATTGTTGTTACATTTTGTTTATTAGTTTATTGTTTATATTTATGTTAATAAAAATATAAAGTTTGAAAATAGTTTATCGTTTATATATTTATTATTATATAAAATAAAGTTTGAAAAAAAAATTAATAATGTTTTTGGTTGTTGTCTTAACTGCTGTGTGACTCTTGTTCTTATTACTGTTATTTGATGGAGTCCACCATGGTGTTAAATTTTGGGGCACTTATCGCTGGAATACTAGTGATATCTGTAGTTTGCACCAACTTCTGAATAGTGTGTTAGATTTATCTCAACTTTACTTCCGTTAAAGTGCTGATAATGAAATGGAGAGTAGCCGTTCCCGTGCAAAAAGACATGAGGTGCACCTTTGCGATTTATTCTAAATACTAAAATCCTGTATTGTATTGCACTTACAGTGTACACACAAAATCTATTAAGAAATCTCATTGTATTTATATTGATTAGGAATAGTGCATCAGGTGCTGGATCTTGACGAGATACACTGCTCAGTTCGTATATTGTTCTGCATACGAAAAAAATCACATCACAACTTTCACACTAATTGCAATGCGAAACAAATTCCGGCGATAAGACACGTTAGCACCAGGGATTTTACACCTGCTTTCTGCTGGTGTTAAGCAGGACAACTACCAGCACCATGAAAGGGAACACAGCCAAGAGCCACACCAGAACACCCACAGGTGCCATAAAGTCAATGAGCATGATACAGGGATACCCATGAGGGCCAGGAGACTCATCTCAACAACTCCAGGACCGCCAATGCCCCCCAAACCCATATCTTAGTAAGTCTGTCCCTGTGTTCATTGTCTTAGCATGATAGGCACGAGCCCTGCAACATCACAGTGTGCTGTCACCTCAGCGTTGGCAGTGAGCCTGGATGTGTAGCTACGTACGCATCCTCCTGCATGCACAACTGGCGTGTGCTGGTCTGGGGATCACAGGTCAGTGGAGGGGTGTGCCTATCCGGCAAGGGGAACGGGGTTGTCACGGACATGTCCGTGTACAGGAAGTGCGGTAAGTGTGTCTCTGTATTCTTGTGTGGCCTGTTACAAGAGCCCAGCAGTCGATGTTGTAAAGTGGCATGTACCACCTCCAAACGGCACTGTGATGTTGTGGTTGGAATGTAGCAGGACATGCGCAAATAGGCATTACAATGGCGTGCCGTACGAGTGCACGAGATACAACAGCTCACCGTACAAAAGTGTGGGGGCTCGTGGGAGGGAGGAGCAGCAGTTTGGCAACATAACACACAGTGAACTCGACCATGTGCCACATGCTGGGCATCTCATCCATGATGACCACGGTCGCAGACATCCCACAACACCAACGACTGGCCTTTGTACACATCCTGCATGAATGCAGCGTGGTTTTCACTTCTATGCTCGCTCAGTGGTGTGATGTTGGCGGGTTGTGTGACTTGTGCTCCTTGATGGTGTGTTTCATTTTGGCCATTGTTTGTCTATACTTGTGCTGTACTTAATTGTGCATGTGTGCCATTCTGCCCATCTCCCCTCATTCCCCCACTCCCTGCTTCTTCCTCTTCCTGGTGCTGTTGTGTCTAAGGGTGGGCGTAGTTCGCGAAGTAGCACTTCGCGAAGCTACGCAAAGTGAAGTTCGCACTACGCGAGCTACACGTAGCACTTCGCGAACTGCGTAGTAACATGTTCGCACTGTGCAAGATGTTGTTTTCAATGATTGCACAGTGCGGACAAGCAACCGGCACTGTGCAATCATTGAAAATGGCATCTTGCACAGTGCGAGCTGTAGTTTTCTGCTGCTCGAGTAGATTTTTACTCGAGCGGCAGCTTTCTCAACGCGAACTGGTAGTTTATCATCGCGAGCGGTCGCGAACATACGCGACCCCTCGCAATGAGAAACCTGACCGCCTCGCATTGGGAATCTCGCCGGGAGGTTTATTTTCCATGCTCGTGATCGCCAACTTGATGTTGCTGATCGCGAACAAGGAAAATGTCTCGCCGGGATGTCATTTTGCTTGCTCGCGGTCGCCAACTTGACGTTGAGGATCGCGAGCAAGCAAAAAATGACCGCAGCACTACGCAACACTACGCTACGCGTGTTCGCACTGTGCTACGTGCAGTTCGCGTAGTGCGAAGTAGCGCGAACTTCGCAAACTACGCGAGCGTAGCGTAGTGCTTCGCCCAGGCTTAGTTGTGTCTATAATTTTGTTGCTGCACACATAAATACATGTAAAGAATAAATTAGAATAGTTCCTTGATTCTTTTAGGTTTCAAAACTTCTCTATTGGTTTCTTTTTAATTTTCCATATGAACCGTTTTTTTAATATTCAACAACACATAGAAGTCAGAAGTGCAACGTATTCTATCAACACACTTTCTAGAACATTCTACAACACGTGCAGGTTAAAAGTTCATCAATTTTTTACAACTTTACGATAATTTTTTGTAACATTTTCTTGAACATTTAATGACACGTGCAGGTTAAAATTTGACGATTGTTTTAAGTTTGAACAGTGCCTTCCAAATTCAAGTAACAGGTGTGGTTGAGCTGAGCAAATTTTATCCTATGATATGTACTCCACGTTGAAACTGCTTTTTCTTAACCAATCACAAAGATGCTTTTCCACAAAACTAATGTGCACCCTACTTTTAAAAAGAATGCTTTTCATGATATCTTCTGAGATAAGTTATAGATAGGAATTAGCATTTAAAAAACCTTTGAAATTCACTGATGTCATGAGTGATGTAATATGTGACGTCATCAGCAGTGCATTGCGGGGGCGCGAGTTATAGTTAGCTGAACTAACTATAACAGGGGAATTTCTAGGGTTTTGTACGAGTGAAAGTCCAGCTAACTATAACGCCCCTGAAACCTATGGTTTTTTCAGTGAATTTCTGAGGTTTTTTAAATGCTAATTCCTAACTATAACGTGCCTGAAACCTATGGTTTTTTCTGTGAATTTCAAAGGTTTTTTAAATGCTAATTTCTAACTATGCCTACAGAGATAGGACATGTGAAGAAAGAAGAAAAAACGCACAGAAAGAAAAAAAAGCAATGCAGAAAGAAACAACAGAAGTCCTCAAAGGCGAAGAAAAGTGCAGGAAGAAGGATAACGTGCAGAAAGAACAAAAAGAAGAGCAGAAAGAAGCCTTGTTGCAAAATCATCCTGTACCCTCAACTTTTTCAGACGGATACTGGTGGTAACTGAGTCTGACTAACCAGTCCTAGAGCCAGTGCTATGTTAAAAGACACTTAGAATACAGTGAAAACACCTACATACACTAGGGAACATTATGCGTTGGGCTCCCCCTGTGATTAGCATGACCTCCTCTGTAAGCCCCTAGTATATAATAGGGCAGGGGGATTAAAACTACCTCTTAAAACAGGCCACAAGGCGTTTTTGCACACGTTAACTCAGGCCCCGTCCCCTCCCTTCACCACTGTGTAAACACGCCCTGTGTCTATTTTTACTTGGGAGATTAAGTTCATTTGAATCCTGAGGGTCCCTAGGGTCCAACTAGCCCACTAGGTACCTCCAGTAAGTGCCACAGAGCTGCGTTGCAGAGAGGTGTAAAAAGTGGCACGGCCTGGACCACCTCTCTGCAATGCAGCTCAGTGGCGCTTACTGGAAGCACTTGGTGGGCTAGTTAGCCCCCAGGGGCCCTCAGTATTGAAGGGAAATTATATCCCCAATTTAAAATGTGCCATAGTGCGTGTTTGCACACGTCACCTCAGGCCCCGTCCCCTCCCATCACCACTGTGTAAACGCGCCCTGTGGCTGTTCTAAGTTGAGAGATTAAGTCCCCTTGAATCCTAAGGGTCCCTAGGGTCAAACTAGACCACTAGGTACCTCCAGTAAGCACCACAGAGCTGAGTTGCAGAGATGTGTAAAAAGGGGCTTGGCCTCAGAACACCTGTCTGCAGCGCAGCTCCCTGGCGCATACTGGAGATGTCTGTTGGGCTAGTTGGCCCTCATGGACCCTCAGTATTGAAGAGGAATTAATTCCCCAACTTACAACTCACCAGGGGGCGCGTTTGCAGAGTGCTGCAAGAGGGGGCGTGGCCTCCGTCACGATGCCAGTCTTTTATTTATTTTAATTTTTTAAGAAGGGGGGCTGTGTGGTTCCCCTTCTTATTCTAATTTATTGGCCCTGATGACCCCATCCCCCAGGGCCTGTCTCCTAATTAAATTTTTTTGACCCCAATCCCCAGGGCCGGCCACTGTTTTTTATTATTTAAAAAAAAAATATATTTATAGACACACCTAGGACATGCTTGACAAACCGTACCTACCTATCACCATGACGATTTGCGTGATATTCATTAAAAGGCGACTATGCATACAATGAATCCACGTGGAATGTATTTACACCACTAGTGAAGCTCTGACATGTCTGATGCCCTACCGTGCCTAATCCCGGTAGACACCCTTGTCGTTTATTTATACAAACATGGGTAGCTATTGACGGGCACATTTAATACACATGCACACCAAGCCATTCAAAGGGGATTCGACAAAAATTTGACCAAAACTTTGCAAGAAACCCCCCTCACGGTTAATAAAACATACATCCACTGCCAGATGTGTAATACTTTTTATTTTACTCTCTGGAAAGGGGACGAACATCACTTGAGAGTCACAGCGCGCTCCTGGCAGAGCCCAATGCTGTGTTACACCCACCATTGCCTGCTGAGTGCCACACACCTCTGTGTTGTATTCCACCAGCTAGTGCATATGCTATGACACTCTCTAGCCCATGTGCACTGTAACACCACCCCGTGAATATGTCATGCCACACTTGTCTTCGCACGGGTTATATTGCCCCATCTAACGTGCCTTCCTCGATGCCTATGTTATAACACACAGTGCTATGCCATACATATTACAATCTGGGATCCATATCTTTGTCACAGTGCATATGCAACGTTACACTCCCCAGCACATATTTTATATTACAACTTTAGAGACTAGTTAGGTTACACAACACTGCCCTGTGCATATTACACTCCAAGGCGCATATCGCATAGCACGCGCTAGTGCCTGTGCTATCTCGCGCTCTCCAATGAATCTGTCATTGCGCACAATGTATTGCATATTATATTTCACGCCCGGTTCATCTTATATCACACTTTTTGGTGCATAGTTTATACCATACACTATATCTAGTTTTCATTTTCAATCGTGCTCGCAGGACTATGATCTATATAACACTGTGTTCACCTACCCTTTTCACAGGCATTACATTTTGCGATAGGGGGTGGAGGGTCAGGGGGTGTTTCTGCCAAGTGAGCCCGGAGTCACAGTCACAAACGTCCTCTTCTTCCTGAATAAAAGTGAGATTATGCTGCATACTTGTTCATATTTTAAGTAGTTCGCACAGACACACGTTTTAAAAACAATAAAGTTCCTAATACCCGCCTTCTCTGAACAGTTAGCTTGCTGCCCCATCCCCCTCCTCCCTATCCTCTGTTGTGTGAATCCATGGACTAGCCTCCTCCCTCCTGCCATGCATGGTCTGATGTGCTGCCACTGCCCTCAATTTAGTATGATGTACCAGTCCACTCCTCCTGCCCTCCATTGCCCAATTCTATGCACCATCATTGACCTCCTGCTTAAACTCTGTGCTTAGCTTGCTGCCCCTATTCTCCTTCCCCCTGCCCTCCGATGTCTTTGTGCATGCCCCTGCTCCATCCTTTTTGCCCACCATGTTCCATGGAACTGCCACTCCTATCTACTCTGAGTGTTCTGTTGAGCTGCCACTCCCCTCCCACCTGCCTAGCATTGTCAGATGACTGTAACCTGTCCCTGCCACCTCCACCCTGCCTGTCCACATGCCATGCCCCTATCCTCTTCCTCCTGTCCTACATGGTCCATTGTACTGCCACACCCTTCTGCCCTCCCTGGTCTGTTGTGCTGCAACTGCTCCTCCTGCCTGCCCCGTGCGGTCTGTTGTGAGGCCCCTTCCCCTGAACTTTCTTGTCTGTGCACAGGTCCTGACCCTCCCTTCTATCCTCCATCGTCCTTTGTGCATGCCCCTGCACCCTCCTTCTTGCCCATCATAGCCATTGTGCTGCCACTAACCCCCCCACTTGCCATGCATGGTCTTCTGTGCTGCCATGGCCCCTCCCACCTTCCCTGTGTGGTCAGTTAGCTGCCCCTGACCCCTCCCACCTTCCCTCCATGGTCTGTGTGTATTCCATCACAGTCTCACTGTTGCTCTTCATGGTGTGTCTTGCTTCTAGTGCCCATCCTGCCTGACCTCCATGGCTATCTTGCTGCTCCTGCCCTTCCCCCTTGCCCCCAGCCCTCTGTTTACATGTGCAGACCCCTACTCCCTCCCTCCTGGCTTGTCTGTTCCATTGTAATGCCCCTGATCCGTCCCTCCTGCCCTTTATGGTCTGTTATGCTGCAGCTTTCTCTCCTGACTGTCCATTATGGTCAGCTAGCTACCATTGCCTCTTGCCCCTCTGTTCTCTGTTGTCAATGTGCATGGTGCTGTCCCCTCCCTCTTGCTTTCTATGGATTGTTGTGCTGCACTCCCGTCCCGCATGCCCTGTGTGGTGTATTGTGCTGCTGCAAACCCTGATGCCTGCCCTGCAGGGTCAGTTTGGTGCACCTCTCCATGTCCCTCCTGTCCTCTGTTATCCAAGTCCATGTCCCTACCCCATTTCCTTCCATGATCCAATGTACCATACTTGCGAACATTTTGAACTTGGTAAGAGGGCGATTCTGAAAAAAAGCTGGGGTATTGATTTTCTCCTTTGAGTTACATTGAAAAAGAGGAGATTGTAGACAGGAGACAGATCAAATAAAGCCCATTTGAGCTTAAAAACATTGTACGTTTCCTGGCTGAATCGGGTCTGTTGGCATGTATGGTTGTACTACCATTGCCTCTTCCTTCTGCCCACAATGGTCTATTACATTGCCACAACCTCTCTTGCAAGTCCTGTATTGTTGGTTTGTTGCCCCTGCCCCCCTTTCCACTGCCCTCCATAGTCTGTTGTGCTGCCACGGCCCTTCCTGCCTGCTCAGTGTGGTTAAATTGTTGCCTTTGCACCCTCCTACCTGCCTTCAATTTTCAGAGTCTGTGCCCCTGGCCTCTGCCTCTCAACAGTATCCTAATGAACAACTAGATTGCTAACATTCTATATTTATTACAAAAGTGTGGAACGCCTGACGTCATCTTGATGCAATCAAAACTGTAATACCTAGAGCATTTCCTTTAGAAATTACATATATGAGAGGGTCTTATTGGCATCAAAATTATGGTTAGTGCTCTAAAAGACTAAAATAAGGACATATTTTCTGAGTTTTCAAATAGCGACAAAGCACTTTTAAATTATTTGTTATCTTTATGTTTTTTTATCCAGTTGACCACTTGATTAAATGTTGCACTTAGGGGAGAGGATGTGGTGTTACTTCCAGAACTGCAGACTTTGCAACTGGGGACCAGGTTGGAGTTTCTGCTTCAGCTCGACATTCTGTGATTCTGGTCAAATCACTTAGTCTCCCCATGTCTCCAACCAAAATGAATTTGTTCTTGTGTGATGTAACCAATGCTCATGTAAAGCACTCCAATACCTGACAAGTCTGCACTATATAACACTGCAAAAACACATAATAATAAGTGTTTTGCACACTTCTGTCAATGGGCTATATTTGGGCTACATCTGGGTGATTTTGGGCTACATTTGGGCTCTTTTGTCTCCGGTGGCCATTTTGGGAGATTTATTTGTTATGAAGTTTCCTAATTTCCTCATGTACTGCAGTCTCCTCAGTAGGAAATGCTTTCAGTTTTTTACTTTGATTCCATCATGAAGGTATTCAGATATGTCACACATTTGCCATAAATTCTGAATGTTAGCACTCTAGTTGCTCATTAGATCACTGTAGTAAAACTACTGTTCACCATGGAAGTCTGCTCCTGGTATTAAAAGTGCATGTTTCAGTCTGCATGTCAGAATATTTTAATGAAATAGAAGAGGATTTGAGAAGTCACTCAAAATGTGCCCTCATTTTCTTTCTTCAGCATTAATCATAATTTCTATGGCAAAATGAACCCCCTCATTGTGTTCCTTTTTGAATTAAATGTTTTAAGTGTTACCAGTTTATTCCAATCAAGATGGCTTCAGGTGTGCCATACTTTTGTCATAATGAAGACAGTAAGCGCTCTAGTTGTTTTTAAGAACACTCTGGGACATTCTGTCATTGGGCTATACTTGGGCTACATCTGGGTGATATTTGGGCTACATTTGGGCTCTTTTGTCTCTGGTGGCCATCTTGGGAGACTTATTTGTTATGAAGTTTCCTAATTTTCTCATTTACTGCAGTCTCCTCAGTAGGAAATAATTTCAGTTTTTTACTTTGATTCCATCAAGAAGGCATTCAGATGTGTCACACATTTGCCATAAATTCAGAATGTTAGCACTCTTTTTGCACATTAGATCACTGTAGTAAAGCTACTGCTCACCAGGGAAAACTGCTGCTGGTACTGAAAGTGCATGTTTCAGTCTGCATGTCAGAATTATTTAATGAAATAGAAGAGGATTTGAGAAGTCACTCAAAATGTGCCCTAATTTTTCTTTCTGCAGCACTAATCATACTTTGTATGGAAAAATGAACCCCCTCATTGTGTTCCTTTTTAAATTAAATGTTTTAAGAGTTACCACTTTAATCCAAGCAAGATGGCTTCAGGTGTGCCATACGTTTATCATAAGTAGGACTGTTAGCGCTCTAGTTGTTCTTTGGAACACTCTGGGAAGCTGCAGTAGAACACAAAGGAATCAACTGACAGTCTCTGCCCTTGTTGGATGTACATGTTTTACTGAGAATGTCAGACTTCATTCTCACATGACTGAGAAAGATAATGTGAATTTACAGAAAATATGCTCTCAGTTTAGCTTATAGATCACCTTCCAAACCTCTGTGGGAAAAGCATGAGAACATATTTTTCTCTCAATCATGATATCCCAGCAGAAGGCTTTTTCACATGGTGAAATCACCTTAGAACATACCACAGTTCCTAAAATGAGTATGGTACCATCAACAAATGATTTATAATGTAACTAAAATCTTAAAACCTTCTATTAACTGCAATGCTTTTTAATGAGGTGCTATCATGTATATTGGTCCCAAGATGGCTGCCAACACTTCTTGGATGAAGTGCTGACAGCCAATCAGATCTCAGGATGAGATGTGTGGTTAGGCTCCGCCCACATATATATATGATTTTACTTTTGATTTTCTCAGGAACTACTGAACAGATTGACACCAGACCTGCAAAAGGCACTTCCCTGACCTGAGGACTACCTCTCTGCCAAATTTCAAGTAATTCTGTTCAGCCGTTCGGGCTCTACCTTGGACTAAAGGTCCCTATGGAAAAATGCATGGGGAAAACATGTTTTGGGACCCCCTTTTTTCTCGGCCCCCGTTTGACAAATGCCCCCGAGACTTTCAGGGTAGGAGCGGAGCGGAGCGCCCCACCTATTTTGAAAATTTTGCGAGGATTCGTCAACCGGCGCCAAAGTTATTCCAAATAGAATGTTGCGGATTTCCTATGGAAACACGGTCCTAACTATAACTATCTACTGGCGACCGCCAGTAGATAATATATATATATATATATATATATATATATATATATATCCACAACTGCTCGCACAACTTACTCGCAAGCACGAGCCACACAAATCCAATTTGGTAACTTGTAGTTTATGTACAGAGCAAACAAGATGCGTTTCGAGCTATCCAGCTCTTGGTCACATGACCATAGGTTCAAAGTTCAGCATTTTTAAAGATATTTCATAGCAATAAACAAAAGACTTAGGATTTCACATCATCCCTTAATAACGTGAAAAATGTATAAAGCATTTCTATAAGTTCACGCACATAAAGTAAAACTCAATGAATTCTAATAATGTGGCGCATTGTGTGTGGAACAAACTATTAAAGAATATGTATTCATACCAATTGCACATTTATCAGTGTATGCAACTAGAAAGATGTCAATTGTTAACGTCCCTTATTCTACTTCTATCAAGACTTAAATCAGGGTGACAATGATCACATTATTTAATTGAATTTAAACTAATAAAGAGTAACGTACTCATTGTATATAATCTCAGTCATCTGTTGTTTCAATAAGGAACAAATCATTAAAGGTATAGTACCCAAACTGCTTACAGATTTCAATCATCTCAAACACTTGTAGTAAAGCATCACACTGCAAATAAGAAATGAAAATAAATGTCCATCCCTATATGTATCGCCATAGGTAGATCGAAAAAATATAGTCATAAATGTGTTGAAAAAGGGAATATAACCCAGGACCAAAAATGCAAAAAAGGAGAACGTGATTGTAATAACAAACACCTAAGACTCCGTGCTCGTATCTCTTAACAGTAGCGGTGATGGTCGTGGGCTTCACATGTCCAGTCTATGGGGAAAGAAAACAGGGACAAAGATTTATTAACAGTGATGGTACATACCTCATAATCTTACATCAATATTATATGTCTAGGGTTGTAAGCCAGGAAAACAAATCTACAACATTCTCTGGATTCAAGGTCATCGAAGATTAAGTTCGAATAAGGTGTACATCTCTCTATTAAACATTTTATATCTATCACATGCATCCTATCAACGTGAAAAGATACAGAAAATCACATATATTATGGGGATGAAGTCCATAAACAATATTGACACAACTAATACATTTAGAATACAAAAACACATGTAAAATGAAATCTAAACTTCTATGAAGAGGATTGGAGTTTCTAAAAGGTGTAAGCAGGAGGCTACATTTTACTCAATCATTCTATAGATGTACGTGCATCTCTTCATCATTGTTCATCCCAAACGGAACTACACTACCAGCCTGCAGAATGAATCTGGATTCTGTTCTGCGCAAAGCTTGGATTCTATCCCCCCCTCTGGGGTTTTTGGGGATGGTGTCAAGGGCAAAGAATTTTGCCTTCGTCCAGTCTCCATTATGTACATTTTGGAAGTGTCTAGCCGTGCTGTAACTGAATTCCTTATTGGTAATGGCACGCCAGTGCTCCAATATTCTTTTCTTGACTGGAAAGTTAGTTGAGCCTATGTACCACTTGCCACATGGGCAGGTGATAACATAGACTACAAAGTCTGTGTTGCACTGTATGTTTTTGCGGATATAACATTTCCTCTTGCTTCTCTCTAGGATGACCTCTTTGACATTTTCACTATGGCTACAAGCCTTACATTTACCGCAGCGATGAAATCCTCCCACTTTGTCTAACCATGTTAGTTTCAAATAACTCATGTGGCTCTTGACAACCATATCTTTAATGGATGGACCTTTTCTGTATGTTATGGCAGGGTATGGGCCTAGTTTTTCTTTAAGGACCCTGTCTTGTGTCAAGATGTCCCATCTCCTTTTGATTATTTGACTGAATAGATTAGATTGGGAGTTAAACGTCGTGATGAGTCTAATGGGTTGACTCGTCTCTGACTGTTTATTCTTGGGTGCTTTGTAGAGTGCCTCACTTCTTTTTATTTCATCTGCTCTTTTCTCACCCATTTTGAGCATTTTATAAGGGTACCCTCTGGCTCGAAATCTCTCTGACAACTCATTTTTGTTCTTTTCATAGGCTTCCTCTGTGCTACAGTTTCTCTTAGCCCGGAGGAACTCACCAAAGGGTATGCTCCACCTAAAATTGGGAGGATGGCAACTTGCTGAATGCAGCACTGAGTTACCGGCGGTACTCTTTCTGAAGAGATCTGTCTCAAGTTTGTTACCCTTCACAGTGAGTCTGATATCTAAGAAGTCTACAGTTTCTTAGCTGAGCTGCATCGAAAAACTTCAAATTCTGAGTATTTTCATTCAGTTCTCTCAGGAACATAAACAATTCTTGTTCTCCACCTTCCCATACAAAGAAAATATCGTCAATGAATCTGAGCCAGATAGCGACCTTATTGGTCCAATGTTCCATCGATTCACTCCAGAGCACCTGCTTCTCCCACCAGCCAACCAGGAGATTGGCGTAGCTAGGAGCGAAGCAGGTACCCATCGAAGTTCCTTGTACTTGTTTGTAAAGTACCCCATTGAATGTAAATACATTTTCCACAAGACACATCTCGATCATTTGCAGTAACATCCTAGTATGTGTTAACAGGTGTATACTCCTAGAACTAAGAAAGTGCTCACATGCTTTAGGTCCATCTCTGTGTCTGATGCTAGTATACAAGCTTTCCACATCTAGACACACAAGGCAAAAGTTTCTGTCCCAGTGTATATTTTCTATCTTTTGTAGAAAGTCTTTCGTATCCCTGATATACGATGTCAAGTCCTTTACATAGTCTGATAGAAAATGGTCCACATACATGGAAACATTCTCGAGCAGACTGTTTTTGGAAGAAACTATTGGTCTACCTGCAGTTGCATGGGTTCCTTGTGCACTTTGGGGAGGAGGTAAAAAGTCGGTATAGTAGGTGTCTCATTTTTCAGAAATTTCTGTTCATCCCAATTTAAAAGATTCACATCAGCCCACTCATTAAGGAGGTTAAAAAATCTATCCTGCAATTTACTGAGATACGACTTGTCTACCTTAGTGTAGCATATCACATTGTTGAGCTGTCTCATAGCTTCCTGGATATTGTTCTTTTTGTCCCACAGGACAATATTGCCACCCTTATCGGACGGCTTAATGACAATACTATCGTCGTTTTGCAGTCCCCTTATCGTCTCTCTTTGTGTTCTACGGAGATTAGAGTCAGTGACAGTTTTTTTTAGAGGATGTAAGATGTCATGATTGACCATTTCATGGAAGACGTCACTATTATCTTTAGGGGTCTGTGGTCTATATTTAGATTTACCTCTAAAAGGTGTAACAACGGGTCTGGCTAGATCTGGCCCTAGGGTTGACACTGTGTCAACGATGTTAGGGTCAAATATTGTTATTGTCTGTGTGTCATGACAATCATGCTCGTCATTCAGACTAGTGAGTGACTTTAAAATTCCAGTGTCAGTGTCAGTAATGCTCTGATCCGATATTTCTAGTGTTTGTGTATTATATACAGTCTGTTCATCATTCAGGCTGATGACTGTTCTTAAAATCTCAGTATCATCGATAGAGGGGGAAGGGGGGTATTGTTATTGCTACTGTATTTGGGTTATGTTCTCTGAGTTGGTGAATCTTGAACAATTTAAGTTTGCGTACAAAACAATACATATCAATGTGTGTTTGAGAATAATCAAAGGGAAAGTCTGGACAAAAAGTTAATCCTAGTTTAAGGACCTGTTCTTCTATTGGAGTTAAGAGTCTGTTAGAAAGGTTCATTACCATAAGTTCTTGTCCATCCAGTACTTTCCTCTCTGGTTCTGGCCCTTGGTTCCCATGCCAGTATTGTTGTTCTTTCTTCCACCGATATCGCCTTCTTTTGCTTGTGTTCATCCTCCCCTCCCTTGAAACCTTGTCCTTCCTCTTATTGAGTGTTTGTTTGCCTCCTGCATGAGGCGCAGTTCCTCGGAAAAAGACGTAATCTCTGGTGGGAAAGAGCTGGTACTATCTATGGATCCCACATCAGAGCTCAGACTTGTGCCAGATTCCCATCTTCCCTTATCCACGGCGCCCAATGCCTGGTCTTTGGTGAGGTTAGTGCGCAATTTATCAAACTTCTTAGCGAATGTCAGGATTCTCCCGGACCTATATATATATTCACTGAAAAAACCATAGGTTTTACAGACATTATAGTTAGCAATTAGCATTTAAAAAACCTTAGAAATTCACTGAAAAAACCATAGGTTTCAGGGACGTTATAGTTAGTTGGACATTTGACTCATATAAAACCAGAGAAATTCGCCAGTTATAGTTAGTTGAGCTAACTATAACTCGCGCGCCCGCAATGCACTGCTGGTGACGTCACATATTACATCACTCATGACATGGTCAGTGACATCACTGATGACATCACTCATGACATCTCAAATGACATCACTGATGACATCACTGATACCAACCTCGATCAGCACGCGAATCCTATCCACCACATATAAATGATGCGCATTTCGTATCCGACAGGTTTGTGACACCACGTCTCGCGTATCAACATGTACGTATGAGGTCGCGCCAGCTGCTACTTTAGTATGCGACGGGTACGCACTACCAAGCCATGCGTTACATCTTGTACGTATGGGGTCGTGCCCGCTGCGCGTTGCGAATGCGACGAGTGCACGCTGCCACACCCTGTGTTACATTATAAACGTATGGTGTTGCGCCGCGTATGCCATTCCCTCATTTTTTTTTGTCTCAAAACTATATCTAAATAACTTTAAAGTGTATATGAGAGCAAGCGATAATTTAACATATTTCAAACATTTATATATTTCTAACTGTAATAAACTTATGTTTTACCAATTAGATTTTCTCAAAATCACGTTGGGTGTTGTCTCCTTGCGCACCAGGTGCGCGATTGCCATGTGACCCCTAAAAAAGCACTTCATTAGTTCATAACATTTCCCATTGTAACAGTTGGAAAACGCCAACCATTTTAGTCAATCTCTGTACTGCATTTGATGAGTCACACCTCTTCTGCTTAGAGAGCTTTTTTCTAAATGTTTTGCAATGTACACATATTTTACACTACAAACAACATGCAACCATCATCTTCATCATTATTCATGGTCTGTAAAGTAGCCTTCCACCTGTGATAGCCATACACCTACAAGTTACATAACCAAAGTTTTCCCCACTACCAGAGGTAACATAGTTACATACACTGCCCACAGCACAATGTAATATCATACGGCCCAGGGGCACTATCATGCATAGATAATGAACACACAGACACAGATAGATAGTGGAAGTGGGTATGAGCACATGCGCTCGACACCTTTTTATTACCAGGATCACATATCCAGTAACGTCTGTGGTGGATGCGTGTGGAGTCAGTGTAAACCATTCCTCAAGCAATAGTTGCTGCTATCATCTACTACAACAGTAATCATTGGATCACACACAGACATTCAATAATAAAAGAATCAATAGTTTGTACTACAGTAAGGTAGGGACAGTAGAGGTGAAGTAATGCAAAACCAATTCTATCGTAAAAGAAACACAACTTATGGTATACTGAGACACAATTAATACATCAGAAATAATACATAAAAAGATTTTATCATAAAGGGTCCATCAGTTTTAGTGTACTCAGAAAGCCACATCAAAATCATTCAGCATGTCAACAACCAGCAATGGTGTGTGCTGTAGACGGGCAGGCCGTACTTGGAGTAATATCTGTTGCCATCAACAGAACATCATCAGCAATAGCAACTCAATTTAAATTGTGAACACTGTTGTCTACAGTGTAGGCCAGAGAGAGCGGTCAGCAAGGGCCCACAGCTACGTAAGGTGGAATTCAGCTACACAGTTTGTCGTACGCGAAGCAACAAAAGCGTGTCTGGAGCCTGTAATAATACGTATTCATGGTGTAGACAGAGCACACTGGAGCAATGTCTTTTCCTACAGAACTGCGTCATTTACAAGACCAACTCGATCCGAATTGTGCACACTGCTATCTGCAGTGTTAATTGTAAACAGTACTCACACAGACATTCATGAATACTTTCTCTCACTTCCTCTTAACAAAAGACAATAACATAAATTGCAGAAAAATATGCAATAAATAAAACAAAGCAATTCAATTCAAAAAACTTTATTGCGACAATTAAGTCATAAAAGTATCAACATCATCGTCTTGCATAAATACAATAGGAACAAACCATAGTATTCAATAAAATTTGTGCTTATATGCCTAGGAAAATAATATACTCTACATTTTATAAACATGATAATATTGCCTATACATCTATACATCCAGAGAGAAAAAAAATAAAAAATGGAAACATTTCAATCTTCTCAATATTAGTTAATCCTCCTCTTGTAAAAGCAATCTAGACCACAAAAGGTCCTTAACTGGGTGTATATTATTTATTAATCTGTACCTAGTCAAATAAATTAGAGGGCCTGTTCGATGGACTCTTTGTTATTAATCTGTCTAGATCGTATTATCCAGGCCCACTTTAAGTATTTCGCCATTGCTATAGCAATTTTCGGGTCTGAGCACAGAATTCTTAGAACCTCCTCGTGCCTTCGGGATCCTATTTGCCGACAGACGGGTAGTACCCATTTTTTCCGCGGCTGGACATACAGGGGACAAAAAAACACAAAATGGTTCAAAGTTTCAGTCATGTCCCTACACTTTGGGCACTTATCCTGGGATCCTTTGCCCCACTTGGATGTAAATATACGGATTGGAAGAGTACCTATACTAAACTGAAAGTAGAGCTTACGATCGCATGGTACTTCGATCAATCCCCAGTACAATTCCTGTCTGGGGAAGACCTTAAAATCTAAGAATCTAGCCGTGAGATGAGATGTACTCCCCTTCACATATGATTCCAACCCGATCATTTCCCAATATTTTACCTTTACAATTTCTTTTGAGGGAAAGACCGCGTTTAAGGGGTCATCCCACAGATTTCTCCAACCCAGTTTATATAGTAACATTTTTAAAGATCTCAACCAATCAATTTTTAAGAAGGGATCTTTTTCCATGATTTCCTTTAAGCCCAAGGCATAATGCTTAAGCTCCTCTGTTGTCCATATCCTGCGCCAATACAGCAAAGGACGCAAGTTGGCTGTGTCTGATAGGGTTTTCAGACCAAGGTCCCAGAAGAGGGGCAGTAAAGGAGTACTTTGTGGCACTCCAACAATTTTCCGGATAAACTCGCTCTCCACAACATTCAAACGTTTTGTGTTATTACCATGCCCCCATAGCTCAGACCCATATAGAGACGAGCTACGGATCTTCATTGTATAAATCTCTAGAAGTGGGCCAATTGGTTGTGTCTGCGAGCTTTTAAATCTTTTTAAAAGAAAGCCTGTCTGCTGTTGGAACTTCAGTATTGATAAGTCCATTTGGCTTTTCCAACTCATATTCTTTTGCAGCGTAACTCCCAAATAAGTGAAAGCCTCAACCTGTTCCAGAGGAGAGCCATTCATAAGAATTACTCCTTTAAAAGGTTTATGTGACCTGCATAGTTTAGGGCCATTAAGGACCATAAACTTGGTTTTGGCAACATTTATTTCCAGGCCTCGCAGCAAGCAAAACTCTTCAAAGCGCTGGAGAGTGAGCTGCAGGCCACTCGGGGTTTTGGAGATCAGCAGTGTATCATCCGCGAACATGAGGACTGGAACACGAGAACCAGCCATGGCCGGTGCATCAGAGGGGGCCCGGGACAGGAACTCGGCCACCCCATTCACGAAGAGGGAAAACAGGGTCGGTGCCAAGACACAACCCTGCCGAACTCCTCGCTCAACGGGGAATGGCTTCGTAACCTCGCCCTGCCGACCCCACCGGACCCTCGCAAAATTGTCCTCATGCAAGCGGACTACTAGTGTCACCAACTCCGGTGCCATACCCAACTCCTCCAGTACTCGCCACAGCTTATCACGGGGCACTAGATCGAAGGCTGCCCGCAGATCAACGAACACTGCGTACAAAACCCCCCCCTCAAGGACCACTGTCCTCCAATATAGGACCATAAATCTTAAGACCTGATCTATGGTACTGGTCTTAGGGCGGAACCCAGCCTGGAGAGGGCTCAGGATGTTGCTAGCCTCCATCCAGGTCTGGATTTTGCCCAAGACCAGACGTCCCATAATTTTTTGCATAGCGTCAATCAGACTAATGGGCCTATAGTTGCTAGCCAACGATTTGTCCCCTTTTTTATATATTTATATATTGGGACAATTTCAGCACCTTTCCAGGAAGGAGGGATGGCCATTCCCTGAGCTATGGCATTAGCTATAAAGGTAATGTATAGACACCATCTTTGCCTATCGTGCAAAAATACATCTGCAGGGATGCAGTCCATTCCTGGTGCACGTCCTTGTGCTATCGTATCCATGGCCCTATCAACCTCCTCAGGGCTAAAAACAGAGTTGTTGAAAAACACCATTCCCTGAGAGGTCATACTTGCTTCCTCAGTGCCCTTTGCATATTGCGACTTGAAAAATTCTACCCAGGAGTACTGGGGGACATGGTTGTGAGGGCTATCAGTAATCTCACCCCTCTTCCATTTAAATATGTCCCAAAACTTTTTCTGATTTTTATTGATACATGCTGCCTTGAGCTCTTGCCACTCGCTCTCTTCCCACTCTTTTTTTGCTTTCCATTGGGTTCTTCTGTAAATACTACGTGCTAGTTTGATCTTACTTGGGTCTTTTGTTTTAAGGGAAACGCCCAATTCTCTACGAGCTTGTTTGCAGGGGGCATTAAACCATTCCTCCTGCTTACTTCTATAAACCTGATTCACTGAGAAAGGTCTACAAAAATAAGATTTAAGTTTAACAAATACGTTTTCGTGTGCTTTCTCAGTTATAGCTAAAAGTTGGCTTGGAGTACCACCAACCATCATTGCAGTTAACGCTTCTTCAACATCAGACTCAATACTATCTAATAGATCTGGATGCTCTGCTACTTTATGCCACTTAAGGTGGCGCTCATCATTTGTTAAGGTGGCTACCGGTCCTGTCACATCGGGAGGACAAATTATTCTATCTCCCAAACCCAAATTAAAAACAGCAACCAATGGGTTGTGATCACTTTCAATTCGAGGCTTGACCACCATATCCACTAGGGTGTGCCACAACCTCAAATGAACTAAGAGGTAATCAATGTTACTTGCCCTGATACCATTATCATATGTTTTGCTACTCTTCCTGTCGGATACAGTTCTGCCATTGGTTGCCCTTAATTGATTGCCCAGGCAAAACCCTTTAAAAAACAAAGCTGCCTCTGTCCACTTACTAACGGGCTTTGTCTCAAGCTGAGGAACACCCCATCTAAGGTCCTCCTCCTCTGTTAATAGCAAATCCTGCGGGCCTAGTGGCTCAAAGGTCATATTAAAATCTCCCGCTATCAGTGGAATTACGTCAACTGCTCTAGCTTCAACAAGAGTATCTAATGCTAGTGCCACATGTGGTTTTTTTCTGCCAGGTAAACCCCTAATGTACACATTGTATATATCAATTTTGAGATTTGGCGGGAGGTTCAACCTAACTCCCATAATGTCGTTATTCGAAATTGGGATAGGTTGGATGTTGCATTGTAAGCTCTGTTTGATCCAAATAGTTAAACCTCCCACTGGCCGGCCTTTACTCCTTTTCTCTGCTGGAACATAAAAGTTCAAATAGCCCAGCATGAACACAGGCTCTATTGACCATGTCTCTTGGAAGAGGCAAATATCGTGCTCACTAATGAAGTCTGACCAGAGAGATGATGATATTTTGGACCCCAAACCCACCACATTCCAGGATAATAGCACCATATGTCCTGCAACATTGTTTGTCCCTTCAACAGTCTCAATGTTTGGTGTTGGGGGAGTAACAACACCATGAATATAAGGAAGGCTGGCCTCTTTACCCAACATTCCTCTTTGAGGCACTGCTTGTAAACCCCATTCCCCCAACTCAGCAGTATTATCTGGAAAACTAAATCCATCACCATTACTATCCATTAGGGTCCGCTCTCCTTGCCTTATGTCCTCCTCTAACCCTGGGCCTGGGTATGTCTTTTCATGGTTATCTTGACCACGTCTGCCATTTTGTCAATCGCAGTCCGCCAGCCCTGATAGGACATCGAATCTATTAATGGACCTTATATCCTTGAAAGTGCACCCATTTGATACAAATCCCCCTCGTGCTAACCCGCCCTGGGGGAAAGATGTGGGAGCATAAAAATAGGACAATGGCATGGTATTTATTTGGGATGGGGGTCCATCCTGGGGCCAAGAACAGACATAATCCACACAGTGTCTGTCCCTAAAATTAATTATCATACAGTCCCCCTTTGTAGACTTTGGTCTCCTACCAACCCAATTTACTCTTCTGGCGAACAGAATTTCGGCGCACATATGGGCCGGCAGTGGGCGTTTATTATTAAGCCAAAATGTGCATTTATTCTTTAAATCCGTGTATGATTCCCTTGTTCCGTTCGCCAGAGGTGGAACCCCTGTCAAAACCACCACATAGGGGGCTGCTTCGGGAGGGAGATGCATACCAATTAAACCTGTCGAGGACTGCAGTAAAGGTAGTGCAGGTGTAGGCTGCTTATCAACTCTTCCATCCCGAGAGCAAGATGGCACTTCGCGTGGTGGGGGATTGTCAGCAGATAAGAGACTGTCTGCGACTACAATAGGATGAGTCTCTTGGGGAGTGGATAAATCATTATTTACGATGCCACTTACAGGATTGGTATCAGGAGATTTAGACCTAAGGTCTGTACCTACCACACTAGGACAGCCCTTTCGGGGGCCATGACCCTGTCTGCCTCCCCCTGGATTTGCCATGGCAAGTGAAAGTTCCATACATACAAGCCTGCTCTCTATGGAACCCAACCTTTCATAAATGGGTTCACATAGAGTCTTTAGAGTACTTTCCAGTTTATCCCAGAACACTGAGTCTGTATCTTCCATAGACTTATTCCCCAAAAGCAGTGATGGAATTACCCTCGTTTCAGCAAATATGGGTTTTGAGCAAGGTGCAATGTCCTTTTTTGCAGCAGAAACAAGGTCTGGCTTGACATTTTTCCCAACGACTGTCCGTTGGTTGCCCCTTCGTTTTTTAGTCAAACCTGGAGCTAATTGATATTGTGCAGAACCCGCTTATGTGTTGCTTGCCGAGCGGGTCTTAATGCTTGACAACGGCTTCTGGATTGGTACCGTTTCACTAACATTCAATATATCAACGGTTTCACTTAGGCTTTCAATCAGTACTGGAGGGCTTATCCTTATATCTTCATCGTGCGTCTCTGCCAGAGAAGGTGTTGGACACAGTAGATCCGAAGGTACAGACGATCGATGCGATGGTGACCTAGCATTAACCATGCTCCCCAGGGAGGACCTCTTGTCGCAAAAGGTGTCTAATGAGAGCCTTTTTTCTGTTAGTTCTATATCTTTGGCGAGTGCTGATTGCACCCGCACTAAAAAATTATCTAAGGTCCCCATTAGAGCTCGCAGTCCCTTGTTGCCTCACTCCTTCTGCAGCAGTCGCTAGGGATTTTACCAGTATCCCCAATGGCAGCACTCCGTGGTTGTTAAAATCGGCAGTTTTAAAAGGACATTCTGTAAGCTCCTTCCACGAACGGCTCCCGCGAAGCGGGGGCCGTGAGCAGTCTTGTAGCGTGAGGGCAGGAGGGCGGGATTACGGGAAGAGGACACAGCTGTTTCTAATCACGGGGCTGCTGGTCCTCGCAGTCCCTTGTTGCCTCACTCCTTCTGCAGCAGTCGCTAGGGATTTTACCAGTATCCCCAATGGCAGCACTCCGTGGTTGTTAAAATCGGCAGTTTTAAAAGGACATTCTGTAAGCTCCTTCCACGAACGGCACCCAATTCAAACAACATTTCTGCTGTCTACAGTGTAGACTATTCAGTGGCCCTTTGCACTTGCAAATTAAATTTGGTCATTGTACTAAACCTCTAAGTCATTTAAAAAAATGTCTTCAAAGAAGTATGCTAAAAACATAATATGTATATTCCAATAGACGTTATAGTTACTTGACTACTGGATTCTATAATTAAACAATCAGCACTCGAGCTGAATTGTGAACACTTCTGTCTGCATTGTAGGCCAGACTCACTATTCATTAACACCTGACAGCCATGTACCGTTCAATTCAAAAGCATGGACTTGCTTGCAGCAGATCAGAAGGGGTACACAGAAATAATATCTAACTTCAACTTCTGACATCCTCAATCATACAATCAAGACCCCATTTCACTGTTCGGACCTGCTGTACCACAGTGTACTCCACCGATTAGTGTCAACCAAGCACAATAATAATGTGCAACATTTAGCTACGGAAACACCGAGTCTGATGCACCTCAACGGAGGGAGTTCTTTGAAAACCAAGCAACAAGTAATATCGCACTGTGGAATCAAGACACCGTTCCACTGTTAGAACCTACAGTTGCTTGCACTTGGTCGAAGGGAGTACCTTCATCTCCACTCTCAGATGAAGTTCTAACATCCTCCATTGTCAGATCAAGGCACTGTTCCACTGTTGGGACCTAGAGTTTGATGCACCTCATCAGAGGGGGTATCACAAATCATCACAAACTGTAACTTCTGACATCCTCAATCATAGAATCAAGACCCCGTTCCACTGTTCGGACCTGCTGTACCATGGTGTACTCCACCAACTACAGTCAACCAAGGCCATTAAACATGTGCAGCAGTTAACTACGGAAGCACAAAGTCTGATGCACCTCAACAGAAGGACCTCTGAAAATTCACCTGCACATTATATCGGACATCATCCATTGTGGAATCAAGACACCGTTCCACGGTTGGGACCTAGAGTTGGTTGCACCTGGTCAAAAGGAGTACCTTCATCTCCACTCTCAGATGCAGTTCTAACACCATCCATTGTGGGATCAAAAGACCGTTCCACTGTTGGAACCTACAGTTCGTTGCACCTGATCAGAGGGGGTACACAAAAATCATCACACACTTTAACTTTTCACATCCTTAAACACAGAATCAAGACCCCTGGGACCTAGAGTTAGTTGAACCTGCTCGAAGGGAGTACCTTCATCTCCACTCTCTGATACTGTTGTAACATCGACCATTGTGGGATCAAGACGCCATTCCACTGTTGGGACCTAGAGTTGATTGCACCTGGTCAGACGGGGTACACAGAAATTATCACAGACTTTAACTTCTGACATCCTCAATCATAGATTCAAGACCCCGTTTCACTGTTCGGACCTGCTGTACCGCATTGCAATTTCAACTTCATGCATAGCAATGGCTACTTTATTTTCTTGTATTGCCCGTCCAAGAAGATCGTGGCTACATGGACCACTACTTTCACTATCTTGAGAACTTTCATTACTAATTTCAGCTGTAATAGTTTTTTTCTGTTCAACTTCATCATTCAACATTTTTAAATATATAGCAAAAATTGTACATACAACACTAGTTTTACATGTATTACAAGAATCTTAGTAACAGTCAAAGTCTCCAAATAAATCACTTTCACTACACCATGAATTAAACAGTTGCAGAAGTGCTAAATAGTAAAATTCTCCCTTATCTAAACTTTCACAACTAACTTTCTTGTGGTTTATGAGATTACTCTTTGCATGTTTTACTAAACAACCATGACATCCAACTACTGCATATGTTCCTTCTTTTACATTCTCTTTAACATTTCAAGCTGTAATGTTGAAGTACTTCAGACAGACATAGCTGTTCCAAATGTTGACTCCTTTTCGGTTAGTACGTGTCCAACATATTAGTTTTAAGATTGTCTGTACTGTCTGCTTCATTTACTGCTAATTCTTCAATTTCTTCAAATCATTTCAAGACTCCATTTCGTTTGCAGGCAAGACCTAAACTTACCCAAATGATTCCTCGTGACTTTGAATTTAAACTTGAAGAGCACAATCAGTCTGAACATCCATACAATCCAATTTCTCGGTGGGAAAGCATTTTCAAAGTAAAGCTGTACAATTCTTTACTAAGGCTTTTCTCTTGTGTAATTTCTTCCCACAGTTCTTTCATCTCTATTTTTTCTGATTTTGTTATGTACGATTTAACGTAACATGCAACAGCAATTGAGATATCTGCAACATACTGAATGTCCATGTTCGCATTCCACATTTTTAAAATGACTGGATTGTAATCATTGATATACTTTGACACTTCTCTTCTTTTTTAACTTGTAGTTATTCTTTTGAAATTTCCGAGTTATTGTGTGCCTTACAGAAGAAAAAAAATAATTTACTCTTCCTTTACAAATGACTGGACAGGAGAAACCAAACCGACATCTGGTGTAAAATTTTCCTTTTGGAAACGTAAAACTTGCGATCTTAAGCTTCTATCTCCTTCTTCTCTTGGTATCTCACATGCCACATACTTTTCAATGAAAGACAATACTGCTTCATCAGATTCATTTTCAAATTTAGGTTCATCCTTGATCCATAGCAGCATATGTATATGAGGTGCACCTCTTGCTTGATACTCCTTTCTCCAAAAGAAATCGGTAACCTCTCCAAGAGCTGTATTCTTTTTATTGCAGATAAAAGACATTATAGGTTGAAACCTAGCATTACAATATTTGCATACATATACAGGATCCAATGAACACAGTTCACCACCACAAGTCTTTATTTCAACATTTTTTATATTGGAATTCGCTTCTCTTAGAAAGTCAAGCAAATCTTCCCATGCATACTCTGAGACAAACCATGTTCTTGTACCTACGCTCCATAACATACACTTGAGTTCTTCATGACGACAATACCAGTACTCATTTGTTCCACGTTGACATGCCATCAAATTGATTAAGTGTGATTCTAAATTTTCATCTCTTTCTTGAAGTATCTCCACAAATTCTTTCGCAGAAAGAACTTATTGATGAACTTTAGTTTTAAGTATGTGGTTCACTGCATACGACAAAGAAGACAGATCACTTTCAAACAAAAAGGTGAAATATGTATAAAGTGCACTGTCGAAATCTAGGATCTTCAGAATATAATCTGAAATTTCAAGTGGTCAAATAGAGAAAGTGGACAAGTCAAGGACTGAAGATATTTATGAACATTACACAATATGTCCTTTGCATTCAAAAGAAGTAATAGGAAACAGCATTGAGTTATTTGAAATGAAAAAAGCACAGGGAACTCCAATAAGTGTATGGTAGAAAACCTTAAAAGGTCATTATTTTCCACAGCTGTTTTCTACAGGAGAAGGTGGACGGTATAATGATCCACCTGTACCGATTGCAGCTTCAGAATATCGATCAACAAGATTACTCTTCTAAACTTATTACCTGTTCACCCACATTTACAGTTTTGTAATAAACATTGTTCTCTATAAGATATAAGGTAGCCTTTTCAACTTTATTAACACCCACAAAATCTTTCCATATTTTCCGACTTTTTGTTACTACAATATTTACTAGAATGACTACTGCCTAATTTTCCTATTTCACTCCAGAAATAGTTTCAATATTTTTCTTAAAATCCAAAGGTAAGTTCACCACTCTTCCTTCAAACCTCTTTGCAAGTCTGTTGGTGACAGTCTACATGTTTTAGGCTCCATCCGAATTATAGTTTGAAAATAATTAACACATTGAATTATAACAGACTCATATGTATTCAATTCTGCCAGTTCCTCCGGAATAGCTACTAATTCTAAGTTATTATGTACTGCTCTAAAAGACATTTTGTTCTCTTCTAATTTGTTATTACAATATTTACATATATGTTGATCGCTACCTAACTCAAATTGACCTTCCACCAACAAGTAAATTGTAAATTCTACCCACTAACCATTGTTCTCCTTTTCACTTTTTAAATACAAATCAACATTCCTACTTTGACTTTTATAATCAGTACGTCGACAAAAAACACAAACATAGTCTCGTATTTCACACCAAACTACATTAAACTTTCCAATTACTTCTTCAAACTGATCAGTGCTAATCACTATCCCATCTCCTCCAACATCTCTAATTGTCAAACTTTCACGTTCTATGAACTGCTTCTCTGAACCAAAATATCGCATTTCAATATCATCACACTTTTTTTGAACAACTAATAAAGAAGCATATAAAAGACTTGTACTCAGTTCATTTAAAAATAATGCAGAACTTTTTACATAGTAAACTTTCCTCACAAACTTCCGCATTTCGGAATAACATACTGTTAACATCCTCAACTGAAAAAAATACTTTTACAAACTTTTCTTCAAAGACAAGCCAGAGAATGCCCATACTTCTCAGTATATTTTCTTACATGACATAGATCTAGTCCTTGTAACAACTTAACGTTCTGTTTAATACTTTCTCTTCAAAATCACAATGAATAACTTCTGTTTTAAATTGAAAGCACTATCAATTATACTTTCAATACTCTGTTTCTCTTTGAATTCAAAAACATTCCTTTTATATTTGAAGCATTCTTTCATTGAATTCTGAATCACTCTAGATCGAAAAAGTCTCTGACGATTTTCATGAAACTCCTTTTGTCTCCAAGTAACAGATACTATTTCTTTATCATCTTTCCTTTTCCTGATATTTGAAATTGAACTCTGCTTCACCTTACTTGAAAAATTCCTATTTTTCCTCTTGTGTGATCCTTTTTTCATCTTGTACTTATAGTAGAACAAAGTTTTTCTGTACTACTCCCAATTTTTCCAAATACAAGCTTTTGCCTTTTGCACAAATATATATTTTTCTTCTCTCTTTTTTTTTTTTACTTCTTGGCATTTCCAAATTTTAATCCAAACGAAATAATTTTCTGGAAAAAAAAATAGATTCAATTATTTTTCACATTTGTTCACCGTTTTAAATTATAACATACAATTGCAAAACTTCCACTAACAACTTCCACCCCCAGAGCTGCAACGTGATTGAACACGACAGAGCAGCACTAACATGACAAGTTGTGCCATAGAACATACAGCAAGTATTTATTTAATTATTTACAAACACCTTTACAATTTATATGTAACTGCCCTACCTCACACTTTTCACCTCTCCGCCGCACCCCACCACCCCACACCACTCTCTCTGCAACCCACCACAGACAACTTTATAGATAGTATTTTTAAAATGTTTGAATCTATGTACTTAGGATGATATTATCAACCAAAAAGCACACACAAAAATTACCATTATTAGGCTACAATTTTATCTACAACTTTCCAAACATAACAATGCCCCCCCCCCCCGATTTTAAGTGCGAGGGGGGAGGGGTGTCTGTGGGTGTCTGAGCAACAGCACTTTATTTTAGGTGGCCTCGAAACAGGTCTTTATGGGGGTCTACTTTCAGGCCTCGCAAACCTCATCCCTTTTTGTTTTCTTTATTGCACTACAGTGAGACTGTGAGAGCATGCACATTACTCACTACATAGAAGTGCAGACATCATGCCAAGTGACTCGCTTTGTAGGAGAAGGGAAATCCTTTAAAAAGACACTTTTTCTCTCAGAATTTCCTTTCTCTTTTTGCAACGCAGGAGCAACATCATCGTTGGGTAATTAGCAAACACACCACTAGGCGCGCATCGCCCATTGCCCCGGACTCTCTCAAACAGCTTCCTGAGCACACACACACAGCCACACCCGAGTACTTCACAGGTTTTAAAAAGATCATTTTTTGGTAAAGAAGACTCTGTTCTTTTTACAGCCCCTACATCCCCACTCTGCCTATTGCTGAAAAAATTAGGCTCCCCCGAAATTTCGCTCTGGTTGCGCCTTTTGAAACAACCACAAGCAAGCAACTCCAGCACGTACCTGCTCTGACCTTACACATTCTCTTGTTTTAGGGCTACGAAAACACACGCTTTGCCTGCCTCACTTAGTTCTCACCCCCCTCTTTAATATGAACATAAAAGCTTTCCACTTACTTTTATATTCCTATACTGTACTTCACATGGAAATATAGAAATCAAGGTTCTCACCACCCCAAATTACCTCTCTGGTATACTTTCTCAAATGTAAGAAATACAGGTATTCAGTATCTGTCAGTCACGGACACTTTTAAACAGTGTACCTATATAACACTCGACAAAACGTTATGTTTCTAAATTAACGTCTTATACTTAAAAGCTCCTTTACATTTCTTTCGCTATATGTACCTTTCTTTAAAACACCACCAGAGAAGGATGGGGAAGTATGCTTCACAAAGAGCAAGTCAAAGCTTTGTTATTCTTTATAAAATAATCTGCCTGTCAATGCTTTTCGTAAGCCTTTTTGACCCCTTAACCCCTTCGCTGCGGCGCGAATTCTGCCGCAGCGCTGGGGGGGTTTGGGGTGAGCGCGGCGCCGCCATGCACATGACGGAACCACGCTGTCATGAGTCACGGGCGAGCTGTGCTCATGACGGCGTGGTTCCGTCATGACTCCAACCACTTGCGCTGATGGCCTGCACAGGTGGGGAAACAGCACCGCGTGGGCGGAGCGGCCGCCAACAGCCGCAGCATGACGGAACCACTCGGTCATGAGCACACGGCGCCCGTGGCTCATGACGGAGTGGTTCCATCAGGAGCATGCAAGGGGTTAACAGGCTGGATCGAGGAGTATAATACGTCCTATTTAGGATCGGGGCGGATGATGCCCGAAAATAAGAACGTATAGTTGACTAAAAGGCGAGTGGATGCATGGCCAGATGCATCAATGCATATATACAAAGATGGATGTATCAATGTATGAATGGAAGGATACATGAATACAGGGACCAGTACTTACGATAGACTGGTGGACTGATAGATGCTTAGGATTGGTTATGGGACAGATGTATCTATGGATATATAGGCGTATGGCTGCATGAATGACACAGTGCTTACAATAGGCGAGTGCACTCATAGATGCTTAAGATAAGTGCAGGAACAGATGTATGTATGTATATAAGTAGGAATGTATGCATCAATTAAAAGATGGTTGGATGGCGCAGTGCTTAAGATCGATGAATGCTGGGCTTTAATTGGGCCGGGTCTGAGGACCAGCACTTATTTTCAATGAGCCTCCAAAAGGGTCTCTATCAGGCTCTATTTTCAGCCCTCACAAACATAGTAAATTTTATTTTCGGCCCTCGTAAACATAGTCAATTTTTTTAATTGTTTTATATTGCACTGCAGTGAGAGCATGCATATCGATGTACGCATGCTTGTTTTGCTCACTACTGAGAACTGGAGACATCACGCTACATTACCCATGTTGTAGAAGGAAGGGAAATCCTTTAAAGAATGTTTTTTTCCAAACGTAGGATAATTGGAGAGGGTTTTCTAAAGCACACAATGATACTTATCTTGATTTAGACCACAGCCCAACTTGCATAGCCCACACCCCTTTAAGAGCTTTGCCCCCCCTTGTAGAGCACCCCACTTTCTGAAACGCTCATAAGCAAAGCATATTAAATCATGCAAATTTGCAAGTAAAGCATATACCATGCCATAGGGCACTTTATAAGTGCTCCCAGTGGTACTACATCACCTTTATTAGCTTGACATCTGCACGTTACTATATTCTGGGGTCGATTCCGATCCTGTTTTTCTTTTTCCCGTACGACTCGTATCCGTATTTTTTTTACGTACGAATCATACAAGTCCCGTACAAACGGCGAAGTACGATTCGTACGTGAAAAATACATACAAATCGCCTCGGGAAAAGTCTACGAGACGTCCCCGGACAGTTTTACATACAAATCGTAAAACTGAAGTCCGAGCGCGCAAGTACGATCCGTACCGCCCGTCTGAAAACACAAGCGCATGGAAAATGCTCCGTACGGAGCGAACTTTGTACGAGCCCTACCCCGAGTACACTTGTGCCCGGGGTACGAGTTGTACGGCCCCCCCCAGCCTCCCACCCCTCCCACGTACGTCCGCACCGTACCCCCCACCGCGGTATGTATGGCGCATACCCCCCACCCCCCGTATGTACGGTGCGTACCCCCACCCACGTATGTCCGCACTGTACCCGAGGCGTACCCCAATCCTTGCGTATGTACGGACAGTACATACATGAGGATTGGGGTACGCCTGGGGTACGGTGCGTACATACGTGGGTGGGGGGTACGCCTGAGGTACGGTGCGGATATACGCGGTTGGGGGGTACACCTTGGGTACGGTGCGGACATACGCGGGTGGGGGTACGCCTGGGGTACGGTGCGTACATACGTGGGTGGGGGTACACGCTGTACATATGCGGGTGGGGGGTACGGGCCGTACATATGCAATGTTGGGGTACGCACCGTACATGATGACACATACGATGTGGGTGATGGCATGTACGTCGCGTAGCGGGCCCCCTTTTCCTCCTGCATCGCAGTGTACTTAGCTTTTCCGGTGCTTTTTGGCTCCTGTAAAAATATAGCCGTGCAGAGTGCTGTAGGTACGAATCGTACTTGCTGGTCCGAAAAACGCTGCCTGACTCCGTGCGAACGTCGCGTACGCGCTGTCCAGGATTGGAATTGTATATATTTTTTAGCCATACGGTGTTTTTTATGATTCGTACGGAAATGGTATTTCTGTACGAATCGTACTTGCTGGTTTGTATGGTGGAATTCCCGGGTACGAGTCGTACGGAGAAAACGCTCCGTACGACCATTTGTACCTGGGTTTTTCAGGATCCGAATCGGCACCTCTGTGTTTTAATCTGAAACATACCCACCTCCCCCACACCCACAACCACCCACGCCCTTCCTTAACCGTGCATAATGAAAAAGAAACCCCCACCATTCCTAGTAGCGCCACTATACCCATACACAGGCTTAATTTTAACAGGTGTGTGCCGGAACACTTATCAACAAAAAGTATTCAAACATGCAAATTTGCGGGAAAAACATAAACAATACCATAGCACGGTTAATAAATGGCCCCAGTGAAACTACATTACCTTTACTAACAATACATGCCCACGTTACAAATGTCTGTCTTATAATCAGCAACATACGCACATCCCCCACCCCCACCCATACCATGGTTAACCTTACGAAATCAAACAACGAGTCCCTGCACTCCTGTTACCGCCACTATAGCCATAGACTTAATGTCAACAGGTGTCTGCCGGAATGCTCATCAGCAAAAGTTATTAAAACTTACAATTTTGCAACTCAAACATACACTATACCATAAGACGGTTTATAAATAGTCACAGTACCACTACCCCACCTCAACACCCGCCCTTGCTTAACTTTATGCAATAAAAGAGAGCCCAAGCAAATGTGGAAACACCACTATAGCCATACACAGCCTTAACTTCAACAGATGTTTCCTGGAAAGCTCATCAGCAAACTGTATTAAAACATGCAAATTTGCGGGTAAAACATATACCATGCCGTAGGGCGCTTTATAAGTGCTCCCAGTGGTACTATATCACCTTTAGTAGCTCCACATCTCCACGTTACTATATTCTGTATTTCAAACAGCAACATAACTACCTCCCTCACACCCACCCCTGCCCTTGGTTAACAGTACGAAATCAAACAGAACCCGTGAAACTACATTACCTTTAGTAACTATACATGCCCACGTTACAAATATCCGTCTTATAATCAGCAACATACGCACCTCCTCCACCCCCACCCATCCCTTGCTTAACCTTATGAAATCAAACATCGAGCCCCAGCACTCCCGTTACCGCCACTATAGCCATACATAGACATAATGTCAACAGGTGTCTGCCGGAACGCTCTTCAGCAAAAGCTATTAAAGCCTGCAATTTTGCAACTCAAACATACACCATACCATAAGACTGTTTATAAATAGTCACAGTACCACTACACCACCTCAACACCCGTCCTTGCTTAACCTTACGCAATAAAAGAAAGAGCCCCACAAACGTAGAAGCGCCACTATAGCTGTACAGAGGCTTAAATTTAACAGATGTCTCCCGAAAAGCTCATCAGCAAAACGTATGAAAACATGCAAATTTGTGGGTAAAACATATACCATGCCATATGGCACTTTATAAGTGCTCCCAGTGGTACGACATCATGTTTAGTACCTCCACATCTCCACGTTACTATATTCTGTGCTTCAAACAGCAACATAACTACCTCCCCTACACCCAGCCCTCCCTTGCTTAACCGTACAAAATCAAACAGAAACCCCCACCATTCCCAGTAGCACCACTATACCCATATACAACGTTAATTTTAACAGGTGTCTGCCGGAACACTTATCAGCAAAAAGTATTCAAACATGCAAATTGGCGGGTAAAACATAAACCATCCCATAGCACGGTTTATAAATGGGCCCAGTCGAACTACACCACCTTTACTAGCTAGACATCTATATGTTATGAAAGTCGTTTAAACACTCTGTAGAGTGTATAGAAGGGCATGAGGAGAGTAAACAAATAAACAAAGTCCTAATTCCAAAACTTTTGATATACAGTCCCTTTACTGTATCTATATTAAAGATATTAAATGGAATTAATAAATTGACAAGTGTCTCAAAAGGGATAGTGAAGCTAACCATCAGTAAAACACGAACCACTTCAACACCTACATATATCCGCCACAGCGACACAGCCTGACAAATAGTATCACTTATAATCACATGTAGTTCTCTAATGTCAACAAAGTCGTACAGAAAATATACCGCACATTTACATTTTTAATCTCTCACACATTTATAAAACATCTTTTCTAAAGAAGCACTCCCCAACTACTTCTATTCCATAAGAACAGACAATAATTAATACGTTTACTATTTTAGTATATCTACCTTTTCATTATTCACTAGTCAGAAACTACAAAAACTATTCACTATACTCAAATGCAAGCCAGAAACCATATTCATATTTATCTCAACTTAGGATCACATGATTCAAATATGCGTACATATAAAAGGAACATATCACTTTTCCTATCTCCATCTCCTCTCCATGTAATCTCAAAACACTGTACACGGCCCACTGTACAACAACCTACCCAGACTTACATTCAAACCTACCTCTCAGTGTCAAAAATAAGACCACAACCTGCCCACATAACATTTCTGCATTTCGTTTTATCGCTTTTAACTTAATAACACATACGTCTCCTACCACCACCCCTATCCCACTATTTCCACAAAAAGTATCAGTTGCAAACGTGCAACATTTTCTTTATCTCCCCAAATACATTACAAACTCAAATTAACACTGTACCTCATTTTCAAAACAATAGTCCTATAAAGATGACAAACTACACTTCTTCTCTGTGAAAAATTCCTAAACATATATAAAATACTTATATAACAACAGCTCAAAGTTTATGCATATTTCATAAACAATATCAAACACCACACTTTACTAACACTATATTACTTTGAAATAAAAAATACTTTCAAAATTAAAAACATCACCTCAAATACTTAATCAATACTATAAAACACATAACATACCTTGTTCATTTCTAACTCACCTTTGTAGCTGTTATCCAGATTTCAAATGACACACACATACAATTCTCTCTTTCTCACATAGTACATGTAAAGCTCTGACTTCATCAAGAATGAAACTAGGAATGGCACAATTTCTCTGTCGCTCCACACATAAATACATGTAAAGAACAAATCAGAATACTTTATTCCTTTAACGACATTCCAAAACTTACCTCCATTAGTTAATTTTGAATTTTCCTTCCGAAAAGCTACTTATTATTCCGCGTCACAAGTTCAACCTATTTTATCACCACACTTTCTGGAACCTTCTACGACACCTGCAGGTTAAAAGGTCATCAGTTTTTTTTTTAACCTAACGGTATACTTTTGCAACATTTTTTCGAACATTCAACGGCATGTGCACGTTAAAACTTCACAATAGGGGTCAGTAGTTCATCAGCTTTATTCTCAACTCCAGCAGCACCTCACCTTATGCCCCCAGCGCCATCAGATCCGTAGGAGTCAGTGCTTTCCACTTTCCACTTTCCAAATACCAAATTCATTTCATACACACGAATTTACCTTCGCACTACCTATATAACACCCCCTAAGCACCATACACAAGTTACAATGTTCAAAACAAAAGTTCCTCCAAGTAGCTATACCTACATGCTGACACTCCTTGCACAGATGTGGCACAGTGGCCAGAGCACATGACTTCACAGCATATGACACACAGTTTGGGCTCACGCTTTCATCCCTGAGTCCTGCAGCAGCTCAGCTTAGCAGCATGAGATTCTACACACTACCTCACATATTTTCCGTACCCCAGAACTTTCAGACCAGTACGGGTCAGTAGTTCGTCCTAGCAGTTATAAACACATGCTGACATTACTTCCCCAGCTGTACTACAGCGGCCACGGCACATGACTTCACAGCATAAGACACACAGTGTGGGCTCACGCTCGAATCCCCGAGTACCGCACAAGCTCACCTTAGAAACATCACACACTAGCCAATACCTCACTTAATTTTCATAGTCTATAACTTTCACACCGGTAAGTATGATTAGTTCACTTTGCACCCCCTCTATAGCACACTCTAAACACCCCACAAAGGATACAGTGCTCCTATCCTCCTCTTTCCCACATTTTTCGCCCTTTTCCCCCTTACTTGCTTCAACGAAATCACAAAATGGTGGCCAACACTTCCTAGTTGCAAACGCTCGCTGCGCTCGCAGCCAATCAGCAGCTAGCTCGTGCTCGTAACGCCTCAGCCAATCAGATGGCAGAATTCCCAAATATCGATATCTGTAAATTTTGATATTTCTCAAAAACTACTGATCGGATTTACACCAAATAAACAAAAATGTGCTTTCTAGACCAAGACCCTTCTCCCTGCTAAATTTGGGGTAATTCCGTTCACCTGTTCGACTTGTAGCCTTGTCTAAAGTTTCCTATGGAAATTAACATTGAAAAGACCCTCCTTTTTCTCTGGCCCCCCTTGATGAATCACCCCCAAACTTTCAACATAGGAACTGATCTCAACAAAGAATTCGTTTTGAAAATTTCACGAAGATGCATCAATCAACGCCAAAGATATTGCGTATAAAATGTTGCCATTTTCCTATAGTAACTAGGTCCTAACTATAACTACCTACTGGCGACTGCCAGTAGGAAAAATATATATATATATATATATTATCTACTGGCGGTCGCCAGTAGATAGTTATAGTTACAACCTAGTTTCCATAGGAAATCTCAAAATTCTATTTTGAATAACTTTGGCGCCGGATGACGAATCCTCGCGAAATTTTCAAAACTAATGGGGCGCTCCGCTCAGCTCCTACCCTGAAAGTCTCGGGGGATTCGTCAAGCGGGGGCCGAGCAAAAAGGGGGGTCCCAAAACGCGTTTTCCCCATATTATTTTCCATAGGACCTTTAGACACAGCTACAGCCCGAACAGCTGAACAGAATTACGTGAAATTTGGCAGAGAGGTAGCCATAAGGTCAAGGAAGTGCCTTTTGCAGGTCTGGGGTAAATCTGTTCAGTATTTCCTGAGAAAATAGCATTTAAAAGCATATCAATATCTATACGCGCGCACCGTGCGCGCACTGTGCGCGCACCCTGCCGTGCGCGAGCGCAATTCTGATTGGTTGTTAGATGTCGGTAAACATTCAAATCGGTCGAAACCAGGAAGTGTTGGCCGCCATTTTGTCTCTCGCAGTCTGAGGGGGTGAAAAAAAAGGTGGAGAACGTGAAAAGGGGGCAGAGTGGACAGTTCCTGACCCCCTAGCCTTGGTCAGGGGGTCACAGAAGGACCCCCAAGGAAGAAAAAAACATTTTTTTTAAATCGCGAGGTGCGCGCACCCTGCGCGCACGGCACGACTGCGAACCGTGGGTGCTTGGTGCGTGAAGCGCACCGAGCGCCCACTGAGCGCGCACCGTGCGCGCAGTGTGCGCGCACCTCGCGATTTAAAAAAATAAATTCACGGTGCGCGCACGGTGAAAAACCTGAGAAAAAAAATAACCAATAAATACATAACTTAGCATTTAAAATACCGTACAAATTCACTGAAAAAAACCATAGGTTTCACACACGTTATAGTTACGAATTAGCATTTAAAAAACCTTGCAAATTCACTTAAAAAACCATAGGTTTCACACATGTTATAGTTAGCTGGACATTTCATTCGTAAAAAACCAATGAAATTCCCCCGTTATAGTTACTGCAGGCAACTATAACTCACGCGACCGCAATCCTCTGCTGATGACGTCAGATATTGCATCACTGATGACATATGTGTCTTTATGAAAAATAAATATTTGTAATATATGTATAGCTAAAGATTAATGGAAGAAGACATGGGTAAATAAGTGTCTAAATACAGTGATGTAATATCTGACGTCATCAGCAGAGGATTGCGGCCGCGTGAGTTATAGTTGCCTGCAGTAACTATAACGGGGTAATTTCATTTGTTTTTTACGAGTGAAATGTCCAGCTAACTATAACGTGTGAAACCTATGGTTTTTTAAGCGAATGTATATATATATATATATATATATTCACTGAAAAAACCATAGGTTTCACAGACGTTATAGTTAGCTGGACAGTTCACTCGTAAAAAACCAATGAAATTCCCCCGTTATAGTTAGTTAAGCTAACTATAACTCGCGCACCCGCAATCCACTGCTGATGACGTCACATATAACATCACTCATGACATGGTCACTGACATCACTCATGACATCACTGATGACATCTCAAATGACATCACTGATGACATCACTGATGACATCATCCTTGTGAATGTGTGTTTTTCTGAAAATTACATATGTTTTATATATGTATATCTCAAGGTCGATGGAAGAATAAATGGGTATATAAGTGTCTAAATGGATGATTTCTTTTGAAAAATATATTTTGTAACTGACTGATAAAGTGTATCAAAGTGAATACATGGCTTAGTGAGTAATGTTTTAATATGTAAATATCTGTATCAGTCTCTCACTTTGTGTATAAGTGGCTGCATGGGTTGGTGAGTAGCTACATGGGTGTCTATATAGGTTATTAGTTGGTTTTTTGAGTATCAGTCTGAGTGTCTGCATGGTTTGGTGGGGGGTATTACGTAGTGCTTTGGTGCATGAATGAGTGACTCACTGTATGTGTTGAAGACAGCATATGTGCAGGACTGTATGGGTGGATGAGTTTGTGTATGGGTGTGTTAGTGAGTGAATGACTGTCTCAATAGTGTCTCCATGAGTTACTACTTATGTTTTAAACTAGTATATGTGACTATTGTTGTATATAAGTGAGTATATGTGATAGTGAGAGATTGGAAGAGTTCCTGTATCAATAAGTATGTGTTTCTATAAGTGATTGTTTAAAAGACCAAGTATGTGTAAGTTTCCGTAGAAGTAAGTGTGGTGGTGTGTGTATAACTGTATATGAAGGTAAATGGATGTTTGATTCTTTATTAGCATGAGTGACTATGTGTGTGAGTAACTCTATGGATGAGTGGCATTGTGTAACAGGATGTACAGGTGTATGAGTACATATGAGTGAGTACATGTATGAGTGACTGTATAGGACTGTTGGTAAATGAGTAGATGTGTATGTGGTTCTTAGAATTACAGAAGAGTTTGTTGAAACTGGTATTTGAATTTCCATTAATTTTTTATTTTTTAGACTCTATTTTTTAATGTGTGTATCAAAGGTTATATTAGGGTGAGAGGAGGTCTGCCACTTTTTCACAAGGATGATGTCATCAGTGATGTCATTTGAGATGTCATCAGTGATGTCATGAGTGATGTCAGTGACCATGTCATGAGTGATGTTATATGTGACTTCATCAGCAGTGGATTGCGGGTGCGCGAGTTATAGTTATCTTATCTAACTATAACGGGGGAATTTCATTGTTTTTTTACGAGTGAAATGTCCAGCTAACTATAACGTCTGTGAAACCTATGGTTTTTTCAGTGAATTTGCAAGGTTTTTTAAATGCTAATTCCTAACTATAACGTGTGTGAAACCCATGGTTTTTTCAGTGAATTTGCAAGGTTTTTTAAATGCTAATTCCTAACTATAACGTGTGTGAAACCCATAGTTTTTTCAGTGAATTTGTATGGTTTTTTTAAATGCTAATTCTTATATTTAACGTGTGTGTTTTTTTTTTTTTTTTTAGCAAGGTTTTTTTCATCTTTTTATTTTTACTTTATATTCTCTTTAAACACTATGGTAAAATTTTAAAAATTCTGCAATATATTTACTTCACCTTTTTTTTTAACCAAACAGGTAAAATATATTAGTATAACATAGTGATTCTTTTTTCCAATTTTTTTTTTTTTTTTTTTTTACGTGCGCGGACGGTAAGCTTACGGTAAGCGCACGTTTTGCTTTATGTACGTAATATTTCTACTCTGTTTGCGTATGGTTACGCAATTTACGTAGACGTGCGTACTGCGTACGCAGCGCGTAAGCGCATACGTTACACGCGTACGTTACGCGGAAGTGTTGGGGCGTGCCTGTTATGCGCATGCGCGCTTGCGCGTGTCTTTTATACGCGCATGCGTACTTTTACCGTAAGCGCTCCGTAAGCACTCCGTAAGCGTAACGTACGCGCACGGTGGTTCATGTGATGAAGAAACAACACTTTTGATTGGTTTAAACTACTTTCAGTTCTAGAACTCTCCTACACCACACCCATTCCCCTCATTTCTGCTTGTGATCCCTTAGGAGAAGGAGCTGAGTTGTCTTTGGGATACAATGGCAGACCAGCAGTCCTCTTCTTCGAGTGAGGCTAGCAGCACCACCATCAGGCAGAGAAGGAGGAAACAAAAGAGCTCTTTTATATGGTAGTATTTTTTCGTTTCCAGAGGGCAAGAAAAAGGTAAATGCTCCTTTAGTGACTTGCAAGCTTTGCCAGCGTGTACTTTCTAGAGGTAATCCTAACAAGAAGTATTCCTTTGGGAATCACACTATGTTAAGACACCTTCAGGATGTACACCCTAGGACAAATGCTCGACATACTGGAGCAAACCCTTCAGTAAGTCGACCGAGCACATCCACAGCAGATCAGCCGAGTACATCTTCGGCAGCTCAGCTGAGCCCTTCATCTGTGGGGGGAGAATCACCTTTTTCTGGTCCTCTGGAAACTAACCGTCGATTTGCGAGGGTAACAATGCGGTGCTCAAATTGTCATGGTCTAATTGTTCGTGGGGAGACCAGTGTTCCCCTAATTAACAACAGAATAGACCAGCACATTTGTCCTACCAGCTAATATTCCCATTCTTTCTTTCCTCTGTCCCTGTATGAACACAACGGCTCTTTTAAGAGCCAACCTTACCTTTCAACTTTTTTTAAAAACTTTTTTTTCCTTTTTTTTACCGTACGCGTACGGTAAGCGTATTTTTTTTTTTTTTAAAAACACTAAAAAACAATTACCACATTACAAGGTCCTTGAGGGATTAATAACGAAAAACTGAAAATCTGACTGAGGAGAAGTGGAAAAAATGGACCATGAAATTTCTGACTTACCTGACCCACCCAAAAAATTAAATATCAATTTAAATTTTATTTAAATTGCTAGAAAAATGGTTTTATTTTTTGAAAATTTTCTTTCTCAATCTGAAAAAAAAGAAAAAAGTATTAATATTTAATAAAACATTTTATAATACAGTACAAGTATTTACATATTTTCCAAAAACAATTTTTTGCCATTTTGTTGCTGTTTTCAGAATATATTGCATTTCACTATAAATCGTGAAAGCAATTGCATTCATCACTTAACAGCGGGCAAAAAAAAATAACAATCTCAAAGATTGTTTTAAAAAAGCCCAGAATCTCTTCTCACTTAAACATAACATTATAGAAATGCAAAATATTCAATAAAAATATCATCTAATAACAATAACTATTTCTAAAAAATACCGTCTGACAATTTTGTTACAGAAGCATAATCACAAAAATAATATATCTCAAATAACTCCACAATACATCTGGTTACCTTTCCTTTAGGCAAAATGGTAATTTTTAAATTCTTTTTTGATTAAATTTTCAATGGTAATCCAATAAAATTCCAAAATTTGATTTGTACAGATGTTACCAATTCTCTCTAAAATTTTGGTTTCCGAAAGATTAATTAGAAATTAAATAAGTCCACAATACAATTGGTTACCTTTCCTTTAGGCCAAATGGTAATTTTAAAAATCTTTTTATTAGAAAATTCCAATGGTAATCCAATAAAATGGTAAAATTGATTTGTACAGATGTTGCCAATTCTCTCTAAAATTTAGGTTTCAGGAAGATTAGATAAGAATTTGCTAAATCAAAAGGCAAACGTTGCTTAAAAATCAATTGACAATCATTACACATTGTCCAGCCTTTTTCACATTTTAGATAAACTGTGTAATGACCAGAAGTTACAGTAGGTCCGTCATGGAAAATTATTGCAACTGTTACAAAAGTTTTTCCTGAAATTGATAATTGCTGTCCTGTAAACTTCTTTATTAAAGTATCCAATTTTGAACCATCAGCTCTACATCGTTGCATCATTAAAATTACATACTGTCCGTATTCCTTTAAAATTAACGTTGAAAACATGTCAGATTTACACTCACCGCATTCCATGCTATGATTAGCATCTTTAACTAATTTAGCAAAAGTGACTGATTTACTCTCTGGCAATGTTAAATAAATAAACCTTTCAGAATCAACATTAGAGCCACATGTATTGAAACAGTTTTCACAACTATGTTCCCATTTATAAGAGAGACCAAACATATTTTCTATTTGTACCCCTTCTTCTTCCAGTACCTGAGGAAAATACATCAAGAATTCCTGTGCATCTTGCTGTACATTTTGAGAAAACTGTGTACATCCTGAGCATACATCTAAAAGTTTTCTAATTTCAGTAGCACTTTCTATTTTAGTTTTATCAATACTCAGATTTTCAAAAAGGAGACTCAGCACAGAACAGAATCTTTTTCTCTGATTTACTATTATCTGCTCTTGCAAACTTTCAAGATAAAATACAACATTCAGCACTACATTAGCGTAGCAGTTGACATCAGAGCTATTTTCAAAATGACAACCAACAACCTCTTCAACATTGTCCTTTTTCTTTTTGCTTGCAATTACATCACTCTTCTTTTGTTTTCTCTTCTCTACATCCTCATTACAGATATTCTCAATTCTCCTTTTCCGAGAAACAACACGTTTTTCCAACACAGGATACTGACCTAAATGAGGAGCATAGGTTCTTCTTAATCTATTATACTCCTTTACACAATTTGCATCAGCACTAACTTTTGAGTCATCAAAGTCTATCATGAATAAACCAGATAATGTTTTCACTCGTGACAAAGCAACATAAGCCATACCTTCTTTGAACACAGTTGAACCAATGTTCACAAAAGCACAATCTACAGTTAATCCTTGAGACTTGTGAATAGTTACAGCATATGCTAGAGAAAACGGAAACTGCTTCCTACGTACATATAAGTCTTTCACAAGCAAAAAACGGACTGAACAACGACAAATGTCTTTAACCTCTTTAATCTGATCAAACTTTATTTTTAAAAATTCAATCCCATCTTTTTTCTGGTAGTTCACAAAACCCACAACTTTACCCATAGCTCCATTCACTAAGCCTTTTTCAACATCCAAATTTCTCCTTAAAAATACTCTACAGTTCATGCAAACATATAGATTTTTTTCTAATCCAGCTGTTTTCGAAATTTTCTTCTCTAGAGAATCCAATTTTTTTCTCAGTTTGCCTGTTAATGTAATTGTAATTCTTTCATGCTGAATTTTGTCCACTGCTTCCAATTTCTTAATCTCTTCCTTTTCCAATTTCAAAAGTTCCTCATTGAATATTGAGCATTCACGTAGAGTTGGCATTAAGCAGATTACACTTTTCTTTTCTGCAATGTTCTTGTATATTTTCTCTGCAACTATTTCTTCCTTTGGGAACAAATTATGTAGCAACCGACTCTGTAATGCTTTCCTGCCAACTTCAGTGAGTAGTCCAATTCTGATATCTTTCAGAATACTTGCATAATCTTCATCGTTTGCTTGCCTCATATTAGTAGTAAGTTCCTTGTACTCAAAGAAGGACCAAATATTTGCATTACCAATGCTTCCCAATGACTTCTTTGTGTCTTCATGTGTCACAGTATTAAACACTGGTTGTCCTTTAACTGGAGTAAGCTGTAGAAGATCCCCAAAAACTATGACATGTTTTCCACCAAATAACACGTCATAGTCTCTCCTTAGAATTTGCTGCATTCTTAAATGCACAAAAGCAAGCATTAAGTTTGATACCATGCTCACCTCATCAATAATGAGAACTTGCATCTTCTTCAACACTCTTGACACTTCAAAGCATGCTTCTCCTGTTAGCTTGTGGTATTCTATTTTGTTCTCATGCTCCACTGGTAACATTAGCAAACGATGTAAGGTAATTCCTTTTATGTTATATGCTGCTAACCCAGTTGGAGCAGTAACAACACAAGACAAAGTTGAATCCGTTTTTTGCTGTAGGTAGCTTCTGATGACTTTTATTAAGAAACTTTTTCCAGTTCCAGCTTATCCGCTCACATACATCCTGATTGGTTCAAATGATGTGCATGAGCACTCTTTTTTTCATGTAGTAATCCGTGATCAATTTTGTTTCTGATCTCTTCATAAATTTGTTGCTGTTCTTCATTCAGTTGTTCTTCCAAATTTGGTAAGTCTATTAATTCTTCTTGAGCTTGATTCATAGCCGTTTCCACTTCAGTCATGGCTATTGCAGCTTCATTTTCTACGATTGGTTGTCCAAGGGGATCTTGACTGAGCGTTCCTGAACTTTGGCTGTCTTGAGAACTGTCTCTAGCTACTTCAGCTGCAATTGTAGCTTCCTGTTCAATTTCTTCATTTAACATTTGGACATAATTTGTGAAAGTACTGCATTCAATCGTATCTTTACATGCATTAAATGTGTCCTCATAGCTCTGGAATTCTCCAAGTAGTTCATCCTCTGAACGCCATGGTTTGAACAGCTGTAAAAGTGCCAAGTAGTAAAATTCCTTTTTGTCAGTAGTGTCGCAACTCAGCTTCCGGTGATTTATCAAACTTCCTTTTGTTTGCTTCACCAAACATCCTTCCTCACCACTGACTTTATATTTTCCATTGTTGATGTCTTCTGTGGCATTCCGTTTAAAAATGAAGTTCTGCAGCACTTCATAGAGACACATGTTTTCAAGGTGATGACTTCTTTTTGGGTAATATGTGTCCAACATGTTTGTTTTTAAAATGTCTGTACTTTCAGGTTCGAACTGTGCTAAATATTCAATTTCTCCAACAGATTTCAGTACCCGATTTCTCATTGCTGCAAGGCCTAAACTTGCCCAAATGATTCTTCTTGATTTCGAGTAGAGACTTGCTTGACTTTTCAAACCTAACAGCAAATCCATAGTAATGTTCTTTGGTAACACATTTTTCTGTACCAATACAAAACATGCTTCTATAAATTTACACATACAGCCTAGTTTTTAGTGTAGAATGGTGTGAAACAGCCAATGAGTTCTTTTTATTTAAAAAAAATATGTATGCCTCCATTTCCAAACTGTCTTTCTTTTCATATTGCCATTCTACTGAAAGACACCTCCTGAGTGCATCCAGTTCTCCTTTGAAGATGTTCACAGTGTGGATTGTAGGGCACAGCTATGTCTTCTGGAGTGAAAAGTTTGCAGAGAAAACAGGTATGGTGAGAGACCTTGCTTTGCCAAATGTAGACATTAAATGGATTGGTCAGAGAGGGTTAAAGTGGCACCAATTGATGCCATTGGTGAAATCCTTCATGCAAATCCAACACCCTGACCTCATAATAGTGCACTGTGGTGGCAATGACCTAGGCACTTTGACTGGGGTAGGTCTGGAAATGCTTATGAAGGAAACCTTTGCACAACTGTTTTCACTTTTCCCTAAAACTGCCTTTGCGTATTCTAACATATGCCAAAGGCAAAAATGGAACTGGTCCAATCAATTTTGTACTTTGATTGACAAAGCAAGAAAGCACTTCAACAAATCTGTTTCTGCTTTCCTCCGAGACTATGGTATGGGTTCCATTTACCACAACAACCTGCGTTACAACATGCAAGACATTTATAGAGGAGATGGTGTACACTTCAAACTAGACCACTAGGTACCTCCAGTAAGCGCCACAGAGCTGCGTTGCAGAGAGGTGTAAAAAGGGGCTTGGCCTCAGAACACCTGGCTGCAGCGCAGCTCCCTGGCGCATACTGGAGATGCCTGTTGGGGGCGCGTTTGCAGAGTGCTGCACGGAGGGGGCATGGCCTCCGGCACGATGCCAGTCTTTTATTTATTTTAGTTTTTTAAGAAGGGGGGCTGTTTGGTTCCCCTTCTTATTCTAATTTATTGGCCCTGATGACCCCATCCCCCAGGGCCAGTCTCCTAATTATATTTTTTTGACCCCAATCCCCAGGGCCGGCCACTGTTTTTTATTATTTTTAAAAAATATATATTCATAGACACACCTAGGACATGCTGGACAAACCGTACGTACCTATCACCATGACGATTTGCGTGATATTCATTAAAAGGCGACTATGCATGCAATGAATCCACGTGGAATGTATTTACACCACTAGTGAAGCTCTGACATGTCTGATGCCCTGCCGTGCCTAATCCTGGTAGACACCCTTGTCGTTTATTTATACAAACATGGGTAGCTATTGATGGGCACATTTAATACACATGCACACCAAGCCATTCAAAGGGGATTCGACAAAAATTCGACCAAAACTATGCAAGAAACCCCCCTCACGGTTAATAAAACACACATCCACTGCCGGATGTGTAATGCTTTTTATTTTACTCTCTGGAAAGGGGACGAACATCACTTGCGAGTCACAGCGCGCTCCTGACAGAGCCCAATGCTGTGTTACACCCACCATTGCCTGCCGAGTGCCACACACCTCTGTGTTGTATTCCACTAGCTAGTGCATATGCTATGAAACTCTCTAGCCCATGTGCACTGTAACACCACCCCGTGAATATGTCATGCCACACTTGTCTTCGCACGGGTTATATTGCCCCATCTAACGTGCCTTTCTCGATGCCTATGTTATAACGCACAGTGCTATGCCATACATATTACAATCTGGGATCCATATCTTTGTCACAGTGCATATGCAACGTTACACTCCCCAGCACATATTTTACATTACAACTTTAGAGACTAGTTAGGTTACACAACACTGCCCTGTGCATATTACACTCCAAGGCGCATATCGCATAGCACGCGCTAGTGCCTGTGCTATCTCGCGCTCTCCAATGAATCTGTCATTGCGCACAATGTATTGCATATTATATTCCACGCCCGGTTCATCTTATATCACACTTTTTGGTGCATAGTTTATACCATACACTAAATCTAGTTTTCATTTTCAATCGTGCTCTCAGGACTATGTTCTATATAACACTGTGTTCACCTACCCTTTTCACGGGCATTACATTTTGCGATAGGGGGTGGAGGGTCAGGGGGTGTTTCTGCCAAGTGATCCCGGAGTCACAGTCACAAACGTCCTCTTCTTCCTGAATAAAAGTGAGATTATGCTGCACACTTGTTCATATTTTAAGTAGTTCGCACAGACACAATGTTTTAAAAACAATAAAGTTCCTAATACCCGCCTTCTCTGAACAGTTAGCTTGCTGCCCCATCCCCTTCCTCCCTATCCTCTGTTGTGTGAATCCATGGACTAGCCTCCTCCCTCCTGCCATGCATGGTCTGATGTGCTGCCACTGCCCTCAATTTAGTATGATGTACCAGTCCACTCCTCCTGCCCTCCATTGCCCAATTCTATGCCCCATCATTGACCTCCTGCTTAAACTCTGTGCTTAGCTTGCTGCCCCTATTCTCCTTCCCCCTGCCCTCCGATGTCTTTGTGCATGCCCCTGCTCCATCCTTTTTGCCCACCATGTCCCATGGACCTGCCACTCCTATCTACTCTGAGTGTTCTGTTGAGCTGCCACTCCCCTCCCACCTGCCTAGCATTGTCAGATGACTGTAACCTGTCCCTGCCACCTCCACCCTGCCTGTCCACATGCCATGCCCCTATCCTCTTCCTCCTGTCCTACATGGTCCATTGTACTGCCACACCCTTCTGCCCTCCCTGGTCTGTTGTGCTGCAACTGCTCCTCCTGCCTGCCCCGTGTGGTCTGTTGTGAGGTCCCTTCCCCTGAACTTTCTTGTCTGTGCACAGGTCCTGACCCTCCCTTCTATCCTCCATCGTCCTTTGTGCATGCCCCTCCACCCTCCTTCTTGCCCATCATAGCCATTGTGCTGCCACTAACCCTCCCACTTGCCATGCATGGTCTTCTGTGCTGCCATGGCCCCTCCCACCTTCCCTGTGTGGTCAGTTAGCTGCCCCTGACCCCCTCCCACCTTCCCTCCATGGTCTGTGTGTATGCCATCACAGTCTCACTGTTGCTGTTCATGGTGTGTCTTGCTTCTAGTGCCCATCCTGCCTGACCTCCATGGCTATCTTGCTGCTCCTGCCCTGCCCCCTTGCCCCCAGCCCTACTCCCTCCCTCCTGGCTTGTCTGTTCCATTGTAATGCCCCTGATCCGTCCCTCCTGCCCTTTATGGTCTGTTATGCTGCAGCTTTCTCTCCTGTCTGTCCATTATGGTCAGCTAGCTACCATTGCCTCTTGCCCCTCTGTTCTCTGTTGTCCATGTGCATGGTCCTGTCCCCTGGTCCTGTCCCCTCCCTCTTGCTTTCTATGGATTGTTGTGCTGCACTCCCGTCCTGCATGCCCTGTGTGGTGTATTGTGCTGCTGCAAACCCTGATGCCTGCCCTGCAGGGTCAGTTTGGTGCACCTCTCCATGTCCCTCCTGTCCTCTGTTATCCAAGTCCATGTCCCTATCCCATTTCCTTCCATGATCCAATGTACCATACTTGCGAACATTTTGAACTTGGTAAGAGGGAGATTTTGAAAAAAAACTGGGGTATTGATTTTCCCCTTTGAGTTACATTGAAAAAGAGGATATTGTAGACAGGAGACAGATCAAATAAAGCCCATTTGAGCTTAAAAACATTGGACGTTTCCTGGCTGAATCGGGTCTGTTGGCATGTATGGTTGTACTACCATTGCCTCTTCCTTCTGCCCACAATGGTCTATTACATTGCCACAGCCTTGAAGGAGGGTAGATTTTGTATCACAGGGGGCCCCTGGCCCGTTCTGTCCACACCTGAAGTATGAGACCCTTGTCCTTGCCCTGCCAGCTGCATTTGTAGGCCGTATTAAATTGACCAGCGGGTCCTGTGTTGCTATATAATTATCCTGAGACATCCTTACCACTCAGCCAGCATAAAACCCCTGTGTAGGCCCTTCTGTTCAATATGTAGGCCTCTTTGTTAAATTGACCATAGCTCTGCAATTTTAGTGTATAGCAGTCTGAAGGCAGGTCTGCGAGGCCTTCTGATCCAAACTAGTAGCCCCCACCCTACCCGAGTGCTCCGTGCTCGGTATCAAAGTTCAACATCCCCCTGAAGCTGTCGACATACAGTAGGCTGCATCCTGGACTGGTACTTGCTTCCTGGGCAGGTTTCCCGCTTTTAAGGAAGTGGCAACCGCAGAGCGTCAAGTTAGGAGAACTGAGGAGATTTTATACATGAATATATTGAATTCCCGTACAATACCCATTATTTTCTGCTTGCTCTATGGAACTTACGATAAGCGATTGGCCTGAGAGACTGACCTTTTCACCCAGTCCATTGTCAGCATTAAGTGGGTAAATGACGAAATGTCTGGTAAAATCTGCAGACGAAGCTTTTGGGTAGCATACGTAGGTAGATGTAGTGTGCAAAGGAGCCCACAAAATGATATAAAAAGGGAGCACCCACAGATATCGACGGACTACCTCGCCGTCTGTATGTAGGTTAACAGGCAGTGCAGGTTTTCCCCAAGAGCTGGGAGCTCTTGTCTTCCTTTGCTTAAAATGTCTTGCTCTGCTTTGCTTGAAGTATCTTATTCTATTTTACCTATATGAAATGTCATGTTATGTTTAACCATTGTTCTCTTTACTTTTGCATTTAAAAGATTTTGTATTGTAATTGCAGGAATGCTTGCTCTAAGAGTAAACGTGAGTGTTCCTAGGTAACATTTTCCTTGGTGTAACTTGTTTCTCATGATGCATTTATAGATGTGTTTTCTCTCTCTCTCTGTCAGTACATTAATTGAGATACAGAGAATATTATGACAGCTGTATGATTATCTGGATTCTGTATTTTGTACTTTATGTCTCTATTCTGCGGTTTCTTTGAAGTTGCATCTTCTCATTAAACTGCCATTGTATTCTGCCTCCAATTCCATGTCTCATATGCCTGTTTTCTTCATTTTTGGAGCAAGCGTTCCTAGGCACCCCGGCTCAAATTAAGGTGCCCCTTTTGTCCCTGACACACTCTCCTGCTCAGTTCTGTGGTGGCTCCCGGGGATCTGGGGACCGCCCCTAGCTTCCTTGACCCGTAATAGATCTTCCCTCCAACAGCCTCTCTTGCAAGTCCTGTATTGTTGGTTTGTTGCCCCTGCCCCCCTTTCCACTGCCCTCCATAGTCTGTTGTGCTTCCACGGCCCTTCCTGCCTGCTCAGTGTGGTTAAATTGTTGCCTTTGCACCCTCCCACCTGCCTTCAATTTTCAGAGTCCGTGCCCCTGGCCTCTGCCTCTCAACAGTATCCTAATGAACAACTAGATTGCTAACATTCTATATTTATTACAAAAGTGTGGAACGCCTGACATCATCTTGATGTAATCAAAACTGTAATACCTAGAGCATTTCCTTTAGAAATTACATATATGAGAGGGTCTTATTGGCATCAAAATTATGGTTAGTGCTCGAAAAGACTAAAATAAGGACATATTTTCTGAGTTTTCAAATAGCGACAAAGCACTTTTAAATTATTTGTTATCTTTATGTTTTTTTATCCAGTTGACCACTTGATTAAATGTTGCACTTAGGGGAGAGGATGTGGTGTTACTTCCAGAACTGCAGACTTTGCAACTGGGGAACCAGGTTGCAGTTTCTGCTTCAGCTCGACATTCTGTGATTCTGGTCAAATCAATTAGTCTCCCCATGTCTACAACCAAAATGAATTTGTTCTTGTGTGATGTAACCAATGCTCATGTAAAGCACTCCAATACCTGACAAGTCTGCACTATATAACACTGCAAAAACACAAAATAATAAGTGTTTTGCACACTTCTGTCATTGGGCTATATTTGGGCTACATCTGGGTGATTTTGGGCTACATTTGGGCTCTTTTGTCTCCGGTGGCCATCTTGGGAGATTTATTTGTTATGAAGTTTCCTAATTTCCTCATGTACTGCAGTCTCCTCAGTAGGAAATGCTTTCAGTTTTTTACTTTGATTCCATCATGAAGGTATTCAGATATGTCACACATTTGCCATAAATTCTGAATGTTAGCACTCTAGTTGGTCATTAGATCACTGTAGTAAAACTACTGCACCATGGAAGTCTGCTCCTGGTATTAAAAGTACATGTTTCAGTCTGCATGTCAGAATTTTTTAATGAAATAGAAGAGGATTTGAGAAGTCACTCAAAATGTGCCCTCATTTTCTTTCTTCAGCATTAATCATAATTTCTATGGCAAAATGAACCTCCTCATTGTGTTCCTTTTTAAATTAAATGTTTTAAGTGTTACCAGTTTATTCCAATCAAGATGGCTTCAGGTGTGCCATACTTTTGTCATAATGAAGACAGTAAGCGCTCTAGTTGTTTTTAAGAACATTCTGGGACATTCTGTCATTGGGCTATACTTGGGCTACATCTGGGTGATATTTGGGCTACATTTGGGCTCTTTTGTCTCTGGTGGCCATCTTGGGAGACTTATTTGTTATGAAGTTTCCTAATTTCCTCATTTACTGCAGTCTCCTCAGTAGGAAATACTTTCAGTTTTTTACTTTGATTCCATCAAGAAGGCATTCAGATGTGTCACACATTTACCATAAATTCAGAATGTTAGCACTCTTTTTGCTCATTAGATCACTGTAGTAAAGCTACTGCTCACCAGGGAAAACTGCTGCTGGTATTGAAAGTGCATGTTTCAGTCTGCATGTCAGAATTTTTTAATGAAATAGAAGAGGATTTGAGAAGTCACTCAAAATGTGACCTAATTTTTCTTTCTGCAGCACTAATCATACTTTTTATGGAAAAATGAACCCCCTCATTTTGTTCCTTTTTAAATTAAATGTTTTAAGAGTTACCACTTTAATCCAAGCAAGACGGCTTCAGGTGTGCCATACGTTTATCATAAGTAGGACTGTTAGCGCTCTAGTAGTTCTTTGGAACACTCTGGGAAGCTGCAGTAGAACACAAAGGAATCAACTGACAGTCTCTGCCCTTGTTGGATGTACATGTTTTACTGAGAATGTCAGACTTCATTCTCACATGACTGAGAAAGATAATGTGAATTTACAGAAAATAAGCTCTCAATTTAGCCTATAGATCACCTTCCAAACCTCTGTGGTAAAAGCATGAGAAAATATTTTTCTCTCAATCATGATATCCCAGCAGAAGGCTTTTTCACATGGTGAAATCACCTTAGAACATAGCACAATTCCTAAAATGAGTATGGTACCATCAACAAATGATTTATAATGTAACTAAAGTCTTAAAACCTTCTATTAACTGCAATGCTTTTTAATGAGGTGCTATCATGTATATTGGTCCCAAGATGGCTGCCAACACTTCTTGGATGAAGTGCTGACAGCCAATCAGATCTCAGGATGAGATGTGTGGTTAGGCTCCGCCCACATATATATATTCTTTTAAATGCTATTTTCTCAGGAAATACTGAACAGATTTACACCAGACCTGCAAAAGGCACTTCCTTGACCTTATGGCTACCTCTCTGCCAAATTTCAAGTAATTCTGTTCAGCCGTTCGGGCTGTAGCTGTGTCTAAAGGTCCTATGGAAAAATGCATGGGGAAAACGCGTTTTGGGACCCCCCTTTTTTCTCGGCCCCTGCTTGACGAATCCCCCCGAGACTTTCAGGGTAGGAGCGGAGCGTAGCGCCCCACCTATTTTGAAAATTTCGCGAGGATTCGTCGACCGGCGCCAAAGTTATTCCAAATAGAATGTTGCGGATTTCCTATGGAAACAGGGTCCTAACTATAACTACCTACTGGCGACCGCCAGTAGGTAATATATATATATATATATATATTTTTTTTTACCTACTGACAGTCGCCAGTAGGTAGTTATAGTTAGAACCTAGTTTCCATAGGAAAAGCATTTTTTGATTTGCTAGTAACTTTGACATCGTTTGGCGAATGTTTGCAAAATTCTCCAAAAAAAGGTCTATCCAGGTCAGCTCCTATCCTGAAAGTTTGGGGGTGATTCGTCAAGCGGGGGATGTGAAAAAAGGGGGGTCTCAAAAAGTGTTTTCTTCATGTTAAATTCTATAGGAAATTATATTACCGGCTACTGCCCGAACTGCTGAACAGAGTTATACCAAATTTGGCAAAAAGGTAGAGCTTGGTTCAGAAATCCACCTTCTTTTTAAATGGTGTAAAGCCGTTCAGTAGTTGCTGAGAAATTCAAAAAATAAAAGTCAAAAAATCATTTTTCCATAGGAAACTTTAGGCAAGGCTACAGCCCGAACTGCTGAACGGAATTACACCAAATTTGGCAAAAGGGTAGTGCTTGCTTCAGAAAGCGTCTTTTTTTTAAATGGTGTAAATCAGTTCAGTAGTTGCTGAGAAATTAAAAAAATAAAAGTTTCGATATCTGGGGCAGTGGTGGGTTTGCGCACCCTCCGGAGTGCGTGCTTCACTGTGATTGGGTGCTTTGACCACGAGCTTCACTGTGATTGGCTGCCAACACTCCAAACCAGGAAGTGTTGGCAGCCATCTTGTGACTCAGTAGAACCAAGTCACAAGAAAACAGTAAAAAAAAGTTAAAAACAAGAAAAGGGGGCACCCTGACCCCCTAGTCCTGCTCACGGGGGCCCACAAGGACCCCCATGCCTAAAAATGATAAGTTTTTAAATAAAAAAAACATCAGAATGCGCACTGGGTGTGCGAATCTGGACCAAAAAAAATGAAGCAGGGGCTCCCCCACTTCATTTAAATGAGCCCCACCTCCCATGTAAATTAGGTGCAGGAGGGCACACAGCCCTACCGCAGTCCTGGGGATCGCCACCTCTCTGGGGCTTGTCTTGTAATTGTTCGGGGGCCTCCGAGGCCACCCCAAGTCCCGGGGATTCCCACCCTCCGGGGCTATTATTAAGTAAGCAGGGTGGGCCTCCCCGGGCTTTGAAAATAGAGGGAGGAGGGCCGTGTAGTCCCCCTCCTGGAGCGCTTGATGATCCTGGGGACCGCCAGGGCCGGCTCCTGCAATGTCCCGGGTTGTGCACCCCGGGACATTGCCGTTTGCTATGACAAGGGGGAGCATGGCTTCCACCCTGTGATAGCAAACCGTGGTTTGCTTTGTTGAAGCGAGAGGAGGAAAACCTCGTCTCGCTTCAATAAAGGAAGGAGAATAGCTTTTGGGCAAGGGAAGTTGCAAAAGCAATGACGGCTTCCGCAGGAGTCGGGGATTGGGTCCCCTGGACCAGAAGTGGTCTGGGAGGGATGCCACGCGGCCCCCTTCCCCTTTTAAAAAAAAATAATGAAAATTAATGAAATTGAACGTTTAAAAAAAAAGTTTGGAGTAACGACCCCCCGTCCACCCCCCACAAATAAATGTGATAGCAACCTTCCGAAATCTGGAACGTAACAAATTGGCTGATGTAGCACAATTATAAAAATCAAGATGCATGTGAGGTTGGACAAATGAGAATCATAGTCATCTATGGATTTACATATAAAACATTTTATTTATACAAAACATCACAATAAAAGTAGGTGCAGCCATGGCGTGTTATCCCTTGACAATCTGTGAATCACAGCCTGCAAGACAAAAAGTAAGATAAGATTGTGTGTTATGCGCCTATCAAAAGAGAGAGAGAAAGAGAGAAAGTGAAAGAGAGGAAGAGAGAGAGAAAGAGTGAGAGAGTGAGAGAAAGGAAGAGAGACCAAAAGAGAGAAAGAGTGAGAGAGAGAAAGAGAGAGAGAGAAAGAAAGGGAGAAAGAGTGTGAGAGAGAGAAAAAGAGAAAGAGAGAAAGTGTGAGAGAGAGAGAGGAAGAGAGAGAGAAAGAGTGTGAGAGAGAGAAAGGAAGAGATGGAGAGGGAGAATGAGTGCCGACACTCCGGACAAAACCCTCACAGCTCACCTTTCCACAACCGGTGTGTCTCCAACCACGTGCCGGGACATACTGCAGCCCTCAAGCTAACGCATCTAAAACACAGTATAGAATCAGTAATGGTAAGTACATACAACTGCACATGCCTTCATCGCTGTCCAGCCTCTGCACACCCAAGCTGCTGCACACTATCCACTCCCGCCACTGAGAGGTGTCTTCCCGCCCCTGCGCACCCAGGCTACTGCACATCATCCACTCCCACTGCCCACAGGTGTCTGACTGCCCCTGTGCACCCAGGCTGCTGCACACCATCCACTCCCACCGCCCAGAGGTAACTGCCCGCCGCTGATTGATTGATTGATTGATTGATAGGAAATTTATAATGCGCTACTTTGCCCGAAGGCGTCAAGGCGCAACTGATGGAAAGCAATCAGCCAGATCCAAGATGCGGAAAGGAAGGAGCATTAGGGGTAAGCTTCAGAGAAAAGCAAAGTTTTGAGGCCTCTACGAAACAGAGTAAGAGATTCCTGATTCCTGAGATCAGGGGGAAGCTCGTTCCAGAGTCTGGGGGCAAGGGCGAAGAAGGCCCTGGCTCCCCACCTTGCTTTCGCAACGCGAGGGACGATTAGCAACTTCTGACTGGCGGATCGCAGGGCCCTACCTGGGGTGTAGTACGACACCAGAGACCTGATGCCCTCAGCCCCTGCGTCATGACGAGCCCGGTGGGTAATAATCAGGGTTTTAAATTTTATCCTGGCATGCACCGGGAGCCAGTGAAGATGTTTCCTGATCGCGGTTCCTGAGGAGCGTCTAGGGGCATTAACAACAAACCTTGCTGCCGCGTTCTGGACCACTTGCAGCCGATGGACCAGTTTGTTGCTCATCCCAAGATAAAGGGCGTTACAATAGTCCAAACGCGAAGATAGGAGGGCAACCGAGACTTGTTTCCGGGCGTCAGGGGTAAGGTAATATGTGAGCTTTCTCAACACCCTTAAAACCCCACAGCAGGTGGAAACGGTCCTATTCACTTGTTTATCAAAGGCAAGTGAGGTGTCAAATAGGACTCCCAGATTACGGGCAACGGGGGATAGCTGGGGGCATAATCCCAGAGTCGATGGCCACCAATCGGCTGACCAAACCTCCTTGTTTCCCCCGAACACAAGGATCTCAGTCTTCTCCCCATTCAGCTTTAGGAAGTTTGATGTCATCCAACCTGCCACGGCCCCCATACAGTTCCTAAAGTTTAGGGCCGTAGACCCAACAGATTGTGACAGGGAGACCATGATTTGGCTGTCATCGGTGGACGAGAGTACTTCCAGTTCAAAAGACCTGACAAGCCTAGCGAGTGGGGCCACATAAACGTTGAAAAGAGTAGGGCTCAAAGAGGAGCCCTGAGGGACCCCACACTGCAAAGGCTTGGCGGTGGAGAGGAAGTCACCCAATTTAACCCTTTGCTCCCTGTTGTTGAGGAAGGAGGTAAGGAGACTAAGGGCCAAACCCTCCACCCCCATCTCACTGAGACGGGAGGCCAAGATGGTGGGGGACAGGGTGTCAAACGCGGCTGTAAGGTCGAGCAGGATCAGAAGCGTGGTCTGCCCCCCGTCGACCTTAGCGCGGATGTTATTGACCACCACTGTAAGGGCTGACTCAGTACTATGCGCCTTTCTGAAACCATACTGAGATGGATCAAGCAAGCAGGTTTTATCAAGAAATATGTATGGACTACATTGTCAAAATATGTAGGTTTCAGGGACGTTATAGTTAGTTGCCTACTGGACTCTGAAGTTAATGAATCAAGACTGAATTTGAATTGGGAGCACTGCTTACCACGTGTAGGCCAGAGGCAGTGGTCAGCAAAGGCCCACAGCCATGTGGCATTGACTTGAGCTGCACAGATTGGGAGCATTTGGTCTTCTTAACCGATTATAGTCTCTTACACAATTTGCATCGGTACTAATCTTGAATTGTGAGCCCTGCTGTCCGCATTGTAGATCAAAGGCAGCAGTCAGCACAGACATCGAGGAATGCTTTTTGTCACTTCCTCTTGACAAAATGCGAGGACATAGAGTACAGTTCACTCTGCAATTAATAAATCAAAATGCAAATCGAACTGGGCGCTCTGCTGTCCACAGTGTAGACTGCCATTCAGTGGTCCTTTGGACTTGCAAGATGAATTGGTCATTGTACTAAAGCTATAACTGATATAGAACAAGTTCTTGAAGCAAGGATAGTAAAAGGATATTATGTAGGTTTTAGGGACATTATAGTTGGTTGTGTACTGGACTCTGCAATTAATGAATCAAGACTCAATTTCAATTGTCAGCCTTGATGACCGCAGTGTAGGCCAGAGGCAGCGGTCAGCAAGGGCCCACAGCCATGTGGTGTTGAGTTGAACTGCACAGTTAGTGGCACCTGAAGCACTCAGCGTGTACGCTGCCTGCGATGATGCGTGGTTCGGGCGGGCCACACTGGGAACAATGTCTTTTGTCTAATGAATTCTGCCTGAATAAGGCCACGTGGCGGTGACTTGTGGTGCACTGAGTTAGTGGCATCACAAGCATTCAGCGTGTGCACAGGCAGCGATGATGCCTGGTGCGGGTGGGCCTCACTGGGAGCAATGTCTCTTGCCTACTGGACTGCGTCATCTGCAATCGCGAGTCAATCTGAATTGTGAGCCCTGCTGTCCACAGTGTAGATGGAAGGCAGTAGTCAGCAGAGACATCGAGAAATGCTTTTTGTCACTTCCTCTTGACAAACCCAAAGACATAGAGTACAGTTCTCTCTGCAATTAATAAATCATGTCTAAATGTAAATTGTGAGCTCTGCTGAACGCAGTGTGGGTAACAAAAGGTGAAATATGTATGGAATACTTTGTTGAAATGTTTAGGTTTCAGGGACGTTATAGTTAATTGCCTACTGGACTCTGAAATTAATGAATCAAGACTGAATTTGAGTTGTGAGCACTGCTCACCACAGTGTAGACCAGAGGCAGTGGTCAGCAAGGGCTAACTAATGAATTCTGCCTTAATAAGGCTACGTGGCGATGACTTATGGTGCACAGAGTCAGTGGTACCAGAAGCACTCAGCGTGTGTGCAGCCTGCGATGATGCGTGGTTCGGGCGCCGCCATGGGAGCAATGTCTCTTGCCTACTGGACTGGGTCATCTGCAATCGCAAATCGATCTGAATTGTGAACCCTGCTATCCGCAGTGTACATCGAAGGCAGTAGTCTGCACAGACATAACTCTGTGGTGCTATGCCGCTGGGTTCGCAGGGGGTATGTGTCGAAGAGGCCCGCGGTCATGGCGGCGGCCTCGTGGCAGGGTGAGGGCCACCACTCTGGCAGAAGCGTTAGCCTTCCCAGAAGTGAACCCCACCCAGAGCCCTGGCCTATTTATTCACACTTCTATGCTAGAGTGGCGTACGTTGGACCAGCCCACTCTGCTTCTGGTTCCGCTTACATGGGGGACGACACACCTACATGACCAAGAGCTTCCCCACTGCCTGGGGTAACATGGTCCACAACAGTAAAAGCACCAGCAGTATAAGTACACATGGAGAGGTCTGTGCTCTGCATAGTGAGGTCTGTCCAGCACATTGCCACTACACTTGACATTGTGTGCATTGTTATTGATGGGTGACTTACATCCTTCACACATACTTCGTTCCCACGTCTACCAACATTCAGCTATTGTGTGGCTGAGGGGCCATGCTGTTTTGGGAAGTTTCGTTGGTCTGTTCTGCGCTGCCTCGTGGTAGTGGGGAGGGTCTGAGGGGGAGGTCCTGGGAGTGGTGGCGGTGGGTGTTGTGGCCTTCTTGGGTGTCGGAGCTGCATGTTCAGTATCTCTATGACATGTGTTGGTCTTCAGATGTGGTTCTAGGTTGGGCTCCCTTTTACACTGTAGGTAGTCGTCCTGCTTTACACCAGTAAAAGGCAGATGTTAAATTCCTACTGCTAACGCAGCTTATCGGCTGTTTTTAAATCACATCACAGATTTCGCTGGTCGTTGACAATATCGGGAAGTGGTGTTTTCGTGTTATTTTTGCACGGAAACACCTACTCTGCATATCATTAGCAGTAGCTGTCGCTCTCATGGGACGATACTTTTAAATCACTGACAAAACCATAGGTTTAATGAACATTATAATTTGAAATTAGCATTTTAAAAATCCTTAGAAATGAGTGATGTCATGTGTGATGTCATTAGCAGTGCATTGCGGGGGCGCGAGTTATAGTTAGCTCTACTAACTATAATGGCCGAATTTCTCTAGTTTTGCACAAGTGAATTGTCCAACTAACTGTAACGTCAATGAAACCTATGTTTTTTCAGTGAATTTCTAAGGTTTTTTAAATGCCGATTCCTAACTATAACGCCCCTGAAACCTATGGTTTTTTCAGTGAATATATATATATATTCATGGTTACTTAACATCCGTATCATGTGATTTGCACTAGCACTTTAAGTTGGTGAGAGCACTCCCATAGTGTGCCATGTGATCAAGGCCTCGGGTAGGCTGAAACGCGTAATGGCAGAGGTGCAGGGTGTTTCTCAATAAAGAAAAAACTTTGCACTGATTCCTGGGTCTACATTAGTCTATTCAAGACAGCGGAAGGTGGCGGAGTAAAGATATATATTGGCTGCTTTACTTTTTGCTGAGGAACAATAAATAATTTATATCGCTGACTGTGTGGTCCACGCTCCATCTGTTGCACGATTGAAGGACGAAAGTGGAGTTTAAGTCATGTTGGATTGAAAAAGATGACTTTGGCACTCCTGCGATTCAATCACTGCGGTTTATTTCAACATAACATCTATATATATCTATAAAACCTACTGGCAGTCACCAGTAGGTAGTTATAGTTAGGAACTAGTTTCCATAAGAAAAACTAGCTTGCCACTCAATTCAGCTGCTGTCTTGAAAGTTTTGGTGTGATCCGTCAATGTCAAGAGGGGGCCGAGGAAAAGGGGGCCCCAAAACACGTTTTTCCCAAGCAATTTTTCATAGGAATGAACAGAATTACACCAAGTTTGTCAATTAAGGTAGATGTTGATCCAGAGAAGTGTCTTTTTTGGATTTGATGTACTCAGCAGTAGTGGATTAATTAAAAGAAAGTCAAATTTGTATGTATAGGGACGCAGATACTTAGAGGATTCAACAGTCCCTGTGCGGAAATCTGATTGGTTGTCAGCATTTCAACCAGGAAGTGTTGGCAGCCATCTTGGGACTCCTTTTCTGCTGAGTTCCACAAGAAGGCTAAAATAGAGAAGGGGGTAAGTATATCCTGACCCCCTAGGACTCTTGGGTGGCCAACTTTGATGCACATGTGCAACAGGGTCACAAATCCATGGTAAAAAAAAAACAATAGCCGCCTCCTTCGCTTGTTTTTATTATAGCCCCCAGGTGGGCAAGGTCCCAGGTGGCATACTACAAAAATAGGACAGTGGAGCACAGACACCCACATCTTAGGAATTATGAATGCTCCAGGGAATGCCACCTCCTTGGGAAAATGTGTATAAATGAATGCGGCGAGGATGGAGTTGCCCCCCTCCTCCCTGGGGCAAATCACTTTAAAATATTGGGTGGGGGCCCAAACAGTCCCCTACAGCCAAGGGGACCACCACCTACTTGGTGCACTTGAAAATATGTAAGCAGTCAGGACTGGCTGGCCCACCTGTGCCCCAAGGACCGCCACCTGCCCAAGGCAAATCACAGTAAAATAATGCAGAGTGCCCGAGCGGCCTCCCCGCACCACCAAGGTCTGCCACCCCCGAGACTCTCTAAAATACACACCCACACCCCAAGGATCACCCCACCCAGGGGGTACCTATAGTAAAATAATGCGGGGGCCTGTGTGGCAACCCCATAGACCCAGGGACCGCCACCTTCCCAGACTGAAACAAATTAATGTAGGGGGCCCATTGCTGACCCTCAGACCAGCACACCACCACCTCCCCAGGGCTAAATTCTACGATGGAGGAGAGCCACATCCGGCCCCCCTCATGGAGCCCTTTATGGACCTGGGTACCGCCACCCCCCAGGGCATGCACCTGCTACCTGCTACGGTGCCTCCTTTGGGTGGTAGCTGTCTGCTTTTCCTTGGTGGGAGCTGACAGCTCACGCCAAGGAAAAGAAAACATAACTCCACATTCTGCAAGCCAGAGCTATCACACAGCTTGTTGTATTGCACTGTATATAGTTTACATTTAAGTAATGTGTGTTGCACTATTACCATAGATATGTTTGGAATGTAGGAACGGCTGATTGCTTTGGACACAAGTGTCTTGTGGATGCCTTGCACTGTGCTGCCGCTAATAAATGTTTTTATGGACAAAACCAAGTCTGACCAAGGATATCTTTTGGCAATAACGATGAGTGGTGAACACATACCTGCTACGATGGTCTAAGCAGCACAGGTTTCAGTGTTTCTTCATAGAGCCCAGCAAATCGTTCCGATGTGTCATCACCTTTTTGAACTTTGTGTTATAATTTTGCTGCCTCAAGGATTGTTCTACCAAAACCCTGGAGGTTCTGATGCTTCAGGCATCTTTTTGAAGATTTTATAATCGTTCCTGGATTTTGTGGAGTAACGACATATTGAGCACATGCATTGCCAGAGTGTTGAGTTGAGCGTGTAATCCTGAGCAGCTATTTGTCTACTGAGTCATCTGTGCACACTCACGTACCTACGCTCCTCCTTATGGTGGAGCATTGCTTGGCAGTTGCTGCTGCTTCCTGGGACTGTTGCTTTGATCCGTTTCCATGACGGCATCCTTTTGTTACGCCTTTTGTTTTGTGACGGGAAATATATTAAGCACACTCTCTGCTCCTTGCATGCTTTCCCAGTGTATTCGAATGCTGTTGGACCACACTCTTTTGAATTACAATCCCTGCACTTATTCTTCTACATTTTTGAACATTTTGGGATGTTTAATTGGCATGTTGTTTGTATTCCAGTGGAGCACATGGGACAAGATGGTTGGAGTGATGGTCTGTTGAGGAACATCATATATTGATTGTTTGAATCATATATATATATATATATATATATCACCAAGAGTTGATGGCTCTTCCCAAGCCTCTTTTTACGGCGGGCACACGGCAGGGGTAGCCACCCCCAAATATCGCAAAACAATCCACTGCGTCTAACTTCCGGAACGGGCCTGTGAAAAAGGAGTGCCAGTAAACTCCGAAACGCGTCGGACCTAGTGTTTAAATAAACAGACTTCTGAATTGAGGCCGCAGCTCCAGTGTTTGTTCTTTCATCAAAGAATTCTGGAAGATAGACACAGTGGATTGTTTTGCGATATATATCAATATATATTCACAGAAAAAAACATAGGTTTCAGGCATGTTATAGTTAGGAATTAGCATTTAAAAAACCTCAGAAATTCACTGAAAAAAACATAGGTTTCAGGGGTGTTATAGTTAGCTGGACTTTTCACTTTTACAAAACCATTGAAATTCCCCCGTTATAGTTAGTTCAGCTAACTATAACTCGCGCGCCCGCAATGCATTGCTGATGACGTCACATATTACATCACTCATGACATGGTCAGTGACATCACTGATGACATCACTGATGACATCTCAAATGACATCACTTATGACATCACTGATGACATCATCCTTGTGATAGAGTGGCAGACCTCCTCTCACCCTAATATAACCTTTGATACACGCATTCAAAAATAGAGACTAAAATTTTCAAAACAATGGACATACCAATACCAGTTACAACAACCTCTTCAGTAATTATAAGATCCACATACACATACACTCATTCACCAACAGTGCTATACAGTCACTCATACATGTACTCACTCATCATATGTACTCATACACCTATACATCCTGTTACACAATGCCACTCGTCCATAGAGTTACTCACACACATAGTCACTCATGCTAATAAAGAATCAAACATACATTTACTTGCATATACAGTTATACACACACCACCACACTTACTTCTACGGAAACTTACACATACTTAGTCTTTTAAACCATCACTTATAGAAACACATACTTATTCATACAGGAACTCTTTCAATCTCTCACTCTCACATATACTCACATATATACACCAATAGTCACATATACTAGTTTAAAACATATGTAGTTACTCATAAAGACACTATTGAGACAGTCATTCACTCACTAACACACCCATACACACACTCATCCACCCATACAGTCCTGCACACATGCTGTGTTCAACACATACAGTGAGTCACTCATTCATGCATCTATGCACTACGTAATACCCCCACCGAACCATGCAGACACTCAGACTGATACTCAAAAAACCAACTAATAACCTATATAGGCACCCATGTAGCTACTCACCAACCCATGCAGCCACTTACACACAAAGTGAGAGACTGATACAGATATTTACATATTTAAACATTACTCACTAAGCCATGTATTCACTATGATACACTTAATCAGTCAGTTACACAATCAATTTTTCAAAAACAAATCATCCATTTAGACACTTATATACCCATTTATTCTTCCATCGACCTTGAGATATACATATATAAAACATATTTAATTTTCAGAAAAACACACATTCACTGGATGATGTCATCAGTGATGTCATCAGTGATGTCATTTGAGATGTCATCAGTGATGTCATGAGGGATGTCACTGACCATGTCATGAGTGATGTAATATGCGACGTCATCAGCAGTGCATTGCGGGCGCGCGAGTTATAGTTAGCTGAACTAATTATAACGGTGGAATTTCAATGGTTTTGTACAAGTGAAAAGTCCAGCTAACTATAACACCCCTGAAACCTATGGTTTTTTCAGTGAATATATATATATATATTCACAGAAAAAACCATAGGTTTCAGGCACGTTATAGTTAGGAATGAGCATTTAAAAAACCTCAGAAATTCACTGAAAAAACCATAGGTTTCAGGGGTGTTATAGTTAGCTGGACTTTTCACTTGTACAAAACCATTGAAATTCCCCCGTTATAGTTAGTTCAGCTAACTATAACTTGCGCGCCCGCAATGCACTGCTGATGACGTCACATATTACATCACTCATGACATGGTCAGTGACATCACTCATGACATCACTGATGACATCTCAAATGACATCACTGATGACATCATCCAGTGAATGTGTGTTTTTCTGAAAATTAAATATGTTTTATATATGTATATCTCAAGGTCGATGGAAGAATAAATGGGTATATAAGTATCTAAATGGATGATTTGTTTTTGAAAAATTGATTGTGTAACTGACTGATTAAGTGTATCATAGTGAATACATGGCTTAGTGAGTAATGTTAAAATATGTAAATATCTGTATCAGTCTCTCACTTTGTGTATAAGTGGCTGCATGGGTTGGTGAGTAGCTACATGGGTGTCTATATAGGTTATTAGTTGGTTTTTTGAGTATCAGTCTGAGTGTCTGCATGGTTCGGTGGCGGGTATTACGTAGTGCATAGTTGCATGAATGAGTGACTCACTGTTTGTATGTGTTGAAGACAGCATGTGTGCAGGACTGTATGGGTGGATGAGTGTGTGTATGGGTGTGTTAGTGAGTGAATGACTGTCTCAATAGTGTCTTTATGAGTAACTACATATGTTTTAAACTAGTATATGTGACTATTGGTGTATATAAGTGAGTATATGTGAGAGTGAGAGATTGAAAGAATTCCTGTATGAATAAGTATATGTTTCTATAAGTGATTGTTTAAAAGACTAAGTATGTGTAAGTTTCTGTAGAAGTAAGTGTGGTGGTGTGTGTATAACTGTATCTGCAAGTAAATGTATGTTTGATTCTTTATTAGCATGAGTGACTATGTGTGTGAGTAACTCTATGGACGAGTGGCATTGTGTAACAGGATGTATAGGTGTATGAGTACATATGATGAGTGAGTACATGTATGAGCGACTGTATAGGACTGTTGGTGAATGAGTGGATGTGTATGTGGATCTTAGAATTACTGAAGAGGTTGTTGTAACTGGTATTGGTATGTCCATTGTTTTGAAAATTTTAGTCTCTATTTTTGAATGTGTGTATCAAAGGTTATATTAGGGTGAGAGGAGGTCCGCCACTCTATCACAAGGATGATGTCATCAGTGATGTCATTTGAGATGTCATCAGTGATGTCATGAGTGATGTCACTGACCATGTCATGAGTGATGTAATATGTGACGTCATCAGCAGTGCATTGCGGGCGCGCGAGTTATAGTTAGCTGAACTAACTATAACGGGGGAATTTCAATGGTTTTGTACAAGTGAAAAGTCCAGCTAACTATAACACCCCTGAAACCTATGGTTTTTTCAGTGAATTTCTGTGGTTTTTTAAATGCTAATTCCTAACTATAACGTGCCTGAAACCTATGGTTTTTTCTGTGAATTTCAAAGGTTTTTTAAATGCTAATTTCTAACTATGCCTACAGAGATAGGACATGTGAAGAACGAAGAAAAAATGCACAGAAAGAAAAAAAAGAAGTGCAGGAAGAAGGATAACGTGCAGAAAGAACAAAAAGAAGAGCAGAAAGAAGCCTTGTTGCAAAACCATCCTGTACCCTCAACTTTTTCAGACGGATACTGGTGGTAACTGAGTCTGACTAACCAGTCCTAGAGCCAATGCTATGTTAAAAGACACTTAGAATACAGTGAAACACCTACATACACTAGGGAACATTATGCGTTGGGGTCCCCCTGTGATTAGCATGACCTCCTCTGTAAGCCCCTAGTATATAATAGGGCAGGGGGATTAAAACTACCTCTTAAAACAGGCCACAGGGCGTTTTTGCACACGTTAACTCAGGCCCCGTCCCCTCCCTTCACCACTGTGTAAACACGCCCTGTGTCCGTTTTTAGTTGGGAGATTAAGTTCATTTGAATCCTGAGGGTCCCTAGGGTCCAACTAGCCCACTAGGTACCTCCAGTAAGTGCCACAGAGCTGCGTTGCAGAGAGGTGTGAAAAGTGGCACGGCCTGGACCACCTCTCTGCAATGCAGCTCAGTGGCGCTTACTGGAAGCACTTGGTGGGCTAGTTAGCCCCCCGGGGCCCTCAGTATTGAAGAGAAATTATATCCCCAATTTTAAACGTGCCATAGTGCGTGTTTGCACACGTCACCTCAGGACCCGTCCCCTCCCTTCACCACTGTGTAAACGCGCCCTGTGGCTGTTCTAAGTTGAGAGATTAAGTCCCCTTGAATCCTAAGGGTCCCTAGGGTCAAACTAGACCACTAGGTACCTCTAGTAAGCGCCACAGAGCTGCGTTGCAGAGAGGTGTAAAAAGGGGCTTGGCCTCAGAACACCTGTCTGCAGCGCAGCTCCCTGGCGCATACTGGAGATGCCTGTTGGGCTAGTTGGCCCTCAGGAACCCTCAGTATTGAAGAGGAATTAATTCCCCAACTTACAACACGCCAGGGGGCGTGTTTGCAGAGTGCTGCAAGGAGGGGGCGTCGCCTCCGTCACGATGCCAGTCTTTTATTTATTTTAATTTTTTAAGAAGGGGGGCTGTGTGGTTCCCCTTCTTATTCTAATTTATTGGCCCTGATGACCCCATCCCCCAGGGCCTGTCTCCTAATTATATTTTTTTGACCCCAATCCCCAGGGCCGGCCACTGTTTTTTAATATTTTAAAAATATATATATTTATAGACACACCTAGGACATGCTGGACAAACCGTACGTACCTATCACCATGACGATTTGCGTGATATTCATTAAAAGGCGACTATGCATACAATGAATACACGTGGAATGTATTTACACGACTAGTGAAGCTCTGACATATCTGATGCCCTACCGTGCCTAATCCCGGTAGACACCCTTGTCGTTTATTTATACAAGCATGGGTAGCTATTGACGGGCACATTTAATACACATGCACACCATTCAAAGGGGATTCAACAAAAATTCGACCAAAACTATGCAAGAAACCCCCCTCACGATTAATAAAACACACATCCACTGCCGGATGTGTAATACTTTTTATTTTACTCTCTGGAAAGGGGACGAACATCACTTGAGAGTCACAGCGCGCTCCTGGCAGAGCCCAATGCTGTGTTACACCCACCATTGGCTGCTGAGTCCCACACACCTCTGTGTTGTATTCCACTAGCTAGTGCATATGCTATGACACTCTCTAGCCCATGTGCACTGTAACACCACCCCGTGAATATGTCATGCCACACTTGCATTCGCACGGGTTATATTGCCCCATCTAACGTGCCTTCCTCGATGCCTATGTTATAACGCACAGTGCTATGCCATACATATTACAATCTGGGATCCATATCTTTGTCACAGTGCATATGCAACGTTACACTCCCCGGCACATATTTTATATTACAACTTTAGAGACTAGTTAAGTTACACAACACTGTTCTGTGCATATTACACTCCAAGGCGCATATCGCATAGCACGCGCTAGTGTCTGTGCTATCTCGCGCTCTCCAATGGATCTGCCATTGCGCACAATGTATTGCATATTATATTTCACGCCCGGTTCATCTTATATCACACTTTTTGGTGCATAGTTTATACCATACACTATATCTAGTTTTCATTTTCAATCGTGCTCTCAGGACTATGTTCTACATAACACTGTGTTCACGTACCCTTTTCACGGGCATTACATTTTGCGATAGGGGGTGGAGGGTCAGGGGGTGTTTCTGCCAAGTGAGCCCGGATTCACAGTCACAAACGTCCTCTTCTTTCTGAATAAAAGTGAGATTATGCTGCATACTTGTTCATATTTTAAGTAGTTCGCACAGACACATGTTTTAAAAACAATAAAGTTCCTAATACCCGCCTTCTCTGAACAGTTAGCTTGCTGCCCCATCCCCCTCCTCCCTATCCTCTGTTGTGTGAATCCATGGACTAGCCTTCTCCCTCCTGCCATGCATGGTCTGATGTGCTGCCACTGCCCTCAATTTAGTATGATGTACCAGTCCACTCCTCCTGCCCTCCATTGCCCAATTCTATGGCCCATCATTGACCTCCTGCTTAAACTCTGTGCTTAGCTTGCTGCCCCTATTCTCCTTCCCCCTGCCCTCCGATGTCTTTGTGCATGCCCCAGCTCCATCCTTTTTGCCCACCATGTTCCATGGACCTGCCACTCCTATCTACTCTGAGTGTTCTGTTGAGCTGTCACTCCCCTCCCACCTGCCTAGCATTGTCAGATGACTGTAACCTGTCCCTGCCACCTTCACCCTGCCTGTCCACATGCCATGCCCCTATCCTCTTCCTCCTGTCCACATGGTCCATTGTACTGCCACACCCTTCTGCCCTCCCTGGTCTGTTATGCTGCAACTGCTCCTCCTGCCTGCCCCGTGCGGTCTGTTGTGAGGCCCCTTCCCCTGAACTTTCTTGTCTGTGCACAGGTCCTGACCCTCCCTTCTATCCTCCATCGTCCTTTGTGCATGCCCCTGCACCCTCCTTCTTGCCCATCATAGCCATTGTGCTGCCACTAACCCTCCCACTTGCCATGCATGGTCTTCTGTGCTGCCATGGCCCCTCCCACCTTCCCTGTGTGGTCAGTTAGCTGCCCCTGACCCCCTCCCACCTTCCCTCCATGGTCTGTGTGTATGCCATCACAGTCTCACTGTTGCTCTTCATGGTGTGTCTTGCTTCTAGTGCCCATCCTGCCTGACCTCCATGGCTATCTTGCTGCTCCTGCCCTGCCCCCTTGCCCCCAGCCCTCTGTTTACATGTGCAGACCCCTACTCCCTCCCTCCTGGCTTGTCTGTTCCATTGTAATGCCCCTGATCCGTCCCTCCTGCCCTTTATGGTCTGTTATGCTGCAGCTTTCTCTCCTGTCTGTCCATTATGGTCAGCTAGCTACCATTGCCTCTTGCCCCTCTGTTCTCTGTTTTCCATGTGCATGGTCCTGTCCCCTCCCTCTTGCTTTCTATGGATTGTTGTGCTGCACTCCCGTCCCGCATGCCATGTGTGGTGTAATGTGCTGCTGCAAACCCTGATGCCTGCCCTGCAGGGTCAGTTTGGTGCACCTCTCCATGTCCCTCCTGTCCTCTGTTATCCAAGTCCATGTCCCTCCCCCATTCCTTACATGATCCAATGTACCATACTTGCGAACATTTTGAACTTGGTAAGAGGGAGATTTTGAAAAAAAGCTGGGGTATTGATTTTCCCCTTTGAGTTACATTGAAAAAGAGGAGATTGTAGACAGGAGACAGATCAAATAAAGCCCATTTGAGCTTAAAAACATTGGACGTTTCCTGGCTGAATCGGGTCTGTTGGCATGTATGGTTGTACTACCATTGCCTCTTCCTTCTGCCCACAATGGTCTATTGCATTGCCACAGCCTCTCTTGCAAGTCCTGTATTGTTGGTTTATTGCCCCTGCCCCCCTTTCCACTGCCCTCCATAGTCTGTTGTGCTGCCACGGCCCTTCCTGCCTGCTCAGTGTGGTTAAATTGTTGCCTTTGCACCCTCCTACCTGCCTTCAATTTTCAGAGTCCGTGCCCCTGGCCTCTGCCTCTCAACAGTATCCTAATGAACAACTAGATTGCTAACATACTATATTTATTACAAAAGTGTGGAACGCCTGACGTCATCTTGATGTAATCAAAACTGTAATACCTAGAGCATTTCCTTTAGAAATTACATATATGAGAGGGTCTTATTGGCATCAAAATTATGGTTAGTGCTCTAAAAGACTAAAATAAGGACATATTTTCTGAGTTTTCAAATAGCGACAAAGCACTTTTAAATTATTTGTTATCTTTATGTTTTTTTATCCAGTTGACCACTTGATTAAATGTTGCACTTAGGGGAGAGGATGTGGTGTTACTTCCAGAACTGCAGACTTTGCAACTGGGGACCAGGTTGGAGTTTCTGCTTCAGCTCGACATTCTGTGATTCTGGTCAAATCACTTAGTCTCCCCATGTCTCCAACCAAAATGAATTTGTTCTTGTGTGATGTAACCAATGCTCATGTAAAGCACTCCAATACCTGACAAGTCTGCACTATATAACACTGCAAAAACACATAATAATAAGTGTTTTGCACACTTCTGTCAATGGGCTATATTTGGGCTACATCTGGGTGATTTTGGGCTACATTTGGGCTCTTTTGTCTCCGGCGGCCATTTTGGGAGATTTATTTGATATGAAGTTTCCTAATATCCTCATGTACTGCAGTCTCCTCAGTAGGAAATGCTTTCAGTTTTTTACTTTGATTCCATCATGAAGGTATTCAGATATGTCACACATTTGCCATAAATTCTGAATGTTAGCACTCTAGTTGCTCATTAGATCACTGTAGTAAAACTACTGTTCACCATGGAAGTCTGCACCTGGTATTAAAAGTGCATGTTTCAGTCTGCATGTCCGAATTTTTTAATGAAATAGAAGAGGATTTGAGAAGTCACTCAAAATGTGCTCTCATTTTCTTTCTTCAGCATTAATCATAATTTCTATGGCAAAATGAACCCCCTCATTGTGTTCCTTTTTAAATTAAATGTTTTAAGTGTTACCAGTTTATTCCAATCACGATGGCTTCAGGTGTGCCATACTTTTGTCATAATGAAGACAGTAAGCGCTCTAGTTGTTTTTAAGAACACTCTGGGACATTCTATCATTGGGCTATACTTGGGCTACATCTGGGTGATATTTGGGCTACATTTGGGCTCTTTTGTCTCTGGTGGCCATCTTGGGAGACTTATTTGTTATGAAGTTTCCTAATTTCCTCATTTACTGCAGTCTCCTCAGTAGGAAATACTTTCAGTTTTTTACTTTGATTCCATCAAGAAGGCATTCAGATGTGTCACACATTTGCCATAAATTCAGAATGTTAACACTCTTTTTGCTCATTAGATCACTGTAGTAAAGCTACTGCTCACCAGGGAAAACTGCTGCTGGTATTGAAAGTGCATGTTTCAGTCTGCATGTCAGAATTGTTTAATGAAATAGAAGAGGATTTGAGAAGTCACTCAAAATGTGCCCTAATTTTTCTTTCTGCAGCACTAATCATACTTTTTATGGAGAAATGAACCCCCTCATTTTGTTCCTTTTTAAATTATATGTTTTAAGAGTTACCACTTTAATCCAAGCAAGATGGCTTCAGGTGTGCCATACGTTTATCATAAGTAGGACTGTTAGCGCTCTAGTTGTTCTTTGGAACACTCTGGGAAGCTGCAGTAGAACACAAAGGAATCAACTGACAGTCTCTGCCCTTGTTGGATGTACATGTTTTACTGAGAATGTCAGACTTCATTCTCACATGACTGAGAAAGATAATGTGAATTTACAGAAAATATGCTCTCAGTTTAGCTTATAGATCACCTTCCAAACCTCTGTGGGAAAAGCATGAGAAAATATTTTTCTCTCAATCATGATATCCCAGCAGAAGGCTTTTTCACATGGTGAAATCACCTTAGAACATACCACAATTCCTAAAATGAGTATGGTACCATCAACAAATGATTCATAATGTAACAAAAGTCTTAAAACCTTCTATTAACTGGAATGATTTTTAATGAGGTGCTATCATGTATATTGGTCCCAAGATGGCTGCCAACACTTCTTGGATGAAGTGCTGACAGCCAATCAGATCTCAGGATGAGATGTGTGGTTAGGCTCCGCCCACATATATATATGATTTTACTTTTGATTTTCTCAGGAACTACTGAACAGATTGACACCAGACCTGCAAAAGTCACTTCCCTGACCTGAGGACTACCTCTCTGCCAAATTTCAAGTAATTCTGTTCAGCCGTTCGGGCTGTACCTTGGACTAAAGGTCCCTATGGAAAAATGCATGGGGAAAACGTGTTTTGGGTCCCCCCTTTTTTCTTGGCTCCCGCTTGACGAATCACCCCGAGACTTTCAGGGTAGGAGCGGAGCGGAGCGCCCTACCTATTTTGAAAATTTTGCGAGGATTCGTCAACCGGCGCCAAAGTTATTCCAAATAGAATGTTGCGGATTTCCTATGGAAACACGGTCCTAACTAAAACTATCTACTGGCGACCGCCAGTAGATAATATATATATATATATATATATATATATATATATATATATATATATATATATATATATATATATATATATATATATATATATATATATATATATATATATATATATAAAGTTCAAAGAACAAGAAAAACGCACACTCGGAGGTATTTGCTCGTATTTCACTAAGCTATCGTTACGCGTTTCGACACTGCTGTGTCGAAACGCGTAATGATAGCTTAGTAAAATACGAGCAAATACCTCAGAGTGTGCGTTTTTCTTGTTCTTTGAACTTTGTTGGATTATCCGGCCGTGGGTTCGCCGGACAACGCACCACCTGACAAGGGTTTTCATCCCGGAAGGACCTGACGGTATTTGTTTTTATATATATATATATATATATATATATATATATATATATATATATATATATATATTATATATATATATATATGTATATATAGGTAGTTATAGTTAGGACCTATTTTCCATAGGAAATCCGCATCATTGTATTTGGAATAATGTTGGCGTCGATTGATGAATCTTCGCGAAATTTTCCAAACTTTTGGCCAGCTCCGGTCCACTCCTATCCTGAAAATTTCACGGTGATTCGTCAAGCGGGGGCCGAGAAAAAAAGGGGGGTCCCAAAACACGTTTTCCCTATGCATTTTCCCATAGGACCTGTTGACGCAACTAGAGCCCGAAGTGCTGATTGGAATTACACCAAATTTGGCAATTTAGTCCTCAGTTCAGACTCGTGCCTTTTGCTTAAATGGTGTAAATCCGTTCAGTAGTTCCTGAGAAAATCAAAAGTAAAATCATATACATATCTGGGCGGAGCCTAACCACACATCTCATCGTGAGATCTGATTGGCTGTCAGCACTTCATCCAAGAAGTGTTGGCAGCCATCTTGGGACCAATGTACATGATAGCACCTCATTAAAAAGCATTGCAGTTAATAGAAGGTTTTAAGACTTTAGTTACATTATAAATCATTTGTTGATGGTACCATACTGATTTTAGGAATTGTGGTGTGTTCTAAGGTGATTTGACCATGTGAAAAAGCCTTCTGCTGTGATATCATGAATCATGTTTGAGAGAAAAAAAAAATTCATGCTTTTCCCACAGAGGTTTGGAAGGTGATCTATAAGCTAAACTGAGAGCATATTTTCTGTAAATTCACATTATCTTTCTCAGTCATGTGAGAATGAAGTCTGACATTCTGAGTAAAACATGTACAGGGCAGAGACTGTCAGTTGATTCCTTTGTGTTCTACAGCAGCTTCCCAGAGTGTTCTAAAGAACAACTAGAGCGCTAACAGTCCTACTTATGACAAACGTATGGCACACCTGAAGCCAACTTGGTTGGAATAAAGTGGTAACTCTTAAAACATTTAATTTAAAAAGGAACAAAATGAGGGGGTTCATTTTGCCATCGAAATTATGATTAGTGCTGAAGAAAGAAAACTTAGGGCACATTTTGAGTGACTTCTCAAATCCACTTCTATTTCATTAAAAAATTCTGACATGCAGACTGAAACATGCACTTTCAATACCAGCAGCAGACTTCCCTGGTGAGCAGTAGCTTTACTACAGCGATCTAATAAGCAACTAGAGTGCTAACATTCTGAATTTATGGCAAATGTGTGACACATCTGAATGCCTTCTTGATGGAATCATAGTAAAAAACTGAAAGTATTTCCTACTGAGGAGACTGTAGTAAATGAGGAAATTAGGAAACATCATAACAAATAAGTCTCCCAAAATGGCCACCAGAGACAAAAGAGCCCAAATGTAGCCCAAATATCACCCAGATGTAGCCCAAGTATAGCCCAATGACAGAATGTCCCAGAGTGTTCTTAAGAATAACTAGAGCGCTTACTGTCTTACTTATGACAAAAGTATGGCACACCTGAAGCCATCTTGATTGGAATAAACTGGTAACACTTAAAACATTTAATTTAAAAAGGAACACAATGAGGGTGTTTTCGGTGTTTGGGGTGAATGAGCCCTGCCTTGCGGTGGGAGTGATACCTGGGCAGACAAGTCGCCTTTCCGTCGCCGTAGCAGCCTTACTCCACCGTAACTGGAGCGGCAAGGAGAGACTATAACCCCCAGCCTCCTTAGCGGCGGGAGCCCGACAGTGACATCATCGCGCCCGGAGGCGCTTAAATTTGCTGAGTGCCCCGGCAGAGCGGGTGTTTTCAGAGTTTGGGGTGAATGAGCCCTGCCTTGCGGTGGGAGTGATACCTGGGCAGACAAGTCGCCTTTCCATCGCCGTAGCAGCCTTACTCCACCGTAACTGGAGCGGCAAGGAGAGACTACAACCCCCAGCCTCCTTAGCGGCGGGAGCCCGACAGTGACATCATCGCGCCCGGAGGCGCTTAAATTTGCTGAGTGCCCCCGCGACGCGGAACGCGAGCGGGACGCACCGGACGAAGCCCGGACAAATGGCGGACCCTCTGTGGCCCTCCGAGGCCTGAAGAGACTGGGCTGGGCCAGAGACGCTGGCATAACAAGATTGTTGGTAGATATACGGAAACATGTAGTGGTATTTGGCGCTGTTGTATTGTGCTTGAGAGTCCGTTTTAGGTTTTAATTGTTGTTGTTTAAACATATCATATCATCAGTGGATGGTGTAACTAGCAGTATAATTCAGTAAGCTTTGCTGTGGCCTGTTGCTTGCTATTAGTATGTCGAAAATTAAGGCCCCTTCTGGCCCACGCACTCTGGATAACTATTTGGTTCAGAAGGTGAGCAAAATAAATTTAGAAAGACGACAGTCATTAGGGAAAAGCATTTCTCCACCACCGGTAACCCCTACTGGGGGGTCACCAGTTCCTACATCAAGGGATGTGAACAGTCAATTTAATATTATTAATGTGGATGTTTTAGTTGAGGGACGGCCTGATCTCGAACAGACCCCCCCCACTGTGGTGGATCTAGTTGATTGCCCAGAGAAGGTATTACAATGTTCTCCTACCCCCGTAAAACGGGCAGTTAGAACATGTAGGAAAATGCCAAATAAGAAGGGGGAAATTCGATCTGCAAGAAAACGAGTAGCCTCACCTCTAAAACAGTCCGAAATAGATGGGACTGCTAAGTCTAACAATGTTAGTTTAGATGCCGATACGACAAAGAACTTAGCAGATATTATTGACTCAAAGATCAGAGGTATTATACACCCGCTGGTGTCAAAAATCGAGGAATTAACAGTGGAAGTCGCAAGATTGGGCGGACTGCTTAATAAGGCCATGGAAGAATCAGGAAGAGTAACTACTGCCATAACTAACAACATATGTAAATGTAATACACAGGGTGCCTCTTCTATTAAGGCTACGGGCAGTAAAGAAAATGTCATAGTTAACCCCATAACATCTTACGTGCCAACTCATTCTGACAGTCAGGTTATATCTGTTATAAAAAATAATGATGGATGGGAAGAAATTAATAGAAGACACGTTATTAATCTCCCACCTGAGTGTGCACCTTACGTGGTGGTATTAACCAATGTACCACCAGTAGAAAACAGAGGTTATCAAGAAACACATGACTCTTTAAAAAATAAATGTTTATCCTGGTTGAATAGGCAATGCGGTTTCCCGTTAAATTTCTCTGACCAAGTTTTGACTACCAGGAGGGTTAAATGGATAGGGAGTTCTAAGAAAAGCTCGAAGGGGGATTGTGTGATTGTAAATTTTAAGCACCCACAACATGTTGCCACTGTCCTCCTAAGAGCTGCATCTCTTCCAACCTCTGATGTCAATGTATGCGCTCGATCGCTAGGTTTCTTTTATAGTCATCTAAATACCAATCAACAGGGGAGTAGTGGAATTACTACCCACCCGGCCACCTATAGACCCCATTTTGCCATTCCTACACAAAATAGATTTCATGCTTTAAGCTCCCTGGATTCTAATGATTGACTTGTACAAGAGAGGGAGATGTACCCAGTAAGGAAGGAGGGGGTGGGCGTAGATGACTGTGTTGATAAAACTACATTTACGGTCATACCATCTATGCCTAATTTGATTGAGGCAGAGATTGATCATGACGGATTTGTGAATCTATGCAATTTGGGGCAATCAATCAGGGAGACCACAGTTGCTGAATATGCTTCTGGTTCAGTTGCAAGGAATACTACCAGAACAGGCACATGTTCCAGACTGGTTTGCTGGAACGTGGCCGGTCTGAAATCTAAGGGTAGAGATCCAGCCTGGGAAACTTTTATTAATAAGTATGACATCTTATGTTTCCAAGAAACCTGGTGCAAAAGAGATGTTAATTATGAGGGATTCGTGTCATATAATCTCCCAGCGCGAGGAGAGGGACCGGGAAGAGCTAAGGGGGGTTTACTTACACTTATATCGGTTCACCGACGAATATTGGTAAAAAAGTATATACCGGTGGGTGATCTTGTTCAGATGCTCTGGATCCTTGAAGGTAGAGACCGTAATATCCTTCTGATCAACTATTATAATAATATCTTTGATAGCACCAGGGGAAGAATAGTAACAGAATTGGCCAATACTACCGACACCCTGAGTTTGGAAACCAACGTTGTATTTGATATCATTTGGTGTGGGGACTTTAATACTACGTTGTGTGAATTGTTACCTTTAAAGGCATGTGGGGTCACTAATAATGTTGGCTGGGAGGTATCGCACTTTGGCCATGATACTTATGGGGAAATTTTGAATACATTAATGGGATGCCATGACTTGGAAATATTGGATTGTTGTAGGGATGGAAATGGCTTGCTGTCCCTACATTCAAAAACTGGCGCTCTAATTCAGTGATTGACCATGTGCTAGTATCTTCTAGTATTGTTGACTGTTTTGCCCCACTGGAAATCGAAATAATGGCTACAAGTGACCACAATTGTATTATTGTGGCCACGACCTTGTGGGAGGAGGATGATGTAGAGGAGGGGACTACAATCGACAATATTGAAGCTCACTGGGCTAACGGGGTAAGACTTAGGTGGGTAGGGGAGAATGCTTCTGTACTGACCACATCCATAATAAAGGGGAATTTAGCAGACATTGTTTTTATTTTAGAAAATAGATTCGACCATGAGCGGGTCTTATCTTCTTTTATAGGGATCAACATTGCCATTAATGCTAAGTTTACCGGCCGAAATAGGGGTCGATTAGGATCTGGACCCGTCTGGTTTGATCAAACCTGTTCTGCAGCTCTAACTAACCTTAAGCAGGCTTTAGCATCGAAGCCTAGGGATAAAAATTTAGTCATATCTCTAAGGTTAGATTATAAAAACGTTATCAAATCCAGGAAGGGGGTTCTTCAACAGCAAGCTTGGGATTCACTTACCCAAGCGGCAGAACTTTCTAATTGTGCGCTATTCTGGGCAACAGTTAATTCTCCATTCCTCAAGGAGGGAAACATACCTGAGTTAACAGCAAATGTCTCTAGTGAAGGGTGGATTGCTCACTTTTCAACTATCTTTGACTAAGGTAAAATTAGTAATGCTGGCTCATCTAGATGGCCTATTTTACCACTCGATATTTCGGTTGAAGAAGTTGAAAGGGGGATCAGGGCGAGTAAGGGCGGGAAGGCCCAAGGCCCGGACGGGGTCCCGATTGATGTCTATAGAGAAGCGCCTAAAGTCTGGGGTCCCCTGCTGGCTGTTGTTTTCAATGCCGCTGTTTGTACTGAACCCCCTCCAACATGGGGGGAACCCATTATTGTTCCTATATATAAAAAAGGAAGCAGGTCCGATGCAAAGAATCATCGCCCTGTCTCCTTATTGGACTCTTCCATAAAAGTTATGAGTAGGATTATGCTTATAAGATTGGAAGAATTGGCAGAACAGGATGGTATCTTGGCAGATAGCCAGTATGGTTTCAGGAAAGGCAGGGGAATGCTCGATCAATGTGTCAATTTAGAACTATTGATCGGGAAGTACAGTGATGTAAAACCTGGCCTTATGTACTTATGCTTCACTGATTTAAGCAGCGCTTTCGACATGGTTGACCACTCAATTTTGTGGCCAACCTTGCTGAATTTGGGAGCACCGGAGGGCATAATATTCTTCCTTGCTAGGATGTATGAGAGATTAAAAACCTGTGTATGTTTTGGTAGGAAGGGAGAATGTACCCCGAACTTTAGCGTTAAACGTGGTATTAGGCAAGGTTGTGTTTTAGCTCCTCTTTTATTTATTTTATTTATTAATGGAATTGATGCTATTTTAAAGGAAGTTAACGCAGATGCTCCTATGATCAATGGAGTATCAGTGCCGGTGTTATTATACGCCGATGACGCTGTGTTACTATCCAGAACTTCTGTAGGACTGTAGCGGTTGATGGATAGTTTTGCATTATTTATTAAAAATAGAAAATTAGTCATCAATAAAGGAAAAACGTACACCATGATCTGTGGCCATAAGAAAGTAAAACAGGCAACGAAAGGGTTTTTTATTGATAATGTAAAAGTGCTGCAAGTGGATAAATTCTGTTATTTAGGTATTACCTTTTCTAGTGATAAGAAGTGGATTTATGAATTTAATAATATACGTAACAAAATGGCTAGAAATGCCTACGGAATTTTCAGATTTGCCACAAAAATTGGGGATCGTAGGACCAGAGACATGATTGAAATTTACCAGGCCAGATGTGTCACAATTGCATTGTACGGGGCAGGAATTTGGGGTTATAGCTGAGCCCATAATTTGCAGCTGGAAGAGAATTACTTTCTAAAAAAACTTTTATGCCTACCCACATCGGCCTCCAATGTTCTGTGCCATCAGGAACTATCTGTGAATTACCTACTGGACTTTTTGTCCCTTAGGCCTTTGATGACCTGGCGGTCTATTTGGCTGAAGGACGAGAAGTCTTTTGCTAAGTCTATTATGCAGGACTGTTTGCGATTAGATAAAGCTATAGCAATACCCTGGATTAAATACATTATTGTGTGTTTCTCAGATATTTTTAACCTGAACATTGTAATCGATCCTAATGCTGTTTTACAGATCCCCAAAGTTGAGCTAAAAAGGGTTTTTCTGGCCTTTGCGGAGAGAAAGAGGGCTGTTGCCGCCGGAACTCTGTCCACTGTTATGTTTTATAACAGATATTTATTTAAGGATGAATTCCCAGTCTACTTAACCTTGGTCACCAGACCATCGCATAAATTTGTGTTAACAAGACTCTGATTTGGAATAGTACACCATTTGGTAGCCCATCCAACAATGGAAAAACACCCATCTGGGCCTTGTAGATGTGACGGGACTTCCACGCAAAGGACACTGCACTTTATGTTGTTTTGTAAATTGTATTCTAACTTTCGTATTGTCCTTCTCAAACCAATGTTTGTTAAATATGGAACACGTACAGTTGAGCACGCAATGAAATTGATTTTTAATTTGCAATCTGCGGACGTATGTTTTTATACTGCAACCTTTTTAAACAAATGCATCAATTCCAGGAAAAGTATGTGTTTTTTAACTGTGTAATTGCTCTTATTTTAATTAGTATTAATTAATTTATAGGGTTTTAATGTATTATCATGTCTACTATAACTGTATTGTATCTTCCTATTATGTTTGTGTATGTGCTTTTATGGTCATTAATTTGCTTGGGACGGGGAAAACATGGCGGCCAGCTAGGAGACTGGTCGGGAGTGCTGTAGGTGGCGTGCTGGACGAGGAGTGAATTGAGTAGTCTGAGCGGCGCTGGCGGTGCTAGCTGGAATATTTCGAGTTTCGGATGAGACCCTTTAACTATCGTAACTAGTGTTCTTTAATCTTGGTACACTTTTGTAGTACATTTTTGGAGTTACAGGGGAAACTAACCCGTAGTGTATGGCGAGCGCGAACGCTACGGACGCCACGGACGAGCAACACGCACCTGAGATCCCGGCTGCCACGGAGGCGGGGCTCCCGGAGGCGGTGTTGCAGGACTGCTCCACAGTGGTGAGCGGAGCGAGTCGAGGAGCCGGGTCCGGACGTTGGAACCGAGCTGTTTTCGAGCGAGGTAGGGGGAGACGGGCAGTTTCGAGGCTCCAGTTTAGCGCGGGTGGAGCGCTGGGAAGGGGAGCAGCTGGCGAACAAGCTAGCGAACAAGCTGCAAACCCCCCCTCCCCCACGAAGTCTCCAGCTGACACTCTATCAGGCAACAATGAGCAAAAAGCTGGGGGAAACGTCACTGCTTGTAAATCAAAATTAAAGCCATTACAGAAACAAAAAATTAGCAAGCGTTATGCGCTTAGGAGCGTAATTCAGTTAAAGGGAGGGGAAGGCGGTGATTTACAACCACAGTCAATTGGTAAAGTTTCTAGCAATATAAAAAAGCACCCCCGGCAAACTCATAAAGCGGTGGTACTAGGCAAGAAGACAACTTTTAACCCTTCCTTGAATGCATATTTCAAACCAGTTCCCAGAACTCTAATACTTACGAGAGGACAGAGCTTAGCAGACCCGCCAGGTTTAGAAGAAACAAAAGTTAACTCAAACTCAGCGGGGTCTAAGGGTAGTTTAGACGATTGGTCTGACTTCCTCTCTCCTAATAGATATAATTCTTTGGAGATGGAGGCAGGTAATTTGGATGTGGGAATAGATGTGGGAATAGATGAGGAGCCCCGTGAGCCAATAGATAGTCCTAGGTTGGGGGGTTCAGACACCACAGTTGTCCCCCCCGTTTCACAGGATAACCCTTCAAGTGTCATTATGTCAGAGGAGGCCCGTACAGATACAGTGGTTATAGCCCTATTAAAAAAGCTCGATTTAGACATGCATAAGGGCTTTGAGGAGTCTAAAGTTAAGCAAGATGGGATTAGAGAAGCGGTCGGTCTACTGGAAGCTAAGTTTGATGAATTGAATCTTCGCACAGCTACTCTTGAGACTGAGGTTAAGGTTATGCATGATAAATTGGAGGAGAATAGTAAGGAGATTATGCAGGTTAAAGTTAGAGAGAAAGTCTATGAGGAGCGGCTGGAAAGATTGGAAAATTTGCAGCGAAGGAATAATTTAAAAATCTTGAGGCTTCCTGAGGGGAAGGAGGGGGCTGATTTAAAGGGGTTTATTGTTCATTTATTGAAAACGGAGCTACAGTTGAGCGAGACTGAGGAAGAGATATTGCAGGATATACAGAGGGTGCATCGTGATCCTTTTAGATTAAACCCCAATCGCTCGAAACCCAGGAAAATATTAATTAATTTCCTGACCTATGGGCTAAAAGAAAAAATCTTAGCGATTGCTTTGAAGAAGGGTCATCTGAATATTGACGGGGCCAGAATTGAGATAAGATCAGATTTGTCAGCAGCAACAGCAAACAGACAATGGGAGTTGGGGAAGAGGATTGAATCTTTCAGGAAATTAGGAGCTACAGTTCAGTTAAAATTTCCGGCGTTTCTGAAAGTTATGTGGAATAATAAGATGCACATATTTAGAGATGTGGAAGATGCTGATAATTTTTGGGAAATTTGTCAAGCCAGTGACCACTCAGGAGGTTTATAAATGAATGCAGATATAGATTTTTGACCGTGTTTAATTAGATAACAAATCCAGCACGCCCACCGTCCTGGCACTCGTTAGGCCTAGGTTGGGCCCAATGTTAGAGGGTGGGTTTTCCCAGGTGAGGGTTCAGGGTGTAGAGGGAATGGGGTTGGGAGGGTTGGGGGGGGGAGCAGGGTGTGGGAGGGTATTAAGCATTAATATAGTTCTCATGAGTTGCTTAAGTTGCTTTAGTTTTAGCATATGGGTGTTGGTGGTAGCAATCAGAGGTGAGGTTAACTATGGGTAGAGACCACATTACATGGATGTCATGGAATGTAAATGGCTTAAGGGTTAAACCTAGAAGAGACAGGATTTTGAGATATCTACAAGATTCTCCGGCAAATATTATTATTCTTCAAGAATCTCATTTAACAGAGGCAGAAAGTATAAAGTTTATTGGTGCTCTTCGATGGCTAGAGTGTATGTTTTATACACCACAGACTTTTGTAACAAGGGGCATTTTAGTGTTGGTTAGGAAGGGATTAGTTTGTCAGATTGAAGGGAAAAAAGCAGACACTAAGGGTAGGTGGTTGATAGTGAATATCAAGATTGCCGGTTTACTATACAATGTAATTGGGTATTATGGCCCAAACCAAGATGATGTGACTCCATTAGAAGAGTTAGCTAAGGAGATGCTGTCTCTTACGGGCTATATAGGTTTTGCCGGAGACTTTAATACGGTATTAAACCCCAGATTAGATCGCTCGGCAAGCAGCAGAGCTCATGTAAATAGCAAAATGGCCTCCAACTTAAAAGGATTGATGGAACAATTTGGTTTGTGTGACATTTGGCGACTTAGGGCAGGTCAGAAGTTGGGATTTACTTTTCTAAATAAAAAATACCGCCACAGGTCGAGAATTGATTATTTTCTAATTGATGCGAGATTACAGGGTAAAGTAAAAGAAAGTATGCATGTTGGTATACACCTTTCCGATCATTCGGCGGTTATTCTAGAGCTTGCCACTGGAGTTTGTGAATCAGAATCAGTATGGAGATTGGACCGTACAGTTTTATACGATGATGAGGCAATGCAGTCTCTTCAACATGAGCTTGAAATTTTTATCGAGCAAAATTTAGGTACAGCTAGACTAGACATTGTTTGGGAAACAACTAAGGCTTTTTTGCGAGGGAGACTAGGCGCTATAGGCGCTAGTAAAAGAAGGAAATACTTTTTTGAGGTTGAAAGTTTAGAACAAGAAATCAGGCAAATAGAGGCAGAGATAATTAATAGTTACAGGGATAGTTCACAACAAGAGGAGAATACTCAGAAATTGGCGATTTTGAAAGAAAAGTTAAATTTAGTTGTCAACAATCGGGTAAAAGAGAAATGGCTTGCTTCTAGATTAGCCAACTTTCAGTATGGGGAGGGGTCAGGTAAATTACTTGCCTGGAAAGCTAGGACAGATAGGACAAGGAACATAATTAAGGAAGTGAAATTGGAACCATCAGGTGTTATGGTTACAGAAACTAAGGACATAGTGGATGCCTTCTTTAATTATTATATGGAGGTCTATAGGGAGGATATGGTTCCAGATAGGAAGAAGATAGAGGAATGGTTAATTTGTCTGCGACCTGTGACTGATGACTTACAAAATATGTTAGATCAAGAGATTACACAAGGGGAATTAGATTTGGTTATTAGATCAGCTAAGAAGGGCAAAGCACCGGGCCCAGATGGCCTTCCGGTCGAGGTGTACAAGATGTTGGCTGGTAGTTTGATACAGTTATTATTAAAGGTATTCAATGAGGTCCTTTTGGGTAATGTAGAGCTCCCAGCCTCCTGGAATCAGGCCAACATCATTGTAATTCCTAAACCTGGGAAGTCACCAAGGTATTTGGATTCATATAGACCAATCTCATTATTGAATTCAGACTATAAATTATATGCTAAGATTTTAGCAGATAGGTTGGCGAAGGTGATCCCAGGAATAGTACATGAGGATCAAAAGGGGTTCATTAAGGGCAGGTTTCTTAAAGATCTAACCTTCTCCCTCATAACAAGTATTGATATTGCTATTGACCGAAAACTTCCTCTAGCGGTTGTCGCCTTGGACGCCGCGAAGGCGTTTGACCGCGTTAACTGGTTATTTCTTAAAGCAGTAATTATACACCTTAAATTGGGGAAAAAGTTTAGTTCTTCTTTACTGTCCCTTTATCAATTCCCTACTTCAAGGGTACTAGTTAACGGAGCTCTAACTAAAAGTATTAAGGTAATGAGAGGGACAAGGCAGGGGTGCCCTCTGTCCCCACTCTTGTTTGATTTATACATTGAACTGCTGGCATGTAGAATTAGGGAGACTGAGGACATCCCCCCTTTTAGTTTTCAAAGTTGGGTTAAAAAGATTGGACTCTATGCCGATGATATTGTCATTTTAACTTCAGATCTAAATCAAACTCTACCTAAGTTAGAAATAATTACAAATCAGTTTGGTTTAGTCTCGGGGTATCGTTTGAATGCTGACAAGACGGAAATTATGTCTTGGAACATGGAGACAGACTGTATAATACCAAAAAAACAGATTAGATATCTGGGGGTACAGATTACACAGGATATCTCACAAATTGCGACAACTAACCTGGCCAAAAACCTGAAGGATATTTTGAGTTTAATGAAGGGTTGGAGGCATCTCCCTCTCACTATTTTTGGGAGAGTAAATCTGATTAAGATGATAGTGCTTCCTAAGATAACATTTTTATTCGACTCCATCCCTTTGATGTTTGGAAAAAAGGGCTTAATGAAGCTGCAAAGTGAGATCGGATCATTTATTTGGTCTTCCAGGGGGTCTAGGCTATCTTGGAAAAAGATAAGGAGGAAACATGTTAAAGGGGGATTGGCAGCTCCGGACTTTCAAATATATTCCTGGGCCTTTTTGCTCAAAAACTATAGAATGCTTTTGAGAATGCCAGGAAATTCAGCGATTGGGGAACTACTATTAACCTTGTTAGGTATTGAGGGAGTCAAGCCATCGGGTTTTATGTATAAGTTTTCAGACCCAAAATTTTTTAAGAAAGTAAGATTAAAAGTCCTGAGAGACCTTGCGACGGTTTGGTATCGCGTTAGAAGGGCTACAAAAATTCCATATTTTAGTGCGAACGCACCAATTTGGGAAACTCCGGGAGCTCCAAGTTGGACCAATGATGCTCTGGCAACGACTCTAAAATTAGAGGGCCCTCAGAAATGGGGGGAGTTATTTGTCGACGGCTGTTTGTTGCCATGGTTTGAATGCGACTTAAGTTGGGGTCCCAACTTTTCTAAATTCAAATACTTTCAAATTCAAAGCTGGGCAACTGGGAAAAATCATCTTATAGGTCGATACAATGACTTTGAGGCAAAATTGGCATTGGTAGCCCCTTTTAAAAAAGAAGTGGCAACATGGTACTGGGCTATAATTGATCTGGAAGATGGTCCTTTTCTTCTGCCGGAGGAACTATGGGGAGAGAGCTTGCCAAGGATCGCGACAGAAGATCAATGGCAAGTAACTATGTCGATATTATATAAATTGGTTAAACCTGCGAATTTAAGAAGAAACCACTTGTTCACTCTCCACAGGGCATATTGGACGCCAAAGCGGCTGGCAAAATTCAAAGAAGGTGGTAATGTAAGATGCCCTAAGTGTAATAGCCCAAATGAAGATGATATTCACATGTTTGTAACATGTCCGGCGATCAAGATCTTTTGGGACGCTGTAAGTAAATGTTTGACAGTTATGCTCAAGCAAAAGATTGAGGTAAGCCCTGAGAACATTATCACAGGTAGACTGGATCTACAAGGTAAGGGCTTGGACGATAGAACAAAATTGGTGTTTTATTCTATACTGTTGGCCCGAAGGGAAATCTGTAAACTTTGGGTTTCTCCTGACTCCCCCACAGATCTCATGTGGATCAGAGCTATGAGAGATATTGGTAAATTGGACATGGTAGTTCCTCTAAAAAAGAAGCACAGATTCTGGCTGCTATTTTTTGATCATTATGGGTGATGGGTTGGGGGAAGTTTGTCTTTAATATTGAAATATTGTGTTGGTGGAGATTTCCAGTCCTATGATTAAGTTGCTTTTTATCTTTTGGAGAATTCTGCGATACGAAGTTGGTGCGAGGATCTTGTATCGTCGTTTCTCCAGCTCTTTGTTAAGCAGACCTCCTTGAATATAAGATAACTTACACCCTTGGGCGTTACACAGATAGATTGGGTGGAAAGCGGCACATGAGGACAAAAAAGAAAAAAAAAAAAAAAAAAAAAATGACAGAATGTCCCAGAGTGTTCTAACGAACAACTAGAGCACTAACAGTCTTACTTATGACAAAAGTAAGGCACACATGAAGCCATCTTGATTGGAATAAAGTGGTAACACTTAAAACATTTAATTTACAAAGGAACAAAATGAGGGGGTTCATTTTGACATAGAAATTATGATTAGTGCTGCAGATAGAAAAATTAGGGCACATTTTGACTTCTCAAATCCTCTTCTATTTCATAAAAAAATTCTGGCGTGTCAAATGCTAAAAAGGCTTGGGAAGAACAGTATTGGCAGGCACTAAGGGAGGCTTCCTTAAAACACGACTCTGGTCAATTCTGGAGTATAATTAGGACTAAGAACAGACCAGCCCATGAGCTTATGACTTGTAACATCACTAGTGTGGTTTGGTTTGAGCATTTCTCCAAACTTTACTCCTCCTTGCCCGAGAGCGAGGGGGAGCTTCTTTCTATGGAGGCTTTCCCCTCAGTGGGAACACCGAATACTAATCCTTTTACTGAAAGGGAAGTGTTCAATGCTATTAAGTCCATTGTCCCCCAGAAGGCAGCTGGTCCCGATGGTATCCCTGGTGACGTCCTCAGATTAGACCCAGTCAGTTGGGGGAAGCTTCTCTCCACCCTAATTAATGCCATCGCCAATGGTGCTTCGGTCCCTGAATCTTGGAAGGGGGCTGAGGTAGTCCCGATTTTTAAGAAGGGTGGCAGGGATGACCCAGCCAACTATCGCCCAATTAGTCTGATTGACTCAACCCAGAAGGTTGTTGGGAAGGTGATCCTGGAGAGGATCTTATTCTGGGCGAATGATAATAACATCCTTTCAGACTATCAGGCAGGCTTCAGGGTCAGGACAGGTACCATAGAACAAGTTTTCAGATTGCTCCTCATCTACTGGAAGGTTGTCCTCCTTGGAAAGGGCAGCCTTTATCTCGCCTTTATAGATCTTAAAACAGCTTTTGATCTAGTTCCCCGATCTACTCTGTGGGATGTCCTGGCCAGTATGAAGATCCCATCTTATCTATTGGCTCTATTAATAAAACTCCATGAGGGAAACTACGCACAAGTGCAGTGGGGTTCTCAGGGCCAGAAAACAGAGAGAATCCCAGTGAACAGGGGTGTACGCCAGGGATGTGTCCTTTCCCCTACCCTTTTTTCACTTTATGTGAACGGTGTAGTGGAGCACCTGATGAAAGTCCCTTCTGACGCGCCATCCCTGGCGGGCGAACGTATTCCAACTCTCCTGTTCGCTGACGACACTCTTTTGTTGTCTAAAACACCTATGGGTCTTCAAATTCTCCTCAACAGCTTTCAAACCTTCTGTAATGACAGAGGCCTCATAATAAATTCCGCCAAAACCAAATATTTAATTTTGAATCCACCCAAAAAATTAGGACGGCCCCCAGTTCTGAATGCGGTTAACCTTGATAGGGTAAAATAATTCGATTACCTGCGAATCCGCATTTCAGATACCATGCATTGGTCAACTCACATACAAAAGATGCTTCTAAACCATAAGAGGGTTACTGGTGCCCTCCTCAGGGAACATCATTCTTCTTTGTCTAGGCCAATAGCCCCAGCCCTAGAGATATATAAAGCAAAAGGTGTGAGTTCGGCACTCTATGGCGCCGAATTATGGGGCCTAAATAATATTGACGAGCTTGCTAAGTCTGATTCTAGTTTTTACAAGAAATTGATGGCACTACCCCAGAGCACTCCAGTGGTACCTCTGTTATTGGACTTAGGGTGCCACACGTTGAAAGACTTGGCAAAAGTCCGCCCCCTTCTTTTATGGGCCCGGCTTTGGCGAACCCCTGAGTTAGCGAAGTATGCTGAGGTACTGACTGAAATATTGTCTATGCCTTGTTGGTACAAAATTAAATGGCTGAAAGATGTTAAGACCTTGCTTTGTGACCTCGGTCTTAAAGACGCTGGGGTGAATAGAACTTCACCCCCGAAAGCTGAACTGAATAAATTGTACTGGAGTTGGGTCACTGCGAAGAGGAATTCTAGTCTTTATGGTGCCAGAAGCACCACTGAGTTCTTAAGGCTTAAGGATGAAGTGCTTTATGAGCCTTATCTTGATATTATCCAGATGCCTTTTGATCGAGCCCTCTATTTTAAATTTAGGGTTGGCACACTTCCAGTGCGCGAATTAACCGCGCGCTGGAAGCCACCTCTTCAGACATCACCATTTTGTCCTTTCTGCGAGACTCGAGTCGCGTCAATTGCACATGTTTTATTTGCATGTCCTGAATATAAAATCCCAAGGACCTATAGGCTCAAACCCCTGTGTAGGGACTTAGGCACAAGAGACCATCTCATAGCTTTGCGCATTTTTAAATCAGATACACGATCTCTGTATGTTTGCGCATTATCCAAGTTTCTGAGGTGGTCTTGGCTTTTAAGATCTAAAGCCCTCGCAGTCCACACATAAGCAGACTTTTCTCTTTTGTCATATTGATTGCTTATATTCTCTTTTAAAGGAATTGTCTTATTTATTCTGTTTATGTGTACTTTTTACCTTCTGTCTGCTTTGGAAATCTGGTGATATCACAGTTTTATGATTAGTTCTGTGATTTTATATTTGTCTATGTTATAAATGTACACGCTTTTAAGATATGCTTATATCGAAATAAAGCTTATTTCATCATCTTCATCATGATTAGTGCTGCAGAAAGAAAAATTAGGGTACATTTTGACTTCTCAAATCCTCTTCTATTTCATAAAAAAATTCTGACATGCAGACTGAAACATGCACTTTGAATACCAGCAGCAGACTTCCCTGGGGAGCAGGAGCTTTACTACAGTGATCTAATGAGCAACTAGAGTGCTAACATTCAGAATTTATGGCAAATGTGTGACACATCTGAATGCCTTCTTGATGGAACCAAAGTAAAAAACTGAAGGTATTTCCTACTGAGGAGACTGCAGGAAATTAGGAAACTTCATAATAAATAAATCTCCCAAGATGGCCACCAGAGACAAAAGAGCCCAAATGTAGCCCAAATATCACCCTGATGTAGCCCAAGTATAGCCCAATGACAGAATGTCCCAGAGTGTTATAACGAACAACTAGAGCGCTAACAGTCTTACTTATGACAAAAGTATGGCACACCTGAAGCCATCTTGATTGGAATAAAGTGGTAACATTTAAAACATTTAATTTACAAAGGAACAACATGAGGGGGTTCATTTTGCCATAGAAATTATGATTAGTTCTGCAGAAAGAAAAATTAGGGCACTTTTTGACTTCTCAAATCCTCTTCTATTTCAAAAAAAATCTGACATGCAGACTGAAACATGCACTTTGAATACCAGCAGCAGACTTCCCTGGTGAGCAGTAGTTTTACTACAGTGATCTAATGAGCAACTAGAGTGCTAACATTCAGAATGTATGGCAAACTGGTAACACTTAAAACATTTAATTTAAAAAGGAACACAATGAGGGGGTTCATTTTGCCATAGAAATTATGATTAGTGCTGAAGAAAGAAAACTTAGGGCACATTTTGAGTGACTTCTCAAATCCACTTCTATTTCATTAAAACATTCTGATATGCAGACTGAAACATGCACTTTCAATACCAGCAGCAGACTTTCCTGGTGAGCAGTAGCTTTACTACAGTGATCTAATAAGCAACTAGAGTGCTGACATTCTGAATTTATGGCAAATGTGTGACACATCTGAATGCCTTCTTGATAGTATCAAAGTAAAAAACTGAAAGCATTTCCTACTGAGGAGACTGCAGTAAATGAGGAAATTAGGAAACTTCATAACAAATAAGTCTCCCAAAATGGCCACCAGAGACAAAAGAGCCCAAATGTAGCCCAAATATCACCCAAATGTAGCCCAAGTATAGCCCAATGACAGAATGTCCCAGAGTGTTCTAACGAACAACTAGAGCGCTAACAGTCTTACTTATGACAAAAGTATGGCACACCTGAAGCAATCTTGATTGGAATAAATTGGTAACACTTAAAACATTTAATTTACAAATGAACAAAATGAGGGGGTTCATTTTGCCATAGAAATTATGATTAGTTCTGCAGAAAGAAAAATTAGGGCACTTTTTGACTTCTCAAATCCTCTTCTATTTCATAAAAAAATTCTGACATGCAGACTGAAACATGCACTTTGAATACCAGCAGCAGACTTCCCTGGTGAGCAGTAGTTTTACTACAGTGATCTAATGAGCAACTAGGGTGCTAACATTCAGAATTTATGGCAAATGTGTGACACATCTGAATGCCTTCTTGATGGAACCAAAATAAAAAACTGAAAGTATTTCCACTGAGGAGACTGCAGTAAATGAGGAAATTGGGAAACTTCATAACAAAGAAATCTCCCAAGATGGCCACCAGAGACAAAAGAACCCAAATGTAGCCCAAATATCACCCAGATGTAGCCCAAGTATAGCCCAATGACAGAATGTCCCAGAGTGTTCTTAAGAATAACTAGAGCGCTTACTGTCTTACTTATGACAAAAGTATGGCACACCTGAAGCCATCTTGATTGGAATAAACTGGTAACACTTAAAACATTTAATTTAAAAAGGAACACAATGAGGGGGTTCATTTTGCCATAGAAATTATGATTAGTGCTGCAGAAAGAAAAATTATGGCATATTTTGAGTGACTTCTCAAATCCTCTTCTATTTCATTAAAGAATTCTGACATGCAGACTGAAACATGCACTTTTAATACCAGCAGCAGACTTCCGTGGTGAGCAGTAGCTTTACTACAGTGATCTAATAAGCAACTAGAGTGCTAACATTCTGCATTTATGGCAAATTTGTGACACATCTGAATGCCTTCTTGATGGAATCAAAGTAAAAAACTGAAAGTATTTCCAACTGAGGAGACTGTAGTAAATGAGGAAATTAGGAAACTTCATAACAAATAAGTCTCCCAAAATGGCCACCAGACACAAAAGAGCCTAAATGTAGCACAAATATCACCCCAGATGTAGCCCACATGTAGCCCAATGACAGAAGTGTGCAAAACACTTACTTTTTGTGTATTTGCAGTTTTATATAGTGCAGACTTGTCAGGTATTGGAGTGCTTTACATGAGCATTGGTTACATCACACAAGACCAAATTCATTTTCGTTGTAGACATGGGGAGATTAAGTGATTTGACCAGAATCACAGAATGTTGAGCTGAAGCAGAAACTCCAAACTGGATCCCCAGTTGCAAAGCCTGTAGGTAATATATGTATATATATATATATTATCTACTGGCGGTCGCCAGTAGACAGTTATAGTTAGGACCGAGTTCCCATAGGAAATCTGAAAATTCTATTTTGAATAACTTTGGCGCCGGTTGACGAATCCTCGCGAAATTTTCAAAACTAATGGGGCGCTCCACTCAACTCCTACCCTGAAAGTCTCGGGGTGATTCGTCAAGCAGGGGCTGAGAAAAAAGGGGGGTCCCAAAACGCGTTTTCCCCATGCATTTTCCCATAGGACCTTTAGTCGAAGGTACAGCCCGAACGGCTGAACAGAATTACTTGAAATTTGGCAAAGAGGTAGTCCTCAGGTCAGGCATGTGCCTTTTGCATATATGGTGTCAATCTGTTCAGTAGTTCCTGAGAAAATTGCAGTTAAATGTACATAAATATCTATATGCGCGCACCGTGCGTGCACCGTGCACGCACCATAATGTGCGCGAGCGTAATTCTGATTGGTGGTTACATGTCAGTCAACATTCGAATAGGTCTAAATCAGGACGTGTCGGCCGCCATTTTGTGTGTGACAGTGAAAAAGAAAGGTGGAGAACGTGAAAAGGGGGCAGGGTAGAGAGTTCCTGACCCCCTAGCCTTTGTCAGGGGGTCCCTGAAGGATCCCGAAGGGTGAAAAAAAACATTTTATTTTTTTTCAAAAAATCGCGGGGTGCACGCACGGTGCGCGCACGGTGGCAAAAAATTCATAAAAAAATTGAATTAAAAATCAAGTTTAAGTGTTTAGATGTTGGTTGGCTCTAAAAAGAGCCGTTGTGTTCATTGAGTGTTATTTTGTACCTACAAGTAAGTACCGATGCAGAGTCTAAAGTTCAAGAGGAAGACTCTGTTCCCTTCATCTGTGAAATGAACACCGTCTCCTCTATAAATGCATTGCATGTTGTAACGCAAGTTGTTGTGGTATATAGAACCCATACCATAGTCTCTGAGGAAAGCAGAAACAGACTTATTGACGTGCTTTTTTGCTTTCTCAAACTGCGGACAACATTGGTTGGACCAGTTCCACTTTTGCCTTTGGCATATATTAGAATATACAAAGGTAGTTTCTGGAAAAAGTGACATCAATTGCACAAAGGTGTCCTTAACAAGCATTTCCAGGCCTACCCCAGTTAAAGTGCCTAGGTCATTTCCACCACAGTGCACAATTATAAGGTCAGGCTGTGGGAGATGTAGAAAGGATTTCACCAAAGGCATTAATTGGTGCCACTTTAACCCTATCACTATGGCGTACGCCTACGGCGACACAACCATAGTGGTACGGACCCTACACACGCGTGTACGGACCGTATCACAATGGCGTACGCCTACGGCGACACAACCATAGTGGTACAGACCCTACACACGTGTGTACGGACCGTATCCCTATGGCGTACGCCTACGGCGACACAACCATAGTGGTACGGACCCTACACACGCGTGTACGGACCGTATCCCTATGGCGTACGCCTACGGCTGCACTACCATAGTGATAAGGACCCTACACACGCCCTCAGAGCGTGTGTATGGTGCGTTTCACACCTTACACTGGTGACAGGCGGCACACAGAAAGGAATTGAGCTGTCATACTTGGCCGAGGCTGGACATCAAGTCATTGTCAGTGCAGTCCTACATGTCTCGGGCCTAGGTGTGTCAGGCTGTGATATGGCACAAATCTCCTCATGTTTGAACCCAGTAGATGTGTGATGAGCTGTATACACATGCAAAAACAACAATTGATGGACAGAATGCAGAACAATGTCATACATTCAACCCAGTACAGAGATCTGGGCTTAAATCCATCGTTTTTTTGCTCACCATGCCATTCCAGTTTGAACCCAGCCATATGCAAATCAGTCTTGACCCTGTGCCCCATGGGGACAGTCCAGCCCGAACTGCCAAGCCAGGTCCTCCCTGGACTGGAAACAAGCATCCTAGGACCGGTTTCGGGCTTTCAGCCCTCGTCAGCCAGAATAGCTTTATTCCAGAGGCATGGAGAGCAAGGGACTCACGTCTGAGCATACCCTTCCCACTCGGGGTGACAAATGCAAAAACAACAATTGATGGACAGAATGCAGAACAATGTCATACATTCAACCCAGTACAGAGATCTGGGCTTAAATCCATCGTTTTTTTGCTCACCATGCCATTCCAGTTTGAACCCAGCCATATGCAAATCACTCTTGACCCTGTGCCCCATGGGGACAGTCCAGCCCGAACTGCCAAGCCAGGTCCTCCCTGGACTTGGAACAAGCATCCTAGGACCGGTTTCGGGCTTTCAGCCCTCGTCAGCCAGGATAGCTTTATTCCAGTGGCATGGAGAGCAAGGGACTCACGTCTGAGCATACCCTTTCCACTCGGGGTGACAAATGCAAAAACAACAATTTAGTAGTGTAGGTGTAGTGGGCAAAAGAACGATGGATTTAACCCAGATCTCTTGACTGGGGGAGAATGTCTGCATTGTCAGCATTCCGTCCATCATTTGTTTGTTGTAACTCTTTTCGCCCTAAGTGGGATGGGTATTCCCAGACGTGGGACCCGTGCTCACTACGCCACTGGAGTCAAGCTATCCTGGCTGATGATGGCTGATAGCCAGAAACCGGTCCTAGGATGCTTGAGTCCGGTCCAGGGAAGAAATGGCTTGGCAGTTCGGGCTGGACTGTTCCCATGAGGCACAGGGTCAAGACTGATTTGCATATGGCCATGTCTAAACTGGGGTGGTGTAGTGGGCAAAAGAACGATGGATTTAACCCAGATCTCTTGACTGGGGGAGAATGTCTGCATTGTCAGCATTCCGTCCATCATTTGTTTGTTGTAACGCTTTTCGCCCTAAGTGGGATGGGTATTCCCAGACGTGGGACCCGTGCTCACTACGCCACTGGAGTCAAGCTATCCTGGCTGATGACGGCTGATAGCCAGAAACCGGTCCTAGGATGCTTGAGTCCGGTCCAGGGAAGACATGGCTTGGCAGTTCGGGCTGGACTGTTCCCATGAGGCACAGGGTCAAGACTGATTTGCATATGGCCATGTCTAAACTGGGGTGGTGTAGTGGGCAAAAGAACGATGGATTTAACCCAGATCTCTTGACTGGGGGAGAATGTCTGCATTGTCAGCATTCCGTCCATCATTTGTTTGTTGTAACGCTTTTCGCCCTAAGTGGGATGGGTATTCCCAGACGTGGGACCCGTGCTCACTACGCCACTGGAGTCCAGCTATCCTGGCTGATGACGGCTGATAGCCAGAAACCGGTCCTAGGATGCTTGAGTCCGGTCCAGGGAAGACATGGCTTGGCAGTTCGGGCTGGACTGTTCCCATGAGGCACAGGGTCAAGACTGATTTGCATATGGCCATGTCTAAACTGGGGTGGTGTAGTGGGCAAAAGAACGATGGATTTAACCCAGATCTCTTGACTGGGGGAGAATGTCTGCATTGTCAGCATTCCGTCCATCATTTGTTTCTTGTAACGCTTTTCGCCCTAAGTGGGATGGGTATTCCCAGACGTGGGACCCGTGCTCACTACGCCACTGGAGTCAAGCTATCCTGGCTGATGACGGCTGATAGCCAGAAACCGGTCCTAGGATGCTTGAGTCCGGTCCAGGGAAGACATGGCTTGGCAGTTCGGGCTGGACTGTTCCCATGAGGCACAGGGTCAAGACTGATTTGCATATGGCCATGTCTAAACTGGGGTGGTGTAGTGGCCAAAAGAACGATGGATTTAACCCAGATCTCTTGACTGGGGGAGAATGTCTGCATTGTCAGCATTCCGTCCATCATTTGTTTGTTGTAGAGCTGTATACACATGTCATGTGTGATGGTGCACTATGTGCCACACATCCCCTTCACACCTTTGACATGTGTGCATGTAGTACAGACTTGTTGAGCACTGCGTCACTGGCATGGCACAGTCGCCAACACCCGCAACTGTCCACTGATGCCAGGTACACAGATAATGACACCTGACATGTGACTACCGGCGTTGCACGATGTGAGTATGTCATGTGTGTGTCACGTGTTCCCATAAGCTTGCTGTTGGTGTTCCGTCAAATGCATCTGCAGTTGCTGCATCCAACATGTGCATGTGTGTGGATGGGCATGGCACACTATTATGCACCCCAGGACACATGTGGAATCAGACGTAACGTGTGTATGTATGCATCGAACATGGACTTGCGAGACAAGGACATATCTGCGTAGTATCAATGTATGTGTGATCAGTTTTGACATGTACCCCTTCATGGCAAGGTGTGTGGTCTGTCCTTTTTTCAGGGACATGTGACCTGTGCTTCTAGTGTTCCGCAACCTGTCTGTATGATAAACATCCTTCTCCTGCACACATGTGGATGTGTGTCACTCCTGTAATGCGTCTGCCTGTTCACTTACACTGGCCCACAGCTAGTCTCATGCCATGTCATGTTGAGCTTGTGAATCCACATTTGTAGATGGCTCTTGGTAGGAGTGTCACCTGCCTGGCATACGTGTCCAGGATATATTGCACAGACCTGACTCTGCATGTAGCATATGTGTATTGGCTGTTCAACATGTGCTCAGTACATTGACAGTGTTGTTGTACTGTACTCACTCTTCGTTGTCCCTTCCAAATTACTGCAGGGCTCCGCCTCTCCCCCGACCAATCCCAGACTTGGCTGCCCTGAGGGAACGTGACTGTATACGCCGCTACCGCTTCACCCAACGGTTGATTCTGAACTTGACAGCAAGGCTGGCACCACACCTCCAACCGCTACACAGGTATCCTACTGCACTGACACCCAAGATGAAGGTGATGGCAGCCCTACATTTCTTTGCAACGGGTACGTTCCAACATACCATTGCTCATGTTCGTGGCATGTCCCAGACCATGTTCAGCCGTGTCCTGCATGATTTTTTAGAGGCCATGTTGGTTCACCTGGATGAGTTTATACATTTCCCAACTCCTGAGCAGTTGACAGGTGTCAAGGGTGACTTCAATGCCCTGGGAGGGATGCCCCATGTCATTGGGTCTATTGATGGGACACATGTGGCTTTGGTACCACCACAGGCAGAGGAGGTAGCCTATAGGAACAGGAAACATTACCACTCCATTAAGGCCCTTGTGGTGTGTCTTGCTAACATGGTGATTTCCCATGTCTGTGCTCGTTTTCCAGGATCAGCACACGATGCCTACATCATGAGGTGTAGCAGGGTGCCTGAAATGATGCTGCAGCTGCGCAACGAACGAGCATGTCTTGTTGGTGGGTAAACTCTGTTACTCCTGTATTTAGCGTCACCTTTCTATCTTACTGCTTCTCCTGACCCACTTCTGTCCATGATGTTTCCATGTAGGGGGCTCTGGCTATCCCAACATGCCATGGCTGATCACGCCTCTCCGCAACCCCAGAACGGCTGCCGATCACCGGTACAACAACGCCCATGGGCAGACCAGGCGAGTGATAGAGAGGACCTTTGGCCTCCTGAAGAGCCGATTCCGGTGCCTCAACAAGACCGGTGGCGCACTCCCATATGCACCGGTGAAGGTCTGCAAAATCTTCCCCCATGTGCTGCATGCTGCACAACATGGCAGTGGAGAAAGCTGTGCCACTCATCCTGGATCCGGATGAGCAGGAACATCCACCCGTGGAGGATGAGGGGCTTGGTGACGAGGCAAGTGATGTTGAGGAGGAGGAGGAAGAGGACATCCGGAGTCGGCTCATACGCAACTTCTTTGCTTAGTGGTGAGTTGCAGTGTCTGAGTGTGCACGCATTGAGCCTTGTGTGGCATGTGTTGCAATGTGTGGGTCCATCTGCATGTCTGGCAAGTGAGTCAGAGGTGTGTTTGGATGTGTCACTCGAGTGAAGGTGTAATAACAGTATGTCTTACCTGAGACACTATTTTCACCTAGCATGTTGACAACCTTATACGTGTCGAGTACATGCCCATGCATGCGGATGTGCTTCTTTTGGCTCACTTCTTGTGTGTCTCTCATCCCCAGATATTTGCGCATGCTGTCTGCTGGTGGCATTGTTGTGCTCCTGCTATTCCTCATGAATACAGCAACATGTGCTGAATCAGCGTAACATGCACGGACATGTCGAAAAATCACCTTAGGGTAAGGGATGCACCACGGCTTTTTGGGTGTGCTATGTGTTTAGTATGTGTGTGCACTGCTCCTGTTCATGTTTGGTTACTTAGCATACATGTAGAATCACCATGGGTCACATGACATGGAGCTGGATTCACCTGAATTGATAGTCACACTTGGTGACAGTCATCTGTAATGTGATTGTGGATTGTGATGAAGGCATCAATGTGTGTAACACTGCCCTCGGAAACATACGGGATGCACCGGGTTGACATAGTGTGGGACATCCCCATTAGTGGTTCAATGGTGAATTGCAGCCTCCCCGTGAGCAGCACGGGGTGTTTGCCTCAAACCTGTCACTTGTGTGCCAGTTCTATGGGTTTCCTGCATCTGTGGTGCAAAGGGGGGTGCCAGTGTAGGTTCCACATGTTCATCCACATGACCTGTGCATCTGTTAAAATAGATGCATTTGCCTTCCGGCAAACATGACTAATAAAGGTGTCCCTCAGCCTCCAAGGTGCCTCATCTCTGTCAATGCAGGTCTCTTGCCACTGTGCATGCGGCATGTCTAGCATAGTTGTCACAGATTGTGCATATGAGTCTATGTGTAGAGTAGCAAGATGCAAGCTGTTTGTCAGGGATTATGATATGTAGTGTGCACGATGTACATGGCTGTGTAGGTATTTTGCCATCTCAGTCCCCACAACGGCCACTTTGCTGCATGTGCATCCATTGTCTGTGTGTGTGCCATGTTGAACCAGACACTCCTCCCTTCTCATACACCTTTTGCAGTAGTCCTTTCTGAAATGCTTGTGTTAGTGTGCAACTTGTGGCATGGTTTCCAGGAGATGGCGCATGCTGCTGCAGGCCCTGCAGCAAGGGCACACAGAGTTTCTATATTTGCCCTCACACACACGCCTCTAAGACGCACCCCCCTTCCTCCCTCCACCCATTCATTTTGGTGTAATCTGCTTGTGTGTGACACAGTTGCGGTGGCAAAGGCTGGACCGTCTGCACATGCTACGTGCACATTGCACGTGCCTCATGTCCTTGCATATGCCACATCACGCTACAGCATGATGTTGAGGCCACCCACCAAGCAATGTCCATCCAATACATCTGTTGCATGCACTCAGGCATGCACTCATCTCCCACACAACACCTTTGCATAATGAGTGTGCAACTCCAACTGCCTACACAGCGCTGGCACGCCTTCCAGGCCCTGTCACACCAACCAGGTCATGTCCCTCCTACTCCCCACCGGCTCTGTACCCCAACATGGCCATGTGAGTGGTACTCCAGGCCTCTGCATGTAGTATGGTGTCGTTGTCGGACACATGGCACAGGTATCATGTCTCAGCGTGTCAGTCTACAATGTGTCCATGATACCCCTCTACGCCATGACATGCGCACTGCATCTCATCATCATCTGGTGTACCATTGACAGGCAGGTGCTCCTCACCCTCCCCAAAGACGCAGTCCTTGCCAGTTCCCATATTGAAGAATGCATGGTATCCATTGGCAGATGGCTGCACGTTGGCCACCTGATGCTGGACTTGTACATGACTGAGGTGTTCATCTGCGGATTGTCCCCTTACAGCAGGGTCAACTGCTTGTGTCCCACCCGCAAGGGCCCTGCACAGGCACACAGTGTCCACGCACACGAGCTGGTGTGCATCATGGAATGCTTGCTCACATGTGCTATGCTGATCACCAGCATCTGTATCTCAGGCCTCAGCACACTCTGCATTATGCACAAGGTCCACTGTTCGATCCACCTCAAGGCAAGACAGACCATCCCCCAGGTCAACTTCGACATCCATGTCCAATCCTACCCTGCACTCTAGGGAGAAGTACCTTACAACTCCCATGACATTGTCCACATCCAGGGTGCATCTGCACAGCTCTGCTTCAACATCCGTCAACCCAGCCACATCACCGTCCAACAGGGATAGCGGGAATGGATCACTGTCATCTGCAGGATGACCTTCACAATCCACGGCCACACTCAGGATGCAGCCCACGACCATGCCCCCAACACAACCATGTGGCACTGTCATCCAAGACCCCATTGTGCCATCTCCATGCATCCAACCTTGGCCTGGCCACCATTCTCCACATCCACCTGACTCCTGCTTGCAGGACATAGTTCTCCCACCTGGCTACACATACCTGGGACTCCCACCCCAGGACACTCCACATGATCCCTGACCTCAGCGCATGACTGTTGCTCTTCGAAATAGGTCTGTCCGCACAGTTGTGCAGGCACCCCCTCAGCTGGTTGGGCCCTTCACAGGTGAGTATGGTGCTCCATGTCTGTATTGGATGATACATTGTGACCCATGTGTGTCCTGTGCCAGACTCAGACCCCAGGGTATGCATGGTTGGAGTTACTTCAAAACTCATGCATGGTTTGACTTGCCAACACACACATGTAATGGAATAATGCTAAATGACGGCATCATCTCGTGATTTCTAATATTTTTATTGGTGGTGGGGTACGTGTTTGGGGGGATGCAATTAGGTGCTGTACCGGGGGAATAGAATCCAAAGTTCACAGGGGGAGATGGTATCCTTGCCATTGGAAGTCATCAGAGTCCATGCCACAGTCTTTGTCAACATTGGTCAGACAGTGACCAGCAAGTCCATGTGGCAGAGAATATCATTGGATGAGGTGCTGCTGTTGCGCCAGAGGGCCAGGTGCCAGGCCAGGTGACCTGGGAGATGGTGATGGTCCGCTGAATCTCACGGTCTTTTGCGTGGATGACCCACCTTCCTCCGGGGACCCTCAGATGCTGGCCTTGACGATGCTGGGGACGCTCCGTCAGATGAATCCTCCTCCTCCTCCCTCCCTGTGTCTGGTGCTGGTCTACACCTGGTGGCACAGGGAGGGTTTGCCAGGCTTTGGCGATCTGACAGAGTGATTGGCTCATGTCCCTGTGCACCGCCAGGAGCTCAGCCAGTCTTGCCTCCATCCGTCCTTGGTGTTGTTGATGACTGGCGTGATGCTCGACCTGCAGGTTCTTAATCTCATCGAGGGTCCCCTGCATCTCGGAGAGTCTTGACACGACCTGGTCGATGCCTCTGGTGTCACGCCGGTATGTGTCCAAGATGTTGCCGATGTGTGACATAACCGGTTCCTCAGCTGTCTGGTCAGGTTCGCGCCTCTGCCGTCCTCCACTCCCACCACCCCTGCCCACTTGAGCCTGGCCTGCCCTTGTGGGCACGTCGGGTCTCCGGGACCCCTGAGGGATGGCATTTGCGGGGTCGCCTGCCTCCTCCTGGGTGCCCGGGGTCCCTCGTCCCTCCTGGTCAGATTGGCTGTGTTGTGTGCGAGCAGGGCTCCTGTGTGTATCCTGGGATGTGGCAGGAATGGGGGTGGTGGTTGGCACAGTTGTACCTGATGCAGGTGCTGCAGGTGCTTGGGCACCAGAGGGGCCAGGTTGGTCGGGGTCATCCACGGTGTGGTGAGAGTCGTCGCTGCCGGTGGGATCATCGTCACGCCGAGCCTGGTCCTGTGTGTCTTCCCCCCCAGTGTTGGGGGGAGATCGACGACGTTGCCCTGTGTGTGAGAGAGACAATGTTAACGGTGTTACATGCGTCATCCATGTTTCATACATATTCAAGTTGGCACAGTTGCTCTGGGTAGTTGGATATGTCTAGCATTCCTCTCACAGTGCACTTGTGGATGGGTATGTTGCGGGGGTCAGATTGATATGTACTCCTGGTTATTTGGCCTGTCTAATGAGTGTTGGGATGCTTATTTGGCGATGGATTGGTCTTGTTGTGTCACATATCCATTGTGGGAGTGCCAATTTGCGTTGGCTGCCCGGGGGTGTGTGCTTGTGTAAGGAGGGGGGGGGGGGGTGTGACCGGGCATGCTGTTGGGTGTGGTGTGATTTGTCATTGGGTCAACCAGGTGATGTGTCTATCCCCTCATGGTGCCTGCTGGCATGACAGTGAATGTGAGTTCCTGTGGTAGGTAGGTGTCATGTAGAGTTGGTGTTGAGTGTACAGTGGTCACAGGTTTGCCTTGTGCTGTCTACAGCAGGGCCAAGTGTCATCTACCTTGTCTGTACTTGGCAAGTCCCTGTGCATTGTGCATGGTGCATGGGTATGTCCCTTGGCCACAGCTGTCAACACTTTTCCTATGTGTGACACACTCTTTGTTGTTGCATCAGTTTTGAACGCAGTGAGCAGTATAGCAAGCGTGCGTAGCGAGCGCTGCAGAACTGACTTACGTGTTGCACTGTACGCGGCCAAATGTTGCTTCGTCATGTCTATTGGAGAATGCAGGTAGGAAACTTATGCATTTGTGACTGGGTTCTAACAAACACAGTGAGTGGGTATACTGGGTGTGAGGTTAGGTTTGTGCCTGCAGCGAGGATCGACTCGTGCACAGTTTGACACATGGGCCAGTGCTTTCCAAACGAATGAGGGGTGTTTCACGCACTGCCAGACCTTGTCAACATGCACACAGTCCACCTGCTGATGAGCGGACATGCCCACACCACCCAAGGGTGATTTTGTCTCCCTCTGTCTCTCTCTCTCCCTCTCGCTGTCACCCTCCTCCCTCCATCTGTCTGTCTCCCTCTGTCTCCCTCCCTCTCTCTCCCTCTCCCTCCCTCTCTCTCCCTCTCCCTCCGTCTGTCTGTCACCCTCTGTCGCCCTCTGTCGCCCTCTGTCGCCCTCTGTCTGACTCCCTCTCTCTCCCTCTCCCTCCCTCTGTCTGTCTCCCTCTGTGGCCCTCTGTCTCCCTCCCTCTCTCTCCCTCTCCCTCCGTCTGTCTGTCTCCCTCTGTCGCCCTTTGTCGCCCTCTGTCTCCCTCCCTCTCTCTCCCTCCCACTTTCTGTCTCCCTCTGTCGCCCTCTGTCGCCCTCTGTCTCCCTCTCCCTCTCCCTCCGTCTGTCTGTCTCCCTCTATCGCCCTCTGTCGCCCTCTGTCTCCCTCTCCCTCTCCCTCCGTCTGTCTGTCTCCCTCTGTCGCCCTCTGTCTCCCTCCCTCTCTCTCCCTCTCCCTCTGTCTGTCTGTCACCCTCTGTTGCCCTCTGTCGCCCTCTGTCTCCCTCCCTCTCTCTCCCTCTCCCTCCCTCTGTCTGTCTCCCTCTGTCACCCTCTGTTGCCCTCTGTCTCCCTCTCCCTCTCCCTCTCCCTCTCCCTCTCCCTCTGTCTGTCTGTGTCCCTCTGTCGCCCTCTGTCTCCCTCCCTCTCTCTCCCTCTCCCTCCGTCTGTCTGTCACCCTCTGTCGCCCTCTGTCTCCCTCCCTCTCTCTCCCTCTCCCTCCCTCTGTCTGTCTCCCTCTGTCTCCCTCTGTCTCCCTCCCTCTCTCTCCCTCTCCCTCCCTCTCTCTCCCTCTCCCTCCGTCTGTCTGTCACCCTGTGTCGCCCTCTGTCACCCTCTGTCTCCCTCTCCCTCCGTCTGTCTGTCTCCCTCTATCGCCCTCTGTCTCCCATCCTCTCTCTCCCTCTCCCTCCGTCTGTCTGTCACCCTCTGTCTCCCTCCCTCTCTCTCCCTCTCCCTCCCTCTCTCTCCCTCTCCCTCCGTCTGTCTGTCACCCTCTGTCACCCTCTGTCGCCCTCTGTCTCCCTCTCCCTCTTCCTCCGTCTGTCTGTCTCCCTCTGTCGCCCTCTGTCTCCCTCCCTCTCTCTCCCTCTCCCTCCCTCTGTCTGTCTCCCTCTGTCGCCCTCTGTCTCCCTCCCTCTCTCTCCCTCTCCCTCCGTCTGTCTGTCTCCCTCTGTCGCCCTCTGTCGCCCTCTGTCTCCCTCCCTCTCTCTCCCGCTCCCTCCCTCTGTCTGTCTCCCTCTGTCGCCCTCTGTCGCCCTCTGTCTCCCTCTCCCTCTCCCTCCATCTGTCTGTCTCCCTCTGTCACCCTCTGTCTCCCTCCTGCTCTCTTCCTCTCCCTCCATCTGTCTGTCACCCTCTGTCGCCCTCTGTCGCCCTCTGTCGCCCTCTGTTGCCCTCTGTCTCCCTCCCTCTCTCTCCCTCTCCCTCCCTCTGTCTGTCTCCCTCTGTCTCCCTCTGTCGCCCTCTGTCTCCCTCCCTCTCTCTCCCTCTCCCTCCCTCTCTCTCCTTCTCCCTCCGTCTGTCTGTCACCCTCTGTCGCCCTCTGTCGCCCTCTGTCTCCCTCTCCCTCTCCCTCCGTCTGTCTGTCTCCCTCTGTCGCCCTCTGTCTCCCTCCCTCTCTCTCCCTCTCCCTCCGTCTGTCTGTCACCCTCTGTCTCCCTCTGTCTCCCTCCCTCTCTCTCCATCTCCCTCCCTCTCTCTCCCTCTCCCTCCATCTGTCTGTCACCCTCTGTCGCCCTCTGTCGCCCTCTGTCTCCCTCTCCCTCTCCCTCCGTCTGTCTGTCTCCCTCTGTCACCCTCTGTCTCCCTCCCTCTCTCTTCCTCCCCCTCCCTCTGTCTGTCTCCCTCTGTCGCCCTCTGTCGCCCTCTGTCTCCCCCTCTCTCTCTCCCTCCCCCTCCCTCTGTCTGTCTCCCTCTGTCGCCCTCTGTCTCCCTCCCTCTCTCTCCCTCTCCCTCTGTCTGTCTGTCACCCTCTGTCGCCCTCTGTCGCCCTCTGTCTCCCTCCCTCTCCCCCCGTCTGTCTGTCACCCTCTGTCACCTCAGCACAGCTTCCTGGGCACACACACTTTGCAGGTCTTTCAAAGGCCATTGGCTTGTTCATGTGGCTTTGTTTAGTATCTCCCGGACCCCATAGGGCAGAGTGTCTCTGAGTCTGCGCTGCAGCGGCGGTGTGTGCTGACACTCTTTCACAGTGTTGCCTCTTCATTAGCTGCTGTTATGTGCGAATTGGGCCTTCATACCCATGTCATCCTGCGACGCGGCCGCCATTTGCAGGCGACACAGTACAGTGTCGGGACACACTGTTTGTATAGCTCTGCCCTAGGCCATATGGGGCTGAGGGCATTGGTGTCTGCTACTGAGTTGCACAATGTGATTTTGGAGGCCCCCCCTCCCGGCATCACGGACATCCTGTCTTGTGTTGGTGTGTTGTGTGGCCTGTGACTTGGCATGGCCTTGCTTGGTGCATGGGGCATGTAGCTGATAGTGGCATGTACGTGTTGTTGGAATGTGGTTGCGTCCGGTGATGGATTTGGGGTATTTGCGTGCATTATCGTGAGTTGGGTTGTGGATGCGGTTCCCCCCATGTGGGGTGATTTGTTTGTGTACTCACCAGGCTCGGCGAGTCCTTCTACTCCGTGTACTCCCACCGGCGGCAGCGTGCGCATCACCTTCTCCTCCCAGGGATGGTAGTGTACCGGTCTGCTGGGCGGCCCACCTCCAGTGATGTTCCCCTGGTTGTATTCGTCGGTCATTTTGCGGCGGACCGTCCTCCGCAGATCGTACCACCTGGCTTGGCATTCATGCCTGGTCCTTCTGATGGGCACAACAGCATTCACCCTCTCGATGATCCTCTGCCACATGGCTGATTTTTCTGATACGCTGGTCTGTCTGACCAATGTTCCAAAGAGCTCTGGCTCGACTCTGATGATTTTGTTGACAAGGATCTCCAGCTCCGCTGTTGTGATCTTTGGATTCCTGTCTGTGGGCATGGTGTGGGGTGTGGGTGTGGATGGTTGTGTGTGTGTGTGTGGGGTTGTGAAGGTGTGTGTGTGAATGTGATGAGGGGGTGTTTGTGAAGGTGGTTGTGTGAAGGTGTGCAAGTGCAAGGTGTAGTAAAGGTTCAAGTCTGGTGCTGTGGGTTGTCTGTGGGGTCTGGCAGCAGTGGGTCTGTTGCAAAGGCTCATGGTTTGTGTGTGTGGGCCCTTTTTATTGGTCCATTTGTGGGTGTGGCTGTGTTTGAACTTTGGGTGGGTATGTTATAAGGGGTGGTTGCGTTTTGGGCCTCTGTTTACCTGTTTGGCTGTTGCAGGTCAGTGTATTGGATGTATTTTGGCTTGTTGGACGTGTTTTGTGGTGTTGTGCAATTTGAATTGACTCTCCTTGTGGTGTTTTGCAGTGTCCTGGTTCAGTACGTGTGTTTTTCGCGTCTGTGCGGTGCGTACATCGGCCATGTTGTTGTACAGTGCCCCCAGCGCGTAACGCACCATACATAGGGGGGTCGGGGTACGCCTCATACCTACGGGGTGGGGGTACGCTCCGTACCTATGGGGTGGGGGTACGCTCCGTACCTACGGGGTGGTGGTACGCTCCGTATCTACGCGGGTGGTGGTACGCTCCGTACCTACGGGTGGGGTGGGGATACGGCGCGGCCATGGGGGGTGCTGGGGTACGGCGCGTACGTGGGGCGGTGTGCTGGGGAGGTGTTCAGCGCGTATGCGGGCAACTATTTGGACGTCTCCATAGTTGCTATGGGAGTTCGCACCGTACGGTGTTTTTTACATACGGTTGTGCATTCGGACGGACGGGACGGATCGTACTTGCGCGCTAGGACTTCAGTTTCCCGATTCGTAGGTAAAACTGTCCGGGGACGTATCGGACACTTTTTACGACCCGAGGACGTGTCGGGGTATTTTCCCAATGCGATTCGTATGGATTTTTTCACATACGAATCGTACTTGGCAGTTTGTACGGGACTTGTACGATTCGTACGGTAAAAAAACCGGATACGATTCAAACGGGGGAAATTTTTAACGGATCGGAATCGGCCCCTTAATGTCTACATTTGGCAAAGCAAGGTCTTTCACAATACCTCTTTTTTCTGCATACTTTTCACTCCAGTAGACATAGCGATGACCTACAATCCACACTGTGAACATCTTTCAAGGAGATCTGGATGCACTCAGAAGGTGTCTTTCAGTAGAATGGCAATATGAAAAGAAAGATAGTTGTAAAATGGAGGCTTACATACTTTTTTTTTATAAAAAGAGCTCATTGGCTGTCTCAGACCATTCAACACTAAAAACTAGGCTGTATGTTTAAATTTTTAAAAGCATGTTTTGTATTGGTTCAGAAAAACGTGTTCCCATAGAAGATTACTTTGGATATGCTGTTAGGTTTGAAAAGTCAAGCACTCTTGCTCTTTGGATTAGAAACATTGTGTGCTGAACTTCTGACCTCTCTGCTCACACCAGTGTTCCATGATCTGTTGCTATGGTAGCAGGCAGAAGTCATGTTGGGGGTAGGAATCATTTGGAAAGGGTTGAAATTTGCAACCAATAGAAATGTGTGTTTCCATTTAAAAAAATGTGGGAAGCAATGTGATTTGAAGTTAACATGTATATGTGTGAAAAAAGAGAGGGAAATTTTGCCATTTAGTGGTTTTGGTGAGAGGAGTACAGCTCAGAGATTCTGGCTCTGATAATCTGCTGTGTGAGTGGCACATTTCTTTCTCCACTAACTACTTTTAAAGGTGAGTTATGAATTTGAGAGGGGATGTATGTGGTGTATTTTGATATAAATAATAGAAATTTGTTTCTTCTTTTAAAGTTGTGTTTTACATTTTATGTTTTGGAAGATATTTAACTGCCTTGAACTTGTAAGATATTATGGAGTATGTCTTCACCATAAGTTAAGGTGTACTGGTATCACCCAGGAATACTGTTTTGTGCCTAGAATCACACCATGAGTCCGTGTGTACACAGGAATTGTTGTCAGAGATTTCATTTGTGTTGCTCTGGTTCTGTAAGACTTGCACTCGTAGGAAAGGGGCAGCTTGTTTTCTTGAACTGTGATGGTTAGCATTCAGCAGAAATCACTATCTCACAGATGCGAGGCAAATGCTAACACATTTGAAAACAACAGGGTAGATTTTCCTTCCACTCCTGCAATGGATGAGGTAGTTCCTACATGTTCAAAACTCCAATTAACCCTTAGCACAGGTGATCTTACATACATCTATGCAGTCTTCATGCAGTTGTGCAAGCGTCCATGCCGATCTCTCTTGCACCTGACAATACACAGTCTCCAGAAACACACACTTAGCACACAGCCAGCTGCTTCTCCTGCACTCCCATGCTTACTATTCAGCACTGTGTGGTATTTCAGATAGTAGTGTGTAACGCTAACACATTCAACATCACCAAGGCTCATTTCCTTTGCTCTAGTCTAATCACTCACCCAGGTTCCACATGCTCATGGTCTCAAGTAGCTGTTAGGACATGTGCTCTTTTCTGCCTTTCTTAACTATAAGGAAAATGTGTCGGGCTGTTACAGTAATTATCACTTGCTCTACCACAGTAGTAAATGTGCTTTGAAATTGCCAATCAAATATAGTTTTCTGCCTAGAATCACACCATGAGTCTGTGTGCACACAGGAATTGTTGTCAGAGATTTAATTCATGTTGCTCTGGTTCTGTAAGACTTGCAGTTGTAGAAAAGGGGCAGCTCATATGATAGGATTTGAAAAGCTAAAAAAAAAATATAGTAATATATTTAAATTACATAAAGGTATTTTTATTTTTGTTTCTTTTAGGTATTGCTGAACAACACTGAAATAAATTAAACATGCCTATAAAATCAAGAAAGAGAAAATAACAGCAAAAACATCTATATTCGAAGACAACTGGACAACAAAAATTAGTTGAAGATCCTCATGTTGGAAAAAAGAAAAAGTCTTCTGGTAAGCAGACTAAGGATTTTTTTTAAAATATCCTCAAACATAGAAAAAATGTAGAAAGTATATCCTCTGCAAATAGTGTTTCAACAAGAAACAACAAGACAATAGAAAGGAAATACTAAATGCTAATGTAGAATCATAAGCAAGAAAGAATGACTTAAAAAGAAAAACAGAATTTCAAAACATTCGTAAAACAATGTTTCAGAGAAGAGTGGTGTTCAATTTGCTAAAGGATGTGAAAAAAAATAGGAAGAAAGCAATATTTTATAAGAAAAAGAAACATATTGAATCAATTGTTGCAAAGGCTTTGGATTTAATAAGAAAACTATTTATTTTAATTTTGAACAGGATCCGTACATTAGATAAAATAGTCAATGTAATGAAGTCAAAAAGCAAAAGGAAAAGAGTAGTGAAAAAAATAACTTTTGTAATGTGTTCTTAGGAGAATGGAAGCATAGTTCAAGTACTGAACCATTTTTTAATGAAGAGAGTTATCTTCAAAGTAATAGTTTGCTGTATGCAGTTGACACCAGTGGTCGAACTTATGAAGTTAAAGATGGTTGTGTAATGGAAAAGGAGAAAATGGTTCCAAGAAATGAGGAAGAAGTGTTAGCTGATGAGGTTATGGGGAAACGTCCTAAAGCCCCAGTGTACACTTGGAATTGTAGTAGTATTTGTACTGTACGACAAGAATCTATTGATAAATTACGTGACTTTCTAAGAGAATATAGTAAAAAAAAGTGTTAAACAGAAGATTAAGGTGCTTCAAAGACTAGATCCATGCAGAGTGAGAAAGAATACTGGTTTGCAAGGACATTCTCTGGCTTGTCTTTCTAGGAAAGTTTGTCAAAGTGTTTTTCACCATTTTAGAATGGTTGCAGTACATCATACTGAAATTAGAAAGTTTGTGAGAAGATTGTATTTTGCTAAAAGTCCAGCACTAAAGTTAAATGAGTTGAATAGTGCTCTGTTGCGTAGATCTGTATCAGATGTAGAGAAGGTTATTGATGATATTCAGTTTTGTTACTTTGGTCCAGAACAAGAAAGTGCAGGAAATGACACAGTTATTGAAGAAAATGAGGAAGAGAATGTAGAACCCACTGTTAGTAAAAATTTTGAAGGTCAAATGACAAAATTTACTATCATCTCTAATGAAAGACCAAATATTACTTGTATTTGTTGCCGGAGAAGCCATTATAAAACTCAAACAAGGAATGTTGATCTCTATAAAATAAGAAAATAATTATGAGTGGTAGGATTTTGCTACATATTTGTTTCTGGAAAATTGTTTTGATTTGGGTGAAGATCAGCGTATTTGTAAATACTGTTATAACAAGTTAGAAGAAAATAAAATGCCAGCTAGAGCTGTACATAATAATTTAGAATTGGTTGATATTCCTGCAGAACAGAGGGCCCGATTTACAGAACAAACTTAAGACTAAATCCTAAACTTACTACCATTTTGGTATTCACAGAATGCACCTACTAATACTGGTATTCACCGAGTGAACTTACTACTTTTGCTATTCACAAAATGAACTTAGAACTTTTGCTATTCACAGAATCCATTTACGACCACTAAACTTACGTCTGCACTCGGGCCGGAATTTCCGCCTCCGGAGCGGAATTTCCGGGTCCGGAGCGGAAAGTCCGCTCGCGGGCCGGAAAGTCCGCTCCGGAGGCGGAATTTCCGCTCTCGGGCCGGAAATTCCGCTCTCGGGCCGGAAAATCAGATTTGGGACCAGACTACATTAACTGTGGCCATTGGTCATTTGAGCCAAGGGGAAACAACTGTTCAAGTCCCTACCATCCCCCACCATGCATCAGCTGACGCACTCCAGCCAATCCTAGCCAACAGCTCCAGTTAGCCATCATGTTGCTAGTGCCTACCATCCCCCACCATGATCCAGCTGAAGCCAATTAACACTGATTGACCAGCAGCAAAAAACATTTAAAAGCAGCACACAGTGAAGGGACAGGTTTGCCCACACAGAGTTTGTATTTGCAAGCAGAGACCGGCTAAGAAAAATGGACCTCCTGAAGAGAAAGAGGAACTACACAGCAGAGGAGACCACCATGCTTGTGGAGTTCATTGTCAGGCACCACAAACGCCTCTATGGACTCCCACCCTACTGCACCAGTGGGACACAGAAGGCAGCCCTGTGGCAGCAATTATCCACTGCTGTCACAGCATTGGGGGATGTTAGACCTGGCACCTTGGCGTGAGTTTCCCTTCCACTTTTTGATGGTGTGCCTCGATTGTTTTGCTGGTGTTGTCCGCTCAGGGCACTGCGCCACGGCTAATCCGTGCCGCAGTGCAAGTGCTCCCTAGGTAAAGTGTACCTGTAATTGATGTTCATGATTGGTTTATTGGATTCACTGTCAGTCCCCAGTAAAGTGCACCAGGGGTGCCAGGGCTTTTGAATGCCAATGCTGCTGGTGGGCTTGCAGCGCTGGTTGCGCCACCCACAGAAAGCGGCCTTGTAAAATGTGTCTAGGGTCTGCACCGCAGATCCTGTGCGCGGTCTGGGACCGTCGCGCTGACTACGCAAGTGCCCCCACTTGCCAGTCCCTAAACCTTCCCTTACCTACATATTAGCCACCCCTCTGGTAGGCCCAAGGGCAGGGTGCATTGTAGGCATAAGGTAGGACATGCCCTGATGTGTGTGGCATGTCTTAGTAGTGAATTACAGCCATTTTCGTTTTTCACTATTGAAGGCTACCTGCTCTCCATAGGCCAGAATGGGCTGCTGGAGTCACTACACGCTGTGACCCCAGTGGACTCAGAGAGCATGGTAGAATGTCAAGTTTAGTATGCCTGAACTCAGAATAATAAAATACTTCTTGTAGTCAAGTTTATTTTAATATCCTGGGTTTGTAAATACTACTTTTAGAAAGTTAGTATTTACTGACCTGGCCATTTCAGTCCGCCTCTGCTGTGTGTGTGTGTTCTGCCTAGCAACAGTAAGGAGCAGGGTTGGGGAATCCCCAGAGACAGGTTGGCTGCCAGGTGGTGGGTAGAGAGGTGACACCAGGATGGGTGGGAGGAGTACACCTTGACTCTTGAATAGACCTGTGCTCTGCCACCACAAAGCCGGCGCCGCACCCTGTGGAGCGGCTGATGTCTCTGCCCTGCTGCTGAAAGGAAAGAGCAGAGTCACCATAACAAAGTGCTCCAGAACTGGACTGAGCCAGGCCCAGGCCCCCTGGCGCTAAAGAACAAAAGAATCATGGTATAAAAGTAGGAGCCTGGCTCCTAAGAAATCAGAATCCTGTTTTACCACAAAGAACCTCTGCCCGACTAGAAGGAGAAGAAGACGCTGGATGAGTTGGCCTGCTGCTTGCCTTGCTGAGAAAGGAGAGGAAGAGACTACTGAAAAGACTTTGCTACTTTGTGCTTTAAACATTCTCCAAGGGCTTGATCTGAGCTTGCCCCCTGAACTGAACCCCAGGACCAGTGGGTTCTCTGTGCTTTTGCTCGTCCTCCGATTCGAGCCGTGTGTGCATCCCGCTGGAAAGAGACTGCGCCCCTCATCGCCCCTCCTAGGGCCGTGACACTCAGGAGCTTGCCTGCCTCAACCCCGTGAGAGCCTCGCTCCGTCCGGAGCCGCTCTCTGTCCCCGGGCTAGGTTGCCTGCACCCCTGTCACCGCCTGCCACTGGAGCGTGCTGAACGCGCCATCACCCCTCCCGCCGGAAACCGTCCGACGCCTGTGATCTACGCCGGGTCATCCAGCTGCACTGACCGTGCCCTGTGACCCCGCTTCACTATCCCCGGACATCTCAGGCCGCGCCGCCCCCGCTGTGGAGACCCCCCTGCACCGCCGTGCTGAGGGTCGCTGGCCGCGCCTGCCTACCTGCCCACACCCGCTGATCGAGGACCCAAGACCACTTCCCAAGCTGAGAGTCGCACCGACCTGTGCCGACTCTCCACATCACGAAAGAAGTTCCAGTATCGGGCTCGGGGCCCGCAACGCCTTATTTCCCCGTTCGCAGGAGCCGATCTCTGTAAGTACTGGAACCACAAGTAACATTTGCAAGAGACTACAAAGTATCCATTTGAAGCTACGAACAAAGAACATTTGCCTGCTTTACAACCTGGTGGCATAGCGAAAACGTTATTGGTCTTGTGATAAGTCTGCTGAGATATATATACCTATTTTTACAAAAAGAAGCGTGTTTTTCTACATATCCAAGTCTGGTGTCCGTTTCTGGGGGGATTGATGTATTTACTGTGTGTATGATTGTAAGTGCTTAACCAACAACGCCTGAGGAATCGCCTTGGCTGCTCACGCCACGCACCTAGAGGGTGAGCAAGGGTCATTCACGAGGGGTTATCCTGCGCCCTGACGTAGAGGAGAGGGTTCCTGCTTGACACAAGGGCAACCTTGCGCCAACCAGAGACCCCCAAGTCTAACATTGTTGGCAGCGGCTGGGATTTCGGATTTGCATTTGTAATTTGCATACAGTGAATTATTAATCACCAGATAGTGAGAGCAGACCAAGTAACACAGCCACAGGTTTTCATTTTTGAACTTTGTTGAGACATCTGCCATTTTTGCAACCATGCCTGGCTCACTCTCTGCTGGAAGAGCACACTCTGTGATTTCTGGAATGGATGAGGTGGATTGGGAGGGACTGGAAGGCTACATGATAGAGCAATTGAAAGGCTACAGTGTAAAATTCAGAGTTCCCCATGCTGGATTCAAGAGGAGGGTCCAGTACACCAAGGCGTTGAGAGCCTGGAAGGAGTCAAGAGACCCACAGAATGCGGGGGACATCGTTCCACCCGAAAACCTTGAGGCGCCCAGCAGAGTCCGGTCGCCAGAGGAGCTGGCAGACAGGGCAGCAGACAGGGCGCATGCAATGGAGATGGCAAAGTTGGCAGGACAAATGGAAATGGAAAAGCAGAAGTTGGCCCTGGAGGCACAACAACGCCAAATGGATCATGATATAAGATTGAAGGAGTTGGAGCTGAAGGCGAAAAGTTGGGACACCGCTCCTTCTGGTGGCAGCACTCCACCAGTGCAGGTAGAGTCCAAGGTGTACATCCCCAAAGATGTAGTGAAGGAGTATTTTAGAAAGGATGACATAGGGCAGTGGTTTAGAGCCTATGAGGTGGCCATGTCTTCACACCGGGTCCCTGAGAAAGACTGGGGAGCGGGGTTGTGGGGAAGGTTCCTTGCTGAAGGGCGTGACACACTGTTAGATTTACCCCTAGATCTCCAAGCCTCATACCCCCATATGAAGGAAGCTTTAATGACCAGGTATGGGTTAACTCCTGAGCTATATCGATAGAGGTTCAGGGAGACTAAGAAGATCCCTGAGAGTACGTATGTGGAGTATGTAACTTTTTTCTGCAGAGCACTGGATGGTTGGGTGAAGGGTAGCAAAGTGAATGATTATCAAGGGCTGCTTGATTTAATTGCATGGGAGCACTTGTCCAGTCAATGTTTTCCTGAGCTACGCCAGCACCTGATTGATAGCAAGCTGTCCAACCCGAGGAAGCTTGCTGAGGAGGCGGACCGCTGGCTCAGCACCAGGGTCCACAAGGGTCAAGTGGGAGACTCCGCCAAAGGTGGGCAGGGTCCCCAGGAGAAGAGTGGGGGGACAGGGGCAAACAGAAGGGGTTCCAAAAAGGCCCCCAAAGTAATCCCCAAGGGAACCAGCAGAAGGGTTCTCAGCCTCCCCCACCCCCGCAGCAGAACGGGGGCCCGACAGGTAGACCTGTTCCAAAGGGGCCCTTCAATTGTTGCAGGTGTGGTGACCCGGGTCACATTGCCTCTGATCCTAAGTGTCGCCTGTTTGGTAAGACCGCACTCACTGGTGCTCCACCCCGGCAAGTAGCTAATATTAACTTTGGGGAGGAGGTAGCAGTCCAGGAGGGTAGGAGTCCCGGGCAGATGACCCTAGTCTCGCTAGGAGACAGTGAGATGGTCCCTGAAACCTACTTACCCTCTAACACTAAGAAATATGGGCAAGTAGTGACCATCAATGGAAAGAAGGTTGAGGCTCTTAGAGATACAGGAGCCAGCGTGACCTCGGTGAGGCAACACCTGGTGTCTCAAGAGCAGATTGTACCCAATGCCTACTGTAGGGTTGTCAACGCTGACAACATAGAGAGTCGTTGTCCAATGGCTCAAGTTCCCTTTGAGTGGGGGGAGGTCTCTGGTACTCTACAAGTCGCTGTGAGAACTGACATGCCTGTAGACTGTCTGCTAGGGAACGACCTGGAGAGCTCCCCTTGGGAAAAGGTGGAGAAGACCACGCATCTGAGGATGGTGGGTCTGCCCGACTGGGCGTGCGTGACCACCCGGTCCATGGCAGCCAGTAGGGGTGTTGAGAGGGTCCTGGAGCCTGAGGGAGAGGTCCAGGAACCGGCCTTAGGGAGAAGGCGCAGGAGGCGCGGGAAACCGGCCCCCGAAGTTCCCACGGCCCAGGAGGAAGTAGACCCTGAGGGGGATGCTCTGGAGCCTACCGGGGAACAGATTGCCGAACTGGGAGACCTGCCTGAGCTGACCCATTGGCAGCAAGAAGGAGGTCCCTCCAGGGAGGAATTCTGCAGGGAGCAGAAAGAATGCCCTTCTCTCGTGGGTATGCGGCAACAGGCTGCAGACCAGGCCAATGGTGTTCAGGCCAAAACACACTACGTGTACTGGGAGAGTGACCTCCTGTATTCCGAGCCTAAGGCTGCTGAGCCTGGGTCAGCCCGTGTGCTGGTGGTACCCCAGAGGTTCAGAACCTTCCTACTGGGGCTGGCTCATGATGTGCCTTTAGCAGGACATTTGGGGATGGACAAGACCTATGACAGGCTTGTCACCCACTTTTACTGGCCCCAAATGCACAAGAATTCAGATTCCTACTGCAGAACCTGTCAGACTTGCCAGGCAAGTGGTAAGAGCGGAGGGAAGCACAAGGCTCCTCTGCAGCCCTTCCCCGTGGTCGGTACGCCATTCCAGCGAGTGGGTATTGATATTGTGGGGCCTCTGGACCCCAAGACAGCCCTGGGCAACAGGTTCATCCTGGTCTTGGTGGACCATGCCACCCGGTACCCTGAAGCCATCCCTCTGAGGACAGTGACGGCCCCCGTGGTGGGACGAGCACTGATGGGAATTTTCTCCCGAGTGGGATTCCCTCTAGAGGTGGTGAGCGACAGGGGGACCAATTTCATATCCACATATATGAAATCCCTGTGGAAGGAGTGTGGGGTAACTTACAAGTTCACCACTCCTTACCACCCCCAAGGAAATGGGTTGGTTGAGAGATTCAACCGAACCCTCAAAGGCATGATCATGGGCCTGGACGGTCCAATGAGGCGTAAGTGGGACGTCCTCTTGCCATGTCTGCTCTTCGCTTACCGAGAGGTGCCACAGAAGTCTCTAGGGTTCAGCCCCTTTGAGCTTCTGTATGGTCACCCGGTAAGAGGACCTCTGAGTTTGGTAAAGGAAGGCTGGGAGCAATCTCCCAGAAAACCTCCCCAGAATGTATACAGTTACATGCTGGCCTTCCGAAACCAGACTAGGCGTTTCAGGCAACTTGCTGAGGCAAATCTGGAAGCCAGCCAGGAGGAGATGAAGCGGTGGTACGACCAGAATGCCACTCTGGTAGAGCTTCAACCTGGACAAAAGGTGTGGGTCTTGGCCCCAGTGGAGCCTTGTGCACTTCAGGATAAGTGGACAGGTCCATTTGAGGTTGTGGAGCGCAAAAGTCCTATCACCTACTTGGTGGACATGCAGTCTCCCAGGAACCCTTTGAGGGTCCTACATGTTAACCGCCTTAAGCCCCACTTAGAGAGGACCGAAGTGGGCATGCTGCTGGCCACTGATGATGGAATGGAAGAGGAGACCGAGCCTCTTCCTGACCTCTTAGTAGCCTCTGAGAAAGATGGGTCAGTGGATGGAGTTAACCTCTCACCCACCCTGACGCCCGAACAACAGGAAGATTGCCGCCACTTGCTGGGGCAGTTTCCCGATAGGTTCTCCCTGGTTCCTGGTGTCACAGATTGGTGCGTCCATGATGTGGACACAGGAGACAGCTTACCTGTAAAGCACAAGGCTTACAGGGTAACTGACAGAGTCAGAGCTTGCATCAAGGAGGAGGTCTCCAAGATGCTTGCGCTAGGGGTGGTTGAGTCCTCCAGCAGTCCTTGGTCCAGCCCCGTGGTCTTGGTCCCCAAAGCTGCTGCGCCGGGAGCCACACCTGAACTCCGGTTCTGTGTGGACTACAGAGGACTCAATTCAGTAACTAAGACTGACGCGCACCCCATCCCCAGAGCTGATGAGCTCATTGATCGGCTGGGGGCTGCCCGGTTCCTCAGCACGTTTGATTTAACGTCTGGGTACTGGCAGATCGCCTTGACCGATGGGGCCAAAGAGAGGTCAGCATTCTCTACACCAGATGGGCACTTCCAGTTCCGAGTCATGCCATTTGGAATGAAGAATGCCCCTGCCACCTTTCAGAGGTTGGTCAACCAGGTACTGGTTGGGCTGGATGCGTTCAGTGCCGCCTACCTGGATGACATCGCAGTGTTCAGTGCCACCTGGCCCGAACACCTGCGCCACCTCTGGGAAGTGTTGATGGCTCTGCGCCGAGCAGGCCTCACGATCAAGGCAAGCAAGTGCCAGATCGGGCAGGGTTCCGTGGTGTACTTGGGACACCAAGTGGGGAGTGGCAAGGTGGCACCCTTGCAACCCAAAATTGAGACCATCCTGGCTTGGGAACCCCCCAAGACGCAGACCGCAGTGAGGGCCTTCCTGGGGCTCACTGGGTACTACAGGAGGTTTGTCAAGGGCTATGGAACGATCGTTGCCCCCTTGACAGAGCTGACTTCCAAGAAGCAGCCCCGGAACGTGATCTGGACTGACACCTGTCAGAAAGCTTTCGACACCCTGAAGACTGCCATGTGCACGGCGCCCGTGCTTTTGGCCCCTGACTTCTCCAAGGAATTCCTAGTGCAGACAGACTCTTCAGAGCATGGTGTAGGGGCTGTTCTCTCACAGATGACTGAGGAGGGCTGGGACCAACCCGTAGCCTTCATCAGTAGGAGGTTACTTCCACGGGAAAGTAGGTGGAGTGCAATTGAGCGAGAAGCATTTGCTGTGGTCTGGGCGCTGAAGAAGCTAAGACCCTACTTGTTTGGGTCTCACTTCCGGGTTCAGACGGACCACAGGCCCCTCAGATGGTTGATGCAAATGAGGGGTGAGAACCCGAAGCTGTTGAGGTGGTCCATCTCCCTACAGGGTATGGACTTTACGGTGGAACACCGTCCTGGTACAGATCACGCCAACGCTGCCGGTCTGTCCAGGTATTTCCGCCTTAGTGACGAGGAACCCCCTGGGCAAGGGTAGTTCTCCCCACATTTCAGCTGGAGGGGACACGTGTTAGACCTGGCACCTTGGCGTGAGTTTCCCTTCCACTTTTTGATGGTGTGCCTCAATTGTTTTGCTGGTGTTGTCCGCTCAGGGCACTGCGCCACGGCTAATCCGTGCCGCAGTGCAAGTGCTCCCTAGGTAAAGTGTACCTGTAATTGATGTTCATGATTGGTTTATTGGATTCACTGTCAGTCCCCAGTAAAGTGCACCAGGGGTGCCAGGGCTTGTGAATGCCAATGCTGCTGGTGGGCTTGCAGCGCTGGTTGTGCCACCCACAGAAAGCGGCCTTGTAAAATGTGTCTAGGGTCTGCCACCGCAGACCCTGTGCGCGGTCTGGGACCGTCGCGCTGACTACGCAAGTGCCCCCACTTGCCAGTCCCTAAACCTTCCCTTACCTACATATTAGCCACCCCTCTGGTAGGCCCAAGGGCAGGGTGCATTGTAGGCATAAGGTAGGACATGCCCTGATGTGTGTGGCATGTCTTAGTAGTGAATTACAGCCATTTTCGTTTTTCACTATTGAAGGCTACCTGCTCTCCATAGGCCAGAATGGGCTGCTGGAGTCACTACACGCTGTGACCCCAGTGGACTCAGAGAGCATGGTAGAATGTCAAGTTTAGTATGCCTGAACTCAGAAAAATAAAATACTTCTTGTAGTCAAGTTTATTTTAATATCCTGGGTTTGTAAATACTACTTTTAGAAAGTTAGTATTTACTGACCTGGCCATTTCAGTCCGCCTCTGCTGTGTGTGTGTGTTCTGCCTAGCAACAGTAAGGAGCAGGGTTGGGGAATCCCCAGAGACAGGTTGGCTACCAGGTGGTGGGTAGAGAGGTGACACCAGGATGGGTGGGAGGAGTACACCTTGACTCTTGAATAGACCTGTGCTCTGCCACCACAAAGCCGGCGCCACCCCCTGTGGAGCGGCTGATGTCTCTGCCCTGCTGCTGAAAGGAAAGAGCAGAGTCACCATAACAAAGTGCTCCAGAACTGGACTGAGCCAGGCCCAGGCCCCCTGGCGCTAAAGAACAAAAGAATCATGGTATAAAAGTAGGAGCCTGGCTCCTAAGAAATCAGAATCCTGTTTTACCACAAATAACCTCTGCCCGACTATAAGGAGAAGAAGACGCTGGAGGAGCTGGCCTGCTGCTTGCCTTGCTGAGAAAAGAGAGGAAGAGACTACTGAAAAGACTTTGCTACTTTGTGCTTTAAACATTCTCCAAGGGCTTGATCTGAGCTTGCCCACTGAACTGAACCCCAGGACCAGTGGGTTCTCTGTGCTTTTGCTCGTTCTCCGATTCGAGCCGTGTGTGCATCCCGCTGGAAAGAGACTGCGCCCCTCATCGCCCCTCCTAGGGCCGTGACACTCAGGAGCTTGCCTGCCTCAACCCCGTGAGAGCCTCGCTCCGTCCGGAGCCGCTCTCTGTCCCCGGGCTAGGTTGCCTGCACCCCTGTCACCGCCTGCCACTGGAGCGCGCTGAACGCGCCATCACCCCTCCCGCCGGAAACCGTCCGATGCCTGTGATCTACGCCGGGTCATCCAGCTGCACTGACCGTGCCCTGTGACCCCGCTTCGCTATCCCCGGACATCTCAGGCCGCGCAGCCCCCGCTGTGGAGACTCCCCTGCACCGCCGTGCTGAGGGTCGCTGGCCGCGCCTGCCTACCTGCCCACACCCGCTGATCGAGGACCCAAGACCACTTCCCAAGCTGAGAGTCGCACCGACCTGTGCCGACTCTCCACATCACGAAAGAAGTTCCAGTATCGGGCTCGGGGCCCGCAACGCCTTATTTCCCCGTTCGCAGGAGCCGATCTCTGTAAGTACTGGAACCACAAGTAACATTTGCAAGAGACTACAAAGTATCCATTTGAAGCTACGAACAAAGAACATTTGCCTGCTTTACAACCTGGTGGCATAGCGAAAACGTTATTGGTCTTGTGATAAGTCTGCTGAGATATATATACCTATTTTTACATAAAGAAGCGTGTTTTTCTACATATCCAAGTCTGGTGTCCGTTTCTGGGGGGATTGATGTATTTACTGTGTGTATGATTGTAAGTGCTTAACCAACAACGCCTGAGGAATCGCCTTGGCTGCTCACGCCACGCACCTAGAGGGTGAGCAAGGGTCATTCACGAGGGGTTATCCTGCGCCCTGACGTAGAGGAGAGGGTTCCTGCTTGACACAAGGGCAACCTTGCGCCAACCAGAGACCCCCAAGTCTAACAGGGGAGGAGAGGCGCACTGTCCAGGACCTAAAAAAAAATGGCAGGATGAGCGGCTGAGGGTAAAGGAGAAATACTCCAGGATTGAATTACAACGGATCCTCCCAGCCGCATACTCTGGACCACGCATCCGCCTCACCCCACTGGAGGAGGATATCCTGACAACCATACACCCCCACTTGGTCCATGGGCTGCCTGTCAGTGACGTTCGCTACGTGGTACCAGGTAAGTGGGTTGAAAAGATAAAGTGCATGAATAGAATGTCTGTGTTGCACTGTCAGTGTGTATAAGGAAGTAGTCCAAAGTGTATAAATTAATCCGTCAGTCAGAGACTCCTGTGTCACCCTCTGTATGTAGCACTACAGGTCCCACAATCCTTAGCGATGGAAATGGCAAATCCCTCCCCCACTACAGAAAACATGGCCACTGTCCAGTTGCAGTAATACACCAGCCCGCTAAGTAGCAATTGACAAATATCAGCAGAGATGCGCCAGTAACAATGCCACACGCAATCCAACTCTTGTGCAACCGCGGATGCGTCACATGTACAATGCGGTGCACTGTGGCGCTGGGATAGACAGATGGGTGTCGCAACTGATGGCATTAGGGGGATGCTCTGCTGGAGTAGTGTCGCAAGTGTGACGCAACTCCAACAATGTCCATGGACCGCCTACACCTAACGTTCAGGGCCACTCATTACATGTGCCTCAAGCTGGTTTAAGTTTGCATGGCACCACCCTATGAAAAGTGACTACGTGAAATGCCGTCGATTACAATGCATCACTTGTATGAGGCATTACCAATTAAACACACACCCTGCCTACATCACAGCTGATGCATGTTTAATGTTGCGCAGGACCGCACACCGTGAGGCATCCCCATAGATGCATAACATTGGGAATAAGTCTAAAAGTGTCACCTGTATTACCCCACCGCTGTGTCACAGAAGTGACGCAACTGCGGAGTAAATATATTACAAGGGGCGTGGAAACATGCCACTAAATCTCTAAGGAGTAAATCACCCTGTGCAAGCTGAAAGCACAAAGCAGAAGGTGAGAGAACCATCTGGTCCAAAAGTCAGACACCTATTCTGTTGTACATTTCCCACCCTGCCACGCCACTACGACCCCAATGCACCACTGCTCCTACCTGCCCAGTCAGCAGCAGTACTGCATAACACTGTTAGCATGCAGAAGAAATGGGGAAATCACAGAAATGTTCCACAAGCACATATTCCAGATGTTTAGTTTTCTCTCTTCTCACCCATTGACACATTCAGCCAGAGCACAGACAACTGCCGTACCGGAGGTCCCTGCATCCACTGGGAGGCATCGCCACCGTACACCCTCACCTACTGGTAAGTCAAAGTGGCCAGGAGATGGTCAAAATGCATACATTGCCAGGAGTGACCGAGGGACTTGTAGTGCCCACATATGAAAGTCAACCAGAGATGTACAAATAGCTGCATTACTATTGGAGTAGTCAATGGACATCCAGCTTTAGCTAATTATAATTGTGAACAGCTGAAGTAAATATATTACATGTCTTGGCTCATCAAACCTTCGTAATTGCGGAACATGACATGTTTTACAGCAACAGGCCCAGACCTGGGAATCCAATCCTGTTATCGAGTGCCACAACTACTCAAAAGGGTGCCCCCACTATGTTGTAATGGTGTCTGTAGACGTAATCAATCAAAGTAATTGACTGAAATATGGCAATGATGAATAAGTGAGATCCCAGGGTCATTAGTCTTGACAATGCATACACTGTCCAACTTTGAATGTTTCCAATATAGATCAAATGCCCAGTCCACACAGCTGGTCATGTACCACTTACATTGTCTGGCTTCTGTGTTGCCCATCAACAAAACACGATAGTGGACCGCACATCAGGATCCGTAGACATCCGTAGACATGTCATTGTGATATAGGTTGCATCCAGGTAGTGGGCCCATTCGAAGTAATGTGGGAGCAATCATGATATTACGTATAACACACTAATGCAACGCTGGTGCCCACAACTGCTTGTGCTCATCCTTTGTGCCAGAAATCGAGTGCATCACATGTGGCTGCCGGAATGCTAAGTAGCAAAACACACTTATCATTGTAGGTACAACGAGGTCCTCCCAGAATCAAAGACACACACTGACTTCTGCTACAAGGTTGGCTGTGACATCTGTTCAGGGCCCACACACTGTTCCCGTGCTGGGCCAAGGGAGGGGAACCCAAGAATATATCACGCTGACTGCTCAAGAAATGTGCCTTTCACGTCCGCCGTATGTTGCATGTGTATTACAACACTGTTGTCCTGCATCACAATATGCTCACATATGGCATTTGAACCCATGCAAGATCAGACCCTGGTGGCTAATGAAAGGATGACACAAAATGTATGCCAAGTGAGTGCAGAATGGACATTCAATAGTACCATGAATCATATGAAGTGACCAAAACACAACCGGCTTGCAATTCAATGATAGGAAACACCATGATGAAAATAGCATGGCTGAGGCCAACACTGATGCCAGTAGTGTACCTTTGAGATGAATGTAGGGGCTGCTAAGGTGAATCTTCATGTAGTTACACCTGCTAAATGACTAGGCTGAAGAGCAACACGCTAATCCAGTGCAGGCAGAAGGCATCAAAGCCTCTCAGCCTATCCGCAATGTTACATTCTGCTTGCCTCCTCTCCTACTGTATTCACATGTATAGGTTAGTGTTTGACAAAAGAGGTTTGGATGTCTGCTGTACAAGACACCAATCGTCGTCAGCTAAGTAGTACCATGATCTGGGAAATAGAGTACGCAAAGAGAGGACACTCAAAGGACGGACGTAAGACATCTGTGTTCTCTCATACAAATATGTGTGACTTCATGCGTGGGGAAGCACAAATGAGCAACATCATGTCCCTGACTATTGTAAATCTCACACATGAAACCCTTTCTGACTTGACAACAAACAACATGAGACTCTGGAAATATGTAAGTCTGAATGGCAAAGGTGATAGCAGTGTAATGGGGAGGAATCCGGGTCATTTATCCCTTCCTATCAGTAATCTTCTCATACATGTGTGTCTGTTGATGTGTCATCTGATTGATGTCACTGCTGTGTGGAGGGAACGGCTGGCAACTGCTGCATGTGAGCAGGTGCCCAAATGGAAAGTTCAGGAGCTACACATGCTGCACATAGTCCTGGATTACCCACAAATGGTCATTGAGAATGACATGTTGGCTCAGAACTACCATCTGTTGTTGCAAAATATAGACCTGTATGTCTTATCACAGCTGCTGACCGGATTACACCCCAGCAGCGTGCACCATCCCGGGCACTCAATGACATCCTGGCTGCAGCTGTTCACCCCTCGCGCAGCCGTCCTTCAGGTAATTCTAGCATGAGGTGTCTGTTGATGTGTCATCTGATTGATGTCACTGCTGTGTGGAGGGAACGGCTGGCAACTGCTGCATGTGAGCAGGTGCCCAAATGTAAAGTTCAGGAGCTAAACATGCTGCACATAGTTCTGGATTACCCACAAATGGTCATTGAGAATGACATGTTGGCTCAGAGCTACCATCTCTTGTTGCAAAATATGGACCTGTATGTCTTATCACAGATGCTGACCGGATTACACCCCAGCAGCGTGCACCATCCCGGGCACTCAATGACATCCTGGCTGCAGCTGTTCACCCCTCGCGCAGCCGTCCTTCGGGTAATTCTAGCATGAGGTGTCTGTTGATGTGTCATCTGATTGATGTCACTGCTGTGTGGAGGGAACGGCTGGCAACTGCTGCATGTGAGCAGGTGCCCAAATGTAAAGTTCAGGAGCTAAACATGCTGCACATAGTTCTGGATTACCCACAAATGGTCATTGAGAATGACATGTTGGCTCAGAGCTACCATCTGTTGTTGCAAAATATAGACCTGTATGTCTTATCACAGCTGCTGACCGGATTACACCCCAGCAGCATGCACCATCCCGGGGACTGAATGACATCCAACCCTCGCGCAGCCGTCTTTCAGGTAATTCTAGCATGAGGTGTCTGTTGATGTGTCATCTGATTGATGTCACTGCTGTGTGGAGGGAACGGCTGGCAACTGCTGCATGTGAGCAGGTGCCCAAATGTAAAGTTCAGGAGCTAAACATGCTGCACATAGTTCTGGATTACCCACAAATGGTCATTGAGAATGACATGTTGGCTCAGAGCTACCATCTCTTGTTGCAAAATATAGACCTGTATATCTTATCACAGCTGCTGACCGGATTACACCCCAGCAGCATGCACCATCCCGGGGACTGAATGACATCCAACCCTCGCGCAGCCGTCTTTCAGTTAATTCTAGCATGAGGTGTCTGTTGATGTGTCATCTGATTGATGTCACTGCTGTGTGGAGGGAACGGCTGGCAACTGCTGCATGTGAGCAGGTGCCCAAATGTAAAGTTCAGGAGCTAAACATGCTGCACATAGTTCTGGATTACCCACAAATGGTCATTGAGAATGACATGTTGGCTCAGAGCTACCATCTCTTGTTGCAAAATATAGACCTGTATGTCTAATCACAGCTGCTGACCGGATTACACCCCAGCAGCATGCACCATCCCGGGGACTGAATGACATCCAACCCTCGCGCAGCCGTCTTTCAGGTAATTCTAGCATGAGGTGTGTCACTGGCTTCGACTCCAAAGCCATGTCAGAGATCCTGATTCCCCTCTGCATGTAATCAGCAGTTGTTGTGTACAAAGTGAAATACAAATCAGGAGTGTCATGTGCCTGTCTGACAATTGGTGATGCAGATAATTGAAAATGTTGTCACTTCCCTCTACAGCTGATGGTTCAGGGACAGCTAGGCCCGTGAGGAGACAGGTCCAGCAGGTGACACTAGGGGGGAACACCAAGGGACAGAGAGTTGTGGCTGGAGCTGGTGAGTTTGCCTGTATCTGTGTAACACCTCAGTGCTATGGTGTGAGCTGTCATTTGTGGTGGTACCCTACACAGGTCACATGATCCTCATCTGTTGATGCAAAGTACAGTTGATACAAACCCTTGTGTTGCACCACATGTCATACCAGGTGAATCCCTAATACGGTTGCAACCTCTGTTCCAGGGGATGCTGATGACGAGGATGACAGGCCTATGACCAGTGCGGGCCGACGTGGAATCAGAGGGCAGAATCCCCTGATCCTCCAAGCTGTGATGTCGGCTGCAAGCACTGCTCAGGAGGAGGAGGAAGAATTTCCTGAGGACCTCTACTTGGTGGATGATGAGGACTACATGTCTGACGATGAAGATGCCAATGCGCGATATCGTGCCAGATTGGCTAAATCGGTCAGGGCATCAACTCCTCTGCCAAGCAACGTCCCTCCGCCTCCTCCCAGGCATACCATGGCCTGTCCCCAGACTCGAGCAAACCAGCCACAGCACACACGCATCACAACACAGACATCACTCCCTCACAGTCCTCACGTCCAGGACCAACATGGTGGTTCCCCTACCCACTCTTCCCTAGACAGTGTATCCCTGCCATCCTCTCCACCATCTGGGGGTAGTACCAGCCCTGTTGTGCTGCTGGAATCCCCTGGGCACCATTCACCTGCCCACAGGCTCCCACCTCCCACCCCACCCCCTGCCGTAGGACCTGCACATCCCATCCATGGCAGACAGCTGCAGAGAGGGCCTGCACCTGGCTGTGATGGCCAGTGGGAGCAGGACTTCTACCAATAGCAGAGCGATGTGAGGCAGGACATTAGTGCCATAGGGGCTACCCTGTCCGACATGTCGGACTCCCTGCAAGACATGGTCCACTTCCCTCAGGCGGTGGAGAGGCTGAGCCAAGTGTTGGATAGGATGGATAGGACTTGGCAGGACATGTCCAGAAATATGTGAGACATGCTATCCATCCAAAGGGAAGAGAGTGCAAGACACCATGCCTTGGCCATGAAGATGATTGAGGACATATTGAGAGTGAGCCAACCTTTCCCTTCACGGTCAACGCAGGGAGGGGAGCCATCATATCTGCCCACAGGACAGCACATCCCCACACCTGTACCAACTGCACACCAACAGAGCAAAGGGAGACATCCACACCAGCGGCCTGAACTGGCACCCCCAACACCACCCCCTGTACAGGCACTCCCACCACCTGCACAACCACCACCAACCCCTGTACAGGCACTCCCGCCACCTGCACAACCACCATCAACACCTGTACAGGCACTGCCCCCACCTGCACAACCACCAACAACCCCTGTACAGGCACTCCCACCACCTGCACAACCAAAACCACCCCCTGTACAGGCACTCCCACCACCTGCACAACCACCAACAACCCCTGTACAGGCACTCCCACCACCTGCACAACCAAAACCACCCCCTGTACAGGCACTCCCACCACCTGCACAACCACCACCACCCCTGTACAGGCACTCCCACCACCTGCACAACCACCACCACCCCCTGTACAGGCACTCCCACCACTTGCACAACCGGCCCTTGTCCAGGCACAACCATCAAGTGTGCACACACCACCTTCACCAGCACATGTAGATGACCCTGGACAGTCCCTTGGACAGTACCCACCTCCACGTAGGCGGCGAGCCAGAGCTGAGCACTCCGAGCGGTCCTCCCCCCCCAAATTGCGACGTCGCAAGCTCGATCCCCGGTGACAGGAACCCAGGACTATGTAGCCATGTGATTGTGTGTTCACCAAATAAAGACCTCAAAATAAAGAACTCTGTTGTGTCTCATGTCCTATGTAACGATGTAGGTGGCCTCGAGATGTGAGAAGGTATGTGCGTGTGTGACACAGTTACAAGTGTAACCCTTCATTGCAACAAGCCATTATGTGCATAGCAGATGACTCACCAAATATGTGTCCTGATTCAGAACCCGACATTCTAAATGAAGTCAAACAAGTAGAAGTAATTAGGATTCCTCAAATATATTTAGGCATCAACAGAACAACCGTCTGGAAGGGAGGAAGGAAAACAAATGATGGTCTTGATGCAGAGGGAGAAGGGAACCTGGATTGGGGTGGGGCAACAAAAATATAACACGTCAGGGAGCGTCAGTGAAAACAGTCTATTTACAAGGGGAAACTGAAATAATTGTTCACGTCAATGTCTCCGTCAAAAGTCAAGTGTCCTTCTGGTCATCCTCTAGGACCACAATGTCCAGATCCTCTGAGTCCGAGGCAGGCACAAGTCTGGCAGGTGCAGTAACAGGCACCACATGTGTTCGTGACACACGAGGAGTACGGGGGGTAACAGTGTGGGGCAACGGACAGGGGGAGACATTGACGGTGGTATGGGAAGGGATTGGGGAGACAACAGACGACATGGCTGTGGTCAGTGAATTGATGCTGGTGGCGAGGGTGGCCATACATCGGAGCACGTCCTCTCGCATCATGCGTACCTCCATACACACTTGTAGCTGGATGCGAGCGGACATGTCTGGCTGACCCTCACACATCCACATCAAGTCCGCTGGCACAGCCACAGGAGGAACAACACCGGGAGGGGCCTGGGGGGGAAGGAGGGATGTGGTGCCTGAGGTCCGGAGCCAATGATGTTGTGGGGCTGGCGGCGACGATGAGGGGGACTTGTTGCAGGGGATTCAGCTGGAGCCCCCGATGGCATGGGGGACTCTAGAGGTAGGGAGGGGCTGATGGCAGGCCCAGGTTGTGTGTTGGCCTGCCCTAAGGACACCTCTTCAGGGCCCACAGGTGAAGTGTCATGGGGAGAGTAGCTTCCCAAAACATCATGGTCCGAGGTGTCGGGTTCACCCCCCCCTTCAATGTCTTCAGCCTCCACCCGGGATGTAGCACCAGCATCAGGGTGTCCCTTGTCAGTCCGGGTGGGTGCAATCCCCTTGCCTCTTGATGTAGAGGGTCCCTCCTCATCCTCCTCTTCCTCGCTGGTGGAAAGAGGGTGTAGCCGCCGCCGCACTGGTGGCCTCTTGCTCCGGACCTGGTCCTGCTGCCCTTCCGTTTCGCCAGCTGTGCCTGCAGAAATGTAAGCAAAGTCCTAATGTCATGGTTGTGTCATGCAGGACGAGACACATACATAGAGGAGCCAAGCTCAGACTTATTTTCCTCTGATCACACTCTATAGTTGTCACCGTCTATGAGCTGACATTACGTGTATGTTCACTGCCATTTACTGGATTTAGTCTGACATGGCCATCTCACGTGGATGTTTGTGGCTTACACAACTGTATTGCCCAACCCTCAACCTGGCATTCTGGTGATCTGTGTGTCCTGCCACTGCTACATGTGCAGGTTCCAAAAGCAGTCCACCAATGGAGAACATGAAGAGTCCTGATTTCTCGGATTTTGGCCATTCATAGGGAGTCGCAGCTATTTAAGGTCTGGACAAGTGTCATCTGCTTTGTGTCATTGTATGGGACAAGACAAGTGGGGAATGGGGGTCACACATCCACTGAGGCTCTGGGCTATTTGTGTAGCTACATTGTGAGTCTAGCCTTGGGCTGTCCCCACACATGATCTGACTATCCAGTGGCACATATTGTCTTTGGTGACTGATATGGTAATGCAGTACACCGCTGAACAGTGGGGGATTGTTGTGACAGCTACCTGTACATGTGAAATGTCAAAAAGCCCACTGAGGGTGAGACGTCTGTCAGTGGACACCCCTTGCAAATTTAGAAGCGCTTAGGAGTGATGCAAGGATGTCAAAGTCTGTCTTGACTCCATGGCACATGAAGATTTGTCACAATTGGAACCCAAACTCTACAAATGCAATGCAAGTCATAGCATCCAATGCCCTTTGGCCTGCCATGCTCACACTGGACAGTGTCTGTACCATTGCTCATCCAATGCACACATGATTTCCTAGTGCCAATTGTAGTGGTGCGGGAGGAGCAGATTTCAGTATTAATGCACTATTATGGCTCATTTAGCCAGTTTCTAAAGATACGTGGTATGGAGGAAAGGATATACAAAAATATTCGAACAAGGACACTTTTAATTATCCATTCACATGTGATTAAATTCACTTCTCATTTTCTTTGTATTTGTGCTGAGCATATACAAACACATATATTTACAAAACCAAACCTCTGTACATATAACAAAACTACGCTACTGTCCTAAACATTAATTTTCAATAGTGGCTCCCCCCTTCAATAGTGTGGACAACCCCAGAGGGCATATACATTGCATGAGAAGTATCAATGTCCCCATAAATTCTAAGGCAATGCAAGGTTGTTGAATCCCAACACAATCAAATTCTTATGGGTCCCTCTGTAAAACCAAAATGTCGACGCGGGCGCGTTTCAGCCAATCAATTCCTTTTGGCCTCTTCAGGACAAGGATAACCGCAGCAATCTTAGGCTGGTCCCTCTACTCAGCATACCAAGCGTAAGTACTGTACAATAGCCCGGAGTGGGACGCAGGGGATCCACGCCCTATTCCATCTGTTTATTGAAAAGTCAGCTGGGCCCCCTGTTCGTGTTCTAAAAGCAAGATTTATTCCGTCGTGATTACACGCTTGCTTCTCTAGCCTCTCCTTGATAGCTCTTTCGCATCTATCGGTGCTAACTCTCGCTACGCGAGCTTGTTCAGGAGAGCACTATCTGCAGCGTATGCTGCAGATAGTGCTCTCCTGAACATACTTGCGTAGCCTTAGCATTGCATTGCCTTAGAATTTATGGGGACATTGATACTTCTCATGCAATGTATATGCCCTCTGGGGTTGTCCACACTATTGAAGGGGGGAGCCACAATAGAAAATTAATGTTTAGGACAGTAGCGTACTTGTGTCATATGTGCAGAGGTTATGTTTTGTAAATATATGCTTTTGTATATGCTCAGCACAAATACAAAGAAAATGAGAAGTGAATTCAATCACATGCGAAAGGATCATGAAATGTGTCCTTGTCCACAAATATAGTTATATCTTTTCCTCCATACCACGTTTCTTCATATATTGTGTTCACTTTAGCCAGATAAGGGATGGTGTAATAGTTGGGTATACCCCTAGCTGTCAGATCCATTTGGCCAGTTGTCATGACAAAACTACAACTCCCAAAATGCACTCTGCCCTGTACAGTCCATATGCCACAGTGTGCCTTTTTATGCTTGGTGATTGCTGCATGGACACAGAATCAGTGAATGGAAGCATCGGACACACAATGGTACAGCACTGTTTCACTCACATCATACTCCCAGACACATTTGGCTTATGATGCACTTACCATGTCCCTGCTGCTCATGCTCCTCCAGCTGAGCATGGATGGTCGGCCAAGCTGCTCGCAGGACCCTCCTGTACAGTGGGGATAGGCGAGGACGATGCAAATGGTGCTGGGAGGACTCGCCCACCATCTCCTCAGCCTTTTGCCGGGACCACCGTTTCAGGTCCTCCCAGCGCTTGCGGCATGCCCTCGCACTCCTGGTGTGGACTCCCACTGCACTGCAGCGCTCCCCGATGTTGGCCCACAGCCTGGCCCGGGCTGCATTGCTCAGCTGGTGTTCAGGGTCCCCATATAGCTGAGGATATTTGGCCAGCACCCCCTCAGCCAAGATGTCTAACTCCCTTTCAGTGAAAGGGGGTGCCTTCTCTTCGTAACCCTCAGCCATTATGGGGATAATAAGTATGATGGGAGCAGCAGGCTGTCAGAGGATCTGCTCTGTGAGTGAGGATGACTCAGAATGAACACAAAATGGCTGCCAACTATTTCCTGTGATGTATTTCCTGCCTCCAACTTCCTGTAAAACATTTCCTGACTGAAATAATGTGTTCCGGGTCATTTTCGGAGTTTACGGCCCGCGAGCGCAGTTTCCGGAGCGGAGGGTCCGCGTACGCGCCGTATGCTCCGTGATCGGGACTTCCGACTTTGTGCCGTAAACTCCGAAAATGACCCGGAACTGATTTTTCAATACAGGATATGTTTGACAGCGAGTGGGAGGCAGGATATACATCACAGGAAATAGTTGGCAGCCATTTTGTATTCATCCATATCCATCCCCAATCATGAATGTAATCTACTGCCATCCTGCTGTTCTGTTGTGGATGAAAAAGAAAAGACAGTGCATGTGTGAATTATTAAAATGTAACAAGAGGGGGAAGAGACCATTTAAAGAAATTTCTGCACTAATGGGCGGGGGGGACTGACACAACATGAAACCCCTGTTTCACTTTCTCATGCTTTGCATCATGGTACATGTAGTCCATATTGGGTGCTCAGTAGCAGAGTTGTGTGATGTGTTACGTAACATTGGGGTGGAGAAGTGTGGATATATCACAGACACATGGGGGCAGATTTATGTTCCCTGGCACATCCCTGCAGATCAGCAGGGATGCGCCATGGGAGATGCGTCACGCAAGTGTTCCCTTGCACCACCGCAGAAGCGGCGCATTCACAATGCCGTGCATCGTGGCGCAAGGACAAGCAGATGCGTGACGCATCTGCCCGGCGTAAGGTTGGCGCATTGCTGGAGTTGCGTCTCAACCGCCACACAGCTCCAGCACGGCTCGGGGTGCCCCTATCCCTGACATGCTGCGTCAATCCTTAAGCCTGCTTCAAGCAGGCGCAGGGCTTTGACGCAGCATGGCCTGAAATGTGTCAGCGTGAAATCTTGTGGATTTCAATCAGCCACTTTTCGGAGGCATTCCTGTGCCAGAGGGCCCCCCCCTGTGCAGGTACGCCCACATGTGGCGCAAGCTTGACAACATGACGCATCTCCCTAGATGCGTCACGTTGTAAATAGCAAGCAGCATGGCGCTGTGTCAGCGCCGCCGCTGCGTCACTTAAGTGATGCAACGGGGGCGCAAAAGTGGTGCACGGGGCGTATTCATCTGCCCCATGGTGTCTGATTCACCCATGACATCACTCACGTCGTAGGCGCATCTTTTGGGGGTGAGTCACATCTGTTGATGGCACAGGCCCGCCAATGCTATGGTTATGGCATTTTCTGATTCAGTGACCCGTCCTCATGAGGTCCGGCTGTGTCTCTCAGTACATGTATCATTTTCCATCAGCGTCAATAGATTTTTTCGGGACATCCACTACACTGATCGCTGACATGGGCAAATGAGCTGCAGCACGCTCAACCTTTAGACTACTGTCACCAGCTGTGATGAACATGCAGTTAGTGTGGCTTGCAAAGTTGTCTCAGGAAGGAATTTATTGACACAGTCGTGCATATCCAAGTTTCATCATTGGAAACAGACAGCAATCCACATTTAGTCCATTCCACTACAGGTTGCTCATGTGAAAAATGTGGCAACGAGCTGCTCACGGACTTGCATGCCCTGACCTCGGTTATGTGCCATGGGCCGGTTTCCCAGATTCAGAGCTAGCCGAGGTTCCAGCGGTATGTGTAAGCCATGCGCTAAGGCAATGTTGTGCAAGACACAACAGGCTAATATGATCTTGCACACGACTTCTGGGGAGTACTGCAGCACCCCCCCTGTACGGTCGAGACATCTGAATCGCGACTTCAACAGACCAAAGGTGCGCTCTATGATGGCTCGAGTCCGTATGTGTGCCCGATTGTACCTACGCTGTGGTACAGTGTTTGCACGCCTGTAAGGGGTGAGGAGATGTGGGGTGAGTGCATTCCCAGCGTCACCTGAGGAGAGGGGAAAGGGCAGTTGGTTACATTTCCCTCTTTGACTTGCACAGGACATGATCTGTACTGTATTACATGCAGTATCTGTTGGGCCATGTATGTAGCTTTATGATTCTTATTGTACAATGGTTTATGTTGGGGGGCATTCATACATTAGCAAAACACATTTCCCTCATTTCTAATGCTTGGTACTTACCCAGTAGCCACATGTTGTCAAATTCTCCTGCAGCCATCCGCCGGGCAAGAGGTGACATGCGTAATATGAAGCTGTCATGGGTACTGCCTAGGAACACCGCATGCACGTTGATGAACCTCCCCCTGGCATCACAGACAGCTTGCACGTTGATGGAACGCCATCGGTGTCTGTTGCAGAAGATGTGAGCAATGTGGCGGGGTGGCTGAAGGGCCACATGGGTACAATCAATTGCACCCAGCACACGTGGGAATTGTGCAATGAGATAGAAATCTCGTGCTGCCCTTTGTCTCAGGGCCAGTGTACGGGGCATGTGTATGTGGTTGTGGGATCTTGCAGTGATGCATCTCAGTACCTGATGCAGGCACCGCGACTGGCTCGCCTGGGATATGCCCACATGGTCACTGGAGACCCTTTGGAAAGAGCCAGTGGCAAAGAAATGGAGCGCAGAGAGGATCTTGAGATATGCTGGGATTGCATGGGAGCAGCAGGTCACAGAGTCAAGTTCCTGCTCCCACTCACATACCATATCCAAGATGACTTCTGGAGGGAAACGGTACCTGGCCCTTACATCTTGGCTGGAAAGTCCAAATAGGTTGATCCTCTGCCTGAAGATCCTCTCTGCTCTCCTCCTCCTCCTCCTCCTCAAGTGGTTTTGCCGCATGCCAATGGGCAGTGCAACAAACACATTCAGTGACATGTTGTAAGGGTTTGTGTGTGATTCTGCTCTGCAGTTATACGTGCTGCCGACCTGGGATTGGCTGGAGTGTGTCAGCTGATGCACGATGGGGGATGGTAGGGACTTGGACAGGTGTTTACCCTTGGCTCAAATGATCAATGGCCACAGTTAATGTAGTCTTGCCAAAATCTGACGTTCCGGTCCGTGAGCGGACTTTCCGGCCCGCATGCGGACTTTCCGGCCCGTGACCGGATTTTCCGGCCATGAAGCAGACTTCCCGCTCCGGACCCGGAAAGTCCGCTCCGGGCCCGGATAGTCCACCCCGGACCCCGAAAGTCCGCTCCGGAGCCGGAAATTCCGGCCCGAGTGCGGACGTAAGTTTAGTGGTCGTAAATGGATTCTGTGAATAGCAAAAGTCCTAAGTTCATTTTGTAAATAGCAAAAGTAGTAAGTTCACTCTGTGAATACCAGTAGTAGTAGGTGCATTCTGTGAATACCAAAATGGTAGTAAGTTTAGGATTTAGTCTTAAGTTTGTTCTGTGAATCGGGCCCTTAGTGATTTAAATACGTATGAGTCTATACTCATTCAATGTGTCCATCCGTTTCAGACTATAGTTCGTATGGAGCCCAAAACAGGTAAATTACCTCCTTCAGATTTACAAAGAGGTTTAAAAGGAAGAGTTGTCTATTTGCCATTAGATTTGAAAAAAAATATTGAAACAATTGATGCAGATAGTTTGGAAACTGAACCATTAGTTATTCTGGTTAATGGTGTACCTACAAAGAATAAGAAAATTTGGCAGGAGCTAGTAGATGTACGAAAAGTACAAAGAGCAAATTTATATTTGAAAAGAAATAATAAGTACTATGAATCAATTGATATGGATGAAGATGAAGAAGTTTTACTAGCAGACACAGGAATACCAACTGGGCAAATTGAAAAAGTGGATAAGTCAAAAGAAGAAGAAATTTATGAACATTTCAGCATACATCCTCTTCATTCTAAAGAAGTTATGGGAAACACTATTGATCTGTTTCAGATGAAAAAAGCAAAAGTAACTCCCGTGAGTGTATGGGAGGAGAGCTTGGGAGCTCGTTGTTTTCTCCAGCTGTTTCCTACAGGAAAAGGTGGACGATATGATGAACGTCCAGTACAGATTCCTGCTTCTGAGTATCGGACTATAAGATTATATGCAGAAGATCCAAGATTTCGTCAAAGTATTCCTTACTTGTTCCATCTTTTATTTGAAAGTGACTTGTCTGCACTATCTTATGCAGTAAATCACATTTTAAAAACTGGAGTACATCTACATAATGTGTCTGCAAAGGATTTTATGAACAAAGTGCAACAGCGAGATGATCATTTGGAATCTCAATTGATTAATCTGATGGCTTGTCAGCATGGAACTAATGAATATTGGTACCGACGCCATGGAGAATTGAAATGTATGTTACGGAATTTAGGAACTCCTACATGGTTCCTTACCCTAAGCTGTGCTGAGTACGCTTGGGATAATTTACTGGATTTTCTTCGAGAGGCAAATTCAAATATTGAAAACATCCAATACAAGACAGCAGGAGAATTGTGCTCATTGGATCCGGTTAATGTTTGCAGATATTTCAATCATAGATTTGAGGCTATGATGTCCTTCATCTGCAATAAAAAAAATCCACCTCTTGGAGAAGTTGTGGACTTCTTTTGGAGAAAAGAGTACCAAGCAAGAGGTGCTCCTCATATTCATATGCTGTTGTGGATCAAGGATGCCCCAAAATTTGAAACAGATTCTGATGGTGGAGTTTTATCTTTCATTGAAGAATATGCAACATGTGCTATACCTAAAAGAACAGAAGAAAAAAACTTAAAAGAGCAAGTTTTACGTTTCCAAAGTCATCGGTGTGGAAAATACTGTCGACGAAAGTACAAGAGTAAAGATAAATTCTACACAAAATGTCGATTTGGATTTCTACGACCTGTTCTTTCAAAAGGAAGAGTAAACAGTTTTATGTCAGCTGTGCGACATACCATTACAAGAAAATCTCCGAAAAATACCTACAACCTAAGAAGAAAAGAAGAGTCAAAATATATAAATGACTACAACCCAGTCATTTTATCCATGTGGAATGCTAACATGGATATTCAGTATGTAGCTGAAAATTCTATTGCTGTTGCTCGGTATGTCACATCTTACATCACTAAATCTGAGAAAACGGAATTGAAAGATATGTGGGAAGAGATTTCTCACGAGAAGACTGTCAGTAAAAAGATATACAGTTTCAGTTTAAAGATGTTATCGCACCGAGAAATTGGGTCATACGAATGCTCAGATAGGTTATCATCTGCAAGTCTGTACTCCAAATCCAGAAGAATAATTTGGGTAAGTTTAGGCCTTGCAGGAATGCGAAATCGGGTACTGAAATCTATTTGAGAAATTGAATATTTAGCAGAGAACGAACCAGAAAGTACAGACATTTTGAAAACAAATATGTTGGACACATATTACCCACATATTACCCAAACAGAAGTCATCATCTTGAGAACATGTGTCTCTATGAAGTGCTGCAGAACTACATTTTTACACGGAATGCCACAGAAGACATCAACAATGAAAAATATAAAGTCATTGGTGAGGAAGGATGTTTGGTGAAACAAACAAAAGCCTGCCGTCCCTGCTTGCCGGGGAAACCCCCCCTTTAGGAGTTTCTGTGGACGCAAGCTATGAGAGCCTTAATCAGAAAATTGTTAACTCCTTAGATGTGTTGGCTCCTCTGCGCAAAATTAGGAATAGATCCAGGATTGCTATGCCATGGTTCACTGCGGAGTTATCGCATTTGAAGCTCTGCTGTAAACGCGCGGAGCGAGCTTGGAGGAAACACTACTTAGAACCCGATAAAACCCTTTTTAAGCAGGCCTTGCTGACCTATAAAGTGCAGATTAAAAGCGCCAAAGCACGTTTCTTGGAGGAATCGCTCTTGAATGCACCGAATAAAACGCAGGCCTTGTTCAAAATTGTTGGGGATCTTTCTCGCCCTGCTTCTGTGGCTAATGACATTCCTGCCTCCCAAGCTTTGTGCTCCTCCTTAGCGCAGGCGTTTGAAGATAAGATCGCCTTGATCCTAAGTAAGCTTGCTCCTACAACTACAAGTGTTACCCAGCCCGTACTTGGCTCTACTTTAGCGGCCGAAAGGGAGGCAGTAAGGGTAGTTGGTAGTCAGGCACAGCTAGATAGCTTTCCCCTTCCGTCTTTTGAGGAGTTTTGCCTGCTGGCTAACAGCATATCCTCTGGTTCTCCTTTAGATCCATTGCCTCACAAATATTGGAAAGTATTCCAGACGGAGCTTTTTCCTCCGCTGCATGCTATCTGTTGCCAGTCTCTTTCTTTGGCACGTGTTCCAAAGTGTTGGAAATTAGCAGTGGTCTCACCTTTGTTGAAGAAGGAAACTTTGGATCCCACCTGTCCAGCGAATTATAGACCTATATCGCTGCTTCCTTTTCCCATTAAGATCTTAGAGAAACTGGTTACTAAACATCTGTCCAGTTTCCTGGAGACCAACTGCTGCTTGGACGCGTCTCAATTTGGCTTCAGACCAGCACATGGCACGGAATCGGCCCTGGTGACCGTGTTGGACGATCTTCGTTCGCGGGCCGACATTGGGCGAGCGGCCTTTTTAGTGCTGCTCGACATGTCGGCCGCTTTTGACACGGTCAACCATGACATCTTGGTCAAAAGACTTGAGGATGCAGGGGTGAAGGGTTCGGCTCGCGATTGGCTGTTTTCTTATTTGGGAGACAGACGCCAGGTAGTGGCCTTGCCACCATTCCAGTCAGAGATTAAAACAGTTGAGCAGGGCGTACCGCAAGGGTCTGCCATCAGCCCTATACTGTTTAATCTTTGTCTTCGCCCTCTGGTGAGCTTGGTTAAATCATTTGGCATCTCGGTTATTAACTATGCCGATGATACACAGCTCATCTTTTCCATCGAGGGCAAAGACGCGGTGTCGCTGGAGACTTTCCATCAATGTATGGCGTCAACTGCGGACTGGTTGAGGCAGAATTCTCTGCAGTTTAACAGCTCTAAAACAGAGGTTCTACACTGCTCACTGGACCACATCCCTCGGCCACTGCCTCCTGATTTTTGGCCTGCCTCCTTCCAGGAAGTTCCTTCTGCAGCAGTATCTGCCAGGAACCTGGGCGTTGTGTTTGGGCCTGATCTTCAACTGGATCTTTTTGTAAATAAAACCGTGTCCACCTGTATGATGCTGCTACGCATGCTGTGGAAGATTCTTCCGCTGCTGCCGGCCCACGCTCGCCCAGAAGTGGTTCGCGGTACCATCTTGAGTAGGTTAGACTACTGCAACGCACTACTTCTGGGAGCTCCAAATAAATTGCTGGCCAAGCTACAGCGCGTGCAGAATATGGCAGCCAAGCTAGCCCTGTCCCGTCGTCGATCTGACTCTTCATCTACGGCGCTAGCCGATCTTCACTGGCTGCCAGTTTCACAGCGAGTCATCTTTAAGGCGCTTTGTTTGGTGTTTAAGGGACTTCATGGGCAAGGACCTGCTCCATTGCAGGAGCTGTTCCAGTGGTATGTGCCCACTCGCTCCCTTAGATCACTGTCAGCACATCTTGTGGTAGTCCCAAAGGTATTGAGGGCTCGTATGGGCGGCCGAGCCTTTGGTTTCGTGGCGGCCAAACATTGGAATTCTCTCCCTTTATTGTTGAGAAGCTCTGGGGAGTTTCCCTCTTTTAAGAAAGAATTAAAAACGTTTCTCTTCCCTAGGTCTGTTTAATTTCACCTGACTGCTGTGGTGTTGGTATAATTGTCTAAAGCGCCAGGATACCCTTCGGGTGACAGCATGCGCTATACAAATATGCCATACAATACAATACAATACAAAAGGAAGTTTGATTAATCACAGGAAGCTGAGTTGCGACACTACTGACAAAAAGGAATTTTACTACTTAGCACTTTTACAGCTGTTTAAACCATGGCGTTCAGAGGATGAATAACTTGGAGATCTTCAGAGCTATGAAGATTCCTTTAATGCATGTACAGATAGCATAGAATGCAGTACTTTCACAAATTATGTACAAATGTTAAATGAAGAAATTGAACAAGAAGCTACCATTGCAGCTGAAGTAGCTAGAGACAGTTCTCAAGACAGTCAAAGTTCTGGTACGCTCAGTCAAGATCCCCTAGGACAACCAATCGTAGAAAATGAAGCTGCAATAGCCATGACTGAAGTGGAAACAGCTATGAATCAAGCACAGGAAGATTTAATAGTCTTACCAAATTTGGAACAACTGAATGATGAACAACAGCAAATTTATGAAGAAATCACAAAACAAATTGATCGTGGATTACTACATGAAAATAAAGAGTGCTCATGCACATCATTTGAACCAATCAGAATGTATGTGAGTGGACAAGCTGGAACTGGAAAAAGTTTCTTAATTAAAGTAATTAGAAGCTACCTACAGAAAAAAACTGATTCAACTTTGTCTTTTGTTGTTACTGCTCCAAATGGGTTAGCAGCATATAACATAAAAGGAATTACCTTACATCGTTTGCTAATGTTACCAGTAGAGCATGAGAACAAAATAGAATACCACAAGCTAACAGGAGAAGCATGTTTTGAAGTTTCAAGAGTGTTGAAGAAAATGAAAGTTCTCATTATTGATGAGGTAAGCATGGTATCAAACTTAATGCTTGCCTTTGTGCATTTAAGAATGCAGCAAATTCTAAAGACAGACTATGACGTGTTATTTGGAGGAAAACATGTTATAGTTTTTGGGGATCTACTGCAGCTCACTCCAGTTAAAGGACAACCAGTATTTAATACACTTGCACATGAAGACACGAAAAAGTCATTAGGAAGTATAGGTATTGTGAATATTTGGTCATACTTTGAGTACAAAGAACTCATTACCAATATGCGGCAAGCAAATGATGATGATTATGCAAGTATTCTCAAAGATATCAGAATTGGACTACTAACAGAAAATGGCAGAAAAGCTTTACAGAGTCGATTGCTATGTAATTTGTTTCCAACAGAACAAATAGTTCCAGAGAAAATATACAAGAAAATTGCAGAAAAAAATACTGTAATCTGCTTAATGCCAACACTACATGAATGCTCTATATTCAATGAAGAACTTTTGAAATTGGAAAATGAAGAGATTATGAAAATGGAAGCCGTGAATAAAATACAGCATGAAGGAATAACTATTACATTGACAGGCAAATTGAAAACTAAATTGGATTCTCTAGAGAAAAACATATCGAAAATAGCTGGTTTAGAAAAGAATCTTTATGTATGTATGAACTGTCAAGTAATTTTAAGACGTAATTTGAATGTTGAAAAAGGTTTAGTGAATGGAGCTATGGGTAAAGTTGTGGGTTTTGATAACTACCAGAAAAAAGATGGAATTGAATTTTTAAAAATAAAATTTGATCAGATTGAAGAGGTTAAAGACATTTGTCATTGTTCAGTTCGTTTTTTGCTTGTGAAAGACTTATATGTACGTAGGAAGCAGTTTCCGTTTTCTCTAGCATATGCTGTAACTATTCACAAATCTCAAGGATTAACTGTAGATAGTGCTTTTGTAAACATTGGATCTAGTGTGTTTAAAGAAGGTATGGCATATGTTGCTTTGTCACGAGTGAAAAAATTATCTGGTTTATTCATGATAGACTTTGATGACTCAAAAGTTAGTGCTGATGCAAATTGTGTAAAGGAGTATAATAGATTAAGAAGCAGCTATGCTCCTCATTTAGGTCAGTATCCTGTGTTTGAAAAACGTGTTGTTTGTCGGAAAAGGAGAATTGAGAATATCTGTAATGAGGATGTACAGAAGAGAAAACAAAAGGAGAGTGATGTGATTGCAAGCAAAAAGGACAATGTTGAAGAGGTTGTTGGTTGTCATTTTGAAAATAGCTCTGGTGTCAACTACTACGCTAATGTAGTGCTGAATGTTGTATTTTATCTTGAAAGTTTGCAAGAGCAGATAATACTAAATCATGAAAAAAGATTTTGTTCTCTGCTGAGTTTCCATTATGAGAAGTTGAGTAATGATAAAACTAAAATAGAAAGTGCTTCTGATGTTAGAAATCTTTTAGATGTATGTTCTGGATGTACACAGTTTACTGAAAATGTCCAGCAAGATGCAAAGGAATTATTAATGTATATGCTTATGGTACTGGAAGATGAAGGGGTAGAAATAGAAAATATGTTTGGTCTCTCTTATAAATGGGAACATTGTTGTGAAAACTGTATGAACACATGCAGCACTAATGTTGATTCTGAAAGGTTCATACATTTAACATCACCAGAGAGTAAATCAGTGACTTTTAGTAAATTAGTTAAAGATGCAAATCACAACATGGAATGTTCTCAATGTAAATCAGAAATGTTATCAACGTTATTTTTAAAGAAATATGGACAGTATATAATTTTAATGATGCAATGTTGTAGAGCTGATCGAACAAAATTGGACACTTTAATAAAGAAGTTTGTAGGAAATCAATTATCAATATCAGGAAAGACTTTTGTTGCAGTTGCAATAATTTTCCATGATGGACCTTCTATAACTTCTGGTCATTACACTGTCTATCTAAAATGTGAAAAAGGCTGTACACTGTGTAATGATTCTCAATTGATTTTCAAGCAACGTTTGCCTGCAGAATTACCAAATTCCTACTTAATTTTTCTAAAACCAAAATTTTAGATACAAATTGCAGCATCTGAAGAAACCATTATTTCGATTTTATAGGATTATCATTGGATATTTCACCAAAAAAGGGTTTAAAAATTACCATTTGGCCTCATGGAAAGGTAAATGTTTCTATTGTGGACTTCTTTGACAGATATTATTTTGGTGTATGTGCTTAAGCAACAAGATTTACCGACGTTATTTATTGCAAATAGTTATTGTTCTTAGAAGATATTTTTAATATATATGTTACATTTCTATCAAGGTATGTTTTACTGAGGATAGATTCAGGGCTTTTTAAAATAATCTTTCAGGTTGTTTATTTTTTTGCCGCTGTTAAGTGATGAATGCAATTCATATCACTATTTTCAGTGAAATTCAATATATTCTGAAAACAGCAAAAAAAGGGCAAAAAATTACTTTGTTAAATATGAAAATATGTGTACTGTATTGTAAAATGTATTGTTAAATATTACTACTTTTTTTTCAGATCGAGAAATTAAAAAAAACCATTTAGGGGAGTGTATGGTGGTGGCTGGAAGGGATGGTGGCGGGGGGGGAAGCAGGGGGGAAAAGAGGAAAAAAGAAAAAATATCTGGTTCTAGTTTTTTTGTAGGGCTCTTTGTTTCTATTCAGATGTTTGGGCTGTTCAAAAAGAATTGTGATACCTTAATTAGGTCAATTGGGGAAACTTAAGATATGTACAGTTAATATCGGGGGCTTAAATAACTGGAGGAAGAGGCAAATGATGGGGTATTTTGCAAGGTCAAACTACGTAGATGTGTTATGTGTACAAGAGACCCATCTACCTTGGCCAAAAAACACCTTTTGAGAATAAAGGCCTTTGAGTTATTGGTCTGCCCCTCACAAACATCTACAGTTAGAGGAGTGGCAATACTGGCTAGATCCACTTTGGGAGGGGCTAAGCGCCAAGCGGCAGATCCCTGCGGGAGGTGGGCATTGGTAGAACATGATATAGGATTCACAATATGTACGATATATGGCTCTAATCAGGATGACCCTGAGATATTTGAATATCTCGAAGTTGGATTATTGAACTGGCCGAGACCCATTATAATATGTGGAGATCTGAATATTTCTGTTGATTTTACAGACAATGCTGTTTATTTGGGCCGCAAAACTAGGGTATATCGAGCACTGACTTCATTATTGGAATCGCATGGTTTAGCAGACATCTGGGGGAATAAGGAACCTACTGATCCAGGCTTCACATACTATTCGTGCCCTTATAGGAAATATACTAAGCTGGATTATTTTCTGATTTCATCATCAGAAATGGAGAAAGTGAGTATTAAAAAACTGCCTAAAGTGTTGTCTGATCATAGTCCACTTATTTTGCAGTATGATTTGGGTATTTTAAACAAAAACTATCCAAAATGGACTTTTGAGAGGAAGCTATTAGCAGATCTCAGATTTGTAGGGCATTTGAGGAAATGGGCGCAGGAGTATTTTGTTTTGAATCGCTGCAGCTCCTCCAGAAACAATGTGTGGGACGCATTTAAGGCTGCCTTGAGAGGCGAGACGATTAGCTTCTCGGCTAGATTAAAACAAGAGGCTCGGTTAGAGAATGAGAGATTGGCATGCCAGCTATCAGTAGCAGAAGAACAGCATATAAAGGTTATTAAGCAAGGGTCCGAGTCCGAGTCCATGGAGAGCCAGCAGAAGATTTTTACCATTAAAGCAGAGCTACATAAGTGGTTAGCCCAGAAAGCGGCAGAGGAATATCAGACATATAAGGGTAAGATGTATGAGACAGGTGAGCAGGCAGGCAGGTTACTGGCACTCCGGATTAGGCGAGAGAGTAGCAGAAATATAATTTTAAAAATACAAGAGGGAGATCGGGATTATACGGAGCCAGCTGATATATTGAAAGTGTTTAAAAACTTTTATCAAACATTGTATAAAGAAGAAGGCGGCTCCGAGGGTGTTAACTTTAGGGTTTGAAGATATAGGCTCCAAGTTGGGTAACATGGAAAAAGAAATTTTGGAGAATGATTTGGCAATGGGTGAGGTGTTGGAATCATTACAGGAGTTAGCAATAGGAAAGGCTGCGGGGCCGGATGGTATACCGCTTGAAGTGTACAAAAGTATCCAGAATGAGATTGCCCCTATGCTATTGGATTTATTTAATGGCATAATGTGCTCCGGGATAATTCTGGAATCCTGGAAAGAAACAAATATTGTTGTGTTCCATAAGAAAGGGAAACCCAAGGAGATGCCCGGATCATATCGTCCAATATCCCTCATCAATACTGACACTAAGATTTATGCTAAGATTTTATCTAAGCGTCTGGGAGGGGTCGTGGGCAGTCTGGTCTCCCCTTGGCAGCATGGGTTTATCCCAGGGCGAGGGACAACGGATCACATTAGGCGGGCTATTACACTGTTTGATGTGCAAGCCGCCACGGGGGGCGGATGGCCATGATCCTCCTGGACGCGGAAAAAGCTTTTGATCGTGTAACGTGGAAGTATTTATGGGGGATATTGGAACAAAGAGGTTTCGGACCTAGAATAATGGGGGCAATTAAAGCTATGTATTCCGATCCTAGGGCTAGAATTCAGGTAATGGGAGCCAGCTCGGAAATCATTTATATCTCTAGAGGGACACGCCAGGGATGTCCCTGCTCACCAATCCTTTTTGCCCTGTACATAGATCCGCTGGTACGGAGATTATTAGGCTGCAATAACATCAATCCGGTAGGTCTTAATCAGTTTGAGACTAAACTGCTGGCATATGCGGACGATCTGGTTATAATTACTCCGGAACCAGATATGGCATTGACAGCTATTACAGAAATTACTAGGGAATTTGGACAGTGTACGGGGTATCTGCTAAATGAAAGTAAATCTCAGATAATTTGTACAAATAATACCAGAAGGCGAGATGCAAGGTATTCGGATTCAGCGGTTTACCTGGGAGTTAAGATATGTTCTGCAACAGACACAATTATAAAAGATAATTTTATCCCGCTTTTGAAAGCAATGACAACAGATCTCAAAAGAATAGATGCTCTGCATTTGTCTGTAATAGGTAGAGCTAATGTACTCAAAACGACTATGCTCCCCAAGGTATTATATTTTTTCCGCTCTATCCCGTTTATGATTGAGGAGGGCTTAATAAAATAAATAGAGGCGATTTTTATGAATTTTATCTGGCAATATGGTAAAATCAGGCGCTCTATGAGTTATTTGTCTCTTCCACAAGAAAAGGGAGGCCTGGCAATTCCTAATATTAGATTTTATCACTGGGCTTGTCTGCTAAGTCAGATGGCGATTCTATTCCACCCGGCCTCAAATTTAGCGGATACTCCATTTGGCAATAATAATCCACCTTCCATTTTTGAATTATTATTGGGCAGAGAATATCTGGGGCTTCTTTTCCGGAAAACTGATAGGCGTTATTATAAGAAAATGCGCTATAAGGTTTTAGATGGTGTGTGGGAGATCTGGAAATTAGTGCAAAAACAATAACAATCCCTAAAACTAGTTATTATACACCGCTATGGAAGTCTAGTATGTTCCCTCAATTTAGTATTGATAGAATGTGGAGGCTCTGGGAACAGCTTGGAATTCAAAGAATAGGGGATATCTTTGAGGGGGGTAGCCTGATGAGATTCGAAGATATTCAGCAGAGATTTGGCATTCCGGATAGTCAGAGCTTTAAGTTTTTCCAGATTCATGATACTCTGATGGGTCTTAGACCTCGGATCAGCCCTGGGGGCAGAAGTAATATATTGGATTATTTATTAGGTGGTGGAACTAGGATCAAATTAATATATCGGTCCCTGTTATCAGGAATTCAGGATGATCTGGAAGGTACATGGGCAGTGAAACTTGGAGATCCGGATGTGGATATTGATAAAGCACTGCAATTAGCAGGGAAAATTTTTCGCTCAACGAATTTAAGAGCTCAACATTATAAAACTCTTTTTAACCTATATTTTACACCAGCTAAATTATTTATGTGGGGCAAAAAGGAGGATGATAGATGCCCGCGGTGTATGTCAGGGCCCGCTGATCTACTGCACATGTTCTATCATTGTGATAAATTATATATAATCCGAGGAGAAATTGAGAAATTTTGGGAGGGGCTTCTAGGTGTTAAGATCAACCTATCCCCTACCCTAATGATAATAGGACTCGATAGTAATTTAGGGCTTAATAAGGAGGAGGAAGCCTTTGTTTTTATATCTGTTGCGGTACTTAGGATTTTACTCGCGGCAAGATGGAAGGATACTGTAGCACCATCCTTTCAGATGTGGCTGGCTAGACTCCTCGGAATACACAATATTGAATCTGCATTATATATGCATAGGGGTAGAAAAATGAGGGAACTTGGATTAAATATATGGGCTCCTATTAAGTGTTGGAGGAATTCCCGTTTGTAAGAAGTTTCTGGGATGGCTTTTGAAGGCTGTTTGATATCTACCTATTTCTGATATAGAGATACATGCCTAGGTCAATTTTGTAAAAAATGAAATATATTATTTATTGTATAATGTATTATTTGATTGTATAAACCATATGTATTATCGAATGTACCAGGTATTTTTTTAAAAAAAACAAACAAAAAAAAAACATTTATTTCTAATTAAGTTATTTTGTTGGTCAGGTAAGTTTAAAATTTCTGTATTTCTCACCCCTTCACTTTCATGCTCCCTTTTCTTCACTTCTCCTCACTCTGCTTTTCTCATTCCCCTTCCCTCTCTCTTATTCCTTTACTGCTCTTTCGTAACTCCCTCACTCCTTCTCTACTACTCCCCTAGGTTTACTGCCTCCATCACTATTTTTTCAACCATGTTTCTCACCCTGTCTCCATATGTCTCAGTCATTCAAACTGCCTTACTCCTTCTCAGTTCCTTGCTGTCTGTCTCTGTTTCTGTCTCTCTCCCTTTGCCTGTCTTACCCTTAATTTCCTTAACATCTCTGGGGCAGATTTATGTTTCCTGGCGCATCCCTGCAAATCAGCAGGGATGCGCCAGGAAAGATGCGTCACGCAAGTTTATCCTTGCGCCACCACAGATGCGCCGCATTTACAATGCAGCGCATCGTGGCGCAAGGATATACATATGCGTGACGCATCTGATGGCGTAAGTGCGGTGCATTGCTGGAGTCGTGTCGCAAGCACCACACAACTCCAGCAATGTTTAGGGGCTGCCCATACCTAACATGCAGCGTCATGCCTTATGCCTGCTTCAAGCAGGTGCAAGGTTTTGACACAGCAGCGTCAGAAAGGTGACTGAGTGAAAGTCACTTTTCTGAGGCTTTTCCCGCTGGAACGCCCACCCTGCATACATTAAACCTGACGCAGGGCTTTACACCGTGACGCATCTCCATAGATGCGTCACAATGTAAATAGGGCGCAACGTGGCGCAGGGTTTACGCCACCTCTGCGTCACAAAAGTGACGCAATGGCGGCGTAAAAGTGGCGCAAGTCTAACATAAATCTGCCCCTTCGTTTCTACCACTCCTCCTCTCTCCATCACTCATTTTCTATCTATGTTAATTTTTTAACCTTCTCCGTCATTCTCCTTCCCTCACCTTCCCTAACTGTCACTGTCCTTTACTCATAGTCAGTCCTATTCTCCTACTTCACTTCCTCCTGTCTGTATCTCACACCCCTTCATCTTTTCGCATTCTTTCCTTCACTCTCCCTCACTCTCCTTTGCTCATTGAAATCCTGACTCCCTTTCTCTCACTCCAGTTTCCTAAATCCCTCCATCCCCTCACTCCCCATCTCTCACTTTCCCTTACCCCCTTTTCTAATCCTCATACCCCTTATCTCACCATCACTCCACTTCTCTTACTTTCAATCCCTTTACCCTGCTGTACTTCATCCTCTTCATCTGTGATGTCATTTGAGATGTCATCAGTGATGTCATGAGTGATGTCACTGACCATGTCATGAGTGATGTAATATGTGACATCATCAGCAGTGGATTGCGGGCGCGCGACTTATAGTTAGCTGAACTAACTATAACGGGGGAATTTCAATGGTTTTTTACGAGTAAAATGTCCAGCTAACTATAACATGTGTGAAACCTATGGTTTTTTAAGTGAATATATATACATATATATATATATATATATATATATATATATATATATATGTGATCAAGTCCACCTGGTGGCCGAAACGCGTAATGACATGTCATGCCGATGCTGACTCTTAATAAATCTTCGTGAAGCACGATTGGTGTCCGTGTGCTTCCCTCCTCGCCTGCCAGGAAGTGGAAGAATGCGCTAAGTGCTTGCATATATATATATATATATATATATATATATTCACTGAAAAAAACATAGGTTTCAGGGGGGTTATAGTCAGCTGGACTTTTCACTAGTACAAAACAATTGAAATTCCCCCGTTATAGTTAGTTCAGCTAACTATAACTCGCGCGCCTGCAATGCACTGCTGATGACGTCACATATTACATCACTCATGACATGGTCAGTGACATCACTCATGACATCACTGATGACATCTCAAATGATATCACTGATGACATCACTGATGACATCATCCAGTGAATGTGTGTTTTTCTGAAAATTACATATGTTTTATATATGTATATCTTAAGGTCGATGGAAGAATAAATGGGTATATAAGTGCCTAAATGGATGACTTGTTTTTGAAAAATTGATTGTATAACTGACTGATTAAGTGTATCTTAGTGAATACATGGCTTAGTGAGTAATGTTTAAATATGTAAATATATGTATCAGTCTCTCAATTTGTGTATAAGTAGCTGCATGGGTTGGTGAGTAGCTACATGAGTGTCTATATAGGTTAATAGTTGGTTTTTTGAGTATCAGTATGAGTGTCTAAGTGTCTGTATGGTTCGGTGGGGGGTATTACATAGTGCATAGGTGCATGAATGAGTGACTCACTGTTTGAATGTGTTGAAGACAGCATATGTCCAGGACTGTATGAGTGGATGAGTGTGTGCATGGGTGTGTTAGTGAGTGAATGACTGTCTCAATAGTGTCTTTATGAGTAACTACATATGTTTTAAACTAGTATATGTGACTATTGGTGTATATAAGTGAGTATATGTGAGAGTGAGAGATTGGAAGAGTCCCTGTATGAATAAGTATGTGTTTCTATAAGTGATTGTTTAAAAGACTAAGTATGTGTACGTTTCTGTAGAAGTAAGTGTGGTGGTGTGTGTATAACTGTATATGCAAGTAAATGGATGTTTGATTCTTTATTAGCATGTGTGACTATGTGTGTGAGTAACTCTATGGATGAGTGGTGTTGTGTAACAGGATGTATAGGTGTATGAGAACATATGATGGGTGAGTACATGTATGAGTGACTGTATAGGACTGTTGGTGAATGAGTGGATGTGTATGTGGATCTTAGAATTACTGAATAGGTTGTTGTAACTGGTATTGGTATGTCCATTGTTTTGAAAATGTTAGTTTCTATTTTTGAATGTGTGTATCAAAGGTTATATTAGGGGGAGAGGAGGTCTGCCACTCTATCACAAGGATGATGTCATCAGTGATGTCATTTGAGATGTCATCAGTGATGTCATGAGTGATGTCACTGACCATGTCAAGAGTGATGTAATATGTGACGTCATCAGCAGTGCATTGCGGGTGCGCGACTTATGGTTAGCTGAACTAACTATAATGGGGAATTTCAATGGTTTTGTACGAGTGAAAAGTCCAGCTAACTATCACGCCCCTGAAACCTATGGTTTTTCCAGTTAATTTTTAAGGTTTTTTAAATGCTAATTCCTAAATATAACGTGCCTGAAAGCTATGGTTTTTTCAGTGAATTTCAAAGGTTTTTTAAATGCTAATTTCTAACTATGCCTACAGAATTAGGACATGTGAAGAAAGAAGAAAAACGCACAGAAAGAAAAAAAGAAATGCAGAGAGAAGCAACAGAAGTCCTCAAAGACGAAGAAAAGTGCAGGAAGAAGGATAACGCGCAGAAAGAACAAACAGAAGAGAAGAAAGAAGCCTTGTTGCAAAATCATCCTGTACCCTCAACTTTTTCAGACGGATACTGGTGTTAACTGAGTCTGACTAACCAGTCCTAGAGCCAGTGCTTAAAACTACCTCTTAAAAAGCGCCACAGGGCGTGTTTTCACACGTCACCTCAGGCCCCGTCCCCTCCCTTCCCCACTGTGTAAACACGCCCTGTGGCCGTTTTAAGTTGGGAGATTAAGTCCCCTTGACCACTAGGTACCTCCAGTAAGCGCCACACTGCTGCGTTGCAGAGAGATGTAAAAAGGGACACCGCCTAGACCACGTCTCTGCAACGCAGAGCAGTGGCGCTTACTGGAAGCACCTGGTGGGCTAGTTGGCCCCCAGGGTCCCTCAGGATTGAAGGGGAACTATTTCCCCAAAACGCGCCACAGGGCGTGTTTGCACACATTAGCTCAGGCCCCGTCTCCTCCCCTCCCCATTGTGTAAACACGCCCTGTGGCCGTTTTAAGTTGGGAGATTAAGTTCCCTTGAATCCTGAGGGTCCCTAGGGGCAAAATATCCCACTAGGTACTTCAAGTATGCGCCATTGCAGAGAGGTGTAAAAAGGGGCACGGCCTGCACCACCTCTCTGCAAATCAGAGCAGTGCCGCTTGCTGTAGGCACCTGGTGGGCTAGTTGGCACCCAGGGCCCCTCAGGATTGAAAGGGAATTATTTTCCCAACTTAAAACGCGCCACTGGGCTTGTTTGCACACGTCACCTCAGGCCCCGTCCCCTCCCTTCACCACTGTGTAAATGCACCCTGTGGCCGTTCTAAGTTGAGAGATTAAGTCCCCTTGAATTCTAAGCGTCCCTAGGGTCAAACCAGCCCAATAGGTACCTCCAGTAGGTGCCACAGAGCTGCGTTGCATAGAGGTGTAAAAGGGGCATGGCCTCAGAACACCTGTCTGCAACGCAGCTCCCTGGTGCATACTGGAGATACCTGTTGGGCTAGTTGACCCTCAGGGACCATCAGTATTGAAGGGGAATTAATTCCCCAACTTGCAACTGGCCAGGCGGCGCGTTTGCAGAGTGCTACAAGGAGGGGGCGTGGCCTCCGGCGCGATGCCGGTCTTTCATTTATTTTATTTTTATAAGAAGGAGGGCTGTGTGGCCGCCCTTCTTTTTCTAATTTATTGGCCCTCGGGACCCCATCCCCCAGGGCCTGCACCCTAATATTTTTTGTTGAAAAAAATACATTTGGAAGGGGGCCGCGTGGCCCCCCTCCCAAGGCCTTAATCGGCCCCGGGGACCCCAACCCCCGGGTTATGGCCTTTTTAAAAAAAAAATCTTTAGGAGGCGGGCTGCGTTGCCCCCCCTCCTCAGGCCACTTATGGCCCCGGGGACCCCATCCTCTGGGGCCGGCCTTTGTTTTTTATTATTTTTTTAAAATATATTTATAGAAACACCTAGGACATGCTGGACAAACCGCATGTACCTATCACCATGACGATTTGCGTGATATTCATTAAAAGGTGACTATGCATACAATGAATCCACCTGGAATGTATTTGCACCGCTAGTGAAGCGCTGCCGTGTCTGACGCCCTACCGTGCCTAATCCCGGCGCCCCCACCGGTGGGTACTCTCCAAGTAGACACCCTTGTCGTTTATTTATACAAACATGGGTAGCTATTGACGGACACATTTAATACACACGCACACCAAGCCATTCAAAGGGGATTTGAGAAAAATTCGACAAACCTATGCAAGAAACCCCCTCACGGTTAATAAAACACACATCCACCGCCGGATGTGTAATACTTTTTATTTTACTCTCTGGAAAGGAGACAAACCTCACATGAGAGTCACAGTGTGCTCCTGACTGAGCCCAATGCTGTGTTACACCCTCCAGTGCCCGCCGAGTGCCACACACCTCTGTGTTGTATTCGACCAGCTAGTGCGTATGCTATGACACTCTCTAGCCCATGTGCACTGTAAAACCATCCCGTGAATATGTCATGCCACACTTGCCTTCGCACGGGTTATATTGCCCCATCTAACATGCCTTCCTCGATGCCTATGTTATAACGCACAGCGCTATGCCATACATATTACAATCTGGGATCCATATCTTTGTCACAGTGTATATGCAACGTTACACTCCCCACCACATATTTTATATTACAACTTTAGAGACTAGTTAGGTCACACAACACCACCCTGTGCATATTACACTCCAAGGCGCATATCGCATAGCACGCGCTAGTGCCTGTGCTATCTCGCGCTCTCCAATGAATCTGTCATTGCACACAATGTATTGCATATTATATTTCACACCCGGTTCATCTTATATCACACTTTTTGGTGCATAGTTTATACCATATACTATATCTAGTTTTCATTTTCAATCATGCTCTCAGGACTATGTTCTATATAACACTGTGTCCACCTACCCTTTTCACGGGCATTACATTTTGCAATGGGGGTGGAGGGTCAGGGGGTGTTTCTGCCAAGTGAGCTCAGAGTCACAGTCACAAACGTCCGCTTCTTCCTGAATAAAAGTGAGATTATGCTGCATACTTGTTCATATTTTAAGTAGTACGCACAGACACACATTTTAAAAACAATAAAGTTCCTAATACCCACCTTCTCTGAACAGTTAGCTTGCTGCCCCATCCACCTCCTCCCTATCCTCTGTTGTCTGAATCCATGGACTAGTCTCCTCCCTCCTGCCATGCATGGTCTGATGTGCTGCCACTGCCCTCCATTTAGCATGATGTACCAGTCCACTCCTCCTGCCCCCCATTGCCCAATTCTATGGCCCATCATTGATGTCCTGCTTAGCATCTGTGCTTAGCTTGCTGCCCCTATTCTTCTTCCCCCTGCTCTCTGATGTCTTTGTGCATGCCCCTGCTCCATCCTTTTTGCCCACCATGTTCCATGGACCTGCCACTCCTATCTACTCTGAGTGTTCTGTTGAGCTGCCACTCCCCTCCCACCTGCCTAGCATTGTCAGATGACTGTAACCTGTCCCTGCCACCTCCACCCTGCCTATCCACATGCCATGCCCCTATCCAGTTCCTCCTGTCCTCCATGGTCCATTTTACTGCCACACCCTTCTGCCCTCCCTGGTCTGTTGTGCTGCAACTGCTCCTCCTGCCTGCCCATGCGGTCTGTTGTGAGGCCCCTTCCCCTGAACTCTCTTGTCTGTGCCCAGGTCCTGACCCTCCCTTCTATCCTCCATGGTCCTTTGTGCATGCCCCTGTACCCTCCTTCTTGCCCATCATAGCCATTGTGCTGCCACTAACCCTCCTGCTTGCCATGCATGGTCTTCTGTGCTGCCATGGCCCCTCCCACCTTCCCTGTGTGGTCAGCTAGCTGCCCCTGACCCCCTCCCACCTTCCCTCCATGGTCTGTGTGTATGCCATCATAGACTCACTGTTGCTCTCCATGGTGTGTCTTGTTTCTAGTGCCCATCCTGCCTGACCTCCATGGTCATCTTGCTGCTCCCGCCCTGCCCCCTTGCCCCCAGCCCTCTGTTTCCATGTGCAGACCCCTATTCCCTCCCTCCTGCCTTGTCTGTTCCATTGTAATGCCCCTGATCCGTCCCTCCTGCCCTTTATGGTCTGTTATGCTGCAGCTTTCTCTCCTGTCTGTCCCATATGGTCAGCTAGCTACCATTGCCTCTTTCCCCTCTGTTTTCTGTTGTCCATGTGCATGGTCCTGTCCCCTCCCTATTGCTTTCTATGGATTGTTGTGCTGCACTCCCGTCCCGCATGCCCTGTGTGGTGTTTTGTGCTGCTGCAAACCCTGATGCCTGCCCTGTAGGGTCAGTTTGGCGCACCTCTCCATGTCCCTCCTATCCTCTGTTATCCGAGTCCATGTCCCTACCCCAAATCCTCCTGCCTACCATGATCCAATGTACCATACTGGCGAACATTTTGAACTTGGTAAGAGGGAGATTTTGAAAAAAACTGGGGTATTGATTTTCCCCTTTGAGTTACATTGAAAAAGAGGAGATTGTAGACAGGAGACGGATCAAATAAAGCCCATTTGAGCTTAAAAACATTGGACGTTTCCTGGCTGAAACGGGTCTGTTGGCATGTATGGTTGTACTACCACTGCCTCTTCCTTCTGCTCACAATGGTCTATTATATTGCCACAGCCTCTCTTGCCAGTCCTGTATTGTTGGTTTGTTGCCCCTGCCCCCCTTTCCACTGCCCTCCAAAGTCTGTTGTGCTGCCACTGCCCTTCCTGCCTGCCCAGTGTGGTCAAATTGTTGCCTCTGCACTCTCCTACCTGCCTTCAATTTCAGAGTCCGTGCCCCTGGCCTCTGCCTCTCAACAGTATCCCAATGAACAACTAGATTGCTAACATTCTATAGTTATTACAAAAGTGTGGAACGCCTGACGTCATCTTGATGTAATCAAAACTGTAATACCTAGAGCATTTCCTTTAGAAATTACATATATGAGAGGGTCTTATTTGCATCAAAATTATGGTTAGTGCTCTAAAAACTAAAATGAGGACATATTTTCTGAGATTTCAAATAGCGACAAAGAACTTTTAAATTATTTGTAATCTTTATGTTTTTTTATCCAGTTGAACACTTGATTAAATGCTGCACTTAGGGGAGAGGATGTGGTGTTACTTCCAGAGCTGCAGACTTTGCAACTGGGGAACCAGGTTGGAGTTTCTGCTTCAGCTCAACATTCTGTGATTCTGGTCAAATCACTTAATCTCCCCATGTCTACAACCAAAATGATTTTGATCTTGTGTGATGTAACCAATGCTCATGTAAAGCACTCCAATACCTGACAAGTCTGTACTATATAAAACTGTAAATACACAAAAAATAAGTGTTTTGCACACTTCTGCCATTGGGCTACATGTGGGCTACATCTGGGTGATATTTGTGCTGCATTTGGGCTCTTTTGTCTCTGGTGGCCATCTTGGGAGATTTATTTGTTATGAAGTTTCCTAATTTCCTCATTTACTGCAGTCTCCTCAGTAGGAAATGCTTTCAGTTTTTTACTTTGATTCCATCAAGAAGGTATTCAGATATGTCACACATTTGCCATAAATTCTGAATGTTAGCACTCTAGTTGCTCATTAGATCACTGTAGTAAAGCTACTGCTCACCACGGAAGTCTGCTGCTGGTATTAAAAGTGCATGTTTCAGTCTGCATATCAGAATTTTTTAATGAAATAGAAGAGGATTTGAGAAGTCACTCAAAATGTGCCCTAATTGTTCTTTCTTCAGCACTAATCTTAATTTCTTTGGCATAATGTTCAAGGCCCTCTGCCTTGTAGACAAAGCCCTCTATGGAGGCGGGGCCGAAGATATCCAATCTCTAACCCCCCGCTACACTCCAGCGCGTTGTCTACGGTCTTCGGACGTCGGGCTGGTCCATCCCCCCAAAATCAAGAGAGCAAGATGGGGTAGTAAACGCTTTTCATTCCTGGCAGCCAGACTTTGGAACGCCCTCCCTGTCTCCCTTCGCCTTCAGCCCTCTCGTTCCATCTTTAGAAAGGCCATAAAAACCAGGCTTTTCTTACAAGGCTAACTTTGGTGCTTTCCCAGTTTCGGCTACCTAGCGCCAAGATGCCTCGGCATAAGTGCGCTCTATAAATACAATCAGTCAGTCAGTCATAATGAACCCCCTCATTGTGTTCCTTTTTAAATTAAATGTTTTAAGTGTTACCAGTTTATTCCAATCAAGATGTTTTCAGGTGTGCCATACTTTTGTCATAAGTAAGACAGTAAGCGCTCTAGTTGTTCTTAAGAACACTCTGGGACATTCTGTCATTGGGCTATACTTGGGCTACATCTGGGTGATATTTGGGCTACATTTGGGCCCTTTTGTCTCTGGTGGCCATTTTGGGAGACTTATTTGTTATGAAGTTTCTGAATTTCCTCATTTACTACAGTCTCCTCAGTAGGAAATACTTTCAGTTTTTTACTTTAATTCCATCAAGAAGGCATTCAGATGTGTCACACATTTGCCATAAATTCAGAATGTCAGCACTCTAGTTGCTTATTAGATCACTGTAGTAAAGCTACTGCTCACCAGGAAAGTCTGCTGCTGGTATTGAAAGTGCATGTTTCAGTCTGCATGTCAGAATTTTTTTAAGAAATAGAAGAGGATTTGAGAAGTCACTCAAAATGTGCCCTAATTTTTCTTTCTGCAGCACCAATCATACTTTCTATGGCAAAATGAACCCCCTCATTTTGTTCCTTTTTAAATTAAATGTTTTAAGAGTTACCACTTTATTCCAATCAAGATGGCTTCAGGTGTGCAATACGTTTGTCATAAGTAGGACTGTTAGCGCTCTAGTTGTTCTTTAGAACACTCTGGGAAGCTGCAGTAGAACACAAAGGAATCCACTGACAGTCTCTGCCCTTGTTGGATGTACATGTTTTACTGAGAACGTCAGACTTCATTCTCACATGACTGATAAAGATAATGTGAATTTACAGAAAATATGCTCTCAGTTTAGCTTATAGATCACCTTCCAAACTTCTGTGGGAAAAGCATGAGAAAATAGTTTTCTCTCAAACATGATTCATGATATCACAGCAGAAGGCTTTTTCACATGGTAAAATCACCTTAGAACACACCACAATTCCTAAAATGAGTATGGAACCATCAACAAATGATTTATAATGTAACTAAAGTCTTAAAACTTTCGATTAACTGCAATGCTTTTTAACGAGTTGCTATCATGTATATTGGTCCCAAGATGGCTGCCAACAATTATTGGATGAAGTACTGACAGCCAATCAGATCTTACGATGAGATGTGGTGTTCGGCTCCGCCCAGATATATCTATCTTTTTAACTCTAATTTTCTCAGGAACTACTGAACTGATTTACACCATTTAAGCAAAAGGCACGAGTCTGAACTGAGGACTACTTCTTTGCCAAATTTGGTGTAATTCCGTTCAGCAGTTCGGGCTGTAGCTGCGTCAACAGGTCCTATGGGAAAATGCATGGGGAAAACGTGTTTTTGAACCCCACTTTTTTCTCGGCCCCGCTTGACAAATCACCGTGACATTTTCAGGATAGGAGCGGACCGGAGCTGGCCAAAAGTTTTGAAAATTTCACGAAGATTCGTCAATCGGCGCCAACGTTATTCCAAATAGAGTGTTGCGGATTTCCTATGGAAAATTTGTCCTAACTATAACTACCTATTGGCGACTGCCAGTAGGTAATATATATATATTCCAGTTTAAACCTTACCTGCCCACAGAATATTGCACGCTTCTATCTTCTTTTCATTCACCTACCTGAACTATCCAGTATTCAATTCGATCCACCTTACAAGTTTCTTCAAAGTAAATGGGAACCTCCCATTCCATGGTTGAGATGGAAAGAGGAATTTGTCACCTATTTAAAATCCATAGATGGTGAGAGAATGGCAGCTGAAAGAAAAAATAAACCTTCTCTTAAATTGTTTAGGCTCTGAAGGGCAGGTCATTTTTAGAACCCTCCCACAAGTGGAAGGTGGAGGTGATCGTAATGTGTATGAAGAAGCCTTACTAAGGTTGAACAGCCATTTAAAACCTATGACTAGTGTTGCCCTTAACAGGTTTATGTTCTACACCAGGGCGCAGGAGAAAACTGTGACATTTGATGAATTTCTCCCTAGTTTAGGAGCTTTATCTATGAATTGTAATTTTGGACCCATTACAAACAAAATGATCAGGTATCAGATCTTTGTACATGGTAAAAGCATGAAGGTGCAAGAGCAATTGTGGATTATGGGTGATCACAACTTGCAAGCTGTTATAAGTACGGCTAAAGGTATGGAACAATTTAAAAGATTGATGAAATCACAAGAATAAGACATTGGGAACACTAGTGACATCTGTACGGTAGGTGGGATTGATTCACATGGGTTACAAAACCAAAGAAGTGGCGACAGACAACTGCACTGTTTCAGGTGTTGAAACGTAGGTCACGTGGCTTCGTTTCCCAGGTGCCCTGCGATTAGGAAGGAATATAGTAAATGTGGTGGACTTGGACATTTTTCACATGTATGTAAGGATTTCAAATGAAATGGTAGGAATCACACTGCAAGGGGTATGGTTTCATATGTAGTTGCAAATATTAATCAGGGGATGATCAGGAAGATGCAGAGTGTGGAATTGTTTTATCAATTAAGAATTCAAGGAGGGACGGGAAAATAAGGTCAGAGAAGAATATGTGAATGGGCCTCCAAAGTGTTCTGTAAGGATTTTAAATGTCAAGCTTGTATTGATGGCTGATTCTGGGTCACCCTGGACCATCATAACCAAAGATTACTGTATACAAACCTTTGGAGACCTAGTACAGTTGGTTACTCTTAAAGAATCAGACATCATTGCTTTGATGGTTCCAAGATTGATATTGAAGGGTATATGGATGGGGAAATTGAGTTTAAGGACAGAAAAGCTCAAATCAAATTGTAAGTGGCAAGCAAAGGAGTCAATGTACTGGGTTGGAGAGATCAGGCCAAGTTAGGTATCATTCCTAACCCAGAAATAAAGAACCTGTATTAGCAATATCAGATACTATGAACTATAATAATTTGATTCAACAATTCCAGAGTGTTTTTACCTAGAAATTAGGAAAGTTAGTTGGTTTCAGTCACAATATCAAAGTGAAAGGGGGAGCGATACCAGTGAAACAGAAATTAAGAGAAGTGCCGATTATTGTGAGGGAGGAGCTAAAAAAAATTTGGGATGAGTTGGTGAAAGAGAGCATCCTGGAAGAAGTGGAGTCATCGGAACAGGTTTCTCCTATTGTTTTAGCTCACAAAGGGGACAAAACTTTCAGATTGTGTGTGGATTTGAGAGCTTTAAATGCATAGCTTGTGGTGCATTGTCATCCCTGCCAAATAAAAACAATGTGGTGTGTATTATTGAGGGTGCTAGGGTATTTACTATGTTAGATCTTCACTCAGCATCTTTTTGCCACATTAGCAAACACAGTTCCAACTAATCAGGCGTCAATTAAGTCAAGTGAGGAAAACCTCACAGCATGGCTCACAGCGGCAAGCAATGAACCTGCCCCACTTAGAACAATAAGATTGGCAAGGCACCATGAGGCACAAAGATGGTTCTCTCCTGATTTAAAAATGCAAAAATTAGCACTTCGCCAATCTGAACGAAAATGGAGAATTAGTTATTCCCTTGATAAAAAAGAGAGCTATTTAACCCAACTTAAAGAGTATAAAAAGTCAATCTTCACTGCTAAGGCTACTAACTTCTCTTCAAAAATTCTGAGCTCTACCAATAGGTCTAAAGGGATATTCTCTATTGTGAATGAATTATCTAATCCTGATAGAATTACATTAAAGTCTACACCCTCTCAGGTATTTTGTAATTCCCTTAATTCGTTTTTCGTTGACAAATTGCAACAATAAAAGCTAGTATTCCTCTCTGCCCTTCCCTTGAGGTATCATCTTCAATGCAGGAAAACCTTTGTTATCTTGACCTGTTTTCATTAATAGACAATCAGACTTTTCTAGATCTCCTGTCTAAAGTAAAGTCTGGTTCACCTGCTGACAGCTGCCCACCTCACATTTTAAAATAAATTTTCACTATCTTTCCCAGACCTGCCTTGGCACTTCTAAATGATTCACTATCACAGGGCTGTGTCCCAAGAGCTTTCAAAGAAGCAACTGTCGTTCCTCTACTAAAAAAGCCAGGTGCGGATCCTAGGATTCTGACCAATTACCAGCCTATCTCCCTGCTCCCTTATTTGGCCAAGATATTGGAATCTCATATGGCCAAATACCTTTGTGCTTTCATTGAGCAGTCTGACTACCTTGATCCCAACCAAGCAGGGTTTCGTCCAGCCCAATCAACCGTGGCAGTAATACTTACTGTACTGGGCACACTTCGAGAGAAAGCTGATAAGGTCTCTCCCCAAGCCTTGGTATTGCTGGATCTGTCTGCGTCATTTGACACGGTTGATCATGGTATCCTGATTGACCGTGTCAGCTCTGCTGGCCTTAAGGGAGCAGCGTCCAGCTGGATTGAGTCATTTCTTGAGGATCGCACCCAGTCGGTGCATCTTTCCCAGTTCTCTGCACCAAAAATGGAAACAACATGTGGAGTACCTCCGGGCTTCTCATTGTCCTCTCATTTGTTCAACCTCTACCTTGTCCCCCTACTTCAGTCCCTGAAAAACAGGAAGGTGTGCACGTATAACTATGCAGATGATTTGCAACTGGTGTTCACTATCGATAATTTACCTGATTCGGTATCGGAATTCCAGGCAACAATGCTGCACATCCGCGACTGGATGAATAGTAACCAGTTAAAACTTAATCCAGATTAAACCGAAGTGATTCTGATAGGGGGTCCCCTGAACCATTGGAACGTACATTTTTAGCCAAGTGAATTGGGTTCTCCCCCCACTCCTTCCTCTGCAGCCAAGAGTTTAGGGGTGATCATCATTAGTGACCTCACTATTAAATCCCAGATAGGAGCAGATACCTCCACCTGTTTCTTTCAGCTCAGAAAGATAAGAAAGATCAGAAGATTACTTATTTGGGAAGCTCTGATCCAGGTGGTCCTAGCCATGGTGATTTCACACCTGGACTATGCCAACTCTTTATATTTAGGCATCCTTTTATATCTTACTAAAAGATTGTAGCTTGTGCAGAATCAAGCAGCCAGGCTGATATTTCAGCATCCCTGATGGGAAAATGTTTCACCCATTATGGAAAAATTACATTGACTTCCTATCCCACAAAGATGTGCATTTAAAGTTGGCTGCCTCATTTTCAAGTCCATGCATGGTGCTAGCCCAAAATTCATATCCCGGCTTGTCCAAAAATACATACCTTCCCGGAGCTTGCGCTCCGTCCATAAGAACCTCCTAGTCATTCCTTCATACAAACGGAAACGACTAGGTGGTTGTAGGTTTGCAGTATTGACACCCAGCTTCTGGAATACACTTCCCTTGGACATCAGAACCTGCACTGAATTCTCTAGATTCAGGAGGCTTCTCAAGACTTGGTTATATATCCAAGCTTATACCTAAAACCCCGTAGATGATCAAGCACATGGGGCTCCGGCAATATCCCAGGTTAGCGCCAAGAAACCAATCGGTGTATGTGCGCTCTATAAGAAATTTAACATAACATAACGTCACCAATTTGAGCTCACTGAACAATCTAAACATTTTACTGCATTTAAAACACTTCAAGGACTGTTCCAAATCAGGATGCCTTTTGGGTTGGCCTCAGCAGCCTCTGTATTTCAGAGAATAATTTTCCACATACTCAAGGGTATGGATGATTATGGGAAATGTTTTTAGGATGACATTTACATTTTCTAGAAGAATGAGGTGGAACATATGGAAAATGTTAAACAGGTCTGCAGAGTATTAGAGGTGCATGGGCTGACTTTGAAAGCTGAAAAATGAAAAGTATTTTGTGAAACTGTGGAGTATCCTGGACACACTTTATCTGGAGATGGTGTTGTTCCTAAAAAATCTCTTGTGGATGTCATAGTGAATGCCCCTGCACTAGATAAGAAAGAAAAGTTGTTAACTTTTTCTTGCTTATGTGAGTATTACAGCAAATTTATACAAGGATTCACCTCTAAAATAGAGCCTCTCAGCGAGCTAACGAGGAACAAAAGTGAGTTCATATGGACGGAGAGACAACAAAAAGCCTTCCAGCAAATCAAGGAGGAAATTGTGGGTGCTCCCACTCTGAAGTCGTTTTGTATTAACAAAATGTGTGTCATATCTGTAGATGCTAGCTTATATGGTATTGGGGGAGTCTTGAGTCAAAGGAGTGGGAAGGATGAGTGGTTGGTGTATGGCTTTTGCCTCTAGGACATTGTCGGAATGTGAGAGGAGGCATGCAGTTATTGAAATTAGCTGCTTGCTTGTGTTTGAGTGTGAACTCTTTCACAATGATGTGTGGGGCAACAGATTCCTACTCAGAACTAATCACAAGCCCTTTGTTATTATCTTAAATCCAGAAGGTGGGTGGAATTCCACTGCACGTATGGCAAGACTCACTTCTAGATTAGAGTATATTTTCAAGGTGAAAAACCTTCCAGGCATTAGTAATGTCACAGAAAATTGTCTATCTAGGCTGTCGTGTCCAGACAGTTAGGTGTGAGGTAAGATAAGATAGAAATCGAGATGGTACCATCAAGGGCTTTGTGGGAATGGAGTTTGGAATTTCAGGGGAGAAATGGAAGAGTGCTATGAATGAGGATATAGTATGCAAATTGGTGATCCAGTATGTAAGAGTTGGGTGGCCAAAGTAGAAACATGTACTACCTGAAGTCAGATCTTATGCTACATTTTCTGATGAAATTCAATTGGAGGAAGAAGTGTTGTTCAAAGGTGGAAAGTGTGTGGAAAGTGTGTGCCAGCTATTTCCATGTAAGAAGAGATTTTGAGTTTGGCACATGTGGGGCACCAAGGGATGTCCTCAATGAAACGCTTATTTGAGTGAATTTTTGGTGGCCAGGTGTGAAAAAATGGTGGATTTTACAGTGAGGGAATGCATGCAGTGTATGAATAGTGATAAGATGCTTAAGACATTTCCCGCTCCTCTCAAACCTGTGGAGTGGCCTAGTGCTCCTTGGCAAAAGTTAGCTTTTGATATTTCTGGGCCATTTTATAGTTTACCTTCTGATTCCAGATTTGCATTAGTTCTAATTGACTACCATTTTAAATGTTTGCTCGTGAGTGGTGTCCTGAGGTGTTAATAACTGACAATGGGGTACAGGATTTCTTAAATGTGTGGGATCAGACATGTCACTACATCCCTTTACGAATCGCAAGAGAATGGACAGGTTAAGCGCTTTACTCGCTTCCTTAAAGATGCGATGCAGTGGAGGCGGCACGTAAATCTGGAAATGAATGGAAGAATGTACTAAGAGAAAAACTATGGATGGATCTTGGTCGGGAAGTATTTTAATCCCTATATATAAAAAAGGCCCTAGAACACATCCAGGTAATTATCGGCAGATAGCCTTACTGGATGCGGCGGGGAAAATATTTGCCTGTAGTATCCTAGATCACCTTACGGAATGGGTGATGAAAAAGAAAGTCCTTCCCATGGAACAAGCAGGTTTTAGGAAAATCATTCCACTCTAGATAACATCTTTATGTTGAAATTAATTGAGGAAAAATACACAATTACTCGTAACTCAAATGTTTACATGGCTTTCATAGACTTTTCAGCAGCCTTTGATGAGGTAGATCGACCTCTATTATGGTGAAAATTGCAAAAAATGGGTTTGCCTTTACCCCTACTATCATTAATTATTGCACTACATTAGCAAACCTGGTGCAAGATTCTAATGGATAGAAATCAAGGTATATCAGAGGTAATCCCCACAGAAAACGGTCTGAAACAAGGCTGCCTGTTGGCACCGCTGCTATTTTCTCTACATATAGCAGACTTACCCGATTGCTTTGCTCAAACTGATGGAGATGCACCACAGATAAGTACCCGGCCTTTTGCATGTCTCCTATATGCAGATAATATAGTAGTAATAGACCTAACCCCTATTGGGTTGAACAGAAAGCTGGTATCACTACAAAAATTTACAGTGGGCCACTTTTTGAAAATATATGTCTCTGAAAGTAAAATTTTAATTATGAAATGTATGAAAAGTAGAAAATCATGTAACTTTAAGTGGCAAATTGGTCCTGAAAAGCTGGAGGTGGTAGACTCATACCTTTATTTAGGGAAACTTTTAACAGGAAATTCCAAGAACAAACCTCATATCGAACACAGCACTTGTAAAGCTACATCTCACACCAATGGCTTGCATATTTTTTACAGTGCTATGGGCAAAATACATTTTTTATACCTACTGAAGGTTTTTAATGCAAAAATTCCTCCAAGTGCTAAATGCGATCGAAGCAATCCCTGTTAAGGACTGGAGTTTTTTAGACAGGATTGAAGGACAGATACTACATAAAATATGTAATTTTAAGAAGTTAGTCCAAACGGCAGCAAGTAGATTGGAATTCGGCTTGATAAGCACCTACATCCATGGTCTATCCAGGGTTCTGCGCTGGGGATATCAGCTAAAAAGTAGCGAGCCAGATACACTAAGAGGTCGCATGCGTTATGAAATTTTTGATATTAAGAGAAGAAATCACTTTTTTAACCGTGATTTCTCTTTGGCACTAAAATCCTTTGGTATACAAGAAGAATCAGTGTTAACACTCCCACCATCAGGATTTAAATCTCTTCTAAAAACCTTAAGTGGCAAAATTAGTTTTAATAGAGATATTAAATGTTGGAATTCTAAAAAAAAATTAAAACTTATCGCCAGTACAAACTCACCGAGAACTGCACAAAAATACTTATTCTGGAATTTAGAACATGGAATTCGATGTTTTCTCATTTTATGTAGCATAAATCTTTTACCTTTAAACGATTTAACAGCAAACTGGTCCCAGAATTTGAATAATGGAAAAACTTGTAACTTGTGTAAGCTGAGCATTCAGACCCTGGACCATGTTTTGTTTGTTTGTCCAGTATTGGCCTTGAGTCGTCATCGTTGGCTTCGGCCGATGTTTTTACAAAATTGTATTAAAAATGTAGTTATAGCCCGAGACTATCTCTTTTGTCCAAAAAATGAAGCAGTGTGTGTAAAACTGTTGATTTATTTTAAGGAGTTTATGAATATATTTTACATTTTTAACATATTCTTTTAATTGGGGGGCTAACCCCCTTGCTTCTCATTTTCTAACGATGTCTTAATATTTTGTACTTTATCAATTTGTATTTTGCACACTGATTGGTTACCATTTACTGCTATTTTTCACATTAGGGATATGATGGGTTTGTTTCCCACTATGTTCTAGGAGCAACAAGAGGCAAAATAAAGGTCAGAAACAAGCAGAAAGAAGAGGGAAAATAAAAGAGAGAAACAAGCAGCAAGAGGCAAGGTCAGAAACGAGCAGAAAAAGGAATAATTTTATGGTCATAAATAAGCAGAAAGATTCAAAATTGAGGTCAGAAACAAGCAGCAAGAGTCAGAATAAAGGTCAGAAATCAGCAAAAAGAGGCTTTCACCTACATTCTACCTCACTCAGCTCATATCTGACCTTATCTTGCCTATTTCGACCTTTATTCTGACTCTTTCTGCTAATTTTGGAGCTTTATTTAGCCTCTTTATTCTCTTATCTGGGACTGCAGTGAAGCCTAAAGGCCCCCGAAGTCCCAGTCGGCTTCTCACCTCAATCGGGAGCTGGCATTGCTTTCATACACAGGGAGCTGTTAAACATGCAGCTCCCTGTGTGTGAAAGCAATTTGTCTGTTTACCTGGTCACTTGACAGCAGGCAGAGGAACAGATGAATGCACCAAGAATGACCTCTAAGGGGAGCCACGTGCCCCCTCCTTTGAAAAATACATAAGTCCCCTGTGGAGGTAGTGGTCCTCAGGGCACGGGGGTCCATGCCTCCTCTGCTAAAGGTAACAAATAGCCCCATGAGAGGTAGAAGTCCCTGGGGCCGTGGGGGAACCATGGCTCACCCCTACATTCTTAAAATAGCCTTGGGGTAGTGGTGGTCCCTAGGATCTAGGTGGTCCACGTGGCCCCCTGCAGCATGTAATATATGAGCCGCGGGGAGATGGTAGTCCCCAGGACATAATTAAGCCCTTGGAGGTGGCCCCATGCTCTCCCTTCCAATTTTAAAGTAATCCCCACCTGCGGGCTTTCATTAAGACAAGTGCGGGAGCCTGCGCTTGTTTTTTTAAACATTTTTGTAATATTTTATAGGTTGAAGTGTTAGCTGCCAATCAGAGCTCTAAATCTCCCTGCACAAGCTTGTCATTTTTCGCTAAGTCGTCGCAGCAACAGATATCACTAATGGAATTTTCTTAAATTTCTCACAACTACTGAACAGATTCACACCAAACAACTGAAAGTGTGATCTGCGTAACAAAATCTTCTGCCAAATTCGGTGTAATTCAATCCAGTGCGTCAGGCTGCAGCTTCGACTAAAGGTCCTATGTGAAATACCTTTGGAAACACTTCTTTTGTGTGACACCCTTTTTTCTCAGCCTCTGCTTGACTGATCACCCCGAAACTTTCCATTTGCAACAAGATCCAACTTGACACTTTTTGGAACTTTTTGTGAAGATTCGTTAAACAGTGCCAAAGAAATAGGCAAGTAAAAAATGCTTTTCCTATGGAAACATGGTCCTAACTATGACTACCTACTGGCGACCGCCAGTAGGTGAGAAATATTATGTGTATAATATACATATATATATTACAGATTGGCAGTAGTCACTGTAGTTAGAGTTAGGGTTACCAGAGATAGGAATTCCTCAGATATTTGATCATTAATAACTTTCTGCCCATTTGACGAATAGCCGCAAAACTTTCCAGAACTATTACTACGTCTAAATTGGAGGACAATGGAAAGTTTTGTAGTGATTGGTCAAGGGGATGCATAAAAGGGGGTGGTTTCTGAAACAGGTTTGGACCCAAATGCATTTTGCGTAGAGTTTTGGTATTGGACGTAGTGGCAAAACAGCTTAACGAATTGTAATGAAATTTCATAAGCAATGTACATTAGACTATTTAGATGATCCTTACCGCTATTGCATGTGATGTTATGAAGTGGCTATGATATTATAAGAGCCAAAATGTAGTGATATTTTTAGCACAATACTACTAAAAGTGGCAAGGAAGTGCAAAAAAAAACTAGACTGCATATGTAGAGTTTCAGAATTACTACATGAACAGCTGAAAAACCCATGTATGTTCACATGCAAATGGAAACAAAAAATAAATACATAACAAGTAGAATACATCTTAATATACATACATTTTCTTTGTGTGCTCTCTGGGTCACAAAAAACGGTGCCCAACAAGACAAATAAGAACCATCTTCCTTATGCACTCCTGTGCAACAGCATTGAAAAGTGACATAGCAGTGAGCTATCCAAACTACTATGTTGTGGACATGATAATTGGCCAGTTGACATTTTTTTTTTATAAATCTCAATTTTTATAACATTAACTTTTATTCACTTTTGGCTTCATATGTAGCAATATACTACTAAATGTAGCAAGGAAGTCCAACAAATAAACTAAACTGCATATGTGATGTTTCAGAATTACTGCATCAACAACTAAAAGGCACATTTATGGTCACATGATTATTTAAACCAATAAACAAATACATAAATACAATAGATAAAAAGAAAGAAGTCACTTTAAAACTGATTGTTAATCTTTAGTTATAGCTAGGATTCCCAGGGAAAGTGTATTTATACTCTTTAACAAATGTAATTCTATAATAAACAACTGTGTATGGCATACTGTAGAAAATTTCTAAAATAAGTACTAACAGGGTACTCCATCAATATATTTAAAATTGTGTAAAAAAAAACTATAAATACCTTTCCCTCCCCTATTATTTCTTTACTTAAGTTGCAATAGGTAGGGAACTACAATAAAACGTACTGCTTACCTACTTTTAAGGCCCTAACACAAAACTCAGCCAAAGAGTAGTATAAACACTATGGCTGCCTTTTTATTTTCTAAAACCAGCCATTACCCAATTACATACTGGCTTGTCATTGCCATGTACCAAAGTTAAAGTGGCCCAAAATATAACCAAGGCCTAACTGCAATATTGTATTGAAGTAACCTTCCCTCAAGCATTGTGTTGCATGGGCAATGCAAGGCTTAAATCAGATTTACAAAGCATGCAAGGCTACCATGTGTGCACTGCGTTGATTGGTAAATCTGGAGAAACACAAGGCATCACAATTTGCTGTCCTGCGTTACTCTGCTCACCATAATCTACATTGCTGCTAAATTTCACATCCATCCAGTATGCCACTCCACTGCAGGCTACTACACTGTACACCACTCCACTCTACGTTATTCGTTTTTTTTTAACTCCGATTTTCTTTGTATACTTTTATTGAGAAGTACATGCCAGTTTATAAATAATACATTAAAAAGGGTGAATAAACAATAAATCAAATTATTGCCACACAATAAATTACTATGAAATGTTAACTTCTCAGATTTCTAAATACAAAAAAGATAATATAGATATCAAAAGATACAATATCTGATATACTCATAAAACCTGGAAAGGAAGAAATAGGAAAGGTGGACTAGGGAGGAGATTATACAGATAGTATACAATACATAGTAAACCATATATTATAGATAGTTGGAAGATAGTGTCAGGAAGGCCAAACGGAAACTCTCCACGGAGGCAGAATGAAGATAAGTTCCCAATGCCCTCCTCCCAGAGCTCACTGCGTTAATTCAGCTGCTCCAGGCAGGGGGAAAGGGGAATTGGACAGAGAAAGAGACACTCGAGCTGGCCTGGCTCCCTCTTCAATCTTCAGCGGGATTTCAGGGAGACCTAATGCACAGAAGGAGACAAAATACCTTTCAATACCTTCTCTACCTACTTAACATTTCCAGCTCCTCGCTCTCTCACTATCTGAGCCTTTCTCCTACCAGATCTTTTGCTTGAGTATTGCCTCTCTTTATATTGTTCGATGTTGTTCAGGTTCACGGCTTTCTATTAACCTGTATAAGCACAGAGATACACTAGGTTACTCTTCACTTACTTCCTTCTGAATTCCACCATATCATTACTCTGCTTCTCTTTCTTACCTGACTATGGTCTTAACAGATTTGACAGTTTGTAACTGCTGTTTTGAGAACCTGTAGTTCTTTCTTCCGCTACAAGTCTTAACTGCTTGGAAGGATAGTTGCAGTGAAGTCTCGAGGCTCCCTTGCTCTTAGTAAACGCGCAAAAAGGGACAGGGAAGGATAGACAAAGGAAGGGAAAGTTCAAGGAAAAGCGCTGAGGGCGGGAAGGGGAGTCAGAGCTTGAGGTGAAGCAAAGTTCTGCAGAGTGGCAAATGATCTGGACAACTGTCTCTCCGATTCTGCTACTTGAGATACTGAATGAACACTCTCACCGTGACTGCTGCTGGACTCCAGGCGGACCCCCTGCTCAACGGTAAGCCTACCGGAGGACGAAGTACCCTGGAAATACGGAAGTTACTCTGGAACTCTGGTATCTCTTCTTCTTTCTTCCGCGACTCTGGTTCAGTTCTCCAACTGACTAAGATTATTTCTCTCACTCAGACTTAGAGTCTACAATCATCTCAGAGATGTGTCTCCAACCACAGACTAATGTTCTGTGGAGACAAACTGTTTCTTCCCAAATATCAAAGTTCTTTGTGAGGAGCGTGAGCTAAAGCTCCCTCACACGACTATGGTCAAATTGAAGTGCGCGGCAAGACGCGCTTCGTGAGGAGACGAAATCTCGCGATCCCGCGAGACTTCAAACGTAATGGGCTAGTCAGGTAAACTCGGCGGCCATCTTTGAACGAGGTCCAAAGCTCTAAATACTTGTCCATAAATTGCAGAGGGAGGGCTTAACCCAAACTCGATGCAGTCCTAACGAACTGCGCGGCGTGATTGTAGCATTCAGCCCCATCCTGACAGTACCCCCTCTCAAAGACCGATCCATCGGTCTTGGTTTCAGGGGATGTTGCGCATGAAATCGTCTAATTAGCTTAGGAGCATGTACATTCTTTGCGGGTTCCCATGACCTTTCCTCAGGACCAAACCCCTTCCAATCCACTAAATAATGTAGGGTTCCTTTGCTCCTCTTGGAATCTAGCACTCCCTTTACCTCATATTCTAAATGTTTGTCAACCCTCACTGGGGGGGGAGGCCTGTTTAATCTGAGGTTAGGAGCTGTCTTCTTTAGAAGGGATACGTGAAACACTGGATGAATTCCTAACTGAGCCGGTAATTTCAATTTGACAGTGACCGGACCCAGAATTTGTTCGATGACAAAGGGACCTATGAAGCGAGGTTGGAACTTCCTATTTCCCTTTAACCTAAGATGCCTTGAAGACAACCATACTGACTCTCCAACTTGATACTGTGGTGTCTTCCTTCTATGTTTGTCTGCCTGTTTTTTGTAGCCTGCCTTAGCCTGGTGTAAGTTGGATTCTGCAGATTTACGAGCCCTACTCAGATCTGTGAATAAATCACTGACTGCTGGAACTCCAAAATCTCCCTGATTACTAAAGGGATTAGGATGTAACCCAGAGTTTAGATAGAAGGGAGAATACCCTGTGGAAGCATGCTTGGCATTGTTATGCGCAAACTCAGCCATCCATAGTAAATCTGGCCAGTCACCTCCCTGATCTAAGAGAAACAAGCGCAAATACTGTTCAAGCTCTTGGTTCACTCGCTCGGTCTGACCATCGGTCTCAGGGTGATAGCTAGTAGATAGTCTGACCTCCACTCCCATTCCCTTCATGAATGCCTTCCAAAAGTGTGACACAAATTGGGGTCCCCGATCTGAAATCACTATCTTGGGAACTCCATGGACCCTTACGATGTTTTCCCTGAAAAGGCGAGCTAATTCAGAAGCTGAAGGGATCCCTTTGACTGGAATGAAGTGACTCATCTTGGTGAAGGTGTCTACAATTACTAAGATGGTGTTGTAACCCTTACTCAGTGGGAGGTCTACTATTAAGTCTAAGGTGATGGTGTGCCACGGATGCGGTGGTGTGGGCAAAGGCTGTAACAACCCCTGTGGTGCCTGCCTACTAGCTTTTCCCCGGGCACAGATCTCACAAGACTCTACATATTTTTTAATTTGAGAATTCATATTTGGCCACCAAAAGTATCTCTGGACCAGATCAATGGTCTTCATAGCTCCCTTGTGGCCAGCCAACGGCCGATCATGGCAGTCTTTTAAAACTTGTTCTTGGATCTCCTTAGTAGGAAGGTATAAAGCCCCGTCTTGATAAGGCAAGGAATTAATTACTTGCCGACCCTCTTCTTGACTGGCCCACTCAGCCATCTCAGCTTCAGACATTAGCTCCCGGATTGCTTCTTGATAATGGGCTTCAGAAATGGAACACACAATCTTGGATTCAGGAATTATGGGTTGCGGAGTCACAGAATGTTCGGTGTCTTCGGTTTGAATCCGGGACAAGGCATCCGCCTTCCCATTCTTGTTTCCTGGTCGATAAGTTATCACAAAGTCAAAATCTGCAAAGTATAGAGACCATCGTAGTTGACGGGGAGTCAACGTTCTTGCAGATCTTAGAAATTGAAGATTTTTGTGGTCTGTAAACACGGTAACGGTGTGTCTGGCCCCTAACAAATGATGTCTCCATTCGACAAAGGCGTCTTTCACAGCCAGCAGCTCTTTTTCCGCGATGGTGTAGTTTACTTCAGCTGAATTCAGTTTCCGAGAATGATAGGCCACTGGATGTAGTTGCCCAGTTGACTTGTGTCGTTGAGACAAAATTCCACCAATTGCTTGATCAGAAGCATCAGCTTCCACAAAGAAAGGTTCTGTAGGGTCCGCATGAAGCAGGATGGGAGCAGTGGTGAAACTCGTCTTGAGAAACTCGAAAGCTTGTTCAGCCTCCACAGTCCAGTGGAACTTCACACCTTTCTTCAGCAATCTGGTAATTGGAATGATCTTCTGCGAGAATCCCTGGATGAATCGCCGATAGAAATTAGCGAATCCTAAGAATCTCTGAATCTCTTTCACATCCTTTGGTGACGGCCAGTCGACCACCGCTTGCACCTTCTTTGCTTCCATGGTGATTCCTCCTGGAGATAACACGAAACCTAGGAATTCCACAGTTTGCACATTGAAGGCGCATTTCTCCAGTTTTACAAAGAGTTGATGCTTGCGCAATCTCTCCAGGACTGCCTTTACATGATTTGAATGTTCTCTTGGATCCGTGGAGTATATCAAGATGTCATCCAAATAGATCACTGCGATCCGATCCACCAAATCTCCCATAATATCGTTGATGAAATGCTGGAAGGCTGCGGGAGCGTTACACAAGCCAAAAGGCATGACTTGATACTCAAATAGTCCGTACTTCGTCCTAAAAGCAGTCTTCCATTCATGGCCTTCTTTCATTCGGATGAGATGATAGGCCCCTCGAAGATCCAATTTCGTGAATATCTTAGCGTCCTTTATCTGATCTAGGAGGACTGAAATTAGAGGCAAAGGGTAGCGGTTCTTGACCGTTACCCGATTGATTGCTCGATAATTAATGCAGGTTCTCAGAGACCCCTCCTTCTTCGGAATGAAAAATAGTGGCGAAGACACTGGGGACTGTGATGGTCGAATGAATCCGTTAGCCAAGTAACGATCTAGGTATTCTTTCAGATAGCAGTTCTCCGCTTCAGTTAACGCATAAACCCTACTACAAGGTAATGCTGCCCCAGGTTCCAGGTCGATGGTGCAGTCGTAGGAACGATGCGGAGGGAGTTTCTCGGCCTCCTGTTCACTGAAGACTTCTTGGAATTCTAGATACTCCGCTGGAATTTTCATGGTGTTTATTACTCCAATAGACTCTCCACTAAAAGACAGCAAGGTGGCCAAAGAGGGTTCGGGAGGCTCGCTCTCAGAGGAAAAACAATGGTCAGCACAATAGACGGAATCCATCTCGATGGTTCGATCTTCCCAATCGATGGTAGGATTATGCAGGGTCAGCCAAGGAAGTCCCAAAATTATCTGAAATTGCGGGGCATCAATCAGGTTGAACTGTAAGGCCTCACTATGACCATTGGACTGAATTAATTCCACCATTTCGGTGTGATGGGTGATCGGACCTGATGAGAGGTTAGTACCATCTACAGCCCGGACTGATTCCTTCCGCTCCTTACGCACAGCCTGGATTCCCATCTTCTTGGCAAATTTTATATCGCAAAAATTGCCAGTGGCACCTGAATCGATCATTATTGTCACTCCTTGCCGCTCTTGCCTCCTAAATCTTAATTCCATCTGTAAGGTTAAATGTGGCGCCCGAGTCTGAAGAGTGTTCGAAATCTGGTGATCACTTGGAGTCTGATTTTTCTCCTTCGCCATCTGAGCGACTCCGCCTACAGATGGTTTTGGGAGTTTCCCGGATTTGGGGTCTTCGGCCTCTTCGGACACTCTCTCACAAAATGCCCAGATCCTCCACAATACATGCATAGTTTCTTCAGTCTTCTTTGATCCTTCTCTTCCTTACTCAAAGGGCCACGAACAGACCCAATCTGCATTGGTTCACTTTCTGCCGTTCCACCAGTTGACTTACTGGGTTCTGTCTTCATTCGGTCAAAGCGGGGATAATTCCAGCGAAAGTCCTTCGTCTTCCTTTCGCCCCTTCTCTCTGCGCTGCGAAAATCGATTTCAAGAACTAAATCCACCAGCTCCGAAAATTCGATAGGTCGCTTTGGAATCTGTGCTAAGGTATCTTTGATATCATCACGTAGGCCTCGATAAAACAAAGCTGATCTCTTCTCCTCTGGCCAATTGGTCTCCACCAATAGTTTATTGAACTGAGTTAAGTAAGAGATAAGATCCTTATTACCTTGACGCAGTTCTAAAAGTTCATTATCTGTAGCCTGGGAGACTCGACGTCTGTCAAAGATTCTGAGGAATTCTGTCTTGAATTGTTCTAAATTATATAAAAAAGGATCGTCCCGAGATACTAATGGCATGGCCCAATTTGCAGCATCCCCTCCCAAATAGGACAAAATAAAAGCCACTCGTGATTGAGCATCTGGGAATAAATTGGCACGACACATAAAATGTAAGGAACATTGGGTGAGAAAGAGCTGCGCTTTCTGAGGGTCTCCACAATATCTTTCGGGGGGGGCCAAAGGAATGATGGGGGACACGGAGTGTACAACCTGAGCTACAGTGCGTGGATCTTGTTTTGTTTGTGCATCACTAGGAAAGGTTTGAGCGGAGGTTCCCCCTGAGGATATCTCACTAACTCTCTGGGACAATAACAGTGTCTCCTGTCTTGCAGCCATAACCTCCTGCCTTAAACTCTTATTTTCATCACTTAGGGTGCCTAATTCCCTCTGAATCCCCTCCAACATATCCCCTAAGGCCTTTAAACTGAATCCTTCCGCCATTCTGCCCAGGTGAAGGAAACTCGTGGGCACTTCAATCTGTCAGGAAGGCCAAACGGAAACTCTCCACGGAGGCAGAATGAAGATAAGTTCCCAATGCCCTCCTCCCAGAGCTCACTGCGTTAATTCAGCTGCTCCAGGCAGGGGGAAAGGGGAATTGGACAGAGAAAGAGACACTCGAGCTGGCCTGGCTCCCTCCTCAATCTTCAGCGGGATTTCAGGGAGACCTAATGCACAGAAGGAGACAAAATACCTTTCAATACCTTCTCTACCTACTTAACATTTCCAGCTCCTCGCTCTCTCACTATCTGAGCCTTTCTCCTACCAGATCTTTTGCTTGAGTATTGCCTCTCTTTATATTGTTCGATGTTGTTCAGGTTCACGGCTTTCTATTAACCTGTATAAGCACAGAGATACACTAGGTTACTCTTCACTTACTTCCTTCTGAATTCCACCATATCATTACTCTGCTTCTCTTTCTTACCTGACTATGGTCTTAACAGATTTGACAGTTTGTAACTGCTGTTTTGAGAACCTGTAGTTCTTTCTTCCGCTACAAGTCTTAACTGCTTGGAAGGATAGTTGCAGTGAAGTCTCGAGGCTCCCTTGCTCTTAGTAAACGCGCAAAAAGGGACAGGGAAGGATAGACAAAGGAAGGGAAAGTTCAAGGAAAAGCGCTGAGGGCGGGAAGGGGAGTCAGAGCTTGAGGTGAAGCAAAGTTCTGCAGAGTGGCAAATGATCTGGACAACTGTCTCTCCGATTCTGCTACTTGAGATACTGAATGACCACTCTCACCGTGACTGCTGCTGGACTCCAGGCGGACCCCCTGCTCAACGGTAAGCCTACCGGAGGACGAAGTACCCTGGAAATACGGAAGTTACTCTGGAACTCTGGTATCTCTTCTTCTTTCTTCCGCGACTCTGGTTCAGTTCTCCAACTGACTAAGATTATTTCTCTCACTCAGACTTAGAGTCTACAATCATCTCAGAGATGTGTCTCCAACCACAGACTAATGTTCTGTGGAGACAAACTGTTTCTTCCCAAATATCAAAGTTCTTTGTGAGGAGCGTGAGCTAAAGCTCCCTCACACGACTATGGTCAAATTGAAGTGCGCGGCAAGACGCGCTTCGTGAGGAGACGAAATCTCGCGATCCCGCGAGACTTCAAACGTAATGGGCTAGTCAGGTAAACTCGGCGGCCATCTTTGAACGAGGTCCAAAGCTCTAAATACTTGTCCATAAATTGCAGAGGGAGGGCTTAACCCAAACTCGATGCAGTCCTAACGAACTGCGCGGCGTGATTGTAGCATTCAGCCCCATCCTGACAGATAGTAGCTATAATATCCTACTGATATAATATTTCAAGGGGAGATATTCCCACTAACTCAACAATTTCTAATAGGTTAACAGTAAGTCCTAATTCAAATAACAGTGTTACTGGCTAAAGCATCAACAGTCCTAATGCTTACATCAACAACATGAATATAAATAATGATGGTAATATATTAATAAGGAGATGAAAAAGGAAGTGATTCCCTTATTGTAGTTCCTAGTTAGAACAAAAATCTGAAATAATACCAGAAATAGAATATTTATCAATCAAACAATCAATCAAACATTTGTAAAGCGCATGACTCACCCGTGAGGGTCTCAAGGCGCTGGGGGGTGCGGGGGTGCTGCTACTGCTTGAACAGCCAGGTCTTGAGGATTCTCCTGAAGACCAACAGGTCCTGGGTCTGTCGTAGGTGGATGGGGAGGGTGTTCCAGGTTTTAGCGGCGAGGTGGGAGAACGATCTGCCTCTGGCGGTCGCTCAACAGATGCGGGGGACGGTGGCGAGGTCAGTGGAGCAAAGCTGGTGGTTCGGGGTGTAGAAGGTGAGTCGTTCATTGAGATACGCTAGTCTGTGTTGTGGAGAGCTTTGTGAGTGCGGATGAGGATCTTGTAAGTGATCCTCTTGTTGACAGGGAGCCAGTGAAGGTCTTTCAAGTGGGCTGAGATGTGGCTGTGGTGGGGGATGTCGAGGATGAGGCATGCAGAGGCGTTCTGTATGCGTTGTAGTCGTTTTTGGAGTTTGGCTGATGTTCCGGCGTAGAGAGCGTTGCCGTAGTCAAGTCTGCTGCTGACGAGGGCCTGGGTGACTGTCCTTCTGGTACCGGTGGGGATCCCATCTGTAGATCTTGCAGAGCATGGGGAGGGTGTTGAAGCAGGAGGAGGAGATGGCGTGCACTTGCTCGGTCATTGACAGTGTGGAGTCCAGGATGACTCCCAGGTTGCGTGCGTGGCTAGTGGGCGTTGGTGCATTCCCCAGTGCGGCCAGCCACCATGAGTCGTCCCAGGCGGAGGGTGTGGATCCGATGATGAGGACCTCTGTCTTGTCCGAGTTCAGTTTCAGGAGGATGATCGTCATCCATTAGGCGATGGCCGTCATTTCTTCGTGGAGGTTGGATTTGGCAGTGGTGGGGGCCTTGGTGAGGTAGAGGATCAGCTCGGTGTCGTCGGCGTATGAGACGATGTTGAGGTCATGTGATCTGGTGATGTTGGCGAGCGGTGCCATGTAGATGTTGAAGGGTGTCGGGCTGAGGGATGATCCTTGGTGCACACCACAGATGATTTTGGTGTCTTTGGAGCGGAATGGGGGGAGGCGGACACTCTGGGTTCCGCCGGTGATGAAGGAGGTGGTTCAGTCCAGTGCTTTGTCGCGGATCTCTGTGTTGTGGAGGCATGTGCAGGGGTGTGGTGGCAGACGGTGTCGAAGGTGGCTGAGAGGTCCAGGAGGATGAGGGCTGCAGTTTCTCCGTTGTCCATCATGGCCCTGATGTCATCGTTTGCAGCAATGAGGGTTGTTTCGGTGCTGTGGTTGCTGCGCAATCTGGATTGAGACGGGTCCAGGATGTTGTTCTTTTCGAGGAAGGAGGTCAGTTGCCTGTTAACGATCTTCTCCATGACTTTCACCGGGAACTTAAGGAGGGGAATGGGCCAGAAGTTCTTGAGGTCCTTGGGGTCAGCTTTGGGTTTCTTCAGTAGGGTGTTGATTTCGGCCACGAAGGAGCTGTTGATGATCTTGCGGAGATGGGGTGCGATGGTGGAGCTTGCTTTGTTAAAGATGTGGTGCAGGCAGGGGTCAGATGGTGAGCCGGAGTGGATGGTGTTCATGATTTTGACATATTTATTGGCTAGAAAGGGGTTCCAAATTTGGATGAAAGTTCAAACAGTGTCCTGCAATCCATAAATGAGTTTTTCATATGATGCTGTTTTATGCATTTCAATAATCCATTCATCACACTCTACGTTATTCTAATATACACCACTACAGTGTATAACACTCCACTCAACACAACTCCAATGTATGAGACTCCACTCTATGCAACTCTACGCTATTGCACTGTCCACAACTCCACTGTATGCCACTACACTCTACGCTCTTACCCTGTATGCACCTCTACTCTATGCCACTCAAGTTTACACCAGTCCATTGTATATCACACCACTAGATGCTACTCCCCCATAGGCAATTCCACTCTACACCATTCCACTGTATGCCACTCTGCAGTACTCTATTGCACTGTATGCCCTCCACTGCACACTACTCCACTCTACACCACTCCATTGTATGGCACCCTACTCTACACCACTTAATCTTATTCTATTCCATTGGATGTCTCTCCACTCCACTGTAAGCTATTCCACTATATGCTGTTACACTCTATGTCAATCCACTGTACAACATTTCTCTCTATGCCACTCTGCTCTATGCGTTTACACTGTACACAACTCCACTCTACACCAGTCCATGCTACACTCTTATACTGTGCACAACTCCACTCTACACCACTTCAGTGCATTCCACTCCACTATACTCTAATCCATTACATGCTATTCTACTCTACATCATTCCACTATATGCTACTCCATTGTATGCCACTCTATTGTACAACACTCCACTGTGTGCTATTTCACTGTATGCCTCTCCGACTGACACCACTCCATTCTACACCACTCCTGTGTATGGCACTCCATTCTGCACCACTTCATTTTATGCTATTCCATTGGATGTCACTCCAGTCTACACCACTTAACTGTATGCCACTCCACTACTACACTATACCCTATTACATTTTACACCACTCCACTGTACCACACTCCAGCCTACGCTACTCCACAATATGCCACTCCACTGCAAGCGACTCTACTATACGCTATTCCACTCTAAGCCACTCCAGTGTAAACTATTCTACTGTACCATTCTTTGACACTCCAGTGTATGCTATTCCACTGTATGTCACTACAATGTATGCTACTCTACTTTATGCCACTAGAGTGTACTCTCCTCTACTCTATAAAATACCACTCTACAAAACTCAATTACACTCTAGGCCACTCTTTTAGACTCTATTCCACTCTAGCCCTGTACACTCTACTGTCCAAACTTCTACTCTGTGACAGTTTATGACACCCTAATCCACTGTATGAGACACCAGTTTATTGCACAATTCACCACTCCACTCTATGATACTTCACTCCACCATATGAGACACCATACTACTATACAATATAACACTCTGTTACACTGCGATACACCACTCCACTCTACTTCACTCTACCATAGTCCACTCTACGCCAATAGACTTTACAATACTCTCCTAAACTATACTCTACGACACTCCACATACCAAAATTCCACTTGACAACACTGGTCTCTATAATTTGAAATACCCACACCTCAATACATACTGTCTTCAGCATGGTTGCAGAAGAGATTTCATATTAGTTCAAGCATCCCTAGGCCCAGAGCTTTTGCTGTTTAGCTTAGGAATGCAGTGACCCCTTGTGGCCAGTCCTATAGCTGCATATGGTGGCCTGAATAATGTTACTAAATCAATTATGTATTTGAGATGTCATCTATGATGCTACCAATGATATCATTAAACATGTCCTGAGTGTGTGATATGGGAGGTCATAAGCCGTTTTTGGAAGGGGCAAATTATTTCAGTAAACTATAACTGGTGAATTTCAGTGTTTTTTGTTTGAAGATTATAGGTTTTATAATATTACAATGCCTAATTATAAAGTCTCCTTTGTGTATTTCAGCATGAATATGACATTAAAATACATTAAATAGTCCAGGAATATTTATGCACAACATAAATGTGTATGTCTGACCATGTAAATATTGTTATATCCATGTACTTATGGATGTAGATTGACAGGAATCTTTCATTGTACATAGATATTTCTAAGTGTAATGCACATATATGTGTATGTATATATGAATATATGTACATGGACATATTTAGATGTGTGGATTTGTCTGTATACTTGTATATATTACCTTTTAGTCATTACAAATGAAATGTAATCCATAAATGTATAGGTATACATTACATAGATATGTATGTCATAGAATATAAACACAAGAAGATGATGGACGGAGCACTGAAACTTTTCAGACACTCACCCCTAGTCACGGATCTGGGTTGAATCCATCATCATCCTTTAACACACCTTGCCACCACAGTTCAGACACAGCTATACACAAATCAGTCTTGACCCTGTGCCTCATGGGAAAAGTTCAGACCGAACTGCCAAGCTATGTCTTCCCTGGACCAGAAACAAGCATCCTGGGACTGGCTTTGGGGTAGCACCCCTCATCAGCCAGGCTAGCTTGCTTTTAGTGGCAAAGTGAGCAAGGGACCCAAGTCTGGGCATACCCTGCCAACTTAGAGTGAACAAAGCAAACACAAGGAGATGATGGACGGAGTGCTGAAACTTTTCAAACACTCACCCCCAGTCACAGATCTGGGTTGAATCCATCATCGTTCTTTAGCTCACTTCGCCACCCCAGTTCAGACACACCTATGTGCAAATCAGTCTTGACCCTGTGCCTCTATAGATGACATATAAGTAGGTGAGTATGCATTAATGGGATTATACATCTTTCTCTGACAATACATATATGTCACAGAATGTAAATAGGATTATAAGGAAGGTACCAATAAGTACAAGTTATTCAGATAACTAAAAGAAAATAACTGAAGAAAATATTTATATTTTTTCACTGCATATATATTCAAACATGACTGGGAATGTAGACAATGTTGTCTACATACACATTTCTATGTTTATGGGATTATGCTTCCTTTTTACAACTTACATAAATACAGAAGTAAGCAATATTTAATTATGTCATAGTCTATGTATATTTATGTACAACTCACATGTGAATGTCTGAACATATAAATATTGCTACATGTATGTACATATGAGTGTGTGTGTTAATAGTAAGGTTTGTGCCTTATACAGACTCTATAAATGTATATTTTTTATTGTATTTGTGGAAGATAAACTTCCCTTAAACCTCTGCCCATCCCTTTACTTGCTGACTGATCTCAATCCTTTCTGACTACTATAGATCCCCAAATATCCTTTCAAAATTCTATCAGCTTTTATCCAATTAATCAAAATAAGAGGTGCACATATCCAATACTACCAATAGCATTTCATATCTTCCCTTTATTAATCGCTTTCAAAACCCCAAAGTAAATGCATGTCATCTAAAGAAAACAGCTTAATAAACTTACCACAATTTATCCAAATCAATAAAGGAGACACATATTACTAATCTACTACCAATTTAAGTCTAACCTTTGGATCTGGAGTAGTGGGCTACTCGCCCCAAAGTTCACTGCCTTCTCAGGCAATTACAATTAAAATTTGGATTTTTCCGCATTGGTTGGCAGTATACTCTCCATTTTAAAGACGTTTTTAAAATGAAAAATTAGGCTAGAACAAATATATATCAAAGCCTATCGAGGGGACCCATCTGTAAATAAATGTGCATCAATCAGATTAATGCCTATCAAAGAAAATACTCAGGGAGTGAATACTAACAGAGCTTCTAGGAATGAAATTAGTCTGGTGTCCTCAAATAATTGTACTCTGGCACTTTCCATGGGGTACTTGATATTTGGCAATGAAAAAGAGTATTGGGGTTAGATTGCCCTAGTGTTTAGGTTCATTGAAAGGGCTCATTGTTCGTAACAGGGGTTCTAAGGTGCACTGGTAGATAAACACCAAAACATCATTTAGTTAGATTGTTGCATAGGTTTGCTTTTAAAGGAAGTCTAAGAAAGCCAGACATTGAGGAATACATAGTTAGGCATGAAATAATGAGTATCCAAGAAAACAGGTAATTGAATATGTCCACTAATATGATTACCATGGTTTCTGACTATAGTTAGTAAAACAATTTACAGGGAGATGGGGTATTATCCATTAGGTTATCTTTTTACTTATATTGATACATTACTGAACCTTTATACTTCTCATTTGAAAGTTTTAGATATTGTGCTTTATTATTACTCTAGGTTATAGGTAACAAGGAACACAGGTGTTGTCTGCTACCTTGGGTAAGCTTATGCATAAAGGACAGTGGTTCCAAGACCATAGATATCACAATCAATGGACACATACATCAAATGATCAGGGTGTGCAATTGTAAACATAGAAACATTGAAAACAATGTGACGGCGCAGAGGGTGTGGGGTGAAAATGTGCTTAGTGCTTTCATACAAGTGATACATGCGTGTCAAAATCTGTGATAAAGGGTGAGTATGAAATAAGAACAACAAGGCCTATTTTATTCTTTTGTGCAATAAAGTTGGGTCTGTAGTAACTAATTCTACAGACCCAATTTGATTCTACAGAAGAATAAAATGGGCTGTGTTGTTCTTACTTCATACACACTTTTGATGACGTATTGTCACAATCACTTGTATGAGCCTTGGAAGCACATTTGTCACCACACACCCACTGTGTCATCACATTATTTTAAATGTTTTTATTTACAACTCACTATTACTCTTAGCATGAATATTTCTTCCAATTAATGGGTATTGGAGACTATCATGGGGCACAAAGATGCAATCTGCAAATCAATTGTCTCTCTTAATTCAAAGGTTTCATCTTGAAAATCCAGATATGTTCCTGGGACTAATGAAGGATATTAATGCTAATTAATTCAGCTTGAAGATTTGCTATGAGAGAAGTGACATTTAAATTTGGTGTGTGACTACTTTTTCCTAGTCTGATGACCCTGTCCGAATCAGAATTTTGCTTGGGGTATCATCAATGTAGCTTGAGATTTCTGAATGGGAGAATATTTATTGCCACGGATACTAATTAGATGTATGGGCTGTTATGTATATGGAAGGGTGGCACTAGAGTCCACCTGACTACCGATCCAATTATTTCATCTCATGAAAGAGTCTAAAATTCAGCCTTGTCCTGAGAATGATCACTCTCTACATGCTTTAGATTGGAGTATGAACATATGACCATCCTCCATGTAAGGGACTGAGAGAACTAGAAAGGATTTAATCACTGGGAAGAATCTGTTGGAACTTTAAACCATTCAGAAGTACATTGAATGGTAGACCTCCGATAGTTGTATGTCACAATATCTACCACAAAAATAATGCAGTACAAGAATTTCAACTTTTCATTAGGGTGTGTGAAATTCGCATAATTACACGAAATAGCTAAAAAATAAGTTTCATGTAATTATAAATAATTATGCATATGCAGCTCTTGAGTTTTAGCCCAAAAACTTGTGCAAAGACACGTTTCCTGCTAATAAATAGTGAAGAATTACATGACACAAACATGCTGCCATTTTGATTAGGGTGTGGTATTCATCACTCAAGTTTGCTTCTGCCAAGGCATTCCCTTCATTCCCCTGACTATCCCACTCCATATTGACCATTTTCTTGTCTGTCTCTCCCATTTTTACAATTTTCTTTTCACTTTTTGTCTAGTTCTTTTTTATAAAAATGTTCTCCATTATCATTTGAGTTTTATTTTTATTACCTCTTCTCTTCCCCCTTTCATGGCAGTACATTTTTTTTCTGTGGAGGAGGTGGCAGTGCATACATTTTAGGAAGAATAACACCCATTCATGGTGACTCGTGCAGCCTTAGCCCAGACCAAGTGAAGGCCCGCCGTGCACCCATCAGCACCAGGAGAAGACAGGCCAGGGTGAATCCCTTGGCTTTGAGACCTAATATGCCTCGATGGATGTGGGAGCCCTTCATTACCACAATGGGATTCCATCCCTCAGCAGGACTAGCGGCTGTTTTTCCGCCAACGTCAGCATCGCGCCAGGAGGCGATAGGAGCCACATGTAAGCAGCTTGGAGCTCCCGCAGTGTGGGACCCCATCATTGCCACAAAGGGTCTCCATCCCCCAGCAAGTATAGCGGCTGTTTCGCCGACAACGTCCACAGCCGGCAGAGGCTGAACTGGGCCAGGTCCCTTGGCCCCTAGACTTGACAGCCCTTGGTCTTTCCTGTGACGCTTCAAATACATCCCAAGGAACTCATAGAAGTCTTGTTGTTTCAGGAAAAGGACATAATTCACCCAACCTCAAGTGAGTACTTTTCCGCTATATGTGACACTGACGCTGCTGTTTTTCCTTGTTTTTTCAGACATTCTTCTGTAAATTAGAGGCACTCTTAGCTGATTAAGGGCAAAATGGGGAAGAGGAAAGCAGGTCCTGTGAGCTCCCCCCAGTGCCTCAAACATGGTACTATTTACTCTTTTCTGACTAAAGCAGTGGGGGCAATTACTCAAGAAATAGATAGGGCCAGCCTTTCTTTGCACATAGGTGGAGTTCTGTCTTCCCTACCGGATGAGACCCTGGGATCATTAATTGACAACTTATCAGATGAAACTACGGGGCATTCCCAGGACGGCGCCACGGCTTCTGACCCCAGCTTGAGCAAAGCTACCTCAGGGAACCACATTCACACTGGGGGCCCTAATGCCACCCTTCAACATGCAGACCTGAATGGCCCTCCTGCTCCTAAGAAGTCGCAGAGAGTAAATACGAAACTAGAGACTTTAAAGACTGGTGCGGGTGTGGTCAATGATGACACGAAGGTTACTGAAGATTTTTGGGACCTTTTAAAACAAAACATAGTAGAAGTTTTGTCTGGCTCACTGTCTGTGCTTTGCACAGAAATCACCAAAGCTCTGACAGAATCTAATGTTATATTGGGAAGTTTCGATAAAACGTTGGTCTCCCTCAGACAGATGTCCCGAAACCACAAGCAGCACCATCCATACATTCCCTTCCAGAGATCCCTTCCGCCGTTCAGTGCCCCGCAGTACTGTCCAGTGCCTTAGGGCCCTTTGAACAGGGCTCTGTTCCCCCAACCCAACTAGCACTTGCTCCTTATAGTAATCAGGTTCTGAATCATCGATGCCCTCCCTTACAGCACCAAGCAGCACATGTAGATAGCTCACCTGCACTCAACAGTAACAGCTTGCCAGTTTTTGACCTTCCTCCAGGCTTTTGCCCTTACACAGTAGTCCTGGCAGGAGTACCAGGCTTCAGTACCCTGAGGGATGAGTCTACCATCCAGCTAATTAATAAGGCATCCCATTGGCTGAGCAAACATGCTAGGTTTAACCTGGCCGATTATGGGCACATCCTGATGGCTAGGCGGGTCTCGTGGATTGGGCGCTCTAGGAAAATATTTGACGGTGACTGTGTGGTAATCACACTTAGAATTCCCAAATCGGCCCGAATGATCTTACACCATACCTCTCAATCATTTTTCTTGGATTCAGATATAAAGCCACTGCCATTGTTTTTTTTGTGGCGACTCCCCAACAGTCACAAACCCCCTAGTAACTGTATAAATCGGAAGAGGGTGTTCCTCCCCTGGAGCGGGAGTATCAATGTCACTCAACCGTTTTGCTCCCCTGAGGGACCTCAATGAGATAGATTGACAGTGAGAGTGTCTGGGTAAGGGTGTAGATTGCGATATGCCCACTGAGAATGGTGAGAGGAAAATGGGCGGAAACATAGATCCCCACTGTAGCAATAAGCGTCATATTAGTAGGGAGTTTGGTATCTTGGGGGGGAGGGGGCCTTTGCCTGCACTATATACTCAGACACGGGTCAGTGGGGTTAACTTAAATATTATTTCCTGGAACGTGGCAGATCTTGCTTCAAAATTCTCAGACGGCCAGTGGCTCAACTTTATCAGGCATTTTCATATAATTTGTTTACAGGAAACATGAGAGTGCAAAACATCCTCTTTCTCGAGGGATATAAAATGTTCTTCTGTCCTGAAGAAGGCTCTAGAACTGGGCATGCAAGGGGGGGCTTGCATGTTTGTAGACCTGAAGATCCATGGTATTTTGAAGCCCTTGGTATGGGATTCCTTAGTCGTCCAAGGGTTTACATTAACAAGCATATTGTAAAGATTTGCTCTTATTAACTTTTATAACGCAAAACGGCAACACCATGGGTCGGCATGTATTAGAGTTAAGAGGGTATCTCGAGCAACTACAGGGGGAGGTTTGCCGCAGGTTAATTTAATCCTACTGGGAGATTTCAATTGTCATTTGTGCCCCAATATCGACATGAATTCCCAAGATCAGCCTATTCGCACCATTAGTAAAGGGCTGCATATGGAACACACATCGGTAGGGCGGGAATTGAATGTCCTCCTTAACAACCATGGTTTAACATACACACTGGTCCTGATTGTGAGCCCTTTGGATTCGCTTCTCCCACCAGCCTATAAAGGCAGGGGTTGCTCAACAATCATTGATTTTATTTTTGTGTCAACACCTCTGAGGAATGTTATTTCTCTATGCAATATCCTTCACAGTCCATTCAGTGACCACAGCCCACTGGCGCTCAAAGCTCCAGGACGCCAGTTTGCACAGGACAGTTCAAATGGGAGCACCAATTCTGCCACGGACCGAGGAGGCGTTTAAGGTGATCACAAGTGGATGTTACTGATTTTAATAGATCCATGCTCAGTAACAGCAGCAGGAGTTTCTGTTTAGGCCCGCAAGCCTTGGGGAAAGAAACCACGAAGACCCTTGCCCACTCAATTGATGCATTGCTAACAGTCCCGGCAGCCTGCCTGGCACCTCAAGATGGTTTGACAGCAAGTGCTTCCGGGCTCTTAGAGACCTGAAGATGGTCTTGAAGCAGACTCAGCGAGATAGAGCCCAGGTGGCAGCCACACGCAGCATCTACAAGCAGGTGGTTAAGATGCGTAAACACCAACTACAAAAATTAGCGTGGGAAGATCTGGTAGAGGCATCTAATAAAAAGGATAGCTCTTGTTTCTGGAGGGTCATCCTTAATCCCTGTTTCTCAGACCCGGATAAGCCAGGGTTAAGTCACATCATTCCCTCAGATATATGGACGCATCTCTTTGAGGCAGTATACAATCATGGTCATAGTGATTCAAACCCGCAGAACCCAATTTCCCTCCACCGGTCGGATCCTATTAGCTTCGCCCTGGCTAAGGGCAGAACAGGAATCAAAGGATTATCCCAAAACAAGGCCCCAGGACCCCATGGAATTCCTCCTGACCTCTTTTGTCATAACTCGGAGGTATGGGATCCACTCTTAGTAAGGGTCTTAAACACTGCAGTATCATCATTTATCTCCTCTTCTTGGTCCTCTGCCTTCATCGTTCTGATCTTCAAGAAGGGAGATAGGAATAGCCCACACAGTTATCATCCCATATGACTTATAGACGCCGCAGTGAAAGTCCTTGTGTGGGTTCTCCTTAACAGGCAGTCAGACTGGGTAGACGCTAATCGAATAATCTCGGAGGTGCAGTATGGGTTCCGGGTTGGAAAATCCACCACAGACCAGTGTCTTAACCTTTACCTTTTAGCTGCTAAATATACTTTAGCTAAACCAGGTGCGTTGTTCCTGGGTTTCATGGATCTTACCCCAGCTTTTGACAGGGTGAACCGCAGCAAGCTCTGGAAATTGCTTGGTGACTTGGAGGTTGACGTGGCGATAATTAATGTGTTAATATCCCTACATTCTAACACTACTTCTGTAATTAGATATACCCAGGAGGGGAAATCCACTGATCATGTTAAATGTTCAAGCAGGTTTAGGCAAGGATGTACTTTAGCCCCTTTTCTGTTTACACCGCATATTATTGGTCTAGGTGCATCCTTTACAGCCTTGCAGGCCGATACCCCTAGGATAGGTATGAGACCGGTCCCCATTCTATTGTATGTGGACTACGTGGTCCTTCTCTCGCGTACATCAAGGGGCTTGCAGATCTTACTTGATGGGTTCATGTCTATGAAGGAAATGGATCTGTCACCGAACCGATCCAAATCAATGTTATGGAAATCGGTAAACACTGCACCAGACATAATTCTTATGAACTTTGCACACATAGTTTAGCGAAAGTTTCTGCTTTTGCCTACCTGGGCATCTTATTTGACGAGAAACTTAACTTTAGAAACCCACAGGAGGGAAAGCTTGTAGAAATGGCTAGATCAATGGGAGCCATTACATTTTCTAGATATGACAACATAAAGCCGTGGGATAAGAACATCACTAAAGAGCTGTTTTTTAAACATGCGGCAGCTCACAGCGAGGCAGAGGAAATCAGAAAAACTTTAGTAAGAGTGCTCACTTTGATAAAATCCTTGCAGGGAATGGAGCCCTACTTAACTGTTTTAACAGGTGCGCACAATAGATTTTTATTCACTCGTTTTAGACTGAATCAAATTCATCATCTTTTGGCTTCACCTTCTGGTTTTGTTTTATATATAGAAGATAGGGGTGCCTGTGGCTGTGACTCAAGATCTCCACAGGATACCCTTCATATTATCTTCTTTTGTAAATATTTCTCGCATCCTTTTGTGTCAGCAATTCTTTAAAATCTGCCCTAAAGGGTGAGTTGCACTAGAGGTTATTAACCGCTTAACCGGGGCGGTTTGAAAAAGTGGGCGGGGCGCATCGGCCAACAGACGTGCGCAGCACTAGCCAGGTAGTGCTCGCGACAGCCGTTGGCCGACGGGAGCACAGAAGGGGTTAACGGTTACTTCCCTGCTGCGTATTTGCACATTGTTATGCTGCTACAAATGTAATGCACCCTTGCTGCTTAATGTAGTCAATTTATGCGTCATCTTGAGTGTGTCAATTTCTGCTTCCAGCTCTTCAGCTTTTATTTTATTGTTTCAGCGGTCTGTTGGATATTATGTAAACTTGTATATATGACCATAGTGTAGTTAACAAGTAGATTTGATGTGCTGATTTTTATCTTTGTAAAAAACTGTCTCCTTTTATGGCTCCATTGGCTGCTGAATAAAGATAATTAAATAAATAAGACCTCCCATTCATGCTGGCAGCAGGTGATATGCTCAGCCAGGGTTGCAGCTTCCCTCAGAGGAAGGTACACTGGGATCAAGGCTCATTTCAGGGCCGTAACTCATTGGTGGCGTTAAATAAATGTACCTTTTGGACATTTTGACTAGATTCACAGTGTAGAAATACCACAGAAATGCATACATTTATACATATAAATACATATATATAACCATATGCAATAATATATACATATAGATATATTACCTACAGGCGGTCGTCAATTGGTAGTGATAGTTAAGTTTTCTTTTCCATAGACAAAGCATCTTTTGGTTTGCTAATAACTTTGTCCACGTTTGACAAATCGTAATGGAAGTTTTTTTTTTAAAGTTCATCTAACCCAACTCCTTCCTTGAATGTTTCGGGTTGATCTGTCCAGCGGGGGCCAAGAAAAAAGGGGTGTCCACTGTTTGTGATTTGGTGTAAATCCGTTCAGTTGTTTTTGTGATATTCAGGGTAAAAAATAATTGCATAGTTTATCAGTTGGGCTCACAAGAGGCCCGCAAGCCTACTGCAAAATCAAAAATGAAGCTCTGTAATTGGTCAAGAGGCACGTTTTTCCCTTGAGCATTCATTTTCTCTATGGAGCAAGAGGCTACCATGAGTTTCGCGAGTGCTCTGATTAGCTGACTGTTGGAATGTTCGGAATTAAATGGGCACTGTTACTGCTTAAAGAAGATATATAGTCGAGGGCCGACTCGACTACATATCTTACCCTTAGATTTCGAAAGGATATGTCTAAGGGATAAATACTGTGAAGAAACTATATGTATATTGTTTTTAACAAATTTGTATGATCTTGCGGTATTTTGGATTGTGAATAGTTAAAAGGAGTAGATGAGTTCTCAATACGCTCTATTAGTAGAAATGTAATTTGCGCTCCTTTTTTTGAGAGGAAGTGTGTAAGAGATGAGTACTGTGATGATTAAAGGTTCGTATTTTTTAAAAAAATGTTACGATCTCACAAGACTCATTAGTTTGAGAAGAGTTGTGAGTAGAGTTGAAGCTGATCTGAACACCCTACTACTCATACTCATCATCTGACTTAGAGGTCTCAAAGGTGAGCCCAGTGCCCTCACTGCACTACGCATATCCGTCATCTGAGAGAGAGGTGTCTGGAAGGAGAGGCCAGACCCTCCCCACACTCTATCGGGTGCACCCATCATCTGAGAGAGAGGTCTCAAAGGAGAGGACAGTCCATGCACACACCCTACTATACGCACCCATCATTTCAGAGAGAGATCTAAAAGTCGTGATGTCACTCTATCCACACACCCTACTATGCACAGCTGTCATTTGAGAGAGAGTTCTCAAAGGAGAAGCCAGTCCCTCCTCACTCACTAGCATGCACCCATCGGCTGAGAAAGTGATCTCATAGCAGAGCCCTTCTGAGAATGAGGTCTGAAAGGATATGGCAGTCCTTCCCCACACCCTACTACGCACGCCTATCATTACAGAGAGAGGTGTCTGCAGAGATGCCAGTTCCTCTACACAAACTACTTTGCAAATACATCATCTGAGAGAGAGGTCTTAAAGGAAAAGGCAGTCCCTTCCCACATCCTACTATACATACCTGTCATTTGAGATAGAGGTCTAAAAGGATAGGCCAGTCCCTCCACATTCACTACTATGCACACCGATCATCTGAGAGAGACATCTCATAGAAAAGACCGGGCACTCCCAAATACACCTTACTATGAAAGTGCATCATCCGAGAGAGAGGTCTCAAAAGAGAGGACTATCCATCCACAGACCCTACTATGAATACCTGTCATTTGAGAGAGAGGTCTCAAAGGAGAGACCACTCTATCCACACACCCTACTATGTACACCCGTCATCTGAAAGAGAGGTCTCAAAGGAGAGGGCGATCGATCCACAAACCCTACTATGCACACCTATCATTACAGAGAGGTGTGTCCGCAGAGAAGCCATTCTCTGCACACACGCTACTACGCATGCCAGTCATCTTAAAGAGAGGTCAAAAAGGAGAGGCTAGTTCCTCCCCACACCCTACTATGTACACCAGTCAACTGACAGAGAGGTCGACACCGTACTACACACATCTGTTATTTAGGAGAGAAGTCTTGAAGGAGAGGCCAGAGCATTCACACACCCTATTATGCACATCTGTCATCTGAGGGAGAAATTTAAAGGGAGAGGGCTGTCCCTTCTTACACTCTAGTGTGGACATCTCAGTAGAGAGGCTAGTCCATTCCATATACTACTGTTTTCCTAGAATTGTGTTGCGGTCCCGCTAGAGTCTTGAAAGACTAGTATGCAAGCTTCAGGGAATGAAGCCTGCTGCATGAGGCCGATCCAACGAGTATCTTGCAAGACCCACCGGGGAAATTACTGGGCCTTGCACAAGGTGTTTTTTGATCCAGTAACGTTCTAACCAGACTCGGAGAAATATATGGGGTGGGCTCAGGCGTTTGTGTGCTCCCACTCTCACTAGAGTCTTGTGCGTGATGGTATCCCAAAAAAAGGAAGTTATAACATGACAAAATAATATATTATAGTAATAGGGTGGCTCTAACAAGAGCCTTTTTGTGTATAGAGTGTATTATTTAGTTACACATGGAACTGTATGCATTATTTGATGTTATTAAGAACCATCCTGTTCTCATCTGCAGGGAAGTGCACTCCATCTCGCCTATAGACACCTGCCATATCAAAACAGATATTGTTATGATATATAGAGCCCATGCCATGAACAAACATAGAAGCTGTTTTATTGACATGCCCCTGGTACTTATCAATCTTAGGGTAAAACTCTTTTGACCATTGCCATTTTTGCCTTTGACATATATTAGAATATACAAAGGCATTGCAGGGCAAGGGAGACATCAATGGTGAGAAAGTTTAATTCATTTGGATTTCAAGTGCAACCCCTGTGATTGTGCCTAGGTCATTGGCACCACAGAGCAATATCAACAGGTCTGGGTGCTCACAATCCAAAAATCTCTCAACCATTGGTAACAACTGGTGCCACTTCATACCTCTATGGCCAATTGAAGTGATGTCCATGTTTGGAAATTTAATATTTTTGTCAATACCACCGTTAATGGCATATCCTCTATCCCAGTGGATGAAATTGTGTCCCAAAATCCAGAGGTGATCCATTGTGCAGTATGGAGATGTCTGTCACAAGAGGAGTGCTCAGCGGAAAGATTAAGCTTCAGAATTAATATGGATTTACAAAAGATGAGAAAAAATGGGAGGGAGGCAAAAATATAAATGTAATGGATAGATTTTTGGCAGTTAAAAAGTAGGTTAGATTGTGACCAACTGCGGCTTATAGAGTGCACATTCACTTGTTAAACAGGAGTAATTGCTCTATTGGGTAGTTTTCAAATTGTGCTATGATTCCGCGGGAGTCTTGGTGAGAGTAATTAACAAGCTTCTCTAGGTGAAGCTTGATGTGTGGGGTCGTCATACAATCCAGCAAGACTCTTGTGAGAGTTGCATTTAAAATTCACTGGGTTTTTCTTCGAACTGACTAGAGTCTTGTAATCTTAATTGAACAGGGAGAGGAAAGAGTGTGTATTACTTTAGTACAAGTGCTATTAACTGGTTAATACAACCCTAAAACAACACAAATAAAGCATATTATGTTATGCGAATGTTAATAATTAAGCAAAAATAAAAGCTTAGAAAGACCATTAAAGGGGACTATGGTACATGTAGTACATGTACTCATTTGTTGTGTGAAGAATGCAAGAGAGAGGTTATATTAGGGTCAACCTAGTTGACATTCCCTGTACAAAAATGAAAAAAGTTATGATATGATTGTCTGCAAGGATTGATGGTTCAGACAGTTATATCTGTTGATTAACCTCAGACACCTGAGGTTCCACTTGGTGATTTGGAGGTGAATGAAGTTTCTTATACTTTACTTGTGCTTAGCAGAGGTCATTTTTTTTTAGTAAAGGAGATCCGTGTATTCAGCTACCTTCAACGTACAACTTTATTTGCAGGCAATTTTAAATTTAGTTTTATCACATATAAGCAAACGCTGCCATATGAATTCACATTGGGAATTCAGTCCTTTTTTCTAGAAAAAGAGAAGAACTAGAGTTCTACCAGAATATGATAGCTTACCTCTGCTTTATCTTTGGTCGATGGGATATCCAAAGATATTGTAGTAGACGCCTCACTCACTTGTCGTGACATGCTTCATCATAGGCATTTGTCCACACCCGGGTAAGATGGCGCTACCCGGGTGGACTCAACCATAGATGTAATGGGAGTTCTAATATAAAGCAAGTATTGGTCATGCAGGGAACCAGATGAATGATAACATGGGAACCCCCATTGGGGGTTGTATTTCTCCGAAGATATTCAGTCATAATGGCCCAGTGCAAAAGTGTTTTGACTTGGGTCCGTTTTAATTCTGAGAGTGATTCCTATTCACCAGCATTTTGACTGGTTTGTGCTAGTGATGTTTCAGAGATTAGGGAAGGTGCTGACAGGATGGACAATATTACGACCTCACCAAATGCAAGGCCTTCCGCCATTCCTATTTTTGGTAATGGTCGGTGATTACCTCTTTTTCAAATAAACCTTAATTTGTGAGTTCCATAACCAATTAGGTTACTTTATTGTTTAGTAATATCCGAAAATGTTAAATGAGGAAACCCAATGAGAGGATACAATTTCTTTAGAAGTTGCAAAGACAAGCTCACAAGACAGCCAGAGCTCAGGGCCTGATAGTTGAGATCCCCATTGCCAGCCTATCATTGAAAAGGAGGCGTCCATAGCTATGAATGAAGTAGAAAATGCTATGGGTCAAGTGAGGGGTGAAAGCATTGCTTTAGAAAGTTTGATCTCACAACTAAATGAAGATCAACTGAAGATTGCTCAGCAAATAAAATCTGTGTCGCATGGGATGCTACATGAAAAGTCTGAATGTACTTGAAAAACATTTAAGCCTACACTTCTATATGTTTGTTAGTGGTAGGCAGGTACAGGGAAATGTTTGTGATTGAAGTGCTCACTGCACTTGTTCAGGAAGAAACTAGGCCTGGCCGAATTTCTAAAATGTATTTAAAGGTGATTTCTGAGTCAAAAATCATGTAGGTAAATGTGTTACTATTATCATTACTTTTGTGCCAGGGACATTGCAGCTGTGACTGTTTTGTATTACCCATGGAGAAGCATCCCAAATTGACACATTGATTTTTACATTACTGCTGACAACTCTGTTTGATGCACCGAGGTGATCAGTGCAAATAATTTTACATATGGTGGCCACTGACGTAATCAATTTTATCTGCTGTGGTCTCTATAACAACACTGATATTATTGGTAGCTCGCAATAATTTTCATTGAACACAAGTAGCTCTTATTGCAGAAAAAGTTGGAAACCTCTGTTTTAGAGTCTACTTCATCTATATTACCTCTCAGCCATTGGAGGTTGTGGGCTGACTGCATGGAAATACATGTGAAGAGAACCTCCAGGCTTCAGCATTGGTCCAAAGAAGCCATGGCCTACTGTCAGTGAGTTCGACATAATAACTTGCATAACCATGGGAGAATTTGGCTGTAGTATGTATATGCAATAAAGGGATAATAATTGAATGAGTCAACTGGAAAAGGAGGAATTCCTATCAAGGCTCATCAAGGTCAATAGACAAGAAATAACAACATTAACTCCCCTGATGAATCCCCTGAGAATGTATTAGGGGCCTTTAATTCCTTTTGTACCTCTATCTCTGAGACGTTAACTATCAATAAGCCTCCTAAAACTCAACCCCCTCAGCAATGCTTGTTCAGCAGCCAAATGCAGGGTTATCATGGAGGGGATGGGGATAGACCAAACGTTGATTGACCTTTCACGCAGGATGCATTGCGACACAGTGGCCAGGATTAGATACAGAATGAATGTGGAACTTTCGCCTCTGATTAAGTTCTCCTCAAGGGTATGCCAAGGCTGCGTGATGGCTCCACTGTCCTTCCTCATATATATAGATGGTCTGGAGGAACACCTACTTCAGACACAGAAAGATTTTCTGCAAACAAGAACATGTGCAATACTGGTAATACTTTATACGAATAATACAGTTTTCATTTCTAGATCAGCGAATGGTTTTCAACTCTTCCTGGATACTTTCCATACTTTTATAGAGAAATTTGGACCTTCAAACAAACCTTTGTAAATCTTTCATTATGAAAATTGGTCCAAACTATTGCTTGAAAATAAGAAATTCGAACCAGGAAGGGTATAGTTTATAAAAGTGTCAAATTTTATGTATGTGTGATTCCCTTTTGATGCCAAATTAAATTGGTCTCTCTTATTCAACTCCATTGCAATACAATGTCAGAGTGCTATAGAGTTTGTTTTTAGATTTGCACAAAAACTGAGACAAATCAGCGCATCTGCCTGTTCATGTAAACAAGACGTGCAATTTGGAACTCTTTCCTCCCTGGTTTCCCCTTTCAAATATGTGTTGCCTCTGCCCATTAACAGCAACACATGTGCACTAAGGAGAATGTTTGCTAGCAAAGAAATGCGGGATAATATGAAGACTCCTTTGTTTCAAGGTGTTAAAATACGTACATTCATTTAGGGATCCACATTAACAATCACAATACCCATTATCCACCTCACTTTTTACCTACCACTTCCCATCCCATTATTTATATTAAGCACTGCCAACCCTCCCATAAAATAATGCTGTGTACACTATATCATAATACTTTTTTAAGACAGCTGTTGTTCCATAGCAAATTCCCTTCCATTTCACATTTTAATTTAAAGCTCAAATCATCCCTTACGCATTAATTAATAACAAACGAACTTTAAACATACTGTACAAACAGTGCTGTACAACACAGCTAAGGTAAACTAAACCAGTTACTTGTGCAGTATCAATACCAATTTGCTCCACACAATTCTAAGCCACACAATTCTAAGCCACACAACATAAATTTCATATAAAACCACTCAGCACAACATAATTACACAACACATAACTAAATTCTTCTCCATACAACATAAATGCACCCCACATAAATGCACTCTATGCCACATACAAGCAATCCACATAAATGCACTCAACACCATGACACATAGTTCTAAAAAGCATGATTTTATTCAAGACCACATAGTTCCATGCCACCCAAGTCCAATACACACAATTCAAATACACACCACATAATTCCACACCGAGCCATACATCAACTACACAAAACAATTCCACAACACACCACATACCTCCAATCCACAACACAAGTTTTCACATCATGCCACGAGAGTTAACAGCACACCACATAATTAAACTCCACAACATGCCAGTACACACCACACAATCCCATTCCACATAATTAACTCCATAACACACAATCTTGTTCTACATAATTCCAGTACGCTTAATACCATTTAATTACTATCCACATAATTCTACAATACCATGCCATATATCTCCTCTTCACAACTCCACACCATATCACACAATTCCACAACAATAAATTCCAATCCACACATACCTCTCACACTTCCACCAACACTATCATCTTTCTCTCACACTCCCACTCCCCTTCTCATCTCAGAATTCCACTGCCCCTTCTCATCCCTCACTCGCATTCCCTATCTCCTCTCTATATTACCGGCCCACACATGCTACCTTCCTGTACCTCCTCGCACTGTGCACTGCTCCACCTCTCACCTCCCCACACCCCAGGTGTCCCTCTCACTCCTCCCTCTCTCTCTCTCATGCCATTATTCACCCCTCTCACTCACTCTTTTAGTTTTATGCACTTTTCCTGCTTCTTTCATCTGGTTCATTTCAGGTATTTGAGCACAATAACTTTCTAGTGCATTTTCAAGGTTTCCATCCCTCAAACTCACACTCTCCTCCTCTTCTTTGGATATCTTCTGCATACACAGACGCTCCCTCTTTATACATCTGCGGACTGCTGTCACTTTCTGTCTCTCTTTCTCTCACACTATTTCTGCTTCTCTGTCTATGTTTCATTTAAACAGTTCATCCACAAACTATCTATCCCTCTATATCTTCCTTTCTATCTAATCTATGAATCTCTCACTCCTATCTATTCACCATGCCACATATTTCATTCATTCATCAAATCTTTATTTCGGCCGCCAGGGCCATAAAAGAAACACTGTACATCATTACAAAACAATATAAACAATAAAATTTACATTGATACAATTTTAAAATCATCAGCATTAAACTCGTCTATAAAGACTTGATGTATCGCATGCGGGTAAACCACATAGATGTTAAAAATTTTGCCACTGCAAAAACTACTGGAGGGGAGAGGTCCGTTTTCAATATTCTATAAGCAGGAGCACATTGGCTGAAACCCATGTTTTTAAGAAGGGGCCGAAGCCAATAGTTCCTTGCTCTGCGGTAGGTCGGGCAGAAAAATATGATGTGGAGATCCGTTTCCTCAGGGAGTAAACATATGGGGCATTGAGCAGAATGATTTGTATGTGCCCAGCGTGCTGTATAGGCCCTTAATGGCAGTGTGTTGTATCGCCATTGCATAAATAGTTTCCTCGTTAGGGGGGGACCCATATCATCATAAATAAGCTCTAGATAGAATGTATCTTTGAAACCCAGGAAGTATGCTGTTTGGGAGCCCTCGCGGGCGCTTGAAATGGAAAGACTCAGGTGATACTCATAGTAGGCCTTGGAAAGAGACTCTCGTGAAATCTTTGGGCACGCCTGTGCTGGATCTGACCACAGTTCTGGTCTACCAAGTGCTTCGCAGGTACGTTTGATGTAAGTGAACCATGGTATTGAAGTACTTTTGCACAGACGGAGAATCTCCACCAGTTCGGCTCTATATTTCCAGAGTTCCTGAGACGACCAGATTTTACGCCAAAAGGTCAGGGGTTTGAGACCGAGGACCTCTGAAATCGGTCTCAGGCCCAGGTCCAGTCTGAGCGGCATAAGTGGAGTACTAGTTGGTAATGCGGTCAACCGTCTGAGAAAATCATTCTCCGTTGTCTGGAGTTTCTGCCCCAAGGTGTGACCCCATAATTCAGCTCCATATATCACCGATGCTCTTGCTTGGGTTTTATAGATCTGCAAGCGGGGCGCAAACGGCCTATACGTCAAACCCCTCGCCATCCTTGCAATGCCCCCCACAAGCTGGACAAGCTTCATATTCATCTTGGACAAGTGGGGGTCCCACGACATGGACTGGCTTAGGACCACCCCTAGGTATTCAAAGGTTAATACCCGTTCTAGCCTGACTGTTCCAATAGAGGGCGGTGCTCGAGTTCTGGAGGGTGGATTGAAGATCATATATTTCGTTTTTGTGGCATTGATCTCCAATCCACGGTCTGTACAAAAACGCACAAACCCATCCAGGACTCTCTGGAGACCCATGGGAGATTTAGAGAGCAGCAGGGTATCATCTGCAAACATGATTGCGGGAACCCTGCTGCCATCAAGCTTGGGAGCGTCGGTGTTACTCAGCTGGTTGAGGAAACTAATGACCCCGTTGACAAAGAGGCAAAAGAGAGTGGGTGCGAGAACGCACCCCTGACGGACCCCCCTGTCAACGGGGAAAGCATCAGACAGGGAGCCGTCCCTACCACACCTGACCCTGGCAAAATTTCCATGGTGGAGTCTCTTCAAGATTGATAATATGTCAGCCGGGACCCCTAGGTCCATTAGGACTGCCCACAGCTTGTCCCTTGGGACCAAGTCAAAGGCGGCCCGTAAATCCACGAAAATCGTGAATAAACTGCCACCCTCAAGAAGGACCGTTTTCCAGTAGATAAGGTGCAAACGGAAAATGTGGTCAGTTGTCGAGATCCCCCTTTGGAACCCTGCCTGGTATGGGCTCATAATCTCGTTAGCTTCGATCCAGTCCTGAAGGCGATTCAGAATGAGTCTACCAAAGATCTTCTCGGAGACGTCGATTAAGCTAATAGGTCTGTAGTTGGCCGGGAGCAGAGGCGAACCCTTCTTAAAGATTGGGACAAGATTGGGACAATCTCTGCGCCCAGCCAAGTACCAGGGATAGCCATGCCTTCGAGGATGGCATTAAAAAGGATCGTGAGATAGGGCGCCCAAACATCCGGCTCCTGTTTAAATAGGTCACTTGGGATGCCATCCAGCCCAGGTGCCTTCCCGGATGCCAGGGCAGCTACAGCCACACGCACCTCATCGACTTTAAAAGGGACCACCAGCCCTTCTTGATGTAAAATGGAGATGGTACTATTTAGGGCATCCTGTGGCGATTGGTAAAGGGACTGATAATGGTCTTGCCAGACTTTTGGTGAAATATTGGAAAGTGTGGCCGGGGCCAGTTCCTCTAGGCCAGAGTTGACATAGCACCAAAATTTGCGCGAGTCAGCTCTGGCTAAGAAGGTAGTCAATCTTTCCCACTTATCATGCTCCCATTCCCCTTTGGCATTAGTAATTAGGGTTTTATAAGCTACTCTTCTTGCCCTAATATCCTCTTTATCCTTGCCCATTTTAATGGAAAGTAAGAGGTCGGTTTTTGCCTTTCGGCAAGCTTTATTGTACCACAAGGGGAGGGGGCTTTTCCTACCATGACTGTTTATTTTTTGGGTTAGGCATTCTGAAAGATGTTTAACCAGATCATCATGGATCTGCCCAAGTTGCATAAAAATGGTCTGGGGAACTCCTTCTATTCTAAGTGCCTCAAGCTTTTCAAAAATAGGAATGACCTGTGCGTAAAGTAGAGGGACCTTCTCTTGGTGTGAGACTAGATGTTCCCATTTAACTCTACGCCTGTTATTGGCGAGAGCCAAGAGGTTCTCCTCTGCAGTCCCCAGAGTACCTCTCGAGTCCAGTCCTGGATGGTCATAGACTAGTTCGAGGGCGTTATGATCACTATCCTGTCTAGATAGAACGCTAAAGTCCCTTGCGCGTGTCCATGGAGAGAGGGGGACCATTACATAAATACACTACACCCCATATCATATCACCCTACAGAATTCCACAACTAACAATTCCAATCCAACCCACATAATTCCACTACAAACTACATACATTCACACCACTCCAAACAAAAACACAGACGTGAAAGACATTTTTCAATTACGCCAATAGCCCTAGAGCTTGCAATTGGAGACCTATTGCATTGCAAATGCTTGATTTATGTGTCATTCTGAAGTGGAGCTGGATCTTATGGAAGAAAGGATTAAATTAGGCCCCTTACTTCTCTGGCTTAGGACCTGGGGGAATCAAGAGGCAGCTTTTTTGCGAGAAATATTGACTGATTGTCTTTCCTCAGAAAATGCTTTAGTGACCCTATGGATAAATTACGTAAACAATTGATTTGTTGATTTGGGTCTGCCAGAGCTATTTCTTAAATCAGAGAATATAAAAACATCAGATGGGTGTCAGGTTAGAGATTTATTACTACCGAGGCAAGCCAGTACGTATTTGGAGGCCTCTCATAAGCTAAGCTCCAGTTTTAACTATAGTTTAACTAAACTCTCAGTAGGGTGTGAGTTTTATCTTTAGGGCAATTTAAATTACGAGTGTAGATCTTATCTCCTGAGATTCAGTTTCAACATTGTACATTTTTTTGTTGAAATATTATTATTGATTTTTGATAATATGAATTTACAATCGAAATCATGAATCCACGATTCAGATTGATGGTTGGGAAATCTCAGTTGGTATAGGGCAAAAAGTATATCAACAATTCCTCCGAGAGAAAGCATGAGGTTAGAGTACAACATAGTACATATATATATGCTAAGGGTCAGGGCCAACTTAATCCCCTTCATCAGTGACGGGCCCGGTCCCACAATCATCCCTGATCCTCCCAGTGTCAAGAGCAATCCCTCTTCTTCATCACCCAGCTCTAAGCCATGATATTTTATCCACTGCGCCCATATCTGTCGAAACTTCCGGGGACAACCCCTCGCTTTATATGTCACTTTTTCTGCAACCATGTATTGATCCAAACTTGTTCTCCATTCCTTGAGTGTGGGTAGTCGATGGGTACCCCAAAACCTAGCTATATCCCTCTTGGCTACCACCAGCCCCAAATTAGCCAACAGGACTTTATGCCTTATCAAGTCCACATCTGTGGGGATTCTCAGTATGATGAATTGGGCGTCCAACTCAAGTTGGGCCTCTAGTATGTTATTTAGTTCCTGTAATATCTTGCTCCAATAAGTTTGAACCCTACTTCACTGCCGGAGGGTGTGTATGAAAGTATCGCATTGTGTGTGGCATCTGAGGCAATCTGGGTTATCTGCTCTTCCCATAGAATGAAGTTGTGCTCTGTCAAAGTAGGTCCTATGCAGGATTTTATACTGAATGAGCCGTAGCCGTAATTTAATTGCTATATCTTGTGGGTGCATAAGGGCGGCTTCCCAGTCGATATCCTCTAGTGGGCCAGTGGTAAGTTCCCATTTAGTACGAAGAGGGACGAGATTGTCAGTCATATTGTTAATCAGTATTTTGTAGGTCAGCGAGATGGCCTGAGTCGGGATCTCTTCCTGTAAAAGTCTGCCTTCAAATGGGGCATATTGCTGCAGTGTCTCAGTGTCCAGTCTCTCTGCTTGCCAGGCATGTTTTAGTCTGAGATAGGCATAGGCTTGAATGTTTTGTAGCTGATATGTGGCTGGAAGCAGAGCGAAGGGGGCTAGGGGCCTGCCTGTAATACATCCCCTACTTTAGAGATCCTTATTAAATCCCACTGTTTAAAACCTCTTCATTTTCTAATTTCAGTCACTCTAGTTCCTTCCCATAACGGGATCTCCCATGTTGGTTTTCCTGTCCCATTTCAATCACTTTTCAGCACTTTTCTATGCCTCCAGCACGCATTGGGTAGCTGGTAGGAGTCAAGTACAACCTTTGCCTCCTTAGATAAAGTGTAATTGTGTACGCTGTCTAAATTGTAATCTTTACAACCTGTAGGTGGGGTGGGGTCCGGGAGCGTGGTACCATTAATTGATTACATTGAGATGGATTGCTCTGTAGTCGGCTCTGATATCCGGCAGAGCGAGACCCCCATTGTATCGGTTTCACTGTAAAATGTGCAGCGCTAGTCTCAGATGGGTCCCATCCCATAAAAGTAAGCGTAACTCGCTATTGAGAGTTGTGAATATGGTCTCTGGGATTTTACAATAGGTATTTTGCAAGATGTACAGCAACTGTGGGACTGTGATCATCATATACATAGCGGCCCTCCCCATGATCGTTAGGAGGAGTTTCCTCCACCTCTTGACATCCTCTTGGAAGTTCAAGTGAATTCGTCTGATATTGCTACCTCAGTGGTAATATAGAGTCCCAAGTAAGTGATTTACCCCAATTAATCCTGTATCCGGCATGTCGGCCATACTCCTCAACGGTTTGTAGCAGTTTGGGGAGTGTCTCAGCTGGGTCAGTGAAGTATAGTAAAATATCATCTGCATATAGCAAAATGCATTCTTCTTCCAGAAACCGAGACTCGTCTATGAAACCCCCCCAGACCTTGATGAGTTCGAACCACACAGGCCAAAGGCTCCAGTATGAGGGCAAACAGTAGGGGAGACAGGGGACAACCCTGCATAGTGCCTCGTTGAATCGACCAACTCGTCGAGACATCCCTGTTAACTCGGACTTTAGCCTCAGGGGCATTATACAGGAGTGACAATCAGTCCCTAATGATTGGGCCAAAGCCAAGCTTTTACAAGGTGCATCTCATGAAGGACCAATGAATGATATCGAACGCCTTTTCGGCGTCTAACGAAAGGAGCCGATGGGGGCTTTTCCGACTCTGAACCATGTCCATCCAATTGGCCAAGCGTCGTAGGTTGAAACCCGTGGCTCGCTTAGGCATAAGACCAGATTGGTCTATATGTATCTAGGGGTAATGACTGTCAGTAGCAGTGTTGCCAGGATAGTGGCCAGAATTTTGGTCTCAATGTTGAGCAGAGATAGCGGCCGATATGACCCACAGTCTTCCAGAGGTTTCCCTGTCTTATGAATTGCCGCTACAGTGGCCATTCGAAGATCTTGTGAGAGAATCCTTTGTTCTTTTGCCTTCAGGAACATGTTTAATAAGTGTGGTGCCAGCAAGCTACTATTAAATTAAAAAAAATTCTCCCGGGAGTCGGTTTGGGCCCAGGGTTTTTCCGACTTTTGGCGGCCAATGGCCTGTCACTTCCTCAAAAGTGAGATCTTCCTCTAGCCTGTCCCTCTCCTCCTGAGAGAGCGAGGGGAACTCAATTGAGTCTAAGTAGTGGATTATTTGCGCCACGTCCGCCTGAGATGTAGCTGCATACAAGTTTGTGTAGTACCATACAAAGGCCCCTGCAATATCTGCGGGTGTAGTATGTGAGGCACCTTGGTCTGTAATGAACGATACCCATCTCGACTCCATTCCCTTCCTGCCCAGCTACACTAACAGTGTCCCTGCCCTGTCGCCTGTGTTGTAGAGTCAATGTTGGACTGCCAATTGCCGAGCCCTCACCTCCCTGGTCGCCATCTCCTGGTATTCCCTTTTGGCTATTTCAATTTGATGAAGGGTATGAACAGTCTGTGTAGAGGCGCCACTGACCTCCAAACTCAATAGCTTGAGTTCTAAGGCCTCCATCTCCTGGGTTTCATGTCTCTTTTTATGGGAAAATATATTTTGCGCTCTGTCTCTCAGCACTGTCTTAAATGCTTCCCATAAAGTGACTGCCGACTGTACTGAACCTACATTCTCCTTTAAATAGAGCTCTGAATCTACCCTGAGCTCTTTAGCTACCCTTTTATCTTTCAAGGCCCATGGGCTCAGTCTTCAGTTCGTAACCTGATGGTCTCCGCCCACCATTAATAAAAGCGGTGAATGGTCTGAGATACCTCTAGCTAAGTATTCCACCATTCCCACTGGTCCGACCTCACACGTCGGAGCAAAGAGATAGTCTAGTCTTGAAAATACTCTATGAGCCCCCGAAAAGTAGGAATAGGCACGCATAGTCGGGTGGTGTCGTCTCCACAAGTCATTCAGTAGAAGGGCGTCCTGAAATTTTGCCAACATTGTGGGTCCTTGGGGCCCAGGTCTTAGGTTGGTGGGATTATGGGAGTTCTTGATCACGTCATTGAAGTCCCCTCCTATGATATGTATAGCAGGTCCTGAGAGTGTAGTAGGTTTTCTGTCAGCCTATCTAGCGTACGTTGTTGTAATCACGGGGGCGCATAGGTACTGATTAGTAAGAACTTCTTGCAGTTCCAAATTCCCTGCACTGCAACATATGTGCCGTCAGAGTCCACCCAGTGTTGAGTAACACTAAAGGGAGGTAACTTTTTAGTGAGGATTTCCACTCCTCTCGAACCCTTAGTTAAACCCTTATTGTGCCAGGGTAGTATAATGCCCTCTTCCCAGGAAAGAACAACTCGAACCCAGCAGGTGCGTCTGCTGCAATAAGATTATGTCTGGTTTAAGTCGTTTGAGATAGTGAGATACAAGACACCGCTTGACATTCCAGGTTAATGCCGTGAATCTGTCGTCAGTCATTGCAATCCAATTTGTGACTCATTACATGGCCAGCCCCCTTCCAGAGGATTACCCCATCCCAAAATCCCAGCTAAATCTCGGCATTCATTTGATCTAACTGAAAAGAACAGCTCCCCCCCTCGTGACAATCTCAATACACAACATTTGACAATGTCTAACTTACCCCCCCACCCTACACTCTTCAGGTACCCATATCCTCCCCAAATTTGGGCACGGGTAATCCACTAAGAGGTCTGTAGCCCTCCCTCCCCCTCTGTTTCAATTAACTACACAATAATACGATAACAGCACTCAGTGTACTTCCCTGTCTCAGGCCAAAGTCCTGTAATGTCTGCCATGCCTTAGGGTTATCTTACTGGCTGTTGGCGGCAGTCCGCCTCCATCTCAGTCCTTTTCTCCATTGCTGGGTGGATGCTGTGGTTCCATCTTCCCTTCTAGGCTTTCTGTTGACTCATGGATTATTTGTAGTATGGCCGCATTGCCCAGAAGGAGAGTCGAACCTCCCTCCGCTCCCGCCGGCGCAGGGAGCACTTTGGCAACCTGATATAATTTACTCTGCTGCGACGTCTTAGGCTCCTTATCTCTCACCATTGCAGGCCGTCTGATGCGGGAATGTAGCTAGACACTCTCTCCCACTGCCACAACCCTCATAGCACCACTGGTGACTTCCCACTGACTCACCCGCTGTGGTGTCTCGTAGCTCCCAGGTCAGCTGTAGTAATGGCCATTGGTCTGCGTGGGCCAGCGCATAGGCCCCAAAGTTTCCCCTTGTTATGGGCAAGTTCCACAGAGGGGATACATCCCCTGTTTTCAGCCACTCCCTCTTCGATGTCTCAGTGTACTCTTGGTGCTAGTAAGGACCCAGGAAAGGGGGATGAGGCAGAGTTCAGGCTCAGGCCCACCAAGCCACGTGCAGGAGGCCTTCCTGGCTCCCCCCAACGAGGATCCTCCACTTTTATAAGTTGGATTATCCTGTCTTTTTCCCCACTCCGTGCTTCACCAGGGCCCCTTTAAAGCTATGTCTGGAATCAGGAGTCGGGCATCCTTGAAATTTGGAAGCTGGTGTTGCCAGGAAATGGGAGGCTCAGAACACGTTGTCAAAATAATGATATATTGCCCCCTGCAGAGACTAGGACCGAAAGCACACACTGGGGCCAGCTGGCTCAACAATCCTGTTCACACGTGTCTCATTCATCCACATCCGCGTTGATGGAATCAGCGGGGGGAGGGGAGAGGAGAGGGAGTTCGTCAGCGGTCCCACTGGATCTCTCGCAGGGATGCCTCTGTACCTTCAGCCCAGTCCCTGGATTCCATTCTTTGCGGGTCTATTGGAGGACTCCGGGTCCTCCCAGAAGCAGATGGGCCAGCCCGTGTGAGTGCCACAGGAGCCACCGGCATCTGCCGCAGGAAAGCCAAACAGGCAGGTGGGCCCACTCCAGACCTCGGGGTGTCTTGTCCGGCTCCAGTGGCAGGTCGGTTCTATGCTCCTGCAATCCTTGTGAAGGGAGGGAGTCTCCCCACCCTCCGCGATGTACTCCACCAGCACCCGGTTCGCCTTCGGACCAGTTGGTCTCTGCCCTCACCAAGAGTGTGCACACTGCTCCTCATCGTCTTGCCTGCAGTCCAGAAGGGCTTAACTGGTCTCCAGCACCAGAATCAGTGGCCAGGTATTCCTGCGGCTCACTCCTCTTCTAGCTTTCATCTAGGGAGTACGCAGACCCACAGAGTCGCCGCGGGCTGCTCCGGCATGGCGCCATCTTGGTGCTCGTCGGTTCAGCAGTGCTACAGCAAAGGCTTTAAAAAACCCTTATTTCATCCGCTCTTTAGTGTGGCTGCTCACCTTCGCCGCAGCACACCTTCCGATCCTCGCTGGTGGTATTTTCTAGAGTTGGGGTCAGGATATAATGCAGAATAAAAGCAGGGCCAGCGGAGTTAGCAAGGAACGCAGCTACCCGGTCATGTTGCTGGCCACGCCCCCCCAACATTGTACATTTTTAAGCATTGTTCCATCGGCAGGGTGTCTGGTTTCCGATTCTTCATAATTATCCCTGTTACAAAGTTTCAACTCAAAGAAATTAGCACTTTATACTTTTTTAGTAAGTTCCAGTTCCATTCCTGTCTGTGAAAACGTTTTCTAATTTTTATTTTGAGTGCTGTAAGGATTAGACAGTATAAGAGAGCTCTCATTTTTCTGCAACAGTTAAGTAGCAGAAATATCTACATTGCAGTGGTTTATTTTATCCGGAAGAGTAAAAGATATGGTGCCTCATAATAATTTTTTAATTCTATTTTGGTTATGGAGTGCATGTTGATATTCTATGAATTGGGAACAGTCTGTTCTTGATTTTATATGTAAATGAAATGTTTTTATCATTTTACGTATGAGAAGATGGTATTTATGGCAAAATAAAATGTGATTGATGATTATGATGATTTCTTATGAGTGAACCTACTTTGCAAAGGGGTCCTAGACATGAGGGCTTTAACCCAGCATGTACATTGCTTTCTGTTTTCTGAAATTACCCATGATGCTGCTGCCATCCTCCTGAGCCTCTTCCCACCTCATTGAGCAAACATTCTGTAGTTGTATATGCATGCCTAATTGGCACATCTCTCTTTCTCTCTCCCTCTCTGGCACTCCTGTGTCTCTACAGAAACTGCATCTGAAGCCAGAACATGACCCTCTACGCGATACTGATAACACATTCACTCCAAAGGCCCCCTGTACCTCCTCTCACATGACACAGGCAACGGTGGCTCCTCCGTAATGGCGGAGGAGCGTCGCCCCACAGCCCGTGCCAGGGGATGATAAATATAATGATAATAACACAATGTTATTATCATTAAATTAATGCTGTCAAACTTTGACTGCATGTCACACCTGACCATGCACAGTAAGTATGGAGCAAAGCCGGGTATGTCAGGAAGGAGTAGTGTACACTTATAAGTGTGCATGTGTTTTTGGCCAGCCGCCCTAAGCCGGGCAAACACACATACCCACTTATGTTTTTCTATTCCGGCTGTATTACACAGCAGGGTTGGTGAAAAGGTACAGGCTCCAATGCATCATCTAAACGGAAAACAAGGCTTCTCAGACCAATCCTGGTGGTGCTCTCATGTGAGAGCAGCATCTGGATTGGATGTGGAGCCTGTGCCCTTAGGTCCCTTCCCGTTCCAACCGATGAGAGAAGCAGCGAGGCAGGTGGGAGCGAAGAGCAGCCGAGCAGTAGGTAAGCCTTTTTTAATTTTTAATTTATATTTTATTTCTCCCCCTCACCAACCCATCACACTCTCCACCTGGGGCCACCTATCACTTTATATAGGCAGCTGCCGCCATTGGACAAAGGCTATCAGGACATTGAACATTAAAGGATGTAACTAATCCGAGATCATGCAATGATCAGTGGTGGCTCCTCTGCTAGGGCGGAGGAGCGTCGCCCCACTGCTTCAACTGCAAGCTGCATACAAAAAATAAAATGGTAATAACGCACTTTATTATCCTTTTGTTTTTCGTATTCAGCTTGCAGCTGAAGCCAGGAGGGCGGGGGCTGGGCTCCCCGCGTCAGAGAGGGAGGAGTGGTGGCTGAACCTGAAGTGTACATGATGATTTGGCCGGCCATCCCAGGCCAACCAAACCATCATGAGCACTGTGCATGCTCTCCACCCAGGCTGCATTACAGCCTGGGTGCAGAACATGCACAGCCTGCCAGCCCCTGTCTGAAAGCCGAACCACAGCACTCAGACCAATCATAATGCTTCTGTAAGGCAACGCTGGAATTGTTTAGGGGATTCTGGGAGGCTGTGGGCTTCCTGCTGAGTGCAGGCAGGAGGACAGAGGAAGAAGCGGTGGCGGCCTAAAGGTAAGTGCTAATTTTTTTTATTGCCCACCCCCCTGCCCCAGTCCCCCCGCACCACCACCCCTGTTCGGTAGCAGCCGCTACTGGCACACATGGGTCCAGTGCTTCTACCTTGTCGCCTGGCTCCTATCCCTGCTAATTCACTAAGTACTGCATACCTCTCTGTGTAGCAATAGTTTAGGATCTCTGAGCCATTGCAGGTTGTGGTTTGATAGCATAGGAATACATGTGAAGAGAACCTTCAGGCTTCAACAATGATCCATATAAGCCATGGCCCATTGTCAGTCAGTGTGGCAGAGTAATTTGCATAATCATTGGACTGATGGTTTTTATTCAATGACATTATGTCTATTGTTCTTGAGTCTAAATGTATGTTACCGTGAATACGCGATAGCAAGGCTCGTACACATGTCCTGATCGTTGATGGTAAAATAACACATGCTTTGTTGTACCCTTTTAGCTTGACTATCTGTGTGAGGTTGTTAAGCAGATGATAAACAGAACTTCATGCCCAAGAAACATCTGATATGCCTTGAAACATAGATATGAATTTGGCTTTCTGATTTCTAATTGTAATTTTAGGAACGAATATAAATTGAAGTCCTGAACTAAAGATTCCCCTTTAAGGTAGGTAGCAGTATGTGTTACATTAAGTACAATGAAATGAGTCATTTTAGTGAGTACATCTGTAAAGTTTAGGATATGTTTGCAGATCCTTACCGATGGCATGTCTTTGATAAAAGGCATTCATATGGTGTGCCAAAATCTGGCAAGGAATGTTACAGATCTATGGGCCCAATTCACAGAACTAACTTAAGACAAAATCCTAAACTTACTACCATTTTGGTATTCACAGAAGGCACTAACTCATTTTGGTATTCACAGAAGGCACTTACTCATTTCGGTATTCACAGAATTTAGGAGTCCTAACTTTAGGACTCCTAAATGACTTCTGTGAATACCGAAAGTCTTAAAGTTAGGATTTTTCTCAGTTTAGGAGTAGTAAAGTTAGGACTCCTAAATGCCTTCTGTGAATACCGAAAGTCTTAAAGTTAGGATTTTTCTCAGTTTAGGAGTAGTAAAGTAAGGACTCCTAACTTTAGGACTCCTAAATGCCTTCTGTGAATACCGAAAGTCTTAAAGTTAGGATTTTTCTCAGTTTAGGAGTAGTAAAGTTAGAACTCCTAACTTTAGGACTCCTAAATGCCTTCTGTGAATACCGACAGTCTTAAAATTAGGATTTTCCTCAGTTTAGGAGTAGTAAAGTTAGGACTCCTAACTTTAGGACTCCTAAACTGAGAAAAATCCTAACTTTAAGAATTTCGGTATTCACAGAAGGCATTTAGGAGTCCTAAAGTTTGGACTCCTAACTTCTGTGAATACCAAAATGAGTAAGTGCCTTCTGTGAATACCAAAATGAGTAAGTGCCTTCTGTGAATACCAAAATGGTAGTAAGTTAGGATTTTGTCTTAAGTTAGTTCTGTGAATCGGGCCCTATATGTTCAGCATGTCAAGACCATCTGGTATTAAGCACCGAAGTAGCGTGGTGCACTAATTAACAGTGAGCTCCAACAGAGGAAGTGTTGCCGGGATTCTGCACATACACAGAACAATGCTCAGGAAACCAAGACCTCAGTGTGTAGTGGTGTACCAAAACACCCATCTCGGTGCCCAGAACCCCAATACGACTAGCTATAGTGTCTCATTCGTTCTCCGTGCTACAGAGAAGCTGCCAATGATTAGACATCCTAGAACATGCTACTCCGTCCCTCTCAGGATACGTGGGAACAAGAACACTCTTTCGTTCAAACTCTCGTACTTGTCCTCAACATGAGTAAATAGAGTCAAGGAATAGTTTAAAATGTTTATTTTAACTAACGCGCTCTATAATGCAGTACATGAGCCAATACTAGCAGCAATATGCATAAGATCAAACAAATCAGCATTGTTACAATTCCATATAGAACAAAAGGGGAAATAATTTTATAATGATGGTGGAAACAGGACTATATCGCCTTACCACCCTCCTCGTTCTAAAGCTAGTTTATTATAATTATAGAAGACCTCCAAGCTTTGTCAAGGGGACCTCATACCTCGAGTTCAGATGCAGGAATTTACATCACCGGACAAGCACAGGTCTTCTATCCTGGAAAGCGTTTCTCCAAGTGTGTTAACATGCATGCAAGGCAATATTAAAAGCACCAGATTTGCAGGTTTGCAGCTGTGTTCTATGTTATGGCTAGGGACGCGAGACTGACAAAAGCAAATCAACAGAGCTCTTTGTTTTTCGATCTTGAACACGCTCTACAGACAAGGAACACTGTTCAACTAAATATGTGAAGTGCAGACAGTTATCATGTGAAAGCAAGCAAGCAAAGTGTTTATGAGAAATATGGCATGTAGTAACGTGAGCAACAGCGGCAAAATGGGGGCCAAGCATATACTAACTTATGCTAATTTAGCAATGCCCGCAGGCGTTGTCGATATCCTCACTACACCCTCCCCTTGGTCAGTCCATCGGACAGTGGTCTTAAAGGGAACACAGCTTTCAAACAAGTCAGAGCAAGAATCAAGAGCATTTGTATCAATGATACCTCTGATTTGCGGGAAATGTGAGAAGAGAAAGAGTAAAAAAAAATAGTTTGTGTCCAAAAAGGCACACAAAAATAAAAAATTAATCCAGCAAGGATAAGGTGGCAGTGTCAATCCAGCACGGTGTACAAACAGTAGATTGCGATAGCCTCCAAGAGGAAGTCATTGTGATCATCAGAAAAAAGTGATGCCACCCAATCAAGCAGAGTGAATGAACATATATGTTCCTCAACAATGGGTGCTTCCAGCACCATCAAAGGACAACTTGCGTGATACTTGATGTAACTGTAGTAGGAAATCCTGTGCCGCTGCACAGATATCCCATTCAGCCAGAACCCCCAGCACAGCTGCACAGGCCATAATTCCAACACCGGAACATTCTTGCTCATGGGCCACTCAGGGACTCATTAGCCGTTCACAATCAGGTGGAGGAAATACCGTATTGGAGAGGCAAAGATCCAATGCCCATTGAAAGGAACAATCCAAGCAGTTGAAGAAAGGTTGCACGCAAGTGTAATAGGCAAAGCGAAAAGATAATCCATAAGCCACGCTGAGTGTGGCCAGGGGCAGAGTACTGTAGCATTCAAGCATATGGCTACGGAGCATCTGCAGCCGATCTTGGCTGTGCAGGGCCACATGAAGAGCATCCATTACGTAGCAGGCAAATTAACAGCAAAATCCCAGCAGCAAAGGCAAATAATAGTGGCAAGCCACCGAAGACGTTGGAAAAATAGAATGGATAAATGCTGGTATCACACCAAATATAGCTTGGAAAGAGGTCACAAGGCCAGAGCCCACAGTTTTAAAAAAATGGGCAATGCCTGTAGTGTTAGAAGCATTGAAGATAGTGTGAATCAACCCACCAAAATGTAGTGGGAGGTCAGTATTAAGAAGGGCTTGTACTTCTGTACGGGTGTTAGCCACGTGACGGACGAATGTCTCACGGGCAGATGTGAGTGAAACTTCTTTTTGGGCTAACAATGCTCTTATTCTGCTCAACTTGTTGAAGTCTGCCTTCAAGGCCGGAATGGAAGGCCAAATCGAGTTATCTAGCCTCCCGTGTGGGGGTGGGAAACGAAAATTCTTACAACAAACCACACGCTGTGAAACCGTTACAATGTACTCATGTTGTGGACAAGTATGAGAGCTTGAAAGAAAGAGTGTTCTTGTCATTACGTTGGGTGCCATGTTGCAGGGATTCTGCACATACACAGAACTATGCGCAGGAAACCAGGACCTCAGTGTGTAGTGGTGTACCAAAATACCCACCTCGGTGCCTAGAACCCCAATCCGACTAGCTATAGTGTCTCATTCGTTCTCCATGCTACAGCGAAGCTACCAATGATTAGACATCCTAGAATATGCTACTCCGTCCCTTTCAGGATACGTGGAAACAAGAACACTCTTTCGTTCAAACTCTCGTACTTGTCCACATCATGAGTAAATAGAGTCAAGGAATAGTTTCAAATGTTTATTTTAACTAACGCGCTCTATAATGCAGTACACGAGCCAATACTAGCAGCAATATGTATAAGATCAAAGAAATCAGCATTGTTACAATTCCATATAGAACAAAAGGGGAAACAGGACTATAGTGCCTTACCACCATCCCCGTGCTAGAAGCTAGTTTATTATAATTATAGAAGACCTCCTGGCTTTGTGAGGTGTAGCCCACACCTCCGAGTTCATGCTGTACAGACGAGGAGGAGAGTGTTCAACTAAATATGTGAAATGCAGACAGTTCTCATGTGAATGCGAGCAAGCAAAGTGTATACGAGAAATGTGGCATGTAGTCATGTGAGCAAAAGCGGAAAATGGCGGCCAAGCATAAACTAACTTATGCTAACTTAGCAGGTGTGTCCATATCCTCACTACAGAAGGTGAATCCTCCCTGATCCTGCCTGATTCTGTACTGCGGGAGGCAGCTGGTGCTGGCAATCTTTTTCCCTAGCTCTCGATTAGACGATTGACATGCCTGCTGATTACTGTGCAACGGCATTTGTGGTGCCAAGGGCCACCAGAGTTCACGTGGCAGGGCAGGCTTCAGGTCTGGGACCCGCTGCAGAGTGGGCGACATAGGGCGGCAGGCACAGGACAAGGTGATAGGCACCTGGCAGTGTGGAACCCATATTGGCGGGTTTGGTGATAGAGGTGTGAAGAGGAGAGAACAGTGAGCAAGGGCAACGAGGCCACAGACAGAGTTGGCAGAAAGGCCCCTGGATGGGCCTGTGGTGGCTCGGATCTTGTGGAGGGTGGCAGGTAACTTGGGGTTGTACTGACCAGAGTAATTGAAGTGGTGGTTGAGCCCAGGCGCTGGAGTGCATCACCGTGACCCAGATACAGTAGTGATCCTGCCTTCCATCTCAGCAGCCCTTGGGTCAGTGACCCCAGAAGGGGAGACATTTTCTTGGCTTGGTTAGCAAGGCAGATGCTATCTTTCTGGAGGTAGAGGTAGATACCTGGCTGGCACGAGTGACCCGGGAATGAGGTCCATGATCCTTCCTGGTCTGCTGCAAGTGAGCTCTGGATCCTGATCCAAGGATTGCCCGGTGAATCCCGGGGTATTGCTGCTAGAGACAGTTCCGCTACTGGGGCCGGATGAGTTACAATTGTGTTCAACAAGGGACATAAAGCACCAGCATAACAAATGCTGGAGAAGCATGAAAGATGAGTTCCACACCCAAGTGCTGGAGGGGTGAGCAGGTTCACAAAGACCTCCTGAAGGCTGGGCAGGATAATAAAACAATACTGGAGCAAAAGATAGACATGTCTGCTATAGATCTCAGCCGTATATGGGTTATATGAACTGCAAAAGATGTCAACATGGGTGGGGATGGTGGAGGCTTCAGTACAGGAACGCATTGGAGCTATTCAACAACTGCAGATGGAGGTCTGCCACCTCAGGGAGACTACTAGCCACCTACATGCCAAGGCTGAGGATATGGATGGGAGATCGAGATGGAATAATGTACACTTGATGGGTCTCTGGGAGAAAGTGGAGGGTAGGAACGTGGAGGAGTTTGTGAAATACCTGTTCCAATCTGCTCTCCAGTCACAGAATATTTCAGCCCATTTACTGTGGAGAGGGTCCACTGGGCTACAGAGATGCCATGTAGGGAGGGAGCATGGCCTCGGACAATAATCACAAGACTGTTAAATTACAGGGACCGGGAGACGGTGTTGAGAGCTGCCAGAATTCATGGGCCTCTCTGGTTTGAGAACCATACAGGCATGATTTTTCCAGATTTTATACAAGAGATGCAAGTGCAGTGCAGTACATTTGATAGGGCCAAAGCAGGACTTGGGAGAGGAGTTGGCCTAACGGTTAGGGCGCTCGACCTCGGACCTGGGGGAACTGGGTTCGAGACTCGGTAACGACGCTAAAACATCCTGTGATTCTGGGCAAATCACTTAATCTCCCCGTGCCTAACAAAACAAACAAAAAAAAAATTAATGTGTGTCCTCATGAAACGTAACTGGTGCTATGTAAAGCGCTCTGGTACCTGATTGGATTGGGGTCAAGTTCGCGCTATATAAAATTCTGCACAAAAAAAAGGACTGCGGAGGAGTATACAGTACATGAGGCTCTTCCCAGCAAAACTAAAATTCCTATTGGAAGGGAAATCCTACTTCGTTCATACCTTGAGTGAGGTGTGGGACTGCCAGAAGAGTTGGAGACCAGTGGTTCAGGATAGGAGGGGAGGGAAGATGCCCAGAAGGGAAGCAGCTGGTCATGTTCAACACCCAGCCCCGCACACTGAGGACCGGCAAGTGTAGATGGATGATGACGATACCCAGATCAATGCCCCGATAGAGTGCACATAAAACTACTTCCCACATGCAAAAAGGGTGAAAGAGTTCATTGAAGTCAGGAGGTTTTATACGGGAATCACACTGACCCCACACACTAGCACCCATAAAAGGGAAGGAGTTATCACAAGTTGCTACTGTTTGTTGAGTAGTAGTCAATGGGTATAGGTGGGTGGGTAGTTCGAAACTCACTGCATGAGGTAGTTGGGTGCGGGGTGTTGGGGGAGTGGGGGTTTACAATGGCATCTGAGGAGGGATTGTATAATGGGGTGGGTGCAGCTTGGATGGTTCAAATGGGATGACAGTCACGACAAGTAGTACCATACAGAAGACTGAACCCCTCGGCTTTAATCCGGGAATTTGAATGGATTAGGCCACAAGATAAAAAGAGGAATGGTTTTAGATTTATCAATAAGCAGAACCCAGATTTACTACTCTGACAGGAAACACATCTGAAGGGCAATAACTGCTCCTTTTCGGATCAGGGTAGATGCAAAACTGTGGCTCACACTGGGTTTAAGTCTAATGGCAGGCATGTGGGTATCCTGGTGTGTAGATCTCTACCCCTGACAGTGACATAGCTGTGGACTTACAGGGAGGGTTGCTATGCAGCGCTACTGGGGAAGACGAATGGAAAAACCGTCTTGGTATTATCTTGGTATGCTCCCCCGGGGCTGCAGTCCCGGGCTCTGGAGCATGTGGGAAAGTGGATCATTCAATCCTTGAATTAATTACTAATTAGAGGGAGAGACTTTAATCTAACTATGCACACAGACCTTGATAGGCTGATTGCCATAGGTGCCAAGGGGAGGGATGCCCATAGACCTCCGAACATTACCCAAGCGCTGGGGTTTCAAGCCCTGTGGAGGGCTAGATACCCTGCCAAGCATCCCCCACCTCCCAGGAGGGCTTGCGACTAGATTACTTTGTGTTTCCCCAGATTCAGGCACATAGATATCATGACACCACCTTCCTGCCGAGTGGTTTTTCAGATCATGCACTGCTTTATACCAGACTGACGATACAGATTAGGGTCAAGTGGTGCATGGACCTCTGGTATATTAAGGACTGGGATATGAGAGAGGGCCTGGGGGCAGCAACAGAGAACTACTTCACTGACAACAGAGGCTCAGTGTTGTCCAAGGTAACAATGTGGGAGGCATAAAAAATTGAGATACAGGGCTATTTGACATCTAAGATTTCTGGATGGAAACAGAGGTGACAAAAAAACTGGGAGACATGGAGCAACTGTTGTTGCTGTGGGAGGAGGATTACAGGGCCACTCCGACTCCTGAGATGGTGCATCGCCTTGCACTCTTGAGGATACGGGCAGGTAGAGGAGGAGGAGGAGGCACAGAAACAGCATAGAACCATACAAAATAGACTGTACGAGGGCAGTAATAAGGTGGGTAAGTTCCTGGCTCGGTTGGCACACCGTGAGGAGAGTCAGAGATGTGTGAGAGAAGAGGTAATGAACACTCAGAAGCTCCTTCATATGTATCATGCTGCTTTGGACACAGGGAGTTTCCCACTGGACATTCGAAGAGGAAGAAGCCGGAGGACTATGCCTCCTATAGGCCCATCGCCTTATTGAGGCACACTTATTGGTAAGGGAATTTGCCACCCCCCTGTATGAGGTGAGCGACAAAGTGACTCACAAGGACCAGTCTAGGCTCACGCCACTTCTAACTACAAGACACAATGTGAGACTCCTCTATTGTGTCCTTGAGAAAGCACATGTTGTGGGGGAACCAGTGGTGATTTTATCCCTGGACACTGAAAAGGCCTTCGGTTCACTGGAATGACCGTACCTAAGTGTGGTATTGGAAAAGATGGGATTTGGGGCAGCATTTCTGGCTTGGGTCCACCTGCTTTACACAGCATGTCTGGCTAGGGTGTGCATTAATTTCATGTGACATTGTCAAGGTAGTACCAGCTGGGGAGGGGCACTAGGCAGGTTTGCCCGCTATGACCCCTGCTGTTTGCATTGGTCTTCGAGCCCCTAGTGGGATAGGGCCGGAGGGATGCCCAGCTGCAGGGTTTGTGTTGAGACCCTGATTGGGAGGATCTTTTCTCCGTCTACGCTGATGACCTGTTTTTGTACTTGGCTGACCCACTAAGATCCATCCACTGGTGCCACAAATCCTAAATGTCTTTGCAAGGCACTCTGGGATCAGGATAAATTGCTATAAATTGGTGGCCTACTCGACTACAGGCTGGCATCCACCAGAGTATTAGGACTGCTCCCTGCAGTGGCCCATGTCTGGCATCCAGTTTATAGGCATTTTATTACAAGGGCCCCCAGTGATTTCTATGCTCAGAATCTAAAGGAACTGCTTGGTCAGTACAAGGTGGACATGGCCAGATAGAGGAAACTGCTGCTATCCTTGAATGGTAGGGCAGCACTTTACAAAATGGTCTTCCGACCTTAATTCTTCTATGTATTACAAAATACACCTCAGAAAATTTCAGAGGATTTTTTTTAGAACAGTACAGTTACCTACATGGAGACTGTTGTGGGATGGAAGTTGCCCTAGGATCGCACTTGACAACCTCATGCATGGATTTGAAAATGGATTTATGCTGTTCCTCAATGATAGATTAGTTAACAGAGTCACAATACTCTCAGTCCCAGTCCCACTATTGCCCTGAATGGATCAATAGGTGGGAATCCATATGTTGGATTTGAATGCCCTCACACACCTTTGTAGGTGTCATGCTTCATCATATGGGCTGCTCCTCGTGGGGTCGGCGGATTTGTTGATTTTGATTATTAACACAGCCAAGAGATTGGCGGACGAATTACTGGTGCGCATTCAATTAGCCGAAAGTACATTTAAAAATGTGGCCCCCGGTCCGAGTTTTAAAACCAAACTCACTGAATTGAACAATGAAATCGCTGAACATAAAGAGTATCTATGAAGCAAAAAGTTACTAAACTTCAAAAAGATATTAAACGGTTTGCCAAAGAGAAAGTCTATCCTTATCTTAAGGCGGACTTTGTACCACCAGGGACAGGTTACCTGTCCGACTCTAGCTCTAACTCCACCAGAAGAGGTTCCTCCACTAATAACGACTCCAGTGCTGAGAACTGGAAACCCAACCAGTATAGAGGAAGGGGAGGAAGACAAGGCTACAACACCTACCCTCCACCCCACTATCAGGGACCGGTCTTTTGGCAATACCCCATGTTCCCACCTGGCCCTCCCCCCCACTTCGCAGCCCAAGGCATGAGCCAGCCTTTTTTAGGCAGAGGTTGGGGCAGAGGGCGAGGGTGAAAAAGAGGGAATCAGCAGGAAAAGAGGGTCCAATGGGAGGAGCCTCAACAGAGGGTATACAAGACCAGGAACCATACCACCAACACCAAGAAATAAGTCTGGTAGTCAATCTGTCACCTAGGACACTTACCAAAACGAAAGAGGAGGTCCTCCAGAAAGGTCTGGGCTTTGTTCCCACACCTAAGGTGGACGACTTTAGACAAACATGTGAATTACACCAGTTCTTCCGTAAGGTACGACTTAAGGCATTCTTTGATGGCAAAGACAATGATGAGTTAGCTGACTCTGGAATACACAATAAGTCCACTTTCACACCCCACAATGGGATGATACCAAATGAGGTATTAACCTATGAACAGGCTGTACTCAAAGAGGTACAAGCATTCACTATAACGAGACCCTTTAATAACCTGTCCAAAAAGGAGACACAAGCAATAGACTCTTTAGCCAATGACCCTTTGATTACAATAAAACAAGCCGATAAGGGCGGGGACACGGTAATAATGGCAACATCAGACTATGACACCGAATGCCTCAGACAACTGAGTGACCGTAAATACTACACCCCTATCAGGAAGAACCCTACGGAGAGACTCGCGACTACTATCACAGGTCTAGTGGACTCGGCAGAAAGCCAAGGTTGGCTTAGCAAGACGGAGGCTTCCTTCCTCATTAAGAAAGACCCTAAAACCCCCTATTTTTACAACTTACCCAAAATTCACAAGGGCATTAGTCCCGTACCAGGCAGACCAATTGTATTAGGAATCGATTTAGTCCTAGAACCACTCTCACAATCTTGTGATCACTTTTGACAACCGTTGGTAAAACTGATACCCTCATACCTTCAGGACACAACGGATGTACTACGCCTCTTTGCCCAATTTCAACAATCTGATGAGATCGACTTCCTCATCACTCTAGACGTAGAAGCCCTTTACACCAACATCCCCCAAGGGGCTACTCTAGATGTGATTGAAGAAGATCTCAATGCGATCACTTGGGAGTCACCTACACCCCCAAGCTTCATAATGGAGTGCGCAACACTGGCCTTGATGGAAAAAAAAATCAAATTCAAGGGCCAACTCTACCACCAGACACAAGGTACTTCCATGGGAAGTACCTTTGCACCGAGTCTGGCCTGCCTTTACATGGCAGCCTTTGAACGACAATATATCCACCATGAATCTAATCCATATCAATAATAACATACTACTATGAAAACGCTTTATTGATGACATCTTGATCTTTGGGAAGGGGAGTAGTGAGATGTATAATAATTTTTACGTATGGATTAATAATCTCAATCCCTACCTGAAGTTCACCATCTCAGCATCTTCCACCCACATACCATTTCTAGATCTGACTATTAAAATCGAGGGGGGCCAATTGACTACAACAATGTATAAAAAAAGCACCAACCGTAATAGCCTCCTACTCTTCGGTAGCCATCACCCTAAGTCACTGAAGGAAAATTTACCATTTGGTCAGTTTCTAAGAGTACGGAGAAATTGCAGTACAGTGGAAGATTATAAAACTGAATCAGCTATCCTTGCAAGGAACCTCACTGCAAGAGACTACCCCTTGAAGCATATTGCCCTTTTGAGAAAAAGAGAACACAACAATAACAGAGAAAGCCTTCTAGAACACAGAGTGAAAAATGCGACAACACAACTCACCTGTGTCACGACCTTCACTCCAGCTTCGAACCAATTTACTAGAATATTAAAGAAACATTGGAACATACTTAACACAGGATCCCTAAACTTTGATCAACCACGTTTTGCATTTAAGCGTTCAAGAAACCTTAAAGATATGCTTATTCACACAAGACCAAAAATCAAAGCCAACAACCAGCAGGGTACCCTGTGGCATTTACCAGCAGTCACAGGTCATTATCCATGTGGCTCTTGCACTGCGTGCACGTTCACATCTTCCCACAAAACCATCACACTCAAAGAAACTTTCATGTGGGAAATGCGTTCCCACACTAATTGCAGTACAGAAAACTGCATTTACCTATTCACATGTCCATGTGACCTCCATTATGTGGGCATGACAACTCGCCCCATCAAATTAAGAATTTCAGAACATCGGAGCAATTTCCGCTGCCGAAAAAATAACACCAAGATGTGTGCACATTACCTCGAGAAGTCACATTCACCAGACTCCATAAAATGGTTAATCTTAGAAGCATCACCCAACATATCTAAAAACAATTTATTTGCAAAAGAACAAAGATGGATACATCGTCTGGCGACACATGACAAAGGGCTCAACGAAGATATACCATGGAGCGCCATTCAAATTTAACAGAATTAACTTGTATACATACCAGTTACTTTTCTGTTTGAGACCCAGTTCCAAGTGAATACATACCTTTCCTACTAACAACATTTACCATCTATTAAATCTGCCACAAGGTCCAATCTTCACTCGTATATTCACTAACCTCAACGAGTCCCAATATTTTTGCTTGTCATCCAAAGTTACATGTTTCTTTTATGAGAAACTCATCTCGCCAATATGCGCAAATTGACATTTTTAATTCAGCTCAATAGGTGAAATCACCCAAATCCATCATTCACATCCAGACCAGTTCCCAACAAACTCGTCCTAGATGATCGATTATCACTTTTCCTTTAAAATTTCTTGATTTTTCTCCCATTGCGAACCGTTCTTTAAGACCATTTAACAATGGCCACCGTCTCTGCACAAACAACCAACATAGTATTAACGCTCGAACTACCATGTGATGCGGATCCATCACGATTGGTTACGTGCACACCACGCTGGGTTAAAACCCAGTACGATTGTTCACTGAATTACCTCCCGGACCCGTGTATGGGTCAGGTCGAGAGAATACGCTCAGTGCTACAATCGTGAGTATCGACTAACACTAGAGTCTTACTGCTATTATGTATGAGGTTATCCAGCCCTAGCGGCACACGCCTTGTTGCTTTTTCAACTTTCAAGCGTTCTGCACCAGTAATAGCCATTAGACACTAAGTACCTCCCGCCCCACCAATGACTCATACATAGCGAATAGATATCCCCGCACAGTATGTAGACTTCCAAAAAAAAGTTCTCACACACCCGCTTAAGGTACAAACTCCAAGCTCAACGTGAACATCATTTAACGGAACATTGGCACAAAACCGGCAATTACTTCAGGATACACACCACTCCGGGCTTTTAACCCAAGTTGTCTATAATTTATATGCAGACTCTGACGAAGGGCTATAACATCATACAACGATGAGCAAAAAGCACCGCCATTATTTTACACACCACGAGGTCCTGAGTCTTCCACTACAATGCGAAAATCGTGCCCCTCAACCACTAAGACCAAACGGCGGTTCTCTTCCAATCGTTATGAGACGATACGCTAATATTGACTTTCTGTGTTAACAACCTGTGTGATACACCTATATACATGTCACATCACTAGAGTGCTACAAACGGACATTTGTCAAATTGCATTAGCTTCCTTAACAGATGTTACTCTTAATCATAACGACTACTCAGGGACATCATCTGTGATTAACGAACTCGCTCTATCTGACAATACCAACCGAAACACCATTATATTGACAATGAGTGCCGACCTCAATTGATTAGTCTAGTGATGTGTACCCTTCCTTTAAACCAGTGGATAAGAGTTGGCAGAATAAGGATGTTGCCTTACAGCTGACAGATCTACTATAGATCAGATTCCTGATGCCTTTTCAATGAATGTGATATAAATCACACAATAAAAAACTTTTATGCAGTATAGATATTGTTGTTTTTTCCACTTTACCAGTCATTTACACACAGGAGCTATGCCTTGTGCGTGAATCCATCGGGTACTGTTGATGCCTTGGGACCTTACTTATTGGGTGAGTCCTGGCTTATGTGTTTCTGCTTTAACAATGTTTGTCCACAGGGGATTATAGTCACATTAGCTCACTGTGGAAATTCACCACTTGATTTAAATGTATTGTTTTTAGTTGTCCTCTAAACGCTGTTGCGTTCACCAAATAGTTTTTGAGCTTAGTTTCGATTAGTCACGATGTTACCTTGTTATAAACTTGTGATGCATAGCATCTCTATAAATGATACCTCTACAATGTTTTTGTCTCCCAAACAGGTAGTTCCAGGTTACAAACAGGTACATTTAGTAATAAACACTAATGTCATGAACAAAACTTGATGCCACAAACAACAGATGTAGATAGTTCGCTTAATATTGGTCCTGAAGAATCGCAAGTTGATTAAGACACACAGCGAGAAACATGTTGACCCTCAAGCTTTAAAAAACAAGGACACCACCACTTGAGATTTAATACTCAATCTTTTTTTTTTACTTTTTTACTTTTTTACTGCATATGTAAAGCGCGTCTTAAGGCGCTGGGAAGGAAGGGGGGGTGCTACTGGTCGAAGAGCCAGGTCTTGAGGAGTCTTCTAAAGGCCAGCAGGTCCCCTGGGTCTGTCGTAGGATGGTGGGGAGAGTGTTCCAGGTCTTGGCGCGAGCTAGGAGAAGGATCTGCCACCGGCGGTGGTTTTTCAGATGCGAGGGACTGTGGCGAGGGCGAGATTGGCTGAGCGGAGGCTTCGGGTGGGGGTGTGGAAGCTGAGTCGGTTGTTGAGGTAGGTGGGTCCAGTGTTGTGCAGTGCTTTGTGTGCGTGGATCAGGAGCTTGAAGGTGATCCTTTTGTTGACGGGGAGCCAGTACAGGCCTCTCAGGTGGAGTGTGATGTGGCTGCGGCGGGGGACGTCGAGGATGAGTCGGGCCGAGGCGTTCTGGATGCGTTGGAGTTGTCTCAGGAGCTTGTTTGTAGTTCCTGAGTAGAGGGCGTTTCCGTAGTCGAGTCTGTTGGTGATGAGGTCCTGGGTAACATTTTTTCTCGTGTCGAGGGGGATCCATTTGAAGATCCTGCGGAGCATACGTAGGCTGTTGAAGCAGGACGCGGAGACGGCGTTGACTTGCCTGGTCATGGAGAGAGTGGAGTCAAGGATGACCACCAGGTTGCGTGCGTGGTCCGTGGGTTCCGGGGCTGTGCCTAGTGACGTGGGCCACCAAGAGTCATCCCAGGCTGATGGGGTGGGTCTGAGAATGAGGACCTCTGTCTTGTCTGAGTTCAGCTTCAGTCTGCTGTCCTTCATCCAGTCGGCTACGGCCTTCATTCCTCTGTGGAGGTTAGCTTTGGCGGTGTAGGGATCTTCGGTGAGGGATATGATCAGCTGGGTGTCGTCGGCGTAGAAGATGATGTTGAGGTTGTGTTGTCGTGCGACGTGGGCGAGGGGGGCCATGTAGATATTGAACAGCGTTGGGCTGAGGGAGGATCCCTGTGGGACGCCGCAGATGATCTCGGTGGTTTTGGAGTGGAAGGGTGGGAGGCGGACGCTCTGGGTTCTGCCGGAGAGGAAGGATGTGGTCCAGGCCAGGGCCTTCTCTTGGAGGCGTGCTAATAGGGTGCGGTGGCAGACCGTGTCAAAGGCTGCTGATAGGTCCAGGAGGATGAGGGCGGCTGTTTCTCCTTTGTCCATCAGCATCCGGATGTCGTCAGTGGCGGCGATGAGGGCGGACTCGGTGCTGTGGTTGCTGTGAAAACCGGATTGAGAAGGGTCCAGGATGTTGTTAACTTCGAGGTAGCGGGTCAGCTGTTTGTTGACAATCTTCTCGGTCACTTTTGCCGGGAAAGGGAGCAGGGAGATGGGCCGGAAGTTCTTGAGGTCCTTAGGGTCCGCCTTGGGCTTCTTCAGAAGGGCGTTGATCTCGGCGTGCTTCCAGCTTTCTGGGAAGGTTGCTGTCTCAAAGGAACAGTTGATTGTTTTCCGGAGGTGGGGTGCAATGGTTGCGCTGGCTTTGTTGAAGACGTGGTGAGGGCAGGGGTCCGATGGGGATCCGGAGTGGATGGAGTTCATGGTTTTGATGGTGTCTTCGTCGCTGACGCTGGACCAGACGGTCAGGCGACTGGTGCGAGTGGTAGTCGCAGGGGTGGTGGACTCGGTGGTGGGTGCGGGGGGTCAGAGTTGAAGCTGTCGTACATGTCGGTGATCTTGCGGTGGAAGAAGGTGGCCAGGGAGTCACACAGGTCTTGAGATGGCGGGATGTCGTTGGTGTTGGAGCTGGGGTTGGAGAGTTCTTTCACGATGCTGAAGAGCTCTTTGGTGTTGGGTGCGTTGTTGTCTAGGCGGTCCTTGAAGGCGGTCTTCTTGGCGGTCCTGATGAGTTGGTGGTGTCTGCGGGTGGCGCTCTTGAGGGCTGTGTGGTTGTCTGGTGTTCGGTCGTGGAGCCATTTCTTCTCCAGCTTCCGACAGGTGTGCTTGGAGATCCGGAGGTCCTCGGTGAACCAGGCGGCTTTCTTGTTGGTGTGGTTGGTTGTAGAGGTCTTGAGAGGGGCGAGGGTGTTGGCGCAGTCGTTGATCCACTGTGTGAGGTTGGTCGCGGCGGTGTCTGGGTCGGTGGGGTTGGTGGGTGGTCTCAGGGCGAGGGCGGTAGTCAGTTGGTCCTCGGTGACCTTGCCCCAGCAGCGGCGTGGTAGCTGTTGGATGCGGTAGTGTGTGGTGGGTTTTCTGAAGGTGAAGTGGACGCATCTGTGGTCGGTCCAGTGTGGTTCGGTGGTGTGGTTGAAGGAGACGTGGGGGCTTGCGGAGAAGATGGGGTCGAGCGTGTGTCCAGCGGCGTGAGTAGGTGTCGTTACGAGCTGTTTGAGTCCGAGGTTGGCGAGGTTGTCAATCAGGGCGGTGGAGTTGGCGTCGTTGTTGTTCTCGAGGTGGAAGTTCATGTCCCCGAGGAGGATGTAGTCCGTGGAAGCGAGGGCGTGGGTGCTGATGAGGTCGGCGATGGTGTCACTGAACTGTGGGCGGGGTCCGGGAGGTCTGTAGATGAGAGTTCCTCTGAGGGTGGTGTTGGGGTCGGTGTGGATCTGGAAGTGCATGTGCTCTGCTGGGGTGAGGGTGTCATCGGTGTTCGTTGAGATTTTGATGGAGTCTTTGTGGATGATGGCGATTCCTCCTCCCACTCCGTTGGTGCGGTCTCTGCGGGAGATCTTGTAGCCCTGTGGGATGGCTATGGCGATGTCTGGTGCTGAGGTGGCGTTCAGCCAGGTCTCCGTCAGGAAGGCGACGTCGGGGGCGGTGGAGTCTAGGAGGTCCCAGAGTTCGATGGCATGCTTGCGAGCGGAGCAGGTGTTCAGGAGGATGCAGCGGAGGTGGTTGGGTTCTCTGGCTGCTGGTGTGGAGGGTTGGGTGCTGGTGAATCTGCAGTTCCGGCAGGTGAAAGGCCCCTGGGTGCGTTTCGGGGTGGCCTGGTAGCAGGGGTGGTCTCGTCTGGTGTTGAGTGCGTGGAGGGTGCTTGCGTCGTAGTGCAGTCTGGCGTTGCGGGGGGTGCGGGGTCCAGGGGTTCTGGCGCTGGGTGCGGTCCAGGCACGGACGGGTGCAGACGGGCTTGCCTTAGGCGCCAGTTCGGCCTCCATATGAGGGCCGAGGGAGGGAGAAGCAGCTGGGAGGTGGGAGCGGGGTGGCCAATGGGAGTGAAGGGGGCAGGGCCGCAGGGGCTCAGCGGCGGGGGAAAACCAGGGGAAAAAACTGCAGGAAAGCACAGGGGTACAGAAAGCAAAACACAGGGGCACAGAATGAAAAAACAAAGTGGCACAGAAAGCAAAGCGCAGGGGTACAGAATAAAAAAGTGAGCGAGCAGTCAGGCGGCAAACGCGGCAACGGAGGTTCAACCCACAGGGTGCTGCGTGGCGGATGGGGGGAGCGACCTGCCTGGTGACAGGGTCAAAGGTCGCTCTCTACCACCGCTTCGCGGCCTCCATATGAGGGCAGAGGGAGGGAGGAGCAGCTGGGAGGTGGGAGCGGGGCGGCCAATGGGAGTAAAGGGGGCGGGCCGCAGGGGCTCAGCGGTGGGGGAAAACCTGGGGATAAAACCGGGGAAAAAACAGCGGGAAAAGACGGCGGGAGAGGGACAACAGAGCACAGGGGTACAGAAAGCAAACCACAGGGGCACAGAATGAAAAAACAAAGTGGCACAGAAAGCCAAGCGCAGGGGTACAGAATAAAAAAGGGAGCGAGCAGTCAGGCGGCAAAAGCGGCAACTGAGGTTCAACCCACAGGGGGCTGTGTGGCGGATGGGGGAGCGACCTGCCATGTGACAATCAGGTGCCTCGTTGACTGTTTTAACTTAGGGTAGGAGACCCCCAAAATAAAATTGCCCTTCTAGGTACTCCCAATCCTATTTTAACCATCACACTACGTCTACACAGCCTTGTCCCCACACCTGCACTTCACCATACGGCTGTTGGATAAAAGATCTTCGACAGAGAGCCCCTATTATAGGGAGCCCGTGGGGTATTGCACCGCCGACCCCACGAGGAGCAGCCCATATGATGAAGCATGACACCTGCAAAGGTGTGTGAGGGCATTTGAATCCAACATATGGATTCCCACCTATTGATCCATCCAGGGCAATAGTGGGACTGGAACTGAGAGTATCGTGACTCTGTTAACTAATCCATCATTGAGGAACAGCATAAATCCATTTTCAAATTCAGTTCCTGGGCCCTCCCGTTTTATGCTGGACCTCTCTATTCCTTGTTGAGTGGAAAAAGGCCCTCTGTTCCCCCCCTTTTGTTGTTTCAACCTCATGCATGGCCCTTCTGAGGGGGGGCATTGCTTTGCCTAATCTGAGACCATACTACTGGGTGGCAACTGCAGGTAGTTTATGATTGGGTGATCCCGGACCAACAGGATCCACGCTTTATGGTGGATAGGAGAGCTCTGTCTCGGCGGGGCTATTTAAGGGCACCCTATGAAGAGCCATTTTAATAGCATTATAGGCCCCCAGGCAAAGCAATGCACTGGGCCCTACCTACACTACCACTCACAGGAATAAAAATGTTTAAGTGAATATTAGTGTATAATCTGGTCTGCATGGGGGCCCTATGCCAGTGGGGCCCCAGGCAATTTCCCAGCGTGCCCATGTGTTAACATGGTACTGACTCTACAGTTAGTACATAGTCTGGGGGGAGCCTGACCTCTGTGGCCACAGTGGTCCAGACACCGAGGAATGCGACCAAAGTGACGCGTTGGGAGAGAAAAGTAATACTGGAAATGCTGCTGTGGGATGTGAATGCTCTGGCAGTTCTGTAGTGACTGGAGGGTTTCTGGCAGTGGGAATTAACTGGAATCTCTAAGGTTGGGTACATCTGTGAGGGAACTGGCATGATGTCCTTTGGGCACCTCTGGGGCAGTATGAGCTGGCAGAGTCCTAGAGATTCCATTACCTGCAGGTTAGACATGCCCCTATTTGTCACATTGGACATCTGTAGCACATTGAAGAAAAAAACCCTTTAGAATATGGATTCTTGGTGGCCCCACTTCACCGCCACGTGGTGTCCATGACCTATGCCACCTTAGTCCAAAACTGAGTATGACCTGTAGACAAATTGAAGGATCGCTGAGAATGTAACTTGGGAATACTAAAGGACAATTACTGGGCAAAGGAATGCAAATATCCGAGGGAGGTGGTGATCAGGTCTGGCTTTCAGTCATTCAACTCAAGATTCTGCACGAGCCAAAGCTTCATGCCGTTGGCAGACTTCCCAATGATAGGTGCCTGAGGGGCTGTACTCAAAGGGTGACCCTGGTGCATAACCTGTGGGAGTGTCTGAGACTAGAGACCTAATGGCAGACCATACAGGGACTCTTTGAATAGACCATGGGAGGTCCGGTGAATCAGTCAGCATAAATAATGTGCCTTGGCACCTGGGGGAGAAGACACTGCTGTACCCCTCACCCCTGTTTTGTAACATTGTGCTGGTGGCAGCCAGGGAGTATACCACACAGGTCTGGAATGCAGAATGGCCTCCTAGCACAACATGCTGTGTGCAGATCATTGACTGGTGTATGCTCCCGGAGAGAACAGTGCACCATACATAGGGATAATCTAAGAGGTTTGACAAAATGGGGAGTCCATGGAAAGAAGTGAGGGAGCAAGGGGACTAACAAGGATTCCCAGTTAGGAAATAGCAATACGGTTTCTTCATACATCTGGCCCAAAATGTTTAAAAAATATATATATATATATCGGGTACACTTTTTGTTTATTAATGTGAGAATTCATAGGTAAAAATGCAGTTCAATTTTGCATTACTTCGCAGTCGACACTTGGATCTGACTGAGAAAGAACAATTGCGTCAGAATAGACTAGTTTTGAACACCATGCAGCAGACTTCTTGACAGCGATTAATTTAAATCAAATGAAGGCAGCATTGTTGACATTTGCAATATAATAGAAGGATTCAGCCCAGTTTGTAAGCAAAGCAACTCCTTTGTGCTAATTCATATGTATTATATATTCTGTTTCTTGGGCTCGCTGGAGAACTATATACAACGATTTATGGCACTATTCTTCGGTGTAAACTTTTAGCTGTTTAAAATTGTAACTGACAAATATTTTCATTCTTTAACACAGCTATTTTATTTGCTTAGTATTCATAAATGTGTTCAATTGTATGGTTTTGTATTGTAAATTCTAAGGGGCATATTTATGAGAATTGTCACGAAGTTCAGCGCTGCAACTTGCTGTGCTGCACTGCGAGCCAGGGAAAGGGCAGAAATGCATCGCATTTAAAAGAATACGGCATATTCCTGCCTTTTATCCTGCGCTGGAGTCGATTTGGCTGCCTAGTGCAAGGTGCAAGGGTGACTGTGTTGTATGCACGATGTGTGCTGCAAAATATAGCACACTTAAAAAGAACAAGGAGAAAAAAAGATATTTTTCCTCATTGTGCTTCTCCTGAGAAGGCGTATCTTTTTGCCACATTCCCAGGTTTGCTAGTTCTGATAAATCTAGGAATGCATTAACAACCCTGGAAGTTGCATGGGAAAATCAATGCAATGCCCATGGAATGCCTCCCTAGCGCAGAGTAAGGCAACGCAGCGGTTTGCCATCAAATTTCTCAGTTGCATCACACATGTACCACATTGAGTGGTGCAAGCACTACGCAACTGAAGTCATAAATATGGCAATAAATCAATAAATAGTAAATTGTATGGCCTTGCAAGTAGAAAGCTTTTGTTAAGTCTGAAGTATAAATCATAGCACCTTACAGCATCTGCCATCAAAGAGTCTGGGTCAGTAACCATATCTGATGGTAATGGAGAACGGCCTCTTCCTTGTAGCGATACTGCTTATAGTGTACATGTCTGTATCATACCCATATCGGCCACATACAAGAGTGTGCAAGATCTGGGATCAGGACTATGATCTGGTCTTGGAAGAAGATTGGGATGACAATAGTGATTCATTCTAATGTTATACAAAGTTATCTGCTTTTGTGTTCAAGAACTCTGGTCTATGAGTCACCCTAAAATTAGAGCAAGCACCGTATGGAACACACAGTGTTTGCCATTAGTTAGCCATTCAGGCTGCCGATCACTTGATACAATAATAGTTTAACATACCCAGAAAAGTGTACAATACTAAGGATTTGTACAGTCAGTCCCATTCCTGCCTTTTTCCAATTATCCTGGTGGTTCTGAAGTATATGTTCCATTCCCAAGGGACATGCAGATATCATGACTTGAGCTTCTTAGGGTTCCCCTACCATACTCTGATTGAAGATTGGTTCCAAAACCTATTGTGCAGAGGGGATATCCCTTGACCCTCTTTGCCCAAAGGTGAACATGGGCCAATAATCCATATGATAAACATGAGTGTATGCGAAAGAGGGTGTATGTGGTCCTACAGTGTGACCTAGAGCCTTGAGGCTGTCACACTGATTGCCACAATGGGTTAGAAAGTCATCACTCCCCCCCAGCCTCCAGTAATGGGATGTTTCCCTACAATATGGAACTTTAGAATTGGAGCCTCAACGTCCCCCTAGAATAACAGTTTAACATACCCAGAAAAATATACAATACAAAGGATTTGTACAGTCAGTCCCATTCCTGCCTTTTTCCAATTATCCTGGTGGTTCTGCAGTCTATGTTCCATTCCCAAGGGACATGCAGATATCATGACTTGAGCTTCTTAGGGTTCCCCTACATACTCTGATTGAAGATTGGTTCCAAAACCTATTGTGCAGAGGGGATATCCCTTGACCCTCTTTGCCCAAAGGTGAACATGGGCCAATAATCCATATGATAAACATGAGTGTATGCGAAAGAGGGTGTATGTGGTCCTACAGTGTGACCTAGAGCCTCGAGGCTGTCACACTGATTGCCACAATGGGTTAGAAAGTCATCTCTCCCCCCCACCCCCTAGTAATGGGATGTGTCCCTACAATATGGAACTTTAGAAATGGAGCCTCAACGTCCCCCTAGATCCTTCCTATCTCCTTTCCCATTTACTGGTAGACCCTAGCCGACACTGAGAGGTAAATTCATCTTACTAGTACCATAACGTTTGAGCGTGAGCCACTTTTTTTCACTGTCTTTGAATTTGGATACCTTCCCTGGAGATGATAGAATGTTAAAATGATTTCTGCGTTTTAGTGGAACGATCATATTTCTTCAATATTGTTATTTTTGTTTTCCCCAACTTCAATTGAACCCTATCTATCTGGGTTCTGCTACTTCCGCTACTTTCTTAATGTAACGTTTTTAGAGTCCTTAGAAATGATTAATGCAGATGTCTTCTTGTCTCTTGCTGTTAGAATTCCCACTGAGACATGTATGTGAGGTGAACTGAATGTTTTGGGTCAACCACCTGTAGAAGGGTTTTGTAAAGTCATCATTGACTCATTTTTAGGCGTGGACTCTTACATATCCGCAAAATCTTTCTCCTTGTTTTAAGGGCAAAGAAGGACAAGTTAACCTGTTCCCCAACCATGTACAAGAGGATTACTTGTAATCTATCAGTAGAGTAGCACAAAAAAAAGTGATTCCCTCAAAGTTATAAGGATGAATGCCGCCTGCTATTGCTGAGTTATAAACAGATGGATAAATCATATTTTTGACACAAGAATGCATCTCAATGGAAGCTCTTTTGAAGACCTGGGGCCTCATTTACAACAAAATGATGCAGTGCATCGCCACAAGCCATTTTGCTGTGCCGAGCTGCATCATTTTAAAAAGCACAAGGTTGTGTCGCATTTGCAACAACACAACGCATCCCTGTGCTTTCCCCTCCACTGGCGCAAAATGGCTTCCATGCACCAATGCAGGCACCCTTGCACCACGGTGCAAGGGTGCCTGCACTGCGGAGATGATTATTGCTGTGCAGGAAGGGACACAATACGGCACAAAAACAATAATTGATGGAGTTTTTCTCTTTCTATATGTGCTGCAGACTGCAGTTTGCATAGAAAGAGGAAACAATGAGGAGAAATAAAAGTATTTCTCCTCATTGCGCCTCCTTATGCCTCCCCAAGGGAGGCATAGGAATCTGTCGCATTACCAGGTTTAGGAAACCTGGGAATGCATCAGGTTCCATGGATATTGCGGGGGAACACCCACAGCAACATCCATGGAATGCCTCTTTCACGCAGAGTAATGCGTGGAAAGGCAGCATATTTACAAGGCCATGAAATGCCAACCAGGCTGGCTTCCTGTGGATTGTAAATATGGGCAGGAACATGGATCTGATTGGCAGCACTATGGGTCATATGTATCAAGTCCTTTTCCCATTCGCAAATGGGCTGATTCTCAGAATCGGCCCATTTGCGAATGGGAAAAGGCCTTTTGGGATGTATCATCCCAAAAGGGCATCGCAAATTAGAGAATTGCATAATTTGCCATTCCCTATTTTGCAATTGCATTTAAGGAATCACAAATTGCAATTCCTTAAATGCGATGTAGAAAGCACCTAAGTTGTGCGAATTTGGCATGAGAAATCGCGAATTATCACCAACTTACAGTTGGTGGTAATTTGCGAATTCTTTGAAAAAAGCACTTTTTTGCTTTTTTCAAAGTGCCATGTGTCATACATACATGCCCTTAGGGCATGTTTGTTCGCCACATGTGCACACATGTACATTTCAGGAATGCAACAGGGTGTCCTTTTGGAACACTTGCACCCTTGAAATTGCGTGCACAATTTGCGAGTACCTATTGGGTACTCGCAAATTGCGCACGTAATTTCCATTCATCCCTATGGGCCTCTTTGCCTATAGGAGTGAATGGGAAGGCATTCCTTAATTGCGACTCGCAATTTGCGACTCGCAATTAAGGAATCTGAGGGAATCGCAAAATATTTGAGATTTTTGGATTGAATCTCGTTTTGCGATTCTCAAATAGCGATTCTCTAAAAATCACTATTTGGAAATCGCAATTCCTTTCCTTGATACATACGCCCCTAAATGTGCTCCGAAAGCCAGTTTATAGTGGTCCACGGGGAAGAGGGCCCTGTTTTGGGCCCCCTAAAAAAGTCAGTTTCCGATAGCCTTTCCATGGCAGTCAGACCACCATTAAAAGGCAGTGGGAAAGGGACAACATAATCCCGACGGTGGTGCCTGCGCAAGCACCTCTGCCATTTAAGGGATAAGATTACAACCACCACCCTGATGGGATCCTAGGTCCTGTCAGAGGCGGCAGTTTGTCCCTTGACAGCTGACAGTCTGACCGCATCCGTCATAATGCAGCGATTGGACTGACGGTCTGTCGGCTGTGGGAGTCACTGACATCCTGTTGCTGCCAGTCCCACCGCTATCCTAATGACCCCCATATCTCCATGTCTTTGACAGTTCTTCCCGTTTTCCATTTCTTCTTAGGGTATACATCTAGTAATGCTGTCTTCTTTCTTTTTCTTTAGGGTCATTGTGATGTCACCAATGACGTCCCTAGGGGAAAGAGAAACAACCCAGGAAAATATACATTATTTCTAGTTAAATGTTCCCTCTTGTAACTTCTTAACTTTTCTGACTGGTGTTTCTTCTCTTTTCTAATGCTTGAAATCATGAAGGGTGAAATTTTAGAAAGAATCTTCACATGCAAGCCAGTCAAGTTGAAACTTATACATTTGGTATCCAGTCCGATATCCTGGAAGCCACACATCAGTGTTCAGTGAAGGGAAAGAGGACAAAAATAAGGAAAAAGAATGAAAAATGTATAAAGATTCTGTTATTTTGCCCAAAGCTGTTCGGTTCCTAAAACTACATATCTACCGTCTATGGGTTCTCCCAATTTCCACATTCCAATTTGTTATTTTAGTTGTGTACTTTCACTTTCTTCATCATTGTATGCGAGTATCCCACCACCTGTGTCAAGTCTATTAAACACAATTATCTTGGTGCAGTGTCCCAATAATCATGGAGGGAAATCAAAAATCTATCACCCATTGCCAAGTGAAGGTTACAAAAGGATGCCAGGCAGTGCTTGATTTTTAAAGGCAGATGGTTACCGCGGTTATCCAGACTCACCTGGTGTCGGGAATTGGGTTAGTAGTTGTGGAAGATGTGAGGCCTGCACAAGTAACAGGTCCACAGTTTTCCCTAACTGGTAACCAAAGATCCAATTGTAGTGCTTGACTCCTTCAGGGTAGTGAATCAGAGCAGTCCAACGCATACTTAGGGAAGGTGGTGTGGGCTAGCAATCATCATTCACTGGTATGCAGTAATAACAATCAATAAATAATTGTCCAGTCAGTGCATTTTCTCTGGAAAAGGAAAAATACATAAATACTATGCATTACTTTACAAATATTTACAGAAGGCAGAAAGAAAATGTCTTATGTGACAATTCCAAATCCCATCTGATCCCTAAAGGGTCATGACTCCCACAATTGTAATGCCCCCCACCTAAACTAGATAGCACATCACAATATAGGGGGTATCATTTTAAATTTAAAAGGCCTTTTGGATTTATCACGGGTCATCAAACATATCACGTTAGACTTTAGGCTTTATTAAAGGTTTACCATATTAAAAGACCAAAACAACACATGTTAACAACACCATCATTCCATGCATAATTGCACCGATCAAAAATAACCATGTGCAAATGCAGAATTACATCCACTAATTCATTTTAACATTGTTCAACAATCACTGTCAGTATTAATGCATTGAAAATAATCATAGCCTATTTGGGTATACACATTCAAGCCACAAAGAATGTGGTCGTAGGATCAGCCCCTACAGAACGCTGCACTCCTAGCTGTAAAGCAAAAGCTCTAGCCTTGGTAGTGCTTGGAAAATTGATGAAAATCCTGGGGGAAAGGGAGTCATAATTACTGGTCTCTTGCAAACCTAAGGTCCATTTGCAAAACTTCCTGGAGGGGCTACTACACTTCTGTAGGTCCCAACACATTTTTACTCATTGGTGGCAACCCTATCAATTTAGGGGCCACAGTGAAGAACAATAGGTAGATTGAGGCAGGCCCGCAGGACATTATAGGGCACTCCCTGTCAGGAGTTGGATATTGTATTAATGCCTCCTACCATTTCTTTTGCAGCATCGTGCTGCACAACATTTTTGGTTTTACTTGATTTGATTGGAGTGGCCGGTCTGACCAGGGCACTCCACATGGCTTTTTTTCATGAGGGCAGCTCAGGGAGCCCAGCCCCGGCTGCCCCAGCCGGCTCTTTGCACAGCAGCACTCCTGGATTCCGGCACATGAAACAACAGCATGCTTTGCCCTGCCTGCTCCATTTGGGCAAGGTGATCTCTTCATAATGGCTGCCCCGCAGGAAGCAAGAGATGGGCCCACCACAGCTGGGGTGAGCACAGCGATGCTCCCCCTTTCTTTGTTGGGGGCTCAGAGATATGGTCCCAGGCCCCTCTTACCTTGTTGGGGTTGGCACAACCGTGCTTCCCCATCTTCTTACTGCCTCATCCAATGGGGAGATGGGGCAGGAATGAGCCTTGGGAAGGGAACCCACGCACATCCCCTCCCTAGGAAAAAGTTAGCAGATACTTCTCATGCCAACACTTGGGCCCAGGCTCACCTCAGGTGTAATTTAAAGCAGATCGGCAGAGTACCACTTGCTCGGGTTCCCGTGGGGGGTAGTCAAAGGTCAAATTCTTATACAGGCCATAACTCAGGCCCCATGGGCCAATTTCAAAGTTCTTAGGCTTCTTTCACTCCTGGTGGTGAGCCTTTACCACAAGAAGCAAATTTTTCAGACCTCCTCACCTCCAAGGCGGTTTTCTTTGCAGGAAGCTGGTTTCACTGGCTCCCCTACCAGCTCTCCTGGTCATTGTCTCTTATTGTACTCTCCTCCTCTGGGGTGCAGAGGTCCAGATCTTTCCCTAACTGGTCCTAAGGGGGTATAAAGGAGATAGCCTCACTGACACATGGAGAACCTTCTGGTCCTGGGTCAACTGGGCAGTGTCATTAGTCCCTTCCAGCATCTGGGGGTTTTGTCCTTCCTGTAGTACATAACTGCTCCTGCAGTCCCAGTCCCAATAACAAGCACAGCAAAAATCACTCTCTCTTCCTTGTACAAGAGTCTTTAAGTTGGGTAGAAGGTTCAAGAAGTTAGACACCCCTGGCCAATTCTATGGTGCAACTTCACCTGGGAGTCTCAGCTCCACCCCTCCGTAGCACCACTTCTAGGGCCTTTCCCATCATCAAAACTTCATATAGGAACCCCCTCCTGTGTTGGCTCTGTCTGTTTGAGCTTCATCCTCTGTTCAGTGGGCCTGGGTTGTGATCCAGCGGGTTACCAACCTCACGTACTCAAACACCATATACTCACCTGGGCCCATAAACACACATTCACATAGGCTAGTAAATACCGCTGGGGGTCAATTTTTATTAATGCTTTTTATAAGATTAGTTACCTGTCAGATTTTAACCAATCTTTCACTGATCAAAAAGTTATTTCCTCTGGTCAATGGACCCATTAGTTAGAACTAGTTGATGGTGAAATGACAAAGAATTTATATTTCTAATTATTTTGAAATAAACCCAGACTGGTTTTAAATGTTTATCTAGTTAATTCATGTGAGCCAAAAAAACAAGATTACATTACGAACTCCGTTTCTCCAAGGAGGAAAAGTCGATTATTTCTTTACTCTGTCACCAATATTAGATTTACATTTCACAATGACAGTACTTCAGAAAGGAAAAGATAGAGAGAGCAGTACAATGACATACTACACAGAGATATATTTATCTAGGATGGTGTGGAAACCAACCCCTTGGCCAAGGAACTGGAAGGGTCCCCTGGGAAAGATCAGGTGACAAAGACTTCAGGACAGGTTTCAGTACAGGATTCAGGACAGGATAGATGACCTCTTCTAGATCCGATGCCTGCGTCGCACCCCTCTCTGACACTATCTTCCTCCTCGATTCTTCAGCGATCTTCTTCTAATTCTCCTTATTTCCCTCCTCGATTCTTCCGCTATCTTCTTCTAATTAATTAGGTTTAGGCTCTAAGTTCTGCAATTCGATTGTCCTTCAGCATTCATTCAGCTCTCGGACAGCATCCTGGTCTCTCAGCATTCAGGTCTTCAATTATACCTTTCTTTGCTTCTGTACCACCCATTAATGTTTCAACTTTATGAAACTCCTAATTCTGCTTGGACAGGCAAGGGGGCATGATCATCACAATATGCTAAGTTTTAATAATTTTCATTGGTTCTTTGTTTAATGTTCTTGTCCCTTAATTCGTATTCCCAAGCTTTATTTCCCACCCGTATTCACATCTTTATCAGACAAATGTATACATTTGATGTTCTTTTCCATTCAGTTTTCAGGATGTCTATCAGTTTCCCAGGCCATGTAGCAATGATGGCCTTGGACAGGTTTCAAGTACCACATCACGGCTTCCCGGCTTGTTATTACTGCACCTGCGTAAGGAGTCATGTGCTGTACAAACTTTAGCATCGCTCGGAGACCCAAATACAAACTAGTAGAGAGGTCAAAAGAAAACATAATAAATTAAAAATAAAATTATTTCACTGTATACCACTTATCTCTACTCTAACCCCATTTACTTATAATAGCTCTTCCCACATTAGCACTTAGTAAATAGCATCTTTTAGTTTTGGCAAAGCAGATGCCTAGTATGTGAGTTTACAAGTGTTTTGCGCAGGTGCAGGAATTTCCCTCCAAGCAAAGACTCGTCATTCTGCATAGATGCAGTTGACGCATGCGCAGTACAGTTTCCCGCGTTAGCAGCCATTTTAAGTTTCACTCAGGTTACTTGTTAGTAAAACACATAAGCAAACATCATTCTAGCTAAAATATGGAATGTGGTGTATATTAGTTTACATAAAACTTAAATTATCATAATATTACAAGTTATATGAGAGGATTGCTTCCGAGCAAGTCTTTTTTATATGAGTCCTTGCTCCATCAATCCCCTCTCTGATGGCATTTGTGCCATCACAAAATTAACCTATCACCAAACCAGATGGCAACTTTAGCACATCTCAATTCCCTTTCCGGTCTGTTAATTTCCTTCTTCATCTTTTTCTTTCAAATTTTTCATTTTCTTATATAATTGGCCTTTTATTTCTTCTAATTGAATTTCTTCCTACACTCTTTTCTTTCCCTTTTCATTTACTTCATATCTTTTCTCTTTCTACAACATTTGCACCATGTCATTATTGCTAAGACTAATATTATTATTCCAAGTATAGATAGTATTATTTGGCCTATAAGATATTTGCCTAAATTAGTAAACCAATTCCCTATTGAAGTAATACTATTTGTTAATTTCTTCGATACACTGTCAACTTCCAGTGGTTTTAAGTCTTCTTCCAATTTTGAAATATTTATTATGTACCCGCCGATTTCAACACTTTTATCAGGAATATAAGTGCACAATGTTGCGCTTTCAACATTTTACAGACTCTTTTGCTAACAATATATCAAGAGCAAGTCGATTTTGCAAAACCATTGATCTAAATGCAACCATTTCTATCTTGATCATCAAGAATCCTCCAGCAGTAAAAAAAAAAGAATCCTCCAGCAGTATCAGTCGATAGACGATCAACCACTGTAAATAACTGACAAATCTTTTGTGAATTTAGAATGACTCCCACTGAAGGTATCAATGCACTTAATATTTCACCTTCAATTTCTGAAAAACTGGCTTTTTTTATACTTGCTAGTTCCTTTGTGTTTTCATTGCTTTCAGTGATTCTCTTCACATGATAAACTTTAGGGAATAATATTCCAAATGAGCAACTCCCATACCAATGTGCACGCAGCCTAAAATAAGCTTTATTCCCACATGCATAATAAACTCTAGGAAATACTGGATCTGTTCCCCCTTTTAGTCCCCATCCTCTGATTACCAAAAAGTTATGTTCACATTCACTGGAAGCAATAAATGCATTGTTATAGTCAGTCTTTAATCTATGGAGGCAGATCTTCCCTTTCTTTTCAAAATCTAGGGACATCGCAGCATGAGTCTTGCTAGCTGTATACATTTCCTCTTTCTCAGCCCACTGAGGAATCTGAGGTCTCTTTTCTGAAGCATTTCTTTGGAAATCCTGTCTCCTTTCTTCTACTAAATTCAAAAATATATTTTCTTCTTCATGTAATGAGCATGTTAGATTGTGTTTGTGTGCTTCTGCTATAACTATCGTTTTCATAGTTAATAAATGTTCACCCATAAACTCTGCATCTTCAGTACTAAGAACTGGATTCATACTCTTATGAATAGGAACCTCTGAAAAAATCACATCTACGTTAGAATAATAATACTGTAACTTTCCTGTCCTATAAAATAGGATTGATAAAATACTACATAAAATACCATATGTTAATGGTAAATGATGATATGTGACACCTTTCGCTACTGATGCTGGTAATTTCATACACACATAACAATCACTAACCTCCATAGTCTCTACATATTGAACTAATAACTTTGTAAATACATTTAAAGCAGTTCATTATTTGTCACAGTGTGATGTAATTCTAACTCATCTGGTGCTTCTAATTCTACTCGGTTTCCTTTTATGTTAGCTACCTTTCCATTAGTATCTGTGTTATTTTTCTTTTCGGTTACCATCAAAATTACTACTAACCGGAATATGAGTACTAAAAATATACTACATATACATATTCTACAACATTTCTTCATCCAATTTTGTTTTGGTCTTCCAGTAACCCTATCATCAGCCATTTTAGTTTAAGAAGATTTCTCTTCTTTTTTGCTCTATTTTATGACTTTTGTTTATTTGATCTTCAAGGAGGTCTCACTTCTCCTTCGTCAATCTGTTCAACAATTAATTCTTCGTCACTTTCTTCATTCAAATCTAGATTCTCAAAATCTTCAAAAATCACATAGGTCCATTCAGGACCTTTGAACTTATTGTTCAAAATTTGCAGTCTTTGACTCCTTCGCCGGGTTTTGCAATCAATTCCCCAGACTGAGTAGAGATTTCATTGACTTGTTCAGGTTCTTCATTTATTGTATTTAAGTGATATTTTAATATTTTAACACCACCTGGCCAGTTATCACCCTTTCTGACCTTTTTGGCTTGCTCTGCACTTTCGCTTTCCTCGTCCTTCTTAAGTATTCTTTTATTTTCATTAAGTTGTGGCACAATTTGATTATCTTAGTTTTCAGAGTCCCTCTCTAACTGTTCTTGTTCAGGGCTTATTTTTGTGACTTCATCTGCCTGAACGTGTTCTCCTCCCTCTATCTGGTCCTGTCCAGGTCTTATTTCTATTTGTTCTTCTTCTTCCTGAACTTGTTCTTCTTTTCCTAACTGGTCTTGCTCAGGTCTTACTGCACTTTGCTTATCTGCAGCCTGCACGTGTTCTTCTAGGCTTATCTGTCCCTCCTCAGATTTGTGAATATGTTGGTTCACCTCTGTCTGAGTATATTTTTCTTTCCTTGTCTGATCCTGCTCAGGGTCTCCAACAGTTTTATTTTCCCTTTCCTGAGCTTGTTCTTCTACACCTGGCTGGTCCTCTCCATTTTCCTGTCTTTCTAATCTGGTTCTGCTTCTTGTTTTACCAATCACCTCAGTTATATCAACCAATGGTATCTAGTCTCCCTGCCTTGTGCCCCGGTGTTCCTGATCAGCTAAGTCAGGATTTATTATTCTAGATCCTTCATCTACACAACCTTCAGCAGCCTCAACTGCAAGAGTTAGTTGAGGTCCCGCTTCGTCAGGAGCTGAAACTCTTTTGGTATGACTGGCATGGATCCAGTTAGGTATACCTCCGCATTTCACTGCTGTTGTTGTGACCAGTATAACCTGATGCGGCTTATCTCACCTGGGTGCTAGGCACGACTCTCGGGTGTGATTCTTCACAACCACCCAGTCTCCGGGATTCAGATCATGTGCTTGATTCGGCTGCCTGGCAACTGTGTCTTCTAGAACCTGATGAGAGACAGAACGCACTAGGTCAGCCAATCCTTTACAATAGTCTAGTACCAGATCATCAGTTATATTCAACAGTTTGTGTCCAGGTATAAATGCCTGTCTCATTGCTCGTCCCATGAGAATTTCATGGGGACTCAATCCTGTGTTTCTTTCAGGAATACTTCTGAGTCCCATCAGAACAAGAGGTAATGCATTTGGCCATTCCAGTGAAGTGGATGCACATACTTTTACCAGTCTTGTTTTGATTGTGCCATTCATTTGTTCTACCACTCCAGAAGCCTCTGGGTGATATGCACAGTGCAGTTTTTGTTCAATTTTAAATGCGTCACAGTATAATCAAATTATTTCATAATTAAAATGAGATCCTCTATCTGATTCCAAAGTTACTGGAAAACCAAACCCCGGAATTAGCTCCCTCAACAGCAGTTTGGCAACTGTTATGCTGTCATTCCTCCTAGTAGGGTATGCCTCCACCCACTGGGAAAACAAACAAACAATAAGAAGGACATACTTCAATCCCCTGCAGGGTGGTAATTGTATGAAATCCACCTGTAACCTCACAAATGGTCCTTCTGCCTTTCCAATTCTTCCCCAACTGACCACTGTCTTCCTGCCTGGATTATTTTTCTAAAGAGCCTGATCATGGCATCCCTGCCTACGTGTGTGTCTCCATGATACATTCTGGCCATTTGTGAAAGCAAACAATCCGACATTACTGGCCTACCATCTAAATATATCCATACATCATCCTCTGGCATCCTACTTTTACCTACTCTTCCTTTTCACTCACTTCCACTTCATCTTGCAGTTGTCTTACTTCCTCCCATGTTTCTATTCCTGAAAGTAGCATAAATTGGCAGCTAATTCCACTTGTTTCAATTTTCCTGTTTAGTGCCATTTTATTCCAGGCACAGTATTGGGCGACCTGGTCAGCATATCGATTACCAGCTACATAGTCATCTTCTGACTGATGAGCAGCACACTTGACCACCACCACTTCTTTTGGCAATTGTATTGCTTCTAATAGTTCTTTCACAAATTTTCCATTTTTAATAGGGGATCCAGAAGGGGAATCTCAAGAAGTCATGAAATCCTTCTGCATCCAAAGCCGGCCAAAGTCATGCACAACCCCGTAGCCATACTGGCTATCAGTGTAAATGGTTACTTCCAATTTTTCCCAATTGTACATGCTTTAATTAAAGCTATCAATTTGGCTACTTGTGCAGACGTGACTCCTGGTTAATAGGATGCTATTCCAACCAATGTGCATACAGCATAAGCAGCACTTAATCCTCCTTCCTCATGTCTCCTGCACGAGCCATCTACAAATAGCTCATGCTCAGTTTCTTTCAGGGGCTCTTCCTGTATGTCTGGGTGGGGCTTGGTGCATAATTTAGTGACATCCAGACAATTGTTTTCAACTTCATCTCTTACTTCTTCCCCACGTACGTCTGGTAAAAAAGTAGCAGGGATTAGTATAGTACACCTGACCAATGTCACGTTTTCTGCTGCTAAAATGATTGTTTCGTACTTACTCATTCGACTATGGGTAAGGTACTGTGTTCGAGTTCTTGTTAGAAGAATCTCAACTGAATGTGGAACATACACCTTTACAGGATGTCCCATCACAATTGACTCACTTTGTTCCAAACTCATGCAAGTAGCAGCTCCTGCTTTTAAACAACCAGGTAATGCTGACGCCACAGGGTCCAAAGTAGCAGAAAGGTATGCTACTGGACGTCTCATCAAACCATGTTGCTGTGTTAACACTGAAAGGGCACAATTTTCTCTTTCACAACAGAAGAGTGCACGTTCTTTTGTATAATCTGGCATACCTAGAGCTGGGTCTTCACACAAACAATTTCGTAATTTCACAAAAGCTTCCATGCTTTCATCATCCCAAACTACTGGGTCCTTTGCCCGCTTACGTGTCATTTGTATTAGGGGTTTAGCTAACAAAGAAAAACCTACAATCCACTGCCTACAATACCCCACTACACCAAGAAACATCCTAATTTCTCTCTGTGTTTGTGGTAACTGCATTTGCTTCATTATTTTTATTCTTTCAGGGGTCACTTTTCTCACTCCTCTTTCTATTTGGTGTCCCAAAAATCTAATTCCAGTTCGACAACATTGTAATGTTTCTGGAGACACTTTGTGTCCTCCATCAGCCAAATGATTTAATAAGGCAATTAAATCAGTAATACAATTGTCTAGCAACTTTGATGCTATTACTGGACTAGAACTGATTTTCTGGGCATCACTAAGGTTTCTAGACACTTCTTCAAAATTTGATTGAATATTGAAGGACTTTCTGTTTTCCCTGAGGAACTCAATTCCAGACTAAGATACGGTCCTCAAACTTAAACGAAAAGAGATACTGGCTATCTGGGTGTAAAGGGATGGAGAAAAACGCTTGACATAAATCAATTACAGTAAAGAAACCTGCATTACATGGTATCTGATACAGAATCACTGCTGGATTTGGCACTACAGGACAACAAGGCACAACAATGTTATTGATTTTTTGTAAATCTTGAACTATTCGGTATTTTCTGCTTGGTTTTTTAATGTCAATTATAGGCGAATTACAAGGACTGGTCATTATTTCCTTCAAAACACCTTGTTTAACCATTCGATCAATTTCTGCTGCAACACCAGCCTTGACTTCAGGACTCATTTTGTATTGTCGAGCATTTGGATAAACTGCACCTTCCTTTACAGTCACCTTTACTGTGTCTACATTTGTCATTAACCCTACTTCTTTTCCAGTGAAATCCCACACCTCTGGATTCACAGTCATTTTAATTCATCTGGTAAATTATCTTTTATCATTATTGAATACATCTCGTCTACTTCTGTGCCTTGTTTTGCCAGCATTATCTTATAGACACCGCCTTCATCAGGGGTCTGAATCGCAACACCATCCGGTGTGCAAAAAATTGTACAATTCATTTTACAGAACAAATCCCTTCACTGAATTAGAGTCGCACACTACAAACTTGTGCATTTCTCTGAAATTGTTAATGTGCACCACCTTGGGTTCTGTGATTGGGGTTCTAATCTGTTTATTTCAAATGCCTACTACTTGGATGGCTTCTCCCAAGAGGGGTAGGTTTGGGATGTCTGCTGTTCTCACAGTAGAACGGGTAGCACCGGTGTCCAACCAAAAGGTAATATATTTTTCTTCTACCTCCTCATCAATATATGGACCTGACTGATCTACCGGTAAGAATGCACCAAGTACGCACTCCTCCTCCTCCCCCTTCAGGCACCGTCATTGATCATTTTCATGAAGGTGACTGTTCTTCAAAAGAAATTGTAAAGACACAACATTTTTCTTACCACTCTCTCCTGGAAATCCGGTGTCCGCACTGTATTTTGCTCTGTTCACAACATTTGGCATAGGGGCAGGTGGCAACTGACTCTGTGGATTTACAAATAACCTGCTGCGATTGACTCATTATCACCTCATTCTGCTGTGGAAATATGGATTTTTCTGGTCAGTTATGTCCCCTATCTTGGACCCCAACGGTTCTATGTGCATGTTACAAGTACATGTATGTTCCCTCCAGTTCCAGTTATGAAGACGCAAACACATGTGCGTCCACCGCCAACATGTCCTCTTTCAGATCCGCCATGAATGGGCTGGATATTCGATTCCTAAGTACGAAAGGCCACCGACTTTATATGGTTTAGTTACTCCATTTTTGCAGTTCAGGCGAGTAGGCCCTGATTCTGCCATCAAGCCTTTCCCTGCTTTCTGCCTCTGACAGCTCCAGTCTGAGCTCGCATCTGCATCCATGAACTTTGTCCTACTCCCTGTGCGGCTAACGGTGCCTGCCTCGGCCGGTCTGCCTGCCTGCCAAAAACTGTATTTCACCTTCAAGTTATCTGTTTCGCTCCTCAGCCAATGCATTCCTGTCTAGTAGTTTAAGTAAACATTCTTCCAGCTACCGAGCAAAGGCCCGGCTTCTCTGTCTTTATGCAAGTAATTCATAGCCCTATTATTATGGAAGACTTTCGCCCTCGCATCTAGTGTAGACACTTAGACGCTTGTACACGCACTAACAGTCAGTATAGTCAGTATAGAATAAGATTCTACTCTAAGAGACCTCTCTTTTGGATAACATAGTTCTTTAAACATAGGATGTTAGATATGATTTGGGATTAGGTTGACTTGACCCTCCAGACATCTGTCGCCACATGTAGAGTTAAATGTCAAGTCCCCTTCACCCCCTAGTTGCACGTCAATCACACGTCATGCTGCTGCGTGCGCATCTCTGCCAAGTATTTCTGCTGACTTTGCGAAATTATTTCATAGATCCACCCTGTGTGACATCACAACCAATGACGTTCCTTTGTTACGCTCAATCACGCCCATTTTCATTACGCATGTATAATGTTATCTTCCTTATCAATTGTTGCGCCTCCTGCATTTGTTTCATTGTAATGTCTGTTCTATAAAAATGATTACTTATCAATAAAGTATGTACTTCACTTCCTGAGCCTCCGTGGTGATGGAACCTGGAGTCCACGATTTCGAAATCGTCCATTGGAATAAAGCCCATTCTGAACCTCTTATACCACGGATTCTGCCTCTTATTTTACTGAGCTATTTTATTAAGATTCTGTATCAAATTAAGTCCCGGTAATTAAATTATTTACCACATGAATGGCGCCCGAACAGGGACACTTTCTCATCTCACGCGCCGGTGGTGCGTTGCAGGCCCGGTCTCCTGCCACAGCTGGACGTACAACAACGCGTACCAGCAGGATTTCCTGTATCTCCCTCCGGTCAAGCGGGGGCGACTGAGGCTGCGATCAACACCCAGACGAGGCGGTGAGAAGTGCGAAGTATCCCGACCAGAGCCTAGCTGAGAGAGCAAGATCCGAGGTATACAGAGGCCCACCAAGTTCCGATGTTCCGAAGTTTCCGAAGTTTTCGAGTCGAGTCCAGTCCAGTTCAGTTCAGTTCCATTCCGAGGCCTTCCGTTCCGAGCTACCCGGTGAGTACCATTACTGGGGAGGCGTTCTGGCGTGCACATAAGTTGTGCCGGTCCAGACGGGTTTGGGTACACAAATCCGGTCTGCACTGTTTTAGCAGTGTATCTGTACTGTTTAGCAGTATATCTAGTATATCAAGTATATAAATTCAGAATAATTCAGTTAATGCCGAGGATTATGTTTCGTGATTAAGTTTTCTTAGATCGTCATCATCATTGTTGCTCATTTAAAACGTTAAATGTTAAATGTGTTAATACGTCCTGCATATTGTGGTATGAATGACTGTTCATTATTGTGTTCACTGTATTAAGTTTGTTCAAGACCAAGTATCAGATCAGTTCTCAATATGCCGCTCTTTTCGAAACTAAGACAGATCACAACTAGAAAAGGGGTACTCGAAGAAGCTGTTCCCATTCCTCCTAGGGACACTCCAGGGTACTTCATGTATCATAAACATGGCCTAGACGCCATATTATTTCTTGATCTATGGGTAGACTACACTAAGGAATTACCAGAAAGTCAGAGGTGGCCCGCAGCTGGGACCGGGGATGCAGATTGCATCGTGAAAGTAGAGGAAGAATTATGGAAAAGGAAAGCCAGACAGTCACAGAAAGACGCCATTGAATTATGGCGTAAAGAATCGTATAGACGTACAGAAAAAGCACGTAGACAGGAAGAGAGGAGTAAGGAAAATTCAAATAAAGTCCGAGAAAATCTATTAATTAAAGAAGGTACACGAGTAAAATCAGAACAAGTAGATAGACAAAGAAATGCCCTTATGAATGGTATGTATCCCCTTCTGGCCGAAGGATTACCTAAGGCTACTCCGGAGATACCAAAAGACTTGCCACCCCCATTGTTTCCAATAAAAGCACATCCAAAGGGGCATCCCAGAACCGCAGAAGATGTTTTTCTTTCTTCATATTTAGATGACGCAGCTCCCGAGTATGCTAACCCTGCACCACATAGACCGTCTGCTGGGGGGGTTCAACGTCAAGACCATGTGTCTGTACCTTTGCAACAACAAATTCCGACACAAGTTCCGGCAAGCGCATCTGTCTCTACATCTGTTCCCACGGCCGTTTCTACAGCTGTGTCCACACCTATAGTTGCTGTATCACGATCAACGAATCCTTTCGCGCCCAGTACCCCAGATGGGGCTACCGGAGGTGCTACCAGCGTGTATTTTACGCCACCCAGAATAAATAAACTTACTTTTCAAGAATCAGCACATCCACGCACCCCCAAACTCATAAATTCCCGCACGCTTAAGGATCTTCTTGTAGATTGTAGATATGACCCTGTGCCCGGAAAAGAGGACGAAATGATCATGGCATCACTACGTATCAGACGAGCTGCGGTGTATTTAGGAAAGCTACCAGGAATGACTATGCATTTAGACAATATATATCATTATGTCCAAACAGGGCGAGATTCTGAATGTATTAACAGAGCTATGGAATACCAGAAAGTGGAAATACAGGGGGAACTGTTACGTTTCCTCATAAATTGTGTGATCAGAAATCAAGACCGACCGGGGGTAAACCCGGAAGTAATGCAAATTCTTACGAGATGGAGCCAGAATATATCAGACGGGAAACATGATAAGCAAACATGTATAGTAGCCATGTGCCGAAAGATCCGTAAAGAAATAGAACGAATACATGAAGAGAGATTGGAAGTAGACCAGTTTGAACAAAACGAAGAGGGAGAATTAGAATTTCCCGCAAGACAGTCAGAAACCATAGCCTATGTAGGTAGAGGAAGATCTTGTAGTAATACTAGATGTTTTACTGATCCGACACGTCCGATATGTCCAGATAATAACAGAACTTATCCATCACCTATAATAAATATAAGGTCTCCCGAACATTCGTTCCAAGCCGCTGACAAATTACTCCGAGAACGAAGGGGTTATCATTTACTCGATTCTATGGATGAACAAGAATTAGCCAGATCAGCCGTTCACTGGATTGACAGTCCCGGAAAATATGGTGATGAAACAGTAGCACACACGTTTTCGAACCTCAGCCCAGATGAACAGCGTTTAGCTGGGATTTATATGATTCAACAACTTCTTATACTTTATAAAAGCCAACATTCCGATCCTGGTCCTTTACCTGATATATTGACTGAATTACTCACGAATAGATGGAGAGGTTCAGGTACTAAGTTAATTAGAGAAATACTAGAATCAAGAAAGCAGTACATTCTCTTTGTATGCCCAGAACATGTCTCACTGCCCATCAAGGAAAGAACGACGTATTACATGGACAGACAGAATCCTTTACGAGAAGTACACCCAATAAAGGGCGAGGACAATCAGTTTAAATGTGTATACGTATATACGCCCATATCGAAAATAGAATTGTTAGAAATGAAGAAAGTGGTACCCAGTCATGACAAAGACCCAGCGGGTTTCCACCGAGAAATTAAAGACATGTTACTCATGGGAGAATATACCTATCCTGACATTATGACAATATTAAAGGTATTAATGCCTGCTGGCATTTATGAAAAACTCAAGGAAAAAGAGTGGGAGGTGGGAGACCAAAAGATAGAATGGACAGCCTTAGAAGCAGAAGAAAAGGCCCGAACTGCAGGAGCAGGGCTTGGGGATAAAACTAAAGCACTACCAGGTTTACTAGTACAGGTACTGCCACGTTTATTAACTACGAAAAAGGAAGACTGGGGTGCAATTTCAGCCTGTAAACAAAAGCAAGATGAAGACACTAGTGATTTCTATGCCCGATTCGAAAAATGTTTTGGTATAAATAGTGGTATAAAAGCAAGTAGCGAGTCATACCCACATCTGTTTGTGACAAAATTAGTTGAAAATTCCTTGCCCCAGGTGAAGAATAGAGTATTACAATTCGAGAGTACCTGGCAAGGTAATACCCCATCACAAATGTTACAAATGTTACAGTACCATTACAATAGAATTAGAGAGGAACAAGAACATGAGCAGAGACGCATGAAAGACACAAAAATGAAAATGCTAGTCTCCCAGACAGTTCCAGCTGAAGGTCATAAAAAGGGTACGACACAGTCCGGTGATTCAGCAGGACCTGTAAAAGGGACATGCAACTATTGTAAACAACCAGGTCATTACATACACGATTGCCCAGTCTTGAAGCGTAATATCGCCACAGGTAAAACACAAGAAAGACCACGGCCACCTAGACAGGATCAGAATGAACAAGGAGCACCGCAGCATGCCCAGTCCATGCCAGCTCCACAACAGCCTATACAGTTTGTGCCAGCTGCACCAGCGCTGCCTGTTGCTGCCACACAAACAACGACACGACAGCTGTACCAGACCGCACAGTATGACTATCCTGATTATCAACGATACGCATGAACCAGCCTAGAGAGGGAAGTTGACTTACCCCTTATCGAGGTCCCTGTAGACCAAGAAGGACCTTATGTACATAGTGAACTATTAGGCCAAGATAGAAAAATTTTTTACTTGATACAGGGGCAAGTCGAACAACTATAAAACGTAGTGAAGTTCCAGGGGCACCCCTCTCAGGCTCACAGAATATTTCCCTTGGTTTTTCAGGAAAACCTATTGTTAATGAAGTATCACAGCCTCTTCCACTTACGATAGGACCTTTGACCCGAACTACAGATTTATTGCTTACTAAATCATGCCCAGAAAACTTGTTAGGTATAAAAACTTTGAAAGCTCTAGGAGCGATAATATGTTGTTCTCCGGAAGGAGTGAGATTGTTTTTACGAGATTTCAAAGGGCACTATGTGTCCCGAGACATGGATTCCCGACTGCAGACTTTACCCACGCATTTATGGGCACAAGGCCCTACAGATGTTGGTTGCATGAACATTACACCATATCGAGTCACACTAAAGGCAGGAGTGGTACTACCACGAATGCGACAATACAAGTTACCCCCAGATGCTGTAGTGGCTTTACTGCAAATCATTGACGAGCTTATTGGCCAAGGAGTGGTTGTGGAGACCGACTCCAATGTATGCAATTCACCGATAATCCCGATTCTTAAACGAACTGATCCAAAGGCTCCACCAGTATATCGATTGGTTATTGATCTGCGCGAATTAAATAAATGTATTGTACCACAATACCCCGTAGTTCCAGACATCTCTTCATTACTGACAGCTATTGATTCGAACGCAACATTCTTTACTGTAATTGATCTCAAGAATGCCTTTTTCAGCGTCCCAATAGATCCGGAGAGCCAATACTTGTTCGGATTTAGTTTAAATGGACGAAGTTTTAAATTCACACGCGCACCTCAAGGATTTACAGAAAGCCCCAGCATCTATAGCCAAGCACTGAAACGAGAACTTGACAGTATCCACATGCCAGTCAACACTGCACTACTTCAATATGTCGATGATCTGCTGATCACCGCCCGAAGCGAACCTGAATGTGAAAAAGCATCACTGACGGTTTTACAATTTCTAGCCGAAAAGGGACACAAGGTGTCCCCTTCTAAGCTGCAATTCTGTGTCCAGCGAGTTGTTTACCTTGGTCACTCGCTGTCCAAGGAGGGAAGGCAGCTTACACCCGACCGCATTCAGTTAATTGCAAATATGCCAATACCCAAGACACAAAAGGAGGTGCGGGCTTTTATAGGCCTCACTTCATATTGTAGGCAGTGGATCCCTCAGTATGCATTTTTAGCAAAACCACTCATTCAGTTGACAACACAGGAGGTAGCCACATCGACTGTCCTCCCTTGGACTCAGGAACACACACTAGCTTTTGAAAGCTTAAAGAAAGCTCTATGCCAAGCACCTGTTTTAGCAACACCATGTTACAGAAAACATTTTACACTCTTTGTTACAGAACGAGAAGGTACTGCCTTGTCCGTACTCACTCAGGAACAAGCAGGATCACACAAACCATGTGCTTATTTCTCTAGTACATTAGATCCCGTAGCCCAGGCTTTGCCTGCGTGCCTGAAATCAGTGGCAGCAACAGCTTTAGCAATAAGACAAAGCGATGCCATAGTGTTAGGACATCCATTGACAGTACAAGTACCGCATGCAGTAGAGGTTCTTGTGAACCGAACGCAAACACAACACTTGACCATAGCAAGACTTACAGGGTACGAACTAACATTGTTTCAGCCACACATAGAAATCAGACGCTGTAATACATTGAATCCTGCCACACTTTTACCTGTAATCGGAACAGACCCACTAGCTCATGATTGTATTGAAGTTATTACAATAACGACGAAACCCAGACAAGACTTGACAGATGTCCCATAGTTAGATCCAGACCTGACGTTGTATGTAGATGGTTCATGTATGAGAACAAGTACAGGAGATTTAGTGGCCGCATATGCAGTCACAACAGATACTGAAGTCATTGAAACAAACTGTATAAATACCTTGTCAGCTCAAGCAGCAGAGCTTATTGCTCTGACACAAGCCTGTATCCAAGCCACAAATAAGAAAGTCAACATATACACTGACTCACGTTATGCATTCGGAGTTGTACATGACTTCGGCGTGCTGTGGCGAGAGAGAGGTTATTTAACTTCTCACGGTGCCCACATTCAGCACGGATCCCTCATTCATGCTCTGTTAGATGCAATACATTTACCCACTGCAATATCGATTATGAAATGCAAAGCTCATACGAAAGTTACTGATATCATTTCTCAAGGCAATGATTTAGCTGACAGAACAGCTAAACAGACTGCGCAAACTCGCACATCCGACATGACAAAGACAATAGTCCAGACACCAACACATTGTATGACGATTAAGGATCCCGCTCTTGATGTAATTGACATACAGACACATGCTACACCAGACGAAATAAAGAAATGGACGGAATTAGGAGGGATCCAAACGGACCAGGGATGGATGACGAAGGAGAAATCTGTATGGTTTCTTCCTGACTCTATGGTCCAAGCTATCATAAATACAATACACAGTCCAGCGCATCTAGGAGAGAAAGCTATGCTAGACAGCATTCAACATATTTGGTTCAACAAACATTTACGAGCAGCAGCGAAGCAAAAAGTCCGTACCTGTATGATATGTTGTCAGTTTAACCCAGGTAAAAGCATCCCCGTAGAGCAGGGTGGATTTCAGCCTCCTGATCACCCTTTTGAAGTCCTCCAGATGGATTATATCCAGATGGAACGATGTCGAGGATTCAAATATGTTCTCGTAGTTGTCTGCGCTCTTTCCCGCTGGACCGAAGCTTACCCAGTATCAGATTACACTGCCCCGACCACTGCCAAGCAGCTAGTTCGAGAATTCTTCCCACGGTACGGTTTACCACGTGTTGTCTATTCAGATAACGGCCAGCCGTTCTCATCCGAACTGATGAAACATGTTTCACTTCTGCTAGGATATCAGTGGAAGTTTCATTGTGTCCGACACCCCGAGGCAGCAGGTCTCGTGGAACGACATAATCAAACTCTGAAAATTAGATTGTCTAAAATATGTAGAGAGAAAGGTGTCGACTGGGTAGTAGCCTTACCCGTTGCACTCTTTTACATGAGAATGGTAGCACACTCTCGAACAGGGCTATCCCCTTATGAGGTGATCTTTGGAAGACCACCGAATATGTGGGGGACGCCTATACCCCGTAAAATAACTGATGTTGACTGTAATATGCTGACAGATTACTTGGCTTCCTTGATGTCTGCACTACAATCTTGTCGTTCACAGGTAGCTGCAGCCTTTCCTGACAACACTGAGGTGAAACCCCATGACGTAGTTCCGGGGATCTAGTTTTAGTGAGGAACTTTGATCGGAAGACTCAGCTGGATCCTAGGTGGAAGTCGCCGCAATTGGTCCTGCTCACCACAAGGACAGCCGTGAAGATCGAGGGCAGAAAAGGCTGGGTACATTCAAGTCATATCAAGAAATTTCATGGACTACCATCGGATGTAAATACCACACCTCGTGTGTCTTCGCCCATTGACTCAAAGCTCCCTTTGGTTGAACTCAGTAGCCTGGAACAATATAAATTAAAACTCAGGTCTAACCAGTCAGGCAATTTGATTGTTTAAGTCCTCTCCAAGGTGAAGCGGTCGAATTTGTTTCTGACATGTATCCCTTAGACCTGTACAGAGAAAGAAACAAAAGGATAAAACTGAAACGACATGCGTACTGTAAATCACTGCGTAGTCATTGCACAGTGACGTTATTAATTCTGTTTTTCCTAAGTCTTTTAATAATTACTGCAAGTATATTGTTGCACATATGTTATCCTATTTTTAGACATGTTTATAATGTTACTGCTGAACATTCTTTTAGTGAATTACCTCCGCATGAATTGTCCTATAGATTTGCGCTGCGCAATAACACTTTTATTAGTATGTTACATCATTCCCATCAGGTTAGCAATGCTACAAATTGTTGGATATGTGGCCGACTCCCTCCCTATCAGAATTATAAAGGAATTCTACCTCTCTTTCCATACCCGTTCACACACAACGGCTCCTGTGGAGCATGGTTTAGTTTAATTAATTCCCAAGATTCGAACTCCGCAGTTTATCAAGACAACGGGGTATGGGGAAATCTGAACTTAGTTTTACTTAAAGTCTGCCACCCCAACAAGGAGGGACTTCCCAAAGGAACAGGAACTGATCTAGAAAATGAAGTATATGGATTAGGTAATTTTACACTTAATCTCATGATCCTGAATGTCGAATCCGAAGCTACTCCAATTTTGCCCGCCATACCAGTATTTCCAGTAAAAGGTGAATTGTGTGTAAGAAAGAATGGTTCCATACATATGGGCCATAGTAGATGCACTACTGTAATAGAATTTAGTGATCAAGGCAAGTCGACATCTAGAGCTTCCCGCCATTCCTATTTTATATGTGGTCAGACGGCATATATACGTCTGCCTCTAGATTGGGATGGTACCTGCTACATCGGATTCCTTTTGCCACCTGTTTTTCTAGCTCCTCCTGATTATCACAGAAATACTCATTTAGTACACAATAGAGAAAGGAGAGATCTCCCAATAGTCCATTACACTGAAACAGCATGGGAAAAATACACAGATTTCAATAAAGGTCTCTTTCCCTATATAGGTACCGTTACTAATAGTAAGCTGATACGTAGATTAACTAGAACCCTTGAAGCAGTAGTGAACGAAACTATTTCCGCCTTAGGCAATTTAACAGAAGAGCAGTCTGCTATGCGGATTGTTGTGCTTCAAAATCGTCTTGTCCTTGACGTCATCCTGGCCGATAGGGGCGGAGCTTGTAGGGTCATCGGATCAAGTTGTTGCATTTTCATACCAGAAAATTCGCCATCTGTATATAAAGCCATAACCCGCCTTCATAAGATTGTGAGCCAGATACACCAGAATCCAGGCACTTGGACTTGGTCCGGGTGGTTTTGGAGCGTGTTATCAGCCTGGGGATGGAGAGTTCTATCCTTCCTAGGTATTGGCCTTCTTATACTATTCAGTTGCTGCTTATGCCTGCAATGTGGACCAGCGATTTGTGGTCTGTGCGCCACATCGTGTATTCCACATCAAGATTTTCATTCAAGATCCCGGAAGAAGAAAGAAGAACAAATGATGCTATATGAACAGATCGATGGATTAATGAAGATTGATATCTCTTGACGGGCAAGTAGGGGACAAGGAGGGAATGTGGAAATATGGATTTTTCTGGTCAGTTATGTCCCCTATCTTGGACCCCAACGGTTCTATGTGGATGTTACAAGTACATGTATGTTCCCTCCAGTTCCAGTTATGAAGACGCAAACACATGTGCGTCCACCGCCAACATGTCCTCTTTCAGATCCGCCATGAATGGGCTGGATATTCGATTCCTAAGTACGAAAGGCCACCGACTTTATATGGATTAGTTACTCCATTTTTGCAGTTCAGGCGAGTAGGCCCTGATTCTGCCATCAAGCCTTTCCCTGCATTCTGCCTCTGACAGCTCCAGTCTGAGCTCGCATCTGCATCCATGAACTTTGTCCTACTCCCTGTGCGGCTAACGGTGCCTGCCTCGGCCGGTCTGCCTGCCTGCCAAAAACTGTATTTCACCTTCAAGTTATCTGTTTCGCTCCTCAGCCAATGCATTCCTGTCTAGTAGTTTAAGTAAACATTCTTCCAGCTACCGAGCAAAGGCCCGGCTTCTCTGTCTTTATGCAAGTAATTCATAGCCCTATTATTATGGAAGACTTTCGCCCTCGCATCTAGTGTAGACACTTAGACGCTTGTACACGCACTAACAGTCAGTATAGTCAGTATAGAATAAGATTCTACTCTAAGAGACCTCTCTTTTGGATAACATAGTTCTTTAAACATAGGATGTTAGATATGATTTGGGATTAGGTTGACTTGACCCTCCAGACATCTGTCGCCACATGTAGAGTTAAATGTCAAGTCCCCTTCACCCCCTAGTTGCACGTCAATCACACGTCATGCTGCTGCGTGCGCATCTCTGCCAAGTATTTCTGCTGACTTTGCGAAATTATTTCATAGATCCACCCTGTGTGACATCACAACCAATGACGTTCCTTTGTTACGCTCAATCACGCCCATTTTCATTACGCATGTATAATGTTATCTTCCTTATCAATTGTTGCGCCTCCTGCATTTGTTTCATTGTAATGTCTGTTCTATAAAAATGATTACTTATCAATAAAGTATGTACTTCACTTCCTGAGCCTCCGTGGTGATGGAACCTGGAGTCCACGATTTCGAAATCGTCCATTGGAATAAAGCCCATTCTGAACCTCTTATACCACGGATTCTGCCTCTTATTTTACTGAGCTATTTTATTAAGATTCTGTATCAAATTAAGTCCCGGTAATTAAATTATTTACCACACTGCGTCTATGGATTTAAATTTTGATTTGTGCCATTATTATTCTGAATATTTTTACACTCGTTCTTCCAATGCCCCAATTTTCCGCACCCATGACAAGGAAAGTTCTTCTTTGCTTCCTCTCTACTCATTCATCCTCTAGGTTTTCCCCCATTGTTATCATTCTGAACCTGTACTTTTACTTGATCATCATTCTTACTATTTACTTTTTGCTCTTGATGCTCTGCCAATTTCAATTGTGTCCACATCACCTTTTCCTCCAACTTTTTACGTCTATTATCAATGTCATCTCCGCAATACTTGGCATATTTTAAAATTTCGTCTATAGGTTTTGCTTGCCAGCACAACATGTACTGCTGAAATATCTGGGAGATTTCTGGTCTTAAACCAGACACAAAACGATATACAAAATGTCCCATGCCCTTGTCTCCGATATTCTCAAATCCACTATACTGCTTGAACACCTGCAACAGACCCTCATAATAGGCATGTACAGTCTCATTTATTTCTTGTGTTGTCCTATCTATTTTTACCCAATCTGTTTCTTTTGGTGGGATTTTTCCCTTTCAAAAAAGTGATCACCTGGTGATATTTCTTCATTACCTCTTCTGAAGGGGCTCCTGTTTTCTCATCTCTTGGGTACTCTTCACTAGGCCAATCAACTGTGATTTTACATTCTGTCCAAAAAATAAACGGGTACCACTATGTCAAATAGACCATCCAAATCCTTCAACAAAACCTTAGAAACCTTCACAAACCTTTCAACCTGCCGGTACCATTCAACAGGTTTTTCTTTTAACTTTGGGAAATCATAAGTAAATGACAAAATATCTTGTCGAGTCCATGAAACATGTACATACCCTCCTCCTGGAACTTCTCTCATCGGACATAATCTTTCTGCCTTACCAGATTCTTTTAATACGAATTCAGATGTTGTTCGATTTGACTGTGCATCTTCCTTTTTACTCATCCACCTATCTTTCCATTTGTCTAAGTCTCCCCATTTTTTAAAGATGGTCATTAATTCCTTAACCTGTAATTTTCTTCTGGACGCATTCATATTTTCTAAATCTTTATCAGTAAATTCTGCTCTATATGGCTTCTCCTGTACTTTTGATCTCCCTATTTCAATCCCCATTTCGGAGGCAAGATCTGTCAATTTCTCATGAAATATCTTCGTATTTCTAGTGATGCTTCTACAATTGAACAGTAATTCTTCCTCACTGTAAACATTTAATCTATCTAATCCCACGTTTCCAGCTATCATTTCTTCCAATTCTACTTTCAGTTTGTAAATATCTAAAATCTTCATTGGTTGCTTCGGTTTATCCATTCCCTGTGCCCATCTCTCTAATTCTTCCGGGGACACTATTGTGGCACTTTTAGTTCCTGTAAATGTTTCTAAACATATCTCTTTTGAACAGCTAGGTGTAACTCTTCTTGGGGTTTCATTTATTTGTCCTCTTACCGGCAAATCCATTAGTGAAATTACCGAATCACACTCACTGGCTTGATCATCGATTATTATATTTTCTTTTCTAGGTTCAATTGTAGGAGTTGTCATGACTGGTGGTTTGGGACAGTTCGCTTTATCCCCATACAATGGAACAACAGAAGCTATAGTTAATGGTATAGTCAATGCTTCAGGATGTGTGTTTAATTGGGTTATTTTCTATATTAGTTCTTCTCTATTTTTATTTATTGCTTCTCTTTCCTTTTCCTGAAGTACCCTTCCATTCATTGGGTCATGTATAACCTGTGGAACCAATGCTGTTGCGAAGGCAGGGGCACTTGGAGTAGTTCTATTGGGTCCTTCTTGGTATGGTGGGTTTTTTTCCGTTAAAATATCCTCCTCATCTTCTGATTCTCCACAACCTGTCATTGTCAAATGTTTAGTTTTCCCTGTACACTTTCCTTCTGATTGTTCCTCAGCCATCAATACAGGATATAATCCTTCTGTAACCATTGCTTGTCTCCATTGTTTTTCCCTAGGCATCTGCCTAGGGAAAAATCCTCTATAACTTCTGCTGCTTCTGGATCTGTCTTGCTCAAATGCCTCAGTTTCCCATTCTTCTAATGCCTCATACTGGGTTAATCTAGGTCGGGGCTCTAATTCATTCATCCGCATTCTCAAATTAACAAGAATTTTCCCATTGAACGTACCATTTTCTGGGAAAGCTAACACTCCATCATTTTTAGTGTATTCTATCCAATTTTCTAACCACTCACAGGTATGGTTGCTTCTCTCCATCATCATAAATGAGGCAGGTGTCTGGTGGTGGGATAAGAATTCCCTCTCTAGTCTTAATGGGTTTATCTTTCTTGAAGTAATTTTTAAGTTTCTGCATAAACAACATTTTTCTCTTTTCCCTGTACATTTTAGGTGATGATCTTTTTATATATTCGTCTCTTGCAAATCCTAAATATCTTCTGTCTGGGCGATTCCCTATTAATGTTGGATCGTATCTCCACATACAAACTCCACTGTTCAATAATATTACGGCTTCTATTTTTGACAACCAATTAGATTCTTACTCACACTCTGGGATTCAACCAATCCTAGCCCGGCTTTTTTTTTTCTTTTGGCCAATCCGACTCAGGCTCACACTATTCGTCTAGCCAATACTAGCGCAGCCTTTCTGTGACGTCGGTATCACTCCTCACAACTGACCCCTCCTTTACAAACTCGTGTCAGTCACACTCCCGGTGTTTCAACCAATCCCAGCACGGCCCTCTGTGCCGTCAGTGCAACTGACCCTCTCTTCAGAAGGTAACACAAAAACGTATTTTCTTACAACTTTGCATTCAAATTGTCATTAATAACGACGTAAAAACATTCGCTACTCTGTATGTTCGGCTAAAACCAAAGGACAGCTGATTTCTTTTGCTACGAGTAAAACCTTACGCTTACTCTTCACACACTGAAGGAAAGCCTTCCGCTTACCCTTCACTCAAGCTCTGATGAACCTGTTACTCCTTTGGTGTTACCCCTTCTAGGTGATATAAGACCAAAGTTTCACCAGTGAACCCTTTCGCTTTCAATCACTCTCACTTTTATACGAAAATAATCCCTAATTTAGCACTGCTAGCCCTACGTAGCTTCTCAGCGCTATTCCAACAGACAAGTAACCTCACTGCAGTGTGGCTTCCTTTTACCACCCGCTTTTCACTTCCCGGGAATTTCCAGACAACATAAAACATAACACAAACGAGTTTGTTAAAACATAAATCAATAATCGCTAATCACTAAACTAGTCAATAATAACCATAGCTCTGCTACCAGAAAACTGATCCAGCGGGTAACCAACCTCAGGTACTCAAATACCATATACTCACCTGGGCCCATAAACACACATGCACATAGGCTAGTAAATATCGCTGGGGGTCAATTTTTATTAATGCTTTTTATAGGATCAGTTACCTGTTAGATTTTAACCAATCTTTCACTGATCAAAAAGTTATTTCCTCTGGTCAAGGGACCTATTAGTTAGAACTAGTTGATGGTGAAATGACATAGAATTTATATTTCTTATTATTTTGAAATAACCACAGACTCAGGAGCAGTTTTAAATGTTTATCTAGTTAATTCATGTGAGCCAAAAAAACAAGATTACAGTACAAACTCCGGTTCTCCAAGGAGGAACAGTCGAATATTTCTTTACTCTGTCACCTATATTAGATTTACATTTCACAATGACAGCACTTCAGAAAGGAGAGAATAGAGAAAGCAGTACAATGACATACTACACAGATATATTTACCTATGATGGTGTGGAAACCAACCCCTTGGCCAAGGAGCTGGAATGGTCAGGTGACAAAGACTTCAGGACAGGTTTCAGTACAGTATTCCAGACAGGATAGATGACCTCTTCTACATCCGACGCCTGCGTCACACCCCTCTCTGACACTATCTTCCTCCTCGATTCTTTCACGATCTTCTTCTAATTAATTAGGTTTAGGCTCTAAGTATCACCAGTCCCTCGGAGGCCTCTCAGGAGCGGTTCGTTGCTCAAATGGGTCCACCTATTGACACCCTCAATTCGGAGATGCTTTTATAGCATGGAAGATTGAGGTGGTCTATCGGGGGAAGGAAAGGAAGGGAACAGCGGGGAGGGAGACCTGTGGAAAGCAAAACACCCTATTATAATATTGCTTATAATTAGGGCTCCCAGTTTTATGGTATTTATATTTTAGTCATTTCCGTCTGTATTTATCCATATTTATTTTTTGCTAATTTTACCAGTATTTATCCATATTTATTTAAGGCTTTGTGAAAAGATGAAGTTGAAATATGTATATTTCTGCATTTATTTAACCAGTTAACATACACGTGCCTGAACGCTTGACAGGTTTCAATGATAAATATACACACTCAGGTACTAAAATATGCACTTATAAGAAATCATGCACATATTAGTATCAAGGTTGTGCAAATCTACTGCTGTTTAAGGCTCTTTATTAAATGTCCTTTATGTTTAATCTCTTTGTCTGTCAATCTGCACAGCTATTGGCCTGGCAGTCATGACTGATCTCATTTAGAATCACTCAAAAACAACCCAATTTCCGTTTTTATACACATTTAAAAATAAATACAGACGGGAAAATAAATGGTTTTCTGTCTGTATTTATCTGTATAAATCAGTAAAAACGGAAAACAGGGAGCCTTACTTATAATACATAAAGAAATACCATTCTCACTTAGTCAGTAAGCCGTTTTCCTAAATACCTGTAAAGAAGATAAACACACGTCTGGCAGCGACATCAAGTAGGAGGATCAATACTCTTCCTAGCTGCTAAGCCTTTACAGCAGGCCATACAGTGAATACGAACCAAGGATTTAAACTGAGATCAAGAAACAACATTCAACTTCATAAGACGACTTCTTTCCAAGACTACCTACCAATGTTGGTGCACAGTTCCGTTTCACAGGGGAGGAAGGATGTTCTCTATTTTCATCCTCTCACTGTTCCCTTGCTACATAGGACGAACAAAAACACAAAACATATAACATAAATTGTAGTTCGTAAGGTTCAGATGAATGATTTTCTGTTGTGAATTATTTGCTTTATAATGCACTGCCCCATGGCCACAAGAATACTTCAATGTCAAATAAGGTATAGGATTAACGAACAAGCTCTTTTACCACTTGGTATTTTCAAAGGTTTTAAGGTTTGGAGGTTTATACTGGGTTGCACCACACTCTCACTGTTCCGTCGAAGTTAGCACTACTTCAACACAGAGAATTATTGGCACTCCCCTCTTTAGCAAGGCTCCTTTGGATGCGTCATGAAAAACATGCAGTTTGCTCCTTCCAGCGGTTTCAGAAGACACTAACAGGGTAGGTGGTGTCATAGACACCCTTACCGCACCAGGCGCAGCACCTCAGCAATACTTGAGGCTACGGTATTTTGGGAACCAGACTCGAGTCTTCGGCATATCCGGAACAAATAATCTGCTCCGATCTCCTTCAACGCTGGGCTTTCATAGCCCTCGGAGTTGTGAAATAACATCACTTCCTGTGCGTGCACTCGACACACCACACAGGGGTCTGGGGATTGTGGTTCCGATCCCCTTGTCTTCCGGCTCCCTTTGTCTGCCTCTTTCGGTCCACCATGTTCAGAGCTCTCAGTACGCTGCCGCGTACCTGTCCCAAATCTTCTTATGGGTATCCAGAGGATTTGAAGCGGCACCCGCATCCCACTGTGGTGAGTGTGCAATAGCAAATCCCTCTCCCCGGGAGGGCTGACAAGACTCAGGCTTATTTGGAAATGTAGCATGAAATGCTTTGACACACCTTGGGGCGTGCATTCCCGGAGCTGGCTCCCACGAATTTTCCTCCATGCTATATCCTTTCCAAGAGATCATGTACCACAGCCGTGATCCTTTCATCTTGGAGTCCAGTATTCTGCGTACTTCGTATTCCGGCTCATTGTTCACCCATATAGGAGAAAGTAATTTCTTAACTGGGGTGTATGAGGGTTTCAACAGCGAGACGTGGAAAACGGGGTGTATCTTCATGCTACGTGGGAGGGCTAGTCTCACCGCCACCGGTGAAATGATGCTTTTGATTTTATAGGAACTTATAAACTTAGGGTTGAATATGCTGTACTTGCGGAACCAAATGTTTTGGGTAGATAGCCATGCCATGTCTCCCACCTGGTATAGAGGTTGTGGTCTACGGTGTTTATCTGCCTTTGCTTTATAGGACTTCTTGGCTTCTTTTAAGTTCCTGTAGTTAAGGTTCAATGTTTGTTGTATGCGGGTAATCCAGTCTTGTACTTCAGGTACCTTTTGAGACGCTCTGGGATGGATGATTGGTATGATTCGAGGGTGAAATCCATAGGTGCTGTAGAAAGGAGCCAGCTTGGTGGATTGGGGTTTGGCACTATTGTAGGCTATCTCTGCCAGACATAGCAGATCCACCCATTCCTCCGAATTCTCTTCCATATAGCACCTTAAGTACTGTTTCAGAGTCTGATTTAACCTCTTGGTCTGTCCATCTGACTGTGGGTGGAAACTTGTTGACTTAGAGGACTTCATGTGATAGGCTTCACACCAAGCTTTCCAGAACCTGGCTGTGAACTGCGGGCTCTATCTGAGATGATATTGGTCGGTAGGCCGTGTAACTGAATCACATGTTGCAGGATACGTTTAGCTAATTGGCTGGCGGTAGGTTCCTGTGCGCAAGCAATTACATGGCCCATCTTGGTTAGACAGTCTACTACAACCAGATGGTAGGGGTGGGCGGAATTTGCAAAGTTGCCTTTCGCAAAATTCGCGAAACGGCAAAAAATCTCCACGAACACACGGAATGTCGCCTGCTCGCGGAGATTTCGGGGGCAGGGCTTCTTTGCGAGTTCACATGCCCCTTGATAATCAACTGCAATGTGTTAGAACACAGTGCATCCACGATATGTATGGAATCTTTAGATTACCTCTACATGTAAATTACATTCAACAAATCAGTAAAAATCTCTACAATCGGTAAAAGTAGAGTATACATTAAAAGAAGTATAGCTAACCACAGCTAAGCTTTGCTGAGCACTTGGGGGACCCTAATCACTTGTACAGCCCACCACTAATCCCGCCCCCAAACAGCCCCCTCCTGTGCCTCCAAGTTCTGCTAAGGAATGGGTTCTACCTATCTATGCACAGATTGTAGGAGGCTTTTGACAATACCAGAGCCCCCCGCACATGCCTTACAGCACTGGTGAGAGTCAGCAGCATCAACCATGGTAACCCTACAATGGGAGTTAAAGAGTCCTCAGAGGCTGATCGCCCTTTCACAGGGCCACTGTCCACCTTACAACGGCAGCTGCTTGGGGCCGTCCCTGCTCTTTCAAAGCCATAACATATGATAAAGACATGGAAAGCAGCTGTTGCATGTAGAATTGTAACACCGCATTTTCAAGAATTCCACTAGGAATTAACTGCGCACACTATTACTGCGACCCCCCCAGCCGCCCCGCTTAGTGCATCCAGTAAAATGGGCAAATGCGCTGCGAGAAGCGAACATTAAAAACACCTCAACCGAGTCAGATACAACCCGCCCCAACCCAGTGTGATCCGGAGTGCACACCCGGTGCCTTGAAGCCTGCACGCTGCAGTGTATTTAGGACGCAGGCGTCATATGAGCTTTAAAGTTTGGTGCGCCAACAATGCAACGCTGAAGGGGCAGGTATAACATCCTGTTTAGGAGCAGTTTTTCTACTTGTGCCTAAACACAGTATTGTGACCCTCGCAGGGCCCACAGAATCTCTGCTGGACTTACTTGAAGGGGGCCCTGGCAAGGGGGGCTCTCACCGACTGATACCAGTTGCCGAAAATGAGCTTCTTCTCTTGAAATATTCACTCTGACCCCTAACTCTTTTATCAATGCCTTTTTAGGATGATTTGTCTCCAAGTGCCTTGAAGGCACAGTTTATTGTTCCCCCTGCTATTTTGCAGAAACCATTATTGCACCCCACAGCCAGCACCCCTTAGTTCCTGGTTAAATCACCATGAGGCGCTATCTAGTGCCTATGTATGAAGAGAACACAGCCCTTTATAGCCAGGTCTGACGTCTCAAGGGAGCTCTGATGTCTCAGAAGACCGCCCTTAATTTTTGTGACAGGAGCACCATGCCAGAATGAATCCCTCATGCCCCCGAATTCCGTTCCACCGCGGATCGCGGAAGTTTCAACATTTTCGCATTCCGCGCGGAACGCGAAATTGCCGAAATTTCGCACGTTCCACGAGCGGAACAAATTTGCCACCCACCCCTACCAGATAGCTGTACAGCCTTTGTCTTTTGGTAATCCCACCACAAAATCCAGCGAAATGGACTCCCACGGAACCATCGGGGTAGGGAGAGGTTGTAACAATCCTTGTGGTTTTCCATGTTCCACCTTAGCTTTTCCGCACGTCTCGCATATGTGAATCATGTTTTTAGTGTCTGTCACCACAGACGCCACCAGAACTGGCGACATATCTGATCAAGGGTCTTATCGATGCCGTTATGACCTGCACTATGAGCATTATGACACCATTGGACCACTTCTTCTTGTAAAGCCACATTTGGTATCAACAACTGCTTGCCCCTTAATGGTAATCCTTTGATCAGGGTCCATTGAGGATTTTTCTTCAGCCATTCTGTCCAATGGCGGGTTTGTGCCCCCTTAGCCACCTTTTGCAGGAAGGTATCTGTATGGAGGAGTCCTATGACTTGATGAGGGTCCAGCATAGAATGTTGTTGTTCTATCCTTTTCTCTTGTTTGGTTTCTTGTCGGGACAAGGCGTCCGCTTTTCGATTTTCGGTTCTGGGTCTATACGTAACCATATAATGGTATTTCAAAAAGAAAAGCATCCACCAAAGTTGCCGTGGAGAGAGCAGTCTTGTGGACCGCATAAATTGAAGGTTGCGGTGATCGGTGTACACGGTCAACAGATGCCTCCAATCACCAAAAGCGTCTTTTATGGCCAACAACTCCTTTTTGGCTATGGTATATTTCTGCTCCGCTTCGTTTAGCTTTCGTGACATATAGGCCACAGGGTGTAGTTGGCCTGTGGTCTTGCGTATTTGCGACAGTATGGCTCCTATGGCTAAATCAGGCGCATCAGCCTCCACCACATAGGGGCTCTCCGGACCTGGGTGAGCTAAAACTGGAGCCGTAACAAAAGCCTTCTTAAGGCTTTGAAATGAAGTTTCTGCTTCCGGGGTCCAAAGGAAGGGCACGTTTTTCTTTAATAATCTAGTGATGGGAGCCACGGTGTTGGAGAAATGGCTGATAAATCTACGATAGAAGTTCGCAAAGCCGAGGAAACACTGTATGTCTCTAATGTTTGTAGGGGTTGGCCATTTCTTGATGGCCTGTATCTTACGCTCTGACATCTCCTGGCCTGTGGGTGACAACATGACCCCCAAGAATTCCACTTTCCTCACGTTAAACTCACATTTGCTGAGTTTACAGAGAGTCAGTTTTGACATAGTGCCTCAAACACCTAACAAACATGCAAGTAGTGTTCCTGGCTGGTGGGGGAATATATCAAGATATCGTTGATGTATGCCACCACGAACTTGTCCAGAAACTCCTGCAGCACGTCATTTACAAAATACTGAAATTCTGCGGGGCATTGCACAGGCTGAAGGGCATCACAATGTACTCTTACAACCCATACCTAGTACGGAAGGCAGTTTTCCACTCGTTGCCCTCCCTTACACGCACTGGGTGGTATGCGCCTTTCAGATCCAAGTGTGTGTATATTTTGGCTGCTTTAACTTGCTCAAGAAGAACGGGTATCAACAGCAAAGGGTATCGTTTTTTAATCGTCACATTATTCAAGGCCCTGAAGTCAATGCATGCCCTTTTTTCTCAGTTTGCCTTCTGTATAAAAAAAGCGGGGAGGCCGCAGGTGACTTAGAAGGGCATATAAACCCATTCTCTAGATACTTATCAAGATACATCCGCAGGTGGGTGTTTTTGGGTTCGGTTAACGCATACAGTCTTCCGCAAGGGATTACAGCTCTGGGTATGAGATCGATTTGACAGTCATAGGACCTATGAGGGGGCAACGTGTCAGCTTGTTTTTCAGAGAATACGTCCTGGTATTCCGTATAACATTCTGGTAGTGCAATGTCTGTTTCTGCCGCTGTGGCAACGCTCAGAATACCGAGCAGGCTGGTTACCGGACTCTCTCCCACTAGAAAGCAATGTTCCTTACATCAAGGGCTGCTAATGACCACCTTTTTGTTTTCCCAATCTACTTGGGGGTTATGTAACACTAGCCACGGAAGATCCAGAATTACCCCGTACTGAGGAGCCTGAATGATATTGAACCTCAAGTACTCTGTAAGTCTCTCCCAACATTCCATTTCGATGCTGTTGGTCTGGAATCTAATGGGCCCTGTACTTAAAACTCTCCCATCCACTGCCAGAACTTCTTCAGGGTTTTTTTTTCTTTAAGTCTAGTCCCAAACTGTTTGCCACTAAATTGTCCATGAATAAGCCTGTGGCTCCTGAATCAAGCATGGCTTCAATCATCTGCCATCCTTTTTCCGTCAGTAAACGGATGGGTAAAAAGAAATGGTCTGAGGACAGACCCTCCTTACGGTTGATGGAAGGGATATTTACACCACCCAAGGATCTCCCGTCTGATACCCCTGAGTTTGCTAGTTTTCCGAAATGGCTTCTGTGACCCCCACCTGAGTTTTCTTGAACCCCAGGTTATTTCTTGGTTTCACCGAACACTCACTTATGAAATGGCCCCTCTTCCCACAATACATATATGGCCCGTCCTTCCTTCTCATCTCCCTTTCTGCTTGGGTCAGTGGGGCTCTTGCCGCTCCTATTTCCATAGGCACGGCAACAGAACCAGACGCCCCTCCTGTACTACGAGTCTTGTCAAAATGAGAGGGTGGTCTTTCTATCTTCTTCCTATCCCCTCTACGTTCCCCCATATGGTAATCCAACCGTAGGGTGAGATTGATCATGTCGGTGCAGTTAGAGGGCTGAGGATCGATTTAGGCCAATACATCTTTCATCTCGTCCCTGAGGCCTTGATAAAACAGGGCGGCCCTCTTTTCTTCGGGCCACTGTGTCTCCGCTACTAGACGCTGCAAGGCATTAATATATACCACTAGGTCTTTGCTGCCTTGTCTTAGTTCCAACAACTCTCTGTCTGCAGAAAAGGAAGCCAATCGGTGATCGAACACCAACTCAAATTCCTTTTTGAATTCGTCCCAATCGTATAACAGGGGGTCGTCTCTGCGTACTAGAGGAACAGCCCACTGAGCTGCGTCCCCCGTTAGATAGGAAATCATGAACGCTACCCTAGCCTGGTTTGTGGGAAATGCCTTGGGTCTACATGAAAAGTGTAACAGTACTTGGGTCATGAAAACCTGTACTTTGGAGGCTTCCCCATGAAAACGGTCCGGGGCCGCCAAGGGTATAGGTGTGGGGACTTCCACAGTAAGACGGGAAGGCAAGGAGGAACTCCCAAACTGCCACGCGCTTCCCCCGGTCGCTCGATCTGTCTGAGCGTCAAAGGGATTTCTCTGAAGCCTTTCTACTGTGTCCTGGAGAGAAGCTGTCTCCGCTCTAGAGGCAGTGATCTCCTGCTATAACACATCTTATCCTCTAAGGTGGCCATGTTCACAACGAACCGACCGGGAGAGGTATATTATAATTTAGGCAGATTATTCTGTAACCAGTCCCTCGAAGGCCTCTCAGTGATCGTTTTTTTGCTCAAATGGGTCCACCTATTGACACCCTCAATTCCGAGATGCTTTTATAGCACGGAAGATTAAGGTGGTCGAGCGGGGGAAGGAAAGGAAGGGAACAGCGGGGAGGGAGACCTGTGGAAAGAAAAACACCCCATTATAACATTGTTTATAATACATATAGAAATACCATTCTCACTTAGTCAGTAAGCCATTTTCCTATACACCTGTAAAGAAAATAAACACACGTCTGGCAGCGACTTCAAGTAGGAGGATCAATACTCTTCCTAGCTGCTAACTAAGCCTTTACAGCAGGCCGTACTGTGATTACAAACCAAGGAATTAAACTGAGATCAAGAAACAACATTCAACTTTATAAGATGACTTCTTTCCAAGACTACCCACCAATATTGGTGCACAGTTCCGTTTCACAAGGGAGGAAGGATGTTCTCTATTTTCATCCTCTCACTGTTCCCTTGCTACATAGGACGAACGAAAACACACAACATATAACATAAATTGTAGTTCATAGGGTTCAGATGAATGATTGTCTGTTGTGAATTATTTGCTTCATAATGCACTGCCTCATGGCCACAAGAATACTTCAATGTCAAATAAGGTATAGGATTAACGAACAAGCTCTTTTACCACCTGGTACTTTAAAAGGTTTTAAGTTTTGGAGGTTTATACTGAGTTGCACCACACTCTCACTGTTCTGTCAAAGTTAGCAGTACTTCAACACAGAGAATAATTGGCACTCCTCTCTTTAGCAAGGCTTGTTTGGATGCGTCATGAAAAACATGCAGTTTGCTCCTTCCAGCGGTTTCAGAAGACACTAACAGGGTAGGTGGTGTCATAGACACCCTTACCGCACCAGGCGCAGCACCTCAGCAATACTTGAAGCTACAGTATTTCGGGAACCAGTCACGAGTCTTCGGCGTATCCGGAACAAATAACAAATTAACAAATAATCTGCTCTGATCTTCTTCAACGCCAGGCTTTCATAACCCTCGACGTTGTGAAATAACGTCACTTCCTGTGTGCGCAAGCGAAGCACCGCACAGGAGTATGGGGATTGTGGTTCCGATCCCCTTGTCTTCCGGCTCCCTGTGTCCGCCTCTTTCGGTCCACCATGTTCAGAGCTCTCGGTACGCTGCGGCGTACCGATCCCAAATCTTCTTATGGGTATCCAGAGGATTTGAAGTGGCACCCGCCTCCCACAGTGGTGAGTGTGCAACACTAAGTTCTGAAATTAGATTCTCCTGCAGCATTCGTTCAGCTCTCGGACAGCATCCCGGTCTCTCAGCATTCTGGTCTAGGTGCGATAAACTAACTAACTAAACTACCTCAATTATATCTTTCTTTGCTCATGTACCACCCATTAATGTTTCAACTTTATGAAACTCCTAATTCTGATTGGACAGGCAAGGGGGGATGATCATCACACCATGCTAAGTTTTTTTTATTTCCCACCCGTATTCACGTCTTTATCAGACAAATGTATGCATTTGATGTTTGTTTCCATTCAGGTTTCAGGATGTCCATCAGGTTCCCAGGCCATGTAGCAATGATGGCCTTGAACGGGTTTCAAGCACCACATCACGGCTTCCCGGCTTGTTATTGCTGCGCCTACGTGAGGAGTCACGTGCTGTGCAAACTTTAGCATCGCTCGGAGGTCCCAATATGAACTAGTAGAGAGGTGAAAAGAAAACATATTAAAATAAAATTATTTCACTGTGTACCACCTATCTCTACTCTAACCTCATTTACTTATAATAGCTCTCCCCGCATTAGCTTTTAGTAAATAGCATGTTTTAGTTTTAGCAAAGCAGATGCCTAGCATGTGAGTTTACAAGCGGCCATTTTAAAAGCGTTTGCGCAGGTGCAGGAAATTCCCTCCAACCAAAGACTCGTCATACTGCGTATATGCAGTTGACGCTTGCGCAGTACAGTTTCCCGTGTTAGCAGCCATTTTAAGTTTCACTCAGGTTGCTTGTTAGTAGAACACATAAGCAAGCGTCATTTTTGCTAAAATATGGAATGTGGTGTATATTAGTTTACACAAAACTTAAATTAATATAATATTACGAGATATATGAGAGGATTGCTTCCGAGCAAGTCTCTTGTATACGAGTCCTTGCTCCATCAGCTGTCTTAGCCAGGGTACAGTGTGACAGCTAATTAACAGATACTGATTTTCTGTCCCACCCCTTGGTGTTCAGGGGCTGTGGGAAGCACTGTTAAATCACCATTTTGTGCGAGCCGGCCTTTTACCTCTGCTGTGAAGCTGAGTAAAATACTTGCCCTACCAGAGTGGTAGAAGGCCTGGACTCTGATCCTGTGGTGAGCCCGGGAAATATGAACATTCTGGATGACCCATAAAGTGTACATGTTAAATCTTGGGATCTGCGTATATGAACTAGGGGCACACTTTCGTCCTAGTTTCATCCCTCACAGGACTTTGTAGGCCTAAGGTAAGTGTAACTGCACTATAAGGCAAATTTCCCCATGAATAAAATAAAATGTCACTGCAGACAAAACAGTAAACCATACTGCCTTTACATGAGTGCCCACTGATATTATAAGGCATACTCCATTTCAATATCTAACCCTGCAGACTCCCCTCTGTAGCAAGCCAAGTGCCCCTTACCCTTGCTACGTCGCAGGGGACTTATCTTACAAGGTGGACGCTGGAAGTAAACACACGCAGCCCGTTTACCATGTGATTACTGTTGGTAAGAGACATATAGCATTACTCACCTACAGTAAATAGACCAAAACCGGGAGATCAAAAAACACCAAAATAATCCAGGCATACACAATGGGCAGAACCCATTATGCAACATCCGGGAAGCCACAACCCTCCTTTTTTGTGGTGGGAGATGGTGGGATATAAGGTGCTTGTCAGTGGAGTCCACCATTCCTCCATCTATACCTTTACTTCTTGGTCCTCCCTGTCCTCTACTGCTACTGTTGCAAACTCTCCCCTGGCTACACCACTGCTTCATCTCCCTTTGGTTCCTCTGTGGTCTCCCACATTCTCTCTGATGTAACAATTCCATTTCTCCATTGCAGCTCCTTCCTTCCAACACTGCTCCACCACCTCCATTTCTCCTTCTCAGCTCTCAGCTCTCCTCCTCCTTCCACCACCGACTCTTACTCCATCTGGCCTATCCCCTTTACTGCTCTGTCCCCTTCCTGCTATAACAAGTCTGTTGTTGTTTTTCCTCACCCCTGTCATGTTGTCTTTGCCCTTCCACCTCCCACTCTCTGTTGACACATTTTTTCCTCTTTCCAGGACGCCTGTATCACCCATAACCCATGTGGTGGGATCATTCATCTCTTTCCCAGGTGAGTTTTTCTGTTCCTTTGTCCATGATCTTCAACATCTTCCCGCCTTTACTTTAATCCTTTGAAGAAATACACTTTGAGGGTATCTAGACAAAAAGAATACATTGGTTTATTTTTTACCTCTTTAGTAATGGGTGACAAATGAATCTAAAGGGGTGCAATGCCAAGAATAATCCAAAACCCAGGCATTATTTCCCTTAGTTCTCCTTATCCAGTTGAGTGGTCCATGGTCCATATATGTAACTCAAACTCTATTCCCTCCAAAGTATACTGAAGACTTTCAAATGCCCATTTGATTGTGATACAATCTCTTTCAACTATAGTGTAGTTAAACTCTCTAGTGAAAAGATTATTATTATTATATAGTATGGGTCTTTGTTTTCCCTTCTGATCTTTTGGGGATATTACAGCTCCAATACCCACTCTAGAGTGATCTGTTTGGAGAATGAATACTTGTGTAACATCTGGAGATTGGAGAACATGGTCTGATGATATACATTCTTTAAATTTATCAAAGGCAGGTGAGACTATTTTTGAAGGATACTTCAACCCTTTTTCTGTCTCTAATTACTTTTATATTAGATTAGTTAGAGGAGTGGCCCTAGATGAAAACCGATGAATATTAGCAGATAAATCGAGCAAGTTTGTAGAGGTATGTGTTGTTTCAAAATATGTATGATTTAGAGATGGCATTGGACTAAATGAAACATGTTTTTTTTTGTATTTCAGGTTTTTTTCTGCAAAAAATGTATTTTGATGAAGTAATATTTTAATGCCTTGGGAGGATGTGTGTTGTTGGAAACATTTTATAGCTGACTTAATTTTTGTTTTTGGCATTGCTAAATTCAATGGTAGTGTTTTCTTCTTTGCTTATCATGCCTCCTTTGTTTGCTGGCCAAGTGGCCATTTTTTTGTCTGGCCAGAGTGTTTGTCATTGGTCACTATTTTTTCTTAGCTCTCCATGCCATGTGGCTGGTGGCCACTTTGTGTAGTCAGTGTTCATTGACCTGGATGTGTTCTTTGTTTTCCATGCCTCGTTGCATGTTGTTCTTTGAAAATGTGGCCGACAGCCATTTTGTGCAGCCAGCCAGTGTGCTTTTTCCATAGCCCTGCATGTGTTATTTGTTTCCCATGCCTTCTTGCTTGTTGTTATTTGAATGTTAGTCCTCCGGCCATTTTGTGTAGCCAGCAAGTGTGTTTATTTGCCATAGGCCTGCCAATGTTATATGTTGTCCATGCTTTCTTGTTGTTTGAACACTTGGCTGCTAGCCATTTTGTTAAGCCTGCCAGTGTGTTTTTGCCATACGCCTGCATCTGTTCATTGTTGTCATGCCTACTTGCTTGTTGTTTGAACATGTGGGAGGCGGTCATTTTGTGTAAGCAGACAGTGTGTTAAATCTTTTTTTTTCTCCAGTTTTCAAAGCTATTATCTAGGGACATTAATAGAAGAGTTCTATGCCTTTTTTATTTTTTGGTCATGCTTTTTAGTTTTTCCCTGATATCAGTTTAATTTGCTTGAGAATTATTGTAGTATGCATGAACAGTGTTTATATATCATTATATGATTTTTTTCCATTTTCCCCCGCACCTCCTTGCCTCCCAAAGGATTTCTCATAGTACCTAGTGAGACACCAGCAATTACTTTTACATTATTAGATTTTTCCCTACACCCCCTGCCTGTCATAGGTCTCTTAGGCCATTGGCTCAAACCAGCATTACTTTTTTAGGGACTAGTTTATTTAATTTTACCCTGACCCCCTGCCTTCTACAGGCGTTTCTTAGTCCCATAAAGTAAACCTTTAAATCTGCATGTTGCTATCCTAACTGAAATAGTATGTCATAGTTTGGATTGAAATGGATACACTATTATTAAGTATTTGGGATAACCTCACTGAATTATAGTGTCAGCATGCATAATTTGGCAGGAAACTGAGCAAAGTGGACAACAGGAGCCACAGCCAGCAACACTTCTTCCTGAAGTAGGACCACAGTAGGTGGTTGAACATCATGCTGACCAAGATATAGCTCTTGAACAATTGGCTTCTCAATCTCCAACAAGAAAAAAAGGTTACTACACCATTGGCCCCGAGCTGAGTCCGAGACCCACCATGAAAGACAAGGGAAAATAAAAAGTTCCTGAAAGCCTTAGAATTATGGAAAGTGACAGTGATGAGTACAAGTCAGTGATTTTTAATATAGAGGGTTGTTCAGAGAATACTGAGATAACCCCTCCTTTTCAATCAGCTCAGAGGGATGTGGTACCGATTCCACCACCATCACTACCGCTAGCTTTCATATTTGTAAGGCCTCTGCTGAGACCTGCAACCACCACTACCTCAGTCAAAGTACGCACTGCAGATAGGCAAACTAAACACCCAACTAGCTACAATGCTTCAGGCAATGGCTGTAGCACACTAAGAATGTACACAGATTTCCCTGCCTGCCCCAGTGCGGGCAGGAAAACCGCTTTGTCCGATGGCATGGGCACCCTGCTACATAGCAGGAGCAGATCCTTGGGAATGTGATCCCAGGGCCATTAATTGCTCCTGTAGGGGGGCCACATGTTGCTCTCACAATTTAATGCATGGCTGGTCCCCAGACCCCCATCTAAATTTTCAAAAGCAGCTGGGCTTCGGGGGATGGGGTGCCCCAGGTGGATATAGGCCTTGGAAGGGGCCACATGTTCCCCCCTCCCCTATAATAAAATAAAATAAATTCACTCCTGGACCCAGCACACCCAGGGGACAAAGAAAAGCAGGCATAGGTAACCGCACTTGTTTTTTCAAAAAAATGTTGCGATAGATCTGCAGCAAAATAAAAAATAAAAAACATTTTTGGCCCCCGGCGGTATCGGGGTATTCCTCCACCAGGCCTAGAGAGTCGGGATATTTGAGCCCTGCCCCTTTTTTGTATTTTTTGTGTTTTTTCTTGGGACTTGGCAGAGTCTGAGTCCCAAGATGGCTGCCACCACTTCCTGGTTGAAGTGGTGGCAGCGATCTCATTTTGAGATTTGTCAGATTTGTGGACCCTTCGCGTCTCTAGATATACAAGCATCTTTTTTCTTCAAGAGTTCAAAAACTACTGAACGGATTTACACCAAATTGCAAAAGGTGCTCTTTCTGGACCAAGATCTTGTTTTCTGCCAAATGTGTTGTCATTCCGTTTTGCTGTTCCGGCTGTAGAAATTTTCAAAGTCGAAATGAAAATTGCATGGAGAAAATGTGCTTGGGACTCCTCTTTTTCTTGGCTCCAGCTTGACGAATCACCCCAAAACCTTTCAACCAGCAGGTAAAGTGAGTGGCAAACTAGCTTTGAGAATTTCATGAAGATTTGTCAAACGGTGCCAAAGTTATTATCAAAGCAAAAAACTCTTTCCCTATGGAAGCTAAGGGCTTGATTTAGATTTCGGCAGACAGGTTACTCCATCACTATGGTGATGGATAACTTGTCAGCCGAAATATAAATCCCATTGGAAAATATGGGTATTGTGTTTCAGCAGATGGGATATCCGTTCCAATTGTATGGAGGAACCATCTGCCGAAATCTAAATCAGGCCCTAGGTCCTAACTATAACTACCTACTAGTGACCGCCGGTAGATAATATATATAAAAACATACATATATATATATTTGTTTGTGTGTTTATATAAGTATATATTTATATATAGTATTAAACATCAGTAGAACATATTGAATTTATATTATATTTAAATGTCATATTAAAATATTACATATTTGCTAAAAAAATTATATTTTTGTCTTTTTTTGGACAATATTAATGTCAATGGTATTTGTTTTCCGATATTTTTGTACTTACCATTATAAGTATAGGATCATCATATTATGGTAAATGATATTTTGACACAATATTTTTGTCAGTGAAATTGTTTGCCACGATATTGTGTCCTGTATCCATAACGCAGTCAAAAATAGTTACCAACCACAAGCATTTACATGGTCCACTAACTAGGCAATGGTTTCCACCCGACAACCATGCCTATAGTTTCTCTTGCCTGCTCCCTAAGCTATAGCTCTCCTTTCTTTCTGTAGTATTCTTACACCGCCCTCTCTGCAGCATCACATCACATGGCATAACGTTGTAATACACCTCAGTCATAACTGGGCCTACAGGCTCATGGGAGTTTTAGTTTCTCTTACTCTGTTAGATACCTAAAGTCATTTATCATAACAACTGGACAAGTCAGGGACTCAGTATTTACAATTTTAACTTTCTCATATGCCTTTTGCCCTCAGTTAATGTTAGTGTGTTCCTACCATCTACATAGAATGATAAAGTCCCTGCTGGTATATCTGACTCTTTTGCAGCTAAGTCACAACATCTAGTCCAGAATATTTATGTAGAAATACTGGCACACATGATTGTAACTGCCTCATTATAATATTATAATATTGTGTTAACTGAGATAAGCCACTAATCTATGTTCTGCAAGTTTGTTGTATAGTGATATTGGTATGAGTGATTGTAATCTGAACATTATATTATTGTATTAAGTGATATATGTCATTAATTGAGGCTCTGCAAAGTCTGTCTGCCATTATGTTGGTTCTGTAAAAGAGAGGGGAAAGAAGGAAAGCATTTCATATTCATACTTCCAAATGGAGGTCCATGCAATTTCATCTTTTAGACCCAGGACATTGGAGGTTAGTCTGTAACTCCAGCTCTGTCCCCGATTTTAAAGGATACTGGTCATCTCCTCTTCTGGACCTTTCTCACAAGTTGTTACAAGATTGTCCATTTGTAATCATCCTCCGTATGTCCGGACTCAATGTAATGGCTGCCACCCAGGTCATTGATCTCCAGGTTGCTTCTGTTTTTTCCTAATCAAAGTTTTATCCTCCTACTCATCATCCTAACATATCTGAGATCACGTGGGCATTTTATAAGGTAAACCATGTGGCTTGAATTATATTTGTGTAACTCATCAGTGTCCATTCTTCTTCCAGACCTAAATCTCGGGGTTTTGTTTGCTTTGTCATATGGCACACACTGCAGTTTCCATATGGAAAGTGACCCTTCACTTTAGGCAGACCCCACAATGTGGCATTGTCTTCCCTCTGCCTACTTCTTGGACTCACATGCACCAGGGTATCCTTTAAATTATTTTATCTTCTGTGTGCAAAATACCGATTCTCCATTTGGAGTTTCCCAGTGTTCAGAATCTTCCAATTGTTATTTATTATGTTCTTCCCCAAATAGATGCTATATTATATGTAGTCACACAGACCAGACAATCAATCATTGTCTGTGGGTTGGTAGGATAGGGGAGTTCCTCCCTGTTACTATTACAAGTCCTCATCGTTGTATCCCTGATAATATAGAGTAACTACAGCATCTCAGTCTCTTGCTCAATGATTCTGATTCTGATCTGAAATCCGCCAGATTGCTGTAATATTTGCCCAAATGGTAAATTCATTTGTAGAAGGTGCATATGGAACCTATTAAACTGTAACAGGCTGTTTTTGACAATTGTTTTGTAGTGAGCTCGTCTTTTCCGGCTTCCATTCTTGTGGAAGATTCTAATATCCAAGAATGGCAACATCCCTGCTCATTGAGGGCCCGATTCACAGAACTAACTTAAGACAAAATCCTAAACTTACTACCATTTTGGTATTCACAGAAGGCACTTACTCATTTTGGTATTCACAGAAGGCACTTACTCATTTCGGTATTCACAGAAGTTAGGAGTCCTAACTTTAGGACTCCTAAATGCCTTCTGTGAATACCGAAATTCTTAAAATTAGGATTTTTCTGAGTTTAGTAGTAGTATAGTTAGGACTCCTAACTTTAGGACTCCTAAATGCCTTCTGTGAATACCGAAAGTCTTAAAATTAGTATTTTTCTCAATTTAGTAGTCCTAAGTTTAGGACTCCTAACTTTAGGACTCCTAAATGCCTTCTGTGAATACCGAAATTCTTAAAATTAGGATTTTTCTCAGTTTAGTAGTAGTATAGTTAGGACTCCTAACTTTAGGACTCCTAAATGCCTTCTGTGAATACCGAAAGTCTTAAAATTAGGATTTTTCTCAATTTAGTAGTCCTAAGTTTAGGACTCCTAAATGCCTTCTGTGAATACCGAAAGCGTTAAAATTAGGATTTTTCTCAGTTTAGTAGTTGTAAAGTTAGGAGTCCTAACCTTAGGACTCCTAAACTGAGAAAAATCCTAATTTTAAGGCTTTCAGTATTCACAGAAGGCATTTAGGAGTCCTAAAGTTAGGAGTCCTAAACTTAGGACTACTAAATTGAGAAAAATCCTAATTTTAAGACTTTCGGTATTCACAGAAGGCATTTAGGAGTCCTAAAGTTAGGAGTCCTAACTATACTACTATTAAACTGAGAAAAATCCTAATTTTAAGACTTTCGGTATTCACAGAAGGCATTTAGGAGTCCTAAAGTTAGGACTCCTAACTTCTGTGAATACCGAAATGAGTAAGTGCCTTCTGTGAATACCAAAATGAGTAAGTGCCTTCTGTGAATACCAAAATGGTAGTAAGTTTAGGATTTTGTCTTAAGTTAGTTCTGTGTATCGGGCCCTGAGTGTGTAAACATCAGATAGGATTCCTTCCATTCAGCCGCTCCACAAGTTGTAATGTGATCTCCACATCTCCATCTCAGATAACCAGGACATCATTGATATATCATTCTCAAAACCATATATTTTGCCTGGATGGGTTTTCTGTAGTGAATATGAATGAATGAATGATTACAGTCTTATATAGCGCATAGCTACCCGAAGGCATCCCAGCGCTTGACTCACTAGATCTTGAGGAAATCAGGCAAACAGGAAGGTTTTTAAACTCTTCCTGAACCTGAGATGGTTAGCTTCCATTCTGATGGAGTCAGGAAGTTTATTCCAAAGGGTGGCGGCTTGGAGGGAGAAGCGCCTGCCTCCCATTCGCACTCTCCTGGTTCTAGGAATTGCAATAAGCTTCTTATTTCCAGACCTTAGAGCTCGTCCTGGTAGAAATAAATGAAACATAGATTGAATCAGGGAGGGTCCTATTTTATTAATAGCTTTATGGACCGTAGTCAACGCTTTAAACTGTACTCTTTGCTGGACAGGCAGCCAATGTAGTTGACGCAGTGCTGGCTTAGCAGAAGTCCGACGAGGGATATCCAGCAGCATACGAGCTGCGCAGTTCTGTACTGTCTGCAGGGTTTTTATGGTAGCTTGTGTGGTGCCTAAATACAGCGCATTCGAATAGTCCAAGCGTGAGAGAATCAGCGCCTGCACTAATATTCTCCTGGCCTCAAACGGAAGAAGTTTGATTATCTTCCGAAGTAGTCTAATAAAGGCATAGCAGGTTCCTGCCACCTTGCGAGCCTGAACACCAAAGTTAAGGGCAGGATCAAGCCAGACCCCCAGGCTCTTAATTTGTTCTTTCGGTGGCGGTGGAGGGCCCAGATTAGACGGCCACCAGTTCTCTACCGTATTGGCCGGTTTATAACCTAGCAGCATCATCTCCGTTTTTGATCCATTCAACTTTAAGAAGGATCGGTCCATCCATTCCTTAACTTTATTAAGGCACAGGGAGAGGTTCTCAAATGGGGCACCCTGAGAAGCCAGGGAGATGATAAGCTGCGTGTCATCTGCATACGTTACCAGCTGTACTCCCCAGGGCAGCACCACCTCAGCCAATGGCCTCATATAAATGTTAAATAAGGTAGGGCTGAGGGAAGAACCCTGGGGGACACCGCATTGCAGACGCATTTGGGGGGAACAGGCATCATCCTCAAAGACCGCAAAAGTCCTATCGGACAGAAAAGAGCGCAGCCACTTTAGTGCGCCTCCTCCGACACCTACTTCCATCAATCTATGAATCAAGATGGAATGATTCACGGTGTCGAAGGCGGCACTAAGATCTAATAACAAAATGGCTGCCCTATCTCCATTGTCCACAATCTTCCTAGCCTCCTCTACAACAGTGATTAGGGCTGTTTCGGTTCCCTGCTTAGCTCTAAATCCTGTTTGAGTGATATGGAGGGAATTGCTGCTCTCAAGATAGGATCCCAACAATGCGTTGACATGCTTCTCCGCCAGCTTACTAATGGTTGGCAGTAAGGAGATAGGGCGATAATTAGCCCAGTCTTCTGGGTTGAGGTTTGGCTTCTTCAATAAAGCTTTCACTTTTGCCTGTTTCCAGGAAGAAGGAACAATGCCTGATGTAAGTGAGGCATTGATCACCTCTTGAATAGCTGGAGTTACAACATCTGACACCAACTTTAGGATGGAAGGCGGGGCGGGGTCCGCTGGAGAGCCTGATTTAAGATTATTCAAGAGGGACCATGCAGTAGGGTAATCTAGTTGAGAAAAATGATACAAACCGGTATTACCCGTGTCCATTGAGGAGGGCAAGATCTCTTCCACGGGCAGTGGCTTAAACGCGGAGAAAATATTATCCACCTTATCGGAAAAATAATGCGCCAATTCATTACAGCGGGAGCTTGCCAGTCCAGGGTCGTTAACAGGCATAGGGGGAGTGACCAAGGATTTGAAAATTTTGAAAATTTCCCTGGGGGCATTGGATGCCGAATCAATTTTTTCCTGATAGTAATTTGATTGGGCAGTTTTAATTCCCTGTTTATATTTCTTAAGGGCCAATTTATAGGTGTCCTTGCTCTCTTCTGAGTAGTTTTTGCGCCAGTGTCTCTCCTGCTGCTTACATTGGCGCTTTAAAGCTTTAAGTTCCAATGTATACCAGGGTTTTTTATTGTTGCCCTTCCTATGGGACAGTTCACTTTTGGGGAGGATGACATCCAAGGAGGACGTTAGCCATTGGTTAAATTGTGTATCGGCTGTCAAAGGGTCCTGGGAGAGCACAGGTAATGAGTCAGTCAGTTCCTTCCTCCACCTCTCGGTAGAGAGTTTGGACCAGACCCGTATGGACCTCCTTGTTGTACTGGAGGGCTCAGACAATATCAATGGAACCAAGGAGAAGAGCAGCAACTTATGGTCAGTCCAGGGAATGTCGATTAATTTCTCAAAAATGAGATTATCCAAATTGGTGTAGCAATGGTCAAGGGTATGTCCAGCTTTATGAGTAGGGCCTGTCACTAATTGCCTCAGCTGGAGCACTTCTAATCCTGCGTTGAGACTAATGCAGGCTGGTAAATGTGTCTCATCGGAATGAATATTAAAATCACCCAGTAATGTGAAATTAGAGGTGGTACTAGCATAATTAGTGGCACAAATGGGAAGGTCATCACAGAATTGACCATAGGGACCCGGTGGCCTATATAGCAGGAGGCCAGACAGGGTGCAAATCGGGGAAACGGTAATAGCAAAAAATAAGCTTTCCGCACCTTTTATTGCTGCGTTTTCAACCCTACAACCCAAAACGGATTTATAGATTATGGCAATCCCTCCCCCCCTGCCATCTGGGCGATCGTGTCTCAGGATAGAGTAGTTGTGTGGTAGTGCTTGGACAAGGTCTGGGTCTGAACTATCGTTCAACCAAGTTTCTGTTAAAAATAGCACATCTAGATCCAGTTCCTCTAAAAGCAAGGAGACCTCGATGGCATGTTTTGGTAACGAGCGACAGTTTAATAATGCGAGATGATATCGGCGGGGCCTGTCTCCAGTGCTTTTGGATGTTTCACATGTAAAATATTGCAGTCTCTTCAAAAGGGTGTCCATACAGAGAAATGCAAAAAGAACAATTGATGGACAGAATACAGACATGCATTGCACGGACCAACATGAATTGCACACTCCCATTTGGGTACCATGAAACTGAAGGAACAGAGAAGACTCATATTTAAAAAAATGATTATCAATGCCAATGTTTGGGCTTGTTACATATCCACAGAATGGATTGGAGAAGTTCTTCAGTGACTCTCATAGTCTCATTCTGTAGTAAGTTGGCATATAGGCTATCAAAATCTAGTCCCATCTTTATGCTCTTCACCAGATCATATTTTACATCCTTAAACATACCCAGGAGATTCTTTGCATTTTCACATTTGTGGCTATCCGTTCCACCACTGTGCAAAGGAAATGGTCACTGAACTTAAATAATGGTTCCAGAATTTAATTGATTCCCAAGACAATCGGTCTCCCCAGTGGAGGTCTCCTTTCTTTATACATTTCTGGGAGAGTATAGCAGTATGGTGTAATTGGATTGTGTGTTTTCAAAAGGTTTTCAAAAAGTCTGCTCTTCCTTCTTTGAAATCCATAGATTCTCTTTAGCCTCTTTAAATATATTCTTTGAAGAAAAGGGATCTTTCGGGTTGTCAAAAGGGACCCAGTATCTTGTATAATTTGACTGTTCTCCTGGTGTGGTGATAATTATTGCATCTGACACTGGGGAATTCATAATGAGGTACTGAGTGGACCCTGGACTTCTGCTATTCCTGCTTTTTGACTTGATCCTAATGAACACAAGACCTTGACCTTCAAACCCAGGTGTGAACCTTTTGTCACATATTAGACCTTGAAATAATATTAGGCCCTTGATAATATCTGGTAATTGGTTTATACAACCATAGTTTGTCAACTTGTAGGAATATTACATATATTCAGCATTATCAGTGCCTACTCACTAACTGTTACACAGGACAATGATATGTACCTTGCAGCTGTCTCCAGATGGTATGAATTAAAGGATTGTGGTTTCAGAGTGGGCTGCTTTGTGATTGTTCCACTCCACAACTGAAGAGTGGGGAGTGGGTATCTCAGCATATTGCTGTGGATGTGTCTCCTGTTTGTAAAAGCAGCATCCTCACCCCACTGTTGTCTCTACACCATTAGAGAAAATCTCTCATTCAAGATGAGCAGCATATATTTAATCAGGTAGGACATGTTCTTTGAACAAATGTGTGATTGTAGAATCGAGTAACCTGTGTCCAGACAGATGTTGAACCTCAAACTGTCTTCTACGAATGACTTCCAGTGATCATCTATGTAAGGACCTCACCCAACTCATGAGGCATGATGAGTGTTTGCTAGTGCCATTCATGTTTCAACAGAGCAAAAGCATGATTGGTGGCAGTGCAACCCTCTTAAGTGTTCCATGGCTCTGACAGATTGACAAGATCACAAAAGTAGAATGGGCGTAACACAGGAACCCTAAGATCCCTAAAGATGCTTGGCCACCTATACCTGAGAAGAGAAAATCTGAGATTGTTGCTTCTCATGTATATAGTACCATGGAACAGTGCACTATCATGGCCTTCAGCAACAAGTGTGTCCCTTCCCCCATATGTACAATAAAGGTGTAGTGAGAGAAAAATAGTAAGCGTACATTCTGAAGAAGGTGGATGACATGAACCAATTTCCACAGAAACATTGCATTCATGTAATTTTAGGATAACCTCAATAGTACAATGCTATCACAACAAAAGAAAATACATAAATATGATGCAAAAATGTACAATTACTTGAGGGTTGGTGACTGGGTATGATAATGCAAGGTACTACTTTACAAATTCTACTGTATATCTGAAAACAAAGCAAAAGAGTGATCTAGATGAGAAGAAACAATCTAGGCTAGGCATTTTTTTGTATTTGCAGTACCCTATCATATGCCAATGTATATAGTGGAATATAAATTCTAATTAGTACTTGCCTTTTTCCTGGGCCTTTTCTCCTCGTACATTTTGGAAGGTGTGACATATCTGAATTTATCAGGGAAAATCTGTGAGGGTGTAATTATTATCGCACAATTCCTACCTCCGATACCTGTGCAAACAAGATTTGCATAAGGGTTGTAATTTAAACATTGATTTAATTGGGCCCAATTGAAAAAGTTGAGAATTAAGTTGTTACCTTTAGCTGTTTTTATATCCTTCCATTGTTACACCCAGATAATTGAGAAACAATACTATTTGGATGGCCCTACCCGTGATACTGCACTGATCTTCATAACATTCTGCCAAAGTAGTGCTCAGTACTAGATTTACTCTGCACAGCCAATCCTTTATATAATTTTAAATATAAATATTGAAACTAATATATATGAGGTGGTTAAGGTTCTAACAGTCAGCACAAGAATGAAATCAGTTTTTTTTTTGTGAGCAGCAGATGTGCAATTGCAGAGCTCTGCCGTAACAGTTGATGCACTGTAATAGAAATTGATGAGAAACATGATTAATTTTCTTCTGTATAAGTAACAAAAATATACCATTATGAAGTGTATAAACCTGAGAAGAATCTGACCAACTGCTCTTTTATTTAGTAGCATTATTCATGTATGGTGCTGGACTGCCTCCGGGTCTGAAGTACATTTACAACAGATAATGTATAAAAACCTGTCTCTAAGTTCATTATAATCAGCAACTTGTGATGCACATAGTCGCCAATTATAAAGAAATTATGCCAGAACTCAACTGTAATAACTTATTACAGTCGCGTTCTGACATCACAATGCCTGCTGCCAAAGCCAGCAGCTGAGGTGAAAGACAGGACAGGTCACGGAGAATAATTAAAGCAGCTGTTTAAAGAACAAAAACAAAATGCTGCTTTTCTTTCTTCGGCTCTGTTTTACTAGTTTACAATGACAAGCAGAAAGGACATATTTACGGAAATGTTTATTTTTTAGCACTTCTTTGTTAATTATAGAATAGTTAGTATCTATCTGCATGTTTCACAAGCCAAGTTACTGCTGCCTTTTTTGTTTTTTAAACTGAGTGGTATTAAACTGATTCTAATATATTTGTGCAACATATATCTAACAGCTTTTTTGATGTGTTTACTTGTTCACTAGGAATTCTATTTTTATTCTTTGTAGCTCCATAACCTTATAAAGGAATACAGCCTTTGGCCTCGTTCATCCGTATGGTCATGGGACTCCTCTGTGACTTGCAATTTCCTTATAATGTACAGCAGGGGTTTACTTAATCCCATATATACACTTTTGAAACATTTTCAAATCACTATGTCTGCAGTACTTAGGCAGAATTTCTAATCTTGCAGGGCTAGTCATATATACATTTCCATGTGTAAATGACATGATTTATATCAACACATCTTACTAGCCTGTTTTGAAATATTCTATATTATGGGGTCACAGTTATAAATGCTTGTCTTTTTTTCCAATTCCACTGGGTAAGCAGACAACCAGCTTATCTTTTGGGGTGCCACTGGAGTCGGATCAAGGTGGAAGTAGCACCAAGGGACCCAGTGGCACACAGGGTAATTGGCTGGCATTGATTTCAGTTACCAGTCAGACTCATTATCATCATCTTCATAATTATTTATTTTGGATTGCAAAGAATATCTGGAAGCTCATATTATCAATGTAAAAGATTATAAAACAAAACACAATTTTTACCCAATATTTAGATAAACATTACTAAGTAGATCATCATTCACAAAACCTTCATCCTTTGTCTTATCTTGAATGCTCCTTTCAAAAAACGTACAATTGAGAATTGTATAAATTCATTGTTTATCATGGGTAAAAAAAAAGCAGAACTGGGCGTACCTGTCTAAATCCTAAACTTTCAAGGAGGGGTATAATAAATGTTAGGTGGTGCAACCTATAAAACGTAAAGAATATTAAAAAATGAAGGGTATCCTGAGGAGACATCCCAAGGGCAAAAGTTCTTAATGAAGTTCCATCCTTTAAGTACCACCAAGAGACTGTAACAGACTTAACTGAAAACCTCATTAACAAATAGCTAAGATCATTATCTGTGACAAAGAAGACAAAGTTCGATAGAGGAAACTGTTTTAAGCAAGATGAACCCCTAAACAGATGTTCTTTGTAGTTCACTACCTTCTCATTCCATTTCCCTGGGGTACAAAAAGCCTTTCTCACCCACTCAATATCTTTCTTTGTTAGGACAGCCAAATATCTCCAGCCATCCTAAGGTTAGGCTAATCATCATAATCAGAGTCACCGGGTTGACTGTCTTATCATGGCCAGCCTTTTGTGGTGGTAACTGAAAGCATTAATCTGCTTCTGAAGCTGTCACCACTATCACCACCATATCTTTGGAACCCCAGAGCGTAACAGACCCCCAAAAAGAAGACACTGGAATGTTGTCTCCTTTGATCTATGAACCTCTTCTGTCCCTCCAGTGCTTGTTATAGGGAAGCTGTGCAATTTTAAGGGACCTGTCCTCTGGGCAGAATGAAGTGGTGATTGCCCTGCAGGATGTTGGCCAGAAGATCGACATAATACTCCACATTCTGCAGAAAATCTACTCTGCACATTCTGTCCAGCACAGAAGGTCTCTAGGTGCTTGTATTGCCTGGGAAACCAGGTCAACACCTCCTGTCACCAGATGACCAAGATCATAGCATCTACTAGCTTTAATTACCCCTTATTGATCACATTGCAACACCCATTCTTTTAGCCACTCTACACCCCTAGTAAGATATCTTGGAATTAATGTGCAGCAAAACAGTAAGACCCCCAAGAGAAGGAGGACCAAGATGGACTTTGGTAAGGCAAGGGCACAACATACCCAGATATAAACTTTGAAAAAAGTTCTGAAAGCTTACAATCTATAGCCAACATTTCCCTTGCCAGCTCAGCACGACCAGAAATCAAGATTGTATTATGTTTATTATATTTGCTTGTGCATAAATCACATTTGTTAAAAAGCGAAAGTGTTGTTTGTGATGTGATTGTATTTTTAAGAATAAATTAGCTCTTTTTATTTATTGTGGATTTTTAGAGTATATGAAACATGGTCTTTTATTTTGAAAATAACTGAAGATATATTACTTTACTGCTAAAATGTCAAAAGTGTGAGTTTGATGTTGATTGTAATTCATGTGGTGATTTATGTCATTATCACAAAAACATTCATTAATGTTGCAAAAAACATGGACATAGCGGTGTTCCTCAAAATTCTAATAAAAATAAACATTGTGAGTGAACAGGAGTTATTTTAAAAATTGTAGGCATGCCTCACATGATTAGGAGATCAGGGAATGCATTTGGAAACAACATAAAGTTGACTGTCTATGTTTTATTTATTTGGAAAATGTGAATTAGGATGGGTACCACATCTTGATATTCTTTAATAAAACAAAATAATAAAACTTAACAAATGTATTTATATAAAGACACAAGGCTGTTTAATTAAACTAATGACTTACTAAATTTCCCCAAACAAATTGTGATATGTAAATTGAAATATTTAAAACATTCTCTTGTGGTGTAAATTTAGATATGGGCATAGGGTTAAAATCATTTATTATCATATGTGTGTCTATAGAATACTTGCACTTGTGCTGTCAGATTATAATTTATATACAAAAAGTACTATTAATTATTTATGTGGTCATCATGGTTTTAGTAGTTTGAATTACCTGGGCACCAATAGTAGAGATACACCATTTTATGTAATTTGCAATGTAAAGTTTACATATTGTGTTTATGGTTATATTGAATGTGTCCTACTGATTTTTTCTTATAATATGCTATGATGAGCAGGCTGAATGGGATATCTGGGCCTATCTGCATAGTATAATACATTTTTTAAAGAGAATATATGTTTCTGATTTACATTTTGTTTATATTACATGTCTAATATCTACACCTATAAATGGTAAAAAAATGTTTTAGAGTTAAAGGATTTTGGGGTCAGCAACCTACTGGGTAGCGTGGGGCATGTGCCACAGAGAAACATTAAAATATGTTTGGGCTTTTATGTTTTTTTTTTCCTGGTTAGGTTTTTTATACACTTCCATTCATATTTAGAACATGTGTTGGTTTTTTATTAGGTAAAACTCATTTTTAAATTTTAACATGGTATTTTGTAATTACATTTACCTTTTTGCAGAGCAACCCCACTGGGTCCACACCTAGTGAAAGATGTATTCCCAGGTCTTGCACCTGCAGAGTCATTTTGGCCCTGTTGATTGTGGTGTGTGTACAGAGTGTGTTTGCAGAAGTGGCTGTTGTCTCGATAGAGTGGCTGGGCAGGGGCCAGTGGGGAAGTGGGGGGAGGACGGATAACGAGACAAAAAAAGAAAAAGCAAAAATCACTTACCTGCTGCATCGCTGCATTACGCTCCTCTCCACTGCAGGCACAGGCTCTTAGACTCCACTGCAGCCAATCCTGATGCTGCTTTCATGCATGAGAGTAGCATCAGGATTGGCATGAGTGCTGTCGATTTGCGCTCCCAGTTAGACTGGGAGCCTGTGCCCGCTCTCTACAACCCGGCACCGCAGCTCGGGTTGGAGAGAGCTTCAGTGTACACGACAATTTGGCTGCTCTGAAACGGCAGCCCAAACCGTCGTGCGCACTGAGAGCAGTGCAACCACTCCCCCTAGTGCCTGTCATCCCCTGACCCTGACCCCAAGCCTTGACTCAGAGGGCAAAAATAAAACGATAATAAACAATGGTTTATTTTTGGGGGAAATGTTGCTGCTTGCGGGGGGGGGGACGCTCCTTCACCATAGAGGAGGAGATGCTTGGCTATTTTTACTTTACTTTCTCACTTCTAGTTGTAAAGTACTGCCAGACAGACATCTGCCAGCAGATGATGTATTCTAAATATGGTGATCAGAGTATTTTGCTGGTCTGTCCACCAACTGCTACCCAAAAAATCATTTAGTTGATGGAGAAATATGCAGGATAGGTGGAGGATTGAAGGTGGAGGTTGTGTCATCCATGCCCAAGACTCTCAGTGCAATAAATTAGAAGGTTTAGCAGATAACCGAATGTCCCCTGATTTTTTAACTCTTTAGGCATGGACAGTGAGACTGCTGCCAACTCTAATTTTCAGTCGAACTAAGTGGGGAACTGGGGTAAGGAAGGAATGATTGGTTGATAGTTCTCTAGGGATGGAAACACTTTTCAAACAATAGGTGTGTGACTGCTGCCTCTCTTACACTTCCTTTAAACAAAGATACTATAACAATGCTTTAGACCTTTCTTATCCAAGAAAGGAATAAGGAAGAGAGAAAAGAGGCTTGATAAATGACTGATGACTGTGAATGCCCACTAATCTAGACATATGCCATTGGAGGATATGCTGAGATATATTACAAGTAGTGGTCTGTACACTCAGTATTGTCATCCTCAGGTGTGGTCTAATTGTGTGATTGCCTTAGAGGGCCTATTTAAACAGAGATGGCGCTGACTAAATAGACCCCTACTAAAAGAGTCAAGGGTTTCATTAGGAGCAGTAATGCCTAGACATATGGAAATTGAAACACCTCACCTGTAAAAGGGTCAGATAAGTCCAGAGTTGTAGTTATTCTTGATAAAGCTTATAAAATTCCAACCAGAAATTCTACCCAAATTAAGCATTGCTCTTTTTTATTAAAAAAAGGATAACATTTGAAACACTTTAAATGTCCAAGGTCCCTGTGAAGTGCTGTCCCTATTAGTTCTGAACTAAATTGCTATGAATTACCAATTAGGTTTTGTTTTGAAATGGACCAGAAATGCCTCACAATTAAGCGACTTGCAAGGGGCTCTTCAGTATATAAATAACGCTGAAAATGTGGTAGTTTTAATAATTTGCGGTCTATATATGTCATCTTAATTAACTGAGGTCATATGAAAAGTAACCAGATATGAAGAAGTGTGATATATTTAAACTTGTAGTTTTGAGAGGTTGGTAAAACGTAAAGGTGGGAATTTCTTTCTAAAAAGTAAGTGTCCAACCAGAATTAAAGCAGGCAAGGTTTTTGCTAAGGAAGACAGTGGTAAGACAGATCTGACTACTAAGTATTTGGGTAAATAAGTGTAATTTAGGGGAAGTGGGGAAGAAAACCCCATGAAATTCAAATATGTCAGCAGTAAGGCAATATCAGCAACTGTTGACTAATCTTATTTATAAGGGAAAGGTTAAATCACTGCGAAAACAAATCAGAACGTATACAGTGAAATAATCCGGACCCCCCTTTTTTGACTCAGGGACACCTCTTTTGTACCTGAACACTAACAACCAATTTATTCTAATACACTACGTAGTAAATATTTTTCAGTTGTCTGTTTTCAACTGTGAAATTTTGTGATTGGGATGGGGATCACTTTTCCTTATTTTTAAACTTAGCTCATGTGATGCTCTTGGCAGAAGCTCTGAGACAGACCAAAATGTTACTTCATTTGTTCAAATAGTAGCATATATTATTTAAAATGCACAGACAAAGTGCGAGTAAATATTTTTAGAAAAAAGATATAGTGTAGGTCTTACAGGTCAGGCATTTCTGCTAAAGGTCGTGAGCATTTTGTTAGTAGTTTTCCACTCTAAAACAGTCTTAGATTTACTCTTACTAAATATTGCAAATTGTTTTTCAACCAGGGAAAATGAAAGGGAGATAGGAAAAATTGTTCACCAGCAGGGAAAAATATTTTCCAGATGAAGAAATAAAGTTATATTCAAATGCACCTGTGTTTTCAGTTTAGACAAGTGTAAATGGTTATTTACGAGTCCTGCTGGGAGAATCTCAGCTTTCGAGCAGTATTCGAATTTTCTGCCCGATTTCAAGAAAGTTGGAAATGTACTCAAAATGTAGGTGTGTGTATCTATCTACCCTGGTAAATTTCCGGTTTACACAGTTAATTTGCCAGCTTGATTGGTTTTGGCAGCATGTTAAAATTCAACAGAAAATGGTCTTCAATTCTGATGATGTTAGTGCGGTCTGAAAGTGATCTTTCTCTCAGTGACCTGCGAAAATGGTCTACAGAGATTTCTTAGCGCAGATGACTGAGATTTTTGGAGTTAATTAGATCCTGCCGCCTTTCCGCTGTGGCTTTCCCTGGACACACTGTGCGTCGGAGCTTGATTCTGCCGGGCCCATACTGGAGTGATCAATGAAATGGCAGATGATGCATGACGTACTGTGAGACTGTGAAATGTTCACCTTGAAATATTTGCTGTTCTGCATGTCATTAAAATGGGGTCGGAAGGTACGAGCTATTTTTGACATGTTGCTATTCCTGCAGTGAATTGAAATCTAGTTCTGTGTCTCTCTATTCATATTTAAAAGTCCCTGCCTTTTCACAGAGAATATTGATGATAAATTCCTCCTTTGTAAGATCCCCCAATTTACATCTCTTTATGTAGTTGTTAGACATATTTACAACCTCACAGTTCTCTTAAAATCAGAAAATGTTCAAAATAAAAGTAATTCTATCTGGCTAGTGTTATTGGAAGTATGATTTGTAGAGTGCAATAATCTCGCGAGACTCCGGGTGCTCATATACTTGCTAAACCGCCATTTTATTACTACTGTAATTCAGGAATCCCAGTGTGGTTTCCTCACATTTTACAAGTCTAAAGAAAGTGGGCTGGCTCAAAATGAGTTTTTTCATGTTCCAAGAATGAATCTTCAAGCTGATTTAATGAATAAGATTGCTTCTTTTATAAGTCTCTGCAGGCCGTTGAGCTGAAGTGAAGATACGTGTTATTAACTGGAATTGTGTCAAAATGCATTCAGGTTTTTCAGTAAAAGCAATGTGCCCTGGCCCATTACTTGCATAAAAATGCTTAACAATGCACTCTGGTACTAACAAAGATAATCCTGATTGTATCTAGGCAATGACATGTAAAGTTAAACGGTAAACAAAAACTGTATTGCTTTATGCATTAGCAAATCCTATGGACGAAGTGGAAAAGAAACACCTTTGTTGCATTGCCTGGTGCATGTTTGTGTGGGTTTTCCACATGGAATTAAAGCAATGGAACTGCTAAAATCGCCCAAGTTTCATAATGCATTTCTCTTTGAAAATAAATATCTTCGGATGGTGTAAAAATGTGTGACTAATGCATTTTTGTGCATATCTGGTGGTTCAGTGGACTCATTATTCGATAGGTTCAAATCCCAGCTCGTCCATCTGTGCTTGATAAAATGAGGATCATTGGGTTTGAGTTGGGCAATAATGAGCATCTGGCCTTTAGAGCCGCAATTCCCTTCTGGATGAACACACGCTTTACAAATACATGCTACAACCTGGTAAAATCTATCCTGCTGTTCTGGACATATACAAGGCACGTCTGTTGCAACATGCCATCGACCATGTACAAATACAAAATTCTAAATAGATTTTTATTTGTTAATAGCCATTTCTGATCAACCACACCATACAATAATGCAACGTATCTGCCTTTGAAGATGTTACCTCTGAATGGGAACAGGAACATAAAGCAGTTAGCCTCACCCTCGGTGTGCCGCCTGAGTACTCGCATACACGATCAATTAGAATTGGGACCTGAGTTGCATTCAAGGACAACTTCTGTGTGCCAGCGGCACTATTTATCAGTTTTCCTTGGACATTAAGGTTTTTGGGTAAGGCAAAAAGTGTTTACGGGATATTCAAGGAATGTTATCTTTCTGATATAAGGTTCCTGTGGTTTTCCATGTGTCAGTGGAGTAACATAGTGCCCCGCAGCCCCGCGGTTCGGGGCCCCCAACCTCCAGGGGGCCTCCTCATCCCAGTATTCTGGTCAGACAGCCCCTGGTTGAGTCCGGAGGGAGCCCTTCCACGTACCTTGCAGTGGGCCACCTCAAGTTTTGTTACGCCAGTGCCATGTGTTGGTAGAACCAGAAAAATAATAAAGAGCCTCATTAGTATTCACTGATCCCCCACCATCAAGCAAATGCACTTCAAATTTAGAATCACTACTATTGAAGAGGATTGATGTTTTTTTTCTATTGACTTTAGAACTGGTAACAAAGACTGATAAATAAAATTTGAGTTGATGCGTACGGCCAAAACGCCGACTGCTTGAAGCTTCACCAAAACTGAACTTCCACAGATATTTTCATGCAAAAGAGGGCTTCAAACCATCTAACAAAAACCTGCTCCAAATGATCAGTCTTGGACCTTTGAATCGACTAAAGGGATAGAAACAAGGCTTTAAAAAAAGCCTGCATCAGGCCCTGAGCCCATGTTACCTGTATTGTGAAAGCATTTTCTGGGAAAATCCTTCTTTAAAGAACATTCTTCTATTTTAAGTGAATTTTCTTTCCTCGTTATTTATGCAAACCCCAATATTACTGCATTTTTCACCATTTTTATTTCTTTATCAACTTTGCATTCTTTGCTTAGCCCGCGAATCTTACAATGTCCCGGAAACTCTTTATTTAGTTTGCAAAATCTCCTAATCCCCACACCACATCCACAAGAGTCATGGTACTACATCAACACTGGTGTCAGACTTCAGGAGCAAATGTGACCATAATTTCATGGAGTGCGTATATTTTAAAATTGGCATGAAATTAGTCTGATTATTATCATAGTCTTAATCAACATCTATTGCCAGATGAATCAGTGCACACTTACACTTGTAACCCCTCTGATTGCCACCTGTGCTCTTGCAGGGTAAAAGCACACCCAATTTAAGAGACATTTTTGCTGTTCACACTACCTTTATATCTTGAAAGCAGTATGATACTCCACCCTTCACATCATCTTACCTTTACCTTTAGGCAACAAAGATAAGACTGGATCACTGAGTAGGAGATGTGGAGGTGTGGCCTAGTGCCTAAGTTGCTGTTTTAGAACATGCAAATCTGAGTTCTTATACCAGTTTCTGGTCTGGGCTAAAACCAATTAAGTGTGGGCAATTAACTTTTCCTCAAATTGTGAATATCTGAAATGCATTTTTAAAATGTAAAAAAAAGTGAGATGCAAATTTAAACAGTCAAATTTATTGGCATTAATGTTCATGATTTCTAAGACCTATAATATTTATGTTGTCTGCTATCTCTATAAGTAGCATTGTAATAATGAACATCAATCATGTATGTAGTTAGAGGTAATGACTGCTCCCCTTGGCATGTCCTTGTTACCCCAGGCTTTGTCCCTGTGACCCCTGGTATCAGGATTCAGGAGTCAGAAAGGAATAAAAAAAACAGACATATCTCATCATTTCCTTGGCCCCTGGCAACAAAGAGAGGGATTCTGAAGGGATATATGTGGGGCAATGGGTAAATCCTGTGAGATCATCATGTGTCAAAGAGTACTTAATGTCACATATGGGACACCCATGTGTATTTCTAGACACCCTGGTCTTGATCCACATGTCAGCCTCCCTCCCAAGCCATGTGGGGTCAAAAACGGTAGAGTCAATAAGATGCTGGTATAGCTCTGCAGAACAAGTAATCAAAGTGGGCTCATTGTAATCATGTTTATAGCTCTTCATAATGTGCCACTTTCCTGCCTTTCACCCAGTCCACCCGTGGTTTCAGTGAGTAATATATAAATCCTCCAATGACAGCTGAGACTTCTCAGCTGTTTATTCGGAACATTGTTATGTTATGTTAATATGTTATGTTAACAGGAGCTTATAAAGTGCTCGGTCACCAGATAGCTTTCATGGTGCTGATCGTTTAATGTGTCGCAGCGGGGAGAGCTAAGCGTAGGTTTGCGCATACAGCCAGGTCTTGAGAGCCTTTCTAAACCCCATCAGGTTATCCTGCATCCTTATGTCCAGTGGTAAAGAGTTCCGAAAACTTGGGGCTTGGTAAGAGAACCTGAACCCTCCTTGGCATTTGAGCTTGATGACTGGGATAGTTAGAAGTCTGAGATGGGCAGAGCGTAGATTACGGCATGGGACATGTTTAACAATCAAGTGACTGATGAATTTGGGGCTCCTACAGTGCAAGGCCTTGAAAATCAAACATCCGGTCTTGAAAGCTGCACGTTGAGCGATGGGTAGCCAGTGCAATTTGGCTAACAGGGGGCTGGCAGATTGCTATTTAGGTTGTTTGAATATCAGTCTCGCTGCCTGGTTTTGTACTATTTGTAGATGCTTGAGTAGGAACGCAGGCAGACCGAGATAGATGGAGTTGGAGAAATCGAGACGCGACAGTATGAGGGAAATCAGTGCCTGAACAAGGGCCGAATGAGTCAATAAGTGGACAATTTTTCTTATTTTCCTCAGTTGAAAATGCATGAGGAGACTACCGACCCCACCTGTCCCCTGAGAGAGAGGTTGGAGTTTAGAGTAACTCCCAGGCTTTTCACTAAAGAAGATGGAGTGGGAGGTGGTCCAAGAGCAGTAGGCCAGAAGTGTGGGCCCCACTCGATCTCTCTCTTTCCCGGCAAGACTAATTCTGTCTTGCCGGGATTGAGTTTAAGATGGTTGAGGTTCATCCATTGCTGGATGGGAAGCATGGTGGTTTGGAATTCTAGGGCAGAGTCCGGGGAGTCCAATGTGAAGACGAGTTGAAGATCGTTCGCATAATTGAAGGTGGTTATCTTCCTGCTTTTTAAGGAGTTAATCAAGGGCTTTAGGTAAAGATTGAATAGGTGGGGGGAGAGGGACGAGCCCTGGGGGACACCGCAAGAGGGGGCGGTCAGAGGAGCAGTAAAAGGGCCAAGACGGACTGCTTGAGTTCTGCCATCGAGGAAGGACTTAATCCAACTGTATGCAGAGACCTGTATGCCAGCCTGCTCGACACGGGCCAACAAGATGTTATGGTCAATCGTGTTGAATGCGGCCGACAGATCCAAAAGTACAAGGACTTGAGGAACGCCCCTATCTGCGTTTGCTCTCAGGGTGTCCAATACTGCGAGGATAACCGACTCAGTAGAATGGGTGGGTCGAAAACCAGCTTGATTAGGTTCAAGGTGTTCAGACTGTTCTACAAGGTTAGAGAGGGACTTAGTGACGTGGGCCTCGAGAATCTTGGCCAGATAGGGAAGAAGGGAAATGGGGCGGTAGTTTGAGGAGTTCAGTGGGTCAGCCCCAGGTTTTTTTAATAAAGGGACCGCTATCGCGTTCTTGAAGGCGGTGGGGACATTACCTTGGAGAAGCGATTCGTTAAGAAAGGGAAGCACGCTGTGAGGAAGGGTGGACAAAGCGTCCTTTAGAATATGTGGAGGGCAGCAATCATTAGGGGACCCAGATGTGACCCGAGCCAGCAATTCTAAGAGAGTCTGGAGACAAATGGTGGGGAAATGGTCCATGGTAACAGGGTTAGTTGGCAAGGTGACCAGGTCATCCATACCTGGGGAAGTAGGGATGCTGGCTTTGATAATGGAGATTTTATCCAGAAAGTAAGTATTCAGGGAGTTACACAGATCTTGAGTGAGTGTCTGATTGAGGTGGGTTCTTTCGGTATTGCAGAGGTCATTGACTATGGTGAAGATTTCTTTTGATTTGTTATGGGCGTTTAATATTCTGGCCGAGAAGTAGGTCGCTTTGGCTTCCCGTATAGCTCTTTTATATTCCTTACGAGCTAAAGAGAACTGTAATTTGTCCTCCGAGGAGTATTTTAGCCTCCATTTTCTTTCTTTCTGACAGAGCTCGAGCTTTTGTTTTTTCAGCTCGGTAGAGAACCATTTATGAGCATCTATGTGTCGAGTGCGTGTGAATTTAGTGAGTGGGGCATGGGTATTGCAAGCCTTTAATAGCCATTCCGAGATGTTGTCGTCCATGGTGTTAACGTCTGGGTTAAAGGTGGGTATAGACCTGGCTAAGGTGTCTATGACTCCCAATTTGTCAATGGACCTCCATTTCCTAGTCATGCCTCCGCCAGTTAAAGGAATCTTAATCTTAGAATTTGTGGTGATTGTAAAGTTGATTAAGTGATGGTCAGACCATATGCAAGGTGAGATAGTAGGCATTGATATTTTAAGGTTTGAGGACCAAATTTGGTCCAAGGTGTGTCCTTTTGTATGGGTGGGGGAGGATATGTGCTGAGCGAGGTTTAGGTTGCAAAGTAGTTCCGATAATTCTGCAGCATGCGGTCCACCCATGGCGTCGTTAAACCAGTAGTTCAGGTCACCTATAAGCATGACCCTTGCGTAATTAGTGACAAGGTTGGCCATTTGTTCGCTTAAGGAGAGCGGAAAGGCAGGCATCGCCTGAGGGGGGCGGTAGATTAGCACGAAGATGACAGAGCCAGTCGTGGCATCTAACTTGATGACTAAGTTCTCCACCTCAGGGAGGCCAAGAGGAGTAAGGGCGGTAAACTCATGGTCTTTGTGAATGATAGCGGCTATTCCGCCACCGTTTTTTCCCGGGGGTCGATTTGCAGCTAGGATGTAGTATTCCACAGGGAGTGCCGCTAAGATGTCAGGGGCGGAGTCTTGGGTAAGCCATGTTTCTGTGATCAGAAGGACATCTGGTTTCTCAAAGCTGAGTAACAGGAAGATGTCTAGTTGGTGTTTAACCAAGGAGCAAGAGTTAAGGTAAATGATGCGCAGAGTGGTCTGATTCATAGTTTTTGCAGTCACGGTAGAAGGGTGATAGAGGGCTTGGAGTGAGGGGAGCTACATGGTAGCACTCTTCAGAGTATATGCTGTTTTCCCCAATATGGTTGTAAGTGATCTGATTGAGGGAGGATCGACGGTTGGCTAGTGATCGAAGAGTCTCCGAAGAGTATTTAATAATTTGGCCATTGTTTGTGGCCCCTGGTCCCGGATGGGTGCGGACGGGCGCAGATGGGCTCGCCCGCTCCGCTCGTCCGCTGCGCTCCCACGCTGAGGTGAGCATTTGTACCTAGGCCCCGCCTCTGGCTCCGCCTCCTTACGGCCGATTGGCTAGAGGCCTGGGGAGGGGAGTGTAAAGAGGAGTTTACGCTGGGTGATCGAACAAGTCAACAGTGAGTCTAAAATAACTTTGAGCAGTGCAATGCGCAACAGTTTTACAATTTTTAAAAAAGATTCTATTGCAGCGCGGTACTTGCAGCAGGTCCGCGCGACAAACATCAATTGCCCGCTCCCGTGCTGAGGCGAGCTTTGTACCTGGGCCCCGCCTCTGGCTCCGCCTCCTTACGGCCGATTGGCTAGAGGCCTGGGGAGGGGAGTGCACAGAGGAGTTTATGCTGCATGATCAAACAAGTCAACAGTGAGTCTAAAATAACTTTGAGCAGTTCAAGGCGCAACAGTTTTACAATTTTAAAAAAAGATTCTATTTCAGCCCGCTACTCGCAGCAGGTCCGCGCAACAAACATCAATTGCCCGCTCCCGCGCTGAGGCGAGCGTTGTACCTGGGCCCCGCCTCTGGCTCCGCCTCCTTACAGCCGATTGGCTAGAGGCCTGGGGAGGGGAGTGCACAGAGGAGTTTATGCTGGGTGATCGAACAAGTCAACAGTGAGTCTAAAATAACTTTGAGCAGTTCAATCCGCAACAGTTTTACAATTAAAAAAAAAGATTCTATATCAGCGCGCTACTCGCAGCAGGTCTGCACGGCAAACATCAATTGCCCGCTTCCGCGCTAAGGCGAGCTTTGTACCTGGGCCCGCCTCTGGCTCCGCCTCCTTATGGCCGATTGGCTAGAGACCTGGGGAGGGGAGTGCACAGAGGAGTTTACGCTGGGTGATCGAACAAGTCAACAGTGAGTCTAAAATAACTTAGAGCAGTTCAATGTGCAACAGTTTTACAATTTTTAAAAGATTCTATTTCAGCGCGCTCCTTGCAGCAGGTGCGCGCAACAAACATCAATGTTTTGTGAGATGATTTTCTCGAGTTAGCCCAAACTCCTCATCAGGATCCCTTTCATGAGCGTATTGCTTCTGTTTTGTCACTTCCAGGGTAAGAAATGCATACCTCCCCTGAACAGGTAATGGTTCTGGCAAGATGTACCTAAGTTTTTCTCTCCTAAAGCATGTATATCTATGTACAAAAGAAATATACAATTTTAACTTCCGACTCTGCCACTGTACTTCACTTGCGACTTTATTGTTGCTGACATCAATATTGGGAAACAAGTCCTTTCTAGGCTCTAGAGCTTTTTTCCTGTGGCTTTCTTTGTACACCTGGATGATCTTTTTCTCTTCTATTGTCATATTCCTCTTAAAAAAACAGGAGTGCAGCAGATTTTCAGTCTTCTGCAGCTACAGCTGCTGTTGCTGTTTTATCTTCAAGAGACATTTTTATCCTACTGGGAATAATTGGCCAATTTCAACTTTAGCTGCTTCTTATCTTCCTAGTCCTTGTACTCCAACCTGCAAGCTTACAGATCATAAAGGGGTAAGCTGTGGGCTGACACCCAGCTCTCATCCCTGGACAGTGTAGGTTAAGGGAGTTTCTCTAACTGTTCTCATTCTCCAATAAGGTGGTCTCTGCTTGCCAGAACTCTCCCCCAGGCTCCCAGGGCTTTCTTAAGGCCATAGTTCTGCGTGGTGTAGCCTTCATTTCAGCTGCTAACAGGTTGCTGAATACAGACAGATCTACCTACTTGGTTCCAAAAAAAGAGGGACAAATTGTTATTAAAATATGACTTGAATCAAAAATGAAAATTATGTGATCAACAATTTAAAAAATGACCATTAAAATAACAAATGTTTGCTCCTAAATCTAGAGATTGTTTTATTAATTTTTAACTGGCAAGGCCAAAGGGTTGCTGCATCTGAACACAGGTCCAATCTAAGTTTCCTGATAATCATGGTCAGATATTGAACTATAGATTAAGTAAGGATACCACCAATGTAATACTAGCATATCTTGATGGGTCAAAAACTGTTTCAATAAGATAAAATGACAACCCCCTGGAAGCCATCTCACAAAGCAGCAGTCTTTTTCCATTTTAGACACTTGAAGCTGCATCAAAAATACATCAAAGTCTAGAAAAAAAACACAGTTAAAATTAATTCCCAAACCAATGAAAACTTAGTAAGGAAAATACCACTAATGCCACCACCTGCCAGGGTCTAAATAATCTCTGAAATTCCTTTTTTGGAGCTTATAATCCTCCAGCAGGACAGGGCTTAATGTTGTGACTTGACATGGTTCATGAGTCCAGTAGTACCTTCTCCATGACACTCCACTATAACTTTATCCTTATTGTTGGACTTGGCCCTTCTGGCAGGTTCACCCCTGAACTTTTTTTCTTTTTACTGATGACTTGGGTGTTGTTGCTGGGTGCGCGCGCAAACGCTTTACACATCGCCTCAGGGATAAGCCTGTCTGCTCGTGCCAAGCTACCAAGGGGGTGAGCAGGGGTTATCTTTGGCGTGTAACTCCCCAGCCCTGACTAGAGTGGTGGTTTCTGTCTGGCTTTGGCGCAAGCCCTAGCCAACCAGAAATCCCATTTCTAACATTGGTGATCAGCGGTGGGATTTGGACTTGCGTTTGCGATGTACCGCAGCGGCAACTGGCCGCACTACAAAACTCTGCATTTAGATAAATCACATGGTATAGGGATTATTGTTCTAAGTTTGTTTTTAATTGTCATTTCTTTGGAAATGTGTTTTTGTGCACTGTGAGTTAGGTGTCCCTAGCTCGGGAGGGTAGATCATCCCCCTTAGTGCATTGTGTTTCTGGATTCACCAGAGGGTGGGATCCAGTGGTGGCAGCGTAATAGTGTCCAGTACATTTGTCCCCCGCCCTGCGCCCAGAGTTGGTACCTGTGTCACGTGGTGGTCAGGTTGAGGAATCAGGGGTGGTAGAAACTGCCTTACCAGTCCGAGGGGAGGGTTGTGTGTGGATGAATGGTGTGTGGCACTAGGCAAGTGAGTGTGAGTTCTCTGGGATAGAGAGCTTGCTGAATCTTTTTGTGAATTGTGTACTCCTGTTAAACTCAGACCCCTAGGTTCCCTGTGTGATCTTTTCTCTAGAACGTCTGCCAGAATGGAGCCTGCTTTTGATCTCAGTGATCTAGTTTATTACAGTATGCAGGAGTTGGAAAGGTTCTGTAGAGAAAGAAACATAGGGGTGAGAGAGTCAGACACTGTGTACGAATTGAGGAACTACATGATTGGATGGCAAGCAGATGAATGGAAACGTGAGCGCAGTGAGGAAGAAAGGGCCCGGGCCTCACACCTGGAGGGTGGTGGGTCTGTGGGGAGCCCTGAAGACTCAGAAGAAGATGACAGTACCTGGACGCCAATAGAGAGTGAGGACCCCGTAGGTAGGGAGTCCCTTGCTGGGTCCAGCGTAGAAGATAGCGCCTCACCCCTTTCCCTGTCCCCTGAGCGCAGTGGTAGGTTTCTGGATTCCCCAGTGAGGGTGGAGTCCAGGGGGGGCAGCAATATAAAGTGCAGTATAGAGAGTCCCAGTCCCAGTTCCCCGAGTGTGGTACCTTGTTCCCGAGAGGAGGAATGTAGGTTGAAGTTCAGGGGCAGTAAGAAGCTGTCTCACCAGTCTTGGGAGGAGGCTGTGGAGGAATGTCATGATGCCCTGGTGGACTGGTTGGTGTTTAACCCGGAGCAGGATTTGGATGGAGTACTAAATATGATTATTAAGGAGCAGATGCTCAGTAGTTGTTCTCCAGGGTTGCGCCAACACCTGTTGAGGTATAACTCTTTTTGTCCATTTGAACTTGCAGAGGAAGCAGACCGCTGGGAAAGGGCCAGAGGTTCTCTAGTGTCATTAGTGAGTGATTCCAACAATAGTGGGTCAGAGATCCTCCAGCCCAGCGTGGTGGAGGAGGCTCAGTGTAGCCCAGCTAGGTCCCAGGATAGCGAGGAGGGTGTAGGGGCTCACTGCCTGGCTCAGTGGAGCAGGAGTGAGGGGGTGACCGAGGGTCCCCAGACGCCCGAAACCCTGCCTCAGGACTTGGATGGTTTCATGAGGGAACACCAAGTTGGGGACCTAGGCTGTCCTGTTAGTCCACTTGAGGAAGATCTCTTAGTGAGTGGAGGACCTGGAGCACCTGTAACCAGGGCTCCTGTGGTTCTGGAGTCTGGCGGTACCGCTCCGGTAGGGAGGGTACAGGAGTCCAGCGTGAGTGATTGGGGGATGAGTTCCCCAGTGGAAGAGCCGGTGGGTCAGGGACTTCCCAGTTGGGCTAGGTTCCCGTGTAGTGACCAGGGTGACACCACTTCTGTTCTGGGGGATCTCCGCGCACTGTCAGGTGGACAGGGGACGGGAGATCAGCGCCAGACAGACAGTCGCTCGACATATGTGTCATTTGATAGCCTCAGGGGGATGGAGTGGAGATCCCCAGAAGTCCTGGAGTGCCAGGCAATTATTCCACCAAAGGTTCTAGGCCGGAGGTTGGAAGGCCAGGTTCGGGATCAGCCTGACCTGAAGGGGGGGACGTCTGTAATCAGCGTCCCGACCAGTTCTTCTTCCAGAGGTACCGCCCCAGTTGGTAGGGAGCAGGGTTCTGGAAGGGGGTGCAGAGGGTGGGAGAGCCCACCTCTGCCCCCGGTACAACCTGAGGGGTTAAACCCTGGGTTGGAATGGCGTTCTAGGTGTACCCCTCGCCAGAGGAGGAGGAACCCTAGGAGAAGAGGTAGGGGGAGGAGAGCCTTCCCTGAGACTCCTGGTCCGCCTGAGGGTGTAGACCCTAGGCTGGAGAACCAGTGGCAGTCTAGTCCTGTCTTTCAGAGAGGAAGAGTGGAGAATGGCCGCTATGTGCCAGGGGTTACTACCCCCCACTCTGTGGTTAGGCAAAGACCAGTGGCACCTGGGTGGCCTAGGGCCTGGTCTTGGCCGCGGACAGCTTGGGAGTACCAGTGGGGTAGCCCAGTTGGTCCAGACAGTGGTGTTAGAAAGAGTTCCATGGGTTCACCGTGGCGTAGAACCGGAGGGTGTCCCTGCAGTTGCGGGCCCGCGTCCGTGTTCTATCGCCCCAAGCAGGGAAGTCCATCACGGTGGTGATTGGGCTGCCCTGCGTTTTGGCTGGAAGGGGGTTGTGTTGGACTTGGCCCTTCTGGCAGGTTCACCCCTGAACTTTTTTTCTTTTTACTGATGACTTGGGTGTTGTTGCTGGGTGCGCGCGCAAACGCTTTACACATCGCCTCAGGGATAAGCCTGTCTGCTCGTGCCAAGCTACCAAGGGGGTGAGCAGGGGTTATCTTTGGCGTGTAACTCCCCAGCCCTGACTAGAGTGGTGGTTTCTGTCTGGCTTTGGCGCAAGCCCTAGCCAACCAGAAATCCCATTTCTAACACTTATGAAATTATTCTCTGAGTGGGTAAATCCTTGCCTGCCAAGGCCACTCCTTACCTTTGTAAGCTTGTACCTGCCCTTTGAATATCTGGCCCCTCTCAAAATGAAAATAGGAGTAAGCTACACAAGCTGATTTACTTGTCAGTTTCACTGCAAAAGCCACAGTGTGGTCTTAGACCACCCAGGCACAATTGTGGTCTGATTTCGAGTTTGGACTGTGGAAATGTTGATTCTGCTGCCATTACAAATGTCCCCTTGCTCATACCAGTGGTTCAAACACTGCCAGATTGTCACTGATGTTGCCAATGGATTATAATGCCATGACTAAAGGTATCTATTATCTGCATTAATTTATTACTTACTCCTTGAGCAGTAGAAATTACGAAAGATGGTCAGCTATAACTTTTGGAGAACATAAATAACATTCCAGAGCACCCCCTCCTACTTGCACCTCCTTCCTCACATACATTTTGTAGTGCTTTATCCCTTAAGATTCTGTCATTATTAAATTGAAAATTGTTTTTGAATCGCTTCACTCCGTCCATCTGAGATTTCAACTACTTTCTGTATCATAGGGATTTATTTTCATACTTGACTATTTTTCTTTTCATCGATTTTCCATTTCTTTTTTAATATATTTAGCTTTGACTGATTTAATTTTGGGTGTTTTTTATTTGGAATTAAGTATGTTGGGTTAAAAATTACAGTTAAAGAAAATACAGACCACACAAATAAATATACGTTTGTGAGGCTAGGCAGGTCAGCAACAATAAACTTACTGAAAAGGAAGTTGCATAGCACAGAGTGAACATTAAAATTATTTGCAGCAGTATGACAAGCAAATGTTTCAATATGAATAATTAAGGCACAGAAAGTGTCAACAGTGGCAATTGTCACCTAATAAACTGCTTAGCCCGTTTGCCATGGTGATAAGGTTTTTTTGGAAGTAGAAAATCTGATTTCTGCTACCAATGGGTGGATGAAAATGGGTTTTATCTACCTAGACCCTCACAAAAAGTTTACATCCTATTTCTAGTAAGACGGCCCTCTGCATTGATAAGTAACACATTAAACACCTGGGGGCATATGTATCAAGCAAATTTGTAGTCGCAAACGCTGCGATTCGCAAAATACAGCGTTTGCGATTAAAAATTCGCAAAACAGGATGTATTAGGCAAATTCCCAACGCAAATTTAAGGAATCGCTAATTTAGCGATTTCTTAAGTTTGCGTAAGCATTTAAGAAATCGCAAATTGCGATTTCTTAAATGAAATGTAACACTCACCAAAGGATTGCGATTAATCCTTAAGAAATCGCAAATTACCACCAACTACTAGTTGGTGTTAATTTGCGATTTCTTTTAAAAATGCACGTTTTGTAATATTACAAAGTGCCACGTGACGCACATACATGCCCTTAGGGCATGTATGTGCGCCATATGACCACACATGCTAATTTCAGGGGTGTATCAGGGTGTCATCTTGACACCCTTGCACCTTTGAAATTATTCTCAAATTGCGATTAGCAAATTGCGATCCGCAATTTGAGAATTACTTCCCATACATTCCTATGGGTCTCCTGGCCCATAGGAATGAATGGGCAGGTATTCCTTAATTGCGATTTCGCAATTTGCTAATCGCAATTAAGGAATTTTAAGAAATCGCAAAAAGTTTGCAATTTTTTAAATACATCCCGTTTTGCAATTCTCAAATAGCGATTCCTTAAAAATCGCTATTTGAGAATCGCAAATGGTGATGTTGATACATATGCCCCCTGGATTCTAAAATCAGAACCACAATGAAAAATAATGAAAGCAGTGTTCTAGTAGAATTTGTATCACAGGCTGCTTTACTCTTTTGAATCATTTCATCCTAATAGTTTGAAATGAGTGAACAATCTGAGAAAATATGGAATTCGTATCATCCACATTCTATATCTTGGCCATGCTGAGAAAGCTTATTTGAGTGGACATTATGGATTATAACGAACCCTTGCAACATATTGGAAATGTACCAATGGAAGTGTGCAGGCTTAGCACACTACATCAATTCATAGATGCTTGTGGGAAGGTTTTTATCCATTGTAACATTAAGTTCATTAAATTAGTAGGTGCAATACGCTGCACATCGCAGCTATGCAATGGTGCATCAATGACAGTGGTGAGAAATTACATATTAATTGGGGTGGACGGTAATCCACCACAAAAAATAAATTCACTAACTTGTTAGGTCCAGTCAAAGGTTTCTGTAATTTAACACTAAGCTCAAACCTCGGTAAATATGACACAGAGCAGACAGGGTTAACTTAGAAAAAATATGTAAAGCATTTGGGTATACCACGTTAAAAAACTCAAACAGCACAATCAAGATTTATGAAAACAGAGCAAAATGTAATAAACAAAATTGCATCAAAGCAACAAAAATCCAAAACAGTGAACAGCTGATATGAATTTCAAAGTTTTAATTTGAAATAGCACCAAAAAGCACAAAACACCAATGGTAGTGAATGGTTGCAGTAGACCGTGACCTAGATGCTATTTGAGGCCAACTGACATGGAGTGCCAAGAAAAATGGCAACACTATGGCCTGAAAAGAAGTAAGCTTCAAACTTTTTTTAAGTTCCAATCTGAAAAGAGTCATTGTCATTCTTCTGTGGGAAAATTCTTCCCGCCGCAGGAAAAATGTGAAATTCAATCTGTCACTTTTTGCAGTTGGTCCCTTTAAAGCTCGGGAGGTTTGGAGCAACAGTTTTGCAAAGTTCCCAAACTTCTTTTGGTGCCCAAGAAGCCACAGGAGTACATTTTCAAGGCCCCCAGGACATTCAGAGGGAACATTTAGTGACTCTCACAGTGTCAGGCGGAAGGCTATGGGAATGTCCAGTTACCACTAATCAGCTGGAATTCTTTAAATGTATGTCCTCCTCAGCTTTTTAATGTTCCTGGAGCCGCCAGAAGAATCTACTTCATGATGTTTGAAAATCTTTCTGTCCTTGGATTTTAAGTGGATGGGGGTCCAACCTCCTTCGGTCCTTCTCACATATCTCAGATTCCAAGTTCAGCAGATTCAATTCTCTTGGCATCTTTCGCAAGTCTAGTAGTGTGATGAGGAAAGCTGGGCGAGGGTCTAGCTTTGTAGGGTTCTACCAGCCTGTGAGTGGGGTAAAAACTCTTAGTTCTTCTTTGACCAATACAGTACAGGTTTCCAAGTACTGACCTACCTCCTTTTGCAGTAAGGGCTGTTTGCTTTATTGCAAACAGGTACAAAATGCAAATGTGTCAGGGCAAATCCAAAATGGTGAAGAACCTCAGCCTCACTAAACTTGGATTCACAAGTTGGGAGTGTGAGTGGGCAATGTACTATGGTAATCCTAGTGTCCTCCCACATCTAATACTAAAATCCAGTATGAAGTATGAATAGCAAGGTAGAGTGTGGTAGGAAAAAAGCAGGGTTCTACAGCAGCCAGAAAGGGAATACACAAGAATTGTCTGGGAACCTATTTGCTTCATTTGAAAGGTGTAAAACGTTTAAATGGACTTCTGACAGACCTGTCATGCAGGATTTGAAGCTAGCGTCAACATGGGGGACACAGCACCCACCCTGCATTTTCTAATGAGCTCAGATGATTAATCTCTGCCCAGTCATGTTAACCTATTGTATGATACTGGGAGAAATTTCACACCTCTTTCACATCTCTTCCCTGGAATCCCAAATACCTTTGATATTTCTCTTCATACTCAAATTAGATCATGAGTTGTTTTTAGTTAGACCTGCTTGTAGAACATCACATGATTCAGTTTGAAAAGATAATGTCTGCATGTTAGACAAATGAATAAAATTAATTGAATGAAGGTATATATCAGGCTAATGAAGTCAGAATTCATGTCTAGGACAATGCAGCTTTTCTTTTTTATATCTTTTAATTTTTATTTCCAGGAAGCAACAGTTACATTCTTTTCTTTAAGACATACCAATCCTAAGAAGAAAAACGAGCATCGTGCCAAAAGAACACATATGTACAGATAGAAAAACAAAACCATGACATATATAAACATACATCCTCCTATTTTAACTACTGTTCCATCAGTAGCCCCCAGACTAGCCGACCCCTTGCCTTCCCACTTCTGCCTTTACATTTATACTATGCCGTTTCCAGATTAAACACATGTTAAAGTCTGGCATACCATGCCAGATGGGTCGGAAGATCTTCATCCTTGACCTCAGAAGCAATCATTATACGATAAATAGCTATTACCATAAAGCAGAGATAGATTTGGGACCGTTCTAACTGTAGACTCTCATCAAAGCCAAATAGCAGCATGGTTGGAGTTAAAGAGACAGCCCGCCCCAAATTTTGACCTAAAAACATTTCAATCCCCTCCTTCAATACATCAGATTTGCAGCAGTCAGAAAACATATGGACCATATCGGCCAGGCCCTGATCACACCTTGGGCATTTGTTGTTATCCCTTTTCCCCATGTCCAAAGTTTAGCCGGCATAACATAAAGTCTAAATACTGTTTTAAAAATTTGGGCTTTAATGTTAGTCAATAGAAATACTTTCTTAGATAATTCTAATGATCTACACAAATCTACATCCGGGTTGTCCAGTTTAGTCGCCCATCCACTTTCTACTCTAGCTATGTCATCCAGATTGTCCTCCATCAACATTACGTACAAATCCTTAACTCGTGGCTGTTTTTTCGTTAGGCAGTCTAAAAGCGGGATGTAAACAAGGTTGATAGGGTGTAAGGCTGTCTTTTTTATTATCTCCCTTACTTGTATATATTTAAAAAATGTATTAGGATCTAGCCCATATTGTTCCTGAAGTTCACTGAACGAAATAACCCCGTTCATGTCGTGATATCTCCTATCTTATTAACTCTTGCCTTTTCCCAAGTTTTTTATTTTTTTGTAGAGTTTTATATAGCGCAAACTTGACCCGAATCCAATCAGGTATCAGAGCGCTTTACATACCACCAGTTACGTTACATGAGGACACACATTCAATGTTTTTTTTTTTTTGTTAGGCACGGGGAGATTAAGTGATTTGCCCAGAATCACAGGATGTTTTTGCGTTGTTACCGAGACTTGAACCCAGTTCCCCCAGGTCCGAGGTTGAGCGCCCTAACCATTAGGCCAACTCCTCTCCCCCAAGTTCTGCTTATGTTATCATAAAATGGAGCCGGAATGACTGAGGAGAACCATAATGACACATATCTCTGGATTCTGGAGATTTTCAAAGTTTTACTAACCTTCCGCCACACATTCCAGGCTGCTCTTAAGGTCTTAAAATGTGTTTTTTTTTTATAGTAGCTACCCTCAAGCTGCCTCAAGGCTAACCGTGGTACTAGATTTCCAACGACTAGTTCATAGATAGATGGCGGGGTTTCGTTGTCCAAATCTACCATCATAGCCTGATCCCGAGCTTTTGGCCTCAATAAGATAGTCATATGCTGCAGCATTACAGACCAGTAATAATATAGAAGATTAGGGATTACCAGCCCCCCTCGATGTTGCGGCAAAGTCATTAATTTCAGCGACCTCCTAATCTTCTTGTACCCCCATATAAATTGAGAGAACAACCCATCTACCTTTTTAAATACAAAATTAGCAGGTTTCAAAGGTATGCACAGGAATAAGTAGAACAACTTAGGAAACATCATCATCTTTATGACATTAGCTCTTCCAATAATGGATAGATGTAGATTATCCATTCTCTTCAAGTCTCCCCCAATTTTCCTTAAGAGAGGAGCCGAGTTAATTTCCCATATCTTCCCAACTTCCGCTGCAATAGTTATCCCTAGATTAGTGGCTGACTCCATCCTTCAGGAGTCCTGAAATTGCGTGGTCCTAGTACAAACAATTTGTGTTTTGTCGGTATTTAGACTATAACCTGACTGCCTTCCAAATTCTAAATCAGAAAAACAAAGGGGGAGTGGAGAGGTACTAATTATCACAAGTAGTGGAGGTGGATACTTCCTCCTTCTGTAGTCTACAAACCATAAAGATCCACCCTCACAGTTTCAAAGGCCGCATCCTCCCAAGTAAGGTATGCTTCCTACAATGGTGAGAAAAACACAGTGTTTTTAAATACCCCTCACACACCAAAAGGGCCCTTGGTGTCATGCTTCATCATAGGGGTCTTCCCGCCCCTCTACGGGATGGGGCGTACTACGACCTACGAATACGCGGGAGCACCTTTTGTTATGAGAAGACTATGTGTTGGGTAGGAGAGTGAGTGGGAGGGCCCGGAGTGGATGGGAAAGTGAGGTTAAAAAATACCTGGCTCGTTGGTTATAAAATAATTTTTAATACACCTGTGAGCTGGTATTGTTAAAAAGGTGGGGACGGAGGTATGTATGCCTCAATGAGCTATGCCTCCTGGGTTAGTCAACATGTTTCAAAGGCCCCAGGCTTCTTCCTCAGGACTTAACAGATCCCTATCTACACTCACGAATTTATGTGGTGTGCGAAATTACACTAATCTTCATTAGACAAGTGTATTCTTGAGAAGATATATCTATAATAATGTTGTGCATGTCGATTCCTAAGGCACATATATGATACCTTAGTAGGTATCGTATATGCCGTGGAGCCGCGGAGAGGTCAGACATGGCGGGGCAGTGTCCCAGGAGCAGTTGCAATCATAGGTACCCCTCCCATCTGTTACAGGCTCACGGGGCATTTTTTCCTTTGAATCCAAATAAATGTATTCAAGATACCTACTAAGGTATGCAGTCTGCAGTGCCTCGAGAACCTCATTCAGAGAGATGTCTTCTTCTAGCTCCAACAGCTGATTGGACATATTCCCTGTTGCTGCACCTATTATCATTGGTCCAGGATCTCTAGAGCGATATAAATCTTGGTAAAAGTCTGTGAGTATTTTTAATATACCTGGAAGGTCTGTAGCTATCTTCCTTCCCTCTTAATTTTAAAATGTTGATTGCTGCTGCTCTTTGTTTCAATCGGAGTGCCAAATGCTTCCCTGTCATCTCGCCATATTCCATATTCGTAATTATCCCGCGTATCCGTTTGAAATCGTTTGGCCCCTTTTTTATTAAAGATTCCATTAATTTTAGCCTAGATCCTAATTACTTTTAGCTCTAAATGTGTTTGCAGGTCTCTCTGTTTTTGACCTATGGCTGCCATGTGTTATTTCTCATAATTACTCAATTCCTCTGTGAGTGCATATATTTCATCCCTCTGTTTTTTCCTATAAAATCCTCCAAAACCTATTATTTCTCCCCTAAGACCCGCTTTAAATGTGTCCCAAACATTTTCTCTTGATGTGCTGAATCTATTTATATAAAAAACTGTCAGGTCCACCCCCTGATGTGAGCTACGAATCCTTCTGTGGCTAATAGTATTTTATCAAACGTCCACTTTGTAAATACTTTTACATATGCCGGGACCTAGATATTCATCACCAGTGGGGTAAGGTCCGACAGAACCTTAGGCAGTCTCCTAACTTGTGCTCCCTCCAAAAAAGAGGCTGAAACAAAAAAATAATCAAGTCTAAGATATTTTCTAAGAGGACATGAGAAATATGTGAACCTCGGATCCCCTGCCTTTTTACATGACCACATATCTACCAGCCCATGGCTGGCCGAGAGTGACTTTAAAGCTTTAAAAACTTGTGGTTTCCCCCCCTTATACTCCCCCCTAACAGAATCACCTGAATCTAAATGAATATTAAAATCACTGCAAATAATCAAGGGTGTTGGCCAACAGGCCAATCCGACCTCAAGTTCTGAAAACACATCTGCATCATCTATTTTTGAACCATATACCGTGCAGATTGTAAAGTGGTTTGGGATAAGAGCGATAGCCCACCTGCCCCATTTATCCAACTTTATTTTCTTAATGGGTAAAATCCGGTTAGAGACATGTATAGCCACCCCTCTGGTGTTAGTAGACTGAGATGAACAAATTACCTGGGAATACCCTGGGATAACATTGATCCCTCTTTTCTGCCAGGGGATGTGAGTCTCTTGCTGGCAGATAATGTCGGTCCCTAGTGCTCGCAACACCTCCCCAGCCCTGTTTCTTTTGCCTCTATCGTTCAGCCCCCCAAAATTGATTGTGCAAATAGTCAAACTACCCATATTTGCAGCTGCCTTGATTCCTAAATTGCCCTTTAAACCACAGCTTTAGGCTCCTTCTAGTACATCTGGTACATCTCTTTTTTTGCGAACATGCATTGCTTTCCTGGATTTTCTGCATTTTAGCCCCCCTTCCCCAACCGCCCACCCTCCCCCTCTCTCCCCATCCCTCACCCCTATGTGCCTCCCCACCTCCCAGCTGTGTGAAGCAACAGACCCTCCTAGGTCTGTGTGTGATGAATGGTGGTTCCCTCCCTTGATGTGACATATTAATACAATTTGTGAGTTCAAGGAACAATTAAGACCCTTCCAAAGACCAGATACAAAACCTTTCACCCCCCCGTCCAGGTTATTCTAAAAAATATTCTTTAGTTATTCTAGACGCAGGAAAAGAGAAAGAGTCATCTCCCCCCAGTGTTTAAGAACTTCTTGGCCTTGATCCCCGATGTAAAAAATCTGGTTTGATCTTTCAATATTACTTTCAATCGAGCCGGGTTAAGGGGGAAGGCCTGTGCTCCCTTCTCCTGAAACTGGGAGATCATTTGACGCAGACGCCATCTTCATTCCACCGTAGTGTGGCAAAAATCTGGTCTAGTAATAAAAGTAAATCCATCTGCCGCCCGCTGTGCTTCAGGTCTTGCCTTCTCGAAAACATTTTGCCTTAGCAAGTAATTGCCAAAATACACCAGGAATGCCCGAGGTTTGGCATCTGGGCAAACTGGCTGCCGAATGTTAAACGGGACTCGGTGTGCCCTTTGTATATCCTGGGGTCAATTCCACCCTTCCAATTCTGGGAAGGATTTCTCCAGAAGCTGAACCATAAAAAGACGTGCATCGGACCCCTCCTTCCCCTCCAGAATGCCAAGAAAGCGTAAGTTATTTCATCTTTGGTGGTTTTCTCCTTCTTCGAGTTTCCACTGAATGTCCGTGAGTTGATCCTCATGTGCTTCAACTTGCCCTTTTGATCCAGCTATGTCCACCTCCAATGCAACTGTCCTTGTTTCTAGCACTGTCATCCGGTCGCTAATATCAGTACATGTTCTTGCAATTTTTTTTACAGCCCCCTGAAGTTTCCGAGTGCCATTGTAGGATCATTTACTTTCCAGCCCGGCTTCTTCCCTATGTGCCATTACACACTGCAGTATAGATTCTAAGGTAGGGGTTAGTGTAGAGGACCCCGTTACCGCCTCTTCCAAATTAGACTGGTTGCTTATCCCCACCAATTGATCTCCCGTAGAATAATCCCACCTGAGATCAGTATGCTTAAGATTATCTGTTCTCCCCATTCGGGGGAACGTTTTCCGTGTAGTAGTAAACGTTTCCTGACCTTTAGCCTCCATGCCAGGTATACTCTCTTCCTCACTCGATTCTGTATTGGACCCAAGATCTGAGCCCAGCCCTGACCAGGTGGCATCTGAAAGAGAGTAGTAGTCATTTGTTTCTGAATCAATGTCCCTCTCCCTACCATCCTGCAGTATCCTGTGAGATTTTGGGGCTCCCTTAGGCTTTCCCCTTTGGCTTCTGTGCACTGAGGTGCTGCCCGGGTCCTTCCTCCTGTCCCTGTTGGAGCTCACCCACCTCAGATATTTCAATGTTCTGGCAGGCATTGCCTAAAACCGTCTCTCCCATGTCCTCAGCACCATGAGTGACCGGCACAGTATCATGGGTTTGCCCCCCTTGCAGTGTCTGTCCCACATTGTCCCCCTTGGACTCTTGTACATGTGTCTTTGTAGCCTCCAAATCACCCTGCTCCAAATTCACCCCGAGTCCCATCAGTGGCTTACCAGTTAAATTCTGCACACTCCCATCAGCCGGGACCTGATGTCGGTCTACTCCCTTGACTGGCCAGAGGCTGATCCAGTTCCTGCCACCCGGAACAAATCGATTATTGTAGCAGGCCTAGTCGGCTGGGGCTGTGCGCCCGCACCCCTCCCCTTCCCGTCTAGGGGATTCTCCGGCCGAGCCCTCTGCCGGCATCCTTGAGCTGGTGGGGCAGGTGCCATCTGCCAAACTCTGCTGCGGGGACTCCGTGGGAAGCGGTTGCAAGGGTCCGCCTTTTCCTTTCGTGCCTGTTTTGGGAGCCATGATGACTGTGCTGGTGACTGCACCGCAGCCGCTGCTCCACCTCGATATCCGAGATATCTCATGCTCAAGACCTCGGCAGCCATCAATCAGTTGCTCCGTGATCCCAGCCAGCGTCGACACCCAGCACCTCAGTCCTGGTAAGACCCACTCTGTCTCAGCTCGCTCGTTTACAGCATCATTTCTCACATGTAGCCGCTCCATTCAGATCCTCGGCATCCTTTATTTTAACTAAATCACACCATCACCCAGGGAGCCACCTACGACTGACTTCACTCGGCCGCCATCTTTGCTCCTTTCTGGACAATGCAGCTTTTCAAAGCCTAAAGTTCAGGAGTTATACCCAGACTGAAGACATAGCTTGTCTGAGCTTCTGGTAGGCTCTACAACATTATTTTGCCATCTAGTTAAAAGGGGTCACTATTGTTTGTAGTTGTTCACCTAACAAATGGTCCAACAACTCTGCTTACTTTCCATAGCCCTTTTGCCATTAATAAATAATCCCAGAATTCAGCCATTAACACATCACTCACATTTTTCCACATTTTGATATATTCACAATTCAGATAAAAGTCTGCTACATTCAGATGACACAGGGATTCTTAATACTGGCTTTACTGGGATTTATACTGTTTAACATCACTAGTTTTATTGTTCTGGAGTGACCATATTTTAATTATGTAGTTATTTCATGTTGTATATGGTACAGACTTGACCAGAGAGCATCAGAAACCTTTACAAAGTTTGCGCTGACAACATTCTTTAAGGAATGCACATGGAAGATGTACAGACAGTATTTACAAGGAATATACAAGAAAGATGAAATGCCTACATACAGCAACACATATGTGGGAAAATAGGGGGGAATAAGGGGTCAATAAAGTTCAAGGGTAGAGATGGTAAGAAGTCACAATGGTTGGTAGAATGAATGTGCAGTAGTTTCAGAGGTAGAGATGAACGGGCTCTTCGTTGAATGGGGAGAGTTGTCCTTGACTCAATCATTTTGGGAGGGCGGGCTCGGGAATTTGTTGAGAAGAAATAGTTTGAGGTTTTTCCTGAAGTATAGGTATGATTGATTGTTTCCTAGTTCTTGAGGCAGAGCATTCCAAATTCTGAGCACATTCCCAGAGAAAAAGCGTGTGAGTGAGTTTTTTGTCTTAAATTTGGGCAGAATCAAGAGCAGAGTGTTTGAACTTCGTAGAGGTCTCTTTTGGGCAGCTTTTGAATGATTTTTAGGGAGGCAACTTGGATTTCCAGTGTAGAGAGATTTATGGGTTATGCAAGCAGTTTTAAAAATGCTTCTTGCTCCCATTTGTAGCCAATTAGGTTTCTTACATGTGGGAGTGATGTGGCTATATTGCCTCTCCCCCGGAGAGAAGTCTGGTCGCTGCTTTGAGCATGGATTTCATAGGTAGAAGGTTTATTTTTGGAGTACCTGTGATAGTTGCTCTGTCGTTAACTAGCTTGGAGAGTACTAGGGATTAATACAGTGTTTAGATCTTCAAGGGTGATCGAGTGTTGCACCTCTCGATGAGTACAACCGTCATGTAGAAAGAATTCACAACCTTGGTTCCTCCGTTCCTCTGCTTCATATCTCTTCAATACCTTCTTACTGTTGCTTATATCTTCATATCTCTCCAATACCTTCTTACTGCTGCTTCTTACTTCTCGTTTTTTGCACGCAAATTGGGTTCTTTTGAGTCTCCAAAACAATCTTCACTCTGCGCTCCTCTTCGTTTTCAGAAGTCCTCTTCTCTTTAATAAGTTTCAAATCGTCGCCATTTGTTGTAGTTACAATGATGATTTCAAGACACAACTCAGTGAAGTAACTACTTTATTGGAGCGCAGAGACAGCGTTGACCACCTCACAGAAGTCAGCTCACAACTGGCATTTCCCCACACCATAGCAACCCTAGAACCATAAGAGAACCTTACATTTAAAGCCACAGAACATAAAAAGGACTCTAGTATTGTAATCTAATAATCTAAGATTACAACAGTTTTAATGTGGTCTTTCATGTTCAAGAGTAATCTCTATAGACATAACAGAGTCAGCGATAGATAGCTAACAGTTTAGTGCAATTAGATTGTCAAGTTATGGATAGGATATGACTTTCCTTTAGGCTGGATGAAGAGGAGATCAGTTTTGTTAGGGTTGAGCTTTAGGTGGTTGTTGGTCAAACAGGTTTGTACCAAGGAGAGAGTGAAGAGCAATGTAGCTCATTCTGTTTTTATCTAGCCAATATTGTCTGGAAGCTTTTTTGAATTACATGTAGTACAGTTAATGGTCAGGCTTTATGGATCTGATGATTCTTGTATGTTTAGATAACTATTTTGAAAATGCTGTATATTTTATCATACATTGAAATAAATATGAAAACATTTTGTTTTGAAAGTTGGTTCATACTTTTAGTTGATATCAGATTATGAAAAAGTTCATTGTGGATGAGATAATGTATTTGGTTAAGCAGCATAACATAAAATAGGTCTGAGGTGAAGGGGAGTAAAATAGGTTTCTCGTGATATCCAGAATTTTATTCTAGCTTTCTTGACTAATTCTCCACCATAAATTGATGAAAGCATGTGGGCGTAGAGGAGCTTACAAAATGAGGTTTACATCACTTCCCTCAACTCTGTATTGATGTAAACTGCATTCCATTAAAAAGTACAGTACTCTAGTATCAATGTCTTGATAGATTCTGCATTAACACCCACTTGTCACTCATTAACGGTATTGTTGTACTATTAGAAAGAAAATAACAATACTTTTCAAATAGCTCTCATGCTAATATGGAACAATACCAGCATGTTCAGGGGTAAATACAACAGTGTTAATGTGAGGGACTACATAGATTAGGGGTGGGCGGAATTTGCGAAAGTGTCTTTCGCAAATTATCGCGAAAATGTTAAAAATCTCCGCAAACACGCAGAAATATCGCGAAGATGCGGAAGTTTTTTTCCCGCTCGTTCGCGGGATTTTCTGCGTGGTCGCGGCTCGCCAACTTACCCATGCGGTTGCTCGCGGGCGCGGCCATCTTGTTTTCACTCTTCTCGCGGTGCATGATCGCGAGAAGAAAGACGTGGTCGCGCGACCAATGACATTACTGCGGGCGCGAACTGTCACGAGACAGCACAAATGGCTACCAACAATCCAACATCTCGTGGAGAACGCGACCGGATCGGGAAAACTTGTCGGCGAACGCGGGGATTCAGGTAAGGCGATCGCGCGCGCGCGAGAATGTATTATTTTACAGCGCGAGCAAGAAACAAATTATCGCTAAGCTGCGGAATGCGGAAATTTTGACATTTTCGCGCTCTCAGCGGAACGCGAAAATGTCAAATTTTCGCAATTTCCGCAAGCGGAACGGAAATTTAGCCCAGGCCTAACATAGATCCCACAAAGCACTAAAAATTTGACCCTAAGAAGAAAACTAGTTTCAGTGGTTGGTTCACCACTGTCTTCCACATGGTGCATACAGCAAAACCGTCCTTAGAGAACCTGTTTGTTGTGTTTATGAAATCCTGAGTTCTCCACAGGAATAACTGCAGATATTTAGAGCCTGATTCACAAAGGTAACTTACACTTTTGAGAAATTTACACTTTTTAGTAAGTTTACTACTTTTAGCCATCCATAATATCTGAATTTAATTGTATGCTCTGCTCTATTATTTGCATTTTGCTGTCCTAATGAATGGTGTTAAACGCATTTTTCACAATGCATATTGCATAGTGCTTGCATTCACTGAGGTACTGCTAAATGCCTAAAGTTTCATGAGCTAGAAACTATTAAAAGGATTTATTTTTCATTTTAAAATGGCAAATATCAAAATGAGATTTACCTGTGGCTTGACAGGAGTATTAAGCTTTACTTTCATGGAACGCAGTGCATAATATTACATAGAAATACATTAATCAATGCTTTAAGTCCACTGTCCTGAAGGGGAAGGAGATGTTAGTATAATTTAGATGTTTCACATTTACAGAAGTAGTTCGCAACTTGAGAAGTTCTATCTACAAACAGTTCTATCTACAAAAAGTTCTCTATCTCGCACTAGAGTGAAGGTGGAAACTGTAGGTAGAACTTTAGGACTAATTCCGAGCGCCCCATGTATAGGACATAATCATCTCAAGAAATATAATCCAATACCTGGGTTGCAGTATTAATTTAGTGGAAAAATTATCACCTATCACGAACAAACCGAGCATTCAAAAAACATACTCACCTAAAAAGAAAAAAAGGTGCTATCCTGATATTTACAAGGCTTTTTCACCTGCTGTACTCCAGCAAGTTTGACCCCTGAGGCCGGTGAAGCCCTCAGAACTCATGTATCTAACCTATGTGGGAGCAGAGGTTTGTGCAATGGTCGGAATATTCCTGTGCACCTGCATTTGGGGCCCTAAAATCAACACTGTGGATTTGGTGGTCAGCGGGCCTTGACAAACTTACATTCCAAGATCAGAAACGAGTTATCAAATCGAAAAATCCTGAACGTCAGACAAACGGCATGTGGATCAGGAGGTCCGGCCATTATTGCTTTTGTCCAGTTGGAAGCTGAACATGCAGAAGGAAGCATACATAACTTCTTCCGCTGTGCACGTGCCCCTTGGTTTACATGGTTAGGTTTTCAGGATGCCTACTTTCAAAGTGCGGTGTCTTGATTTATATCAATTCCGTCCTTTATGACTAGAAGCTCTCTTAGGGACATATTTACAAGCTGGCGATAAAAAATGATCGCCTCTTTTGCGGCAGTTTTCGGCCGAAAAGCGGCGATAATTTTATTGCCTAATTAGCAAGGCCACGCTAACGCGTGAAACCTTGCTTTAGCGTGGGGATTCCTAACGCCCAACTTTGCATCTCTAATGAGATGCAAAGTGGGCGTTCCTGACCTAACATGACAGGAGAAATGTCGCTAAGCGACATTTCTCCTATAATCAAGCCCCACGCTATGAAGCATAGCGGTAGGAAAAGTAGCGATAACCCCTGTTATCGCTACTTTTTTTATGCCTGCTTCAGGACTGACTTAGCCATGATATCCTATGGAAGGTATCATGGCTAAGTTTGTGAGTCCCTATCAGCAAGCTAACGCCACACTACGTGAGATTATCGCTGGGTTTCCAGCGATAATCTCCCGTTAGGAAGTTAGCGCTAGGATTTTTATCGCTGAGGAGATAAGCGTTGCTAATAGCACGCTATCTCAGCGATAAAAATCCACGTTACCCGGCGATAATTATCCTCACGCTAAGGGCGCTGAGCGATAATTATCGCCGGGTGTTGCTGATATGCCCCTAAGTGCTTGTGTGGGCCACAAAGAAACGGGAAGGGTCAGCAGGAGGGTGGGTGCACTTTGGGCCATATTATCAAGGACGGCGTTAAAATTATCGCCGCTTTAGCGGCAGGAAACTGCCGCTAAAGCGGCAATAATGGCCTTGATAATATGCCCTTGTGAATTCCCATAGAAGCCCATGTTCACACCAGAACATGGGCTTCTATGGGAATTCACAAGGGCATATTATCAAGCCCATTATCGCCGCTTTAGTGGCAGTTTCCTGCCGCTAAAGCTGCGATAATTTTAACGCCGTCCTTGATAATATGGCCCTTTATGCACTATTGTGGTTAATGTATTTGAGCCCCTGGTTTCACATCACAAACTCCAAGGATGGCCGGCTCCGTAAACTCTTGCAGTTCTCACAAGCTTGAACTTGAACTTGAACTGTCTGCCTGGAGACATCATTTGCAGGAACTGTGGGGCATATTATCAAGAAACGGCGTTAAAATTATCGCCGCTTTAGTGGCAGAAAACTGCTGCTAAAGCACCGATAATGGGCTTGATAATATGCTTTATGAATTCCCATAGAAGCCCATGTTCTGGTGTCAACATCCGGTCCAGGGAGGGCATGGCTTGGCGGTTCGGGCTGGACTGTTCCCATGGGGCACAGGGTCGGACTGGTTTGTGTGTGGCCATGTCTGAGCTGGGGTGGCAGAGTGGGCTAAAGAACGGTGATGGATCAAACCCAGATCTGTTGACTGGGTGTGAGTGTTTGATTGGTTCTGATGCTCTGTCCATCACCACCCCCTTTTCTACCGCTTTGTTCGCCATAAGTTGGCAGGGTATGCTCAGACGTTGAGTTCCTTGCTCACTTTGCCACTGGATTCGAGCACGCCTGGCTGGGGACGGCTGAAATGCCAGAGACCGGTCCTGGGGGGCTTGTTTCTGGTCCAGGGAGGGCATGGCTTGGCGGTTCGGGCTGGACTGTTCCCATGGGGCACAGGGTCGGACTGGTTTGCGTGTGACCATGTCTGAGCTGCGGTGGCAGTGTGGGCTAAAGAACGGTGATGGATCAAACCCAGATCTGTTGACTGTGTGTGAGTGTTTGATTGGTTCTGATGCTCTGTCCATCACCAGCCCCTTTTGTACCTCTGGTGTCAACGTGGGCTTCTATTGGAATTCTCTGCGGCATGTTATCAAGCCCATTATCGCTGCTTTTAACGGCAGTTTTCTGTCGCTAAAGTGGCGATAATTTTAACGCCGTGCTTGATAATATGCCCCTGTATGCTTTAAAGATTTGCACCTCAATGTCCAACTATAGTAATTGTTCCTTTTTTGACTGGCCATGTAAACGTTTCTTAGCGTTTTGTTTAATGTACGGAAAAAGTTCTTTCAAGAATGAGACGCACAAAGAAGTGAAAATAAATGAACTATTGCACCACGGTAAATTCATGCATTTTCGAATTTCTAGGGCTATTCCATGGGCACTAGTGCATTTTTTTTAAAAATTAGTATATTTTGAAAATGCATACGTTACAGTAAGATATTTTAGGGATGTAGCTATCAATTATTAAGGAGATGCAGTTGCACCAGGAGTCGTGGGTACGAGAGACTCACTTCACCTCAATTAGTAGCTGGTTTTAGTACAAAACCAAACGAGGAGAGGTAGGGCCTAAGGGGCATATTATCAAGGACGGCGTTAACATTATCGCCAGTTTAGCGGCAGAAAACTGCCGCTAAACCGGCAATAATGGGCTTGATAATATGCCCTGGAGAATTCCCAAAGAAGCCCACGTTCACACCAGAACATGGGCTTCTATGGGAATTCCATAGAGCATATTATCAGGCCCATTATCGCCGGTTTAGCGGCAGTTTTCTGCTGCTTAACCGGCGATAATTTTTAACACCGTCCTTGATAATATGCCCCTTAATTCCTTGCTCGCTTTAGGGGCCCATTGCGCATTTTATACTCCCCTGTTTAAGCCTCAGATATACATATGATTATATCCGAGTTTATGTCACTAGATGAAAGGAAAACTGCAAAGGATAATCTCCTATCAAGGACCTACCATTAATACAGCTCAACAAAAACATGATTAAAAACAGAACACCGCACCACAGGTGTTCTAGTTCTCTGCGTTAAGCCCCTGAATATGGAAGTGGAATACTACACATCTCATGTTAATATCCACACATTTTTCTAGCATCTAAACCTACCGGAGTTTGAATGCAGGAGTGATTAGGGCAAACAAAATACTGCCATATTCTCCACATGATTTTCAGTATTCCTCTAAACACCGTGATAATGGCTGCCAGTGATACTACTTTTGCTGAAGTGTTGCCAGCTCTCTCATTGGTGGGTTCATTATCTGGCCTCAAGACAGGAAAGTGTTCTTACATTAAAGGCACATTTTATACAGTACACCAGAGCTCTGGTTCGTTTACTGAAAATTAATGCCAACTTGCTTTAAATGAAGACATAAGTATCACTGTAGTGGTGGGAATGATCTGGGACTGTATCCGACCTGCGCTCGATGGCTTTCGGACAGAACTTTTGACTTTGATCCGGTGCAGTGCGACCAGGTGACCACAGTTGGCTTTTTCTGCTTTTAAGTGCTATTTTACAGTTTGTTTTTTTAAATTCATAACTCTGGTTCCACTGATTGGATTTTTATTGTTTTCATCTTTTACTATTTATGAAACTAAGCTCTATTTTTCTAACTTGGTGTGGGATCTTTTTATGTGGTATTTTCACTGTTTTACTGTCTGAAGTGTTGCACAAATAATTTACACATTGCCTCCAAGTTAAGCCTGGCTTCTTTGTGCCAAGCTACCATGGGATTGAGCACAGGTTAATTTGGGGTTTGCTTGTGCCTTACCCTGACTAGGATTGTGGGTGCTGCTTGATCAGGGCTCACACCCCATTCCTACATTCTAATACAGACCCACTCAGAAACTGATGGCTAGCAAGCTGGATATAGATCAAAGTCTCATGTTCAGGAATTTGTAATAGCAAGAATGGTAAGGGAAAAGGGACTGAAGGTAACTGTGGTGCAGTAATCCCCTTAGAGGCGAAACCAACCTAAAATTTAGGCTCATATTTCTTTTTTGGTGGACCAGCAAACCTTGCAGTGGAGTCAGATAGAGAGCTTATGTGTTCTGGCATGGATTACAAAGTTCAGCTGGGGGAGAGGGGTCACAGGTTTGGTGATATCTCCTTAATAGATGAATGTATCATGTTCCAGGATAGGTTGTGGGAACATTTATCAGGAGGTTATCTGGGCAGAAGTTGGAACAGAGTGAAGCAGCAAGTAAAAACCTCATCACAGACTTTGTTAAAATAAGACGTTTAGGATGAAGAAGGTGAAGATAAAAATGGATTAGTAAGGGATTTATCTGATTCTGCAACCAAAAAAACTCGCCTAAACACCTGATCATTTAATGACTTTCATTAGAGGAACGAGAATGCTATTATTGACCTTTCCCACCCCAACAAAATGGAAGCACAATTGGAGTCGGAGGCATCATAGACTTGCAGGTTTGTACAGCTAGGTTTAGTGTAGGGAATGGACTGCTGTGTCGCTCACTGTTCATTACACAAGGCATTCCGACTTGCACTGTGAGGGCTGGGTTTGGCTGCAGTGTATGCCATGAGTCCAGACCATGCACTCAAACTGCTTTGTGGCTATGACCCACTGGGCACACCATTTGCAAGTGTGCAGTTGGGCTTGGGAGTGTAGTATGGTCTGCAGACAGAAACTACATCCAAAGTCCTGTGCAGACAATGCCTACTCACACAGCCTTTGGGTGTGCATAGTTCCCAGAACATGATACTAACCTCCTGCTAAGCAAACCCATTGCTCAGCACAGCCTTTGGCTGTGTTCTTCGGAGGTTGTCTGCAAGGTCTCATATGTGGCCAGACACTCCATCCAATGTACCATATAGCTGACCTCTGACTAGAAATATTATTTTACCATGTGCAAAGTGGGATTGACATCTAACTTATACCTGTCTTCCCGTATATGGCAAAATCCCACTGCACACAGTCCTTGACCTTGCTCAATAGGGGTTGGTTGTAGGGCAGGACTTTTTGCTAGGTTCTCTGCACAGCCATCAAAAGCTGTGCACAGCAGGAGTTAGCTGCAGCACCTGGCCAACGGCCACAACCTTCACCAAACCGCACATTTGGGCAACTCATCGTTGATCAATTTTTTCAGCCATGTGAAGTACATTTGGCCACAGGATGAGAGCTGCTGCCAATCTGTCTGTGAATACTTCCAGCATTACCAACCTCTTCTGTGCATGGCTTTCAGCTGTGGGAGTGAGGGTTTGCCATAGGGATTAGTGTGGTGAGGCGCAGTGTCCTTGTTAATGTCCTTCAGCCGTGGATTGTGAGGTTAGAAAAAGGGTCTGGACTGCAGAAAGAGCAGTAAATCACTCGCCTGTGCATCCGGCCTTGGGCTGTAGGGATTTACGACAGCCAACCTCTCTTCTTTCATCCGTGCCCAGAAGGGCATAGCTGCAGGACCTATGATCAAGCTCCCTTGCAGTCTACTCTCAAAGTACAAGATATTCGACATGCAGTGGAAAAGCCTGGCCTCATACCAAGCCCTACATCCATCTTCACAGTAGTCAAGGAGTTCCATTACCTTTCCCTTGAAGCCCTGACTGACATTTCTCTCTAGGATAGATACTTTAGTGTCTGGAATCCTGTAAATGGCTGCTGCAATAAAAATATTCCATTTGCTATTGTTAGTCTATCAGGTCAACTTGGATCCCACATTAGACTTATGGAAAAATGCTCCCACACCTAATAAAATTCGTCATTTTAATAATTAAGTGCATGACTTGTCACCGAACCATTCAGTGCACCCATTATAATCTACCAGATACTATGTTTTAATGCAAATATCTGAAAAAGCGTTGAACAGATTTAAGCTAACTACAAAGAGGTCCTATTTTGAGTAATATTGTAGCATCATGGCAAACTGTGTTTAATCTGTTAATTTGTAGGAGTGAGCATTAATTTCTTTGGGGAATTTTCATGGGAAGTGCCATTGTGTTCCTCTCCTGTAACTTTCCTGCTCCTGGATAAATCTCCTGAAATCTTTGCATTCCTAAATATGGTCACAGATGCTGATAGAGTTCCAGACTACAAGCAGGTTTTTCAACAATATCCAGTGTTTTAAGCAAAGCAAAAACTGTGCATTGCAGACTCAGAGAACATATAAATAGACTGGAATATAAATACAAACTGTACAAACTTCTTAATGATTGATTATTGATTAATCAACATTGATTCAATCTTATAGAGTTTCATTAATATCCGCTTTACTCTACACCCACCTCTAGACTTCAAGGATATTGGCCATTGATTTGAAGACTCTTAATAAGGAATAATCTACAGTTGATATTCTGTCTGTGCCAGCACAGTAGGTGAAGTCTTCCCTACCACCTAGAGGATAATATGCTACTATGCTTAGTTTGTGGTTTTACATGAAAATGTACGACTAGTTTTCCTCTACCAAAGAAACATCACCCAAGGCTTAACATGTGGAATGCACAAGACGGGCATATCTGATCAGGCCTATACCTCCTTTAGCTTCACTATCTGTGAGACAAATCTTAAACTTTGTTTATTGATGGTATGTAATACATTTAATTTTAAACACATCATAGTCATTTTGACCATCTTCCTGCATCTTGTACACACACAGTACTTTTGTGCATGGTGTGCATTATGCAAGTAGTACATCTTACAATTACACTCTGAGGTCTGACTATTACCCACCTTAATGATGTTCCACAGGACTGAATTTAGTTGGCTATTTTCCTCTACCCTGGTCAAAGAGAATACATGTGTGCCCTGTAAATGTTATACACACACTATTTTCTTCAAGCACCCAATTAGACCACAACCATTCTCTAAAGTATTACCTGTGCAGAATATTGGGTTATTTATTTTTCTGAGGAGCATTCAGTGTGATGTTTAAATCACAGTAGAGTGATGAGGTAATGAGCAGCACATGGCATGGGCATGAACCTTGGTGAGCAAAGCTTAAGGTAACTTAAACATTTCTGAGATTTTTATGTTTATCATTACAGCCAAATTTTAAAGAAATACATGAACCATTTATAAACAAACATTACATTGCTATGAATAAAGGTCACAATAACTTACCATTAAAAAATGTTATCGGTGACTTTTGATGATGTTCTTTAGTCCTTAGACAAAGAGAGCCATTGCTGGTCCGTGCATAATGAGATCAAGGGCGCAAGGCCTGTCCATGTCAACTTCTGCTGCCTCTAGATGTCCAAAGTCTAGTGACCTTGCTTAGATTGCTCCCTCTTAATAAGTCAACACTTGGAGTAAGACAGCTTTAGGTTACCAGGGCAAGATGAAATAACCATCCACTGAAGCTAAGAAATATCCCTTGCCTTGAAAGTTTTAGAAGAAATCTACACACCATCCAATTTTAGAACGACATAATTGTGTACTCTGTGTGCTACTACCTGGTTATCTTTGAGTAGCCAAATTCTTGTGTATCTCCATAATTATAGGTAGTTAGCTGCACAGCAGTACATTGTGCAGAACCTTATAGAGGTGCTAAGTAAAACCTGCATGCCAATTGAATAGAAAGCAGTAATATGAACAGCTTAGTTTAACCTACACCAGATACATCACATACTTTCAATAAAATAGGGATCGATGTGTAAGTAGGGATGTGAGTAGCCAGTGATCAGTCTCATGCGTGCATGAGATTCTTAATACACATAGAGGAAGAGACTATTGACAGCAGTGCCCAACTGAATCAATATACCAACTAATTGGTACAGCGTAGGATACAAACATACATATGCACACACGAAAACACACAAAACAGACACAAAAGTACATGCATTTTGGTTTAGGTGAAACCAGATTTCATTGTGTACTCGGGTTTTCATGAACACCCATAAGCATTTGAAAAATCACTCTGTTGCTTCATTCCTCCAATGGCTGTGCAATGCCATGGACCACAAGTCAAACCACTTGTCATTAGGCCTGGGTGGTAAATTTCGTTCCGCTCGTGGAATTTGCGGAATTTGGGTAATTTCGCGTTCCGCGAAGAACGCGAAATTGCTCACAATTCTGCTTTCCGCGACTTTGCGAAATTTTTGCTTGTTCGCGTTCTCAAAATGCGTGTTCGCGAGATATTTCTCCCGGAGCACGCAAACAGCGATTGTGAACAGGAAAAAAGCATCGCGAACAAGCAATTCCGCGTGTTCGCGGAATTTCTGCGTGTTCGCGGAGATTTTTTTCCGTTCGCGGAGATTTGCGTAACGCGATTACGCAAATTCCGCCCACCCCTACTTGTCATCTAATGACCCTGATATTACATGTGCAGCAAAAGATGCCTCTTATCCTTCTTCTCATGTCTTAATAGTAATTTGCACCACCATAGTACATTAATGACTTACATACTGGTAAGCTGCTCACTTTTGCCATGTAATCATTGCACACAAGCATTTGTATTGACATTTGACCTCCCATGGCAAACAATGCAAGCCCCTTCATGCTTCTGACATGACTCTCCCTTCAAAGACCTGTTGCAAGGCAAAATCCCACACATTTGCTTTGTTGCTATTGGCACACATAAAGGAAAGTGCTGTATTGAAATATCACTCGAAACAATCAAGGGGGGTGGAGAGAGGTGAGATTCAATGTGGACAAAGCCTACTGTTTTACGTAGATAACCAAAAGAAGTCCACTTGTAATTAGAGTGACAGTCCTATCAGAAGTATAGATAATGATTTAAGGAAAACAATGAGTTTTTTCTCAAAATAACCCTCACCCACCAAAGTGACCCAAGGTGGCATGCTTCATCATCGTGTTCTTCCCGCCCTGCTGCGGGACGGTGCGGGCTACAACTGACGGAGGCGTGGGAGCACTCTGTAGGGTGTTGACTATGAGGGGATGGGAGTGGGAAGGTCAAAACAAGTGCGTATTATTAAAAAATACCTGGCTTGGTGGAGTCTAAATTTGGTAAAATCCTGTAGCTGGTACTGTTAGAAAGGGGAAATGGAGACTTACACAATGATGGGTGATTATTTCCTGGTCTACATGTTTCAAGCCTAACCCCTAAGGCTTTTTATCAGGACCAGAGCAAATGATCCCATGTACCACTCCTAACTGAACCTAATTGGTCTAGTTATTATTAAGGTGAAAAAATGTAATGTTAATGAAATACTATTTTCATGCAAATACAATACCTAATACATATGTTCCTTGAATTCAGACCTGCAAAGATAGGACATCATTGAATAGTAACAAATTAAATGCTTCTCCATACATAAAACACATCACCAACTTGTGGAAAAAAGTGATATATTTTCCACTTGTGCACGACTGATCTTCTTGACTAATACTGATGATGATTGTGTTGTGGTGCCATTAAAACGGATAATACAAAACAAAACAGATAACATGAATCACACACTCTATATTGAAGTTTCCTGGATATTTTGTAGGAGACTGTGATAGTTAATCCATGGTATAGGAATTTCTAGGTTTAAATTACAGGCTGAAGGTGAGGAAAATTACAAAACAACATACATTATTATTCACTATTTACAGCCCCATGAGCTCAGCATGGGAAGGAAGGGGCGCGTGTAGTCACACACTAGAAAGAAAAGTTACATAAATGTTGAGAAACAAGTTACTATTGTGGAAAAAGCATTGTAATGCAAAGGAAAGTGCTTGTTGTCAAGGGGAAGGAATGCATGTTGTCAGAGGGGGCGGCTATGCCATACTCACATCTTCAAAGCTGCACCCCTGCTCACATAGTCTGCCTTACCCGTGGCTCTGAGGAAGAATTACTGAGCAGAGACCGTTCTGCTAAGGCGTTGTCGTGCTCATGTCCTTCACCTGTTTGGTGAAATGGCAGTGTGCTGTCTCAAAGCCAACTCTGAACATAGTAGGGTTCAAAGACAGACACAATGAAGGAATTAAAATGACACTTAATTAGTTATGTGTCCAATGCATGATTAAAAACTGAGTCATGTACTCACTCCTGTAAAAAAGGGATCCACAAATTTTACAGCCCGATAATCACTGCTGTGGCAGTTTGATCAAGACAATTATTTAGCCTCTCCATCTATGGTTGGATTTATGATTAAGAAAATGGGATCCTGCTTTGATTTTTATCGTCGCCCATTTAGAGAGACAGTGGTCAGTGGACTAAGGAATATTCCACCTTTGGAGAAAGGAATGGTGGGGCAGATTTACGTTCCCTGGCGCATCCCTGCAAATCAGCAGGGATGCGCCAGGGAAGATGCGTCACGCAAGTTTGCCCCTGCGCCACTGCAGATGCGCTGCATTTACAATGCGGTGCATCGTGGCGCAAGGACAAGCAGATGCGTGACGCATCTGCCGGCGTAAGGTTGGCGCAGTGCTGAAGTTGTGTCGCAAGCGCGACGCAACTCCAGCACCGTTCCAACCTGCCTTATCCCTAACATGGTGCATCATGCCTTACGCCTGCTTGAAGCAGGCGCAAGTATTTGACGAACCAGCGTCGGAAAAGTGACTGCGTGAAATCTTGTAGATTTCACTGCGTCACTTTTCCGAGGCTTTTTCCGACGTAACACCCACCCTGCATACATTAAACCTGACGCAGGTGGCGCAGGGCTTTACAACGTGATGCATCTCCATAGATGCGTCACGTTGTAAATCTGTCGCAGCATGGCGCTAGCTTTGCACCGCCGCTGCGTCACTAAAGTGACGCTACGGCGGCGCAAAAGTGGCGCACGGGGCTTGTAAATCTGCCCCGGTGTTTCTGTATGGGTGTCATTGCATGTGTGTTTACACAAAAGCTGTGAGACCCCTACTAGAAGTGGTGTTGACTCCAAAGGAACAAACTTCATATTATGTAGGATTTTTTAAATTATGCAAATATACACATAAATACAAATTTACCATTTAGCACTGTATTTAATGCAAAATGTGTCCTAGTGTACATTTTTGATGCAAGGATGCATCACATGCTATAAAATAGTGCAAAAATCACAGTTGCCATGAACAACAGACACTCGCCTGGTTGTTTGAGTTTTTCCTGTGCCTATGTGATATAAGTTTGCCATTCTAGTTATAGTCGAAATGTACAAGTCCAGAATAGCATAAGTGTTATTAGTAGGCTATTCCTGTTTGTATGGGGCTGCCGCTGTAATGGACAGAGAACATGGATTCGTGATCATGAAGAGGCCATCTACTCTCATTAGGCGATCTATGAGTTGTGACATCTGAATCAATAGCCATGATTGTAAATATGGTATATTAAAACAGAAGGTCTACACCAGCAATAAGTAAATGAGAGAGCAGGCTATTGAGGACATGTCAAGTTATAAACATGGAGGGTCGGATATTTTAGAATCGTCTAGCAAATGTTATAATAGTACATTGTCATCACAAGAGAGTCAATTCCCAAACAAAGCAGTAATCTGGTGTCGTAAGCAATATTTACTCATAATAAATGTTGCCACAGTGCCATTTGTGCTTACAGTGTCAGTGCAAAGGCAAGCAAGTGGCTAAATAGAATTTCACTAAATGTATGTTATTATGTGCACCTCTAGCGTGAGAGGCTGAATATAGTTAATTATCACGATAGCAGACAAGCATTAAGTACAATTTTAGTTAAGTTGCAAGTGCTTATATCAATGTGTATATAATGGGGACCCTCTGCACTAATGGAAGGTTCCTGAGGCAGGGAAAAGAACAACTAAAATGTCAATCCTCAATTAAACCTATATTTTAATTTATAAATTATTATTTTACAAATTTAACCGAACTCAGAAACATGAATATTAGAGAAATGACAACATTATTTTATTTTTGCTAAATAAATATCGTAAACACATTTGACATATATTTTATTTTTGCAATATAAATATTGAAAACAAATATTTTATTTTTGCAGTATAACTATTGTAAACAATATGATACAATTGGAATGAATGATACACTCAGACGATCGTCTGAGTGTATCATTCATTGCAATTGTATCATACTTATCTATCATCGAAGATATCAGATTATTGGAAATTGTTGTCATATTTTTTGATGATGATTTCTACATGACAAGATAGATTTGAAAGGCTATATGCCAGATTGGAACCTGAAGGTCATGGAATTGTATCATGCGTTGATCAAGTACCATGTATGAGTGTGTGTGGGTTATGACAGATGAGGATGACTCAATTTGTGTATTTTAGAGCTGTATTTATATAAGTATTTATGTATATGTCAGATGTGTTTACAACATTTATACTGCAAAAATAAGATATATATCAAATGTGTTTACAATATTTATATTGCAAAAAGTAAATATATTATTTCTCTAATAATCATGTGTCTGAGCTCTTTAAATATAAAAAAATAATCATTTATAAATAAAAATAAAGGTTGCTTGAGAATTTACATTATTGTTGCAAGTGCTTATATGCCGGACAATATTCATGAGTGGTGGGAGTATGATTCTGATACAATGAAAATGAGGCAAATAGTACCCAAACTGAAAAACGAGTCAAATTTCCTATTGATATTTACATTTGCTGCATGTTCTATAGGTACCAGCTGTAATTTCAGTGGCAATTCAAGGGTAAGAAATGACAAACAGTTTACTTATTCAACACAGGCATAGGAGGCTGCCTGTGGACTGTAATAAATGGTGAAACCTTGTAAGTAATATTCCTACTATTAGATCCATATAATTCATTAAGTCAAGACAGAGTTTATAAAATATAAACCTACATGTAATCCTAATGTTGTCACTTCTAGTGGCAAACTTTGCCTCAAAATTTATTGAAAACATCAGTCTCCTATGTTGGCCAAGTGTGACTTAGGAAATCTTGAGAACCGTCTTTTGGAGCTTGTTTGGCCCTATATTGAGGACCTATGTTCTATCCTTAAAGACTTCATTTCTTTCTGCCAGACCATCTCAGGCAAACCTTTAGTGAAAAAGCAGTCAGGACCCACCCACCAATGCAGTTGGGTCAACAAAGCTTACTCTGCTGCACATACATCTCCCAAAAAGGCATTGACGGTAAATCCTAGGTGTAGTGAAGATGTGAAGTCTGCCCAGTGTGCTTATAGATCAGCACTCAAATCTCAGAAAAACAAAATCAGATGTAAAGCTTGGGAGGACCTAGAAGCTGCTGGGGACGCATGGGATAGTAAGAACTTTTGGGGTGTGGTGAACAGACCCTTTTTCTCATATCATGAAGTGCCGCAATTTGGATCACACATCAGTGCTAAAAGGTGAGAGAATCACTTAAGAAAAGTCTTTGACTCCGGCAGGCAAACTGTAGCAGGCGATGAGGGCGGAGATTTTGCTCCAGATTTTAGAGCTGCACTTGCCTTGAGTCACTCGGTCGTCATTGATGAGGTTGATTTAACCATAAATAATAGCAATGCGGGAAATGCCTCTGGGCCCTATGGTGTCCCTGTTGATATTTTTAAATCTAATACTGAGTTTTGGGGAACTCTAGTGACAAACGTATTGCAAGCAGCAATTTTGAGGCAGTTACTAGAATCCTGGAAAAGGCCGCTATTGTCCCAAATAAAAAAAGGGAAATAAACAACAACCTTCCTGTTATTGCCCTATTTGATTGCTCAATACCAATACGAACATTTTGGGATGGGCTCACGACTTGTTTAGAGTTATGGGTAAAAAATATTCTTTCAGATGTCCAGTTCTGTTGCTGCCATGGTGTGGGGACTGTTGAATAGTGCAGCAATCTTGCCTTATTGTAGGGAAGTATGCGAAAGCCAGGAGAGTTGCCATTCATATGGCCTTTCTGGACCTCCCCTGTGCTTTCAACACTGTTAACCAAACACAGTTGTCGGCTATGCTGAGAAAGTTTGAGGGTAGCTGGCTCTGGTAGATCTCCTTTTTCGTCTTGATTGGGACATGTTTGGCAAAATTTGTTTTAGACAAGATGGGAATGCACCTCTCTGATTATATTAACTCGAGGACTTCACCAGGGGTGCACCTTTCCTTTTTTTTACTTTTCATCAATGGTTTAGAGTCTTTTTTAGACCATAATAGAAAGCATATGCAGCAAATTGCAAATCGTGCAACCCAAGTCCTCTTGTGTGCGGATAATGCTATTCTCATTATATGAACAGCAAATGGATTACAAACCTTGTTGGATTCCTTTGTTAATTTTATGAATGAACTGGACTTAAATGTTAATATGTCAAAATATTTTACTATGGTCTGTGGTCCACTGAAGACTAAGGTTACAATACACGGGACTTGGACTCTTAAGATTGATAGGGTCAAACATTTTAATTATGAGGTATCCCCTTTGATGAGGAATTACAATGGGGTTATTTAATTAAGCTGATTGTATGCAGTGTTTGAGTTTGATTGAAGCGGTGTTCAGGTTTGCTGCCAGGCTGCAATATAAGCCAATGAGAGATCTCACAAATATCCATAAATCCAAATGTAAGCCTGTTGGCTAATATCAAGCTGACATCTAGGGTTATCATAACCCTTTAGCTCTTCAAAGAGCTGAGAATATTTTTTTCACAGCCTTCTTGCCATCCCCAAGAGCCCAGGAAACTTTATTTGTCATGAAGAAATTGAGATAAATTATCTTTAGCACCTAGTAGTTATGGACCCCTTTTGTCCAATCTGAGGTGGCATGGTGGGCAAAAAATGATGGATTGGGATGTGGCCCAAATAATTGCCAGTGGCTGAAATTAATTCAAGCATTACATCTATCACCTTGTTTTTTTTGCATTTTCTGCTTTAAGTGCACTAGGTATGCCCAGACGTGGGTCCTGGGCTCACTGCGCCACTGGAATCAAGTTATACCTGACTGAAGAGCCCTAACCAGGGTGAAACCGGTCCTAGGTTGCTTCTGTTCTGGTTCAGGAAGGAGCTAGCCTGACAGTTAAGGCTGGACTGTTGCCATAAGTCCAGAGTCAAGACTGATTTACATATGGCTGGATCCAAACTGAGATGGCATGGTGGGCAAAAACAATGGATTTGGATGTGGCCATGAGCAATTGCCAGTGGCTGAGATTGTTTCAAACATTCCATCCATTACCTTGTTGCTTATGAATGTCCTGCATTAAGGATGTTGGATATTCCCAAACTTGGGCCCGGGTCTCACTATGCCACTGGAACCTAGCTTTACTTGGCAGAAGAGCCATAACCACGGCGAAAAGGGTCCTAGGTTGCTTGTGTTCTGGTTCAGGGGGGACCTGGCCTGGCAGTTCGGTCTGTACTCATCCCATAGGGAGATGGTTGAAGACTGATTTGCATATGGTCCAAATTGAGGTAGAATGGTCGGAAAAAACAATAGATTGGGATGGACCCGAGCAATTGCCCGTGGCTAAGATTAATTCAACATTCCATCCATCACCTTTTTATGTTTGCATTTGACGCCCTAAGTGCACCGGGTATGCCCAGACGTGGGTTTAAGGTTTAAGATCCCTAATTAACTAGGTTGAAACTAGGCCTAGGTTGCGTGTGTTCCAGTCCAGGGAGGACCTGGCTTGGCAGTCTGTCCCTATAAAGAGGAGGGTCAGGACTGATTTTCGTATGACTGGGTCCAAACTGAGGCGGCATGGTGGGCAAAAAACGATGGATTGGGAGGCGACCTGAGCAATTGCCAGTGGCTGAGATTAACTCAAGTCTTCCATCTATCACCTTGTTGTTTTTCCATTTGCCACCACTATTTCTGTGCCATAAAATCTGGCTGTCAGTGGATGCACGTTTTTCGCAGTTATTGCTTACTGATGTGTTAGCACTTGGTCATGAGGCCAAAATCCCTTGGTTTTACTGAGGTGGCTGTTCCAGATTATTATGACTCCCCATGTATTGTTGAGAACAGATTGCAATGTGGACTTTAAAAAAAATATTTTAGTTATAAAGAAGAAATGCGGAAACTGAAGGTTCGGTCAATGCACACTCTTGCTGTTCATTCCGCTGTTAATACCACCAAAGGAATTGAACCCTATTCGACCATTATTTTAACTCACACACAGGTTTTATCTTACTCGTTTTAGATTAAGTACCCTGCATTTCCTGTTTGCTTTTTCAACTCAGGGTGCCTGGTTTGACCAACTTCCCATCTACCCCAGTGACCTGCACTCTCTGAATTTACCCCCAAAAGTGCTTTCTAGCTCCTTGCGTATATGCCACAAACATTACACATCATCACTTCTTTGCTCTACAGGTTCTACAACAATTGGCAATTACTTTTTATGTTTCACTATTTTAAACTTTATTAGAGTTGCCCTACGTTTTCGAAGGCAATATGGTCCCTTTGTTGCTTTGTAAGCTTCTATGTTAGTAGCTACACTGAATTGTTTTAGGATATAATTTTAATGAAATGTGGTGATTTAATGGTACCTCAACCCTTTCCTTGCATGCCTCGCACCAACCAAAGACCTCACCGGTGCTCGATTGGCTCTGACCACCGTTGCACGTACCCGTAAGACCACAGCCACAGGAAGATACATCTCCTACCTGACAAAAAAGATCAGAAACACCCTACCTCTCCACCACAGACAATCACCGTCACTGCCTCAATTCAGGAAGGACCTCAAGACCTGGCTCTTTCACTTAACCACAGTGCCTTTGACGTATCAGCAGTCCCCAACTCCCCCAGCACCTTGAGACTCTTACGGGTGAGTAGTCATGCCTCACAAGACACCTGATTGATTGAATGGTTTTATGATGGTTTTAGGTTGTAAGGCTCTTACCGAACCCCATTTTTATTGTCTTCTAATTATGTGGATTAATGTATTTATTTGTTTGCTTTTATAGAGAGACCATCAAATGAAGAATAATGACTGACTGAAATGTGAGATCATGTAAGTGTTTAACTGAAATAATAATGGAACTATAATATTATTTTGTAGAGAGAATTAAGAGCAATCAGTTAAATATCTTTTGAGAATATGGTGGTGTGAGGGTTGGTGAGAAAACCCTAGAAGAAATATATGCATATGCAATAGTGAATAAATGACAGATCCTCAAATATAAAATAAAAATGATGCAGCTGAGATGGTCATGTCACCATAGCAAGATATTAAGACATCTGGACCTAAACTCATAGTTTTTTTTGCTCACCATGCCAATCCAGTTCGCACCCAGCCATATGCAAAACAGTTTTCACCCTGCTCCTTATGGAACAGTCAGGCCCAAACTGCCAGGCCGGGTCCCCCCCAGACTGGAAACAACCATGGTAGGACCGGTTTTGGGGTATCACCCCTCAACAGCCAGGATAGCTTGGCTTATTATGCATGGTGAGCATGGACCCATGTCTGGGCATATCCATCCCAATTATGGCGACAACTGCATAAAGAACAAAAGATGGACAGAATGCTGAATAACATCAAACTCTCACCTCTAGTACAGAGATCTGGGCATAGATCCATTGATTTTTTTGCTCGCCACGCCATTCCAGTTTAGAGCTAGCCATATGCAAACCAGTCTTGATCCTGCTCCTGATGAGAACAGTTCAGCCTGAACTGCAAGGGCAGGTTCGCCCTAGACTGGAAAAAAGCATCCTATGACCAGTTTCAGGGTTTCACCCCTCATCAGCCAGGATAGCTTGACTCCAGTGGCATGGTGAGCACAGCAACCATGCCTGGGCATTCCCGTCCCATTTGGGTTACAATTGAAAAAGAACAAATGATGGGCGGGATGCTGAACAATGTCAAACACTCACCACAGTACAGAGATCTGAGCCTAAATCCATAATTGTGTTTGCTCACCACGCCATTCCAGTTTGGACTCAGCCATATGCAAATCAGTCTTGACCCTTCTCTCTATGGGAACAGTCCAGCCCAAACTGCCAGGCTAGATCCTTCCCAGACTGGAAACAAGCATCTTAGAACCAATCTTGGAGTATCACTCCTCATCAACCAGGATAGCTGGACTCCGGTGGCATGGTGAGCACATGACCCACGTCTGGGCATACCTGTCCCAATTTGGGTAGCAATTGTAAAAATATCAAATGATGGACAGAATGCTCAACAATGTGAAAAACTCACACCCAGTACAGAGATCTGGACCGAAATCCATCATTTTGTTTGCTCAACACACCATTCCAGTTTGGACCCAGCCATATGCAAATCAGTCTTGACCTTGCTCCATATGGGAACAGTCCAGTCTGAACTGCCAGGCCAGGTCCTCCCGGACCGGAAACTAGCATCCTAGGACCGGTTAAGGGGTATCACCCCTCATAAGCCAGAATAGCTTGACTCTGGTGGCATGGTGAGCATGGGACCCACGTCTGGGCATACCCATCCCATTTAAGGTAAGAATTATAAAAAGAACAAATGGTGAACGGAATTCTGAACAATGCCAAACACTGACCCCCAGAACAGAGATCTGGGCCTCAATCAATTGTATTTTTTCTCACCATGCCATTCCAGTTTGGATCCAACCATGGGCAAATCAGTCTTGACCCTGCTCCGGATGGGAACAGTCCATCCCGGAATGCCTCTTTGCTAAGCACACTTTTGTCTAAGCCAGCGATAATGAGTTGTTAAACCTACATGAGGGCAATATGTTTCTTCTTAACTAAATTGTTGCCTTTGGTAGACTAGTTTCGGAAACCCAGTGGCCAGAGGGAAAAATAATCTTTCACTTTTATAGGGGGTTAAGGGATGACTTAAAGGACTTTTGAAAGTTTAGATTTTATATGAACTTGGTAAGCCACACATGATGCATGATGGTGTGCCTGGTCTCCTAGCAATGCCGCCTGTTTTTAGATAACAAGTATGGTTTTATTACTATTCTTTACATGTGAAATTAGCGCATTTTTTAGGGACGTTAACTTATACACGAGCATACCGTCGGACTTTGTTAACAATTTGCCTCTGTCCTGAGCTGGTATTTTCACGCCCTAATATGAATGCTGTTTTTATGGGGGGTTCACACACCACTATAGTTGTTTCTATGTAAAGCACAATGGGCACAGTACTTTTCAGTTCACACGTGCTTTTGTTGGTTTCTTTACAGCTTCCATTTTGGAGAGCAAAGTGCTCTACCATATGTGTTCAGAGTAAGTTACTCGACAAGATTTCTTACCTCCACCCCTGGAACTAAGGAGGTAGGGCTAGTACCTTTGGGATCATTCAGCAGTGAGTCCTGATGAAAGCCGGGTTATTAGATTGTTATTAGATTGTGCCAGCAGAAACATGTCAATGGTGTTTGCGGAGTGGAGGGGTTGGTAACTCATAAAAGGTTTTCCAAACCACCATCCACCGGTCCAGGGGTGAGCACGTTTTATTCTGGACAGGGCACCCAGTATTAAAATTGATAGACTGGACTCTCTGCAGCCAGTTTTTAATTACTCCTTGTTCCTGCACTTATGTTCACTTGTGATCCCCATATTATCTACAACTTTTGTGTTGTATTGTCTTACCCCCTCCCTATTGCTCCACCTCCAGCGTTGGTCTGCGCGGAGGTGTGTTAGCAGCCCTATGATGAAGCATGACACAGATCTCTGTGTGTGAGGGCAGTTTTAAAACCCGTGTGTGATTCCCCCATGTATCTGACTTGTAGCATTCTATATGCACTTAGTCCCTCTTCTATGTAGTGATTTCATAGATGTAGAAGGAGGTCGAAGCGGGACTTGATCCTCCTACCCCTCTCTGTTGTGAGTTAATGACATTGTAGATTTACCATCAGATTGTTCCAAGTTTATTGACTTAGTTGTCAGGCTTGACCATAGGTTGAATGAACAAAAGGGGGAACGTTACCGAGGGGAATGCCAGACTGCTATTTGTATGGTCTGAGTGGAGAGAGACAGAGTCGAAGAAGCAGGATACTACAGAATCCATGCACATTGGGGGCTTGCACAGTCCTCTGACCGCCCTGGAAAAAATATGAAGAAAGAAATTAAACCTGTGATTGTACTGCAGTAAAGCAGGACATTTTGCATGAGAATGCTCTGCCTAATCAAAGGGAATTGAGAAGACTAGCACCTTGACATCTGACATAGTGCAGGAAAACTATAGAACCTGGATGCCATTGGTGTCAATCAGTTGGATGTGGTTTTGAACTGACCCCCCATTACATGACTAATACTTCACATAAGGTTCCAGAACATTTAACAATACCAGTCACCTTTATCATTTCACCATAACAGAGGCAGATTCTATCAATGCTCATAGATTCCGGGGCTACCATAAACTTCTTGTATCAAGCATTGGCCAGTTCTTTATATATCCCACAGAACAGGAAATATGAGCCAGAGCATGTTAGAGCCGGGGATGGCTCTGAGCTCTCCTCTGAAATGATTGTATATCAGATGATTCCATTATATTTAGTATGTGAGAATGGGCATGCTGAGACCTTGACCTTCGATCTCATAGACACACCTACCTTTGGCACTATTTTACTGATCTTTTGGCTTCAAATGCATAACTTTGTCATTGACGAGTCCCTTAAACATATCATCTTACTATATTCATTGTTTTAATAACGCACAGAGTGCTGCATCTCCCGTGACTTGTGCAGCCTTAAAACCAGGTCCTTTGATACAGCTTCCAGTAGAATACCAGGACTTTCAAGATGTCTTTGAAGAACAGAGGGCTACACTACTACCTCCCCACTGGGAATGTGATTGTGGTATGGACTTAATTCCAGGAGCTGGACTACCCTGCAGTTGCATTTACTCTCACTCTGACACAGAGATGGAACATTTAAAAAAACAACTAGATGACATGCTAGCCTTGTGGTTTATATGACATTCCACCTTTCCTGCATGATCGGCCCTCTTCTTTGTTTCAAAGAGGGATGGCTATTTGTGGGCATCCATAGACTACAGAACATTGAACAAAGTGATCGTAAAAAACATGTATCCATTGCTCTTAATTCCAGACTTGTTAGATCAGGTTTGGAAATCCACGGTGTACATCAAATTTGACTTACGTGTAAAAGAGGGTGGTGAATGGAAGACCTCTTTTCGGACTAAGTTCAGACTTTTTGAACATCAAGCTATGCCATTTGGGTGTATAATGCCCCAGCGGCCTTCCAGTACTTCATCAATGAGGTTCTGTGAGATTTGTTGTTGGACATTTGCATTGTCGTATACAATAACGACATCCTGGTTTATTCAAAACATGACTGAACACAGAGACCATGTTAGGACACTCTTGCTGCAACTCCGAAAACATGCCCTTTTTGCCAAGTTGGATAAATGCACGTTCTAAACACAGTCTGTTAAGTTCCTGTGATATATCTTGTCCCCAGAGGGTGTGACCATAGACAGAAAATGGTCCTGGCAATCTTAGATTGGCCAGCACCGACCATGATAAAGTAGGTACAGAGCTTCCTGGATTTTTCAAAATTTTACTGGCAGTTCATCACCCATGTTTCTGACATTGTAAGCCCCAAAACTAGACTCTTACAAAAGTAGGTATCTTTTCAGTGGTCCCCGGAGGCCAATGATGCCTTTAAATTACATAAGAAGAAATTTACAACAGCTCCTGTACTCAGACATCCAGATCCCACACAGCCTTACTTTGAAAGAGGATGCCTCCCAGTTGGCTGTAAGAGGCATTTTATCACAATGCGACAACACAACAGGACATATGCACCCAGTTGCCTTTTTTGCCAAAAAGTTAATGCCAGCAGAACAGAATTGCACAATTGCTGAATAAGAGTTATTGGCAATTAAACAATGATTTCAAGAATTACATACTACCGATTAGGGCCCAACATATTTTTGCAATATATACTGATTATGAGGTTTCCCAGTTCATCAGGTCTTTGAAACCCTTGACCCCTAGACAAGTACGTTGGCTATTATTTTTCAGCTAATTTAATCTCGTTATCACCGATTGGCCAGGCACACAACAAATTAAGGCTGATCTAGATAGGGTTAAACACATTAAGACACTTAGGAACAGATAGCACAGAACATTTTAGACTCCAAACACATCATAGGGCTCTGCAAGTAGGAATCTTTTTTGGCTAAAGTCAGGTGGAGTATGAGTCAAGAAGAAGTTAATATTTGGATGACTAAAAAAATAATAACAATTGAGCTACCTTATTCCCACATGGCACCTCCAACCGTCTGCGCTAGAAAACCTTCCATTTCAGACATCCATGCACAGCAGCATTTTCGAATATTTCTACATTAACACCTACTCTTCTTGCCAGGTTGAATTGGAAGCTTTTAAGGTAACAATACACTGCCATTGCCTGGGAAATGCCCTTAACATTTATCGGCAGCTGACCAAAGAGATAACCGACATCAAGCGAGAGCTGCTCTGCCTCGAAGGTCCGGTGCAGCTCACCCTATCTGGGAGAGAAGAGCTGGATCAGGCACACGCTACACTTGCAGTCCTCCTGGAGTGAGTGTGCTGCTTCAACTATGCAGTACACACGGCTCAGACACACTCTGAAACCTTGACCCCTTTCCAACTTGGCTGATCTGGCTGGAGATGCCCCCTGACCCCATACTTGGCATTTGCCTCAGGACAGGTATTGGTATGCACGCACCGAAGGACATTTACGAGGCAGTCACACATTACCATACCTCTCAGTACCAATCGACATCACAGGCCACACCGGCAGTTCTTGCCTCCTTCCTGGCCCCAGTGAAGCTTCACAGTACCACTCTGGAGCAATAGGAGGAACTAGATGAATAAATGACCTTGCATAAGATAAGGAGGCCATTGGCACACTCATTTCATGAAAGTCTCCCAGCCCTGATCGACTGCCACCTGAGTTTTTTAAAACATATGCCCTACATTTGGCCCCTCAGCAGAAGATATGATATACCACTGAGCAGCACACTTCTCCCATCTACACCATGCGAGGCTCACCTAGTATCACTACCAAAGTTGGGTAGCCACCCAGAGGATGTAGCTTCCTTTAGATCATTGTTCCTACTCAACACTGTCTATAAAATATTGGCCAAGATACTGGCTGATAGGTTGACCCAGGTAGTCCCACAATTGGTACACGTTGACCAAAATGGGGTTATCCTAGCTACACACACCACCCTTAACCTGCAGCACTTCTTTGGCATTCCTGGATATGCCTAGTCACAATGACCATAGTCAGGGTACCTGGTACTCGACTTGCAGAAAGCTTTTAACTCACTGGAGTGGCCCTACCTGTTCCAAGTGCTCAACCACTATAGCCTGGGCTCCCCTTTTCTTCTCTTCACCAAGCTCTTATATACCAGCCAAATCGCCAAGGTCAAGACTTGGTGGGTCATATCGGATACGATCCCTTTAAAGAGAGGCACACGCCTAATTTACGCGCTGTCCCCGCTCCTATTCTCCTTGGCAATGAAACTATTGGCACATGTGCTACATGAGCAGGGGCACCAGTGGGGGATTCCTTTAGATGACAGCTTTCACACAGTGTATTTGTATGGATGACATGCTTTTATATCTCTGTGATATTAGCAATGTCCCAGCTACCAGAGCGCCTGCACTAGACAGGTTTGCATTAGTCTCTGGCCTGAAGGTCAAGTGGGCTAAGTTCTGCCTCTTTCCATTTTCGGTCACCATCCATATCCTGCCCTACAGATTTGTGGTACTGCTCTGTGGTGGAAACCTGACATGTTCCGCTATTTGGGTGTTCGCATATACCACACCCCCACTAACTTAATGAAAGGCAACCTGAATCGTGCTGTGACCTCTGGTGGGGCGCAAATGGTGTTTTGGCGATCTTTGCCTCTTTCAGTGGCTGGCCATGAAGCGGTCACCAAAATTGTTGTGCTGTCTTGCCTCTTATATTATTCTGCCAACCTACCTTTCTACATTATCAGACCATTCTTCCGATTTCTCAAACAACTCACTGGGGTCTTCGTATGGCATGACACACAGTGCAGAATTGCCCTTGACAAACGACACTTGCCCACTGATCGGGGAGGGCTAGGTGTACCAAACTTTGATCACTATTACTTCGCCTACCAACTGCAGCGGGTGGCCAGATGGCTGGGGAGCCACCAGCTGGAGGACACAGCTGATGCTCAACCCCCATGGGACCTGCCCTGTCTACTCCACCTGTTCCACCCTGTTAGACTTGGCATCTTTTGGCGTGTTTCCCCTGAGTTTTTGCTTTCTGACCTCCCGGTTTTGACTCTGTTTTTGCTGGTGTAATGATTCTGCGTACTTTTCTCACTGCTGATCAGTGGTAAAGTGCACATGCTCCTGTAGTAAAATGTGTTATAGATTGGTGTCAGTCCCTAGTAAAGTGCACTGCGAGTGCCAGGGCCCATAAATCAAATGCTGTTGCTGGGCTGCAGCACTGGAGTGTGCCACCCACGCAAACAGCCCGTAAAGTGTAACTCTGGCCTGCCATTGCGGAGCCTGTGTGCAGCCTGGGGCTGCCATGTCGACGTGGTAAGTGCACCCACTTACCAGTCCCTAAATCTTCCCTTTTCTACATGTTAGTCACCCCTAAGGTAGGCCCAAGGTACCACTGTGGGCAGGGTGCATTGTATGTGAAAGGTAGGACATGCCCTGGTGTGTGTGGCATATCCTGATAGTGAATTACAGCCAATTTCGTTTTTCACAATTGCAAGGCTACCTGTTCCCATAGGCCAGAATGGGCAGTTTGATTATAACACCCTATAATCCTAACTGACCCAGGGAACATGATAGAAATTCTCGTTTAGTATGCCTGAACTCAGAATGATAAACTACACCTTTTAGTGAAGTTGGTTTTAACATTCTGTGTTTGAAAATACCATAGAAAGTAGGTATTTTCTTGCCTAACCATCCAGCCTGCCTCTGCTAGGTTGTGTATTGTCTGTCTGGTTTGTAAGTGACAGGGGCTGGGGGAGGCTCCAGGAGACAGGGTGAGTCAGCACAGGGCTGAATAGACCTATCTGCATGTAGATGGGTGGGAGGAGTAGTACCTGAGTCTGAATAGGGCTATGCCTGCCTTCCACAATGCTGGCTCCACCTCCTGTGGTGTGTCTGAGGACCCTGGCCCACACTGACAAAGGAAGAAGGTGCACACTGGCAGAATGCACCCAGAACTGGTTTGAACTAGGTACAGGACCCTCTGTCTGCAGATGACAAAGGATTTGCAAGTATAAATATTGGGGCCCAGACCCCAAGATTTGAGAACTCTTTTGGATCAAGAAGACTGCCAAGAAGAAGAGCTGGAGAAGCTGTGAGGAGGAACTACCACTTTGCTGTGTGCTTTGCTATGTTGGCATGCAGTGGCTGCTTCTGTCTTGGGCAGTGAAAGGATGGGACTGAACTTTCTGCAATCTACTTTTGTGAGTTTCTCGAAGGGCCTGAGGTAGAGCTTACCCCCTGTTCAAGAAGTCTCAGGAACAGTAAAGACTTCACGCTCGATGCTGTCTATGACGCTGCTGCCGACTCCGTGTCCTGAAGGCACCGCAGAGGGCACCACCGCACCGCGACCCTGGTCTCACCGACGACGCCTGCTGATGCCGCCACCGAGTCGCTGCTTGCACCATGACCTGTGGGCACCGCATTGCAACCCGCCTCACTTCACGATGACTTTTACATAACGGAAGGTGCACTCCGAGTTAAGTCCCAATTAGTACATATATTGCAAAACCATTTTTTTCTTCCTTTATTTAAAAACCAGCAGACAGCCAACGAGTTTTGTTCTCTTTACCACAGGAACTTCTTCAGGGCGTATTAGTAACTAGATGGATATAAAACATTTCCATATGATTTTAACTGAGGCAAACTATTCAGGATTCAGTTTTTCCGTATGGAATATTTAGATTTGCGTCTTCAAATTCAAAGGTGTGAGTGTCACCACTCAGGGGAAAGGATTGTTGTCTCTAAGAAAGTAATCCCTCAGAAGGGTAACAGTCCATATAAGACTATAAAATCGTTATTGAGTTCTGCCGAGACATTTCTTTCCTGATGGCGAATAAATGTATTTTCTAGATAAAATGCCCATATCTGCAGCGTGCCTAAAAACTCCAGTGCCGCACAGAAGAATCAGTTCCTTTCTTAATAAGAAAGGAACTGGTTCTTCTGTGCGAACATGGAACATCTCTGGTTTTCCAGCGATGTTCCATGGAAAACTGTGATAACCTTGCTGATACAACCCTGTGGTCGTATCAGCATAATCCACCCCCAATGGTAAGTATAGCTAAGTCTGCATTTTAGCAGAAGTTCGTTTTTGGAGAAAACACCTGTTTTCTCCAAAAACTAACGTCTGCTAAAATGCGTGGTCAGCCTTGTAAATGTCGCGATGTGTACATCAGCGATATTTACAAGGTTGTACTGCCCAGCGACGCCCACTTTGCATCTCATTAAAGATGCAAAGGGAGGCGTCGGGTAAAAGGGTGCTAACATGTGCTAATGCATGTTATCAGCCTCTTGTAAATAGGGCAATATTTTTATCTCCGCGGTTTTGGCTTTAAAAGCCAAAAAAGTGGAGATATGGCCCTTGTAAATATGCCCCCCAATTTTTTGTTATTTTGATGTTATTGATTTTTATAAATTGGTTTTGGATTTTTCTAGTATTGTATTTTCACTTTACTACTGTTTGAGTACTGCATACATTTTTTACATTTACTTAATGACATTTGTGATCAACTAATACTCAATTTTCTTACACATTTTCACCTGAGTAACTGCTCACCAATGTGAGTAATAGGGATACCTTGAACTATCAGAGATTCCCAGGAATTCCTGGACTTTTCGAGAATTGGCGATGTAAATGTGCTCAAAATGTAGGTGTGGATGTAAGCCAATGAATGCTCATGTGTATCAGGAGCATGGTGTGATCGCTCAATGACAGTAAGAAACCATGGGCCTGTCACAAAAGTGACAATACCCTGTGAACAGACGGATTCCACTGACAGGCTTCCCAAAGAAGATATTGCCAAAGTCCCTGACCCAAAAATATCTAAGCAAATACAGTGGTTGGTAGGTAATATGTTATCATCTTAAAAGAACAAGAGAAATGGGAAACTTGTATTTCCTTTTAAGTTGTCTATTTTATAATTGTTAGGTGCACGAAGAACAACCGTTTGAGAGTTAGTGTCAATTATACCAAACTTATATGGTTTATGTATTTCTTGCTATTTTATATGATTATGAGGCAATATTTTATATGGGGCAAAGAAGGCCCTCAAGAGCTGTAGAGCACTGAGAAGTAGATATAGGAGTCGATTATACGTGGAGTATCATAGTTTAAGCAACAAGAGATACATCAATAGTATGCATTCAGCAGAGTCACTTTCCAGAGAGTGGGTAATCAGAAAGTGCTCGCCTATACCCAGCCTTGTATAAGTACCTATATAGTCTAGTATTAAATAAGGCAGTATTCAGGGGCCAAGGAGAGCTCGAGTTGAAGGGATCAGTAGATTGGAAAGAGAAAAAGAGGTTAATGCGAGCAGTGAAGCCATCAGTGAGTGAAAAGTCCATCAGCACCTGGACATAACAAAGAGTGCTGTGATTGCCTGTGTGTTGAGGCAGAGAGGTAAAAAACCAACATTTATAGCAGGATTGTGTGTGTGATTGTCCCTCCACACCAGAAAAGTCAATTATTGTGCAGAAATAGGATAATGTTCCAAAGGATTTTCAGCCCAAGAGAACCATGACCTCTAATGCTCATACCACCAGTAAGAGAAGAACTTACAAGGGCTGTTGCATGAAAAAGGAATAGAGACTATATCTAGCGGGCCTGAACAACAGCGATCATTGGAGGATGGTCAGCTTCCTGTGTAATTTTCGAATTAGGCCCTGGCCCTGATCTAATTAATACCATCACACGAACACCAGTGTCCTACACATCCTATACCTGCATGATGGTTCTCTCTTCTAAAGTTTGCAGGCTACAGCTAGGGTATGGAAAGATAGTGGTCACAATGACAATGAAAGCTTTGAAGAAGAATCCGATGCAACACTAAACAGTGCTTAATTTGTAAAAAGAAATTAAGTGCCAGTACCCAATATATTTCCCAGGAGTACACTGCAGCAGGCAGCATCCACCGCAGCCCCTGCCACTGCTGTTGAATGTCAGTGCCAGCACTGCATACTAATGATCACACTCAAGCATGTGTCGCCTGGAGGGCTAGTTTTATAATTTTTTTAAATGTATGTTAAATAGCTAAATGCTCCACTGATTAACACTACTAAAAGAGAAGACACTGTGCCACCGTGTTGTGACTCTCCTAAATATGTGCCAGCGTGTAGAAATAGGTGCAGGTGCCAAGCACCAGTAAACACCAGCGGAAACTAAGTACTGCAAATGGAGATATTTGTTCATACAAATTAAAGAAAGAAGTTAAATGTATAGCTGAATGAACGAGTGGGCAGCATCTAAGCTTCTGTAGGCGCCATGTCCACAGGGCTACATCACCACAGAACACTTAGAAGGCAATGAGCTAAAGTACATGCAAAGCTTGACAAAAGAAGTGCGGTTCTAATTATTAATGTGCCCGCCAATCCACTCTGCAACTAGACCGCGCATTGCCTGATCCATGCTACATACGCCGCATACCGGAGCATACGAGTAGCAACTCCCCTCTGTGCCTCGTTATCTGTTTATTGTCTGCATTAACTGAGGTTCATTAATGTTTCTGACTAACACGACCCAGGGCACGTATTTCTTTCTGTCTCGCATCGCGTAACATTCACTAAGAGCTCTCTTCAACAGAGACAGGTCTCTCCCTTAATCTCGTTATTCAACCACATTTGCACTAACTTACGCTTAATGACGACCTGGGCCTAACATGACCATTACTTAGGGGCATCTATTGTTAGAACTAACAACTCCATTACTCACTAACTTTACAACAGAACAATCTGCTTTTAACAAGTGTACACCCACGTTCTCAATACTATCTGTGCTAATTTTAAATCTTAATTTTAACCACACTTTACTCATTTGTTTTCTTAACTCACCTGTCTATAATAGAGACGGTTCGAATCTCCACTTGCTTTTTGAAGATGTGTACCAATATGTATCTAAAGATTTGCCATTTATATTTGCTTATGTATTGCGATTTCAGCTAGACCATTTAACATCTTTGTCCTCCTTGTACTAACTTAGGATGCTTCTGTCTACCTTTCCTCCTTCCCCCTTATACATAGGTACTAACCTTTAAGAAGTTCATGTGATTAACATTGGAACTTTCACCTGATATTGGATACTATCCAAATCCCACCTTTCCTTCACCTGAGGTCCTGAAGAAAGCCCCCCGACCCTTCTGGGCACTTTAGGGGCTGAAACATGTCGACCGACCACTCAGACTAAAACTGCAGTGGATACATTACATGTCCTTTCTGCAACTAGCTGTTTTTTATCCTTTTTTCCCTGCACCTAATGGAATAAAATTGAATATAGGTAGTTAGAGGAACTTTTTAACCAATCACAACACCTGAGCACTTCTCACTTTTTTTGTACTTCCCCCCTTTTTTTCCCTGATCACTACTGGAACGTCCAGTGGTTCCCTCCGGGTTGGAGGAAGCATGGGAAAAACCCTATCATGATGCTGTCACGTATCTAAATATCAAGGCGGAGAACCAAGATATACCGCCCACGAACTGTCTTACGTGAATGAGGGTTTTTTACCAATATCGGAAACAACTATCCGAACCCTGTTGCCAGCTACAAGTGATCCATTCCCTTTGATTATTACTAATTTGCTGGAAGCCGAATGGATCACAGCCTCTTCTATTTCCCTCCCCTTGATTGATATATACTTGATTTTCTCACAACATTATATTCCATTCGTCTAAACATGTGTTGAGTTTTCTTGTGGTGTTTGCATTGTGTTACTGTATGTGTGTGTGTTGCACAAACACTTTACACATTGCTTCTTTAGATAAGCCTGACTGCTCTATGCCAAGCTACCAGAGGGTGAGCAATGGTTATCTCTTAGTGTGGATCTAGTTTACCCTGACTTGACTAGTGGTTCTTGCTTGGACAGGGTGCATGCCTCTGTCAACAAGAAAGCTCAGTTCTAACAATAGATACACACATACATACATAAATATATACATACTTAAGTACACACGTTCATACATCCATACATTTATACACACATAAGTACATATATACACAGATGCATACATTTACATTTATATATACAAACAGGCTCACAAGTTTGCATTCTGTGTGCTGGAAAGCTAAAGTTGATGCTAGTGTTCTTGTACCTTTGGATTTCAGTGCTTGCTGTAGTGCATTGATTGTGATGTCCTTGCCAAAAATGCAGTGGGTAATGATGGAGCAGGGTTTTGCAAAAATGAAACCTGCTTGAATTGAGTACCCCCATAATATGTACTGACAGTAAGTAGTAGGTGTACACCTGACACAAACACGTGCGAAATAGCTTTGCGCATGTATGTACTAACATGAAATAAAATGCAAAAGAACTAAACGCATTGCAGTATGCTTTGGAGAAAACAAACTAGGACGCATGAGCATATTGTGAATTGCATGTTGCATATTGCTTTAAACAGTGAATAATGCTGCTTTGCACTTAAGGCTTAAGCTAGGTAACTTTAATAAGGAATGATGTAGGGAAAGGGGATACACAGTGAAAAGTACATTGTCATATAATTAATAAATGTTTGTTTGCATTTACTTTAGTGTACGGGATAAGACTCCATTTTGATTTAGAAAAACTACCCCGAGTGGGAGTGGCATGAGGATGAGCGCAACAGAACTGACAGAAGCACAGCAGACACGCTGTGCTCAGCAGAAAGAGTGCCTGAAGTTGAAGGCCACAAGGATGTGTATCTGCCAAGAATGAAGACGACTGTGGGACCAGAGTCATGTTCTGCGGATATTGTCAATTTCTGTAAATAAAATTATTAAAATTGTATATGGTGAAAGAAATGTGAACATGTGTTAAGGATGTGAACTATGAGAAAGAAAACAAACAATAAAGTGACTGAGAAGTATACAAAGTCACCATGGGGTGACAGAGACACCCCCGAAGCCCACCAATCATTTGCTTAGATTTTAGAAATGTTTCAGTTTATGTGGGATGGACCTGTAAGTTTGAGAGTATCATTCAGGTGCCTTTAGGGGTGTGGTTTACTCTTAGGCTGGCAGGAGAGAAAGAGGGAACATTCGTCGCTGTCCGGCAGTTCGCAGAGAGGCTAGCTGTACCTGTCCTGTCCTGCTGCTGTCCTTAGACTTTTTTCCCATGATCCTATTTCGGGGAACCCCCATCATCACTTAAGCCAAAGGGGTCATTTTCTACAGACCAATAGGTTTGTATTTCTGTCTCTGTTATCATTTGTGCAAATTATTGCAAATGTATTTTATTCCTGAAATCTTTTGTCTCTCCACCTATCCACTCCATTTGAGTTACTGAAAGTATTAATTAGATGAAACTTTTGTCTCTTCATCTATCTTTTCTGTCAGGTATTATTCAGTTTTTTTATAATATTTTGCTGAAACTTCTGTCTCTTAAACTATCCACTCCTTCATGCAATATGTCATTGAGTTAGTCTGATGAGTTGAATTTCATTTATGTTGCTAATATGTATCTCATCCTTCGTGGTTATTTAAATATGTGACTGAATGCATTTGAGCACAGCTGCAATTCACTAAGATAAAGCAAATTAATCTTACCAAGTGTGTGTGGATATTTAGTCAACTGTAGGGTTAATTAAGGTATGATAATCATTATCATCAACTATTCAACTAATTGGTCCATCGACCAAGTAGAAGAAAAGTTGATTATTTCAATTAATAGCTATTTAAAGATGCTTTACATAATTCAAAGAGGAGAAAGGTCATAGAACAAAACAAATTGACACCAGCGCATCAGGTGTTCTGGGGGAATGTGTCTGGGCCATTGTAAATGTATGAATTGAATATTGATCCCTGATCAGGTATTGACCTCGCGCTGGATCAGTAGTAATAGCACTGATACTTCTTCATTTGCAATGGCATTGAATCAGTAGATAAGTTGTTACAGGATTGTGATAGAATATTGCTTTAAATATTTGTCCCACTATCATCTTGCTTTACTTAATCACCGCCATTGACAACAAGCAAAACATTTCAACAGTGTAACTGCAAACATTTTATATTTGTGCTTGAAGTGCTGCTCTGGTGTGTAATGTGTTACTAATGCCGATGCATTTCCCCTTTATGGGTTGATGTGAAAAAGTCCTATATATTCACCCTTTTTCTTTTACAAAATGTATTTCGTTAACATCTCGTCCACCTAGATTATCTACTCCTATTTTTAAATTTTCCTGTAACCTCCTTGATCCTTATTTAAGGTATGGTAAATCACAACAAGAGGATTTTCATCACTCCTCCATTTGGGATAGTAAATAAAATAAAATAAAAAACAATTCGATTTATTGGAGCTCTTGAGAGATAACAATTTTTACTGGGATCATCATTTTGTTGGAATTCCTATCTCTTAGTTTTTTCTGAATTTCAATCAAAATGTAATTGTCATACATCTTTTAGAGGTAAATTTGACTCTCTCTCAAACCCAGATGTACATGGTTTTTCCTCATTACACTCATTCCTTACTATCATTTTCTGACAAACAAATCTAATCCTAAAACTTCTGTCTTATACAAATATCTGACGTCTTTGATTTCCTCTAGATTAAATCTTACATCAAACAAATTTGGAAATGTGATTTACATGTGTACTGGTCTGATACATTTTTGGAATAAGCTTTGAACTACACTACATATGTTGTCAAGAGCAGCACATATAACACATTGTATTTTATTTACAAATATGTGTTCCTCACTCCAAAATCAATTGGAAAAATGTGTAAAACTAATTATTGGTCATCTAATAATATTAATTGTGATTTAATGCATATTCCATGCCTCTGTCCAATTGTCAATATCTTTTGAATAAAGGTTTAGAAACAAATGAATGCAATCTTCTGAGTTAATTATCCCTTTCACGTCATCTATCTATTTACTGGCAGGCTAGCCGACATCTGGTCTCAATCTGTGGTTACAGTTTAATTGTCTTTCTGATTGCTATTGCCTTTTAGCAGATAACCAGTATATGGAAGAATTTCTTGAAATGTTCTTTAAAGATTTGTGAAACTCAGTCTGTTATCATCTTAGACAGGATACTATTTATATTACTCGATTATCATTGATTAAAATGGAAAAAAAGTTTCTTTTTAGCCATTACAGATTTTCTCACCAGCTTGAGCCTAAAGTCTAAGAAATGGTTAAAAGTTGATTATAAACCGCTTTAAGTACAATTGCATTTGCTGTTGACACTGTTTATTATTCTAATATATAATTTTTATAAATGTGTTTTAGGTCTAAATTTTTTGTTAATCGTGAAAATATTACATACGATTCAGACTATCGATTTATTGTTTCCCTTCCCTCCTTTTTAACCCTTTTTATCATTCTTAACATTGCACAGAGAAGTATGCTTCTGTACTTATTTTTGCTTTTTGTCTATCAGAAGATATTTTGGTTTTATTACTAATAAATTTGTCTGTAACCGTGTTCTACTTCTATGCTATATTTTGTTACTATATTTGCTAATTGTTTTCTTGTGAAGCTGTTCAATATATTGTATGCACTAAAAAGCTTTCTAATTCTAGAGTGTAATGTGTCAGTTGAGGGTAATTCAGCAACAAAAGAAAGCTTTTATTTTCTTTCCATGGCCCACTGTTTAGTTCTGCAGCATCAGGATCTGCAAAAGCAAGACACATTTTAAACTCACATTACTTGGACCCTCCTGCAGATGGCAGCATTGAGATTCAGAGTACCTGTCAGATGTAAAATTAACAAGCAATGGCAAAGTCAATAGGTCCCACTTTTGGACCTATTGGCTTTTACAATGGTTTTAGTAATATGTTACTTGATATGCTCTACATATTCTCTATCTACTCTCTATACTTACATTGACATATGTTCCATTTGTAATTACCAACTCCAATAGGACACAAAAATCTCAATGCTGTCTATCATTTATATCAAACTGCTGACAAATGCTCACGTGGGCAATAAGTATGACTTTTTTTAGGCATAGGTTTGTTGTGATGTGATATGTGTAGGAAATATCAGAAGACTCACAAAGGGGCACCTAAATGCTGGTCAGTAGAGAATTGTACTTCACCTGTTTTAAGCTACCAATAAAATCAATCAAATACATTTTTTTCGGTTTCACATCGGAGAACTATAAAAGTTACAAGAGTTACAGGTACATAAAAACAGTGGTACGTTAAAACATGATTTAAAAAGTTAGACCCTATACACAATTTATAAATAAAACCCAATACCCAGCCTCCCCAATTGTTCAAAGACCTTAAAGTGCAATGTGCCCGGAAAACATAACGTCCTATTTTATTTACTTTATGGCGCGCTAGGCCTTTTAAACTAATAGATCCTACATAGGTCATCCATTGTTTAAACATCCATACATGCCCTGGATTTCACAGTAGCTTTTTTAAAACCCCACTATAAAAATAATGCAGTCCTCTTTCAACAACTGAAGATACATTAGGGCAGGACAGGCCTCAATAAAATTCATTCTTTTTAAAATGGGAACCAAGAAATGCCTTCGAGGGGTTTCATAAAACTTACATAAAAACATAAAATACAGCAGATCCTGTGGAGACTGTCCGTCGCAGCCCCAGGGAGCTAGCACTTGCCCTCTACTGTATCCCTTAGGCCTGGCTAGCAAAAGGTGAAAAAGATTCATCCGAAACCTAGTTAATAAGAACCTCTCGTGTATTGATTGGAACCCCATTATATAAGGTTCCGTTGTCGGAATTGTTTTGAGCATTAAAAACATACAAACACTTGGTTTCAACATCTCCTGTGCCTCCCTGTCCAATTTCCTTGAGGTTAAGAAGGCTACCCTAATTAATTCCACGTCCTTCTTAACAGTGGATTCAGGGTTACAAAATAGATCAGTGCGCCCTACCGCTTCCAGGCTGCTTTTAATGTATTTAAGCCAAGGAATTCGAGATGCATCGAGGGACATACACTCTCTTGAAGTTAAATGGTTAAGAGTTAACTCTTTGTTCAACTAGCACCTCAACCAAAACACCAAAGGGCGCAGCGCAAGGACATCACTTAGGCAGGGGACCCCCAATTCCTCATGGACCGCTAGGTTAGATATTCCACGCGGAACACACAACATGCGCTTCAGAAAGTCATTCTCAGCCACCTGGAGGGAATCCGCAGCAATGTGCCCCAGATTTCACTACCATAGCTAGCTATGGTCATGCTTTTGGCTTGATATACTTTCAGCATGACTCCAATTTTTTCTTCCCTATTTTTGCGGCAAAATTAAAACTTGCCGCATTCACCCGTGCCAGGTCCCCCTTTTTCATCAAGATTAATGGACCCCATTTTAAATGATCATCAAAGAGAACCCCTAAATAAGAAAAAGCATTAGTGCAGGGAATTTTTGCAGGGCCAACACTGAGTTGAAAACTTTTTTTAGGTTGTTGCCCCACTTGCATTATGTAAGATTTTGAATTATTTATTGCCAAATCCCGGTCCGTAATAAATCTAGAGAATGCTGTTAATAGAGATTGCAAACCTATTGCAGTCCTACATATAAGGACGGCATCATCCGCGTAAAGCAGGATGGGGAAGCCACACCGCCCTACGCACGGGTAATCAACCCCAGATCATTAATGTAAAGATTAAAAAAGAATGGAACCAGGATGCACCCTTGCCGTACTCCCCTCTTTGTCTCAAGGTCCTTGGTGACCCGAAGTTCCTGAGAAAACCTGACATTAGCCTTGGTTAACTTATGCAAATCCTCTAGAAAATTAACAATACTAGTATCCATCCCCATTGCCCTCATGGACTGCCATAATTTAGTCCTGTTGACGCAGTCAAATGCGGAAGACAGGTCCATAAAGGAAAGGTAGACAGTACTGGGGCGGGCAACAGTATATTTGCTCAGTAACATGGATAAATTAAGACACTGAGCAACGGTAGAGCGTCCCGACCGAAATCCAAACTGGACATCCGACAGTATCTTGTGCTCCTCCGCCCATGTGGATAGTCTCTGCAAGAGAATACGTCCTACCACCTTATGATGAGTACAGGCCCCAGCTAGGCCCGCAGGACACAAGGGTTCGCTCTCCTGTAACGGAATCTATAAGGAAGTTGGCACGGAAACTGCAAAGTACAAAGACAGCATTTATTAACCCTTAAGGGTGGTCCTACAATCCACACAACACTCTTCAGTATTGCATAGAGTAGCACAAAGAACTTGCGTACACGGTCCCCTTTTATACACAACAGAGGGGCTCATAAGTGGGTGGATACAACATGAGGCCGAAGAACATTACCATTTATGGTCATTTTCGATACTGAATCAATATGTGGGCGGAGCTAACACACTCCTTGAGCCCGCGAAAACATGGTCAAGCAAGGCTAACTGATAACAGATGTGGTCAAGTCTGGGCATGTGCCAGATGGACAAAGGAGCTATTTATAGACTGTTACTAGGCAGATTACAAGAGCAACTAACACAGAGGTTGGACTCTTCTCGTGGGGAACACGTGGAAGCATGACAGTACAAAATGGAGTCCGAACTTCGGTCAACATTACAGAGAAAACATGCTCTATAAAAGGGGAATTAATGTCTTTAGTAAATGCTTAATCACATCGTTGTTTCAATTTACAACAGACGACCCTTTCAGCATTTACTGAAGACATCCGGCTTGCTAGGATAATCATCATATATATCAATTATCATCATCTCTTCAACTTCTTTAGCTAGACGTTTCTGGTGAGCAACATCGGCAATAGCTTTCTTATCGGGGATACAAAATGATACACATAATGAGCAGAGTAAAGGACCACACTGAACGCAGGTACAGCATGAAAACAGAACCGCTACAATAATACAGAGACCAGTTAGAACCTTCCATCCCCAGGCAGTAATTAACGCCCAAAACCATCCAGAAAAGGACCAAGTGCCGTTTTCTGTATGGATCTCAGCTGCAATTTTATGCAGTTTATTGATGGCATTATAAACGGATGGCGTATGATCAGGGATAAACACACAACAGCTACTTCCAATAATTTTACATGCTCCTCCTCTGTCAGCTAGCATAACGTCTAATACCATACGATTCTGCAATGCAACAATTCTAGTAATCTGTAATTCCTCCGTAAGATTCCCAAGAGCAGCAGCAGTCTGATTTGTCACAGCTTCTACCACTCTTGTCAACCTTCGGATCTTCCTACTGTTCAAGGCAGCTCCAACAAAGAAAAACAGTCCTAAGTTAAAATCAATATACTGTTGCAGACTGGTATCAGTCTGATCTACATCATCAATTGATAAAGTACGTTTATACCTATTTACAGTCACATTATTCAGTAATTTCAGATCCTTATGATAAGATGCGGGAGCTAGGAATACAGGAGGTAATAGAAATGATACATAGCATACCCCAGACCACCCAGCTGGCAGACGGTAATAACCTTTATTTCCACACACAAAATACGTATTATGGGAGGCCAAGAAGGTACTATTGTTCAACCCATCAATATTCAAAACAGTAATGCAATCACTAACACCCACAGGAATAGAACCCACACTCTGGACACACAGGTCCGCTTGAGCTTGTGCTACTTGAATTACAAACTTGTCCTTTCCCACAGTGTCTCTTGTGTTCGTAAAGATGTAGGGAATGGATTCATTGTCTGGTCGGTACTCTTCCCACTCCCAAATTGTCCCATTCGCTTGTGGATACCCATTTTTGTCTTGATGGCATTCTTTATTGAGTCTGAAGAGCAATCGTCCCACTGTTGGTTTCCGAGTAGCAAAAAGCAAAGTATACCATGCTCTACAAGAGCCATTATGAGAGAAAGGAAGTGGTATAAATGGCGTTCCTCCTTTCTTCTGATGAGCCGGCATCATCCCACATATCCAACAGTTCGTAGCATTCGTAGCAACGTGGGTATGATGCAGCATCTGGATGAAAGTGTTATTCAAGTAAGATTGTCGATGCTTCAACTCTTGATACGGTAATGTATAAAAGTAGTGCTCCTCAGGCACCGGAGTTGTCAACACAAGAATCTTCCGAGCAGGAGTTACATCCTCCACGAACCATGTGGTTATCCCAACAATGGCTACTGTCAACATGAACCCTAATGCACAAAGGATTTTCTTTTTCTCCATGTCAAGGTAAAAATAAAACCCAATATCTTCCTGAAACTAAAAGTCTGTCAGAACTCTTCCCCTTGGGCAGCGGTTGATTTCTTCACCAGCGGGCCAAGACGGGTGTCGCTACACTAATGCAGGGCTGATCCCCCCCCCTTGCCTCATCGGCTCTCCGTTTCACTAACCCAAGGGCCGTTCTGACAGTATGTCCCGATACTGGAGAACTCACTTCCTTGGTCGAAGATGATATCGCCTTCCTCCAGGAGTCGCGTGGTCCGGAAAGAGCTCCTCAGTGGCGCTTGGCTCCGCAGCACGGCCTGTCTCTGCAGCCAAGATTTCTCGTTGATCGGTCAGCACGGCAGGTTCCACCAATCCGGGCGGCACCTTCCTACAGTGCAGAGAGTGGATCCAATTCTTTCTGTTGGAGACTCGCACAGCCGTCCTCGTTGCGAGGAGGACCTGCTCAGGGCCCACCCATCTCGGCTCCAAACTGTTCGTTCTGTCGAAGACTTTCACCATGACATGGTCACCGGGCCGGAGACCATGTCCTTCGCCGGTAGACCGATCAGGGAGCGCCTCTCGGACCTGTTGATGGATAGAAACCAAGTTATCCGTTAACTGTGCCAGATAATCGTTCATCATTACACAAGGTACATCATACATAGCCTTAGGTTTTGGCGGACCCCAAATATTCATTGGGCGTCCGAAGACAATTTCGTAAGGTGTAAGGCCAGTTCGAGAATGTGGTACCGATCTAATTGACAATAACGCCAGTGGCAGAGCGTCTGGCCAAGTCAAAGACGTTGAAGCTTGAATTTTAGCGATCTTAAGCTTCAGTGTACCATTATACTTCTCAACTAGGCCTGCAGACTGAGGGTGAAACACGGCGTGGAACTTCTGGGTGATGCCCAGGCCCTTCAAGACGTACTTTATAACCTCCGCTACAAAGTGAGGGCCGTTATCACTCCACAGAAGTCTACAGACGCCATATCGAGGGAAGAACTCTTTCAGCAGCATCTTCGCAGTAGTCATTGCAGTATTGTCTTTCGTAGGGTACGCTTCAACCCATTTGCTGAAAGCGCAGACCACTACTAGGACATACTTCAGATTATTACAGCGCTCCAGTTGGATATAATCCATCTGCAGAACCTCAAAGGGTGCAGTGGGTGTCACAAATCCTCCTGCTGGAGTTCGAGTACCTTTTCCTGGGTTATACCTCAGGCAGATCATACAGGTCTGCACCACCCTCTTCGCTGTGCTAGCAATCTCTGGATGCTCCCAGACTTGGGTAAGCAATTTCACAATTGCGGAAGCTCCAACATGTGCTAGCCCATGTGCCATCTGAACCATAGGCTGTACAAAAGCCGTAGGTAATTTCCATCTATCCATCTGCTTATTTCTCCAGCAGCCCTCATCATCCAATTCTCCCTCACTAGCCCATTGTTCCCGCTCTTTGTCAGAAGCGGTCCTTTGCATTTCTCGCACTTCCTCCTTCGCATCATGCCATCTTTCCACCTGTGACTTTACTACATACACGGCAGTAGTACCGGGCTGCATCGCAGTTTCCCGTGCTATTCGATCTGCCAACGCATTCCCTTCTCCAACTTTGTCAACTACTTTCCTATGGGCGCTACACTTAACGATAGCAATTTTCTTTGGGTATGTCAGGGCGGTTAAAAGATTGTGAACTAACTCTCCATGCATTATCTGTACTCCATGTGACGTTAAAAACCCTCTCTCCTTCCAGAGTAGGCCGAAATCGTGCGCTACTCCGAAAGCATAGCGGCTATCTGTATAAACATTCACACACAATCCTGTACTGAGCTCACATGCTCGTGTTAATGCTATCAGTTCCGCTGCTTGAGCTGATTTCTGTGGTATGCGTGCTGTCTCCACTATCGTTTGCAATGTGGTAATCGCATACGCTGCTGAAGTCGTACCATCTGGTAGCTTCAGACATGATCCATCCACCCACAGTTCTCCATCTACATCTGGAAAGGGCGTATCCTGGAGATCAATACGACCCTTTGTTTGTTCTTCAGTCACGAGAATACAATCATGCGCTTTCCGCGCCTCAGGCTGGGTTTCGGGGTATGGCAACAATGTTGCCGGGTTTAACGTTACGCACCTTTTTAACGTAATATGAGGAGCCAAAAGCGTCAACTCATATCCCGTTAAACGGGCGCTGGTCAAATGCTGCGTCTTCGTTTGATTGAGCAGGGCATCGACAGCATGGGGGACTAATACCAACAGCTTATGGGATAACACAATTCCCTCGCTTTGGCGTATTGACACAGCTGTCGCTGCAACCGAGCGAAAACACCCCGGTAATGCTCGGGCGACAGGATCAAGTACAGCCGAAAAATATGCACAAGGGCGCTGCTTATCACCGTGCATCTGCACTAAAACTGACAATGCACATCCATCTTTCTCATGCACATACAACGAAAAGGGTTTTGCATAATCAGGGGTCCCTAACACTGGTGCTGAACAAAGGGCCTGCCGTAGTTGCTGAAAAGCAGTATCACACTCATCTGACCAAGGGATTGGGATAGGCGTGTCCTTTGTCAAGAGGGCTAACAATGGCTTAGCTATGTGCGAAAACCCCAATATCCACTGTCTACAAAAAGAAACAAGACCCAGAAATGCACGCACATCCTTCTGTGTGGACGGTCTCGGTGTATCCAGAATTACTTGGATACGATCCGGTGTGAGTGCACGTCCCTCCTTAGACAAAAGGTGACCCAAATAAGTCACCTTTGGTCTACAGAATTGCAATTTCTTCCTAGATACCTTATGATTGTGGGATGCTAAAAAGGAAAGTAAGGATAACGTACTTTTTTCACACAACTCCAGGGTGTCAGCCGCCAGCAAGATGTCATCGACATATTGAATGAGGGCGACACCTTCGAGCAGAGCGAAGGAATCCAATTGTCGTTTCAAAGCCTGACTGTAAATGCTAGGGCTTTCTGTGTAGCCCTGGGGAATCCTACAGAAACGATAAGATCTATTATTCAATGTAAACCCAAAAAGATATCGGCTATCAGGGTGAATAGGAATGGAAAAGAAAGCATTCTTCAAATCAATCACTGAGAACATGGTCGCCGTAGGCGGGACCAAGGTAAGCAACGTCGTGATATCGGAAACCACTGGGTACTGAGGTATCACGATCTTGTTCACTTCTCTCAAATCAATTATAAACCGATAAACTCTGGCATCCGTATCCTTTTTCAATATGGGAAGGATCGGACTGTTACAAATGTTGTAGGGGACTTCCTCCACTACCCCTACCGCCATCAAATCCTGCACTATCTGTATGAGAGCTTCCTCACCCTCCTGGGAAATACGGTACTGTGGGAGGCGTGGTAACACCGCCCCCTCCTGGACGCTAATGTGGACCGGTGGAATCACCATTTGTCCTACATCAGTATCCGAAGTTGCCCACAAAGCACGAGGGAGGGTAGCTAACAGCGCATCCTCTGACATCGTACACATCCGTTCTGATCGGGGGTAATTGTCATTCAGTATTACCCGTACACCAGCAGGGGAGCAGCGGATCGTAGCCCTAAAATGCTTTAACATATCAAGACCCATAATGTTGTCCGGTGTGTACGGGGCAAGCAGAAACGGACAGGGTGCAGAAAAAGAGTCAACTTTAAACATGAGGGGCTGCGAAAGAGGGCTTCGGGAGAGTGTACCGTCAAACCCTACCGATGTGACCATTAAGCCGGATGGGGGAGCCCCCGGAACCAATTGCTTAGACAGTGCACTACGTGTCGCTCCTGTATCCACTAGGAACTGATCAGTAGAGCCCAAGACCTCAGCCGATACATAGGGGCCCTTCTGATCAACTGGCACCTCAACTGATTCTAACCCCCATCCAACGCATTCCTATGCATGCTGAGAGTCATGGTACCCCGACCGGTCAATCCCTGACACTTGATACTGATGCTGGCGATCGAAGACATTTGATCTATCTCGGTGCTGCCCAGCAGAGTCAAAACGAGCCTGGTCGTTAGAATTCCCTCGGAAGTTGGAGAAACCCCCTCTACCTCGCGGGCCACCATAGGTATGCCCCTGACGCGATACATGCAACACCGGGCAGTCCCTAGCCCAATGACCCGATTGCTTACAATACGCACATTGGTTCCTATTTAGATCAGATCGGCCCGAGGGAGGACCATAAGATCCTCCCCTACCTCTATTACTACCCCGCCGGGGCGGGCCATAGACTTGTGCCAACATCACCTTTGTTTTCAAATCTTTCGATTTCTTTTCCTCCTGGCCCTTTGCTTCTTGCTCCTGACGCTCATAATACTGGGCGATAGTCAGGAGGGCCGTCGGTGTAGCGGAGGACCAAGAACTTTCACTCGCTTTTAAACGGGCCGCAACTGACGGCAGCAGATTGGCCACATATTTATCCACAAAAAGGTGGCGGCCCGTATCGTCAGTAAGCGACTGGCCACTGAAATCATGAAACGTCTCCTCAAAGCGCGTAAAGAAGTCCGCAACTGACTCATCAGCTTTCTGTTTACATGCAGCTAACATATTCCAGTCAATCTTTTTAGGGGGAATAATTGTCTTCAGCTTAGCCACAATAGCAGCAGGGAGATCTAAAATAATCTGTGGCGGTTTCTGCGCAGGCTTCCTCTCCCTATCCTCATCCTCCAGTTCAGACCACCGAGCCTTAAAAGTGGCAACATCATCTACCTTTCGGACAGATCGCCACATATCCGGTGGTAGAATAAGGCCAAAGAACAGGTCTATATCTGCTAAAGTCATAACACAAGAATTCAAGGCCCCCTCGACTTCTTCATAGAAGGCCGCTGGATTCTTGCGGGGGTCAGGCAGCGCATTCTTTAATGCCATCACATCAGCTCTATGCCACGGAGTATAAACCCAATTATACACAAAATATCCCTTAGCATCGGCGGAGGTAATGTCCGAGCTAGTCCCCGCTCCCTTAGGAGGAACATACAATGGCGCCGCCTCGCGCATTGGCTTAGCATGCACTAGATCGCTCTTATCTGATTGAGAGGTGGATGAGTGGCCTTCTGTAGTACACGAATCCGACTGCGTCTCCTCCCCTGCTCGTTGGCGCGCTTTTTCTTTATGGGCCAGCACCGCGTCCCGCAAGGCGAATAGCCGCCGAGCCGTATCAGAAGCCTTAGAGGGAGAAAAAACACCATCATGTAATGCTTTAGCATCCGATGTCACTTCTTCAGGCTCAAAGACACTAGAATATTTCCGAAAAGCAGCAATCACTTCCTCAGCGAAATGACTCAAAAAATACAATCTCTCTCTATCCTGCCACGACCCCCAAGTATGGAACAATTCATCCACGGACACCTTACCCTTAAGTGCACGGAAAGAGATTTGCCGAAGCTCAGCCATATGCTCAGCCGATAACATGGACCGCGTATCTACCTTACCCGTACCCGGGACGGAATCTTGTGGCCTCGGAGCAGATGCGCCAACATAAGGGGGCGGAGAGCGATCTAGTAAATAAAAATCATCATCAAGATTATTAAGGACAGGATAGAGTGGCTGCTGAACAGCATATTGACCCGAAACTTGCAGCCTACGCTCTTTCTCTTGTCTATCTGTCAGTTCTCTGTCTTCCCGACGCTTCGCTTCCTGGGCTCGCACATGATCATTCTTCCGTTGTTCCTTATCAAACAGCGCTTTCTCACGCTTCTCTCGCTCACGCACCTCCTTCACCCACAACCGCACACACTCAAACATATCCTGACGAGCACGCCGCTTACACATACACTGTTCCACATACTCAATCTTACGTATATCAAACGATCCATACAAAGGCCATCGTAACTCAGGATCTTTTTTTGTATATTTCCTCCATACTGTGCTGTACATTATGGAAGAAAGACCATGCTTCACATACATATCCCTATTAGGAGTCCCCTCTGGGGGAGCTGGAGCAGATTCCTCGAGGTTCAACCGGTTCCCAAAACAGCAACACCACTTACGGAGTGCGCTGAAAGCAGGCATGCTCAGAAATAATGCAAAATATGCAGTATTATAGAAAAATGGCACTTAATCGTTGCGCCGTTCAAAGTTACACAGCTCCGGAGAAATCTCTCCACATTACCTGCCTATATGTGTTGCAACGCATATATATTTTCACAAAGACAAATACAAAATATGACTAGTCATCACAAATCAAACTCAAATAGCCGGACCAGGCTTCAAAAACTCGGAGCAAGTACCGTACACCGGTTCTTACCAATCAAGAGTCCAGATTCCAACTGCCAAGCTCCACAATCGCCCAAACGGCTTTCACGGCAGGACCGACAGAAGAGGTCTCAGTCGAGGACCGGCGCCACCCAGACGGTCAGCTCGGAAGGGAAGGAAGAAAAACCTCAGGATGCCAGGGCTAAGACGCCGCTGGCAGTGATCACGTCCCCGGCCAAGTTCCTCACCTTCGTCGCGACCAGTCCTTCGAGCATCCGAGTCGCCGATGAGCCCCACGTGACGGGCGCCAATTGATGAGTACAGGCCCCAGCTAGGCCCGCAGGACACAAGGGTTCGCTCTCCTGTAACGGAATCTATAAGGAAGTTGGCACGGAAACTGCAAAGTACAAAGACAGCATTTATTAACCCTTAAGGGTGGTCCTACAATCCACACAACACTCTTCAGTATTGCATAGAGTAGCACAAAGAACTTGCGTACACGGTCCCCTTTTATACACAACAGAGGGGCTCATAAGTGGGTGGATACAACATGAGGCCGAAGAACATTACCATTTATGGTCATTTTCGATACTGAATCAATATGTGGGCGGAGCTAACACACTCCTTGAGCCCGCGAAAACATGGTCAAGCAAGGCTAACTGATAACAGATGTGGTCAAGTCTGGGCATGTGCCAGATGGACAAAGGAGCTATTTATAGACTGTTACTAGGCAGATTACAAGAGCAACTAACACAGAGGTTGGACTCTTCTCGTGGGGAACACGTGGAAGCATGACAGTACAAAATGGAGTCCGAACTTCGGTCAACATTACAGAGAAAACATGCTCTATAAAAGGGGAATTAATGTCTTTAGTAAATGCTTAATCACATCGTTGTTTCAATTTACAACACTTAACCACTGAGTCGAGGAGGGAGATTGCCTGTAAAAGTGGGTACTATTCCTGTCACCCTTTTTAAAAACAGGGCCTATGGTGAAAGATGCCCAAGACTGAGGACAACCGTTCTTTGCAGCTGCGTTAAACAGAGCCTCCTGTACCGGAGCCCAGAACGAAGGGTCGGACTTAAACAGGTCCGGAGGAATGCCATCTGGGGCTGGCGCTTTGTTGGTGGATAGCCCTGCAATGCCTGCCATAACCTCACACTTTTCAAAAATCATTACAGGGACATTTGTATCCCGACCTTCTTGGCAAGTATGCTCCATAGGGCTGTCAAACATAGATTTAAAATGGAGCACCCAATCCTCCTCAGTGATATGCGAATCTCAAGCCCCCCACTTCCTGACCAAAAAGGGGGCGATTCACGACACTCCAGAATCTAGAGCGGTTCCTGAGAGTGCTTGAGTCAATCAGCTCCCTCCATGCCTCCTCCTTCAGGGCACCCTTCCGTCTGACCAAGGCTGACTTATATTTTTTAAGGCATACACGTACCTCAATTTGATTTCTTGGTTTGGCTGACAGAGCTTCCTTCAGCTTTTTTGCCGCCTTAGAGCAGTGGGAGTTAAACCATCTGGGGCCAGGAGTAGCTGTTCTACCAGCCGGGGCACTTAAGATTTCACCGACTTTACGCGCTATGGATTAATACGCGCCAATAACTTCACTGGGAGAGGAACCTGCAGAAGTGCATAGTGCTCGGGAGCACAGGATACATTTACTTCACTATAAATTTATCTCGGGAAATCTGGGACCACTTAAGTCATCGTTTGCCATCAATTGGTCTTGTTACCTCGCCAATTCGTGTTGATAATGGGCACTGCATATGAACACAAAGTGGGTTATGGTCACTATATTCACTCTCAACTATATCAAAACCATGAAATAAGAATTGTAGGGAAGAGGAGATTAAAATAAAATCTATGAACGATCCCCTACCACGCCCTTTAAAAGTTGACACAGGAAATATAGTGTGCGGGGCAGTTAAGGACATCAAGGCCATCATATTCAATTGCTTTATCAAATTATTCAGCAATTCCCCCTGGGTATCATGTTCAAAATGAAACCCCTTCATATGGGGACAGCCCAACTCAGATATACTAGATAGCATTGGATTTCCACAAGGATGGATGTTGAAATCACCAAAAACCATGAGGTTATGTAAAATAGAACCAAAACACTGTCTAATAAATGCGCCCAGGTTGGTGATATTACAGGCACCATAAGGGCAGGCCACAGAGTTGTAAAAGTTAATAAGTCCCCATTTAGTGTCCCCCTTTTTGGCTGTCAGTGCCAGTATTCCTAGATTTGTGGTTGACACAACCTGAATCTGACAGTCGACCGCTAAAGATATAAATACAGCTAGACCGCCCTTGGGTCTTCCATTCGCTGACAGTGTAGCTGGGGGAAAAAAAGCCTTATAACCTTCCAGAAATAGATCGCAATCCACCGACCATGTTTCTTGGAAACTAATTACAGGGAATTGCTTCACAAATTGCACCCATAATGGGTCTTGGAGCTTATTTGCCAGCCCTGCAATGTTTCAGGATATGAAATTATTGGATAACTCCCCTATGGTCCTCTCAGCTACCTCTGCTGGGGACTGAGTATGAACAACAGGCTCATTATCAGAGGGCGTAGGGATCCTTAGTCAACCACACTCTCCAGCCCAGTTAAAGCAGAAAATCTGTTATTTAATTCCAGCGAAGGGCAGACGCCAGACTGACCAGCTGTTTCAAAAGATGAATAGACCATGGAAGTAGGCTATTGCCTAGGTACTGGACTATTTGACCACCCACCTCGAGTAGCTGCCATAGAGATATTATGATACATATCCCTAGAAGGGAATGGTTTATAAATTTAGCCCAGTGGAAAGGCCCTGATGACAGATCCAGAATTGAAAGGAGCATAACAAGTGTCCCTGGATAGTATCCTGCCCGCAATATGGGGGTTATCAAAGTTTACAATTACAGAGTCACCCGTGCCCATTTTTCGCGAACTCCCAATCCAGCTCACCCGATGGGCCATGAGAATGTTTTTAGCTATGCGGGCACCCAGAACGGTGTTGTGCGCAAACCAACGAGTTAATTTATTTTCCAGCTGCCCATAATCCTCACTAGCCCCTCGGGGGAAAGAAGGAACACTCCCCAAAACCACTACATAGGGAGTAGATTCCGGTGGCAGGTCTATGACTGGGCGACTCGTTGACTGTATCTCCCTTTTCTCTAACCTCCCAACCATTGGAGGCACAGAAGAACCTGCTCTTAAGGGGGACTGACCAGTACAGGTTGGGATATCAACACTACTAAGCGTAATTTTATTGGAACTACTCTTGTCTGGTGCCTGTCTGTTTGTAAGGGAGCTAGCAGATGAACCCACCCCCGTACCTGTCCCCATAATATTTGGATGATCTGTGCTAGGCTTATAACTAGCTGCAAATATTGCCGGGGGTTTGCAGCTAACCATCCCCTCCAGTTTTAATAATCTGGCTTCTACAGTACATATTTTTTGCAGAATAGGATCCAGTAAAGTTGTCATCATGGTTTCGAGCCTGTCCCAGAAGTTCCCCTCCTGTGTGCTATCGGTGAGCTGTCCTGTCGCCATATGAACCGTGGGGTTAGGGGGTCCCTCAATGGGTTCACTTATAGTAATAACAGGTGACACTTTTTCCCCAATTATTCTCTAGGCAGGTTTACTTTGTTTCGATGATCCTCGACTCTTCCTTTTTTTAGGGAGGGATTCATTAATGCGATCTGACCTAAGTTTGGCTTTCTGCCCTCTTGTCGTAACTTTAGGTCTAACAGGGCTTAATTCTAGGTCAGTCGATGAACAGGAGACAATATCTGTCACTGAATCCAAGACAACGTGTGGAGACTGACTAATACGGGATGGGGTTACTTCATGGTTTGATACCACCAAAGAATCAGGGATTGCAAGAGTTAAAGAAAGTCTGCTCTGCGAAGGTAGGGGCTCAAGGGTTAGCCTTCGCTCAGTAAGTTTTATCTTGTTAATGAGGGATGATTCTGCCCTCAGCAAGAAGGCGTCTAAGGTCCCTACCACACCCTTGCCTATACTAGGTTTAAGCTTACTCATGTTAACCGTATATATACACACTATTATAATAACCAGGATTGCAATACTGTTCCCACCGTGCACCTATATGTCCCGCTAGCAGAGAGTCAGAGAGGTAGCTCCCCACACAACCAGCCTCGATTCCCACAATACAAGGAGCCAAATAGCATGTCAAATTAGTCCAAATAAAATAGCAAAGGTTTTTTTTTTTTTTTAAATAATCCCAATCGTCTCAACCACAAGATGTACAGGTTGGTTAATTCAGGATTAAAGTACAACTATGAAAGGTTTGACAATTAATAATGGGGCTCACAGTACCTAGCAATTGGCTCCTGATGCCGGATGAAATCCTTGGACCGGGGAGATAGGGGGGTGGGCCTGCCCTGCCTCTTCCTGGCAATGATGGGCAAGGATGGGCCCGCCCTTGGCCCGGGCTTTGCCTGGGCGCGTCCTGCGCCGCAGAGATACTGTCAGCGCTCAAGGCACCAGTAATGATGGCTCCTCCCCCTGGCAATCAGCTGCAGGTGGTGGTGAGCGTTGAACCCTGGGACATGGAGTCCTTCCCAGGGTGTTGCCGTACTAGGGGTCTAGGAGTGAAGGTGCTGGTCGGGCTGGGAAGATTTCCCTGGAGCTCTGGGAAGATGGTTCCACCGGAGCAAGCCTGTCACTATACCTCTCCCTTCAATGCTTGTTTTGCGTGTTTTAAGCTACACCCTAATTATTTAAGCCAAAGCCCTATGACAGACCCGTCCCTATGCCTTTTTTTCAATTTAAAGCACTGTGGACCTAAGTTGACTTTTGCCTACATATAGCCAAAAGGTTTCTCATCGGTGAGAAGTTAACATTGTAATGCTGTAAGACTGTGGAGTGTTGCTCCTCTTTGACAATCAATCTGCAGTTTCTCTAGGAGGGCAGAAGCTGGTGTTACATGTCAGAAGTGGCAGTCATGAATCTGAGTGACTGCAAAAATAGGAGGGTTATGCATTGAGCTAATTGCCACACCATGTTAAAAATCCTAGTTACAGAAATGTCAACCAAAAGACAAAAATACATCCTGGCCTTGGGGAGAGAGGAATCTCCTTCACAGAGATCCATGATGCCTTGTGGTGAAAGCCAGAGATCCCTGGAATCCACAAAGCAGATCCACCTGCATTTGACTAAGACCATCAGCACTTGGAAAGTGAGGACCATGCATGAATGCATGAGAGAGACAAGACAACAAAATGGCAGTGAAAATGAAAAACTACAACTATGCCCTGCTTGGCTTCAGCGATACCAGATAGACACAATCCAGGCAGAAAAGACTGTCTCTTGAAGGACTGCTGATGTATTCTGGTTATTTGGAAGAGAACCCCCTACACAGGGAGAAGTGCTGATGCTATCGCCACAGCCAACAGAGCTCTGATTGAAAGGGAAACCCACAGTCCCAGAATTATCATACCGACCTATTACACAAAGAAAAAGAGGAACATGAATGAAATCCTGTGCTATGCACCTCCAAATGACAGTGCAGAAGGGGAGATGAACTGTTTTACTCCAGTTCAACCTAGGGAAATGCCCAGAGAGAGATGTCACACTACTGATGGGGGACCTCAATGCCAAGATTGAAGCGACAACATCAGGTATAAAGAAGTCCTGGGGAACCATGGCCTCTGCAAAATGAATGAGAATGGTGAAAGGCACACAGATCTCAGTGCCCTGAATAGTCTGGTGATAGGCAGCAGGGTATTCCCACACAAAAAAAAACACAAGGCAACATGAGGCAAACCAGAGCATTCAACAGAGAATCAGATCAACCATGTCTGCATCAACATGAGAATCAGGAGGTCCCTACAGGATGTGAGCGTGATGAGAGGATAGGACATGGCATCAGACTCACCTTGTCATGGTCAGGCTGAAGCTAAAGCTGAAGAAAGTCTGGACAGAAATGACAAACCAATGCAAGCGATATAGCACCACCCTCCTCAAATATTCACGGAAATGGAGTGACTACTCAGTCACCCTCAGTAACAAGTTTCAAGATCTGCAAGAATTAGGGACTGACAGAGAGCCAGTAGAAAGTCAGTGGGAGAACATCAATGAAACAGTGACATTAGCCTTCCAGGAGGTACTAGGTACCAAGAAACACCAGCATAAAGGATGGATCTCCAATGTCCAATTAGATTCTGCAAAATCCAAGAGAGAAGGCAAAGAAAGCTACAGTCAACACAAGAGCAGAAAAAGTGAAAGCTCAGAGCGAGTACACCAAAACCAACAAGGAAGCAAATGGAAGCTTAAGAGCAGATAAGTGAAGATTCATCGATGATTTTGCCATAGAAGCCTAGGAAGCAACAAGCCATGGAAACTTTGAAGAACTCTATGACATAACGAGAAAACCCTCTGGCAGATACAACAAGCCATAAAAACCTGTCAAAGACAAAGCTGAAAACATAATCATGGGTGATTAAGGCCAAAAACAAAAATGGACACAGGACTTTGAAGAACTGCTGAACCAGCTTGTGGGGCTGTCTCCACCAGACAAAGAGCCAGCTGACAAGTACTTGCCAGGCAACCACATCAGACAAGCCAAGGACGAAATATGGCAAGCCATCAAACATCTGAGAAATGGGAAGGCTGCAGAACCTGACAACATTCCCGAGGATGCACTGAAGGCAGACATTGAAACATCAGTAAACATGCTTGACCAAATGTTTAGAAGGATCTGGGAAGAGGAAAAGGTGCAATCAGACTGGAAGGAGGGATTTCTCATCAAGATTTCCAAAAAAGGTGAACTAAGCAACTGAAAAAACTACAGAGGGATAACTCTTGTATCTATCCCAGGCAGAGTGTTCAACAGAGTCATCCTGAACAGAATGAAGGAACAAGCAAAATCTCAGTTGTGAGACCAGAAAGCTGGCTTCTATAAAGAAAAATACTGCACAGACCAGATTGAAACACTGTGCATTCACCAATGAGCAGTCAATGGCATGGTACTGCCCCCTCTATGTCAACTTCATTGATTATGAAAAGGCATTTGACAGTGGGACAGAGAGGCCCCTTGGATATTCTGCCATCATTTCGGTGTGCCAGATAAACTTATAAGAATCATCACAAACTCTTACAAGGGAATGACCTGCAAGGTAGTCCATGGAGAAGAACTCACAGAAGCCTTCCATGAGAAGACTGAGGTCAACCTTGGTTGTTTGCTCTTGCCTTTTCTCTTCCTGGTGGTCACAGATTGGATCATGAAGACATCCACAGCAGGGAGAAGAAATGGGGTCCAGTAGACCCCTTGTATGCACCCCGACAACCTGGACTTTGCAGACAACCTGGCACTTCGCTCTGATACACATTAGTATGTGTAAGTGAAGACAGACAATGTGGCAGCCACATGGGCACAACTTGGCCTTAACATCCAAAGGGGAAAAGCCAAGATCCCGAAGGCTAAGAAAAGCAGGGTGATACAGAGTCCAACAATAAAGGCAAAGAAAATGCTGCCTACATTTAGCTAAAGAAGATCTGAGTTCCATGGATCTAGCATGGCAAACCAAGATCAGGATTTTTAACACCAATGTAAAATCGGTCTTTCTGTTTGAAGCAGAACCTTGGACGACCACAGTGACCACCACCAATAAAGTACAGACCTTCAGAAACACCTGTTTGAGGAAAATCTTCCAAATCCACTGGCCAATTACCATCAGCAACAATGACCTATGGCAGCAGACTTCCCAACTCTCTGCCCATGAAAAAATCATGAAAAGACGCTGGGGCTGGATCGGTCACACCCTTTGCAAGCCTGCGTCAAACACTACTAGGCTAGCCTGACCTAGAACCCTCAAGGGAACAAGGAAAAGAGGGAGGCCAAGAAACACCATACACTGAGGCCGTGAGGCTGACTGCAAGGAGATGGGTTACACCTGGAGGCAGATTGAAAGAAAAGCCCAAGACAGAGATGGCTGGAGAGTCCTGTTTGATGACCTCTACCCCAGATGGGTCAGTAGGCATTAATAAGTAAGTAATACAACAGCAGGGCAGGGATCAAAGCAACAAAGAGGATAAGACAGAAGTGAAACAGGGGCATGGGAGTAGGGAAGAAACATGGAGGCTGCTGGCAGGGAAGCAAACTAAAGGAGGAAAAGAGCAACATGGAAAGCAGGGGAAATAGAGTAAACGAGTGAAAGGGTAACATGGAGCTGGGGTGGGAAGAACACCAGTGAGAAAGTAACTCATTGGGAGAAGCACACAGGGGTGAGTGTAAAACGGATGGGGTGGGGGAGTAGCACATGGTTAAGAGAGGCAGACATGGAACATGGTGGTGGTGGGAGCAGTAAACAAGTGAGACAGCTGGAAAATATAGACTCCTGTAAAGTGCCTCAAAGAAAAGAAAAAAGTAGCAACTGAACAATTAGCAGTGGAAGGGAAAAATTAATGCATCCATGCTCCATGGGAAGGACAGACACAAGAAGGGGAATTAAAGTCCACACAATCTAATGAAGAAGAAGCAAGCAAATGAGAGCAGAAATAAAGCTATTCAATGATAAGCAATGGGTAAGCTATAAGCCCACTGTAAGCTAATAAAACTACTCGCAACAGACAGCACATGCGCAGCCTAGTAGGTGAGACTTAAAAAGTACCACCATGTGAGGGCAGCAACATGACAAGGGACATTATAATGCTGAATCAAACCATATTAATTCCTGCCCCCATTTGAGGCCAGCAGAAGACTCACATACTTCAATGACATTAAAAAATTGGTAAGACTTTAAGCAGTAGGCACATAATAATGACCTCACCAAAGTAGTTCAGCAATATCTATTTATGGCAAAAACACAATAGAATGCTCACTGTAAGAAAACATTCAGTCATAGATTAGATGATTCTGCCAATAATGCAAGAAATACCACATTTATCAGATTCACATTTTTTTGCATTCTTAACGAAACCTAAAAAAACATTGGGAGAACTAGATTTGTAATCTCAACAAATAATCAATGTAAGAAATTGGGCTATTAGTAGAGGTAGGTAAGAACTCTTCAAAAATTATAATCTCAATCCTTGCCTGGGTGAACCACCAAATTCACAAAATAAACCTGCGTTTAACTCTCTGGTAGCTTGGCACAAAAATATCAGGCTTAATTTACAGGCAATTTGTAAAGTAGCTATGCAGCCCTCAAACAGTAATAAAGTAAAAACACAATACAAGAAAAAAAAAAAAAAATTTAGAAAAATAGAGGGAGGTTTATTAAACGAAGTGACACAAAAATAACATTAATCCAATTAATAGAACCAAAGCTATACATTTTTGAAGTTTAAATTACAATTAGTGCTGAAAAGCATAAATCGCAAAAGGAGAGTATCTTGTTGCACTAAAACAGGACCGAGTGAAGGCTGACTATGATGGAGCTCAATTTGGATACAGGAACCAGGTTAGTCCTGGATGAAATTTTACTGTTGGACTCGCGGCTGCCTTCCTGCCCTGTTTCCCGACGAGACGCCTGTTGAAAGAGACATTTTGTGACTGGATAGCCTTACCAATAAAGAACAAAAAGAAAATTATGTAACGAAAAAGAAAATATCAAACATCATTTCCTGGGCTATCTACTGGCGTACAATCACACGACCAGATAAGTTTATTCATATGCGACTGGGATTTGGACATATAAATTTTAAATCTTCCCTTGTGACTTTTTTGCCTGAATGGTAGCCGCTCTCAGAAACGGATACTAGTGTACCACATTTGAACAGAAGGGCCTTATAGCGCATTATCAGGCACATGCATCAAACCTTTTTGCGATCGCAAACGGTGCGAATCACAAAAATTGGCCGTTTGCGATCGCAAAAGTCAGTGTAGAAATGCATCAACTGTATATTTGCGAAAAACCAACTTTTCACAAATATAAGGAATCGCAAAACATTCTGCGAATCAAATAGCGAATCGGTATTAGCGTCTCCCAAATAGGGAATCGCAAACAAAGAATCGCTAAATGGATGCATGAAAAATCGCAAATAGCGATTCCCATGAAAATCGCAATTTTGCGATCGCTAAATAAGTAGGATCACAACCAGGTGGTAATCATGAGTGCAAATCACAGACAGGTGAAAACCAACTGAAACCCATTTAAACACAGCCAGAATGAGCCAGCACTGTTCACAATGGCAGGGATTTACCTGATGGCGAGGAGGATGAGGATGCAGGCTGCCGCACAGAGACGGAGGCGAATAAATGAGCGCATCTTCAGAGTCCGCATAACTTTGCTAGGCCAGCAAGAGGATGAGATATACGACAAGTATAGGCTCAATGCAGCAATGATCCATGACCTAATCAATGAATTGGACCCCATAATGCAACGACAGACACGTAGGACCAATGCCATCCCAACGCATGTGCAGGTCCTATGTTGCCTACACCTCCTGGCGTCAGGCAGTTTTCAGGGGGTCATTGCTGTAGCGGGAGGTGTGTCACAAAGCGCACTTTCAAGAATATTGAAAGCATTCCTTGATTCCATGATGGCCGTGATCGGGTCTCACATCAAGTTCCCTACCACCGCGCTTGACCTTGCAAAAACCAAACAGGAGTTCTACCAGATAGCTTGTTTCCCACATATTTTGGGTTGTATTGATTGCACCCACGTGGCAATATGTCCCCCTGCAACACAGGAATATTTATATAGAAATAGGAAATGTTACAATTCCCTCAATATTCAGGTTGTTTGCAATGCCAAAAATATAATCACTGACATTTTTGCGCAATTTCCAGGGAGTGCACATGACTCTTATATCTTCAGGCAAAGTGGCATACACACCCGTCTTGTCAGGGGAGAATTTGGAGAGGGACATCTGCTTGGTAAATATGTGTAATAGTTTATCACTGTCATTGTACGTATGTCAATGTCAAGCTGCCACTGACTCTTTGCTCCATTACATGTAGGTGACAGCGCATACGCCTTGCGTAATTACCTCATGACGCCTTACCTCAATCCCACAACTGCCAATCAACAGAGGTACAATGCAGCACATATTTCGACAAGGAACATCATAGAGCGCACATTTGGGCTGCTGAAGAGCCGATTCAGATGTCTACATAAGACGGGTGGAGCACTGAAGTACAACCCTGAACAATGCTGCAAGATAGTAGCAGCATGTGCCATGCTGCACAATATAGCGACAAGGGGAGGAATGGAAATCGAGGTGTCTGACAGCGAATCGGAGGATGGGAACCAGCAAGTGCCACACCACCATGCAGCACAAGGGGCAAGCGCAGCAGAAGGGCGTAGGAGAAGATTTGACATCACACAAAATTATTTCTGAGGTGAGTAATGATGACACAGATAGGAGAAGATTTGACATCACACAAAATTATTTCTGAGGTGAGTAATGATGACACAGAAACTGAATATTGCTATCAAAGTATTCTTTAATTAAATAAAAATGTCATGAGTGTTCCAGCACACTTGTAATCTGACCAGTGCAATGGACATAAGTGGTTTGCAAATGTAAATTTACTTGTCAGTCAGTGAAAAGTCAAATCCAAAGAAATGGTTACGTCACCATAGTGGAATGTACTTGTACATGCCAGTCTAGCACTTTTTCCCACGAACACCCAGACGCCTGTCAGACCCAGCATTGTCATCCGTAATGTTGGAAGCGGCGGGGGTACTGCTGCGTGTGTTGCGTCTTCCTGCAGTGCGGACTGGAATTGCCAAACTACTTAGGCTTGAGCCACCCTCACTACCCCCTTCCAGCGTGGACATGTTTGGCGCAATTGTGGAGGCATTAAGCAATTCAACTGCATTGGTGACCTGGTCCAGTGCTTTAGCCACATCCCCGCTCCAATGGCACATTTCTGTTTGCATGGTCACAGACCTACGTGCCAGCAGTGCAGTTGTCGTGGCCAACCTATTGTTTGATTTTGCAAACATTTTCAGGTGCAGCATTAGTTGACGATGCTGTCTCTTCTGGGATACATTTCCCTCATGCATCACCTTGCTCAGTTGCTGCACACTTTCAGACAGTACTGCTATGTTGCTAGCCATCTTGCCAATTTGTAATTGTACTAAACGTGTGTTTTTTGTCTGCAGGCGCTGCATACGGAGCATCTGTCCCTCAAGACCACCCCAGACATCACTTGGTTGCTCCTCCTGCTGTGTCCTGAGTGCTCTTCCTCTCCTACGCCAGACTCTGTGATTGGTTCTGGGGACCTGTGGTTGTGGTTGTGGGATGGAAGTTGTCTGGCCATGGCTGCCACCTGGTGTTGCATCAGCCTCATCATCACACTCCATGGTGACTAGGGATGGAACAGTAGCCCTGCGTGACTTTGTTGGACATGAGGGATTTATTTGCACCACGGGTGTGTCCATCTGTTCACCTGCGCTGGTGTCCTGCATGTCTGGGGAATCGCTATCCACATCTTCTACACGTTGAGCATCTGTGAGGTGAAACAGTGCAAAACTGCATTATTTAATGTCTGTGATAAAAATTTCACAGTAATACATTTTTGCCTTTGTTAATGATTTTATACTCTATTAAGCTTTTTTGGGTTGTTACTCTGAGATTTGCCATTGTAACTGCTTGACCTGACTACATCTCCCATAATGCCCCTCACCTACTGAATACATTGTGTAGTGGATGTTCAAAGTCTGCACTTGGGCTGTACTGTGGTCATGTTCTACCTTTACAAAAGGTAACATACATTCATCTTACCTTCAGATGTGTTTGCTGCTCCGGACGTGTCCAGCTGGGTCACACCAACAACAGCTTCTGGCTGGATGGTGGATTCAACCAAGTCCTCCATGGGAGTGTTCCCAGTGTCTTTTGGTGTTCCCCCTCCTGTCTTCTTTGCCTCCTTGAGCCGGTCAGCAATGCGCACCTTAGCCCGACTGCGCAAGTCGTACCATCGTTTTTTCAGTTCTTCAATGGTGCGGTGTGTCACCCCAATGGCATTGACCCTGTTTTGGATCCGGAGCCAGATTTTCCTTTTCTCCTGCTCTGCCACTTTTAATGATGCCTTTCCAAACAGCTTATCATGGCTGTGGACTACTCCCTCAATGAGGGTGTCAATTTCTTTTTCTGCAAATTTAATTTTGCGTTTCCTGCCTGTTTGGCTCTCCTCTGCTGTTTGTGAGGCTTCCATTTGTTAGAAAAAGTTGTTCTGCTGTCTCTGTCACACTCCTGTTCAGCTCCCAGAGCCAGCTCCCTCCTCTCCCTGAGACTGTGCACTGGAAATGAGGCTGGAGCTGCGCTCACTTCCTGGTTGTGATGTCATCAGGATGCATAAAAAAGCGACTTCGGTATTTGCGATTTCGCTAATTGCGAAATCGCTAATAGCGAGTTAGCAAATGCCGAAATCGCAATTTAATTAGCGATTTTTAGCGACTCGCAATTTTCTCGCATTTTTTTTGGTGCATTGTGTTTTGCGAGTCTTTATTTGCGATTCCTTAAAAATCGCAAATAAGGACTCGCAATTTCTCATTTTGATGCATGTCACTGATGCGTTTCTTTTCTCTGATCCTAAGACATCCTGACCTCCCTTGTATATATTTCAAATTTTAATTAAAAACAGTCGGTCCTGAAGAAGGTGGTCTCCCACTGAAACGCGCGATGACCGCGATTTTGTTTTCATCACAGTGACATTGAAGATTGCTATTTTCCAGCCTACCAATCTGATCAAAATTGACCAATCCAAGGGTCCGGTGTTCTCCCTTTCCCATGATTTTTATTAGTAACCAAGAAATCTATGTCTTCTTCTGAATGAATGGTAGTATGAATGATCAGTAAGAGTTTTTCCTTTATGTTTTTCTGTCAAGGATGTTATAGAAATTGATGTCTTTGATGTTTAGGATATTATTATTAACATTGTTTACCATATCAACTGTTTGACATGCTTTCATTAAAAATGTAAATGTATTTCAAAAAAACTGAAAAGATATTTCTTACTTAATCTCAACTAAAAATAAATAAATCTTTTTGACTTATAAAGCACAAAGGACTAACTTTGTTTTTGCAAAGACAATGATACAATTTGAAGTGACATTTGGCATGCTGTTTTGGCAATGTGGAATCTGAATAGATCAATTACTTAATAATATTGGCCGATCTAGAGGTTTGTTACTCTTTTCTTTACTGTTGGACTTAGAAACAGTTAAGGAGAAAAAGTATTCTTCAACGAGTCATTGGTGGGGCAAGCTGCAAGCTGGATCCGAAGCGGGGCTCGACGAAGGCAGGTTGTGAAAAGCTGGGATCTTGTGCCTTAGTTAACAAAGGTGGGAAAGTTACAAGTGGGCAAAGTCCAAGGTCTGTGCCTTTGAAGGCCTTGACGTCGACAGGTTGCTGCTTGATGTCAGTTCTGATGAAGCCCTCTACCTTTAGACATAGAAACTTTTCTGGAAGTTAGAATTTCCTTCAATGAGGCAAGCCAGCAAGTTGAGGCCAACCATCAATCCATCAATCCAAGATCAATGGCTGATTAGGACTTATTCCCAAAGAGGCTCAAGAACAGGTAGAATTGGCAATGGTCAGCTGGGCAGTGTCATGAATAAACACTTCTGAAAACTTGCTGTGTTCCTGTAGCTAGAACGGGAGGTCAGCCACCTGACCATGGAGTAACATTTGGGGTCTTGGGTTCAAGTCAAGCAGTTTCAGCCTTCCTTTCTCATATTCTTCAGACTGCAGTGCAGTCCATCTATTGATTTTTCACGGGTCCAAGAGTGTTCTGAAGATGGTACTGGGGATGCCTAGTACCAGCCTGTGAACTACATAGGTTTAGTAGGACTAATGGCACTTGTAAGGGTTTTGTGATGAGTCCTTTAGAAAAGCTTCTGTGGGTGGGGGAAACGCCTGGCCACACACTAAGCAATAGAGTTCAAGTTTCCAGGGAGGTCTCTGCTCACTTTTGCAGCACTTCCTGTTTGTTTTACTTTAAACTATCCTACAGTGTCCCTCTTTTCCTAAATCAACCAGGGCAGAACCTTTAATCCACTGGTCAGAGCTCCCTGTGCCTCCCAGAGGTGTGGTTATGATAATGAGCAAACCCTCCTCTGTGGTCACTCCAAACCAGTTCTGGGGCAGCTTCACACACTTTCTGGATTTTTACCCAAACTGATTAGCAAGACAAGAGGGAAGCAGGTATGAGCTACATCTACCAGTCATATGGGGAGGCATTCTTTGAAGCTCGGGAAGGAGCTGGGTATAGCTCTCCATGCAATCCTGGTTTAGGAAGAAAAAGTTATTCGCCCACTCTCTGGGACCAAATCATATCTCACTACAAGCGATCTATCAGTAGTCAGGTAACACTAAGCATTACAACCAATTTTGGCTTAGGCAGGAAAATGACAACTTTTTAAAAGTGTCATTTTATAAAATAGTACTATAAATCCGCTTTGGCCATTACGTTGGATCTAGATGCTCCCAAACTGAAATTATGCACTACAAATTGTTATAGTATAATCCAGTTCTCCCTAAGAGAGAGCCAGTCTTGCCATAGTGAAAAACATATTTGAAGGTATTTCACTGTCAGGGCATGTAAAACATTAAATATATGCATACCCTACATTTTAAATGCCATGCAAGCTGCCCAATGGAAATTTAGGTCTTAACTTAGTGGTGACATATGCATTAAAAAGGAAAGTTTAGGCCAGGAAAAAGGTTTGTTTTGCCAGGTTGCAATGGAAGTTTTAAAACTGCATACAGGCAGTAGGGCAGGCCTGGATATATGCTTTACTCCTTTAGTGGCTTGCACAATGAGTGCTGCAGCCCACTGTTAACACTTAATTCATATGCCCTGTTTACTTGTAGTACTATACTAGGGACCTATAAGTACATTACACATGACGATTAAGTATAAGCAAATTCTACAAGGTTTAAAGGAGAGAGCACAGGTTTTGCCACTGGTTAGTTGGAGGAAAGTGCACAGAGCCCTAAGGCTAATAAAAATGGGTTCAGCAAAAGAAGGTAAAAATCTGGGGAACAGAATACAAAAGATGATCATTTCCAATAATCAGCACTGTCACCCAGTTGCTCTCAAAGTCAAAACCTGATCCAATCGACCTCTCTTGATATTTGACAATAAATTTCACTTGTCCCCAAATGCATCACCTACAGGAGGAGAAATATGTATCCGTCCATCTACACAGATCATTCACCAGAAAATCTCACACCCAAGTGCAAGGACAGTTGTTTATGAATGTAGAGCTGGGGAAATTGTGTGGATTTTTGGTCTGTAGGAAGAGTGCCTCTCAGGCTTCTAGGGCTGAGTTGCATGTAGTGCAGGATTTGATGTGTTCACATTCTGGTAAAACGCTTCATGTCCTCTGTAAGAAACTGGGTTGTTGGTTTCCTAGGGTGTGAGCCCTGGTCAAGCAGCAACCACAATCCTTTTCAGGTTGAGACAGAAGCCAACCCTAAATTAACCTGTGCCCAACCCTCTGGTAGCTTGGCACAGGGCAGTCAGGCTTAACTTATAGACAATATGTAAAGTATTTTTGCAACACTTCAAATAGTATTTAAGTGAAAACACCACACAAAAAGTATCAAACACCAAGTTAGAAAAATAGAACTTACCTTAATAAATAAAATGAGACAAAAAAAGACAAAAATCCAATCAGTATAACCAGAGATACGCAATTTTAAACATTTTATTTAAAATAGCACTAAAACGTACTAAGTGGCAACTGTGGCTATCTAGTTGCCTAGACTGGGACAAAGTCACACGTTCAGGCTGACTGTGACAAACTACCTTAAATCCTGGTTTGCGGAGCTCTCTTGGCTGGGTGAGAAGAGCTGGCCCTGCATCCTCGATTTGCGGAGTGTCGCGAGGATCCGTGTTGAAGATGCATCACCAGCCAAAGTAATTCATCAGTTACAAGATGTGTTGAGGCTACGATGAGAGGGCCTGCATCATCTTTGAGGATCCTGTCAATGAGGTTTGCGATGCGAAGTCAGGTGTCGGGGATGCTGCATGCAGCCAGGACAATGTGTTATTTCTGAAGAGCTGTGAGGCTGCAATGCGGTGTCCAGCATTGTTGTTGAGGATCCTGTAACCACCTGAAACTGTAGGGTGGGTGGGCGGCCAAAATCTTTCTTGACCCAATCGCTCCCTCCGATGATACACAGGGTCTGGAAGAGGCTGATCCTGCCTCTCCGGCCCCTTATATGTTTACCTTTGACTCGACCCTTTCCTTGTCCTGTTTTGGGCACAAACCCACGGGGAAAGACTAGTCTGCGACATGCCTCTTTCCGGGGGCCATCATCGTGCTACAACAAAACACTCATGACCCAGTATTAGCGTAAAGGGCCATTATTATGACATGGTTGTACATTTTAACTTTATTTAACAGTAACATCAACTTTGTAACTAGGACACGATCCCCCATACATCACGTGGCCACTCACATCTCACCAATTCCATTCCCCAAACGTCATACCTTGTTAGATCCTTCCCTGATCCAATCCTTACGTTCTTGCCATCTCCCCAGGCTCTCTTTCTTCATCTCCCAAACCCCCTCCCCTGAACTCACTCCTGAATCGCCAAGGTACTGCACACAGCTTTTTCACCTGTGTTCCGTTCTTCTTCCCCCCAAGGGTGTGTAAGAGCCCTTATGGGACTCTCCACCCCCCAAGACTTCTGCCACCAGAATAAACTCTGAAGGGCGTTTGTCTGACCCTCTGCTCTGGACATGCCCTCCACTCAGCAGTGAGCACTCCTGCACCATATATTCTCATTCCACAATCAACCCACTGTGTCCCGCAACTCCATCATGTAGTATGAGTTCCCCATTCATGACAAGTTTACAACATCATCCAGAAACAGATATGTTTCACTTTCTCAAATGTCAGCATGAGAGATCACCGTAATTCCCATGTTCATGCAAAAAACTATCATCGCTCTATTCAGCTTGCATAGATCTTGATTGACTGCCGCATGCCGAACTACCCCCGCCAACTGCGACGCAGCCCAAATTCAGTCCATAAAATGCATGTCCCACCAAATTTCTTCTTGATTGCTTTGAGATCCCCTTGCATGTGTTGTAAAAGCATCAAACCAGATAACTGGAGCAGATAATTTTCCCCCAAATGTATCAAAAGCATGTCTGGACAACCCCTATGCGGGCCCAACTTTTTCTATTAGGGCAGCAAGTTTCACCATCGCATCCCACTTTTTCCCCATCATTGCACATCAGTCCCACTGCTGCGCAATACCAAGTACCTGCCTTATATCTGTTGGTCTGCATACTCGGTCACCAAATGCACAAAGGAATGTCCCATGGTCCAGGTCACCCTCTTGGCCCCTGGACTGTTCATACAACCTGCATTGAAAGAGAGACAACATTCGGCCTGGTGTCCGCACAGACCCCCCTTCAATTCCTCCCCTTTCTTCCTGCCAGATTAGGACGTAGAAGCCTCTATTTCCTGACTTAGCGCTTGCAGCAATGCGACCTCCACCTGCCAATGTTACGGATCCAATCCAAGTCCCACCCCAAATTTGAAGACGCAGCCCCTATCCAAAAAGAGTGTGTCCCAAAAGCCACAGGATCCTGTCCTAGCCGACGTAACCCCATACTCAACACAGCCAAGAGTTGGAAAGCTGACATCGGACTCCCACCCTGATGACCAAATTTCCCTTTGAAGTGCAGCCCTGGCAAAGCCTGAAACAGTGCCACTCATGCACCTGGCACACCACTTCGCTCCCCCTTCACACAACCAGACCCATCTACACTTACCCTGCTGGTCAGTTTTGGATCGTCACAACTGTAACCCCAGCCATCCCGGATCTGTGCGAACTTTGTCATGCAATAAACCTGCTCTCTTGGATGATCCTAACAACTCAGAAACTCAAAAAGCCCCCCAAAACATCCACACCATGCGAAGCCAAAAAATGGCTACCTCAAACTCATTATAACAACAAGCTCAAAAAACGATCAACACATCCCCGAACACTTGAAATCTGATAGCTTCCCTTGGTGTTACTCTCCTCTCACAACTTTGTCTGCCCTAACTTTCCAACATCCGACCTAAAATGTCATACCTGGAAGGGTCAAAGTCCCAATGTAGCTTGCAGTAGAATGAAACCCCAGCCAGTTTGCTCCCAATAGTGGTAGGTGACAAATTCCTGTCAATGCAAAAAAGTACAAAACTCAACACTCTCCTTTCGACCTCATCCTGTTCCAGGTCCCAGCCCTGCGGCATATTTCCCTCGAATGCCCAGAACTCACTCCATGCCAACCCATAGCTCTTCCTGGTAGATGCAGCCAACGATCCCTAAACCAAACTGACGACCCTCATTCACCCATCTCCCAGACCTCGTCCGGTAGTGGCATCTTGACAGCGTCCACCCATGGGGCCAAGGCTCAGAGGCATTGCCACTGGGAAATAGAGAAGGCATCAACAATGTCATTGTGCACTTCAGGCACATGTCGGGCTTTGAAAGCAATATTCAAACGCAGGCAGATCACTGGCCCACTGTCTGTTAACCAACTCCACTACTGACATGTTATCAACATGGAAAAGCACTGCTCTGTACTCCACCTCCTTGCACCATAACTGTAGCACAACCAACAAAGGAATGAACTCTAAAAAGCAATGCTATGCCCCTGCCGCAACCAGTGTTCTGCCCAGCATTCGGTGCACCAACGGCTGTCCCAAAAGAGCCTAAAACTGTGTGCACCCACTGCATAAGAAAATATCTGAGTCTGCCATACAGAGTTCTCGTCCCAAATATTCATGGGTACACCATTAAAGTCCTCCAAAAATGTAATCCACACCCCCAAGTCAGCCCTGACTGCAATGGAAATCCTGACCGTGTGGTGTGGCAAAGTGGGTCCGGAGATGGCCATGCCTAGTCTTCTGCAAAAGGTTTGCTCTGCTCGTACCTCGCAGCATACAAAGTTAAAAAACCCAAGCATCTTCTGTAATTTCCGGTTCTCAATCCTGCACTCTCCCATTACTTCCAACAAGAAAACCTGTATCTCCTTCACCTTGGCCTGTGGCAACCTCGATTCCATTAGAACCATGTCCAACTCAATACCCAGGAAATTCAATGGACCTTCCGCCTTCTCTGATGCCAGGGGCACCCCAAAAACCTTTGCCATCCTCCTGAAAATGTTGCAGCACCCTCAGGCACTCACCTGAATCCTTCCTCCCCACAAACAAAACCTCATCCAGGTAGAGAGACATCCCTTATGGCCTCTAGATTTTGAGAAAACCCTTGTAAGAAGGTACTGAAGGCTTCAAAGAGTGCACAGGAAACCGCACAACATATCAGTAAGACCTTGTCCACATAGAGAAATCCACCGAACTGCATGACCAAAAATTGAAAATCATTTGGGTGTATGGGGAGTAAACGAAATGCCAACTTTATGTCACACTTCGCCAACTCGGCCCCCTGCCAACTACTCTGCAACAGAGCCACTGCTTTGTCAACTGACATGTACAACATACTGGGTTCCTCCTTGGTGATGAGTCGTTGACTGATTAAACTTCCAGCCATGACAAACGATGTATGAGCCGGAATTCCCCTACCACTTTCTTTGGCACCATACCCAGTGGAGACACAATCAAATCGGCCATGGGACCCTCAGAATAAGGTCCTGCTATTTTGCCTTCCGCTACCTCCTTGGCCAACTTGTCTGCCACAACTTCTGGAAATTCCATGGCTGACCCATATTGTCAGCCCACCTGCGCCTCCTAGGACCCTGGTACCCAATCCGAAAACCTTCCGTAAAGCCCCATTCAAGCTGTAAACCTTCCCCCCTTTCCATATAAATCACCAGCCAAGGTTGAAAGGCTTCAAGTTTAATGGGAGTTGTTGCCTTTCATTCCAGGATGCCCTTGTTGACCCCTCCCACGGAATCCCTTCCATTGTTCATGTGGGCTGGCCAGGGTAAAACATTGTGTGGCGGGGTGTTTTTCCCCACATTTGGAACACTCATGTTTAAATATACACAGGTGACGGAAACAGAAGCCCATGTTATAATTCCAGCACGCCCCACCATTGGTTCCTGCTGGTTTTGTAGTGTAACCTGCCCCCTGTGGGGGCGGGTTTGGGCTCAAAGGGCCGATATGTGACAGGCAGTCCGCTAGACGGGTGTGGAAGCAGCCGACTTGGTGGACGACATCCACTGCATCTAGATTTCAGAGTCAATCTCCCCCCAGGGCATGTCTGGATTCAGGCTCACTCGCACCCTGAACTACTCATCATAGCTAAGCTATGCAAATTCCCCGAAAAGTATCTGGGCCATCCTGATTATATCCATATATTTAAACAATGCTATCACCCTGTCCCAGTGTTTCTCACAGTAAATAATTGCATAGATCAGAAAGGCTGGTGTCCAATTCTCCACGTTCATCAGCACTCTGAGCCACCTTGTGAGCTCCGATTCTTCTTCCTTAGAACCCTCTTTTGACTGAATATCCCTATGCAAAAATTTAAAGACGTCTGCATATTTGTACTTTCATATTCTGCTCTGAGTCTTTTCAGACGAGTGAGACCGAGCGGCATTGTCAACCCCATATAAGGGATTCTCTTCCTATACCTGTCCTCATCTGAATCCATATCCCCTTTACACTTTTCAGACACTGTGGAACTATCTCACTGGCACCTCTTCTTCTCAGCGGCCTTTTTCCCACTATGCACTTGTGTGAAACCTTACAGCGTGCAGGCTCCTTCTCTGTGGCTTTTCCCTCAGTGACCACCCATCCCCCACAAACCTCTGCTTCAGTGCTCCTTTCAGTGAGTCCCCTGAGCCCCACACTGACCACCATTGCCTCGTAACTGAAGGCAATGGTTTCACCCCTTCTCCATCGTCCCGTCTGTCACCTTTGATGTTTTTCACCTTGTCCTTGACGACTCTCTGTTCTGCACTTGACTGCTGTAAGACATTAACTGAGGTATAGGTTGTACGCCCTCTGCCGGTGCCCCAATTTGCCTGCCTGCCCACCTCTTCCTCCTCACTCAACTCACTCTCTTCCCACTTGTCACTCTCATAGTCCAAAACCAAGGCATCCTCACCAGCACTCTCCTCACACCCTGCCAGTCGTGCCCCTTTTACTCCTTCATGTTCACCCACATCATTATGCACAGCAATTTCCTTGGCCTGACTAAATCGAGGTTCACACTCCCCTGGCCTTGGTCTCCGTCTCATGGACCAATCCACACTGGTCCCTGATCTGGGCCTCTATGTCTTTGGATGCCCATTTAGTATCATATGCTCCTGCACTCCCTGAGCCTTTGCTACCTGAGGGTGCAATTCCCTTTGTGTTGGCTGCCTCATAAATGCCCTCCTCCATCTCCTGGGTGGCATCCCCCATGCCCTTCATTATCTTGATGGTAGGGTCCTTAGCTCTGGGCCCCCTGTTGTCTCCTGGTTTTTGGACTGGCAGGTAGGGACCTCATACTCCGGCCCCTCCTGTCTTTCAGGTCTGTTGTAGAGACCCAGCCGGCCTGCATATTTTCCTCGCTGGGCATCCTTTTGTTTTACTGTCCCTTGCTCATTGCAGAGGCCAGCCCTGCCTGATGCATCCTCAGCATCCTTGGGGCGGGGCTGTGTTGGTGTCTTTAAGCAGGCTGGGACGTCTCCCGCCCTTGTTTCCCTCCATGCACCCATGCTTTCCACTCCTCTCCCGCTGACCTTACTGGGCTCGTTCTCATCTGGATTCGGGGAGGCAGGCCGCAACGGCGCCTGCTACGCCTCTCTGGGCCAACCGCATGGGACATTGTAGGCCCACCCATGTTTCCTCCAGCACACCCAGCTGCAACAGGTTGTGTTGGCCAGCCGCACCCAGATTTTGAAGGGCGACCCTCACCTTTTCAGCAGAGGAGGTCGCCATGCTGCTCACGCTGATTCGGCCTGGACACAGGCCCCCTGGCTGCAAGTTCTTCTGGACCAGTAGGCCCAATACAATCTACTCTAGCTACAAAACATTTCTTGACCCTATCGCTCCCTCCGGTGATGCACAGGGTCTGGAAGAGGCAGATTCTGCCTCTCCGGACCCTTATATGTCTACCTTTGACCCTCCCCTTCTCCCCAAACCACCTATCGCCACGCATGTCCTGTTTTGGGCACGGATCCCCCAGGGAAAGTCTAGTCTGCGACGTGCCTCTCATCATGGCCATCATTCCAAAATATCTTGTGCTTGCCTTCCTGTACCCTCCTTTACTTACCATACCGAAAATCAGTTCCAGGTGATGTCAATGATTCAAAATCACCCCCAAATTGAAGTGATTTGGATCTGTTCGTGTCAGGTGGACACTATTTTCTCGAATCCTTGAGATAACAAATACAATTATTGTTTTCTTGCTAAATCATTTAAATCTCTCTTTACATCAGCAAGGTACAGTGCATTAACAAAAAACCTAAGCAAAAACAAAATAATGGTGACTCTCTTTTACGATTCAAAATTCCGACTGTTACAGCAGTGTCTCACATTTGGATTACCGTGGTCAAAGAATATTGCAAGCGCAATGACTTGTAAATATTCAGTTTAAGATGTCTTTGAGCAGACCGGATCCATTTTGAAAATAGGTACAGGGGATTATGTATTCTCTTTTTATGTTATCCAGGACATTTATGTACGCATCCAATCAAACACCAACTTTTAAAAACGGAATCAAAGATGGCAAGAGACTCCCTTCAGCACTCAAGCATCAATTTTGTTACATATGAGACGTTATTATAACTTGCGTCCTCTTTCCAATTACAGTCTAAAAGTTGCTGTGCTAGCAGTGCTGATTAGATGAAAACAGAAACAGAGATGAAAAGGAGTCTCCATTTCTCCAGCCATTTATAGACATTCATAGCCAAGCACTAGGAAGTAACAGCGATTAATTAATGAGGCGGAAGATTCTGAACAATGTGCGAGCTGTATGCTTGTGAAATGAAACTTCTTTCACCTTCTTTGCTTAGTCATAGTCATTAAGAGCTTTTTTATTTCGAAATACAGATGTTCGATGAAAGGGCTCCAATTAAAGAAACAATGCGTTATTCTTCCACAAATGGAGGCGTGGAGCAAGTGTGAAGAGCATGTGTACTTTACTCTGGAACATGGAGAGGAGAGGTCTGTTTTCTTAAAGAGGAAATGATTAAAAACGTGCATGTTCTCTTTTAGTAGAAGCAACTGCAAAATAGAAGTAGGACTGACCTGGGAGCAGTGAGGCTCTCTTGCAAGTTGGATAACGAATTCAAAGTGCTGGGCAGTTTTCAGGGGCTGCTGCCATAGTCAGGATTAAGCAGACAAAATGTAACAGGTGGAATGCTTGCAAAAGCATCAGCAACTGGCCACTGCTTTGTTCTCATTTGGTCCATTGGTGTCTTGCTCACTGTGTTACTCCAGGTGAGGAACAGTCATGTGGCAGTCAGTCTTGGTCATGCTCCAGTAGGGGTCAGTACTGGAATATTGGCTCTTAAATGTTTTCCCAGCATTATTCCCCAATAATGCAACCCCCGCCAAGCCCATATGGCAAGGGACTCCATTGCAAGAGCGAACAGAAGCACGGAGATGGAATACCCCTGTTGCGTCCCTCTACCTAGATTCCACCTGTGGGACTGCAAATAACCCTGACACTTGGCTTGGTATAATGCAGTTTAACCCATTACTGAAACCGGGGCCCAAACTCCATGATCCGCTGAACCTCCAGCAATTAATACCAATCTATCATATTGAAAGCTTTCTCCAGATCTATGGAAACCAAAGCCATTCCCTTGTGATTGTCATGAACCTTATGCATAATATGCGTCAATCGTCCTAGATTGATACCCATGCTATGGCTGGGTACAAACCCACAGTGGTCCTGATGGACAAATGACGTAATTACCGGGCTTACTCAGTTAGCCAGAAGTTCACAAAGGATCTTGACATTGGAATTCATCGTGGTGACTGGTCTGTACACTGCTGGATCACCCCTATACCCGCTATGCTTGGGCAGCATGCAGATACCCGTTTCCGCATGGAAGGCAGCAGCACACCCTTCCTTTTGCTACTAAGAAAACCTCCAGAAGACCCTGTGTGACCACTACTGAAAATTCCTGGTAGAACTCCTCTGGGAACCTGTCCTCAACCAGAACCCTAGATCACAGAAGCACACACAGGGATCCATGCAGCTCCTCAAGGTAGAGCCCGGCATTGAGCTCTTTCGCTGCTACCTCCACAATCCTCAGGAGCTCCAAATCTGCCCGAAACACTCGGAAGCGTGCCGGAGTGACCCTCAGGTCTGCCCTATACAAAACCTCATAATAGGGACCAGCTAAAGTAATTTTTTGGCTGAGCAGAGTATTGTTCAAAGTTTGTGAAAGGGTTCACAGAGATAGTTGAGCCTCTGAGGGTGCAAATGAAGAAAGGGGTTGTATTTGAGTTGAATGATAACTGTAACAGTACATTCAACAAGATAAAGAGTAGTATTATGCGAGCTCCTACTCTTGGTCATTTTAATGTCAAAGCAAGAACCTTTTTTACAACTGATGCCATTGCGCTTGGGATTGGTGCAGTTCTGACTCAAGTGAGTGATGGAGAAGAGAAGATTATCGGATTTGCATCTAGAAGGTTGCAAGATGCGGAATTATCGTATTCGGTAATTGAGAAGGAAGCTCTGGCATGTTGTTGGGGCATAAAACACTTTAGATATTTTTTCTGGGGTTTACCATTTAAAGTCCTCACAGATCACAAGCCCCTAGTTCATTTATTTAAAGGAGGCAGTTGTTTGTAGGGTAGCGTTACTCCAAGAATTTCCAGGTGGATGTTGTCGGTTCTCTAATATAACTTTGTGATTGAGTATGTTAGAGGATTAAGAAATGTTGTAGCTGACTATTTGTCAAGGATGACAGTGGAAGAAATTGATTCGGATGTGGATGATGTTATTGAGGAGGTGTTTAAGGGCTGTAGTGAGGAAGCTGCCTTTAGTAAACAGCAATGGATGGATGCTATGTTAAATGATGATACCATGCAGCGTGTATGTGTCGGAGGGAAGGAACGAAGATTTCACTGAAGATGTTCACTTTAGAAGTTGCCATCATGTGGAAGGTGAATTAAGTGTGTGTGATGGGAGATTATTGAGAAGGTGTCAGTTGGTGCCACCGGTTGGACTAAGGAACAAAATTGTGAACATTGCTCATGAGGGTCACCTGGGAAGAAATATGACTAAAAGTAGGGTGCAGCAATCATATTGGTGGCCCAGTATGGATGGTGACATAGAGGAAGTAGTGAACGAATGCTGTGCATGTGCCCAAGCCAATAAGACAAAGGTAATTAGGCAACCTCCCCTAGCGTGTGTGTCACTTCCCAAGCACCCATGGGAAAGAGTAGTGATTGACTTCATAGGTCCAATCTCTAAACTTGGATCATGTAGCAAGTTCTTGATAGTTCTGGCAGATTAAAAATCCAAATGGTTTGTGGTCGAAACCACGGACTATGTGAATACGCAAAGGGTGATTGGATTTATGTAGAGAGCGTTCTTGAATGAGGGAATTCCAAATGTTTTGGTATCGGATAATGGTGTTCCATTGGTGTCAAAGGAAATGAAAGAATTTTTTTGCAAGTTTGGAGTCAAACACGAAAAGGTTGCCATGTTCAGGCCTCAAGCTAATGGCTTAGTTGAAAGAATCAATCGCTTAATAATGGAAAACATCCAATTGTCACTTTCTAATGGACTGTCATGGTATGAAGAACTTAAGAAGCTAGTATGGTCATATAGAGTGACACCGCACTCTATGACTGGTGTCTCGCCATTTATTTCTCTTAAAGGACGTGAGCCTGGTGTTAAGGAAGCTCCTGGATGGCTGAAGGATAGGGATTGTGTGTGGATCAATCAGGCTGCTGTGGAAAGTAGTGTAGCGCAGCGACGGTTGACTGCGACAAAGTATTACGATGCTAGGAAGGGTGTAAAGGCTCTTGATATAAAGGAAGGAGACTGGGTGGTTGTAAGGCGTGGTGGAATTGTCAAAGAAGGGGACAGCACATTTTCTAAATCGTGCAAGTAAAAACTGTAAAAGAAAATATTATCATTCTGACTGATGGTTCTGCTTGGAGCACTGGAAATGTTTGTAAATGCTGTGCTCCTCAACCCGTTCTTGATAACTAATGTTTTGTAGATTTTATTGTTGTTAAAGGGGTATATAAGGGGGGAGATGTGTGGAGTTATCAGAAATGTAATAGACTGTTGGGCCTGTTGTCAGGCTGCAATGTTATCCCTTGAAAAGAGGAGAGTTTCTTGTAGCTGTAAAGCTGAGCTGGAGGTACCTGTGACTTACTCTAAAATAAAGATATGAATGAGAAGCCACCACAGATCCCTTAGGGGTAACCAAATGCGTAAGCAGAGTGGTCACTACTGCTCTATGCAGGATCCAGGTATTGGGCTTTCCTGGTTTATCCCCTGCTCTGTGCAGCCGTTGCCTATATTTCCTCAGAGTGTACCTGTCCAGCCTATCCCATGTGTCTGCTATGGACCGCGGCATGTCTGCTTCCTCCCCTGTCACACCCAGATCCGGCAGTTCGCTGCACTGCAACTCCAACAGTTTTACTTCAGACAGCAGGAGATCTGCCTACAGCTGACGCCACACCTGCACATCAGTCTCATGATTGTCCTGCGCATCACTGCTATCAGCACCTCCCATTTCATGATTCTAGTCATGGTGGAACCCCAATTAGACCGTAAATACTCAGTCAATGCCTGCAACAGGGCTTCCCTCCCTATCCTGTCAGTCAAAACCTCAGCGGGAATCTTCACAAGGGTATCTACTCCACAGGGGTGCCCCACTGTGGGGTTGAAGACACTGGCGCGTGGTCCAAGAGGATTCTAGCTAGATGCGTTGCTATAATTTTCTCCGTCAAAGGAATCCTGCCCAGCAATCTTCTGTCCAGCCTACTGTGAGTGTTGTGTGTCAGGGAATTGCACGTGTACATCCTCTTCCACGGGTGAATCACCTCCAAACATCAACCATTCCCAGATTATCAATCACCTCCTTAAGGGCCCAGGTCATGTGAGGCTTAGTGCCCTCCCTAGGTAGGGTTCTGGCTCGGCGTTGCATAGTAAATCTGGAGAAACACAAGGCAGCACAAGTCGATGACTTGCATTACTCTGCAGGAGAAGATGTTCTATGGGTGGAGCATGGCTGTTCCCACGCATCCACCCATGATTTTTGATGCATTCCCAAATTCACTAAGACTAGTAACCTTGGGAATGCATCAAAATGCCACGCCTACCCAGGTGAAGTGTAAAAGAGAGAAATATGTTCATTTCTCCTCGTTATTTCCTCATTATGCATGTGCTGCTCTCTGCACCCACTTAGAAAGAGGAAAATGCCTCTGGGCATTGTTTTTTGCACAAAACCAATCCTGGCTGTAACGCACTCATCCTTGCACCAAGACGCAAGGCTGCCTGCATTGACACCTGGCAACCACAAGTACGCCAGCACAGGAAGAGAGCAGAAATGTGCCATATCTTAGTATCTATGGTGTATTCCTGTTCTCTACATTTGACACAGCGTAGCCAGTTGTCCTGATGCATTACATTGCACCAAATGATGATAAATCTGGCTGCCAATGTCGAAATTATGGTTATGGGTTTCTTGTATCATAATACTTCTCTAGTTGATATTGTGCCATACAAACAGTTTAGTAAAAACAGCCTGCGACATTCCATCCTATTGTGAACATAAACAGCCCCAGCCATTTTGAGCCTATCAAGACATCATTACTGTAGTCCAGCATATGCCCTTTGGCACAGTGAGCATGGACCCATGCCTGTGAACTTAGGATGTTACACTTCAAAATGTGATAGGGGACGGTCTTGCTAGCATCTCAGCCACTGGCAATTATCCATATCCTGGACACCGGAGGCTCACCATTACAGCTGTAGAGGGGAATGGCAGAAGCAGGATTTGAGCACTAAGGAGTGCACAGGTTGCTGGAGGGTGTGTGTGTGCGTGTGTGTGTGTGTGTTTGTGTGTGCGTGTGTGTGTGTGTGTAGTTGGCTATAGATGGAATATAATGCTATGTAGGGGTGCAAATTCCCAGGCTAGTCATGATGAGTTTCTCACCTGTACCGAACCCCCTATTCTTCCTGATTCTAAACGTTCTTTGTCTAAAATAACAGTCTGTGATCTAAGCTTTGCCATCAAAACATAAATACTTGAATTGTAATAGCCATAAACTATTGTATTAACTAAAGGGACACCTACAGATTCCAAAAAGAGCAGAAATATAGAAAAATAGACAGTTGTCCAAATAATATAGCTGACTTTTACATTGAATATACATGAATGCAAGATGATTGCAGCCATCTCCAAATCAACAGAGTGAAAACATCAAATTGTGAAACAGGCCTGCAATCTACCATTAATTTATTCTACCAACATCATTTTTTTATTTGTTTTAGTGACATTTTTAACTTGAGGAACCATCATGATCTTTTTTTTTAATGATCTAAAAGTAAGTGAAAAATGACACTTTTAAATCTAAATTGAGACAGGTTAAAATGCATCTCAAATCTCAGTGGTGGGATTCTCTGACACAGAGGCATTGTGTTGTCTTCCTATTTGGGAATGTCTATAAAAACATACCTAAGGAATATTACATTGGAGCGAAAAATCTTTGCTGATAATTAAAAATAAAATACATCAAATTGGCTAAAATAAATAATAAAAAAGACAAACATATTGTTAAATGAAATATACATTTTGTTTTTCAGAAATAAATTGTACACTTTTAGAAGTACATCTAGGCATATATATCCGAATAAATTAAAACTGAGATTAAGGTGACTCTCAACAATTAAAGATTATATTGTTTATCAGTCAGACTTTTTTTTTAAATTATAAGACGTAGAGCCATATGTATCAAGCCTTTTTCCCGTTTGCAAACGGGCCGATTCTCAGAATCGGCCCGTTTGCGAATTGGAAAAAGCCTTTTGGGATGTAAACTTCCAAAAGGCCATTGCAAATTAGAGAATTGCAAAATTTGAGATTCTGTATTTTGAGAATGCAATTAAGGAATTGCAAATAGCGATTCCTTAAAGGCAATTCTGGAAGCACCAGAAAACTGCTTTTTGGCCTTCAGGAATTGCAAATTACCACCAACTTCAAGTCGGTGGTAATTTGCGATTTAATTTAAAAAAAGCACTTTTTTGATTTTTTAAAAGTGCCATATGTCACACATACAGGCCCTTAGGGCATGTATGTGCACACAATGTGCACACATGCATATTTAAGGGGTGCAACAGGGTGTCCCTTTGGCACCCTTGCAACCTTGAAATTGCATTCTCAATTTGCGATTCTCTAATTGGTAATCGCAAATTGAGAATGTCTTCCCGTTCATTCCTATGGGCCTCCTAGCCCATAGGAATGAATGGGAAGGTATTCCTTAATTGCGAATCTCAATTTGCGATTCGCAAATAAGGAATATGTAGGATTCGCACATTTTTTTGCAAATCCTACATAAATTGCATTTTGCGATTCTCTACTTGTGATTCGCTAAAAATCGCAATTTGTGAATCGCAAATCTCTTTTTTGATACATAATGGCCCTATGTGATGTGTACAGAACAGCGCAATAAATTAGGCTCACGTATTTCTAATACAGCTTTGTGAAAATGAAAAATAGCTGGCCACCATTTCCATCAACACAATTTACACTAATTTTGACCTTGAATGGCATTTGTCAGGTTGACAAAACCAACCAAGTGAAACTAAGTGGTTCTGGTGAAACTAGCAAAAAGGTTTCCCGATTTCCTTTTCTTCCGCCCTCCCAAATCCTCTCTCTTTTTCAGATATTTTCCTCACCTTCACCAAATTCGTCTTATCATATTTTACTTCGTACATGGTGGATATTTGCCCTCTGCCCACTGTCACCCATATCTCCATGACTATCGTCTCCCTGATTTTTCTTTCTGGGTCACGGTAGATGCAAACAAGACTACTGCCACCAGTATTTTGTATTTAACCTCTCTCCATTAAGATTTTATAAATTTATTCTTGCAATTTCTAATAGTTAGGGAATTGGCAGAAGTTGGCATTTGTTTGTTTATACCAAACCTTTGATTCTAATATGGGTCAAATACACCTATTTTCCATGAAAACCAATAGATTTCAAGGCAAACTATTTTTTTCAACAGAACAAATCCCCTAAATTGGAGTTTTGTCAGTCTTGTGTCACAAGGCTGGAATTCTCAATTTTGGGAATGCATCATAATGAGTGTCGGACCGGGACCTTTTTGCAGGTTTATCCCCTAATATTTCACCTTTTACTTCTTATTTTTCTGGCCCTGGCTTGGTTGGCTTTAGAACTCTGGGCACTTTACCACAGCTAATCAGTGCTAAAGTGCATATGCTCTTTGCGTAAATTGTAATTCTGATTAGTTCTTCATGATAGGCATATTTGATGTTCTGATAGGTCCCTAGTTAAGTGCACTATGAGGTAATATATGTGCATTAAGAGCTTCTGATCAACCTGCATACATGACCATCAGTTTGATGGCTACTGCTGTGTAGGAAACAAAGAGATAAGGAAGTGAAGTGGCTGCAAAAGTAGAAGCATGCTCACCAGCTATTGATTAGTTGCCTTAGATTGCTCCTAATCTAAAATCATCCCTGAGCAAAGAAGAAGGCACTTCATCAATTTGTCTATGTGCAATTTTCGTTTTGTTAGAGGTCAAACAGAGAAGTCCTTCAGCTTCTTTTAGAGCAGTGACACTCAAAGTAGGGCCCGGGAGCCACATGCAGCCCTCCTGACCTTTACATGCGGCCCCCAGGGAAGCAGCAGCACTGGGTGATACAAGAGATGGTCTTGAGCAGCATGCATCCTGAAGTCATGTATTTTGAGTTCCTCTTATATGGGATATTGAAATACAAGGAGGTAAATTGAAATAAAACTACTGCACATGATCACACAATTTGGTCAAGTGGAGAAGCTGGTATTCATCCCAGGTTTTCTGGTTTGGTATTGCGCAATTGAGTTCAGCTACTAAATATACATGCTTTGCTTCTCCTACACCAACTTTACCCTGCACCCCCCCCCCCCGCTGGCATTAGTGCGCTCCTCGGTCCCCCCGAAGACCAAACTTTGCAGCACCGGGAAAATGTATGTGAGTACCCATGTTTTAGAGTCACATCTGCGTGGTAGAAGAAGAATCTGAAGTATTATGCTCAGATGTCCATCAGAGGAGGCACAAAGTCACACAACAGAGTACGGGGACATCAATTTTATTTGCTGCAAACAGCATCCCAGAGATCAATTCCTTTTACATCAACATCGCCAGATTCCACGGGACAGATCTTCGAGGAAGTGTAGCTGCGTGGCACCAGAAGCCTTTTGGCTGAGCCACACTGCGGCATTTCCGAAGCACAGGGATGCAACATATTTACAAGAATATGTCACATCTCTGTGCTTTCCCCTGCGCTGGCGCACAAACTGCAGCCATGCGCTGGCACAGGCACCTTGCACCATGGTGCAAGGATGCCTGCGTCGTGGGGAGATTGTTTTTGTGCAGGAAGGGGCACCTTCCTGCACAACAAAAACAATCACAACAGGCATTTTCCTCTTTTATTGCGTGCTGTAGAATGCAGCACACATTGAAAGAGGAAAAAACGAGGAGAAATGAAAACATTTCTTCTCGTTGCGCCTCGCTACACCACCTCTAGGGTGGCGTAGCATTCACACTCATCTCCAGATTTACGATTTCTCGTAAATCTGGAGATGTGTCTTGTTCCATGGTTGTTGCGTAGGAACACCCAAAGCAACACCCATGGAACGCCCCTTCAACGCAAAGTGCTGCGTGTGAAGGGGCCGTATTTACAAGGAGAGGAAAAGTCATGCAGGGTGTTTTTTCTTGTCCTTGTAAATATGGAGGAGCCCCCTGCGCCACCAGCACGTCACGAAAAGTGACGTACTGGTGGCGCAGGGGGCTTGTAAATCTGCCCCCTCATTTCTAAGCTTCGCCTCAATATTAAATAGCATGTAAGGCACCGAATCTCTGAACTCTCCAACTAAATTATCCTAAATTTGTACCATCTCTGAACATCTGCCTTAGAGACATCTCAGAATATTTTGTCTGAAGCAGTGTTGCCAGTTAAAAAAAAAAATCTTCTTATCTCTTTTTTGCGAGCTCAATAGATGTCGTTAGTTTAACAACAAAGATCAGTTAATTGTCCATCTAATATTGTTCTGGGTGTCTCACTGAGTGCAAATGAGTATTAATAGTATGGATGGTTGACTACGAGAGGCCTAATATCATGATCTATACTATAACCCTGGGTAGACACTGTTGCACTCACTAAGTAGCTCTCTGTTAGGAAGTGTTCGTTTACTCTCTTGAGTACAAAATATGTTCTAACAACTCAATGTTTTGTTTGACGAATTTCTTTAAAACGATATTCGCCATTCAAATTTAGCAGCTTATTTAAACCTAAATTAAAATTCCCTGCAGTGAGATGCATGCACTTCACCAATCGTTTCCAAGGTATGCAGTCTCATCTTTAGATAGTCTTAAACAGAATGTAATACAGAATGTAAATAAATTACCACCAGACATTAACTCCTGTACTATGAATCATTTTATAATTTATAATTTCGAAATGTGACATTTACCCTTTATCTTGCAAGGTGGCGCATCATTGTGCCTCTATTTAAAAAATATGTTGTGTCTCAATAAAGAGGGGAATATACATTTTACGTTCAGAGTACTTCATTTCAACTTGCATTTCCTTTCCAATTAACTAAAAGTTGCTGTGCGCAGCAGTGCTGATTGGATGAACACAGCAACAGAGATGAAAAGGGCTCTCCATTTCTCCAGCCGTTTACAGACATTCATAGCCAAGCACTGGAAAGTAACAACGATTAATTAATGGGGTGGAAGACACTGAACAATGTGCGAGCTGTATGCTTGTGAAATGAAACTTCTTTCACATTCTTTGCTTAGTCATTGTCATTAAGAGTTTTTTTTCCAAAACACAGATTTTCAAGGTAAGGGTTCTAATTAAAGAAAACAATTGTTATTCTACCATAAATGAAGGCTTGGAGGAAGGTGTCAGGTCTGTGAACAGCTTGTGTACTGTACCTTGGAACATGAAAAGGAGAGGTCTTCTTTCTTAAAGAAGACACAATTAAAAGTGTGCATGTTTTCTTTTAGTGGAAGATACCACATATAGGAAGTAAAACTGATTTTTGCAGGAATAGGCCTTCATTTTCCTCCCAATGCTGCAAATGACCTGTGTTGTGCAGCTTGTATAAGTTACATTGTAGGACATTGGCTTACTGGTTGTGGGATGGTGAAAATCTACTCATGCAGCAACCACAATTCTTGTCAGGGTGAAATACAAGCAAACCCCAAATTAAGCTGTGCTTAAACTCTTGTAACTTGGAAGCCCCCATCGGATCAATAAGCTCATCAGCTCAGGGGATAGCTGAGCATCAGTCTTAGTGACTGAATTGAGCACACAGTAATTCACACAGAACCGGAGTTCAGGGGTGGTACCTGGAGGAGCAGCCCTGGGAAAGCAGCATCACTGGGCTAGACCAAGGGTTGCTTGAGGGCTCAATTACCCCCATATCCAATTTTGTGGAGTCTTCCTACTTTATGCTGGCTCTCACCTTATCAGTTACACTGTAGGTCTTATTCTTCACAATCATGCTGTCCCCAGTGTCAATATCAAGGGTACACAATTTAGTAAGCCCTGGGGATAGGGAGAAGGGAGAAGCTAACTGCCTCAATACCTAGTGAAAGTCACTCTGTTACTCTACGTTAAGGGCAGTGGAGTGGTTGACATCCTCCACTGACCCATCCTGATTCTTGAAAGATAGAATGTCAGGGAGAGGTTCACTCTCCTCCACTTTATCATCTGTGACCAGGTGGATGGCAAACTCAGACCTCTCAAAGTTTAGTTTGCGGTGGCTGATGTGCAGGACCCACAATCGGTGCCTAGGGGTCTTGAGGTCCACCAGGTAGGTGACCTGCCCCTTGTGCTCTTTAACCTCATAGGGCCCAGACCACCAGTTTTGTAGGGCCCGAGGCTCCACAGGCTCCAGCATCCAGCCTTTTTGGCCAAGCTGAAACTGTACCACAGTGGCCTTCTTTTCATACCAGTGTTTCATGAACTCCTGGCTGGCTTCCAGATTCTCCTTCTTCTTCTTCCAGAAGCACTTCATCTGGGTGTGGGGGGGCAGGTTATTGCAGACAACATTTTGAATAACTTTCTTGGAAGCTTGCTGGGAGGCCCTCTGCCAAGGTGCCAGAAGTTCAAAGGACCTGAACCCAACCCCCTTCTGCAGTACCTCATAGTAAGCAAACAACAGGCATGGCAATCCAGTTCCCCCCAAGGGCTCTGACAGGCCCTCGATCATGCCTTCGAGGGCCCTTTGATAGGGTGTAGAGAACTTGTATGTTACTGCACACTCGTCCCACGTGGTTTTCATATATGGTGACATGAGGTTGTGCCTCGTAAGATACTACCTTCTTGGGGAAACCCGCACAAGTAATTATCACCATCAGTGCCCTGGCCAATATGGGCGCAGTCACTGTTCTCAGAAGTTTACCCCCTGGGTACCGGATGGCATGGTCCACCAAGTCCAGGATGAACCTGTTTTCCTAAGGCTGTTGTAGTATCCAGATGTCCAACAATGTCGATGGTCACACTTTCAAAGGAAGTGCCAATGACTGGAAGGAGAACAAGGGGAGCCTTGTGCTTCCCTCCTGACTTCCACTGGCCAGGCAGGTGGGGCATGACCTATAGAATGTATCAGAGGTCACCTTCATCAGAGGCAAATAAAAGTTGGTGACAAAAAGGACAAAGGTCTTGTCCCCCACTAGACAACTTGCCAGGGGAACATTGTGAGTCAGCTCCAGTTGGAAGGTCCTGTAATACAGGGGGAACCACCAACACACGGGCTGCAACATGCTCAGGAACCTTAGGCTCGCTGTACAGGAGACCATTCTCCCAGTAAATCAGGTAATCACCAGAGGTGTCTCCAGCTGCCTGGGCCTTGGCCTGCCACTGTAGGCCCTCCAGAGCAGGGCACTCCTTCTGCACTCTACAGAACTCCTCCCTGGTGGGACCTCCTTCCTTTTATGTACTGGCCAGTTGAGGTAGGTGTCTCAGGGTGGCAATGTCCTCCACTCTAGGTTCGGACTGTGGGAGTTTCATGTGATGGCTTCCAGCACTCCTTGCCCTTTATCATTTTGACCGGTACATGAGCCATTGTTCAAGGCTCCAGGTTCTCCTGACTACCCTCTTGAGTGGCCATGGACCATGTGGTCAGGCACATCCACTCATGGAACCCTAACATCTTTAGGTTGGACAAGAATTCTACCTCTTTTCATATGTTGTGCTCCATGTCATTACGGAGGAGACAATCCACAGGTATGGATGGACTCATAGCTACCCTCAAGGAACTTGAAACCCCCTTCCCTAATTCATAAGGAACCATGGTCAGGGGGTAGAGACTCTCATGGTTGTCATCTACTACAACCTGGTGGAATACATTAGGGACTGCCTGCTCTGAGGGCACAGGATGAAACTTGATGGTGGTCATAAGGGCTCTGTGTGTCTCAGAGTCTCCACCCATTGTCTATTGATGCTCTCGGAGGCTCCACCCACTACTCATTGATGCCTATTGCCTGTACCTTTCAGTGATGCTAAGCTTGGGGGCCTATGGCATGATCTAATCATCACCTAGAGACAGTAGGGTAACCTCTGCACTTCAACCATACTAACTGGGGCAATCTCCTCCCCAATTCCTATGCGACCCAGCTCTGGTATCTGCCCACTAGCAGGGGACTGTGCCCTCTTGGAACACTTGGTATCACCCTTCCAGAGCCCTTACCTGATGGCACTCACAACACTTGGGGGTGAACCTCCCTGAGGAAGTGCTGTGCTGTGGAACTATTTTGGGGACCTTTTGAGAACTCCTTGTTTCACATTTTTATCTGCCCCTCCTTCTTCTGGTGGGGGGCCCTGTCCACCCTTGTGGTGATCCCCCCAGATACCTTCTAATGGACCAGGTGGTGAGCCAGCAGCCTGCCTCCTTAGCAAGCTCCCTGGGGTCAGTGAACTTACTGTCAATTAGGTGTTGGCACTGCTCTGTAAAATAAAGACTGAACATGCACACTCTTGCCATCAAATTGTACTTCTGTTAGTAATCCCTCACTGATCTGCACTTCACTCAACCATCCAGTGACTTGTAAAATGAATCCACACACTCTACCCAGGACTGAAGAGCATCTTCTGGCTATCGCTGAACTTCTGAACAGCTAATGATCACAGTGCCCGGATACACCAATGGGTTATAAGCTGCGTCATACAAATCTACATAACATAATATCACGCACAACAAATTTAGGTATCTAATCCTTGGGAATGTGGAACTTCTTGTCACCAGAGGGCACTGCTGGTACGCTACCATCCTTATTGCTGGACTGGCCCTGATGTCCAGCTCCCTGAGACTTAGCTCATGTGCTTTTTCCCTCTCCTCCATGGCTATACTGTCTTCCTCCAAGGCTCTTTCAGACTGAGCCTTCTCCTTTACTAAGGCTCTGTCAGCATCCATAGTCAGTTTATTTTCCTCCCTCTTGTGTGTGCCATCTGCAACCTAAACTCCCTTTCAGCCTTCTGGCTGCTTGCTCCTCTGGGGTCAGGGCTTGTGAGGATACACTGCTTTATGCTTTTGGAGTGAGTTCCAATACAGACGGCAACACCCCCCATATGCTGCATCTCAAGACCTGTGTCAAGCTCTTTCAATTGCTCCTCCACAACATTCTCCCCCTCCTGGTCATCCTCTACTGCTGCAAGTGATTGATGAACTTCCACCCGATCCCTCAGAGACTGCGAGAGCTCTAGATTCCTCGTGTTCCTCTTGGCTGGAAGTCCCCTCTAATTGTAGGACTTTTTAAGCTCAAACACAGCATAGTTATCCAGGTTGGCGAGCTCAAAATCCATTCTTGCAGGTGTAACTACAGGCACAGAGAGTCAAACACAATGAGGGTAAATTTGGAAAAAGCAAAAAGGTCAATCAAGTAGAATTGGTAAGAAACTTGGGAAGGTATTAAATTATTTATGTGAGATTTTATTGTTAAATAAAATCACTGTATTGCACTGCACCGACACAGGCCCTAGATCTCACAGCTGAACACTAATTTAGAACGTTGGGTTACTGGTTGTTAATCAAGCAGCAACCACAATCCTTGTCAGGGTGAAACACAAGCAAACACCCAAATTACCTGTGCTCTACCATCTGGTAGCTTGGCTCAAAATCAGTCAGGCCAAATTTAGAGCAGGTATCTCCAACATTCTCGGTAATAAGAGCTACTTATGTTCAATTAAAATCATCCTACTAATATTATAAGTGTTTTAAAACAAACCACAATAGACACGATTACCATAGTTTCTACCAAATCCAAGATCACCAACAGTGATCACATCAGTGCTTCAGGCAAAGTTGCAGCAGTAATTTAAAAAGCTCTTGGTTAATGTGCAATGCCACTGGCAACAAAGCAATAATGTCAGTAATATGTTTCATTTGCACAGCATGTACAAAATTAATATCATCATAACTTTAGCTACACTGTGGGGTAATTCAGGGTGAGGGTATGTCATCCGGGTCTGTATGTAGTGGAGGGGTACAAATATTCCCTCTGTATCGATTCCACGGTTCCCATATCCAAGACCATTTTTTAGAACAACCCCTGGCCACATAAACTGTCTTCTCACGGATCATGCACCAGTCCATGTTGACCTTCCAGTCTTTAAGCACTGGAGGGGGCGCCGCCCCCCAAGCCTGCGCAATGTTCCTTTTGGTGATCATGAAGCCAAGAGTGGCCCATTGAGTTTGGCATACGTTTAAGTCGGTGGGTTCCCATATGTTAAACAAGCATCTGCGCACCACTGGGAGCAAGGGGTTCCCCAGGACTTTTCCTACCACCCGATGAACTGCACTCCAGTAGGCCTGGATGAGCGAACATTCCCAAATGATGTGTAGAAAGGTACCCAGCTGACCACATCTCCTACGACATTCCCCGGTGGGTGCCCTCCCCATCAACACCAGTCTCGGTCCCATCATGTAAATTCTGTGTAGTACTTTAAGCTGCACCAGTCGCAATCTGGCGGGTATAGCGACCACCCTGGGGGAGGACACAGCCTCCTGCCAGTCCTCGTCATCCAGCTGAACACCATCTGCCGTCCACTTCTGTCGAAGCTTTATGAGAGGGTCCTCCTTGTTATTTATAAGCTTGCTATCAATGAGGGAAATGGATTTCTCGGGGAGATACCCATCCAGTATCCTATCTTCCAGTGGGGAGGCCTCAGGGGGGTAGAACCTTTGGGGAAGATCGAGCGCAGGGCATGCCAAATTTGTCTGTAACTAAAGTCTTCTGAGCCAGCTAAATCGTGTTGTTCCTGTAGGGAGGCGAATGTTTTTATGTCCCCTTTTTCCCACATGTCTTGAATGCGAGAGACCCCTATCATGTCCCATTTGTCGAAGCCCTTTGTCTGCCATAGGTGTCCCAGCAGGGTGGAGTCCCAGAGGGAGGCCACCAAAGTCAACCTTCCCTCCCATCCAAGCGATCTAGTGGCTGTGTGCCAAACTACAACTGAGTGTCCAGTGGGGCCAGATAGTGGGGGTCAAGTCGGTTTGGAGTATAGCGGTCTGTTGTAATTCCCGCCCGGGAGCAGCCACCTGTCCATTCGATAGCCCGGATCCTCAGGGGACCCATATGTACCGTGATTGATAGCTGACAGGTGTGCGTCCCAATAATATTTCTTAATGTTGGGGAGGGCGATACCTCCATCATACCATTCAGCGTCAGCTTGTTAAGGGCAATGTGTGGATACCCGTTCCACAGAATCTCCCTCTGGAGTCGCTCAATCTCTTTCAAATAAGCAGGGGGGACTATGTCCAGGGAGTTCTGAAGAGCATAAAGGAAGTGGGGGAGGGACATCATTTTAAAAAGTGTGGCCCTCCCCAAGAGGGATAGCGGGAGAGTCTTTCAACTAGCTATACTCCGTTGCAGTCGTCGGAGGGGGGGAGGAGATTATTGTCATATCGGAGAACGGAGTCCAGGGAAACAAAGATTCCGAGGTATTGAAACCCTGATGCAGCAATTTGGATTGGGAAGTTGGGTGGTAGGTTTGGCACCCTACCGTACAGTGGGTACAGGTGGGATTTGGTCCAGTTAATTGTAAACCCGGAGAATCTACCACATATTGCCGGTATATCTAACAATACTATGAGGGATTTTCGGGGGTCGGTGAGATACAGTAAGATGTCATCGGCATATAAGGAGATCCGACCCTCCCAATCCACCGACCAGAAGAATCCTCGGATTGACAGATCTTGACGGATCCAAGCCGCAAGCGGTTCCAATGCCAGGGCGAACAAAAGGGGGGAAAGCGGACAACCCTGACGGGTACCCCGGCCAAGCGAGAAAGTGTCTGATTGTTTATTGTTAACTACGGCCTTGGCCAGAGGCGCCGTGTACAGGAGGCGAACCCAGCCCAGGAATTCCTCCCCGAACCCCAGCTTACGGAGCGCGGCAAAGAGGTAGGGCCATTCAAGCATATCGAAGGCCATGGCGGCATCTAAGGAGACCAAAACTGCCGGTTCGTGGATCGTGTTCGCCCTACCCAGCACGCTGTGTACACGGCGAAGATTTAGCGCCGTGTTTCGACGCGGGATAAATCTAGACTGATCTGGGTGGACAAGGGACGATATGACCTTTACAAGATGATTAGCGAGGACTTTCGTGAGGATTTTTGGCTCGGCATTAAGTAAGGAAATAGGCCGGTATGAGGAACAGTCTGTTTTTGTTTTCCCGTCTTTGTGAATAACTACTATATTAGCGATACGTTGGTGTAGAGGAAGCGTTCCCAACTCTCTGCTCTCCTCAAACATAACTTTGAGGTAAGCCGATAACTTGTTCGAGCAGAGTTTATACATTTCTATGGGTATCCCATTGGATGCTGAGGCCTTCCCAGATGGAAGCGTCCTGATGGCCGAAGCTATTTCATCCGCGGTCAGCGGACTGTCTAACAGTTGTTTGTCTGCCGGAGCAAGTATGGGCATTCTAATGTCCCTCAAGAGCTCTGCAGATTCCCCCTATGTGAAGCGTCTCTGCCCTGTAAATCACCTCAAAATGGGTGGCGAATTGAGAGGCTATGGCCTGGGGATCCGAGATGTCAGCTCCGTGGGTGTCTCGAAGGGTCGGGACCAATCTATTTGCCCATTCTCGCCTGTCCAACCAAGCTAGCAGCCTCCCCGCTTTGTCACCCATATCATAGAGTCTCCCGAGCTGTTCCTGAGCCATGGTGCGAGCCGTATCCATGACAAGGGCTTTGTATTCTGACTGCTTAAGCCAGAGCAAGTGGCGCGCCTCCGGGGAGTCGCCGTCCACCAACTCCTGCTCGAGCAGTAAGATCTCTGCTTCCATGTCAGAGACCTCTTTCTGCTGCGTCCGCTTGTGTACCGAAATCAAGGACAGGGCCTCCCCTCTGATGACTGTTTTAAAGGCCTCCCAGAGTGTCAGGTTAGAGGACACCATACCCATGTTTTCTGTAAAATATCTATCAAGGGCAACTAGGAGCTCTTTCCGTATTCTAGGGTTACAGAGGTGCCAAGGGTTAATATGGGCCATGCAACCTACTCGCGAGTTATCAAGGATGAAGTGAACTCAAATTGGTGAGTGGTCAGAAATGCCCCTAGCCAGGTGGCAGACTTCCCCAACATGTGACGTTTGGGAGCTGGGGACCAGGATGCAATCCAGACGAGAGGAGCTATGGTGGGCCCCTGAGTAGAAAGTGTACTGCCTCGTTTCGGGGTTGAACGCGCGCCAGATATCTGTCAAACCCATGGCCTCCAGCAAGTCTGGCAAGCCAAGGGAGGAGGGTCCCAGCTCTCGCGGAGGGTGTCGATCCAGGTCTCCCGAGCACATGGAGTTAAAGTCGCCCCCCAGTTTCAGCAGGCCCTCGGGCAGTGACAGTAGAGTAGTGCGCATGTCCTGGAATGTTGTTGATCTGAGACCGGTTGGGACATAAATAGAGAGAAGCGTAAAGATTCGACCCTCCCAGGAGCCAGATATACCCGCGTAACGACCTCTATCGTCTGTCCAGGTGGATTCCACACTAAGGGGAAGTGCTTTCCGGACCATAATACCCGCCCCTCTTGAGCCGGTAGTAAAGCCTGAATGTGCCACTAGCTTGTAACTGTATCGGTCCAGTGCTCTACCGGTGTGGCCCTTAAGGTGAGTTTCCTGGAGGAGCACGACATCCCGGCCCTGTTTCCTGATATACTGAAGGACTACACTCCGTTCAATTTTGTCCCCCAGCCCGTTGACATTCCAGCTCAGAATTTTAACGCTCTTCCCCCGGTGTGTATACATGAGAATCGTATTCAATCTGTATCGCCTTTGTTTTGCCTGTATTAATACATCGATGCTGCAAAAAAGAAACCATAACAAACTCCCCCCCCATAACCCTACCCACCAACAACCCCCCTCCCTGCTACCCTGCCCCATGGACACGAACCTGCTCACGCCAACTAACAGAGTGCCTGTCGCCCAATTCTAAAACTGCAAACAACAACTAAAGGTAGAAAAGAGGAGATGGGCCAGTGTTCCGTCCCTCGTCACCACAACACAACTAAATACCATTATATTCCAGTGAGTCCACCTTTGAGTCTTTCCCCAGCCGTGAAAGGAGCCCAGATGGATCCCACCTAGCGACTAGTCCCCAAGGTCTTGTTAAATAACCCAAGGTGTACAAAGAGAACCGGGATTACCAACGTCTCTCAACCCCTGTCCTGCGGGATCGAGCCGCCATCTTCGTCGCCGCCCTCAAAGTCCTTACCAATGTGACTGTCCAGCCAGTCCGCCACCACCTCCGGGCTGTCAAAGAACCACGCTCATCCCCCAGATTCCACCCGGAGGCGAGCCGGGAACATCATGGCGTACTTGAGTCCCTTCTCGCTAAGATTTTTCTTTACTGCTATAAACGTTCAGCGCTGTCTCTGCACTAGCTGCTTTAAGTCAGGAAAAAAGGTTATGGTGGCATTCTTGTAGCAGAGTGGGGGTGCAGTTCTCGCATATTGCAGGACTGCGTCTCTGTCCCTGAAGTTCTGAACTCGGGCGATAAGTGGGCGTGGTGACGCACCCAGCTTGGGTCGGTCCCCGGGGACCCGGTGTGCACGTTCAATAGTGAAGAACTTTCCCAATCCCTTGGGTTTGAGGTGGTTTAAAATAAGGTCTTCTACAAACAGGTCTGGTGCAGGTCCTTCTGATTTTTCAGGCACTCCACGAATGCAGACGTTGTTGCGTCAGGAGAGGCCTTCGTATTCGTCCAGTTTGTGGTGCTGTCACCGCACAGGAGGATCTGAGATCTTGTACCTCCCACTGAAGCAGGGACACGTCCTTTGTAAGACTTGCTGTCTTGATGTCCAGAGTTTTGACTTTCTCATTTATTTTCATGAGATTCGCCCGGATCTGATTGACATCGATGGAGATCGTGTCCACGGAAGCCTTGATCCTGCTGATAGCTGCCATGACATTCACCAGCGTGAGTTCCGGAGCGGTGTTTTCTGAGTCATCAACAGCTTTAGTAACGAGGCATGCGTCAGAGGGGAAACCCTTAGGAAGGGTGTAGCGGTCCAGCTTGTTGGACTGAACTTGCTTGGAGGTTCTGGGACCCCGGGCCGGGCCCCTATCTGCAGCCTGTTTACCAGCCATTGTGCCTTCACCTTCGAGAGGCCCCAAGCTACGTCGCTGCCAGTCCGACCCCAGCTGAGGTGAGGGGGGACAAGGAGGTGAACGAGGGGCAGACAAGGTCCTTCTGGCGTCCTGTCTAGGTCACAGTGGCGGATGAGTGGGACTCCAGAGAAGGGCGGCGCCCGATTAGCACCGGTTATACAGCCAACGATGCCTCGTCCCTCACCCCTGGTGCGGTCTTCAAATCCCAGCCACCACTCCGCGATCCCGAGCAGATCACCCCAGGGCAGGAGCTAGCAACTCAAGTAAGTTCAAGGCAAGCAGCGACAAGGACGCCAGGGCAGGGATGTAGTTCCCAAAGAGTAATTTAGGTTCACAAGGCAGTCTAGTAGGCCCCAGGAGCACATCCAGGCCCACACGTGCAGACAGGATTATGGCGGGCTAGGAGTCAATCTAGGCACCATCTTCCGAAGTCCCAGCCAGCACCGGTCCCAAGATGGATCATAGCTGTGGGGGTGCATCCACAGTGTCCACTGAGCACCCCTACGAGCAGCATCAGCACACAGTGAGGGCAATGGAGTAAGAGGGGGGACCAGCCGCCGATCGCGTCTCTCCCCCACAGCTTACACATCTGCCGGATATGAGGCCAGGCAGCCGGGCTGGCAATACAGGCCGCCTTCAGGACCCCGATCATGCCCCTGGTCAATGCGCCACAGCAGGAGCACAAGCGCTTCTTGCCTCAGGGGAGGGGGTACCGCTGCAGGGATGGTACCACTACCGCGGCACCTAACAGAGGCTTCCGGTGCCTCCAATCTTCCGGGCCCCCTCCGGCCGGCGATTTCCGGCCCGTTCTCCCTGCGACGCGGCGCTTCCGGCTCCAGTGGGTCCCGCAGTCCCCAAATCTCTGGACCTGTATCTCCGGCTCCCAGTGCAGCAGGAAGATCGGAGTTGCTTCGGCAGCACAGCTTGGTCACTCTTCCCTGGCGAGGTGTCACTGGTACAGGATGAAGTTCAGGATGAGTGTGTCAAGGGGACTTGATGGCAGAGCCGAGGCACTAGGCAACCATCTTGGTCCGATGCTAGGCCACTTCCCCCACTCAAATAATTCAATAAATATATGGATATATTCACAGCAACAAATAATATTCAAACTATCCAAATCACACAATTTAAATAACGCAAGAAAACAGCACAATGAAATGGCCCTGAAACCCTGGAAACCCCCCCCCCCCCCCTCCCCAAAAATATGCTTATGAACAGCAGTTAATCATGAATACTGTGCTGTTCGCCTAGACATGAGAAAACAAAGCATCGCCCTTCTCCTCCCAAAAATAGTGAAACCCAACAACACTGACTGCGGTAGCCAACCAATCAAAAAGATGTGACAATTTATGATAACACAGAATGCAAATGGTTAAACCTAGGAAGGAGGAAACTTGAATTTTAGCACAGAAAATCTATGTACCTCAGTTTTCACAGTCTGAAAACTAACACAAGTGCAAGACCCCTGCATGGCTTTGCAGGGTGATATCACTCGTAAATGGGGCATGTGGAAATCTGTCTTACAACTAGATTACTTAGATCAGTGATTAGCCTCTACAATAATGCTGGGTGGAGTCTACTTGGTACTGGGAAAGGGCAAGTAAGGGGATCCCACAAAGGTGACATAGCATCAAGCACATATTGTCATAGGGAGGTGTGAACTCACTGGGCAGAATCACCACTCAACCTACCTGCATGTGTAGATGGATGGTTCTTGGGAAGTCTCCGGTGGTCTCTCATGAGAGGGTTGAGTGGGCTCCTTGCTGCTCTATGTCTGTGTCTCTTTCCTTATTTGCTGCCTAATTTAACCAACTTTCCTGATCCATTTGTCCTCCATTGCTGCATAATTCCAAATGCCTTATCATAACTCTTCAGCTTCTCCTAAATTACTGGCATAGAATTTATATAATGTATTTAAACCACAGCTTTCACTTTATTTAGTCATACAATCTTCAAGAGGTGAATCTCAGTATGAGCATGCTCAAGTGTCAAAAAACATAACATTAACGCCCCCTGCGTGAAAATAAAACTATTTCTATTCTGTGCAGGTAACGTGTTGAGGTCACTGTGGGCAGCTGTCTTCCAAAGCCACCACAAAAGGCCACAAGAGTTTGGCAGATTGCAACAAATGGCCTTAAAAGTAGAGAGGGGCAGATTTATGTTTCCTGGCGCATCCCTGCAAATCTTCAGGGATGCGCCAGGAAAGATGCGTCACGCAAGTTTACCCTTGCGCCACCACAGATGCGCCGCATTTACAATGCAGCGCATCGTGGCGCAAGGATAAACAGATGCGTGACGCATCTGATGGTATAAGGGCGGCGCATTGCTGAAGTCGTGTCGCAAGCACGACGCAACTCCAGCAATGCTCAGGGGCTGCCCATACCGAACATGTTGCGTCATGCCTTACGCCTGCTTCAAGCAGGTGAAGGGTTTTGACGCAGCAGCGTCGGAAAAGTGACTCAGTGAAATCTTGTAGATTTCACTGCGTCACTTTTCCGAGGCTTTTTCCGATGGAACGCCCACCCTGCATACATTAAACTTGATGCAGGTTTAATGTGGCGCAGGGCTTCACAACGTGACGCATCTCCCTAGATGCGTCACGTTGTAAATGGGCCGTAACTTTTACGCTGCCGCTGCGTCACAAAAGTGACGCAACAACGGTGCAAAAGTGACGCAAGGGGCTTGTAAATCTGCCCCATACTTTTTAGTATAGGCGGAGCCCCTATAGAACAAGGCGTTAATTCTCTGTGGGGGTTAGGAGAACTTTTCAATGAAACTGTATTTAACTAATATGTAGTATGTACATGTGCAATTATGTCTACACATGTCACTAGCTGAAATCTAGCTAGTAGGCAACAGAGTTGTGGACAGCCTGAGGGAGAACAGTTCCATTCAAGAATGTGTTGAATGTGTTACATTGTAAATCACCCCATGTGTAAATATACAAGTGTTTTACTGCACATATAGCTTTGTGCTAGAGCACAGCAAGAGCGATTGTGTTGTTTGAAAATATGAACGCTAGTTTTATTTACACTTTATCAGCATATTTCTTTCGCCCCATCCCTCGCCAAGTAAACACATCACTGTTCCAATAGTCATCCACTAACTAAATTGTAACCTGCAATGACCCAGCATCTGTTAATATAAAAGTATGGTCCTGTCTGTAAAAATTGCATTTGGCACATCTGTTTACTCATTCTCTTTATCTCCCTGTGCTTTGATACCCTCCCCAACTCATACATTATTGACACACATTTCTGGTCTAACACTGTATTAAATTCTCTACAGACCCAACACAGGAGAGATATTGTTTTTCATGCTGCTTTACATTTTTATTTCTTCAGCTACGAATGCGTCAGAATCACAATATGTCTGCAGTCATGAATATATTAAACATGTTTGTTCGCTGCATTGCTTAAATGAAGGTTTCTGTGTATACTAGCATATGCTTTAAATAAACGTTTATACTCTGCACACACACACATTATCAAATATTTCATGTTCGTAGCCAACCACATCCTCCCTTTACTGATGCATTACTGTAATTGAAATTGATCTAGTACTATTTTGCCATCTCCAATGATCATCTTCCGAAGCCTTTCTCGATGATCGACCTGTTTTATGTTGTTTTTTTGAGTGTCAAGACTGATTTGCATATGGCTGGGTCCAAACTGGGGTGGTGTGGTGAGCAAAAGAATGATGGATTAAACCCAGATCCTTGTGACTGGGGGTAAATGTTTGCTTTGTCCAGCATTCTGTCCATCAATTGTTTCTTTTTTTTTTTTTAACCTAAATTCAGCTTTTGCATGGAAAATATCCTTTTTGAGTATGAACCCTCAATTCATATAGTCAGGATTGGTGGAATTTTGGCCTCTCAAATAGGATGTGCCAATGTGGAAATTCCTCCACAATGCTGGAACTTCCACAAGCATACATTTAGGGTTTGGGGTTGATGTGTGGGATTTCCAGGGTGGACCTGCCGTGAAATAACACATCTCTTGCTCTTCATTACCTGCACTGGAAGAACTATCAAATGTATTCACGTCAAGGGCAAGAATAAGTGTGTTTCCAGTGCGGAAATGGAAAGCAGCCAAAATCCCCATACATAATAGGGTTTGAGGCAGAAGGGCAGGGTAGCAACCCTACTCCATGTCTTTATAGGCTCTGTTTCCATTTCTGAACTTTTATCATACCATTTTCATTGGCTGCCTCATTCTGATTGGTACAGTGAAAACAAACGGACTACGACACTCAGAATGCATTCGTTTCAGGGGCGGCTGCACCGCTAAGGCGGAGGAGAGTGCTCCACTGGCTTTCAGCACAGCAAAACAGGACAAATAAAATGATAATAGGGCAATGGCATTATCACTTTATTTTTCTGTGCAGAAGCAGTTTTGTAGGGTGGGGCTGGGCTGGGCAGCACAGGGGGTTGGAGTGGTGGCACCATCCTAAGTGTGCATGAATGTTTGGCCGGCCCTCTCGGGCCAGCCAAACCATCATGCGCACTTTGCATTTTCTCCACCCATTACAGCCTGAGTGGAGAACATGCCCATGGTCCCATTCCCCATCTGAACCTTGCCGCATTGTGATTGATTTAGGGGAGCCTGGGGGCTTCCCGCTTCCTGTTTGAACAGAAGCCAGAAATGGACAGAAGAAAGGGGACGCACTGCTGGCAGGTAAGTGATTTTTTTTTAACCCTTCCTGACCCCCTTGACCCTCTTCCCCCCACTACTGCTTACCGGGAGCAGCTGCGACTGATTAGTTTGTTACATGAAACTAAAGCGATGGAATGCAATGGAACCATGTTCGTAATGACATGGATTTAGGTGACGGTCCTGTAGAAGGAGCTCTTTTGTGGTGTAAATATTTTGTCGTGCAGAAGCAAATGCATAAATTTAACTTGTTAATAGACATTTCCCTTTCTTATCAGCATACATGAATATGTTAGGCGTGTTAATACATATGGAAAACTATCATGGGCAAACATTTAAGTAGCTAGTCCAATGATACTTTGGGAATGCCGTGAAAGTTGTATTTTTTCCCTAAATATAAAATGTCAAACTTTTAAATCTGTGCTCATGCCACTTAGTAGAGTGAGAACTGACGTAAATGGATTAAATGCTTTTGTGATATTTACTCTGATATATCTCATTTGAGCACAGGCACATTTTAGCCTTCTTTATACTTATGAATGTTATTGATGAATAAATGATGTTATAACGCATGCTTTTACAACTCAGTCTTCAAATTACAACTACTATTGCATTGCATGATTTTGCAATGCATGTCATTACAATGCATTTCTAAAAACTACCATTACAATGCATTCCATTACAACAGATACCATTACAACGCATAATACTGTTAGGGCAGCAATAGGGTGAGTTTGGATAGTGTAGGGGTAAAAATTACTATTACCTCTACAGTGAGTGCAACAGAAGGGAAAGTGTTGGATAGTGTAGGGGTAAAAATTACTATTCCCATGTGCCCCAAAACCCATACTCACCCTTATACTAAAAAAATCTCCATTACTTACCTTACAATGCGTTGAAATGGTATGCATTGTAATGGCATGCTTTGTAGTGACATGCGTTGTAATGGCATGCATTGAAATGGCATACGACGTAAAGGCAGTTGCTTTGTAACAGTTGCATTGTAAAGGTAGGTCGTTGTGCTGACTGCGTTATAATGGATGTTTCCCGTTACTGATATGTGGAAGAAGAACATTCAAGAAAATCTCGTAGCACTCATAGACGGAACATGAAGTATATTAGCAAACGAGTACAGAGACATTCTTGCACTCTATATTTCACAGTTTAAGCTAAAAAGCAGCATGGGTAGGAAAATTAACAATTTATGAGAAAATATTTTAACTGAAAAGATAAAATATTTTCCAACTTAAAATAAATGCTTTTTCAAATCTAAAACAATATTTTGTAATTGTGAAAAATGTGCATACTGATGGGCAAAGTGGCATAAGTTTAGTTTGTTTGCAAATACCATAGATTTACATTTACACAGGTTTTTTCATTTGAAAAGAATATTTGTATGATAAGCTAAACAGTTGTACTTTAAACCCATGACAAGATGTAAAGTATAAATGGTGACTTACGCATTTTCATAAATCCGACCCATTATGTTTTGTTTACATTTCGCAATGTTGAAAAATTATAACTTACCTTTATTTACCAGACACATACTTGGGGATATTCTCTAGGACCTATCGCTGAGTTAGCGGCACTTTATCACAGCCAAAGTGGCGATTAATTTATCGCCCTATTCACAAGCTGATGCTAACAGCCGATATCACCAGTTTTCCTGCGATAGCAGCCACACAAAACGTTGCCACAGATGATATCGGCAACTAACGCTAATGAGTAGGCGTTCCCGTGTGAAAGCCATGACAACACCACTTTCTCAACGACCAGCCAGATCGGCCAGAAGATCCCAAAACATGTGATAAGGTGCATTAGCAGCAGGGGTTTAACACCTGCTCTTACCTGGTGTTAAGTCGGATGACAACCTACACCATAAAAGGGAGCCCAGGCCAGAGCCACACCTGAAGAACAATAGATGCCATGGAGCTACTGATCATGCAGCTCGGGGCCCCAAGAGGGTCACAACACCCACCGCCACCACCCCCAGACCTGCCACCCCCCCGAATCCCCCCGGACTACCACAGAGGTAGCGCAGACAAAGACAGTGGACCTTCAGAAAACGCACCAGCCACTAGAGGATGTCATTGCCCTCCACAGGCTCCATCCTCCGCATCCTCACCATCATTGCCCACAGGCTGACGGTACCAACACAGCAGGCAACCAACATCCCTCCACAGACAAAGCTGCTGGCTGTGCTGCACCTGTTGGCCTCTGGTACCTTCCAACCAACAACCGCCAGAGTCGGAGGAGTCTCACAGCCAGCCCTATCAAAGTTCCTCACACCTATCTTGGATGCCATCATCAGCTTGGTACCCCAGCACCTTCACTTCCCCCACACTGCGCAGGAACAGCTGGAGACCAAGCAAGGCTTCTATGCAATAGCTGGTTTCCCGCATGTGTTGGGGGTTATCAACTGCACACATGTACTCCTCATACCCCCTGCTGCCACTGCACACAATTACCGCAACAGGAAGCACACGCATTCCATCAATGAGCAGGCAATAGTGGACCACATGGGACACTTTACCAATGTCGTCGCCAACTACCCAGGCAGTGTGCATTATTCCTTCATCTTCTGACAGTCCACCATCAACCCGCGCTTTGAGGCTGGCACCTATGGGAATGCATTGCTCGTTGGTAAGTACCAAATTAACACACCACACACCTCAACTCCACAATCATGCAACTCACAACTCTGGGAATGCACACGTTCCAAACTCACATACAACATACCAAACAATATGCCCACCTACCAGACACGACAGTACAACTGACTGTGGTAACCTGGGCTGGCCAGGTACACAAGCCATCAATGGCATGACACCTCAGCCACACATTAACAGAATGTGGGGAGAGGTGGGAACCAGGCATGTGCGAAGGAGGCAAGTGACCCATGAATGAGAATGTACACAATGCCAAGTGTGGCGTGGATGTGCTGGCCAGACTGCAGTATGCAGACCACAGACATGTCCATGTCGACATACACTGCTGGTGTTTGGAGTGTAGTGGACAGTGGACGCAACTATGTTACCTCAGCCAGTTGGGAAGATGGCGGAAACATAGCTTGTTACTCCCCCCCTGCAAGTGTGAGCGGAGTGGGCTGGCCCGGCGTTTGCCAGGCTAGCGTAGGGGTGTGAATAAAAAGCATGTTGCTCTGAGCGTGGTTCTCTTCTGGAATGGCCAACGTGTCTGCCAGGGTGGCGCCTCTCAACCCGCCATGAAGCCGACGCCCTGCGCACCCAGACCTCACTGCTCACCTGCCGACACCGATCCTAGGATGCTTGTTTCCGGTCCAGGTAGGACCTGGCTTGGCAGTTCGGGCTGGACTGTTTCCATGAGGCACAGGGTCAAGACTAATTTGCATATGGCCAGATCTAAACTGGGGTGGCATGGTGAGCAAAAGAATGATGGATTTAACCCAGATCTCTTAACTGGGGGTGAATGTTTTGATTAGTTCTGCATTCTGTCCATCAATTGTGTGACTTTTGCTTTCCGGATGTGGTCCACCTTCAGCCACCTCAGTGTCGTGTCGTGCACAATGTCATGATGATTGGACTGCAGCCATGCTAATCGTCATGTGGTGTCACTTGCATTGTCAGTGTGGCTCACAAATACGCATCTATGCTGGGTTTCGCATGTGTGCATGTGTTGGTGGTGAGATTGGTGATGTGTGGTGTGGGACCCCTTTGGGGACATGGGGCACAGGGGCCTACTTGTTGTTTGTATGTGTGCTGCAGTGTGCCACAGGGATCAGGGACATGATCCAGAGTCATTGTGGGTGTGCAGTGTGCTCTACTTAATTGTGCATGTGTGCCATTGTGCCCATCTCCCCCCGTCCCCCCAGTCCCTGGTCAGTACTCACCCTGTTGATGTTGTGTCAGGTCATGTTGAGCAGTGTCCAGATCCCCAACTCCTGGCGCCGTATCCTGACTGATGACTGTCGCCACCATTTTCTCCATTACACCCAGCTCCTGTTATGCCACTGGTCCCCCACCTCTATAAGCGTTGCTGCTTTCATGTTGGCATCGAGTTTCTTCTTGGTTTTGCCCTTCATATCATTCCAGCGCCTCTTGACCTCTTCCATTGTCCTCCTCAATGCTGCAACTGCATTCACATGGTCCACGATTGTCTGCCATATTTGCGTCTTTGTTGCCAATGACACGTTGGAGGTGCCGAACAGTTGTTGTTGTGTTCTATCGATGATCCTGTTTTCCTGCAGACTGAACCGAATCTTCCTCTTCCTTTTCTCCTTCTCGCCTTACCCGACGCAGAGGTTCCTTGCTGGTCGTCCGTGGTGCTTGTGGGGTTCGCTTTGTCCTCTGCACTCGGTCCGGGTGCATCCATGGTGCTGTGCAGTTAATTTATTTTTTGCCCTTTTTTTGTTCTGCTTTTATAGTGCATTTTCCCGCATTGGAATTGCAGGCCTGTCGCTGGTTACTGCTGATTTTTGTATCGCGATAGGCCACATCACAACTTTTTTGCTTTCAGGTTTTGCGGTTTTTCAGCATCACGTTGATTTTAACGCAGTCATTTGGCACATTATCGTGAGACTATCGAATGGTGCCGCCGTGTTGAGAATACAACGTTAACACAGCGTTATTTTTCCGCGATAGACTTAGATGTGCAAAGTTGCGTTCAGCTATTTTTGCGATAATTATCACACGTTCTTGAGAATATTCCCCTGTAACTTATATGAATACACAATTGTTTTATGGCTTAGTTCCTTATTTCTACAGAGTACATTTGGAAATGTGGATTTGAATCCATGCCATCGATTTTAAGACTAGTCTTTCTTTTTTTTCTTCATTTTTTTCGGATTCCACAAGGTAATCATAAAAGTACACAGGAAAAACCGAAGAGTTGATATATTAACAATGAATTTAAAACAGAGTGCACAATTAAAATCGCACAGTTAATAGGTTAACATTAAAATTGAAAGTATAATCACAAGTCTCGATACCCACACCCTATAGCTAAACATTTAAGGATAGGAGCACAGGCTATCTAACCTAAAAACAAAAACCTATCTAATGGTCCGGCAATATAGTGGTAATGAATACTCTGAACAACCCTCACTTATAACTAAATCCGGGACAGGTTGCTGGGCAGTGAAAAGGTAGACAAGTTAAAAAGATAATGTAAACAGAAATCCATAACTGATACAAAAGGCTTACACGTAGAATAACGAACATCACTAAAAACATGATAGGCACCTTCAGCTAGATATATTCATGGTATACAAATCAAACAGATGCTTCCTAATGTTCACAGCTGTAGAAACAACATTTACAGTTGATAAGGCTATTAGCTCATTAGGAATAGATTGAAGAAACAGCGAGGCCTCCCTACAGTGCCTAAAATCTAAGACATGTGGTTTTATATATCTCACTCTAATGAGGCAGTAACAAGTTCAAAAGAAAACAAAGTGCAGTGTGCATTGAACAGGCTGTCCATCACAAGGATACCCCCTCCTTTCTCCATTCCATTGACCTCTCAATGATTAAGCCAACACCAAATGGGCTAAATTAAGACATAACCTGGTTTAAATGCACCTACTATGGGTAGATAAAATGTCGCTCAAATACGACTGCATGCCACACACTGGGGGAATAGATAAAGATGATGCCACCGAGCTATTCATGAATACATGTCGATCCCTCACAGCCTGCATCACCCCACATAATCTGCCTTTGATTCTACTTTTGAGCTAGCAAAGTTGAAACACCCCTCAATGGGGGTAAAAGGATATTTAAAGATGAACACATCTTCCTGATATAACCAGGGTATCTCAAGCGAGTGGTTAGGGGAGAGGAAATCGAATATGATATCTCTATTCAGTGCTGCTTCAGGCTTCGTCCAGACTGAGTGCCACAACAGAATAGGTGCTGCTTTTATAATACCCTCAATAAAAGGCAGTACTAATTCGTTATGGGACATAGAAGCAGGCGTGAAACAAGCATGCCCCTCAAAATACTATTCTTCATAGTTTTCACTTTTTCGATCCTTGAATACTCCTATATACTTACCCCGTAGGTAGCACATGCCACAGGTTTGGAACTATACAATGCAAATTGGTTTCAAGTGGTGGGAGCAGTGTCTGCCGGCAAACCTAAGGATCACCCCAAAATGACTGTGCAAGCGCTGTGATTTAATTGTGACCTGCAAAGTCAAGCTACCCTTATTATAAAACAGAACATCCAGGTAGCTAAAAGTAGCGACAACTGGGATACTGACCTTGTTAATACTAAAGGTCGGCTTTTTGGAACTTTTTTCCCCAATAATCATAACAAAAGTTTTCTGAATATTCGTTACAAGGTGAACAATTCCCATAAATTGAGTGATAGTATTTAGAAGAGACTGCAATGCGTATGGTGTACAGGCGGGCCATTATTACTGCATCATCCACATATATCAGTACAGGAATAAACCTCTAGCCAGTCTTGGGTATGTCCAGAGATGGGTCGAGTAAGGCCTTCTCAAGACCATTTATGTACAGCAAAAAGAGAAAAGGAGCCAAAACACATCCTTGCCTAACCCCAAATTCGACAGCAAAACCTTTTGTACATTCACCACCTGGTCCATAACAGACCCTAGCAGAAGTATTCGAATAGATGTTGAAGAATAGATGTATAATTCTATGGTTAGCTCCCAAGGAAGCTAATATAGTCCAGAGTTTACTATTGCTGACTAAGTCAAACACACTGCTAATGTCCATATTGCCAAGGTAGGGAGCTCTCTGTTTAGCCTTGGTATATTTTCCTACTAAGAGTTCAAGGTTAAGGCACTGCTCAGTTCCACTACCATTACGGAGGCCATATTGTAGATCAGAGTGCACTGAATTACTTATATCCCATGTCTTGAGTCTTTCTAGAAGCACCCTGCCTAAGGTTCTAAAAGAAGAATCAAGGAGGGCAATTAGCCTATAGCATGTAGGGGTGCCCTTACCGCCCTTCTTGGCATAGGAACTATGACAGCAATGTGCCAGGTCCTGGGTAGAACACCACTGCAGACATAATTAAATACATTAGCAAGTAACCCACCCCAGACTAGCGACTCCGCACAAAACAGATCTGCTGGCACTCCATCCAAACCTGGAGCTCTACCAGATCGGCTGGCAATAATGGCCCAGAGTGTGTTTTCTACAGAAAACTTCATACAAGGATTACCAGGCCACATTGGCTTGATATTAGAGGGAGCATCAACAACTAAGTCCGAGGCAACATTTTTCCCATGATACTCAACCCAGTCCTCCTTTGACACTAATGATCTTATCAGTAGCAGATCTCCTCGACTAAACAACGGTGACTTGATAGTTTCCCAAAATAGCCGGGAGTCTTAAATCTCACTGGCATTTTTTATTTCTTTATTAGCCTTTCAATGGTGCAACACAGTGCATTATAATAGCAATATAGATGCATCCCCTCAAACTGGACATATATCACTTTCATAGGCAGTTATCAGGACATCAGTGATCCAGGTTAATATTTTCCAAGAATAGCCCTGATGTTCACAAATGCAAGACTGCAAGGAGTTTCTCACAGTCAGGGAAGAGCAATGCACACCTTTCCATTAAATATTGTTACAGCACCATTTCAAATTGAATATGTAACATAAGAAGCAAGAGGAAACTGTAAGAGAGAAAAATAAACAAGCCCCCACCCCCTCCAAGTAGTTGTAGTAATCTAAATAGTAATCCCAAGGGCCACACTTACCAGTGGCCCGCAATATCAAGTCAATAATAAGCAGTTGGCAACGTAGAAGGTTCAAGCGTTTATTGGCCACAACAGAACTCTACATAGAGGAGCCTCATCGACCCTCATCCATCAAGTGCACCGAGGAATACTGCTGGCATCTTGACAGAGTCACACTTATATACATAACTGATTCAGCATACAAAGCATTGCGAGTGGAAAAACACCAGTTAGCCCTAGAGCTCCTAGATAAGCTCATACCATCTGCACACATAAGGTTACTATCTTCTACAGAGAAGGTCGACGGGGTGACTCCCTTTCGTCTCGGGCCCAGAGGAATTTGGCTTGATACTCCCCACTGCAGATGTTACCTTGGGCCTCAACCGTAAATACAATTTCACCCTGTCTCTTAGGCTGGTACGAGCTAAATCATACAGACGGTGTACAGAGAGAATCACGTGATCTGAGGCACGACTGGTCATAATCCAAGATGGCCGTAGTGTGGCTTTTTCGGCCCTTTCCATCATACAAAACACAGAGAACGAATGGGCCATCTTATAAAGCAGATCTCCATGTATATATAATAGAGATACAGTCCAAGCTACGTTATGCTAACTTTACATACTAACTTGAATCCCACAGAACGGCCCTTTTTAGCATAATGTAGCTATCCATTTGAACTACTCTTCAAAAATACCCTTGTCTATCTGCATTATGTCATGTATCTCTTTCTGCACTAGTTGAGCGTTTACCTTAGCAGGGGTTGTTTTAGGAGTAGGCAAAGCAAGAGGGACTTGGGTGGCACAGTAGGAGCAACAGGCAGGCCCACATTGAATGCAAACACAACAAGTGAAAAGGAAACCGCCTATTCCTAGGAGGACCATGAATATCTTCCAACCCCAGGTGGTAAGGAGGTCCCAGAACCACCCCGAAATAGACCAGGTACCTGTCTCTGTATGAATCTCAGATGCTAACCGATGCAACTTCTGAATAGCCAAATGAACCGAGGGGGCGGAGTCAGGTATATATACACAGCAGGAGCTGCCGATCACTCTACACGCTCCTCCGGGATCAGCTAGGATAACGTCCAAAACAAGGCGGTTTTGGAGCGTCACAAGTCTGGTCGCTTGAAGCTCAACTGTGATATTAGTCAGTATCCCAGCGGTGGTGTTCACCACTCCCTCTACTACCCTAGACAATCTTCTAATTTCCTTACTGGTCAATATGGGTCCCCACATAGGCAGGACTCCTTTTATGATATCAACAAAATGTTGGGCAGGGGTATCAATCTGATCGGTAGCATCTCTATCAAGATTTCCTGAGTCTAAACTCCATCTATTTAACGAGTGGGATCTGTGATAGTCCGAAGGTGCTGTATAAACAGGAGGGTACAAGAAGGATAAGTATCATTTACCTGACCAGCCTCTGGGAAGCCAGGTGTAAGCGTTCTCTCCACACACAAAATATACATTTGGGGGAGTGAGTATAGGGGGCCTGCTAAAGGTTTGTAATCTATAGGTATAGTTACATCTACTATAACCAACAAATAAGTGTCCAGTACCATGTATACAACAGGAGGACGAGCTATTCAACACAGGGACCGGAATGATTCTTTCATTCGACACATTGCGTTCCTGGAAATATCTAAAATACTCAGTAAAATTGAAGGACACAAAATCTGATATCTCGTCTCTTAACCAGGTGTCATTTTCATGTTCCGTATATACATTCATACAAGCGGTAGGATCCAGGGCACCATCTGTACCTTCGGCATTGGGAGTGAATCCCTGGTGTCTTTCTATATAGGCCAAAATTAAATCATAATCCTTCTCTGAAAATCGGTGCCCATCAACAGCATAATGTTCATACATCATTGACAATAATCTAAACCAGGCTTCACAACTGCCTAAATATGACAATGGCAATGAAATAAACATATAGTGTTTGTGCATTACCGAGGGAAGAAGGCCACATACCCAGCAATATGTGGCATTCGTTGAACTATGGGTCTGATGTAACATTTCAATAAAAGCATTATTCACATAGGTCTGGCGATCCCTCTCCTTATATGGGGCAAATTCTGAAAGCGGTGTTCCGCGGGGGCGGGAGTGGTGGCTATCAGGGTGTGCACAGGATGACGGAGTTCTAGATAAATAAACATTCCTAAGCATAGCATTAATGAAACAACTATTATAACAATAAAAACAATTTTGGCACGCAAACTCCAAGTAGAAAACATTGGCAAATGTGTATACAGAGGGCGGTGTACTATGGGACGTTCCTCTTCAGGGACAAAACGAGCAAAAGGGTACATTCTCACTAAAAGTCCAGGTATAATCTCGGAAAAGGGGAATCTATAAGCAGTCCAACCTGCCGGAGGGTGCTTCTTTCCTGTGTCCGTTATAGAGCCTCACAGGCAGACTCCTATTGTTCCATGCAACACAAAAGGAAAAGCAAAGGCACAAAACTTGTCGCGTCGGAGTTGCACTTGGCACAACTCTGGCTGAAAGGAAACTCTACCTGGGCCCCCACTAGCTGATCAATGTCTCTATCTTCTTTCTGAACAGAGCACTATCAAAAAGTTCCAAGCTCTCAACGAGTTCAGTCCAGTGTTTTTACCTTTTCCTGGGGTTTTACTCAGACCTTCGTTCCTATTTTCTAGGTTGAGTCTGGGATCCTTGCTTTCTGTCGGGGCCGCAGGTTGTAACGGGCATGACCCGGTATTTCGGGATTAATGAACAGAACAGGCACAGTGGGGTCAGATAAAAGATTGTGTGTGTGACTTTCCTTGTCACGTATTGCATTCCCAGGTGTCAGATTACCTGTTGCAGATGTAGCCGAACTCACGACACCCTCCACTCGCCCATCCGTTTCTCCTCGGGCCTCTGGGGAAGGTGACTTTTCGGTAGGTTTATCACTTCCGTGGCTTAACGCCTCACCCTGGTCCTGCTGATCATCTGGCAAGGGAATTGGAACTCTTTTTAGGTGTGAGACATGGATCCAATGCCACTTTCCTTCAACTTTTACAGCCGTCCTTGGAGCCAGTAGCACTTGAAAGGGCTTGGTCCAGCGTGGATCTAGACTCGATTTCCGTTGGTAGTTCCGAACCAAGACCCACTGTCCAGGCTCCAGGCTGTGTCCGGGACCCTCCGGCAGAGGCTGCAGTACTGCTGATATCTGTTGATGAATGGAACGGAGATCTTTAGTTAATGCATAAAGGTAATCCGCCAACATAGGATACTCAATACCCCTAAAAGATTTTGTTCGCGGCACACCCCATACGTTAGCGGGCCTACCAAATATCACCTCATACGGTGATATCCCGCTCCGAGAGTGGGGAGTAGTTCTTACAGACAGTAAAGCCAGGGGTAAGAGGTCAGGCCATTTTAATCCTGTTGTTTCCTGTAGTTTAGCTAATTTCAACTTTAAGATGCCATTATATTTTTCCACCAACCCCGCTGATTGGGGTTGACGGGCAGCATGAAACTTCTGCTGTATTGACAGGCCCTTGCAAACATGTTCAACAAGGTCAGCATTTAAATGTTTCCCATTGTCACTCCAGATCACCCGTGGTAACCCATAGTGGGGGAAGAACTCTTTTACTAGGGCCTTTGCGGTGGCTAGGGCAGTATTTTCCTTGGTGGGGTACGCCTCCACCCACTTGCTGAACGTACAAACCACTACCAAGACATATTTGAGATTGTTAACCCGCTCAAACTGAATGAAATCCATTTGTAATACCTCAAAAGGTAGGGTGGGGGGCGCGAAGCTACCAGTCAGAACAGGGATACTCCCTCCTGGATTATGCTGTAGACAAATCATGCAATTCTGAACCAGTTGCTTTGCAGTCCTATGGATGTTGGTATTATACCACACAGGATCTAGTATTGCGCAAATACCTTGAATCCCTACATGTGCGGGACCGTGTGCCATGGACACAACAGCATTCACAAATGCATTCGGCAGCAGCCATCTGCATCTTTCTGATAGATCAATCCAACATCCATTGTCATCTAGCTTCCCTATCTGTTCTTGCCAGTACTTTAGTTCTTCAGGAGTTGCTTCTAATTGCAATTCTCTCACACTGTCTATAGTGTTATTGAATGTCTCTGTTTCTATCATTCCTTTATGTAAACTTGTTACAAACATGGAGGTGGTATTGGATTGGGCAGTTTCTTTAGCGATTCTGTCCGCAAAGGAATTTCCTTTACCTACATCATCAACTACTGCTTTATGGGTACTGCATTTAACAACGGCTATGGCTTGGGGCAAGGTCAGGGCGGCTAACAACCTCAAAACCAACTGTCCATTCTTTATTTTCTGACCATGGGATGTAAGAAAACCTCTCTCTGCCCACAATCTCCCAAAACTATGTGCTACACCAAAAGCATACTGGCTATCGGTGTAGACATTTATCCTTAACCCTTCACCCAACTCACAAGCCCTTTGTAGTGCAACTAACTCGGCAGCCTGGGCCGATCGATAAGGTACCTTGGCCGTCTCAACTACTGTTTGCAATGTGGTGATCGCATAAGCAGCGGTCGTGGTGCCATTAGGTAGTCTAAAACATGAGCCATCGACATACAATTTCCCTTGAGGGTTAGATAAAGGGATGTCTGTCAAATCTATCCGCCCCTTTGTTTCTTCTTCTGTCCGAAAGATGCAATCATGAATATCTTGACTGTGGTCTTCCAAAGGGAGAGGTAGTAACGTAGCAGGATTCAAGGTGACACATCTTTTGATAGTGATATGTGGTGCAAACAGAGTCAGTTCGTACCCTGTAAAACGCGCACTAGTTAAGTGCTGAGTCTGCGTCCTGTTCAATAATACGTCCACAGCGTGAGGCACCATCACTGTCAGGTCCGTATTCAGGACGAGCCCTTCCGATTGTCGGATCGCCACTGCAACCGCGGCCGTGGCTCTCAGACAACTGGGAAGTGCCCTGGCAACATTATCCAATACCGCCGAAAAGTATGCACAAGGTCTTTGCTTACCACCAAATCCTTGTGTTAACACTGAAAGCGAGCAACCATCCACCTCATGTACGTAGAGTACGAAATGCTTCCGGTAATCAGGGGTGCCAAGCACGGGAGCAGAGCAAAGAGCAGATTTCAAAGAAACAAAAGCATTCTGACATTCAGCGGTCCAAGGTAAAGGCTCATGCACATCTTTAGTCGTTAAATGCAAGAAAGGTTTAGTTAATAGAGAATAGTTAGGGATCCATTGGCGACAGTAAGAGGTTATGCCAAGCAGAGCGCGGACATCACATTGCGTGCAAGGTACAGGCATGTTAGATATAGTTATGATACGATCCGGAGTCAGTCGTCTTCCCTCCTTCGACAGGAGATGACCATGATAGGTCCCCTCCGGTCAACAATATTGAAATTTAGACAACGAGACTTTGTTACCGTGGTCTGCCAAGTGCTGTAACAACGCAGTCGTCGCTTCTCGGCAACCCTGCTCGGTATCCGAGGCCACGAGGAGATCATCCACGTACTGTACCAGAACGTTACCGGGTGGCAAAGTTAATGTATCCAGCAATGTTTTGAGCGCTTGGCTGTAAATACTCGGGCTTTCTGTATAGCCCTGTGGGGCGCGACAAAATCTGAAGCTGCGGCCTCCTAATGAGAAGCCGAAAAGATAACGGCTATCTTGATGAATGGGAATGCTAAAGAAAGCATTTTTCAAATCAATGACAGAGAAAAATCTAGCGGTCGGGGGGGATCATCGTTAAAATATTAGCGATATCAGGCACAACGGGATATTGGGGTACCACAATCTTGTTGATTTCACGCAGATCAATCACAAAACGATAGGTGTCAGCATAATCAGGGCTTTGATCTATCGGGGCTCGTTTAAGAATAGGAAGAATAGGACTGTTGCACGTGTTAGAAGCCGTCTCTTCCACTACCCCGGTGCGGATCAAATCATGAACGATGGACAGTAATGCCCGTTCTCCTGCGGGAGCAATCTTATACTGCAGGACTCTGGGTAACCGGGCATTTTGTTTCAAGGTGATCGAAATGGGTGGTATGCTCAACAAACCCACGTCAGTATCGCCGGTAGCCCAAAGACTCTGGGGAATCTTTGCAAGCTCAGGGGGCAAAGTGTCCGTTTTGGAGAAACATTGTGCTGAAAGAGGGAGGGGTTTCTTAATCATCAAATAAACACCGTCTGAAGTGCAATAGATGCGGGCATACAGTCTCTTCAGGATATCCATCCCCAAGAGATTCTCACCACACTGCGAAGTCAGAAGGAAGGGTGAATCAATTGAAATCGGCCTCAAAGTAAGAGAAAGAGGTTGGGAGATGGGGCTTACCACTGGGGTTCCAGAGAACCCTACAGACACATTATTCTGGCCAGACAGAGCAGCCCCAGGGACAAGGGCATGCGAAATAGAGCTATTCATAGCCCCTGTGTCAACTAGAAACTTACCTGACATATCCATCACACGGTCATGTACATAAGGTCCGTTTTGATCTATTGGAATTGACACACGTCCCCCACTCTGTCCTCGGCTCTCCTATGCCTCACAATAGCCGGCCGAGTCGTTGCTCACACATCCTTCATTGTAATATTGTTTCCCCTGACCATGGTCAAAATAATTCTGACTATTCTCACCTTGCCCGACACTTTCCTGTCTCGTACGTCCACCTCGAGAACCACCAGCACGGCCTCTCCCTTGGCCCCTCGGAACGCCGTTCTGCGCCTGCAACAACGGACACTGAGCGTGCAGCAGCGGTCCGTGGAGGGAGTTCCGTGGGGCGGAAAGGCTGGGCGGGGGAGGGGCAGGGTGGGGGGTACTAAACACCGGAACATGGATAATTGGAGGTAAGTAAACAATTAAATAAATAAAACGAATTTCGTAGCATGCCCTGCATCACAAAATGCGGTGCAGCGCGCGCTACGAAATTCGTTTTATTTATTTAATTGTCTACTTACCTCCAATTATCCATATTCCGGTTTTTAGTAACCCCCACCCTGTCCCTCCCCCGCCCCGCCTTTCCGCCCCACGGAACTCCCTCCACGGGCCGCTGCTGTGAGCGTGCCAGTGCCCCTCCTGCTTGCAGAATGCACACTGATTTATTCCTAAATCTGTTCGTCCTACACCCAGCCCGGGCCCCGCCCCTCGTGGGGCGAAGTTCTGCGTTCCTCGACCCCTACCTCGGCCTCTTTCAACTTGCTGTATCAAGACCCTAGTCTTCAACTCCTTCGATCTCTTTTCCGTTTTTTCCTTACTCTCGTTCTCCCGATGCTCATAGTATTGAGCCATACTTAGGATGGTCGAAGGGGTGGATGTAGTCCAGGTACTCTCCGCAGCCTGAAGTCGGGCTGATATCTCGGGTAATAGGTTAGTTACAAACCTATTAACAAACAAGCGTATGCCACCCTCCTTAGACAGATCTTGCCCGCTAAAGTCAATGAAAACCCCTTCGAACCTCGTAAAGAAATCAGACACATTCTCGTCCTTCTTCTGTTTGCACGCCGTCAGTTTGTCCCAATCTACTTTCCTGGAAGGGATTAGGGAATGCATGTAAGTTATTATTTTCTCCGGCAAAGTCAATATTTCAGTTCTGGGCTTATCTCCTGGCTTACGATCTCTATCCCAGTCTCTCAACTGCTCCCAAGTTCCCCCAAACTCCGTCACGTGATCCTGGTCATGTACCTGCCGCCATATGTCCACCGGCACTAATAGAGCAAAAAATAGCTCGATATCAGCCAGGGTCATCACCGCCGAGGAGGCGGCTTCCGTGAATTCCTTATAGTATGCTGTAGGATTCTTTCTGGGGTCTGGCAACTGAGTTTTCAATGAAAGTACCTCGCTACGTTTCCATGGGGTGTATACCCATTGCTCCTGAAAAAGGGCGTCCACTCTCAGGCGGGTAACCGTCCCCTGTGCGTCTACTATCTCATTTACTTCTGTGTGATAAATGGGGTGCATCTCACGCATTGGGAACTGCTGTACCCCCGCAGGACTGGCAGCGTGTAAGCGCATTCTGTAACTAACCAGAGTTTTCACATTCCCATATACCGCTTCTGGGCTTAGCTGAGATTTGTGTGCCTGGGTATGAATATCATATAGTATAGTCGGAGCTATTTCCCCTTTATAAGCTTGCTCCCACAATGAGATGAGGCGGTCAGCCATATGGGCTAACGCATGCTGTTGCATCACTGGTTCATAATCTTGCATGGTGCTCCATATGTCAGACAGAGTATAAATAGATTACCGCATCCACTGGGACGCCTGTACTGCAATGACCCCCTTTTCCTCTGTTCCTAAAGCTGATCGAGTTAACAGCTTTCTGCCATCTAACGGACCGGCCGGATGTACTGGAGTTGAAACAGCCGCAAAAGGACTTGCACTCGCAGAAGAGGAGGTCAAGGCAGAGGGAGAATGCATGGCCCCTGGCGACAACTGGGGAGCCCCAGCTGTCGCGGCTGACAATAAATTGGGCAATAAGGCCATAATTTCCGAGACAGAGGAAGACAACCGGGAACGATCAGTGACAGGCGTGAGGGAGGGGGGCTGAGGCGCCGATGCAACCGGAGTTGCTGTAGAGACAACTAGAACCGGCATAGGGGCGACTGTCTCTGTCCCAGCCGATACAATAGCTGCTGATACCTCCGGATATAACCGTTGCGGGACATAAGGAGGCGGTGGCCGCATGTCTAGCAAGTCTTCAATTTCATCCTCTGCATTAGGTCGAGCCACATAACTCTTATCAACCTTTAATCTAAACTCCCGATTCATACAATCGATTCCTTTCTCTACCCTAGCTCTGTCATAGGCTACAGCCTTCTGAGTTATAGTCTGCCCAGCTTTAGCTCTCGCTAGCTTCTCCCCCCTCATCTGTCTTTGTTTGGCTTCTTTCTGCCAGGCGTTTAAGGCATCAAACATAGATTGCCTACTGCGCCTAGAAAATAGTTGTTCTTGTAGAAAGGCAATTTTCTTTTCATCAAAGGAACCAGTCTTTGGCCACTGCAACTCTTCATTACCTTTGGTATACTTATGCCACAAGGTGTTGAACAATATGGGGGCAATTCCATGCTTCACATACATGAAATGGCTAGGGCTGCCCTCCGGAGGAGCGGGCTGGCTCTCAGCCAAACGAGAGTCACTAGTCCGGCAACAACAACCAAAACAATTCAATTTGCTCAAACACGACATGTTGGTTAGTGAACAGACACAAAGAACATATAACACACTTTATATCACAGATAACATATATGTCGACATTATTCTCTGCAGTTCAACCCATGCGAACTTGATGCATCCAAACAAACTAACCGAGCCCGTCGACTCCCGTTCGTGGAGAATTATTCAAAAGGATCAACAGAATCACAACAAGCAGTCTTCCAACAGACTGGCAAGAGGCTGTCAGGCAGGGGTAACCACGAACTGGACTACGGACCATCCCATGACCTCCCTGGTTCACCACTGAGACTGTTCCGATGTAGTACAAGCCATACTTCAGATATGTCTCATAGCTACCCAGTTACAGCCACAGGCGTTTCCAAGTGCAATCCGGGCGTGTATTACTCACAGGTAACAACTAGGCATCTGATCAGTATCTCAAAATATCACAAAAGATCCGCGGAGTCTCTACAGTCAGTCCCTACCGGACCACCCTGCAAGACCTCCGTAATTCTCCTAGGGTACTCACGACCCCTCAAATCAAATGCAGTTAACTGTTCCAAATGCACCGCCTAACAGCGCGTGCTTCAAACAAATGCACCACTCAACAGCGCAGGCTTCAAATAAACAAATTACTCACCGGGTGCACCCAGGTACGAATGTTCGTTCTCCGCTGCCAACTTCCTACAATCAACACGGTCAGCTCCTGGGTTAAGCCCGCAGGACCCCGGTGAAGGGCCACTAGCAGCAGAGGGTACCCCGATCGGAAGCACGGAGCGGACTCGAACTCCCCTCCGCCCAACCAGCCAAGACGCCCCCGATCCTCTCACCTGAATACGGGAAAGGAAAGACCCTATCACGGGGTCCCTTCGTGGTTGCCAACTGTAGTAATCTAAATAGTAATCCCAAGGGCCACACTTACCAGTGGCCCGCAATATCAAGTCAATAATAAGCAGTTGGCAACGTAGAAGGTTCAAGCGTTTATTGGCCACAACAGAACTCTACATAGAGGAGCCTCATCGACCCTCACCCATCAAGTGCGCCGAGGAAGACTGCTGGCATCTTGACAGAGTCACACTTATATACATAACTGATTCAGCATACAATGCATTGCGAGTGGAAAAACACCAGTTAGACCTAGAGCTCCTAGATGAGCTCATACCATCTGCACACATAAGGTTACTATCTTCTACAGAGAAGGTCGACGGGGTGACTCCCTTTCGTCTCGGGCCCAGAGGAATTTCGCTTGATACTCCCCACTGCAGATGTGACCTTGGGCCTCAACCGTAAATACAATTTCACCCTGTCTCTTAGGCTGGTATGAGCTAAATCATACAGACGGTGTACAGAGAGAATCACGTGATCTGAGGCACGACTGGTCATAATCCAAGATGGCCGTAGTGTGGCTTTTTCGGCCCTTTCCATCATACAAAACACAGAGAACGAATGGGCCATCTTATAAAGCAGATCTCCATGTATATATAATAGAGATACAGTCCAAGCTACGTTATGCTAACTTTACATACTGACTTGAATCCCACAGTTTCCAAATTTCTCATGATATATTGGTACAAAAGAAGCTGCTCCATGCGTGTCCTCTATCTTTAAACATATAGGCAGTATGAGGATGTTTTGGAGTGATAACAGTAAGAGTGTGCTGTGTGTCAGCCATGGCCACATAATATATTTATTGGGCCACCCGGGGGGCTTGTCTGAGCCATCTCCATCGCCTTCAGCTCCAGAGGTAACTACTCCTGAGGTCTCGGATAAAGCCTGTGTGGTTGTCCCCCAGGCCACCAGGGCCTGGGGGACTTCCTCATATGAGCGTGATCTCCTCATATGAGCTTTTTCTGCTTCAGCCCCTCCAATTAAACTTTTTTCCAGTCTGCAGTCGTCAGTGGCGTAGCCAGTGTATTGCAAGGTGCCTTTTTGCCACTTTTAGCCCCAATATGGTGTACCATCTGCTCAAGGCTTTCTTATGGATTTAGGCGACCAGGCCCAGCAAGCATTGGGTGATCTGCCTCAGTATCTCCCATCCCGTGGTGCACTGCATGTGTGAAAGCGCAGTCTCCAGATTTAGAATGGGATCACTAATGTACAGTGCCAAAGCAAGTCTATAAAATCTTACTCTGCAGCGCCAGATGAGGGACAGCAGGGTTTTCCTGTCAAGAGAGATGGAGTGTAATAGCTTAATAGCTGAGGGGAGAGGTGTACCATATGCACAATATTATATTGTATTTGTTCGAACCTTATACAGGTAGATGCCCTATGGACTTTGATTTGATTGGCATGGTCCTCATCATTGCTGCTCCTTCCATGCCACCGAGTGTGCTTCACGGCCCAGCCCAGGCCCAGAGATTCCGTCCAGTCCATAACCTCCGGAGGTGTTTCATAAAAATGGACTTTGCCCTCATATTCATGGAGCAGACTTTTGACCTCTAAGAACGTTTTCTGGAGGTCCTGAACTTTTCTTGTGCAATTGGATAAATATCTGTTGAGGCTTGTCCTCATATAGAGGGGGGCCATGTGCATGGACATGCTGAAGAATAGCGTCTCTGTCTCTATAGCACTCATGGTTGGGAACATGGCGGCCCTCTAGCAAACCAGCCGAGAGCTGCTTTCCACCAACCGTTAACCAGCAGAAACTCACCACCCTCAGTTAGGACAATGGACTAGCGCTTTACCCACTATTGAGCTTTGTGGCTGTCTTCCGCCTTCGGTCCCCGCTCTCAGTTGGGGCAGTTGACTGGTGTTTCATTAGCATTGTCCATCATGTTTGCCGCGTTCCACAGCGGCTTTCTTTGCGGCTGTCCTCCACGCTTGATTCTCCTTTCCCCCAAATGTTTGTGGACTTAGTCCTTTTTCAGGGCATCTGGCGCGCTTGATGAATCCCGAGCAGTGCATCGCCCTCTGCCAAGATCCAGAAACCTGGTTTCAGTTCCAGGGTCAATTTCGGTAGTGTCAGCACTTGCAGCTTCTTTGAAGAGACTGCTAGCTTCAATCTGCCTGTCTGCGGCTCCGTTTCAGGAAAGAGGTTCCTCTGTGGTTTTCCAACTTGGAGCCCTAAACCAGGAAGACCAAGTGAAGGAAACAAGGCAGAACCAGGAAGAGCAGGTAAAAGAATCAGGGCAGAAGTATGCTGAGGGCTCCATACATATGGATGTAACACTTCAAGCATTGGTGGGCAAAAAGCATGCTATTAAAGGGAGTGAGTCATTAACTCAACACAAGGGGTGGATTTTTACCAGTTAACTCTGACAGCAAGGCAATCCTTGGTTAAAGATATAAACTGAGATCCAATAAGGAGTCCATCTTTCAATCTGAACTGCAAACTAGGCAACTTCCAGTCCCCCCACTGGGCAAGATGAAAAAAAAAGTCTCCCTGTTAAACAAGGAAAGGCGATCTCCTTAAAAGAGAGAAAAAAGAGTTTTGTCCCAATAGGTCCAAGAGTGATGCCTTCACTTAGGTCTTATTTCAAATGATTAAACCTGCAGTGTAATATGGAATCGACAGAGCAGGCAACAGCCTTGCCAGAAAATGCTTTGATATCACAGGCTAAACCTGTCATGAATAGACTTTCGGTATTAAGTAGCCCCGCCTCAGCACCTGGGAATACCGAGTTGGTGGGGGAGAAAGATCTGATATCAAGTAAAACTTCTAAGGAGGCTACCAAATATATACCAGGCTTAGACTCCGTGCAGGGGTTTCTGAGCCAGCTTTCGCAAGAAATTAAAGAACGCTTCGTTATCTCAGAGACTAATCATAAGAGAATTCAGGATACATGCAGCAGTCTGGAGGAAAACCTATCAGCATAAATGCAGCGTATGGAGGATCTGGAAAATAAAAAGTTGGGTTGAGGTCAGAATTGGAAGATAACACCCAGGAAGTGGCTAGGCTTAAACTGAGGGACAAGGACCTATCAGACAGGTTGGAAAATAATTCCAGAAGGAACAACATTAGGATTCTCGACATTAAGGAGGGGGTAGAAGGGGACAATATTAAAGCTTTTGTAATAGATATTCTGGCCAAAGCCTTCCTACAAGTTGCCTCCACCTCAGTTTGGGAAACGGAAATCCAACGGGTACATCTGGACCCTTTTAAACTCAATCCCAATTGGAAGAAGCCTAGGAAAATCCTGGTGTACATACAATCAAACAGCCTTAACGAAAAGCCACTGGGGGAGGCCCTTAACCAAAAAACTGCTCAGTTTCAGGACTTATCGTTTAAAATAAGGTCCGACATTTCACATGTGACAGAAGGCAGAAGGTGGCAGTTGGGCAAGTGGATAGATCCCTTGAAAGAAATGGGCGCTCAACTTCATTTAAGGTTTCCTGCATTCCTTAAAGAGATGTGGGCCAGCAAAATATGCAATTTTCAATTTCCAGAGGAGGTAAATAATTGTTTGGCCCATAATAAGTCAGCAGATAGTTAAAATATTTATTATTCTCTGTGCTGGGAATTAGTGGTTTCTCTCTGAGACTAGTCATGTGGGTGGTGGACAGCAGCTCGAATTTGCAGATGCCAATGGGTTGCCAGGGAGGGTTCCCAGGGAAGGATATGGTGTGGTGGGGGGGTGCACGAGTGGTGGTGGGGAGCATAGGGGTAAAAAGAAAAAAAAGGAAAATTGTCCTCATTTTATATAACCGACATCAACAGATGCAGTCTGATCTGGAATACTGAGGATGGGCATAGGATGGGCCCTACGGGAGGAGAATGTGTGGAGATATTATGTTGGAATGTGAATGTCCTAAGAGTTCAAAGGAGACAGCTTTTGGTCCTTCAATATTTAAAGGACAGTCCTGCTAGGGTTCTTTTGCTCCAGGAAATGCACCTCTTACGAACTGAATGCCTAGCATTGTTTAACAGGCAAAGGTGGGTCTACAAGGTTGTAGCCACAGACCAACAATGCGGCTCTAAAGGAGTTGCCATGATAATTAAGGCAAATTCAGGGATAGAATTAAGCAAATTAAGCAAATCACAAGCAGATGAAAAAGGGTGATGGGTGGTATCAGAAGTAAAAAGCTGTGCTACTTTGCACATGCTGCCAGCTATTAAGGCCCAAATGAAGATGATACTACACCATTGAATAATCTCTGCTCTTCTCTGCTTGATTTTGAAGCCCCTTTGATAATTGGTGGTAACTTTAATATCCTTTTAAATAATAGACTAGATAGATGTTCACCCCGTACTGAAATTGCCGCACCACGAGCTGAAGCCTATCTCCTCGCTATGGTAGACAACTTAAACTTATGTGAGGTATGGCAAAAGAAAAAGGGAGACGGAAGGGACGATTCTTTTTTTAGTAAGAAGAATAGCCACTATTCAAGGATTGACTATATTTTTATGGAGCATCCAGAAGTGGAAAAGGTAATGAATATAGAGTATTTACCCATTCACTTATCAGATCGTGGCGCAATCGAATTAAAGATTGAACTCCCCTTAAGACCTTCGCTTAAAAGGTGGACCTTGAATAGAAGTCTACTCCTACAACGAGACAGTATGGATAAGATTAAAAGGGAGACAGCAGATTTTTTCAATCACAATTTAGCCTCTGCTCTTCGACATGTCATTTGTGATTCTTTCAAGGCCTGGTTAAGAGGGGTCTTGAAGGGTGCCGCGGCAGTCTGGGTTAGATCAGAAAAAAGAAAGATTACTTTGTTAGAGGAACGGCTAATAACAGCCAAAGCAAGCTTAAAGGCCGGGCATACTCAGGGAGCGGAAAAGAAAGCTGAATGGGGAGAGTTGAAGATCTGCAGGGGGAATTTAGACTTGTGATGGAAGGGATTATACTACAGAAATGGGAAGTTAGCAAAATTAGGGATTTTGACCAGGGAGAGAATTGTGGGAAATTACTGGCAATGAAGAGTAGAATGAATAGGTTCCACAACGTTATCAGAAAGATAAGACTGGAAAATAGTGACCATTATGCTGAGGATAAAGAAGAGATAGAGTTGGCATTTACTAATCTCTTCCACGACTAGTACCGGGAGGATCTAGTGGTTGGTGAGGTCTCCCTGGATCAGTGGCTAGCAGAAAAACAACTTCCAAGGCTGAGTACCAACAGCATACTACTGCTTAACCAGGACATAACAGGGAGCGAAATCCTGACCGCTCTTAATAAAATTAAGAAAGGGAAAGCAGCAGGTCCAGATTTGATCCCTAATGAGATCTATGTTCTATTAGCAGAAGAAGTCATTCCTATCTGGATGAGATTGTTCAACAAAATATTGAGAGGTACTTCCCATTACCGGATTCATGGAATGTGGCAATTCTTACATTAATTTTAAAGCAAGGTAAAGAGCCCACTCATGGCCAGTCTTACCGGCCAATATCACTATTGAACTGTGATTATAAAATCTTCACTGGAGTATTGAACGCTCGATTATGTAAAATCGCGGGGTCAATAATCGATGAAGATCAGAACGGTTTTCTCCCCGGGAGGCAGATGTAAGATAGTGGGGCATATTATCAAGGACGGCGTTAAAATTATCGCCGCTTTAGCGGCAGAAAACTGCCGCTAAAAGTGGCAATAATGGGCTTGATAATATGCCGCAGAGAATTCCAATAGAAGTCCATGTTCTGGTGTGAACATGGGCTTCTATTGGAATTCTCTGCGGCATATTATCAAGCCCATTATCGCCGCTTTAGCGTCAGTTTCCTGCCGCTAAAGCGGCGATAATTTTAACTCCTTCCTTGATAATATGCCCCCTAGTTCTTACTCTAATCGGTGCAATATACTTGGCAACGACGCATAGTGCACTGCTATCGATTGTCACCCTGGACGCTGCAAAAGCCTACGATCTGATTAACTGGCATTACTTGATTAGAGCATTGAAGGCTTTTGGTTTCAATGAGACTTTCAGAGAGGTTCTTAAAACCCTCTATAAAACCCCTCGAGCTCAAATCGTAGTTAATGGCAATCTTACAGCCCAGTATTAATAGGGTGTGGCACCAGACAAGGGTGTCCGTTGTCTCCTATTCTTTTTGATTCATATATTTAGCCCCTGACCCAAAGCCTAAGGCAAAATAAAGAAATACTCCCTTTTATTGCAAACGGTTTTTCACCAAAGCTAGCCTTGTATGCTGATGACCTGATTATGTTTACATCTAACGCCAACCAAGCCTTACCAGAACTATTTACCGAAGTACAGGCCTTCAGGAAAATGTCTGGATATGAGGTTAACAGAGACAAGACTGGAGTTATGACCTGGAATTTGGCAGTGTAGGGGGTTAGGTTATCAAAGGAGATAAGATATTTAGGAGTAACCATAACACAAGAGTTAAAAGAGATGCCCAAAATAAATTTAGCAAGAGTTTCTAAGGAAGTCAACATACTTTTGAAGAGATGGCAGAGTCTCCCTCTTACACAATATGGGTAGACAAACTTGGTTAAAATGTGCGTCCTGCATAAATTTGCCTATCTCTTCAACAATATACTTTGCTGTTTTATAGAAGCCTTCTAGTTAAATTCCAGGAAAGGATCTTTGCTTTTATTTGGGCAGGCAAGGGGATCAGGCTATCCTGGAAAAAGTTAAGATGCAAGCTCTCACACGGTGGCTTGGGTCTACCATACTTGCAACTATATTGTTGGGCATATCAATTAAAAATCTGCAGGATGCTCCTTCTTAGGCCAGACAACACTCTGATCGGCTGCATGTTTAAGGCTATGTTGTTGAACAGTCCAGGTGAGGGTTTTATGTGTAAATTTGGCGCCCCCAAATTCTTTAAAAAGGTACGCCTGAACGTCTTACATGCTGCTGCTAAATTATGGTGTGACTACCGCTCAAGTTTAGGTATACCTTATTATAGTGAATGGGATCCCGTGTGGGACTCCCCGGGTACTTCTGGATGCCTTAGCTCAGCCACTGAAAGAAGCGGGCACCACGCGCTGGTGGGACATAGTGGAAGGAAGCAATTGTCTGCCTTGGGACACTTGCAGAAACCTGACTAATGGCAGGCTATCTAGATTTAAATACTACCAAATTTCAACGTGGTGAAAGAACCACCAGTGGCATTCCTCTTTGGACAACTCAATGGAGGACGACCTTTAAGATCAAAACCCAAAGAAGAAGGAAGTAGCACTTTGGTATAATTATCTCCTCACTGCAGCAGGCAGGATTTGGACCACCCTCATTCAGTCTCGGAGAAGTGCTTGCTGGGCGAGGAGCTGAAAAACCTATTGCAAGTATCTTTAGACATGCTGTACCAATTGATTAAATCTGCTACACTAAGAGAAACCACTTTTTCACACTCCACAGGATATATTGGTCTCCACTCAAACTGTCCAAAAAAAAAGGTAGCGGAGAAGCCAGATGCACAAGATGCAGATCCCAGGAGGCGGATGACATACACATGTTCTCTACCTGTCCATTGCTGAAAGAGTTCTGGGACAATGTGGGTAAGACCTTGTCAGACCGGACGTATTGGGCAAAGAAGTGGAAGTAAGCCCCTCTTTAATCCTGTTTAGTGTTGTACAGCCATCTTAGGATATGGCTGGCCTCTCGGAGCTGCAGAGTAAACTTGTGTTTTATTTGATTCTCTTAGCAAGAAGGGAAATATGTAAGAACTGGTGCAAGGCGGCTCCCCCAATATGGAGGAGCAGGTGGAATTCTGTGAGATACTTCCGAGATTTAGATCAAAAGGTTAACTGCCACAGGAAAATAAATGAGCTTGGGTTATTTTGGAAGCTAATAGACTCTGAATAGTAGGCTGTTGATGGAATAATGTGTCCAATGATTATACCTCTTGGTCAGCTCAGGATGTAAAGTGCAGGCTGGGTCTCGCAAAACTATCATCTGAGATCAGACCCCAAGATATAAGCAAATGGGATGGTTAAGACTGAGAGGATGCTTATTCCATGGTGGTTATATGAGGACAAAAGATGTAAATCTATAGCACTCGAGTGAGGGCCCCAGGTTGGAGCAGAGGCACCAGCACCCTGTTTGCCCACTCAATAGAGAATACTTTTTAAAGCCTTTTGGGTTTAAGCATGGTAGTAATCCATTCCTCCAGGAAGAGGTCTGCAGAAGAGCCCTTCTCTCTCTCAGGAAGGCCAAGGAAGCATAGATTATTCCTGCGTGATCTCTCTTTGCATCCTCGAGACGAAGTTCCATTTGCGTTGCGCTGGCCTTAAGGCCCTGGATCATGGCTTGCAGTTCTTTAACGTTGCACTGTAACATATAGAGCTCTTCCTCAGTAGTAGTGACCCGTTTGGCAAATTTATGCAAGTCCGATTGTAGATGGTCTTGTTCATAGCCATCAAGTCCATCTTAGTTTCCAACGCTATGCCAGAGCCCTGAATGGCGGCAAGGATTTTAGTGCTACCCTGGGTAGTGTGTCCTCGGTCCCAGTCCATCTGAGTATCCTGTCCCATCTCCTGGGGGGGTCGGACCAGGGACAGTGAATTGCACAATCTTACTAGTTTGAGCCCCCCTTTGGTGATTTATCTTTTTCCCATTTTGGGTACAGAAGCAAAACCTCACACAGACCAGGAGGGTGTCTAGCCAAGATGCACCTGTAGTGGGCCTGTCAGGGTTCAATTGAGGACCGTAGATAATCTCTGCATGAGAGAGTAGTGCACTCGTTATCTCCCATGGGCCTCCCAATTATAAAAGCCCATAGGCAAATATGTCACCTGCATAGATTATAGGTGCCTAACAGTAGTGGCAGTGCAAAAAACAATTTTGGCACAGCCAGGAAGTCCTTGATCACAGTAGTTATTTAAATGTAAGTCATCATCAGTATACTCACACTCATGCACCTTAAACCGTTTCCCCACCCAGGGTTACCCTATTGAGCCAAGAATCATAACAAGGGTTTAGTGGGCAAGCCAAGCATACTTTCCCCCACAGTTGGGGATTGCTCCTCCTTTCCAGGATAACGACTGGAGAAGCAACTTTACAGATTTGAGTAGAGAGTTCAAGATGTGGCTATATATTGTTTAGTAGCCACCCAGAATTAAACATTCCCACCATAGCACATAGGATATCATGAGTACAGAGGCAGATAAGGTCTCTTCATGCAGTGTCACAGGGCCCGAGGCATCTCACACACAGTCACTGCGTGAGGCCTGCAGGTCACCCAAGCTCAAGCAGCACCAGCCATCCACCAACAAAGTTTATCAAAATCAGGGAAAGAATCCCCCCTTCGCTCACCTATGATCCTTGTGGGGAGGCTTGCCCTGCCTAGCAGTTCACAGGCCACTTTCTTGACTGTGGACTGACTCTGCCCATCAACTACAGTGCAGACGTTCCCCCCGCGGTCTTTGGCAAAGGAGGGCAAATGCAAGTATGACAATATATCAGGGCCCCCCAGGCAATCGTCACCGTTCACTACAAGGCTCGTGCAGGATCCTGCATTGCAGCGCACGCCTTTTGGCTGCGCAGCAGCAGTCAGTAGTTGGCTGTCAGGCCCCCACAGCTGAATTTTACAGTATCTGCACAGTATTTCTGAGCTACAGCAGTTGTCCCTCACTCAGAAGGGGGTCAGCGTGTGAGCTGTACAGGGTCAGGCAGGATAATCATAACTGGAGTAGGAGAAGTTCTAGGGCGCGTCTAATTGGCCATCTTGCTTGGCCACGTCCCCAAGTCTCATTGGCTTGAAGCAAATTCTCCCATGCCTTTTCTCTCAATGTGTTTTTTCTATATCTCAAAATCTGTATGTAGTTGGTATAAAAGCTGGAGATAGCAGCTGGGTCCCTAGGAACCCTGTGGAACGCCTCTTTTTAAGCATGGGGGCCTTAGTACAGGCTACATCAAACCAACCTTTAATAGTTCTTGATTTCAAGGATCTAGTGTTGATTAATAGAGCATCAACTTGAGCCCAAAGTGTCTTAAATGACACAACTCTGCAAACATTTTCCGAACTGTGAATAGAATGGGTAGAATACTTCCAAGAATGGCAAACTCTTATATATCAGAGGCTACTTGGTATCACTTCCTGTACAGCCACTCCAATCCTGATGTTCAGGTGGAACATACAAGCACTCACACAGAAGATTTAGAGCTGTCAAAAATGTTGTCAATCCCAGACATGGAAAGGGATCAACGACCCTCCTAGTGCACTTTCACCACATGTACGATCCAGAGGCAAATTGCAAAGATATGGAGAGAAGGGACATAGGGCCCGAATGGAATCCTGCCAGCTATATATCAGAATGATCCAACATTCTGGGCAGCTCAACTAACCGCTCTTTTCAACTTCATTATTCAGCAGCACTGTATTCCATCCTCATGGCGTGGTTCGATACTCTCATTAATCTTCAAGTGAGGGGACAGGGAGGACCCTGGAAACTGTTGCTTGATGCCTCTAATAGCTAATGAGGTTAAGCGCTTTGCAGTAGTCTTATTGTAAGAGGTATAGCACTGAGCAGAGGCAAATACCATCATTCCACCCAATCAAACTGGCTTCCCCAAGCCTCCTGGGACCTCAGTTAACGTAATGGAACTCTCCTTCATGAAAGAAGCTGCTATGACAAACAACTACTCGGTTTACTTAGATTTTAGAGACTAGAAGTCAGCATTTGACAGGCTTGACTGGGGGAGACTCTGGAGGAAATTGGCCAACTTGAATATTCCAGATGACCCGTTAAGGGCCATGGAACTACTGCACACTGATACATGGTTCAGCATTAAACTAATGGATGGCTCCCACCTATCAAGGGCAGTCAAGAAAATGCAAGGCCTCAAGCAGGGCTGTCTCCTGGCAGCAACCTTGTTCCATTTGTTCCTTCAGATCTCTCTCCTATTTTAAATGAAGTGAACTCCCACTCTCCCAAACCTCCTCTATGTGTATGATTTAGTCCTCATCAGTAGAACCAAGGTTGGTCTACAGCGCCTTCTTGATGCAACCTTGCCCTACTCAGCAAGAAAAGTACAGATCATTAATAAGAAGAAAACCAAAATATTAGTAGTTCAAGGTAAAAGGCCACAGAAGCACACCTGGTTCTTGAGAAGTGAAAAACTGAGACGGTAGAAAGCTTCAAGTATTTTGGGGTTCATTTGAACAGGAACTGATGGTACAGTGACCAACTGGGAAAAAAAGAAAGAAGGGAAATGCACTGGCTTTTGACTTAAGGTCTCTCTACAACAAATTGAAAGGCCCAACAGGTGGCTCTAGCAAAAGTCTTCCTAACACTAACCTACAGAAATAATGCCCTTAGGGGAAGGGACAGTGTCATCCTGGACAAAATTATACTAAAAGTATACTGGTCAATCTTCCAATTGCCAACATGCAAAAAAATAAATAATGTGTCCATCTGTAATGCAACTGGTGCTCATGTAAAGTACTCTGTTAGCTCTGGGTCTAGTTCGCGCTATATAAAACTCCCAGAAAAAATCATAATAACGTTGGCACTGTAGGGTCCCTGGACTATCACCTCTGGTCAGGAACTGGAAGACAGGCTGCGTTCTATGGCATCGGCCTTCCTGCAACAGGCCCTGTACATTATTGGTCTATTCAGTGCCTGGGTTTCGCCTCTGAGTCACCTGTAGTTTAAAAAACTGACTAAATCCAGTATGAAGCTGCTTTCAGTAGTTAAGGATAAAGCCAGCTTGTCCAAACATAGCCGTGGATGGATGAATCTCCATAGTTATGCCAGACTGAAACCTACATATTTGTAGCTCCTCCCCACCCAGGACCCCCTGCAAACAATCTTAAAATCACTAAACATCATCCTCACATCAGTTCCCTATTTCCGCTTTTTTATGGAGTTGCTCTCAACTTTCAGTGCAATCTGCAGCTATAATGGGCACATTAGTGAGAATCACTGTATGGAGTGGCTTGGGGGAAAGACTTAGGGTACAGTCTTTGGCTTTCAAATTCAGGGCAGAGCAAGGAGAAGATTGTTTGTTACTAATTGACTAACACAAAGGCTGCATTTCATTACAATTAGCTGAGTTACCAGTCTGGGGCATAATGATCTGACCTGTACCAAAGACTCCATCCCTCTTCCCTTGTCCCAAGAGAATAGACTCAGGATGGGAACTTCTTAAGTGGCTCCTTGTAGGAGTAGGTAAGACAAAACTTTCCATCACATCTGCATGGGGGAGTGAGTGGGTGTGTAAGTGGCTGCAATGGTGAATGCGAGGATAAATGAGTTGCTGTATGGGAGAGGGTGCGGTTGTGTCAGTGGGTGTAAATGGTGAATGAGAGAGTGCATGAGTGGCTGAATGGGTGACTGAGCAGGTACATAAATGTCTGTATGGGAGATTGCCAAGGTATATAAGCAACTGTATGGGTACATGTATGGGTGTGTAACTGGTGGAACAGGTGAGTGAGTGGGTGTGTGAGTAGTTGTATGGGTGAGTGAATGGGTATGTGAGTGGCTGCATTGGTGAGTAAGTGAGCGTGAGAGAGGTTGTATGGGAAAGTATGTACTTGTCTCGGTGACTGTATAGATGAGTGAGTCGATGTGTTAGTATGTCTATGAGTAAGTGAGTTGATGTGTGAGTAACTGTAGTGGTGAGTGAGTGGATGTGTGAGTGACTGTATGGATGAGTGAATAGGTATATATGTATGTGTATAGGTGACAGATTGAGTATGAGAATGGCTGTATGAGTGGGTGTGTAAGTGCTTGTATATCTGTATGACTGAATGTGTCAGTGGCTATATTGGTCAGTGAGTAGATACATGAGTGGCTGTATATGTGAGTTAATGGTTGCATTAGTGGCTGTATAGGCGAGTTGATGTCTGAGTGGCTCCATGAATCAGTGAGTAGGCGTGTGAGTGTGGATGATGTAATCAGTGATGCCATTTGACATGTCATCAGTGATGTCATTTGAGATGTCATTAGTGATTCCAACAGTGATGTAACTGACCATGTCATGAGTGACCTAATATGTGAGGTCATAAGCAGTGCTCTGCTAACTATAGTTGCTGAATTTCTCTGGTTTTGTACAACACAAATGTCGGCCTAACTATAACGTCCCTCCATGTAACTTTTGTTCTTTTATTGAATTTCTAAGGTTTTTTAAATTCTATTCCCTAACTATAAAGTCCCTGTAACCTTAGTTTATTTCAGTGAATTTCTATGGTTTTTTTTAACTAGTAGTCGTGTTTGTAGAGTGGCGGAGAAAGGGGGCATGGCCTCCAAAGTCCTCTCACCAATCAGTCTGTTTGGGACTTACTGTAGGTAACAGGAGGGCATGGTGCCCCCCCTCGCAAGGACCCTCAGCATCTAAGGGGACTTTATCCCCCAACCAATAGTGTGACAGGAGGTGCATTTGCATAGAGGTGAAGAAAGTGGGCAGGGTCTCTGGCGACCCGCCGGTCTTTTTTTCAATTCTATTTTTAATTAATTCGGTGAGTAGGGCTGCGTTGCCACCTACCCCGAGTGAATTTTGGCCCCAGGGCCCCCACCCCTGGGGCCCAGCCATTTTATTAAAAAAACAAATTTAATAACTTAATGTGAGGAGGGCCGAGCAGACCCTCCTCTCTGGCCTATTTCCGCCCCAGGAACTCCACCCCAGGGCCCGCCCTTTTTTATTTGAAAAATAAATAAATAATGAGGGGGGGCATGCAGCCTCTCTCCTGGGCTGGGACCCGGCCTCTTGTTTGGGTGCCCCAGTTCCACCCAGGGCACCCACTTTGTAATGTTGGGGATGGTGGGGGAAGCCTCAGGGCCTCGCACTCCCTGACAGCTCCCCACCTCCTGTGGGAGCCGACACTGCTTTGACAGAGAGGGAGCTGCTGAACATGCAGCTTCCTCTCTGTCAAAGCAATTGTGCTCTACTTTGAGCAAGTGAGAGCAAAATGCTCTTGCTTGCTCAAAGCAGAGCGAGGTTTGCTATGACTTGGCAGGAGCAGTAAAGCTTCCGCCAAGCAGTAGCAAACAGCTATGTCCCGAGGATGGGCACCTCAGTACATAGCAGTAGCCAGCCCTGGAAGGTGGCGGTCTCCAGGGCCATGTATGGCTCCAGTAGGGCGGCGCATTGGCCCCTATTCTTTTTTAGAAATTTCCACGGGGAGGTGGCAGTCCCTGGGGCTGAGGGGTGTCTGCACGGCCACCCAACATTATTTTCAAATGAAGCCCTGGTGAGGTGGAGGTCCTCTGTGCTGCGGAGAGTCCGCATGGCTCCCTGCATTACTTTAAACTAAAGCCCTGGGGCGGTGGTCGCCCCTCAGGGCTGCTGTGGGGTCCACACAGCTCCCAGAATACTTTAATTTTAAACCCCTGGGAGGTGGCAGTCCCCGGGGTGGCAGGGGTCTAAGAGGTACCCATTAATAAATAAATAAGCCCTGGGAGGTGGTGGTCCCCAGGGCACAGGGAGTGCCGCTCTGGCTCCCTCACCTATTTAAACATGAGTGCCCCAGAATGGTGGTGGTCCCCAGGGTTTTTCAAAAGCCTAGGAGGGGGCCCCCATGAGCCTCCTCCTTCATTATAATAGCCTTGCATGTCCCTGAGATTTGGCCCACCAGGTGGGTTCCCCAAAAAGATGTGCTGGAGACCACACACCTTTTTTTTTATTTTGCCACGTATCCATGGTTTCACCCTAGAATCTGTAGCAACATAAAAATATGCTTTTAGCTATAAGGGGGTCCTTGTGGGTCCCCCAACCATCTCTGGAGGGTCCCCCCACACCATCTCTGGAGGGTCAGGGTATTCCTACCCTGTTCCCTTGTCATTATTTTTTACATTTTTCGTGGAACTTCAAGGCGAGTCCCAAGATTGCAGCCAACACTTCCTGGTTTAAGTGTTGTCAGCCAGTCAAATTACAGCGCAGGGCTGTGGCACCGCGAATCCACTGCAAGGATCCATGTTCCCAGATATTTACATTTTTTTAATGTAAATATCTCTATAACTACAGTATGGATTTGCGCCAAATCATGCTTTCTTGACCAACATTTAGCTTTCTGCCAAATTTGGTGTAATTCCGTTTAGCGGATTCGGCTGTAGTTGTTTTCAAAATCTCTATTGGGAAATGCATGGGGTAAAAATGTTTTGCGACCCCCTTTTTTCTCAGGCCCCGCTTAACTGATCTCCCCGAAACTTGCAACACAGCAGCAGAACTGCCTGTAGCAAACTTTTTGAAAATAACGTGGAGATTCGTCAAGCGACGCTAAAGTTATTGGCAAAACAAAAAACGATTTTCCTATGGAACTATGGTTCTAACTATATCTACCTACTGGCAACCACCCTCCACGCTCCATGGGCCTATTTAGGCCCTAGGGACCCCTTCCCCAGGGCCACAAATATGTTATAAGTGGAGGGGGCTCTACACTTCATCCAGGGCCATTTGTTTTTTAATTTCAGGGGAGGGGGGCAAATGGCCCTCTTCCACAAGCCATGCTAGGTCCTGGGGACCCCACCCCCCAGGTACATTTCTAAAAATAAATGGAAGGCTACACATTTATCTAAAAAAGGTAAGGGTGCACATTTCCCCCCTGCGCAAGCATCTTTAGGCGCTGGGGGCCCCATACCCCAAGGCTGTGTATTTTTTTAAGGGGAGGGGACCCCCACGGACCAGCTAATGGCTGTAACTGCTTACAAAATGCATGTGCTTCTAATACATCACAGGTGTGTAGAGATTTTTAACACCTTACCAGCGTATTGCATCTCGTACGATTCAATCAACATTATTAAAGGCCATTCCAATCATATCAACTCCTCTTCATTTATAATACTAGCACATTTCCTTGCATGTCTTGGTTGAAAACGTTTGGCAGGCATTTGAATTTTCTTCTTTAATTTGTCTTTTCGCTGTACTGTATGCACTATTCCTCCATCTCTTTAATCACATTCCCCCAATATCTCTAAGAACATTTTCTCTCATGGCAAGTTTCACAGTATTGAAGTGTTGCTTTCTGTCAGCATCTTTGCAATGTGAGATTGAAGGCTCCGACCAGAACATATGATTAAATGCACATATTTCACTGCATGCTGTGCAGGAAAGGATCAGAACACGCCCAGCACATAAGCACACTAACGTATGTAAAACTATAATGAAAGGATTCACTGATTAAAGGTAAAGAGGTTAGAATCAAGTATTATATGTGTTTTAGATAGCAAATAACTCTCCATTTCCTCTTTTTACCTATTTGTATTTAATTGAGATGTGTGAAATGTGTAGCCTCACGGCTTGCATCTCTGAGTGTATATTTTTCAAACTAAAAGTGATCTATGATTTATGTACAGCTATTCATAGTTCAGAAAACAAATTTGGAGTTGTTTAGGACAACGGAAGAGATTGGCAAGGCATGTCAGACGACCACCCCTCTTCACAGTCCCATAATGTACAGCTTCTGCCCTAACTGACAGGTTAATGACTGTTTCCTAAACCGGCCCAACCTGCCCAAACTACCCGGACTGACTCATGGTTATAACACTCAACAACACTCTGGGCCATATTATCAAGAACGGCGATAACATTGTCGCTGCTTTTGTGGCAGGAAACTGCCGCTAAAGCGGCGATAAAGGGATTGTAACATGCCCTAGAGAATTCCAATAGAAGCCCAGGTTCTGGTGTGAAGGACCACAAACCTGGGCTTCTATTGGAAGTCTCTAGGCATATTATCAAGCCCCTTATCACCGCTTTAGCAGCAGCTTCCTGCCGCTAAAGCGGCGATAATGTTATCGCCGTTCTTGATAATATGGCCCTCTGTGATTGGAGCTCAACGCACGCCAATCGACCCACCCACTTTCAATTCAAACATTCTGCCAAACACTAGCCGTGCTCCCATCCAGACTTTCCCATGCACATCTGGCTTCCTCCATGGCACCAACCCATGATCGCACCAAAGAGATCTGGGAGCAGGAAATTGATTGAATATTTCCATAGAAGTTGCCCAATATATATGTCAACCACGCATGCCTGGAAAAAGGCTCCACATTGCAAAACATTTGCTGATTTTTCCTGAAAATCCTCGATTCTGGCAGATCACAAGTTCAGAATTCACTGTCCAAATTTGAGCCCTTCCATTTCGTGTACTTTTATCAAAAGAAGTTACAAATGTAAATTATACATCAATACTGACGTACTAGTCACATTACTAGGATTACAAAAATGCAGGCAGGATCACGTGCTCTGATTTGTCACCACAATGCACATCTTCTACAACATGCCATGACGTACTCTGACCTTACATGAGCTGACAACTCAAAAGACGTCAAAACACTTAGCAAACGTGTTGCCTGCTAAATGCTGCATTTCAGATGCTTTGGCAAATGTTTCCCACAATACCACAGAGCACGTCAGTCAGTACAGAGGAAATTCTTACTGTACTGAGGCAGTTGCACATACAGGGAAAGATCTACTGAAAAGTCACGCAGGGCAGAAAGCACTGTTGTTGTGATGTGTTACATGAAGGGGAGAGTGCTGAACAGCACCACATCTACTCTAATAAGGTGCTGTTAGCTCTCTCCCTGCATTGACGCTTATGAGGCTGCCTAGCGCCAATACAGGCACCTTTGCGCCATGCTTCAAGGCACCTGTGTTACAGGCAGGATTGTTTTTGTGCAGGAAGGGACACCTTCCAGACTCAAAAAATATTAGAAGATGCCATTTCCTCTTTCTATATGTGATGCAGAATAAACATGTTTCTCATCCTTACGCCTCACTGTTGTAGGCGCATCGTTTTGGTGCAATACCAGTTTATTACCTTTAGTGATTGCTTCAAATTGCATGGGTGGATGCATGGGAAGGCCCATGATCTACCCGTGTAACAACTATGGCAGCAAAATCTAACACAACTCAGGGAAAAAAGAAATGCCTTTTGTCACATTTCTACACAAAATCATGAAAAGCCGCACAAAAAGCCCCTCGTGTAGCTTTGTAAATCCCATTTAAGGACCTGTGTTGTCTTGTGTCAAGGATAACCCAAGACCTTAATATATCTCGGCCAGAATGTAAACCTCAGGTCAAAAGCTGTAAAAAACAATAATTACACAAGCGTGCGAGAAAAATGTTCACTGTGAAAAGAAAAAAAAAATACTCCGTAATCAATAATCCCTGCATATAGGATGATTTCAGTTTGAATTATTAAAGCACATACAGCAGAGACTCCCTCCGCAACACAAGAGGCATCTCCGGCACCCGCCACAACGCTGACGGCACCTCTGATGATTGAATTATGAATTACATTCACAAAGCCTTAGCAATTAGAGGCGAAAACAGGTGTAGCGAAAATTGCGCTATAAGTGGATCTTTATTAAAATAGCATGAAGTGGTGACTGACATCGGCCCCCACTGAAGCACTGTCTCGTGTCAGGCGGATGTGAGGTCCCTGCTGCGGTCTCTCATTAAAAGGAGCGAGTGTTTGTCAGGCAATGCACACATCTTTCAGTGATGCCACCCAGCGGGGGCCGCGCGACGTCAAACGCGCAAGGGGAAGGTTTTTTTTTCCTGTCAAACAATGCGCAACTCCTAAAATCAAAAAAACGAAAAGCAGGACATGTGCCCGTGAATCAGTGCTCTGTTTATGATTACTGGTTGCTAAGTTGAAATTCAAAGGCGCAGGAAAATGTGCATTTTTAGTGTGCTTCTTTCTTACCACGTGTGGTGCTTACGCTTGAGAATAATTGCGCATGTCCTCCTAGTCATACAATCAGTGGGGCATATTATCAAGCAGGTGATTAAATTATCGCCGCTTTAGCGGCAGAAAACTGCCGCTAAAACGGCGATAATGGGCTTGATAATATGCTCTATGGAATTCCAATTGAAGCCCATGTTACATCTAACACGGGCTTCAAATGGAATTCCATAGAGCATATTATCAAGCCCATTATCGCCGTTTTAGCTGCAGTTTTCTTCCACTAAAGCGGCGATAATTTTATCGCCTGGCTTGATAATATGCCCCAGTGTTCGCCTGAACTGTTTCTGACATCACTTTGTAAACAAAATGGCGAAGGAACATTACAGGAAGCCACTTTCAAAGACAGCACAGGTGTAAATAGCCCGTTTCTCATATATATTTTTCAAGCAGTGAAGCATACGTTTGTTTATGCAATGCAAACAATATTTTGATTGAACTGCTATGACATGAATTTAAGAAAGCAAAGTGACGAGCATTACTTCAAAATTCCTATAATTTGCACAAGGCATAACATTGAAAATTGTTACTTTTATTGAATACCATGGGCCAAGACTCACGATGTTTTGTTCTCACTCTTTTAGAGGCATATCAACAAGGGCTTTATCTCTGCTTTTTTGGCTTTAAAAGCCAAAAAAGGAGAGATAAAACTAGCGCCCTATCAACAACAGGGTGCTAACATGCAAATTTGCATGTTAGCACCCTTTTACTCTACGCTTCCCCTTGCATCTCTAATGAGATGCAAAGGGGGCGTTCCAGAGTAAAATAATAGGAGAAATGTCGCTAAGCGACATTTCTCCTATTATCAAGAATGTCGCTAACCCTGTTAGAGACAAAAAAAGCAGCGCTAACCGCGGTTAACGCTGATTTTTTACGTGTGGTATTTTTCTGACTTAGCCATGATATCCTATGGAAGGAGGATATCATGGCTAAGTTTGCCTGTCCCTATCAACAAGGTAACGTGAGATTATTGCTGGGTTTCCAGCGATAATCTCTCGTTAGCCTGTTAGCGTGAGAATTTTTCTCGCTATTGAGATAAGCGTTGCTAATAGCATGCAATCTCAGCGATAAAAATTCACGCTAGCCGGCAATAATTATCCTAGCGCTAAGTGCGCTTAGAGATAATTATCGCCGGTTGTTGTTGATATGCCCCTATGTGCTCCTGGCAAACCTCTGAATACCAGGATTAAGCCAGGAGTACACGTATTTTATCACTGGAAATTAGCAACAAACCAGAAGTACTAATCAAAAGGACAACCTTTGTAAATTGATCACAGTGTTGACTGCGGTCTTTGATTTCGAGGCTGAAGGTTTTATATGGATGTATAAAATAAACATTTTAATTAATACAGGTAAAAATTGATTATATTTTTTCCTCTTTAACTCAGAAGATTTTTGAAACAAGTTTGTCTTTTACCTAGGAGGAAATTAGGGCCTCAAATCTACTGTTAAACGTAAAACCACCGATTAATCATCTGTATCAAAGTGTTGTGTCAAGCTTGTAGAATTGTAGGGCATGTAGAAAGTGTTATGTTGGTGTGCTAATTGTTTACTTCTGGCGACAGATAGCTTTAGATATCTGGAATATCACCTCTCAACAGAAACATGAAGAAGTAGAGGAAGTATGGGCTTTGTATCATCCCTGGAGAAACAACATGTGTTCTTCATGGTTTGCATTACGTGGGCGGGCTGTCATCAGACATTTTGTGCATTGTTACATTTTCCCATTTGTTTCTTATTAGGTTCTGATGATGATATGATACACACTTGCATACCCCATTAAGCATTTTATACGTTCTGTACTGTGCCCCTGTGCTCGACACCTATGAGGATCCTCCCAGTCTCATCTTGGACAGACCGTAGATCACGTTTTCCAGTGATTAGGACTAATTTCATCAAATAGGATCATTTTAACAGATAGGTCACATTACATTTTCGTTTCGACCCACGGAATATTTATAGTGGGTCGCCTCAGGACAAAAAATCCATGTGACCAAGCACCTTTCAACTACTGTATATACCTTGTCTCAGTTTAAAAAATGTTCCCTTCTCCGGTGGGCTAAATTAGCCTCGCTGTCTGTACCAAATCAATTGGAAGGGAACTGTGTCAAGTCGCGCCCGCTCACTCTGAGCGTCCTTCGACTGAAGTTAGACCTCCAAAAAGGCAAAATAGGTGCAGCTGAGAGGTGCTTGGTCAGATGGATTTTTTGTCCTGAGGAGACCTACTCTATGTAATATATGGCTCGAAACGGTATCACTCCCATGTGGATCGTTCACAATAATTCTGCATTCTGGATCAGTATTTGTGCTGGACTGATAATTTTGAATTCTGAATACCCACTTTCTTCATATGTATCATATCATATGTATCATATTTTAATTGTTCCACTATTGCCCTTATGACCACTGCGCCTCTGCAATTAATTGATTCATTGTCTAGTACACTATGTAAAGAACAATACAATTTGATTTTGTAGATGATCAACACTGACATGTACTTTTACCTCATGGGCGACTTTGAGTATGTCCCACTAAAACAATTTTTGTTTCTTATCCATATTAGTCATGATAAGTTAGCATGGGCAACTGCAGACCATCAAAGCAGGTTTCAGATCTTTGGGCAATAGAGGTTTTGCCATGATATAAATTGCTAAAAAGGCTATGAAGATGTGCTACTTACTTTGCTCAATATTTGTGAGGGACAACATTTCCATCCTGACGTTGTATCAATCCTTGAGTACATTCTAAGTGCAGATGAAAAAAAATACACTCTTTCGCAGATGGGTGAACGTTTCTCCAGATGTCAAAAATCTCCAGTTCAGAGAAAGCCATCCACGGAGGGCATATGCCAGTTTATTAGGTGAAAAAATCGCACCACAAAAAGGTTGTAGCCAGAATATCAAAGTTAAAATAGAAAAGTAAGCATAGATTTGCTATTCTCAACTTCACAACTACATTCCACCACTAGTGTATTTGTCATGGAGCTATATATTTATTGTATATTGATAGAGCCTGGCCACATTGAAGATACCAACCACACTAGTAGTCCCTTTTTTCCCATTAACTTTCTTCTTCTGGTGTCCAGCAACAGCCTGAGGCAGCTAGTGGCACTGTCTGAGGGTTGGCACAGGTGCATGAAGGCCCCCGAACCAGCCATTGGAGAGATTGTCCAGAGGAAGTGAAAGCCTAGGCCTGGCCTCCAGGCCCTAGCACACCTAAGTGCCTCCCCTATCTCTGATGTACTAAGATTTCACTGCTAAAGGTATTCATTGACACTGCAGGCTTAAGCCCTGCAGTGTCAAAGGCTACACATCAATCAGCTTGTCATCCAGCCCTTTCCCAACTCACTATAGAGTTTGGAAAGGCTGCAACTGAAACCTCGTTTCTGTGACTGGGAAGGTTTGAGATTTCAGTATTCTGCTTGGGTGCTTCAAATCAACAAGCATTTGAAATGCAATAGGTCTCGCATTTGTTGGAGCTGGAGCTATTGGTATTGTAAATGGCAATGTTTTGTACTTTGAAAAAGGTCTTGTGTTTGTTGGAGCTATTCACATTGTAAATGGTAATGTTTTTTATGTATCCTTAGGGTTTTATATAGCACAAACTTAACAGCCTCAGTTGTGAATTTCGATTCATTAAAGTTTTGTGAGCCCTGAAATTTGCACAAGTAAAGTGCTAACAGTATAAATATGGGCACTGTTTAATAAACAAAGCCACTGCAATACAAGAACAAAGGTGACCGAGTGACTGCTTCTGGGTTGACGGAGTTGCTTACACTCACTGGCCGTTAAAGCTAGCTAGCCCGCTACTATGCGTTTATCAAACTTAATGCTATGTTTTCTTATGTTATGTTATGCTATGCAATGCTATGTTTTGTTATGCTATGCTATGTTTTGTGTATGTTATGCTATGTTTTGTTATGCTATGTTTTGTTTTGTTATGCTATGCTATGTTTTGTTATGCTATGCTATGTTTTGTTTTGTTATGCTATGCTATGTTTTGTTGTGTTTTGCTATGCTGTTTTGTTTTGTTATGTTATGCTATGTTTTGTTATGCTATGCTATGCTTTGTTTTGTTGTGTTTTGTTATGCTATGCTATGTTTTGTTGTGTGTTGCTATGCTATGTTTTGTTATGTTATGCTATGATATGTTTTGTTATGCTATGTTTTCTTGTGTTTTGTTATGCTACGTTTGTTTTGTTATGCTATGCTATATTTTGTTTAGTTATGCTATGCTATGTTTTGTTGTGTTTTGTTATGTTATGCTATGTTTTGTTATGCTATGCTACGTTGTGTTTTGTTATGCAATGCTATGTTTTGTTATGCTATGTTTTGTAGTGTTTTGTTATGCTATACTATGTTTTGTTATGCTATGTTTTGTTTTGTTATGCTATGCTATGTTTTGTGTTTTGTCATGTTATGCTACGTTTTGTTATGCTATGCTATGTTTTGCTATGCTATGCTTTGTTTTGTTATGCTATGCTATGTTTTGTTATGCTATGCTATGTTTTGTTGTGTTTTGTTATGCTATGCTATGTTTTGTTATGCTCTGCTATGTTTTGTTGTGTTTTGCTATGCTGTGTTTTGTTATGTTATGCTATGATGTTTTGTTTTGTTGTGTTTTGTTATGCTATGCTTTGTTATGCTATGCTATGTTTTGTTGTGTTTTGTTATGCTATGTTGTGTTTTGTTATGCTATGCTATGTTTTCTTATGCTATGCTGTTTTGTTGTGTTTTGCTATGCTGTGCTTGGTTTTGTTATGCTATGTTTTGTTGTGTTGTGTTATGCTATGCTATGTTTTGTTTTGTAATGCTATGCTATGTTTAGTTGTGTTTTGGTATGCTATGTTTTGTTATGCTATGTTTTGTTTTGCTATGCTATGCTTTGTTATGCTATGGTATGTTTTGTTGTGTTTTGTTATGCTATACTATGTTTTGTTATGCTATGTTTTGTGTTTTCTTATCAATCAATCAATCAATATGAACTTTATTCGGATAAAAACAACATATCCATAAAAGTACAGCATAAAATAATATACAAAAATTGCTAAAAATGCCAGAATATACACAAATTTTAAAAAGGTCCATTAATCAGGGTGCATAGAGTTACGTATACGCATCACTGTTTTCAAAAATGATCCAACTCTTAAGCATAATTCGTCATCAGTAATAGCTAGTACCTTTTCGTAAGCCACTTTGTAATCCGTAATATGGCGAGACTTAAAATATGGGATCAGGAATTTTTTAGTGGGGGCTGAGTAGTAACTACAAAAGAACAGGAAATGAAGCATTGACTGCCCATGGGTATTATTACATGGACACAGTAATGAGTTAAGGTTATGTGTAAAACCAATGGGGAATGACAGCAAGTATTTCATGGTGTCTGTCCTTAACCTAAAGAACAGGCCCCTTTCCCAACAACTGATTGGTTTAAGGAGGTATATAGGCATAGCAGGGGATACATCTATCTGCATGTATCTAGCAACTGAGGTTTTATTACACTCAGTTGATGCTCGTGCTACTTTATAGGAATCATACAGAGTCTTTTCCACTTTTTTAATATTGACAGAATTGTGTTCAAGTGGAGTTGAAAAGAGATGTTCCATATTTAAGCTACATAGGCTTTTACAGACCCCTGCTAACCACGGTATGTCCATCCCTTTATCACATTTTAGGCAGTCAGTGATTATTTCCCTAGTCAGCTGCGCGGCCGGATTCTTCCAGATTCTTAACCAAAATAGAATAGGGCGAGCCTTGATGAAGTCCTCCACATAAGGTAAATTAAGTTCACTGTGGACAGCATATGTTGAGGAAGAAAAAGGTGCTCCTAGAATCTTACGGCAGAATCTATTCTCTTCACGTTGTATGGGTACACTAACCGTATTCCCCCATACCTCCGCCCCATATGTTACTGTTGGTATGCATTGCAGTCTATACATTTTGATAATGGATGATACAACCTCTATATTCTTTGGCTTAGGTAACCTGAGTATGGTGTTAATAGAGTTAATAAACTTTCGTTTGCAATACGCTATGTGATCATTCCATAGACCATTTGATGCAAAAGTCAGACCAAGATATGGAAAGGTGCGGGTACTCAATAATTGATTAGAGTTTATTGCTATTGTAAGGTTGGAATATTTCTTAGACCCACACGACATTAAAAAGGATTTTTTAAAATTAGTGCACAGATCCAAAGATGCCATAAACTTTACAAAATCTTGGACCAGGCTGCGTAGGGCTTTAGGGGTGCGCCCCATCAGGACTGCATCGTCAGCATATAACAATGCAGGGATTTTGTTACCACCAATTGTTGGGACGTCTTTTGTTGAGATTGTCAATGATTTAGTTAAGCCATTAATATATAAGATGAATAGGAGAGGGGCCAGTACACAGCCTTGTCTAACCCCTCTGCCTACTTCAATAGCTTTGGAGATCTCACCAGCCATACTAATACGCACCCTGGCTTTTAGGTCTCTGTGCAGGTAAGCTAAAAAAGAAACTAAAGATTCATCCAGCCCGAGATCCGACAAGATTTGCCACAATCGCGATCTGTTTACGAAATCAAAGGCCGAGGTAAGGTCCATAAATGCCAGATACATAGGGACTTTCTTGGCTACATTGTATTTACCAATGATTAAGTTAAGGTTGAGGCACTGTTCCACAGTGCCAACCTTACTCCTAAATCCCAGCTGGCATGGATGGAGTACTTTAGAATCCTCAGCCCATGAACTGATCTTGTTAAACAGCACCCTTCCCAAAAATTTAAGGGTGTTGTCAATCAGCGATATTGGCCTGTAGCAACTCGGATTTGAACGGTCGCCCTTCTTAAAAATTGGGACAATAGTGCTACAGGACCAAGTTTCGGGGATGGATGAATTGGTCAAATTGTTAAAAACATTGGTAAGTAATGGCGCCCAAAATTCAGGGTGGCTCTTAATGAGGTCGATAGGAAGACCGTCTGGGCCGGGGGCTTTTCCTCCCAGACTTTGGCTAATTGCTTCTTCGACTTCAGAGAGATCAATCAAGATGTTAGCAGTGTATGTGAGCTCCCTGGGTTCCCAAACAATGGGGGCGGCATAGATTTTACTAAAGTGAGCCTCCCAAACCTCACTGGAAATGTTGCAGCTGATTGGTGTGGATGTGTTTCCCACAAGTTTCATGTCTTTGACAGTTTTCCAGAAGTTTTTACCATTTTTTAGCTCATTAGCACGCACAAGTTGAGTCCAATGATCATTAGTGATCTCCTCCTTCCTGCGTGTAGTAGCCTTCTTGTAATTATTTCTCAGTGTTGACACAAGAAGACTATCTCTAGGTTTAATTTGGAGAGCCTTTCTTAACGCTCTGTTAGCCGCAGAACACTCTGCATCAAACCACCTAGGATCTAGATTTTTATTCTTAAATGGCTTAGACAATATTTTTCTAATATGCTTTGTTATGCTATGGTATGTTTTGTTGTGTTTTGTTATGCTATACTATGTTTTGTGTTTTCTTATGCTATGCTATGTTTTATTTTGTTATGCTAGGCTATGTTATGCTATTTTTTGTTATGCTATGCTATGTTTTGATATGCTATGCTATGTTTTGTTATGCTTTGTTATGCTATGCTATGTTTTGTTTTGATATTTTTTGTTGCTATGCTATTTTTTGTTGTGTTTTGTTATGCTATACTATGTTTTGTTATGTTATGCTATGTTTTGTTATGCTATGCTACGTTTTGTTATGCTATGCTATGTTTTGTTTTGTTATGCTATGTTTTGTTGTGTTTTGTTATGCTATACTATGTTTTGTTATGCTATGTTTTGTTTTGTTATGCTATGCTATGTTTTGTGTTTTGTCATGTTATGCTACGTTTTGTTATGCTATGCTATGTTTTGCTATGCTATGCTTTGTTTTGTTATGCTATGCTGTGTTTGTTATGCTATGCTATGTTTTGTTGTGTTTTGTTATGCTATGCTGTGTTTTGTTATGTTATGCTATGATGTTTTGTTTTGTTGTGTTTTGTTATGCTATGCTTTGTTATGCTATGGTATGTTTTGTTGTGTTTTGTTATGCTATACTATGTTTTGTTATGCTATGTTTTGTGTTTTCTTATGCTATGCTATGTTTTATTTTGTTATGCTATGCTATGTTATGCTATTTTTTGTTATGCTATGCTATGTTTTGTTATGCTATGCTATGTTTTGTTATGCTTTGTTATGCTATGCTATGTTTTGTTTTGATATTTTTTGTTGCTATGCTATTTTTTGTTATGTTTTGTTATGCTATACTATGTTTTGTTATGTTATGCTATGTTTTGTTATGCTATGCTACGTTTTGTTATGCTATGCTATGTTTTGTTTTGTTATGCTATGTTTTGTTGTGTTTTGTTATGCTATACTATGTTTTGCTATGCTATGCTTTGTTTTGTTATGCTATGCTATGTTTGTTATGCTATGCTATGTTTTGTTGTGTTTTGTTATGCTATGCTATGTTTTGTTATGCACTGCTATGTTTTGTTGTGTTTTGCTATGCTGTGTTTTGTTATGTTATGCTATGATGTTTTGTTTTGTTTTGTTGTGTTTTGTTGTGTTTTGTTATGCTATGCTTTGTTATGCTATGCTATGTTTTGTTGTGTTTTGTTATGCTATGCTATGTTTTGTTATGCTATGCTATGTTGTGTTTTGTTATGCTATGCTATGTTTTCTTATGCTATGCTGCTTTGGTGTGTTTTGCTATGCTGTGCTTTGTTTTGTTATGCTATGTTTTGTTGTGTTTTGTTATGCTATGTTTTGTTTTGTTATGCTTTGTTATGCTATGCTATGTTTTGTTTTGATATTTTTTGTTGCTATGCTATTTTTTGTTGTGTTTTGTTATGCTATACTATGTTTTGTTACTTTATGCTATGTTTTGTTATGCTATGCTACGTTGTGTTTTGTTATGCTATGCTATGTTTTGTTTTGCTATGTTTTGTTGTGTTTTGTTATGCTATACTATGTTTTGTTATGCTATGTTTTGTTTTGTTATGCTATGATATGTTTTGTGTTTTGTCATGTTATGCTACGTTTTGTTATGCTATGCTATGCTTTGTTTTGTTATGCTATGTTTTGTTTTGTTATGCTATGCTATGTTTTGTGTTTTGTCATGTTATGCTACATTTTGTTATGCTATGCTATGCTTTGTTTTGTTATGCTATGCTATGTTTTGTTAAGCTATGCTATGTTTTGTTGTGTTTTGTTATGCTCTGCTATGTTTTGTTATGCTCTGCTATGTTTTGTTGTGTTTTGCTATGCTGTGTTTTGTTATGTTATGCTATGATGTTTTGTTTTGTTGTGTTTTGTTATGCTATGCTTTGTTATGCTATGCTATGTTTTGTTGTCTTTTGTTATGCTATGCTATGTTTTGTTATGCTATGCTATGTTGTGTTTTGTTATGCTATGCTATGTTTTCTTATGCTCTGCTGTTTTGTTGTATTTTGCTATGCTGTGCTTTGTTTTGTTATGCTATGTTTTGTTATGCTATGCTATGTTTTGTTTTGTTATGCTATGCTATGTTTTGTTGTGTTTTGGTATGCCATGTTTTGTTATGCTATGTTTTGTTTTGCTATGCTATGCTTTGTTATGCTATGGTATGTTTTGTTGTGTTTTGGTATGCTATACTATGTTTTGTCATGCTATGTTTTGTGTTTTCTTATGCTATGCTATGTTTTATTTTGTTATGCTATGCTATGTTATGCTATTTTTTGTTAAGCTATGCTATGTTTTGTTATGCTATGCTATGCTTTGTTATGCTATGCTATGTTTTGTTTTGATAATTTTTGTTGCTATGCTATTGTTTGTTGTGTTTTGTTATGCTATGCTATGTTTTGTTATGCTATGTTTTGTTTTGTTATGCTATGCTATGTTTTGTGTTTTGTCATGTTATGCTACGTTTTGTTATGCTATGCTATGTTTTGCTATGCTATGCTTTGTTTTGTTATGCTATGCTATGTTTTGTTATGCTATGCTATGTTTTGTTTGTGTATTGCTATGCTGTGTTTTGTTATGTTATGCTATGATGTTTTGTTTTGTTTTGTTGTGTTTTGTTATGCTATGCTTTGTTCTGCTATGCTATGTTTTGTTGTGTTTTGTTATGCTATGCTATGTTTTGTTATGCTATGCTGTGTTGTGTTTTGTTATGCTATGCTATGTTTTCTTATGCTATGCTGTTTTGTTGTGTTTTGCAATGCTGTGCTTTGTTTTGTTATGCTATGTTTTGTTGTGTTTTGTTATGCTATGCTATGTTTTGTTTTGTTATGCTATGCTATGTTTTGTTGTGTTTTGGTATGCTATGTTTTGTTATGCTATGTTTTGTTTTGCTATGCTATGCTTTGTTATGCTATGGTATGGTTTGTTGTGTTTTGTTATGCTATACTATGTTTTGTTATGCTATGTTTTGTGTTTTCTTATGCTATGCTATGTTTATTTTGTTATGCTATGCTATGTTATGCTATTTTTTGTTATGCTATGCTATGTTTTGTTATGCTATGCTATGTTTTGTTTTGTTATGCTTTGTTATGCTATGCTATGTTTTGTTTTGATATTTTTTGTTGCTATGCTATTTTTTGTTGTGTTTTGTTATGCTATACTATGTTTTGTTATGCTATGCTTTGTTGTGTTTTGCTATGCTATGCTTTGTTTTGTTATGCTATGCTATGTTTTGTTGTGTTTTGTTATGCTATGCTTTGTTTTGTTATGCTATGCTTTGTTTTGTTATGCTATACTATGTTATATTATGCTATACTATGTTATGTTTTGTTATGCTATGTTATGATTTGTTATGTTATGTTAGGCTAGGCTATGTTTTGTTATGTTATGTTATGTTTTGTTAAGTTATGGTATGCTATGCAATGGTATGCAACGCTAGGCTATGTTTTATTATGTCAAAGGCAAAGCTGGCTGACTGCAAGTTGTGTATCCTCTTGAGTGCATACCTGAATGAGAACGAGTCAGGAGAGAAAACAGAGGAAATAAGATGCAGTTTTCAGAGAATGAGATTTGAGAGGAACAGGGAGGCATTCGGCGTGAGGGAACGGATCAGAACGCTGTGCAAAAGTGCCATGTGTAAGGATTAGGCTATGCTATGTAATATGTAACTTCGGGCACTAGAGTGTTGCTGCAACTGAAAGAGAAAGGAGTGACGGGAGAGGAACAGAGCAGCAAGCGACAAACATAGGGGGTGACAGATCATAGGGGAAAGGTAAAAGAATAGAGACTAGAAGGGACTAGGCAATCGTCAGGAAACTGTACAGAAGACACTACACAGGAGAGTATGAAAGCGTAGACAGTAGGACAGCGGGGAAGGAAGAACAGCAGGAAAGGGAGGAGAGAAGGACCAAAGGACATACAAGAGGGAGAACGAGCAGGAAAGGGAGGAGAGAATGGCTAGAGGACATAGGGGGGGGGGGGAAATGCAGTTGTGTAAACACGGAAGTATTCCACACATTAATGTCGGTATGTTTAACGCATATCAAAGAACTCGGCTGGTAGAGGGCCTGGTGCTGACAGACCTGTTACCCGCTTTTACATAACACAAAATTAGAACATTTCCTGCAAGTGAAGTAAACTAAAGTAATTAAAAACATTGCGTTTGCGATCAAACATTAAAGCAGCGAAAGTGAAAGTAATGGAGCAGAGCATCAAAGGGCTGGGTGAGAAGGGAGGGGGGAATGCAAGGGTCAAAGAGGCTAAAGTGAAAGTAATCAAGCAGAGCATCAAAGGGCTGGGTGAGAAGGGAGGGGGGAATGCAATGAGCAGAGGAGCAGCTGTGCATGTGCATGTGATGATCGTGCACTCAAGGTTTAGGCCAGCCAAAAGAGTGTGGGTAGCACTTCGAAAATCCCACATATAAAATGTCTCTTCGAGCCTTTGGCTCGCGAGACCTAAAAATGAACTGTGTTGCTGCCTTAAAAGTAAACAGAAGAGCATGAGTCTAAATAGGGCATGTGCAGGCAGCAAGGCAAGTAAGAAATCTGTTAAATGTTTTGTGAAGATTCATCAAACGGCATCAAAGTTATAGGAAAAACAAAATGTTTTACAAGTTATGTTTACTAGAGATAACTATAACTGGTGAATGTAAGTGTTTTTTTTTTGTTTTAAATGTTACGTTGTCACTGAAATTTGTAGATTTTTATTAATGTAAAATAATATTTTATCACCATGGCACATGGTTGGTAGCAGGGCCTGGCTGCGTGCAACCGGACTGAACAGGCAAACCCTGCCGTGTAGGGATTTTGCAGTGCGCTGTGTGAGGTTGGCCGTAGGGCTCGGCCTATGACCAGGCCCTGTATCCATCACCCCATAGTGAGCCAACCCTATTCAAGGCACAGCCAAAGGCGAGGTCCTCTATCCAACACATCACAGATAAGCAACCCAATGCCATGAACGGCCTTTGGTCGTGCGTAATGTCAGGTTAGGTGTGGGGCCTGGCCTGTGACCAGGCTTTGTGCCCAATCCCCTGTAAGCGCCCTACTTTCCGCTGCGCGTAACCTTCAGCAGTGTGCAGTGTGAGGTTGGGCACTGGGCCTGCACCAGGCCTGGCTTGTGTGCCATGTTAGTGTGTTGTCGGTGTAAGGCCTGGCCTGTGGCCGGGCCCTGCGTCCAACCCCTTACAAGCCATCTACCTCCTAAAGCACACGGCCATCTGGAATGCGAAGAGTGTGGTTGGTCGAGCAGATCCTGGCTGCACTCAAGCAGACTTACTGACTGTCAAAGAGAAACAACACCAAAATATAAAAAGTGGGCCAATAACTTTATCAAGGATTGAGCATACCAATATATAGAAAGCAGATATATCATCCTTCTCCAAAAATCACCAATATTTTTATTAAAATGTATATTTCAGTAAGTCACATAATGCAATGTTTAATAATAGTTATTATTATAAAATTGTACAATAAATGTCTAACTTAGCTTTTAATATTGCATTTTGTAGGGGCTGAAGACTTCAAGACATTAAAAAAATATATAGAACCAACCTGTCTCTAAATATTTCTTTCAATTCAATCGTAAACACAACCAAAAGAAGGTCTTGTACTCCAGCTGAAAAGCATAGAGTTCCAGCTAGGAGAGTGTTAAGAAAATGTGGTAAGCTGTCCTCAGGGCAATATGGGGTGCTCCCGGGCAAAGGCAGTGAATATGAAATGAGCGGTTACTCTGCTCATTTCATATTCACTGCTATGCCCTTTTTATTTTTAAGGCAGCACAGGGCGCCCATTCATATGCTGCCATTTTATTTCATTTTAAATTTAGCAGCACAGGGAGCCCATATCTGCACTACTATGCTTTTATACTTTGTTTTAATTCTAGCAGCACAGGCGCCCATTCCCGCACTGCCATGCAATTTTTTTTTTTTTAATGAAGGCACAGGCATGGATGCTGCGGGGGGAGGGCCATGACCCCTATGGCCCACCTGAACCCCTCTTGCTACTGGGTGAGCCGGCATTTCTTGTTTGCTTCCCTGGCAGGAATAGTATTTCTGCTTCTCCCACCAGGGAAGCAAACCTCGGTTCCCTGCCTGTCAGAGCGCGCAGGGAAAAACATCTCTGATCCTTTCCTGTGGGAGCTTTTCTGCTTCCACTGGTGGAATCAGTGTAGTTTTACTGTCTGCAGTTTGGCAGGCAGGGATCTAACAGTGTCCTGGGGCAGTGGTCCCCTGGACACTGCTTTAGAAGGGCTGTGAGGGATGGGTTCCCTGGGACCATAAGCGGCTCGGAGAGGAGGCCCTATGCCACTCTCCCTTCTAAACATGTAATGGGCCCTGGGAGATTGGGTCTCTGGGGTCCTAAGTGGGTTGGGGAGGGGGGTCCCATGCCCCCTACCTTCTATATTTGCACAAGACTCCATGGAAATGGGGTCCCCAGGCCAATATCGGGTTTGGGAGAGGGCTCCTTCTACACCCACTTCCCATTCTATTTAATGAAAACCAATGCATTACATTTTGCACCCATAAGGCTTTTTTATCATTTGCATGACAGGGGGCTATTTCTCTGTGTCCTGAAGTAGCTGGCACAATGTTTTCTTTCATGTTGTGGCCACCCAATGAGAGCACTAGCAAAATGGACCAAGAGAAAAAAGCCTTCTCGAGCAATCAGAACACTCGACTTTTTATGATGAGCTTGCAGGACTCCTGCAAGAGTCTCTCAAACTCAACTATCCAGATATACAAATATTTTTTAAGCTTAAGTTCTCGAAAGCGACTAAGATCTTGTTTCTTGCTAAATTTGGTGTAATTCCTTTCAGTCGTTTTGGCTGTCGCCCTTTTCAAAAACCTTTATGGAAATTGAAGGAGATTTTGCATTTTAGGACGTCCCATTTCTCGACCCCCACTTGATGGATCACCCCGAAACGTTCCAAAAGAAAACTAATTAAGAAAAAGAGCATTTTCTTAGAAAGTTTTGTGATGATCTGTCAAATAGCCACAAAGTTATTAGCAAACCAAAAAAGGCATTTCTTATGGAAATGGAGACCTAACTATAACTGTCCAGGGACATCCGGTGGTTACAGTTGCACTTTTGTATTGGGGAAAAGTCTAGGAAGGCCAGGTAGCTTAGTCACTCACCATACTATGACTTTTCATCTTTGGATTCTTTTTCAGCAAGAGTAATGAAAAACTTCTTCCACTTGTTGGTTTTGGTGCTTACCAATTTGATAAATCAGATGATTTAAGCAGGTAAAGCAACAAGCACGTTTTAAAGATAGTGTCTGGAATGGGGTTATTAATTTGAGAGGGGAGTTATTCCTACCAACATAATAAATACACTATAGTTAGGCTAAAACTCGGGTCTGGGTGAATTTCTTCCCATAATCTGGTATGTGTGGCACAAGCATTAAAAAAATGAAATAATAAGGATACATTTAAACTTCTAGTATTCTTTAACAATGAAATAATCATTTATCATTGAACATGTAAATATATCACTATATTCATCCAATTTGACATAATTTAACTGCCCACTCCAAAAAAGGCACTTGCTGCATTTTTCAGATACTTCACATTTATTACATTCACATCTTTATAGACTACGCATAGAAGAATTTGAAAAATGAGTTCCTACATATATATAAATTCTGTACTTGTCTCTCAATGTTTTGAAGAACTGCGGTGTTTCTTAATGAATTGGGTTCCTAATCCACCTGGCGATTGATTAACAAACATTATGGGCTCCACTTTGATATTTATAAACATTAGAATACATCTTCCAAGGTGCAACCTCCCAGAATATCGTTTTATAGATGTCATTTGAATTTAAGAAAATACATTTGTGAATAGCACTTTATTAAATATGGCAGCATTGTTTTTAAAACGATTATTTGAATTATAATGTTGCATAATATGATTGAATGCCCCCTCCCTTTGAATATCCTTTCAAACAGAGAAAACAAAGCAAGACATGGTCAACCATAATACCCCCCCCCCTTTCTATTTGTATTGTTCATTTCCTGAAGTCTGGGCAGCATTGGCAGCGTGGCCTTGAGCCCCTGAATGATACATTACCATTTTTGTAGGACTGTTTTTTAATTTTTTTTTTATCTATGATAGCTCTTTAAAGTTAATATATTGGCTACTTTTTTCTGTTGATGGAAAGTTTATATTTGTCTTTTTGTACCAAGTAGGATCTCTTCACAGCTACCTCAACATTTATTATGCTGGTGCTTACTATGAATCTTTCTTCAAGAGACACTGAAAAGACAAACACACTCTTTGAGCCAGTTTTAGGCCTGTGATTTGTGCCACATAACCAAAAAAGACCAAGTCCAAAGGTAAAGCCTTAGACCAGTGTGAGGAACAAATCCATCCTAGCAGTGAAGCCACCTTGATAGCTACGGAATCCAACTTTGTCCCGCTCAGAGCTTTTTGGAGTCAAAATCAACAGCTTCATCAGGAGGTTCACAGTAATACACCCGACTGATGGAGAACCTTGTTGGCCTCTGTTCTGAACCTTGCCCCACTGGAAGACTTTGGGCCTGATTTCAATGTCGGGTGAAATTCTTTCCGCCCAACACCGACTCAGTTCTGGGATCGAATGACAGCCGGTAGGCGGTCCCGACCTCCTCATTAGGATGCGTCCGAACACTGTTTGGTCGCAGTCCTATATTTCACTATGGGAGCATGCATTGCGGCCGTAAACCAGCCGTAATGCATGCTCCCATAGTGAAATGGGAGGTGCAGTTCAACCCTGCACCCCGTGTCAGGCACCGCAAGGTGCCTACCACAAGGTGAAGGGATCAACAGGGGGGGCTTCATAGGTGCCCCTGTTGCTGCGTGGAACATCAAATTCCCCCTTCGTCACAGATCAAATACCTCAACAGCAAATTCACTCAAATACATTCATTGGTGGGGCCCATGACACCAATATTCACACTCCGTTGATCTGCTTCCCTAGAGGAATAAGCTTCAAAACGCTGACATGAAAGGAATACCTTTACCTTACTCTAAATACGTTGACTCCAATCCTAGGATTTTCCCCTCATAAGGCAATTAATCATTTAGTTGTTTTTATAGGTTTAGTGTCACAATCATTTATCTACACTTTACATACTAAACTAAATTCTCTTCTTTAAATAATCGACACAATACATTTGTCAATTAATCAGATATTCTTTATCTAAGAAATATTGCAAAATCGTTAGAAATCATCATCAGCATTACAGAACATCATATTTACCTAGTCTGGCTAAAAGTCGTCCTCTAAGTCAGTCAGGTCACGGAAAAATCTTTATTCAGCAAATTTAGGCCGCAATTCAGTCTCCCAAAGATTCAGGATAACAGCTGTCCAGCAGTGTCACCGTCCTCTCTGTCAGCATAACGTCAGGAAATCGAGTTCGTCAAAGAAGAGCAAGTTTTTTTAGTTCAATTCCCTACCTACTTTTATAATGAAAATAATGTCAAAAAGTATCAAGATTGGGGTTTTAGAAAGTTCTGATTGGTCGTCTTGGGGTCGAGGGGTAAAGTTCTCATGAAGTCTGCATAGTGAAGTCATCGCACTTGCTGGTTCCGGTTTTTAAATTGTCCATTGTCTTGTTGCTGGCGAAGTTCCTGGAATAACCTTGAATGGTACATCTTCTCCCAGGGTCAGAACTAGGCCACTGCTGCTGGCGGCGACGCCTGCACTCTTCACTCAGAACCTCGTGTTGTCAGGGGCAGTCACATTCAACGTCTCGTTCAGCCATGTTGTCTAGGCCGAAATGGGCAACTTAAGCAAAAGAAACACAAAAACGTAATTAAAACATAGAAATGGCTAAGAAAATGTTAACCCCTCGCTAATACCCATATGTGTAAGTAATTATCTAGCAGAAAGCAACACTCAAAGCGTTTTATACTTACTTAATAAAGCACAAATCACAATTACATCACCAAAGCAACATATATCATGCAGTATTCTAATTTTCTACTATTAGTATGTGTACACTAGTTAGTTTACAATTAATATAGCCATGCAAAGTACAATTCCCACGTGTAATTCTTTTGTTAAGATGATTGATAAGTATTTCACTGCAAACACATTAATAAGATTACTATTAGTTAATTATTCAGATTAATACAAACATGCAAAATGGGGGGGTATACAAAATGTTGTACTACCCGCTCCATCAATCCCCCCTTTGGTGATTATATCACCACACCAATCAAAACTTTTGTATCCCTTTTTACAGAATTTTTTTAATTGATTCATTCATATTTCAGTTTCCCCTGTTTCTTCTATTTTTGCTGTTTTATACATACTTGCCTTGATCTCTTCCAATTCTATTTCTTCAAATTCTCTTTCTTGTTTCTTATCTTTTCTTATTAAGTTTTCTCTTTTTATTCTTTTCTAATTTTTATTCTTTCTACAACAAATACATCCTAGTCTAATTATTAATACTAAGGAAATCACACATGTTAATGGAAATAATATTTTACCTAAAAATGTACTACCTAGTTTTACTACAAAGTCTTTAATAGCTGATATTGTCTTACCAATCTTCTCCCAGACACCTTCAACCTCCAGTGGTACAATTTCGTCATGCAATTCTGTAATATTCTTAATATGAATTTTCAAATCTCTACTTTCATCAGGAATGTAAGTACAACAATGTTGAACTTTCAGCATTCCTCAGACTCCACCCTCTTTTGCCAATAAAATATCAAGGGCAATTTGATTTTGCATTACCATAGCACGCATGGCAACCATTTCAGTATTTACCAATAAGAATCCTCCAGCGGTGCTTGTTGACAAGCGATCCACTACTGTTGAAAGTTTTCTAATTTTGTTTGCATTCAGAGATATTCCCACTGCGGGTATCAGTGCTCCAAATATGTCACCCACAATTTCAGTCCAAGATTCTCTCTTACTACGAGCTAAATAACTACCTAAACTATGTAGACCATCTTCTCCTCTATCCATATGAAAAATCTTTGGCAAAACCAGGCCAACATAACATGTGCCATACCAATGGTCTGGCAAACGATAATATGCCCTGTTTCCACAAATGAAATGCAGTCCTGGAAAGACTGGATCTCTTCCACTTTTAAATCCCCATCCTCCCATGATTCGGTATGTATCATGGCACTCACTATTCCCAACAAAATAATTGTAATACCCCGTCTGATTCCTTCTTATACACAACTTCCCTGTCTGAGGTCAATCTAAAGCCATAGTTGGACTCGTTTCCCCTTTCAAGTGTTTCTCCATTTCTACATCCCAAACTGTTTTCTCCACTTTCCCTTCTGAAACCTTTCTTTGCATTTTCAATCTCCTTTCTTCAACCATATCCAAAAATGTCTTCTCCTCTTTCTTTAAACTGCAAGTCAAGTTATTTCTAAATATATACTCTAGTGTTAGTTCTTTAGTCTCTAATAAAAATTCACCTAATACCTTTGCAGGTTTTACCTTGTTTAGTTTGTTAATTGCTGGAACTTGTGAAAATATAGTATCTACATCTGAAAAATATTACTCTAATTTACCTGTTTGATAAAATAAACTAGCTATTACACTACATGTTCTTGCATAGGTTACTGGAAGGTGATGATAAGTCACTCCTTCAGATACAGATGCAGGTAATTGCATACAAACGTAGCAATCCCTTACGTCCATAGTCTTTACATATTCATACAACAATTTAGAAAATACATTGTTAGAAAAATCTGTTATTGACCTGTCTTTATGTAAATAGTTTCTATCTATTCTAGTTGGAACTACCTTTTGAACCTTCCCTAACAGAGCAAGAATACTCCAAACAAGCATTAATAATCCTGTAAACAACAACACATTTTGCACCATCTTCTAAAGAAGGTACATCTACTTTTGCTACTTTCTATGTTTGCCATCGTAACTAAAATGAGCCGTGTCTTTTGACTTAGCATCTTCTACTTCACAACTAGTTTCTAGCCCAAGGCTCTTAGCACCTACGTGGTTCTACCAGTTTTTGTCTTTTTCAATGTTTTATTGTCTTTCCATCAGTACTTTTCCTTGTCTCATTCAGTTTGGCATCTCATCATCTTTCACTTTCCCTTCGTTTTCAGCATACAGGTTGTCCTGAACATCCACTTCTTCTACAATATCGGACAAGATAAGTCTCAGGATTTCCGATTCTTCGTCTTCCTCAACCACTTCCGATACAACCACCTCTGGCTTTCCTTGGCTATCCGCCTCTTCTATTACTTCAGGCAGGGCCACATATGTCCATTCCGGTGATTTATACTTCTGGTTAGGTTTCCTTGTTCTTTTACTTTCTTTAACCACTGTTGGTTCTTCTCCTTTTGATTTTTCCTGACTCGTTACTTCATTCACCTGTTCAGCCCTTGGCGAATTTACACGTGTTAGTCGATATCTCAGTCTCTTTATTTTGTTTGGCCACACCTCGTCCTTTGCCGCTCTTTTCAGTTTACTCCCTTTGTCATTCTTCTCAGTCCTCCAAGCTCTCTTTCTTTTAAAAAAAAAATGTTTTTGTCCTCATAAGCAAGATTGTTTTGGAGTTTTTGGAGGAGTCGGGGGCCCCCTTAAACACTCTAATTCCGATGTGACCAAAGCTTAGAGTGCAACCTAGGGGGATAGATCTGCCCTTAGCCATTGGGGCCCCTTTTTGTCCATCTCCTGGCACAATATTGTTGGAAGTGGAGGGAGCTGGTCATAACGACCACTAGGTTCAAGACCCAGCTTGAAATCTTTGACACCATTGCCTTAATCATTGGACACCCTATTACTTGCTTGACTATATTTTTCCCAAATTTTCCAAAGGTTTTTGTTCTTACTTTTTTCCCCTTGTTTATCTAATTTATATACCCTTAATATAGACGCCAGCCATTCTCTATGGGTTGGAGGTGTGTTACTTACTCAATTAATACAGATCTCCCTTCTGGCAAGCAGGGTGAATAGGAATAGGATATTTTCCAGATCTCTATTCAATGAGGGATAAACTATATTTTGTTGATTAATCCCAAAAATAACTGTTACCATGTTTACCTCTATGGGCTGTTCCAGTACCGCAGAGAAGGTTTTGCCAATTTGTTTCCAGAATTCTTCCAACTCAGCACAGTATCGGAGCATGTGAAGATCATCCACTCCTTCTTCCCCACATTTAGGACACTTCTTTATCATACTGCTGTTGATTTTGGACAGTTTTTTTGGTGTCCAGTATGATCTGTGTATCAGAAACAAGTGGTTCTTCTTCAGTGGGGATGATTTTACCACGCGCCCAAGAATTGCCATCGAGGTTTGCCAGTAATGAGGAATATCCAGACTTGTAAAGGTTTTACCCCAGATTTCGTTTGGGACTTTGTATTCTGTTTCACCTGCTCTTATAAGGGCCCAGTACCAAAATGACACCTCTTTTCTAAAGGGGTTTATATTTAACAGCTTTTGTTCAATGTCGTAATCCCCTTGTAGATTTTCCTTGATGTCTTTTACCCAACTATTAAGTTGGTAGTAATTAAATCTTGCCAGTGAACCTGTTGTGTTTTTTTCCAGAGTCTCCCAATCTATGATTTTATTGTTTTCTATTAACTGTCCCCAATGATTTATATTTCCTTTTCTTATGGGGGTCGCTAGACTGTCTTTTAGGCACTCAGGGGTGCCTGGTGAATCCCATATGGGAGCATTTGTACTGTAGTAGGGAATTTTCAAAATTGTTCTTATTCTGTACTAAGTTCTTGTGGCTGCATTTAGGGTCTTTAGTTAGATTTTTGTGAAAAATTTTGGGTGACCGAATTTATACAAAAAATGGTCTCCGTCGGTTTCGACAAGGGCGTCCATGTAAATAGGCCATGTTTCCCGCTTACCCAGGAGTTTCCTTATGTTCTTGAATTGGAAAGCTCTACAATATTCCAGTATATCGGGGTTCGCGATTCCTCCTTGTATGTTACTTCTCCTCAACTTTTTCCATCCAATCCTCACCCCCTTAGCTGCCCAAATTAAGCTGGATATCTCCCCTTGTAATTTTTTTATCTGTTCAATCTTAAAGTTTAACGGAATAGAATGAAATAAGTATGTAAATTTGGGTAGTATGTTCATTTTGATCAAATTGGATTTACCCAGAAAAGACAGTTGTAAACCCGACCAGGCTTTAAGAAGTTTTCTTATATCTTTATGGATTCTAGTGAAATTCATACTAGCTATCCCGTCAAGGTCTTTTATATATTCTATGCCTAGATATTTTCTTTTTTCTTTTACTAATGGATTACCTGAGAATGTATTCCATTTTAAGACTTTTATTTGATTAACAAGGTATCCTGAAACCGACCCAAACAGATCTATCACTTTTTCTATCATTGGCAGTGAGCTGTTTAAGTTGCCAGTAAATATCATTAGGTCGTCGGCATACAGTGCTACTTTCTTTTCCCAGCCTCGATGTTTAAAGGGTACTATCCCCTCTTCTCTTCTCAAAAGGCAGGCCAAAGGTTCTATATACAAATCAAACAACAGCGGGGAGAGAGGGCACCCCTGTCTAATGCCTCTTTTTATCTTTATATTATCAGTAAGGGCGTCATTAACAAGTACTTTAGCTGTTGGATTTCTATAAATGTTTATAATTGCACACTCAAAATTATTCCCAAGATTACATTTAGAAAGAGTAGCATTCAGAAAGGGCCAACTGACCCTATCGAATGCTTTTGCAGCGTCGAATGTTATCACCGCCAATGGTATAAGATTTTGAGTTGCAATGTCAAATGCGCTAACTAGCTCATGTGATAATTTGTAGATTTGTCTGCCTTTAATAAACCCTTTTTGGTTTGAGTGAATCAAAGACCCTGCCACACCCCCTAATCTCTTAGCTAGTGTCTGTGTAAAGATTTTATAATCTGAATTTAAGAGAGAGATAGGGCGGTAGGATTCACATTTGGCAGGGTCCTTTCCTGGTTTTAATAGGATACTCACTATAGCATCATTCCATGAGGCTGGGATGTCTTTTTTCCCAGAAAATATATTGTTTGAGAGATCTGTTAGGGGAGTTATCAAGACTTCCTTTAGGGTTGCGTATAATTCATTTGGTAACGCATCCGGGCCTGCGGCGTTTCCTTTTTTTAAGCTTTTTATTGCGTCCATAACTTCTTCTCTGGTGATCTCCTGATTCAGGGCTAATCTCTGTTCAGGAGTTGTTTCTGGAGTGTTTATTTCATCTAGGAAGCTTTGTATTTGTTCTTTAGTTCCCGATATCTCTTCCATATATAATTTATCGAAGAAATCTTTGAATTCTTGTCTAATTTCCGTGTCTTCCAAATAATAGCCAGGTGGGGCTTCCGTCTGAATTTTCATGACCCTATTGCGTGTTGCTTCTGTTTTGCTTTTCCAGGCCAGAATTCTCCCACACCCTTCACCATACTCAGATTGTGATAGCTTACTGGCTTCCCATCTATCTCTAACCTTTAAGTCAAGGAAGGCTGCTAGTTCTACTCTCTTCTTCTTCTTTTTTTATCTAATATTTCCTTTTCTTGTGGGGTTTTTGCTTTCTTGTGTTCTTTATCCAGTGTTTCCAGATCCTTTTCAATTTGTTTTATAAAGGACTTATTCTCCTTATTTCTATAACCTGCTATGCTCAAAATCCTGCCCCTGATATAGGCTTTATATGCATCCCAGGCTATCTGTTTTTGTTGTACCTTCTTTGTTTAATTTAAAAAAGAGATCTGTATCTTCAACCAATTTATCAATGCAGGATGTATCTGAAAATATGGTTCTATCTACTGTCCATCTTTGATTACACGGAGAGGTTTTTAAATTAAGACTGAGTTGAACCGCAGAATGGTCTGAGATGTGTTCTGGAATATGTTCAACCTTGTTTGTGCTATCTACTAAACTCCTATTAATCAGAAAAAAGTCAATTCTAGATGCATGCCCTAGCTTTTTATTCTGAAGGGTGAATCTATGGTTTTTATTCCCCTTTTCCTTCCATATGTCTACAAGCCCCAAATCTCGAATGCACGTCCCTATCCATTCTCTCATTTTTGGTAAATTAGGATGATTTTTTGCTGGATGTCGGTCTTCTTTTGGGTTTAAAATTATGTTAAAATCCCCACCCATTAATATCGGGGCCTGTGTTGTCATTAAATGTGAGTATATTTTTTGCAAGGGCTCAGGGTCATCCATGTTTGGACCATAATATCCTACTATAGTGTAAGGATTATTATATATTTTTGCTTTAACAATTATCCAGCTGCCTTTTTTGTCAATTTCTGTTTTCTCAATAGTCGCTTTCAAAGATTTTTTAAATATTATCGCTATGCCTTTATATTACAGTCCTGGTTTGTACATACACAGTGGTCCACCCATCGTAAATTTTTGCTGATTAATGCCCATTCTTCTTTTACCAAATGGGTTTCCTGAAGTATGATTATTTCACAGTCTATGTTTTTTATATACTCCAGGATCTTCAATCTCCATTTTTTTATCCTTAGCCCATTTATATTCCAGGATAAAACATTGAGCCTCTTTTCCTTAGCCTCGTTACCTGTGACCGACATCTTTGTCTTTAAACCTTTGTAGTTTGTTCAGGGGAACCCCTTCTCCTCTTACATTAGCTTTTAGGACGTTTTTTTCCCCCCATTTTGCTCCCCACCCCGTGTTCTGATTTTTTTTCTTTTTATATACATTTTTGTGAGAGCCCCTCCCCTCCCCTGGAGAAGCCTCCCTTTTCTTCCTTTTCCTGGGGGCAGTTTTACTGCCCTTTTGGGCTCCCTACCCTTCACCAATTTTTACTATGTTTGCCATCTTTTTTAGGTGTCAAGTTGTAATCCATATCTTATGAATCAGGGGTGATCTTTCCTTTCGCATTTATCTGTGCTATGAAGGCTTCAACCTCCTTTGGGTCTCTCATGTTATGCATTTTGTTGTCCCACATTATTCTCAGGGAGGCCGGGAAGCGCATTTGGACAGTAGCACCAAGTGATCCTAATTGTGGCATATGTTGACCCAGTTCCCATTGCCTACCTTGGGTTGTTCTAGGTAGGTCGGACCTAATTCTATATGACCAGTCGTCTTTGGGAAACGAGACAGCTTTAAGACCCTCACTCAAGATCTTTTCTTTCAGGGAGTATGTCTTGAAATTAATTAGAATTTTTCTAGGATTTTTCCTCGCCTTCCCTTTCCTAAAAGGATCTCGGTGTATTCTTTGGATATCTTCCGCCAGATTAACTGATTTGGTCCAGGGGATCTTCTCTTCTAGGAGCTGAATCACGAATCCTTTGATGTCTTCACCTTCAATGTCTTCAGGCATGTTTAAAATTTTAAGGTTGTTCCTTCTAGCGTTGTTTGACAGGGATTCCATCCTCTCGCTGATCTCCATTTCTTTATTCTTCGGTCTGTCTATCTCTTCCCGATCAGTCTCAGATTTTTTGTTCAATAACTCTACTTCTACCTCCACCTGTGATACTCTATCAATAAGTGTGTTTATTTTTTGGTCAAGTACTTCACAGGCTTCTTGTATTTTTACTTGATTTCTCTCTGAGGTCGCAAAGTTTATTCTTATTTCTTTCATCATTTCCTCCAAGTTGATATCTGAGTGATGACTTGCCGAGAATGCTGGTTTTTGCGTGATGTCTGAGGTGGTTCCCAACCCCTCCTCCGCTGTCACTCCTTTTTCGACACCTTCTGGTGCCTCTCCACCAGTCTCTAAAACCTGATTCGAGAGGATTTGAAAACTATTGCTCAGCCCTGTTCCTGTATTCCCAACCTTGGTTTTCTCTGCCATTTTTGGTTCAATTACTACTACCAAGGGGGAAGGGGAAGAAAATAAACTAGATAATTCAGTGATGTTGTTGTTTTTAATTTTCACAGATGTGTCTGGTCCTCCCCTTCCTAAAACTGGCTCTTTGTCTTGAACCCTAAAATAAGTTTTTAGGGAGGGAGTAATTTTTTGTAGTTTGCCCAGACCCGGTGTTTTTCTTAAACTAGCACGACTTGCTCTAGATAGTGGGGATTGTGGCAGACCTGAAATATACTTTTTACTCAGACTTCTTGCCACTATAGGTGGTGTGTTAGCCAGTGTTGGGAATTTTTCCTTGTTTACTTCCCTGACTCCAGTACCTTTAGCCACCGAGAGGGTCTTGAAAACAATATTCTCTCTAGGAGGCAATTGCCTACTCCTAAGGCAATAACCCTCTCCTTCGAGGCACCCACTCTTAAAGCTTCTATTGGTAATTGGGGGGGGGGGGTTTAGTGCCCTCCAGGATCCCCTCCGCTACCACTCCCTGTTCTCCAGCTAACCCTGGCGCTATATCAGGATTTTGTACAGATGCCGAGCCTAATACACTTACCAGCTCGTACAAGTGCTGACATTCAGGTTTCAGGGCGATATCAGCTATACGGGCCGCCCTTCCAAGATGGGGACTGCCAGTGCCACTGCAGTCTGCCTTGGTGAGGCAGCGTCGCGTTCTTCTCCCGTACGCTGCCTCAGTCGCTACCACAGATCTCCCCCGGAAGGAGACTCTGCCGGCGGCCCTCCTGTTGCTGCAGCGCGCTCCAGCGGCTTCCGCCCACACACCCACAAACCTTCATCGCGGGACCTCCAGTGTGCTCCTCCAAGCTCTCTTTCTCAGAACTCGGCCTTCTGGTATTTCATCTTCGCTTTCCTCAGACTCTGTTTCAACTTGCTTTTTACCTTCAACAATTTCTTTTTCCAGCACTTCTTTTGTTTTCCCTACTTCTGTCCCTCCTCGAATCTCCGGCACGCAATCTTCCTGCTGACTACTTGTCCCTGTTTCTAACTGGATGTTGGAGTTCCCTACACCTCCTCGGGGGTCTTCCGCAATAATCTTTCACTCTCTCTCTGTATCTGGCACCTGTTCATCTAAAGGTGTTGTTTCAGTTGGAATTTCTCTTAATCTTTCATCTGGCACTTCTTTCTCATGGATTTCTTTTATTGTCTCTCCACTGTCCTTTTCTTTGTTCTTCCCTTGTTCTTTCTTGGAAGAGTGTGCTCTTTGTTCTGTCTCTGAGTCTGAACTGGTATCAGAAATCTGTAACCTTCTCCTCAGGGAATTACCAATGTTAAACTCTGCACTCTTTCCCCCCTTTCAGGGTTTTCTTTTTCTTTTGGCTCTCCGTCATCTGACTCAGTACTGGATTCTGATTCATCAAAATACTCCTTTTCTTTACAGTCAACTGGATTTGGAATTCTCAAAGTATGACTTGCATGGATCCAGTTCTTCAATCCAGTACACTTCACAGCTGTTGTTGTGGTCAACATGACTTGTCTTGGTTTTCCCCACCTGGGAACCAAACAATTTCTTCTTCTGTGTACTTTTATCCTTACCCAGTCCCTGGGCTTAGATCATGGGCTGGCTTCTTTTCAAGAGTGGTGGCATCTGCTCCAACCTGATGAAACACAGAATGAACTGCGTCAGCCAGGCTTTTACAGTATCCCAACACCATGTCATCAGTTATAGTCATCAGCTTGTTGACTGGTATAAACACATGGAGCATAGCACGTCCCATGATGATTTCATGCGGACTCAAACCAGTGCTTCTGTCTGGAATTGATCTAATAGTCATGAGTACTAGAGGCAAGACATCGGGCCATTTCATACCTGTGGCTAAACACATTTTCCCTTTTCTGTTTTTGATAGTACCATTCATTTGTTCTACTACACCAGAAGCCTCTGGTCGATAGGCACAATGCAGTTTTTGTCGCACATTCAATGCTTCACAAATCAGTTTTATGATCTCATTATGAAAATGGCCTCCTCTGTCTGATTCAATTGTCACTGGGAACCCAAACCTAGGAATAAATTCCCTCAAGAGTAATTTTGCCACTGTCATTCCATCATTTCTTCTTGTTGGGAACGCCTCTACCCACCTGGAGAATAGGCATACCATCACCAAAACATACCTCAACCTGTTACAAGGAGGAATCTCAATGAAATCCACTTGCATTCTGATATTGCGCCATATCATTTGCAAATTTATTTCCAGTGGCAATGTAATCACCACTGCGACTATGGGCAGCACATTTCACCACAGCCAATTGCCTAGGCAGCTGTATCGCCTCAAGCAACTTTCCAACCACTTCAGCATTCTTAATGGGAGTTCCACTTGAGGTTAGGAAACCTCTCTGCAGCCATATTTGGCCAAAATCGTGGACTACCCCATAGCCGTACTGGCTATCAGTTATCATAGTCACTCTCACACTTTTCCCAATCTTACATGCTCTGGTCAGGGCAACAAGTTCAGCTACTTGGGCCGACCTTACTCCTTTCAAATAGGATGCTTCCATCATTGCTGCAACTGTACATACCGCATATGCTGCACTCAGCACTCCATCATCTGTTCTCAAACAAGATCCATCAACAAACATGACATAATCACTTTCTGGCAAGGGTTCATCTTTTATGCCAGGTCTTGGTTTTGTACAGAAATCAAGTACATCCAAACAGTCATGATCTGCTTCATCTCTTACTTCCACATGCTCTACATCTGGCAACAGCGTTGAAGGATTCACATTCACACATCTCACAAGACTCACATTTGTTGCACCCAAAATGACCTTTTCATAATTAGTCAGTCGGCTGTGCGTCATTTACTGAGTATGACTCCTTGTTAAAAGGATCGCCACATCATGAGGTACAAACACTTTCACAGGAAATCCCATTACAATTCCCTCACTCTGTTCCAAACTTTGACATGTAGCAGCTACTGCTTTCAAACACCCAGGAAGGGCTACAGCTACTGGGTCCAACATGGATGAAAAATACGCAATTGGTTTCCTCAGTTTTCCATGCTTCTGTACTAGAACAGAGAGTGCACATCCATTTCTCTTACTGCAATACAGCTCAAATTCTTTATCATAGTCAGGCATTACTAATGCAGGTGCTTCACACAATCCTTCTCTCAATCTTTTGAATGCTGCCAACTCCTCTTTGTTCAAATCAATTGGATCTCTCACATCACTTCTTGTCAATCGTACCAAAGGTTATGCAATCAATGAAAAATTACCTATCCACTGACGACAATATCCAACCCTTCCCAGAAACATTCTCACTTCTCTTTGGGTCATTGGTGGACTCATTCTTTTTATGATCCTTGATTCTGTCTATGGTTATTTTCCTGTGTCCTTCCTCAATGCTATGTCCCAAATATTGGACTTCTTTCTTACAAATCTGTTATTTCGATGGTGACACTTTTAGCCCTCCATCTGCCAAATGATTCAACAAAGCTACTGTGTCTACCTCACAAGCTTCACGAGTTTTCGATGCCACAAGCAGGTCATCGATATATTGGACTAATATAGAATTTTCAGGCATTTCTGAACTTTCCAAAGACTTCTTCAATAGCTGATTAAATATTGAGGGGCTTTCTGTATATCCCTGTGGAATTCGGCAACACGCCAAAATACGCTCACCGAAACGAAATGCAAAAATTTGCTGACTGTCATGGTGCAATGGGATGGAAAAGAAAGCATGGCACAGATCAATCACTGTATACCATTCTGCATCATGAGGGATCTGATACAAAATCACAGATGGATTCGGTACAATAGGACAACATGGTACAACAATTTTGTTTATCTTTCTCAGATCTTGTACTATCCTGAACTTCCCACTAGGCTTTTTCAGTCCCATTATTGGTGAATTACATGGGCTACTCATCATTTCTCCCAAAATTCCTTGCTTTATCATTTTCTCAATCACAGGAGTAACTCCTTCAATTATTTCAGGTGTCAATTTATATTGTGGGACATTTGTGTCCCTTACTCCTTCTTTTACAGTTATTTTTACTGGATCTACATTTCTCATCAGTCCTACATCTTCTCCTGTGAAATCCCACAATTCTGCTTTTACAGATTGTTTTAATATTTTGGTAGTTTGTCAGGGTTAAATACAGCATAGGTTCCTGTAACCTCCTTCTCCCTGTTTGCCATTGTCATTTTACACAGCACATCATCATCATCTGGTGTTTCAAAAGCTATTCCATCTGGAGTACAAAATATGGTGCAGTTCATCTTGCACAATAAATCTCTACCTAACAAATTCACAGGACTGGTGTCGCACACGACGAACCGGTGCATTTCAGAACATTTCCCTATACTAACTTTCACTGGTTCTGTAAGGTAAGTTTTAAACTGTCTGTTGGATACACCAACTACTTGGATCGTTTCATCCGAGAGAGGAAGATTCTTAACATCAGCTGATCTAACAGTTGATCGAGTAGCACCAGTATCAACTAGGAAAGTAATATTTTCATTATTAACTTTTCGATCTAAACAAATGGGCCTGTCTGGTCTACTTCTAGAGTTGCGCCAAGTACGCACTCCTCTTCCTCCCTTCGGCACCGTCAATAACCCTCTTCTGAATCGTTTTCATCGCGTTGCAGCCAATACTGCGAAGCATCGCTAGCGCGTTGCGGCTTATTTACCTGTTCTTCGTTGAAGAATCCATTCTCCTTACTATACTTCTGGCAATTTTTGTTCTGTGGAAAAGGTGGTTTTGGCACCTGATTCTGTTGTGTTACACCCTGCTGTTGTCGTTGCTGTTGACCACTCACCTCATTCTGCACCTGTGGATTCAATGATGGATTTTCATCGTTAGTATTTGGAGGAAATTTACACTCGGATTTCCAATGCCCTATCCTACCGCAATTATGACACGGAAATTTCTTTTTAGCTTCCTCAATATTTCCTTTATTTTTCCCAGGATTAAATTTTTGTCTTGACCCAGCTTGTTCCGCTAATTGAGCTTCCTGTCTCTCTGCTACCTTTACTTGTGCCCACATAGCCTTTTCTTTTAATTTCCGCTGTTTTGCTTCAATTTCATCACTGAAATATTTAGCATGTCTCAGTACTTCATCTATTTTCTTATTTTGCCAATCTACGGTATGCTGTTTTATCATTTCACTAATTTCTGGACGAAGACCATATACAAATCTGTATACGAAATGACTCAGATCCTTGTCACTTAGATATTCATCTACACTGAATTGTTTGAAGGCTAAAATTAACCTCTCATAATAGGCATGTACTGACTCTTTGCTTTCCTGATGTGTTCTGTCAATTTTTACCCAATCTGTCGCTTTAGGGGGTACCTTGTTTTTCAAAAATGCCATGACCTGTTCATATTTCTTCATTACCTCGGGGTCTGGAGCTCCTGTTTTTGGATCCCTTGGGTATTCCTGTGTCGGCCAATCTATTACAATTTTACATTCTGTCCATAGATCTGCTGGTACTATTATGTCAAACAAGCTATTCAGATCAATCCACAATACTTTGGATAATTTCACAAATCTGTCCACCTGTCTATACCACTCGACGGGTTTTTCACGCAGTCGAGGGAAGTCATTCATAAATGACAAAATATCCTATCTAGTCCATGGGACATGTACATATCCTCCTCCTGGAATCTCTCTCATAGGGCATTCTGTCACAACCTTCTCTTTTTCTCTCACAGGGTAAGCTGAAAACGTTTTGTCTGAAACTTCGTCTTGTTTACGATACCATCTGCTTTTCCATTTGTCCACATCTCCCCATTTTCTCAATAAAATAATTATCTCTTTTATCTGACCTATTCGTCCTGTGGTATTCATGTTTTCAATGTCTTTCTCAGTGAAATCTACTCGATAGGGTTTTTGTAATGCTTTTACCTTTTCAATATCAATACCCATTTCATTTGCCACTTCTTGTAATCTTTCATGAAGACTTTTTGGTCTCCATGTTACGCTTTTACACAGAAATAACAACTCCTCATCTTGGTAATCTTTTAAATTTTCTGTCGGGATAGTGCCTACTATTAATTCTTCCAGTACCATTCGTAATTTGGCCACATCTATTGACTGTGATTCTTTGTCTTTCTTTTGCAAGCTTCTCAACCATTCACTCAACTCCTCTGTTGATGGTCCTACTGGCTTTTCTACATTTCCTTGTCCAAAATCTTTTTGAGTTTCTGACATTGTCTCTATTATCGTCATACGCTTTTCTGCACAGTTCTGTCCTAAAAACGGGTAATTTGAAAAATTTGGTTCAATCATACTCATAGTCTGTCTCCACGGATTCTCACTCTGAGTCATTCTTGGTTGTTCAGTCGGTTTACTATTTTTATAAGGAACCGTCAAGCAATGTTCGCTATCTTTCTGTTTATCAAAAATGGGCATTACTGGACCTATCGTTACTGGGACTGTTACCGCTTCCAGATTTTTAGTCAATTCTCTTATTTTCTCAGTTAATTCTAGGGTTGTTTTTGCTAATTCTGTTGAATTTTCTCCATCTAATTTTTCTCCAGGCTTCTTTTCTACCTTTCTAATGGAATTGTTTCTTCCCAAATCTTGGAACTCTGGTTCCGATTTTATGATTCGTACTGTTTCTTTCGTTGGGGCACTTGGGGTTAATATTTCTGGTTCTGGTCGATATGGAGGTGGATTCTTATAAAACATATCATCAAGAACATCATCCTCTGATTCATTCACTCCATACCCTCTCGATTCCACATTATGCCTCTTTTCTACATGCTTTCTTCCTTCATTCTCTCCTGTGGTTCTTACGGGAAACAAACCCTCAGTCATACTCGCATTCTGCCACCTTCTCATTCGATCATTATGCGTCTCATGTCCGTATGATCTTCCAAACAGACACCTATATCCTCTACCGTTTCTCTGTCCTTCTCGGTCATGCATCTCTTCTTCCCTCTCCGTCAAAGCCTCAAATTGAGTCGGTCTAGGTCTTGGTTATAAATTCATCATTCTCTCTCTCAAATTTCTCAAAACAGCCAAATTAAATGAACCATTCTCTGGAAAGGCCAACACTCCGTCCTTCTCGGTATACTTAACCCAATTATCTAACCAAATACAAGTGTGATATCCATTTTTCGCAACCATAAAGGATGCAGGGGTTTTCGGTGGAGGAAGTAACTGTCCTTCCCTAATTACAATCGGTTTGTCCTTTTTAAACCACTTCTTAATTCTACCAAACCAAGACTTTTTCTCCTTTTCTGGTGGATCATAATACATTTTCCCTCTTTCGTGTCTCACTAGTTTCTCCTTACGACTGTACCGCTTTTCTGTCCAATCGTAGCGCGACTCACACCAGCCCACCAATGCGGAGCGTCTACGTCACTATCACAATTCTCAAATCCCAGCGCAACTCACACTAACGCACCAATAGGGATTGTCTACGTCACCCTGTATTTCTCCACTCCTATCGCGGCGCACACTAACGCATCGATCTGGAGCGTTTTACGTTTCTGACAGACTGTCCAATCCCAGCGCAGTCGTTCTGACATCAGCAGCCGCTGCAGCAGCTCCTGCTCCTGTCTTTCCCTCCTTTACAAAATTCTCTCAGTAAGGTTTGTTTCGAATTCTACAATTCTGTTAGTAACAACATAAAAACACCACCATTGTCTGCTTCGCTAACCAAGGAATAGCAATAAACCTTTCTCATGAGAATTCCGTCTTTCCCAAGATCAGCGCTTACCTCTGCCCTACTATGGAATCGTTACTTCCGTTGATAAAATAGCACATCCCTCTACCTTACCCTTCTAACAAGCATTAGCTAACCGTTTCTCCAGAATTAAGACACATAGTTGGGGACCCAATGCTCCTGAGAAATAAAACTAGAGTTTCACAATGAACCCGAATGCCTTTTCATTCACGCACTTTCACACAAGAAAATGTAGTACATTCACACAGAATCCTTTCTTTCCCGAGAACAGCGAACAGTCTGTTCTACTACAGAATTATGACATACGTTAACAAAGCAGCGCTTCCCTCTACTTTGTCCTTCTAACAAGCTCAGAGAATACCTATTACCTTTCCAGTGATAAGCGTTATCGGAATGCCATTTGGATTCCTGGTACCTAAGACCAAAATTTCACAGGTAACCTTCGCTATCATACACACTTCTCTTACACAGAAAATGTCTCTAATGGCAACACACGGCGATGTCACCGAATCGAACCCAGACAATGCGTCGTGCAACTTCAATCGTTACACGTTTCTCCTGTGTACCTACAGGGCTACAACAATTCCGTCTTTCCCGAGAGCAGCGCTTACCTCTGCTCTACTACGGAACCGTTACAAACTTCCGACTTCCTACATCCCAGAAGCCGTGCAAACAACATAAATCTCAACACGACTCAACATAGAGTGTTAGTACATAAACCAATATCAATAACCAATAATCAATAAGCTATTTACAAGCAAAAATCACCAAACCAAAACAATAAAAACCATAATTCTGCCACCAGAAAAACTGTTGCAACGTGGAACATCAAATTCCCCCTTTGTCACAGACCAAATACCTAAACAGCAAATTCACTCAAATACATTCACTGGTGGGGACCATGACACCAATATTCACACTCCATTGATCTGCTTCCCAAGAGGAATAAGCTTCCAAACGCTGACTGAAAGCAATACCTTTACCTTACTCTAAATACGTTGACTCCAATCCTAAAATATTCCCCTCATAAGGCAATGAATCATTTAGTTGTTTTTATAGGTTTAGTGTCACAATCATTTATCTACACTTTAAATACTAAACTAAATTCTCTTCTTTAAATAATCGACACAACACATTTGTCAATTAATCAAATATTCTTTATCTAAGAAATATTGCAAAATCGTTAGAAATCATCATCAGCATTGCAGAACATCATATTGACCTAATCTGGCTAAAAGTCGTCCTCTAAGTCAGTCAGGTCGAGGAAAAATCTTTTTTCAGCAAAATTAGGCTGCAATTCAGTCTCCCAAAGATTCAGGATAACAGCTGTCCAGCAGTGTTACCGTCCTCTCCGTCAGCATAACGTCAGGAAATCGAGTTCGTCAAAGAAGAGCAAGTTTTTTTAGTTCAATTCCCTACCTACTTTTATAATGAAAATAATGTCAAAAAGTATCAAGATTGGGGTTTTAGAAAGTTCTGATTGGTCGTCTTGGGGTCGAGGGGTAAAGTTCTCATGAAGTCTGCATAGTGAAGTCATCGCACTTGCTGGTTCCGGTTTTTAAATTGTCCATTGTCTTGTTGCTGGCGAAGTTCCCGGAATAACCTTGAAGGGTACATCTTCTCCCGGGGTCAGAACTAGGCCACTGCTGCTGGCGGCGACGCCTGCGCACTTCACCCAGAACCTCATGTTGTCAGGGGCAGTCACGTTCAACGTCTCGTTCAGCCATGTTGTCTAGGCCAAAATGGGCAACTTAAGCAAAAGAAACACAAAATCGTAATTAAAACACAGAAATGGCTAATAAAATGTTAACCCCTCGCTAATGCCCATATGTGTAAGTAATTATCTAGCAGAAAGCAACACTCAAAGTGTTTTATACTTATTTAATAAAGCACAAATCACAATTACGTCACCAAAGCAACATATATCATGCAATATTCTAATTTTCTACTATTAGTATGCGTACACTAGTTAGTTTACAATTAATATAGCCATGAAAAGTGCAATTCCCACGTGTAATTCTTTTGTTAATATGATTGATAAGTATTTCACTGCAAACACATTAATATGATTACTATTAGTTAATTATTCAGATTAATACAAACATGCAGAATGGGGGGTATACAAAATGTTGTACTACCCGCTCCATCACCCCATCAGCCTCCAACCAGAGGCTGTGCACCAAAGGGGGCCCTGCTGTGGGCCCCCAAACATGCTTACCAACATGGTTTCCATGCCGTACAGACCAGCACTGAAATCATGTCGGAAAGCGGGCATTGTAATCTCTAGGGCAGAAAGGCCTGCCCTTGAGATTACTGGCCAGCTTCTGAGTGGCGGATGGGCTCTCTAAGCCCGTCGGAAGCCAGCCGGAATGACTGGCCGGTTTCCTTTCCGACTGCCTCCATCATAATGGGGTGGTCAGAAAGGAAACCGAGCGGCCCATTATGATGCCGCCCTGAAGGCTCCAACAACAGGTCGGAGCCTTTAAGGGTCGCATCGTAATATGCCCTTTGAGCTCTAAAAAGTGACTGAGTCCCAATGAAAACGTTTTCACCAGTGTGACCCACTTTCTTTATTCAACTTCCGTTCCTTAAAAGAAATCCTAAAATTGTGCTGAAGTCCAGCCACAAATACAAACTGATATTTTACAGTGTACCTTACTTTTACTAGGTGTTATTTCCTCTCAAATTTTATCTCATATCTCCAGTTCCCTTGTATCAAATTGCAATGATGTTTGATTCTTTTGGTAATTAAAATGTTCTCTATTTTTCTAAGTTGTTGGGAATTGTATTGTTTTCTTTTCTTACCTTTAAGAATGTTGGTACTGCTAAACCTAAACACACTCTCCCGAAATTGCGTGATGCTTGTCTGATAGCTACCAGGGTTTGGTCTTAGGTTCTCAAATATTGTGTTTTAGTCTAATTACATTACTGGTTATTAGATTTTCCGTGGTACTTGCTTCCTAAATTATCTAACCAATTTCTACCAACCATATGTATATCTGAAAGAACCTATCTTGGAGATCAGGACAACACATAGACAGGAAGGCACAGTATTGAGAATGCTGGTACAGGGAATCGCTGACATAGAATGACACCTCATTTGTAAATTTATTAGATAAGGGGACACTAGGGTGAAGATCTTAAGAACAATAGACTCAGGGAGGGAGCAGAACAGAACAGACTCTCAAGTACAAGGATACAGTGGGACTAAAAGGAAGTGAGGTATTTATTCTAATAGAATCCAGTTTAGTAGCAAAATACTGCGGACAAGGAACAGAACTGTCAAAAACACATACAAAGACTCTGGCACATATCCACACAGGTTCCAAAAAAGCGCATAAGACTGTCAGCTGTAGAGAGACCTTCAGAATGCCAAAGTGACAGATAACACTGCCATGGCTTACTTGTGTGGGTGGAGAGCTATACTAACCCCTGTAGAACAATTCACAGAAGAAAACATCACATCGTTCACACTCATAGAGAATAGAGCTGCAGGCCCCAAGTGATGAGCACTAGCATAGAGGAACACTCACTCTGCAAACCACCTCTACAATTGCTCAGCAAAGTGGAAGGTGGAAGACGAATCTCTTTTAGGAAAATCCACAAATGAAGATTTTATTCTGTCGAACAATAGCCAAAAGCACCAAGAAACCGAAGAGTAAGAGATCAACTGACTTACACAATAACACAAACATATCTTTGTTTCGAATTCTACTGCCACATTTCTTGTTAAAAAATGATTAAAGAATGAGTTCAAAATGTCCTCCTATAAATTGCATAGTATATGAATTTTAATGAATTTACAAAAATCCCCCAAAATATACACTGAAATCTGTGCACATATAATATTCCCGCCATTGCGCCTACTGCTCTCTTTTACTGGATCAAACACAGGATTACATTTCCTTAAAAGTACGATTCTGGATTGAGTGATCACTTCTCTCACACTGGAGCTTTCCACTCATTCTACGCCTCATGTCTTAAATAATCGGTATGTACTTTATTGCTATTTTGTACCTCTTGCATGCTTTTATGGCCTCTTGCAGCCAAATAAAGAGAATTCTGATTCACTCATTCTAGACTTTATTGCACTAGGGACCGGACTTACAAATCTTAGAAGCAACGCAGTGCAACACGCAAAACTGTACAGTGCAGCACACATGCAAAGTCAGAAAAGAAAGGAGAAATTTTGCATTGCTCCTTTTAACACCTGATTTCAAGTTGGGGTAATTCCTGGCACAAAACCCTGTCTACTGTTCTTAGTAGATAGGGTTTTGTATTAAAAACCATGAGTGGTAGCAAGAGATGCCCATTTACCACCAATGGAATGCCCCCTTGACACAGATTAATGCGAAGTAGCGCCTTGTGATGACTTGGGTTAGTTTTTCTTAAAAACCAACACAAATACCAATTTGCGTTGATTTGTAAATCTTGTTAAAGATTTTGCATTAAAAAAGTAACACAAAGCTGATGCAAAACCTTTGTAGATCTGGGCGTACGTTTCAGTGCATGATTGGGTAAGAAAACCCACCTGGAAGATTCAGTAAAAACCTCCAAAGGCAAGATTTCATTTGTATTTTCTCCATTTCCAGTGGTCATTCCACTGCCTTTTTACTGGCAAAACACAGGTTCCCAGCGCAATCTCTGGCTTTACAAACCACCTTGTTCATTTTTGAGTTGCAAGAACCATCCTTAGATGCAAATGTCTACAGATTCTAACGGCCAGATCACAAAACAGGGGTATCATGAAAGCAGGTGTCTGCAGGTGATAAGGTGATGTTTGTGCACATTTGTTGTGGAAAATTTACCACTGACTAAGGCTGCAATATAACACTTTTCCAGGTCTTCAGCCAGCCTAGCCCCAAACTGTAGCAGGGAGTGTATCTTTAAATAACACATGCAGTCCTCACAATAGGTGAGATGGTCTGATTCTCTGAATCAGGATCTTCATCTTACATCAGCAAATACTTTTTTTGCACTTACATCGCAAATTTGGTGCGCAAGATGTTTTGTGTATCGAACACTATGCCTGTCCATCACTGTTTTCCTTTCATCCATTAGAGTGAATTGCTGCATGTCAAGTATCAAATTATGTTGTAAACAGTTTTAAGAAACCATAATAACAGTGATGTAGCTACTCTACCTCAACATGCACATATGCAATGCCAGAAAGCCAATATGGCTTTAACCGTACTGGCTCAGGTGGTCTAGTCATGCAGCACTTCTACGTAAAATCACAAACTAAAATACTGAGGGGCATATTAACAAGGAACAGGGAAAATTAACGCAAAGGGCGCTTAGTGTTAATTTTTGTAACGCCCGCTAACGCTGGATAATATCGCCTTCTTATCGCGTTAATAACAACGCTAACTGCCTAGGCGATAAAAAATCCAGCGATAGCGGCATTTTGGGAGGTTATCGCTGGTAATGCAGTGATAAAGCTACAAGGATAGGGATATCCTTGTTGATAGCCCATGGTGGATTTAGCCATGTAATCCACCTCCCATTGGATTACATGGCTAAGTCTGAAAATTAGCAGACTTAAAAAAGCAGCGTTAACCGTGGTTAGCGCTGCTTTTTTTGTCTCAACAGGGTTAGCGTGAAGCTTGATAATAGGAGAAATGTCGCTTAGCGACATTTCTCCTATTATTTTGCTCTGGAACGCCCACTTTGCATCTCATTAGAGATGGAAAGAGAAGCGTAGTGAAAAAGGGTGTTAAAATGCAATTTTGCATGTTAGCACCCTGTTGTTGATAGGGCGATATTTTTATCTCTGCTTCTTTGTGGAGATAAAGCCCTTGTTAATATGCCCCACAGTTGTTTCTTTGAGCTTTTCTTTGTCACTATTCAGAGTCACATGATGTGCCTTACCTCTGTAGGACTTCTAAAGTAAACTTGGAGTACTCATTAAGCGAGGAGCGCTAAAAAAGCATGAGCCTGATTCAGAGTTTCCACATACACCTTGAATACAGAGGAGCAATCCGTTCTTTCCAAAGGGTTGTCATTTGTTCCTACAGCCCACCCCAATGCTTTCAACCTCAAAACAGAACTTCATGGTTTCTTTCGCAAGATCCGTCTGAGATATTTCTTTAAGAACTCTGATGACACTCCCTCTAAATCTTTTACTGGACTACGTCCTCCATCTAAGTTCGTACCGCCCACTCATACAATGAGTAATAGAATCCTGGCGTATGAGAACATGGTTCTAAGTGATGTTAACACCCTATTATCAACCTACAAGCATACGATACCTAATACCAGCAAAGTTGAGAAAGCGGCCCTTCAGAGTCTCAAGAATAACAAGGACATTGTCATTAAGTCTGCTGACAAGGGTGGGGCTATAGTTGTTCAGGACACTATGACATACAAATCTGAAATCATGAGACAACTTCACGATGGTGTTAGCTATTCTTTACTCAAGTCTAACCCCACTAAGGATTTGGCGGAGGAAATTCATCATATCACTCTTGAGGCTTTAGACTCTGGCTTTCTAAGCAAATTGGAATTTGACTATCTCAATCAGAGGAACCCACGCCTACCTACTATATACACCCTACCAAAGATACATAAGGACCTGCTTCATCCACCCGGCCGTCCAATTGTATCCGGGTGTGGTTCACTACTGGAACCCCTCTGTAAATATATTGATTTCTTTTTGAAACCACTGGCTGAGAAAACAACGACTTACCTACGTGATACCATGCAAGTAATTACCATCATTGACCAAAAATCTTTCAACCCCATGGAACAATTACTTGTTACCTGTGATATCGTATCACTCTATACCAGCATCCCTCAGGAACCAGCTTTGAATGTGATGAGAGAAGTTCTGAATTCCAGACCAGCACCAATGAGGGTACCCACGGATTTCATTATTGCACTTCTTTCTATTGCAATGAAAAAGAACTTTTTCTATTTTCAGGGAAACTATTACATCCAAAAGAAAGGAGTAGCGATGGGAGCTGCATTTGCCCCAGATCTGGCGATATTGTATATGGACAATTTTGAACAGCGTCATGTCTTTAACAACAACCCCTTCTCTCAAAAAGTAGATCTATGGAAGAGATATATCGACGATATATTACTGATCTGGAATGGCGATATAACTCAACTTAATGTATTCCATGAATGGCTTAACCAGTGTGATCAGGACATTCAGTTCACTATTCAGTCTGACCCCCTGGAGATACCATTCCTGGATCTAAAAATTTTCAGTGAAGATGACAAGCTTTGTACGACCCTGTACCGAAAACCAACTGAACGGAATTCACTTCTAAGATACAGCAGTTACCACCCCCGAGGTTTAAGAGACAATTTGCCGGTGGGACAATTTTTACGGATCCGTAGAAATTGCACCAAGAGATCTGACTATTTAACGGAATCTGAAGATCTAAGCATCAGACTCATCTCAAGGGGATACCCAAAGCGTCTGGTCAAAAGGGCCCAGAAGAGGGCGTGGTTCAATCCACGGGAAACCTTACTAACGGCTAAAGAACCTGCTGCCTCAGCACATAAGAAAATGATTTGTGTCACAACTTTCTCAACTAGAAGCAACGCAGTGAAGAGGATAATCAACAAACACTGGAGCCTTGTGTCAACTGAGATTGATCAACCATCGTTACCTGTGCATTCCTTCAAAAAAGCAATGAGTATCAAAGATCATGTTGTCCATTCATTTCTTGAAGACCCAGTGGAACCAACCATACAGTCACTGTGGAACTTACCACCTATTATAGGCCATTTCAAATGTGGGTCTTGCAAGGCATGCCCAACAACGATTCAGTCTAGAACTTTTGCGTACAAACATCATGTTGTTACACTTGATTCCCACACTAACTGTAACTCTACTGACGTTATCTATGGGATCCTCTGTCCATGTGGCCAATTGTATATTGGCCAGACACAACAGAAGATAAAAGCGAGAATATTACAGCACCAAAGCAGAATAAGATGCCAGGTCATTGGGGCGCCTTTAGTTGAACATTACAAACAGGTGGGACACCGCCCAGACCAAATGCAGTGGATTGTGTTAGAAAAAACAAGACTGGGGCCAAGGGGAGGAGATATATCCTCTATACTTACTGTCAGGGAGTGTAAATGGATGATTCGCTTTGACACAATCAATATGGGTTTAAATGAGCAGGATCTTAGTAATGCTCAGCTAGCTAGTTTAAACACTTAGGTACCTTGGGCTCCTGGTGGCCTCTCTGTGCCTGTAATTAGCCTGATGCTGAGTAAGACCCTTCAATGGATCTATGTGGGTTCTCTTTAGATCTATGTACTAGTTCACTGTACAACCCTATATTTTTTTTTTTTTCACCTCAGATCCATTCGTATGCATTTTCTGTTATCAGCTACAAATATTTAATTACCTACTGATGTCTCTTGGTTTCGACTATGGGCCCTTCCATTTACTATCTCTGGCATTTTTCGAGGGCCACAAATATATATCAAATATGTTTCTGTATGTATACAGTCTATCTGTGTCTACATTGCTGGTCATTTAACTATGATAACTGTTTTCGAGTTCATGTTTACCCATGTATCCATTTCGGCATGATTTTTTAAAAAATCAGACTTATGCTGTTTATTCACTTAAATGATAATTGATTTTGAGTTCATGTTTACCCATGTATTTTTCGGCATGATGTTTCTATAATCATACTTATGCTGTTTATTCATTTACATGTCTCAATGATTTATTTGACATTGTTCGCTCCAGTTGCAATTGTGTACAATATAACTAATTATGAGGCTACTATATCATCACATCACCAACAATGCTGCTTCCCCCTGGTTTAACAAAATAACGATTATTGCTGAATCATCTTGAGAAAACAACTCCCGTTGTCTTTCTTCTAATACATTGTAGACCGCAGGCATCTAGCGTCTGCGCCGCGTTTAACGTCACGCGGAGCGTCTCTCTATTTCCGTGCTCAAACAATGCAGTCTCTTTGATTTCCCAACGAACCACGAGGACAGTGAGTGCCGCCGCTTCCTACGGTAAGGGTCACACCACTCCCTTGCTATTGAATGCTGAGCTGCCGGGATACATTTCACTTTTCAGGCTGCCAGCTCGTACCGTATAATTCCTCTCCTTGGCGGGTTCTTGAGATAACATCATCCTGCATCCGCTGACTTGCCAAGCATATAGGGGTGGGTTCTGGTATTCACCACACTTGACCCTATCTAATTTTATTTAAGTAACCTGTTGGCCAAATACCGTGTTTATGCTTGTATCATCCCCTTTGCCATCTTTTTGAAGGGAGCGATTATCAGCGCACGTTTCAAAGCAATGTTGTTTGGTGACATTGCGTGGGTTCCTTGCTCCTTTAGCTGTACTTCTTTTAGGCTTGGGTTTTTTTAAGACATTGGTATTATTACTCCTCTATTTTACTTTTAGAGACTGGATTCTTCTGTGATTAATTTCACTGTCGCCACTGAGAATACGCCATGGCTTCTGATTCGGGAGATATTAGTTTCCCCGACTTGTCCGACATTGCCAATTAAGTAAGTTCTTCTTACTGAATCAATTTTGAATTCTATATGTGCCTTATAGATCTCCACTATGACACTTTATAATTTCTTTCTAGGTGTCACTCACTCTACCCCCATCGGGAGCTTACCAGCCCCTGCGCCTTCTGACGCCAAGAAGTTATTGATTACTTGTTCACCCTCGATTTGGGTAAATATGGTCACTTGCCCCATTTTGAGTCCCTTTGACTCAGTCCATTTGGGATTCCGAACTGATAATATTTTAATAATATATACATTTCTTTAGGTGCCACTCCCCTTGTCACACTGTCTCTGTCCTGAAGAAGACCCCGTTAGTAAGGAGCCGACTTACCTACCTATGTCCAGGGGTCGAAACGTCGACAATACTCCATTGCCAGTACTTCCAACAGTGTAATGTACACTGTGTTCTTGCTTGTACATGGTTGTTGTAAATAATCCTATTATTCAATCCAATGAATTTGATCTGGATGTTATGGCTTGAAATTGTTCTGCCTTGCAATTGAATTGTGACGTTTTTATAATTTATATGTCACTTACCCCCCATACCTCACTCAAATCACTATCCCCCTTTTCCCTTCCTTGGCACCCCGCACTATTTGATCAAAATTTATTGTATTTATTAGCAAATGTGTACTTTCCCAAAGTGTGATTAAATAACACTTTGGCAGCATTCTTTTTGTATTATATATATATATTTTTTTTATTTTTTTTTTGTATTCTTTTGTGATTGCTCTTGTGTCAGCTTTTAATAAGTCTGTATATCCTGGGACCCTTTCTCCCTTATACTGCTCGATTACCCAGGTCCCAGTGATTAGTGGGTTTACCCTTTGCTTTAACGTTCTCATGGGCAGGTGCACACCTGCGAGGTATCTCATGTGACTCTTCCCCCTTCTTAAAATGGTAGAGAGTGAGACCCTTTCCTATACTGAGGAGTATATCAACCAGCTGTTACAAGACCCGAGGAACCTATTCCTTTCATCAGACACACCTAACATTGACTTTACACTCAATGATAAAATTGCCAGACTTGAACGTCTAGAAAAGAAGTTAATTCGTACTAAACTTCACGGTCATTTACTTACAAAATATCTACAGGCCAATATAATACCTGTTGGTTTGCAGATTAAAAATGAACCAGCAATCTTTGTAGATATCCCCAAATTTAAAGAAAGTTTTAGTTTTATTGCCAATAACGCCTCACGACATTGGATGGTACTAGGGGTGGAAACAGCGGCAGAACAGGTCCAAGTGTTGTCAAGAGAGATCGCTGCCCTTAAACAAGAAATAGCGGGGGATGCTACTTTGATTAATGCTAAAAGTGCCCTTGAAAATCTTGATAAATCCCTAAAAGATTTTGAGACTACAACTCAGAACAAAAAGTTGGATAAACTCTCTAAGGATATCAGATTTTACGACAAAAAGATCACTTATTCTTACCTCAACGAGGATTATTACAAACAAGATAATTCAGGTCGTTTCACAGGGAGAGGTAGAGGAGCCTTTAGGGGTAGAAGGAACTACACCACCTTCTCTAATTCATCGGTGAGCTTGGATAGCGAACAGGAAGCTTCGGGCCCAGGCTACGACTATACCTACAGGGATAATTGGTATCCCCCTCAAGGATATCTCCCTTTTTTAGGGGAAGGTCAATGGAGACCACCACGGGGTCGAGGCAATTGGCCAAGAGGACCACCGAGAGGCCAACAGAATCCAGGGAGCACGAACTGGGACAGAGGCAGGGGGGCGATCCCCAAACAGGTCCGGTTTCAATCAGAGAACCACGGGGAGATCTCCACGAGATGCAAAGTGTATCGGTGGTGAATCCCAATATTAATCCAGTAGTCAACATTTCCACATACACCTTGAATACAGAGGAGCAATCCGTTCTTTCCAAAGGGTTGTCATTTGTTCCTACAGCCCACCCCAATGCTTTCAACCTCAAAACAGAACTTCATGGTTTCTTTCGCAAGATCCGTCTGAGATATTTCTTTAAGAACTCTGATGACACTCCCTCTAAATCTTTTACTGGACTACGTCCTCCATCTAAGTTCGTACCGCCCACTCATACAATGAGTAATAGAATCCTGGCGTATGAGAACATGGTTCTAAGTGATGTTAACACCCTATTATCAACCTACAAGCATACGATACCTAATACCAGCAAAGTTGAGAAAGCGGCCCTTCAGAGTCTCAAGAATAACAAGGACATTGTCATTAAGTCTGCTGACAAGGGTGGGGCTATAGTTGTTCAGGACACTATGACATACAAATCTGAAATCATGAGACAACTTCACGATGGTGTTAGCTATTCTTTACTCAAGTCTAACCCCACTAAGGATTTGGCGGAGGAAATTCATCATATCACTCTTGAGGCATTAGACTCTGGCTTTCTAAGCAAATTGGAATTTGACTATCTCAATCAGAGGAACCCACGCCTACCTACTATATACACCCTACCAAAGATACATAAGGACCTGCTTCATCCACCCGGCCGTCCAATTGTATCCGGGTGTGGTTCACTACTGGAACCCCTCTGTAAATATATTGATTTCTTTTTGAAACCACTGGCTGAGAAAACAACGACTTACCTACGTGATACCATGCAAGTAATTACCATCATTGACCAAAAATCTTTCAACCCCATGGAACAATTACTTGTTACCTGTGATATCGTATCACTCTATACCAGCATCCCTCAGGAACCAGCTTTGAATGTGATGAGAGAAGTTCTGAATTCCAGACCAGCACCAATGAGGGTACCCACGGATTTCATTATTGCACTTCTTTCTATTGCAATGAAAAAGAACTTTTTCTATTTTCAGGGAAACTATTACATCCAAAAGAAAGGAGTAGCGATGGGAGCTGCATTTGCCCCAGATCTGGCGATATTGTATATGGACAATTTTGAACAGCGTCATGTCTTTAACAACAACCCCTTCTCTCAAAAAGTAGATCTATGGAAGAGATATATCGACGATATATTACTGATCTGGAATGGCGATATAACTCAACTTAATGTATTCCATGAATGGCTTAACCAGTGTGATCAGGACATTCAGTTCACTATTCAGTCTGACCCCCTGGAGATACCATTCCTGGATCTAAAAATTTTCAGTGAAGATGACAAGCTTTGTACGACCCTGTACCGAAAACCAACTGAACGGAATTCACTTCTAAGATACAGCAGTTACCACCCCCGAGGTTTAAGAGACAATTTGCCGGTGGGACAATTTTTACGGATCCGTAGAAATTGCACCAAGAGATCTGACTATTTAACGGAATCTGAAGATCTAAGCATCAGACTCATCTCAAGGGGATACCCAAAGCGTCTGGTCAAAAGGGCCCAGAAGAGGGCGTGGTTCAATCCACGGGAAACCTTACTAACGGCTAAAGAACCTGCTGCCTCAGCACATAAGAAAATGATTTGTGTCACAACTTTCTCAACTAGAAGCAACGCAGTGAAGAGGATAATCAACAAACACTGGAGCCTTGTGTCAACTGAGATTGATCAACCATCGTTACCTATGCATTCCTTCAAAAAAGCAATGAGTATCAAAGATCATGTTGTCCATTCATTTCTTGAAGACCCAGTGGAACCAACCATACAGTCACTGTGGAACTTACCACCTATTATAGGCCATTTCAAATGTGGGTCTTGCAAGGCATGCCCAACAACGATTCAGTCTAGAACTTTTGCGTACAAACATCATGTTGTTACACTTGATTCCCACACTAACTGTAACTCTACTGACGTTATCTATGGGATCCTCTGTCCATGTGGCCAATTGTATATTGGCCAGACACAACAGAAGATAAAAGCGAGAATATTACAGCACCAAAGCAGAATAAGATGCCAGGTCATTGGGGCGCCTTTAGTTGAACATTACAAACAGGTGGGACACCGCCCAGACCAAATGCAGTGGATTGTGTTAGAAAAAACAAGACTGGGGCCAAGGGGAGGAGATATATCCTCTATACTTACTGTCAGGGAGTGTAAATGGATGATTCGCTTTGACACAATCAATATGGGTTTAAATGAGCAGGATCTTAGTAATGCTCAGCTAGCTAGTTTAAACACTTAGGTACCTTGGGCTCCTGGTGGCCTCTCTGTGCCTGTAATTAGCCTGATGCTGAGTAAGACCCTTCAATGGATCTATGTGGGTTCTCTTTAGATCTATGTACTAGTTCACTGTACAACCCTATATTTTTTTTTTTTTCACCTCAGATCCATTCGTATGCATTTTCTGTTATCAGCTACAAATATTTAATTACCTACTGATGTCTCTTGGTTTCGACTATGGGCCCTTCCATTTACTATCTCTGGCATTTTTCGAGGGCCACAAATATATATCAAATATGTTTCTGTATGTATACAGTCTATCTGTGTCTACATTGCTGGTCATTTAACTATGATAACTGTTTTCGAGTTCATGTTTACCCATGTATCCATTTCGGCATGATTTTTTAAAAAATCAGACTTATGCTGTTTATTCACTTAAATGATAATTGATTTTGAGTTCATGTTTACCCATGTATTTTTCGGCATGATGTTTCTATAATCATACTTATGCTGTTTATTCATTTACATGTCTCAATGATTTATTTGACATTGTTCGCTCCAGTTGCAATTGTGTACAATATAACTAATTATGAGGCTACTATATCATCACATCACCAACAATGCTGCTTCCCCCTGGTTTAACAAAATAACGATTATTGCTGAATCATCTTGAGAAAACAACTCCCGTTGTCTTTCTTCTAATACATTGTAGACCGCAGGCATCTAGCGTCTGCGCCACGTTTAACGTCACGCGGAGCGTCTCTCTATTTCCGTGCTCAAACAATGCAGTCTCTTTGATTTCCCAACGAACCACGAGGACAGTGAGTGCCGCCGCTTCCTACGGTAAGGGTCACCCCACTCCCTTGCTATTGAATGCTGAGCTGCCGGGATACATTTCACTTTTCAGGCTGCCAGCTCGTACCGTATAATTCCTCTCCTTGGCGGGTTCTTGAGATAACATCATCCTGCATCCGCTGACTTGCCAAGCATATAGGGGTGGGTTCTGGTATTCACCACACTTGACCCTATCTAATTTTATTTAAGTAACCTGTTGGCCAAATACCGTGTTTATGCTTGTATCATCCCCTTTGCCATCTTTTTGAAGGGAGCGATTATCAGCGCACGTTTCAAAGCAATGTTGTTTGGTGACATTGCGTGGGTTCCTTGCTCCTTTAGCTGTACTTCTTTTAGGCTTGGGTTTTTTTAAGACATTGGTATTATTACTCCTCTATTTTACTTTTAGAGACTGGATTCTTCTGTGATTAATTTCACTGTCGCCACTGAGAATACGCCATGGCTTCTGATTCGGGAGATATTAGTTTCCCCGACTTGTCCGACATTGCCAATTAAGTAAGTTCTTCTTACTGAATCAATTTTGAATTCTATATGTGCCTTATAGATCTCCACTATGACACTTTATAATTTCTTTCTAGGTGTCACTCACTCTACCCCCATCGGGAGCTTACCAGCCCCTGCGCCTTCTGACGCCAAGAAGTTATTGATTACTTGTTCACCCTCGATTTGGGTAAATATGGTCACTTGCCCCATTTTGAGTCCCTTTGACTCAGTCCATTTGGGATTCCGAACTGATAATATTTTAATAATATATACATTTCTTTAGGTGCCACTCCCCTTGTCACACTGTCTCTGTCCTGAAGAAGACCCCGTTAGTAAGGAGCCGACTTACCTACCTATGTCCAGGGGTCGAAACGTCGACAATACTCCATTGCCAGTACTTCCAACAGTGTAATGTACACTGTGTTCTTGCTTGTACATGGTTGTTGTAAATAATCCTATTATTCAATCCAATTAATTTGATCTGGATGTTATGGCTTGAAATTGTTCTGCCTTGCAATTGAATTGTGACGTTTTTATAATTTATATGTCACTTACCCCCCATACCTCACTCAAATCACTATCCCCCTTTTCCCTTCCTTGGCACCCCGCACTATTTGATCAAAATTTATTGTATTTATTAGCAAATGTGTACTTTCCCAAAGTGTGATTAAATAACACTTTGGCAGCATTCTTTTTGTATTATATTTTTTTTATTTTTTTTATTTTTTTTGTATTCTTTTGTGATTGCTCTTGTGTCAGCTTTTAATAAGTCTGTATATCCTGGGACCCTTTCTCCCTTATACTGCTCGATTACCCAGGTCCCAGTGATTAGTGGGTTTACCCTTTGCTTTAACGTGATTCAGAGTTTGGCGGATGGGTTACTGGTCATACACCAGACTGTGACCTAAATATTTGATAGAGAAGGTGTTATTGAAGAGATGTTAATTTCTCACAGTGAACAAAAACACAAATTAGATGTACAAGCTGACACAATAATGGTTCAGGCAGTGAGGCAAAGCACTGCAGTAGGACGTCTGACTGAAATGAATGGAATGTTTGTAGCAAACAGAAGGTCTGGACCAGCTATTCCCACATGGTAAATATGTAGCCGCTTAACAATAATTGAGCAAAAGGCAAATCTACTGCGGAGGATGTTATGGCCATCTCTTTCTCCCCTGAAGATTGACACTGTTCAACACTTGGTTCAAATGACATCTTGCCTATTCTCCCATTGTTTAGCTAAAAAGTACATTTGAATTACTCAAATAGACGCAAGTGCAAACAAGCTTGCAAAATTACTGTCAGACTCATGTGTTTCTCACGATATAGTCTGAAGTTGTGATCTGCAGATATCAAACATCAAAGGATTAAAAATGGCAGGTTAATTTGAAAATATTATGGCAGGGGCCAGGTTAAATTTGAACGGAGGGCTGGTTACTTTTTTATTCAATCAACGAGAAAGCATTTCCTAGAACCTTGAACACGCCCACAAGTACACGGACAAACAAACATGCATATGCTCACAAAACCACATGCTAACACATGCACAGGAACATAAACACAAAATAGGCATTTGCAAAGCCAATAGATCTGATGCTGGCTGTCTGCATTTTTGGCTTTGCCAATGCTTCTTTTGATTGGTCATGGGTTTTGAAAAACTTTATTGTTGGCGAGCTGCAGAGCCCTCGTCAATCTAAAAAATAAAATATTGGATAAAAGCAAACATATTTTGTGTTTAAAAAGATCACACATTGATTTATTATTCCCTGACTTTAAAGGGAACTAATTTGCGTGTGGATGTGCTTCTTGTGAAAAGGAAGGGGCATAGTATCTAGGAAGTGGGGGTGAGAGGCGTTAGTCTCCTTGGCTTAACACCTCTCTTCGGCACTTCGGAAGCGCCAGGCTGCACCATATGTGTGCTGCTTCATGCAGCACATATGTAAGTTACAAAATGGCATTTTAAAAAAAGGTTTGTTTATGTACAGGAAGGGACACCTTCCTGTACATAAACAAACCTTGGCATTTGGCTTTTTCCATGTGTGCTGCACAAGGCAGCACACATGGAAAAAGCAAAAACGAGGAAAAATGGGGCATTTCTTCTCATTTCGTCACCTTAAGACCAGGATTTACCTGGTCTTAAGTTCGGTGCTGCCACCTATTATCGCCTCTCTTTATAATAGGTGGCAGGGTCGAGGTGAATGGGTGTTGTGGTGGAACGCCCACCGCAACACCCACTGCATGCCCCTTTCACGCAAATTTTAGCGTGAAAGGAGCCCTATTACCAAGGCAGCATTACGCCATTTAACGTGGCTTTTTTAGCCACATTATGTGGTTTATTGCTCGCTTGGTAATAGGGCTCTGACCCTATCGCCACCACAACGTCACAAAAAGTGACGTTGTGGTGGCGATAGGGGCTTGGTAATATGCCCCGAAGAATGCTATCAGGCACAGTGAAGTTAGCCTATTGCTGAAGTGGGCTGACTAACTGCCCCATGCTGTATGCTCTGGAAGACAACTATGAAAGACCCTATGAGAGAACAGGGGATGAAGAAGGCAGGCTGAAAGACCTCATAAGTATATTGCACATATCGTTTTAGTAAAATCAAAAGGTCTTGGCTAACACTAGATCTAAAGAGAGAACACTTTTTTCACAGTAATTCTTTACTGGTTTTCGTTAGGCTTAACATTATTATTTTTTTAAATGTATTTGTAATTTTGTTTTTATTTGAACAGTTTTATAGCACAAACTAGACTCGTTTGGGTATCAGAGTGCTTTACAAGCTAGGGAGACAATGACATATAAAACATTAAGCAGGGTAAAGGTACAAACAGTGTAACAGAAACAAATAGCAAAGCAGAGGAGAGAGTTGAGGATCTAAACCAGGAATCTGTTCATTAATAGGAGTTTGACTTTTTTCTTGAAGGAGGTACTGCAGGGAGTCAGTCCTATATCAAGGAGGAAAATGTTCAAAATTCTGGGAGCAATGCCCGAGAATGATCTGTTATAGGTTTTTTTCTTGTTGAAACGGGTGGAAGCACTTCTGGTGGATCTAGCGCCTCCTGATAGCTCAAGCTTGCTGGCAAGATAGGTTGGGGTGTTGAAATGTAGAGCTTTGTGTGTCAGGCAAGCCATTTTTAGTTGGATTCTTGCTTCGTAGGGGAGCCAGGTGAGGAATTTAAGGTCAGGGGAGATATGATTGTACCTTTTTGACCCAGTGATGAGCCTTGCCGCCGAGTTGAGTGAAGCCCTTAAGGGGGCTGTTGTGGCACTTGGTACGCCGGTGAGAATAGTATTTCCATATTCCAATTTGGGAATTAAGTGTGCTTGCACCGCCAGTTTGAATTCTGTTTCCGAGAGGAAAGGTTTTAGTTTTCGTAGTATACTCAGTTGTAGGTTTACTCCGTTGGTGGTGGCACTGATGTGTTCCCACATATTAAGATATTTGGCCAAGATTATACCTAGTGATTTGGATGATTCAATGATTTGTGGTGAGCAAGTTGAAGCTGTTAAATGCTTCATCCAATCATTTTTTGAGTGTATCTGGTGAGGAGTGACAATTAGGTGAAATTCAGTTTTTGGAGTGTTAAGTTTAAGGTGGTTGCATGAGATCCAATTTTGGTTGTTTTGAAGAATGGGATTGAGAGATAGCATGTCTTCAGGAGATGACATTTTCAAGTACAATTGGATGTCATCAGCTTAAAGATGAAAGTGAATGTTGGTAGCCCTTAGCATTTCAGTTAGTGGTTCCATAAATAAGTTGAAGATAGTGGGGGAAAGAGAGAAGCTTTGTTGGACCCTAGTGTGACTGGTGCAGTTTTTGAAAGGGATTGATTTACCTTGACTTTTTGCGTTCAGTTTTGCAGAAACAAGGTGACCCAATTCAAGACAGCCCCAGATAATCCCATCCTATGTTCTAGTACGTCAAGAAGGTATTCATGCTTCACCGAGTCAAAGGCAGAGGAGAGGTCCAAGAGGATTAGTAGGCAAGATTCGTTTCGGTCCAACATTTTTGGGTGACCTGTCCAGCTTTTAGGCAGTCCTGTATTTTACCCTGATTTAGTGAGATATTTACAATCCTAGTCCAGAGTGGAAGAATAAACATTTTGATATTTTTGAGGAGGATGAAGGGAAGGGGGTCACTAAAGTGGTTAGAGAGTTTTAAGTCTGAATGCATGCTAAGGATTATGTTTTGCTCAATTCTTTCGAATGAAATCCAAGAGGCATTATTTTTGAGGATGTAAGCCGGGTGGTGCGTGAGGTCAACTTTGTCAGAGGAGGCTATTTTGGAGATTGGTGTTTGAAGAGCTTGCTGTTCTGGAGTCTGCAGGTCCGCTATCAAGTTATTGGTCTTTTTCAGTAAAAAGCAAGCAAAATCTTCACTATTGGGCAGTAGACTGGGCCTGTTTAGGGCAGGATTGGGTAGGCGTTTAGTTTGCTGTTTGACCAGCTCAAACAGTTTTTTGGGGTGATTTTTAGCTTGATCGAGTTAACTTCTGAAGAATTGAGCTCTAGCATGTGTGATGCTTTTGTGACAGATATTCCTAAGGAATCTTAGCTGTATGAGGTGTTCCCGTGTTGGCGAGGCTCACCACTAGCACTCTGTTAATCTGAGATTGCGTTTTTCAGAATTGAGGTTGTCATTGTACCATGGTTGCAAGACTTTGCGGGTATACTTTTTAGTTGAAATGGTGCAGTTGCATCAAGAATATTTTTCATGGAGCTGTTGTAGTGGTCCATGAGTACTTGTACATCGACCAAATTCTCAGAGTGTGCTAGGATGTTATCACTGAGTGATGCCGATTCAGTGAGATCGATGTTTCTCATGTTTCATTTCAAGATTTTTGGTTTTCGTGCCTGTGAGGTGGTGGTTGTCATGAGAGTGGTGTTGAGGAAGATGACCTGATGAAGGTCGGTGCAATCACAAGGGACAATAGATTCCAATTGGGTAGCATTATCTTTAGCGATGATAAGATCCAAAATCTTCCCTTTGTTGTGAGTGGGTCTATCATAAAATTGTACCCAGTTAAGATCCTTAAGAAAGGATTTGAGACTATTTACTACAGGGTCATTCAAGTCACTCCAGTGGGGATTAAAGTCCCCAAAGGAAGATTTGAGTGCTATGTTGACCCATGTTTATTGTGATGGTGTCCATGATTTGCTCTAAGAAGGTGAGATTGTTGCGGGATGGATGATAGAACATGTGTAGTTTGCGTAGGAGATTATTGTTCTTAGCAATTTCGATACAAAGATATTCACATGAAGAGAGGGCAGGAGATTGTAACTGATTAACTGCAAGGCTGTTGCAGTGAATACAAGCGATGCCACACCTTACTTTGATCAGTCTGTCTTGTCTGATGATATCGTAATTAGGAGGAACTAGAACGTCGAGGGCAGGTGCCGACAGTTCATTGAGCCAAGTTTCTGTCAAGATAAAAAGGTCTAAATTTTGTACTATGATAAGATCAGCAAGGTCCGCAGCGTGCTTAACCGCCGATCTGCAATTGAGAAGAAGGCATTTCAGAACGGTTATGGGGATATCCTTAGAGCTCTGGCTAAGATTAATTCTCTTAAGGTTAAGCTTGTTTCTCATTCTGTGTTTGTGTTGTACTTCTCTGTGGGGGTTTGCATTGATCGACTGAATTTGACTTTGGTAGTTCGTTCTATCGTGATGTAGAGGGTCGTATGAAAGTAGGAGTGATTTAATATCTTCCTTCGACAATGAGTTCAGGACCGTAAATCTACAAGGTCTAGAGAATACGTTAGGTGCAGGACGCGTTCTCCAATTCTGCCTTGGGCTGTACTAGTACACTGTAGATCATAAGGGTGTGGGGATGGCGGGAAGACAAGAAGGGGGAGAGATGCATCTTCCGTGGACAGGTAAGGTCGCACAATGATTCTTACTGCCTTAGTGGTAAGATTTATAAAACTATGTAAGTCTTCTTTCATTTGATGTAGCATTTGTGCGATCTCATCCATCCTGTTCACTAATAGGGTGTGTCCAAGTGGAGAGTTGTCAGGAAGGAGGGGTAGAGAGTGAGCAGGAGGGTTGGATTCTTTGTTGGACTGGTAAGTTAGACCAGTGGTCAATGAGGACGAGTAGTGATGCGATCTTGGAAAATAGGGGGAGCGGTTGGTGAGGAGCTAGGTTTTATTAGGGTGAACTCCTCCGTGTGCACAGGTTGTTGTTGACCGGGGGAATGTGTAGGTCGAGATGAAGGATCCAGTGGGTCAGCGGGCCTTCGAATAGCTCTTAGGGAGGTAGGGTGAGATGATGGAGGCCCGGACGGTTCATGTTTGAGGTCCATGATGCATAGGTTAGTAGTACTGGCTTCAATGGGTTGTAGCAGAGGAAGGGTGGGCGATTTGATCAGGGTAATGGGAACCCTGTTGATGTAGTTCATCCGTGTTAGCCCTTGGAGTGGTGTGGGAATGTGGTGTGGTGTTGCCCGCAATAGGGATTGACTCGGGTCGCTATGAAGACGATTGTCTCCTGGGGTACTGTTTATAGCTATTGTGGGAGGGGATGATTGGGATTGCAGCTTTCCTGTTAATGGGGAAAATATTTTCAAATAGCATTAAGCTATGGTCTGAGTCTTGGATGGGATTGTCCCATTGTTATAGATGGAGATGGTAGCTTCTGCTTTGAGAAGAGGGGATTACCGAGAATTTTGAGCCATGGGGAGTTTTCCGGACGCAGAGATATGGAGATGAGAGAGTAAGGCTTTCCTCGAGAGTGCACTTCTTTTCATATAGAGGATGAGGTCACATGTGCTATCACCTTTTTTTAATACAGACGTATGAGTCAGAGATCAGGGTTTCAGGATGAGCTTTAGTAGTATATGCTTGTACTTCTTAGCCACATCTTTAGTAAGATTCATATGATAGTTTATTTTGTAGGCATGCTTGCCATATTTTTCTAGACATGGGTCAAATTCTTACCCAGACTCCATGACTGATTTAGATGCGAGTAGATGTGTAGGGTAGGAGAATGAGGTACGCGTGAATCAGTTACGTAATCAGCCCAACAACCTAATATATTGTATATGTGTGTGAACCCCAAAAGTATTTTTTTTCTAGAACATGTAAATGCCTCAGCACGATGAATACAGGCCAGTGATGTTGATTGGTATATGAAGTAAATGAAACCTTGGGGTCGATGCAGCGAGAGGAGGGATTTAGCAAGTGTGTTAGGGAAAATCTTGCGCTTTGCCTATGTTCGGTTAGGTGAGGAGCAGGTAGCACTGACTTCTTGTATTTCAATAGCTGGGTTATGGCCAGTCCTTTGTCAGTTTCCAGCCCTAGAGGTGACCAACCTCTCTTTTGTGGGAAGGGGACATTGCAAAATTACACAATTTCTGGCGAACAATAGCCATTCTGGAAAGAACTCAGCAGCGGCTAGGTCAGGATAGGTATTACTAATTACTTTTCCCAGTAGTGAACAGCCCCTGCAGTCACAAATATCAATTAGAGGGGGGAAGGGGTCACTTACCCCATGAACACCCTTATCAAACTTGAAGAGGATGGGGAGTAGATGGTATCATGAGCATCCTACCACCGGCCAATACCCCTAAGCACCACAACAGCTGTGCTGGTAGCCTCACTCTGTTAAGGGCCTGAAAAGCGCTGTGGATTCCAAAGCCGGTTGCTGCTCACCTTCACAGCCAGTAGGGGCCCCATCAGGCACAGCCAACTGGTTAACGATTCACTTCTTCCCGGGTTAGGCATTAGTGAAAGTACACAGAATCCTCTGCCCATTATCTGCGTGCTGCATGGTGATGACAAGTCCACCAGGGCCCAGTGTTGCACCGTGCATCAAGCGGCAAGTCTAGACATGATCAATCCAAAAGCAGGCCTCCGTCCGCCACTCCTGTATGCCACGGCAATCCTCCAGGCAACGAACAGTACTAGATAGACCCCTACACAAACAGGCAGCTATTAGATAAAAGGAAATGGCAGCGCCTACCTTGAAGACACCATTGAGGTATCCTGAGGTCAGGAACAAACACTGATGGGCCAGCCCACGATACTGGAGGCAGCCTTGAACGTGCAATACTGCCGCAGCTCAATGGAGGAGTGGTGGCCCTGCATGGGAGAATGGAAGTTGCTGGCAAAAACGATGATGTGCGACCCGACAAGCTACGGATCAGATACAGTTCAGATAGCATCAAATTGGTTCATAGTACATGGCTGTTTCACTGTGTTGTGTTAATTCATCACTCACAGTATCCATAGGATCTGTTGTGGCACTTTAGCAGTATGTGGAAATCGCCATTATGTATGCCGAGAGGATTGATAGGAAACATTAAAGTTTGTGCGCTTGGGTGAGTCTACTTGAATTGATTGAATCAAGAGATCATCGTATGGGTATAGATGGAGAAGTAGGTTGGCAACCTAAGCAGTGTGTGGGTATCTGCCATTCCCAGGCAACATCACCTTCTGCTGGTCGCCATTTTGACATTACAACGCATGCCATTTGAAAGAGGGATCAGGAACTAGAAAGCTTGCTTCTGAAAGGGTTCTATCCCTCCACATGTGGGTGTGAGTACCACAGGTTGGGGTAATTTGAGAATGTAGGTGCTATTAGCATTTCGCACTGGACGCTTTCTATGCATGAATGTCGCTCGATGCAGTGTTCGCCGCCATCCTTAGGCCAGGCATCAGTTAATAGATTGTTGTCCTCATGAGCTGTAGTCACAATGATAGGGTTAGAGGACATAAGGTTAACGTATGTACCTTGATAAAAGTTTTGGGCATCTGCAGCAGTGGACCGGACCTGAGAGGTGGTATCTTGGTGCCACGGGTTCACTGGCAGCTCTCGTAATGCCGCATGGGCATGGCCGCCATCTTATTTTCGGAACAGAGCACGAAAACATTCAGGTATGTGGTTTAGTTTCTCGGCCCCCTTCAAGTATTCCAATGCGTTATTTGGACTCCAGGTGAGTTCCCATTTCATGCCTTTCCCCGAAGGTATTGGAACGCTTTACATGAGCACCCAGTTACATTACACAAGCACTGTTGGACTTGGCCCTTTTTGCAGGGTCATCCCTGAACTTTTTGCCTTCCTCCTAGTCTTTTTTCTGACCTGTTGTTGGTGGTTTTAGGACTCTGGGCACTTTAGCACTGCTGTCCAGTGTAAAGTGCGTGTGCTCTCTGTGGTAAACATGGTAAGATTATTCTACACCTGCTTGGCATATTTAATTTACCTATCAGTCCCCAGTAAAGTGGTATCTCATATACCCGGGGCCAGTAAATTAAATGCTACTGGTGGGCTTGCAGCGCTGCTTGCGCCACCCACCAAAGTAGCCTAACAAACCTGTCTCAGGCCTCTGCCATTGCAGGGCCTGTGCGCGCTGTGTTACTTGGCTGTGACTTGGCACGCAAAGTGGTTGCCACGTCCATGACCCCCCTTTTACTGCATGTCAGTTACCGCTAAGGTAGGCCCTAGCTAGCCCTATGGGCAGGGTGCATTATAGGTAAAAGGTAGGACATGTACCTTAAGTGTGTGACATGTCCTGGTAGTGACAAACAGCCATTTTGGTTTCTCACTGCTGTGAGGCTGCCCTCTCATAGGAATGCATTGGGGATTCCCTGCTAAGTGTTTCAGTGGTAAATCCTGTTACGAGAAGATCATCGTGGTCAAGTTTGGTAAGTTTGGAATAGTGATAATAAATGCTACGTAATGGTGTGCACAGATTTATTATCACTGTTTAAGAAATGCCACTTTTAGAAGTTGGCATTTCTGTGTGCCATGTGTCTCTGTCTGTCTGATGTGTATTGCATGTCTGGCTCTGGAGTGACAGGGGCTGGTGAGGTGTGTGGCTCCAGAGGGGCAGGGTGAGTCAGCGTTAGGCTGAATAGGAAGATCTGCATTTGGAGTAGTGGGAGGAGTAGTCCCTGACCCTGAATAGGTTTGTGCCTGCTTGGTTGAATGCTGGCTCCGCCCCCCTGTGGTGTGTCTGGGGACTGAGCCCCCACCTGACAAAGGAGAGTAGAAGCACTGTAAACAAAGTGCTTCAGTACCCCCCAGAAGGAGTTGGGACTCGTTCTCTAAGCCCTGTGCCAGGGCAGAACAAAGAGAATTGGGATATAAATATTGGGGCTGTGACCCCATGCCAGTGTACTATTTTGGGTGCTTGAACAGCTGGGCCCCAGGAGAAACCGCCACAAGGGATTGTCTCTCTGCTGGAGGGCCCTGTGAGCTGGCCTGCCTGGGCCCAGCTCTGCCCTGTGGGACTTTGGGGCAAGGGGAGAGGACTGTTCCTGTGTTTTGGCACTCCTTTGTGCACAGCTTTGCCTTTTGGACAGAGCCTAAGCACCTCGTGAGCGCTACATCTTGATTACTGGTGCCAGGACGGGAGGAGCACTTGTGTCCTGCAGCGCTGGGATGCAACAGTGTTCTGAGGGATTCCTGGCATGGGGATTCCCCCGTGCTGCCTGACAGTCGAGCGAGAGCCTACCCCGCATTTCTGTGCCTCAAGAGAGGAGTCACGGACCGTTGTGGCTGCCGCCGAAGGTCAGGCAGGGTTTGATTGGATGTAGGGGGGCCGGCCGGCAGGAGAGAGGAAGTCTCGAGTGCTCTCCCGGTCTCCACAGGAATTCAGGCAAGAAAAGCCTGACCCAAGGCATGCCCCGGGCAGAGGGAAACCCAGGCGGGAGCCCACCCTGCGCTGGTAGATGCCGAGGACCGGACATGTCAAAAACGGAAGACAGGTGCCGGTGCCTGAGTGTGGGCGGGGCCGGCTGACGCCCCTGAGCCGGACCCTCACAGGCTCCACTTCTGCCTTCCCTCCACCTCGGAGAGGGAGGAATGAGACCCCAGAGATCACCAGTCCCAGGGAAGGAGACCGGGCAAAAGGAGGAACGGTCCCGTGAGCGAGGATTGCCGAAGCACACTGTCCACGCCGGAATCCTGCGCATCATCAGCCCCAGTGAGTGGGGCCCAAATTATGCATTGTTAGTGCTGATCAACGGCACCCGGAGGAGCCCGGTAAAGGGAGCTCCCAAGGCATGGTTAGTGCCAGTGCTGTGTCTTCTACTGCTGCACCGCAAGAGCACGGACAGCTGCAACAAGGGGTCATTGTTTTGGAAGTCCCGGAGTGGGGTTCAGAGGCACAGTTGTGCCAAGGCTAATTTCCCCATCGGCACCACGAGAGCGCAGGCAGCTGCAACGAGAGGGGCCATTGATTTCGGTCTCAAGAGAGACCAAGGTTGGTTAGACCCTCGCCCCATTAAGAGGCCTGACTTTGGTGAGAGGGCAATTGGACCCCAAAGAAGGCCAGTTGGCCAGGGGTCATCTTTGTGATATTGGTAGTGCGCAAGGCCCTACAAGGATGCATAAAGTGTTTATGCCTGAAGGTGATGCATGCACCTAGGGCGTGGTACTACGGTGCACTTCTAAATGTGATTTATGCCTAATATGTTTATGTATAACATGATGCTGAGTACAGTAGTTCACCAGTAGTTACTGGTTGTTTTATATTTGCTACTTGTGCTTTCTTATGGTTGACAATGTCCCGATTGGCCCTGTCCTGTATATAATCCCTGTGTAAATTACTACCTAGTGCCAGTTGGCACAGTGTATAATTGTGATTGTTTTCTAATGTGTTTATGATACTACAAAGGCTATTTTTCTGGAGGCTTGTGTGGAGTTTCTTTGGTGGTGTGCCTAGTGTGTCGCTGCTGTGTGTGTGTGTTGCGCAAACGCTTTACACATTGCCTCTGGGATAAGCCTGACAGCTCATGCCAAGCTATCAAGGGGGTGAGCAGGGGTTATCTTCAGCGTGTAACTCCCCTGCCCGACTAGAGTGGTGGTTTCTGCCTGGCTTAGCCGCAAGCCCTAGCCAATGTGAAACCCAATTCTAACAAGAACGTATTACTTAATCTTCTTTTTTTAGGCACTGGGAGAATAAGGGCCTGAATCACAAAGGTAAACTTATAAGAGTGTTTGCTCTTCACAAAAAAATGTACAAGTAGTATCTTTCAGAGTGTGGAGTCTCTGCACATAAAAAGACCTATCTTTTTATGTGCAGAACCTCCACACTCGTCAAAATACTACCCATAAATCACTTTGTGAACACCAAACAATGATAAAGTTAGACAGAAGTGTAAGTTTACCTTTGTGAATCAGGCCCTCAGTGATTTATGCAGAATCACAGGATGTCTAGCCAATGCCGACACTCAAATCTAGTACCCCAGTTCCAAATTCACGATCTCTTGTGGTTCAGTCCATCAGATACAAGGTAAATGCTGAACTTTCCACAGTTATTTGATTCATGTACATCAAGCACATGAACACATGTGCACCAATATAAGCATGTACCTGCACTAAAACATATACAGAGGAGCATATCAAGATTTCATCAGCAATGCAGCAATAATGGATATTTTACCAAAAGCGGCATGTTCACTAGGGTGGTGTCCCTCAGTATATTAGATATTAATTGCCATTGTTTAGCTCCACAGGTGACAAGGGAAACTTTAACTAGGTGAAAGTACAAATTGTTTAAGGGTATGTATGAATAAACAGTGATACAATGAGTTTATTAGTACCACTAAAAATGCAATTAAAATAATAGGCTGCCTAAAGTAATATCTAAAGTTTCACCATCTGGGCACATAAAGACGCAGGAGAAAAATACCTGTTTGTCTCAGCAGAAAAAGTTCCTCCTTCTCAAGTGACTGAAGAGGCAGCAAATACACAAGAATAGGGGTAGACCATTCTGCATGTCCATTAAGTGTTATCAGCATTGCTTTGGATAGGGCTCCCCAAAAACTCTGAGTCCTGTTTCTGAAAACAGGACCTGTTCATTATGCATATTTGCATAGTGCATTTTTTGTGAATATCTTCTATTGGGCCACATTCACTAAAACCTATGTCAGTCTAACAGTAAAGATTCACGTCTGTGCTTACCTTAGATTTATATTCTATTGAGATACACAAAAAAGCTATTTCTAGATAACTATAACGCTAATTGTTTTCCAGACTTTTTTTCCTCCCTCACGTATGACTGCAGGTGTGTTCACTTGTCTCGCTATCCTTAAGATTAGGAAGAACAGTCCATCTGCACCATTCTATTGTTTTTTTCCACCGAGAAATAATTGTTCATCATGGAAAAACCAGGGTCGGACTGGCCCTAGCGGGCGTCAGGCATTTGCCCGGTGAGCCGTAAGGGTGACAGACGGATTTTGACACGTGGGGACCAGTTTTGTTACTGGGGGACGGTTTTTCCAGCAGTCTTGAAATATAGGCCCCCTGTAATAAAAGCGGCAGTGGTGCTTCACAGTAGCCCACCCTGCCGGAGCTTCTCAGTAGCCCCCCTGGCATGTCGAGCGGAATTTATCTACACAGGCCTAGGTCTCAGAAGGTAAAATTACCATGAGCTGTGGTTCAAATCCTATCACTTTAGGTATATTGTACTCCCCGTATTTCTGAGTTTGAGGTAGTCACTGACAGCTAGCCACCTTCAATTTTTAATTAATAAGAGTTTTACTTCAGGCAATCCCTCTAATGAACCTCCCGGTGTAAGAACTCATGCAAAATACACCAAGTCTTTTTTCTGAAACAAATATAAAACAACTATGAAAAAAATGTGAGAAAAACGAGATGGCACCTCACGTGCGCAACACCAATTGAGCCTGCTGATTGGTACTCATCAGCTCTGCCCACTTTTATCATCATTGGTTGCCATCACGCTCCAAAAATAAACAAAGTGTCCACAGAAATAAACCCAAAAAAGTGTAGGTAAATGGTGAGAAAATCACGTACCAAAGTGCGACTGGCTGGATAGTGAAGATAAAAAATGAAGAAGATGCACCCTCTATAGGTCTAAACTTTATTCTTCCTTAGATGTGCACCCAAATCAAAACTTAAAAAGGTTGCTTAATATGCATACCATTATGTTGTGCCAACATGTTTCATCGCCAAATGTATTTGTAGCGATTTCGTCAGGGCAACTACAGTCGCTTGGCACAAGTTGAGGACACTTCTTAAAATTTCATTCGGGGACTGCCAAAAGTAAAAAACACACAACACTCAACTCTTTCAGTATCCCATTATACATAGATGGATATATATCTCTTATTTAAATCCATTAATTACCATTATTGAGCCTTGGCCTCGTGTACCAGCTCTTTTTTACAGGTCCCACACGGGCTCCAAGTGTGAGTCCTCGTGATGGTTCCGCATTCGGCTGTAATGCGTATCTACAGGTAATGCAATTTCGAGATAGTCAAATTTCTCTTCCTTACATAATCTTTTCAGCAACATAAGATCTCACACGGCTATATCGAGCCCCTTGTTTCAATAAAGCCCTTTCCTTTTGTGGTTGTTTTTCTACATACTCATCCACACTGGGGTTCAAGAAACCCGGTATGCATTCATACATATCGATGTATTATCACTTGTATTCTACACCACCCCCACAGCTGGGAAAATAGAGACCCTTCTTTTCACATCACCCGGTCAACCTGTGAATATCTCAAGGTTCCAAAATGTAAACGGAACGTCATAGACCGGTGGGTCTACCCATATCAACCATGGCTAACGGCCTCGATTTAGTGGTACTTCTGCCAAAGTTTCAAAGGGTTTTATGAAAGTTTTCACCCAGGGGAGACTATTTACACACGGGATCGTGGACATTCTCAAACAAAATGCCCTAGACAGGGGGGTCTACCCATATCACCCATGGCTAACGGCCTCGATTCGGTGGTACTTATGCCAAAGTTTCGAAGGGTTTGATGAAGGTTTTCACCCAGGGGAGACTATTTACACACGGGGTCATAAACATTCACAGATGGAGTAGTCAGCATCACACACAGCCCCCTCCTTCTCAATCACGCCTCCTTACCACCCAAAGCCTCACGGAGCTCCTTATCTCCGCCGGTCAAGTGTATTCTGTTCCCGTGGCCGTTTATATTCTTATGCGGTTAACACCCACATCCCAGCGTAAAAATTTATACGCGCCATTTTGGATTGGGGAGGTTGAATATGGGGGATCTAGAATTTACTGCTCCTCGTGACAGTCTCTAATTAGATTTTATTATATGCAGTTATCCCCTGGTATTCCTCAACAGAGAACTAGTTAGTGATTCTTAGTGGGCTACTACGTGTACGCCTCCCTACAGGTATGCCTACCTGTCTTTTACCACTGTGGGCGCCATCTTAAATTGGGGGATTTAGAATTTACTGCTCCTCGTGACAGTCTCTAATTAGATTTTATTATATGCAATTATCCCCTGGTATTACTCAACGGAGAACTAGTCAGTGATTCTTAGTGGGCTACTACGTGTACGCCTCCCTACCGGTATGCCTACCTGTCTTTTACCACTGTGGGCGCCATCTTAAATTGGGAAAATGAGTCACATAACTTACTGCTAACCAATAGGATACCAGTTTAGGGTCCCTATCACATCACCTTTGTCGTTCTCAAAGGGATCCTGTCTAATAGTGCTATGTTAAATCACTATTGGAAGCAACTATGACATGTTTCTTATGTCATCTGATCTTATCCTTTATGTTTTGTATACAGATCGATCTATGGTTCTGATCTAAAAGAACCCCATCGTTACAGGATAGATGCCTGGTTCATCTATTGAACTGCTCTTCTCATTATGTAGAGGTAGTGAAATATGGTCAAAAGATAATAAGTTCTGTCTCATAGTTACACCCCCACAGACCTGGTAGGTTAGGCAAAAGATAGACCGGAAGGGTTGGTCAGGCCGGGACAAATAGGAAGAAAAATCGTTCAATAGTGAATTAAGTTCTGTGTCTTAACCATTTTTTAGCCATTCTTTAACCATTCAGTATCTTGCCCTCCCCCAATCAATTTGGTCATTTAACCCAAGTTGGTCGGACCTCTCCTGGAAAATCCATCTGGCTTCTTTAGAGGCCAGTAGGTCTTCGACATTTTGGGGTGTACCTGTTATTCTCTCAAGGACCACCCACGTGAAGGTATGTTTGGTATCATGACAATGTTGTACCAATTTGGGTGGGGCCAGATGGATTTTCCAGGAGAGGTCCGACCAACTTGGGTTAAATGACCAAATTGATTTAACATAGCACTAGACAGGATCCCTTTGAGAACGACAAAGGTGATGTGATAGGGACCCTAAACTGGTATCCTATTGGTTAGCAGTAAGGTATGTGACTCATTTTCCCAATTTAAGATGGCGCCCACAGTGGTAAAAGACAGGTAGGCATACCGGTAGGGAGGCGTACACGTAGTAGCCCACTAAGAATCACTGACTAGTTCTCCGTTGAGTAATACCAGGGGATAATTGCATATAATAAAATCTAATTAGAGACTGTCACGAGGAGCAGTAAATTCTAGATCCCCCAATTTAAGATGGCGCCCACAGTGGTAAAAGACAGGTAGGCATACCTGTAGGGAGGCGTACACGTAGTAGCCCACTAAGAATCACTAACTAATTCTCCGTTGAGGAATACCAGGGGATAACTGCATATAATAAAATCTAATTAGAGACTGTCACGAGGAGCAGTAAATTCTAGATCCCCCTTATTCAACCTCCCCAATCCAAAATGGCGCGTATACATTTTTAGGCTGGGATGTGGGCGCTACCCGCATAAGAATATAAACAGACACGGGAACAGAATACACTTGACCGGCGGAGATAAGGAGCTCCGTGAGGCTTTGGGTGGTAAGGAGGCGTGATTGAGAAGGAGGGGGCTGTGTGTGATGCTGACTACTCCATCTGTGAATGTTTACGACCCCGTGTGTAAATAGTCTCCCCTGGGTGAAAACCTTCATCAAACCCTTTGAAACTTTGGCATAAGTACCACCGAATCGAGGCCGTTAGCCATGGGTGATATGGGTAGACCCCCCTGTCTAGGGCATTTTGTTTGAGAATGTCCACGATCCCATGTGTAAATAGTCTCCCCTGGGTGAAAACTTTCATAAAACCCTTTGAAACTTTGGCAGAAGTACCACTAAATCGAGGCCATTAGCCATGGGTGATATGGGTAGACCCACCGGTCTATGACGTTGCGTTTACATTTTAGAACCTTGAGATATTCACAGGTTGACCGGGTGATGTGAAAAGAAGGGTCTCTATTTTCCCAGCTGTGGGGGTGGTGTAGAATACAAGTGATAATACATCGATATGTATGAATGCATACCGGGTTTCTTGAACCCCAGTGTGGATGAGTATGTAGAAAAACACCCACAAAAGGAAAGGGCTTTATTGAAACAAGGGGCTCGATATAGCCATGTGAGATCTTATGTTGCTGAAAAGATTATGTAAGGAAGAGAAATTTGACTATCTCGAAATTGCATTACCTGTAGATACGCATTACAGCCGAATGCGGAACCATCACGAGGACTCACACTTGGAGCCCGTGTGGGACCTGTAAAAAAGAGCTGGTACACGAGGCCAAGGCTCAATAAGGGTAATTAATGGATTTAAATAAGAGATATATATCCATCTATGTATAATGGGATACTGAAAGAGTTGAGTGTTGTGTGTTTTTTACTTTTGGCAGTCCCCGAATGAAATTTTAAGAAGTGTCCTCAACTTGTGTCAAGCGACAGTAGTTGCCCTGACGAAATCGCTACAAATACATTTGGCGATGAAACATGTTGGCACAACATAATGGTATGCATATTAAGCAACCTTTTTAAGTTTTGATTTGGGTGCACATCTAAGGAAGAATAAAGTTTAGGACCTATAGAGGGTGCATCTTCTTCATTTTTTATCTTCACTATCCAGTCGCACTTTGGTATGTGATTTTCTCACCATTTACCTACACTTTTTTGGGTTTATTTCTGTGGACACTTTGTTTATTTTTGGAGCGTGATGGCAACCGATGATGATAAAAGTGGGCAGAGCTGATGAGTACCAATCAGCAGGCTCAATTGGTGTTGCGCACGTGAGGTGCCATCTCGTTTTTCTCACATTTTTTTCATAGTTGTTTCATATTTGTTTCAGAAAAAAGACTCGGTGTATTTTACATGAGTTCTTACACCGCGAGGTTCATTAGGGGGATTGCCTGAAGTAAAACTCTTATTAATTAAAAATTGAAGGTGGCTAGCTGTCGGTGACTACCTCAAACTCAGAAATACGGGGAGTACAATATACCTAAAGTGATAGGATTTGAACCACAGCTCATGGTAATTTTACCTTCTGAGACCTAGGCCTGTGTAGATAAATATCGATTGAGAGGAGGGCGACCTGGGTCTTTTTCCCTCTGTAGCTCCTTATTGTGTGCATGTCGAGCGGAATTGCCTGGACTGGTTTCTGTTCCCAGCCCGGCCGTGGGAGAAACCCTTTCCCCTACACCCAGTCCAATTTGGTGGTGAAGCCTTCCTTAATAAGTAACTGGAAATATTGGATCAGTCTTCAACAAAAGGGCTACGTTCATGAGTTAGTTCTATTCAGCTGACGCCATTAATTACCAAGCAAGCACACTCTGAATTTTATATCATGATAGTAAACTTCAATGGAACTGGCAACATAAGCGCTTTCAGGTTTTTACCTCTGAAATGCAGCGACCATTTTGTAATTCGCATCAACTTGAAATATTGAAATATTGGAACCCTAAACTGCAACACTCGCTCAGACTTCTGGATCAGGTATGGAAGTGGTTGAAATTGAAAATCCTAGAAACTATAGTGAGAATATTAAAAACCACTCCAGGGTCCTTGAACTACGTCACACTTAGAATTCTAAAACTCAATGAATGGATGAGAATAAAAGACATGATGTCATCATGACCAATCCACAAAATGGTCCACCAATCAGATCTCATTAGTGTAAGCTGCAAAGAGAACACTCAAACATACACTGAGGAAAAACTTAGATGAAGATAGTAGAAATCCAAACACCCATCAATTACATCTGTGCAGAGCAACCATCACAAAAGAAGAAAAAGTAATAATACTCATCTTGCCTCACCTAAATCGCTAAGGATATTTTCAGAACCTTCTCGGTTTTTTGGAATCCTATTGCTTGCTTAAATGAAAAGGCTAACTTCCAGAATGCTTTATGATGCTGTTACTGTTCATTTTTTGGGAAGAAACAAAGAACTACATTCCCACCTATGATCACATACACCAAGAAATAACACTCACTGCCAACTAGAAGCACGTACCCAAACAACCTGAAGACAAATCTTACATGCTCCTCCCCCATATTGGACTGATTCTTTATATATCTAACATTGCATCTCTAAAAATCTGGATCAGCTGCTGACCAATGCCCCTAGAAATCTTCAAGGACATCCTATCTATTAAACCTGTCATAGAGGCAGGATGAATGATAACCAGTGCAGCTGTAACCTCGGTCACCCTGCAAAAAAGTTCAAATGCTCATACAGTCAACCTCTTCTTAAAAACCCAGGTTTAGATTCCAATAACTCTGCCAACCTTAGACCACTATCAAACAGATGCTGCCTAGATAAAACAAATCTAAGATAGATAGTCCCACACCTAAAGGTCCCTGACAAAGTTCAAGTCACAGCTGTCCGTGTGACGTCTCACATGGGGAAGCAGTCTCCATCTAGGTGCCCAGAAGTCCCTTGTAAATTAATAACAACAGGTGCAGCACGCTGTGGCCAGGTTGCTCCTGCTTTCCTTGAAACCTGAGAACACATTACTCCAGCACCTAAAAACTTGGCCTGGCTTTCAGTGTTTTGCTGGATCACTTTCAAAGCACTGTGTATTGTACACCAAGCACTGCAGGGATTATGGCCAACTTTTTTTCAACAAAAATTGAGGTTAACCTGCCTTGATAAAGCCTCTAACCGAGCACACTTCTATCACCTCAATTACCAGAGGGTCAACAAAACCTGATATAGAAGTCACTGTTTGTCTTTCTAATTCAGAAAACTGGAGCACTTTCTTCCCACCTAGGAAATTACAAAGCCACCTCTCCTTCCAAGACACTTAGGCGCATCCCTGCATATCAGCAGGGATGCGCCAATTATTATGCGCCACAGCTGCGCCACCATGGATGCGCCGCATTTATAATGCGGCGCACCATGGGGCAAAAACGGCACAGATGCGTGACGCATCTGTGCCGTAAAAGTGGCGCATTGCTGGAGTTGCGTCGCAAGCGCGACGCAGCTCCAGCAATGTTCTGGGGGGCCCTATCTGTACAATGCTGCGTCAATCCTTACGCCTGCTTCAAGCAGGCGCAGGGTTTTGACGCAGCATGGGCCTAAAAGTGACTGAGTGAAATCTTGTAGATTTCAGTCAGCCACTTTTAGGAGGCGTTCCTGCGCCGGAACGCCCCCACCTGCCCTGGAACGCCTACATGTGGCGCAGGGCTTTACAACGTGACGCATCTCCCAGATGCGTCACGTTGTAAATACCCCACACCATGGTGCAGGATTTGCGCTGCTGCTGCGTCACAAAAGTGATGCAACGGCGGCGCAAAAGTGGCGCAAGTGCAACATAAATCTGCCCCTTAAAGTATAGGAATGCCCTTAACTGATTTTCAGTCAAACTGCAAGACAACAGCTTTAATCAAGGACTAGTGAGCCACAACAAAACCGAAAAGACACCAGGACCTCATTGAGTAATGGCCTATTCATATTTGTCCTAATACAGGTATATGAGCCAGGTCTCTTGCAAGGTCTAGTCCTCTTTAGTCATCTGGGCCTTCTTGGACTTCTTGGACGTCTTGGAGACATGAGTCCTCATGCCTTTTGTGTCCATGAAGAAGGTAAACTGGAGCCCAACCACTTGACTTTTGGAGAGTAGTTTCAATCCCTGGTTGGCAACGGATTTCAAGAGTCCTTGAATCTTTTCTTGAGTCTGCTTGTTCCATCAGTAATCAGGAGTCAGAAGTTAGGATTCTTCTTCCAGCAGGGCCTGCTTCTTCAGGTGGAGCCTCCCAGGACCAAGAGTATTCTGAAGAAGTAGAGGTTGAGGTTCCATATTTATCCTTGTGCAATAGCCAGTGACTAGAGAAAACCCCCCACCCAATCCTAATTTTATTGCTCACAGTCCACCCACTTCTTTCATATCTTTCCCACCTTACATGATCAAAAGTGTCTTCCCTCCTACTGTGGCTGGAGCCTGCCTGTCGAGAGGGGACTGGGGGATGAATAGGAGAATCATATCTAAGTCAAAAAACATATTGTAATATCTGTGTTTTGTTCTGCCAGCTGTTCCTGTCCACTCTTCGAAAGCTAATCCCTACTAATTGCTCAGCAGTTAACAGCCACTGGCCTTTCCTTAACTCAGAGACAGGCCATTGTTCTTGGAGCCAGGGCCAGTAACTCTCACAGCAAAACATGTGCAATCCATCTCTGGGGTCACAAAGAGTGGCTGAACTGGTTTTAAGCCAATTTTGGGTCAGGCAGCTTTAAGTACATCTGTAAAAATGTGCGATTGCGCTTACGCTATCAAAAACCTGATTTCACCATTAGGTCAGATTTTAAAAACTAAGAAGGAAATAACTGAAGCATGTTCCCAGGACTTTCCTAAGCAGGTATAGAAAATAAAAGTTTTAATCCCAACTAGGCCTATTGGAGAAAGCCTAGGCCTACTTAGTGAAATAGCGTTTGAGTTTTTTCCACTGTGGCGACACACTAACCCCAATAGGTAGCATGTCTTGTTTTTATATTTTGTTCACCATTCCCTGCGGATTACATGGCACACTGTTGGGATAACTTATGAATATGTATATAAAATAGAGTTTTCCAACATGGCAAAAGCATTTTTCATTGCCTTGTGTCATTGCATTACACTTAAACAATACCTAGCAAAATCACAGTTGTGCTTCCATCAGGAATATATTTTTGTTAACTATTTGATGGTGTAAATGTCCACTTAAGCCCACTGTTGGAAATGGTCCTTTTTGCAGGGTTATCCCCTAACTTTTGTTTTGCTTCTTCCTCCTATTTTTTCCTAACCTGTGTTTGTTGGCTTTAGGACTCTGGGCACTTTGCCACTGCTGATCAGTGCTAAAGTGAATATGTTCTCTGTGTAAATTGTCATTGTGATTGGTTATCCATGATTGGCATATTTGTCTTACCAGTAGGTCGCTAGTAAAGTGCACTGAGTGTGCCAGTGCTGGTAACTAAAATGTGCTAGTGGGCTTGCAGCACTGATTGTGCCACCCACATAAGTAGCCCTGAAAAGATGTCTCAGGCCTGCCACCACAGTGCCTGTGCGCAGTTTGTTAACTGTCATGTTGACCTGGCCAGTGCACCCACTTGCCAGGCCTTACCCTTCCCTGTTCTTACACAGAGGACACCCCTATGGTAGGCCCAAAGTACCCCCTGGGCAGTGTGCAGTGTATGTGAAAGGTAGGACATGTACTGGTGTGTGTAACATGAATCACAAACCTCACAAGGAAGTGAGGTTTCTTGCTTGGTGCGGGGCCGAGAGGAACTCTGAGAGGGAGTACACCCTCCCATGGATTAACACTGTGTCACTATAAGTGCTCCCTTGATTAACCAGTCTGTTATTAGAAGATGTGGCTACCTGGAACAGTATGCTGATGGTGGATAGATGTGATAGAGATCAGGGTACCTAAAATAAACCCACTACCACAGATAGAGTAATTTCACAGTTACACGCACATACATTCATCATACGCTAGGGCCCATTTCACTAACATACGCTCAAATACTCTACCAGCATAAGACCTGTGGGAAGAAAACCCTGCATCTATATCTAGGACGATAGGACCTAATTATAGTGGTTATCCTTAATCATACTCTATACAATCTATACAACAATGATCAAAATGTACTCAATAATTGACAAGAAAGAATATTCAACAACATGTTTAAAAGTTATATTGCTTTATCTAAAATTAGTCAAAGTAAATCAGAATAAATCATTTCTCATAGTTACCTATTCTAACTAAGTGTCAGAACGGGTCAGGACCAGTCTCTCGGTAAAGTCTCTCAGGACAGAGTCCTCAGCATCGATCCTCAGCAACGCAAGTTCACGCGGCAAAGGTAAATGACAAGTGGCGAAAGGGTGGCCAAAAGAGTGGGGAGAGCCCTCCCTAAACTAACAGTTTTTATAGTGAAAAATACAATAGAAACACACATAAAGTTGGCGGGATAAACTGTATCACTGAGCAGAACGAGAAGGAAGAAATGTAACATTGCTACATCTGGAAATCTCCGCTCAGGAAAAGTCACAAGACGTGAACTACGGAACAGGAACCAAGAAAATAAAACATGTAACACATTTAATCCGGTTTCTCCTCGGCCATCGAGCCACAGTTCAGAGTTTCCCTCTAAGGCTCCTTTGTCTTTCGAGATTGCCAAGGACACTTTCACTTTTCTTGGAGAACACCCAAAGCTGCTGCCGTCCTCATGGAAAATTTCATAGAAGGACCATGGTCAGTTGTCTTCGACCTTTTTCCAGCAGGGGTCTCTCTTGCCACGTCTTTCACATATTCACTCGAGGCCAGGCTCTCAAAATTAGCCATCATGGATTAGGCCTCCATAGGCCACAATAGACCATCTCAATTTAAAGAAATAAAAACAACATTACTACAGCATAATGATTAAACAGTGTTAACCCCACTAATACCCTTATGTGTATGCATTTATCTAGCTTTGCGACATAAAAAGCATTAATTCAGACAGCGTTTTGTGCTCAAAATAAATAGCACACAGCAACGTTTAAACATAAAAACTTGCACGTTATTGTAAATACAAGAACAGCACAAATAAGCTAACCCTCATGTAACTTTCTCTTGTGTTAGGACAAACGGGTTGATTAGTATAACACACTTGCACAAGACAAATAATTAATTGTTTAATTATTAATAAATTAATAAAACGCATAAACATGCCAGAGCTTCAAAAGCCCCAGAATTTTCTAAAAGAAAACTCTGCTCCAGCAATCCCCCCTTTGGTGATTTTATCACCAAATAAACCCAAAAAAAAAATTTGTGAAAATTTAGTCCCATTTTAGGAAATCAGAAATGTCTTTTCCCCTTACACAACATTAAACACTAGTCACTCTTTCATCATCTCTCTTTGTCTCTAAGTAAACACTCTCCCTCAATTCTTCTAATTCAATCTCTTCTGGTTCTCTTTTCGAAATTTTCGAATTCTTGTTTTTCTTTTCATTTTTCAATTTCTCTTTCCCTCTCCTGTTTTTACAACACACACACACCAATCTTAGTATCAGTAAAGCAACAATTATACAAGACAAAGGAAACAATATTCTACCTATAATAGTACTACCTATTTTTGCAATAAAATCCTTAACAGCTATCATCTTATTAGCTATTTTAGTCCATAAACTCCCAGTTTCAAGTGGTACTAATTCTTCATGTAAATCAGTAATATTTTTGATATAGACCTTCAGGTCTTTACTTTCGTCAGGAATGTAAGTGCAACAATGTTGAACTTTCAAAATTCCACAGACTCCACCCTCCTTGGCCAAAAGAATATCAAGGGCAAGTCGATTTTGCATTGACATGGCACGTACGGCACTTAATTCCGTATTCACCAAAAGAAACCCTCCTGCGGTATTTGTCGATAAGCGATCAACCACTGTGGACAGTTTCCGAATTCCATAAGCATTTAAAGAAATTCCCACTGCTGGAATCAAAACCCCAAAAATATCACCCACAATTTCAGACCAAGTTTCTCTCTTAAAACGTGTTAATAAGTTAATATCTTCTACATCTCTTATTTTATCTGTATGAAAAATCTTAGGAAAAAACAGGCCCACATAACACGTGCCATACCAATGGTCAGGCAACTTGTAATAAGCCTTGTTCCCACACACATAGTACACTCCTGGAAAAATCGTATCTTCTCCACCTCTGAAACCCCAACCTGTCGCAATGAAGTATGTATCATGGCACTCACTAGTTCCCACAAAATATGTATCATATTGGGATTTCCTTCTGGTAATGCATAGTTTACCCTTCTGCGGTGCATCTAGAGCCAAAGTTAGACTAGCCCCATTCCTCAACTTTTTTCCCATCTCAATGTCCCAAATTGTTTCACTCTCTTCATATTTTCTCCCTTTCTCATGCATGTTCACTCTCCTTTCTTCTACCATATCCAGGAAAGCTCTCTCCTCTTCTTTCAAACTGCAAGTTAAATTATTCTTAAAAATGTAATCTAATGTTAGTCCTTTTTCTTCAATAAAAATCTCACCAAAAGTGTTAGCTTCTTTAGCTGGATTCAGCTCTTTGTTCATTGGCAAGTGCCCAAAAATACTATCTCTGTTAGACATCTTATAATCTATTTTCCCTAACAAATAAAAAACACTACTTAAAATACTACAAGAAATACCATATGTAGCTGGCAAATGGTGATAAGTAACACCCTCTGAGACGGATGCAGGTAACTGCATGCAGACATAGCAATCCCTCACTTCCATCGTCTTCACATATTCATATAACAGTTTAGAAAAAACATTACTAGAAAAATTATTAATTGACCTATCTTTGTGTATGTAACTACTACTTCTAATTGGAACTACTTTTTGTGAATTCCTCTCTATATTAGTCATGTTTTCTGTGTTCATCCCAAATTCAACCTTAAAAGTTACTAATAAAATTAAAACACCCCATAGAAGCATTAATAATCCAGTACAACAGCAGCACATTCTGCACCACCTCTTAAAAAAGGCACATCTATTTCTATTTTCCTCTATGTTAGCCATTTTAGTTTAGCCTCTACTACTCCACTACTGTTTGAACTTCTTCAATTCTTCATCAATTCTTCAGCTTTCAGTTTATCCAAATGATCTCCTCGTTCACTTGATCCAAGTGAATCCTTCTTTCACTCAGTTTGGATACTTGTCATTCTTCACTTCAATTTCTTCAACATCAAATTGTATCAGATCTCCAACGTCGGAATCCTCAGTACTCGACTCTTCTCCAATGTCAGTCAAGAGTACTTTCAGAATTTCACCAGTATCCTCCTCAACCACTTTTCTCAAGACCACTTCCGGATTATCTCGAGTCACTGTTTCTTCTTTTCCTTCTTCAGACAGTGTCACATAAGACCATTCCGGTGATCTGTACTTTTGGTTGGGTCTTTTAACTCTTCTTATTTCTACTGGTTCTTTTGATTTCTTTGATTCTTCTTCTTCAGCTCTTGAAGTTTGGCTTGATACTTCATTCACTTGTTCAGCCTTTGATGAATTTGCTCTTATTACTCTGTATCTCACCCTTTTCACTCGGTTGTTAGGCCAACGATCTCCTTTCACAACCTTTTTCGGCCTCAATTCTTTAACACTCTTCTCTCCAATCGAAGTTCTCTTTCTCAGAACTCGACCTTCTGTTTGTTCATCTTCATCATCTGATTCAAGTGCCTTTTGTTTCCGTTTCCCAGTAGCTTTTCTTTTCTCCACAGATTTTTTCACCACTGTTTGAGACTTCCCTATTTCTGTCCCTCCTCGGGTCTCCGACACGCAATCTTCTTGCTGTCTACTTGTCCCTTCACCTAGCTCCTCATCAATGTTCCCTACACCTCCTCGGGGGTCTTCCGCAATCTGTCCCTCTCTATCTTCTTCTGACCCTGTTTCTTCAAGAATAATCTCAAGTGGTTCTTCAATCTCCTCCTCTTCTGATTCAGGAGTAGTCTCTGTGTGATTTCTCTTTTCTTTTCTTTTTTCTCCACTGCTACTCGAAACTTCAGGCTCTGTAACAGAACTCGATTTTCCCTCTGATACTCGCAGTGAATCTCTTGAAGCTCTCTCTGCTTCTTTTCTCACTGATTCCGTATCTTCAGGATCTTCACCATCACTGGAATCTGACTCTTCATAATACTCTTCACCAGTTCCCTCTCTCGGGCTTGGAATTCTCAGAGTATGACTTGCATGTACCCAGTGCCTTACTCCAGCACACTTTACTGCAGTCATTGTAGTCAGAATAACTTGTCTCGGCCTTCCCCACCTTGGAATCAAGCAATTTCTTCTTCTGTGCACCTTAATCCTCACCCAGTCACCTGGACTCAGATCATGGGCTTGCTTCTTCTCAAGTGTGGTAGCTTCTTCTCCAACCTGGTGAAACACAGAATGAACTGCGTCAGCCAGGCCTTTACAGTAATCCAAAATCATGTCATCAGTTATTGCCACCAATTTATTTACAGGCACGAATGCATGGCGCATAGCACGTCCCATGATTATTTCATGCGGGCTCAAACCAGTAGTTCTATCTGGAGTAGATCTCATTGTCATCAGGACTAGAGGTAACACATCTGGCCATTTCATGCCAGTGGCTAAACACATCTTTCCAATTCTATTCTTGATTGTGCCATTGATCTGCTCAACCACACCAGAAGCCTCTGGTCGGTATGCACAATGTAGCTTCTGCTGTATTTTCAATGCTTCACAAATTAAACCAATGAGTTCATTTTGAAAGTGTCTACCTCTGTCAGACTCAACTGTAACTGGAAACCCGTACCTAGGAATCAACTCCCTTAACAGTAACTTTGCCACTGTCAATCCATCATTTCTTCTAGTCGGGTAAGCTTCCACCCACCTTGAAAACAAACAGACTACCACTAGAACATACCTCAGTCTGTTCACTTGGGGCATTTCAATGAAATCAATCTGCATTCTTGTAAAAGGACCTCCTTCTCTGCCTATTGTTCCTAGACTCACCACTGTCTTTTTCCCTGTGTTAAATTGCTGACAAATTAAACAGATGCTTTCCGCAATTGTCCTAAACTTTGCATTGTACCAGGTTTGTTTAAAGGACCTTACCATCGCGTCCCTCCCCAGATGTCCCTGGCCATGATACATCCTTGCCATTGACGACAAAATTGAGTTTGGCATTACTGGTCTGCCATCTCTGTAGACCCAAACATGGTCTGTTTCTCTTGGAGCACATCCTGCTTTAACCCAATCTTGTTTCTCTTCCTCTCCTGCCTCATCTTGTAACTGCTTTACTTCATCCCATGTTTCTAGGACATTAGTAAACATCACAGAAAGAAAAGACATTTCTTCCATCCTATCCCTGTTAATCGACTAGTTTGTTTTGGCACAATACTGCGCTACATCGTTTGCGTATATGTTACCAACAGTGATAAAATCGTCCCCTGAACCATGTGCAGCACATTTTACAACCGCTAACTCCTTAGGCAGCTGTATCGCCTCAAGCAATTTTCCAATCAACTCAGCATTCTTTATCGGAGTTCCACCCGATGTCAAGAAACCTCTTTGTAGCCACAGTTGGCCAAAGTCATGCACCACTCCAAATCCATACTGACTATCAGTCAACACAGTTGTTCTCAAGTCTTTCCCAATCTCACAAGCTTTTGTCAATGCCACTAATTCAGCAACTTGCGCAGATCTTACTCCTTTCAATGGTGATGCTTCCATGACTTCTGAAACTTTGCACACTGCATATGCTGCACATAACACACCATTATCATTTCTCAAGCATGATCCATCCACAAACAACACATGGTCATTCTCAGGTAAGGGAAGATCCCTTATGTCTGATCTCGGTTTTGTACAGTACTCAAGCACATCCAAACCATCATGATCATCTTCCATCTTTATACCCACATTTTCAATATCCGGCAATAGTGTCGCTGGATTCACGTTCACACATCTCTCAAGAGTCACATTTGATGCTCCCAGAATCACTTTTTCGCACTTAGTCAGCCGACTATGCGACATATGCTGAGTTCTGCTTCTTGTCAAAAGAATTGCCACATTGTGAGGTACGAATACCCTTACAGGATACCCCATTATGATCCCCTCACTCTGTTCCAGGCTTCTGCATGTCGCAGCCACAGCTTTCAGACAACCTGGTAGCCCCACGGCTACAGTGTCAAGTGTCGATGAGAAGTATGCAATAGGCCTTCTCAATTGCCCATGTTTCTGGATTAACACTGAAAGTGCACATCCATTTCTTTCACTGCAGTACAGTTCAAACTCTTTTTCATAGTCAGGCATACCCAAAGCTGGGGCCTCACACATTTTAGTTTTGAGCTCTTCAAATGCTGCCAATTGTTCTGCATCCAGATCTAATGGATCTGTCATTTCACTTTTTGTCAATTTAATCAGTGGCTTAGCTATCAGGGAAAAATTAATTATCCACTGACGACAATATCCCACCATACCCAGAAACATTCTCACTTCTCTCTGGGTCTTTGGAGCTTTCATTTCTCTGATTATTCTGATCCTGTCAGTAGTCACCTTTCTCAGACCTTTTTCAATATTGTGTCCAAGATAATGAACCTCTTTCTTGCAAAATTGCAATTTGGCTGGAGATACCTTTAACCCTCCATCTGCCAGATGATTCAGTAAAGCTATGGTATCCACTTCACAAGCTTCACGTGTCTTTGATGCCACAAGTAGGTCATCAATGTACTGCACTAACACTGAGTTTTCAGGCATAATCAAACTCTCCAACGATTTCTTCAATAACTGATTAAATATCGAAGGACTTTCTGTATACCCCTGTGGGATTCGACACCATGCTAAAATACGCTGGCCAAACCTAAATGCAAAAATCGGCTGGCTGTCATGATGCAATGGAATTGAAAAGAACGCATGACACAAATCAATCACTGTATACCACTCAGCATCATGTGGAATTTGATACAGAATCACTGATGGATTTGGCACAATAGGACAACATGCCACCACAATTTGATTAACTTTTCTCAGATCTTGCACGATCCTAAATTTGCCATTGGGCTTTTTCAGTCCCATTATCGGTGAATTACACGGACTACTCAATAGTTCTCTTAGGACTCCCTGCTGAATCATTTTCTCAATTATAGGAGTTATCCCTTCAATTATTTCTGGTGTCATTTTGTACTGAGGAATGTTAGGATATGTAATTCCCTCTTTCACTGCAATTTTCACTGGATCTACATTATTCATCAATCCCACATCCTCTCCTGTAAAATCCCAAACTGCTCTTTTCACTGTGTCTCTCAGCACTTGAGGCAAATCCTCCGGATTAAACACTGGAAATGCACCAATTAACTCATTTTCTCTATTTTCTAGAGTCATTCGGTACAAAACATCATCATCTGGTGTCTCAAAAGCTATTCCATCTGGTGTACAAAAAATTGTGCAATTCATTTTACACAATAAGTCCCTACCTAACAGGTTCACTGGACTCGTGTCACAGACAATAAATCTATGCATGTCTGAAAATTTCCCTATCTGTACTCTTACTGGTTCAGTAAGACGTGTTCTGATTTGTGTATTGGCTACACCAACTACTTGGATTACTTCATCCGAGAGAGGAAGATTTCTAACATCTGTTGACCTGACAGTTGATCTTGTCGCACCTGTGTCTACCAAAAAAGTAACACCCTCCTCATTTATTTTCCCATCCACAAATGGTCCTGCCTGGTCTATTTCTAGAGTTGCACCAAGTATGCACTCTTCTTCCTCTCCTCGGCACCGTCAATAATCACCCTCAGACTCACTCCCTTCACTCTTTAACAAGTACTGCTGTACTTTGTTAGAACGTCTTGGTTTGTTTACCTGCTCATCATTGAAGAATCCCGAGTCCTGATTGTACTTTTGTACCCCTCTATTCTGCGGTAAGGGCGGTTTTGGCTCTTGACTCTGCTGTCTCACAACTTTCTGCTGTTGTTGCTGCTGGATATTCCCATCATTCTGCACCTGTTGATTTAAGGATTTACCCTCATTTAATGGTGGATTAGGACATTCCGATCTCCAATGTCCCAGTTGGCCACAGTTGTGACACGGGAACTTCTTTTTGGCTTCCTCAAGACTTCCTTTCCCTTTTCCTGCAAATCTCGGTCTATTTCCTCCATTATTTCCTGGATTATTCGCCTGTTCCACTAACTGTGCTTCCTGTCTTTCTGCAACTTTCACTTGTGCCCACATTGCTTTCTCTTTCAGCTTTCTTTGTTTTGCTTCAATTTTATCACTGAAGTATTTTGCATGTCTCAGGATCTCATCTACTTTTTTACTCTGCCAATCCACTGTGTGTTCACGAATTCTCTCACCAATTTCAGGTCTAAGACCATATACAAATCTGTATACAAAGTGACTCAAATCTTTGTCACCCAGGTGTTCATCTCCACTGAATTGTTTAAAAGCCAGTATCAGCCTCTCGTAAAAAGCATGAACTGATTCTTTTGCTTCCTGTTGTGTTCGATCTATCTTAACCCAGTCTGTCTCTTTTGGAGGAACTTTACTCTTCAGGTATACCATCACCTGATCATACTTCCTCATCACTTCTGGATCTGGTGCCCCTGTTCTTGGATCTCTTGGATATTCCTCAGTAGGCCAACTCACAACTATTTTACTCTCAGTCCACAAGTCTGCTGGAACAATTATATCAAACAGACTATTCAGGTCAACCCACAGCACTTTTGACAATTTCACAAACCTATCTACCTGCCTATACCACTCGACGGGCTTTTCTCTCAATCGAGGGAAATCATTCGTAAATGATAAAATATCCTGTCTGGTCCATGGAACATGTACATATCCTCCTCCAGGTATTTCTCTCATGGGATAATTCTCCACTGGTTTCTCCTTTTCTCTCACTGGAAATGCTGAATAAGTTGTTCTATCCTCAGATTCCTCTCTTTTCTTATACCACCTATCCTTCCACTTTTCTACATCACCCCATCTTCTCAATAATGCCACCATTTCTTTAATCTGTCCTGTTCTACCAGAAGTATTCAAATTTTCTATGTCTTTCTCTGTGAAATCCATCCTGTACGTTTTCTGCAAAGCCTTTACTCTATCAATGTCAACTCCTTGCTCATTTGCTATTGCTCTTAGTCTATCATGTGTATTTCTTGCTCTCCATGTTATGCTCTTACACATGAACATTAGCTCACCATCATGATGACTCTTCAGGATTTCTGTTGGAACTGTTCCTGTCACAAGCTCTTCTAATTCTATACGTAACTTAACCACATCAATAACTTGTGAATCCTTATCCTTTTTCTGAAGAACCTTCATCCAATCATTCAAATCATCAACTGTTATTTCAGCAGTTTTTCTCACTGGAACCACTTTTTTCTGCGGTTCTAAAATTGGCATCCCTGAACAACTAGGTTCACTAACATCCAATAGTTCACTACATGTGTCATGTCTGGTTTGTCTCAGGTCACTTCTCCCTGTTCTTTTATCTGAATAACAGAATTTTCTAAAAGAAAACTCTGCTCCAGCAGATGGTATGCCCTATTTGAAGTAATTAACACCACCTATGCGTGTGGGAGGAAGCACGTCCTTTAGTTATTATATTCCCTCACACACCCTAGTGGTGTCATGCTTCATCATCGGGACACCCCGACGCCTAGAAGTCAGGGTGGGCTCGACCGTTTTTCAGGGAGCACTTACTGAGATAGTTTTTGGCCAGGGGAATAAAGATTAAGAATCAATGTCAGACCCCAGTTTACCTTTATTCTTGGGTCTGGCAATGATAATAAAAACAAACAGTTAGGGGTTTCTAGGGATATTATGGTCCTAGGACCCTATTGCCAACATATTTCTGTCCCTTGCTGCCCCATAAAGGGTGCTTGGACTTTCTTCAGGGCGTGGGCCCCCTGGGAAATTAGAATAGTCAGAGAATTTCCCTATACTACTTCGCGATAAGGGCAGGTAGCTGCTCCTTATAAACGAGACACTTGTTGTCAAAATCACTCCATCTGTTGGAAAGAAAAGAGGGGATACAAGACAGACAAAGTACAAACTCGTTATATCCTAATTACCAATTGAATAAAATTAAAATCTATTGGTGTTCATATCACCGTGTTCCACACATCATTATAAGTGAGAAGAAATAGAATGAGCGCGTGATTGTAGCACATCCTTTCGTACACATGCCACACTCTTTGTAGCACGTGAATTCAAGGGTGGTGGTCGTTTACCGCATCCTAATTTCATACACTCCTTGGTGCGTGACTCGCTAGTATCAGTCATATCAATCAGACATACTAACATGAAAACACGAGAACACTACAAAAGTGCCAATCTCTCATTCCTGTATCAAGTGTAGTCCACACATTCTCATATTCATTCATTTCGTATACATTTCCGCTTACCCCAATTTAGAAGAGGATTCGCCCCATGTGGGACCTCAATAAGAGGGGTAGCCCTGTAGTCAGACTCTGCAGGTCAGAAAACATTCAAGGATTTTAACATAAGTAAAACCGAAGGCACGGGTATGATTTTTCGTTAGTGATGGCCAGGTCTATGATGTTGAACCCGGGAGGTAGTGGGGGGAAAGGGAGGGAAAAACACCCACCAGGACGGAAACACAATAATTATTGGTCTGCGCCTTAAACATGCCCCAAGACGTACCTTCTTGTACAATGCCCATGTGGAGTCTACTCACGCCATCAAGGGTCCTGCCCCACACGGAGCCTTGATGGAAATCTAGCCCGCCTGCTTCCAGGGATGTGTGACAACGCCCATTGACGGAATACCGTTCTTTGTGTGTTCCATGCTTGGAAGCCTAGGAATTGTGTAACATGTCCTGATAGTGAAATACTACCAATTTCATTTTTCACTATTGAAAGGCTATCTTGCCCATAGGACAGAATGGGAAATGCTGTGAAACAATTTTACAAGCATATCTTCCCATAGGAGTAAGATGAGAAATTAGAGTCTGGTATCCCTGAACTCAGAATTTAATAACACATATTTTAGGAAAGATGGTTTTTAAATTCTGTTTTTGAAAACAGCACTTTTAGAAAGTGGCTATTTTCTTGTTCAGTCTTTCTGTGTGCCTCTGCCTGTTTGTGGATTGACTGTCTGGCTTGAGAGTGACAGGGGCTGGTGTGGCTCCAGGAGTCTGGGTGAGTCAGCACTAGGCTGAACAGGCCAATCTGCATTTGGAGTGGTGGGAGGAGTAGCATCTGGGCCTGAATAGGACTGTGCCTACCTTCCACAATACTGGCTCCACCCCTGCGGTGTGTCTGATGACCCTGGCCCACACTAACAAAGGAAGAAGTTGTGCACTGGCAGAGTGCACTCAGAACTGGTTTGGACTGGGTCCAGGAACCCTCACACCTAGAAGAACAAAGACTTTTGGGGTATAAATATGAGAGCTGAAACCCCTGAACTTTAGATCATCCTGGAATTCAAGAGGAACCTTTGCAGAGGAGAAGAGCTGGAGAAACTGAAGAGAAGGACTGCCCTTGCTGTGTGTTCTGGGGCTAACCTGCAGTTGCTATTCTGCCAAGGAACGGAGAAGGACTGTGTGCTGTGTCCCCTGCTTGAAGAAGATCTCCAAGGGCCTGAGGTGAGCAGACCTCCTGTTATGAAGTCCCAGGAACAAAAGGACTTCACCCCCAGCTCCCCCCTGAACTCTGCTGTGTGAGTTCTGACCTGCCTAGAGTGCTTGATCCAGTTGTGGGACCTATGGAGGTTGTTGCTGTTGTTTGGTAGCTGGAAGAAGAAGCGTGAAAAGATCTGCAAAACCCATTGCATCGCTCTTCTTGATTCACCCGCGCATCTCGAGGGCGCGAGAAGATTTCCATTGCCGTGCCACTGCAAATATCATCGCAGCGCCTGTCGCCGCTGCAAGAACCGATGCAACAAGGAATCGCGACTGAAGAGGACCGACACCACGCAACGCAGCCACATCGATCGCTGTCGCATCCCGAACATCTACACATTGTACCTGTGCGAAACACTCTCCCGACGCATCACTTGTGAACCGGCACGAAGACTCGACGCATCGCTCCCTCTACAGATTGGACTCGACACAACCTGGCCGCTGCGTGCAGCGGGGCTGTCGCATCACCTGCCCACGGTCTCAGGAGTGTTGCGTCTTAATTGTTTTCCGACGCTGCAGCTGTTTGGCTTGGGAACTTTTGCCGCATCTACTGGTAATTTGCTGAAAAGTCACGCATCCATAGATTTCTATGGTACATGTTCTTGAACTCTTTTTAAAGTCATATTTTTTAACTGTGTATGTTGGATTTTTGTCGTTCTGGTCTTGTGTAGTTTAGATAAAGATACTTTGGGGCATATAATCAAGAGATATATCGCTGCGTTTTCGGCACATAGCGCGGAAAAAGCGGAGATTTTATTATCTCAATATTAGCAAGGCGTCGCTAACATGCATGTTAGCGGCCGAATCTGCAACGCATCTCATGACAGCGATAGATATCGCTAATTAGATGCAAAGTAGACGTTCCCTCCTCAGACAACATGTGAAATGATCGCAAAACCAACATTGCAGTATTAACAACGCTGCCCCTGAACAGCGAAGCAATGACAAAAGGCGCGCTAAGCCCCCATCATCGCATGATTCGAATACCAGAATAAAATCTGACTTAGCATTATTGCCTATGGGAGGTGGATTGTATGGTTAAGTACACACTCCCCTATTACCAAGCTTTTCATTAGCGCTGTGAAATCATCGCTGGATTTCACACGCTAATGATCATTATCGCAGTCTAGCACTGGATTGTACTTCGCCTATTAGCAAAGTGTTGCTAATACGCCCCTAACACGGCGATGTAATTCAGCGATAGAGGGTGATAATGAAAAACGCGCTAAGCGCGATTTGCGATATTTATCGCGTGTTCTTGGCAATATGGCCCTTTATTTTTCTAAACTGGTGTGGTGTCCATTTGTGGTGTTTTCACTGTGTTACTGTGAGTGTTGGTACAAATATTTTACACATTGCCTTTGGGATAAGCCTGTCTGCTCGTGCCAAGCTACCAAGGGGGTGAGCAGGGGTTATCTAAAGTGTGTATCCCCCTTACCCTCACTGGAAGCAAATGGTCCCTATTTGGTCAAAGGTACCTACCTCTTCCAACTAGAGACCCCCAGTTCTAACACCCACATATGACATTTAACTTTCCATGTCATAGGTGTACTTCAATCATCGTTTACTATGGACTTAAAGTAATCTTAAATAGGTCTCATAGAAGGTTTAACTATGTAGGACATATTTAAAAAGGGAAATACATGCGCTTTACTACTGTTAGCAGTGGTAAAGTGTACAGCGTACTCAAGACAGCAAAATGAAGTTCAGAAAAAGAGAAAAATGTGAGGTGCTCATGAAGAAAAGACGGATTTGCAACATTTACAAGTCTGTAAGACATGGTACTGTGCAACGCCCAACAAGGGAGATAGCAAAAAAAATCAAGCATATATTAATTACCAGAACTCTCAGGGTCCAATTCATAAAGGTAAAGTGAGACAAAAGTCTAACTTTACGACTTTTGGTACACAATTTCAGATGTCTATTACGTCAAGAGCACTGGCTCTGAGGAGGCGTTGCAGTCTCGCTATCAATTTGGCTCCCACAATCGTAGTTATTACCAAGCCATAGGTGTATGGTCTGGCCTAAATCCTCTAGTGTAAATATTACATCCTTAAGCGATTTATAAAGGCAGACAGGATTTCCAACACTTTTGTGACAGAGTAACAGACGTCAGCCTTTAAATGCACCCTCAATCTCCATTAGCAGCTGGTAAAGTTTAAAAGCAATGGGGCGCCTGCCATACCCTGAACTGCAGGGTTTGTGTACAATATGTTTGTTGCACTTCCTTGAGCTTTACTTTTCAACTTTATTATTGCCTGTCAATCAACCTAATAAAGAAAAGTTGCTCTGCCGTCCTTTCACTACCACAAGCAGACCCTTGCAAACAATCCAACCCAGAAGCTTTAGCTGTGAAAGAACTTTATTGGCTCACAGAATTTCTCCTAGGGGGGAATAGCTCCGCTCTGACTCCATCCACATCGGATGCATAAGTGCATCCTGAACGCCATCAGGGTGACGTGTCGGGGAGCCATCAGGTATAGAAGTCTGAAGGAATGCACCGCTGATGATGACAAGAGCTGTCCTAATGAAGTTTAGCGTATTTTCTTTTATATTGATTAATGAAGTAACAATATGGTGGATGATGGGTCAGGCAAACTGTCTGTGCTCTTGGTAGACTACGCAAAGTCAACAAGCAAGTTTTGGGTAGCTGGAACATAGGGGCATATGTATGAAGCCCATTTCCCGTTCGCAAACAGGTCGATTCTCAGAATCGGCCCATTTGCGAACGGGAAAAAGCCTTTTGGGATGTATCATCCCAAAATGCCCTCACTAAATAAGGAATTTGCGATTCCTTATATTGTGGAAGCATTTGAGGAATCGCAAATTGCGATTTTTTACATGCGATGTAAAAAGCACCCAAGTTGTGCGATTTCTCCATAAGAAATCGCAAATTACCACCAACTTCAAGTTGGTGGTAGTTTGCGATTTGTTTGAAAAATTCACTTTTTTGCATTTTTCAAAGTGCCATGTGGCGCATACATGCCCATGTGTGCCACATGTGCACACATGCACATTTCAGGGGTGCAACAGGGTGTCCTTTTGACACCCTGGCACCCTTGAAATTGCATTCTCAATTTGCGATTCTCTAATTGAGAATCGCAAATTGAGAATGTCTTCCCATTCATTCCTATGTGCCTCTAGCCCATAGGAATGATTGGGGAGGCATTCCTTAATTGCGAATCACAACTTGCGCTTCGCAATTAAGGAATATGTAGGATTCGCATAATTATTTGCCAATCCTAAATACATAGCGTTTTGCGATTCTCAAATAGCGATTAGCAAAAAATTGCTATTTGAGAATCGCAAAAGAACATTTTGATACATATGGCCCATAGACCTGTAATGTGGGTCCATATCTCAGTGAAGTTGTTATCTGGAAGAGTTACACATGAGAGCGAGTGCATAGAGACAATGTCCTCTAGAGTTTGTGGCTACTGTTTGGGTGCGGAATGGCATCTTATCAGCTGGCTGTAATTGAGGCACAGTCTTTCCATCATCCTGCTTGGTAGGTCTTAAGAAGATGGCCGAAGCCATGAAATGAGGATTCTCTCCAGGTATGCCCTTTTGACTCCCATTGTCTGAAGGTGCATGGAGGTATGTCAGTGCACCTAAAAGTGCAGTGAAAAGAATGTGCATATGAATGAATGAATGAATAAATGTATTTGTTTCAATTAATAAAAATTGTTACAGAATCATAGCGTAGTCGTTCTAAAATGGTCACATTATTAATTATTACATTCAACTTCTATAAGGCTAAAAAGAGTTCATGAGCCACCACTGTGACTAAAGTTTGTTCTCCAGCTTGAAGCCGTATCAGGTGTCTTCAATGTTCATCGATCCATGAGGGCATGCTATTAATAGATTGTGAAGCAGGCATGCAAATTTGGCTTGCCTTGCCAGTTCCATTGGAGTTTTTAAGTTAAAAAGACGTTCCATTGCCTCTTTGCAAGTGCGGGTGCCATATTTTAAAAATAAGGGTTTTAATAAAGTGCAGCGTTCATTCATCATACTTGGGCAGATGCAGAGGAAATGAGCCAGGGAATCACCCTTTAATTTACACAGTCTGCAGGAGGTGACTATCTCCAGGCATTTATAATGGTTGTTTATGTTTTATATCGGAAGCGACATGAGCCGGATTATTAAAATTTGCTTTACAATTGGTTTTTCAGTGCACTATTTAAGTAAGGCTGGCATGATTTCTCCCTGTAGGAATTAACCAATACCTGGATGTTACTTTCAGAGCTTTCTGTGAGTCGCCTGTCTTCTTGCCAGGATCGATGTCTGACTTGGTCCCTCAGCACTTTTTTAGGATCCCAGGTTGATGGATACACGTGCTCCAGTTTGTCATATCTGAGTGTAGTTTACTGCAGACAGTCCAGGGTGTTACTCTCTTCTATGAAGATTTGCTTCAAGACTCCCTTCATGGTATTTGGTGGGGAGCTGCACAGATTCTGCAGTAATATTGCATGATGGAAGCCCAGTTTTGACATGATTGTTTGTTTAACCTGAACTCCAGTTTAATCAGTGTGGTCTTAGTGTGGTGAGGAATTTGAAAGATCCTTTTAAAAGCGCGGCAATGTGCAGTTTCCAAAATGTTTACCAGAGCCCCTGGGATGGCCAGTTGGCCATATGCAATGGCAGGCGTTTAATTTGCCCATGGCGTAGGTCAATGCATTGGCCTTTGTTTCTATAGAGGCAATATGGTGGTTGGACCTGCCTTTGCTCATAAAGCACACCCCCAGATAGTTGTACTTAGGTGGGGTGCTTATTTTCAAGTTGCCCAACCTTCAGTGTTGCTTGAATTTATTAGCAAAGGTTCCAAATATCGCAACCTTTGTTTTGTTGGTGTTGGCCACTAGTTAGTTAGCACTGTTGTACATGCTCAGCACATCTAGTGCTTTCTGCAATCCCATATGTGTGGTTCGTTTGGACCATGTCGTCTGCATACTGCATTAAAAACAAGCAGAATGGCCCGATTTACGGAATGAACAAATTTGCAGTTGTTGCCTAAGTCCGCAGTGTACAGATTAAAAAATAGGGGTGCCAGCACACAGCCTTGCTTGAGCCCTTGATTCTTAAATACCTTTTTTGGTGCAGTGCTTGAAGTAAGGTTGACCTGCACCCAAGTTTTTGGGTAAAGGGCAGTGTTGGCATTCAACAACATACTAGGGATCCCCCAGATTTGTAACTTTGCCCATAGTAGATTTCTATTGACACAGTCAAATGCCACAGTGTAGTCCACAAAACAGACAGAGAGAGGACGTTGCCTTTCACGAGTAGCTTGGTCGGTTAACTAGGCCAGGGATGTCACATTGCCCAGTGTTGACGCACCAGCCCTGAAGCCTGAAAGATATACTGGGAGTATGTCTTTGTCACTGATCCAGTTTTGTAGTTCCTGTAAAAGAAGGCTTGCCGATGCCTGAGCCTCAATATCCAGAAGCGCTATCATCCTGTGAGTAGTAGGGTCTGAGGTAGTGCCTTTTTTGTGGATCAGTTGTAATGGGGATCCTTTTCAGGTTTCAGGGATTGTGGCATTGAGCGCGCAATAATGAAATAACGGGGTAAATAAGGATGCCCAGAAGGCATAGCTCTCTTTAAATAACTGTCCGGGTAGCCCGTTCAGACAAGGGGCTCCATTGCCCCTGACTTTTTTAGTATTGTGGTCACTCACTTATGCGTGTCCGAGATTTTGTATACGTTGTCACGTACTGTTTCCCCTTGTTCTGGTATTTTAACCCGAGGTGTTATGCTGGGCAGTTATTCCCGAACTTCTACTATTCGAATTGCAGTATAATAGGCTCACATGCTTAATCCAAGTGAAGCTTGAGACTCCATTTTGCCTGTCGTGTCCATGCCCATCGAGTGTGTTGATGAATTGCCAGAATTCTGCATGTTTAATTTGTTTTAAAGACTGTAGGCATGTATCCATTGAGATTCTTGTTGTTTTTTAAGGTACCAAATGTTTTCCTTGTGCATTTTGCAGGTTAAGAGCCACTTGTGTTGAGCCGCTTCCCCTTCCAGATGCTTGTAGCGGTGGTTTGCCTGACTCATTGCCCTTTTACTTTGAGTTATTGTTGAACAGTTTGATTGGTGGCCGTAGCACTCCTTTTCTTTGTGTGATACAGATCCACTATCTACCGATCAGCAACATCTTGACAAATTTAGGAATATGGTCTCCCCTGTGCTGTTGTTACTGGATGACTGATAGTTATTTTTCCATGTGGTCAAACTTGATGTATCAGTTTTTTCCCACTTTAACCTACGGAGTCATTTTTGGATTTCTTCTTCAGTTGATGCTCCCACCATGTTTGCAGGATGGGGGCTTCCTGCCTGTAAAGAAATTTTGATACGTATAGGGGGGTGATCGCTTACCTACTGCTGGGATTGAGAGAAGTCCATAACTAATGGTTGGAGATGGCTATTTATGAAGACGTAATCAATGGTTGCTTTTTGCCTGTGCGGGTTTGACCGTAAGAGTTATATCATGAGTTGATCTCATACGGTGTGCCTTTAGAAATTAATTTAGCATGTTGCTGGCTGGATCTCTCAATGAATTGGTGGGTTTGTCTGTTCCCAGGATGTAGGTATTATAATCTCCTGCTATAATTATCTTGCAGTTTGAGAAGTTGATCATTCAATCTTCCATTCTTCCCACCAGCTCCATGATTTTGCCCTGTCGGGGGATGTCTTTGATGTTAAAGTAAACGTTTAGTAGTAGAACCGATGTTAACCTGCCATTTATTTTCAAGCCTTGTAGGTATATAGCCTGAAGCATATCTTTGCAAGAATGGGTTTTTACAGCTTTTATTGATGTATTCAAATTTTCAGTGATCGAATGTACATATGGGAGAGTATGGTGCAGATGTCAATGTTATTCACTTGCGTTATACGGTCTTTCTTAGGTGGCACAGTTATACATTTTATTTTAATAGCTCACGGTGAACATGGATTAATTCTTAACCTTGGAGTCAGGGTCTCTTCCGACCTAGACCTTGTTTTAAAAGGTAGACACTGTGGCTGATGTCATTGAAAGAAGTGAACTATGTGCCTTTGCCAAATGGTCTAGTCATCATTCTAAGGCGTATAGATGTGTCACCATCTTTTGTCGAAGGCAGGAGTGGTGTTGAATTTAGTGGCTACATCTAAAAGACAATGTAAGGGCAGAGTGAATATGCCCCTGAGCATGGTTGCATTTTACCCAGATGTCCAGTCTTAAATTTGTGACTGTGGTGGTATTTCACACAGGTAGGCAGGCAGGCATGCTAATGAGGGAGAGTGACAGAGACATGGCAGTGACCCTGCTGCAGCACCCACACAGTGGTTCTGGAGGTGAGAAGCTGGGAAAGATGCCACAGTTGAATAGAATATGGGCAGCTAAGGATACACATAATGTTCACGCCAGACACAATTAGGAACATGTCATGTATATAACAAGTGACGCATATGACGTATAGGCAACGTGGAAGGGATGCAAGTAGCAGCTTGAAGGGTGATGCTTTTAATTGGAAACAGTATTTGTGAACATTTGATGTGGGATAGCTGCCTATGCCTGCCAAAGTTTATTATCTGATTGCCTCAAAGACAAGAACATCAGAGCCTCACTGGTTTAGATTGCAAAATAGGATGTTGTAAAACTGAAACTGTGAAATGAGACAGCTTGGGGAAAATATGATGTTGAGAATAGATGCTACACATGCCAGATAAAAATGTGCAATACACCTTCTAAACGGATGTGAAGAAAAGTGTTAGCAACATAAAAGACAAGTGCATGCAACATTGCATCTTGAAGACCAGAGGTGGCAAACTTGGGATAACAAATGATTGGGCAAAATCACACGGAAACAGGGGAGTGATGGAATGTGCAAACAACATGAGAATGTGAAGAAACTACATATGATGTTTCATCACTCACAGAAGCAACAGCGTGGGCAATTCAATTAATTCAACACACCTGAGTGGCAGGGTCATTGAGATGGGCGCTTTCGCCAGTCCAGGTGTCTAGTTTTGACACCCTTGGGGGCTCATTACGATGGCGTAACAATCCGTTATGCCATCGTAACGTGAAATACCCCCCGCCATATTACGATGGCAGAGGGTATCGCGGCAGATGCAAAGTCAGTCCACTGCTTTTCCGCCGGTTGGCAATTGTTATGATTGGTTGCTGGCCGGGCGGAGCTGGGCCAGTAATATGGTGGCGGTACCTAGCAGGCACCGCCAGCCATATGATGATGTGGCTTGCAGACAGGCCTTTCCATGGCGGCAGAGAGGCTGGCGGGGATTGGCTTTGGGGGCCCGTTGCGGAGTCCCCCAGGGGTGGGGCAGTGCGGGGTCCCCCAGGGGTGGGGCAGTGCACTTGAGGGGTACCCATGGTATCTCCCTGCAGTTTCCTGCACCAAGTGGCAGGCACCACTTACCTGGAACGGCTGGCAGGTGGCTGCTGACCTTGCCTGCGTCCTCCAAGTCAACTTCCTGCAGACTCCTGGCTCCCCTGAGCAAATCACAATGCTGCAATGCAGCATTGTGATTAATCTGAGCACCGTGGATCAGAGCTCAGACTGCAACAGGGAGCCTGTGCATGTTCCTGACCAGGCTGTGTAATGCAGCCTGGTAGGAACATACAAAGTGCGCATTGACTGTTTGGTCGGCCCAAGAGGGCAGTTCATGCACACTTTGGGAGTGCACCTCACTCCTCCCCTGCTCTGGCCAGCCCCGCCCGCTCTGCCCGAGAGCCACTGACAGCTATAGGAAAAATAACATGATAACAATAGTTATTATCATGTTATTTTTACTTTTGTTCAGTGGGGGGACGCTCCTCCGCCTTAGCGGAGGAGCTGCCACTAGGAGTAGGTGTAACATCATGCCCTGCTTCATAGTTTGTATACGAAAATCCTTAAATTGTTGCAATGCTTATTCAAATCTAGACGTACAAAGTCCAACACTTGATTTACATATGCAAACGGTGGTTGTAATGTGAAAGGCTTTGAGTTGCACGAGTCGTTTTCATAAACTCTTTTTTGCAGATTTAAGCATAAGAAATGTTTTAACCATATGTATATGTATTATTGCACTTAACACATTACTCGTGAATCACACATTGCAACTGTTACAGCTTTCCCGAAGTACTTCTGAAAATCTTTGAGAATTCCAGAAATATATAAATCTACACGCACAGGGAGGCCTAATCCTACAAATTTAACTTTTCACATTTCTTTCAAATCAGGCGCAATAGCTCTGTTGAAAATCCGGGTCTAAAAGAGTTCATAATATAAGTTCCAGTAATCATACATTCAACATTGCCATTGAGAATTGACAGATTTTGTCGATGCATTCATATGAACAAGGTAAAAAAAACATCTAAAGTCGGAAATGGAACAGTAAGCTATTTTCCTTTGTGTCATCCATTAATTAGCTGCGTTGCATTAATGGAATAATCTTTATTTATCAGAATAACATTTGAATAACAAATGAATAAACATTTGAAAAGAAGTAATCTGATGTCACGATTAAGGATTATTTTGACATGAGTCATGGTCGCCAAGATGTTCTGTTAGTGACATGCTGCCACCTACCAGGAACTGTCACTGTATAAAAACATCCACGCACTCCAAGCAGACAGTCTATATTTACTTCTTCCTGAAGGCTGCATGGCTTTCCGGGGAAAACAAACATTATTGTCTTCATTAATTCGCGAAAATTGGCAGTTATGGAGTTATCTCCTCCAAAAATATGCTTGTAGAAACCAATAGCAGCTAAGAACCTATTACTAGAATCACAAATTCATGAAATGTATTCCAATGTTACTGCCAAGATTATTATATGCCAATAAACAATGTTTATACGAGTACACAGTAATTTTTATAAGTTGCAAGTACAGAAGTACTACCGAAGTTTTATGAGTTTCTTTGTTTTACCAACTCCGGGGTATAAACACAATAAAATTAAAAAAGATCTCAGGAAATTACCTATAATACATCCCCTTTTGTTGCTTAGATGATGTTGTGATTTTGGCGGTGTTGTGACAATGGAGCAAACATTTAACGAAAGCTCATTTTTGCAGGGTTTCTCCCAGATTTTTGCCTTTGTTGCTGAATTTATTTTTGTTGGCATTAAAAGTCTGTGTACTTTAACAATGCTAACCAGTTGTAAAGCGTTTGTGCTCTTTCCCTAAAACATGGTACAATTGGTTTACAATTTTCAATTTCAAAAACTTTATTTCGACAATTAAGTCATAAAAAGTAGCAAACATCACCTATTTACATCAACATTAAAAACTGTGCCAATACTTATCATATAGCAAGTCATGAGTTACACTACTTCTTCATTTACATTAAAAAAACATTAAAACCTATAGCTACAATCAGTTAAGAACATTTCATATTTAAACTTCAGTTTTCAATACTCAACGATATAGGCCCCATAAGACAGCAGGATAATCCTAATTAGACAAATTCAATTTACTTGAAGGTAAATGAATGGGTGAGCAAATGAATATGAAAGAGAATGACTATAATTAAATATCTATCTATCAGAAGCTTCTAAGAAGATTTGCCTGGACCGTATGATCCATGCCCACTTCATGAATTTAGCCATTGCAATTGCAATTATCGGGCTTGGGTCTGTACACAGGATTCTTAGTGCCACCTCGTGTTTTCTGGTGCCTAAGAGCCGGCAAACGGGTAACACCCATTTCTTACGAGGGAGCACGTAAAGGGGGCAAAAAAACAAAAAATGACTCAAAGATTCAGTCAGATCGCCACATTTGGGGCATTTGTCCACAGTTCCTTTAGTCCATTTAGATGTGAATGAACAGATGGGAAGGGTGCCAATCCTAAATTGAAAATAGAGCTTGCGATCGACTGGTATTTCTATCAAACCCCAAAATGGTTCCTGTCTAGGATAGGCCTTGAATTCTAGGAATCTAGCTGTCAATTGCGATGTGCTTCCCTTGGAAGCTGATTCCATGCTGATCATTTCCCAATACATTTTCTTCAGAATTTCTTTTGAGGGAAAGACCGCTTTTTGGGGATCGTCCCATAGATTGCTCAATCCTAATCTATAAAGCAGTGATTTAGTAGACCTCAACCAATCAATTTTGCATGAAGTATCTCTCTCCATTATTTCTTTTAGACCCAAGGCATAGTGTTTGAGCTCCTCTGTTGACCAAACCCTACGCCAATACAACAAGGGTCGCAAGTTGGCTGTATCTTTTAGAGTTTTCAAGCCTAAGTCCCAAAAAAGAGGTAACAGAGGAGTGCTTTGGGGTACACCAACCACTTTTCGAATGAACTCACTCTCCATAGCGTTCAAGCGTTTTGTATTGTTACCGTACCCCCATAGCTCTGAGCCATAGAGAGATGAGCTACGTATCTTCATCGAATAGATTTCCAGAAGTGGGCCTATAGGTTGTGTTTTCGAGGATTTAAATCTCTTTAGAAGAACGCCTGCCTGTTGCTGGAACTTCAGGACAGATAAGTCCAGGTGGCTGGTCCAGTACATATTCTTCTGCAGCGTAACTCCTAGATAAGTGAACGCGTCGACCTGCTCCAAGGGCGTGCCATTCAGGCAGATAGCGCCATTGAAGGGTTTGTAAGATCTAATCGGGTTTGGGCCGTTGAGAACCATAAACTTGGTCTTGGAAACATTTATTTCCAGACCACGCAACAAGCAAAACTCTTCGAAACGCCGGAGGGTAAGCTGCAGGCCTCTAGGGGTTTTAGAAATCAGCAAAGTGTCGTCCGCGAACATGAGGACAGGAATTCGGATGCCAGTCAAAGCCGGTGCATCCGAGGGGACCCGGGCGAGGAACTCAGCCACCTCGTTCACGAAGAGCGAGAACAGGGTTGGTGCCAAAACACAACTCTGTCTGACTCCCCGCTCCACGGGGAAACACTCCGTTACCTCACCCTGCCTGCCCCATCGGACCCGGGCGAAATTGTCCTCATGCAAGCGAACGACCAATGCCAATAACTCCGGTGCCATCCCCAACTCCTCCAGTACCCTCCATAGCTTGCTGCGCGGGACCAGATCGAAGGCCGCTCGCAGATCTACAAACACAGCATACAAAACCCCTCTTTCCAAGACCACCGTCCTCCAGTAGAGTACAGTAAACCTGAAAATCTGATCAATGGTACTAGTTTTTGGGCGAAACCCAGCCTGTAAAGGGCTTAAAACATTACTAGCCTCCATCCAGGTCTGGATCCTGCCCAAAACCAGACGTCCCAAGATTTTTTGAATGGCATCGATCAGACTAATTGGTCTGTAGTTGCAGGCCAATGATTTGTCCCCTTTCTTATATATCGGGACAATCTATGCACCTTTCCAGGAGTATGGGATAACCATTCCCTGTGGTATGACGTTAGCTAAATGGGTGATATATAAGCACCATCTTTGTCTGTTGTGCAGAAATACATCAGCCGGAATACAGTCCATGCCCGGAGCACGCCCCTGTGTAACCGAGTCGAGCGCAATGTCTACCTCCTTAGTGCTGAACACGAGACCATTATAAAACAACCTCGCCTTGGGACAAATGCTAACGTCCTCAACACCTTTAGAGTATTGTGGCTTAAAGTATTTGACCCAGGAGTCCTGAGGAACATGATTATGAGGGCTATCAATTACTTCGCCCTTCTTCCATTTAAAAATGTTCCAGAACTTTTTTTGGTTTTTATCAGCGCATGCAGCTTTTAATTCTTGCCATTCAGACTCTTCCCATTCCTTTTTTGCCTTCCATTGGGCCTTTCTATAGTTACTACGAGCTATTTTGATCTTACTTAATTCTTTTGTTTTTAAAGCTGGTCCCAAATTTCTGCGGGCTTGTTTACAGGAGGCATTATACCAGTCTTCCTGTTTACTTTTCATAGCTTGTTTACCAATGGAAGGCCTACAAAAGCAGGATTTGAGTTTAGTAAATAGACTTTCGTGAATATTCTCAAATTCAGCTAAAGGCTGGCTATTAGAACCCGCTGTCGCTATTAGTGTCAATGCCTCTTCAACATAAGACTCGATACTATTTAGGAGATCAGGTTGCTTTACCACTTTATTCCATTTAAGATGACGTTCGTCATTTGTTAAGATGACATCTGGACATGTCTGCCGAAATAGCTCGGTCCCTCCTATCTCCTAGGCCAAAGTTAAAAGTGGCAACTAGTGGATTATGATCACTTTCGATTCTTGTTTTAACTTCCATATCCACAAGAGTATGCCACATCTTCAGATGGACCAAGATATAGTCTATATTGCTTGCCCTGATACCATTATCGAACGTCTTAATGCATGTCCTGTCTGAAACGGTTCTTCCATTGGCCGCCCTCAATTGGTTGCCCAGGCAGAACCCTTTCAAATACAGGGCTGCCTCAGTCCATTTGCATGCCGTCTTTGATTCAAGCTGAGGGACACCCCATCTTAGGTCCTCTTCCTCTGTTAAAAGCATTTCCTGGGGGCCTAATGGCTCGAAGGTCGTATTAAAATCTCCGGCAATTAATGGGAGAGCGTCATTGGAACTAGATTCCACGAGAGTGCTCAACGCTGACACGACCTCAGGGTTTTTCCCACCTGGTAAGCCCCTTGCGTATACATTATATAGGTCAATCTTGAAGTTTGGTTGCCAAGTCAACCTAATGCCCAAAATGTCTTCATTCCGAGTTGAAATAGGTTGAATTTTGCACTCCAAACTTTGCTTGATCCAGATGACCAAACCTCCAACCGATCGGCCCTTTGGCCTTCTCCCCGCTGGGATAAAAAAATTCAAATAGCCCAGCCTATAGACAGGCTCGTACGACCATGTCTCCTGGAAAAGGCAAATATCGTACTTAGAGATGAAATCCGCCCAGACAGGTGACAATAGCTTAGATCCCACACCCGCCACATTCCAAGATAAGAACATAACATGCCCTGCTAAATTAGTTCCCTCCTCAGTGCTCCCAAGGTTTGCTACTGGGGAAAGAGCTATAACCGGCAAAGGACATGGTAGACCCCTATTACTTGGAATTTCTTTTTGATGCACAGCTTGCTGATCTTGTACCCACACCCCAGGAGCAATTGCTTGTGCAAAGGGCGTATAGATCACACCTTTGCCCACAGGTTTAAGCTGTTTTTGTTTCCTTAGACCCTCATCAGTCTCTAGAAGTGCATAAGGCTCTTCTTGTTGGTCCTCTGCCAATAGGTCGGGATGTGACGTTTCACAGTTGGAGTGACCACTACCATCACACAGTCAGTCACAATCCGCTAACCCAGATAGTACCTCAAATCTATTGATAGATCTAATATCCTCAAGAGTACTACCCTTTAATGAAAGACCTCCAAGTGTAATCCCGCCAGGGGGCAGAGACAGGGGTGCGTAAAAGTGAGACAGTGGCATTGTGCTTATTAAGGATGAACAATCATTCTGTGGCCAAGAGCAAATATGTTCCACACAGCGTCTGTCTCTAAAATTAATAACAACGCAATCCCCTTTAGTTGTCTTAAATCTCTTGCCCACCCAGTTAACTCTTCTGGCAAATAGAATTTCAGCACACATGTGAGGCGGCAATGGTCGCTTAACATTTAACCAAAAAGTACATTTGTTTTTAAGGTCCCAATAAGACTCCCTTACTCCTTTTTCCAACGGTGGGACCCCTGTTAGGATCACCACGTAAGGGGCTGCTGCAGGGGGAAGATGTAAGTCAATTAGGCCAGACGCTGTCTGCGCTAAAGGTTCGGCAGCTGGGGGCTGCTTGTGTTTGCTGTCCATATTTGACTCTGTGCTAATGATGCCAGCTTGTGTAGGAGGAGACTTATCTTTTGTCCGGCTTGTATCAGTTAATGTTACTTGGGGTTCCTGATACAAAGAAAGGATATTTTCTGCTGCCCTAGGCGTTATTTTGCTTGTGGTGATGTTGGTCTCAGTACAGGAGCCTGATATACTTGCACACACGTTTTGTAGACCATGGCCCTGTCTTCCTCCACGTGAATGGGCCGAGGCAAGTGATAGTTCCATGCATACGAGCCTACTTTCAATAGCACCCAGTCTTTCATAGATCGGCTCACAAAGTTTTTTAACAGTGCTTTCCAATTTACTCCAAAATGATGATACATCCGTAACTTCCGTGAGTAATGGGCCCCCAGATGATGTTTGATTAATCCTTGTCTCTGAGGTTTTTAAACAGGTGGCTATATCCTTGCTTACATCAGTAACGGGGGCAAGACCCGGCCGTGCATTCTTGCTAGCGGCTAACTTCTGGTTTGTCCTACAGTTTTTTTTCGAATTAGGAGGTACTGGTCGCTGGGCAGAAGCCAATTTTGAGTTTGTAGCTGAACGGGTCTTGATACTTGATACAGATTTCGTCATGGTGCCCACATTATCAGTATTTGTAATATCTACCACTTCATCTGGTGTGCCGTTCAAAGAAGGGGAGCAAATCATTATTTCACCACTTAGCTCCTCTACCAAAGGGGGTGTGGGACTCGAGGACTCCAATCTAGCGGGTTGACAGCATGGTGGGGATCTTATGTTGGCCATATTTCCTAGGGAGGACCTCTTATCACATAGGATATCTAGAGATAATCTTTTTTCGGTTAATTCGATATCTTTAGCGAGTGCTGACTGTACACGCACCAAAAAATTGTCTAGAGTTCCCATTAATGCTCCCCCTGTTGATTGATGATTGGGGCCGTCCCTTTTGGCCATATCTAAAGATATGTACTGGCAGTCACAGTCAACAAGATTCCCCCTTACGTATAATCAATGAACTGCAGCCTATCCTCTAATCAGCAGCGAATACCTTTAGTATGATGATATTAGAGAAGGGCCCCGTTCCGTTCTCAGCCGTTCTCGGACGGGCTCAGACGGGCCTGCCCTTGGCCCGGGCTTCGCCCGGGACGCGCCCCGGCCGCGTTCCGCGTACGCGTAGGTGTGGATTCTGTTATAATGAGAAAGGGGGGAGGAGCCGGGAAGAGTCACCAGCTGCGGCCAATGTCCATGAAGCAGAGGGCCTGCTGGTACTCGCAGTCCCGGGTAAATGAGAAGATCGTCCTTGCTTCTCCCTCAGCCTTCCGCTGACTGCTATCACCTTCCGTGGATCAAAGAGAGCCTCACACAGCCCGCCACAGTGACCTTGGCTCCGAGCGGCACCCTTGAAGTGGTTTACACTTGACCCTGTGCCTCATGGGAACAGTCCAGACAGAACTGCCAAGCCAGGTCCTACCTGTGTCAGAAACAAGCATTCTGGGACTAGTTTCAGGGCATCCCCCCTCATCAGCCAGACTAGCTTGAATCCAGTGGCACAGTGAGCAGGGACCACATCTGGGCATACCCGGGGCACTTAGGACGAAAAAGCCAAAGACACACCGATGATGGACGGAATACAAAGCAAATCAAACATTCACACACAGTCAATAGATCTGGGTTAAATCAATTGTTCTTTTGCTCACAATATCACCCCAGCCATATACAAATCAGTCTTCACCATGTGCCTCATGAGAACAGTCCAGACAAACTACCAATCAAGGTCCCCCCCGGACCAGAAACAACCATCCTGGTACCAGATTTGGGGCATCGCCGCTCATCAGACAGGCTAGCTTGAATCCAGTGACACAGTGTGCCCGGGACCCACATCTGGGCATACTCTACGCACTTATGGCGAGAAAGCAAAAGACACAAAGTGAGCAAAAGAACAATAATGGATTCAACCCAAATCAGACACTGGGATTGAGTGTCTGAAAAGTTTCAGCGCTAACTCTTGCATCTCTTTGTGCTTGCATTGTTGGCCCTAAATTGGCAGGGTATGCCCAGACGTGGGTCCCTTGCTCACTTTGCTACTGGATTCAAGCTAGCCTGGCTGATGAGGGGTGTTACCCCAAAACCTGTCCCAGGATGCTTGTTTCTGGTCCAGTGAAGACTTGGCTTGGCATCTGGGGCATAGAAGGAACAGAACAAATTTAATGCTGTGAAAACACCTTTATTCGCTATCTGTTGCCTGTTCCTAGTTCTACCGCTACCTTTAGCTGCCACAGGGAACTCGGTCTTTCATATATTTCTGATATTATAAAAATCAACCCCCTCCTTTTGTGGCACAAGGTTTGGGTATCTACAGAGACGGGTTTCAATAGAGACGTAATTCTGGATTGTCTAAAACTAGATAGGGTGGCTAATATGTCATGGATTAGCTACATTAAAAAAAGTCACATGATATTTGCCAACCAGAATACTTTGAGACACCTAGCAGCATGGAAACTGTATCTAGAAAAATGCTAAAGGCATACTGCCTGAACCATCTAGAAAACAAACTCTGGCTTATTGAGAGAGAGAAGAAATCGGTCTTGGACAATCATCTGATGACCACATGTTCAGGCCTACAACCCTACCTAGTATTAGTACAGAGTAGCTTTTGCCATATGCTTTTGGCCCGTTTTTGTCGTGGGTCGTTTTTTTAGACTGATCACATTTCCTGAAATAAATGACTGGACAAAAAATTCATCTATATGTCCATGCAATGATACCTCAATACAAACAACTATGCATTGCACTTTATTTTGTAAATACTACGTCGTACCAAGGAAAACGTTTTTAATGCCTACTCTTAGAAGCTGGGGCCTAAGACAATGTAGAACAGCTTTTCTAAGGTAACACATGTTGGAAAACGAACACATTGTTATGGTCATTTCTTCCTTTTTAAAGGCTGTTATTAGGTACCGGAACACCAGGTGAAGCTTCTGTTAAAATCAGTCCCTTTGTACCCTCTTGTGTATATATATATATATATGGATTGTTTTTCTTGATTTTGTACTATGTACTACAATCATGAATATATGGTCTGCTTTGCTCATGTCCCTGAACCCTGTAATATAACCCTGAAAAGGGTTTATCTTTTTAAACACTGTGCTTTTATGTTTTTTAGTGAACCAAAATCGAATAAAGCTGATTTGATTTGACTTGGCTTGGCAGTTCGGGCTGGACTGTTCCGAAGAGTTTCCAATACCATTTTTAGAAAGTTGGAATTTTCTTGCTCTAACCATTTAGTGCCTGTTGCCAGTGTCCTGGGTCATGGGAATTTCTCTGCTGTTGGGGTTTGTTCTTTCGTGAAAAACAGTAAGACAAATAGGAATGTGGATGAGGGCAGGATGGGACATCCTGCCAGGATGTTTGGGGACAGAGCTGTTCCCTGACCTATTAACAGTTCAAACGGCTTACCTCCAGCACACACAAAGGAACCTGACACTAGTCATTAGTCACCCCAGACTTCTTGGAGCCTTAGCAGAGAAGGGAGAAACTATCTAGAACCAGATGTCGGGGTAGCCTAGGATGTCCCCCCAATTTAATGACTGGTATACCAGGTATAAATAATGGACCATCTGAACAACCCTTCAGTACACTCTTGGACCTGTGGACACAGAGAAAGAAGGAATGTCTTGTTCTGAAGAGGACTGCTTTGCTGCTTGAGGCCTGCCTTGTTCCAAAAAGGACTACCCTGCTGATACCACAGGACTGCCCCACTGCTTCCAGAGGACTGCCCCCCTACTTGATGCCTGACCGGTTTCCCAAGGAACTTCTCTGCTGCTTGAGTCATGCCCTGCTCTCTGAGAAGGACGAGTGGATCTGCTCCCTTCATACCAGGCTAACCAGAGTGACTCCATGAGTCAGTTGGCTGACTGCCTGTTCTAAGCTACAGCTGTACAACAAGCTCCAGAGGCCTCCCTCAAACTGCCCAGCTGACCTGCTGCAAACGCACTGGCCTAGACCTGTCTGGACCTGCAACTGGACCTATCTGAGCTATGCTGGGCTCTGCTGAAGTGGGTCCTCGATCCCCAAGATGTGCATTCCCAGATGCTGGACTTTTGGCTTGCATTAGAGTGCACTTCTCTACAAAGATAGTTGCAATCCTGAAGTTTTGGGTTCTTTCAGAGTGTGGACAGGCCTAGTTTTGCTGAGACCCTGCCATCTACAATGACCGCCAACGTGAAGCTCCTGTAAAACCATTTCTCTGAACTACAGGTACCACCAGCAGCGACCGGCAACGTGGTATCTGTACTTCATAGTATAGCAACAACAGCCTGCGGTGACCGCTAACACGAAGCTCCAGCCACAATAGTTCACAACGCCCAGCTTGATCTTGGCTCTACACCAATCTCCATCAGGCCAGCTTTTCACACAACAAAGACAATCATATGCAATGTTCTCCTTGCTCCTTGTGGCATACTGTACAGCGAACTGAACTCTTTGCTCTAGACTTTGAGATGGTACGTTTTTCAGCAGGACTGACTTGTGTCTGGTCTGTGCTCCATCCTGGTAAGTCGGAAATTGTGACTTTACATACAACAATGTGACTGTGAGCGGCCCTTTTTGCTTTTAGGTGCTATATATACTTAAAAAATTGAAATTGCATGTCTCTAGTTCTACTGATTGGAGGTTTGTAGTTCTGGTCTCATTTAGTTCATTATAATGTTCTCTATGTTTCTGTATTGGTTTGGGACTTTTCTCATGTTGTGTTTTCACTTTATTACTGTTTGTGTGCTGCATAAATACTTTACATTTTGCCCCTAAGTTAAGCCTGACTGCTTTTGTGCCAAGCTACCAGAGGGTTAAGCACATAATAATCTAGTGACTTTTATGGTTCGCCCTGTCAAGGACTGTGTGGTTTTTGCTTGAGAAGGGCTCTCACCCCTCAACCAATAGCCTGAATATTTTGCACAGGTGAAATAATACCCAGTCGACTTACGGGCAATCTTCATTAATCTGAGTACTACTCTTCATTCCCACACTCCTTAGAAATAAGGGGAACTCTCTCTGAAGCAGGTTTCTAGCCAGCAACCAGTTTTGTTAATTTCAGCTCCTCCCTCAACTTGGGTTTTAACCTTCAAAGGAGGCAAATACAGCCACACATTGCATAAATATCAAAATATTCATTAAATAGAAACATCACAATGACTTTGCCACCACGTGAAGGGTAGGAAGGCAGTGCAACTATGATGAGGAAGAGTGGAACTGCATGAAATGAAAACAAGATTACTGGTAAAACAAGAAGAGAACATAACTGCACCATGCCTCTGGTCAAAATAAAGATTTCCAGAAACTTAGAAGGTTACCCATAAAATCTTGAAGTCCACGAGAAATGTCCAAAGTGGTTACAGTCAGACCAGGGTACAGGAATGCTCAAGTACACTCAGAGGCCAAGAAGTGTAACTGACAACTAAATCAATATCACCCCAGGGCGTACAGACACCCTTATTATGCTCTAAGTGAAGAAAGGTGTCTGGCACACTTTTATGACCCCTGCAACATTGAAGGAATCCTTATGCACAAGAGCCCATTTGGCAGCCTCTCTGCCATCAAATTCAATTGCGACAGTGGGTAGAAGAATGGAAACTGACATTGAAGCAGGGTCGGGAGAGGTGGCTTCAACTTCAAAAAACAACTGAAACTTCATTTTTTGAAGAAATTCCTGTTCCACTGACTTTTCCTTTCTAATATACTTTAAACAAGGACATTATTTATTGGCCTCAAACCTAGTCATATCAACATTACGGTTCTCGTTCTTCCCTAACTGATAACCTTTAATTTAATCATTACTCTCCTATCGACGTAACCATTTAATGCAATGAACATCTTGTTTTATCTAGATTGTCCCGATACCTCTACCTTATAGCACTGGTGCTGTATATGTAAATAAATATACAGCTCAAAAAGCATGGCCATTTTACACGTATCCTCTGTGAGCTTTACTTGTTGTCCATCCCAACCTGACCCATTTTGAACTGTATGTAATTGTTCAGAAGCGTGGGAAAAGGCCCCTTTTTGTGAAGTCATCCCAACTTTAGCTAGATTTTATCGCTGTGGTTTTAACTCTGTACTCTAGGAAACGTCTGTCTAGTGCACAGCACTTGTGCTTTGGCCACTAAAACATCTAAACATAGCTATACTCCTAACTGGCATATTTAAAATACCTTAAAGTCCCTAGTTATTGGTCCAAGTGAACCCAGGGCCAGTAAATTACATTTTACTAGTGGAGTGCAGCACCCATTGTGCCACTAAACACAGTGACAGTGCTAACATGTCTGCAGGCCTACCCTTGCAGTCTGTCTGTCCTGTTTTAAAACTGAAAATTCGACAAGTCAAAAATAACTTCCTTTCACAGGATTAAACCATCCTTGAAATATTAATAAGTCACTTCTAAGTAAACCTTGATGCCCACAATGTGAAGCACTAACATATTTGGTCCTGCAGGTACGTGGCAGAGGTCTGAAAAACTGACTTCCAACTCCCCCTGGTACAGAGGCCTTTTCCGTGATCTCCACATGGCCAGGTTCAAGGCACCCAGGGGAAAGGGGAATGTGATAAGAAGAGAGAGTGTGGCTAGGAGGAAGCTCTCTGGTTGTGCAGTGCTTCAGCACAGTAGTTGGCTGTTTCTTCTCTCGATGGTGTGTGAGATCTGTAACAGTAAGATATGTTTTAGCACGAAGGCACTCAAATGGATCCTTTGTCCTCTCCCTGCTCCCTCAGTAACTATCCTGTACATGTATTTGTCCCCTTTCCCGCTGGTGATGTAGTCTCTCTCTCATTGCTCCTGCTATGATCCTGGAATGACCTTGGAAGAGAAATGTTAGCAATTAGTCATCCAACTGTTATTCTAACTAATCCTCAATGTCCCCCCTTTCAATACGTGATGTGCCTACCAAGCTCCTATCATACACATGAAGATTTTCTGTGTGCCTGCAAGTACTTTAGCTCCAATGGTTTATAGTTCACATCATCAAGTACATAACAATTCACAGTACCAGTATTGTGATGTGTGAATCACTGAAAAATATTTACTACAGAAATATCGATGACAAAAATATTGGAGCTGAAATATTGATGTCCACAATTTCGAAATCCTATCTACATTATGGTAAGTACAAAAATATCGAGAGAAAAAATATGGTTGTCAAAAATATCGTTGTTAAAAATATCGCTTTTTAATGTTTAAAAAAGAATGTAAAATAAAATAAATAATACATATAATTAAAAGAAACATAGTTACAATTATTTTAAAATGTTTAAAATTATGACTAATACATATAGGTGCTGATTCCGATCCTGTAAAACCCGGGTACGAATGGTTGTACGGAGCATATTCTCCGTACGACTCGTACCCGGGAAATGCACCTTACAAACCAGCAAGTACGATTCGTACAGAAATACCATTGCCGTACGAATCGTAAAAAACTACGTGCGACGAAAATGTACCCACAATTCCGATCCGGGACATCGCGTACGTGATGTCTGGACGGAGTCAGGCAGCGTTCTACGGACCAGCAAGTACGATTCGTGCCTACGTCACTCCGCACGGATCATTTTTTACGGCAGCCAAAAACTCCCGGGAAATTGAGGACGACGCGAAGAAGGAGCAGCGGTACGCGACGGACAGCGATGGACCCCATCCTCCGTGTCATCCTGGCCCTCCTAGCCTACGACCAGGTGCACCGAAACCACCGCGCACGCCGCAGAAGGTCAGCACAACACCCTGGGGCAAAGGGGGGGCGAGGGGCAGGAAACATAACCTCTACCTAATTACAAATATACCATATACTGGCCATACATCACCTCCAGGGTCTGGTCACTTCGGGGGCGTGTCCACCAATCCCCGCGTACGCGTACCCGTCACCACTACAATGGTGGTACGGCCCGTAACCACACCCTCAGAGCATGGGTACGGCCCGTACCACCATTGGAGTGGTGATATAGGGGTACGCGTGGTACAGGCCGTACCCACGCTCTGAGGGCGTGGGTACGGCCCGTACCACCATTGGAGTGGTGATGTAGGGGTACGCACCGTACCCATGCCCTCAGAGCGTGGGTACGGCCCGTACCACGCGTACCCCTACATCACCACTACAATGGTGGTACAGGCCGTACCCACACTCTGAGGGCGTGGTTACGGGCCATACCACCATTGGAGTGGTGATGTAGGGGTACGCGCCGTACCCATGCCCTCAGAGCCTGGGTACGGGCCGTACCACCATTGGAGTGGTGATGTAGGGGTACGCGTGGTACGGGCCGTACCCACGCTCTGAGGGCGTGGGTACGGCGCGTACCCCTACATCACCACTCCAATGGTGGTATGGCCCGTAACCACGCCCTCAGAGCGTGGGTACGGCCCATACCACACGTACCCCTACATCAACACTCCAATGGTGGTACGGCCTGTACCCACACCCTCAGAGCGTGGGTACCGCCCGTACCACGCGTACCCCTACATCACCACTACAATATTGGTACGGGCCGTACCCACGCTCTCACAGCATGGGTATGGCCCGTACCCACGCTCTGAGGGCGTGGGTACGGCGCGTACCACTATTGGAGTGGTGATGTAGGGGTACGCGTGGTACGGGCCGTACCCACGCTCTGTGTGCGTGGGTATGGCACGTACACCTACATCAGCACTACAATGGTGGTACGAGCCATACCCATGCCCTCTGAGCGGGGGTACGGACCGCATCACCCGTATCTCTAGGGCACCAGTACATTAGTGATACAAGGCGTACACACACCACGAATGTTGGCTTAGGGCCTGGTGCAGCATATAACCAGTATATTGTGGTGTGTTCATGGCCAGGACAGCAGTGTACAGCACCAAGGGTGCGGGTGGGTGGGTGGGTGTCTGCCAAGGAGTACCAGCAGTGGACATAGACATGTGAGGGGTGGGTGCCTATCACTCCCAGCAGTGGACAGAGACATGTGAGGGGTGGGTGCCTATCACTCCCAGCAGTGGACAGAGACATGTGAGGGGTGGGTGCAGAGGACTCCCAGCAGTGGACAGAAACATGTGAGGGGTGGGTGCCTATCACTCCCAACAGTGGACAGAGACATGGGGGTGGGTGCAGAGGAATACCAGCAGTGGACAGAGACATGTGAGGGGTGGGTGCCTATCACTCCCAGCAGTGGACAGTGACATGTGAGGGGTGGGTGCCTATCACTCCCAGAAGTGGACAGAGACATGTGAGGGGTGGGTGCAGAGGACTCCCAGCAGTGGACAGAGACATGTGAGGGGTGGGTGCCTATCACTCCCAGCAGTGGACAGAGACATGGGGGTGGGTGCCTATCACTCTCAGCAGTGGACAGAGACATGTGAGGGGTGGGTGCAGAGGACTCCCAGAAGTGGACAGAGACATGTGAGGGGTGGGTGCCTATCACTCCCAGCAGTGGACAGAGACATGTGAGGGGTGGGTGCAGAGGACTCCCAGCAGTGGACAGAGACATGTGAGGGGTGGGTGTCTATCACTCCCAGCAGTGGACAGAGACATGGGGGTGGGTGCCTATCACTCCCAGCAGTGGACAGAGACATGTGAGGGGTGGGTGCAAAGGACTCCCAGCAGTGGACAGAGACATGTGAGGGATGGGTGCCTATCACTCCCAGCAGTGGACAGAGACATGTGAGGGGTGGGTGCAGAGGACTCCCAGCAGTGGACAGAGACTTGTGAGGGGTGGGTGCCTATCACTCCCAGCAGTGGACAGAGACATGGGGGTGGGTGCCTATCACTCCCAGCAGTGGACAGAGACATGTGAGGGGTGGGTGCAGAGGACTCCCAGCAGTGGACAGAGACAGGTGAGGGGTGGGTGCCTATCACTCCCAGCAGTGGACAGAGTCATGGGGGTGTGTACATCAGGATCAGATGAGCACAACTCCATGGGTGTATGTACGCATCCCTAATGTTCGACTATGTTGATAGTGCCATAACAACACATCACTGACAGCAGTGTCCCACTCCCATGAGGGTGGATGTCCTTCCCCCACTGCATGACACAACACATGTGGGTGCGAGGACAAATGACACATGCATACCCACCCATGGCGGATGCAGCACAATTCACACACAGAGATCATGCCACAAGACTGTATACTCATGTCAATGCCCACTACACTAAGAGAGCCAAAGGGAACACACACTGTCACGCACATCCCAGGACTGATAGGAATGTACAGGTGCTGGGACAGGCACCAAGATGTTGCCTCTCATGGAAGGAATAGGGTGGACTTCCCACAGAAACAATGCCCACAATTGTCAGTCAGGTGCTCAAATACCCTGCAGAACAAGTACCAAATGTGTGCTAGGCTGGGATAACACACATGCATAGTGCGGAAAATGCTGAATGTCGCCATTAAGGCATGACAACATACTCAATACACAAGTACAGTGACTAGGATGGCACAGATGATGCAGCCGGAGACATTGCTGAGCAGGCATGGCCATAGTTGAAGGGATTCGTCACCAACAAAGGAAATGTAGACACAAGTCAGCACAACAAAAGTGCAACTCCCTGCAGGGTAGATGTCAGGTGCCACAGAGGAAGGAACAGTCCTTGGGACAATGTCTCCAAACACAAATAGCACACACGACCAAATATACTTTGCAGAGACATTGTGATGGCACGCAGATACCATGGTCCACCCCATTAGCATCAGGCTACAACTTTTTCCTGAAACATTACACATTACCACCACCCCAACTCCGAGACCATCAGCACCCACATCAATACCTGAAATGCAAATGTGTTCAAACTGAAAAGAAAGTGCTTTATTCAGCATTAAATGAAAATGTAGTTAAGGACACTATGTACAAAGGCACATGGCCAGTCTAGATCTGAAGTCCTTGGGGGGGACACATGGCCACGCATCTCCCCTAGCTTGCCTGCACATTAGAACCCTCAAGTTCGTCGACTGGCGGGGGGCATCATGTGGGGAAGGACCAGGCACCGCATGGACAGGAGGTGGAAGGGTAGGTGTGGTGGGTGCAGGGATGGACGCCTCCACCACAGGGGGTGGGGCAGCGCCAAAGGTGGAGGTCAGCTCGGCGCTGCACACTGCTGCCAGGTCGTCCAGCGTCTCCCCTTCACCCGAAGAAAACACAGCCTCAAAGGAGGGGGGGGATTGGAGTGATGGGGTGCAGCGCTACTGGGGGAGGGGAGGGACAGGGGGTGGACTCAACTCCCCTACCCGTGGAGTGCCATTCCCGTTTGCAGGCTGGAGAGCCAGAGGGGCTGATGCCCAGCACAGCCAAGTAGGCCTCTTTTTCAGGATGTGTGGTAGGGGAGCCAAGGGGAGTGCCTTTGGAGGGACTGGTTAGTGCGCCATGCGGCCTCAGACTGTGGCTGCGTGTATGCCTGTGTGCCCCAGACCCAGTGGGTGTGCCCTCATCCTCCTGAGTGTGCGTGCCAGGAGGAGTGCACTTGCCCTTACGTGGTGGTGTGCTGCCTGTGCCTGGTGGGGTGCGTGCTTGTGAATGTCTGTGTGTGCTTGGGACAGGTATGGGAGTGGGAAGTGTGGATGGTGCAGGGGTAGGGGGGGACGAAGCGCTGCAGGAGACTCACTGCTGCCGTCAGTGAAGAGTCCATGGACCTCAGCAACATCCGTTGGTCAGACATCACTGATGACATGCCCTCCATGTACGACATCATCTGTGTCATCATTCGGGTGTGGCCATGGAGGACATTCAAAAGCAATGTCTGGCCAACCTGCAACTGCCGCAGAATGTCCACAGACTCTGCAGTGAGGGCAGCAGGGGGGACAGGGGCAGGGGGTGTGGTGCCTGGCACAAAGGAGACACGGTGTTGCCTAGCACGGACAGAGGGGACCCGAGCAACTGGGAGGGCAGTGATGGGAATGGAGGGGGCGGTGACAGATGTAGTGCTGCTGCCAGGTGTCGTAGCAGCCTCCGCCCCCTGGAGGAGTTCAGCATCGGACCCGTCAGCGCCGTAGTCAGTGTTGTCACTAGACAGGTCCTCCGCCTGACTCCCCTCGCCCTCCGTGCCACTTGCTCCTGCAGACTCAGCAGCAGTGGTGGCAGCGGTGCTGGATCCCTCCTCCACGTCCGTGCAGGTGTCTCCCTCGGTGTCCTCTGATGATGCTGTGGGCAAGGTGAAGAGACAGAAAATAATCAGTCACCTGTATACAACAGACACATGAGTCCAAATAAAAATGTCACAGTGCATATCAGGAAATGCATCATGAGTAACATCTAGAATAGTCCGCACATATGTAACCCTGCACTCCCCAGTTGGTTGACCCACCATGACACTTGGAAACAATGGAGATCATGACACAACAGCAAATAACTTGATATCGAATTATACTGAGAAGCTAGTGTCTGGGGACAGTTGAGCACAGCAAGAATATGAATCCATGCCACCTCTTGTTCACTGTGAACGAAACAGTATTGGTGCACCCAAGGCCAAATAACACACCTCAATGCTGAAGGTTTCCCCACACTCTGAGACCTGTGAGTACTTAGGAAACCATAGCCAAAAACATTGCAATCCCTTGGGACTCACAACACTTTACACAATGTACATGATTAGAATGTGTGAATGTGCCACTTTGTGAACAGAAGACACATCTGCCTGTATGACAGAAGTCACACAATGATGTGCACACAAAAATACATTTACACAGTCATTGTATGAGCTGGCAGCCGAATTCTAAAAAGCCACTGTAAATAAGAAATGGGGTATCAGTAAGTACATATACATGGGACCACGGTGGTCTGGATGAGTTGACACTCGTAAGTTTGTATCAGCAACAACCAAGGACTTACACACATGCAAACACACTGTGTGAACATGGATATGTTTAATGAGAAGTGGAAATCAAACTGTGCCTTCCAGTAAAATGTGCCAGCGTGTCCACGGAAAGTGTAAAAGTACTTTATTTTGCACTTCCCTGGGAGACATCTGTCATGCAGGCACATTATTGTCCTTCACAACCAACTAGCAAAAAGAAGCATATGAAAAATTGAGACATGTTGACAAGTGTAGTGAGTGCCAAGGTACAATACTTATTGACTAAAAACTTTAATCATGCCACCTGTCACATGGACATCCGTACCATGATGACACAGTTGGCAACACATCTGACCCACTGCCTGTCATGTGGAGTGGCCCACATGTCCAAACACAGGACAATGCATTAGCTAATGGGCCGGCAATGTGTCGGGATAAGGAGCACCTGCACTGAGGAGACACCCTCATGGCAAGCAAGAATGTCCACACAGATGTCAGCACACACCGACCAAACTACGTAGCATCTCGACCACACACTGGTGGCAAAAATGGATGAGCATGAGCCATGTATTTACATTTTTGACACATACTGCAAAGCTAAAACATTAAACCCAGCACAACATGACTGGGTCACTGCATGTTGAGTGTCTGTCCAGACAATTATTATACACAGGTCAGACCCGGCAAGGAGACATAAGGTTTGGACATGTAGGCCTTGCCCGCACAAACCCCCCATACCTGAGACAATGTTATTGAGACAGATACTGAAGTTACACCTCTTAATCTGGGTTTCCTCAAATGTGCATCAAGAATTCCTAAATGTACTCCACATCACCCCGTGAGGCTGACAACATATATTTGTGACCAACAACCATCAACAGATAGTTGTACATAAACACACAGGCACTGCCCAGTGTGAGGATGCACAAGCAAAATGGGGCCAGCCTGTACAATGGGCACATGTAGCACACTTTAAATAAATACAAATGAGGGCAGGGAACTATGCCACAGAGGCCAAACTATGCTGAACACACAGAGAATGGGCACAGTGTTGGATGACACACATGATTCCGATGCAAGGGTGGCTTAGGGGACTGTAGTGGGAGCACTGCTCCATGGTCCGGGAATTATCTGACTGTAACATGAGCTACCGTCCCGGCACTATGCATATCTCCCACTCATGCACATCATGTCTGAGGCCACAACATCAGTCATGCATGCTGCAAGTCTGTTCATTAGAAAAATCGCACTCCTATGTTGAGACTCAACATCATTGCCAACTAATATGGACCCCCAAATGACTGAACAGGACAGGGCACAGGCAAGGTAACCACACATGTCTCAGACCCCCCCCCCCGTGATGCAGAAAGCAATGTGCACTTGGATTAACTGGAAGCCTGGATGATCATGTGCAATAGTGATTACACACAGACCAGGGAACACATGTCAAGGAGGGGAAGGGAGGAGGAACAGCACCGTTTGACTTTGGGGAACAGGATATGCACTGCACAAATTAACCCTCGCTGTGTATCCAGGCGACTAAGCACTTCCAAAAGCTGGTGACAAACAACAAACACACATTTACCTACCCCCTTCCTGCTGCTGCAACTCCTGTAACCGCCTACCCAAGTCAGGGAAGACCACCGCCAGGACACGCTTCATCTGTTGGGTCAGTCGTCAGCCCCCGCTGTGCTTGTGTGGAGGTGAGTCTTTCAGCTGCCACCGGGCGATCCTCCGGGTCCAGCACCGGATGTCCTGCCAGCGTTTCCTCACTTGGGCGAGGCGCCGACTGTGACCCTCCACAGATCTCACGGCCCTGACGGCCCGCTTCCATATCTCCCCCTTGGCGTAGGCAGTTACCTGTGAGGATGACAAAGTGAGACAACATCACTACACCTGCTCCATGTCACAGAGGCACACATTTGAACATCTTTGATATGTTGAACAGGGCATAGTATGCTGGCAACAAATAGCACCTTTGTCATAGTGACATTAGCCTATGTGGAAGCCCCAATGCACTACATGGCATTGAAAGTACACAGGTGGCATGAGGGATGCAACACACTCCATGATCATGGCACACGCTGTGCATCACATGCAACACCAGGCTGATGGACAGCACCTCCAAGCAGTCACATGCCCCAGGCCACTGACGCAACCTCAGCAGAGTACACAGACACACACAGGCACAGATCAATCACCTGCCATTGGCAACAGCGGATACAAACCTCACTCTGCACATGTGCCACTTGCCTGTGGGGTGTCACAGGTGTGGTGCTAGCTCAGCAAGTCAGACACTCTGCATGGCTTACTTCTCACATCAGATGGGTGGAGCTGTTGCCTCCTCCATGCAGCTGTCGTGCAACACTCCACATAGACACTCACCCACATGACAAGGAACATTCACACACATCAATGTCCAGGGGGCGTACACATCATTTGGACACTCTCACCACAGCTCCATTCAACTCACAAACATCTGTGGTTACAGTCACCTGTCACACCGGGGGGCCAGGGAATCACCTCCAGACAATAGGACAAAAATAGCCCCAAGGATTGGGCAGGCTGAATGTGCCATGCACTATGCAGTGAATGTCACAGTAAGCACAATGCAAGTGAGGAGTGCACACAGGAACTACATCATGCTCTGCAAGGGAGACATAAGCCATCCCCCCCCCCCGGGACCCACTCTAAACAACATTGCATGTCTGTCACACCTGGACACAATGCCAGAAGTGACAGTCACAAAAAAGGTGCACAGTCAAAGCTAGTGGAGTCAGCACACAGGCTGGGGTACTGTGGGAGGATGACATCAAGCAATGCCTCATTCTCCTCATGGGCGAAAGGCTGGGCCCTCTCCACAGACCCTGACATGGTGCCAGAGGAAGCACAAGCAGCAGCAGTGGTGTCGAGTGAAAGGTAGTGCAGGCAAGTGCCCTCTCATGGGTTATGGCTGACTTATATCTGCCTTGCTGGGCTGTTTCATTTACAGGAGTACAGAGTGATTGGTCAGTCTCATTTGCATCCTACGTTTCCTCCAATCCATTTAAACATACCCCAGTGAGGGCCTTTGCATGGTTCAAAATTTGAGCATGATGTGAAGTCAACAACCACTTTGCAACATTGTATTTAGTTGCCAACTGCCTATTCTAGGCCACATGATTGAAAATTTGAACTTGAAAATCAGTATCCATGACAACCAGCATGCATTTAGGCCCTAATACTTGTCCCTCATGTGTCCCTATGTAATTTAGCTATCCACACACAGGTACGGTGCGTTTCACACGTACACCTACCACACCAGTTGCACAGTGCGTTTGATACGTATATGTACGACCAGTGTTTACATGTACTTGTACTACCAGTGTGTACACGTACGTGGACTACCAGTGTGTACACATACGTGGACTACGGTCGTACACGTACATGTACGACCAGAGTGTACATGTATGTGTACTACCAGTGTGTACACGTACGTGTACACACTGGTCGTACACGTAGGTGTACACACTGGTAGTCCACGTAGGTGTACACACTGGTAGTACACGTATGTGTACACACTGGTAGTACACGTACGTGTACGACCATAGTCCACATACGTGTAAATGTGTAAATGTAAATGTGTAAATGTAAATGTAATGTGTAAATGTAATGTAATGTAAATGTAAATGTATGTGTCTTGTAAAGCGCACTGCTGCCCTGAGGCGTCGTGGCGCTGTAGAGCGCTGGGGAACCCTTCCTGGCTACCCCTGTGAGATGGTCCCTCCAGGGTATCTCCAAGGTGAAACTAGGCATCCCCGGCGAATGTGGGGGGCCGTTGTGGAGATGAGGCAAGCAAATGCCCAGAGTTGCCGAGTGTGATCCCTGGTTAGAGTAGGCACCGAAGTGAGAATTATCGAGTCCGCTGGCCCTGGTCCACGACCCTGCCGCATCGGGAATTGAACCCTGGTCCCGGGCCGTCCTCTGCTTCCGGGTCTGCTGCCTCTAACCAGTGAGCCACACCACTCCACGTGTACACACTGGTAGTACACGTACGTGTACACACTGGTCGTACACGTACGTGTACAACCGTAGTCCATGTACATGTACACACTGGTAGTCCACGTACGTGTACACACTGGTCGTACACGTATGTGTACACACTGGTAGTCCACATACATGTACACACTGGTCGTACATGTACGTGTACACACTGGTTGTACAAGTATGTGTACGACCAGTGTGTGCACTTACTTGGACTACCAGTGTGTACACGTACGTGGACTACGGTCGTACACGTACGTGTACGACCAGTGTGTACACGTAAGTGGACTACCAGTGTGTACACATAGGTGTACACACTGGTCGTACACGTACGTGTACACACTGGTCGTACATGTACGTGTACACACTGGTCGTACATGTAGGTGTACACACTGGTAGTCCACGTATGTGTACACACTGGTAGTCCACGTTCGTGTACACACTGGTCGTACATGTACATGTACACACTGGTCGTACATGTACATGTACACACTGGTCGTACACGTATGTGTACGACCGTAGTCCACGTACGTGTACACACTGGTAGTCCATGTACGTGTACACACTGTTCGTACACGTACGTGTACACACTGGTAGTCCACATACGTGTACACACTGGTAGTACACGTACGTGTACACACTGGTCGTACAAGTACGTGTACGATCAGTGTGTGCACGTACTTGGACTACCAGTGTGTACACGTACGTGGACTATGGTCGTACACATACGTGTACTACCAGTGTGTACACCTACGTGGACTACCAGTGTGTACACGTACATGTATGACCAGTGTGTACACGTACGTGTATGACCGTAGTCCATGTACGTGTACACACTGGTAGTCCACGTACGTGTACACACTGGTCGTACACGTACGTGTACACACTGGTCGTACACGTACGTGTACACACTGGTCGTACACGTATGTGTGTACAGTCCGTACACACACCCGTACTCCGGCGGGAACACCAATGTGATGATACGGACCGTTCACACGCCCTCAGAGCATGTGTACGGTGCGTTTCACAGCTTACACAGGTGATAGGAGGCGCACACGAATGGAATGGAGGTGTCAGACTCGTGCACGGCTGTACATCAAGTCATAGTCATTGCAGTCCTTCATGTGCAGGGCCTAGCTGTGTCAGGCAGTGATGGGGCACATGTCTCCTCATGTTTTAGCACAATAGATGTGTGATGACCTGTGTACACATGTCATGTGTGATGGGGCAGTACGTGGCACACTTCCTCTTCCCACTTTGCACATGTGTGCATATAGTACAAACGGGTCAATCACTGCATCACTGGTATGGCACAGTCACCGACACTCGCAAATGTCCCCTGATGCCAGGGACAGGGACACTAACACCTGACATCTAAGTAACAGCGTGCCCCGATATGACTATGTCCTGTGTGTGTCATGTGTTCCCATGAGCTTGCTGTGGTTGTTCCGTCAACTGCATCTGCTGTTGCTGCATCCAACATGTGTCTGTGTGTAGATGGGCATGGCACACATATACGCACACCATGCCACATGTGGGTTCACACGTTACGTGTGTCTGGATGCGTCAAATAAGATTTTATGACATGAGGACATATCTGCGCCGTATCCATGTCTGCGTTTTTCACATGTACCCCTTCATCGCTATGTGTATGATCTGTACATTTCCAATGACATGTTACCTGTGCATCTAGATTGCCGGCAGCAGTCTGTATGAGATGACATCCTTCAAATGCAGATATATGGATGTATGTCACTCCTGTGATGTCTCTGGCTGTTCACTTACACTGACCCACAGCTAGTTTCGGGCCATGTCATGTAGAACTTGACTATTAACGGGTGTAGCTGGCTTGTCGTAGGAGTATCACCTGGCTGGCATACGTGTCCTGGATGTATAGCACAGACCTGACTCTGTATTTAGCAGATGTGTAGTAGCAGTTTATTTATTTATTTATTTATTTAACTTATATAGCGCGTTATAACCACCGGGGTCTCTAAGCGCTGTTTGTCCAGATTACGTAGTGAGGTATGGCATTCACTTGATCCCAGCAATGCGCCTAGGGTCTGCTCCATGCTTGCTTAAAAAGTACAGTTTTTAACTTTTTCCTGAAGGATAGCAAATTGCATTCCTTCCTAAGTTCTGTGGCCAGTTTGTTCCACAAAGCTGGGAGTGTGTTGGAGAAAGCACGTCCCCCCACCGTGGCCAGTTTGAAACGGGATTGGGACAAGAGGGTAGCGTCCGACGAGCGCAAAGTCCTGCCCGGTATATATGGGAGTAGGCGGGATTTCAAATATCTTGGTGCTTTACCATACAGCGCCTTGTGTACGATGCACAATCCTTTAAATACAACCCTCTGCCGAATCGGGAGCCAATGTAGCTCCTGCATCAGGGGGGAAGAGTGGGCAGTCCTGGGTTTCTTATAGATCAACCTGGCTGCATCATTCATAACCCCCTGTAGTTTATCCAGCAACCGCTGGGGTAAACATATATACAGGGAGTTCCCGTAGTCCAGCCTAGCCAGGATTGTGGCTGAGACCACGTGTCTCAAAGTAGAGAATGAGAGTAATGCAGAGATCTTCCTTAATTGTCGTATCAGGCCTATACAAGTACCCACTACCGTAGTGACTTGTTTTTTCATGGATAGTTTGTCATCCACATATAGGCCCAGACTTTTGACTGCAGTCGCCGGTTTCGGTGGCACACCCAGCTCCACAGGCCAAAATTTCTCGCTCCAGGGGTTGCCCGAGATGGAAATGGGCAACACTTCCGTCTTATCCGGGTTGATTTTTAAGGAGTTCTCGGACATCCAGTTAACCGTGGCTTTGAGTATGTCCTGTAACCTGGTGGACGCTCCCGGGCCATCATCCAGCCGGATGATTATCTGGGTATCATCGGCGTAGTTGTTAGTTGTATACTAGGCAGTCCATCCTATTCAGGAGTGCGATTAATGGCTGCAGGTAAATATTAAAGAGTAGGGGTGACAGGGCAGATCCCTGTGGAACCCCGCAGGTGATGGGAGCAGAGGTGGAAAGTAAGTCCCCCAACTGTACTCTTTGTGTCCTGCCCTGCAGGAATGATGTAAGCCATGCATGTGCTGTACCCCTGATACCAAAAGATCTCAACCGCGACAAAAGCTGTTCATGACACACGGTATCAAAAGCCGCGGAGAGATCCAGTAGTACCAGGGCGCTCGGTGTTTTTACATCAACCCGAGTTCTCAATTCATCCAGGATTGATAGCATGACTAATTCCGTGCTATGGTTAGCACGGAACCCTGCCTGATTGGACTCCAGCAGGTTGTTGCTCTCTAGATGACCTGAGAGTAATGTTAACACATGCTGCTCAATTACCTTAGCCAGGAAAGGCAACTGGGAGATGGGTCGAAAGTTCTTCAAACACTTCGTGTCCGATCCAGGTTTTTTTAGTAGAGGAATCAGGCGAGCCTCTTTAAAAGCTAGAGGGACCTGTCCTGTGTGAAGGGAGGTGTTCAGCAAATGCAAAACCTCATCCTCAATTCCTGGCAATGCCAACTTGAACACATCAGGAGGGCATGGATCCACCAGGGAACCCGATTTGACTCGGTCCATGATCGTAAATAGTTCTTGTTTTGAAATTGGGGAGAACTCAACTAGTGGTGAAATATCTGACGGGACAGTGAGGTCCGGTGGGTAAGGACATTCGAGGGGTGTAGTTGCAGCAATTTCTCCCAGAATATCGGAGATCTTATTCACGAAGAAATCCTGGAACCTCTGGCAATCCTCCTGGGTGAACTCAGTACTTTGCTCTTTATTTATCCTGAGCTCCGCCAGGACCCGGAAGATTTCCTTCTGTGGATTTCTAGCTGCAACTATTCTTTCCTCAAAGAAAGCAGCCTTCCTAGTTTGGATGGCTAGTTTGTAATTCGCTAAGGATGAAATGTATTCTTTCTTGGCAATGGCGTCATACTCTTTGCGCCATGCCCGTTCTTTCTTCCTCACCCCCCGTTTCATATCCCGTAGGGAGTCATTGTACCAAGGGGCCCCAGCTCCTCTCTCCACCTTCTTCACCCTACGAAGGGGTGCCACCAAATCAATGGCGCTCCCCAGTTTATGCTGAAGGTGACCACAGAGGGCATCAATGTTAGCATCCTGCTCCTTTACTGAAGGAGACTGTTCCAGGAGGTAGACCATTTTTTCCCCATCAAAGTTTCTCCACTTCCGGGCCATTTTCCAACCTTCCCCAGGTTTGGACAAATGGCCACTCAATAAAATTCTACCCTTTATTAAAAAGTGGTCAGACCAGGCACAAGGCAAGATCTCTGTAGAACCCTGGGCTGGCATGGTGGTCCAGACTAGATCAAGCATATGTCCCTTCTCATGTGTCGGTCCCTTCACCTGTTGGGTGAAATCCAAGGAGGAGATAGCCTCCTCGATCTGTAGTGCTTGTCCCTCTTTGGGGGATTTTTCCCAATAGTAGTTAAAGTCCCCAACAACAACCATTTTGTCATATCTCGAGCGCAGATCCTGAACCAATCTAGTAAAAAGAACCGGAAAATCAGGCGACGCCCAAGGCGGTCGGTACACCACCAAAAACACCACACATACCACCCCCCGCCTGAGCTTTACCCCCATAACCTCTGCTCCCCCTAGGGTTTCGGAAAGAAACCTTTCGGCGCAGAGACGTGCCTGATAGAGGAGAGCTACTCCACCTCCTTTCTTAGCTCCCCCCCTATTGAAATGGAGTGCCAGATAATTATCTGGTAGGGCCGCCACTAAGTCCGGCGCCGAGCAATCCTCCAGCCATGTTTCGGTGAGCGCAAGGGCATCTAGCTCCCCGTCTTCCAGAAGTGAAAAGACCTCCAACTTATGGCCCTGCAAAGAGCGCGTGTTCAGCAGGCCATAGTTTAGAGTATGAGTATTAGAGTCGCGCTGCCGCGCTCTTGTGCTCTTGGGTGAAATCAGCAGGCCCTCCCGAGCCAGCAGATGTATACAGTCCTGATCAAGACGGGACTTACCCATATTAAGCTCCAATAGTTCACCTCTGGAGTAGGGCAAATTTGGACCAGGGGTTCTAGCCCCGGGTCCCGGATGGTCACTGATGGGCAAAGATGGGCTCGCCTCTGGCGAGCCTCCGGCGCGCCTACGGCGCGCCCGCTGCGCGTCACCGCTGCTCGTCATCATGGGGGCGTTTAAATAGCACCCAATCGTGCTATGTCTGCAGCAGCAGCTAGAGCGCCAACAAAGATGGCGTCTCTTGCCGGCACTTCCCCTCCCAAGATGGCGCCTAACCCCCAGTCCAGCTAACGGGCCGCCAAACAGCGGTGCAGATTACAACAAATTTTAGATGCTGGTATGTCCTAAGAAGCCCCCTAATTGCAGCCAAGCCAAGCCAGAAATGAATTTTGCATTTAAAACGCGCTAAAAATAAAACGCACAGAACCGCGCTTCAAGCGCCGAGCATGTGGTACAATTTAAAAATCAATTTCAAGATCCACGATTGGAATTAATTATAGGCAAGTAAATGGCAGTAATCATGAAATAGCAAGCACAGCAGCAGGGAGTCAGAGGATGCTTCGCCTACACTAGCGCTTACCTGAACAGTTGAGCATGTGCTCAGTTCATTGACATTGATGTTGTTAGGTACACACTCTTCGCTATTCCTTCCAATTTTCTGCAGGGCACCGCATCTCCCCCGACCAATGCCAGACTTGGCTGCCATGAGGGAACGTGACTGCATAAGACGTTACCAAGATGAAGGTGATGGCAGCCCTACATTTTTTTGCCACCGGTACGTTTCAATTCACCATAGCTGATGTGGGTGGCATGTCACAGACCATGTTCAGCCGTGTCCTGCATGATTTTATAGAAGCCATGTTGGAGCACCTGGATGAATTCATCCATTTTCCAACTCGTGAGCAGTTGACAGGTGTCAAGGGTGAGTTCTATGCCCTGGGAGGGATGCCCCATGTCATTGGGTCTATTGATGGGACACATGTGGCTTTGGTACCCCCACAGGCACAGGAGGTCGCCTATCGCAACCGTAAACATTACCACTCTATAAATGCCCTTGTGGTGTATCTTGCTAACATGCTGATTTCCCATGTCTGTGCACGTTTTCCAGGGTCAGCACACGATGCCTACATCATGAGGCGTAGCAGGGTGCCAGAAATGATGCTGGGGCTGCACAACGAACGAGCATGTCTTGTTGGTGGGTATACTCTGTTTGTCCATTGTTTAGCGCTATTTTTGTATCTTACGGCATCTCCTGACCCACTTCTTTACATGATGTTTCCATGTAGGTGACTCTGGCTACCTCAACATGCCATGGCTGATGACGCCCCTCCGCAACCCCAGAACAGCTGCAGATCACCGTTACAACAACGCACATGGGCAGACCAGGCGAGTGATTGAGAGGACGTTTGGCCTCCTGAAGAGCAGATTCCGGTGCCTTCACAAGACAGGCGGGTCCCTCCCATATGCACCGGTGAAGGCCTGCAAGATCTTCCTCGTGTGCTGCATGACGCACAACATGGCAGTGGAGAAGGCTGTGCCACTCATCCTGGATCCGGATGAGCAGGAACATCCACCCATGGAGGATGAAGGGCTTGGTCACGAGGCAAGTGACGAAGAGGAGGAGGAGGAGGACGACATCCGGAGTCAGCTGATACGCAATTTCTTCTCATAATGGTGAGTCCATGGGTCTGAGTGTGCACACCTGGAGCCTTGTGTGGCATGTGTTGCAATGTGTGTGTCCAGCTGACTGTATGCTGAGTGACTTAGATGTGTGTTCAGATGTGTCACTCGAGTGATGATGTCCTTCCACACATTTTAGCTTAGACACTCAATTTTAATATAGCATGGTGACACACTTATTCCTGTAGAGTAAATGACCATGCATGCGGATGAGAATCTCTTCCCTGACTTCTTGTGTGTCTGTCATCCCCAGGTAGTTTCGCATGCTGTCTGCTCGTGTCATCGTTGGCCTCCCGCTATTCCTCATCAGTATTGCAACGTGTGCTGAATCAGCGTCCCATGCACGGACATGGGGAAATGTCTATTTGGTTAAGGATTGCTGCTCGTCATTTTGGTGTTGGTAGGTGTTTGTAATGTGTGGGCACTGCTCCTGTGCATGTTCTGTCACTATACATACATGTCGACTCACCATGTGGCACATGACATGTTGCATGACTCCCATGTATTGATAGTCACCCTTCGTAGCAGTCATCTGTGATGGGACTGTAGATTCTGATGAAGGCATCAATGTGTGTACAACTTCCGGGATGCTACGGGTGGACATAGTGTGGGACATCCCCATGAGAGGATAAATGGGGAATTGCAGCCCCTCCGTGTGCAGCAGGGGTTGTTTGGCTCACACCCTTCACTTGTGTGCTAGTTCAATGGATTTACAGCATCTGTGTTGTGAAGGGGGTGTCCAGTGTAGGTCCCACATGTTCTGAAAAATGACCTGTGAGTCTGTTCATATTGATGCATTTCCCTAGGCGTGAACCTGAGTAATAAAGGTGTACCTCACCCTCCAAGGTGCCTCATCTCTGTCAATGCTGGTCTCTTGCCACTTTTCATGCGGCATCTCTGGCATAGTTGTCAAAGATTGGGCATATGAGTCTAAGTGTAGTCTAGCAACATGCATGCAGTTCTTCAGGGATTTGAATATCCATTGTGCATGATGTCCATGGTTGTGTATGTATTTGGGCATGTTGGTTGCCACAACAGACCGTCAACACCTGCTGAGGGTGTGTATCCTGTGCGCAGCTCGTCCTTCAGTTTAATGATCCGGTGTCAGTCATCTTTGGGGATTGTGCATCCATTGTCTCTGGGTGTGCCATGGGAAACCGGACACTCCTCCTTTACATACGCCTGTTGCAGTAGTCCTTTCTGACATCCTTGTCGTTGTGTGCAACTAGTGGCATAGTTTCCAGGTCATGCCGCCTGCTGCTGCAGCCCCTGCAGCGAGGGCACAGAGAGTTTACAGATTTGGCAACACACACACCCCAAAGATGCTCCTCCCTTCCTCCCTCCACCCATTCATTTGGCTGGCATCAGCTTGTCTGTGCCACTGTTGCGCCCACGCGGTGCCAAAGGCTGGACCGTCAGCGCATGCAACGTGCACATTGCACGAACCTCATGTCCTTACATGACCCACATCACACTACAGTCTGATGTTGCAGCCACTCTCCAAGCATTGTCCATCCAAGGAGCTACCGACTGCTCTCAGGCATACCCTAGGCGCACACACGACACCTTTGCATGATGATTGTGTAACTCCAACTGCCTACACAGCGCTGCCCCACCTTCCAGGCCCTGTCACACCAACCAGGTAATGTCCCTCCTACTCCCCACCGGCTCCGTACACCAGAAAGGCCATGGGAGTGGGACTCAAGACTTCAGCATGTAGTATAGTGGCATAATTGGCACATGGCCCAGATATCATCTCTCAGAGTGTCAATCCTCAATGTGTCCAGGTCCCCCTCACCGGCATCACATGCACACAGCACCTCTTCATCAGCTTGTATGCCATTGCCAGCCAGGTGCTCCTCACCCTCACCACAGACGCAGCCATTGGCAGTTCCAACATTCAAGAAGGCATGAGATCCATTGATGGATGGCTGAACATCAGCCACCTGAGGCTGAACTTGTACAGGACTGAGGTAATCATCTGAGGATTGTCCCCTTACAGGTGTGTCAACTGCTTGTGTCCCACCCGCAAGAGCCCTGCACATACACCCAGTGGCCACGCACACAAGATGGTGTGCATAATGGAGTTGTCACTCACATTTGCCATGCTAATCACCAGCCTCTGTACCTCAGGGTGCAACACCCTCTGCATGATGCACATGATCCACAGATAGATCCACTCCAGGGAAAGACAGACCATGCCCTAGGACCACGACACCAGCCGTGTCAACTACTGCCCCGCCCTCTACAGAGCAAGTACATCCTAACACCCGGGAAACCAGTCCACATCCAAGCTGCATGTGCACACCTCAGCTTCAACATCCTGTGCCCCAGCCACATCACCGTCCACCAGAGATAGCTGCAATGTATCACTGTGTGCTGCAGAATGACCTTCAGACTCCTCACCCACACTCAGGAGGCAGGCCACAAACCCAGACCCCACACCAACCTTGGCCGTCTGTCATCCGAGACCCCGTTGTGCTAACTCCGTGCATCCAACCTTGCCCTGGCCACTATTCTTCACATCCACCGTACTCCAGCATGCAGGACATAGGTCTCCCACCTGGCAAGACATGCCTGCTACTCCCTCCCCGGCAACATCCACATGAGCCATGTCCTCTATGCCTTCAGGATACTCTTCTCAATTGGTCTGTCTGCACAGTAATGTATGCCCCCCCTCAGCAGCTTGAGGCCATCATGGGTGAGTTTTGTGCTCCATGTCTGTATAGTATGATACATTGTGACCCATGTGTGTCCTGTCCCAGACTCAGATTCCAGGTTATGGATGGCTGGAGTTAGTTCAACACTTATGCATAGTTTGACATTTCCCCACACGTAGGTTGTGTACTCATGCAAAATGAATGCAACATGTAATTGTAGAAAGAGAGATTTATTCTCGGTGGGGGGCCTGTTTAGTGTGGACAAATAGGTGCTATACAGTGTGCATGGAATCCAAAGTTCACAGGGGGAGATGGCAACCTTGTCAGTTGGAGTCATCAGAGTCCAGACCACAGTGCTGGTCATCATTGGTCAGACTGTGACCAGCAAGTCCATGTGGCAGAGAATGTCATTGGATGAGGTGCTGTTCTTGCGCCAGAGGGCCAGGTTCCAGGCCAGGTGACCTGGGAGATGTGGATGGTCCGCTGCCTCTCACGGTCTTTTCCGTGGACGACCCACCTTCCTTGCGGGACCCTCAGATGCAGGCCTTGACGATGCTTGGGACACTCCGTCAGACGAATCCTCCTCCCTCCCGGTGGCTGGTGGTGGTCTTCGCCTGGTGGCACAGGGAGGGTTGCCCATGTTGTCGGCGATCCGACGGAGTGAACGGCTTATGTCCGTTTGAACCGCCAGGAGCTCAGCCAGTCTTGCCTCCATCCCTCCTTGGTGTTGTTGTTGACTGGCGTGTTGCTCGGCCTGCTGGTTCTTAATCTCGTTGAGGGTCCCCACTACCTGGCTGATGCCCCTGGTGTCATGCTGGTATGTCTCCAAGATGTGGCGTATGTGTGACATACCGGTTCCCTCAGCTGGCTGGTCAGGTTCGCGCCTCCGCCTGCCTCCACTCCCACCACCCCTGCCCACACGAGCCTGGCCTGCTGTTGTGGGCACATCGGGTCTACCGGACCCCTGAGGGATGGCATTTGCAGGGTTGTCTGCCTCCTCCTGGGTGGCCGGAGAACCTTGGCCCTCCAGGTCAGACTGGCTCAGTTGTTCTGTGCGGGCAGGGCTCCTGGGTGTCTCCTGGGATGTGGCAAGAATGGGGGTGGTGGTTGGCACAGATGTACCTGACGCAGGTGCTGCAGGGGCTTGGGCACTAGAGGGTCCAGGTTGGTTGGGGTCATCCACAGAGTGCTGAGAGTCGTCGCTGCAGGTGGGATCATCTTCCTGCCGAGCCTGGGCCTGTGATTGTTCCCCCCCCAGTGTTGGGGGGAGATCCATTACGTTGCCCTGTGTGTGAGAGAGAGACAATGTTAATGCTGTTTCATGCCACATCCATTTTTCATACATGTTCCGGTTGCCACAGTTCCTCCAGGTAGTTGTATGTGCCTAGCATTCACATCAATGTTCACTTGTGGATGGGTATGTTGCAGGGGACTGATTGAAAGGTTATCCAGGGTCTTTGACATGTCGCATTTGGCCTTGGATGCTTTTTTGGCTGTGGCTTGATCTTGTTGTGTCACATGTCCATTGTGAGAGTGTGTGACTCCCTTGGCTGCCCCGGGGGTGTGTGCTTGTGTGAGGGGTGAGTGATCATCACTCAGGCCGACGCTGTTCAACATCCACATGGCCCCCCTCACACAAGTGGCCCGCCACCACAACCTCTAAGACATCTCCTACGCCGACAACACCCAGCTCATCCTCTCCCTCACCAAGGACCCTCACACCACCAAGACAAACATCCACGAGGGTCTGAGGGCCATCGACGACTGGATGCGGAGCGGCCATCTGAAACTGAACTCGGACAAGACGGAGGTCCTCATCCTGGGACCCACACCCTCACCCTGGGATGACTCCTGTTGGCCAATCGCTCTGGGGACATCACCGACACCCACCAAACACGCACGCAACCTAGGATTGATCCTCGCATCCTCCCTCTCCATGTCCAAGCAGGTCAACGGCGTCTCCTCCTCCTGCTACGACACCCTACGCACGCTCTGCCGGATCTACTGGTGGATCCCGACTTAAACATGTAGAACAGTGACACAGGCCCTCGTCAGCAGCTGACTGGACTATGCCACTGCACTCTACGCAGGACTCCCATCCACACACCAACGGCGGCTACTACGCTTCTACAACGCCTCGGCACAAGTGGTCGTCAACGCCCCCCTCCACAGCTTCATCACCCCCTCCTGAGAGACCTGCACTGGGTCCACATCGACAAGAGGATCACCTGTAGGCTCCTCAGCCACGCACACATGGCACTCCACACCGCTGGACAAGCCTACCTGCACATCAGACTCAGCCTCTACACCCCCACCCGCAAGCTCCGCTCCGGCATCCTCGCCCTCGCAGCTGTCCCCCGCATCCAACTTACGCCCGCCTGCAGCAGATCCTTCTCCTACCTCGCCGCCAGGAGCTGGAACACCCTCCCAATCCACCTACGACTGACCCAAGACCTACTTGCCTTCTGATGACTCCTCAATACCTGTCTCTTCGAGCAGTATTGGACCCCCCCCCTCAGCGCCTTGAGACCCTCACAGGTAAGTAGCGCGTATTACAAGTACCCTGATCGATTGCTGATTGATTCACGGTGCCTGCTGGTGGGTGTAGTGTGATTTGGCAGTTGGTCTCCCAGGTGATGTATCTGTCCCCCCATGGAGCATGCTGCCATGTCAGTGAGTTTGAGTTCCTGTCCTAGATATCTGAGCTGGTTGTGTTTGTGTTAGATTTTGCAGTTGTCACAGGAGGGCCTTGTGCTGCCTACAGCAGGGCCAAGTGTCAGCTACCTTGTCAGTACTTTGCCAGTCCCTGTGCATTGCGCATGGTGCATGGGTATGTACCTGGGCCATGTGGGCTGAGGGCAATGGTGTCTGTTTCTGAGTTGTACAATATGATATAATAGTAATCCCCACCCTCCCAGCATCCCCGACATCCTGTCTTGGGTTTGGGGTTTGTGTAGGCTGGGACATGGCATGGCCTTGCTTTGTAAATGGGGCATACTCATGTTAGTGGCCTGAGCGTTGTTTAGAGTGTGGTTGTGTCAGGTGAGGGCTTGGGGGTAGGTGAGTGCATTTGTTGTAGTTGGGGTGTGGATGCCATTCCCCCCATGTTACGTGAGTTGTTTGTGTACTCAACAGGCTCTCAAACTCCTTCGACTCCGTGTACTCCCACCGGCGGAAGCAGGGCCATCACCTTCTCCTCCCAGGGATTGTAATGTACCGGTCTGCGGGGCAGCCCACCTCCTGTGATGTTACTCTGGGCGTATTCCTCGTTCATTTTGCGCTTGACTGCCCTGCGCAGATCGTACCACCTGGTACGCAACAGCATTCACCCGATCGACGATCCTCTGCCACAGGCTAGTTTTTTGGGATATGCTGGTCTGTCTGACCAATGTTCCAAACAGCTGTGGCTCGACTCTGATGATTTCGTTGACAAGGATGTCCAGCTCCTCCGTTGTGAACTTTGGATTCTTGTCTGTGGGCATGGTGTGGGGTGTGGATGTGGATGGTTGTGGGTGTGTGGGTGTGAATGTGTAGGTGTGTGTGTATGTGTAGAGGGGGTCTGTGTGAAGGAGGTTGTGTGAAGGAGTGTGAGTTAAGGTGTATGGGTGCAGTTGTTTGTGTGTGATGTCTGTCAGCAGTGGGTCTGTTGCAAAGGCTCATGGTTTGTGGGCCCTTTTTATTGGTCCATTTGTGGGTGTGGCTGTGTTTGAACTTTTGGTGGGTGTGTTATAAGAGGTGGTTGTGATTTTGGGCCTCTGTTTGACTGTTTGGATGTGCCAGGTCAGTCTTTTAGTTGTTTTTTGTCCTGAAGACGTGTTTTGTGGTGTTGTGCAAGTCGTATTGACGGTCCTTGTGCTGTTTCACAGTGTCCTGGTTCAGTACAAGTCTTTTTCGCATAGGTAAGGTGCGTCCATGGCTATGTTGTTGTACAGTGTTCACATGTGCAATTGTGTTGTACGACTCGTACATACGCGATGCTGGGGTACGGTGCGTCCAAGTACGGGGCTGGGGTGGGGGGTACGGGGCGTACATACGCGGGTGCTGTGGTGGGGTACTGCGCTTACATACGCGTGTGCTGGGGTACGGCGCATACATGGGGAATGCTGGGGTACGGTGTTGGGGTACGGTGCATTCAAGTACGGGGCTGGGGTGGGGGGTACGGCTCTTACATACGCGTGTTCTGTGGTGGGGGTACGTCGCTTACATACACCGGTGCTGGGGTACGGCACATACATGCGCAGGTGCTGGGGTGGGGGGGTCCGGCGCGTACATACGCGGGTGCTGGGTTACGGCGCATACAGGCGCGGGTGCTGAGGTGGGGGGTCCGGCGCGTACATACGCGGGTGCTGGGGTATGGCGCATACAGGTGTGGGTGCTGAGGTGGGGGGGTCCGGCGCGTACATACGCGGGTGCTGGGGTACGGCGCGTACATGCGCGGGTGGGGTGGGGGGTCTGTACGACTCGTACCCCGGGCCCAAGTGTACCCGGGGTAGTGGTTGCACAAAGTTCGCTCCGTACAGGACGTTTTCTATACGCTTGGGTATTCGGGACGCCAGTACGGATCGGACTTGTGCGCTCGGACTTCAGTTTCATGACTCGTACGTAAATCTGTCTGGGGACGTCTCCTAGACTTTTCCCGAGGCAATTCGTATATAATTTAACGGTACGAATCGTACTTCGCCATTTGTACGGGACTTGTACAACTCGTACGTAAAAAAATACGGATACGAGTCATACGGGAAAGTTTTTTACCGGATCGGAATCGGCACCATAAAGTAAAAATAACTTAAACATATATACGTATAAAATATAATATATATACTTACTTAATTATATTTATAAATACTTATTTTAATAACTTATAAAATGTTAAAAAACATTTCAAAAATTCTAAATACATTTATACAAAAAAACAATAACATAAATAAAAATATAAAAATATATATATAACAAATTAAAAAAATTACAATATTTGTAATCTTTTTAAAATAAATTATACTCTACATTAACTAAAACAGTAGAGAAAATATTGGATAGAGGAGGGGATACAATTACTATTCCCACGCCAGAGAGTGTAACAGTTGGGAAAGTGTTGGATAGCGTATGCGTAAAAATTACTATTCCCACTCCAGTGAGTACAACAGTAGGGAAAGTGTTGAATAGCATAGGGGTACAGATTACTATTCGCACTCCAGAGAGTGCAACAGTAGGAAAAGTTTTGGATAGCATAGGGGTAAAAATTACTATTCCCACTCCAGAGAGTGCAACAGTAGGGAAAATGGTGGCTAGCGTAAGGGTAAAAATTATTAATCCCACTCCACTGAGTGCAACAGTAGGGAAAGTATTGTATAGTGAAGGGGTAAAAATTACTATTTCCGCTCCACTGAGTACAACAGTAGGCAAAGTGTTGGATAGCACAGGGGTTAAAATTACTATTCCCACTCCAGAGAGTGCAACAGTAGGGAAAGTGTTGGATAGAGTAGGGGTAAAAATTACTATTCCCACGCCAATAATTGAAACAGTAGGAAAAGTGTTGAATAGCATAGGGGTACAAATTACTATTCCCACTCCAGAGAGTGCAACAGTAGGGAAAGTGTTGGATAGCGAAGGGGTTAAAAGTACTATTCCTACTCCTGCAAGTGCAACAGTAGGGAAAGTGTTGGATAGCGTAGGTGTAAAAATTACTCTTCCAACTCCAGAGAGTGCAATAGTAGGGAAAGTGTTGGATAGCGTAGGGGTAAAAATCACTATTCCCACTCCAGAGAGTGCAACAGTAGGGAAAGTGTTGGATAGCGTAGGGGTTAAAATTACTATTCCCACTCTAGAGACTGCAACAGTAGGGAAAGTTTTGGATAGCATAGGGGAAAAATTACTATATCCCACTCCAATAAGTGCAACAGTAGGGAAAGTGTTGGATAGCGTAGGGGTAAAAATTACTATTCACACTCCAATAAGGGCAACAGTAGGGAAAGTGTTGGATTGCGTAGGGGTAAAAATTACTATTCCCACTCCAGAGAGTGCAACAGTAGAGAAAGTGTTGGATAGCGAAGGGGATAAAAGTACTATTCCTACTCCTGAGAGTGCAACAGTAGGGAAAGTGTTGGATAGCGTAGGGGTAAAAATTACTATTCCAACTCCAGAGAGCGCAACAGTAGGGAAAGTGTTGGATAGCGTAGGGGTAAGAATTACTATTCCCACTCTAGAGAGTGCAACAATAGGGAAAGTGTTGGATAGCGTAGGGGTAAAAATTACTATTTCCACTCCAATAAGTGCAACAGTAGGGAAAGTGTTGGATAGCGTAGGGGTAAAAATTACTATTCCCACTCCAGATAGTGCAACAGTAGGGAAACTGTTCGATAGCGAAGGGGTAAAAATTACTATTCCAACTCCAGAGAGTGCAACAGTAGGGAAAGTGTTGGATAGCGTAGGGGTAAACATTACTATTCCCACTCCAGAGAGTGTAATTGTAGGGAAAGTGTTGGATAGCAGAGGGTAAAACTAACATGCGTATCAATTAAATATTTTTTTTAATTAAATAACCAATTAACAATCAATTAACAATACATTAATTATGAATACTAATACATTTTAATTAATAATTACTTTAATAAAATTTAATTATTTCCCACCCTATTCCCCTATAAACCCACAATCTGCTCCTAAAATAAATTAACACAATTAATATAATTATCAATTAATCAATTAATAAAAAATAATTAATTAATTAACAATAAATTAATTATTAATACCAATAAAAAATGTATAATTACTTTATTATAATGAATTTACTTCCTACCCTATTCCCCTATAAACCCACAACCCGCTCCTAAAAAAAATTAACCCAATTCATATAATTTTCAAATAATCAATTAATAAAATTAATTACCAATTAATCATTAATTAAGAATAGATTAATTATCAATACCAATAAATAAAAATTAATAATTACTTTATTATAATAAATTACTTCCCATCCTATTCCCCTATAAACCCACAACCCGCTCCTAAAATAAATTAACACAATTAATATAATTATCAATTAATCAATTAATAAATATTAATTACCAATTAATAATTAATTAACAATAAATTAAATATCAATACCTAACAATAAAAATTAATAATTACTTTATTATAATTAAGTTACTTCCCACCCTAGTCACCTATAAACCCACAACCCACTACGGAACTAAAACACAAAATGTAATTATAAATAATTAATAATTTCTAAAAATTATTATTTAATTTACTGTAATAGTAGGGAAAGTGTTGGATAGCGTAGGGGTTAAAATTACTATTCCCACTCTAGAGACTGCAACAGTAGGGAAAGTGTTGGATAGCATAGGGGGAAAATTACTATATCCCACTCCAATAAGTGCAACAGTAGGGAAAGTGTTGGATAGCGTAGGGGAAAAAAATACTATTCCCACTCCAGAGAGTGCAACAGTAGGGAAAATGTTGGATAGCGAAGGGTTTAAAAGCACTATTCCTACTCCTGAGAGTGCAACAGTAGGGAAAGTGTTGGATAGCGTAGGGGTAAAAATTACTATTCCAACTCCAGAGAGCGCAACAGTAGGGAAGGTGTTGGATAGCGTAGGGGTAAGAATTACTATTCCCACTCCAGAGAGTGCAACAGTAGGGAAAGTGTTGGATAGCGTAGGGGTTAAAATTACTATTCCCACTCTAGAGAGTGCAACAATAGGGAAAGTGTTGGATAGCGTAGGGGTAAAAATTACTATTCCCACTCCAATAAGTGCAACAGTAGGGAAAGTGTTGGATAGCGTAGGGGTAAAAATTACTATTCCCACTCCAGATAGTGCAACAGTAGGGAAAGTGTTCGATAGCGAAGGGGTAAAAATTACTATTCCCACTCCAGAGAGTGTAATTGTAGGGAAAGTGTTGGATAGAAGAGGGCAAAACTAACATGCTTATCAATTAAATATTTTTTTTAATTAAATAGCCAATTTACAATCATTTAACAATACGTTAATTATGAATACCAATAAATTTAAATTAATAATTACTTTAATAAAATGTAATTATTTCCCACCCTATTCCCCTATAAACCCACAATCTGCTCCTAAAATAAATTAACACATTAATATAATTATCAATTAATCAATTAATAAAAAATAATTAATAATTAATTAACAATAAATTAATTATTAATACCAATAAAAAAAATGTATAATTACTTTATTGTAATTAATTTACTTCCAATCCTATTCCCCATAAACTCACTACCTGCTCCTAAAATAAATTAACACAATTAATATAATTATCAATTAATCAATTAATAAATATTACTTACCAATTAATAATTAATTAACAATAAATTAAATATCAATACCTAACAATAAAAATTAATAATTACTTTATTATAATTAAGTTACTTCCCACCCTAGTCACCTATAAACCCACAACCCACTACGGAACTAAAACACAAAATGTAATTATAAATAATTAATAATTTCTAAAAATTATCATTTAATTTACTGTAATTTAATTACTTCCCACCCTATTACCCTATAAACCTACAACCCGCTATGGTACTAAAACGCAAAATTTCCATTAAAAAAATTACTAACGTCTAAAAATGTAATACATATATTTTAAAAAAATACAATACTTAACAAAAAATATAGAACACATACATATAAAATACAAACTAAAATACATAACATTAATAAAAATAGCGATATTATGAACAACAATATTTTTACAAACGATATTACTGATTTCGATATTAACAAAAACAATATTTCTTACCTTCAGGTCAATATTCTGGTCACCGATATTCTTGATGTCAATATTCTCTCCCTTCGATATTTCCAATAACTCGATATTAACTCGATATTATGTCTGTGCACCGTGATGTGTATACACTTCAATTCATGCGTTATCTCAATAATCAAGTGAGCAACCAGCTTTAAGCAAATAACTGTTAATGAGCAACATGCTCCGAGCAAACAATGATTATTGTTAGTCTTTCTTTCTTCACAGGAAAAAGGTACACTAGCTGTGCCCAAGGAAAGTTTGTGATCAATTGTTATTTGTCCCAATTACACTCTACACTCATGGCATGTTACTACCAGGTATGTATATTCTACGTTGTCCTAAGGCTTGTCTTTTCTTCCCTAATTTAGGGATTCAGGAGTTTCGGCAACTCTGCACTTGAGTCTAGGAATCCAGATGCAGGCGAGAGCAGCAACCAGGATGTGGATCCTTTCCAGGTGAGTCTCTGAACAGCAAGCAGCTTCCAGAAGATGGGTGCGTCTTACAGAGCGGCCACAAATAAGATGGCTGCCAGTTCACATGGAACTTCCATAGTCTCACAAATGTTCAAGTGAATTTCTCTATTTCTTTCTGTGAATTCTGGTTTTCATGTTTGTTCTAAAAGTGATTAGGGGCCTTTTTTTAAATTGCATGCTGTTCATGCAGCAGGGGTGCTTGGGGGACATTTTGTTTTACAGATATGTGCCCTCAGGGAGACCACAGAGAACATGGTGGGCAGCATCCGATGAGGTGGTGGGCCTGCAGGCATGACACACAATGCAGGGTCATGGTAAAAAGTTTAATGTAAACGTTTAATATTTAACATGTGCTTTCTATGACAAGGTCACAAAAGCTATTTTTACTGTATCAAGGTAAGCTGTTTCGCAGGAAAGCATTGAGATACAATAATAAATTTAGAAATTTAGAATGTTATCTCTGCCTAGAAATAGCTACAAAGTTTCTTCTTGGACTTTTCAAAAATGCTTATTATAAGCCCAATTCACTGGTAAAGTCTGATTTGTAATAACAACTTTAAACAAGCATTTGCAATGCAATAGGTCTCGCATTTGTAAGAGTTACAGCTATTGGCGTTGTAAATGACAATGTCTTTAATGACAATGTCTATTACCCATGTGTATTGGTTTGGAGTGGTTGTATGTGGTGTGGAATTATGTGGGTTGGATTGGAATTGTTAGTTGTGGAATTGTGTGTGGTGGAATTGTGTGGTATGGAGTGGATTTGTGTAGTGGCATTGTGTAGCATGGTGCGCAGTGGAATTATGTGGATAGTAGTTATGTGGTATTGAGTGTATTGGAATCATGTGGATTGGGATTGTGTGTCACGGAGTGTAATTATGTGGAATGGTATTTTGTGGAGTGGTATGTAGTGAAGTTTAATTATGTGGTATGCTGTTGAATCTTGTGGCAAGATGTGAAATTCTGTGCTGTGGCTTGCATGTATCTGGTGTGTTGTGTAATTGTGTTGTTGAATTATGTGGTTTTTGTTGAATTATGTGGTGTGAATGGAAATGTGTAGAGTTGAATTGTGTGGCGTGGAAGTGTGTGGCGTTGAGTGAAATTATGCTGATTGGAATTATGTGGCACGATATGGAGGGTATTTGTTTGGAATCTGTTACCAAGTTTAAAAATGATGAAACAATTACAAAGAAAGGAGGCCTTTCATTGTGCATACATTCACAAAATTAGCTAGATGTCAAGGTTGAAAGACGCTAAACATTGGTGAAAAGAAATACTTCACTTTCACTATGAAGTTAATTTTGTAACTGCATCTGGAGATTTGCAGACAGAAGGCTGAAATGAAATAACCCAGAACTATGATTAAAGAAATAAGTTATCAAAAGGCTTCAGTGCCATGAAGAGATGTTGAATAAATGCTCTGTTTATTATAAAAGGCCTGGTCTACATTTTGTTTGTGCATGCGCCATGAAATACTACAGCTTAAACATTAAAAAACAAATGGAAGACAATGTAAAATATATAATTTAGCACCAGGTGCAGGGCAGCTCCAAAGAATAGTTTAAGATTTTGGAAAGGAGGTATAATTGGGGCAAATAAATTAATTCTGTTATATCGTGTATTCAACATTGCTCTCTGGCATGCACATTCTTCGCCCACATAAGCAATTCCTTAATGTGACCTACCAAAGGTAATTGATTGCAAGTCAGAATTTGTTTGCTTTAATATATACGTTTCTCTATACTCTTGTGTGGATTTTTGGCAAAGTGTCATGGTGGATGGTTTGCTTTACTATCACCAGCAGTGTTGTAGCTCCATTGGAGAATCAGGCGCAGTGGCACTGGGGCACCGAAGAGTGAGGGGGCCTAATAATTGCTGTATTGCACAGTTCAAACAGCTGCCAAGGTGCCCAGTTCCATTCTTGCATTAAGATCCAGGACTGGAATCCCAAGATTAATCTACCATAGAGGGCAGGCAGGTACGATGGCGCATGTCCAATTTCCGTCTTTACAGTATCTATGTAAAGCGCTCTGATACCTATGGGTCAAGCTAGCGCTATATAAAACTTTTTAAATAAAATAAATAAATGTGGGTGAAGGAGGTGGCATAGACACAAAAAAACAAGAAACTGCAGGCACAGTCTTCTTTACAAAGTTGTGAAATGTATTTATAAAGTGTACAAATTCTTTCGGCCTCGGTCCCACATGAGGTGAAACTAAAAACCGGTGAGCAGTGCGCACTTTACAGGGCTGCCAGAACGTGAACAGAGTTAATGTTTATGTTTTTGCCATCGAACAAAAAACTATTTTCCCTATCTCCTAACATACCTAATTCCTGTCAGTCCTCACATTCAGGCACACAGGCAGAGAAAAATAATACGCCTGGAAATAACTTCACGTGGGCAAGCTTACATGACCACTACAAAAGCCCCAAGGGAAATATTTGGATGTTGCTGCCCCGCTGCCTCGACTACTGTTGTGGAGCAGATTTCAGGCTGGAACAAGAGTAGACGTGGAAAGAAGATACAGAGTGAGGAGTGAGGGCATGCAGCAGGACCCGTTTCCAATCAAAGCTTTATTTCGACATGTGATGTCATAAAAGCACAAAGTACATAAAAAATAATTTCATAACAAATACATTTTAAAACATGTCGTAAGAAGATCTAGTTTAGCTAATATACAATAAATATCTAAAAATGTATTAAATTTAGCAGCTTTGGAAATAAAAAAGAGGGGATTTAACTGGGACTAATAAATCTCTGCCTTATCAACCATGCCCAGCCTAAAAATGTGGCCACCCCACAGACTATAGTGGTGTTAGTGGATGTTTTGAGCATTCTCAAGGCTTCAATGTGATCCCTTGTTCCTAGGTGTAAACAGACAGGCCTAAGCCATTTCATTCTCGGTGGTGAATAAGCTGGGCAAGCAAAAAAGAAGTGGGAGATATTTTCGACAGTACCAGAGCAAAATGGGCAATCTGGAAGAGTCTTATGGGGGGGATTCCATTTGCTCGTGCGGTCACGGAGGGGGAGAGTCCCGAATCTGAACTGGATGAAAAGAGATCTGTCCTTGGGCTTCGTGATGAAGTCCAGATAGGGTTCTAGGAGAGGGATAGATTTATGCTGGCGAAATGCCTCTGTCAACCTTCCAAGGTTAGGATCTCTTAGTTCCAAGGCATCCATCCATACCCAAAATGCTCGTTTGGCCTCCTCCTTGGATATTGGTGCCCCCAAAGCCCGGTCAGATGCAAGACCAGTTGCGACCAAAAGCTTTTTGATGTTTGTGAGCCACTCAATTTTATGGGCTCCTCGCATATTCATAACCTCCCTTAGGCCATCGGCATAGTTGGAAAGCTCAGGGGTACGCCACAACCGCGCCCAGTATACCAGAGGGCGAAGGGTGGCTAAATCTCTAATAGAGCGCCTTCCAAAGTCGCTCAATAGTGGTTTGGTTGGGGTACCCCTAGGGAGTGATACAAGTTCTCTAAAGAACTTGTTTTCATTGGTCACAAGGGCATCTACACAACTGAAGCCCCAAAGTTCCGCGCCATAGAGGGCACTACCTACCGCCTTTGCAGCATAAAGGTCTAGTACTGGGGCAATAGGTTTGGTAGTAGAGGCGCGGAATTCCTTTCCAAGGGCTCCAGTTACCCGTTTATGGTTGAGGTCCATTTTATCTATGTGGGGCTGCCACTTGAGCCTGTCAGAGATTCTAATCCCCAGGTAATCAAACTCCATTACACGCTCAAGTGGTTTCCCGTCTAGAGTCAAGGTGGAGCCAGAGGATCTAGTTGGATTAAAATAGAGGAGTTTGGTTTTCGAAGTGTTAATGACAAGACCTCTCAGCTCGCAGAACAAAGAGAAGCGCTCTAGAAGCTTCTGCAGTCCTGTCGGCGTTTTTGAAATTAAAAGCGTGTCATCCGCAAAAAGAAGGGCGGGGACTTTGTCACCCGCCAGTGTGGGGACATCCGCGTCAACTTCGAGCAGATAGGAGACTACGCCATTCACAAACAATGTGAAGAGTGTTGGTGCCAGAACACAGCCTTGGCGAACCCCTCTATTCACCGGGATTTTGTTGGTTTTTTGACCCTGGGTCCCCCATCTGATGCAAGCGAAATTATCTTCGTGCATCCGAATAAGAAGTTTCAAGATATAAGATGGGATCCCCAACTCCTCCAGAAGCAGCCACAGGCGATCACGAGGGACCAGATCGAAGGCGGTCTTAAGGTCAATGAACGCGAGATATAGGGCGCCCTTGCCGATAGTGACCACCTTCCAATAGAGAAGCATTAGCCTAAACGCGTGGTCTATTGTGCTGGTGCAGGCCCTAAAGCCTGCCTGGAACTTTGTCATAATCCCTTTATCGTCCACCCAGGAATGAATCCTTTCTAGGAGGACCCTACCAACCAATTTCTGCCCAGAGTCTATAAGGCTAATTGGGCGGTAATTCGCTGGGTCTCCCCTAGAGCCCTCCTTGAAAATGGGAATTACTTCGGCACCTTTCCAAGACTCAGGCACCGGTGATCCATTCAATAAGCCGTTGATAAAAATTGTGAAATACGTAGCCCAGCCATCAGTGTTGGCTTTATATAGGTCACCCGGGATACCATATGGTCCTGGGGCCTTGGCAGATACAATCTTGTCAGGGAGTGCGGCTGTGGGCCTCAGGCAAGTGGAAAGGTCCTCCACGTGCTCCACCCCCGCGTACAGGTTCCTAAAATGGTCGAACCATTCCCTGTCCGTGATATGGTTAGGGATTTGAGCCTGGTCGTGGTTAATGGATCTTCTTAAAATAGACCAAAATAGCTCGCCATTTTTTGCGTGGCTCGCTGATTTTAAAGAAACCCAACGCTGCTCCTGCCAGTCTTTCTTTGCGGAAATGAGTGCTTGCCTATAAAACAACCTCGCTTGCTTGACCTCACCTGGGTTGTTGGATTTGATCGCAAAGATTAGACTGTTTTTCTTTAATCTACAATCTTTGTTAAACCACTCATTTTCTGGCTTAACTCTTGGGTTGGGTTTTTTCCTGTGGTCAAGGAGCAGAGTGCCAATCGAGTCCATAGTTTCCTCATAAACTTTTGTATGGCTAGGCATGTCCTTGGGTACTGAAGAAAGCCTTGTGGTATAATCAATGAGGGTTTTCTCCAGCGTAGCAAGTTTTGTGTTGCACAGGACAAATTTAGACCATTTGAGGAATCTATTACAGTTAGAGGGCTGGAGCATCTTAGTCATCATTTGCGTTCCATAGTGGGAGGTTGTGTCTTGTCTATGCCAGATCTCCCGCATACTGAGGGACAGAGGGTTATGGTCGCTAGTGATAGATGGTGTTACAATCATGTCAACGACAAATTTCCATCCCCTCATGTCGATCAATATGTAGTCGATTCTGCTTTGACTGGCAACCCTATTAAAGGTATTGGCTCCCACTAGGTCGGAAGGTGTACGCCCGTTGGCAAATTCTAATGCTAAGGCATTAATTTGAATCGCGACCGGGGACCATCTTTTTACGGGGTTGAGAGAGAGTAAGGTAATGCCCCATCTAGAGTCCTCGTCATATATTCCCAACATGTCATCTGTGGCGAGCCGTTCAAAGGAACAGTTAAAATCGCCAGCGACAAGAAGGTGGGAATTGGTGGGACATGTGGAGAGCATTTCTGAGAGGGCTGTAATGGTAGAGGACTTAGCACCCCCTTGGGTTCCACGGGCATAGACATTAAAAAGTTCCCAAGAGAAACAACTCTTGGTACCTTTGATGGTAAGTCTCATTATGTCTGGCGTGGAGCAGCTATTGATGGTGACCCTAAGGTTAAGATCTGCCCTAATCCAGACCATGAGTCCACCAGAGGGACGGCCACGGCCAATAGAGATGGCTGATATTAAGAAACAACAAAACCCCGGCTTGTATAGTGGTTCGACACTCCAAGTTTCCTGAAACATGCATATGTCATGTTCCTCAATGAATTCGCTCCAGTCTGGAAGATTTAACTTATTACGTAAGCCTGCTACATTCCAAGAGACAAACTTAAAAAGGCTGGAGGGGATCATCTGGGAAGTGGAAGCACTTGGGGGATGGTTTTGGGGGGGGTCAAGATTAATAGTGGACCTCTGAGGTGTAATTAATGAAGTGAGTGGGTCCAGACCCAGGTGGTCAGGAGACGTAATAGACTCTAATGAACGACAGCCTGGGGGAGGCGGAGGGATGGATGGTATATCTTTGTTACCCTCTAGTCCGTCGACAGCCTCTAGGCTGCTAAATCGATTTTCCGTAGGGATAATATCTAGCGGCAATGGAGGTGTAGGCCAACTCCCCAATGAGAGACCCCTCCCTTTCCGGTGTACAAGCGTCCAAGGTTCCGTGAAATGACCAGGGGGATAAAAATAGGTCAAGGGAAGAGCTGTAATACATGTTCCTGGGGTAGTATGTTTCCAGTAACAAATGTGCTCGACAGTTTTAGGATCATTAAAATTAATTAAAATGCAGTCCCCCCTTATGTTCTTAGCTAGGTGGCCTACCCATGGGACCCTTCTTACCATGAGGATTGTGGAGCTAGTGTGCAATGGCAGTGGTCTGTTTTTATTGAGCCAGTGTACCACCCTATTCCTCAGGGTTGTAGGTGACTCAACTACGTTTTTAGCCAATTCAGGAACTCCTGCTAAAATTACAACGTAAGGGGCAGTTTCAGGTGGCAAGTTGGGGATGTTAGCCCTGTTAGGGGACCTGGGTGTCGGTGTCCTAACAACCTCTTTCAGCTGGATTGTACTAGGCGGCTTGGATTTCCTATAGTCGGGACTGAAGTGGGCATGTTAGTTACAGTTGTTGATTGACATTCGGAATAGGCTATTAATGGGGCATGGGGGGCCACCAGGTCTTTTTCTGCTCTTCGGTTAACCAATGTATTTGGGGCCTCTAGTTGGTGGATGTTGTTTGGAGCAAAGGTCAAACCCCCTAGACTGCGTTCAATCTTGACTAGGTGTTGTTCAATTTTAAGTAATCTGTCCTCCACAGGACGAAGTGAAGACCTGACTATATCCCGTATATCGTGCATGTAAGATAGATCTGGGGTCCCTCCCTGGCCTACTTCGTTATGCCCCCCGGTATCATCCTGACATATTATTCTGATTGGTGATAGATGTGGTTGATGAGTAGCCTTGTCCAATAGGACCGCCTGTAAGGGTTGCTCAGGGGCATCAGGAGTTTGTTTTGATTTTCCAATTTGATTTGTCACTTTTTGCTTTCTTTTAGTGCACTTGCCCTTTCCACCGATAATGGGTGGACACCCTTGTTTGCTTTTAGGAATTGCCCCCGGGTTACGTTCTCGAAGCTGCCTGGTGCCACACTCTGGGACTACGCTGGGGGCAGTCGGCAACAAACGAGGGGATGATAACAGGGAATCAAGGGCCATGGACTGGTCCTCCACGGAAACAGCAGCAACTGTTCCACTGGCTGGCAAGTCCTGGGCCGTTAGGTCCACATCAGATCCAGTAGTGGTTGCAAGAGTTAGTGTTTGTTGTGCAGGAGAACGTGCATTAGCGAGGTAGCCCAGAGAAGACCTCCTGGCTGCTGCAAGGTCCTGCGAGACACGGCGCTCCAGGAGCATGATTTCTTGGTCAATAACACAATTGACCTTGGTAACAAATTGATCCATTGTACCAGTAAGGCGCACATTGGCCACCCTGTCTTTAGGATCTTTTGGTGGCATAATAAGGTCCAAAAAGTAGGTTGAAAAGCAGCCTGGGACAACAGAGGCAGTAGCAATAACTACACAAATATACAGCTTCAGATGACAATGTTGCTTACAGAAGACCTGATAGAATAGGGGGGCAACAGTACCTTAGCATGTGCAATGAATAAGCGGCGTTAGAGGGATTGCCCAGTCCAGTCCGCTCCAGGCAGTGACGGGCAAGGACGGGCCCGCCCTTGGCCCGGGCTTTGCCCGGGCGCGGCCCGGGCGCGTCCCGCACTGTGGTTCTGGCGAGGAGCTTAAATCCCCTCCCCGGCGCCGATTAAGGACACTGCTGCAAGGCGCCCGGGGCTGGGGATTCTGGGTAATGGAGTCCGTCGGAGCCTCGTACCTCTCACCAAATGCTGGTGGACAGAGCCTCTTGGGATGGGTTCCCCCTTCGAAAGCAGCCAAATCCCTTGTGGCAGCACGGAACACAGGAGCCTCCGCAGGTAAGTATATCAGAGCGCGTCCCGCGCTGAGGTTCTGGCGAGGAGCTTAAATCCCCTCCCCGGCGCCGATTGATGACACTGCTGCAAGGCGCCCGGGGCTGGGGATTCTGGGTAATGGAGTCCGTCGGAGCCTCGTACCTCTCACCAAATGCTGGTGGACAGAGCCTCTTGGGATGGGTTCCCCCTTCGAAAGCAGCCAAATCCCTTGTGGCAGCACGGAACACAGGAGCCTCCGCAGGTAAGTAAATATCAGAGCGCGTCCCCAAATGTGAAGTTAGTGTAAAATCACCCACAAATATTAAATTAGTTAAAGCTTTGTTCCATAAAGGAATAAGTGTTAAAAAGTATTAACAAATATATTTAATGGAAAGCACAATTGTACGATTACAGAAAGAAAAGGAAACGGCGCTGGGAAATTATGTAAAAAAAAAACACAACGCTTATAATCACAGGCCTTCTTTTAATTGATTGAGTCTCTCCTACATTAAATCACGCACTTTTAGCTCGAGGAGGGCTCACAGGTCGCTGTGTGGCAGACTGTATGTAAGGAGAATTTAGTTTCTGTGATGTTGGTAGTTCTGCTTCCTAGAACATTGGGCGACCGGAGGGCACAGGACTCGGTGAAACCTTAACATCTGCTCCTAGCTCAGACTGCATACCAGACACCCTGAGGCTACTTTTAAGTAAGTAATAATAACTTTATTCGATTGTAGTCTTAACAATCATAAAAGCACAATACATAAACATACATTCATAAATAAATTTTGTAAGTAATTTAGAAAAGAGCAATCCAGTTCTTTTGTGAGACAGGCAAATTGTGTAAACATTATAAACAAGAGCATCAGGCAGGATAAACAAGTTAAGAATATAAATAATTGTACAGAATTAAAAATCATTAAAGGGTACGACAATAATAACAGCATAATTATCCCTCCATACTTTTCCTAAAGGTAATGGCTAATTTCAGAAAGCTGCATACATATAAAGTGCAGTCACAATTCAAAAGTTGAAGGAAATAAAGTGCTGGTTTAATCTGTGTGAATTTTAGTTTCTTTAGACAAGGCTTTAAGTATAGCCTTCGAGGTACTGAGTAATAGGCACAAACAAATAAAAAGTGCGCCAAATCTTGCGGAGACTTTCCGTCGCAGCCGCAAGCAGGCAGCACTTGACCACGATGGGTCCCTCTTGGTAATGCCAGTAGGAGGTGAAACAGGTCAAAACGGAACCTTGTCAGCAAAAAACGATCATAGCCAGGCATAGGCCATGATAGATACGGTTCCAAGTGTAAACATGTTTTAAGTAGAACGTGTTTCCTGACACTGTCTTTCAAAAGCTCACCCTCCTCTCGGGCAAGATACCTGGTTGTCATAAATGCTTTTTTCACAAATGTAACATCAGTTTTAGTTATAATAATTGGGGTTAAAAACAGGTCTGGCCGTCCAAGTTCAGTGAGGCGGTCTTTTATATATTTCAGCCATGGGACCTTGAGCCTGCCATCCCAAGTTAGGGCTTCTCTTAATATGTCGTGGGTAAGAGGTATATCATCATTTAGCCAAGAGTTCATCCAACAAAGTATGGGGTTTGCTGCTAATCTATCGCTAAGAAAGGGCACACCTAGCTCCTCATGAACCGAGAAGTTTCCGGTACCCCTTGGCAGCCTCAAAATCTTCTTTAGAAAATTATTTTCTGTAGCCTCTAGATCTCGCGTCTGGCTGTAGCCCCAGAGCTCGCTACCGTAGCAAGCAACAGCAACGCTCTTTGCTTGATATAATTTAAGCAAAGCAGCCACCGGGCTGTTGCCCATTTTTCTCGCAAATCCAAGTATGGCTGCGTTAACGCGAGTCACTTCGCCCTTCTTTTTAAGGACTGCAGGGCCCCAAGATAATTGATCATCAAGAAGGACCCCGAGGTATGAGAAGGTTTTGGATGATGGGATTTTTTCCCCATTTATAGTGAAGGAATTTGGTTTTTGTGAACCTTGGCCAATTTTCAGAACAAAGGACTTGGAGTTATTAATACTAAGGCCTCGAGATTCCATAAAAAAATAAAATGAATTTAAGAGTGTCTGGAGACCGATTGCTGTCCTAGAAATCAGGACAGCATCGTCTGCGTAGAGCAGAACCGGGACACCTCTTCGACCTACGTAGGGATAATCCGCACCTGTCCTTAACAAGTAATCCTCTAGCTCATTAGTATACAGGTTAAAGAGGAATGGGGCCAGGATGCAACCTTGTCTGAAACCCCGGTTAATTCTTATGTCCCCCGTCACTTTCAGATCTTGGGTATAGCGGACGTTTGCTCTTGTATCAGAATGCAAATCAGCCAGTAAGTGGATTAGGTTCTGCTCAACGCCCATCTTTAGCATAATGTCCCATAATTTACCTCTGTCCACACAATCAAAGGCGGACGATAGGTCCATAAAAGCCATATGAATAGTTCCCTGCCGGGCCAAGGTGTATTTACCTACGATCAAATATAGGTTCAGGCACTGGGTTACTGTTGAATGTCCAGGTCTGAATCCATATTGTATTGGGGATATGATTTTTTTTTCGTGTGCCCATGTTGTTAACCTATTCAGGATTACACCCCCTACTACTTTTGCTACAGAATTAATCAATGAAATTGGCCTGTAGCATGATGGATTACTACGATCGCCCTTTTTAAACACAGGAACTATAGTCGAGTGCCCCCATGACTTTGGACAACCCGAGATCGTAGCTGCATTTATTACATTGGTGAGTACAGGGGCCCAAAGTAAGGTGCAAGATTTAAAAAGATCCGGAGGTAGACCATCCGGGCCTGGTGCCTTATTACCAGTTAGCCCTTGAATGGCCTTTTCTACCTCATTGACCAAGAAACACAGAGAGTTCACCCTTGGAGTTAAAAAATCATGTTCTGCCTGTTGCTCGTTGCTTTTAAAAATTACGCTAAAATGATTAATCCAGTCCTCCTCTGGGATATTAGTTCCTAAAGCAGTGTCACTGGGATTATCAAATAAAGGTTTATTAATGATTTTCCAGAATTTCCTACTATTACCCAGGGTTAAGGGGTCAAGCAGAGATTCCCAGATACAGGCCTTGATTTCCTTTTTGCGTCTTTCTAGGGATTTTTTATAAATCAATCGGAGATTTTTAATTAGACCTGTATCTCTAGGTTTAATTTTTAGTGCTTTTCTTAAATCTTTGCTTGCCTTGGAGCAGGTATGGTCGAACCATTTAGGGCTATTACTGGCTTGTCCCTTCGCTGGAACTAGCAGCAGAGAGCCTAAGTGGACACCACAACCTCAAAAATGGCTATGGTTTGCTCTGGAGAAATAGATGTTAATGCACAAGCCGCAAGTTCCTGGCCACATAACTTATTGATTTCCTTATACAGATTTTCATGATTTACCAAATTCCATTTCAGGCGACGTTTTCCGTTTATACATTTTAAGATTCCCCGATCTTCACGGTGCCTTCGCAATTCGAATACACCCCCACTCAATCTAATAGTTAAGGGGTTATGATCACTATAAATATTCGAATGGATAGTGAAACTAGAAGCCTGGGTGGCAAGGTCTGTAGATAGGAGTATGTGGTCTATAAAAGACCCGAAGCCTGATCCTTTAAATGTTGGAACATCATGAACCTTAGCCTCAGGTACCATAGACATGGCTACAGACAAATTGTTTTCATTTAGCAAATCATTTAGGAGAAGTCCACACCTAGGTGCCAATTCCGATCCGGTAAAAAAATTCCCCGTCCGACTCGTATCCGGATTTTTTTCCGTCCGAATCGTCAAAGTAGCGTACAAACTGCCAAGTACGATTCGAACGGAAAAAAGTCCATACGAATCGCATTGGGAAGATTTCCCCACACGTCCTCGGGTCGGGAAAAGTCACCGACACGTCCCCGGTCGAAAAACCCACCGTGCGGAAAAATAAAGTCCGACAGCGCAAGTACGATCCCTCCCGTCCTCCCCATTTCACAACCGTACGCAAAAAACACCGTCCGAACCGAACTCCCATAGCAACCATGGAGACATGTGCCTGCATACGCACCGAACACCCCACCACCCCCCCGCCCGCGCATGTACGCACCGAACCCCCACCCGTGTATGTACGCACCAAACCCCCCCAGCCGTGTATGTACGCACCGAACCACCACCCGTGTATGTACGCACCAAACCCCACCCGTGTATGTACGCACCCAACCACCACCCGTGTATGTACGCACCAAACCCCCCCAGCCGTGTATGTACGCACCGAACCCCCAGCCGTGTATGTACGCACCAAACCCCCAGCCGTGTATGTACGCACCGAACCACCACCCGTGTATGTACGCACCCAACCACCACCCGTGTATTTACGCCCCCGAACCCCCCCCCAGCCGTGTATGTACGCACCGAACCACCACCCGTGTATGTACGCACCAAACCCCCACCCGTGTATGTACGCCCCGAACCCCCAGCCGTGTATGTACGCCCCGAACCCCCAGCCGTGTATGTACGCTCCGAACCCCCAGCCGTGTATGTACGCCCCGAACCCCCAGCCGTGTATGTACGCACCCAACCACCACCCGTGTATGTACGCCCCCGAACCCCCACCCATGTATGTACGCACCTAACCCCCCCCCAGCCGTGTATGTACGCACCGAACCACCACCCGTGTATGTACGCACCCAACCACCACCCGTGTATGTACGCCCCCGAACCCCCCCCAGCCGTGTATGTACGCACCGAACCACCACCCGTGTATGTACGCACCAAACCCCCACCTGTGTATGTACGCCCCGAACCCCCACCCGTGTATGTACGCCCCGAACCCCCACCCGTGTATGTACGCCCCGAACCCCCAGCCATGTATGTACGCCCCAAACCCCCAGCCGTGTATGTACGCCCCGAACCCCCAGCCGTGTATGTACGCCCCGAACCCCCACCCGTGTATGTACGCCCCGAAACCCCACCCGTGTATGTACGCCCCGAACCCCCAGCCGTGTATGTACGCACCGAACCCCCACCCCACCCGTGTATTTATGCACCAACCCCCCCCAGCCGTGTATGTATGCACCGAACCCCCCCCAGCCGTGTATGTACGCACCGAACCCCCCCCCAGCCGTGTATGTACGCACCGAACCCCCACCCGTGTATGTACGCACCAACCCCCCCCCCAGCCGTGTATGTACGCACTGAACCCCCCCCCAGCCGTGTATGTACGCACCGAACCACCACCCGTGTATGTAGGGCCGTACCCACACCCCACCAGGGAATGTACGGACCGTACCCCCACCAGTGCATGTACGGACCGTACTGACGCCAAAAACACACGTACTGAACCAGGACAAACCATATTTACACAAGGAGAGTCAATTAGAGTTTCCCCACACCACCAAACATGCCCAACAACCCCACAAACATCACATACACTCACCTGCAACTGCCAAACTGCCAAACAGAGGCCCAAAACTCAATCACTCCTCATAACACACCCACACAAATTTCAAACACAGCCACACCCACAAATGGACCAATAAAAATGGACCACACACACAAACCATGAGCCTTTGCAACAGACCCACTGCTGCCAGAGCCCACAGACGACCCACACCACCATACTTGAACCTCACACTTGCATACCTTCACACAACCACCTACACAAACACCCCCTCATCACATTCACACACACACCTCCACTACCACACCCACAACCATCCACCCCCACACCCCCACAACCATCCACACCCACACCCCCACAACCATCCACACCCACACCCCACGCCATGTCCACCACCAAGAATCCAAAGTTCACGAAGGAGGAGCTGGAGATCCTTGTCGACGAAATCCTCAGAGTCGAGCCACAGCTCTTTGGGACATTGGTCAGACAGACCAGCATATCCGAAAAAACGGCCATGTGGCAGAGGATTGTCGATTCTGTGAATGCTGTTGGGACCACCAGAAGGACCAGGCACGAGTGCCAATCCAGGTGGTACGATCTGCGGAGGACGGTCAAGAGGAAGATGACTGACAATCACAACCAGGGGAACATCACTGGAGGAGGGCCGCCCCCCAGACCGGTACAATACCATCCCTGGGAGGAGAAGGTGATGTCCACGCTGGCGGTGGAGGGACTACACGGACTGCCTGGACTCCCAGACCCTGGTGAGTACACAAACAACTCACCTCACATGGGGGGGATGCCATACACAATCAATCATGCATGCCACCCCCCCCAAGCCACCACCGCACACAACAACACTCCACAAACACACACATGCCACTAGCGCCTCCATGCCCCATGCATCAATCAGGGCCATGCCAAGTCACAGGCCACACAAAACACCAACACAACACAGGATGTGGTCGATGCTGGGAGTGGGGACATCAAAACTAACATTGAGCAACTCACAAGCACAAATCAATGCCCTCAGCCCATATGGCCCAGGGCACAGCCATACAAACTGTGTGTACCCACACAGTACTGTCTTGCCTGCAAATGGTGGCTGCCATGCAGGATGACATGGGTCTGAAGGCACAATTTGCACATGACAGCAGACAATGAAGATGCATCGCTCTGATAGAGTCTCAGCACACACCGCCACAGCAGCAGCCTACACTCAGACACACTGCCCAATGGGTGCCCGGAGAACAGGGACTAACTCACATGAACAAGCCAATGGCCATTCAAAGACCGGCTAACTGTGTGTGCCCAGGAAGCTGGCCTGAGGTGACAGAGAGTGACAAAGAGAGGGAGGGAGAGGGGGAATGAGAGGGAAGGAGACAGAGGGGGACACAGGGAGACAGACAGAGGGAGGGAGTAGGGTGACAGAGGGAGACCGACAGAGGGAGGGAGGAGGGTGACAGAGGGAGGGAGGAAGGGAGACACAGGGAGACTAAATCACCCTTGGGTGGTGTGGCCATGTCCACTCGTCAGCCGGTGGACTGTGTGCATGCAGACCAGGTCTGGCAGTGCCTCAAACCCCCCCTTCCGTAGATGAAGACCGGTCCATGTGTCAATCTGTGCACGAGTCCATCCGTGCTGCAGGCACAGACCTAACCACACACCCAGTATACCCACCCACTGTGTCGGTAAGAACCCTGTCACAAATGCTTCAGTCCCCTACCTGCAACATCAAATTGCCTTGGCAAAACACCATTTGGCCACGTACAGTGCAACACGTAAGGCGCCTCTGCATGGCTCGCTACGCCCGCACACCACACTGCTGACTGTGTACCCAAATAGATGCATCAACTAAGATTGTGTCTCACACATGCGTAAAGCCCTGACAGCTGTGGCCAAGGGACATACCCATGCACAAGTGCACTGTGAGAGGAATGCAAGACAGATCCAACTACCCAGAGGAAGAGTGCCAAATCAGAAATGCATGAAACATGGATGCCACATGTGACACTGTTAACATTGTCTCTCTCACACACAGGTCAACGTCGACGAACACCCCCCAACACTGGGGGGGAAGTCTCACAGGACCAGGCTCCGCGGGATAAGGACCCCACCGCCAGCGATGACTCTCACCACTCCGTGGATGACCCAGACCAACCTGGCCCCTCTGGTGTCCAACCACCTGCAGCACCTGCGTCAGGTACAACTGTGCCAACCACCACCCCCATTCCTGCCACATCCCAGGAGACGTCCAGGAGCCCTGCCCGCACACGACCACCCAGCCAGTCTGCCCAGGAGGGACACGGTCCTCCGGGCACCCAGGAGGAGGCAGGCGGCAACGCAGATGCCATCCCTCAGGGGTCCCGGAGACCCGATGCACCCACAACGGCAGGCCAGGTGCACGTGGGCAGGGGTGGCGGGAGTGGAGGACGGCGGAGGCGCGAACCTGACCAGGCAGCTCAGGACCCGGTAGTGTCCCAGGTCAGCAACATCCTGGATACATACCGGCGTGACACCAGGGGCATGGACCAGATTGCGTCCACCCTCAATGACATCAAGGGGACCCTCCAGGAGATGAAGACCCTGCAGTCCCAGCAACATGCCTGTCAACTGCAACACCAAGGAAGGATGGAGGATAGACAGGCTGAGCTCGTGGCGGTGCAAACCCAAATGACCGGTGTACTCCGTCGGATTGCCGACAACATGGGCAACCCTCCCTGTGGCACCAGGCGAAGGCCATTACCAGACACAGGGAGGGATCAGGAGGAGGAGGATTCATCCGACGGAGCGTCACAGACATCGTCACGGACTGCTTCCGAGGGTCCCCGCAGGAAGGTGGGTCGTCCACGAAAAAGACTGTGAGAGTCAGCAGAACATCACCATCTCACAGGTCACCTGGCCTGGCACCTGGCCCTCTGGCCCAATAGCAGCACATGACATTCTCTGCCACATGGACTTGCTGGTCACTGTCTGACCTATGTTGACGAAGACTGTGGCATGGACTCTGACATTTTGCTACGGCAAGGATACCAACTCCCCCAGTGAACTTTGGATTCTACACTCCCGCTGTGCACCTCTTGTCATCCCCACAAACCCGTACCCCACCACAAATAAATTAATCACACTTACAAGATGATGCCGTGATTCTGCATTATTACAATACATGTGTGTGTCGTAAAGTCAAAGCATGCCTGATCTCAGAATTAACTCCAACCATCCAAACCGTGGGGTCGCAGTCTTGCCCAGGACACGATCAATGCCATCTGATACAGACATGGAGTACCATACTCACCTGTGCTGGGCCCAACCAGCTGAGTGGTTCCCGCACAACTGTGGCTACAGACACATTCAGGGGAGCAACAGTCATGCGCAGAGGTCAGGGATCATGTGGAGTGACCTGGCTTGCCGCTCCCAGGTATGTCTAGACATGTGTCCCTACAATGTCCTGCATGCTTGCGTCAGGCGGATGTTGAGAATGGTGGCTAGCCCGAGGTTGGATGCATGGAGATGCCAGAATGGAGTTTTGGATCACAGTGCCACATGGTTGTGTTGGGGTTGTGGGCTGCATCATGAGTGTGGGCGTGGATCGAGAAGGTCATCCTGCAGCTGGCTGTGAAACATTCCCCCCATCCCGTTTGGACGTTGATGTGGCCTGGTTGCCCGATGCAGTAGCAGAGCTGTGCAGATGCACTCCGGATATGCACAAGTATCATGGGAGTCGTAAGGCACATGTCCGTATACAGCAGGGTAGGATTCGACACGGATGTTGTAGTTGCCCTGGGGGATGGTCTCTCTTGCCTTGAGGTGGATGGAACTGTGCATCTTGTGCATAATACAGTTCCCACTCCCTGACAAACCCCTAGCATCTTGTCACTCTACACATATACACATATGCACCACCTCTGAAAACTATGCCAGACATGCCGCACGCACAGTGGCAACAGGCCACCATTGACAGGGAAGAGGCACCTTGGAGACAGAGGGAATAATTTATTAGTCATGTGTGTTGGAATGACAATGATACTCTGTCAACACATACACAGGTCATGTGGATGAACATGTGGGAGCAACACTGGCACCCCCCATTGCAACACAGATGCTGGTATTCCATTGAACTGGCACACAAGTGACGGATAACAGCTAAACACCCCCTGCTGCCACGGAGAGGCCGCTATACACCATTGAGGCCCTGATGGGGCAATCACACACCATGTCAACCCGGTGCAACCTGTATGTTTCCGAGGTCAGTGTTACACACAATGATGGCCTCATCACAATCCCCAATCCCCTGCCACATGACAGTCACCAAGTCTGACCATGGCTCCAGGTGAAGCCTGCCCCATGTCATGTTCCCCATGTAGGATCCACATGTATGTAAATAGAACACACATGAACCGGAGAAGTGCACACAGACTACAAACAATTCACACACCCAAAACGCCGTGAGGCAACCCTTACCCTAAGGAGATTTCAAAACTTGCCCGTGCATGTGACGCAGAATCAGCACATGTTGCTGTGTTCATGAGGAGTAGCAGGAGCACAACAATGCCACCAGCAGACAGCATGCCCATGGACCTGTGGAAGAGAGACACACAAGGAGTCAGCCCAAAGGAGCACATCCGCAAGCATGTACTCAACACGTATCATGTTGTCAACATGACAGGTGACAATGATGACCCTCAGACAACATCCTTCCATTGCGCCATCACTCGAGTGACACTTCAATACACACCACTGACTCACTTGGCAGACATGCAGATGGCCACACACATTGCCTTGGAGGAGTACATGTCGAGACAGAACATACATAGAGAGCATGTGGATATGTACTTGTGTTGATACTCCGTGTAGTTGCATACATACACACCTCATGGCAAATCACATATGTGGGCTGGTGTGCGGAACAGTGTGCCATGGCCATCTGCACACAGACACATGTTGGCAGCAGCAACTGCTGATGCATTGGACCACACACCTACAGCAAAATCATGGAAACACATGCCACACACATGACATGGTTGCAGCGTGCAACGCAGCCATACACATGTCATGTGTAATATTCCGTGTACCTGGCATCAGGGGACAGGTGCGGGTGTCCGTGACTGGGACATGCAAGTGACTCATGGCTCCACTAGTGTGTACGACATGCACACATGTCAAAGGAGTGCAGGGGATGTGTGGTACAATGCGCACCATCACACACGACATGTGTACACAGCTCATCGTACATGTGCTTTGCCCACACCTCAGGGGTAAAGTGCCACATCACATCCTGACACACCTGTGTCACACACATGTGGTATTGCACAGACAATGCATTGGTGTCCACCCTTGGCAATATCTGACCGCTCCATTCCTGTCTGTGTGCCGCCTGTCACCACTGACAGTTGTGAAACGCACCGTACATACGCTCGGAGTGCGTGTATAGGGTCCCTGGGCCAATATTGCCGCTGGCGTATGCGTACGCCACAGTAGTACGGACCGTACACGCGCTTGTACGGTCCGGATCACAATATGGGCGCTGGCGTATGCGTACGCCACAGTAGTACGGACCGTACAAGCGCTTGTACGGTCCGGATCACAATATGGGCGCTGGCGTATGCGTACGCCACAGTAGTACGGACCGTACACGCGCTTGTACGGTCCGGATCACAATATGGGCGCTGGCGTATGCGTACGCCACAGTAGTACGGACCGTACAAGCGCTTGTACGGTCCGGATCACAATATGGGCGCTGGTGTATGCGTACGCCACAGTAGTACGGACCGTACACGCGCTTGTACGGTCCGTACTACTGTGGCGTACGCATACGCCAGCGCCCATATTGTGATCCGGACCGTACAAGCGCTTGTACGTTCCGTACTACTGTGGCGTACGCATACGCCAGCGCCCATATTGTGATCCGGACCGTACAAGCGCGTGTACGGTCCGTATCACTGCTTGGGGGGTGCCCTAGGGCGTGGAACGCACCGTACCTGTGTGTATATGTATGAAAACACATAGGGGACACATGAGGGACAAGTATAAGGGCCTAAATGCATGATGGTTGCCATGGAGACTGAGTTAGATTTTTGAATTTGAGCACCAGGTGCCCAGCAGAAGTCAGTTTGAAAGAATCTACATTGTTGCAATGTGGATGATGACTTGACATCATCATCAAAACTGAAACAATGCAAAGGCACACACTGGGGTAGGTTTGAAGGGATTGGATGAAACGTAGGATGCAAATGTGACTGACCAATCAATCTGTACTCCTGTACATGAACAGGCCAGCCAGGCATATATAAGGCAGCCAGGTCCCATGAGAGAGCACTTGCCTGCATATCCATTCATCCATGACCACTGCTGCTGATAGTGATTCCTCTGGCACCATGTCCAGGACTGTGGAGAGGTCACAGCCATTCACCCAGGAGGAGAACCTTGCCCTGATAGATGTGATCCTCCCACAGTTCCAGAGCCTGTATGGTCGACCAGGGGTTCAGGTGAGTGCAGACTCCACTAGCTTAGACTGTGCCCCTTTTGTGTGCCAGTGACTTCTGCCATTGTATCCATGTGTGACAGACATGCACTGTAGTTTGGAGTGGGTCCCAGGGTGTGGAAGGCCTCATGTCACCCATGCAGAGCATGCTGTGTTTCCTGTGTGCACTCCTCACTTGCATAGTGCCTACTGTGACAATGAATGCACGGTGCATGCCACATTCTGCATGCATACTCCTCCCGTGGATGTTGTTTCCACAGTCCTGATGTGATCCTGTGTTCCCCCCAGTGTGACAGGTGTCAGTACCCATGGATGTGTGTTTGTTCAGTGTACCTGTGCTGTGAGTGTCCAAAGGCGGTGTTCGTCCCCTGCACATTGGTGTGTGTGTAAGTCCCCTGTCATGTGGGTGAGTGCATATGGGGAGTGTTGCACACAAGCAGCATGAGGGATGGATGTAGCCTGGCCATCAAATGTGAGCAGGGAGCAGTGCTGTGTGCATGCCGTGCTGAGCCAGCCCCACACCTGTGATACCCCCGTCTACTGGCACATGGGCAGAGTGAGGTGTGTACCCCCAGTTGGCAATGCCATGTGATTGTCCTGTACCTGTGTGTGTCTGTGTACTCTGCTGAGGTAGCATCAGTGTGCTGGGGCAGGTGACTGCTGTGAGGTGCTGTACATAATCCTGTTGTAGCCTGTGAGGCACAGTGTGATCCCTGGTCAGTGAGTGTGTGGTACCCCTCATGCCACCCGTGTACTTTCAATGGCACGTAGTGCATTTGGCATCCACAGTGGATAATGTCCCTATGACAAAGGTGCAATTAGTTGCATGCATACCATGGCCTGTTCATAAAGAGGATTGTTCTATATGTGTGTCTCTGTGTCTCTGCTCATGTGGATTAATGTATTCTCACTTTTGCATCCTCACAGGTAGGCGCCATTGCCAAGGGGGAGATCTGGAGTGAAGCCGTCAGTGCCGTGAGGGGTACAGAGGGTCGGAGGCGGAGCCTGTCTCAGGTGAGGAAATGCTGGCAGGACATCCAGTGCTGGACGAGGAGGATTGCACGGGTCCTGCTGGGGGACTCACCTGTGAGCCGTAAGAACCGTGGGCGCCGTCGTCTGACCCACATCCAGAAGCGTGTGCTGGCGGTGGTCTTCCCCGATATGGACAGGCGCCTACAGGAGAAGCAGCAGCAGGAAGGGGGTAGGTACATGTGTGTCAGTTGTGTGTCCCCAGCCAATGTAAGTGTGCAGTTGCATGGATACACTGCCAGGGTTTGATTGTGCAGTGCGTCAACTTCTCAACAATTTAGCCCGGTGCTGTTCTCACTCCCTCCCTTCCCCTCCTTGCCATGTGTTCCCTGGTCTGTCTGTAGCCACTCTTGCACAAGGTTATTTAGGCAGGCAGTTCATGCAGGTGCCCTATGCCATCAGCATCATGTGTGGGGGTGATGTGCCACAGGTATGGGGACCTTGCATGTGCCATGGCCAATTTCAGTCATTGTGATGTCCATGTCACTTGGCACTGATTGTGAATCACGACATAGGGGTGTGTCTCCAAACTGTACAGCCTTCCAGCATGCATGTCCAATTGTGTGCCCTCTGACATGATGTGCCTGAGTGGGAGGCCTGCTAAGTGCAGGGACGGTTGCTTAATTTGCAGTCATGTCCATCCTGGACCATGGAGGAGTCTGGGCACTACTGTGCCCTGGGGCACCTCTTCCTAGGTATCATGTGCGTCATCCAACAATATGGCCATTCACTGTGTCTTCGCCATGGGTTGGGTAGGGTGGCATTGTACCCTGGGCTCAACTGTTAGGACCTACAGGTTGCTACATGTGTCCACTGTACAGGGGGACCCATTTTGCTTGTGCATACTCACAGTGGGCATTACCTGTGTGTGTTGTTGAGACAATCTGATGATGTTTGCCTGTCAATGATGTGTGGACATGCCCACCAGGGGCTGTGTGTGTACAGTCATTAATTAGTGCAGGCCATGTGTTTTCATCCCAGAGTAAGAGGTGTACATACTTTCTCCGTCTCAATGAGATTGTCTCAGGTGTGGGTGGTTTGTGCGTACAAGGCCTACATGTCAGGAGCTTCATCCTCCTTGCTGGGTTTAGCCTGTGTGTGATGTTTGACTGGACATACGCTCAAGGTGCAGTGACCCAGTCATGTTTGGCCTGGTTTCATGTATTGCCTTTGCAGCATGCGGCAAGAGTAAATGTATATCATTCATGCTCATCCCTTTTTGAAGACGCAGTGTGGTGCAGGTGCTGTGCACATTTGTCCCCAGAGGCTGGCTCCTCTGTAAAATTTCAGGTGCAGTGATTTGCTGTTGTGTCATGCTCTCCATTGTGTCTCAGTGGCATGGTGGGTCGAAAAACTGTGTGTTCCATTGCCTACATGTGTACATTGTTTAGTAGGTGTTACTCCTGTTGCTTTTCAGGCTATGCAATGTGACCTATGTATATTTGACTCATGTGACATATGTGTACAGGTGTCTGATTATCTCCTGTCTCTTCACCTTGCCCACAGCATCGCCGGGGGACACGGAAGGAGACACTAGCACGGACCGGGAGGAGGGATTGAGCACCAGTGCCAGCAGTGCTGTCCTGTCTGGCACATGGAGTGGCACGGAGGCCGAAGGGAGTGAGGCAGAGGACCTGTCGACTGCCAACACAGACTATGACGCAGACGGGTCCGAGGCTGAGCTCCCAGAGGTGGCGGAGTCTGCCCCCCCAGCTGATGGCAGCCCTCCACATCCCCCCGCCACCTCAGGTTCCATCACCGGCCTCCCACATGCTCGTGGCCCTTCCCTCCGTGCTCGGTCCCCACATGTCTCCTTCCTGCCAGGCACCGCACCCCCTGCCCCTGTCACCACTGCTGCGGTGAGTGCGGAGTCTGTGGACATCCTGAGGCAGTTGCAGGTTGGTCAGACTGCGATGCTAAATGTCCTCCATGCCCACACCCAGGTGCTGACCCAGATGGAGGCATACATGGAGGGCATGTCGGCTGCGCAGTCTGACCAACGGCAGTTGCTGAGGTCCATAGACTCCACACTGACTGCAGCACTGGATCTCCTGCAGCGCTGCGTACCCCCCCTACCCCTGCCCCATCCACAATTCCCACTCCCGTGCCTGTCACACGCACATCCAGACGTCAGCGTGCACGCACCCCAACAGACACAGGCACCACACCACCAGGGAAGTCGAAGCGCACACCTCCTGTCACGCACACACAGGGTGAGGAAGGCACACCCACTGGGTCGGGGGGGAAACGTAGAACACGCAGCCACAGTGGGAGTCCGCATTCCACACAACCCACTCCCTCCAAATCCACTCCCCTTAGCTCTCCTGGCCAACAGTCGGTGACAGCATCATCCACTGCGAGTGTGCCCCCCAGCCCCAGGATGACACCACCCCGCAAGCGGTGGAGGCGGGACCTGGCCAGGGGAGTTGAGTCCCCCACCCTGTCCACACCCTCCCCCAGTGGCGCTGCGACCCATCCCTTTGCCCCCCCCCCTCCTTGGGGCCTGTGGTTGGATTGGGTGCGGGGGAGTCGCTGGGGGAACTTGCCAACATGTGCAGCGCCATTCTGTCCTCCACCTTTGGCGCTGGCACCCCCCCTGTGGCAGAATCATCCCTCCCTGCACCCATAACACCTACCCTTTCCCCTCCTGTCCCTGCGGTGCCTGTTTCCACCCTCCCCTCTGATGCCCCCTCTTCTGTGGATGAAATGGACTTGTGAACTGTGCAGGCAAGCTAGGGGACACACGTCCCGATGTGTACCCCCCCCCGGACTTTGCTGCTGGGCTGGCCCATGGCCCTTGTACATAGTGGACATTTTCTCAGAGATATTTTCCTGCTGAATAAAGCATTTTCTTTTGGTTTTGCACACTGATGCTTTCATGGACTTGCTGTTGGTGCTGGTGCTCCCTGAGTTGGGGTGGTGATAATGTGTTAGGGGTCTGTGAAATGTTGGAGTGTGCTGCTCATGGGGTGTACCCTGCCATCTGCGTGCCATCACAAAGGTCTCTGCCAATGGTATTTGGTCATGTTTGCTCTCACTGTATGGTGACATTGTCCCAAGGTGTGTTCCATCCTCTGTGGAGCAGGCCATTTTCCCTGCAGGGTGTCTCCCAAATGCTGTGTCTACATTTCCTGGATGTGTGAGGGTTGCCGTTCAATATAGCCATGCTGGCTCAGCGATGGCTCCGCCTGCATCTGGGGTATCACCCTTGTTGGTCACTGAACTTGTTGATGGGGTATCTTGTACTATGTCTGGGCACTGCTGGGAGGACTCTGCACCCTACCCTCCTGTGTCTGGGCACTGCTGGGAGGACTCTGCACCCACCCCTCCTGTGTCTGGGCAGTGCTGGGAGGACTCTGCACCCACCCCTCCTGTGTCTGGGCACTGCTGGGAGGACTCTGCACCCACCCCTCTTGTCTCTGGGCACTGCTGGGAGGACTCTGCACCCACCCCTCCTGTGTCTGGGCACTGCTGGGAGGACTCTGCACCCACCCCTCCTGTGTCTGGGCACTGCTGGGAGGACTCTGCACCCACCCCTCCTGTGTCTGGGCAGTGCTGGGAGGACTCTGCACCCACCCCTCCTGTGTCTGGGCACTGCTGGGAGGACTCTGCACCCACCCCTCCTGTGTCTGGGCACTGCTGGGAGGACTCTGCACCCACCCCTCCTGTGTCTGGGCACTGCTGGGAGGACTCTGCACCCACCCCTCCTGTGTCTGGGCACTGCTGTGAGGACTCTGCACCCACCCCTCCTGTGTCTGGGCACTGCTGTGAGGACTCTGCACCCACCCCTCCTGTGTCTGGGCACTGCTGGGAGGACTCTGCACCCACCCCTCCTGTGTCTGGGCACTGCTGGGAGGACTCTGCACCCACCCCTCCTGTGTCTGGGCAGTGCTGGGAGGACTCTGCACCCACCCCTCCTGTGTCTGGGCAGTGCTGGGAGGACTCTGCACCCACCCCTCCTGTGTCTGGGCACTGCTGGGAGGACTCTGCACCCACCCCTCCTGTGTCTGGGCACTGCTGGGAGGACTCTGCACCCACCCCTCCTGTGTCTGGGCACTGCTGGGAGGACTCTGCACCCACCCCTCCTGTGTCTGGGCACTGCTGGGGGTGTTTGGCACACACCATTCTTATTGCAGGTTCGGTGCGTACATACACGGGTGGGGGTTCGGGGCGTACATACACGGGTGGGGGTTCGGGGCGTACATACCAGGGTGGGGTGGGGGTTCGGTGCGTACATACACGGCTGGGGGGTCGGTGCGTACATACACGGGTGGGGGTTCGGGGCGTACATACCAGGGTGGGGTGGGGGTTCGGTGCGTACATACACGGCTGGGGGGTCGGTGCGTACATACACGGGTGGGGGTTCGGGGCGAACATACGAGGGTGGGGTGGGGGTTCGGTGCGTACATACACGGCTGGGGGTTCGGGGCGTACATACACGGCTGGGGGTTCGGGGCGTACATACACGGCTGGGGGTTCGGTGCGTACATACCAGGGTGGGGTTTCGGGCCGTACATACACGGGTGGGGGTTCGGGGCGTACATACACGGGTGGGGGTTCGGGGCGTACATACCAGGGTGGGGTGGGGGTTCGGTGCGTACATACACGGCTGGGGGGTCGGTGCGTACATACACGGGTGGGGGTTCGGGGCGTACATACCAGGGTGGGGTGGGGGTTCGGTGCGTACATACACGGCTGGGGGTTCGGTGCGTACATACACGGCTGGGGGTTCGGTGCGTACATACACAGGTGGGGGTTCGGGGCATACATACACGGGTGGGGTTTCGGGGCGTACATACACGGGTGGGGGTTCGGGGCGTACATACACGGGTGGGGGTTCGGGGCGTACATACACGGGTGGGAGTTCGGGGCGTACATACCAGGGTGGGGTGGGGGTTCGGTGCGTACATACACGGCTGGGGGGTCGGTGCGTACATACACGGGTGGGGGTTCGGGGCATACATACCAGGGTGGGGTGGGGGTTCGGTGCGTACATACACGGCTGGGGGTTCGGTGCGTACATACACGGGTGGGGGTTCGGGGCGTACATACACGGGTGGGGTTTCGGGGCGTACATACACGGGTGGGGGTTCGGGGCGTACATACACGGCTGGGGGTTCGGGGCGTACATACACGGCTGGGGGTTCGGGGCGTACATACACGGGTGGGGGTTCGGGGCGTACATACCAGGGTGGGGTGGGGGTTCGGTGCGTACATACACGGCTGGGGGTTCGGTGCGTACATACACGGGTGGGGGTTCGGGGCGTACATACCAGGGTGGGGTGGGGGTTCGGTGCGTACATACACGGCTGGGGGTTCGGTGCGTACATACACGGGTGGTGCTTGGGTGCGTACATACACGGGTGGTGCTTGGGTGTGTACATACACGGGTAGGGGTACGGGCCGTACTTCCACGGGTGGGGGTATGGTCCGTACATACCCCTACCCACGCTCTGCGTGCCTGGGTACGGGCCGTACCCATGCCTTTGGTGGGTGGGTACGGTGCATCCCCCGATTGTTGCGGTGCCATGGGGTCCGCACCGTACACAGGCCTTGGGGGCGTGGCTACGGGTCGTACCACGCGTACCCCTACATGACCCCAGCAATGCTGGTACGAGCCGTACCAAGGCATTTCTGACGTGGGTACGGGCCGTACCGCCATTGTTGGAGTGACGTAGGGGGACGCGTGGTACGTTCCGTACCCACGCTCTTGCGGCCTGGGTAGGGTACGTACGGGTTCGCGTGACCATCCACTTCCGTTGTGGCGGACGCTTGCGTTGCTGGCCTCGCCCACACCCCCTGGAAGTGACCAGGCCCTGATGGTCAGGTATGTCCAGGCCATGTGTGATTTGGTACCATGTGTTGGTGTTGTGTGTCCTGCCCCTGCCCCCCCCCTTTGCCCCTGGTTGTTGTGCTGACCTTCTGCGGCGTCTGCGTCGGTTCCTGTACGCCAGGTGGACTGCTAGGAGGGCAGGGATGGCACGTAGGTTCGGGTCCATGTCTGTTCGTCGCGTCCAGCTGCTCCTTGCGTGTGTCGTCCTGATTTCCCGGCAGTTTTTGGCAGCCGGTAAATATTTTCCGTGCGGGATGACGTCGGTTCGAATCGTACTTCCTGGTTCGTGAAACGTAGGCTGGATGCGTACCGACGTCACGTCGGCGCCTTTCAGGATCGGAATTGTGTTTTGTTTCTGTTCGGTCGGTGTTTTGTTCGATTCGTACGGAAATGGTGTTTCCGTATGAATCGTACTTGCATTTTCGGATGGATTTCGCACCGGGTACGAGTCGGACGGAGAAAAGGCTCCGTCCGACGGTTCGTACCCGGTTTTTACCGGATCGGAATTGGCACCCTAGTGTGGTTGAAATGAAAACCATTCACATTGTTATATCCCAGCGACCCCATGGGAGTAACTCGTGGGTTACCACAAGGGTGTACGTTAAAGTCTCCTGCTATCAGTAAATTACATGACATTACACCTGCGCCTTCTCTCAACGTTTCTTTCAGAGACAATATATTACAATCCCCTTGACTGGATATAGCATTATAAAAGTTGATCAAAGTCAGAGCGTATTTACCTCTCTTTAGTTCAAGTATTTGGACATTTCTATTTGCATGATTCCGATTACGTGTAAGACAGGAAAGAGCCAAGTTTATAAAAATAGCCGAGCCCCCCTTTGCTCTACCGCTGGCTGAGGGAGCTGCTGGTCTGATGAAACTTTGATATCCTTCAATAAAGACGTTGTTATCTTCCAACCATGTCTCTTGGAGACATATAACAGCGTGTTTTTTAACAAATGCCAACCATGCAGGATCACTTATTTTATCAGCCAAACCTGCTACATTCCAGGAGACTAAACTCATGTTATATGCGACATCAGTCTCAATACCAGGGAAAACTTCAGTAGGAGAAAGATCTAATAAACAATTTGATTGATCAGCATGTATAACTCCCGAGTTATCCATAATAGAAGGGTTTGGTTCTACAGGGGCAGGATGAGGATTAAAAGTTTCATACAGATAATGCAAAATGCTGTTATGCTCATATTCAACTGGTGTAGGGCTATCTCTTAAAAGGACTATATCTGACTCAACATGAATATTGTTAACTGAATCAGCAGTTAGGAGGGGAAGGATTGCTACTTGTGTGGATTCGATTTTACCATGGGTAGAAGTACTAGACTTGTAGTCAGTGTATCTGGGTGTGACTGTTATATCATGCAGCCAGTCAACCCCCTCTAAGTCATTCTGTTCATATAAGGCCTCAAATCTATTTGAAATAGGTACATTGTAGCCGATATCAGGATGTTTTTTTTTAAAATGATTACGGCGATAATGCAGGCCGTGTGGAGCCTCCCATTTTTCATAGTGAGATGTTGAGTAATTATCCTGTCTCAGCTCCCCTGATACATCAGTCCTATACTGCTTGTGATTTCTTGTAGTATAAGGAGCATAAATCATTGGTATTACATCATTATGGTATGAATTACGGTTGACATAGTTTGCCTCCTGTTCTCTATTAGGATTTGGAAACAGTTTATTGGAACTATAGGCACTTGGGGGATAAAAATAACTTAAATCCATAGTGCAAATCAGGCTGTTAATCGGGCCTTCCCTCCAACTAGTAATGTGCTTTACTGCATGGGTATCCTTAAAGGTAACAACAATGCAATCACCCTCGGTAGATTTATATCTATGGCCCACCCAATCGACTCTCCTGACATTAGTTATTTTACCACTAATATGGCGAGGGATCGGTCTATGTGCGGTTAGCCAATGGCTAACTTTATTTTTCAGATCCCCATATCTCTCAACCTTACCCTTTTCTAGTTGTGGGACACCTATCATTACTATAGTGTATGGGTGAGATTCAGGAGGAAGATTAATATGAATAAATGTTTTATTTTGTTGTCGCAACGTAGGTGATTGCACTGATCGTATATTAGTAGCTACATTTTCTATTAATATGGGCCTTTCAGGTCCAGCCAGGGCAACAGGTAGGGCAGGAGATAGACCTTCTGTGGCCCATTCGCTTTCATCATTACCCACTAATGGGCCGACTATAGTGGTAGACAAAGTCGATGCTACTATCATTCCGTTGTTTTCACTTAAGGGCAGTTTTGGTTCATTACGTACTATTACACCCGGAGAAGAAGGAAGTAACGAGTTAGGATCGACAGTTTCTGCATTGTTAATCTGTATGGATGTAGTAAGAGATTTGAGCATACTAATGAAGTCCTTACTCTGAAATTTCTCAAACTTCACCAAAAGTTGCTCAATACTATGTATATTATCTCTTAAAGGCTGAAGAAGGGAACTAAATAGCTGCTCCAAATCTGTTAGATGTAATTCCTCTGGTATACCCATCCTATCGGTTTGACTTGACTGGTCTATTAAAATTTTAATATCCTCTTGTTTTTCTTTGGGGAGTAATACATCTTGCTTTGAAGGTTTTACACTTACATTAGGAGTTTTTTTGGTTAATTTAGCCAGTCTAAAGTTTTGCCATACGTCTTTTGCTGAGGGCTTATGATTTCCTAGCGGTCTATAAGTTTTCCGCACAATTGATTTTGTTTTTTTACCATAACGCCGTTTCAGCTTTTTTGGGGGAGATGAAGTATCTACTATTATACTATTAACTGGGGGAAAGCCATCTGCGAATGCTTCCCCAACTGGATATGATGGTAAGTTTCCTGGATAGGATAGACATAAATTATCTCCACGATTAGTAACAGGCACGGAGCTTCCTTCTATGCTGATGGGTGGCACGTGTGAGGTTAAATATGTGTTATTTAAACAACTTTTGGCGCTAGGTAACCCAGTGAAAGATTGTGCTAGAAGTGAATCCTCAGTGTTAGAAGAGGACTCCAAAGTAATATTATTAGCAGTTGTGTGTAAGTCAAGATTTGGAAAACACATGTTTGGAGTTAATGAAAGGCGCCTTTCCGTGTTTTGAATGGCGTCAGCAACTACACCTATGGTTTTTTGTAGCATTAAATCTATTGCCGTAAGTGTTGGTAGTGGTGAGGATGATGCATTTTTATTTCTAGTTGTTGATCTTGTTGTTACCGGAGTCTTTCTTGATTTGGTCATTCTGTACAGGATGGCTAAAAAAATGGCTACCACACTAGGCAAGTAAAGAAATAAAGCACCCCTTTAACAGTTATATGGTCCTTCGCAAACACTCATGTAACCTATAACAGTAATACCGCATTCATCTCGGTGTTTCGATCCAAGTTAGTAAATGATATAACAGGGGGTGGCCCGTCCTGTCTCCTTTGGTCCCCTGAGGGCTACAGAGGGCCCGCCCTTTGCCCGGGCTTAGCCCGGCAGAGCCCGCGCGCGAGACCGCGACGCGGGTAGTGATTCCAATTTTAAAGCGCCTCCTGGCGCAGCTTCCGGGATGTTGGGGGCCGGGGAGGCTGGGTACTGTAGTCCTTTCCCCCTCCTTGCTCCACACAGCGGCCACGCGATGGGAAGCGCGGCGGCGGGAGGGAGGGAACGCCAAGGACAGCAATCTCAGCACCACGCTGACGGACCCACGGTAAGGATTCAGCAAGGGCAGGCAAGCACACTGCGCAAACAGGACACCCGCTCCGCCGGGAGTGATTCCAATTTTAAAGCGCCTCCTGGCGCAGCTTCCGGGATGTTGGGGGCCGGGGAGGCTGGGTACTGTAGTCCTTTCCCCCTCCTTGCTCCACACAGCGGCCACGCGATGGGAAGCGCGGCGGCGGGACGGAGGGAACGCCAAGGACAGCAATCTCAGCACCACGCTGACGGACCCACGGTAAGGATTCAGCAAGGGCAGGCAAGCACACTGCGCAAACAGGACACCCGCTCCGCCGGGAGTGATTCCAATTTTAAAGCGCCTCCTGGCACAGCTTCCGGGATGTTGGGGGCCGGGGAGGCTGGGTACTGTAGTCCTTTCCCCCTCCTTGCTCCACACAGCGGCCACGCGATGGGAAGCGCGGCGGCGGGAGGGAGGGAACGCCAAGGACAGCAATCTCAGCACCACGCTGACGGACCCACGGTAAGGATTCAGCAAGGGCAGGCAAGCACACTGCGCAAACAGGACACCCGCTCCGCCTGGAGTGATTCCAATTTTAAAGCGCCTCCTGGCACAGCTTCCAGGATGTTGGGGGCCGGGGAGGTTGGGTACTGTAGTCCTTTCCCCCTCCTTGCTCCACACAGCGGCCACGCGATGGGAATCGCGGCGGCGGGAGGGAGGGAACGCCAAGGACAGCAATCTCAGCACCATGCTGACGGACCCACGGTAAGGATTCAGCAAGGGCAGGCAAGCACACTGCGCAAACAGGACACCCTCTCCGCCGGGAGTGATTCCAATTTTAAAGCGCCTCCTGGCGCAGCTTCCGGGATGTTGGGGGCCGGGGAGGCTGGGTACTGTAGTCCTTTCCCCCTCCTTGCTCCACACAGCGGCCACGCGATGGGAAGCGCGGCGGCGGGAGGGAGGGAACGCCAAGGACAGCAATCTCAGCACCACGCTGACGGACCCACGGTAAGGATTCAGCAAGGGCAGGCAAGCACACTGCGCAAACAGGACACCCGCTCCGCCGGGAGTGATTCCAATTTTAAAGCGCCTCCTGGCGCAGCTTCCGGGATGTTGGGGGCCGGGGAGGCTGGGTACTGTAGTCCTTTCCCCCTCCTTGCTCCACACAGCGGCCACGCGATGGGAAGCGCGGCGGCGGGAGGGAGGGAACGCCAAGGACAGCAATCTCAGCACCACGCTGACGGACCCACGGTAAGGATTCAGCAAGGGCAGGCAAGCACACTGCGCAAACAGGACACCCGCTCCGCCGGGAGTGAATCCAATTTTAAAGCGCCTCCTGGCACAGCTTCCGGGATGTTGGGGGCCGGGGAGGCTGGGTTCTGTAGTCCTTTCCCCCTCCTTGCTCCACACAGCGGCCACGCGATGGGAAGCGCGGCGGCAGGAGGGAGGGAACGCCAAGGACAGCAATCTCAGCACCACGCTGACGGACGCACGGTAAGGATTCAGCAAGGGCAGGCAAGCACACTGCGCAAACAGGACACCCGCTCCGCCGGGAGTGATTCCAATTTTAAAGCGCCTCCTGGCACAGCTTCCGGGATGTTGGGGGCCGGGGAGGCTGGGTACTGTAGTCCTTTCCCCCTCCTTGCTCCACACAGCGGCCACGTGATGGGAATCGCGGTGGCGGGAGGGAGGGAACGCCAAGGACAGCAATCTCAGCACCATGCTGACGGACCCACGGTAAGGATTCAGCAAGGGCAGGCAAGCACACTGCGCAAACAGGACACCCGCTCCGCCGGGAGTGATTCCAATTTTAAAGCGCCTCCTGGCACAGCTTCCGGGATGTTAGGGGCCGGGGAGGCTGGGTACTGTAGTCCTTTCCCCCTCCTTGCTCCACACAGTGGCCACACGATGGGAAGCGCGGCGGCGGGAGGGAGGGAACGCCAAGGACAGCAATCTCAGCACCACGCTGACGGACTCACGGTAAGGATTCAGCAAGGGCAGGCAAGCACACTGCGCAAACACATCTTACACCCTTTCCGCACAATCGGCCAGTCCCGGGAACGGCCATTAAAGCCTAGCTGATAAAGCTCCGGTTGACACTTCCGTATCTGTCAGAATAAGAATTGATGAGGGGTTGATGAACAACAAACAATGATCCTGGGAAACCTGAACCACGTTTACAGCCATGTCGGCTGCGCAGCTTCCATGACACTGCCTGTTCCACCTATCCCCACATCGGCATTGTGAGAGTGTAGAGGCTGGCTAAGGTGAAGAGCGAAGCAAGTAACGCAGAGCTCCCGAGTGACACAAAAAATGCCCCAACGAAGGCTACGGCGAAGACTGAATGCTTTCTGTCAAAAGTATGACAGCAATCACACAATAGCAAGGCTGCATGCTAAAAGATGAAGCATGCGGCCGCAAAGCGGACACTACGCTGATCAAAGAAACGAAACACAAACGCATTGTGTGAAGTAATCTTAAACCTATCTTGCAGCACCCGCCTCACTGCCCTCTCGGTGCGTGATAGTCTTGAGGGCATTGGGGGAAGAAATATACCGCAACACCCCCAAAATGAATTTTTTACCGATCTGCACAGGTAAAGCATCAAGGCCAAGCGACAGCATGGTCACACATATAAACAAGTGCCAGACAGAAAGCGTCGGTCCCGGTTAGAGAGCGCCGGAGCAAGGCGTCGGGTGAGGGCAGGAAGCTGGCAGATATGCCAGCGGTGGCAGTGTGCAAACTTCCTCTGGGAATGCGAGCAGGAAAGAAAACAAGTAGTCCCAAAATAAAAAAATAACGACCAGCAGCGTAACTAAACTGTAGTTGGTCGGTGCTGCTTCCTGCAAAAACGGAAGTGAAGTATCGGATCACCAACCAACACTAAACCAGATAAGAAGAGCAATGCTAGACTTAACCAATGGCAAGTGGCAAGAGAAATTACCCTCCATATTTTGTTTACTACAGGTCTTGCGACAGCGCATGCGCTGTCTAGGCTCGACCTAAAAAGGGGACTAATGCCATTAGAAGTCCATTTGCATGAACATTCAATTGTCACCCAGGAACTGAATAGCTGAATAGCCCCTTAATGAGGTGTGAACTTGCTCCCAGAACTGAGATAAAGACCTTTTGTGTGGGTAGGTGTTCTGCTCTTCTGGCAGGAGGGCCATATGGGATGTGCTTAGGAACTTTTTAACTTTAAAAAGGCATACCCTTCCACAGAGTTAGTCCTGATCCCCCAACTGCAATTCCTGAGGTCCTGGGACCCTTGGTTCTGTCAAAGTGTAGTCCTTCTAACATTCTAGAAAACCTGGGACTTAGAAATGTTTTGTCTCTAAATACCTCCAGAGGTCTGGGACAATCCTGGCAAGTTAAGCTGATGAAGGTGGATTGCTGCTGGGCCAAAGATGCAGGTTGCTTCCACTCTGAGCTTCTCTGCAGCACAAAATCTGTTTAAGTGGGAACATAGTGGAGAACCTATCTTACCTCGTGGATCCCTGATCAGCTACTACTTTCAGCCTTGACCTGCTGGAGGAAACCGAGCTCCAAAAAGTGATAACATCCAAACATATAGACCTTCACCAGACAAAGGTGCCAAAAGACTCTGGCCAGTAAAGGACCTTCCTTGGGTATGAATTTTGAATTTCTCTCTGGTAGAGCTTTCCCAGCCAAAAATCAACAGCTTCACCAGAACCTGATACGATGACTAGCCAGTGTCATTGAGCTCTTCTCTGCCACAGCCACTTGGCCTTGCCCTGTTTAGGACTTTTGACTTCCACTGGAGGGACTAAGTCAGAAGATAGAACTTCATTGGAATGAATGACATCAGAGTGAGGGCACAGTGGTCTAAAGGACAATTGTCTGCCCTCCACGAGGCCACCCAATATGTCCCTTTAGGACAGCTTCCCTTTTGCAAATCAGTTGCCAGGCCTACCCGGGAGTTGCTAACTGGCAAATGGTTTATGACCGCATTTCTGGTTGCAAACCAATGATACTCAAAAAAAGGAAAGGAATGCTTCCTTCATGCCCCCTTCTATTTGCATTTCCAGCAAGGGTCGCAAAACCCTTGAGTGAGAATGTATTTTCCTACTTGCAGAAGTGTTTTTGTACTGTATGAAAAGGTCATTTTTGGTAGCAGCAAACCCCATATGTTATGATTTGCAGAGCTTGCAACTGCAAAATGCCTCGGTATCTCGGGTGCCTTTATTGTCTGCCACAAACAACAGAGCCTTACTGGGCCATGAACTTAAAAGAATAGAGCTGTCAGCTCTCTCCAACTGGAGTCCATACCGGTCACGTGGAGAGTGCATGGACCTCCAACCAAAGCACGCTCTACATGGCACCTCAACTCCTTCTTCCCGCATCAGTTGACAAGATCGAACAAAAGACCGTGGATAGTGAAACATGACACTACTACAAGCCAACAAAAAGAGAGACCTTCAGTAGGGGAGGAAACAGAAGGATCATATCTAGCTGCAGGATTATCGGGTCTCAGAAAGTAAAAAAATATTGAGCAAGGGGTTTCAGATGAAATATGATGCAACCCACCATGCAAACATCCAAGACCATGTCCCCATATGTTTGCACCCATTGATATACTTGAGCCTCTACGCATATGCAGAAACCTTCTCAATGAGGTACTCAGTTTTAATGTCCAGGCATGAGGACAAAACACAGGGACTTTGTACAGTGTTCTGATGAATGCCCTTTATGTTTAATTACTCCTTATTAACAATCCAGCAGACGGTTGAACACATACAATAGGCAAACGCCGCAAGAAAGTCTGTGTATCGATGGTGCATTCACACTACATATCTGTCTAGTCTTTGGATTATAGGAAACCCTTACTTCCACCATCTGGATAATCCCCTGCAAAAATAACATGTGAAAGGAGACATTTCTAATTGAAAGTTTCAACCCCTCCAGACTGATAATTGAGTAGAATTGAGTGGAAGGCAACCCCAGATTTGCACACCAGGGAGAAGTTTGAGGACACATCCAATTCCCACTACTCCTAAATATGTAGTAGAACAATGTGATTGAGCAATAAATCTGTGACTTCGGCTGTTGAGTCGTCTTTGAGGGCTTGCCCAACATATCCAAAAAGCCTATAGATATCTCATAGAACTAAAGGTCCTAGCCTTTCTGGACCACTCACAACAAAACTGAGGCTCACCACAATGCAATCAAGGCTGAAAGGTGACTCCCCAGTTAGAAAATAACCTACTTCAGATCAGGTGGATGAAATATGCTCTATTAATAAAGTACCTTGGTTTCAATACACAGGTTCACAGTAAAGCAGGAGCATTGAGCAGCTGGGGGCAAAGTGCAGGATGCCATAGTTACATCTCTGCAGTCTAAGGGTAGGAGAGCCCTAATAGATTAGTGTAATCCACAATTTGTTTCACTAGCTCTTACATCTTCTAACAAAACTGCTGCTGGTCCCAGAAAGGAGGTTTAAGTAGTAAAGCCTTCTGAAAACAGCCATCTTTCCAGGAGTCCATGTAGTATTGTCTGCTATCTGTCTCTACAGAAACATCCATGACATAGCCAACTTGAGCCCAGTGGCATGTTGTAGTTGTTTTTACGTTAACTGTAAAAGAGGACCATAATACTTCCCATCTTCTACAGGAAATACAAGATCAGTAAGGATTACACTTGTAGGCTACATACACCCTGAAATGCCATGAAAATATGGTAGGAGAGTAAATCTTCTTTGCTAATTAATGTCTTTGGACGTGAAGGAACAATATTCTCTAAGGCAACATTGGTGCTTTCATGTGGCAAGCAGCAATATACTCTTCTGTCTTGGGAAAGTCTTCATTGTAATTTAGGGTGTGTAAATTTCACCTAATCTCATGTAGCGTGATTATGTGAAATCACCACAAAATTACATTAAATTATTAGCAATTCCTGGAAATGCATCACACACTCCCAAAAATTACCCAAGTGGCCATTGAGGTTGAAATTCAACTAAGAAATTAAATTTTGAGTTGATTTTCCATTGCTTGCATTAATAACACCGGTACTCTCTTTTGCAGTTGACGTTTTGCACTCAAAAATTACTCGAATGGTCCACTCAGGTAAAAAATCTACCTGGAGTGTTGCTCACATTCAAAAATTAACTGCAGGGGGCATCTCAAGTTAGAAATTCTCCACAAAATGATGCAATGTGGCGCAATTATGTAATCTGTATAATTGTGTATAAATCTCATTACGCAAAGTTACCAAAACTATGCCAGCTACACTGACGTAATTAAACTTTTTCCCAGGCCTAATCATAAGCCAGTAGTGGATATAGATTGTATCAGTAAAGAGGTGCTACCACTGTCTGAAGATCAGGGAGCAGATAGCAAGAGATGCATGCGCCTGAAACATCGCCCAGCAGTGAAGCAAGAGCGGTGGAAGTAGAAGGAAGCAGAAATTCATAAAGTCACAAATTAACATCAATATGGGCCTACAGACTCGACAAGTACTTCTTCATTTATATAGTTTGCAGAGTTTCTGACTCAAAGATGGTCTTCAATTCACCATCCAAAGCATGGGATCCTCAGATAGGAGGACCTGGCAGACACTGCTTCAAAGTGACCCACAGAGAGCATTTTTTTAGGTATTTAAGCTGCCCCACCCTATTGGGAGCAAGATGTTATCCAACGGGGGTGGTGATCAATGGGAAGAGTTACTGGACCCACAAGAGGAGGAGCAACATGGATGACAGATTCAGAGGAACAAGGAAGAGTAGACAGGGGACAACCCCTGGGGTGGCACTTGAATGCATCTTCTTTGATTTACTCTTTGATCTTCCTCTGCTCCAGAGAATAGGGGCCATTTAGGAAGGCGAGGGAGAAATGATAACTATATTATTGGAGTTATTGATCATTTATGTTTTCACTGTATTTCTTTATCAATGTTCGATATGCATGATGGTGCCATTCCACTAGAACATGTTCCCCTAATGCATGGATAGCAACAGTCATTAGTATGATAGGAAATATCTCAATACGAACTGACAAGTGCTTATAAGAATACTGGAGTTTTACAGATTAGGAAAAACATATGAGCAACATTTCAACAGTAACCAGCTGTTGCAGGGATTCTGCTTTTGCACAGAACTATGCGCAGGAGACCAGGACCTCAGAGAATTGTGGTGTACCAGAAAACTCCCCTCAGAACCCAGAACCCCTTATCCGACTAGCTTAGTATCCCATTCGTTAACCTAGATCTAGCTAGGTGGTCCCTATGTATAGACAAACCCGAACAAGCGACTTAGATATTTCTCAGGAGTGGTGGGAATCCAAAATACCTGTTCGTAACTATTTGTTAGTCCACAACATAATAATACAGACACGGTAAAGTTTAAAGAGTTTATTTTATACCTCGCGTCCTAAGGGCAGTACTTTGGCTCGCCAACTTTGTTTAGGAAAGTTGGGCTTTTCGTCTTTTGTAGACGAACTCACCTTAGTTTGCTGCACTACATCAGGAATCTTGATGGTGGGTTTCACGCCTAAGGCACTACATCCAACCATCCTATAGGCTTTCGCAATAATTTTTGCGAACTCCCTAGGCTTATCGGCATCAGCCACAAGCACAAGCATATTACCAACTTGGAACTGCATGGCATCTCCTTTGAGGTTGCCCATTACCATGGAACAAACCACATCGAAACTGTCGACAAGCCGTAATCCCAACTCAATAGCTGCATCCGCACCATGACTTTCTTGAACTTTCTTGATGACGGAGGGTAGTACCGCCATAGACGGAGTGCCGTAGCACTTCGAATATGTCGCAGCAAAGACCTTGCCCCAATTGTCACAATCAACAAGTTCAGGGACCAGGTCTTTCGGCAAAGTAATGGTGAGTATCCTGTGTTTATCCACAGGTGTAGTGTTTGGAAACACGGCTTCTAATTGATCAAATTTTTCCGCAAGCCAGTAAGGGAATTCATCCTTACTGAGGAGGCGCTTGCCGACAACCACGTTAACCATAACAGGGCTAATCACCACAGCGTGATGGTGATCCGCCCCGTGTCCAGCAACCGCAGGTGCTCCCACCTGAACTGTGCGTGACACATACTGCACTAAAGCCCTATGGACCGTAATCAGGGCTGTGTGTAGTGTTTGTAAATCACCCACTCCCACCGTCATGTAGCGTGGGTGTGGAGTATATCCGGCCAGTACCGGCCATGTAGCCCCTGCAATCGACAACGGGCCCATTCTCGCCGATACGACCTCATGGGGGAGGGCGCCATTAAACCAAATTGTATGCTGCCAGGCAGAAATAGGAGTTTCTAGAGTCCGATAGGGGGCATAAGCCGCAGGTACAGCCGAGGCTGTATATTCGTGGAACAAATTATCGTCTGTATCCACCTCTTCAAAGGTCACCCATGAGTAAAACAACTCATATGGGTAGGTGGTATCAGCACTGACCACAAAGACTACGGCCATCCCGTCATCAGGTACCCCATACGCCCTCAAATGAGCGCGCAGAGGAACCCTACTATGAGCGGGAATATTAACCGCCATAAGGACACCTTAAAGAGTAACAACGATATTTACAGTAGCACTTGGGCTCAAAAATTATAACCTTTTTCATTTTCAAGCTTGATAGAACCTTTAGTCTAAACCTAGGTAGGTTAAACCGTCACTCAAGATTTCCGGAAACGAGAGTGAGAGTAGTTGTGGACTAAAACTAGTACTACTAAAGCGTCTCAGATCTTAAGACCAAACGTTAGGTGCGCCATGTTGCAGGGATTCTGCTTTTGCACAGAACTATGCGCAGGAGACCAGGACCTCAGAGAATTGTGGTGTACCAGAAAACTCCCCTCAGAACCCAGAACCCCTTATCCGACAAGCTTAGTATCCCATTCGTTAACCTAGATCTAGCTAGGTGGTCCCAATGTATAGACAAACCAGAACAAGCGACTTAGATATTTCTCAGGAGTGGTGGGAATCCAAAATACCTGTTCGTAACTATTTGTTAGTCCACAACATAATAATACAGACACGGTAAAGTTTAAAGAGTTTATTTTATAAACCTCGCGTCCTAAGATGCAGTACTTTGGCTAACACTAGCAGACTAACAGTACAGATCAAAACCATAAGCATTATTACAATACCATACAAAATGAAAGGAGCAATCATACTATTAATGACAGTGGTATACAGCCACACTCCTTTCACTAGAATCTAATACATTATTATTATTAGACTATTAGAAGGTCTCTTAGGCTAACAGAGGGGACCCCATACCGTATAGATCAGCTTAGTAGAATCACATCAAAGGATCAGCTCTCGCATGCATCAGCTCTTCTGTTCGAATGACTGTAAAACCAAACTGTTCTGCAATATTAAAGACGCTTGTCCTTCAAGTATTGGCAACTGTATGCATGATATGTCTAACAAGTGATACGATCAATCTAAACACAACACTCTGTACCTTCTAGTGACCCAGACGCGTTCTTTGCATGATGTACAGACCAAGGGCACATTTCACGGTTAAGAATGTGAAACAACAGTTTGTTATCCTGTAAGGCAAAGTCGAGTCAGCATTTCTAAAATGAATAACACATAACAACAGTGTCGTGTGCAGCGCAGCAGAAACGACAAGCTTGCTTGCTAAAAATGATCTCGTTTATGCTAACTTAGTGTTGTAAATAGCGTGTGGCTTAATCCATCTCACACAGCAAGACAGGAAACGGGACCAACAAAGTAGTGGGGGTGTGGAGATGTGCTTTTGATCATCCATGGCAACTAGATCACAGCACAGGAATCAGGAGACAACAAGGCAATGATGCGCAACATGAATAGATTCTCCCCCATCGACTGGAGTAAATAATATATATGCCCATTCAACCCAAATTCTTCCACGGTAAAGGCCTCATTTATGAAGACTGTTGCATCACTGCGTGAAAACAACGATGCAACAGTTTTCACAGCGCTCTCCTTGCGGCATGATGGATGCACTGTATTTAATGTACGGCACTCCATGTCAGAGGGAGTTATAATTACGTCAGCATTCCTGATGTATCTGTAGGTGCAGTAATGACGCATTTTTGGAGTGTGTCACAACTTCAGCAATGTGTATGTTCACATGGGGCAAGCCCCATGTGAAAGGGCATGCATCAGTCTTATGCCTGCTGTGAGGCAGGCGTAAGATTTTGACGCAGTGGCGTCCTAGAAGTGGCACAGTGAAATCATATAGATTTCACTGCACCACTTCAACAAGGCTTTCTGCAGGAGAATGCCCACCCTGCATACATTATACCTGACGTTGATATAATGTAGCACAGGACTTTACAAAGCGACGCATCTGCTTAGATGCGTTACTTTGTAAATATGGCACAAAATGGCGCTTTTTTTACGCCATTTGTACGTCACCAAAAGTGACGCAACGGCGACGCAAAAGTGCTGCATGGCCTCATAAATGAGGCCCTAACTTTTTATGGCAGAAACATCCTGGCTGAAGGATTGACGCATCTCTTATGTTCCACATCTTTATCTGAAATCATCATTATACATGCAACTGTGTCCATTATATGTTCGACATGGGCTCATTATATGTGCTCGTAACAGAGAATAAATCAGGAAAATCTATGACTAACCAGAAGGCAGTGACAGTTATGTTGCTGATCCCTTGAGTGGCTAGCACTGTTGACAGTCTTATACACTGGATTACTCTGTGAACCCTCTGCTAAATAGTGATTATTCCCCATGATTCATTCTTAGCCATTCAGTATTAGTACCTCCTTTAGCTGCACCCTTTCTATACATGTAATTTTTAAATTGATTCTCTGATGTGAGTAACTAGCCTGTTGTGACTTACTGTTCTGTTCTGATGATCTTGGAACTAAAATAGATGATTGAAATGTTGTCAACACCATAGCAAACAGGGTATATCTCCTTTATTTACTGACATACTAGCCAGCTGTGGTGTCGAGACTCAAATTATCCCCTTTGTACATTCACATCTGCACTCAATGTTATTGTTCTTTTTCACTATGTGACCACTATTTGAGCACTGTCCCTCATTGTGAAGCACTGTTTTGGTAGCCTTAGGGAGGGATTATGCACCGGGTCATTCTGTGCAGCCTAATTTCTCCAAGAGAAGAACTACTGAATTCACAAATAGTGGACCCCCTAATTCAGGGTCTGCAAACCCCAAAGCCAGTAAACCCAAGCCCGGAGACACCAATAAAGAGGTGGTATCAGGGCAAGACCTGGTGATTGCCCACCTCCTGGGGCACCACAGGAAGGGATTCTAAGTTCCTGCACCCCCCCATTTGCATAGCAAAAGTTCCAGGCATTATCAGAGCTAACAGCTGGCTTTGGCAATCACGTCATGATTGGAACATTTCCCAGCATGCACAGAGGTCTGCTTCCCTCTATTTACAAGCTGTGGTGCCTGCACCATTTACATGAGCTCGAAGTATTTCTGAGTTAATCGAATTAAATGAATGCACTTTAGAAATTGTAATTTCATAAAAATAGATGTGCCATTTTCCCTGCGAAATTGCTCATCTTTGTGATATGACCCCTGAGGTTCATGAGTGATGCCATTTGTGCTCATTTAAGTTTAGAGGTTAACCTGGTAGGTATCTATATATGTTATGAAATTGGAGCTGAAAAAGCACAGCTGTCACCCTAGAAGGGGCATCATAGCACCTGTTTATCACATCATTGAAGCAGTAAATATAACTTACAGCATTCATAGTGCGAAGACCATCAGCTACAGACTGGTGAGAATTGCATTCAGAGATGTGCAAATGCAGGTGGAAATATCTTTGCACACTCTGCAAAACGTTTCATTCAAAGATGCACAAAGCAAGCACGTTTTCTAAATTTTAACGCAAAACACCTAGGCACAGATTATCAGTGTGTCGGTGTTATACCTGTCATCCTTAGTGTGGTCCTTATCCCAGCTTTTTGCCTCTCATTTCTACTGATTCTTTTTGTTGGCCTTTGCACTCTGAGCCCTTTACCACTGCTAAGTAGTATTAAAGTCCATGTGTTTCTCCCCTAAACATGATGACATTGGTGTACACCTGATTTGCATATTTGTTGTACTGATAACTCCTTTGTAAAGTGGTATACCATATATCCCGAGCTTGTATTCCAAATGCTAGTAATGGGCTGCAGCACTGATTGCGCCACCCACACAAGTAGCCTTTCAAAGCTTTGATATATGTGCATGCAATTCCCAAATTGCTATGATATGATATTCTTGCCACTGTATCTTAAAGTGTTTTTATTGTGTTTCTATTGTACGTTTTATTTTTGGAATGTGTACGGTTATGGACGTTTTTGCACCCTAATTAAGTTATTGAAACTTAAAATGCTACTAGTGGCCCTGCAGCACTGATTATGCCACCCACACAAGTAACCTTTCAAAACTGCCTGAGGCCTGCCACTGCAGTCGCTGTGTGTGCAGTCTACTGCAACTTCAACTTGGCATTTAAAACTACATGCAAGGCATTAAACTCCCCTTTTATTGCATGTAAGTTACCCCTAAGGTGGTCCCTATGTGACCCTAAGGGCAGGGTGCTATGTAAGTAAATGGTAGGATAAGTACTTGTATGTTTTGCATGCCCTTGTAGAAACAAACAGCCTGTTTTGTTTTATACTATTGTGAGACTTACCCTTCTCACAGGCCAGCTTTGGGAATTCAATTCATTACTACACTTGTATACAGTAATCCCTGATCAGAGAGGAGTACCTCTTTCTCTTTCATGTGTTTGGAATGGCAATGATAAACCTCCTTACTGGTGAAGTTGGATTTAATGTTACTGTTCTAGAAATTGCACTTTTAGAAAGTGGAAATGTTTCTGTACTTACTGCTCTTTGTGACTGATATCCTGTCTCTAATACACATTTTGGTTGGGTGACAGCTGCACTTTGTGCATTTTCTCTAGATATCCACAAATACAGGAAGGTGAGGTTCATCTGCATTCTGAGCACTCATCTGCATTCATCTGCAGTCTTTCAGGGCAGGGAGGAATGGGACAGGCTGACACTTACACTTCAATAGATAGTGTCCTGTCCAAACGCCATGCACTGATTTCCCCCCCAGGATTAGCCTGGCAGACAGGACTGGGTTCAAAAAGATCCTTGTGCATCCTTTGAAGTCACCCCCTACATCAAAGGCACTTTTGGGTATAAGTACTTGGTCTCTGGCCTCCTAAAATCAGACACTTCTGGATCTTGAACTGAACCTCTGTCAGTAGGACTGCTGTGCTGCTCAAAGGACTCAGCTGGACTGCTTTTCTGGAAGGACTGATTTCTACTTGTTGCTCTGAAGCCTGCTGCTCCCTGACACTGCTGGAAGAACTGCCTTCCCTCTAAGTACTCTCCAAGGGCTTCCTGGCTTGCCTCGTGTTTTTGAAGTCTCAGTGACTCACATCTGTATCTGAAGACTTCCTACAGTTCTGCTTGTGATGCTGGAATCTGCCTTCTGTGAATCTTACCCTTGCCTGAGGTGTCCCCTTCAAGCTCTTAGTCTCAGAAGTGGGTTCTGCAGCTGTCTTCATCAAAAACTGATGCACTGCATTAGACTGCATGAGAAATTCCACTGCACTGCCCTTCGATGCTGCCGCAGAGGCTTCCTGCCGAAAGCGGTTTCACAGCCTCCACAGCTCTATGACAACGCTCTGTGCAGCTCAACTACGACACATTACATTCACTTCAATGGTGCTCAACGACATTGCAGGACCCCATTTGCGTGGCTTGAGGATGATGCAGTAGACTGTCGACGTCAACAAAAGATCCAGCCAAGGTATTTCTATAGTGGGATCTGCTTAGGTTCTGTAGCCAGCCTGCCATAGGTCGTGGTCGGCATAAACTTTTGATTTTCACAAGTCCCTCGCAACCTTAAGAAACCTTTCGACCACTAGTGACTTCTAAGCACCATTTTTACATGTAATCTTTAAAAATGTATATCTCCACTTCTACTGATTGGATCTTTGTCAATTTGGTCTTTTCAGCTCAGATAAATATTCTCAATTTTTCCAAACCAGTGTGGAGTCTTTTTGTGTTGTTTTCATGGTGTTATTGTGTGTGGGTGTTGAACAAATACTTTACATATTGCCTCTTTCAATAAGCCTGACTCCTCTGTGCCATGTTACCAGAGGGTGTACACAGGTTATCTTTTAGTGTGTATCTAGCATATCCTGACTAGAGTAGTGGTTCCTGCATGAGCTGAATGCATACCTCAGCCAACCAGGAATCCCATTTCTGACATCTGGTTATTGGTGTGGGGATACAGGGGGGCTGGAATCTCCAATTCTGGTCAGTATCCCCACATCAAAGAAATGGCTATTTTGAGTTACTGCATGGTCTTAGAAAAACCTGGTCCTTTACTGTGCTTATTTCCCCATCTGTGAGAGAAAACCTTTGGCATTTTCAGGCTGCTCTTAACATGCAGAAATGATCAGCCTGGTGGCCTGTGGGAGTTGGGGGTGGGATTGGGGAAGGAGTGTAGAGAGGACTTATGTACCCGGGGAGAACAATCAGCTCTCATGCAATGCTGAAGAGGTCACACAGCGGCCCGAGCTGTGATGCTGCACACATCCCTTACCCCGGAAGCACTTAAGACAGACTCAGGGACATATTCTCAAGCCCCTATTGCCACCACAACGTCGCTTTCAGTGACGTTGTTGTGGCGATAGGGGCTTAGCCCTATTCACAAGGCAGCGTTAAGCCACGTTAAGTAGCTTAACGCGGCTTTACGCTGCCTTGTGAATAGGGCCCCCTTCATGCTGTTTTTAGCGTGAAAGGGGTGTGCAGTGGGTGTTGCGGTGGGCGTTCCGCCGCAACACCCATTGAGTTTGATGCTACCTCCTTTTTTCAAGGGCAGCATAAATAGGAGATAGCGCCAAACTGGAGACCAGGAAAAATCTGGTGTTAAGGTGGCGAAACGAGGAGAAATGCTTTCTTTCTCCTCGTTTTTGCTTTTTCCATGTGTGCTGCCTTGTGCACAAAGCAGCACACATGTAAGATACAAACTGGCATTTTAGGTTTGTTTATGTGCAGGAAGGGACACCTTCCTGTACATAAACAAACCTCCCTGCTTGCAGACACTCTTGCACTCTGGTGCAAGGGTGCCTGTGCTGGTGCTATGTTGTGAAACTTAGCACCATTGCAGGGGGCAATGCGAGGCTGCACCATTTCCTTGTGAATAGGGTGCAGCCTCGCGTTTCCGAAGTGGCGGAGACAGGTGTTAAGCCAAGAAGACTAACGCCTCTCTCCACCACTTCATTGAATTTCATTGAACTTAATTCCATACCTGGAATTATCAGGTCTGAAATTTGCTAACCCAATAGTTATGGATCCAGAGAATCTTGCAGTTCAGAGTTGAGGTAATTTACCCGAGGTTAACACTCTGGGTCAAACCGTCATCTAGTACCAGTGCCAAATTTAGGAAAAAATAACAACACATTTAAAAATTCCTCTACAGTTTTGCTTTTCTTATTTACAAAAAAATCAAGAAAACACGTATCTTTAGATTTCTGCTTCTATTTCACTTTTAAAACTGGAGAAGTTAACATTTTCTGGTCATTAGCTACCCTCTTTATCAGCAATGGCTAGGGTATTAAATTCTCCTCCAAAATGATAGTTTTACATACATATCTGATGCAGTGCTAAAAAGCATAGATTTGTAAGTGTGCAACACAGGGACATTTTTGGAAAGATTTACTAATTTTTCTCACAATGCAGCCCTTTAACCATTTTTCTGCACTGCTTTTCTCAACAGGGTACATAGCACAGAGGCACAGCTACTATAATTGTCTTGCTGTAGTCAATCTCTGCAATAGCGATCTCATAATGCAGCCTTTCAAAATACACAACCTGGTTACATGGAGCAGAGGTGAGTGTGTGCTGTCTAGCATAGGATTTGTCCGGGAAGTAGAGCTTTCCAGTACAAATATTAATGTCTAGACACATTTTAAAAGGATCTTGCTCATTGGATATGTGCTGTGCACTTCAGCTCACATGCAATTACTGCATGTTCTGGAGATATGAGAATATTTCCCTTTGTCAGAGCCTGTGTCAAGGAGGTTTTTGACACAAAGCCCAGTCTTGATATTTTAATAGATTATGCTTTGCGTCAAAACGTTTAGGTGTTTGCGTTCATCCGCTCAACTAATTCCCTGTAATACCGCTTTGGCCTCAAGTGACCAAGAGCAGAGTAAAGCGCATTCTGAAATATGAAATTGGCAGCTTTCAAAGTCAAAATATTTTTTGCACTGGGAAGTATATACCAATGCATTGCTTGGTATCATTTTGCATCACTTTGCAATGACGCAAAGATTTAGGACCTGAGTCAGAGTTTAGCGGCCAGGGTACTCCATCAGAAACAGGGCGGAATACCCTGTGTGTCAAATGTTTGGTTCACCCACCTAATTTAGAGATGATCAGACCATAAGCCTTCTGTCAACGTATTCCCTGTCATCTCTTTTAACAGAAAGTTTTGTTTGAAACCCCAATGGAGTAGAGGCCATCAGAGGAAGGATATTACACCACCTGCCCTATTTGGGGTGGAAGCAGCCACGGTCCATGCAGGTAACAGCGGTGGGGCAGTGGGGCCTGGTAAAAGGGGATTTTGAGGGACAATGCAGAGGGAAAATTAAATAAATAATTAATTTTCCCTTGACACCGTCCCTCGAAACCCCCCCTTGCGGGCCCCACCGCTGTTGTCTTCATGAACTGCGGCTGGGTGGATGGTGTGATGTCCTTTTTTTCTATCTTTCATTGTGAGGAAAAAAAGAATAAAAAAAGGATGAACCCCACACCATGGGGGTATATTTCGAGGGTGTGTGGTTCATTAGTTTTTAGGATTTTGTTTTTGAAAAACAAAAAATGTTATAAGGTTGGTGGACAAGCACCAAAACAGCCTGCAGCCATTTACCAAAAGTTTTTTGTGCCTTGAAGCAACCACCGTAATGGTGGTTCTTTTCAATGTACAGAGATCAGCGGTTGACCGCTGATAATCTCTAAAGTTTGCAGACAGTAGCCCATCAAGGTGTTGGAGGTAACGTCTTTCGCCCCCCTCCCCGATGGATGGAGTACTGTCTGCCAGAGTTGACTATGTCTCTGCTCCCAAACCTGTGAAAAGCCAAGAGTCCTCCTCCTGAACAGAAGGGAGGCCAGTTGGTTGACTGATCCAGTGGTGCTTGGTGTTTCTTCACTGCTACTTAAGGCAGCAAATAGGCAGCCATAAATGATTGGAATATTAATTTTTGATCAGATGCAAGGGACATGTAACTCATTTCAGGAGATTTCCATCACAGTGTAGGCAGATACTTGACTTCTAACATTATTTAAATGTGATTTCAATGAACTGATTGAAGCACATCTACTATAGTGCCCTTAGAGGACATATCCAACATAAACAGCATACAAACCACGCCTGTGAACTGTTTAAATGGCTCACTACATGTAGTTTGGGAATTATGGCACTGATTACGATGACGGATGGACTGGAGTACGTCTGCCATTGTGGTGGTGACCGGGACCGTCCGCAATACATGCGGCTGTTCCGTACACCAAATTAGGATGTGACCACCACCATGGCGGTCGCATCTTGCATTTTAACATTGCGGAGGGTGCTGCAGACAGCAGGACCCGCTGCGATGTTAAACGTGCATGTTGTGCATTTCACTGCGCTACGTGGCAGTGAAATGTCGGGGGTACCATGGGTACCCCCCCAGTGCACCCACACCTCCCCCAACGCAAGGGGGGCCCGCAATGGGCCCCCAAAACCAATCTCCGCCAGCCTTTAAATGGCGGTTTACCCACCACGGAAAGGCTGGCTGAAACTTGCATTGTAATTTGGCGGATGGTGCCAGCTAGGCACTGCCACGATTTTACCTAATGTCGACCGTGTGCCAGGCAATCGGATCGATTGCCTGTGGCGGTTCTGCGGCGGACGGTCTTTGCGACTGCCACGGTCGGACTTCCCCTGCCAACCTAATTTGGCGGGGGGGAAATCGCGGTCCGATGGTGGAAGGACTGCCATCATATGGCTGGCGGTGGCAGTCCTTCCACCATCGTAATCGGCTCCTATGTCTTAGTGAGATGCATCTACGCTTTAAAAGGGATTTCAGTAAAACATGTGTCAGTTTTCCAGCACTGAGAGAGCAAGTACTTAAAAAAACGAACTCTGTTGGAATTGATCTCCTATAATGCTTTAGGAAGATTCATACATCATGTTCAGTGAGCAAACCACACCAGTAGAAAGCAAAAACTCTGTTTTGTTTCCAGCATCACTCTTCGATGGCCCAGTTTCAGTGAGCTACACCACTGTTTTGTAAACCTCACATTAAGTATCAAACATCATGTATCTTTTAGTAACCCAAGTCTGACCTACTACTAATTTATTCGGACCAATAATGCCTCTTCGATGAGAATCATGTAGTGCTATTTTAGGTGCTCGGACTTAGATTCCTGTGGTGGTATCATGCAAGCGCCCTTGGGGCCCAACGGATGTTTGCGCCTGGTTTATGCGCCCCGGGGCACTTTGTTATTACAGAATTGATTGCAGTTGTTTGTACGGCCCCTTTTAACTTAATAACTTTGCCTCTGTGCTTGAGCAGTATTACCGACGTGGGAGCAGAGGCGAATTTGCCTTTCGGAGGCGCACTTTTAGTGTGCCGCAAAAAGGTAATGCACTTTCAGTGCGCCTTCTAAATGCAGCCTTCTAAAGGGATGAAAGGGGGTCCCCCGGACCATTCAGACATCCCTTTGCAGATAGGTGCAGTCACTCACTGCACCCGCCTGCAAGGGGATTTGTAATCCCTACTTGAAGAGAAACATAGGGCGGTTTATATACAGCTGCTTCATATTTGCATAGAGAAACACAATGCAGCTTTTCAACAGCTGCTCTATATGTCTCTCGAATGCACTGCACTGAGGGAAGCGCAAGTTCACAGCTGTTCCGAGGGCAGAATATCCTTCCTTACAGGTCGCACTTTCCATGGGGCATATTAACAAGCCAGGCGATAAAATTATCGCCGCTTTAGCGGCAGAAAACTGCCGCTAAAATGGCGATAATGGGCTTGATAATATGCTCTATGGAATTCCAATTGCAGCTCAGGTTAGATGTCCTTCACATTTAACATGGGCTTCTATGGGAATTCTCTGGGGCATATTATCAAGCCCATTATCGCTGTTTTAGCGGCAGTTTTCTGCCGCTAAAGCGGCGATAATTTTATCGCCTGGCTTGTTAATATGCCCCCATGTTTGCAGCTGGCAAACCTGCTTTAAGGTGCGCCATGGTGCCAATTTCGGGGCATATTATCAAGCACAGCGTTATAATTATCGCCGCTTAAAGCGGCGATAATGGGCTTGATAATATGTCGCAGAGAATTCCCATAGAAGGCCATGTTGACACCAGAACATGGGCTTCTATGGGAATTCTCGAGGGCATATTATCAAGCCCATTATCGCCGCTTTAGCAGCAGTTTTCTGCCGCTAAAGCGGCGATAATTGTAACGCCGTGTCTTGATAATATGCTCCATAGAAAGTGTGCCCTATCTTTAATAGGGGCCATTTGTCCAAAAGTAAGTCGTTCACTGCAAGTACATATCTTATCATTATCACAAAATAAAGGAGAAATGTGAGCCAGGCTCTGACATTTAGAGCAATGAATGGTAAGCACTGGCCCTCCATGTTCTAGATATCTCACAAATGTGCTTGTACTAAAATTATTTTGTTACAGTTCCTTTTTTTGTGCAAGTTGCATGAATTTAAGTGCTTCCTAGTTTTTTTCATAATATGTATTTCCTTACAATCGGAAATTCAAGTCATCCAAACCGGTTTACTTGCCTTTTGACAGCCCTGATCCTCGAGTCATTATTAACGGAGGACACGTTTGTGGAACAAAATTGATGCTCATGTTAAATCCATTGTAAATCCTTTTGGAATTTCCTTCTCGGGGTAGCGCCACACATAATCAGGTTTTACAAGTAGTAAGGTCTGCCCATTTTACATTCAGGCTTAAAAGTAGTCTGAGAAAGGTAAACATCACACAATACAAAGGAAGGTCTTTGTTTCTCTGTAAAATGCAATTTCACATTTTTTTCTACCAAAAATACATACTACTGCAGTAGGAGGCTTCCTAAAAGTCACACACAAATGCTGGATTCTTAACGTGTTGCTTGCAAACCATTTACAGTTTTATCTTCTGTTCAATACTGAGATAGAGACAATGACAAGCCCTGTTTTTGAGGTACAACCTCTTTCGTTCCTACTGGTGTGACTTGTTGTTTACTCATGTTAAATTAGATATGCTTGTGAGTTTGGGGAGGCTCCTCTGCTACGGTGGAGGAGCGTCACCCCACTGCCCACAGACGCAAACCAAAAATACAATGGGCCTCATTTATGACACTCCGTGCGCCTCCGGAACGTCACTTTTTGTGACGTTCCGTGGCGCAGAAGCCTGCGTGATATTTATCAGGCAGCACTAAGCCATTTTTTGGGTTTAACTCTGCCTGATAAATATCAGTCCCTTTAACGCAGTGTTTTGCGTTAGAGGGACGTGCAATGGGTGTTGCTGGGGGCGTTCCCAGCAACATCTGTGGCCTTTTGACACTGCCCCAGATTTATGAGAAATCGTAAATCTGAGGCAGTGTCAAAAGCTTATGCCTCCCCAGGGGAGGCGTAAGGAGGCACAACGAGGAGAAACATCTTTATTTCTTCTTGTTTTTCCTTTTTCTATGTGTGCTGCATTCTGCAGCACACATAGAAAGAGGAAAACACCTCTTGTGATTATTGTTGTGCAGAAAGGTTTCCCTTCCTGCACAGCAATAATCATCCCCGCAGCGCAGGCCGCCTTGCACCATGGTGCAAAGGTGCCTGCGTTGGTGCACGGCAGTCCATTGTATGCGGGCGCAGGGGAAAAGGACAGGAATGCGCCGTATCTTATAGATACGGCTCATTCCTGCCCTTTTCTTTTGCTGTAGGGCAGCGCAGCAGGAAGGCCTGCTGCGCTGCCCTACGGCAAAACCTCCTAAATGAGGCCCAAATGATCTTAATGCAGATCATTTTATTTTTCATCCTGTGGCTGATCTTAGGGGGTGGGGCCACAGCCTACAGCAAGGGGGAGGAGTGGTGGGTCCTGCTGCAGTGCGCATGAACACTGCGCACTGACACCTCTCCAACCCAGCTGTATTACTGGGTGTTGAAATCAGCAGGCAATGGCCCAAAGCTCCTGATGGAGTGCAACACCAGTGCACTCCGCCCAATCCCTACGTTGCTCTCATGGTGAAAGCAGCAGCGGGATTGGTCACAGGGAAAGCTGGGAGCATCAGCCTGTGCAAAGAGGAGAAGCCCGGGGAGCAGCGTGGCAAGTGGAAGACTGGCAGCTACGTTTTCTTTTTTTTAATATTGAGCGCCCTCGCCCCGTGTCCCCCAATCCGCGCTGCCCACTCCATTTATGTACATCAGCTGATTCTGTTGAGAGTGGAAGGAGGACGTCTTTATTTTGAAGAGTGTGCCTTTCAGTTTTATCAACTCATCATTCAAAGTGGTCAGTGCTGCCCCCTGGTGGATGGCTGAAGGCGAGGGCTGTCGCAGGTTGGGTGCTGGTATTTCCGTGGACAGTACAGAGCAGAATGAGTGCTGCAATTCCATTGTCTTTTCTTTTATGCTCCAAACATGTTTACCCTCCACATACATTGTTTTAATGTATACACTTTAACATGGAAGGGGGGAATTTAATAGCCACCGTCTTGATTGGTGGCAAAAAAGTGTTTATGTCTTGTCATTTATAGCAGAAAGCATGAGAGAAGAGGGAAAAACGACCGCTGTCAGAACTGGAGCTCATTGTCGTTTGTCATGTGTTAGGCTCACACTTTTATGATACTTTTAACTTTTGTACAATTTGGGAAAAGTACCAGAGGCTGTAGCACTATAAGGTACACAAATACATTATTTTCTAAAACGTTTTCGAGTGAAAGAGTAAGCGTGGAAAGGGAAAGAGAATAGATTGGCCCCATCCACAGTGAAGTCTGGAATCATGTTGTTGTATGTAAATTAACCTACTCATATTGTATATTGGCTATACTCAAAGAAACTTCTAGGGATAGTTCCAAACCAACCATTTCTGTATGATTCGTATAATGTATGTAAAGGTTATATTTCTCAGCCTCATCACTTCTGGCTCTGACCAAGCTTTACAAGCTGGCATAAAATTCTAGAGCAGTTGAGACCATTTTTGTATACTATAGGGCATATTTACAAGGGTATATCCTCACCAGAAAGTGGCCATATCTCCAGTTCCTTATTTACAAGGCATAATGTGGCTTAATGCCGTCTTGTAAAGAAAGCCCCTTTTCACGCTTCACTTAGCAGTGAAGGGGCATATAATGGGTGTTACAGTGGACTTTCCGCCGCAGCACCTATTGCTTTTTGACCCTACCCCTTATATACAAGGATGGGGCGGTGCCAAAATCTAAGACCAGATAAATCCTGGACTTAGGATGGTGAAACGAGGAGAAATTATTAATTTCTCTTCGTATTTTGCTCTTTCCATATGCGCCACATTATGCAGCTCAGATAGAAACAGCAAATCACCTTTTAAGATTGTTTATGTGCAGCACGGTGACCCTTTCTGCACATAAACAATCTGCAGTGCAGGCACCCTTGCAACATGGCGCAAAGATGCATGCTCTGGCACTAGGCAGCTTTTTTTACTGCCACCCCTAGGGGAAATGCAGGGGTGCGCCGTATTTTTGTAAATGCAGGGCAGCCCTGTGTTTAAAAAATGTTGGAGAGCAGCATTACCAATTTTGGAGTAACATCGCACTCTGACATTTTATTGTAAATATCCACCTATGTCTCTAGTGTTTTGTGGTTGCATACTTATGTTGTCAAACCTGAACATAGAAAAAGTAGCTACTTTCCATCAAAGATTCTGTTGTGTTAGACCTGGCATCTTTTGGTGTGGTTTCCCCAGTCTTTTTTCCTCTCACTTCTTGTTTTTGACTGTGTGCTGGATTTCATTTTTGCTGGCTTTAGGACTGTGGGCACTTTACCACTGCTGAGCGGTAAAAGTGCTCCCTGCCAAAACTGTAAGGGTGTTTGGTTTCCCCATGAATTGTCTATTTGATTTACTAGTAAGTCCCAAGTACAGTGAACCAGGTGTGTCCAGGGCCTGTAAGTCAAATGCTCCTAGTGGGCCTGCAGCACTGATTGTGCCACCCACCTGTGTAGATAGCCCTTCTTAGACCTGCCACTGCAGAGTCTGTGTGTGCAGTTTAAGCTGCCATTTCGACCTGTCAAGTGCCACCAATTGCCAGGCCTAAACATTTCCTTTTATTACATGAAAGACACCCAAAAGGAAGTCCCCTGAACAGGGTGCAGTTTATGTAATTTGTAGGTCATGTACTGTTGTGTTTTACAAGTCTTGGTAGTGAAATACTGCTAATTTCGTTTTCCACTAAAGCAGGGCCTATCTCTGCCACGGATTAACATTAGAACTGCGTTGTATCATCTTACAAGTCTATCTTCCAAATGGGAGCTGATATAAAATTGTGGTTTGGTGTCTCCGGACTCACAAGTTAAAAATACATATTTTACTGAATATGCTGGCACATGCATCAACAATGCCATTTGCAATTCCTTATTAGCAAAAAATAAGGATTCGCTAATAAGGAATAGCAAAAGGCTATGCATGTAGAAATTGCTTAAAAAATAGCGATTTCTAAACATTGCTTAATTGCGACTCGCAAATTGCGAGTCGCAATTAAGGAATACCTCCCCATTCATTCCTATGGTCCTAGAGGCCCATAGGAATGAATGGGAAGACATTCTCAATTTGCGATTCTCAATTAGAGAATAGCAAACTGAGAATGCAATTTCAAGGGTACCAGGGTGTCAAAAGGACACCCTGTTGCACCCCTGAAATCTGCATATGAGTACATCTTGCACACACACATGCCCCAAGGGCATGTGTGTGTTTAAAATGGAACACTGAAAAATGCACTTTAGTGCATTTTTCAAAGTTTTTGCAAATTACCATGAAGTTCAACTTCATGGTAATTTGCTTCCCCTATTAGCGAAATCGCAATTTTTTTACTTTAATGCATTACATTTAAGGAATCTCAATTTGAGATTCCTTAAATGCAATCGCAATTTAAGTAATAGCAATTTAGAGATTACTTAAATTGCGCTTTTTGCATTTGGGATGATACATCCCAAATACAAAAATACCGGTCGCAAAGGAGCAGATTCTGAGAATCTGCCCTTTTGCGACCGGTTTTTGCTTTGATGCACGTGGGCCTTGGTTTTTAAATTGCAGGTCTGAAAGTGCTACTTTTAGAAAGTGGCAAAAGGAACAATTGATTGACGGAATGCTAAGCAATTCAAACATTCACCCTCAGTCACACGGATCTGGATTTAATCCATTGTTCTTTTGCTCACCACATCACCCCACTTTGGACCCAGCCATATGAAAATCAGTCTTGGCCCTCTTCTACATTGGAAAAGTCCAGTCTGAACTGCCAAGCCAGGTACTCCCTGTACTGGACACAGCATCCTGGGACCAGTTTTGGGGCAACACCCTTCATCAGCCAGGCTAGCTTCAATACAGTGGTGCAGTGAGCACAGGACCCATGTCTGAGCATACCCTTCTCACTTACGTCAATAAAAGAAAAAGGAACAATTGATGGATGGAATGCTGGACAATGCAAACATTCACCCTGAGTCACAAGAATCTGGGTTTATTGCATCATTCTTTTGCTCTCCAAGCAGCCCCAGTTTGGACCCAGCCATATGTTAATCAGTCTTGACCCTGCACCTCATTGGAATAGTCCAGTCTGAACTGCCAAGCCTGGTCCTCCCTGAACCAGAAACAAGCATCCTGGGACCAGTTTCGCAGCATCACCATGATCAGCCAGGCTAGTTTGAATACAGAGGCACAGTGATCAGTGAAGCAAAGAGTTTCATACGTCAGGCGCCACATTGCTGCCATTTCATTCTTTGCAACATGGGGGCACACAGATGGGAAAACAACTTTCCTGCTTCAGAAGATGTTGAAGGGTTACAGCACACATGTAATTTTAGCAAAAAAAGGAAAGAACTCTGGGAAAAGCTTAGATCCATTGTTCTGAAAAGAGAATTAGTGAATTCTCATACTATAGGTCAGCAGGTATGTGAGGGGGGAATGTACTGGCAAATTATCAGCTTGGCACACTAAAATTCCATCGGTTGCTAATACCGTATCTCAAATCATACACAGTAATAATTGTTTAACTTCTTATCATCGAGAAGGCATTTGGGAATTTCTTACAGTATCTGGTAAACCCGTCAGAAACAGATATAGTGGACTAATTAAGTTAGTAAAAATCCCTAGACTGAATGCAACACAGGCCTCAGTACTGCATCCATTCACTGAAGAGAAAATAGGCCTGACTTTTGAAAATCCCTCTAAAGGGAACGCATCCGCAAAGGTGGATTTCCATCTGAATAGCACCATATTTTATAAAAAAAATAATTAAAAGGACCCTTGACATCTATTTAATGGCATATTAACTGGTGGCCAGGTTCCATCATCCTTTCTCAACGTTTTAACACATTTTCCGAAGACAGTAAAAGATGTACATCAGTTCACTTAATACCATCCAATTCCTCTGCTATACATTAATGATAAAATATTCTCTAAATCAATTGCGTCGCATACAGCTTCATTGAACCCCTAATTGAATCATAAGGGTTAAAACAGCTTCATTTTGGGTTTCAAAATGTATGCCAACACTTACGTTTTAGTTGAATCCCTTGATTTATTTACTTTTCTAAAACTGAAGCTGCTATTATGTTTTTTAGAAATATGAAAAGCTTTCGAATATGTCTACTGGAAATGTTTGTTTAAATTACTGCATGGGATATGATCTCCAGATCAATTGATTAGGGTTTTAGCAGCTTTACATTCAGGGGCATCAGCCTCATTATTAGAGGACACAAGGTCAACTAAGGAAAAAAATATCTCGTGGGTACCCGCCAGAGCAAACCTCTTAGCCCTTGCTCTTCTCAAAATATATATAAACTCTAGAAATTGCAATAAGATCATAGCCAGCGATTGAACTAACAGCAGGTGCTTTAAAATTGGAATTTATATGCAGATTATATGGTTCCGTAATTAGACCCTAAGAAACCACCGATTGACTTTTTTTTTATTTATTTTTTAGCAATTGATATAATTTCTAAACTTTGGCAGTCTATAGTACATAACAGAAAAATCGAGATTATTTTGTTTAAAATATCACCCCCCCCCCCCCCCCCACCCCTTCTCTCGCTATCAACTATGCGAAAACGCCCAAAAAGTATTTTGGCCAGCCAGGTCTCTGAAAATTGGGAAGAATGATATGATTTAAATTTCAAACCCTAATACTGAAAATCATAAATTTGTTAGAGTGAGGAAAGCAACTACCGCTTTCAAGAATACTGAGAGTCATGCTCATCAAAATGAATGAGCAATCCTCTTCTTCTGGTATTTTTTGCTTTCTACGTTGCCATGCATACTTTATACGAAAAACTGTTCTTCATGAAAATTGAAGGTTTGTTAGCAGTTTACCTGGGCAAGAGCGAACTCCAAGAAGCAGCCACAAAAAATACAACTTCCTAGGTAAGAAAGGGAATTTGCGTCACCTGATTTTATGAACTATTTTCATGCAATGCATATATTAATCAATCAACCAATCATAGTATTTGTAAAGTGCGCTACTCACCCGTGAGGGTTACAAGGCACTGAGAGGGGGAGGGAGTTTCGCTACTGCTCGAAGAGCCAGGTCTTGAGGAGTCTTCTGAAGGCGAGTAGGTCTATGGTCCGCCGTAGGTGGGTAGGTAGGCTGTTCCAGGTCTTGGCGGCGAGGTAGGAGAAGGATCTGCCGCTGGAGGGTGTTCGTTGGATGCGGGGGACGGCGGCGAGGGCGAGGCTGACGGAGCGGAGCTGGCGGGTGGGGGTGTGGAAGCTGAGTCTTCTGTTCAGGTAGGCTGGTCCGGTGTCGTGGAGTGCTTTGTGAGCGTGGGTGAGGAGTTTAAAGGTGATCCTCTTGTCGACGGGGAGCCAGTGTAGGTTTGTCAGGTGGGGGTGATGTGGCTGTGGCGGGGGACGTTGACGATCAGTCGGGCGGAGGCATTTTGGATGCGCTGTAGTCATCGTAGGTGTTTGGCTGAGATTCCGGAGTAGAGTGCGTTGCCATAGTCCAGCCTGCTGCTGACGATGGCCTGTGTCACCGTTCTTCTTGTTATGGTTGGGATCCACTTGTAGATCCTGACAAGCGTGCGGAGGGTGTTGTAGCAGGAGGAGGAGACGGCGTTGACCTGTTTGGACATGGAAAGGGAGGAGTCGAGGATGAATCCTAGATTGCGTGCTTGGTCGGTGGGTGTCGGTGCTGTCCCCAGAGTGGTCGGCCACCAGGAGTCGTCCCAGGCCGAGGGGTTGGGTCGGAGGATGAGGACCTCCGTCTTGTCTGAGTTCAGTTTCAGCCAGCTGCTCCTCATCCTGTCGGCGATGGCCTTCATTCCGTCTTGGATGTTGGTTTTGGCGGTGCGTGGGTCCTTGGTGAGGGAGAGAATGAGCTGAGTATCGTCGGCGTTAATGCTAACTCGCTTACTTGACCACTTGCGTAATCAGATATTTGATCATTTATATCTGCATTTAATAGCAGGGAGGTTCTGGTCACATCCAACAACTAAAATACATAAAATATGGAATCCTAAACTGGTACGCTTTCAACTACATCTACAAACGGCAGAGGCACTTTCTTTCACAACCTAATATCTAGGCAGAATCTACCTTAGTGAGCAATTTGATGGAAATGTCCTCAAGTGAGCTTAACCGTTGGAAAGGAATAGAATTAGGAAACCTAGAAGACTGGGTTATAAATGGACAACTCATTTCATAGGAAGGGAAAAATAGGGGGTGGTATCAGTTTTCCTATTTGCACATCTGTAGTTTTGCAGCAATATTCCTATATTTGATATTGCGAGCACAAGAGAGTTAACTAAACCTCTGTATAAGGAGCGGGCAATTCAGTTAGGTATTAGTACAGGGCTTCTTACATTTACTCATTGAAAAATAATTCCCTAAGGATTCAAGATTGTCTCCTTAACAAATGAGAGCAAGACACAGCATTTAAAATTAAACTTGCATCATGAAGGGAGGCTTTGCAGCATAACAATACTGCCACATAGAGAGCTAATTATAAAAGGATGCTACCCTATGCCCAGTGGCTAGTATATTACATTCCAAACCTTTCTTCATAGCAGGCATTTGAATATCTTGGAAGCTTACCCTTGGTGTACAGTGTTCATGAATTGGATACACATTATATGGCTTTGCCATAGCTTAGTGACATTTTTGGCAAGTTTCATAAACTTGTGTCAAATTCTCTGAAATCCAGAAAATACAAATATAATAGGAATTCGGCTAGGTTGCACAGGTCATCTGAGAATTCAAGCCAAACCAATAAGTTGGTGGTGGTTTATTGCAACTCTTGTTGCAAGGTAAGTGATTGCTACTCACTGGCAAGGTAACACCCCATCACATTTTTTGGCTTGGCTTCTCAAAGTGAGAAATTCATATAATAGGGAGAGAATTTATGTCATGAGAATAGGGGCTGGTACGAAATACCAAAAGATCTGGAATCATTTTGTGATTTTTTTTTAAATTAACTAATCCCTTTTTCCCATCAAGATAACTAAAAGATGGCTATGAAATAATAAAATGATATTAAAAATGTACATTCTTCAGTGTATTTTTACTGAAATATTAATTTGTTATATCCTCTTTTTCTCATACTACGCAACATCGTGCTGAAAGTTATGTGGTATACAAAGCATTATTGATTAAATGATTACGAAAAAAAAGTCTCAGATTTGTCCGCCTGCTGGTGAAGTTCTTTCTAGCCACTCCTGTAGACCTCAGGTCCTCAGGGAGGGTTTCTAGGCACAAGGTCTCTCTACACCCAGGGCTCCTGCACAGTCCAGTCAACAGTGGTCAGCTGGGCCTTCTTGAAGTCGGATGTCCTTCTGCATTTTGTCATGCCTGTACACATAATAGGAGGCCAACCTCTTGACCTTTGGACCAGAGATGCAGTCACTGGGTTCTGGGAGAAGTCAAGTCCCCTCAGGTCTTCTTTGTTCCATCTTCCAGGAAGATTTTTCTTTCTTTAGATGTTTTCCCCAGGTGCAGAATGTTTTGAAATGGTGGCAGAAAAGTATCTGTCTTATATACATTAAAAGATAACTTGTGCTCCCCTCTGGTAGCTTGGCATAGAGTAGTCAGGCTTATCTAAAGAGGCAACGCATTATTGTCTATTCCCTGGATGCAGGTGATGCGTCGGGTCTGATCTGCACAGTCAGCGAAGCCTCGTAGACTAACCCCTTTGCGATGAAGGCAATACATCGTCATCAAGTTGTGCAGTTTGTCATCGCTGATCCGTGCAGTCTGTTGAAGCCATGTCATCAGGCAGCTGCTACTTCGAACAGCAATACGTTTGTTTCGATTATCACAGTCATCAATGTTTGGGTTTTGCTGGGTCAGCACACAAACAAGCACTTCCAAGGACCCAGGACTGGATTGGCACCACTTGGCTAGGCAGGACTCACAGAAGTCATAGACAAGGTGCTGTTGCAGGGTTCGAGGAAGTCTTTGATGCCCTGTGACTTTTGAATGGGGCTAAGCCAGCAAGCCCTTGGAGTCACTCTGGGTTCAAATGAGATGGGTTCAGTCCTTTTCCTCAGCAGTGTAGAGGGTAAACAATACTGGCAACAGGCAGCACATAAGAGCAGAAAAGATGTTCATCCAGAGCAGCAGACCAGCATAGAGGCAGTCCTTTTAGCAGCACAGCAGTCCTTCTTCCTGACTGAGTTCTTCACAGTCCAGTAGTGTACTGTCTTAGTAGGGTCAGGTACCCAGTACCTATAACCAGGTGTGCCTTTTAAGTGTGGGTGACTTCAAAGAAGGGTCTTTGAAATGCACACAGGCCCTTTCAACCCAGCCCTGGGTCCAGGCTATCAGTAGAGGGTAATCAGCCCCTTTGTGTGTGAAACAGGACACTGCCTATCCAGAAGTTTCAGCTCCCCTTACCTTCCTGCTCAGGAAGAGCCATCAGAATGCACACAAGTATGAAGACACACCTAACCTTCCTGTTTTTGTGGCTTTCTAGAGGGAATGCACAAAGTGTAGTTATCACCCACCCCAGACATGTATTGGAGAAAGGCTGTAGGCACACAGAGCAGTAAAAGCAAAGAAATGCCCACTTTCTAAAAGTGGTATTTCTAAAATAGTAATGTTAAATCCAACTTTACCAGTAAGGAGGATTTATCAATACCAATCAAATGATATAAAACAGGATGCAGCTACCACTTTATAATCAAGAATTATGGCTTAAATGTGTATTAAGGAATTTCCAATGTTAACCTACGAGTAGGCCTCACAGTGGGCATGGACAATGTAAAAGTATATGTCCTACCATTTACTTACACAGAACTCTGCCCCATGGGCTACGTAGGACCTAACTGTCATGTGTAGTAAAAGGGGAGCTGAGGGCTTGGCAAGCAGGTTTAAATGCCAAGTAAAAGTGGCAGTAAACTACACTCCCAGGCCCTGCAATGGCAGGCCTGAGAAAGGTCTGAAAGGCTACATGTGTGGGTACCACAATCAGTGCTGCAGTCCCTGAAGTAGCACTTTGGTTAGAAGCGGGTATATGGTATACCACTTCACAAGGGACTTACAAGTAACCTAAATATGTCAACTGTGTAGACACCAATACACTATTTAGGGGAGAAGCAGATGCCATTTAGCACTGGTCAGCAGTGGGAAAGTTCTCAGAGTTCTAAGCCCAACATAAAGAATCAGCAAAAAGAGGAGGTAAGCAGGCAAAAATGTTTGGAGGAAGACCAGACTAAGGATAACAGGTCTTACAACTTGTATCAGCATTTCCTCTCCCAGATTACTGCAAATGTTCCCACAATCCCACAGTCAACATGGCTCTTGCCATTTCTAGCTGCAGGAGCCTGGAAGATTGTTTGCCAACTTCCACAAATGCACATAAAACCGACATTGTGGTAGTTCACAAACACCCTTACATCTGGTATCATGTCTGGTGGCTGTCTGAATTAGGTCCGACCCGTTCCTAAATACGCAAGATTAAAAACATAGGGGTGTGGTTTGCCGCTGGATTTTAGGATGCAGCCTTCAGAAGTGCTGTTCCGTAGGAAGTTAAAAACTTGTTTTTTAGGTATCCCAGGATGATTAGTGTTGAGGTAGCGGAAAGGGATTTGCTTACTGACCAGAAGGAAGAATTCTTAGCGCGGGGAGCAAACAGGTGCTTTATAAACTGCTGATCTAATCTAAACTGAATCATTGCTTAGTCACTCACCTATGAAGATGAGGTGTCTATCCTTCTTCCAGTGTCAGAACTGGGTTTCCCTCCTGCAGTGGGAGTTTCTAGGGTGCCTCTGGCACCCCGGAACCTGACAGGCCCATTTGGGATCTTAAATTCAAGGGCTGCAAATGTTTTCCTTTGTGTTGCCACCAGTCACTGTCCCATCACAGCCACTCTCTAGTAAGCAACACAACTCCTGCCATCTTGCTGCCAGATTCCAGACCGCTGTCTTCCTGGAGGAGGGTCACTAAGCGAGTCAGGCATGTGTGTTTAGGAGCAGGAATGCAAGGTAACCTAGTTCTAAACCAGTTTACTCTAGGGCATTACAAAGTACACTTTTCTCAAATGATTTTCCTCTGAAGTTAGTAAAAATCTACTTTCTGCATTAAATTCAATTTTTTCGTAACTAAACTTAATACCATTTATTGACTGTTGTAGGATTTCTCCAAGCCAGGACAGGAAAAAGTGATTTTATTCATAACTAGGCCTGTTAATGGAAAATATTGCTTTAACTATAGTGACAATCAGCGTTTTGTAACTGCTCATTGTGAAGGCATACTTTGCCAATGTCTAGCGTGCCCAACTTGTATATATTAGGAAACCAGCCTTTGACCCTACATAGCATACTTTAGGGGTAAATTTGATAATATACAATATTATATTTATCTTCATGAGAAAGACTTTAGCAACTTGTGGGTCATTGCTATAAAGCTGGAGGAGAAAATCCCATCTACCTCTGGAGAGTGGTATCGAGAACTGAGAACTGAGAAGGGTTGCAACCATAGAAAGATGCTCGACATGTATAATCAGTGTGTTAGCAATTGGTAAAGCAAATTGAGCATGAAAAAGATGGAGAACAAGGAACGTTCCCTTCTTATCTTATGCCTAGGTTTAAATGTTCAATAAATTGTGAATGTATTATTGAATAAAGTTAACTTACTCTGTGACTTTTGATCATCGTGCTATTCAATGTGCATCGTATTGAGCATTTTGTATAGTAGTAGTAGAAACCCTTTATTCGGTTTTGCAAAAACCATGAAAACTCAATCAAAATCATGTACATATAGAATAATTTATTATCGTTCATTCATTTGTAATAACAATAATAACCTATAAGTTAAGATAGTAAAAAGTAAGAGATCTATGAATATACAATTCTAGAACAAAATGACCAAATAAATTAGAAGTGGAATAATACAAAGCAACTCCCAATATTAATTCCCACAGAAGCAAATTACTTTAACATCATAAGCCTGATATTTGTCTCAATGGACTTACATGTACAAGATATCCCAACATAATAAAATAAAATTCCAGTGACTAGATAAAATATAAGTCACCACAGGCCAATGCAGTACGGAATAAACTACGGTATTTTATAAGGAGTTTCATCTTCCTATTCCTTAAACTCCAGGTATACAACAAATATCTGGATAAGAAGACTAACCACTCTGAGCGATCACTTCTGAGGATTCGGATAATATCTTTTAGGCGATTCGCTGATAGAATGCAACATATTGGGATTAACAAGGCTCTTCTGATCGCAAAAAAACAAGAAATGTTCTTCATTTTCATGGATGGCCAAACACGAGGGACAAATGTGTGAGATATTAATGCCTTTCTATTTACTACAAAATTAATGAACTGGTAATATACCATTTCTGAATTTTAAAAACAGGGATTTTGCCAACAGATGTTCTATGACATTCAGAAACTCCTCTTGCGCCATATAATCCTTGAAATTCAGAAACCTCCTAGTTAGCTCCCGGTACTTTCCCCATGTTAGCCATGGCTTGTTAATGTGGTCCCAATATCGATTTTTTGGTTAATCAGAATTTGTTTTTCAATACTCTCCGGATTGATCCAGAGCTCGGTAATACCAATTTAAACATCCAACTCTTTATATACTTTAACCACAGCTGTCTAATGCCATCACATTCAGCAATGAATGTCTCAGGATAAGTGGAGCAATATTTGACCAATCTCATATACAGAAGGCAAGGCGCCTAAAGGCCATCACATGTGCTAAATTTGTAAGCCCCAGATTCCAGCGCATGGGAGTCAGGGGGGCATTTCTGGGAAGTTCCAGGATTGATCTCATGAAAACATTCTCTGTTTTTTCAATCACCCCTATGTTGTTTTGACCCCATAGGTCTGCGCCATATGCTTCAGATCCAACACCCTTTGCTGGATAAACTTTAATAATTGGGGAAATAGGCCTAAAGCTTGACATTTTCAATTTTTTTATTAATGCATATCTTGAATATATTGAAGTGATAATTGGCTCTTTGGAACTTGAGGGGCCCAAGATAGTAAGTTCATCAACCTAACCCCCAGAAAGTCAAAGTACTTAATCTGCTCTAGTGGGGTATCACCTATTGTAACCGTGCCCCTGAATGACTTATGTGGATTGAAAGCCATGAATTTTTTGTCATGCCATTAATTTCCAACCCAAATTCCTGGAAAGATGCTAAAAAGACGTCCAATAAATTTGGAGCCCCAATGGGGTCCTGGAAATAAGTAGGATGTCATCTGCAAAGAGCAGAGATGCCACTGCTTGACCAACTAACTTAAGTGAATCACCTCTGCAATCAGACAGTGTTTCAATTACGCCATTAATATATAGGGTGAACAGAGTTGGCACCAGTACACACCCTTTCAGCACGCCTCTATTCACCCCTATCCGGTCAGTCAATTCACCATTCCTCCCCCATCTAACTTGGGCATAGTTGTCCCTGTGGAGTCTAATAAGAATCTTTAATAAATATCCCAGCACCCCTATTTTGTATAGGACTTCCCACAGTTCCCCACGGGAGACTAAATCAAATGTGGCACGCAAGTCCACAAACGCAACATATGCATGTTCCTTCTTGATGACCACATATGTCCACAATATCAGTATAAACCTGAACAGTTACTCAACAGTGCTCGTGTTTTCTCTGAAGCCTGCCTGTAATGGCGACGATTTTTGCCCTTCCCTAATCCAGTCTTGAAGCCTTTCCAGCAAATTGCCTACAAAATAGTTTCTGAGCCATATCAACCAGGCTAATATGCCTATATTTTGCTGGATTGCTTTTGTCCCCCTTTTTCAATAATGGTATCACTTCTGCACCCAGCCAAGAATTTGGGATTTCTGCACCCCTTAAAATTGTGTTGAAACTATGGTTGAAGATCACGTTCTAGATCTCAGGTTCCAAGATATCTAAATCTCCAGGGATTTTTTCTAAGGTAGAGGCTTTGCCCTTCTTCATATTAACAAGTGCTATCTGGGTTTCTTCCAAAGTGAAAGCACTCCTAGTGACTGGGCAGACAGGATTCCGCTCTGAGTGTACTTTGAATAAACTATTATTGGTTTGTATTCTCTACTGTCTGACCGACTCTTTATTTGGTATGGAAGGCTGAGAGGTGGTCGTGAGTGACCCAAATCTGGCCACTTCCTTCAGTTGGCGCTCGAACAGGGACTCCTTCCAGTGAGTGACCCATCCCCTTCTGTGGATGGAGAGGAGGCCAAGGCCATTGTCGGGTCGGACGGACGGATCAGGGATCTCTGCACGAAGAGTTCCTGGTACTCGCAGCTGCACCTTCTGTCCCGCCCGACGGTGCCTAGCCCAGTGGTCATCCCGACAGGAGTTCTGAACAGCGAATCCCTTGCATCTGACAGTTTGGTCGGAAGAGTTGGCAGCGGAGCATACATTTGTTTGACCTGCATATATCAGGTGAGTTTGTTTTGGTTCTTTGTGGATATGGTGCCATTTTGGTTTGTATTTGGTACGGTCTAAGGGCCGTCTTTTGGATAAGAGCATTTGCAATTGTTTTGCTAGGAATAAATAGTGCACTTGTTTCTTTTGAAAAATGTCTAGATTCAGTAAGATGTTTCCTTGTGCTGTTGCTGTTGTTCTGCTGATGGTCTATTAGAGGAAGCTCAGCCAGCACCTCCAGAAGGCACTCTGAATTTTGATATGTATGTGAAGCATGGTCTTGGCCCGATTATGTTTAGTATATTATGGCACAAATATACGAGGGACAATGCTGAGTTGCAGTGGCCGTTGACGGGCACTTTCGATGAACAAAAGATTGAGTATTTACATGAACAGCTGTTTAAGAGAAGAAGTAGGCAGTCTATGTTTGATTCCCTCAGAACATGGCAGGAAGCAGCTAGACAGTGGCGATTGAAGGCAGAAAAAGAGGCTCGGAAAGGAAAAATGCAGACTTTGACTCAAAAGGCTGTCGCATACGACAGGGAAAAACTGGAAAAGGGTGTTGAATGCTGGCATTTACAAGATAGGAGGTTTCAATTGCACATTGATAAATCATATGTTTTTCAGGAAGATGATGACACTTTTTTGGAAGAATTGTTAGATACTCGACCCCCGCCTCCATGTGCTCCCGAAATAATATATCCCATTGTTCTGGTGCCCTCGCAGCCGCCTGTCAGGGTTGCTTCCACTGTCTCTGTTCCTGTATCGACTGTTGTTATTTCAACGGCTAAGGCTTTGTCTCCTCCTCATCCTCTTCCTTCTGTTTCTTTGCCGTCTGTGGCAACTGCAACTGTTAGTACCCCTGCCACACCTATTGTCTCAGCATCCTTCTCACCAGCTCTTTCTCTTGTGACACAACAATTAGCAATGATAGTGCCTGGTACTTCTGTTGCTTCTTCCATTATGGTTTTTCATCCTCCGACATTAGTAAGTGGCGGGAGGCTGGTATGTGGACTTAAGGATATGGATTGGACGAAATTTAAGGAACGCATGGGACCGTTAGTGTGATCTGATGTGTGAGAAAATGAGAAACAGGTAAAAGCCAATCAGGCTGCCCAGTGGGCCCATAATCTTAATTATAGTGTAGAGGATGTCTAGGCGACTATGAGTGATTTTGAGCCCTTCATACAACAGCATGCCCTTAAACATATGCGTGCAACCTTAATTGGTCTTTGGCAACAGTGCTTTGAAGCGGAAGCACCTCAAATTTTATATGGCATAAGAGATCGAGTGCAGATTAGTGAATTGGGGCCAGACCAAGTCTTTGCTTATGTCCCGGCAATAATAGCTTATAGGGAAAGACTACATGAGAAAAGTTCCAGTTCGTTGTCTCAGTTTACGTTGAGAGAGTTTCATCCCATATATGATCCAGAATTTCCGGAATTGACAGGTGGCCGTGTTAATGTTATTAGAGCGGCAGTGGCGGCCAGGTTTCAGGAGCAATGGGTTTATACTCCGTGGAAAAGAAGTGGGGCCATATTATCAAGAACGGCGATAACATTATTGCCGCTTTAGTGGCAGGAAACTGCTGCTAAAGCGGTGATAAGGGGCTTGATAATATGCCCTAGAGAATTGCAATAGAAGCCCAGGTTTGTGGTCCTTCACACCAGAACCTGGGCTTCTATTGGAATTCTCTAGGGAATATTATCAAGCCCTTTATCGCCGCTTTAGCGGCAGTTTCCTGCCGCTAAAGCGGCGATAATGATATCGCCATTCTTGATAATATGGCCCATGAAGTTTTGTTTCTTAAGACTCATTTGACTGATCCTAGGAAAAATCCTAGTGCATATTATAAAGAATTGACTGAAGCTGCCTCTTCCACTGTAATGACTCTTGCTGATAATGAAATGTTTTTTGGTTTACTGGTTTCGGTTGATATTTGGAGACAGGTGCACACGCAAGATTATATTGTGGAACTCGGAAGTACATGGGATCAAATTAAAACATGGGATCAGGAAAGAAAGCCAGGTGATAAGGCCCGAGCGGAAAATTTTGCATTGTCAGGCCGCATCATTACCTATATGCATTCATTTATTCCCCCGAGAAAGGTAGATTGGGATAAATTGTCGGCTTGTTGACAAAAGGAAGATGAGAGTGTGTCTGTTTTTTTTCACTCGGTTTGAAGGTCTGTATTTGGATTACAGTGGGCAGAATTTGTCTATTGAGGGAGGTGTTCGGTTGTTTGTTAAAAGATTTGTTTCTAATTTGCTTCCTAAAATTGCAAATCAATTGCAGGCCTCTGAAAGTACTTGCTCCACCTCTTCCCCTTTGTTATTTTGAATATGGAACAGTATTATGAACATAAGGATAATGAGGAAAAGAGAGGACAGAGAAAAGGCATAAGGATTTAAAGACAAAGGTGTTTTTGCAGCAGACTTTTAGGGGGCATGATTGAGGACGTGGTGGTCCTGCCCAACAGCTTCCACGCACTATAAGGCATCAAAATACTACGCCTTTGTGTCCGATCCGTGTGCGTACTGTGAGGAGGGACATTGGAATAGCGATGTCCTGTGCTTTTGCAGAAGTTGGCTGTCCCCAGAGGACGAGGTTCTCGTGGTTCAGGTGGTGGAGCTGGTAGGGCTGATAGGGCTCAGAAAGCTGTAGCCTCACACGGTCTTTCTGATAATAATTGTTTTGATGACCGTAAGGATGGACAGTACTATCATGATGATTATGATATGGAGGAAGTGACAGGGATGTCTTATAGCTAGGACATCCAGGGACAGAGTGGAGGGCCTGTTCTGATACCTGAGACCAGCGTGGTCCTTATGTAATAGCTGAACTGCAAGGTTCGACTAAGGTGCGACGAAAAGTTCTCTTTCTCAAAACATTGTTCATGTCTGGCCATAATAATGTTTTGGTAGGTTTTCCTAGCACACCTGTTGTAAACCTCATTTTAAGACCTCTTGCGTTGACCATCAGTCCTTTCACTGTGGATTTGCAATTCTTGCTGACATCTAATTGTGGTGAAATTTTGATGGGTTTGGATTTATTGAAGAAATTGCATGCTACGATTTATTGTTCTCCGGCAGGTATCTATATGACAATGGGTCTGGAAGTAGTACGCACTAAACAGTGTTTGTCCAAGGATGCACCGCTTCCTGCTGAATATTTAGATGTGCCACCCTCTCTTTGGGTGACAGAAGACTCAGGCGTGGGACTGCTGCAGATACCACCCGTTTCGATAAAGGTTAATGATGGTGCTATTTTGCCTCGTATCCCTCAGTATAAAATACCACTGGTAGGAGAGCGAGCCATATTACAAATTATACAGGATTTGATAAAGAAAGGTGTGGTTGAGGAGACGACTGCTAAAATTTGTAATAGCCCTATTCTTCCAATTCTTAAACGGATGCCCTCAGGTTCTCTCGATGAGGATGAAGATGTTTATTGTTTTATGATTGATTTGTGTGAAGGTAATAAAATAGTGGTTCCCCAGTTTCCAGTGGTCCCTGACATTACTTCTATTTTGACAATGATTCCTTCTTCTGCTAAATTCTTTTCTGTCATCGATTTGAAAAATGCGTTCTTCAGTATTCTAATTCGTCCAGATTGCAGATATCTGTTTGGGTTCACCCTAGCTGATAGGAGTTTTAGGTTCTGTCAAGCTCCTCAGGGCTATACAGAGAGTCCAAGTATTTATAGCTGAGTACTAAAAGGTCAGTTGGATTCCTTGTCACTTCCCACAGGTAATGTATTGCTGCAGTATGTTGATGACTGCCTTATCACTTCTGATAATGAACAAGGTTGTAAGGACAGTACAGTCAAATTATTGCTACATTTAGCTCACCATGGACATAAAGTTTCTTTTTCTAAATTTCAGAATTGTCGACAGGAGGTCACCTAATTAGGTCACCTACTGTCGAAGGAGGGTAGGAGGTTGACCCCTGAGCACATCAGTACCATTGTTAAAATGCCCATCCCACAGACTCAGAAAGATATGCGCGCTTTCATAGGTATCCCTTTCTACTGTCGGCAGTGGATACCTAACTACTTCTTATTAATCAAACCCTTGCTTGCACTAACCACTAAAGATGTGCATGAGCCCCTTCCTTGGATGCCTGAATGTCAGCAGTCTTTTGAGCAATTGAAAACTGCGCTTTGTTCAGCTCCAGTACTCGGCACCCCTGATTATAACAAGTTGTTTGTATTGTTTGTCCACGAGATGGCTGGTTGCGTGATTTCTGTTTTAACCGAAGAATTTGGAGATAAGCAACTACCCTGTGCTTATTTCTCTGCTGTTCTTGACCCTGGCGCACAATCTCTCCCGAGCTGTCTAAGAGCGGTCGCGGCTGTGGCCGTCTCAATAAGACAATCAGCTGGACTTGTACTTGATTCTGACCTCACAGTTATGGTGCCCCATGCTGTAGATACATTTTTGAACAAGATGAAGACACAGCACCTCACCAGTGCACGTCTGACTGGCTATGAATTAACATTGGTTGACAAATATATCACGATCAAAAGATGTGCCACTCTGAATCTAGCCATGTTACTACCCCTCCCTTCTGAGAGCGATGAGATTGATAAACATGATTGTATCTTTCAGACAGAAGAAGAGATGAAAGGACTGGTAGAATTGACTGATGTTCCCTGACCCACAAGGGTAACTATATGTCGATGGCTCTTGTTTTAATTTACCAGATGGCACTACAACTGCTGCATATGCTATCACCACACTGCATACAGTAGTTGAGACATCACAAGTTCCTTAACAATCGACCCACGCTGCGGAGCTTGTTGCCTTAATACAAGCTTGTGAATTGAGTAAGGGACTGGTTGTCAATATTTATACTAACAACCAGTACGCCTTTGGAGTCGCACATAACTTTGTGTGACTCTGGGCAGAGAGAGGGTTCCTTACTGCACATGGCACAAAGATTCAGCATGGGCACCTCATATTGAGGCTTTTGTCTGCTTTGACACTCTCTAAGAAATTGGCCATGTGTAAAGTGTAGTGCCCACTGGAAAGTCACTGATGACGTAGGTGAGGGAAAGGCTGTTGTCGATCAGATTGCTAAGGAAACGGCCCATACTAAAATAAAAAAAATGTTAGTAGCAGGTCCTGCTAGGTGGGTGCCTGAAGTTACCATGTTTGAGGACACCCTTGAGAATTTGAAAGAAATACAAAGTGATGCCACAATAGAGGAATTAGTAATGTGGCAAGAAAGTACAGCACAATTGAATGATGAGGGATGTTGGATTGATAAGCCAGGGAAGCAGAGATGGATGTTGCCGGATGCATATGTTCTTCCTGTAGTCACAATGGCCCATGGCCCAGCCCATAATAGTGCTGAGGGTATTTGCAAGTTGTTAGACCCTTTATGGCAGAATGACAATATTTCAAAAACAGCTGTACACTTAGTGAATTGCTGCATGGTGTGCATGTTGCACAATACTGGAAAGGGTACCCCCTACACCACCTGATAATTTTGCACCATCCACTTTCCCTTTTGAGGTCCTTCAGATGGACTATATTGAATTAGACCGGTGCAATAATTTGAAGTATGTTTTGGTGGTAGTCTGTGCTTTTAGTAAATGGGTCTAGGCTTATCCCAATAAAGACAATACAGCTGTTACGACTGCTTCTGAAGGAGTTCTTTCCTCATTTCGTCTTGCCCCGTTTGGTTTGGGGTGATAACGGAAGTCATTTTAATGCCAAGGTAATTCAGTTAATTTGTGATGGTTTGCACATAAAGCAGAAGTTTCATGCCTCTAACCACCTGCAGTCAGCAGATTTGGTTTCAGAAGTACAATGGTACTCTCAAACTGAAATTGGCAAAGATTCAGGAGACAACAGGGTTACAGTGGCCAGATGCATTACCGTTAGATCTTTTGTCAACAAAAACAACAGCACATTCTAGGACAGGATTGTCACCATACGGGGTCATGTTTGGACGCCCGGCAAATGTCTGGGGTGTCCCGTGACCCCGGCAGTTCTCGGATATTGAATGTCCGTTGCTGATTGACTATCTTGTTCAGTTAACTGAAAATTTGCATTCTATTCACCAACAGGACAAGGAAACCCTGCCAGCTACACCAGAGGGGCCCAGACATGACATTCGGCCTGGGGATTTTGTTCTCGTCAGACATTTTCAGCGGAAGAAGTGTTTGGTGCCACGCTAGAAGGGACTGGGGCAGGTCCTCTTGGCTACACATACAGTTGTCAAGGTTGCTGGCTAAAAAACTGGGTGCATGCCATCTATTGTAAAAGGGTGCCTCTGTCCTATGACCAGTGAGCAAACTATGGAGTAGAGGATTCCGAATGTGAGATGGTGCCTCGATTTACTCTTTGAGAGATGCCAGGCTGATCTGCACCAAAACAGATGAGGAAAATTATGAAGTGCTGAATGCAGCGGTACCCCGGAAATACAGGCTATCCAGGAGCCCCTTTTTACCGATCCCTCTGTGTCTGGAGTCAATATGTACAATCTGCACCCTCGGCTGAGAAACAGTGGACCGAAGGAGAAGTCAGATTAGTTAGGGATGGACTGTGTAAATTAGGGTGTACTTTGTTATAGTATCAACGGAATTAGTTTAGGGTGATGTGAGACTTGTGATCTGTTTGAACATGGGACAGGATATATTGCAAGTATTCCCTTGGGGGTACATTATCCCGGTCGACGTGGGAACCAGAGCTTAGGACAGAGGAAGCTCCACTGCCGGTGCTCAAGAGCACCAACGTTTTGATGGACAATAGGAGCCTGTACCAGTGAGGCTCTGAAGGACACTGGGAACTTGTATATTCCTCTTGCTGGCATTTTGTCCCCTTGTTTTATCATTTGCCATGCATCCCTTTGGCAGAATGGTGGCTGATGAAGAGCAGCCAATTGATTCCCCTGTTCATACACGTATATTTTGGTCAACTAAGAGAAAGATATGATGTACTACTTTTGTGATTCTACTGCTATTGATTTTGGGTGGGGCGTCCTGTGTTTTTGAACATGGTCAGAATGCACTGACATGTGTTGAGAATAAGGTTGTTACCCAAATCCGCACAAAATGGACAGCCCAGAGTAATGTATTTTTAGACACACTTAAAAGTTTTTGGGGGTCAGGTACAGCTTGTTATCCCACCAAATTTGTTACAAGTCTATGGACTGCTTACCCATTGTCCCTTGTCAATTTTACTTATACTCGCCCAGCCCACTTCATTGAGGTAAGGGGTGAGTTTGGTATGGGGTGTCCTAGCTGGCTACTATTCTGCATGTTGTCCGACAGTAAATAGTACTGATGCATTTCTGTATGTTATTTGTTCTGGAATATTATTGTTTAAAAATATGATGTCTCTAGTGAAAAAGAAGGATACGAGAACTATTGGATTGAATACTAGATATGCTCCTGTAGATTATCAAGGCCCACTTTACGTGCACCCAGGATTCTATTTCCTGTCCAATGGTACTTATTCAAATGTTTGTAATGGTACAGATGATGTTTTTTTAGGAATGGTACTCTCTTTAGGCGTGCCTTGCAAATATAGCAAGCCAAATGTAAGGTGGCTAAAGAGAACATTAACTGCGGAGTTTTGTGATGGAGAAATAGATTTGGAAGTCAACAATTACAGTAATGACTCGGTTACTTACCGGTAATGTTCATTACTCCGAGTCATAGTCTCCCTCATCAAAGTAACCATGGAGCACCCTGTGATCCGGACACAGCATTTACCCAATCAAAAAAAGGTACTCACCGAAGATGGTCGCCCGGCAGGAAATACCTGCCACCTGACTTATAAGGGTCGGACCTAGAAAGGAAACATCCTGAAATATAAAGCAAAACAACAATGTTTGTCCCCCCACCAGCAAGGGCGGGCAGGAGGGAATAAGACTGTGATGAAGGAGACTATGACTCGGAGTAATGAACATTACCGGTCAGTAACCGAGTCATTACCAACCTCATCCGTCTCCCTCGTCACAGTAACCACGGAGCGTATACCCAAGCTCAAGACGAACAAGGAACATACACCAAGGATGCCAGAAAAATACACATTTTAATCAATGCAGACAAGAAACACAATCAGTGGACAGCCGCAAGGACAGCGGAACCAAAATCCCCAGAGAAAAACCTCCCCCATCCTCAATATATAATGGAAAACGAAAGTGTGAGGGGAGGACCAGGTAGCTGCAGTACGAAGATCCTTAAGGGACACCCCTTTGAAGGAAGCCCAGGAGGAAGACAAACCCCCGAATAACCAGGGGAAGAGACACACCCGAACGGCAAAAGGTGGCCGTGGTAGGGTGATGACCCTGCCGGGCAACACCAAAGGTAACAGACAAAAAGTCCACCTGGCGAAAGGAGGCAGTACGCTCCAGGTAGATCACCAGAGCCCTGGTTAAATCCAGGGAATGGAGCCGAATTTCCCCATCAGTATAAGGGTAAGGGAACAAGGCAGGCAGGACAATATCCTGTGATAAATTAAAAGTTGAGGAAACCTTGGGAAGAAAAGTCAGGTCAGGACGAAGGACCACCTTGTCAGGAAAAAAACATAAGAAGGGAGGATGACAAAGCAAGGCCCCAAGTTCCCCCAAACGACGGCCCGAAGTAATGGCCACCAGAAAGCAAACCTTCAGGGTGAGAAATTCCAGAGAGACTGAAGGCAGAGGCTCAAAGGGAGAATCCTGCAAGGCATGAAGGACCAAGGGAAGATCCCAGGGAGGGACAGGAGAAGCAACGACAGACCGCCGGAGAAAGAAACTGCACAGAAGGCGCGAAGCCAAGGACTCAACGGGAACGAGAGAGGACCACCGGAGAGCCTTAATGGCGGACCACTGGCTGCGGAGGATAGAGACCGACAGCCCAAGCAAAAACACATCCCGGAGGAACTCAAGGACAGAACCCCCCTCACAGGAATCAGGGAGAAACACCCGGGAAGAACACCAAGCGGAGAAAGTCCGCCAGTGGTGCTCATAGATCTTAACCCGTTCTGTGCCCATGACGAGCTGGACTCATCATGGAGCACAGTCACGATGTGTCCATGACAAAGTCCAGCTCGTCATGACACCCACCCACGGGGGAAGCGCTGGCGCTCCCCCCGTGAGTGGTCGATCCTTTTTTTTTTTTACTGGGAAGGCAGAGGAAGACCTTCTCCTGCCTCCCCCCGCCCCCCACCCCCACGTCATCAATGACGTTAGCACGTGAGCCACGCTGACGTCATTGGAGGTTTCCCCTTTGTTCTCCGTCATGCAGAAAGCCATTTGCTTCCTGCGCAACGGAGAAGAAAGGTGAGTTTTGGGGCTGGGGAGGGGGGATTTGGAATCGGGAAATGTCCTTTTCTTTTTTGTGCTGGCAGCTGTCCCCTCCTCTCTTCCTATTATTCCCTCTCTTTCTGTCTTGCTCCTCATTTACTGAAAACCGTAACTTGAAACAGTTCACAATCTCTTTCATTTCGTTGCTTCCCTGTGAAATGGATCCAAAAAAGAAAAATGCTTGCGGGAAATGCCCTTTTTCTGACATTTTTCTATTCCAAAGTGCAGCAGGATGGAGAGAAATAGAAGGTTTTAAATATAAAAAATAAATACATAACTAAATAAAGCAAGACAGAGGGGTTGCAAAGTGGCCAGATTGGTTTTATTTACATCCAAATACATCAGTCTCACTTTACAGACTTTGCCAGTGAAGCGCTGCTTTCGTTTTCTCGTCTTTCTTTGAACAGCATTGTTGTTCCCCGGTGGGAAAGTGTACCATTCCTGGAAGTACTGCAATACCTGGTTGATGGGTGGATTGGAAAATACAATGTGTACCATGGCTCTGTGTTTATGGATGTGTCTTTTTATACCATACTGCTTACGTTTTGTAAGGATATAAGCAATGGACATTGAAACGGTTCCCTTCATGGCCCTCTAGTCATGTCCATAACTTTTCAGGTAAAACCACTCGCTGATTTCTGAATAGTGAGTGAGCGATCGTTAAGGTAACCACGTTGTTTCTGCTTACATTTCACATGCTTTGCATTCCCTATGAGTGGTTGCTTTTATTTTTTTTTTAGGCAGCGTATTACTCTTATCAAGTGCACAATTTGAATTGAGCCACATCCAAGTGTTTATAGCGGGCACAATTAGGTTATAGCTGAAGGTAGTGCGAGTTTCTCTCAGTGGGCAAGTATGGTGTTCAGTGGGGGAGAAGATGTGGCACTATGGCCAGAGCTGTCGAATTTGGAACTGGGGAACCGGGTTCAGCCTTCATGACCAGTCCACCAGACCACTGTACCGAGGGAGCACATGCTGCAGATCAGAGCATATAAATTCTCCCTACTTCCATGGACAGAGTAATTCCACAGTCACACGCACATACATTCATCATACGCTAGGGCCCATCATACTGACAATCACTCTATTACTCTATCCATACTGAATATACAAGAGAGCAATCCTAAATGATCTGCATCTAAACTGAGGCCAATGCGACCAAATGATCTTGTCTTGAGTCTTGATATTAATCAATAAAATACATTTGAAACTCAATAAATGACAAAGAAATAACCACCAACAACGTATTCAAACAATGGATTATTTTATCTAAAATTAGTTCAAATGGAAATCAATCAATAGCAAAATCATTATTATGTTATTCTCATATTTACCTATTCTAGCTAAATGTCATATTTCAAGTCAGGACTGATCTCTCAGAAAAGTCTCCCAAGCCGTCGTCCTCTTTATTCAGCGCAGATCCTCACAGGCATAGGTTCAGGAAGAAATGCACGCAAAGCAACAACACCCTCTCTAGTCTAGTATTATTTATACTGAAACTTGCAAAATAAAAGTAACAAACAAATTCTAAACGTCCGTTGAGCCATTGAGCAGAGCGAGCGAGCAGGAAAGGATGTCGATTTAGTTACATTCAAAAATCTCCGTTCAGAAAAATCACAAAAATAAAAACACGGAAGAAGGAAGTTAAAACTAAAAAATGTATCTTTCCAGTCGTTCCTCCTCGGAATCATAGCGAAGCCACCGCAAGTTTATCACAGTCCATTGTGGCTCTATTCTTCTCCAAGGACAATTGGCACAATTGGCATTACGCCTGGAGCTGCTGTCCTCACGGAAACTTTTAATACAGACAGAGGCTGAGGTCAGGTGATTTTCAACCATTTTCAGCGAAGCCTCTCTCCAAATGTCAGCAACTCCAACGCAGGCTGTAAATATCAGCCATCTTTAAGTAGGCCAAAACGGACCATCTTAATTAAAAGAAACACAAAACAACGTTACTACATCGTAATGATTATACAGTGTTAATTCCCACTAATACCCTTATGTGTATGTAATTATCTAGCCATTTGCGACATAAAGAAGCATTAAAAAGCACGTTATTTTAAAGCGTTTGCATTTAGACAAATATCCAACAGCACATTTAATCATGCACATTTAATTAATTCACTCTCTAACTTAGTACACGTATTAATAAAGCAACATAAATGCATTCCCACGTGTAATTCTTTTCATTAGTAAAGGTGATTAATTAAAAAACGTTAACACATTTAATATTTAGTAAATCAGTTATTAGTAATTTTATTTACGACAAATAAACATAAGCTGATGTTTGGATTTTGACAGAAAACCCTGCTCCAGCAATCCCCCCTTTGGTGATATATTATCACCACAAAAACCAACCCAAAAAAAAAATTTAGCCCCATTTTTAGGAGAAATCGGAAATGTCTTTTCAAAGCACTACACACCAGATTGTCTCTCATCATCTCTCTTTGATTCCAAATACACACTCTCCCTAAATTCTTCCAGTTCTATTTCTCGTGGGTCTCTCTTTGACCTCTTTTGTTTCTTTTCAATATTTTCTCTCATTATCTTCTTTTTCCCTCCCCTGTTTTTACAACACACACAGACCAATCTGAGTAGCAATAAAGCAACAATCACACATGTTAAAGGAAACAATATCTTACCAAATATAGTACTACCTATCTTAGCTATAAAATTCTTAACAGCAATCATTTTATTAACTAATTTAGTCCAGATACTTTCAGCTTCCAATGGTACCAATTCTTCATGCAAATCAGTAATATTTTTGATATAGACCTTTAGATCTTTGCTTTCGTCAGGAATGTAAGTGCAACAATGTTGAACTTTCAAAATTCCACAGACTCCACCCTCTTTTGCCAATAGAATATCAAGGGCAAGTCGATTTTGCATAGACATTGCACGTAAGGCAACCATTTCAGTATTAACTACTAGAAAACCTCCAGCGGTACTTGTCGATAAGCGATCCACCACTGTTGACAGTTTTCGAATTCCATATGCATTCAATGAAACTCCCACTGCTGGTATCAAAGCTCCAAAAATATCTCCTACAATTTCTGACCAAGTTTCTCTTTTAAAGCGTGTTAGTAGATTAATTTCTTCTGCATCTTCTATTCTATCTATATGAAATATCTTTGGAAAGACCAGGCCAACATAACATGTGCCATACCAATGGTCAGGCAACCTGTAATAAGCCCTGTTCCCACAAATATAATACACTCCAGGGAAAATTGGATCGTCTCCTCCTTTAAATCCCCACCCGGTTGCAATAAAGTATGTATCATGACACTCACTAGCCCCAACAAAGTATGTATCATATTGGGATTTCCTTCTGGTAATGCATAGTTTACCCTTCTGTGATGCATCTAAAGCCAAAGTTGGACTGGCCCCTTCCTTCAACTTCTTTCCCATCTCAATGTCCCACATTGTCTCACTCATTTTATATCCTCCTGCCTTTTCATGCATACCCATTCTTCTTTTCTCAACCATATCTAGGAAAGCTTTTTCCTCTTCCTCCAAACTACAGGTTAAATTGTTTCTAAAAATATAATCTATTGTCAGTTCTTCTGTTTCAATAAAAATCTCACCTAAAACGTTAGCTTCTTTAGCAGGATTTAGTTTCTTATTCATAGGTAATTGCCCAAAAATATTATTCTTGTTAGACATCTCATAATCTATTTTCCCTAAAAGATAAAAAACGCTAATCAACACACTACATGAAATCCCATACGTGGCCGGAAGATGGTGATAAGTAACACCCTCTGAAACGGATGCAGGCAACTGCATACAGACGTAGCAATCCCTTACTTCCATTGTCTTCACGTATTCGTACAACAACTTTGAAAAAACATTACTAGAAAAATCATTAATTGACCTATCTTTGTGTAAATATATATTACTAATTCTAGTTGGCACTATTCTTTGTGAACTCTTCCCTACATTAGTCGTATTCTCAGTATGTACTCCTAAAGTGTCTATTGTAACTCTAAATGTAACTAATAAAGCAAGCACACCCCATAGTAGCATTAATAATCCTGTACAGCAACAGCACATTCTGCACCATCTTTTCATGAAAGTACATCTACTTTGATTATTCTCAGTGTTAGCCATGTTATTACTTTGACTGTGTCTTTTGACTTAGCCTCTACTACTCCACTACTTGAACTTCTAGAGCAGCAAGCATTCACTGAATTTCTCCTTCACTTTTCTCCAAGTGACTCCTTCAGTTTATTCAATTTGGATTCTTGTCACTTTTCACTCCTTCTTCAGCAACATCAAATTGTATCAAATCTTCAATATCCTGAGCATCCGACTCTTCTTCAATGTCAGTCAGAATAACTTTCAGGATTCCAACAGATTTCTCTTCTTCCTCAACCACTTTTCTCAAGATCCCCTCCAGATTGACTTGACTCTCTGCCACTTCTTCTTCTTCTTCAGGCAGTGCCACATATGTCCATTCCGGTGACCTGTACTTTTGGTTGGGTTTTCTTATTCTTTTGATCTCCTCTGGTTCTTTTGATTTCTTCTGTTCTTCTTCTTTCGATTTATTTTGATTCGACACCTCATTCACCTGTTCAGCTTTTGATGAATTCACTCGTGTGAGTCGATACCTTAGCCTCTTTATCTTATTAGGCCAAAGTTCTCCTTTTACACTCCTTTTCTGTTTCACTTCTCGTTTGTTTCTTTCTCCAATCCAAGTTCTTTTCCTCAGAACTCGACCCTCTGAAACCTCATTCTCATTTTCATCTGATTCTGTTTCATTTGCCTCTGGTTCAACTACAATTTTCTTTTGCTCCACAGACTTCTTCCTCTCCACCACTTGAGATTTCCCTACTTCTGTCCCTCCTCGGGTCTCCGGCACGCAATCTTCCTGCTGTCTACTTGTCCCTTCACCTAGCTTATCAGGAATGTTCCCTACACCTCCTCGGGGGTCTTCCGCAATCTGTCCCTCTCTATCTTCTTCTGACCCTACTTCTTCAGAAGCAATCTCAGGTGGATCTCTTTCAACCTCCTCATTTGTCTCAGCAATAGTTTCTGTGGACTGTTCTTTTCTCTGCTCGTTGAAACTCCAGGCACCCTTCCAGAATCTGATCTTTCTTCTGAAGTTTGCAATACTCCTCTTGAAGCTCTTGAAACTTCGTCTGGTAAGAAAAAAGATTCTCCTGACTCTCTTTCTCCTTCCCCCCTTTCAGGATTCTTTTTTGTTCTCACTGTTTCAGTGTCTTCATCATCACTGGAATCTGATTCTTCAAAATACTCTTTTCCAATCCCATTCTTTGGATTTGGCACTCTCAGAGTATGACTTGCATGGATCCAGTTCTTCACTCCAGCGCACTTCACTGCAGTCGTTGTAGTCAAAATGACTTGTCTTGGTCTTCCCCACCTTGGAACCAAGCAATTTCTTCTCCTGTGGACTTTTATTCTCACCCAGTCACCTGGACTCAGATCATGGGCTTGCTTCTTTTCAAGTGTAGTAGCGTCTCCTCCAACCTGGTGAAACACAGAATGAACTGCGTCAGCCAGGCCTTTACAGTAATCCAAAACCATGTCATCAGTTATTGTCATCAACTTGTTGACTGGCACAAATGCATGTCTCATCGCTCGTCCCATTAATATCTCATGTGGACTCAATCCAGTAGTTCTGTCTGGAGTAGCTCTAATAATCATTAACACTAGAGGCAAGACATCAGGCCATTTCATTCCAGTGGCTAAACACATCTTACCAATTCTATTTTTGATTGTGCCGTTCATCTGCTCAACAACTCCAGAAGCCTCTGGCCTATATGCACAATGTAGTTTCTGCTGTATGCCCAATGCTTCACAAATCAAACTCATGAGCTCATTGTAGAAGTGTCCCCCTCTGTCTGACTCAATTGTGACTGGGAACCCGTACCTAGGAATCAACTCTCTCAACAGCAACTTTGCTACTGTTACTCCATCATTTCTCCTAGTCGGATATGCTTCCACCCATCTTGATAACAAACAGACCACAACTAAAACATACCTCAATCTGTTAATTTGGGGCATTTCAATGAAATCAATCTGCATTCTGGTAAAAGGACTTCCTTCTCTGCCTATTGTTCCTAGACTCACCACTTTCTTTTTCCCTGTATTGAACTGCTGACAAATCAAACATCTTTAACAAATGCTCTCTGCAATCAGTCTGAATTTTGCATTGTACCATGTTTGTTTAAAGGACCTAATCATAGCATCCCTCCCCAGGTGTCCCTGGCCATGATACAACCTTGCCATTGTTGACAACATGCTTTTCAGCATGACTGGCCTTCCATCTCTATAGATCCAAACATGATCTTTCTCTCTTGGAGCACAACCTGCTTTAATCCAATCTTTCATTTCCTCATCTCCTGCTTCATCCTGCAACTGTTTCACCTCATCCCATGTTTCCAGGACATTAGTAAACATCACAGAACAAAAAGACATTTCCCTTTCTCGTCCCCTATTAATTGAATTGTCATTCTTTGCACAATACTGTGCTATGTCATTTGCGAAACGATTACCAAGAGTAACAAAATCATCTCCTTGTCCATGAGCAGCACATTTCACAACTGCTAGTTCTTTAGGCAGCTGTACCGCCTCAAGCAATTTTCCAATCACTTCAGCATTCTTTATAGGAGTTCCACTCGAGGTCAGGAAACCTCTCTGTAGCCAAAGCTGGCCAAAGTCGTGAACAACTCCAAATCCGTATTGACTATCAGTCATCACAGTCACTCTCAAATTTTTCCCAATCTTGCAAGCTCTCGTCAATGCCACCAATTCAGCCACTTGAGCAGACCTCACTCCTTTCAAAGACGAAGCTTCCATAACCTCTGAAACCTTGCACACTGCATATGCTGCACTCAACACACCATCAACAGTCCTCAGACATGATCCATCCACAAACAACACATGATCACTCTCAGGCAACGGTAGATCTCTTATGTCTGGTCTCGGTTTTGTACAGTAATCAAGCACATCCAAACAATCATGATCAACATCATCTCCCACTCTCACATTTTCAGTGTCTGGCAACAACGTCGCTGGATTCACATTCACACATCTCTCAAGAGTCACATTTGATGCTCCCAGAATGATTTTCTCATATTTAGTCAGCCGACTATGTGACATGTATTGAGTTCTGCTTCTGGTCAAAAGAATCGCCACATCATGAGGTACAAATACCCTTACAGGATATCCCATTATTATACCCTCACTCTGTTCCAGACTTCTGCATGTAGCAGCTACTGCTTTCAGGCAACCTGGTAAACCCACAGCTACTGGGTCAAGTGTTGATGAGAAGTACGCAATAGGCCTTCTCAGCTGGCCATGTTTCTGGATTAACACTGAAAGTGCACATCCATTTCTCTCACTGCAGTACAATTCAAACTCCTTCTCATAGTCTGGCATTCCCAATGCAGGAGCTTCACATATTCTGGTTTTTAATTCTACAAATGCTGCCATTTGTTCTGCATCCAATTCTAATGGATCTCTCACCTCACTTTTTGTCAATTTGATCAGTGGCTTTGCTATCAGGGAGAAATTACTAATCCACTGACGACAATAACCCACCATTCCCAGAAACATCCTCACTTCTCTCTGGGTCATTGGAGCTCTCATCCCTCTAATTATTTTGATCCTGTCATCGGTCACTTTTCTCAGACCTTTTTCAATATTGTGTCCAAGATAATGTACTTCTTTCTTGCAAAACTGCAATTTGGCTGGAGATACCTTTAACCCTCCATCTGCCAAGTGATTTAGTAAAGCTATGGTATCTACTTCACAAGCTTCACGTGTCTTCGATGCCACAAGTAGGTCATCGATATATTGTACCAAAACTGAGTTTTCAGGCATTGTCAAACTTTCCAGAGATTTCTTTAGCAACTGATTAAATATTGAAGGACTCTCTGTATACCCCTGTGGGATACGACACCATGCTAAAATAGGCTGTCCAAATCTAAACGCAAAAATTGGCTGGCTGTCATGATGCAATGGAATTGAAAAGAAAGCATGACACAAATCAATTACTGTGTACCACTCAGCGTCATGATGAATCTGATACAAAATCACTGATGGATTTGGCACAATGGGACAACATGCCACCACAATTTTGTTAACCTTTCTCAAATCTTGCACAATCCTGAATTTACCATTAGGTTTCTTCAACCCCATTATTGGTGAATTACACGGGCTACTTAGTATTTCTCTCAAAACACCCTGCTGAATCATTATGTCAATTATAGGAGTTATTCCCTCAATAATTTCTGGTGTCAATCTGTACTGTGGGATGTTAGGATAAACAATCCCCTATTTTACTGCAATTTTCACTGGATCTACATTATTCATTAATCCCACATCTTCTCCAGTAAAATCCCAAACTGCCGTTTTCACTGTGTGTCTCATCTCTTGAGGTAAATCATCTGGATTAAACACAGCATATGTCCCAACAATCTCACTTTCTCTATTGTCTAGAGTCATCCTGTACAAGACATCCTCATCCGGTGTCTCAAAAGCTATTCCATCCGGAGTACAAAAAATTGTACAATTCATCTTGCACAACAAGTCCCTACCTAACAAGTTCACTGGACTAGTGTCACAGACCACAAATCTGTGCATGTCTGAGAATTTCCCTATTCTTACCCTTACTGGTTCAGTAAGACGAGTTTTAATCTGTGTATTAGCTACACCAACCACTTGGATTGCTTCATCCGAGAGAGGAAGATTTCTAATATCTGCTGACCTGACAGTTGATCTTGTCGCTCCTGTGTCTACCAAAAAAGTAACACTCTCCCCATTTATTTTCCCATCTACAAATGGTCCTGCCTGGTCTATTTCTAGAGTTGCACCAAGTATGCACTCTTCCTCCTCTCTTCGGCACCATCAGTAGTCCCCTTCAGACTCACTCCCCTCATTTTTCAACCAGTATTGTTGTACTGGATCTGTACGTCTCGGTTTGTTTACCTGCTCTTCATTGTAGAATCCAGAGTCCTTACTATATCTTTGGAACCCTCTATTCTGCGGCAAAGGCGGCTTCGGTTCTTGACTCTGCTGTCTGACCACCTTCTGCTGTTGCTGCTTGTTAGTGCACCCCTCGTTCTGCACCTGTTGATTCAATGATTTATTCTCATTATTCGCTAATGGCGGATTCACACACTCAGATCTCCAGTGCCCCAATTGTCCACAGTTGTGACATGGGAAACGTTTCTTAGCCTCCTCTAGATTCCCTTTTCCTTTTCCTGTGCCATATCTGGGCCTATTTCCTGGATTATTTGCTTGTTCCACCAGCTGTGCTTCTTGTCTTTCTGCCACTTTCACCTGTGCCCACATTGCTTTTTCTTTCAGCTTTCTTTGTTTTGCCTCAATTTCATCACTAAAGTACTTCGCATGTCTCAAGATTTCATCAATCGTCTTACTCTGCCAGTCAACTGTATGCTCCCGTATTCTTTCACTGATCTCAGGTCTCAAGCCATATACAAACCTGTATACAAAATGACTCAAATCCTTGTCACCCAGGTGCTCATCTCCACTGAACTGTTTAAAAGCCAGTATCTATCTCTCATAAAAAGCATGAACTGATTCTTTTGCTTCCTGATGTGTTCGATCTATCTTAACCCAATCTGTCTCTTTAGGAGGTACTTTATTCTTCAAAAACACAATAACCTGATCATATTTCTTCATAACCTCAGGATCTGGTGCTCCTGTCCTTGGGTCTTTTGGGTATTCCTTAGTAGGCCAATCTATAACTATTTTGCACTCTGCCCACAAGTCTGCTGGAACAATTATATCAAACAGACTATTCAGATCAATCCACAGCACTTTTGACAATTTCACAAACCTGTCTACCTGCCTATACCACTCGACGGGCTTTTCTCTCAGTCGAGGGAAATCATTCGTAAATGATAAAATATCCTGTCTAGTCCATGGAACATGAACATATCCTCCTCCAGGTATTTCTCTCATAGGATAGGCATCCATTGTTTTTTCTTTTTCTCTCATGGGAAATGCTGAATCAGTCCTTTCCACTGAATCTTCCCTTTTCTTGTACCACCTATCCTTCCACTTTTCAACATCACCCCATTTTTGTAATAAGGCAATCATTTCCTTAATCTGTCCTGTTCTGCCAGCACCATTTAAATTCTCAATATCTTTGTCTGTAAAGTCTACCCTATAAGGTTTCTGCAAAACTTTCACCTTATCCATGTCAACTCCTAATTCACTCGCTATTCATTTTAACTTGTCATGTGTACTCTTAGCCCTCCAGGTAATACTTTTGCACATAAATAACAACTCTCCATCATGATGATTCTTCAAAATTTCTATAGGAATTGTTCCTGCTATAAGTTCCCCCAGTTCTATGCGTAACCTGGCTACATCAATTGCTTGTGAATCTTTATCCTTCTTCTGAAGAACTTTTAACCAATCATTCAAATCTTCAGCCGTTATTTCTGTAGACTTTTTCACTGTACTCGCTTTTTCTGTAACCCTCTGTGGTTCCAAAATCGATCCTCCCAAACAACCAGTATTCAATCCTGTATTAGGCTGTACATTTAACTCTCCAACACATGTGTCATGTCTCAGCTGTCTTAAATTATTTTCCTCCATCCTCATTCCAGACTCTTCCGAAGAATTAACCAAACCATTTGCTATGAAAGGAACCGTCAAACCATTTTCACCCATCCTTTGTTTATCAAAAATAGGCACAACCGGACCTATGGTTACAGGCACTGTAACAGCTTCTAGATTCCTTGTTAACTCTCTAATTTTCTCAGTCAGCTCAGATGTCGTTTTTGCTAACTCTCTTGTTCTCTCATTCCCAATTGCACTCTCTCTTTCTCGCTCCTCCTCTCTCTCCCTTTCCATGAAAGAGCTTCCACTTTTCAGATCAGGGGTCACTACCTCTGTTTTAATGATCTTCAAAGTCTCTCTAATAGGAGTAGCAACTGGTGTCCTCACTTCTTGTTCTGGTCTATATGGAGGTGGTCTCTTATAGAGCATATCATCCAAGACCTCGTCTTCATAATCATTAGCCCCATACCTTCTCAATTCTGCATCAGGTATTTTCCCTGCACCTTTCCTCTCTTCTTCTGTCTCTTCAACAGTTTTCATAGGATATAATCCCTCTGTCATACTAGCATCTCGCCATCTCCTCATTCGATCATGATGAGTTTCACGATCATATTTCCTCCCGAACATGTACCTATACTGATTCCCACTTCTCTGTTTTTCTCGCTCATGTACCTCATCTTCCCATTCCACCAATGCCTCGAACTGTGTCGGCCTTGGTCTAGGCTCTAGACACATCATTTTCTCCCGTAACTTTCTCAACACGGCCAAATTAAATGAACCATGTTCCGGGAAAGCCAAAACACCATCGTCCTTAGTGTACTTAGCCCAATTGTCTAACCAGATACAGGTATGATACCCATATTTCGCAACCATGAAGGAGGCTGGGGTTCTTGTCGGAGGTAACAATTCACCTTCTCTAGTTTTTACATCCTTATCCTTGTCAAACCATCTTTTTATTTTACTAAATAATGATTTTTTCTTCTTTTCCTCCGTTTGGTAATACATTTTCACAAGTATCTCAATCCTCTAGTCCTTTCCTTAACTGCACGATATTTTGTCCAATAATAGCGCGACTCACACTAACGCACCAATCCTGGAGCGTCTACGTCACCCTGTACTTCTTCCAATCCCTGCGCGGCTCACACCAACGCACGAATCACAGCGCGAACACTGTCCCAACCCACTGTCCAATCACAGCGCGGTCTTTCTGACGTCAGCAGTCGCTGCAGTCGCTTCTGCTCCTGTCTCCTGTCACTCGTCTACCCCTTCTTTACAAAGCCTCTTCAGTAGACTTCGTGTCAGAGTCTACAAAAATCTATTAGTTACAACATATAAACATCTCCATTGTCTGCTTCGCTAACCACAGAATAGCAAAGAAAAATTTTTTCTCACAAGAATCCCGCTTCTCTCAAGAACAGCGCTTACATCTGCTCCACTACGGAATTATCACTTTCGTTGACACAGTAGCACATCCCTCTACTCTGCCCTTCTAACATACATCCATTAACTGTTTCCACCTAGAATACTCCAAAGAGTTTCACAATCAACTGAATACTCATACATTCACGCACTTTCACACCAGAAAATGTAGTACATCCACACAGAATCCTGCCTTTCCCGAGAACAGCGAACAGTCTGTTCCACTACAGAATTATTACAAACGTTAACCAAGCAGCGCTTACCTCTGCCCAGTCCTTCTGACAAGCTCAGAGAATACCTATTACCTCTCCAGTGATAAGCTTTAACGGCAATCCTTACGGATCCCTGGGACTTAAACCAGAGTTTCACAAATAACCTTCGCTATCATACACACTCTTTTATACTGGAAATATCTCTAATAGTAACACACGACGATGTCACTAATTCCGAACCCAGACAATGCGACGTGCAACTTCAATTATCACACGCTTATCCTGCATACGTACAGGTAATTCCAACAATCCCGTCTTTCCCGAGAGCAGCACACAATTCCCTCTGCCCTACTACGGAACCGTCACCAGCTCCCAATATTCCAGAAGCCGTACAGACTACATAAAACTCAATACGACAACTTCAACATATAGTGTTAATACATATATCAACATCAATAATCAATAAACCAATGGATCCAAAAACCTATATAAGCAATCTTATCAGATCAAGACAATAATCAAACCATTCTACTGCTACCAGAAAACTGCTGCAGATCAGACCATATAAATTCTCCCTACTTCCATGGACAGAGTAATTCCACAGTCACACGCACATACATTCATCATACGCTAGGGCCCATCATACTGACAATCACTCTATTACTCTATCCATACTGAATATACAAGAGAGCAATCCTAAATGATCTGCATCTAAACTGAGGCCAATGCTACCAAATGATCTTGTCTTGAGTCTTGATATTAATCAATAAAATACATTTGAAACTCAATAAATGACAAAGAAATAATCACCAACAACGTATTCAAACAATGGATTATTTTATCTAAAATTAGTTCAAATGGAAATCAATCAATAGCAAAATCATTATTATGTTATTCTCATATTTACCTATTCTAGCTAAATATCATATTTCAAGTCAGGACTGATCTCTCAGAAAAGTCTCCCAAGCCGTCGTCCTCTTTATTCAGCGCAGATCCTCACAGGCATAGGTTCAGGAAGAAATGCACGCAAAGCAACAACACCCTCTCTACTCTAGTATTATTTATACTGAAACTTGCAAAATAAAAGTAACAAACAAATTCTAAACGTCCGTTGAGCCATTGAGCAGAGCGAGCGAGCAGGAAAGGATGTCGATTTAGTTACATTCAAAAATCTCCGTTCAGAAAAATCACAAAAATAAAAACACGGAAGAAGGAAGTTAAAACTAAAAAATGTATCTTTCCAGTCGTTCCTCCTCGGAATCATAGCAAAGCCACCACAAGTTTATCACAGTCCATTGTGGCTCTATTCTTCTCCAAGGACAATTGGCACAATTGGCATTACGCCTGGAGCTGCTGTCCTCACGGAAACTTTTAATACAGACAGAGGCTGAGGTCAGGTGATTTTCAACCATTTTCAGCGAAGCCTCTCTCCAAATGTCAGCAACTCCAACGCAGGCTGTAAATATCAGCCATCTTTAAGTAGGCCAAAACGGACCATCTTAATTAAAAGAAACACAAAACAACGTTACTACATCGTAATGATTATACAGTGTTAATTCCCACTAATACCCTTATGTGTATGTAATTATCTAGCCATTTGCGACATAAAGAAGCATTAAAAAGCACGTTATTTTAAAGCGTTTGCATTTAGACAAATATCCAACAGCACATTTAATCATGCACATTTAATTAATTCACTCTCTAACTTAGTACACGTATTAATAAAGCAACATAAATGCATTCCCACGTGTAATTCTTTTCATTAGTAAAGTTGATTAATTAAAAAACGTTAACACATTTAATATTTAGTAAATCAGTTATTAGTAATTTTATTTACGACAAATAAACATAAGCTGATGTTCGGATTTTGACAGAAAACCCTGCTCCAGCACACATTCCCATGCTAGACCTTAGAAGGCTTGATTTCTTAGCACAAGCAGGTGTACCCTAGTGGTGTCAATTCTGGGTTAACCTTAAAGGCCTGTCCACCACAATCCATACTGAAGTTCATCTCCAGTCTTGCGGGCAGGCCTACGAAGCAGCACACCCTAGAGCAACAGTGATCCAGTCGCTGTGACTCTGTCACTTAGGTCACATCAACCTTGAGCAGGTTAGGGCTATGCGAACGGTGTGACCTCACTGGGTGCCTATTTCGGGTGGGTGCGTAGTGTTTGCAAGTATATTATGGTTTGAAAAAAAATTGCTGCCTCCTTCCTGGCCTCCAGCAATTTTCAGAAACAATAAAAATGTCATGATAAATTTGGTGATTAATGTTCTTCCTAGAGAGAGATGGAGTTTTGTCTAGTGGAAGGGTTGACTCCTGGAAAGGTAGCACAGAGGGTTAATGTGCCTGCTGCAAAAAACATGTACCATGCAGATCACAAAGTGCACTGCTCTAATGAGGGGGACCATGATGAATGGTCATTTAATGTCAGCTGTCGATGATGGATCCCTGAACAGTGTCACGTATGTGCATGTTTGCATTGTGCGGAGGGGATGACCAGGTAATTATTCACGCAGCTCTCTGATGGATGTCACATGCGGTTTTTCTGAGTCCCCAGATAGATCATGCAGTCTGGGTGTTCTCTTTTGTACTGCCAGTCACCGGTGTATTCAACTGTGTAGCCTTGGACCGTGTCATGTATGTGCATGTAACTTGCATGATCGAGGTAACTATTAGCGGCGATACTAAGTGTCTCTCGGACCTCTTTCAAGTGGTCGCCGTCCTTTTTCCCCAGCAACCCCCCCTCCCCAGGGGCGGCAATCTGAGAGATAGCCCCGGGCGCCACAAGCTCTAGCTACGCCTCTGCCCCGATGTCTCCTTTATGCATTCCTGCTGCACGATCGTTCGATCGTGCAGCAGGAATGGCCACTAGCGCCAGGGTTTTTTTTCTTTTTTTAGGTTTGGGGTTGTTTGTGGGAGTGACCCCTTAGGCAAGGGTCACTCCCCTTATGGCCACATTATTTTTAAAATATTTTAAAGTGTAAACAAAATCAAAGAGGTAGCAGACGATACGTTACAAGAGGAAAAAGTGATGTGTGCATATTACAAATGAGTACAAAATACAAGTAGAGGTAAAATACTGCAATAAATGGCAGAAACTCAGAAAACAAGAGCAAACGTTACGTTACATGAGGCAATGGTGGTAATTGTGCATGTATCAAAAGCAAACAAAATACAAGAGGTAGCAAACAATACGTTACAAGAGGAAAAGTGACATGTGTGCAAGTTACAGAAGAGTAGAAAGTACAAGTAGAGGTATAAAAGTGCAATAAATGGCAGACACTCAAAACACAGAAACACACTGGGAAGGCACTTCTATAGGCATGGAATTTCCTATAATGTAAAGACTTCCTTCAGACAATAGAGAGGTCGTGAATTTAGTTTGGAAGTGTCTTTGCAGGAGGAGAACTTTGAGGTAAGTTTTGAAGGACTGGGAAGAGGGGGTGGTCCGGAGCTGAGGCTGAGTTCCAGATTCTCGCCACGTTGCCCGTAAAGGATTGGGCCATCGATCTTTCCTTCTTGAAAGTGGGAGGTTCAAGCAATAAATTTTGCGCAGTACGTGCTGGTCTAGAGCATTATATGCATAAGTGACATTAATGTTTTTTTCTCCTTTTTATTCTAGTCTAAACCTTTTGATTCCTGTTTCCGGTTTCGACAGTGGTTGTTCTGCAGTTTTGCGTAGTTGCATTATTTTGGTAAGAATTTTTTTTTTGTATTTTTTTTTGTATTTACTCCAAATGAGTAATATTGTAATGTTTGAATGAATTTTTTGTAAGTGATGTCATAATGGCAGCATATTTAGTTAGTGGTTTGAGCATGAAATTCTTTGCGATGTGTTTTGCATAGTCTTATGTGTAATTTCTTTTCTCCTTCTTTTTTAGTGGGATATTGTTGATCCATACTGTGTCTGTGCAGAGTAGGTGGTGGTGAGTAGTTTAGCTGCCTCTGGCAAGTGAGTGGTATTGTTTTTGAGTATATATGTGTTTTTGATAAAGTTGCTTTTTGTTTATTACTTATATGGAGAAGTGTGGCTCAATGGTTAGAGCGGCAGACCCTGATGCAGAAGTCTGGCCTGGACTTGGGTTCAATTCCCGCCTCGGCAGCTCTTGGACTTAAATTCCCCGGACCTGTTAATTCTTGCCTTGGTGCCAATTCTAATCATGGGTCCCACTCTGCAACTCTGGGCAATAGCTTGCTTAATCTCCACAACGGCACCCACAGCGCAAAGGATACCTGGCTTTCACCTTGGGGTGCCCAGGAGTGGACATCTCATAGGAAAAACCAGGAAGGGATCCACAGCGGTATGAGTACAAGCACCGGGATGCCTCCGGGTAGCTGCGCGCTATACAAATACTTCACATTTACATTTATTTTACAAAGTGTTTGTTGTTGTTGACTTGTTTGACAAGTTACGTTTATTAATAAGCATTATGGCTAGCCGTAGAATGACTGCTCAACAGGTGGTTGGTATGCTTCTTGAATCTTCCTCTGAGCATGATTATGAGACTGACAGTGCGTCTGAGGGAGAGGAAGGAGGGGAAGATTCTGGCAGTGAGTTTTCTCTCCACATGGAATCGTCGGATGATGAAGGTACTCTCAGAGCAGATGAAGGTACTCTTGGTGTGGATGAAGCAACTCTCAGTGCGGATGCAGTGCCTGTCTTAGAGGAGGAAACTGCTGTGCCGATGGTGCAAGAGGCATCTGGATTGCAGTCTGAGGCTGCTAGGCTTCCTACAGGAAGTGCTGGACTTTGGGTTGATCCAAACATGGTGCAGCCGTTGTTGCCTGACTTTAGCGGTGATGCAGGGTGTAGAGTGGATTGTGAACACTTTTTGCCTATACAGTTTTTTCAGTTGTTTATGGATGATGTATTTTTGGGTGAGATTGTTGAGCAGACGAATTTGTGTGCTGAACAGTTTTTGAGGGACAACAGTGACAAACTTAGGCCCCAGTCTAGAGCTACCCGGTGGTCTCCCACATATCTGGAAGAGATTAAGAAGTTTTTGGGTTTGACTTTATTGATGGGTGTGGTAAGGTAGCCAACCTTGGCTTCATATTGGTCTACTAGCCCCTTGTTGGCAACTGCCATATTTCCTGCAGTTATGACTCGTAATCGGTATTTACTTTTGCTACGTATGCTGCATTTTGTTGATAATTCTATGGCGTTGCCACGATATCACCCTGACTGTGACCGTCTTTTTAAGATTCGGCCCGTTCTTGATCACTTTGTAGATCGGTTTTCTGAGATCTTTACTCCAGGGAAAGAAATACCTATTGATGAGTCTTTGGTCTTGTTCAAGGGCCGTTTGGTTTTTAGGTAGTAGATCCCTAGCAAGAGGGCACGCTATGGAATTAAGCTGTATATGTTGTCTGAGAGTAGGACAGGATATGTTTTTAATTTTCGTGTGTACACTGGTAGAGATTCTACTATTGACCCCCCAGGTTGTCCATCCACTTTTGGACTTTCAGAGAAAATTGTGTGGGATCTTGCAAGAAGACTGTTTAACAGAGAACACCGTTTGTACCTTGATAACTTCTATACTGCTGTGCAATTATTTAAGGAATTGTATAAAGTGGACACTTTTGCATGTGGCACAATCTGCTCTAACCGTAAAGGTTATCCGAAAGAGCTTGTTTGCAAAAAACTTCAGAGGGGACAGTGCAGTTCCTTGCGTAGTGATGAACTACTAGCTGTAAAATTTGTGGACAGGAGGGATGTGTACATGCTGACTACCATCCATGATGAGAGTACTTCACCTGTGGCAGTTTGGGGTCAGGTTGCTGAAATCCGCAAACCTGTGTGCATTCTAGACTACAATAAGCACATGGGTGGTGTTGACAAAGTAGATCAGAGGTTGGAACCTTACTCTGCTATTCGGAAGGCTTATGTTTGGTATAAGAAGTTGGCCATCCATTTCTTCGAATTAGCAAATTTCAATGCTTTTATTGTGTTCAAGGAGTGTTCTCCTGCGTCAAAGTTGACATTTCTTCAGTTTCAGCACTCTGTGAGAGCTAGCCTTGTTGTTGTGGAACAGGCAAGTGTTCCTAGATTTGGAGTGGTGGAGGATGTGGCTCGATTGAAAAATCGCCACTTTCCTGATTACATCCCTCCCACACCTTCAAAAGATTTTCCCACTAGGAGATGTAGAGTCTGTTGGCGGAGAGATAAGCGGAAGGAGTCTCGTTATTTCTGTCCCGGGTGTCCTTCTAACCCTGGGCTGTGTATGCCTGCTTGTTTTAGAGCGTACCACACACAAAATAAATTTTGGGAGCTTCCATGAGTGGTAAAGTGACCTGCCCGGTCTGTATTGTTTAAAAAAATTTATTATGTTTCAAGGTTGGCATTAGTGCAATGTATTTAGTTTCAGATTTTGTGTTAGAAGATTTGTATCTATTTGCAATTTGTTTGTGTTTTTTTGTATATAAAATCCTAAATGTGATGGTGGTGTGTGTAGGTTGGCGCTTGGCTGGAAGTGTGCGTGGACTGGCGCTTAGCTGGCGGTGTGTGTGTTCTGGCGCTTGGATGGCGGTGTGCGTGGACTGGCGCTTGGCTGGTGGTGTGCGTGGAGTGGCGCTTGGCTGGCGGTGTGTGTGGAGTGGCGCTTGGCTGGCGGTGTGCATGGAGTGGCGCTTGGCTGGCGGTGTGCATGGACTGGTGCTTGGCTGGAGGTGTGAGTGGACTGGCGCTTGGCTGGAGGTGAGCGTGGACTGGCGCTTGGCTGGCGGTGTGCGTGCACTGGCGCTTGGCTAGCAGTGTGTGTGGACTGGCGCTCGGCTGGTGGTGTGTGAGTAGTGACTTGGTGCTGGTCACTACACACACTGCTAGCCGAGCGCCACTCCACGCAATCCATCAGTTTGTGTAGTTCCTGTGTCAGGAATGTGGGCGTGTGGAAGTGATGGGCCCTTGAATGGCGCTGTCTGCTGGTGTGAGTGTTGTAATGTGATGGGCCTGCGGCTGCCGGCGTAAATGTTTTGTATTTGTCACACGTATGAAAGGTGTATGAATGGCCTGTAAAGAGGTTGGTGCCTTGTCATGGCTTTACAGCTCACGAGCTGTGAGTCAATGGTTCAGTTTCTCGTCCTTTCAATTATTAATAGTGCATTTCATTTTTGTGAAATCACTTGCTAATACAATTGTATATACTGAACCATTACTCACCCTTGTGCCAAATCCAACCAGTATGTGTGTGTGCTTTAGGATTAGATAGTTGTGCAGTAATATTTGTCTTTTTTGTCTTCCAGAAGCAGGGTGTACCTTTTTGTGAATGTTGTGATGTGTTGGTTTTGTGCCTGGTGGTGTGAATGGTCTTGTGTGTATCACGTATGAAAGGTGTGTGAATGGCCTGTAAAGCGGTTGGTGCCTTGCCGTGGCTTTACAGCTCACGAGCTGCAAGTCATTGGTTCAGTTTTTTGTCCATTTAATTATTGACAGTGCATTTCATTTTTGTGAAATCTCTTGTTAATAAAATTTAAGATGCTGAACCATTACTCGCTCTCGTGCCAAATCCAACCAGTATGTGTGTGTGTTTGAGGAATAGATGGCTGTGCAGGAATCTTTTCTTTTTAGTTTCTCTGCCAAGGTGTATGTTCCATGTAAGAATAACCCACCAACTGTAGATATTGTCGTAAACCCATGGATGTTCATGGGGATGTCTCTCTTGTGAATTCCAAAAAGTTATTTTATCCACAATGTCCTGCAAACCTCAAAATGTCTGTCACATTTTCCTTGCAATATTGTGCCGAAATTTTCACGCTGTAGAAACAAACAACTAATTATGTCAAAACGATGATGCGGGTACTTGGGCCTCCCACACAAGTGAGGCACCATTTTTACCGGGAGACCCGGAGGAACGCTGGGTGGTGGGAAATTTGAGTGAGCCCCGTGATGCCACAACTTTCCCACACAAAAATGGGTGAAAAATGTGATTTGTTTCAGCTAAAATTGAGGTTAGCAGGAGATTCTGGGTAAGGAAATGTTGGGGGATCCACGCAAGCCATACCTCCCTGGAAGCCCCCGGGTGTCTAGTTTTCAGAAATGTATGGGTTTGGTAGGTTTTCCTAGATGGCCGCCGAGCACCGGGCCAAACACCCAAGTGACCCCCCTTGCAAAACCAGGTGGTTTTGAGATAGGCAATTTTGATGTCGCCTCACTACGTTTTGGGCCCTTGTCTGTCGCGGGAACTTGGGCCTCCCACACAAGTGAGGCCCCATTTTTACCGGGAGACCCGGAGGAACGCTGGGTGGTGGGAAATTTGAGTGAGCCCCGTGATGCCACAACTTTCCCACACAAAAATTTGTGAAAAATGTGGCTTTTTCAGCTACAATTGAGGTTTGCAGGGGATTCTGGGTAAAGAAATGTTGGGGGATCCAAGCAAGCCATACCTCCCTGGAAGCACACGTGTGTCTAGTTTTCAGAAATGTATAGGTTTGCTAGGTTTCCCAAGGTGCCCACAGAGCTAGGGTTAAAAAACTAGAGCTAGGCACTTTGCCGAAAAAGGGTCATTTTTCACTGCCAAATTGAGGTGTGACCACGTTGCGTTTTGTGCCGTTTCCTGTCGTGGGCACTAGGCCGACCCACACAAGTGAGGTACTGTTTTTTTCATAAGACTTTGGGGAACGCGGGGTGGGTGAAAATGTGTGGGTCCACGCAGATTCCGGAACTTTCCACCACAGAAATATGGGGGAAATGTGTTTCTTTTGACAAATTTTTGGGTTTGCAAGGGATTCTGGGTAACAGACCCTGGTGGGAGGCAGTCAAGTCACCCCATCCTGGATTCCCCTGGGTGTCTAGTTTTCAAAAACATACAGGTTTGCTAGGTTTCTCAAGGTGCCCGCAGAGCTAGGGTTCAAAAACTACAGCTAGACATTTTGCAAAAAAAGGGTCATTTTTCACTGCGAAATTGAGGTGTGACCACGTTGCGTTTTGCACCGTTTCCTGTCGCGGGCACTAGACTGACCCACACAAGTGAGGTACCGTTTTTCTCGTAAGACTTTGGGGAACACGAGGTGTGTGGAAATTTGTGGATCCACGCAGATTCCGGAATTTTCCACCACAGAAATGAGGGGAAAATGTGTTTTTAGGGACAATTTTTTAGGTTTGCAAGGGATTCTGGGTAACAGACCCTGGTGGGAGGCAGTCAAGTCACCCCATCCTGCGTTCCACGGGGTGTCTAGTTTTAAAAAATGTATAGGTTTTCTAGGTTTCCCAGGGTGCCCGCAGAGCTAGGGTTCAAAAACTAGAGGTAGGCACTTTGCCAAAAAAGGATAATTTTTCACTGCGATATTGAGGTGTGACCATGTTGCGTTTTGCGCCGTTTCCTGTTGCGGACACTAGCTCGACCTGCACAAGTGAGGTACCGTTTTTCTCTTAAGACTTTGGGGAATGCGGGGTGGATAGAAATTTGTGGCTCCATGCAGATTCCGGAACTTTCCACCACAGAAATGTGGAGAAAATATGTTTTTTGGGAAAAATTTGTAGGTTTGCAAGGGATTCTGGGTAACAGACCCTGGTGGGAGACAGTCAAGTCACCCCATCCTGGATTCCCCTGGGTGTCTAGTTTTAAAAAATTTATAGGTTTGCTAGGTTTCCAAAGGTGCCAGCAGAGCTAGGGTTCAAAAACTACTGCTAGACATTTTGCCAAAAAAGGGTCATTTTTCACTGCGAAATTGAGGTGTGACCACGTTGCGTTTTGTGCCGTTTCCTGTCGCAGGCACTAGGCCGACCCACACAAGTGAGGTACCGTTTTTCTTGTACGACTTTGGGGAACGCGGGGTGGGTGGAAATTTGTGGATCCACACAGATTCCGGAACTCTCCACCACAGATATGTGGGAAAAATGTGTTTTTTTGGACAATTTTAGGTTTGCAAGGGATTCTGGGTAACAGACCCTGGTGGGAGGCAGTCAAGTCATACCATCCTAGATTCCCCTGGGTGTCTAGTTTTCAAAAATGTATAGGTTTGCTAGGTTTCCCAAGGTGCCCGGAGAGCTAGTGTTCGAAAACTACAGCTAGACATTTTGCCAAAAATGGGTCATTTTTAACTGCGAAATTGAGGTGTGACCATGTTGTGTTTTGCGCCGTTTCCTGCCACGGGCACTAGGCTGACCCACACAAGTGAGGTACCGTTTTTTCTCGTAAGACTTTGGGGAACGCGGGGTGGGTGGAAATTTGTGGATCCACGCAGATTCCGGAACTTTCCACCACATAAATGTGGGGAAAATGTGGGTTTTTTGACAATTTTTTGGGTTTGCAAGGGATTCTGGGTAACAGACCCTGGTGAGAGGCAGTCAAGTCAACCCATCCTGGATTCCCCTGGGTGTCTAGTTTTCACAAATGTATAGGTTTGCTAGGTTTCCCAAGGTGCCCGCAGAGCTAGGGTTCAAAAACTACAGCTAGACATTTTGCCAAAAAAGGGTCATTTTTCACTGCAAAATTGAGGTGTGACCACCTTGCATTTTGTGCTGTTTCCTGCCATGGGCACTAGGCCGACCCACACAAGTGTGGTACCGTTTTATTTGTAAGACTTTGGGGAACGCGGGTGGGTGGAAATTTGTGGATCCACGCAGATTCCTGAACTTTCCACCACAGAAATGTGGGGAAAATGTGTTTTTTTGACAATTTTTTAGGTTTGCAAGGGATTCTGGATAACAGACCCTGGTGGGAGGCAGTCAAGTCACCCCATCCTGGATTCCTCTGGGTGTCTAGTTTTCAAAAATGTATAGGTTAGCTAGGCTTCCCAAGGTGCCCGCAGAGCTAGGGTTCAAAAACTAGAGCTAGGCACTTTGCCAAAAAAGGGTAATTTTTCACTGCGATATTGAGGTGTGACCACGTTGTGTTTTGCGCCGTTTCCTGTCGCGGACACTAGGTCGACCCGCACAAGTGAGGTACCGTTTTTCTGGTAAGACTTTGGGGGACGCGGGGTGGGTGGAAAATTGTGGATCCATGCAGATTCCGAAACTTTCCACCACAGAAATGTGGAGAAAATATGTTTTTTTGGACAATTTTTTAGGTTTGCAAGGGATTCTGGGTAACAGACCCTGGTGGGAGGCAGTCAAGTCACCCTATCCTGGATTCCCCTGGGTGTCTAGTTTTCAAAAATGTATAGGTTTTCTAGGTTTCCTAAGGTGCCCGCAGAGCTAGGGTTCAAAAACTACAGCTAGGCACATTGCCAAAAAAGGGTCATTTTTCACTGCGATATTGAGGTGTGACCACGTTGCGTTTTGCGCCGTTTCCTGTCATGGGCACTAGGCCGACCCGCACCATTGAGGTACCATTTTTCTTGTAAGACTTTGGGAGACGCGGGGTGGATGGAAATTTGTGTCTCCACGCAGATTCCGGAACTTTCCACCACAGAAATGTGGAAAAAATATGGGTTTTTTTACAATTGTTTAGGTTTGCAAGGGATTTTGGGTAACAGAACCTGGTGGGAGGCAGTCTAGTCACCCCATCATGGATTCCCCTGGGTGTCTAGTTTTCAAAAATGTATAGGTTTGCAACATTTCACTAGGAGCCGGCAGAGCTAGTGTTCAAAAACTACAGCTAGACACTTCGCAAAAAAAAAGGGGAACATTTTCATTGTGAAAATGTGGTGTGTTCACATTGGGTTTTGAGCCATTTCCTGTCGTGGGCACTATGCCTACCCACACACGTGAGGTACCATTTTTATCGGGAGACTTAGGGTAAGTCAGATTTGTAAAGGAACTGTTATTACCTATTGACTTTCAATGCATTTCTGCGTTCCAAATGAAAGACATTGTGTAAAAAAGAAGTCATTCTAAAAAATGACTGATAATTCTCATGCTAGTATGAGTATTCCCAATTTCCGAAATGTGCAAATATCTACTGTTTCTAAACTGTATATTTTGTTCCCATTTCAGAAATACATAGGTGTCTTTCATACCGATTTTTCCATGTACACATTTTTACAGAATAATTACTATATACCCGGTACATAATAAAAAACCATTGCAAGTTGCTGCTCAGTTTTTGGCTCTGCGTTCGTCGGGTACTTGGTGAACCTACAAGTCCTATATATCCCCACAACCAGTACTGTCCAGCGGATGTAACGGTATATTGCTTTCAAAGAGCTGTCATAATTAGAAGAAGTTACAGGTGAAAACGCTGACACAAAAGGCTGTTTTTTTCAACTAATTTTCAATTTATCCTATATTTAACTGTTTGTTTCTATAAAGAAACCTTGATGGATCTACACAAATGACCCCTTGCTGAATTCAGAATTTTGTCTACTTCTCTAAAATGTATAGCTTTCCAGGATCTATTATTGCTTTTGTACCCATTTCTACCATTAACTGGAAGGAGGTCGAAAGCACAAAAAATAGCAAAAATAGGCTATGTCCCAGAAAAATGCCAAAACTGTGTAAAAAATGTTGGGTTTCTGATAAAAGTCTGGTATCCCCTAAAAGCTGGTAAAATGTTGATTTCAACCCCAGAAACTCTTTTTTGATAACATTTGCAGGGAAAAACCCAGATGCTTTCATTTGCAGCCCGTTTTTCCCATTTTTCCGAAAAAAAAATAAAATTTTGCTGTATTTTGGCTCATTTCTGTGACCCCTCCAGGGGAATCCACAAACCCTGAGTACCTTTAGAATCCCCAGGATGTTGGAAGAAAAGGACGCATATTTGGCGTGGATGCCTTATGTGGTCAAAAAGTTATAGGGGCCTCATCGCGCAGTACCCTAAATAGCCAAAAAAAGGCTTGGTACAGGAGGGGGAAAAGGCCTGGCAGCGAAGGGGTTAAGGGTACTGCCCTTACGAGAATTCTGGATAGATAATGCCACAGCAGAGGAACTACCCAGGGAGACTAGCCTACACCTTTCAACTTCCAAACCCCCAACGCCAGCTGGCTGAGAGCCTGACGAGACAGGTGAGGAAAGCGGAGAGGAGCAGGTGACAGCGGGAACCTCCAAGGAGGGGCAACAGCCAGACGAATAAGGAGGGGATACCAAGACTGGCGAGGCCAAAGCGGAGCCACCAACAGCACCAACACCCTCTCCGACCTGATCTTTGCCAGAACCCTGCTGAGAAGCGGAAAAGGAGGAAAGGCATAGAGAAGACCCTGAGGCCAAGGGAAGCTCAGGGCATCCACCCCCCATACCTCCAAGCAAGGCAGAAGGGTGCAGAACCTCGGCAGAAGAGCATCCTGAGGGGATGCAAAGAGATCCAACCAGGGCCTCCCGAATCTCACCGACAGCTCCCGAAAGACCAGAGGAGACAGGGACCGAGAGGCAGAAGAAGGAAGAAGGCGACTCAGCTGATCCGCACGCCCATTCTCCCTCCCCAAGCAGATTGTCCTCCGCCCAAGACCCTATCTGATCCACCAGGAGAGCCAAAAGAGGAGAGCAAGTGCCCCCCAAATGGTTCAAGTAGGCACGAGCCACCTGATTGTCCGTCCGGACCTGAACCCATAAGTCCCGTAGGTGAGGAGCACAGCGCACGAGAGCCTTGAACACAGCAGCAAGTTTGTTCCAGTTGGAGGACATCCAGCTATCCGCAGGGGACCAAGCACACTGGGCAGAGAAAGACCCGAGGGTGGCCCCCCCAACCCCAAGAGCTGGCATCCGTGGTCAGGGTACAGGGAAGGGCAGGATCCAGGGGAACACCCCTCACCAGGTTTTCCGGCACCAACCACCACCGCAGCAGGAGAGATACGGCCGTTTTATTTGATGCCGATATCTCTACCAGTTTGCATGACTGATTTGGTTTAATATTAGCCGGATGTAAGAAACAGGGAAATTTCCACCCCCCATTCTCCATCGTAACTTTTTCACATGCTGTCTGCCATCCTAGGGGTAGTGTAGGACAGCACACTAGTTTCTTGCTCACATGATCATGTGCTGCCTCACCTGACACCATAGACCCAGAGGAAAGTCCATATACCTATAATTGCCCCGGAGGTACTGAACATGCTGTTTGTAGACATCATTGTCTGGGTTAGTTAAATGAAGAGCCCTGGGCACTTTAGCAAGCTATCAGAAAAATACCCAAAGATAGGCTGCCAAGCAACTTTAATTAATACTCTTTATAACCCCCAACCTTAACTGCATACTGCTAGATGCCCAATGTCTTCCCTATAATGCCAGTGACATTGCCTTCCTGATTGAGTTTGCTAAAATTGACACTATATTCAGTTCTGAAATGTGGGTGTGTGACTCGTAAGGGTCTGTCTGACATTGCTGTAGCAGTTTAACAAGACTATAAGATTATTAGACAGGACCGACTTAACCATATAGGTGTTGGATCAGCAGTTACATTTCGCTCTTCCTCCCTCACTGTTAAATTGACCTGTCCCTCCTTTGTCCTAGCTGAGAGTCTTTTTTTTTTAGATTGATGCATTCGTCACACATCTTCTCATTTACTGGGCTCAGCTAGCTGCAACTTATACAGCCTTTATTGAATTAATTTCAATTTTCATGTCTTTGAGGACTGTAATGGTTATATGCAGGCCACAGATAGTACCTTGTTGTTGGATTGTATGTCCACTCCTGATCTCTCCTAGCTCATCTTCGTTCCAACACATCTTGTTCTTTATTTTCTAACTGAGGGGCATATCATCAACAACCGGCGATAATTATCGCTAAGCGTGCTTAGCGCTAGGATAATTATCGCCGGCTATAGCTGGATTTTATCGCAGAGATAGCGCGCTATCAGCGACGCTTATCTCCAAAGCGATAAAAATTCCAGAGTTACCTGCCAAATGTGCGATTATCGCTTGAAATCCAGCGATAATCGCACAACAATTGGCGATACGTTGTTGATAGGGCAGGGCAGACTTAGCCATTATATCCACCTACCATTGGATATAATGGCTAAGTCAGATTGAAAGCAGGTGTATGAAAAGTAGCGATAAGCGCGGTTAGCACTACTTTTCCTATTGCCATGCAAGTTAGTGGGAGGTTTGTTTATAGGAGAAATGTCGGTTATTATTTCAGTGGGGAATGCCCCACTTTGCATCTCATTAGAGATGCAAAGCTGGGCATTGAGGTAAAGGGCGCTGAGGCAAGGATTCACGTGATAGCGTGACCCTGCTGATAATGCGATAAAATTATTGCCGCTTTTCGCCCGAAAACGGACACTAAAGCGGCGATAATTTTATCGTGGTGCCTTGATGATATGCCCCTTAATTTTTTATTTAAAATCTACCGGACAGCAGATAATGACATGGAACACATTGGCATAACTGAAAGACAGCAAATACAGCTTATATAGGCAGTGGAAGCAAGTCGCTTACACTAAGGGTTACAATAATTCAGGCAGGAAATACAGTATCATTAACGGCCTCTACGGCTCATGGTTTATCTACATAACAGTGCAACTTACTGAGATCCAAAATAGGGTAAGACCCCGACCACAATAGGGTGCAGCATTAGACACAGGTGTATATGTTGAGTGCAACCTAAGAGCATAACAGGGTACCCGACATTCAATTTGGAGCTTGAATCAGACATACTTCATAACCCACCCGGGTCTCACTCATACGGCAGTTACTGGTCCTGACTAAGTAAGCCTTATAGGGTCCCTAAATGTATTTTGGGTGGAAGTTTGTATTAGGTATCTGACTGCTTGTTGCAGTGTGACATATCCTTGTACCATTACGTCAGTGTCAAAATTGGTCTGTTCTATCCTACACCTCAGAAGAAGCAGACTGATGGTCACCAAATATTTAATGGTTTCCTGTACCTCTCTATCATACCCCAGCAGTGAAACAAGGATGTCGGCTCCAAAGGCTCACCAGTGATAACCCAAGGTCCTTAAATATGAACAGTTACGTAATCTACATCTGAATATAGGGGCCAGCATGTAATATTCCCTGTTGATATATTTAAAATGTAGTCGTCTGTGCCTGCCATTCAGGGAAATGAACTCATTACCGAGCAGCGGTAGGTCCACTGCTTGTCACTGATATTCGAGCATAGCTTACGTAAGTCCTGGTATCCATGCTTCCTATTGAAATGTGCGTATTTGCACCACCACGCATTAAAGCGCAGTTGATTTCCAACACATGCTGTTGATCATACTCTTGATTCTACCTTTAGCTCCGTAAATTTGAAACTGCCTTTATTCCACTTGCCTGCCCCTGAACCAAATAGTGATGCCAGGGTTGCATTTATTCATAAATGCACATATTGGACACCCTATAGGGCCCCCTGAAAACTTACCAAGCACTAGTGTGGTCTCTGACTAGTCTTAGCCCTCTTGCCACCATTAGGCCTGTTTGTGACCTCATAGGGTGAGAGCCAACGCTCTCAGAGTCCAGGAACAAAGCATGCTCCTGGCAAAGGTGCTTCATACTTCCTCCAGGCCGGGAGGGCCTTCCAGAGCAGTAGGCTTCAAAGGTGATGCCACCTTTGAAATGCAGCCCAGGCATCTCCAGACAGCAGAGGATGCCAACCCCCCTCTCCTGCTCCGCATTTGGTGGGAGCACAGTTAGGAAAATCTGTTATATTAGGAGGTGTGCCCACATTCAACCAGCACCACCCTAACTGTGGGACAGGTGATGTGGACACTACTTGTTCCTCCAACTTGAGATGGCACAAATTAACCTATCAGGGCTAAGCTTTGGGCAGTGCCCCTTCCTAAGTGGTCACTTAGAGAGTGTAGATGCCCTAAAGGTAGGTAGTCCATTGTGTACGACCTGTCACTACCTTTAACGCCCCTACATTTAGTATTTAGGTGGCATCCTTGGATCCTGAATTTTAGATTTAACAGATACAAAGAAGACACGTAAAAAGCTACTGACTCGAGAAAAGAAGGCATGATGCAGAAATTTGCCTCAAATCCCAGTCTGCTGCTCCTAGGACTCCACAATTGTGGTATGCCATCTTGTACTGCTTTTGTGAGGAATCCAAGAACTCTGGAGCTCCCGCAGCCCTTCACCAATTGCCAGAGAACTTCCTTGGGGTAGAGCAGCTATTCCCCTGCAGGCTGCAGTCACTGAACCCGCAGAGTCCAGTTAGCCAACTTGCTGCTCCCCAGCTACTCCAACACAGCATCCAAGCAAGAAGAGATATATAAGCTATGAATTCTCAGATCTGTCTCCCCACAAACTGTGATGACGCCAGGATCTACCAGAGCCATGCCGTACCAATGCCTGGGGTACCAGATCCCCTGCAACCTACACCGAGATGAAGAGTTCAGTCTGGACTCCCACTGCGCAGGAAGCAAGCACCCATCGAAGGACATTGAGACCCCTGTGACCCACTTCATGAGTGGCCCAGCTGTACCAGAATCTTCCCTGCAAACTGCTTTCTCCTGACGGTGAAGACATCGTGACTCATGCTGCCTGGCTGACCTCTCTGCTCTCTACCCAACCCAACCCGCCTGGCCTGGATACTGATGAGACAGCTGTGCTCCTGTGGTCCTGTGGCCATTGCAACCTGCCCCATAAAGTGGGACCCCTCAGACATACCTTTAAGTCCCCTTCTGCGGTGTGTTTTCAGGTGGCCCCCTTCTTGGTAGTGCGCCTGCTACCAACGACTTCAGCACCCTGCTCTCGGCAGAATCTGAGATGCTCCCAACAATCCACTGGTGGAACATTGGACCTGCCTTGCTACTTACTTAAATCCAGAAGGTGAACCTCAAGATCCAAATGTATGATTTCATATGCATTTTCCGATTTTCTCCCATGACCTCTGTTAGAATCCGGGTTCTCTGGTTGGCACAGGTAGGTACCTGGGACAAGCAGGGAACCTTTCCTCTAGTCAGGGTAAGGGGTTACACTCCCAAAATAACCCCTGCTCACCCTCTAGGTAGCTTGGCGCGAGCAGACAAGGCTTATCTCAGAGCGTTATAGGTTAAGCATTTGTGAACACATACAGTAACCAAGTGACAACACTACAAATGGACACCACACAGGTTTTTATATTAAAAATAAGGATTCTTTATATAGAGTTACCACAAGACCATTAAGCGACAACAATACACAATACTGTTACTTTAGATGGTAGAAGTTTGCTTAGTTCTCTTTAGTTCTTAAATGCGACACTTTAAGTCAATGTACCTTGGATGCGACATGCAGGGCAACGAAAATGTTGCAACGATGCTGATGCGATGAAGTTTTTGGGTGCAAAGAAATAAAGACGTGAAGATCTTCCAGATGCGGTACGCTTCTCCGATGTTGCGAGAAGACTCGACTCGATGCGTCAGCTACAGCGGCGTCACCCCTTTATGCGATGCGACGACAGCGGCCTTGGCAGCGGCACTCTTCTCCGACGTTTGCGAGACGCTTCCGCTCGATGCGATGCTGCAGCGGCATCACCCTTTTACGCGATGCGACGACAGCAGCTCCGACAGCAGCACGCTTCTCCGTGGATGTGAAGCGCTTTTCTTGATGTGGTAAAATGCGACAACTACGATGGCTGCGATGGCGGCACGCTTCTTCCTCGATGCGAGACTCTTCTCTTGATGCGGTGCAATGCGTCAGCTACGATGGCTGCGATGGCGACACGCTTCTTCGGCGTTGCGAGACACTTCCGGAATGATGCGAGACGCTTCCGCTCGATGCAATGCTGCAGCGGCGACACCCTTTGCAAGATGCGATGACAACAGCTCCGACGGCGGCACGCTTCTCCTTCTCGAGTCGCGCTTCCAGCTCCTTGCGACACGCAGTCCCTCAGAAGGCCCAACAATAGCAGCAGGCACTTCCAAAAGACTCTGGAGAGCTGGGGGGTGAAGTCCACTGGTCCTGGGACTTCGTTCAGGGGGCAAGCTCAGCACAAGCCCTTGGAGACCGTTTAAGCACAAGTTGAATTAAAGTCTTTGTAGTCTCTGTAAGGGATACCTGGAATCTCTGCACAGTGTACCTCATTTTGGTACACTATATAGAGAGACAGCTTCCTACAGTATCCCCAACAGTTGAGCAATCCCATGAGATTTGTCATTCGACCACTGATGGGCTTATTGTTAATTATGAAATAATGATCTGTTTCTCAATGTGAGGGTTGAAAGTAATCTTTCAAATGATCAAAGTATGAGGAAATGTTGTTTGGCTAACGGATTATCAAAAATGCTAAATGAAAAATAAATAAGAATGAGTCAGTAATCGTAGAATCAACAATATGATGCCAATCATCTCTGAACGATTAAGAGGATGTAGACAAGCCATGGCACCTCCTATGAAGGAATTGTAGGTTTGCTGAGTTGTCACCATGTTTAGTGCAGCCACTCAGCAAACTTTTTTGTTTTACAGAAACAAACTCTCAAAGTAGGAGCTTGTTTTTGGAAAACAAAAAGCGAAAGGCTCTGACACACTGGAAGTTTTCTCCCAGAGTGAGGGGGGGCATTTTATTTATTTTCATACAGCCAGGCTTTTCCTGACGCTCCCAAACAGGAGAATAAACATTTTGGACTGTCTGATCTAAAAAGGATGGTCTGTGTGAGGTACGGCAGGTGGAAACATGATGGTCCACCTGACTCTAAGTAGAGTGAGAAGACTGCCAGTTTGAAAGACAGAGGGGCATATTCTAAAGAACGTGTGATAACTACCGCAAGAGTAGCTTATCGCAACTCACCACATCGCAGTTCATCACGGGAAAATAACTCCGTGTCAACGTGTTATTCCCAAGCCAGCGGCAACATGCGATAGACCCACAACAACGTGTCAAACCAACGCGTAAAAACCAACGTGACGCTGCAAAAATGCGAAACACCAATGCCAAAAAAGCGGCGATGACGCTAATAGCGATATAAAAAATCAACGAAAACCAGCCACAGGTCTGCAATCCCCACGCGACATGCGGGAAATGCACTACAAAAGGTGAATAAAAACAAATACAAACGCCAATCAACAGTGAAGCACAATGGAGTCAGCCGGAACAAGTGCAGAGGACAACCGGAACCCCACAGACCGCGTGGAGGACCAGCCTGGTACTTCGGGGTCAGGGAAGGGCTTGGAGAAGAAGATTAGGAAGAAAAGGTTCAGTCCGCAGGAAAACAGGATCCTGATAACGGAGGTGATAGAACACCATCAACTACTGTTCGTCACCTCCACTGTGTCACGGCAAATAAAAATATTATATGGCAGACCATTGTGGACAAGGTGAATGCAGTCGGAGTGGTGAAGAGGACGATGGACGAGGTCAAGAGGCCCTGGAATGATGTCAAGCGCAAAACCAAGCAGAAGCTCACAATCAACCGAAAGGCAGCAATGCAGACTGGAGGTGGCAGTCCAGCGCCACATGAGGAGCTGGATGAGATGGAGGAAATGGTGTCCACAGTCATCAGTGGGGAGACAGTGGCAGGAGTTGGGGGCCCTGACACTGCTCAACTGGACAGGACACAACAGCAACAGGGTGAGTAATGACCAGGGACTGTGGGGACATGGGGAGATGGGCACAATGGCACACATGCACAAGTAAGCACAGCACATCATCAGACAAAGCATGCCCCAGACCCCAACTCCCACCAAGATACCAATGCACCCACGAATGCCACATCCCAGCACTGTATAAGCACAGAAGGCAGAGGTACACCACACATATGGGATCAGGGGCAGCCAACACAGAGCTGCAGGGGCAACTCCCCCAAAATGCGGCACACACATCACATGCAGAGCAAAACAACATTGACAACGATGTGGCACAATCCACAACACGTCCCCAACAGAACAGGGGACACAACTGGTCCCGATTGTGTGCAGTAACTGGCCAATCATATATGGCATCGCAAGGAAATGTGAGTTGACAATGTACAAGTACAAACAGACATCCGTGAAGTGGTCGAAATGTCCACTGTCCCACATCACATAGGCATTTCCCCACAAAGAGTCACAATGTACACTGTCATTCAGTCTGCATGTAAACATATTCAATGTGTCAACATACATGTGAACACAATGTTAAACTACATCTCCCCATCACATTGCAGAGGGAAATACAGCACCTCCTGCAGAGCAGTCCCAACCTCTCTTCTCTGATGACGAAGAGGACAACCAGACCTTCGACTCCAACGCCCTCCAACAGCTCGTGGATAGCCTCCGGAGCCCACTTCCAGGAGCAGGGCAGCCCAGCTGCTACGAGGAGAACCCACCCCCTGCAAAGTACACACAGCAGGCAACACCCACCACCACGGCTGACTCCCAGGACCCCCACTACCTACACATGGCCTTCCAACTCCATGTGTTTGGGTGCCAGGAGAAGCTGCCCGAACAGGTACAGGTGGGGTTCGAATGCATGGCAGCCACACTAGATGCCATACGTGGGTGTTTAAGTCCCATCAGGGACCACTCACAGTCCTTAACGGACACTGACAGTCCACTCCATGCTCTCCAATGAAACATGTCTGACATCGCCAGGGTCTTGACTCAGAGGCAAGAGTGACTGTCCAGTCATAGTGGCTCCAGCAAGCTCGCCCGGAAGTTGGGACTCATGCGGAGTCTCATGGAGGACAGGGAGTGTAAGCGTATGGAAACAGCAGCTGACAGGGCTGCACACCAGCGAGTGTTGGCTGGGTCCCTCAATGCCATAAAGACCATCCTCATAGAATTGCTGCCACAAGGCCTGGTGCCGATGCATGCTGCTGCTACCACTCCATATCTCCGGCCACTGATGTGTCGGTGCCGCACAGTGCTGGAGACAGAACACCACCACCCACATGTGAGGCACCTGAAACAGCAAAGGATGAAGATGTGGATGAATCTGGCCTCGTGGTCATGAGGAAGTGGTAGCATCCATTTCCGCCATATGGCCTGTTAATGCTTGGTTCTGCCCTCAGCATCACCCCCTTCCAGTGTCCCCGATGCATTCTGTGACACTAACCTTAGACCTTGACATGGACTGTCATATTCTGTCTGGTCACCCATGACACAGATATCAGACCGCGGATTGAACTCCTCCACTACTGAGGAACATTTCATTCACAGAAGGTCTCTGGATGGCCCGCCACGGGCCAATGCTGCAAGATGGGCTTTGCATGGCCCTGTACTGCTCCGCATACAACACTCCATTGAATGTGCATTAAACATTCATTTTCACAACGATATTTCATGTCTATGATCTTCCAAGTGTGGAGGCATGAATGCATGTAGGGTCATTGATTGCACCTTACGTCCATGTTGCTTACGTTGTGGGACTTGGGTCACAGGGGGACACATTGCCAATTCCATGCCAGGAGGCGACGACACTAGAACGGGGAAACATGCATTCATTACTTCCTTGTCCAGGCCAGAATGGAAGCACGCATACAGCCCCAGGGTCATTGTTCACAAACCTACGCTGGACTGGCATAGTCCACTCCGCTCACGCTCACAGGGGGGATGACAACACTACATGTCCCAGGTCTTCCCTGTAGGGTTCTGCTACTCACAGGCCTAGTTGTCTGCATGCCACGGCCACTCCCTCATGGCTGGTTCACACCCACACCACACCAATTCGGCACCGGCATCACAGGACATGTCACCGTGCCAATAAATAGGGCCTGGCGCACGTGCTGGACGCCATTTCCACTTTACAAATGGATGTCTCCATGTGGGTATCATTTATGCATGAGGTCCTAGGGCCCTGCCCCGTCACATTGCCCAGTGCCAGTGGTGACATGATGGCGTCTGCACCACAGGACTCAATCATAAAGGGTCCATGGCTAGCGGTGCAAAGACTTGGTAGCACCGGATGCACAGTGGCAGGCACAGGCACACTGCTACGGGACGGTGTCTTTCGGTGCACTGAGATAGGGGCACCTTCAGTGCCCAGCAGGTATACAGCCTACGATGAAGCGCCATCCAGGCATTCCAAAATGGTGGCATTGGTGTGACCCCTGCTGGACCGCAGCGTAGGCCTGAGCCAGCGGGCAGTGTGTGCCTCTCGCCATGTGGCATCGTCTCACAGTTCACAGAGATAGTGGCACCTATTGGGCTGAGCTGGTGTACAGCCTGCGATGATGCTCTGTGCACTGATGTGTTCTCTGCCATTGTGAAATCAAGACCCAGAATCATGTGTGTGACCTGGTGGCCCGTGGTGCGTGGCTGTATGATGTGGGATGGTGCCATGGTCGGAGGCCACAGGCTTGGAGATCAAACCGGCACGTGGTGGGTCCTCTTGGAGACACGCCAGTTGCAGAAGGTGAGCAGTGAGGCCTGGTCACACAAGGGCGGGCAGTCTACACTAGGTGGCAGGAGGGGCTGGGGTGCAGCAGTCTGTGTGCGCAGGGGCGGGCAAGCGGTGATGGCGTGTGCTACTGTTTGGACTCTGCCATTCATGTCTCTGGCAACTGTTTCAGATGAGTGACCTGGGGGACTGCAGTGTGTGCCGGCATATGGTTGGAGACACACCGATGGCTGCAGATGAGCAGTGGGTCCTGGGTCTGCAGTGTCGCCACTCTCTCTTTCTATCTCCCTCTCTCTCCCTCTCTTTTCTCTCTCTCTCCCTCTCTCTTTCTATCTTCCTCTATCCCTCTCTCTTTTTCTCTCCCTCTCTCTTTCTCTCTCCCTCTCTTTTCTCTCTCTCTCTCTCCCTCTCTCTTTCTCTCTCCCTCTCTTTTCTTTCTACCTCTCTCTTTCTCTCTCCCTCTCTCCCACTCTCTTTCTCTCTCCATCTCTCTGTCACTCTCCCTCTCTGTCCTTTGATGGGGCGCATGACACACCTTCTTATCTGTCTTTCTGTCTTGCAGGCTGTGACTTACGGAATGCCCGGAGAAGACACGCAGTGCCTCTTCATGATTGTTTTTATTTGTTTCATCTGTAATGAAGGTTTTGTTTTGGTTATATGATGTGGATGTGTGTTTCAATTTTTGTGGCCACACCTGTCTGTTAGGTGTTGTGGTTGTGCGACTTCAGGCGATGTGTTTGGGTCATGGTTTCATGGGGTTGATGTGCATTCTCCTTGGCAGGAGGGAGGGGAGGGGGTGGTGGGGTCCGGGGTGGGTGTGGGGGTATGTGTTGTTGCCCTCTTGGTGCACCAGACTGCATGGTCAGTTGCTCGGGGGCATCTGTTGTCCTTCATGCTTGGCTATGGGCTGTGCTCCCTTGGCTGCAGCCGATTGTCATCCAACTTGGCACCAGGTCAGACAGGTGTTAATTTCCTGCTGCTAACGTGCCTTATCGCCTGTTTTGTGTTCTTATCGCAGATCAGGCAGGTCGTTGAGAATGTTGTGGAGTGGTATTTTTGCGGCTTTTTGCTCGGGAACGCCTACTCTGCATCTCATTAGTGATAGTTGCCGGGATCATCCGTGGCGATCTTTTTTGCGGATGCTATCACGGGAAAACGGGTGGTATCATCAGTTTGCACCGGCTTGTGAATGGGGCGATGGATTTATCGCGACTTTTGCTGCGCTAAAGTGCCGTCGGTGATAGCTCCTTGAGAATATGCCCCAGAGAGATTCACAATGTTTGTGGTAGAGTAGTACCCTTTCCACCAAACTCCAAGCAAGCCCCCATGATTCAAACATGGATGTGCAGCAAAAAAAAAACGTCTTCTTTTTGTGGATGGCGAAGATAAAAATATAAACTACACCAAAGGCTCTAGGTCTCTATTACTAAAATCTAATTTCTGATTTAATGTTTTGTCCCATTCTTCTAATGATCTCCATACGTTTTTCTACCTTGTTTCGAAGGTCCATGATTATTTTATCACCTTTCTAAAAACAAAACTTGATACTGAAAGGTAAAAGAAAAATTGCATTTTCATCTTCATGCTGTTAATATATGAATATAATACACCTTTAGGGGCTTATTTACAGGCCTCTTGCGCCACCAATATGTCACTTTTTCCTATGTTAAAAGTGACTCACCGGCGGCGCAAGGGGCTTGTAAATAAGCCCCTTAGTGTCTGCTGAACAGCGAAAGGCATCCACAACTATCCTGAAATATGTATCTTCAAATAAGCAATTGTGCTAGTGATTGCAATGTAGTGGTGACTTTGACTCCCTTTAACATCTCAATGCATTAACCAATTTGCCATGGTCTAGCATCAGTCTATTAACAATATACGGGAATATCAGTAGCATAAAGTCTTCCAGCGGAATAATGCTATTGTGAGAATACCTTGTTTCCTATTTGAAACACCCGTCTTGGTTCTTTTAACACAGCAAGTCTAAAGAGTGATAGTTTTCGTAGGTATTGGTTTTCCTTATTTAGTCCAAATGCATCCTTGTATTTATTTAGAAATATTTATATTGCTGCAGACTGCATTATTTCATCACCACATTTTTGGGTTGGGCATAACTCGGGGGGGGGGGGGGGGCATATGTTCTCTGGCTTTAGATCTTAAAAGATGAATTGTGATGTATGGTCAGCGTAATGTATCGATATAGGTGGGGCATGAGTACTGATGTGTATGCTTCCTGCAGAGACACTCATACATCTGATGCACATCCCTGTTAAGTAAAAATGCTCACAAAGCAATTAATGCAAATAGTGGCCTTGCGTTACTCTGTGGCTTGGAGCCAATCCATGGGTGGCACCTGTTTGTTCCCACACAGCCAAACAGGAATTTTGGTCCATTCCCAGATTTACGATTAGTGGTAGACCTGGGATTGCGTCAAAATGCTACGCCTCCCCAGGCATAACAAGGGTAAATATCTTTATTTCTCCTCGTTTCCTCACAGAAAGGCAAAAAAAACATTTCGGGAATGTTATGGTGCAGAAAGGAGTCCCTTCCTGCACAGAAACAGTCCTGCCTACAATCCAGGCACCCTTGCAACAATACGCAAGGGTGCCTGAGGTGGCGCTAGGCAGCCAAAAGTGCGTCAGCGCTAGGAAAGGACAGCAATGCACCATATAATGTTGAATACTGTGCATTCCTGCCCTTCCCTTTTCACACAGTGCAGCAAGGTGGCTTGCTGCGTTCCGCTGCTTGAAAGATTGATAATTATATGCCCCTGAGATGGGATATATGGGTCAGTAAACCCACATTGTAGAAAGTGGGTAAATAAACTGTCAATGTGATCATTACGAAGAAATATTAAGGCCAATGACATTGAGCCAGACCAGTGGCCACTGACTTCTTTTCTGAATCCATTGAAGCCCACATTGCCTGAAACAATTAATAAAGTTGCCACTTATTTATCACATGGAATCAGATTTTGAAAAAATGACAATCAAGACAAGGCCATAGTGAATGTCCTTGGTGGATGTATCCAATGCCCTTTTTGGGAAATTCAACGAAACTGTGCCCCAGTAATTAATTGATTATACTGCAATGAGTTATCCCGAACCCGACAATTTCTTTCAACATAGGAAAGAAATATAATAAATAAACAGCTCCTCTTTTGCCTTTATATGGTACATTTCCATTTGCATGTTTCTGCTTTACTCACTTCCAATATTCTCTGCCTTTCAGTAAGAGGGAGGTGCCATACTTGGCTTCTTGTAGGTACCAATTAACATGCATAGGCTGACTGCAGTAATTATATATAAAGCATATGCTATAATTAGAGATGCGTTCTTGCATTTTGTAAGAAATTGGGTCATTGGTTGAGAGGGGTGGAAGCCCCATGCGAGGTACAACCACAATCTTTGTCATGGCAAGCCACAAAATAAACACTAAATTAACCTGTGCTTTGCCCTCTGATACCTGAGCCCAAAAACAGTCTGTCTTGTGTAAATTAAATATGTGTAGTAAGTATTTATGCATCAAACAAACAGTAATCAAGTAAAAACACAACACAAGAAAAAATCACCAAACAATTTAGAAACAACAGAGAACATTTTAGTTAATGAAATCATACCAGAACTACAAACATCCAATAATGATAACTGGAGAAATTGATTTTGAAAGATTTGAGCGAAAATAGATTCAAGAAGCCGAAAGGACCACTCATGCTTATCTGGTCATGCTAAACAGGTGGAAAGTCACATGTTCAGACAGACTGCGATGGAGCGACAGCTGGATACAGGGACTAGATTAGTCCTGCTGAAGAGTTACCTTCTCAAGTCCGGCGCGAAAAGTTCCATTCGCTTCATAGGAGCCTGCAAAGAGGAGGATTCGGGAGGGAAGTGCAGGCCAGTAATCACGGACAATGGACACTGTAGCAAAAAGAGCCGGTCATCGCTAGGGCTTCACTTTGGTTGATCATCACGGAAGGTAGTAGTAAAAGCGAAGTGCAGGTCTTGTGTTGACAGTCATTGCAGATGGTATCTGTTAGTATGAAGAGCAGGTCTAAGCAGAGCTTCGCGCTGGCAGTTGTCATGGGCGGTAGAGTTTTGGGGGAACGTAGCCTTTCAAAGTCATGAAAAGCCCAAGCTTTAGGATGTTCACCTTTTACTACAAGAGAAGCTCTCACCAATGCCAGTCAAGAGTCCAGGACCTGTGGAGAACCTCACTGGGATCAGGACTCACTCCAGCAGAGGCCAGCAGCAGGCTCAGGCTGTTCTAGGTGGTCCAGTTGGAGGTGGTCAGCTGGACAGTTGCAGATAGCCCTCTGAAAGCTTGTTTTGTGCCTGTAGCTCACACAGGAGGTCAGCAGGACAGTCATTCTTCTAATTCTTCCACAGGCTCCCACAGTGTTCAGAAGAGGGGTTCTGAGTGTCCTCCCTGGAAATGTGGTCTCTAGTTGGCAGAGGTATGTACCCTGTCTAAGTAGGGATCACAATCCTAGTCAGGGTAAGCTGGATACCACTAAAAGATAATCTGTGCTCACACTCCGGTAGTTTGGCACAAAGCAGGCAGGCTTATCTAAAGAAGAAATGTGTAAAGTATGTGTGCAACACACACACAATAACACAATGAATACACCAAAAATAATACCTCACACAAATTTAGAAAAATAGAGAATAATTATATGAGGAAATTGAGACCAAAAAAAGCAAATCCAATAAGCTGAACTGGAGTTTTTAATTTTTAAAGAATAAACCAAAAATAGTGTTTTAAGTCAATATCGCTAAAAGGTCACTTGAAGGCACATAAGAACAGAGTAAATCCAAAGTTCAGGCCAACCGCAATGGCCGGCTAGAGGACTGGTTCTGCTGACAAAGTACCTTGGATACAGAAAGTGTCGACATTGAGGACTCGATGCTAGGAGTTGGAGAGGAGCCGTTTTGTCATCGATCCCTTGGCTGGAGTCACAGCATCTGTGCCAATCCACGCAATGGATGAAGACTTTGTCAATTACCCCCTTTACGATGCAAGCGCTGCATTGTCGTCGAGCCGCGTTGTCTGTCGTCGTTGGGCCGCACAGTCAGTCAATGCAATATCATCTATCATCTGCTGCGTCGACATCAAAGAACAATGTGCTGGTTCCAATCAGTGCAAAGTCTTCAATGCATCAACATTAGTGGTTCAAGACAGCAGACATCACCTTTCAAATGCCGAGGACTGGAATGGCACACTTGCCATTTAAGAACTCACAGATGGCAAAGTCCAGGTGCTGTTGCAGAACTGAAGGAAGTCTTTGATGGTCCTGAGACTTCTCAACAGAGGGCAAGCCAGCAAGTCCTTGGAGTCTCTCTGGGTTCAAGTGAGATGGGTCAAGTCCTTGTCTTCAGAAGGGCAGAGATCAGCAGGCAGCAGGACATCTCAGTAGAGCATAAAGTAGTTCATTCAGAGCAGCAGTCAGGCGAAGTGGCAAACTTTGTGGCATAGCAGTCTTTACTCCTGGCAGAGTTCTTCACAGGTCCATTAGTGTACTGTTTTGGTAGGGTAAGAGCCCCAGTATGTATTCCCAAATGTGCCTTTGAAGGGGGGATGACTTCAAAGCAGGCCCTTGAAGTGCACTCCCAGTCCTGTTTGGCAGGCTATCATTCTGAGGGTAATCAGCCCTTTGTGTCGCAACATGACACTGCCTATTCAGGTGTATGGGTCAGCTTCCCCGCCCTCTTCCTACCCAGGTTGAGCTATCAGAATGTACATGAATTAAGACAAGTTCTCTGTCACACCCACCTTTCCTATGTTTGTGGCTGTCTAGAGGGAATGCACATAGTGTAGCTGTCACCCATCCCACACGTATATTGGAGACTGGCTGCAAGGCACACAGAACAGTATGAGCAGAGAAATGTCTATATTCTAAAAGTGGCATTTCTAAAACAGTAATGTTAAGTCCAACTTTACCAGTAACGAGGATTTGTCAGTACTATTCCAAAGATATGAAACATGAGGCTTATACTTCTTTCTAATCGGGAATTACGGCTTAAAGGTGTTTTAAGGAATTCCTAGTGCTAGCGTAGGAGAGGGGTAGGCCTCATATTAGTGAAACAAATATTTAGCTGTTTGTCACTGCCAAGACAGATAAAACTTACAAGTACATGTCCTACCTTTTACTTATACAGCTCACTGCCCTCAGACCTACATAGGGCCTACTTTAGGGATGACTTCTCTGTAATAAAAGTGGAGTTTAAGGCTTGGTAAGTGGTTTTAAATGCAAGTCAAAGTGGCTATTAGTTAACTGCACACACAGGCATTGTAATGGCAGGCCTGAGACAAGTTTGAAAGGTTTCTTTGGTGGGTGGCACAATCAGTGCAGCAAACCCACTGGTAGCATTAAAAGTTTCAATAACTTTATCAAGTACAAAAGCATCCATAAAAGTACACAATACAAAAATAAAAATGTACAATAAAAACACAATAAATACACTTTAAGAAACGATGATGACAATATCATACGATAGCTGCACATTGCAATTTGGGAATTGCACACACATATATCAAAGCTAATGAAAAAAGGGTGCTAGCTTAACCAAAGGTCATTGTCCTTCGGGATCACACAGTGCATCTAAACAAATATCCGACTAGGTGCTTGCCTAGGTTATCTAAAATTCTGGGTTTTAATAAACTTGCAGAAAAAGGCGAAGTGTAGCATAGTTTGCCCAGACCTACCATCATGTGCACAAGTGTTGGTGTCAAGATTCCCAGTGGAAAATACAGAAGATACTTGACTGTGTCTGCCCTAAAATGAAACAATAAACTATGTTCCAAACGCCCCGTGCACTAACAAGATAGTCTGTACACTGACTATGGTCCTGCTCAAATAGGCTGCAACAGTGGGCTCACACCTTTCCACATTTGTTTAAACTACTATTAAAACCAGGTTCAAGGAATGCGTGGGGCAAGCTGATCTTTTGAAAGATTTCCCTACCATATGCTAACCATGGAATGGAAAGACATTTGCCACACTTGAGACAATCATTAATAATGTCTCTAGGTAAGAGTGCTTCCTCAGTTCTCCAGATGGCTTGCTGCAGTAATCGGGGGGGGGGGGGGTGTTCTAATGTAATCTCCCAGATTAATCGAACCTAGGTCCTCCTGACAAATGAAATAAGAGAACGATACAGGGGTTGAGAGGGCTTTTCTGCAGAATATTTGTTTCCAACCTTGATAGCTTCACAATTTGCAGTGCCCCTTTTCTTGGCCCGTAGGCTGAGGTGGGGACAACTTGAGTTTTATAAATCTGTAGTAGTGGGAGAAGGGCTCCTCCCCCTGCGCTGCACAATATTAGGAGCCCATGATCCGGCTGCATAAAATGTAACCCTAGGGAGGAAAAAGTGCTTGTGATGTTTAAACTATTTGTCCCAACAGAAAGGGTGAAAAGCTGTTTGAACTTTGGGTCACAAGCCATGACATGTGTTAGACCTGGCATCCTTGGAATGGGGTTCCCCTGTATTTTTGCCTCTGCCTCATGTATTTGTGCTGCATGTTGGACATCCTTTTTTCTGGTTTAGTTGCTTTGGGCAATTTGCCACTGCTGTTCAGTGCCAAAGTGCAATTGCTCCCTCTGTAAATTGTTGTCATGGATTAGTGTTAAAAATGCAATCCTGGCTGAAGAGGGGTGAAACCCCGAAACCGGTCCTAGGATGCTTGTTTCCGGTCCAAGGAGGACCTGGCTTGGCAGTTCGGGCTGGAGTGTTCCCATGTGGCACAGGGTCAAGACTGATTTGCATATGGCCAGGTCTAAACTGGGGTGGCATGGTGAGCAAAATAATTATGGATTTAACCCAGATCTCTTGACTGGGGGAGAATGGTTTGATTTGTTCTGCATTCCGTCCATCAATTTTGTGTCTTTTGCATGGATTAGTGTTTCCATAATTGGCCTAATTGATTCACTACTAAGTCCCTAATGCAGTGCACTGTTTGAGCCCAGGGCCTGTAAAACAAGTGCTGCTAGTGGGCCTGCAGCACTGATTGTACAACCCACACAAGCAGCCTTGCAAAAGGTTCTCAGACCTGCCATTGCAGTGTTTGTGTGCAGTTTAGTACTGCCATGTGCACCCACTCGCCAGGCCCTAACCTTCCCTTTTCTTTCATGTGTGTCACCCCTAAGGTAGGCCCAAGGTACCCCTGTGGGCAGGGTGCAGTGTATGTGAAAGGTAGGGAATGTCCTGATATGTGTGGCATGTCCTGATAGTGACATACTGCCAATTTCATTTTCACTATTGAAAGGCTATCTGTCCCATAGGAAAGAATGGGAAGTTTACGTATAACTTATAAGTATAACTGCCCATGGGAACACAATAGGAAAGTGGAGTTTGATATACCTGAATTCAGAATATAAAGATGCATCTTTTAGTAAGGGTGATTTTTATATTCAGGGTTTGAAAATACCACTTTTAGAAATTGGGTATTTTCTTGCTTAGCCATCCAGTGTGCCTCTGCTAGGTTTGTGTATTGACTGTCTGGCTTGGGAGTGACAGGTGCTAGGGATGTCGAGTCTATTCAGACAGCCACTTGGGGGTGAGGTATGTCCTGCCTTTCCAGGGTGAGTCAGAGCTGGGCTGAATATACCTGGGCAGCATTTACAGTAGGGGGAGGAGATTTCCTTGCACCTGAATGGGCTTGGTCTGCCTTACACAATGCTGTCTCCACCTTCTGTGGGGAATCTACACCAGAGAGGACAGAACTGGTTTGGACTAAGCACAGAGCCTCTCTGACACCAGAGAACGAAGAGAAATTGACTATAAGTATTGAGGCCCAGACCTCAGAACTTAAGATTACTTCTGAACTCAAGAGGAACCTCTGCCAAGAAGAAAAGCTGGGAAAGCTGAAGGAGAATTACTGTCCCTTTGCTGTGTGATGTCTGGGGTTATCCATCAGTGACTTTTTCTACCAGGGAGAGGACAAAGACTTTGCTGTGTCCTGTGTATCCTGCTTGAAGAAGACCTCCAATGACATGAAGTAGAGCTTTCCTCCTGCTCTGTAGTCTCAGGGCCACAAAGACTTCACCACCAGCTCCCCTGAACTCCCTTGCTGGGAGTGCTGACCTGCCAAGAGTTGCCTGTTGCTGAGTTGTGCCTCTGGAAGTTGATCCTGCTGTGGGTAGCTGGAAAAGAGACGCAACTACAAGAAGTGTGACCTATCCTAACCCGTTTCTGATGCATAGCCTGCACGCGGATGGAGAAATCATCGCACGCCAATTAGAAATGTTGACAGCTTGTTCTAAAGTACGCAATGATTGCAGATTTCTTTCCAGTAAATCAGTTAGCTGCTGGGTTTAACTTTGTTCCTGCTACGCTCATGAAACATTTCTGATTGATGAGGAGCCCGCAAAGGGAGCTCCTCCGCTGGGGATCGTTATTTTTACATTAATAATTGTTAGCACCATCGGCCTTTGGCACCGGAACCGTGATACATCGCAACCTAACACAGTCAGAATTTTCATCTATCTTACCTTGTTCGGAGTCGTTGCCTGGTCGTTGAAAACCAGGATTTGGGGCACTGAGCAGGACCCTCCATCTTGGGTGCCGGACTGGAGGAAGGAAGTGGGTCCATGCCTCTCAAACCTGAGACCGCTGCAAACCCAACCAGATACCCCCATTTTGAGCATCGGATGGAGAAAGAAAGCATGCCCTTTGGTCCGTCTGGACCTTCTGCGATTCCGATCCTGAGGCCGCTGTAGAACTGACCAGGACTCACCATCTGGATCAACAGGCCGGAGGATGGACTCATGACCCACCGGTCCGCCTGATCCACTGCAACCACGCTCCTTAGGCCGCTTCTGCCACCAGGAACTGCTCAGGCCCCGAACTGAGGACCGGAGGCGGGCGAAGTCTCTTCTCACTGATCGGCGATCTGATGGCTCCGGGACTCGGCTTGCACTAACCGGGTCCCCCCACCCCACTGCCTGAGCTGGAAGATGGAGTTGAAGGCGTAGGGCATCCTGGACTCACAGCAGGTTTGCTGTTGGTTAGAGGCCTGGACACCTGCAGCGGATGTCGTGGTGCAGATCCCAGGCATCGCACTGTACCCTGCGTAGCCTCCACTCACCTGCATTATTGGATGCGATACGCAGGCGAGCACACACGTCAGTCACTCGAATCTTGACCTCTGCTGGAGAGTGACCAGCAATCGCTGGTGATCCTCTGTGCACACTGCGGGAGTTTGCCGCCCCCCATGGGGTTCCCAGTGGAGCCGTACACCGGTGATTCATGGTGGTGACCGACACGCTCAGCTCTAAGGACTATGATTGTCTTGTCCCCCCGCACCGGTTGCTTGGTTTTGGTTTGCTGGGGAATCGGAGCGCAGGCTTGGTGAAGCGGTGGGATTTACGAGTGACTTGGAGCCCCCTCACAGATTTGCCTCGCTTGCCTCGGAGTCAGAGCCCACTCTCGAGAGAACTCTCGTCGGTTGTTCGGTCTGGGCTGGAAGATCCCTGACAAGAGGGTCTCGTAATTGGGATAAATTCTGCCCATCGGCTAACTTTACTATTATTTTCTTTTTTTCTCTGTTATTTTCCCTCAGCCTCCTGATTGCTCAATATAGTGAACCCATTTTGGGAAGTACACCAGATGCCCCCCTACTCAATAAAATGGGAATTTAGCATACACCCATGGGGAAAGGACTCCCCCGGGCATGATTTTAGGCAGAAAGATGAAAAAGGACCAACGATTACCGAGGTTTAGATTGGAAAGAGACATAGGACTTCCCCCCTAAAACCCACCATAGAGAAAAGGAAGATAGGTCTAACCAACACGGCACAAACAGTAATTGAAATAGGACCACATCCTAAGACAACCCACTTTGGAAAGTGCAATAGGACTACCGCCCAGGATCAATCTTCTACAGCAAAAGGGATGGCCATCTTGGACTACCTTTCAAGATCAGCCACCGGCAGCAAAAGGGGCGGCCATCTTGGACTACCTTTCATGATCAGCCACCGGCAGCAAACGTCGTGGCCATATCAGACTTAACTCCTTCCCATGGGATATCACCATCAGGTCTCAAGAGTTTGAAAGCCTAGTGAAAGGATACCTCTACACAGTCTTGAGCCCACTTGACATTATGCTACGCATCTCATGGGGGAAGATGGCCATTCAGCAGGCTGTCTTTATCCTTGTTCTCCAACGCAGATCGCAATTCTTCACTCTGGCCTGGCTTAGACAGCGGGCAAGTTATATAACGGTGAGTCCTCCCCCCCAAAGACACCCCAGTCTAATGCATTCCATCCAGCCTCCCGATCCTTGCCCGCTCCCTTTCTTCCAGATGTACGGCTAAGCTGTGGATCTCCAGTGCAGGCCCAGGAGCGCTCTCCCCTGGCCTGAGCTGAACAACAGCTGGAACCATACCTGCAACCTCTCTCAGCTCCCTCCTAATCCTAAGCGGCCCGCTCTCGTCAGCATGGCAGGACCTTGCCTGAGCCCTACGGGCGATAACTCCTACACCGTTGTCTATCCTCCCAATCTCTCCAAAACTTCAGCAAAATCCTTTAAACACTCCATCCTGAAAAGCCACCCCGAGACTCTGATCTCTGACCTATGATTCAGCGCAAACAAGGGCATAGTCACTAATGAGTTCATCTTTTACATCAGAAAAACCTCCATATAGCGCAAATCCTTCTCGAACCGCCTGAATGTACTTGAAGCCAGGAACATTCCCCAAGGCACTAAGCTCACAATCGCTCCTTCCCCAAACCTGCGTACTGACCTCACTATCACTTTATACAAAAACGGCATCGTCCTGATCCAAGCTCCACCCAAAGACCTCAACATATTCACAGACCTCTTCTCACTCCTCAAAAAATATACAGAAGACCCTCTTCATCAATGCTCCCCATGCATCAATCCTCGACCCATCCGCCTAGGGTGTCTTGCCAGTCTCAAACCACCCCTTCAAGGGATCTCGACACAGGCCAAACTAGCCCCACTACCATTCAACCAGCGCATGCCCACTATTTCCTGCCCTACCCTTTGACCCCCTGCTCACAAACCATTCCCTCCTATATATCTACTGATACTCCTTCTAGGGCTCCTGACGCCAATCGACCTTGCCCCTCCACCACGCTAACACCACATTCCAATAGAAATGTCCACAAACCTCTGACCTCCTGTCAGCAAACTCCTCCCTCCCCTTCGACTATCAGAACTCCCCCATTGGTTCACGACATTTATTGACCTAGCCCCACTACCCTACTACCAGTGCATGCCTTCAGAACAGTCACCAAGCCATCGACCCCCTATCCACAAGAAGATCCCTCTGTTAGCGATATTGGACCTCTCAACTGTAGAGCTGCCGCACTAACCCAGAACATCCATAACTCCAGTCTGGAACTAAAAAACCTCCTGCTCCTCATTGATCTCTCATTCTCAAATCTCAAGCTCCCACAGAACTCTACTCCCCCCCTCCTAACGAGCCCCCCTCATCACCCATTATCGCTAGCCCTGAGACACCTGCGTCCTCGCAAACAGCCCTGCCACCTCTCGGAAGAAGAAATTCTGGCCCTCCACCTCACCTACACATCGCCCCCTGTAACTCCTAGTCCACCAGACCTCACAGAGGAAGAAGTACTTGACCTCCTCCTTAGCCACAATTCTGCCCTGGTAACTCCATGCCTCTCAGACCTGAGTGACGGACACGCTATCCACACAGTAGCAACCAACCCCAACAGAGCAGCTACCGTCCGCAGCAGAGGAGTCTTCGATAGCAACCTAGCGCTATTACCCATCACTGCCTCAACCCACAACACTCACCCCGACCCCCCATTATCCGGCCTACTAATTAACTGCCGGTCAGCAGTAAAGCATGCCGCTGATGTCGCTGATCGAATCTTGAGCCAAAAATCAGACTTAGCGATCCTAACTGAATCTTGGCTCAATGATTCCTCATCACCCTGCCTAGTCCCTCCCAATTGTAACAACGTTAGACTAGACAGGCAGTCTAGCAAAAAAAGGGGGAGGCATTGCCTGCATCCACCGCTCCAACCTCCATGTTACCGAACTGCTGGCAGATCCCACAGACTCCTGCGAATACCTGGATCTTTCCATATGCAGCAACACCGCCCAACTGTGCAGACTGCACATCTTTTACCACCCCCCCCAGGCAGGAACGACACCTTCACAGACCACCTCTTGGAAGTCATCACAGCCATGGTTTCCCCCAACCCTAAAGACATTTTTCTTGGTGATTTCAACCTGCACTGGGATGACCCCAAGGACCCTCAGGTCAACGCCATCAGAGACTTTCTGGCCGACCAAGCTCTTACTTAAGTCTGCACACTCCCAACTCACTCGAAAGGACTCACTCTGGACTGGATGATCGCAAAGGATTCTGCGGTCAAACTTATCTCTATAGACCCATGTGACTGGTCTGACCACCACGCTATCACCTTACTTCTGCCTGGGACCCAAAAGACATGGGCTCCACAACCCGTGGTTCCCAAGCATTGGGTTAGAGACACAAAGAACCTGGATCTCAGGAAATTGCCCACTCAGTGTGAGGCTGACCTCCCCCCCTCATATCACTATGGCCAACAACCTCACTGAACACTATTCCACTGCCATATCCAACATTCTAGATGACCTTGCTCCACTTAAACTAAAAAGAACCCAGATCAAAGACCGGAACCCCTGGTTCATAGGATCCCTAAACAATAAGAGGAGAGCCCTCCGGCAGACAGAACAAAACTGGAAACAGCACCCATCAGCAGCCCATCGAAAATTTCTCCACCAGTCCAGAAATGCCTACAACAGGAAAATCCTCAACTCAAAAAAAGAATTTTTTAGAACAGAACTGGAGAATGCCAAGAGTAGACCATGCAAAATATTCGAATCGGTCAAACACCAATCTAACAAACTGGCAAAAACCTCTAAAGAAACACCTAAATGTTTGATATCTTGCGAGGAATTTTCTTAATTCTTCTCCGACAAGGTCATTGCCCTAGGAAATGAACTCAGATCTGCTACTCTCTCCCAAACCCCTCCGACTCTGCCCCCACTCTCTGCATTGCCCCCCAGGCATCACCCAAAAACCAAGCTCATTGGTCCAACTTCAAAGACTATGACGAACACTCAGTCTCGAAAAAATTCACTCCTCCCTTAACCTGAACAACCACTTCAATGACCTTCTCCCCTCAAACTGCTTAGCCGCCACCTCTCGGGCTATCATCCCTTCTTGGACTGCAATTATCAACACCTCCCTCCTTCAAGGATTGATATCTGACTCTCTCAAAGCCCAAGTCATCCCCGTCCTAAAAAAACCTACGCTGGATCCTGCTTCCCCCGACAACTACAGACCTATATCCAACATCCCACTCCTTGCTAAAGTTCTGGAGAATTGTGTCCAACAGCAGCTGAGCCAACACATCACCAACTTCCACCTACTGGAGGACTTCCAATCCGGGTTCAGACCTGGTCACAGCACTGAAACCACCCTCCTCCACATCGTGGATGATGCTCTCCAAGCCCTTGACCAAGGCAAAACCTGTCTGTTGTAAATTGAAACGACGATGTGATTAAGCATTTACTAAAGACATTAATTCCCCTTTCCTAGATCGTGTTTTCTCTGTTATGTTGACCGAAGTTCGGACTCCATTTTGTATTGTCATGCTTCCACGTGTTCCCCACGAGAAGAGTCCAACCTCTGTGTTAGTTGCTCTTGTAATCTGCCTAGTAACAGTCTATAAATAGCTCCTCTGTCCATTTGGCACATGCCCAGACTTGACCACATCTGTTATCAGTTAGCCTTGCTTGACCATGTTTTCGCGGGCTCAAGGAGTGTGTTAGCTCCGCCCACATATTGATTCAGTATCGAAAATGACCATAAATGGTAATGTTCTTCGGTCTCATGTTGAATCCACCCACTTATGAGCTCCTCTATTGTGTATAAAAGGGGACCATGTACGTAAGTTCTTTGTGCTACTCTATGCAATACTGAAGAGTGTTGTGTGGATTGTAGGACCACCCTTAAGGGTTAATAAATGCTGTCTTTGTACTTTGCAGTTTCCGTGCCAACTTCCTTATAGATTCCATTACAGGAGAGCGAACCCTTGTGTCCTGCGGGCCTAGCTGGGGCCTGTATTCATCATGTCTCCTAATCCTCCTAGACCTTTCCTTGGCTTTCGATACGGTCAACCATGAAAAAAACTCCTTGAAAGCCTCAAAATCAGGATGGGACTGGATGGCCCTGTTCTTGAATGGTTTAGGTCCTTCCTCCACAATTGCTCTCAGAGATTCCTAATCAACGGCAACCTATCCGCTCCCTCCCTGATCACGGTTGGAGTCCCCAAAGGATCAACTCTGTCCCTCACCCGCTTCAATCTCTACCTTGAACCGCTTTCAGAAGTAGTACGCACCACTAATATCTCCTACCACATGTATGCCGACGACACCCAGAATCTACATAAAAATCTCTTCTCCCAAGGACATTCTTTCCCTGAATGAGGCCTTGAAACTGACTATCCATTGGCTCACCCCTAACCAGCTCAAGATTAACGCTAAAAAAACAGAATTCCTTCTAATCTCCCCACCTAAAACCAACCCTGACATCAAGGAATGGATCAAGGCGATCTAAACGCTCAACTGCCCGCCAACCATAGTGGACGCTGCAGAATCACTTGGAATTACCCTAGACTGCAGACTGAACATGTGTGGCCACATTAACTTGATGGCCTAAACAGCCAGATATCACCTGAGCTACCTAAGAAACGTTAAACCTTTCCTCGACACTCCTGACCTGAAAATGGCAATCCAGGCTCTAGTCATCTCCAGACCGGAATATGGATGATCTACACTCGCAGGTCTTCCCAAGACCTCCCTGGCACCTTTAAAAGCCTGCCTCAATGCTGCCGCCAGACTCCTAACGGGCTCAAAGAAATTCGACCACATAACCCCTCACCTCTAAGCTCTCAACTGGCTTCCTTTCGAGGCCAGAATCCAACTTAAGCTTTAAGCTAGCTTGCAGAACTCACAAGGCGCTATACTCGAACTCAACGGCATTCCTCACCCAAATACTTGTAGTATCCGGAGGAACCAGAAAATCCCGTTCCGCCAGAGACCTCTTGCTCCAACCTGCACGCATGCAGAGAAAAAAAAACATACAATCGGGCCTTCTCAGGGGCCGCACCAAGAATTTGGAACTCTCTCCCGCCGGCCTGCGTAAAATTCCTTCCCTGGCATGCTTCAAAATGGAGGCCAAAACTTTCCTTATGGGCAAATTCCTCTCCTAAGGCTTCATCACAATCACCTTAGCGACTTTGTGCTACCTTCCTGTGGGCTCTCCCAGTGTCCGGATGACACCCACCTGGCACCTCTGGGCATCCCACCCTGGATCTGAGACCGCCTGTCTCTTGCAATATGTATCTACCTGTTTTTATCCTAACTCATTCCATTCTATGTTATCCCTTATGTGCCCTCCCCCTATAACTTCCCTTGTACACTACTTGCTTTTCCTGTAAAGCGCTCTGATACCCTTACGGGTCTGTTTCGTGTTCTATAAAACTCTAAATAAATAAACAGACCAGGCTACATTCTAGCTGGATATCCCCTCCTTCGAATCAGGCTTTCACTGCCTGTCTGCATGTTCAAAACTGACTTTCCTTCAAGACCGGTTTTAGTGAGGATCTTCGTTCTTGGTCTAGACACTTGCAGATACACAATACTTTTAGTACATCTTCTTTGACGTCACCGCATAATCTGCATTGTGTTGTTGTTTCTAACCATTTCCATGGTGGGAGATGCCACATTGCTGGTAGTATACCCAGTCTCAAATACAGGAATCTTTCCTTCACTGCTCTCGAAAAGCCTATGCCAAGGTATGATTGTGGTGAGCACCTGGAATAGCTCTGAATTACAAACCAGCCATGGGCCTTCTCCTGTAATTCGGCTTTATCTTCTCCAAGTGACACTGTTTTTACTGATTTATTTACTGGTTCTTTTAAACTTTTATGGGACCTGGCAGTTTCTCAAAGGCCCTGTAAGGCAAGACAGCTTATTGCGATTGAAGGTAGGCCTTGGCAGGACTGTCTTTTTTCTGTTTGAGCTCCTTCCATTGATATGAGTTCAATGATCCAGTCTCAGCTCCCTTTATTTTGTACCAGCATTCAATATAGGCACCCTTGTGTGCTATTTGTTGCTTTTACAGGCCAAACTCCAACCTTATTTGTGCCGGCAAGGTCTACTGGGAGATTGAATATTATTCTCATGGCCTTGGACAAGTTTTATCCAAAGTGCACTCATCTCTCCCTCTCAGGCATTCGCTGCCGTAGGTAATAGTCGGTAGCAGCCTCACTTGAAGAACCTGTAGAAGAGGGGTGAGATTGGGACCAGTTATTTTGTGTTTGATATTTTTTAATCCGACAGCCAGTTTTTGTTAAAAGAGCGTACATTTCCTATAAAAAATGATTCCCAGGTACTTGAATTCTTCAACCATCTCGAGTCGGCAAGCCCCCAGCTACCAACGATACTGATATTTATTGCTTCTCTGGTTTAATAACATCACTTTCGATTTGTCTAGATTCATACATATCCCATTCTTGGCCTAAAAGTTGTTTGTGGTGTTTATCAGATGCTGAAGGCCGATTGGAGTCTGGTTGATTAACATAAGGTCATCTGCGTACAATAAATTTGAAAGAGTAGGACCGCCCAAAGTCGGGGCGTGATGATTACAGCTATCTAGCTCTGTTGTGAGATCTGACATAAAACGATTAAACAGAGTCAGGTCAGAGCACAACCCTGCTTCAGCCTCTTGGTAGTCGGTATTTTCCTCGCTAGGCAATCGCCTGCCCCCAGTTTTATTTGAATCCATGTGTTGGTGTGGAGTAAGATTAACTAATTTAGGAGGCTTGGGGTGATTTCCCAGTAAGATAGTTTCGCTCAGAGTTTCTCCCTGTCAATGCTATCGAAGGCAGCTGTGTAGTCTATGAAGCAGACAAACAGTGGTTTATTGATGTTTTTGGTAGCGTCTATTAAGAGTGAAAGGGCAAAGATGTTTGTTGTTGTCCCCGTACATTTTTTAAATCCAGTTTGGTTTATGGGGATTAAGGCTTTTTCCGATGCCCACCTATGAGTTCTTCCAGTAGCAGGCCCGCGTAGTATTTAGCGTTGATGTCACTTAACCCAATGAGCCTATAATTCTCTGCTTCATTCCTACTGCCTTTCTTATGGATGGGAGAAATAATTGATCCCTTCAGGAATCTGGAATTCTTTAAACTTCCCTTATGTGTCTGAAGAGGGGTAATAATTAGGCCTAGGCGGTGAACTTCGCTCCGTTCGGGGAGTTTGCAGAGTTTTCTGCACTCCGCACTCCGCGGAGCTCACAGAATGCAGAACACTCCGCTTCGCGATGAGCAGCAGAGTTTTTTCCCCGCTCACGATCGCGAACGGAAAGTTTGCGAGTGCGAGCTGGCGCTCTAGTGGAATTTCTACACGAGCGGCAGGAATACCAGCACAAGCTGCAGTTCGCACTGCACTCTGCCACTCGTGGAACTTCGCAGAGTTTTTTTGTAAGTTTGCGGAGTTCCGCGAAGCAAAACTTCGCAAACTACGCCCAGGCCTAGTAATAATGCTTCAGCCCAGTAAATCGGTCCTGCTTGTATAAAATTGGATGAATACCGTTAGGCCCGGGTGCTCCCTCCATTCTGCCTTTCGCGATTCTATTCTTGATCAGTAAAGAAATGGTAGGTCTCCAAAGCTTGCAGTTCTTGAGCCGGCCAGTCGCATTTGCGAGCCGCGGCATCTTGTTTGATGTTGTCTTCTTCCTTGTTAAAGTGGTGCCATAGATACTTTGCCCAGGCTTTTTCAGTCATCTGAGAATTTATTCCTGGGGCCATTGGATTCTCTGTGTTGTTCACTGTGTGCCAAAACCTGGCGCTGTTGTTGGTTTTTGCATCATATAGTAGTTTGGCCCGTGCCCTATCTGCACTTTCCTGTTTTGCTTGCCGGATAATTTTCTTCTTGCTTGTCTTTAACCTCCCTAATTCCGTCTGTATGTTATCAACTGGGCCCATTTGACAGAGACTGCGAATTGCTCTATTTATTACTCCCTTTATTCCCCTTAGTTGGGCGGTTTGAATTGACTAAAGATGGATTCTTTGCTTAATGGACGTCCTGGAGAGTGTTTCCTGTTGGGCCTGCAGTTACACTTGTCGCATTTGTTTTAGAATTGGCTGCACCAAGGCTAATACAACATTTTTACCAGCCAATTAAGATGTTGATGTTCAGTGGCTTACTTTCCTCCCACTAAGTTTTTGCCTCTGCCAAAAGCTTTCCTGCGTCGCTCATTTTGCATTTGATTCTTTTGTAATTAGATATGACCATTGTGCTTGGATCCCCAGTTGAGTGGGTAAGTGCTGTCCCCTGTACGGCAAGTGTCAGCTCTTGCGGTAAATGGTCGCTGTAGTCTAGTGTTCCTATCCTAAAGTCTTTAACTTTATTGAAAAGTGATAATGATGAAAAAGTGTAGTCTATTGCTGTATTTGCTCATTGTGAAAGGTTGCTGCTTGCGGGCGATCTCCTGCAAATCGACCATTTACTGCTACCAGGCATAGACTTTCTAAGTCCTTTAAGAGGTCTTTGGAAGTCCTGGTTTGTTTGTCCCACTTGCACTCTTCCTGGTGCAGAACCCCCTATGCTAACAGTTGATCTTCCACTGGTCGGTCCTTATCAACACGCCCTGAGAGTAACATGTTGAAATCCCCTGAGACAATGTAATTCGGGGTTACCTCTTCTGTAATTAGCCCCGTGAGCTCGGCCACCAGGAGTGTCACACCAGTATGGTTTAATAGTGATTGCTCATCAGCTACGGAAGGCCATAACTGCTGACCCCGGAGATCCTGGTAAAGTTACAGCTATGAATAAATTGTACAAAGCCACTGTAAGTAAAATGCGTACTGAGGTTCTTACTCAGCAATGGGAAAAACTTGTACAAGCGACACATGCAAACGACTTTAAGGCTTTTTGGTCAACAGTGACTTCCACTCAAATTCTTAACTGTGCCACGACCGCGACCAGTTGTCCCAATTCCAGTGCAGCTTGCGTAGCCCATTTTCTAGAGTTTACTCAATGAATCTGAAGATATAGAGTCCATTCAGCAATGCGTCGGTAAAAAGGGGTCTCTATGGATTTAATAAAATGTAAAATTGAAATCTAGGCACCGCTTCTGACTAACATTTTTAATAGACTTGCACACACTCCCCCACCTAGCTCACTGCCCTCATTAATTCATAATAGGATGAATGATTGGCTAATTTAAAAAAAATATATTGCACAGCTGTCAATATGGGTTCAGGAAAAATGTGGGCACATTAGAGCAATGTTTAAACCTAAATCCTATCAAAGGCAAATACGCAATCGCCAAACATTCCCCATTGTATTTAGCTTTTATGGACTTGTCTTTGGCATTCAATTTTGTGAATCAGTCAAAGCTTTGGAAGTCCCTCTTTATAATGGGAATGGATGAAGCTCTTGTACACTCTTTTTAGTAACTTTACATAAGAATATGTCAGCTAAGACTCGATACAGAGCAAACCGTGATCTGTCCAGTAAATGTGATTTTCTCTGTGGTGTAAGGCAAGGTTGTGTTTTAGCCCCTCTTTTATTCATACTTTCCATTAACAACTTGAGTGCATATTAATACACTATAAACCCAGATGTACCTATAGGTGATGGAGCACCTATCCCTACACTGCCCTGAGCTGATGACACAGTGTTGATGGCTCATACGCCAAAAGCCCTACATTCGTTATTTAATTACACAATTTATGGGCAGCTTAGATTTACCAACTTCACAAAATGTTATATAATGGCTTGTTGCCCGTAACAAATGTATGTTCCCTCTCTCACAGTTGCAAATGAAAGTCTCTAAAAAAACAAACATTATTTCATATCTTGGAATGACCTTTGATAACTTCGGCCTTGTGGATGTCAAATATTGCAAATCACAGATTAAAGCTCTCTAGTGCTGTTTGCTCTCTGTTTAATCTCCCGCATTCACCTTGGGGGCGTACACTCCTCCATTATTACAGATCAATAAAATACAATTTCTCCCTATGGCATTGTCTGGAGACGAGATCTAGGGTACTGCCACTTTTGCCACAATTCAGGTGGAGGAAAACCGCATTTGCAGAAAAGTTATGTCAGTTCCGGTGTGTAATTCATATTTCATTTATGTGAAGAATTCAGGATTAGCCATTTGGAGGACTTTATCAGAGCTAGTCCCCTATGCATGTGGCTATTTACATGGCAGAGTAAGGATGCAGCATTTAATCAAGTGACTATTAAAGATTGTCTAGCATGTGACAAAGGTCTCAGAATTCCATGGCTAACATATGTACAAAAGAACCTTTCACGACTTGTTTAGCTCAACTGGTCGAGGGAAGGATCTTTACTCTTGCCTTATAGGGCAGGTACAATTATTTCTTTATTGTGCTTTCCTCTAAGTTACCAGAATAGTGTTCGTGCCAGTCCCCGCCTGTGTGACCATACATCCATTCAATCAATGTTACGCTTTTTCTTTTTTTTGTGCAGATTTTATTTTTAAATTCACAACAACAACAAAAAATTGTGTATTAGGATGTGTCGTTTCATGCAACAGCTGGGGAATATTGAATGTTGTTTTCATGTGGGCTTGTTTGTAAAATCAGCTGATCATTCATGTAGCACGATGCACTTTGAGTGACTTTTATCGATAAGTTATTTTTTTGCCAAAATAATTAGATTTTATATTGCTTTTAATAATAGCTTGCATGTATTCACTTTGCATAATTATATTTGTAGCTTGTATTAGTTGCAATGTTAGCACTTTTATGGTTGCATCTTGCTTCTGAATAAAGAACCATGACTGACTCACATGTTCTTTTTTTTAATTACCATGCACAATAATGTAGGGATTTTTAGGACCTACCTCATAAAAACGTTATAAGTTTTAAAGAGGAAGGTTTAGGCCTGACAAAAAGTTTGCTTTGCCAGGTCAAAATGGCAGTTTAAAACTGCACTGCAGGCTGGAGTGGCATTCCAGGAACATTTTTTGCTGTGCTACCTTAATGGGTGGCACAATGAGTGCTGTTGCACACTTGCAGCATTTAATGTACATGCCGTGGGTACATGAAGTACCATATACTAAGGACTTACAAGTAAATTAAATGTGTTTATTCGGTGTAGTTAAATTTTACCATGTTTTAGGGAGAAAGCACTGCACTTTAGAATTGATTGGCAGTGGTAAAGTACATGGAGTCCTAATGACAACAAAAGGAATACAGCAAAAATTAGGGTATGGAGGTAAAATGTTTGGAGGAATACCACACCGCGGATGTCAGGTCTAACACATATATTCTTCTGAAGGGGCACACCATCCAATTTTTCTGGCTCATAATCATGGAGTGGGAGCTCTGTCAATATTTTCCTAATCTTTCTTCTCTATTCTATGATAGTGTGTTGCAATCCGGAATCTTTCCCAGAGGGAGGCTGGCCAAACCAATGAAAGTTTGTAAGAGAGAGAGATAAAGTTCAGCAAGTTTTGTTTTATTCCAAAATTCAATTTGTCAAGGGCACAAAAATTAAGTCAAAGTCTGTGGTCTTTCAGGGGTCCGAACTCCTGGTTGGAAAAGGTTCTGTATTCACCAGGTCTTCCCCTGGACTTGGAGTTGGATATTCGGTACGTCACCTCCCCAACGTTGATGGAATGGCGTGGGTGGATGGGGATAAAACAACAAAACAAATAGACCGGAGTGAGTCGCAGGGAAAAACTGGCGTTTCTCTCTCAGGGAAGGGGAGTGAGGGGAGAAGTAACCTTTGACCGGCACCGAGTGAGCTCCGACGTGACCTCCCTCCTCCCTCTATTCAACGTCCTTCCCCCTCCCGTGTCCCGTAAGCCCCTGTAGCGTTGGCCGTACCTTAGTAAGCCACCCTCCTCCAGGGGGGTGGCTGGGCGAAACGTAGTCCCGTTGGCCTCCCGGCTTGTCGTCTCTGCACGCCACAGCAGTACTTGCTTCGGTCTCTTCTTTGGCTCTGCTTCTTCTCGCTGCTATTCTGCCTCCGCTGTTCCTCTCTGTCCACGCCACAACCTCTCCTGCTCCGGGGAAACCCGCTTCCGTCTCCCGAAAGAAGGACGGCCCTCTTGTTTGCGCCCGCTGCTCCTCCGATAGGCCGCTTGGGTATGACGTCGTGGGCCACACCCCCAGGGATTCCGCCTGAGAGATTCCCTTAAAGGGCTCTTGTCCTTCCTGTACAAAGGGTGAAACAACTGGGTCAGAATCGAAGGGCAACAAAGTCCGCAGTTCGTTATCGGACTCGTGACATAGTGTTAGTCTCAAAACATTGTAAGTTAGTATTTTGAGGTTTTCCAGAGAAACCAGACTATTCTGCTCACTGAAACAATCTGCTCTAATACCTTAATCAAGTTTCAATGAACAGTTACAATTCGTCCAGTTCATCAGATAGTTGATAAAATAGCAGTCACTTTGTCCTAAAATTTGAATCTTGAAAAGCATGTATTCAAAAAGCAAGGCACATAACCCCCCCTCGGACAAAGCGGTTAGGATTCCAATGAAATATTCGGATGGCAAGAAATTACCAACTCATTGATCTCTTTCTCAATCTCAAATGGCTAATATATTGAATTTCAAATTACCTATGAGCACCACGGATTACATACTTCTTCAACTGCACTACACCCTATCCCCAGGGCGATAATCTTGAGTTGGTATACTTTATATCTGATATTTTGAATGTCTGTTTTTATTCGTTAACACATCATGGTAAATATGCTTATGTGTTGCCATAGTCTATTTACCTCCTAGCAAGGGACCCAAAGAATGTAAAGAGATGGTGTGCAATAATCTAAGTAAATTCAAGCATACCTCACAACTTTATCCAAAAACCTAATGTAAACTAATCAACTATCTCAGACGTTGCACCAGGGGGCTATTAGTCCCCTAAATATGAAAGTCTGTTTAGCAATGACACCTTGAATAAAATAAATACCCATTGCTAAACATTTACTAGAATATCTCCATGATTTTGTAATTAATTTACATTTCAGATCACACCCCATTACAGGAGGAAGATCATTGTAATGAGAAACTATTTTCACAAATAGTGAATGCTTTCAGTGCATCAGAAGGCCCGCACAATTTATGATGCCATTCCGACCTACATTCTTTACTCCTGTAATGGTCTTGAAAGTTATGGCATACATGGACAGGAAAAACAACCAATTGCTCACATGGGCAGTGATTATTTTACGAAAACGCTACTATCTTGCCTGCAGGAGCACTAACAGAAAAACTAACTCCACAGTTAATACTGGGATCTTCAAAAATGTTCCTGCCCAGGTAGGTGGAGAGGAGAGCCACCATCTCATCAGCAGGTGGCTGGTCCCGATAATTTCTAAATGATCATCTCAGTCTTTCTTGGTTAGATTTATATTATGTTCTATACTTCACAAACCCATACATCTCTTTACTTAACCAAGAGCACTAAAAGGGTTACATCAATTCACATGTCTTGGTGCCGCTGCAAGACAATCTATAATGCAATCATGTTACCAACTAAGGGGCATATCAACAAGGGCTTTATCTCTGCGTTTTTGGCTTTAAAAGCCAAAAAAGCAGAGATAAAACTAGCACCCTATCAACAACAGGGTGCTAACACGTAAATTTGCATGTTAGCACCCTTTTACTCTACGCTTCCCCTTGCATCTCTAATGAGATGCAAAGGGGGCGTTCCAGAGTAAAATAATAGGAGAAATGTCGCTAAGCGACATTTCTCCTATTATCAAGAATGTCGCTAATCCTGTTAGAGACAAAAAAGTAGCGCTAACCGCGGTTAACGCTGCTTTTTACGTCTGCTTATTTTCAGACTTAGCCATGATATTCTATGGAAGGAGGATATCATGGCTAAGTTTACCTGTCCCTATCAACAAGGTAACGTGTGATTATCGCTGGGTTTCCAGCGATAATCTCACGTTAGCCTGTTAGCGTGTAGATTTTTATCGCTATTGAGATAAGCGTTGCTAATAGCACGCTATCTCAGCGATAAAAATTCACGCTAGCCGGCGATAATTATCCTCACGCTAAGAGCGCTGAGCGATAATTATCGCCGGTTGTTGTTGATATGCCCCTAAATCGGTTGGAATAAATTGACTTTAGTGATAATTATAAAAATGTATTATTCAATTTAAATACTTCCCTTTCTACAATATGCTACTCAGAGTCTTTATTGATTTCTTCTTTTTTCTCTTCTGCACCTGCTACTTAATTTACTGTCATATCCATTTAAACATGTACCAGTCTCCTAGACTAAGGCCCTCTTTCACAAAAGCCCTGTGCCACAGGAGTATCACTTTTTATGATGATCCGGTGGCGCAGGCTTCTCAATCATATCTATGAAGCAACCCATAGCCACCCTTTGTTGCTTTGCATGGCCTCATAGATATGAAGTTAGGGAAGGCAGCGAAAAGCGCTGAAAAGCGCTGCCTTTCCTTATTGTATCTCAAGGAGGCGTTCCATGGGTGTTGCTGTGGAATTCAACACTACTCCAGATTTGCAACATCATGTAAATCTGGGACAGCGCCAAAAGGGTTTGCCTCCCCAGAGCAGGCATAACGAGGAGAAATGTTTACATTTCACCTTGTTTTTTTCCTCTTTCTGCAACACACATACTATTAGGGAAATGCCTCTTGTGATTGTTTTTGAGCAGGAAGGTGCTCATTTTGGCACAAAAACAATGATGCCAACAATACAGACACACTTCCACCATGGAGCCTGATTTGGAGCTCTGCTGCAAGTTGTACACCAGCACTGGCTAAAAGGATGGGAATGCATGTATATTGTAAATATGGTGCATTCCTGCCCTCTCAAATTGGCATAGAGCAGTACAGCAAAATTACTTGCGGTGCTGCCCTATGCCATTTCCTTGTAAATGAGGCCCTTAGTCTGTTGGAATGACAGACAACAATTCAGCATTTGTCATCTAATCCATACATTCATTTAATTAATATAATATCGTATTATCAAACATAATATGATTTAATTATTTCATTTTAATTGATTTATCAACTTTGTCGTCTATTTGGCTGGTCGAAATGAATCATCAATTTAAAGAAAAAAAAAACCATCACCAAATTAGCTTGTCACTGTTTTATACATTTCACATTTCCTATGGACATTCTCAATATTGAAAGGTTTTGTATATCTTCTGCTACCTTGATTTTCTTGCTTTCATTTGCACCCTCAAGACAGTAGAGGTTCTGTAGACATTGGAGAGGCTCATTTACTATTCAAACTCCAGTTTTAGATTTTTGGGGAAAAGTTCAAAATTCCCACAGACAAAACTAAATGCTGATATCATATGGTAACTTCAATCCAGAAAGTTTCAGTATAATTAATAACTCCACACATATTGTAAAATAGGATTGAAACATTTAGCATCCCAGTTAGACCTGTTACAATGTTTTATTGCAGAAATTACATTTTGAAAAATTCGCTAATTATTTAAAATTACATTGTCGTATAATATCACATAATTGTATGTCAACTGGATCTGGTTTGAAAAAAATTAGCTTGCTGGAACAAAAAAAACCATTACATTTATTCCTACACTTGATTTCTTGCATGTGTCTTGTGTGACTTTTGATGGGATGTATAACCTTGCATTCAATTTCAATGTAATATCCAGGCCATGACCATTTTGCTAAATTCCTGAAAAATAAGTAAGCGTTCTTTGAAATGTAAAATGTTTAGGTCTGATAGCAACTCTAATTAAAGATGCCTTTAAATATTTAGTAAACTCGCATGCATGATTTCAGAAAAACTCTTTAGCAAACATACAGCAAGACTGTCTAGCGTGATTGCAAATAACGTCCACTCAGCAAAATGTGCTTTCTATGTGAGAACCCCCTAAGACATTTCTTCCAATTCATCTCTGGTCAATAGACCATTGTAGTAGCCTAAGAGGAAGAGGGGTTAGCGACAGTTTAAATCTCAAAGTACAGTTTGATCATTAGCACCACACAATACAAGTCTGAGTCAGTAACTTAATGTTAAAAAGGTTTATTACAGACTCAATGCCAGACTAATATATCTCAATCTTAAGAACAAAGTATAAAAGTATTAAAAAAAAGGAAGACCAAAGCGTCCTACAATATTTGACAACAGCAAAGAGCATATGAGAATCTCTGAAGCAGCAATACAAAACATAAGGAAAAGGATTTGATAAATTGTCGAATGGTTAGGATCCTTCTCCCTATAAATGGAAAAGATTTGCAGCATCTACTAAACCCTACTCTGACCTAAGGATAGGAGAACACTACTGAATTTAAGTAGCAAGAAAGGTGTCAGCATCAGAACCTCAGTAGCAAAGTAATGAGTCATGTATGGCATGAAGCCCCACAATCAGACATGTCAAAACAGGTCTGTATCTCTCCAAGCCAGAAGGGAATCTGACCCAATATGGGTTCACTAATTAAAATGCACAAAGAACATTCAACAAAAGATGACCTCATACACATCATATGATTTCCAGTTCCCAGAACACTACTCTCATGTTCCAGTCGCCGCATCCAATGCGTCCTTGGTGCCTCCCTTCGTTTGATAGTACCAACTTTTAACACGCCCTTTGTTCTTAATTAAAATCATTTGACCTTGCTAGCTCTCCCTCACCTCTCTCTCTGAAAAGCAATGTGCTTTTCACTAACTAACAAATGTCTTTGGTCTGCTCCCAGAGAGGAGAAACATTTGCAGAAAACAACTTTCACATTTAGGTTACATTTCTTGACTGCAAGCTTAAGGCCCACAATCACGCTAACTTAACATCTCTCTTTAAAACATTTTAGTTATACAACCTACAAATAATCCGATAAATTGAATCTTTAATAATGAATCAAGCTATATTGTGTTGTCCCAATATATGTGGCACAATAACTAATATGTGTAATCTTTAAGCAAAAAAATTAAACTGGTCACAATTTATAAGGAAAACATTAAACACATGTGATTCATTCTCACTAATCCCTGGTGAATGCTGCGCATTAAAGGCATTTTAGTGCACCACCTTACAATCTAAGCCTATAGAAAATGTAATGTCAGCAATCCAGATGTTTCTGAAAAGAAAAAATCTCTAATATACACAAACATATTTGTCAAAACACACAATAGATGCACTTCCATACCTTCAGTGCATTATATCTCATTAGTACTATTTTGTCACACAAGTACATAATGCCAAATGTAAATATATATGTAGCCTAGCCAAACGTCCAAGTATGGAGCCAAAAGTATGCTACTCCATATGTTTCCAAGCATATTGCACAGAACCCCTTTTCCATCATGTGGCTTTGCCAATATGTGGCTCTTAGAAGTCAGCAGTCTCCACTTCACAATCACAGTACATTTAGTAAGGTTTTATTTATGACCTTTGAGCACCTTACTGCATACTATTCAGGTTTTTTTCAATAGTACGCTATTTTTCTGTGGGCCTAATTAGGAGTCGGGAAGAGCAGTTTCCCTTCATTATAATGAGTGGCTTAGTATTCCAGCACACAGATTATCTGGCCAGTAAAATCACAGGGCGATTAGGTTGCACGAGCAAATCAGCCATAGCCCCAGCTTCTGTCCGACCACTTTGTACAGCATGGCAGAGCATGCAATGCACCCTGTGGCAGCCCATTTCAACCCCACTTCTGACTCAGACCAGGAGGTAAATGGGAGAACTGATCTGTAGAGAAAAAGGAATACCAATTTGTGTTTGCATGATTATTTCCCATTCCGCGGGGATTAGCTTGTGGGTGTGTGTTACCAATTCACCAGTACAGTGCAAATACTAAACACGTCCTTTATTCACAAGTAAATATTATCTCACTTTAGCACATCGGCCTAGAAGATACAGACATTCTGAGCAAATCACTTTTCTTACAACTCATTTACGACACAGTCCCACAACTACACAATCTCACTTTGCATCTCTGTCGTAATGCCTCCATTTCATGCACGTTTAAAGACCTTTGCTTATCATAAGGCTCTTCAAAGGCTTTAATCAACATGTTCAGATTGTTAGACCTTCACAGCTGTCAAGCATTATGGGCCTTATGGAGGTGGGCTGGCATTTACCACTTCATAAATACCGAATCATACAGATTCGGTATTTATGAAGTGGTAAATGCAATGTAGGTAATGAGTCGGTAAATATTACCGAATCGAAAAAATTCGGTAATTACCGAATCGGTATTTACCGATTCGGTAATGAGGCATACCTTCCCATTGATGGGAAGGTATGCCTCATTACCGAATCGGTAAATACCGATTCGGTAATGGGGGAGCACATGCAAGGGTGGCAGGGTGTCACATTGACACCCTGTTGCACCCCTGATTCGGCCATGTGTGCACATGTGGCGCACATACATGCCCTAAGGGCATGTATGTCTGCCACATTGCACACTTAAACGTGCACAAAAATGCTTTTTTTCACCTATTCGTCATTTACCACCAACCTTTAGTTAGTGGTAAATAACGAATCCCCACACCCACCACACACTCCCCCTACATCTCATTTCATGATTCGGTATTTACCGAATCGGTAATATTACCGATTCGGTAATTTTACCGATTCGGTAAATACCGAATCATGAAATTCTCCCCCTACATCTCAAAAGCCAAAATACCGGTCGGTAACGGTATAATTACCAAAAATCGGCCGTTACCGACCGGTATTTGGCTTCCTACATGAGGCCCTATGTGTGGTCATATTGCATACACTTGGACCAGGGGCTCCAATCATTTTAGGGTCATATTTATGGCAAAGTCACTCAGTGCAGAACAGCAAGTCGCCTTGCTAAACTGCACTGCGTGACGGGGAAAGCCAGTACTGTGCATTCCTGACCCTTTTTCCCTGCAGTAGTGCCCTTTTGGGCAACCAGGCCCCAAAGTAGGCACCATTGTATCATGCCTGCACTGTAAGAAGAATTGATTTTGTGCAGGAAGGGGCAGTCCCCTGAGGCTTGTTCCTCTTTCTATGTGTACTGCAGAACACAGCACACATAGGAGGAGGAAGAAACGAGGAGAAATAAAGATATTTCTCTTTGTTACGCATCACCTGTGGAGGCATATGTGCTTGATGCATTCCCAGGTCTACCACTTATGGTAAATCTGGGATTGCGCTAAAATCCATGGGTGGATGTGTGGGAACATCCACGCTCCACCCATGGAATGCCACCCGGGATCCCTGGGGCATATTAACTGAAGGTAGCAATTTGTGCTGCCTTGCGTTAATCTAGATTTTTCAAGCTATGCAGGGCCACGCAAGGTGGCTTTGCGTGGCTTGATAAATCTGACTTTAGTGCTGAGTCACGCTTGCACACCCTTGCGTGGCGCAAGAGAGACGCAACACTATGATAAATGTGGACCATAGTCTCTAAATAAATGTGTACAGCATTTTAGGATTTGTATTTTTGCTGGATAAGAACATAACCAAATGCCTGAACATTCCTCCCAAAAATGTTAACAAAAGAAAGGAGAAAAGTCATACACATACTAAGTAACACTAATATACTAGCATTTAATTAAAATAACAGATAATTAGAACATAATAAAACATATACTAGTTAAAAAGGAGATCTAACCAGTTTAACATGCTAAACATTATTTTAAATGATGACCTGAACAATGAAATTCAAATTCAAATGCTTAAATAATAAACCATTATTAACAATTAAAGGCCTTAAATAGTCAAACGACAATAAAACTTACTCCACCAAAACCTCATGAGGAACAAAGATATATTGCCAAAAACATTACTGAAGAGAAGGCAATACAGTGACATAAGATGTTGAAATAAGTTAATCTTTTTAAACATTACCTAATTACATAGAATGTACAATATTAAACCCCTACACAATTTAAAATATGTAACCGAAGTAATCCCAAGAAAACTTTCTCGCATTCATTTTCCCTATGATACATCACATACAGCAAATATATTTGTGCAAAATGATTCAGCAAGAGAAACATAAATATTGTAGACAAATACATCATTATTAAAACAAAATGTTCATAAAGGAACAACAGCCAATAATGTATAATGTGTTTCCTGTATTATAAATCAAAAAAAATGTAAATGTATTTTTTTGTAATGTAAAAAACAAGAAAATGTCTAATAATCATTATTTCTTACTATATAACTAACAGGTTAAAAATGGCTGCAAATTAACCTAAATACATCACCTCAAAAAAAGGGAACTGCGCTACAAGCATTCACATGAAAGCAACATAAATGAAACAACAGATAAGCAGTGCACCAGCTACTATTTCAATGCATTCAATTAATGAGCGACCACAGTTTATTCCTCCCGTCCCGGGAGACCACTGACGGCTCTCTAACTTCTGGCACCTGGCTCTCTCAACAGCACCCACGTAACCATAAAAAACACTGACTCACGATGAGAGGTTTTAAAGTCTGGGGGTTGGATCCTCGAATCTTGGCAATCTTGACACACCGATATTAAAAAATCATGCTTGATGAGATGATCCCCGGTACTCCCCTTTAATGAGAAGGTATCAGCAGTAGGAGAAGAAAATGAAGGGGCTAACAAGAGGCTCAAAGAGTAACTACTATCTTCCCGTGGAGTGTCTCTTTGATTTTCCAGCTGTTCTACTACTACTGATTGTAATTTTATCTCAGCCATTACCCTACCTACATATGCCACACAACAAGATGCTTTGGCTGTGAAAGACCAATCCCCTAGCAAAATGCAGATACACAAATATACCTTTCTGAATTTGGGACCTGTTGTCCCATCATTCTCTCTGCTGAGGTTCACCAATGGGGGGATTTGGGTGTTACACCAGTAAGTGTTCTCGAGCCAAGTTGAGGAGCGAGACAAGGAAACTAGTCATCTAATTGAGTTAAACAAACTGAAGGGAGCTGGGTATTACACGATTATCAAGGGCAAATTATGCAGAGACAAAAAGTCAGACCTAAGTCATGGTAGTTACAACCCTCACCTTGAATTTTTAGGGCTTGAACAGCCCTGCAAGGCACCACAAATTGTGGAAGTACTTGCTTGATATATGCTATGATGTGGTAGCACTGCAAGAGACGCATTTTAAATGTGACAAGGATCACACACTTAAACATAAAGCAAATCCACTACTTTTTAAATCGTCCCCCACCTCAAAACATAATTGAGTAGTGCTTATGTTCCACTCATCGCTGAAATTCCAACCCACAGAGCACAAAGCTAATAAAGAAGAGAGGGTTATAATGGTCAAGGGTCTCCTTCATGGTCTGCTCACCACCTTTGCCTCTCTCTATGCCCCCAGTACTAGCCATGATCAGTTTGTTTTACTCATCTGTAGTGTTACTTGGAGGGTTTGCAGAAGGAGAGTGTGTTTTGCTGGTGGATTTCAACCTTACTTGGAACACTTATATCAATAGTACACATTCACACAGATTGACCACGGGGAACCTCTCCAGAGGGCTGAAACAAGCAATTCAGTCAGTAGACCTGGTTGATGCCTGGAGAACACTCAACACACACTCTTGTGACAATGGGCCATATGTAGGAAGCTGTTTTGCGATCGCAAACACTGCAAATCGCAAAAATCAGGGTGTATGCGATCGCAAAACAGACTGTTCGTATGTAGGAAAGGTTTCCACTGCCCAAAAATGTGAATCACTAATTTTGCGATTACCATTTTAGCGTAACACAGATTCTGTGAATTATTTTGCTAAATAGCAGTCTGCGTCACATCAACTGCGAGATTCGCTACTACCGTTCTCGGTAAATGCGAATTCGCAAATTTAGATGTAGGAAAAAGTCACAAATAGCGATTTACGAAAATTGCAATTTTGTACTTCTCAATTACCACCAACTCTGAACAGGTGGTAACCAGGTGCAACCTATTTAAACAGGCTCAAAATGCCACTGGGACTTCCCACCATGGCTGGCCTGTACGTGATAGCCAGGAGGCTGCGAATCAGAGATGCCAAACAGTGAAGGAGACGCCAGGAAAGGATCTACAGAGCACACATCACCCTCTTCCAACTGACCAAGGAGGAGATCCATGTGAACTACAGGCTGCACCCAGACAGCATCCTAGATTTAATAGAGGGGCTGATACCCATACTTGAACACCTCACACGCAGGGCACACACCATACCCACCCATGTTCAGGTCCTGTGCTCACTGCACCTCCTGGCATCAGGGAGTTTTCAGGGGATGATCGCCACAGCAGGAGGGGTCTCTCAAAGTGCACTTTCACGCTTCTTCCACGCTTTCCTTGATGCAATCGTACAGAGGCTGCATCACCACATACAATTTCTAAGCACATAACAGGCACTAGATCAGACCAAGCAGGAATTCTACCAAATTGCCCAATTCCCCCTCATCATTGGCTGCGTAGATGGGACCCATGTCGCAATCTCACCCCCATCACAGAATGAGTATAATTTTAGGAACAGAAAGTCATATCATTCCCTGAACATCCAGGTAGTGTGAAACACCCAACATATAATCACTGATATGGTGGCCAAATACCCAGCAAGCACACACGACTCATTCATGTTTCGCCACTGTGCAGTACATTGAAGACTCACAAATGGCGAATTCGAAGAGGGCTACCGGCTAGGTAAATGTATGGCTTACAAACACACAACCAGTAAAGTTATGTAGTGGCAAGACAGTATTGAACATAAATCTACTTATACCCTGCAGGTGACAGTGCGTCTGTTGTACGTGACTACATCCTCACACCGTACCTGAAAACCAGCCACTGCAGGTGAGAGGAGGTACAACAGCGCATACAGAGCCACACGCTGTGCTATTGAGAGGACCTTCGGAATCCTAAAGAGCCGTTTCCGATGCCTCCATAAGAGTGGAGGCGCGGTACAGAACAGCCATGAGAACTGTTGCAAAATTGTGGTTGCCTGTGCAATGCTACACAACATCGCTACCAAGAAAGGCACCCCAGTGGATCTGACAGACTCAGACACATCAGATGAGGAGGGACCAGCTCCCCATCTCGGACCAGCAGGTAGGGCCGGGGTGGCTGCCGGGCTCATGAGATGAGATGAGATCACACAGAACTACTTCTAAGTGAGTAATGAGGACACAATGCCACTGAATGGTGTTTAACAGTGATGTTTATTTCTTTTGATGCAGGAATACATCTGTCACACAGCGAGACTTTATTGTTAGTGCTTGCACATGATTGTACCTCAGTGCAAGAATTTCCAATAGCCAATAAGTCCATATGGAATGTGTTGCTTCACACATGGTCATTAGTCCCTGGTGTACCTTCACCACCTACGTGCATGCCCTGTTGCCCCTCGCTCTGTCTGCCCACTGCCCTCCTTGGAGTCATCATCCACTCTCCCCTGGCGTGCACTCTGGCGTCTGTCCGGTGGAATTGGGGGAGTGATGCTGCTCCTGCTGGACTGTTCGTCCATAGCTATTGTACTAAGTGGGCCTATGCCACCTGTGGCAGCTGCGCACATCTGGTCCACCGCATGTGTTACCTGCAACAGGACCCTGCCCACGTCCTGGCAGCAGTGGGCCATCTCATGCTTCATACTGACACATCTTCGGGCCAGCAGGGATGTGGCGGTTGACTGGCGGTTGACTGCTCTTCTGTACGAGTCCAGTCGGGTGTGATGGCAATGTCTCTCCCTGCGCCGGGCTGCCCTGTCTCTCCTTATCTCCCTGCAGAGTCCTTCCAAAGCACCAGTCATGGCCATTACACCAGCCCGCAACTCAGTCATGTTATGATTGTGTGCAGCCAGTTGGCTCTGTATTGATCTTATTTCCTTGACTTGCAGGCACTGTTGTTTCAGCATGCTGTCCTCTAGGCCCGAGAACACTGTGTCTTCTTCAACAGGGGCAGTGCTGGTGGATGTCCATGCCCTGAGTATCAACCCTCTTCCTTCTCTGGATTGTTCAGGGGACTGTGTTGTCTGCTGTCCTGCACGCTGCCTGTGCACTGGCTGTGCCTCTCCTGCTGTGTCTGGTGCCTGTGCCTCCAACAGTGGCAGTGGTGACACTATGATGTGCCACCTGCATGGTGCAGGGTTTGCTGGTCTTGCTTCGCCCTGCTCCTCCTTCCCTGCCTCGTCCTCGATTTCTGGTGTTTCTTCCCCTTCTGGCATGATTTCCTGTGTTGGTCGTGGTCCTGTGAATTTAAATGCAAACATTAATTCTTTGTCCTGTCTCGCATTTGTAATGCATTACAGTTTACAAATTAAAATTCACATGTGTACTATCTGTCTGTTTCCCTCATTTCCTGAAGGACTCATCCCTTTTCCACCTAGCTGTGTCTCACTGGCCAGGTATCAATGCATGTGACTACATCTACCATAATGCTTTTCTGGGTGTGCTGGTGGACATGTACTGGAGTTGCACTCAGGTTGCCTTCGGGGGGTGTGAGTGGGTTGGCTTTCCGAACATCTTATTAGTCGGTCGAAAGAATTTCCAAGTCGGTCGGAACGGCGGGTTACAAATCGGATTTGGACTAACTGAATGCCATTCAGAGCCTTTACGACCGATATCGTAATCAGCCCCACAGCTGTGCAAACTGCTACTTTGCATTAGGTCAGGAATACCTGTTAGTGTAAAATGGATTTGCACTTCAAAGGAAATCCCAAAACAACACTTTGCACTGGTCACTTTTCTGACACAAATCCAGTGCAAATTATTACTAAAACTGCATTATGTGTGTATCTGTTGGAGAAACAATGTATTGCAGTGTCAATAGCAGTAGAACACCCATATGCTGGCTTAACGCCTTGGCATGAAGACTTCTCACTGGCTCTTGAAATACCCCTGGAGACAAAAAATGAAGTTCCACCAAACTTTTTAAGAGGGGCTGAAATGCAGCCCAAATTCAAATGCTGGCTTCTAATGCATTTCCTGTTGCAATCAATAAGCTATGGATGTTGTCCATGTCAGCCAATAGTTTGTTAGAGTATATTCCTGGGACATATTCAATGGATTCAGTCATCTTCTGGTAAATTTGGGCATTGGCGTGTGCCTACTGGAAGCATGCTTCTATGTTGTTGGTCCTGGAAGTGCACTTGTGCTTGCAGTTAAAGCTGTATAATCAGTAGATCTACCTCCTGGAGATGGAAGTGGATTTACCTTGTTCCTGCATTTCGGGGCCGGGGAAAGTTCATCAAGAGCAACCTAAAAATGACAGGGTAAATAAACAAGTATATTTCAGCTCAACTGTGTGCTGCAAAAACTGCAAGGGGGGCAGATGTGGGCAAGGAGGGAAGACAGTAATAATAAAAGTGACTTCCATTTGACCAAGATGGTTCTTATACCTAAATTGAGGCCTAGTCAACAAAGAGCAGAAAAAATGCACTTCTACACATCCTAGTGAATTTGTTTCAAAAGCAACACTGCTATTTCAATCAAGCGTAAAAATACATTCTGCATATTATTAATGACACACAAAAATATAAATGCATAAAAATATTTATCAGTACAATTCCTGTTTTCTGACGTAAAGGCCTACCTACTAAAATTGATAGTCAGGCCTCTCCACGAAAAAATAACACCTCCTAGAAGCAGGCCTTCCTTTCTAGTAACTTCAGAATTTGCATGTATGTTGTACTGTACAGCACACTTCCAATGCGTGAGAACTACAGAATTGATCGAAGCATGGGGGCAGATTTATCTTTCCTGGCGCATCCCTGCAAATCAGCAAGGATGCGCCAGGAAAGATACGTCACGCAAGTTTACCCTTGCGCCACCCATGATGCGCCGCATTTACAATGTCACAAAAGTGACGCAACGGCGGCGTAAAATGGGCGCAAGTCCCTCATAAATATGCCCCATAGTATTTTGTTCTAGAAGAGCACCAATACAGTACAAAACCTTGCTAAACATCATGCAGACACCATGGGGAACTGTGCGTGTGGCTCTTGGCATCTGGTTGTGTGCCAGTGGTAGGCGAGAGAGCAGCCATGCCATATCTTCGAAATGTTCGTCTCCCTTCACAATTCAGTGCTGTTTTATAGTAAATGTGTTCCCTCGCCTAAAAGTGAACACAGATAACATGTATACTACATTAGAGGCAGATTACATGCATGCTGAGGCTGACTGAAACACTTTGGGGCATATCAACAACAACCGGCGATAATTATCGCTCAGCGCTCTTAGCGTGAGGATAATTATCGCCGGCTAGCGTGGATTTTTATCGCTGAGATAGCGTGCTATTAGCAACGCTTATCTCAATAGCGATAAAAATCTACACGCTAACAGGCTAACGTGAGATTATCGCTGGAAACCCAGCGATAATCCCACGTTACCTTGTTGATAGGGACAGGCAAACTTAGCCATGATTTCCTCCTTCCATAGGATATCATGGCTAAGTCTGAAAATTAGCAGATGTAAAAAAGCAGCGTTAACCGCGGTTAGCGCTGCTTTTTTTGTCTCTAACAGGGTTAGCGACATTCTTGATAATAGGAGAAATGTCGCTTAGCGACATTTCTCCTATTATTTTACTAAGGAACGCCCCCTTTGCATCTCATTAGAGATGCAAGGGGAAGCGTAGAGTAAAAGGGTGCTAACATGCAAATTTGCGTGTTAGCACCCTGTTGTTGATAGGGCGCTAGTTTTATCTCTGCTTTTTTGGCTTTTAAAGCCAAAAAAGCAGAGATAAAGCCCTTGTTGATATGCCCCTATTTCCCTAAATGTCCGACTTTGTCGTGGTGTCTAGAAAAAAGCTCTACAAAGTTAACGAATCCTTTCCACATTGTAATTTCTTCGGGCCTGTGCCAGTGAAGCGGCTCGAAGTGTCAATATATTGGCAAGCAAAAGCAAATTTCATCAGAATAAATTTGTCAAACTCCGCTTAATTAAAAGTTTGCAATAAAAACGTAAACATCTTAGGTGGTCTGGGAAGGGAAGTTGTAGGGTTAAAGAAGCAATGGTAAGGCTAATTGAAGATCTTTGTCCTTGAAGCACACTTTTTCTTCGTTGTGTCTCGTAACTAAGAACGACATAAAGCAAATGTAATCTATATCTTTTCACTTTAAGCCGGCAGGATGCGGTCTTCGTGTCCTTCCTCTCTTTTAATTCTCTTGTGCTCATTCTGATGTTATTTTTTTCATCCTGAAAGAGACTCGCGAGTCTTTCTCGGGTCGAAGTCTGCTCCCTTGGGGTTTTCTCAGGAAAACCTCAAGAAAGAAGGACAGTAAGTTTTGTGACACATGAAATGTAACACCTTCAATGTTTAATATACCGTTACCACATTCGTTAAATATTAATGAGGAAGCAATATGCTCTTCATGAGTTCTGCTGCTGTAACTCAAAGATAGGTGGCCAGAGTTTGACAAATAGCAGGTCATTTGAAAGGGCACATTGCAAACGAGCTTTAAAAGAATGTTTCCCTCTGCACAGGAACGATACTATACCATACAATTTATTTAAACCGTCCTTTGAGAGTAACCAGTGCAAAGTTAGGTGTAAACGACGCATCCAGACTCGAAGATCTGGTATTGCTCAATAGCCCCAACAAAATGGCGGCAAATAAAAACTACTATGATATTAATATTATTTATGTAAACGTTCAGATGGTGATCTCAAGGCTGCCTGCTTGTACCAATGAACATGTATACATCTTTGGCTTGTCCTTTCTTACTCACTGCATCTTGTATTTAGTTACAGCGCTGCAGAACAATTTTATCAGATCTAGCCATCAAGCAGGGAGGATGTAAATTGATATTGGTGCTTGTTGCCTGCAAATGAAACAGTGCAGATTAGTCGAATTTTTTAAATAAAAGCACAACACTTCGTCTATTGGCTACTTCATACGGTTTGGCTGCAAGTTAAGAGCAGCTTGAAGCCAGTTGGATGAAAAGGCTGTCACCCTTCAAACAGACCCTTTTAAGTCCCATGTCCCTCGGTCCCGCCCTCAGTCAATAGGCTCCCTGAAGAGTTCAGTTTTTACAAGTCTCTTAAAGCATAAAGAGTGGCATCAAATAAACCAGGAAATGTGAATTTAAGAAGAGTTCCCTGCCATAGTTTTGGACTGATGACTGTCTTAAAATGTTGTATAGCTGTAACAGTGATATTTTACCACCTCAGACATTAATAAATGGCTGTTTTTCATTGGCACACTAAAGGAAAGGGCTGCTTTCGGGTGGAATGCAGCAGCATTTGCTGGTGTCTCTAAAATAATTTCAGAATACAATACAAAAACACACAAAGCAAATACCGAAACATAAACATATCTTGGCCCAACACAAAAAAACAGTCAAAACAATAAACACACAAAAACTACAGAACAAATTAACACTAACAAAATACAATAATATAGCACACAAACAACACAGTACATATTCTTGTCTCATGTTACCACAGTTAGACCTGACAGCATTAGGGTGGGCTTTCTGCCTACTTACCTCCAATTTTATTGCATTTCTTTTTGCTTTTGCTGGCCGTAGAACTCTATACGCTTTCCACTGCTAGCCAGTGCTAAAGTGCTTGTTCTCACACCCCTTAACATAGTTTGAGTGATTATATTTAATTGCCATATTTATTTTTCATATATACCCCTTGTAGAGTGGTACACCATATACCCAGGGCCTGTAAATTAGATGTTACCAGTGAGCCTGCAGCCCTTATTTTACCAGCCTCCTAAGTCGCACTCTCAAACTTTTCCCAGGCCTGCTATTTCAGCATGAATGCAATGTCACACTGCCATGTCGACTTTGCATTTGAAAGTTACCCCTAAGTTAGGCCCTAGGTAGCCCACAGGACAGGGTGCTGTGTAATTAAAAATTTGGACAGAAATATGACGTATGATGTCGATTGAGACTTCCCTTGCGCTGTGTCCCTCCAGGACCACCTGCTTCCCTGGACGGCTGGGTTTGAAGGCGGTGTCCAGGGTTCAGTCTCTCGGGGTTCGCTGCTACCCGATGGTCAGTTGGTCCTTCCATCCTCCAGACCTCCTTCCTCTCCGAATGGTTCTGCTCTGTCTCCATCTGCTGGGTGTTCAGCCTCTTCTCTGTTTCCTGTTTCTGTGTTTCTCCTCGTCCTCCGCTTCCGGCCCACGCTCTGGATCCTCCTTCACACACCACAGAGGGTCCGATGGACCTCCTTGTCATGATGTCCAGGACGTTGATTAGACCTGTTCTTGCGTTAGCATGTTGATGTCATGGTCATACACTAGGCCGTGTCCTTGGTTTACATTAGGTTCCAGCTCCGTCTCTCTGTCGGAAAAGGTGAGAGCCATAACTAGACTACAATACAATTCACTTGTGTGTGGAAATGTGGATGTTATATATATATTGAGGCTAGCTGGTATGGAGAAGGTTTTTTATATTCATAAATGCAATAAAAACAATTACTGTGGAACAGAAATGATCCTACATGTAAAGAAATGGCATGTTTTTTGGGCACCTGCCTTCTGCGTTCATCCTTTTATGTGAGAACTCAACTCTCAAAAACAATAGGGACAAATGTTCTCCAAGCAGGCATGACACAGGCCCTTCGGCGTCAATGCTGAGCTCTCCTAAATGAAATAGACCAAAAGGGAAGTAAAACATCAATGTCCCTTATTTTTGCAAGAAGCAGGTGAGTTAGAACCAGGGTTTGTGTAATTATGAAGAGAAATGAGCTTAAGAAAACCTGTCCTGGAGAAGTATTTTTATCGAACCTGTTTCCTCTACATTTTACAAATTAATGGTATTCCCAGGATATCCTAGCGAATGTCCTCAATGTCAAAAAGTCTTAACCGTCATAACTCTGTGTCTCTAATTACACAAGAGTACTACAATCCCACCTTATAGTCCATCCAGTACCCTTTCCTCGCCTATTTCCTCATACCTCTCTCCCTGACTATTGCCAGTAACCCAAACCAATATATACTCTAGCTCCTCTCTTAAAGTCTTCAATATTGAAACTGAAAATTCTTATTCAGATTCATTGCATTTGGATCCTTGCCCTTGTCCCTATGCATCTATCTTGTGTTTAGATTTTAAACATGAAGAAGACCTTTGTACCTTGTGATTAATCTTCGTGCCTGTTCCTGCCTTCCACACTCTCCTACACCTGACCATTTTTTTCTGCCTCACCGCTTTAATTTTCCTCTCCCATCAGATCCACTTACACTTCTGCTGCCCTGATATCATGTCCCTCATAAGCTGTGCACTTTTTATTTTGTTTTCCAGTCTGTATCCCTTCTTTACAATCATCATTCTGACAGGCAAGATGGAAATACCAGACTTGAGGATAACTGCTCTTTCACAATTTGGCTTAAATTTGCCAACGATTTGTGCCGGGTTTACTTCACAAGTTTGACGCAAACCCATCACCAAGTTTTTGGGTAGGATTGACTTTCCAACAGAAATCATGATTTGCATTGGAATGTTGTCTAAAGCAAAGCAAATTATTGCTATGCAATGCTTTGCCCGACTTTGTGTCAAGGTGGGGGGCAAAGCATTGGAGGGGGCATGGGCATTCCCGTTCAGCTACCCATGAGTTTTGACACACATCCCTGTCTACTAACATTTGTAGACAGAGATTTGCCCTCAAAATGTACACATACTCAAGACAGGCATAAGAGTGGAGCAAGTCTTAAAACTCTCCACATTTATCCAACTTTGCATGAGCACTGCACTATACCCCACACATACAAAGCGGACAAAGTATAAAAGCATAGCTTTTGTACTGGGAGGTTGCCTTTCTAGTACAAAACCTGTCCTTGAAAGAACACCTACACCCTTGCACACTAAGGCGCAGATTTATGAGGATTAGACCTATGGCAGTGCAGCGAGTCACCTTGCTGTGCTCCCCTATGTCAAAGTAAAAGGGCAGGAATTCACCACATGTATCTAATATGGTACATTCCTTTCCTTTATTCCAGTGCTGGTGTCACTTACTCAGCCTAGCGCCAACAAAAGCACAATTGCACCATGGTGCAGGAAGGGAAACCTTCCTAAACACAAACAATCGTGGGAGGCTTTTTCCTCTTTCTATGTGTGCTGCAGAATGAGGAAAAACTAGGAGAAAGAAGGTTATTTCTCCTCATTGAGCCTCCCCATGGGAGGTGTAAGGTTTTGGCGCATCCCCAGGTTTACAACAAGGTTTACATTGTTTTGTAAATCTGGGGGAAGCATCAAAATCCATGAGTGTTGTGGGGGAACACCCACTACAATGCACATGAAACGCCTCCCTAGGGCAATGCAATGATTTGTGGTGCCTTTCCTTACTCCATATCTATGAGGCTTTTCAAAGCTATGCAAAATGGCGTTGCATATGAGGCTATTCAAAGCTATTCAAAGTGGCGTTGCATGTGAGGCTATTCAAAGATATGCAAAATGGCGTTGCATGTGAGGCTATGCAAAGTGGCGTTGCATGTGAGGCTATTCAAAGCTATGCAAAGTGGCGTTGCATGTGAGGATATTCAAAGATATGCAAAATGGCGTTGTATGTGAGGCTATTCAAAGATATGCAAAGTGGCGTTGCATGTGAGGCTATTCAAAGCTATGCAAAATGGCATTGCATGTGAGGCTATTCAAAGATATGCAAAATGGCGTTGCATGTGAGGCTATTCAAAGATATGCAAAATAGCGTTGCATGTGAGGTTATTCAAAGCTATGCAAAGTGGCGTTGCATGTGAGGCTATTCAAAGATATGCAAAGTGGCGTTGCATGTGAGGCTATTCAAAGCTATGCAAAATGGCGTTGCATATGAGGCTATTCAAAGATATGCAAAATGGCGTTGCATGTGAGGCTATTCAAAGCTATGCAAAGTGGCGTTGCATGTGAGGCTATTCAAAGATATGCAAAATGGCGTTGCATGTGAGGCTATTCAAAGCTATGCAAAGTGGCGTTGCATGTGAGGCTATTCAAAGATATGCAAAGTGACTTGGCATGACGTCATAAATATGACTTTGTGGTTTCCGCCACTGGAGCATCTCAAAAAGGGACAAGTGTGTCTGGATTGGGCTACGGAAACCTGAAGTACTCCAGCAGTGTGGAAATACAAATATTGCCATATATTTACTGCCATATCTTTGTAGATGTGGTGCTGTTTTTCTCTTACTCTTTGTCATGTGGCGTAGCACCTTTGGTTGCAGCGCGGTCTTGTCAAAAACGTAGTACATCTGCCCCTTTGTTTTCCTTTAATCAGTGTTTCATATGAGAAAGGCATACATGGCAGAGAAACTGCGCTTTTGACCACCTGGAAGTTATCCCCACTAAAATCTGTGGGGCAGATTTACAAGCCCCTTGCGTGACTTTTGCGCTGCAGTTGCGTCACTTTTTTGATGCAACAGCGGCGCAAACAATGCGGCCTATTTACAACGTGACGCATCTAGGGAGATGCGTCACATTGTAAAGCCCTGCGTCACATTATACCTGCGTCAGGTATAATGTATGCAGGGTGGGCGTTCCCACGTAGGAAGGCCTCGTAAAAGTGACTCAGTGAAATCTACAAGATTTCACTGCGCCACTTTTAGGACGCCACTGCGTCAAAACGTTACGCCTGCTTCAAGCAGGCGTAAGTAGTGACGCAGTGTAGTGGGGATACGCCTCAACACGCATTGCTGGAGTTGCGTCGTGCTTGCGAAACGACTCCAGCCATGCGTGACTTTTCCGCCAACAGATGCGTCAGAATTTCTGACGCATCTGTCTATCCTTGCGCCATAGTGCGCCGTATTGTAAATACAGCGCATCTATGGTGGCGCAAGGGTTTCTAAGGGTGGCGCAGGGAAAGTGACGCATCTGTACAGATGCGTCACTTTCTTGTAAATCTGCCCCTATAATTTTAGTGCGTGGATAGTAAGAATGAAAGCAAAGGGAGACAAGGGTGACAAGGCAAGACATACTTACATGTACTTCATTGGAATGGGACCATCCAATGACGTGAAACCTGTTTATAACTTCTTAAACTTTTATTAATTAGGTTATCAATATTAAAATGGCCACTCTAATATGATTTAGATTTGTACCTTATTCCTTTTCGCCCTTATTAACAGGTTTTGTAAAAGCTCTTGTGTGTTGTGCTGCTAAATAGATGTTCAAGCTATTCTTTCAGGGTCTATTTTTTTTACGGTTTGCAGTTTTTGCAGTATACATTTTAAAAATATGCATTACATTCTTCAAAATAAATCTCACCTCCCTCAATAGTGACAGTGTATATACATTCTTAACATGAAATAATAAACCTAGCTCAGCGGAAGAACATAACGTGAGAGGGCATTCATCCTTTTGAATTCTAGAATATGCTGTTTGCATAATTTAGAATTTCCTTTCATGCATGGAGCAAATGAGTGCATGTCGCGCTCTGATGCCCAGTACTTAATAATATTGACAGAGTAATAATACTGCTTCTCTGAAGGTCCTTTCCACGCCTGAACTGCTGCTGATTACTGCAGTTTAAAAAGGTAAACGGAAGAAAAGGAAGGCTATCATAGAAGAAGTAGGGCAACACATTTTTAATTGTATAACTAATGTTTTAGTGGCATATCCTCAGCGTCTCATTTGCATTTCAAAATAAAGCGCGGACCGGACATGAGGAAATAAAGGGCACCTTTTTTCCTGTGTACAGGGAAGGTCTCTTCTTTTCTGCGTGGCGTGCGTATTCACTCACTCTATCCTGCCCTAAGCAACAACTGGACTTAAAACTTGACAACGTAAGCCCGGTGCAGAGCTGCTGTCTCCCCCCAAGCAGCATCAGCAGAACACAAGCAGGCCACCGTCCAGGACACATTAGTGTGGCCCCTAACTCCCGGCTGTGTTGTCAGTTCATGACAGGCCTGAGCTATTGCCTCATTTAAGCTCACAAGCTGTCTGCATATCTCTGTTATATCCAGAACCGATTTGTCAATGTCACATTAAGAAGTCTCATGCTTCTGGCATTTTATATATGTTTGTAATCATTTACTTTTGCAAGACATTACTCTTGTTTTGCAAGCAGCATGAGTTTCCTCTGATCAAATATCTCAGAGCAGCTCGCATTCTGTGTCCAGGGCCCCACAGCAAGGAATGAAATGAACCCCGTGGCTGCTTTTTGAATAATAAAAGAAAACAAAAATCCTGCTTCAGTGGGCCATGCAGTCCTGTGTGCCCTGGTGCCACTGCACCTGTCACATCCATGGAAGCTACACCCCTTTTTCCACTTCCAAGCCCAAGGGAATCAAACACATTGATTGGTTACCTGGTCTTCAATACAGCCAGAGATATGCATGTCAATGGGCAATTGGTGCACAAACAATTGTAAAGGGTTTGTGCAAACTTGAAGTAGTCTGACAGCCATACCCGAATTAAAACAAGTATTTGCAATGCAATCGGTCCCGCTTTGTGATCTTATATGTATGTAGCTATGCAGCACATTAGTCTGGGTGCTGAAACATCATCTGTTCTTAAACATGGAGGTAAAGTAAGCACCAAACTGTGTGACACCCCAGGTATGGAAACACATGGAGAGAAATTTTGCCTTTCAGCATGAAATGGTATAGTCCAAAGCTCTGTGTTTAATATGAAATCAGGGCCCTTGGTGGTCAGATCACTGAAAATACAATATTTAAAAGAAATATTATTGTGTACGGGTGCTCATGGAAGACAATTTCTATGGACTGGAATCTAGAGAATGCTGGTCGTTTTCTATCAAGAAAGTTAAATAGAGGCAGTTGCCAGAAAAATAAAATAAATAAAGACCCTCAGCAGAAAGCAATTCTGGTATTTTACTTACTTCTACTGGCCTTTTTCTATCAAGGCAGTTAAATAGAGGCAGTTGAACAAGCAGAAAGCAATTCTGGCATTTTACTGACCTCTATTGTTCGTTTTTTATTAGGACAGTTAAATAGAGACAGCTGAACAGAAAAAAAAGTCCCTAAGGGGAAGCAGACAAGTCCTATGGCTGATCTCCAGAGTCCAAATACACATATAAGTATATACTGAAGTATATACAATAGGTCTCGAATGCTCGACCTAAAAATGCTAAGACGGTGCCACAATCCAAACCCAAGAAGTGTGAAGGAATTGGTTAGTCTTCAATTAATACTAGTATAGCTCCCCCCTCTGCAGACTACATAGTATGTCCCGATATGACAGCTGCTACTCCTCCTCTTTACTTGTGGAGTCTCCTTCTTCATATGGAGCAATGCTGTTTATTGTAGACCTTGGAATTGTAAACTGTTGCAACAAGGTGAGAGACGTTTACCACGACTGATGAACGGTTTACAGCCAATGGTTAAATGGGCATCCACTTTCTGCATGATTATCCTTTGCAAACCTCACTGCCCGCTTACCTCATGTTTGTAAATCTATCGTTTTCAGTGACTTCTCTTTTAAGGAAGGGATAACATTTTCACTTAGTTCATTAGGAACTATCAGACAATTTGCTTTGAAGGCCGATTCCAAACACCTACATCGAGTGAAAAACTCTACTGATGCATGTTGTAGGTCAACCTATCATCATACTGACCGACAATATCTATACCAGTATCAGGATCGATCCCACTAAGTCATCTGGCCTGAAAGTTCCTGTTAGAACTTGGGTCTCCACTAATCAGAGGTTTGTACCCTGTTAAAGTAGGGACCACAATCCAACTAAGGGTAAACTAGATACACACTTTAAATGAACCTGTGCTCACCCTCTGGTAGCTTGACACAGAGCAGCCAGGCTTAAGTTGAGATGCAATGTGTAAATTATGTGTGCAACACACACACACACACACATACAGTAACACAATTAATACACCACAGAAAGACTCCACTCAGGCATAGAAAAATACAAAATATGTATCCGAGTAAAACAAGACCAAAAATGACAAAATTCAATCAGTAGAAGTTGAGATATGCATTCTTGAAGAATAAACATAAACACAGTGCTTAGAAGGGAATAGCGCTAAAAGGTTACTTGATTGATTGATGAGGTCACGAGGGACCAGGGTAGATCCAAAGTACAGGCTGACCATGATGGAGGGCAGACCGGCTATGTGACTCACGCGGGTCCCGCTGAAATAGTAACTTGGCTGGGGCAAAGCGTTGACGCTGAGGGCGCAATGTGTTGATCATACACACGTAGTGGGGTCACTGCGTCATTGTCGGGCTCTGTTGAAATGAAGGCAATGCATTGTCTTCGAGCTGTGCAGAGCATCAGCCTGGGTTGTGCAGATCGTAGAACCACTGTGGTCGAACAGCCTTTGTGCCGGCATCGAAGGGCGATGTGTCTGTTCTGACTGGCGCAGTGATGACAATGAGTCACTTTTGTAGCAAAATAGCTGCAAAACCCACTTATGAGACCTGTGATTGCAAGGGGCACCTCAGGCAAGAATAGGACTCACAGTTGTCAGCAGCACCATCAGAATTGTAGGAAGTATTTTGTGTCCTTGAGACTTTAGACAACAGGAGGCAAGCCAGAAAGCCTTTGGAGTCACTCGGTGTCCAAGTGAGATGAGTCCAGCCCTTGCCTTCAGCAGGACAGAGATCAGCAGGCATCAGGGTAGCTCAGTAATGTAGGGAAACAGTTCCTTAGAACAGTCAGTCACGGCAAAGTGGCAATCCGTACAGCACAGCAGACTTAACTCCAGCAGGGTTCCTCCCAGGTCCAGTAGTGTACTGATCTAGTAGGGTCAGAGCTCCATTACGTATACCCAAATGTACCTTTGTAGTGGGGGTGACTTTAAAACAGCTCCTTGAAGTGCTCATGGACCATTTTGTCCTAGCCCTGTCTGCTAGGCTATCTGAGGGGAGGTAATCAGTCCTTTGTGTGAGGACAGGACACAGCTTATTCAGGTGTGGGAGCTCCCTCTCCCCTTTCTGCCAAGGTAGGCTATCAGAATGCAAATGAGTCCTCTCTCACACACACCCTTTCTGTGTTTGTGGCAGTCTGGAGGAAATGCGCAAAGTGTAGCTTTCACCCAGCCCAAACGTGCATTGGTAACAGGCTGCAGGTACACAGAGCAAAGTTAAGAGCAGAGAAATGTCCACTTTCTAAAAGTCGCATTTTTAAAATAGTAATGTAAAATCTAACTTTACTACTAAAGGGAATTTATCATTACCATTGCAAAGATCATGTCATACCCTTTGTGCAAATACGCACATTTGACCACCAGCTCCACCATAAAGCCACATAACTTATTAAAATTGGCAATTTTATCACATTTTGAGAACCCATTATAAAATGTTATAAAAACAATATAAATATCATTTGTCCACCTTAATAAAAGCGCATGAAACAAAATACTATCAGAAGGGACCAGACTGATACTGCAAACCAATGTTCAACTAATGCAGGCTATAAGCCCATCCCTGGCTCTCCCTGCTTGGAATGGAGCTGCGGGGACAGAGTAAGGGCGGTACCCATCAAAGCAAAGGTTATCAGCCCTCCATGTGTCCTGAAGGAAAATTACATCATACTTCTGATTAAAGTTTACCCACCCCTCACAGCCCATTTTGCTTACAAGCCCACCAATGTTCCAAAAGAGAGCCTTGAGTACATGAGTGTGTGCAACAGATGGTACAAAATTCCCTGTGAGTCTTGCCAATTAAATTTGAGTGAGCATGTCCCCTGGGTGCACCCCGGTCCCTACCGGCTTTGGAAAAGGACAGCATCTAGAGACTGATGGAGTCTCATTCAGGCACTGCTCCTCCTGAGGCTGCCCCTTGACCATTTTCAATTTCCTGGCATGCCCCTTCTTAACTTCATAGTAGGTGCTCAGTCAGTCATTTTCCGACAATACCCAAGTATGGAAAAACGATTTTGAATTGGTGCATTGAATAAGGGGGAGTGGGTACATTTGGGAGAAAAGGGCCTCATCCTCCTGTTGTAGTGCAAAAACAGATCTCTTTGGAAAAGCCCAGAGGTAATACCTTGATTCTACTAGGGATGGAATGCCCTTGCCTGAGAGCCCCCAAGAGATCACATGCAACCGTGGTATTATTAAAATTAACAATAACACAGTCACCATCAAATTCCTTGCTCATCTTCCCCACCCAGCCCACTCGTCAGGCCATAATGATCTCTGGGAGGATATTACCTCTGCATCTAAAGTTCCCTTGGACCCAATGCACTGACTTATTGAATAAATCAAGTGTGGACCTGTTGGTTTCAGGGCACTATACAGAAATGTCCACCAAAAGTATTACATATGGACAAGCTGCAGGTGGTAGGTCACACCGGGAAGCATTTTTATGAGCAGGAGTAGCCTTTGTGTAGTTTTTAAGGGGAAATTCTTTGAGAATTATAGAACCTCGCTTCATAGTCCTCCGCCAGGGGTACAGGTAAGGGTTTAGGCTTTGAAGTATGTTGCTCAGCCCCTACATGTTGGGCAGCTATTCCAGTGATCAAGTGTTTAAGGAAATTACCCCCTCCTTCACCCTCTCCATCTGGTACTACCTCTGTTAGATTTAGGGCAATGGGGGGGGGGCAGTCATGCAGCTTAGTTTGGCGTCAATGGCCTCTAAGCGAGCAAGCATAAGCTCAAGCTTATCTAAGATAGAGTACTTGAGATCACAATAAAGGGCATTTATTTTACAAAGGATAGCATCCTCTTTTACAGAACTCTGGGTCATCTTTGGAGTAAGATTAGATACACACAGTCTCTTTGCTTTAGTGCAAACTAACTATTTTTTCCTTTTGCCCGCCTTGCCCCGGGTGACTGTCTTGCTGTTATAGGTTATAGAGTTGTACCTTGGTCGCAGAACAGATGGAGTGACATCAACAACTGTGGAGGCATCTGTGTCAGGACAAGATTCCACATCTATGGTAGTAAATTTGCCACCAGCAGTACAGTTAGCAGGAGCCATCTGTGCTAGTGCGAGACTTAGGGTGATACTGGGTGCAAAAGAAAGCGGCAGTTGAAACTCTGAAAGTTCTAGCTCCTTGAAGATGACATTAACTGCCTTCTTTAGGAAGCCATTCAAGGTCGTACCAGGTGCCGAGGCGGAGCCACTGTAGTCTAGTGCTTTCCCATATTCACCCAAAAAACACCCCAGGGTCAGTATAGGATAAAAGGTTACCTAGACAGTACCTGAGATGGAGCAGATGAAAGAGAGGTGGCCCAGCCTAGCCTCTGACAGTCGCTGACAGGTGCAGGACAGGTCCGCCTTTGCCCGGGCGTGGCCTGTGGGCATCCATTGCGGCAGGATGACTGGTGGTGCTTTGCAGCACTGTGCTCCGGGAACTGGTGGTATCCTGGCCCCTCCTCTGGGGCGGTAAAGGCGCCCGGGACCTGTAAAGCAAATGTGTTTATGTGCTCAAATCAGGAGGACTAGGCAATAACGGGACCTTCCACAAAGTTTTTTTTACTTGTAGTCCCTCCAGAAATTCTACAAGGAGTATTCCCCAGTGCAGCGGGTAAAGCCAATGCCCTTTATAGTGCTGAAAGCAGCAGGTGCAGGCATTCACTGTACTTCCCCTGGTGTTCTGGGTATTGTAGTCCTTCCTAGAATGCAGGGGAGAGTGTTTCCCAGTGGTACAGATAAACTCAATGCCCTTTACTGTGCTCAAATCAGCAGAAGCAGGTGCAGGCAATCACAAGACCTCCCGTGATGTTCTGGGTTTCATAGTCCCTCAAGGAATGCTGATGAAAATATTCCCGTTGCCTCGGGTAAAGCCAATGCCCTTTATAGTGCTCAAGTCAGCAGGTTCGAGCAATCACGGAACCTTCGCAATGTTCTGGGACTTGTTGTCCCTTCAGGAATGCTGCAGAAAGTGCATGTTTGTGGCTTTGTCAATGGTGCAAGATCACTGAAAATTAAGGGCCTTTTACATTACCACAATATGGTACTTTGTTTTAAAGATTATTGAAAACTTAAGAGAAAAATGACATGATATGAAACCACCTCCTAGAGGTAAACAATATGAAGAATTAAATGCTCGGGGTGAGCAGCTCCTGCTAAGGAGAAATAAAAGAACCAGAGCAGAGCAAATAGGACAGTATGAAATTACGTTGATGCTCAATGCAATGAAGGGCAGCAAAGGTGGGGAAATGCGTAGTAGAGGGAGCAAGGATTAACCCAGCTATAACTACTGAAAAGGCTAAAAAGAAACAAAAGCAGGAAAAAGATGATGAGTGTTAGAAATTGGAACTCTAGTTGGCATAGGTGTGCACCCTGCCCAGTAGGGACCACAACCCTAGTCAGGGTAAGCAAGATAAACACTTTAAATTAACCTGTGCTCATCCTCTGGTTGCTTGGCATAGATTAGGCAGGCTTAACTTAAGAGGCAATGTGTAAAGTATTTGTGTAACCAAATGAAAACCCCACAAAAAGGCTCCACACAGGTTTGGAAAAATAAAAAATATTTATCTGAACAAGACCAAAACGACAAAAATCCAATAAGTAAAAGTTAAGATATGAATTTTGAAATATTAAACCACAAATAGTACATAGAAGTCACTAGCAGTCTAAAGGTTACTTGAGGGACCTGTACAAATCCAAAGTTCAGGCTGGCCGTGATGGAGGGCAGGCTGCATACAGGACTTAAACGGGTCCCTCTAAAAGAATACCTCGGCTGGTGTAGAGAAAGTGTCGATGTCAAGAGCCTGCTGCATCATCATCGAGCTGCACAAAGAGGGTCCAGCCTTGTCATCGAGGCTCCGTTGAAGTGAATGCAATGTGTCATTGTCGAGTCGTGCAGAGCGCCGTCATCAAACCATACAGTCTGTGGATCTAATGTCATCGAGCAGCCTCTCCATCGTAGGGCGATGCAGCTGAATTTCTCATGCAGTCGGAGCAATGTGTCGGTTTTTGCAGAAATCAGCTGCAAAACCCAATTCTGAGGCCCAGGACTGGATGAGGCACCTCAAGCACGGGTGAGAGTCACAAATGGCAGGGTCCAGAAGCAGCACCAGAAGTATTTCAGGAAGTCTTTTGTGTTCCTGAGATTTCAGAAAACAGGAGGCAAGCCAGCAAGCCCTTGGAGTCACTCCAGGTTCAAGTGAGATGGGTCCAGTGTTTGTGCTCAGTAGGGCAGAGATCAGCAGGCAGCAGGGCAGCTCAGCAGAGAACCAGTTGCAAAGAACAGCCAGCCGAGGCAAAGTAGCAATCCTTACACTACAACAGTCCTTCTGACTGAGGTTCAGACAGACAGAGGTTCAGTTCCAGTTCCAGAAGTGTCTTATTTGGTGGGGTCAGAGCCCCAGTACTAATGCCCAAAAGTTCACAAAGATCCCTTTAAACCTGGTCCTGTCTGCCAGGCTTACTGTGGGGGATGAATCAGTGCTTTGTGTGTGGACAGGACAATCAATGCGGTGGAGAAACTGACAATTAAAGGCTCACGGGCTCCAGGGTTAGCAAACGGACGTGAATTTTGCCTCGAGATACATGGAGCATCTTGATTAAATCATGCCCTATCAACAAAACAAATGAAATTAGTTAATCTACTAACCTTTTACAAGAATCTGTCCCTCTCTGACCCTGGAGCCTGTGGGCCTTTCATTGTCAGTTTCTCCACCGCATGCATTGGTGGACACAGGGTGCCCCCAATGGTCCTGAAGAGGACCCTACTGTAAGAACTAGAATTTCCTACACACCCCCTGGGTCGAAAGGTTGACAGCTCTATGTTGTTTCCCAAGTGTAGACGACTGTGATAGATTCACTGTGTTGACTCTAACATTATGGTTTTGTAAATAGTTTAACCTTGGTTAACGCTGGGTAGGCCATTCATGTTTGGTATGTATATATCGTTAATTCAAAGGGAGGGATGAACGAACTGTTATTTATCCAGGTCCAGCATACATATCCGTTAACTAACCTTAATACAAAAATGGTATACAGTTCCTCATAAAAATATATGCAGGTGGAAAGGTGTTACAATGCGAAGGTCGCACAGGTTTGGGAGAAGAGACTTCTCCTCTTGGAAAAAGACCCTCACACACCCAGCCAGCTGGGTGTCTTGCTTCATCATCGGGTCTGCTCCTTATCGGGGCGGCACTGCAATCCCTGATCGGCACCCGAGAAGGGGCTTTCCTGGCGGAGATCTTTATTCCATATGCCGTTGGGTGAAGTGCGTGTGAGGGCCCTTAGACACTAAAGTATAGTGTCGGTTCCAAGAGGTCATGGATGGCGGCAGTCCTACCCACACAAAGCCGGTCCGGTACGGACTGGCTTCGTGTGGGTAGGATTGCCGCCATCCATGACCTCTTGGAACCGACACTATACTTTAGTGTCTACACCAGCCGGTACTGATGACATACTTCCTTGACCACAATAGGGTTGTGTATTTTTCTTATTACAGGTACCACACTTTTCTTGGGTGCTGTAAGGGTGGTTATTGATCCACTTTATTCAATTATTGACCACCACCATTAAAGTGTAGGTAGATCCCTCCGGTCCTGATGAATTGCCATCTAATTGATTTTGAGCAAGAAACATGTTGACCTACTGACAAACACATAGACTTCACATCTTTAGAGTGGAGATACGCGTTTTGTCTTATTAGTTTTAATTAGGGTAGGGGCCACGTTCATTACCATTTCTTGAGTGGACCTTCTTCCCTATTTTACTTTTTGTTTTCCTACACATCACTATCACCTACACTGTCTTAGGGCCCTCACACGCACTTCACCCAACGGCATATGGAATAAAGATCTCTGCCAGGAAGGCCCCTTCTCAGGTGCCGATCGGGGATTGCAGCGCCGCCCCGATAAGGAGCAGACCCGATGATGAAGCAAGACACCTAGCTGGGTGTGTGAGGGTCTTTTTCCAAGAGGAGAAGTCTCTTCTCCCAAACCTGTGCGACCTTCGCATTGTAACACCTTTCCACCTGCATATATTTTTATGAAGAACTGCATACCATTTTTGTATTTATGTATATTTCGTTCACTGCCCTTCCTTTCTCACTTACTCTCACTTTCGCACATTGATGCACTGATCCTTCCCTCCCCCTTTTGGGGCACCTCTGTACAATTTTATTGACAAATGTGCTGTCTTTTGAACATGTAAACATATGTTCAACATGATTAAATATGTTCAACATGAAAAGTATTGATTGTAATTGAATTAACAGGTGATGTTGAAGTTCATGTTATAGTTTGCTTCCGCTGGGACCACTCCCTTTTTGTACCATACTTTACCCAGGTCCTAGTGACGTATCTGGGTCACCCCCATTGTTTTGCAACTTTAACACTTTCTAAAAGTGGAAATTCTAAAATAATAATGTCAAATCCAAAGTTACTACTAAAGAGGATCTATCATTACCATTGCAAAGATGTAAAACATGATTTTGCTACTCCATTCTAATCAGGAATTACAGCTTAAAAGTGTTAAAAAAATTTCCCAACGCTAGCCTATGAGAGGGGTAGGCCTCGCATTAGTGAAAAATGAATTGAGCTGTTTGTCAATTCTAGGACATGTAAAACTTAACAGCACATGTCCCACCTTTTAGTTTCACAGCACACCGCCCATTGGATTACCTACGGCCTACCTAAGGGGGTGTCCTATGTGTAATAAAAAGTGAGTTTAAGGCTTGGTAAGTGGGTTTAAATGGCAAGTTGAAGTGGTGTAAACTGCACACACAAAAGGCTACTTGTGTGGGTGGCAAAATCAGTGCTGCAGGCCCACTAGAAGAATTTCAATTAGAGGCCCCGGGTATATAACATACCACTTTAAAAGGGATTACAGGGAAACTAGATATGCCAATCAACTATACAACAAAGTCATCATGTTTAGGGAAGACACACATGCACTTTAGCACTGGTTAGCAGTGGTAAGGTGCTCAGAGTCCTTTGGCCAACAAAAGATATAGCAAACTGCAGAGGTAAGGAAGCAAAAAGTTGGCGGAAGACCACCCTAAGGGTGACAGGTCTAACAGTTCTCCTGATACAAAAACGCCTTATGGAAAAGTATGAGGACAGATGCATCAGAGGGCCCACCAGTGCAATTAGTAATGCTGAAATGGCAGGCTTAGAGCATGAATTATTCACCTGGAAACCATATGGATCAAATCTTCCTGTCCTAATAGTCAACACATTTTGGTGAGAAAAGTACTCTTATTTTTGTTGAGTCTTTTGTCAGAACCTGTTCGGGGAGCCACGGGGCAAGTAGGGCCTACTAGGCCAAAGCCATGGGGGCTCGGAACATTTGCCTCTGCTGCCCAGGGTCTGTCTTACAATGTCTCTGCAGACTAGGCCAAGTGTACGCCTTTCAGCCCTAGACTCTTGGTGTTTGAGGTGGTGGGTTAAACAGGCTCAGAGGTCTAAGACACCCAGCAACACATTAACATGATTGTTCAACCCAATGTGTTTCTCTTTAGATAAAAGGCACAATGCCATAACTATACACCAAAAGTACCAGATTATGTTTAGTTTATATACATCAAAAGTACCAGATACATGATATGCAAGCCCAAGAGAGCTAGGAATGTTGGCTTTCTCTTACTCTACTCCCCCTCATTCCCCTCTCTTATTCTCAGGTCTAGTGACTGCAGTAATCAGTCTAGGTGAAGTTCTTCTCCTCTTTTACAATTAGTCTTTCTTAAGCTATAGTACTGTTCAGTCTCTCATCTATTCTTTGGGTGGAGGTAGGATGTACATTGGCCTGTTATCAATGGAGGTGCACTGGTCATAGTCAAGTATTGTCCTGGAAGCAGCGGTGGTAGGTGGCTGTTTTCGGGTGATTGTCCTCTTCCGTGGTTGAATGCATCAGAAGTAGGTAGGTCTTGTGGCGGCAATGGGCCTACTTACTCTGATCCGTTGAGTCTTGGCAATGGTCAGTGGGGCCTCCTTGGGGTAAGGCAGTGATGCAGTCCACTTTCCAAGCGCATGTCCTGGGGACAACACTTGGCTGCTTCTAGGCACTTTTGGGAAATACCATCCGATCGGGCTTGCTGAGAGAGCATTGGCAGCAAATCAGTGCTTCAGCATACACAGACAAGGTGCCTCAGTGTATTAGCTTCTGGACAGCAAAGTCCAGGCAGCACACACTTCACAAGTGGTGGGGCTAGCCACTCTTCAGTTCGTTTGGGACAGCCTGGGGCTGGCGCCACTGATTCGCTGTGTTCTTTTCAGTGGCAGGGACCATACGGACACAGACCAACCAGTGTCAAAGTCACACCAACAATGAAACCAGGTGCCAATGTGCTACATCAGTCCCCTCTTCAGTGGTGGAGGCCAGTCAGGTACACTTGTGAGAGTGCCACAAATGTGACAGTAGGTATGATGATGGGATTCACTCAGGCACACTTCAGCAGTGCTTTTGAACCTTCTTTGGGTTTCAGTGAAAGCCTCCAGGTTAGAGACACACCACTCACTCTCTTCTTAAGTCTGTGGTGGACGTATAAGAGCACTAGGGTCAATCATTCCTGTCAACACTGACAGTCAGCTCCTCCTGAAGGGTTGGCTTACTCCTTCTTTCCCGTACCACTCAAGACTTTCCAAGTACTCTAGGGCAACAAAGGTAGTTCTTCCTCTACATCAGACTCCAGGTGAAGTCCCATCACATTTGGGAAGAAAGCTGTGAGGCAGACACCAATTCAGATTATGTAGTAGTCCTCAGGGTAATCTATGGACCAATCTTCCATGGTTGGAGAGAAATTGGAACCAGAACAGCAAGTGGGTCAACAGCTCCCATTTTTTGCAATGATAGTAGACTGGGACATGTGTATTGTCTGTGTACAATTTAGGTGACTTCTTTATTCATGCTTCCTCCTCAGGCTGTCTTCCTGACTCAGCCTCAATGGTTCCCACAGCAGGGTCATCTCGATGCTGGAGCACCCATAACAGAGGGTAAAAAATGTGCGAGGAGTCTGCACCTTTTCAAAACACCCTTTTCAGTCAGAAAAAAGGAGCACCACTCAGAGAGATGTGTTGTGTGAATAGAGAAATTAGATCATTAGAAACAACGCTATCAATTGCTCAATCTGACCACAAAGACAAATAAGCCCCTGACTCTGTTATATATGACAATGGCCCCTTAGGTTCTCCCAGTAATCATAACATTTTGCCTGCCCACTTAGGACTAACATATCCATATCCTATACCTGTTGCAATTGACAGCCCTTTTCTCACCTATGAATGTGCTATTAATATACCTCCCTGTGTTTTTGTGTTTAATTCACTGCTCAGGCGTATTCAAGTGCACTCCTTTGCTCAAGATTAGTTATTGCAGTTTTTCTAAGGCAACAGACAAGTCATAACAATAGCTGTGTCATATTCCCAATGTGGTGTACCCTGCCGCCTCGTTGTCATATCACACTTAATTAAGAGTTCTTATTACTGAATACCAAAGGGCCTCGGCACTTGCGGAAGAGGCCCGCATTCCAACGGAATCCCTGCAAGGAGAATTCTCATTACAGAAAATCCACCTGAGCATGGAGACTTCCCCAAGACTGCGGGGCCTCGGCCACAAGTGTGAGGCCATTTGTGGATCAGGCCCTCAATGTTTCATTTTCTAAAAGCAACACAAGTTTGAGAATCTGATCCTGCATTGCTCAGACAGACATACTTATCATGCTAGAATATTTTGGCACATATTTGCAGTGCATTGATGAAGATCTTCTCTCAATGAGTAGATTGCTACCTTTAATGACTGTAGCAGATGCAGGCCTACAAAAGGGAAAATATGAATTTAGCATGTATTTCAGAAGTCTTAGTTTTGTACTGCTCACAGTGGTGGTTTCTGCCATTGGGCGTTGGGGCTCCGCCCTGCCACCGTTTCATTCACAATCAATGCTGCTCATAAATGTTTTAAAGTAAACAGTTTTTACAAACTTTATTTTAAAAAAATCCCCCTTTTTTAATTTTTAATTTTAGACAGGCACTGTCTTCCCCACTCACCGACACCAGCTGGACAACGTGAAGCTGATGTTGTGAACACTGTCACGTTACTAGTGTCACGTGACGTGACTCTGCAATGCTTCCTTCCCTGGCAGGCCCAAATGAAGCCAAGTGTATTGCCGGGCTGATAACCTCACAGCCCTAAAGCCTGTGAGGTCATCAGCTTGGCAATGACCTAGCTTCAGGGCCGAGTCTCCACCCCCTCATAGCGTTCAGACAAAGTTAACCCCGGGCGTTTGAAAACCAAACCCGGTATCGCTAAGCCTCCACGTCATTCAGAGAGTGGAGAGCATTGGCACCCCACACTTTGCCAACTCATTACAGGGGTGGGACCACCCCACCCTGTGACGAGTTGGGAAAAGGTGTGGCAGGTCAGAAGCAGGAATCGAGTCTGCACAGACTTGACCAGTGACTGTAAAGGGGGGGCGCTCAGCCCCCCCGCCCACATGGCGGTGTGGCGCCCCCCCTCCCCCGGCCTCTCGGCGGTGGGTCGCGGGTTGATGACGCGCGCGGCGCACCCCCATCGCCGATAGGTTGATGCCTCCCCCATGACCCGGAAGCGGCTTTACAGCTTCCGGGGCAGGGGGGCGAGTCGGGCGGGGGGTGGGCCGGTTTGGCCGGCAACCCCCCTGGTGCAGCTGCGCCTTAAAAGGCCCGGGGAGCGAGCTGGGCGCCCTCTTGCCCCTGGCTCGCTCCCCGGATACCTCGTGTGCCCCTCGCTTGGGGCGTATAATACTTTTCCCCACCCACCAGCCCTAAATAACAAGCCACTACGATGCTAGTCAGAGGTACTATGTAAGTTTGACTTAGGCCTTTTTGAGCTAGGATTGGTTGTGATCAAATATGGATTTTGTGTGTACTTAGGCCTTTTTCCCGTTAGAACTGTGATTATGTTGTCATTGAAAGTGTATTATTGTGTGTACTTAGGCCTTTTTTCCCATTAGTACAGCATGCTTTGTATTACTATGGTCTATTTGTTAGTTTAGTGTAGTTGTCCATTAGCGAGTGCTTTTTCCTTTTTTTTTTTTTCCTCTAGGTTCATCGTCGTATTTATTAGGGTTGGTCAGGCGGTAAGGTCATGATCGGTGAGCAGCAATTTAAGGTCCTGGGGGGGGGGGCGTCACCATCCACGGAGGGGGCGGCCCAGGGGGAGGGTCCACTGGTCCCTCCTAGAACTTCAGGGGCAGGAATATCCGCTAGCTGCTAAAGATGCGGGGGAGGGAGTCACGCTTTCCTTAGGCTGGTAGCCACCCCGCACATACATCATGACGTCAGCAAATGACGCAGAGTGTAAGGGCCCTCCTTGTTGGTTAAATGGAGTTCACGATGCCGACGGGGTAGGCGGTCCCCTGTCGCGCATGCGCACCTGTGAGTAAGGGCGTGGTTAGTAGGACTTGACACCGGTTAGCGACCTTGCCGTCGGGCCAGAAATGTTAGAATGCAAAATTCAGGCAGGATGTTAGATTCGGATAGGAAACACGCTGTATTAGACTTTTGTTAAGGTTAGCTTTTGATTTTTGTCTTCAATACTGTAAATCTAATGTCATGAATTTTGCGTTGCTTAACATACTTGATGTAATATTGATATTCATCCTTTTATTGTTTTGTATAATAAATACGGCCGGGGGGTCCTTGACCCCCCGCCTTCCAAAGACAACTTGCCTATGTTAATCCTTCAAGGTGGTGTGGGAAGCTGGGAGGTGAGGGTAGCCAGTCACGGACCATGTGCTTTCGGTGCGAGTCTCTGCAGAAATACTGCCTGAAATTAGTTTTGTTGGATTATTTGGCTGTAAATGAGGCAATGCAAGTCCATTCCTTTGTAAGCATATCTGCATTTTGACAAGCGAAGCGATCTTTTCATAGGACTGTAGTGTGCCCCCCTCCACTACAAGAACACGAGAGTCGACCTTCAGGCGCCCAGAGACCACTTAGCGGCCACACTGCAGGATTTGAGGCAGTACAAACATTCTATTTCAATATTAAAACTGCTGTTAGGCGCGAGAGTCAGCGCTGAGAGGTTTTACAACCGCGGCGCAAGTAAACACTCCTGGTGAGGCCAGTCCTCAAAAGCAAAATGAGTTTGAACGGAAACAGGACTGCTGAAGGTGAGAAAGGTGAATTTCAGAAATGTGCAGTACGGAGACTTTCAGTAGAATTTAAACACAAAGTCACTGTTGTGAAACCATGCTTCTGGGATGCTTAGATGCATGAAACATACTGGGACAGTTTGGAGTTATGATTCTTAGCTAGCTTCACAGCCCTTATTTGTCAATGAGAGGTCATTTTTTTTGTAAAAGAATAATTTTTACCACATGCATGAGGAGCTACTCGTGAGTCTCGTGCGTGCCACGGCGCCAGACAACGAAGTTTCAGCTCCTGAGGCTCAGGCTTCTCCAGCTCTTATTTGGAAATCTCAACGCCTCATTGTGAAATCTTCATTGCGCTTCCAAGGAGAAGGGTGAAGTCTGCAGTGGAGGCCCAGAGCAATTATCTGGGAAGAGTATGATGACCAGAATGCAAAAAGCAGCTGCTGGAAGAGAAGGGAGTGTGGACATCCAGTTGTCATGCTTGTTGGTGTTTATTTATTGTGCAGGGTTATAAAGTGCTGCGAGGCTGAACATTTCCATTTTTGGCACCTTTTGAACTGCTGCTGCATGTGGTTGAATCCAAGCAACTGGTCTGATGTACCAGTCTTGGGAGGTGGGCACCAATATTTGTCCTCGGCCCTGCTCTAGTTACTGGACTATGTATCAACTATGAGTGCTTGCCATGTGTAGTGATGCTAGTCCTGGGTAGCAAGTAGATTCAGGCGCTGGCTATTGGAATCATGTCTCAGAGGTGTAATATCAGACTCAGTGCAATCTCTGTATTGGAGAACTGTGAACTGAGGTGAAAAGGCAAGGAGATAGGGGGCATATTATCAAGCACGGCGTTAAAATTATCGCCGCTTTAGCGGCAGAAAACTGCTGCTAAAGCGGCGATAATGGGCTTGATAATATGCCCTGGAGAATTCCCATAGAAGCCCATGTTCTGGTGTCAACATGGGCTTCTATTGGAATTCTCTGCAGCATATTATCAAGCCCATTATCGCCGCTTTAACTGCAGTTTTCTGCCGCTAAAGCGGCAATAATTTTAACGCCGTTTCTTGATAATATGCCCCATAGAGAGGGTGGACAGCGTTAATAGTGGAGCTGAGGGGTGACTAAGGTCCTGTTGTGTGAAAGCCCACCATAAGAGATAGGGGTGACTCTTTAAAATGGTTATGTATGTAGCACCATGGTTAGCAATGAGCTAAGAACATTGCCATTTGTTCTAGTAGTTTTTTTTTCTGAATAAATCGTCATTGGTGCTACTTGCACTGTCCAGATGCAGCAATATGTAGAATTCAGAAAAGAGTATCTCCATCAACTTTTTTCTGTAAAACATAATTTCAGTATCAGGTCATTTTGAATGACCCTATAAACTGACTGCACTGTGGGCCTATAGGCAGAACCATCCAATCTCTGGTGTGCTCCTGTTTGATCCCTTTGATTTTATTCTGTCTTTTCGCCATTTTGTCTTACGAACACCCTTTGTACCCCAGCATTGTTTTTGTCACTCAATTTGTATTTGAATTTTTCTTCCACGCTTGTTCTCGTAATACTGGCTAGTTTATTAGTCGCAGCTTACAGCCCGTCCTCCTAAACCTTGTGTGCTTGCTGTCAGCATCTTTATGGCCTGACAAATGGCTTGCAGCCCACAAGCAGGTGCACTCTGGAATGCAAGCAATAACATTCAAGCCATTTGTGTGGTAATAAACCACTTCACAGGCCTTAGTAACAGATTTCATGGGTTAGCGCCAATAGTTTTCTTTTTTCGTGGTAGTATGGTCAGGGGGGCTGTTTTGTTTTGACCAAAACACAGCTTGTGTGTTCGTTTTGTTACTTGCACCTTCGTACTTTTGAGGCCTGAATTGTTTTGTACTGACCTTGTGGATATTTAGTACAGTCATTACTCACTGTCAGTGTAACCTTCTGGAATACTTTAGGTAAGGTAACTGTGCTCAATGACCAAATAATAAATGTTGCCTTTGCTTAAGCCAATGGTTTTGAACTCAGTATTGCTATTTCAAAGTCTGTTTTTAAGTTCTCTGCTTATACTAAATAAGCAGCTACCTACATCATTATATGAAATCACTTTATTGATGTCATAACTACACTTTCACAATAGCGGGATTCGCCTTCCTGCTTTCTCAAATTTGCTTGAAAATGCACCATTTGTCCACTCTTTTGTCAAACTTTTCTCAAACCCCCCCTTTGGGACTGTCGGGCTTGCTCGCTATGCTCGCTCGCCACAGGGAACTTATCTCGAATGTTTACGCCTCACCACTTTCGAATGTCACCAACCGCCACTGACTGTTCACACTTATTGGGTCAACCAAAAGTGACACCATTAATTGTCAAGAGAGTTTAGCATTATGTAAACATTCCAGGTTTAAAGAAGTTGGCATTCCAGTAGTTCTCCCACTACCACTTTCTTTGTTAATGCCCTCTACCTTCAGCGTGTCAAAGAGTGTCCAGACCCTACGCAAAACATGCAAAAATGGGGACGCCTCTGTGACATCTAAATCCAGAGAATGCCAAATATAAGAGCAAGTTAATTCATGGAAGAAGACTAGATTCTAAGCAAAGTACTTCAAGGGGACTGCAGACTGAAAACTGAGATGCTAACCACAGATGATCCAAGCTAGCCTATCCCCTCTTAAAGTACAATATGCATACAGTGCTTCAAATGAAGTCAGTGAAGCTATTGACTGAGAACACTGTGCAGCCATCCATTGAAAAGTAGTTAGTCTAGTTATGAAACAGTACAGTACCCATGTTTGCTAGCTGCCATTAGTTTAGTTATTGACTAACCATGCATGACCATATTCATAGAGGTGCAGTAGTGTAACTGCAGGAATGTGCAGCAAGTATTTATTTGATTAAGAACCTGATTTATAGTTTGGCAGATGGGTACTCCACCACAAATGTGGCTATAGGCCATCTGTCTCATTACAAGTGCCACATATTTTGTTGAACTTGTAATAAGGCAAGGATATCAGCCACATTTGTGATGGTGCAACCCTCCTGCCAAAACTAAAGTAGGGGCTAAGGGTTTTCCTATGCCACAGATAATATCCAAGCGGCTGCAAGAGCACTTTCCAGTCAGAAATTAGAAGGGCAATCTAGCAAAGCTTGTAATACAGGAAAAGTATGCAACACATTGTGTAGCATTTTAAAAAGTAAAAATTGCTTATTTGTGCGAATATGCATTCAGAAAAGGAATAACAACTTCTACTGCCATTTATTAAAGAGTGAGAGTGTTTTGAGCCGAGTCATGAGTGAGTGATTTTTCAGTCACAAAGTACTAAATGATTCTCATCTTATTCCATTTGGGAGGTTCTAGATTGTAATCTGAGCTTTCAAAGGAGCGGTATAATGTTGGGGTTTTATTGTATCAGTTAGCATAGAGAAAAAAAACGTATTAGTAATTTGACAGTGTCTGAAATAGTACATTTCTTAATTAGGTAGTGGGGTGAAATAAGTCCCAGGGCCCAATTCTCAAAGGTAAACTTCAGGTCTAAGTTTAACTGTGTAAATTGGGCCCTTAGACTTCAGATATAAGGTTAGACTTCAGGTCTAAACTTGAACTTGAGGTCTGAGTTTACCATTGTGAATTGGGCCCTTAGACTTCAGGCCTATGGTTAGATTTCAGTCCTAAACTTAGACTTCAGTTCTAAGCTTACCTTTGTGAATCGGGCACTGAATGTTTGAAAGTGATGCACAGTGCTGTAAGTATACAGAGAATTTTCAGAGGCAAAGATGTATGATCACAGTGAAACTGGCCCACATACTGTAAGCTGTACAGTTTGAGAATAGAAGCAAAACTTGAGCAATATACATTGAGGCTAAACCTTTGAATGATTATGAAAATAACTATAGGAAGCATGTCAAGGCTCTGAGATTTTACAAATAACTCACTGACCTGGGAATGTTCTTTTTTTTACATTTTTAACCAGACCTAAAGTATCTTATGCCAAGTCACTGTGGCAGGTCCTGTTTAATCAGCTGTTTTTAAACCATTATACATATCTGTGATATGTTTTAGTCAATTGCATGTTTTGTGTTTACTTTTTTCTTTCTTTACTATTCTTCCCTTTAGTTCCTGTCTATTTAACCTCTTCTACGTGCGGCAAATTCCGCCGCGATGCGAGGGGGGGGCGGGGCTGGGGGGGCGCCCAGGTACCCAGGACGGCTCCCGGCCATCATAAATCATGGTGGGCGTGTGCTCATGACGGCCGGGAGCCGTCCGAACTCCGCCCACTAATTAATTCACCCGCACAGGCAGGGAATTAGCAGCGCGTGGGTGGAGTGGCAACGGTCGGACGGCTCCCGGCCGTCATGAGCACACGACTACTGTGACTCATGACGGCCGGGAGCTGTCCTGAGCATGGATGTGGTTAACGTTTGGTCTAAACATTTGTTTGATGTTGATAAATATCAAAAATGTGTTCTTTTACATGTTGTATTATATATGTGTTATATGTAAGTGTATTTTATATACTTAATGCCCTGGCAAAGTTCACATTGAACGAAACGCGCTGGCTGTCCTGTGTTAACTTCAAAGAAAAATAAAGATTTGTGGAACTCATTTAATTGATTGGACAAATTAATGTTATTAATTAATTTAATTTGGATATATATATTTTTTTATCAAACTCCCGGGATGATGGCTCCCTTCATGTAGTATGGTGTTTCCCGCAGATGGTTTCCCGTTTAGTTTGGAGTTTCTTCTCATCTACATATACCTCCAAGTCTAAGTTGACAACATTGGTGTCCCTCATATTGCCAGAAAATACTAAATTAACATCATTATGGTTGAGAATATTGATATAAGCTTCAGAAGCTCCACGAGTTCCCTTCCAAATAATGAATAGGTCATCTATGTAATGGGCCCATAGGGCCACATTCGTAACCCATTCTTCTAGTTGCTCTGCCCATGCCACGTGCTTCTCACACCAGCCCACGAAAAGATTCACATCGCTGGGGCCAAAGCACGTGCCCATGGCAATCCCACGCTTCTGTTGGTACAATTGTCTATCGTAGATAAAGATGTTATTTACCAGACACAATCGCGTCATTTCTAGCAGCAACATGTTATGGTCTATGAATTTTAATGGTCTTTTATCTAAGAACCACTTCACCGCTGCCAGACCCTTGTCATGATCAATGCAGGTATACAAACTTGTAATATCAAGTGTGATTAATATCATCTCCTCCTCCCACTAAATCCCATCAATTAGTATAAGAAAGTCCTGTATGTCCTTCACATAGGAACTAAGATCTTTCACAAAGGGAGAATAGAAGGAGTCAATGTAGACCGAAGTGTTCTCCAGTAAACTGTTTTGTGAAGCCACTATTGGTCATCCAGGAGGATTATTCATGTCCTTATGAACCTTCGGCAAATGATAAAAAGTATGTAATACAGGGTATACAAAAAACAGAAACAAATATTCCTCCTGGTCTAGCATCCCATTATTTCTCCAAACTAGCAGATACTTATGGAAACTGTCCATTCATTTATCATGTTCAATTCTCTTAATAGGCAAGTAACAATTGCTATCCTGTAGTTGCCTTAGCGCCTCTGCGTGATATTGTTCTTTCCTAAGTAGAACAATGTTACCGCCTTTGTCTGATAGTTTCATGACAAGGGATTCATCCTTTTCAGGTCTTGTATTGCCCTCCACTGTTTCATAGGGATATTATACTTTCTCTTTTGCTTTTTCAAACTATTTAAAGCCCTCAGATCTTGTGTGGTCGCTTCGTGGAACACGTCAATGGCATCAAAAGCAGTTTGGAGCATAAATCTCGATTTCATTTTCAAATTGCTCCTTCCACTTTGCTGTGCAATCCCTGCTCTTGTGAAGCAGTCAGTGATGTCTCCAATCTTCAATGCTTGAGATTCTTCCAATGACTGCAGAGTTAATATTGTATCCAAGTCATTTCGACGCCAATAATGATTGTTGATTGGTAGGGGTACCGAGAGGGCCCTATGTTAATATGGGTTGCCCATTCAGGGCATGACTGAGATGAACGTTTTACTTCCATAGAATGGGAACATCTACTTGTATTAATGGTAACAGCAACTGTTGAGTGGCAGGGGTACCATTCAGGGTATGATTGTAAGAAATGCCCTGTTGATGAATTGTATAATCGTAGAATGAACATGTATGATTATAGGAATGAAGTACTTAGATCCCTGCATATCATGTACAAATGTTATATGTGAATGTGTTAGGGATGCAATTGTATATAGATATGGATCAACATACTTGAATTCATTACATATTGCCGCTAAACTTAAACTAGACATTGAAAGGTGGCCTCCATACTCAGAGTCTTTATAAACCTGGCATGTCGTCTTTTATTTCCATGAAATGTACCCTTTGTTCACGTCGGAACGTATGATTTAGAATGGGTAATGTTTTTGACTCACACTGTCAGTGCTGGCGACTTGCTGATAAAGTAATGCTTTATCTTTCACTAGGGAGTGCTCTCAAGATTGGCTGCGTGAAGACGAGATGTCATAGTGTTTGGAAGTGTTAGCAGTTCACCACTGTGCGAGTAGCACCCGAGACGTGAGGTGCAGCGGAAGGTGGCAACTGGTGCTCTGATATATAAATTATATGTATATATATTGGACTTTTGATATTGCAGTACACTCCACGAGTGTCTTTTGCAAACACATATGATCACAGTGAAACCTTCCCACATACTGTAAGCTGTACAGTTTGAGAATAAAAGCAAACTTGAGCAATATACATTGAAGCAAAACCTTTGAATGATATTCAAAATAACTGTTGGAGGCATTTCTGCTCTGAGATTTATCAAATAACAACTCACATATCTGGGATTTTTTTTTCTTAATTTTTTAACCATACCTACAGTATCAAATATTAGTCATAATTCACTTTTCCTGGCAGTAGCGGCTAGTGGAGGGAGTGCTGTGGGAGCGGGTAAGGGGCAGGGTGGGGTTGGGGACCTACGACATACGGCCAAATAGAGTTCAGTAACTAAATTAATAAATAAAACGAATTACATTGCGCGTGCTGCATTGCCAAATGAGATGCAGCGCGAGCAACGAAATTCGTGTTATTTATTTATTTAGTTACTTAACTCTGTTCGGCTGTATGCTCTAGTTTACAACTCCCTGTATTATACATAGTGACCTTAGGGTGCAACAGGCTTGTACACTCACTTTATGTGCCCCCAGGGAACTATTGTATTACAAAAGGGTCCGCAGACGCCTGTGCAATCCCTTCTATAATACTGAGAGCGCTGGGGCAAATCAAGCTATTGAGAGGGTGTTCCCTCGTTTGCATGGGGGTGCAGCAACATGCAAATGAGGGAATCATTTTGCCTCTATGCCTGCACCCTATTTCAGACAGCGTCAAATAGGCCCTTAGGAGGAGGAGCGATAGTGTGCCACAAAAAGGTGGCACATTGCCAATGGGCTCCCTGAGGGCAGCACTCTGCAAGGGGGAAAGGGATCCCATGGTTACCTTAGACATCCCCCCATAGGAGGATGCTGTAATTTGCTGCACCTGCCTGCAAGAGGATCACTGTCCTCTCGTTAAATCGCAGGCAGCTGCCGCCTGCCCTATGAAACATGGAGTGACTTTTAGGCAACCTCTCCATCTTTCACTTAATGCTTTGCCCACAGGGCAGCCAGGTTTGCTGCTGACCTGGGGCAGCACACTATTCGTAATAATGTGCCCTGTTCCTGTTTGTGCTGGTGCACCTGCTTAAAGGTGCACTGAGGCGCATACAGAGACAGTGTGTGCATTACATGAAACAGGCCTGAGTACAAGATAGTATCAGTATGATCGGGAGGATGTTCAAGAGGATGATGCCAGCTTTGGAGTAGGTAAGTCTTATGACAGTTTCAGGTTTCCTACTTCTAGAAATAATTGCTAATTTAAATAAGAATGTAAATCTCATTTAAATATATGAGTAGATATCCATGTTGGCGGCTCGGGTCCACTCAGGGGCATAGTCATCAATGGTGCAGGCAGAACCATGGCACCAGGACCAGGGCTCTCAAGGGCCATGTGCTGAAGTTGCATGAGCATTAGAAACAGTCACAATCTGGCCATTGGATTGGAATCAGCAAACGGGAGGCTGGCCGAGAGTGTATGTTGCTGCTTCCTAGAGGGAGCTGCTTTGTAATTGGATGACTGCAGTTTTAGTCATTCAATAACAGCGTTACTCATTACTCACAACCAGGATGGTGCATGTGAAATATATTCCAGCCACTGTAAGCAATAAACATGCGCAGGACAGTCTGACATAGCTGAACAATGAAGCATCCGTGATATAATAGTGGTTTTGTGAGCTGCAAAAAAAAGAGTTTGTGCTGCAGTGTAGCTGTTATATTTAGCGAGTGAGAATTTGTCCGGCACATGAAGCACCGGAGCAGCACAAAGGCATAAGGCTGATAGACTATTAAAAATGGTGTCAATGTCGCAGGGGCATAGCTATGAATGTTGCAGCAGATACACTGGCACTCAGGCCAGACACTTGAGGATCCACCGAACCCTGTATATTGGTGTACTTTGCCAATCATATAGTGGTCAGGGGACCCTTTTGCCCTGTTTGCAGTCTGCACTTTAGTCCTACAGTAGTCTACTCACATCCTAAAAGATGCTATTCATAAACTTACAGGCAGAGGCCTCTGCCTCCCTCATCTTTCCTGTGTTGGGTTCTACGCCACAGTAGCAAAAATGTCCACATAAGTGTGCAAATGTACTACTAGTGACTTTACACTTGCCTATCCTGTTGCAGGAGGCTTCACTCCCAAATTTGCGGAGGTGCAAACATGGTAGTCTATACCTAGGGGTAACACTGCACTCCACAATGATGGACAGCAAAAGGTTACGCTTGTCAATGGTGAATAGCAATAAAGTGTAGCATTATACCTAGGAGTAGCAGGATATATAGTCATGTATAAATATATACAAGTGTATCTGCATTTGTGAACAAGCCCCGCAGTGTGGGGCTTTTTTATGAGCCCTTGCGACAGTTTTGCGCTTCCGTTGCTTCGCTTTCTTTGACGCTTCGGCGGCATAAAACACGCCTCCTGTTGCGCCCTATTTACAAAGTGACGCATCTTAGCAGATGTGTCACTTTGTAAACCCCTGCGCTACATTATACCTGCGTCAGGTATAATGTATGCAGGGTGGGCGTTCCCACGTAAGTAAGCCTCATAGAAGCGACGAAGTGAAGACATTTCACTGCGCCACTGCTAGGGTGCAAATGCGTCAATATCTTACGCCTGCCTCACATCAGGCGTAAGTCTGACGCAGGCCCTTTCACATGGGGCTTGCCCCGTGTGAAAGGACACATTGCTGGAGTTGCGTCACTTTTGTGACACACTCCAGCAATGCGTCACTTTTGCGCCTACAGATACGTCCGAAATACGGACGTATCTGTAACTCCTTGCGACATGATGCGTCATACAGTAAATATGGCGCATCCATTATGTCGCAAGGAGGGCGCACTTAGAAGTGACGCATCACTACTTTCACGCAGCGATGCGTCACTTCTCATAAATGAGGTCCTGTGTATATGCTGAGAGTTTCTTGTTCTCTCATGCTGTAGCTCTCAGTGTGTTATCCTACTGCGGGAAATGTGTGAAGTGAAAATGAAACACATCCAGCAGTTAAAAAATGCAGACCTGTTGACAAAACAACCCCTACCAAGTGCAAATCTATAATGATGTGTCTCTTTTTCAGCATTCAGAAGAAGGGCAATTAGGTTCGCATAGTGCTAATACATTTTACATTCGGCGAACACACACGTTAACACAGCAAGCACAAAGTTACATTTCCTTGGACTGATTTTAATTGGATTGCAAACATTTTCCTTAGCTTCACTAATACATCGTTTAAATGGATCAGAGCCTGCGCTGGTACTCAGTAGCACGATATTAACTTAAACAAGACTTATGACTCCTCAGATGTACTTTGAACACTGTAATTATCTGGGCAGTCCTCCGAATGGTTGACACATTCCCACTCCCTGTGGGTCACTGTCAGAATAAAGTGATTTAAATGCATAATTAATGAACTGCACTCCGTCTTCCCAATGAAAATTGCCAGAGTGTAACTCTTTCAGTTTAGTCTTCATTATTTGTTGAAGTATTTCTTAGGCTGTAGGAATGGTTTATTTTTTTTATTTTTCACTATGACTAGGAATTGACTGATTAATCTACATTTTAAAACTAATGCTTGTAATGCTAGTACCCCGGCAACCTGCAGAAACCTTTCAAGCAGCACCGATGCAGCAGTCACAATTGTGCAGTAACTCTTTTGTTACTGGGAAACATACTTAAATATTCCATTATGAAACGCCATGAAATGTGAATGTAAATGTTGTAGACTTGTAAAGCGCACAGCTGCCCCAGCAACGGGGCGTCCCGGCACTGTAGACCGCTGGGGAACCCATCCTGGCTATCCCTGTGAGATGGTCCCTTTCTGGGTATCTCCAAGGTGAAACCAGGCATCCCCGGCGTCTGTGGGGGGCCGTTGTAGAGATGAGGCAAGCTTAATGCCCAGAGTTGCCGAGTGTGTTCCTGGTTAGAGTAGGTACCAAGGCGAGAATTATCGAGTCCGTTTTGACCCTGGTCCACAACCCTGCCGCGTCGGGAATTGAACCCTGGTCCCTGGCCGATTCTCTGCTTACGGGTCTGCCGCCTCTAACTAGTGAGCCACACCTCTCCACATGTTTCTTAAATTTTAAGGGTCTCATTGGTCAAATGGTCAAATGCATGATACAGGCTCGAGACCATCCGGTTGTGAAAATGAATGTCACCAAGTACAAACATAAGAACAAAAGCAGACTTTCAACAATCGAGGAAGCAAGGAAGAGAAAATCGATGCAATGTACAGACAAATATCCCTAAATCACATCAAAGGTCCAGTGATTAGAGCACAATGTCAAACCCATATATTATTCCTCAGAATAGGTTACCAAGCATCATTCCCACACAACTCATACACTAAATAGACACCAGCGCACAGATATGACTGCTTCCACCAAGCTTCTTTGTATATTGGGGTACTTTTAAAGAACAAATCCGGATTTAAAGCAGCAAGGAATGTAAATGAGAGGGGAGTGTAGGAAGTGTTTGTAAAATCGCACACATTTTATTAGCTTCTTATTGTAGGCGTCCCTGAAGGGTTGTAGCTTGATAACTTCAGAAATAAGTGTGCCATGAAGAGGCAACAGGCCCTTCAGCTTCTTCCTGAAGAGGACAGAAGGAGGATACTTGAACTGAAAAGGACTGCAACTGACAATGAACTGCAAATGCAAATGTGGCAGCACAAACTCTGAGCACTCTCCTGGGAATTAATGGGACATTGATGCCCACACACAGCAGGATACCAGGACAGAAGAAAAGGCACATCATGTACACACACATGCCCCAATGAGCCAAGTTTCCATGACAAACAAGTAATCAAAGAGAAAGGTTGATCCATGTACCAGCCCAATGTTGCGAGCACTGAAGACCATGATAATATTAAACGAGGAAAAGAGGCACACTGTGTTAGGTACATAACAGGTGCAGTCCAAAAAAATGGGACAAATACCAACTCAGAGCCCTGCAATCATCAGCTCTCAGAAAACAAAATGCTGTCGGGAACATCACCCATCAGTCATGCAACAAAGCAAAATCAAAAAAAATACACATTACAATAGGGAAATAAATCTCAATTTGATTCCCACCTCATTGTCATAAAGGCACTATAGCAGCTGTTCTCAACCTTTTGACCGTGCACACCTAGCAAACCACTATTGGCCTAAGCAATTTCTATGATTTGATTCTCAAAACAATACACAAAAATATTAAACCAAGTGTACGCCCAAATAAATTCTCAAAAATGTAAACATCTTGTTTAACTCACATTCAAATGTAGAAAAAACTTTTCACATTTTCAAATGTGCTTCTTTGTTTGTATACTTTATTGATTACAATTTATTAATGTTAATATTATTTAATTTTGTAAAACAGTCAAAAAATCCCTGAGTAATCCTATCGGACTCTGAGCATTCTTCGGACCACAGGTTAAGAACCACTGCACTATATACCATAAACACAACATAGCAGTGAGCCACTCTTGGCATTGCACCTCTCCCTTGCCCCAGTTCATCAGAATTTGTGATTTTACTGTGTGCACCTAACCAAGCACCTGCCGCTCTGAAAGTGAGACCAGACTGTCAAACAATATCCAAGCACACAGATGGTGATGCACCACAAGATTAGAGCCCATTTATATAGTCCATTCGCACTTGCATATCGTCCAATATGTCCTCATTTTCAAATTTCATTGATGATATGAAACAATCAGCCAACATGTTTCATTCACCACATGTGATCTCCGTCTGTAAAAAGATACATGAAGTAACATTTACACATATATACATCAAGACATTATAAATGAGAAATGACACATTACCAGTTTACAAACATCTCACATTACAAATAAATACCTTCTATACACTCATAAAATGACAAAACAGGATTATTAATTATTACAGAGGGGCAAGGAACCACAAAAACTCTCCTTTCTCCAATAAAAAAAGTTGCAAAACATTAATCATTAATTTAAACATGCCAAGATGTGTGAAACCCTTTTTCGATTCTTCTGTGATTATTGCTATAATTCTAACCATGCACACGATATCACTAATGCTATATTTCATAAAAGTCAACCAGGTTCATTTGTGCCCCATCTATTACTCCATCCCTTATTTACGAACAGTACACAATCTAAGGGCCCAATTCATCAAAATAGCTCTGGGCATCAGATGGAGGGGTGTTCACTAAGGGAAAGTAGAGCCCATATATTTATTAATGAAAAAAACCCTGTCATAATGCCTACCCATAATTAACCATGGCCTACATCGTCACATATCAATTACTATACATCATAGTAAGAACAGCCCATACTAATTGAAGTTGTGCCTCAGTCAGGTGTAACCTTCAACCAATGCAAATTTGATCTCTTAATCATAATATATCCTCATGTCTCCTGCTGATGTCAATAATTCAGCTAGGGTGGGCTAATAGGCCTCCATCCCAGACACCTATAATGACGTAATGAGTTCATATTAGTCTACTGATTTGAAAATTGTGTAGTCATGTGAAACGTGTGTCAGATACATAGAAGACATAACTCATATTTTATTGGCACAGCTAGAGATCGTTGTCCCCAAGTTTGTTCCATATTGAGTACTCACACATCGTGTGCCATATAGAAATGATCCCAATATGCACTCAGGAAAGGTCTCCCTGTGGGTTTGCCTTATTATACATCATCTTCAGACTAAACATGTGAATAATCACCTGGAAATGGTGTGATATAGGCCAGTATTGTTAAGACATATCCCAACATCGACCGCGTCACAAGATTCGGCACCCCAAGACCCCCCTCTCATTCTAATTTTGTTTCTTCTTTTAGTCAATGATCACACATGAACACAAAGTTTTTGAGTGTTTGGATTTGAGGGAGGCCTTCTTCACTAAAGATATTACCTATTAATTTACAATAATGTTTAACATAAACAATTTTAAATAAGTTTCTAAGCGTTTTATAAACATTTAATTTTTTTCCTTTACTTTACCATGGGAAGACCTCTGCCCTGGTGATGGATATCTCCTTAATGTCAAGTACAGGAGAAAGTAAAAAGGTTATTAAATCAAAAACTATAATTATCCTAAAATGTATGGGAAATGAATTTTATGCGATGAATTTAAATGTATGAAAAACCTTTTAAAAAATACAGCATTTACTTAATTTATATTTTGAATGTAATTATTTTGAGCATTCGTAACTGAATAACATTTTTTTCTGAAGTTTAAATTAAAAAGCACAGTTCCACCTAAAGTTAAAAAAAAATATTTCATTTATTTTCTATTACTAATTATTAAAGATGATGTATAGAATTATTTAAAAGTGATTTAATTTATATTTTAATGCAAATTAAAGTTGCATTAATTTTTAAATTAAAAAAAGGCTATTAAAATTTGTTAAAATAAAATAAATATTGTTTTATTTCTAGATTTTGTTTAACATTCAATTAAAAATATTGACATTCTTAACTATTTTAAATAATTTATTGTAACACCATTTCCTATCGGGTTTTATTTTATGTGCCTTCCCTCAATATTTTCTATGTTAGTGTGTTGCAGTAACAGTGGTAGGCCATGTGTGGTGGTAGTGGATTTACTCTATTCCCAAGCACGAGTACATTTACTTGAGGTCCTTTCTGGCTGTGGTGACTTAAGAAGTGCAGCTTGTAAAACACAATGGGCTCACTCTTTTCTGAGTAGGTGCATTTCCCTCTCTAAACCCCTTCCTAAACCACTACAAACCCCATCTTACTGCTGCGCAAACCTCGTTCATTTAGTAGTAAATATGCCAATTTTTCCATCCACTTCCCTGGTTCCGTCTACATCTCCTACTAAGGGGCCGATTCCGATCCGGTTTGGAAGGGCACCGAACGCTATCCGGCCAGAAACACTACGAGCCGTACGCGTATTTTCCGGCCGACTTGTACAGCTGTATGAGCGAGCAAGTACGATGTGAGCTACGTGAGATTCACTGACCGAGTCGTTTCCGAGTCCGAACCGCTCTGTACGTCTCGGTCGGAAGCTAACCATGGCGTGCAATGGATATGATCTACAACCAAGCCAGTACGATGCACGCGTCTGACAGCCTGTGCGAGCCGGAGTGTCCGGCTAGCAAAAGCTCCCGGAGCCGGACTTCAGGGGTCCGTGTCAGACCCCCATAACACCCGCAGCCCTACGACTCGGACACAGGAGGAGACCTATGGGTCTCCCCAACACAGGCAGCACTGCATACCCACTGTAGGGAGCGCACTTGTTTAAGACGTACCCATTCAGTCAATGGGAGCGCATGTACGCGTCGTACAACTGGCTCCCATTGACTTCTATGGGAGTCCGACCGAACCGAGTCTGGCAGCATACGGCCGCATCGTACTCGCTCGGTCGGACTGCAGGACTCCGGCTCGGTCGGAAACCACTCCGGATCCGACTCGGTCGGAGTGCTTCGAGATCCGGATCGGAATCGGCCCCATAGTAGTAAACTTATATGTGGAAGGTTCTCCTCATAGAGAAATTAGGATAGGTAGACATTTATACCCTAGGTTTGTGAATTTCATTTTGTAGTTAGTAAGTAGTACTGTAGCAATACTTTGTGTGCTACAAAATACAGTTTGTAAATTGGGCCCACCGAGTATACTACATTATTATACTCTATGTGTTACAATTGTTGAGCATGAGTCATGATGCCCCTCCCAATAATGGAAATAAATGTCCTATTATAATCTACGCATATGTTAAATGACAAGGCATTTTTTCTTAAGTATTTTTTAACAAAAGCTAATTAACCAAAACCAGGATGCGGGGACACACTGTTCTAGTGTAACCATGCGCTTTATAAGTTTATTAATATAATCGAGGGGTTACATTTCTGCAGCAAGGTGAAATAATGCTGAAGAGATATTGTGACTGTTAGGAAAGTTGAGCAATCTGTTAGGCTGTAGAAGTAGAGTTAGTTAGAATTTAGAATTAGACTGAATTCGAATTGAGAAAAAGACAGTAAAATCATGTCAATTTATCTGTCCCATTGTAATAAACGTGAATTTGACCATTACCTGTTAAAATAAATGTGTGAATGCACATTTATTAGTAAATGTTAAAGTAATATAATTAGTTTAGCCTGAATTCCTAAGCGTTATTTTCATTCCATGCTTCCACTCTTTTCATGGGTGTGTGTTGCAGTATCAGTAGTTGGCCAATGTGTGATGTTTGACTTGCTCCAATGCTGGTGTAGAGTACCTTTATACGTTTGACACCATTATGGCTGTAGTAAAGCATATTTGTGAACTGCCATAGTCTTACTATTTTGTTGGGGTGTGTTTTGTATTAGCATGCCCCTCCCTAGCGCTTCCTTACATTTTCCTTAACCTAACCAATTTTTAAGTAGTTATTCCACATTTTCCCACTTCTCCCCCTGTTCCCTTCCACACAAACATCAAAGTAGTATACTTATCTGTGCTCAAACTCTCTACAAAGAAAAGATCCGAGAGGCAGAGGTCTCTTTCCATAGGTTTATTATTTCCATGTTTTTAGTACTCTGTAGCTCCACTTTCCACACTACAAAATGCAATTTGTGAATCTGGCCCATAATTTCCTAAAATCGTGTATTTAGTAGCTCTGTGCTACAAACACAACAATGATTTATAATTTTAAAATGTTTTCTGACCTGGACAATATTTATTTTTGCCTCAGTTTTATCGTTGTCGTTAGTAAATCGTTTATTGTACAGTTAATTAAAACTCAGAATTTAAAACCATTGGCGCGTTAAAAGAACATAAAACTAAGAGACTAGACCGCATTTTATTAAAATTTCACTGGAAGGGTAAACCTCCTCGAATAGCTTTATCTACCCTTAAAAGAGATAAATCAAATGGTGGGCTTAAATTCCCTGATTTTAAATCTTATCATTACGCGTTTTCTCTAAAACAAGCCTCTTGTTGGCTCTCTTCTGATTCTCCTACTTATCCTCCGCTTTGGCTCCGCATTGAGAAGTTTTTCACTTCTCCTTTCACCTTTCTAGAGTCCCTTGCTCTCTCTGCACGTAACTCTTCTTTGCGTCATTCTGTAGTTTCTTACACCCATAAACTTTTAACTCCTCTCCTACCATCTTCCTATTCTTCCCTTAGTTCACTTTCTCAACAACCCATCTGGCACAATAAATTATTACGCATTAAAAATCGTACTTTCTATTGGAAAGCATGGCACTCTAAGGGACTGATGTGGATTTCTCAGCTCTTGGCTGATAATAAACCCTTATCCTTTTCAGCCCTTAAATCTACCTTTGCCCTTCCTACTTCTTTTAAGAAACAGTATGACATTCTACTCCCCTCTCTACGTCAATATATCTTACTTCTTCCACCTTCTCCGACTCTACCTATGCCATGTTCTACATTATTTCCATTATTAAACGCCTCCCCTTCTGCCTCTTCCCTTTACAAATGTTTTTTATCTTTTTCGACACGATGTAAGACGAAAACTAAATTGGCTTGGGAAAACAACCTATTGCAATCCTGGTCTATCTTTATTTGGGATAAATTATGGTTAAAGATCCACAAGACTTCACGGGCAGCCAATACTACTCAAACTCTTTATTTTGTATATCAACGTCTATTATACTCGCCCGCAAACTTAGCTTCCTTCTCTTCTAACACCTCATCACAATGCTGGTCATGTCCATGCTTAAAGGCTGATTTAAAGCACATGCTTTTTGAATGTCCCAATATTATTACATTTTGGCACTTAGTTTGGTCTCAAATCAATAAAGTATTTAACACTGAGGTTTCCTTTTCCCTCTCAAATATTTTTCTAGGCTCCTTGTCCCCTTCTTGGCCTCAGTCCCCGTCACATTTTCATCTAGTAGATCTAATGATTGCTATAGCCCTACACTTAATTACTTCAAACTGGAAACATGCGGATAAAGTTACTTACAGAGCCTGGTGGAACGCCCTTTGTTTTCATCATAGGCTTGATACCAACTATGTTACCCCGATATCTTTAGCTATTAAAAGAGATCTGTTATGGCTTCCTCTTACTGCTTATTTATCTGATGCCGCTTCTTCACATGTGTCACTTTCTACTACCATGAGAACGTCGGACGATGTTCGTAAACCACCCTGATTTTGTTTTGTTGTCTTTTTCATGAACAATCTAATGCTGTTTCATATATTATATTTATGTAGTTGTATATAATATATACTTTTTAGAGATTTTTAGTTTCATGCAATGCTCGTTCTGAACTCATTCCAATGATATTTATGCTGCCTTCCTTCTTCCCATTTCTCCCCCTTTTTCCCCTTTTTTCCCCTTTTTTCTTTTTTCTTCCTCTAGGATATAGTGTTTATTGTCACCAGTATGCTTACTTACCCTTTATTGTATGTACCATAGTTACTTATGTTTTCTTAACGGATTTTGATTGTGTATTGTATTCTTTTGCTGGCCTCAATAAACTCAAACTTAAAAAAAAAAAAAGAACATAAAACAATCCTTGTCTCAATTTATACTTTAACATTTAGAATACAGTCTTCCAGACTGAGCTTTGTTGATGTTATGCTATAGGTAAGGTCATATTTAGTCTCAGGTTTATCATTGAGCACTAAGGTGCCAATTCCGATCCGGGTCGGAAAGCACTCCGACCGAGCCGGATCCGGAGTGTTTTCCGACCGAGCCGGAGTCCTGCAGTCCGACTGAGCGAGTACAATGCGGCCGTATGCTGCCAAACTCGGTTCGGTCGGACTCCCATAGAAGTCAATGGGAGCCGGTCGTACGACACGTACATAGGCTCCCATTGACTGAATGGGTATGTCTTGCGCAAGGACCCCCCTACAGTGGGTACGCGTCGGTGCCATCTGCACCGTACATGCCTGTGTTGGGGGACCTTTTGGGTCTCCCCCTGTGTCTGAGTCGTAGGGCTGCGGGTGACAGGGGGTCCGACGCGGACCTCCAGAGGCAACCACCCGGACGTTTTGCGAGCAGGAATAAAAGGTTCCAAACCTGGGTACACTCTTAGGTATTTTAAGTTTGATCAGGATCCCAAAACAGAGAGAAGTAACTACACTAAAGTACTCTATCCTAAAGTGGGATTGAGTCTGTCCAGTATTGATTTTCTCTGCTGGGTGAGGACTTCATGATTATGCATGCCACATCGAAATATGTGATTATTCAGCCTTTTAATAGGAATAACTTCTTCCACTGGAGTTGAACATTAGATTGGATACCTGCAATTTGGGAGGCGTCCTCTTCATTTTTAATTACAGGTGCATTGATAGTTTGCTTGTCAGTGCCCTTCAATTAACTTATAAAGGCAGACTTAATTCCTTATGCTTAATGTGCAACCACATATTCTTTTTCTTTATGCGACCATCAGAAAGAGCTCAAGGTTGTGCAAGACACTGATGATTGCTCTTTTTGTATATGCAAAAGAATGTGGATCTGATTCACAAAGGTAAACTTACACTTTAGTGTAAGTTTATGATTGTTTGGTATTAACAAAGGTATTTTACTAGTAGTATCTTTACGCCTGTGAAATCTCCGAACATAATTAGATAGGACAGCCCAATCTTTTTATGTGTGGAAACTCGGTCCTAAAGATGCCGCTAATAAAATACCTTTGTGAATACCCATCAATCGTAAACCTACACAAAGTGTAATTTTACTTTTGTGAACCAGGCCGCATGCATCTTTGCAACCTAACGTTCATGGTAAGCCTGTCCGACTTAGAGATGGTCATCAAATGGGATTTCGCTTGAGCTAATCAAGCTGTGAAATGCAACACTATAAAATAGTGTCTTGTGGCAAATATAATTGTTTTTAAGAATCTTAAGAATCTTTTTATTATTTGCCTCTGCACTCACAATCTGCACTCAAGTCAAAATGATGCAGAAGAATATCACTTCTCCATCACTGAGTTAGCTTACCATAATAGGAGTCTGGCAGCCTCAAGACACATTCAAGTACTCAAATGTGGTGCCTGTTTCCTTTGAAATTCTCCCAAACTCAGCAGTAAATGTCACTTCACAGATACAAGCACAGTCAAATTTCATGGGTCTCATCTCATCCCACTGACCAGATATCAAGGTCCTGGACGAGGGCAAGCAGAAGATGCAGAGATATATATTGTTATTATTTGTAATTTTTACATTGCTGCCATCTCTATTGCTTTGCTCCTATATTCATTGGATAGCTTATGTCCATGCTTACACTCCCCCTCAAGGTCCTGTTTCAAATTAGCCTTTCTCCCCTCCTCACTTACTGTTCACCTTTTGGAATAAAAACAGTACGATTTATTTCACGTCTAAAAGGCAAAAAACAGAACCCAAGGAATCATTTTGGAGTTTGGTGGAGCGGAAGACCCACCATGAATGAATAGTGTTCCACCTTTGCCAAGCTTTGGAGGTGGCACCCACCATGAACGAATAGTGTTCCACCTCTGCCAAGCTTTGGAGGTGGCACCCACCATGAACGAATAGTGTTCCACCTCTGCCAAGCTTTGGAGGTGGCTGAGCACCAGGTTAACCCCAGCAGTCTCTGTTGTTACAAACCTATGACCTTCCAACCCTTTCAGCTACTGGCCCGCCACGCCATTATCAGAGTCATGCCATAGGATGTAGGGAGTCCCGGGAGGGGAAATGAAAAAATGAATCCCACAGGCTTGGAGGCCATGCTTTCTTATTTTCAAGAACCACATTCCTGCTTTGAGATATTGGTTCTTGAAAACATGTAAAAAAAACTTTTCAGAGCCGGTTCAGGAAACATGATGGCAATCAGGAAAAAATGATTCCCATCAGTGGACCCCCCCACTTGCCTGCCTGGGATCTCTGAATTTGGTGGGCGGTCCTTCAAGGGAGCAGCAGGTATGTCTGCTCGCCCTGCGGGTCTGCCTAAATATAGGATAAGTAGTGAATAATTAGATAGTTTATCTATTTAACAAAGGTTATTGAAGGGTAACATGTTTCCTTTGCCACAAACTTGGCCACATACATATTTAAACATAAGGTGGTGAATTTTGACTGCAAACGTTTCATAATCTATTTTCATCTTTTTTCGCCTTTGTGCCGAAATCCTTGTAATATGCACCCAAGCAAAATCGATTTCCGCATTCCTTATTACACAAGCAGAAAAAAAAGAGCAAAAGGGGATTTTCTCTATTTTTGAACAAATGCAAAATTATTTTAATCTAGTTAGCCAAGGTAATTGTTGTCAAAGGTTTCATCGACGACTGAGGTGACCTTTTAAATGCTCAATGTTGTTCGATTCATCCAGCGGACATATTTTAATGTCAGTGTTTGTATCATTAGCTTACAGCGCTTGCTTCCTGTGATCAACCACAGGGGGCACAATATTGAATAAAATGGCCACAAATATGTAATAAAGTGCAGTTTATTGAATACGGTCTGGGTGATTCTTCTCACGTGTCAAATCTGTAAGAGATTTCATTTTAATGAACACCTACATTCTCTTTTCACATCTTAATCTGAAAAGAAAAAAGCCTAGTGCGATGTCAAAAAATGAGGATTACAGCTGCGGATGTGCAGAGTGCCTTAATGCAAGGCCCGGAGCTCACTAGCAGGCAAGCGATCCTAATGCATATTGTTTCTTGCCATATTCTATATGCTTGTTGCCATGCCTTCAACATTTTAATGAGGGAGGGTAAGCATACAATGCTATCATCTGAAGATTTAGAAGGCTGATTAAGTAGATACGAAAGAATACACTTCTACGAAGCATGCATTATGGATGAATTACGAACTATTATCAAAAAGGTACTTTCAGGTTCGGAAAATGTAAATGAGCTAAATGCAAATTTTGCTGTAGGCTCCACGTAGCCATGTTAAACGATACATAAAACAGTATTGAAGCAATTTCTCTTTCAGTCGTTGTGGCGCGTAATAAATTGGAGTAGTTCTGAGAAAATTGCATTAGCAAGCAATTAAAATAATGCGCCAAGATTCGCTCCAGAGGCGGTATGGTGATAACCCATAACTGTTGAAAAAAGGGGAGGAGGCGATATAAACCGCTAAAGTTTCGATTTAAATTGTTCTTGTAAGTCTGTGATACCCTTTCTGAGACTTGCTGCTTCGGACAGTAAACAGAAATGTAATTCTGCAATCCCCAAATAAATATTTTTGCCAAAAGTAGTATATTTGTTGGCCATGCATTATTTAGGGACTCAACACAAAATACAAAGGCACGTACAGCCCAACAGGGCTGGCTTTAGGGTGGTGCCACCGCACAGGTGCAGAGCTCGCGAGAGCGCGGTTTTTAAAAATATTTTATTTGTTTAAAAATGCATGATACAGAGTTCCTTGTTTGTGAAGCAATTCTCAGGCAACAAAAAAAATTGTCAAGAAACCTCTGGTGATTAATATACCTGCTGGGGAGAGATTGGGTTTTGGCTAGAGGCAGTTTTTAATAAAAACCACGCAGTGCAGGGGGTTAGCGTGCCTGCTGTAAAGAAGGGGTACCATACAGATTAAAGAACTGTATTTGAAGTAGTTAGCTCAAAGTGTTACTGCTTTTGTCACAAAGATCCTCTCTTACTTGCAATCCATAAATTACAATCCTAATATAGCACAGTGAGCTGTGAAATCACATCAATGATCTGCAAAGCAAACACAAGGAGATGATGGACGGAGCGCTGAAACTTTTCAGACACTCACCCCCAGTCACAGATCTGGGTTGAATCCATCATTGTTCTTTAGCTCACTGCGCCACCTCAGTTCAGACCCAGCTGTATGCAAATCAGTCTTGACCCTGTGCCTCATGGGAACAGTCCAGCCGAACTGCCAAGCCAGGTCTTCCCTGAACCGCAAACAAGCATCCTGGGACCGGTTTCTTGGTAACACCCTTCATCAGCCAGGCTAGCTTGAATCCAGTGGCAAAGTGAGCAAGGCATAGCTTAAAATATTAAAATTATTTTCCAAACTTTCAATATCTCAATGTTGCTAAAAAGGATTTGATGGGGTATAAATACATTCTTATCAATAAAGCCAACCCCAGCCACTGCATTTAAATCCTGAGTTTGAGCTTCTCAAGACCAGGAACACATAAAATAAACGGCCTCCGGTATGGATGACATGTGACTCCAACACGTTATAGACCTCATTGTCTTAAGTTACATTTCCTATACACTGATTAACACATGTACGATTCAGTGTCTCTGTATGATGTGTGTGTGATATAAAGTGCTATGACACCCTACACAGGTATGAGTAGCTCTATAAAACAAATGAAATACATGTGAATGAGGTGCTATGGAGAAATGAGGTTGGACTGTGTAGTATGGGAATCCGTGAAGAAGGATTGACAACAAAGGCTGTTAAAGAAATTCACAAATTTTGGGGTAAAAACATAACATTAGGCAGAATTTTACATGGCAGCTTTTGTCTGCATACAGTTTCTTTTGTTTTCAATGCGTTACTAACACATGCAGCACAAGCAATACCAAATTATAAATATCTTCTAGTTGCTAGCATCATACCCTATTTCTGTTCAAATACATAGTATTGCTTGATTAATAAAAACCATTAGAAAAAAGATCATTAGAAACATACTTCGATAAAATTCATATATTAAATTTCAAACCATAAAAGCAACTGAAAAATCTAAAAAGACTGCTAAAATAAATCAACAATGCCGCGTGTTTCCAAGTCCAATGTCAGAATAAACCAATTTGTTTCTAAACAATATTGAACGTTATTTGAGTAGTTCACCCGCAATCCAATAGAGTTGAGAGAAGTGCGGGAGGTTAAATGACTCGGAGTAATACAAATAACATAGGAACTAAGAACTGATTGCATCTCATGACTTAAACCAAGATTAAACCTAACTATTGGTTGATGCTTTCCAAACTCCGGTAATCCTGTAATCCTCCTGAGTCTTAGTTGGCCCTCAGAGGAAATTAGATCTTCTCAATTCTTAAAATACATTATTAAAATTGTTTAGTGCTAATATAGCTGATGCAATTTGCAAGGCTATAAATTATGCCATTCTAGCCCTTAAAATACATTGTTAAAGTATAATAGTTCTGCATGTACCATGCAATTAACAATGTGATTAAACATGGTTGAATCTCTCTAATTCCTATGATGCTACCCAATTTTAAAGAGAAGGAGCACTTAAGGCAAAATTAACCATTGAGCCTGCTGTTGATATCCTAGTCTAGAAGAGGAGACCCACAACAGTTTTTGCATATGCTCTACAGTGTGGTGGGCTGGAGTAGGCAACGATGAGCTGACCATTAGTTGGAAAATCGCGGGTCTCACCTTTTAGTAGGTTCAGTAGTTTGGCCACAAAGGATTGTGATTTATCATTCGTAATTTCTTTAGCTCAGTTACCACTAGATCCATGTACTTTAAGAGAAGGGTTGTTAGTTGAACATCAGATCCCTGCAGACATACCCTTTTTGCTGCCTCTACTTTTCTTACTCCAAGTTTGCTAAAGCAATTTTGCATGTAGCACAAATCTTAATCGAATAAATTTAATTCATACAGCTTGTTTCATATTTGGCATTAAATACAGCTGAGTTGATGGAAATTCATAGGAAAATAGCAATACGTTTGATCTTAGTGGTTTTCCAAATGACTCAAAATTGTTTGTGGGTGAGAGCTGCCTTGTCGCTGTTTTGACTTCAGCTTCAAGTACATCTACTTCTTGCAGAACCGAAGAGATGGAAAAAGATGGAGGACCTGGGTGCTTGTTCATGTGATAATTTTTCGACTCAAGTCTATGCATTTTACTTTATTCTGCGAGCACTTTATCCATATTCGGAGTCAGTTCATTTTACCTATTTTAAGGGGCAAAGGATTCTTACAGGCTAGATCAGCTTTTATGGATCTACAGATGTTGACAAATGCGTGGGAAATCTTTAACATTGCTAGTTTTCTAACAGCAGCGGTCAGAATAAAGAAGAAAAAAGAGGGATTACTATGAATTAGATCATTTTAACTTTGACAAAATGTAACTTTTATATTATGACTTGTCTTTTACATGATCACAATATATCTTCTTTGTCTCCTGTTGGTGTTTGTGTAATTGCAATATTTAATGTCTTTTTTGTAGTATGCTTTTATCGTTTTAATTAACCGAATAAAGTGAATTTGACTGACTGAATGACTTCAGCTTCAAAAAGATTGTATTTCATCTCTTCTTCCCGATATTCCATTAGTCCTTGATCATGCAATATCTTGGTTAACTTTTTAATACAGTTAGTTATATATATCTTTGAGTGTTGTTGCTACTTCTTCCAGATCATGCTTTTCAATCTTCAATTTTTTTTGGTGCACATCTCAATTGATAGCAATATTTGATAAATTGAGCAGCTGCTTGGATGGATATATTCACAATACCGAACTCCAGTCTCAATGGAGTTACCTGGGTGCTTTTGGGCAGTAAAAAAACGGTCCTTAAAACTCCTCAAAAATCTTCTTCATTTCGCTGTGCAGTTTGGAACCCCATGTTTTGACCCACATTATAATCTTGGTGTCAATTTTGCTTAGATTATTACAAGCACCGTTGTCCCTGTCAGACTCATTAGTCTGCAGTTGACTTTACATAACTGGTTTTGAAGGTTGATAGCTTGAATACACATCGATTCTAGCTGACTGTTATAGGTTAATTGTCAATCTATCCTCACCACAATGGATAATTATTTTTCAGTAAGAGATGTTTTTTGCCCATTTATCCTCCATCTGTACTTTAATATGGATACTCCAAACTTCAAAATTTGTGTTGTTTTAAAGGTTTAGTTTCAATTTATTCAGAACATTAATTAATTGGAGGCCATATAACAAATTTTGTAGTCCAATTGCATTCTGGTCTAGTAGTGCTGAATCAGCTGCATACTCCAGATGTGGGAGAGGCTGCCTCCCTAATATGGGGGGATAATACTTCAGGTTAGTCAGTGCCGACATTAGGTCTGCAGTGTATACATTGAAAATAAGTGGGGCTAGCACACAACGCTGCTTCAGCTCCTGATCAATTACAATTGTTTTCGAAATGGTTGAACCATCCCATAATTTAATTCTTACCCAAGTGTCAGTGTACACCAATCTGATGGCAGTAAAATGTTTTTCCTGGATGCCCATGCCTTCAGTTTTTGCACAGTGTGCACCGGTTGACTCTATCGAATGCTACTCTCTAGTCCAGAAATCATACGTAGAAGGATGATCTCTGTTCAATTGCTTTATTTGCTAAAATACTGATTGTTAGGATGTTGTACAATGTTTTGTTGCCTTTCTTGAAACTGGTCTGTAGCATGGGTAGAATGTTTTTCCTGTGGGCCCAGTCTTCCAGATAGTTAGAACACATTTTTCAAATGCCTTTGATTCTGAATCTAATAAAGCAACGGTTCAATTCAATTCAAGGGCCATACAAGCACTGTATAAAAATAGTAAAAACAACTTTAAAAGAGCTAAAACCACCGACTGATACTGGCATGGGGGAAAAGCTGCATATTTACAAATACATAAACAGTGCTTAGAACTCTTGTGCAAATGAGTAAATAAAAGCAAACTCCATATGATAATAAATGCTTAATAGACGGAAAACAATTGCATCAGAGTGCAAATTGGCTAAACGAAGGGATTAATATGTCTTGGAGAATCTTTAGCGAGTAAAAATAAAGTTAGAATAATAAGAATGGTGATACTATATATTGAGCCTAGAGTCAAAACGTCCAACATGGACATGAATTACTTCATTTAAAATTCACAAATGAAAAAAAAGGAGAACAAAACCCTCAAACATGGTCTGTCATGTGCTCCCACAATTAAGATGGTTGAGCTCAATACATTGTTTTGGCTGGTTCAGCTCTTCTAAAATTATCAAATGAATGCGAGGGAAATCAGGAAGTAGGCACAAAGTCATTCGTTTTTTTCTACCAACAAGGTAGTTGGGATCAGTAATGTGTTTTTGTATGGTGTGCTCAAAAAGGGCACATGTGAATACATCAAATTCAATTTCTAATTCAAACAGTAATGTAAAAAATAGTACATACACGACTTGGTTGGAAGTTTCAATCAATCAATCAATCAAGTATTTGTTGAGCACGACTACTCACCCGTAAGGGTCTCAAGGCGCTGGGGGGTCGCAGGTTCCAGTCCTTTAAGGAGGGGGTCTGTCGAAGAGCCAGGTTTTGAGGATTCTTGTGAAGATGGGGAGTGATGTTATCTGTCTGAGGTGGAGCGGAAGGTCGTTCCAGGCTCTGGCCGCGCAGAAGGAGAAGGAGCGGCCTCCCGATCTGGTCTTTTTGGTTTATCAAGCAGCTTTATTCTTTGAAATATAGATTCAGGTTATCATTTGATTTAAGGTATTCAGTCCATGACAGTATTCATCTAGGCTAACATGGATAACTTGTTTATTCTGATTCTCCATGTCCACATTATAAATCCAGAAACAGCAAACACAATGCACTTCTTTGTGTTGTGTCTTAATAACCTAGATGTGTCCCAGTAATGGGAAGTGTCCAATAGCATGCCTAGAGGCAGAGCTTTAAGTGGGCCGGGTCTTACCGGTGCTGAGCACCAGCAGTTTATAAAAGGGGGCCCGAAACGGGTTTCTATTGGGCTCCGTTTTGTGCCCTGGCACATGCGGTCCATGATTTTCTGGACTGTAGTGACAGCAGCCACATTGATGTGCGTGTGCTCACACTTCCCACTAGTGGAGAAGTTACGGCATGACGTCCTGCCAGGTGAGCATTGTAGGGGAAGGGAAATCCTTTAAAGAGAGTCATTTTCTCTCTGGATTTCCCTTCTCTTTTTGAGACTCAGGAGCAGCAACATTATCATGGTGCCATTAGGGCTTTAAATGTAAGCTTTTTTAAATATTATATTCAATAAGCCATGGTTGCTGCTTATTTATCTTATGCAACTAACTGCCATTGACAAAGCCAATAGTCCTGTCTTCTTGTAGGTATGATGTTACTTGTTGTATCATATATCTGGATGCAATGACAGGAGAGAGGAGAGGATGTTGACCGTCGGCTAGACTGCTGACTTCGGTGCTGGAAACCAGGGTTCGAGCCTCAGGGTCGCGTCCACATCCTGTGATTCTGGGCAAATCACTTAATCTCCCCATGCCTGAATGTTGAAGTGACCGGTGCTCATGTAAAGTGCTCCAATACCTTGGGTAGAGTTCGAGCTACATAAATTTGCACACAAAAAATGACAGAAACAGCAAAATACAAGTCGGACTGCACACTATACTAAGCACAGATTTTTAGCTTATGTGTTTTTAAGCCATGCCCTTAATTACATTGGCCACACCCCTTTGAGACCCCCCAGTTTTTTCATCCCACTTGAAGCCCTGCCTAGAGGGATAATCCATCTTTTCCGGGAAAGAGTGTAACTAGAGCAGAAAAAAATAAAATGCTCTGCAGTTTCTTCAAGCTGCGGGCAGAAAGAGCAAAGGGATGCTAAACAGCGTTTTTGTCCCATCTGAAAGTGAAAGAGTTTAGGGGCAAAGTGCAGATTCTTAACTTTAGGTACAAGATTTTTTGCTTGAGAAATGGTTCTATAGTTTTGCAGATCCCCCTTCTTGTGGATGGGATGCAAAATAGATCCTTTCTAGGATTCCAGTATGGTTTTGGCTAACCCCGGGCGTAGCACTACGCTTCGCCCACGTAGTGTACGTAGCGCTGCCTGCTTCGCACTTTCCGAAGTAGGCGAAGCAGGGCAGCGCTACGCACACGCCGAGGGCGAAGCGTAGCTGCTTGCCACCCGCCACCCACCTCCCGCCTGCCCTCCTTTTAATAATATAAGCAATGAAAAATAAATTAAAGTAAGTCGACTTACCGTAAGCGCGGCGTCTCCGGGGCTCCCTCTTTCTGTTTCTAATTTCTTCTGGCAAATGCGCATGCGCGGACACCCGCGCATGCGCATTTCTCGCGAGAAATGCGCATGCGCGGGCGTCCGCGCATGCGCATTTGTCAGAAGAAATTAGAAACGAAGAAGAGGGAGCCCCGGAGACGCCGCGCTTACGGTAAGTCGCTTTACTTTAATTTATTTTATATTGCTGATATTATTTAAAAGAAGGGCGGGCGGGAGGTGGGTGGCACGTAGTGGGGCTACGCGAAGCGCATAGTGTGCGTAGATTTGGGCACACTACGTGCTGCTTCACGTAGCCCCACTACGCCCACTACGCCCACCCTTAGTTTTGGCAGGCGGAATATTTAAACAGTGTTAGTAATGGCACACTCCAGGTTTTCAGGTCTTCCTTAAAGATTGCCAACAGGACCCCATTAGGTCCTGGGGCCTCGCAGCTCTTCATTGAATATATTATTTTCACTAACTCTGACTTTCTTGTAGTCAGTGAAATGTCGCCCATAGAGAGCTGACGATTCTGTGGCCATTCTGGGACCTTCCTCAACATGGGTGTTTAAAGATGTTGTCTCTGAGTCTGTGGTATTTATAATCCATTTCTTGAGTGATGTCTATTCCCCATTTTCAAAAGATTGTATTTTTGGATTTTATCAGATTTACAATTTGTGAATTAACACATTTTATTTTGGTTATTTCAGGTTGTATCTGACCGGCTATGGTGTATTTTTTGATGAATGTGACACGTTCAATAAAGTTGGGTTTAATTTAGAATAATGCCGGTATTGCGGCAAAGAGTTGGAGAAGAGCGCCCCTATTTATTATATCAGTCTGGCCTTCACTTGGATACTGTGGGACAAACAATACAATGGTCTTCTTTTCAGATTCTTTTGAAATATTGATTGATTGATTGATTGATTGATTGGGGTACTTATAGAGCGCAACTATCACCCTACGGGCATCTTGGCGCTTGCATTGGGAACCCGTCCTGGTTTTTCCCTGTAAGATAACCCATACTGGGTATCCCCAAGGTGAAAGCCAGGCATCCCGCCGCAGGGGGCCGTTGTGGAGATTAAGCAGGCTTGTTGCCCAGAGCTGCATAGTGTGAACTCATGCTTAGAGTGGGCACCGAAGCGAGAATTATCGAGTCCGTGGACAATTGGGTTCTGGACCCTGCCGCGTCGGGAATCGAACCCAGGTCCCAGGCCTGATCTCTGCTTCAGGGTATGCCTCCTCTAACCAGTGAGCTACACTTCTCCAAATATTGCTGCTAGCCCCTTCTTTACTACAAGGTATATAGGGTTTTGCCTTGTCGTTTTGCTGCTGGATGACAGGCCTCTGTGTCTGCGATTAGAGAGAAGCTGTTCCTCGCTTCTTGGATTTCTCTCAATGGATTTCCTATTTGTGTCCCTTGTACTATGCTAAGCACCAGCAAGGACGACATTGTTTTGTTTAAGTGAGGATCATTTGAGATGGTTGGTCTGTTGTTGCAAATTATGTGAGCCCAACTCTCAGTCCTCGCAGGACCATTTTTGAGATTCCCAGACAGGACTGATTAATTGCTTCCAAGATCAGACTGTACAGCTTGACCCATTGATATGCAGTCACATTTGGTTTCCATATTTTGCTTAGCAGTAGAGATTTGGTTATTTATTGGAATGTGTGGTCCTACATATTTGGCTACGCCTACATCACTGCTATGTTGCATATGACCTTCCCTTCCTTCACAACTGTCAGATCCACAGTTTCAGGCGTATTGTGTATTTTCCTCCCCTGGCTTACCACATCTCAGTCTTATCCAGTTGTTTCAGAAGAAGTTTCAAATTCTCATGCCTTCCAAAATTCTCTATCTCAATAGAAGGCGAGTTCGGTTTTCATTAATAACTCCACAGAGGTTGTGTCAACCTGCTTAACTTATGTCTTTGGACCCTCTGCTTTTAATTGCTGATTCATTCTTGTAACTCATGAGAACATCTGTAGTAGATTGTTGTTAACACTGCTATTGTCTGTTTTTTATGAAGAGCATTCAATATTTAAAAAAAAAATATTCTAGAGAGAGATGTCTTCAATTCTTTTCTGTAGCTAACATGTCGCTCTCTATCGTAGTGGTTTGAGAGTTCATTGTTTTATGATCAGCAGTTGAACATGTTTATGAGTTGTTCTTACTGACCCAATTGGGTATTCCTGCATACTGCTTCTTCAGTTTTGACTCTTTTTTCAAAGTCTTATTGTTTACCTTCTTGGGTCGCCATCTATTACTGTACCTCTGGCCACCTTCTCCCAAGTTTGCTTCCAACCATCTAAAGTTGACTGCTTCTTCGTGTAGCTTCAGTGCCTCTCTGTCATCAGTCATATGAACCCTAATGTCCCTTTCAATTCTCATCAAAGCTGAGATCATGGTATGAAGGATGCTGGGTAACGTCCCCATATTCTCTATAATATTTCACCAAAAACAAGTATTCTTTGGCTCTTTTTTCTCTTTAGTTTCTAAAGGCTTATTGTCTTGCTCCCATTAGTGTGTTGCCATTGTCAGCAAAATATCTCTATTCGAGTGTCCATTTTGACTGACTGTGCGTTCAGGGCCTCCACTACAAGTGACAATAACATAGTCATAGATTGTAGTTTAGTCACTATCCAATATATTTAGGGAGACACTATAAATTAGTCAAGTAAACAGTCAATCACATTGCTACTAAATCCTCCATCCAGATATTTATATTTATATATCCACTCATTCTTCAATGCAAATTGCTCTATATATATATAATACATATTTAAATAACGAACCAAACCACATTCACTAGATGATGTCATTGGTGATGTCATCAGTGATGTCATTTGAGATGTCATCAGTGATGTCACTGACCATGTCATGAATGATGTAATATGTGACATCATCAGCAGTGGATTGCGGGCGCGCAAGATGTAGTTAGTACAACTAACTATATCAGAGGAATTTCAATGGCTTTGTTTGAGCGAAATGTCCAGCTAACTATAACACCCCTAAAACCTATTGTTTTTTCAATGAATTTCTAAGGTTTTTTAAATGCTAATTCCTAACTATATCAGGCCTGACACCTATGGTTTTTTCAGTGAATTTCAAAGGTTTTTTAAATGCTAATTCCTAACTATATCAGGCCTGAAACCTATGGTTTTTCAGTGAATTTCAAAGGTTTTGTAAATGACAATTTTTAATGTATTAACTGTTATACTGATTTTTTTTTATACTGATTTACTACATTTTTAAAACCATTTATTTTTAGATTTTTTTTTAATTACAGTATAATTACATTATACATTACAATACAAAATATACTTTGTCAGAATGAATTACTTTAGTTTAAATACTTTGCAAATAGGCAACAGATTTTTAAGCACAGTAGTTACAGTTGTTGCAATGGGCAACACAATTTCAAACACAATGCAACATTGAGCTCAATGTGAATTTCTAGTCAAATGCAATTAGTTACTTTATGGATTTCTTTTCTAACCACAGGACTGGATCCTAGATTCAGTCCTTGGACATCTCCTGTAAGCAGTTGATTAAAAGCATTTTGGTTACAGTAGTGATTTTTAAGGAATATTATTGTATTTTAAAAGCTGACACAGAAATTTTTTCACATAGAATCACCAATGTTATCCTATGGCAGAAAATTCACTTAGCAGGTAAGTAGTGTTATCGTTACTTTTTCTTACTCAGTGGTGGATCCTGGTTCCAGCACTGGTGAATCTCCTGTAAACAGTTGAAAGAATGTGTTTAAGTCATACAGACGATTTTTTAGGAATATTTTTAGTTTGTGAAAATTGACACTTAAAAACTTTTCTGCTGAAAACCACACAATCGGAATTTGTAGTTCGACTGATTTTAGAGGAATATTTGTACGTTTCAAAAATGGACACTTAGAAACTTTTCTGGTGAAAACCACACAATGGAGTCCTATGGAAGGAAATACAAGTTACTAATAAGTACGCTTAGAATTACTTTCCAGGGTCAGTGCTGGGCTAAAAGATGCAACAAAAAGAGGGCCAATACTGATACTTATATTAGTACCTCCAGAGGAAACAAGATGCCATTACCATCAAAAAATGGCTATCTACCGAAATCAATTCGAATACATATATGTAATATTTTCAAAACATTGTTATTTTATTTTAGCAAAATCTCATGTATTACATTAATTTTTATATTATACCAAAAACCAACAACACACAATTTGACTTGAAGAGCCTCACAAGACTCACAGCGAAAGAAAGCACAAATGCAAGACAACATTAAAGACAAGTCACTGACTTACAAAGCCACTCAAGAACAAAGGACATGTACAACATTTAAGTCTTGTTACATTTTGCACAACAAGATAGTCCATGATTGACAAATTAAACAACAATCACAGGTAACAGTGTTTACTTGAACCTATAAATACATTCCACTTGTTACACAGCCAAAGAGAAACAAGACAGAAAAACATGTATACTGGTCGACGCGTTTCGAACCCCGTAGAATTAAACTGGGGTTCTCTTCAGGACCAATCTCTAAAAAACAATAAACAAATAAAGGATTTTAAAAAGATGTCTATTTCACAAAAAGCTATAAAATGCTCTAAATTTAAATACACCAGTGTGCTCCGTTCTAAAACACCCCTAACTTACCTATTTAGGACGAAATCAGCCGATTTCGCCTTGTGAATCAACACAAATTCAAACAGTTTCTGCAAAACACACATAAATGACAAACACGAAAAAAATGTCAAAGCGTCGTCAGTCAACTAGAACAAAAAGGCAGGAATTAATTGGGCCATAATTTAAACTTCATGTTGTTTATTGATTTAAGGCTCAGCCTTGCTGATGAGAGCCAGACCCTTTGGTGTTACTTAGGGCTAAAAGATGCAGCACTGGGTTCTCTCCTGATAACTGGTGAGTAAATCGGAATTCTTAGTTCGGCTGATTTTAGAGGAATATTTGTACGTTTCAAAAATGGACACTGAGAAACTTCTCTGGTGAAAACCACACAATGGATTCCTTTGGAAGGAAATACAAGTTACTGGTAAGTATGCTTAGAATGACTTTCCAGGGTCAGTGCTGGGCTAAAAGATGCAGCACTGGGTTCTCTCCTGATAATAGGTGAGTAAATCGGAATTCGTGGTTCGGCTGATTTTAGAGGAATATTTGTACAATGGTGAAGGAAGGGGGCGGGGCCTGGGGTGACATGTGCAAACACGCCCTGTGGCGCGTTTTAAGTTGGGGAATTAATTTCTCTTCAATCCTGTGGTCCCCTGGGGGCCAACTAGCCCACCAGGTACCTCCAGTATGCGCCCATGGAGCTGCGTTGCAGAGAGGTGTAATGATGCCACGCCCCTTTTTACAACACTCTACAACGCAGCTCTGGGGCGCTTACTGGAGGTACCTGGTGGGCTAGCTGGCCCCTAGGGGACCTCTGGATTGAAGAGGAATGAATTCCCCAACATAAAACGCACCACAGGGCGTGTTTGAACACATTTCACCTCAGGCCCTGCCCCCTACCTTCACCACTATGCAAACGCGCCCGTGGCGTGTTTTAAATTGTGGGATTAAGTCCCCTTGAATCCTGAGGTCCCCTGGCGGCCAACTATCCCACTGGGGACCTCCAGTATGCGCCAGGGAGCTGTGTTGCGGAGAGGTGTTCAGAGGCCATGCCCCTTTTTACAACACTCTGCAATGCTGCTCCGTGGCGCTTAGGTGAGGTACCTGGTGGGCTAGTTGGCCCCTAGGGGACCTCTGGATTGAAGAGGAATGAATTCCCCAACTTAAAACGCACCACAGAGCGTGTTTGCACACATATCACCTCAGGCCCCGCCCCCTACCTTCCCCACTGTGCAAACGCGCCCGTGGCGTGTTTTAAGTTGGGGGATTAAGTCCCCTTGAATCCTGAGGTCCCCTGGCGGCCAACTAGCCCACCAGGTACCTCCAGTAAGCGCCACGGAGCTGCGTTGCAGAGAGGTGTAAAAAGGGGCTTGGCCTCATTACACCTCTCTGCAACGCAGCCCCCTGGCGCATACTGGAGGTTCCTAGTGGGCTAGTTGGCCCCCAGGGACCCCCAGTATTCAAGGGGAATTAGTTCCCCCTCTGCAAACACGCCAGGGGGCGGGTTTGCAGAGTGGTGCAAGGAGGGAGCGAGGCCTCCGGCCGGATCCCGTCTTTTTTTCTTTTTTTTTTTTAGAAGGGGGGCTGTGCAGCCCCCCTTCTTTTTCTAATTTATTGGCCCTGGGGACCCCATCCCCCAGGGCCTGCCCCCAATTTGTTTATTTAAAAAAAGAAAAAATTGGGAAGGGGCCGCGTGGACCCCCTCCCATGGCCAATTCCCTACCCCGGGGACCCCATCCCCTGGGGCATGGCCAATTTTTAAAAATCTTATTGTATTTTGGAGGGGGGCTACATAGCCCCCCTCCTCAGGCCACTTCAAGGCCCCAGGGACCCCATCCCCCGGGGCCTGCCATTATTTTAAAATATTTTTTTTAATCCTAATTGGGGAGGGGACACTGGTAGCCCCGGGGACCCCATCCCCCGGGGCTGGCCCTCACCATTGGGGACCGTGGGGGGATCCCCAATCCCCCACGGTCCCGCCGGCTGCCTGCCTCCTGCGGGAGCCGGCATTGCTATTCCACATGGGGAGCAGCTAACATGCTGCTCCCCATATGGAAAAGCAATCTGCTTTGCTTCATTGAAGCAAGAGCAGGTTTCCCTGCTCTCGCTTCGCAAAGCAGTTTGCAATGGCAGGGTGGGAGCCACGAGACTCCCGCCCTGCCATTGCAAACAGCAGTGTCCCGGGGGTGGGCACCCCGGGACACTGCAGGAGCCGGCCCTGGGGGGTGGCGGTCCCCAGGGCCTATACAAGGCTCCAGGAGGGGGGCCGTGCGGCCCCCCTCCCACATTGTGAAGTTGCCCCGGGGGGTGGCGGTCCCTGGGCTGGGGGGGGCCTGAGAGCCCCCCCACACCAAATGTATTGAAGCCCCAGGGGTGGCGGTCCCCAGAGCTGGGGGACCTGAGAGCCCCCCACCCATTTTAAAGAAGCCCCGGGGGTGGTGATCCCGGGGTTGCGGGGGGCCGTGAGCCCCCTGCCGATATTATGTTAGAGCCCCGGGGGTGGAGGTCCACGGGACAGTGTGGGGGGGATTGGGACCCCCTCACACTTAATTTTTAAATATGCCCCCGGGATTTGGCCCCTCGGGGACAAATTAGCATATTCAGCGCGGGAGTCCGTGCTGAATTTTTTTTCTTATCGGCAGGATGGCACAAGATGGCTGGCGACACTTCCTGATTCAGAGTGTTGGCAGCCAATTAAAATTCAGCTAGTGATCAGGAGGGTGCGCTCTGTGTGCGCATAGGGTGAGCGGATCCTCCGAGGCCATAGATATATATGTACTTTTAACTGTAATTTTCTCAGGAACTACTGAACGGATTTACACCATTTAAGCAAAAGGCATGCGTCTGAACTGAGGACTACCTCTTTGCCAAATTTGGTGTAATTCTGTTCAGCAGTTCGGGCTGTAGCTGCGGCCAAAGGTCCTATGGGAAAATGCATGGGGAAAACGCGTTTTGGGACCCCCTTTTTTCTCAGCCCCCGCTTGACGAATCACCGTGAAACTTTCAGGATAGGAGCGGACCGGAGCTGGCCAAAAGTTTAGAAAATTTCTCGAAGATTCGCCAATCGGCACCAAATTTATTCCAAATAGAATGTTGCGGATTTCCTATGGAAAATAGGTCCTAACTATATCTACCTACTGGCGACTGCTAAGAAGAGGCATTACAATTTCCTTGATGCTATGCTCTGTGGAGAATTATGTCATCTGAAATCACATCTATTATAGAACATTTTAAGCACTAAATTGTCCAGCATAGTGTATTGTCATTAGGAAGATGGCTGATGAGGTTCCAAACCACTGGGATGCCAACAATTGTAGCAGGACCGTGGAGTCACTCTCTGGGGGCTTAAGCCACAGAAGGCTGGTTGAAACCTTTTCTTCCACACATTGTGCCATTCAAAATACTGTTTCAAATACAGTTGTTGTTGTTGTTGGTATTATAGATACTGCTGACCGTTCCGTATGCCTATCCTTTGAAATAGATATGAGAAAGGTTTGTATTTCTCCAGCCTACAAACTTTAAGTTTTCCTCTTCAGTCTTCACTTAATTTCTCCATCTTCATGTGTAACAAATGGAGGTGTTCCTGAAAATGGCATTTCTATTAACCTTCGTTGGACCTGGGAAAGAGAGTTGTGAACTCAAGCCTGGAATATTGCCTTATTGAAAGGCCATGAAACATGTTTCAAGCAGAATCCTTGGCAACACTCATTAACCCCTTCAGCGCTGCGCGGATTCCCCCGCGGTGCTGAAGGGTTCGAGCGCGGGCGGGGCCATGACGGAACGGTTCCGTCATGAGCACAGCTCAACCGATGCTCATGACGGAATCGTTCCGTCATGAGCATGGAAGGGGTTAAAGACATCCTTGAAATAATTTCCATTCTCCATAGATGGAAGCTCAAACGAGCTGTCAAGGGAATTCCACAGTTCTGCTCGGCAGGTTCCTAAAATTTCCCGCAACTATTGACTTTCACAGAGGTAGATGAGGTCTTTTCCTAAGGAGTCAATCATTTCTGCTTTCTTACTCTAGAGGTTCAGAAGATGTGGAACTCAGAGCACTACAGCATTTTCTGGCAGCAACAACAATAAGAGGTGGTGTTTCCCCATTAAGAGAGTTCTAACTTTGGAGGTCCACATTTCTTTTCCTTCAGTCTCTCACCTGACTTCATAAAGTATGGAGTGAGGAAGATGTCCTTCCTAGCAAAGCCAACATTGAAGCCATTGCTTGAATGAAGATTTGTAATGGGTAATCAAAAAAATATTAGTGGTCCCATATGCCAGAGACTATAAACCAATGCTGATCTTCTTATTCACTTTGTTTGCTAACTCTTCAAAAGTGACTATATCATCTACTGGAGGTACCCTATGAGGACAGGATTTGGTGACTCTTGTACATGGGAAAAACACTTGCGACATGGTCAGTGACATTACTGATGACATCTCAAATTACATCACTGATAACACTGATGACATCGTCAAGTGAGTGTAAGTGTTTTCTAAGAGTTTATGAGTGTTAACATTTATACAAACCTATTACAGAAGTTAACATAGTATACCAGGTGTACTTCTAATGAGTGATACTCTGTCTGACATATGTGATTTGAGTGGCAATATGACTGTGTCACTGTGTAAGTGGGTGTCTGAGTGGCTGTATGGGAGTGTGATTGCATGCATGAGTGAGTGGGTTTCTGAGTGGTTGTTTGGATGTGTGAATCGTTTTGTGGATGTGGAAGTGGGTTTATGAGTGGCTGTATGGCTATGTGAGTGGCTGTGTGAGTGGTTCTATGGGTGAGTGAGCTGGTGTCTCAATGGCTGTATGAGTGAGTGACTGGGTATATATGTGGGTGTATGGGTAAGTGAGTAGCTGTTTAATTAGTTCTTTGGTTAAGTGAATTGGTGTGTGAGTGGCTGCATTGGTGAATGTGTGTCTGTGTGAATGGCTGTATCATTGAGTGAGCAGATAAAGGAGTGCTTGTATGAATGTGTGAATGGGTATGTATGTGGTTGTGTGGGTGAGTGTGTAAGTGCTTGTATGGTTGAGTGACTGACTGTGTTGAGAGATTGTATGGGTGAGCGAGTGGGTGTGTGAGTGTCTGTATAGGTAAAAAAGTATGTGTGTGTATAGCTGGATGGGTGAGTGTGTGGCTGTGTGTGTGACTGTATGGGTAAGTGACTGGTTCTATGAGTGGCTGTATGGGTGAGTGAATGGTTGTGTGAGTGGCAGTATGAGTGAGTGAGTGAGTGGAGGTGTGAGTAGCTCTATGGATGATTGAGTGGCTGTGCGAGTTCTGATATGGGTCTGTGAGGGGGTATGTGAGTGGTTGTGTAGGTGTTTGAGTGGGTATATGAGAGGTTGTATGAAGGTGTGAGCGTGAGTGATTCTGAAGATGATGTTATCAGTGATGTCATTAGAGATTACATTTGAGATGTCATTAGTGATGTCATCATTGATGTCACTGACCATGTCATGAGTGATGCAATATGTGAGGTCATAAGCAGTGCATTGCAGGAGAATAGATTATAGTTAGCTCAAGTAACTATAACTGCTGAATTTCAATCATTTTGTACAAGTAATATCTAAGCCTAACTAAAATGCTATATAACCTTTGTTTTTTTCAGTGCATTTTCAAGGTTGTTTTAATTCTATTTCCTAACTATAATTTTCCTGTAACATTTGTTTTTTTGTTTGTGAAATTTGATGTTTTTTTATGAAATTTTCAACTATAATGTCCCTGTCTCCTTTGTTTTTTAAAGTGAATTTCTATGGATTTGATACATTTTATTTCCTAACTGTAACCTGTAGCCTTTGAAAGTGAGTGTACAAGTAAGTGCATGAGTGCCTCAGTAGGTCTGTGAGTCGGTTTGAGAGTGTCTGAGTGGCTCTATCAGTGGGTAGGTGAGGGGTCTGGGAGTGGCTACATACGTGTCTCACTGGGTGCGTGAGTGGGTGTGCAAGTGTCTGAGTGGATCTGCAAATGGGTGCATGAGTATGAGTAGGGGTCTGAGTGGGTGCATGAGTGTCTGAGTAGATCTGTGAGTGGTACCAGAGTGTCTGAGTAGGTTTGCGGGTGCCATCATGTGAGTGTGAGTCAGTCTGTGAGTGAGAGTACCTCATATAATAATTTCCCAAATTTCCTTTCACCAAAAGTGGAGCACAAAAGGGGGTTGGTATTTTCCACTATCTGTAGAAGCCTGGGTTGCATTTCAAAGGCGGCTTCACATTTGAAGCTTCCTACCTCAGAAGGCCATCCTGTCCTTGGGGAGGTCTGAAGTACCTCCGCTCAGAGCAGGCTTTGTTCCTGGCCTCTGAGAGCGCTGGCTCTCACCCCATGAGGTCAGAGACAAGTCTGATGGTGGTAGGTTGGCTAAGACTAGTCAGAGACCACACCAGTGCTTAGCAGATTTTCACTGAATCATCTAAAGGGTCTCCTGTGTGCATTTATTATTAAATCTAACACTGGCATCAGTGGGCATTTATTAAGACAAGGGGGCATATTAGCAAGGAAGTGGCGGAGAGAGGTGTTAGCCTTCTTGGCTGAAGGTGTCCCTTCCTGCACATAAACAAACCTAAAATGCCAGTTTGTAGCTTATGTTTGTGCTGCTTCACGCAGCACACATGTAAGTTACAAAATGGCATTTTTAAAAAGGTTTGTTTATGTACAGGAAGGGACACCTTCCTGTACATAAACAAACCATGACATTTTGTTTTTTCCCATGTGTGCTGCACCAGGCAGCACACATGGAAAAAGCAAAAAAGAGGAGAAATAAAGCATTTCTCCTCTTTTCACCATCTTAAGACCAAGATTTTCCTTGTATTAAGTTTGGTCCTGCCACCTATTATCGCCACCCTTGATAATAGGTGGCAGCGTCGAATTCAATGGGTGTTGTGGTGGAACGCCCACTGCAACAACCACTGCACGACCCTTTCTCGCTAAATTTAGGGTGAAAGGGGCACTATTATTATGGCAGCGTTAAGCCATGTTAAGTGGCTTTACGCTGCCTTGATAATAGGGAGCTGACCCTATTGCCACCAAATCGTCACAAAAAGTGACATTGTGGTGGCGATAGGGGCTTGATAATATGCCCCACGATGTTTGGTACCAAACATCTTAGGGTACAGTAAAAGCCATCATGGAACTCTGAAACCTGTAATGGCAAGTATTCCATCCATGTATTATCTATGGCTTCCCTGTGCACTTACAATATCCAAGAATGGACTTGATATTGTAGGGTCATATCTGCTCATGCAGATATGTCCACACATGGGATATACTGCACCTTGCTCCCGGGCTGTAAGGCCTGGGGTAGGGATAGGGGTGGTGGCCTAGACCTCATGCACTGTATTGCGGCATGTCACACAGGGCTGTGTGCCATGTTAACTCTTCAGCTTTCTCTGCACCAAGACACACAAGCTGAAATAGCAGTGTGCAAGATCTTGTTGAGTGGTCCCTGGGTGGTACGATTTGTCCTACAGTCCAGTGGACCCTCTGCCATACCCATGCCCTAGGTACCAGAGGTACCATTTACAAGGGACTTACAGTGGTTGCAGAAGTGGTGCCAACTGAGGTACAGTTCTGGGAAACAGATCTGGTACTGGGATCCTGCTTAGCAGGGACTCAATGCACTTTCAATTCGAAATTAGTGGGCCTATGAGTGGTTGCATAAGTGTCTCTGAGTGGCTTTAAGAAAGTCAGAATGGTTCTGCGAGTGAGTGAATGAGTGGTGCCTGAGTGGGTTTGTGAGTCGGTGTGAGAGTGTCTTAGTGCATGTGTGAGTAGGTGCATTAGTGTCTGTGTGGGTCTATGAGTGTGTGTGTAAGTGGGTTTGTGCGTGTCTGAGTGGGTCTGTGAGTGGGTACATGAATCTCTGAGTGGGATTGCGAGTGGGTACATGAGACTCTGAGTGGGTCTGTGAGTGGATATGTGAGTGCCTTATTGGGTCTGTGAATGGGTGCATGAGTGTCTGACTTGGTCTTTGAGTGACTGCATGAGTGTCTGACTTGGTCTGTGAGTGAGTGCATGAGTCTCTGAGTGCATCTGTGAGTAGGTACATGATTGCCTGAGTGGGTCTGTGAGTGGGCACATATGTCTGTGAGTAGTTCAATGATTGGGTCCATGAGACTCTGAGTGGGACTGTGAGTGGGTGTGAGTCTCTCAGTGGGTCTGTGAGTAGCTCTGTGAGTGTCTGGGTGGGTCTGTAATTAGGTCTGTGAATAGGTGTGTGAGCTTCTGAGTGAGTCTGTGAGTGTGTCCATGAGTATCTATGTGGGTGTGAGTGGGTACATGAATCTCTGAGTGAGTTTGTGAATGGGTATGTGAGTGTCTGAGTTAGTGTTTGAATAGGTGCATGAGTCTCTGAGTGGGTCTCTGACTGTATGCATCACTGTCTGTTTGGGTCTGTGAGTGGGGCTTAAGTATCTGAGTGGCTCTGTGAGTGTGTCCCAGAGTCTCTGAATGAGTCTGTGATTGGGTATCAGTCTCACAGTGGTTCTGTGAGTGGCTCTGTGAGTATGTGTCACTTTGAGTGGGTGCATGAGTCTCAGAGTGGGTCTGTGAGTGAGTCCATGAGTGGGTCTGTGAGTGGGCATTAATCTCTTAGTGGGTCTGTGAGTGGATGCATGAGTCTGTGAGTAAATGCATGAGTGCCTGTGTGGTTCTGTTTGTTGTTGCATGAGTTTCTGAGTGGGTGCATGCGTCTCTTAGTGGGACTGTGTGTGGGTGCATTAGTCTCTTAGTGGGTCTTTGAGTGGGTAAGTGGGTCTCATACTGGTACTATGAGTAGGTGTGTAAGTATCTGAATAGAACTGTGAGTGGGTGTGTGAGTCTCTGAGTTGGTCTGTTAGTCTATAAGTGAATGCCTTAGTGTCTGAATGAGTCAGTGAATGTATCTATTTTTTTACTGTTGCCTCCGTTATTCCTGAATCTGTCACATCATTACACAAGGGATCTGTGCTGACAGTTGCTGTGAAGTTGTGAATCTTGCGAGTGGAAATACTTGTTTTTGACATGTTATACACCTCAGGGGTTCCTCAAAACTCCTATATTCTTCTTATGGGGTCATAGCACACCCAACCTGAGCCCTGCTTGACGGAGCACTTTAAAACTTTCCATGCACAATTAGAATCACCGTGGTACACTTTGGGGACAATTTCGTGAAGATTTGTCAATTGGTACCGAAGATATAGGTTAGTCAAAAAAGGGGTTTTCCTATGGAAACATGGTCCTAATTATAAACACGTCCTGGTGGTCACCGGTAGGTATGGTTAAGACCATGTTGCCAGAGGAAAAGTGTTTTTTGACTCACCAATATCTTGGGCACCATGTGACGAATCTTCACAAACATTTCCCAAAAAGAGCCCCTGTGATTCTTGAAGTGCATGCAAAGTTTTGAGACGATCCATCAAGTGGGAGCAAAGAAAAAGAGGGGGACTATAAAACTGAGTTTCCCATGTTAATTTCTGTAACAGCTTTAGACACGACTGCAGCCCTCACCGCTGGATGGAATTACACACAATTTGTCAGAAATGTAGCTTTTGGTTCACAGATTATGCTTTTTGTTATCTGGTGTAAATCTGTTCAGTACTTGTTGAGAAATTTAATGAAATCCAAATTTGTTTATCAGGGATATCGGCTAATTCATGACGATTTTGTGATTAATTTCGAATTCGCCTGCCAACAGGAATGCCATGATTGATTAGTCACAACTTGAGCAGAGAGTTGTGGCCACCATTTTACCACATCAAAACAATCCCTGGGGCACAAAGTGAATGGCAGAATATGACAAAAGGCATCAGGTTCTATGTTCTCTGACCCCATGAGAGGAATATAGGGATGCTTGAGGAACCCATAATTAGTATAATATGGCAAAAAACAGGTTCAGTTTTTGCACTCATGATAGTCACAAATTCGCTGTGACCATCAGCGTGGACCCCATGTAACATCGCAATAAATTCACAAATATACGTTGTGATGACTTTGTGAATATCTGTGATTTTTTCTTAAAATAAATGTTTATACACACACCCTCAATCTCACTTAGGCACTCACACAACCACTCAGCCACCCACTCTGAGACTTATGCTACCACTGAGAAATGCACTCAGAAACTCATGAACCCACTCACAGACCCACTCAGATACATATACACCCATTTACAGATCCGCTCATAATATCACTCACAGAATCAGTCTGAGGCCTATGTTCCCATACAAAGACCCCGTCAGAGACAAGGGGGCTGATTCACAGAACTAATCCGAAATAAAATCCTAAACTTACTACTTTTGGTATTCACAGAAGGCATTTAGTAGTAGTACTAAACTGAGACAAAATCCTAACTTTACAACTTTCGGCATTCACAAAAGGCATTTAGTAGTAGTAAAGTTAGGAATCCTGAATCAGAAATCCCATTCAGATACTCAGAGACTGATATACCCACTCACATGCGGACTTAGATACTTAGGCACACACTCACACACCTAATCAGAGACTCCTGGATCAACTCACACACCCAATCAGAGAATCATGGATCCACTGACAGACCCACAAAAAATTCAAACACACACCCAGAGAGCCACTGAGATACTCATGCACCCACTCAGAGATTCACAGACAAACTCAGAGACTGGTGCACCCACTCACAGATCCACTCAGCCACTCAAGAATTCACTCACAGACCTACTCACATACTCATGCACCCACTCAGAGACCCATTCAGATACTCACAGACCCACTCAAACACTCAAGAACCCACTTAAGGCCCACTCAGAGACTCACACACCCAGTCAAAGACAGATGCACCCACTGAAAGACTCACTCATACACTGATGCACTTTCTCACATATACAGTCACACACCCACACATCTACTCACAGGCCCACTCAGATACTTATGCACACACTCACAGATTCACTTTGAGACTCAGATACCCACTCACATACCCAGTCTGAATCTCATGCACCCACTAACAGACTCACTCAGAGACTCCTACTTCTACTCACAGATCCAATTAGAGATACGTGAATCTACTAACAGACATACTCAAAACTCATTCATCCACTCAGAAAACCACTAAGGCATTCATGTACCCACTCACAGACCCACTCAGAGATTCACCCACCCACACAGAGACTCACTCAGAGACTGACACATCTACTCCTAGATCTACACAGACACTCATGCACTCACTCAGAGGCCCACACACACACAAGTCTCTTGCATTCACTCAGAGACCCTTACAGACACTCACACACTCTTTCACAGACCTATTGATATTGTGATGCAGTCACTCATAGACCCACTCAGACACTCATACTCCCACTCTGAGACCCACTGAGAGACTCATGTGTCCACTCAAAGACCCTGTCACAGACTAAGACACCCACTTACTGACCCACTCAAATGCTGAAGCACTCACTCACAGACCCACTCAGTGACTCATGTACCCAGTCACCCACCCACTCAGTGACAGATGCTCCCACTGAAAGACCCACTCAGGTACCACTGACACACCTACTCACAGACCCAGTCATATTCTCACACACCTGCTCATAGACCAACTCAGATACTTATGCATCCACTCAAAGACTCACTCAGAGACTCACTCACTCACAAACCCACTCTAACTTTCATGCCCCTACTCACAGACCCACTCAGAGACTCATTCTCCTACTCACAGACCCAATCAGAGACTCATGGACCCACTCACAGACCCACTCAACATTCATGCATGTAGTCAGAGAGCCACTGAGATACTCATGCATTCACTCACGGATCCACTATGAGATTCACACACCCACTCACAGGCCCACTCAGAGATTGATGTATATACTCACAGATCTATGCAGACACTCATGCACTCACTCAGAGACCAATTCATATTCTCATGTACTCACTCAGAGAACCATACAAACACTCACAGACCCATTGATATTTTGATGCAGTCACTCACAGACCCACTCAGACACTTGTATATCCACTCAGAGAGCTACTGATACATTAATGCATCCACTCACAGACCCACTCAGACATCAATCCACCCACTCACAGACCTACTCAGAGACTGACACACCCACTCACAGATCCACATAGATACCTACACACCCACCCAGGTACTCATATACCCACTCAGAGCTTCAAGTTTCAAGCTTATTTTTATTTATGTTGCAGACCTTCAATGAGATCTACATAAAACGTTATCCCAAATACATGCATTCACAGAAATATAATCAAAATAAGAATATGTGCAGTTGGTACCTTGAAGTAACCACCACAACATAAATTCCAAGTTCAAAGATTACATCAAAATGGATCAAGGATTAAAAATACACTTTAGAAAATTTTACAAATAATTCACATAAGAATACATAAAGTGACTGTAGTGCCCTTAGTGCATAAGGTATAGACAGCTATATACCAATATGCCTCATCCATTAACAGCAACCAGGTAGAAGCACAAAACAGAAAGAAGGAGCAGGGTTCAAGCTTGCATATTGTTTTCATCACAAGTTTCATTCAATCCAGAATATCATTAATGCAACTTTAAAAAGCACTTAAAAAAGTTAAAATCTCTGCAGAAAAACCTTTCATTTGTTAGGGCATAAAGTGACTGTAGGGTGGTTGAGGCTGAAAGAATGACATAATAATTGTGAGGGCAGACAAAAAAGAAATAGTTGAGATGTTGGGGATCTTTTTAGCACACATTACAATCCGTCAAGGAACCATGCCATTTAGCCTAAAGGGGATTTAATGAGAGCATACCCTGCCTCAAGAGTATCCAAAAACATCTCATCCCATGAAGTAAATTCCAGGAGATATTAGGCTGAGCTTTATTTACCAAAAAGGAGTCTATTACATTTTAACAGACCCTTTTTTTAAGACAAGCATCACTGTCCAGGCAAAAGCTTAAGGGTCATGTAGCTTACTTTAAGCTGTCTGTTAATTGCGGAGTTATTAAAGTGAGAACCAAATCAACATCTATTTGCAGCATATCTGCAGCAACAGCAAAATACCTGTGGCTTAATGAATTCTCTTTTAAGCCAACTAAAATGTATTACTTTATGCTGGACTTTAATGAGCCATCATCACTCTTTGCTAGGCACACAACCTAGCGTACCACCCCTGCAAGACCCACAGTGAAAGCACTTTTCAAAACCAATTCTAACCTAAAGGCCACCACAGGGAGAGCTTTGTTAGCTGAAGCTAAGTTTCTGAGGACTTGGCCTTCCATCGTATTTAAGAAGCCCGATTTAGATACTTCAATCTGTTCTAATCCATAAAGCAAGGAAGCAGGGACCTCAGCAGACATCAGCAGAGACCCACTGACACACTCATGCACCCAGTTACATATCCTAATCAAACACTCCACGCTATCACAAACACATTCAGAGATTCATTCATATTTTTTAAAGAGTTATTTAGAAAGTAATGTATCTAGTGTGATAGTTAGAATCACTTATATAGTATCATTTTGAAAGTGCTGGTAGCTATTGAATTTTTGCTTTTGTTTTGTGATTATACAGCACATTCGCAAACATTGCATCATCGTCACAAATATTTCCAAAAATTTAACAAAATATATTTTAAAGAATGAACAATATTTTGGGCACTAGTGTGGCTCTAAGAAGAGGCTTTGTGTTCATTGTTTGTATATGACAGCTACACAGAAGACTGGATACAGAGTTTCAGGTTGATGAGAAACACACTGTTGTCATCGTCTGGAAATTGAGCTCCATCACTTCTATAGATTCATTGCATGTCAAAATGCAGGTTGTTGTAGATAGAGCCCATGTTATGCTCTAAGAGGAATGCAGAAAAAGGTTTTATTAACATGTTTTCTGGCTTTGTTAATTTGTGGACAGAACTGATTGGACCACTTCCATTCCCGTCTTTGGCATATGTTAAAGTACACTATGACAGTATGGGAGAAAGGTGTCTTTAATTGTGCAAAAGTATCCTTCATTAGGATTTCCAGTCCTACCCAAGTTAGTGTGCCCAGGTAATTGCCACCACAGTAAACATTCATGAGGTCAAGGGGTTGGGAATCCTCAATGCTTTTAACCAAAGTCAGCAATTGATGCCACTTCAACCATCTCTGGGCACTCCAAGTAATTTCCAAATTACGCAAAGTCAAGTCCCTGTCAAAAACATTCTTTCTAGCAGACTGTCTGGCTCAAAAAACATAGTGGTGGCCCACAATTCACACTCTAACCATTTTGAAGTGAAACAGCCGTAGCAGACAGGAGAAGGCTGGAGCTGAATGAGACATGTTTAAAATGAAAGACAGTTAAAATGAAGGATTGCTCCTGCTTTAAAAATCATACTTGATTGGCTGCATTAATATTGAGATGAATAAAATTAGGTAGTGTCTTGAAGGAATAAGTAACTAGATCTATGATTGGCTGCAGGAAAAGTAAAAAAGTTTAATGCTGACTTGGATATGTTTTAAATTCTGTACTGTAAACAGTATCTGCTGCAGCTAATTTTGTAACTAGTATGGCCTTCTAGAATGTACTGTCAACTTTTGACCTACTGGTAATAGTGGGTTGCTATGGAGGCGGTACTAAGAGTGTATTGGGGAAGGGTATTAAAGAGAGAGTTGTTTGTTTTAAGAAATTAAATTGTTCTGTAATAAGGATTACATTTCCTAGTGAGTGCTTGCTAATAAAGTGTACTGTCCTCGTAAAGTCATAAAAGTACAAAGCTAGATATGTTTCAGGACTCTCGTATTTGTTTGTGAATTCGTTGTGATGAGCGAATTAAAAAAACCTTAGACATTAGCTGAAAAAAACAAAGGTTACAGGGATGTTATAGTTCTGTTCACTTTTCACTCACCCAAAAAACAGTGAAATTCAGCACTTATAGTTACCTGAGCTAACTGTATCTTATGCCCCGCAATGTACTGCTTTGGATGTCATATATTACATCACTCATTACATGGTGAGTAACATCACTGATGACATCATTGATGACATCTCAAATGACATCACTGATGACATAATTAATTACATCATCCACAGAGCCAATCAAACACCCACTCACACCCACATAGAACCTCTAATTAACCCACTCCCAGTCCCAAACAAACACTCACATACCCATTCACAGACTCATGCAAGCACTCTCATAACCACTTTCATCCAAAGAGCCACTCACACTTCCTATCACTCATGAAGCCACTCACACACATACTAACTCACCCATATAGCCACTCATCCACTCACGCATCAATACAACCACTCACAAATCCAGTCATACATAGATACAGTCACTTACACAGGCACTCATACTTTTTCAGCCACACACACCCCCACTCAATCTCTCATACAGAAACACAACACACACAGTCACTCACTCACCCATATAAGTATTCACATACCCACTTACTCACCCATACAGCTACTCACATTGCCATTAACTCACGGATACAGCTACTCACACATAGACTCTCTTGCCCATACAGCCACTGACACAGCCACTCACTCACCCATATAGCCACTTACACACCCACAGAACCACTTACACACACATTCACACATCCATACAACCACTCATACACCCACTAACTCACCCTTACAGACACTCACACCGACATTCACTCTCTAATACAGCCACTCACACCCACTCACACACCTATGCATCCACTCACATAGCTACTAACTCACCCATACAGCCACTCACACACACAATCACTCTCCAATACAGCCACTCACCCATACAGGTACTCACATACCATCTAAAACATCCATAGAGCCACTCACATACCCATACCCATGCAGCTACTCAGACATACACGTACACACTGATACAGTCACAAACCCACTCAGAGGAGATATTTTAGAAATAGTATGACTAATTACTAGTAAAGAAAGAATAGTAATTTAAATTATGGTGTAGTTTGGCATATATGTTTATTTCTCAGAAACATTTACAAAACACTTATACTCACTGGATGATGTCATTTGAGATGTCATGATGCCATTCACCATATCATGAGTGATGTAATATGTGAGTTCATAAGCAGTGCATTTTGGGGGCATAAATTATAGTTAGCTCAGATTACTATAACTGCTGAATTTTTCTGGTTTTGTACGGTTGAACTGTGAGCCTAACTGTGACTTCCCTGTACCCTTTCCTTTTTTTCAGTGAGTAAACATATATTATTTTTTTGCCAAAAAAACCTTAGAAATTCACTCAAAAACAAAGTTTACAGGGATTTTACAGTTAGGCTCATAGTTCGGTCCCTATGTATAAGAAATATGCATCCACTGTAAGAATGTCAGAATTGTTGTTCATCCCAGTATTTACACAAATAACAATCTAAGTACCACTATTTTGTTTTATTTCTTTTATAGCACTTGTATAGCACTACTCATCTCAATGGAGGGTGTCAGAGTTCTTTAAGTCACATTTACAGATTTCACATTGACAACAATTCATATGTGTGTACATCAATATAAAAGAAGCGTTACGTAAGACAGTGAGAATTACAAGGTGTAGGAGCCACATGTCCTTCATACTTCACTGTGCAATATTAGATGGATTACAATGTAAGTACTACAAGTAACAAAAGTATCTCTATCTTAAAAGCAGTAATCCACTTACACCATTTACATCAAATACAAACCTGTCAACTGCGAGTAATGTGCTTTACAGGAGGAATATTAACCCTCAATGCCACTTTGTTTCAAAACTATGACTAGGCAAAACACAGATCTCACCAGCAAAGACTTTATCATCCCTATCTTATCATTATTACTATTCCCTGAAAATTAGCTGGCCCACAAAGATCTCTGCAGCAGTTGTCTTAACCCCATAAGATTTTCAAACACAAACATTGCAACCAATTAAGCGGAACAGATTTACTGCTCCGTTTCTCCTTGTTGCCAATTATTTTGTGGCAGGCTTAAAAAATTCTATAAGTTGAGGCCCAGATTTTGCGTCTGGTTGTGTCAATATTTTGGCACTATCCCAATGCAAAATCTAATTTGTTAAATATTGTACTGCACTCAAATTTTCTTATAATAGTCCTGCTGAACATTTGTGAGGTCTTAAGATCTGATGTCACTTTCTGTGAGATCATAGATTGTGATGCCACTTCCTATGAATCCCCATGCGATATTACGTGCCATGATGTCACTTCCTATGATGTCACTTCCTGGGATGTCACATGTGATGATGTCACTTACTGTGATGTCACACATGATGATATCACACACAGTGATGTCACACCCGTTCTGACTAACTTTGTGAGTCCCCTACTTCTGTTTGTTAGGACTTGAGCCCTACAGTTCCTGGCTGGCAACATCAAGCAGCAACTTTCCTCTGAACACTCATCTCTGCACCTTCCCCAGCTCACCTAAATCATCCACAATGTAGATCCCTCCATCAGGCTAGTTCCAAGTTGCTTGTTGGGTTGGGGAGGTGATGTTGATGTTGTACACAGGGGGCTTGAGATAGATGAGAGGACAAGCAAGAGGGCTGATAATGCAACAGCACAGCAACTAAAGAACATTAAAAATGATTAGAAGTGCTTTGAACTGAATCATTTGAGCTAAGGAAGAGTGGCATTGAGGTCTGCAGGGCCTTTGTGCACACTATTATTTTCACCCTTCTAAAGATTGGTGCCCTAGGCCTGGGACCAGCTCTCTCATGCCAAAATCCCACACTGCCTCCTGTCTATTTGTCTCACTCATTGAAATTCTTTTTCATCTCTGCTTTCTCCCTTGTCAAAGTTAATATAACATTCTCTTCTTTCTTCCCCCATGCTGTTCTTCAGCTCTCTTGCTCTGGTTCAAAGTCTCATGATAAATAAAGTAAGTGCTGGTCTCCCAAAATGACATTCTATGTACCCACAGCTACATGGATGAATTAGGCACGTGCTTAGGTTAACAGGAACTATGGCTCTGTAATACACAACTTTAAGTGATGTCTCCAGCTACTATTCAGTGCTCGTTAGACGACATACAAATAACAATAAATCAACCTTTTTGAATGGTTTTCCTACCATCAAATACATATGAACTGTTTATCCTCCAAAGCACCTGATTAGGTAATACTGGGGCATATTCACATGGCCGTTGCGCAATCGGAGCATCACTTTTACCGACGTTCCAGAGGTGCAATGACTTGCTCCATGTTTACAAAGCGGCGCAAAGCCACTTTGCGTGGCTTAACACTGCTTTGTAAATGTTTTACCCTTTCACACTCGTATCTGCATGAAAGGGGCTTACAATGGGTGTTGCTGTGAGTATCCCACTGTAACACCCATTGCTTTTTGACTCTGCCCCAGATTTACAAGGATCTGTAAATCCGAGGAGGTGCCAAAAACTAATGCCACTGAAAAGCGGTGGTGGAGTGACACAACAAAGAGAAATACTTTTATTTCTGCTCGTTTTTTGAGCTATGTGTGCTGCAGAATGCAGAACACATAGAAGGAACAAATCACCTTTATCAATTGTTTATGTGCAGAAAGGTGTCCTTCCCTGCACATAAACAATCATCCCTGCAACACAGCTACCCTTGCACGATGGCGCAAGGGTGTCTGCACCGGCGCTAGGCAGCTTTTTCAGCACCAGCGCAAGGGAAAACACACAGGTGTGCCGTATTCTTGTGAATACGACCCATCCTTGCATTTTTTAATTGACGTAGCTCTGCTAAATGTCTTGCAGCACTGCGCTTCGTCATTTCTTGTTGAATATGGCCGACTGTTTTTTCGCTGTGCACTTGTTACTGTGCATAATGTAATAATGTAAATCTGACCATTATATCTTACTAAAGGGGGATACAGGACAGGAGGCAAATAATCATGGAAAAATGTGTAGATCAAATCTGAATTTGTCTGCCCACTGCTAAGGGTGCATCTGCATTTTCACGCCCAACAATGCATTGCATTTTGGACCCAGAAATACTTGGTTTTCTTGTATGAATCGAAGGTTCTGGGAATGTGCAGCACGTCTGCTTGATGTACCATGCAAAATCATTTTATCCTTTGTCGTCTAGTAAAGCAGAAACAGAAATGGTAAGAAAAAGGAGGAACGTAGAGGAGCCATTAGACAACTCATAATAAATTGAACTATAATAACATATTATTTTGCAGCAGTTCCCAAGGTCCTCACTCCGAGACTGGCAAAGGGCACCAGGTGAAATCATACATATTTTCCCTGGTACGGGATGCCATTAGGAACAACATTCAGGCTGAATACATTTGTATGGAATATAACCCAAGACTCAATTTGTACTTGGAAATGTATTTTCGATATGCTAATATTCATCCAATGAATTCCTAGACAAATACAATGAGCCACAAGAAAAACATATTCCATTGCTAAGATGAATATGTTATGCTGAGATCTCTGCATGGCTTCATAAAACCTAACACGTGAAAGTGAGATGCACATGCCTCCTTGAGTGCTTACAGACTAAAAACAACAAATTCACTTTTCTTTAAAAAAAAAAACTGAGGCAATGAGAATGATCAAAATCCAAAAGGTAGGTAGTTATAGTAAGCTCTGCTTTTCCATAGACATGGTATTTTGTGGTTTGGTAATAACTTTGGCACCTCTGATGAATCTTCACAAAACGTTTACAAAACACGTTTATCCAACTCGGCTCCTTTCTGGAAAGTTCTAGGGTGATCTGTCCAGCAGGAGCCGAGAAAAAAAGGGGGGTCCCGATTCATAAAATCCCCATTCATTTCTCTAAGACTTCTTTAGATAGAGCTACAGCAAAAACTGCTGAATGGACTAGCACCAAATTCAGCAGGGAGCTAATTCTTGGTCCGCAGATTGTTATTTTTGTGATTTGTTGTAAATCTATTTAATCCTTTTTGAAAAATTAAGGGTAAAAAACCATTGTCTATTTTGGCAGTGGGGCCCACAAGAGTCTTGCAAGCTGCCCATGACAGCGTGAAATCAAAATAGAGCTCTGTTATCAGTGGGGAAGCCCATTTTTCCTGTGAGCCTTCATGCTCCTGCAGGAGCATCTCACAAGAGAGAATGTTCTGATTGGCAGGCTGTTGGAAGGCTAAAAATTAAATGACCGCCATTACTTTTTACTGTGAAAAATTGGAGGTGTTGTGAAAATGAAAAAAGCTATGTAAGGGGGCAGCAGAAAGGCATGCTGTCCCCCAAACGTTAAAGAGGAGAAGGCTTATTTATGAGAGCCCTGCATCACTTTGCACCATGCAAAGTGGTACATTCGTGATGCAGGGCTCTGAATAAGATTTTTGAAGCCATGCAAAGCCACTCTGTGTGGCCTCATATATCTTGAGTAAGGCAAAGCAGCTCAAATCGCTGTGTCACCTTACTCTGTGTCCGAGAGGCTTTCCACTGGCATTACAGTGGGTTTTCCAATGCAACACCCATGCATTTTGACGCTGCCCCAAATTTACAAAATCATGTAAACCTGGGAAGCGTCAAATCAGTATGCCTCCCGAGGTGAGGCGTAACGTGTAGAAATTTCTTAATTTCTCCTTATTTTTTCCTCTTGCAAAAAAACAATACTGTATGCAGCGGCAACACCTTTGCACCATGGTGCAAGGATGTCTACATTGCTCTAGGCTGCCAAAACTACACTAGCACAGGGAGAAAGGACAGGAATGCACCATATTGCGAAAAATATGATGCATTCCTCCTCTTCCACCTTGGCATAGGGCAGCTCAGCAAGGTACCTTGCTACGCTGCCCTATGCCTAAATCACGCCAATAAGGGCTGAGGGGGTCTAAGGGAGAACTACTACTAAGAAAATAAATGTATATTCTTTTTCACTAATTTTCACGATGTAGTGGGATTATCACAGAATCAAGAATAGAAAAAAAGAAGTAGATGAGCTCTCCATACACTCCATTAGTAGGAATGTGGTTATTGTTTTTGAGAGAAAGTGTGTAAGAGATAAGTACTGCGATGAGTAGATGGATAATTTTTATGGGGGTCTTTTGATCTCTCGAACATTCCACGTGACTTGCCTAGAAAAAAAATGGGTCTGCCACTAGGTATTTTGCAATCTCACAAGAGTCTCACACGATCGTATTAAAGAAAGGGGCAGCGAAAATCTGGCGCCCATAACTTACACACATTACAACAGGATATGTTCAGTTAAAATGTAAACTCCAATATAAAAGCAAGCTCTTGAGAGACACTCATTAGCATAAAGCAGCAAACACTGGCCCCTAGCAGTGGACCTGAAGGACTGTGCGCCTGGTACTCGTAAGACACCTGTCAGAGTTAACCAAGCTATGTATGAGGGTCATCAAGAAGAAAAAAGGGTGACAGTACAAACAACATACATAAGGAAAGTGTAGGAGAGCTCTGAAAAGAGCTTTTTTAATTAACATTGTTTAACACCTGCATTTGTTTGTGGTTTTTAACGTTTTTAAAGTCCACAGAAAAAAATAACATCTCCTTCAAAACAAAGAGGAGAAAATCTTGGAAAAAATGTTAAAACAGAAACTACTGCCTAGGTGCGATCCTGGACAAGTCTGTCCTGTGCAGCCCAGCTTGTCTCAGACAAAAAAAGAACCTGTTTGCATAAGCAGCAAAATAAGATTTTGTTCAGATAAGCATGGTTTTTATGTGATTGAGCAGAGAGTACCTCGGCAGGCACAGTGACATCAGATTGAAAAGCTCTGCAGCACGGGCTAACTCAGGCCGAGCAAGGCGATCACTGTGCTTAGCCCTCAAATATCTCCATGTCCCAGTGGTACTCATGCTATATTGCATGCTCCGTATACCCCTAATAAACTCCTTTATGCAGAGTTTACAATTCACATATTTGGCAGATACCTTTTTCCCACCAGGCCTCATAAAAAAAATTGCCACACTGAGGGCTCCTTGGATAGTTGAGGTAACTTAGTTGCAGGAACATCAGTAGGGTCTCAACTGAATCTGAGGATGACATTCTGCTTGCAGAAAATCAGCAATGTCCAAGAGCTAGCCAAAAAGGTCTAACCAGACCAACAAAAATAGCCAAATGATTCAACAAAGGATGAATCTTTCTTTGCTAAATACAGACATCCATATGAACTAATCACAATCCGTCCTTGGGATGTCTTTACGCTCCTGGGTATCTCGTGGGTGTCTCAAAAGAGGCCCATAAGATCATAAAAACAGAGAACGTTCTTAATATCTCAAATGCAACAAGCCATCAACTGTTTTTCTACTTCAATCAAGATTTACTTTCTTCAAAATGACATAAATACACTTTTGTTAACTTAATTCCAAACGTAGGATCTTGCGAGTGGATCACGAGAACAGGACATGAAGTATAGCCCACTTGCAGTCCACACAGTGGATTTTGTGTTTGTCTCCCGCGATTGTTTCTCAACAGCCAGAAGTCTGTAAACGAAATAATTTATTCAATATACATACTGTACTGGCTTTATTATGAAAGACTAATATTCAATAATAACTGACCACATGAAAAAAGATCTCTATGCAACAGATTAGAGCAAAATGTATCAGTCTAAGTACTGGGGTCCTCCTGTTTGTCACCGGCGAGACTTCTGCAAGCGCGATATTACGCCTTAAAAATGGATGTACACAGTGAAAACACATAGTTTACAGTATAGGAAAAACTGATCAGTGTCTTTTTGAAATATAAATAGGAAGTTTATGTAAAGATATATACAAAGACTAGAAAAACTATGCTAGGAATATTTCTGTATATGTGACTAAGAAGTTGAACATTCTCAGCACAAACATTGATAGAGTAGTTTGTTTTTAAAAAAAAATACATATACATTCTTTTGAAAGCTTCAAATTTATGGAAAAAAACAAAGGTTAGAGTAAGAGTGTAGTTAGGTGTAATAAAAATATGTTTTTAAATAAAAAAAAGTAGAAATTCACCATAGAATCAGAGGTTAAAGTAATATTATAGTTTGGTGAATTACTCAAAGACAGCGTTAACATTTTGAACTAAAAAACATAGAAATTCTGCTGTAATTAGTTAGTTAGTAGCACTTACTATAACTTGTACCCCCGCTATGCACTGTTAATAACTTCACATTTGGCATCATTCATGTCATCTTCTATGACATAATTTATGACATCACTGATGACATCTCAAATGACATAATTGATAAAATCATTGATGACATCACTGATAACATCATCCAAGCTAGGTTTTCCTTCATATTTCCGTATAAATTGCTATGTTTTTACATGTAGGATAGTTCACATTACCTATACACCACAGATGAATGGGAAACTCTAATTAAGTACATTATTCAATCTATATCCAACTGTTGATAGAAAGCCAAAATAGTGAATGCCATTTCCAAAACTAATGTCCTACCATGAACAATGTTTATATGTATCTAACCCCTAATACGCACCGAACCTACATTAAGAATTGAAGTTGGGCATGGCTTGAAAGCCGATGATGGCAGTCACATGAGTCTGCTGCTCTCCACCAGCCCACCAGAAATTCTGCATTACTAGTGCACCCGGCACATATGAACTGCTCCCGTAGCTTCGACTGACCCGAGGCCCCTCTAAAAGCACTTTTGGGTACTGGGGACACCTGCAGTATGATGGCAGAGGACACGGGGCTGAGCAGCCTGCGTGGCCCAGACAGGACAAGATGGCAGATGGAGCACACAAGGAGTGATCGCAGCTGTGCAGCGCACTACCCCACAGGTGAATAGATGTGGCTTCCATAAAGCAGGTCTCCCTGCGGGCTCCTTATACTCCAGCCAGCAGCCTGCAAGAAGATAGAATTACCTGGGACCTCACAGCTTTGGCAGCGGGACTCCAGACCCATTACCACACAGGCCGGCAGCAGCGGTGATTGGAGCCCATGTTGAGGCTCAGTGAGGCACGGGGGGATGGGAGTGGGTGTGGCTACTGTGAGGTGTAACACCCTCTAGGACCACAGAGAGAGTGGCCACCTGAACCCCTGACTGAGAGCCTTTGGTGGCTCATTGGCACCTGTGGGGCGAGGTGTGTGTGGACCAGGGGGCCAGTTCATTGTGACTTATTGGCCCTGAATTGCATTTATCGGCTGGGGCAGGAACCATGCAGAGAAGAATAATATCCACTACCTAACAGGAAGTAGCAGAGGGAGGGCTCCCCCCTCCCCCTTGAAAAACTCTAGCAAGGAATATATATTATTGGGGGCCCACTGTATACTGGAAGAAACACTGAGTGCTGGCAGACATGAGAGCTAAGAACTGCTTAGGGCCTAGGCCTGCCACATACAGCCATCTGTGAGTGCCCCATCACATCAACATCTCCATTATTCCTCCCTCGCTTTTTCCCCCAGAGGGGGCTGGAACTATCTGAGACATTATGATGGACCTTACTACTGATTGAGAGGGTCCATGCCAGCCCTCCTGAACTTGAGTGAAGAGACAAGTGGAGTAGACTGACCATGCTTTCCCCTCTCGTGGGGTGAAGCTCTAGGTGGCTCTACCATTGCTGTCTGGAAGCTTTGGTGTCCTTCTGGCTCCCGCCCCCGAAACAGAGCCTGCTGTTTGAGTAAATCCCCACCTGAGCCCTTGCGAACCTAGTTGCTGGAACCTTAAGCATTGCAATGAGGTGAGCACTGTGGCGACGAAACAGTGCCATCAGGGTCCTGGCCCATCCTGATGAAAGTGGACTGCCCCATACCCACTACAAGAATTACCCTACTCTGTACAGCATAGACAACTTGCGAACAAAACATAACTGTTTGTAGTCAGGCTGGAGGGGCCAATTGGTGCAAGCTTCTGTCCGTGGATACACTGCTGTAGGCCCTGCCCTCCTTGTGGCCCACTAGAGGAGTCATGGAGAGGAACATCACATTAACGGTGAGCCTGCTGAGGAACTGGTTGACAGGCAGGGAGTAGGTGCAGTGGCAGGTACCATTGCCCTTGTGGGTGGGCTCACACTGCCCGGCCTGGCATTCCCCATTTGGCTCCAGACCCACACCCGCCATACCCATCAATAGGGAAATCGCATGTACTGCTAGGGAGGATAACCACCACAGATATGGGATGCTGAAGGCCACACAGACGGGGGCACCACATGGTGCTGAAGAACCCCCCCCCCCGGCCTTCGAATGGGGAAATTGAGGTCCCTGTGCCAGCGGATGCCTCTCTACACGTATACCTTGATAAAGTGCTTGCCACACCAGTGGACACCAAGGTCACCCTCCAACAAGACATCAATGCAGTATCAGTGGGCCTGGGCCTTCATAGAGCTGAACACAGTAAAATAGCAGACAGGGTGAAGTGAGTGGAAGCCACGATGGAAGAACTACAGCCAGAACTCAAATTGCCAGTTCACAAGGTGGATGACCTGACCGAAACAGTGCGCACCCTAGACCGGTGAACTGAGGATGCGGAGGGGAATACCCGAGGCAACAACATTAGAATGGTGGGTCTCCCTGTGGAGGAAGAGAGGAGAAATATGGTGTCTTACTTAGAGCACTGCATTAAGACATAAGTTGCACTGAACCACCTCACCTCTTTCTTTTCTCTGGAGCGGGCCCACAGGGTACTGGCCCGCCCGCTAGCACCCAGTCTACCACCTAGCCCAGTCGTTGCTAGACTTCTTCACAGTGAGGACAGGGATATCATCCTCCAAAGAGCACGAACTGAAGGTTCCTTTGTGGTGGACAATGGGAGAGTGTCTGTATTCCCTGATTTCACCAAGGCTGTTCAGGCACAGAGGGCCTCTTTTTAGAAGTTTAAAAAGCACTTAAGATGATGGATTGTCATACTCTGATGTTCCCTGGAAAGTTTAGGATACTCCTGGATGGTATTACCCACTTCTGCGGACACACAAGCACAGCATGGAAATGGCTGGAGGACTACAGGGCGGGGTAGACACTCCCCAGACCCTACCCAGGGCAGGGCGGGCCAAATGGAGACCCAAGAAGAGAGCACAGAACACACCTTGGGGCATGCTCATGAAGAAACCATCTCCCTTCAGAACAGAACAGGAACGGGTGGCAGCGCTGATCATAGTAGCCAAGATTGCAATGACTCAAAAGACGATGCTGAAAATGGCACACTCTCGGAACTTAGGTCCATGGCAGCCGAGTCGGATACCTCTTCGCCTCATAAGAAACAGTTGCTATAGTGACCCTACTACACATAGAAGAGCTGATATGAGATAGTGATATCTGTGGCTCACAGCCCGATGGTCTTGCACTGGTGGCAGTCAGCAGACACAGGGGAAGAAGATCACAAGTGCCCAGGTAGGGTCCTTGCCTGGTAAAGCCTGCAATTATTTGTCATTGTTGCTCAGCCAGCTGAGCACTGACTAGCAGGCTTGCTGAATACTAGACACTAACTGGTTTGTGTGCCTGGAGACTCACTGAGGCCTGGTCTGATGCAGCATGAATAAAGCACACACCAGTCAGCCTACTACACCTGGATTTGCCCCGTGGGATATCTGGAGTTGGCATTCTACTAATTTTATTTTTACTTTTCACGTTTGGGTGGTCGGCCATTTCTGGGCTGCTCTAGGGTTGGGGAGTTTGTAGTTGGGACTTGTTATGTTTGTCTGGGTTCCATGGCTAAATACTCCACAGGGATTGGGCTGGAATGTGGGGGTAGTTGAATCCTCTGGGGAGCTTTCCTATTACTTGCTTATATGCCAGATCCAAGGTTTACCTTGACCATCATATCTTTATATCTTGAACATTAGGGAGATTGGATTGACCAGGAAACGCAACAACATCCACATATATTTGAAGAGGCACGTAATGCAGATGGCTATGTTGCAAGAAACACACCTCATAGGGAAGGAGACCGACCGTTTAAGTCCAGACGGAGAGGGTGATTATATGCCACCTCATACTCTGGGTACACCAGGGGAGCCCATATGTGGATACGGGCAGGACCCCCTTTTGCACTCACCCATTCCACTGTAGTTAAGGAGGGACGGTACATATTGATTAGAGGTAAACTGCTGCATAAGAGTGTCACCTTGGGAAGTGTATATACCCCAAATTAAGATCAGGTGGCATTCTTTCGGATGCTGTCCACCTCTTTGGCTTTCTTAATAGCTGATGATCTCCTATTAAGGGGAGACTTTAATAGCATAACGGATGTTGCAATAGACCATTCTACTCCCTCCCGTCTGGAGCGGTGACACTTAAGAACTCTGAAGAACTTTGCGACTCGTTGGGGCACTGGGGGTTGGCAGACATCTGGACAATACAGCATGGGTAAACACGAGACTACTCCTACTACTCACACATTTATCACCTGCTTATCAGACCAACACAGAATATATGGGACGTATGTTGTCTGACCATAGCCTGCTCTTGTTGGTGTCACGACCAGTAGAGAATCTCTCAGAGGTTCCCACGTAGCACCTTAACCCCCTGTCCCTTCACGATATGTGCTTTAGAGGCTCACTCGGCACTGCTATTAGTGACTATTTCACACATAATAAGTGATCCGCATCATCCAGCCTCCTGAAATGGGAGGCATTTAAGTTGGTGGTGCAAGGCCACCTTTTGGGGCAAGCGGTGGGCATGCTGAGGAAGTTCAAGAGAGAGCTCCAACTGCTAGATGGAAATCTCCACAACCTAGAAAATCCTCTGGGGCTGGATGCACTTGAACGATTGCGCTACCATGATTACAAAGAATATATTACTTGAGCCCAAGATGAAGAAGATACACTGGGTACGCTTTTGAAATAGCTGATTAGGCCCAAATACTGCGGTCACAAAGATCCTGACAGGAGAGCGCATATTGCTCTACTCCGCTTGGGCAATCGATAAATAATTCCCAAAATATTACAAATCTCTGTACCAGTGACCTGAGCCTCACACCAGAGACCATGCTTGCCTTTAAGGACCCCCTCACCTTGCGAGAGTTGAGCGGTGATGTCCATTAAAGCCTGGGCAGTCCAGTAGCAACACAAACGATCAGGACAGCCATCAGGGACATGGCCTCTGGAAAGTCTCCTTGCCCGAATGGACTACCTACTGATTTCTATGTAAGGATGGGCGGTGAACTTCTCTCCCCCCAGTGGAGCTCACAGAGGTTTTGTCACTCTGTGCTTTGCTTGGAGCACGAAGTTTGGCAAAAACAACTCTGCCGGTGGAGCAGAGTTTATTAATGTCATATCAATCACAGGGTTCTGCATTCACCACTCCAGCCACTCGCCCACTTTAAAAATAACATTGCTCCAATCAATACCTCTTCTAGTGATGGTTGTAGCATGGCTGGAATCCTATCTTAACTTGGCTGGGCTGGGGCTAGCAGGAGTGTCTCAGGCTGCTTACAGTCTGACATGCCTAAAAGTGATAGCATATCAGCCTTCTGATTCAGGGTGCTTAGTCCACCATCTTTTTTGACAGCATTGATACATGGATGTTCTTCTTGGACCAGCCTTTCAAGTGGCATAACATTTCCATCATGCTGAGGACACTAGAAAAAGTGGGTGCTTGCAATCTGTCCCCGCATTGGCCTCCCATTTCATGCAACTGGTTAGCAACCACCTTCCACAACTGCATGAGGAACGTATTAGCCTGGATAAGGTACAACTACCTGAAGCTCAGTATGAACAAAACTGAGGTTCTGATCTTTGGCAGACCTCTCCCCTGGAATGACTCCTGTTGGCCATCAGAACTCAGATCCACCCCAAAGCCGAAAGACCACACCTCCAAACTTGGTATCATCCTCGACAGCAAACTCTAAGTGAAATGTCAGGTCAATGCCATCTCCTCAGCCTGTTTCCACACACTTCCCATACTTGGCAAAGTCTTCAAGTGTGTCCCCATCTGCACCAGGAAGATGGTGATGCGGGTCCTCATCACCAGATGACTGGACTATGGCAGTGCACTCTATGGAGGCACTACCAATGAACTTATGCAGAGACTTCAGATGATTCAGAATCCAACCGCCAGAGTCATCCTCAACCTGACCAAGAGCACCCATATCACCCAGCACCTGAAGGACCTCCCCTGGTTTTCAATTCAGAAGAGATGCGAATTCAAGCTCCTAACCCAAGCCTACAAAGCCCTTTATGACCAGGGACCCACCTTTATGAACCACCACCTGAATTTCCACTAACCTCCCAGGAAACTCTGCTCCTCACACCTTGCCCTCATACAGATACCTCACATACACCGCTTCCGCTCCGGAGGGCGCTCCTTCTCCCATCTTATTGCCAAAGACTGGAACGCCCTCCACCTCCGCACGGCACTCTTGTTGGCACACTTCAGGAAATGGCCCAAGACCTGGCTGATACCTGCAGCAAGTGCCTACATACCCTATCGGGTGACAAGCTGCACTCTATAAGTAGTACCTGATTCATTGATTGAGGTAAGGGTGAAAAGTACTGAAAAGGTGGGGCATGTAGTTTTAAGTTTTACCTGTCCTGGTAGTGAAAAATTCTTGTTTCACTACTGCAAGGCCCACCTCTGCCATGGACTAACATTGGAGTTACCTTATTGTGTTTAATAAGCTGTAATTCCCAAATAGGAGCAGGCAACCTGTTCATGTTTGGTGTCTTTGAAGTTGAAATAAAAAATACTAACTAATGGTGAAGTTGGAATTTATATTACAATTTTTAAAAATGCCACTTGGAGAAAGTTAAACAAAACAAAGGGTTTAGGCTCATAGAGCCAGTGAAGCTGAGCCTATAAACAAGTTTAATCAAACAAGAAATGCAACACTGACAGATCCCTAACAATTTTGCTTCATTGGTGACTGATTTAATCAAGAACAGTGGTCACCATTTATTTCTTGGTTTTTAGTTCCATGTATAAATATATTAGGACCATTTGTTGACACACACAGAAGGTCACATACAAAGTATATCCATATAAATCCCAAAAAGTACAAAAGAAATAAACACAATTTAGACGAACCACAAATGACAATGTTACAGCAAAAGAAATACTCACAAGACACAACAAATAAACAGTTCACATTATATATAAATCCAAAAGAGAGCTTGAAAATTATTGTCAATAAAGTTTGAAATACAATACAGAAATTCAGTACATTGCTCTCATGATTAATGGATAAAGCACCTCTGCAAAAACATAATTATAACATCCACGATACGATTTAAAGCATTTGACATTGGATAATGGCCTGGATAACACTGTTATTTTCCAAATCATGTAATTAATGGTTCATAGTAGGTACTCAAATAATGGTCAACGCGTTTTGAACCTTCTGAAGTTTCCTTATCAGTGGTCTCCTCATGAAAAGGGACTGGTGTCTGTTTCTAAAAAAACATATTAACAAAATATTAAACACACTTATCTGTGTACTCTGATTTTATACACTATCTTGACTCAGAGGCAATGTTTAAAGTATTTGTACAACACTTCAAATAGTAATATTCAAACTATATAGTGTTACAAAAATGGGTCCTCCAAGAGAGACTCCAAATATCTCAAGAGGGCAGAGCCCCCCACTAGTGGACACACACCAGGTTGAGCGTAGCACTCAGGAAGGAGGTGGTCCCAGTTAGCTATGGGAAGCATACAGAAGTGACCCATGTGCCTTGGGGGGAAAAGGAGATAGTGCCAAAAGCCCATATGGGGTCATTATCAGCGGGCAACAGGTGGAGGCTCTGAGGGATTCATGGGCCAACTTGACTACAGTAAGGTGTCAGGTGGTGTGCTCAGAGCAGCTCCTCCCTAACACATTCCACCAAGCTTGAGTCACAGACAATTGAGAGAGTAATCTACTTGCGACTCTGGTTCCCTTTGAACGGGGACTCTCAAGTTCTCAAAATGTAGCTGTGAGCCCTGCCATGCTTGTAGATTTTCTGCTGGGCAACGGTCTGGAGCATACTTTCTGGAAGGAGGTAGAGCTTAGGTCACAGTTGGAGATATTGGGATTGCCTGGATGTCTGTATGACCACACAGTCCATGGCTGACCCAGAAGTGAGTCATGGGCACCCGGACCATGAAACAATGGCCCAGGCAGCTGTCAAGAAGAGGGAGATCAAAGGGTGCGGGCAACCAGCTCCTGAAGTTCCCGCAGTCCAGGTTGACAAGGTACCTGAGGAGGATGCTCCTGAGCCTATCGGGGGAAACATTGCTACAGTGGGTGACCTACCTGAGCTTGATGGATGGCATGTTGAGGGTCGGTCTACCAGGGAGGAATTCTGAAGGTGATGAAAGAGTGTCCCACTTAAGAGGGCTTGAGGCAGGAAGCTTAGGCAAAGGCAGCAGGTGATACCTCTGTATATCACCTTATGTGTTGAGAGAACAACCTCCTATATAGTGATCCTAAGATTCCTGGGCCTGGGGCAGCCCATGTGCTGGTAATCCCCCAGTGTTACAGGACCTTCCTACTTGGTTTGGCTTGTGACAAACCCCTGGCTAGACATCTGGGGCAAGACAAGACCTTCATCAAGCTGGTTGCCCACTTCTATTGGCCAATAATAAAGATGGCCCCAGATGCATTCTATAGGTCCTGTCTCACCAGCCAGGTCAGTGGGAAGTCAGTGAAATCATTCAAGGCTTCCCTAACCCCATTATCTGCCATTGCCAGTCGCTTTGAAAGGGTGCACATTGACATTGTCGGACATTTGGACCTCAAGACAGCTGTAGGCAACAGGTTCCTCCTGGTCTTGGTGTACCACACTGCTCGCTACCCAGAGGCCATCCCTCTGAGGTCAGTGACTGCACCTGTAGTGGCCAGGGTCCTGATAGGGATTTTTCACCCATGTGGGATTCCCCAAAGAGGTAGTATCTGACAGAGACGCCAACTTCATGTCAGTGTACATGAAGTCCATATAGTATGAGTGTGGCGTAACCCATAAATTCGCCACATCCTATCAATCCCAAACGCTCTTGTGGAGGGATTAAAGACCCTTAATGTCATGATACTGGGCCTACCTGCGCCCTTGAGGCATAAGTCCTCCTGTAATGCCTTCTCTTTGCCCACAAGGAGGTTTCACATAAAACAGTCGGGTTTATCCCCTTTGAACTCCATTATGGCCACCCTGTTATGAGACCTCTTAGCCTTGTCAGAGAGAAGTGGAAGAAAGCTTCCAGAAAGCCTTATTAGGTTGTGATCAGCAACATTCTGGCCCTCTCCGAAACTAGAGACATCGCTTCTGGAAGAAGGCAAAAAGCAATCTTGAGACCAGTCAAGAGGTCATGAAACTGGTATAATCAGAAGGTCACCCTGGTACAGTTTCAACCTGGCCAGAATGTGTGGATCATGGAGCCTGTGGAGCTCAGAGCTCTCCAGGATCACTGGACAGGCATATATGTGGTGAAGTGTTAAAATGGGGAGTCAACTACATAAAGAATCTCAAGACTCCTAGTTACCCCTAAAGGTTGCTCTAAGTGAACTGCCTCAAGCCACACTTTGAGTGGTCCGAAGTCAGCATGCTCTGGTGACAGATGAATGGGTAGAAGAGGAGAGTGAACCTCTTTCTGACCTCCTGTTTACCCAAGAGCATGATGGGTGTGTAAAGGGTATCAACCACTCCCCTACTCTGATCTCATACACCAGAGCAGCTGTTATCAGCTGCTGGGGCAGTTTTCCTTTCTTTTCTCCATGACCCCTGCACTCATGCACCTGGGTGTCCATGACATTGGCACTTGAGACAGTCTGTCTGTTAAAAATAAAATTGACTGGCTGTTAGACAATGTGAGGGTGTCAAGAAAGACAACCGGGGTTGTAGGGCTGGTCTCACAACTCATACGTAGATTACTCCATGTACTTCTCTGCTTATAAAAAACCCACCCCTTTCCCGTGCTCCAGCACTTCCTTACAGTGTATAGCATTGTGTTTGATGTTTGGTGTAACTTATTTGTGAATCATGCACTATGCCAAATGTTATTAGGAAAGAACTGTTGTAGTGCGTGAGTTTTTCTTTGACAATATTTGGGTGAGTAGATATTTTGTTTCATGATCACTTTAGAATGAATACAAGGTATTTAGAATTTCATTGTCTTATAGTATAACCTTTTGTTAGTTGATCTGTGCGTTTCTGTAGGACGAAACGAAAGGTTTGTCAAGCCTGATTATGCTCGCTCAGTCCGTGAAGCCGTGAAGCCTGATTGAGCTCGCACCGCCCCTAAAACGTAACGGAGCGTGCGAGCGTCTGAGCGTATGAGCGCTTGGGTGCGGTTGACTATTTAAACCGCACCCAGCGTTCTGGAAGGCGCTTTGCCTTCCGTTTGTTCCCTGAGAAGGATCGCGTCTGAGAGTCCCCTGCATGGAAGATCGCGAACACTTACCTGGACATCTTCCAAGACAGATTTCAGCAGCTCCGGTCTTCCGTTTTTGAAGTCTTCTTTTTCCTCGACGGCAGGACCTACAAGGGAAACAAAAAGAAGGAGATAAGTGTATTTTAGTGTTTAAAGGCGCCCTACCCAAGAAAGGCCATTTAAATGAACAAACTAAAACAATTTTTGGAACTTTCATAATAGAAAGGATATTTACCACAAACAAGAAACCGGCAAATACAACTAAGGACAAAATATGTTATCAATGTAAATTGCAGTATAGTATGTTATTTGTGTTTAGTGCAGAAATCTACAAGACAGAAATAAGCATGTGTTTATTGAAATATTTGTGAATTTTATCTTTGAGATTTATAAAGAAGGGTACATACAGGCGCAGAAGTTACTAAGAGAACATTGAATCTTGCAACGCCAGATAACAATTGAGTAAATAGAAAAAGAGGCTAAAAAAGAATTCCAGGACTATTCATTATGTTTTAGATTTAATTTAGTGCTCGTTTCTTTTAGCTCCAGCAAGACACTGTCAAGACACTATTGCAAGAGAAAATCTAACATCTCAAAAACCGCCTGATTACTATCTACTACATCATCAACGCAAACCAAGAAAATACTAGGACGTAGACCTGACAAGAGTTGTTCGCAGGTAGGCTTTGTAGTTACATGAGTGTACTGGATTCTATTACGAAAGTTTAATGACAAGTCAGTTAAAAACTCTCGCATAGCAGATTTTAGAAATTGTTGTAATTGTTTTCGCAGGTCGACAACTGAACACGTCATCACGTCCAGAATCCGGCCCTCCTCCCGGATTTCTAACTTTTATCTTGTAATAAGTAAAAACAATTACAAGTTTTAAATTAGTTATTAGGTAAGTTGGCCCCTTGCGTCTCCTCGAAATTTACTACGTCTTCGAAAACACCTAAAGGTAAGAGACGACGTAGTGTCTCGACAGAGGGCCAGTATCAAGAGGGAGCTTTGCAAGATACTTGCATTAAGGTAGACTGAGCCCTCCAAGAGTCCCAGGTCCAGCCCTGTGGTGCTGGTACCCAAGGCTGCCCCACCTGGCACAATTCTAGAACTTAGGTTCTGTGTGGACTACCGGGGACTCAATTCCGTCAGGAAGACTGACAACACCCCATCCCCTGAGTGGATGATCTCATCGACAGGCTGGGTGCTGCCAAGTTCCTGAATACCTTTGACCTCACATCAAGGTACTGGCAGATTGCTTTGACAAAGGAGGCAAAAGAGAGGTCTGCATTCCTGACCCCTGAAGACCACTTCTAATTTAGTGTGATGCCCTTTGACTTAGAGAACGCCCCTGCCACCTTTCAAGGGTTGTGCAACAGGCTCCTGACTGGGAAGGAGGCATTCTGTGTCGCCTATCTGAACAATATAGTCGCCAACAGCTCCAGCTGTGAGGAACACTTATATCACCTCCAAGAGGTGCTTACGGTTCTTCAGCAGGTGGAGCTGACTATCAAGTCCAGTAAGTGGAAGATAGTGCAGGTGTAGCTGGGCCAAGTAGTAGTTGTGGGCAAGGCGCAGCCCCTCGAGACCTAGAATGAAACTCTCCTGGCTTGGCAACTCCCTAAAACACAGACTGAGTTGAGGGCCCTCCTGGGTTTCACCGGGTACTTTAGGAGGTTTGCTACGGTATATGGTGTCATTGTTGCCCCATTACCTGAGCTGACTTCAAAGAACCAGCCTATAAAGGTGATCTGGACAAAGTTTTGCAAGAAAGCCTTTGATACCCTCAATGAAGCTATGTGTACAGCCCCTGTACTCAAGTCTCCTGACTTCTCAAAGGAATTCATAGTGCAGACAGATGTTACAGAGCATGGCTTAGGGGGTGGCTCAGCACAGTTAAATGTGTAAGGCCTCGACCAACCGGTAGTCTTCATTAGCAGGAGGTTACTTCCATGGTAACAGAGGTGGAGTGTGATTGAATTGGAAGGGCTTTGCTGTGGTTCGGGCACTGATGAAGCTGAGACCATACATGTTTGGGACTCACTTTCGCCTTCAGACATATCACAGGTCCTTCATGCTGATTAAAATGAGAGGTGAAAATCTAAAACTGTTGAGGTGGGTAATCTCCCTACAGGAAATGGACTTTACAGTGGAACATAGTCCTGGGTAAGACCACACCAATGCTAATGGTCTATACAGTTTCTTTCACCTTAATGTTGAGAACTCCCAAGGGGGTTGGGTAGTTCTCCTCACTTTCAGCTGGAGGGGGCACATGTTAGACATGCCAGCCTAATTTCCCCAAACTATTTGTTCTCTCCACCATTTCTTTGCAGATTAAATTTTTGCTGGTCTTAGGACTGTGCACTGTAAATTAAATGGTACTGTTGGGCCTGCAGCACTGATTGTGATATTTACTTCAGTAGACCTTTAAACATGCGTGTGTGCACGTTTTAAACATTTGCCAAGCCGAAACCTTCCTCTTTAATATATGTAAAGAACCACTAGGGTAGGCTCTGGACAATCCCATGGACAGGATGTAGTGTACTTAAAAAGCTTGATATGTACTTTTAAATTCTACCTGTCCTAGTAGTAACATTTATTTTACTTTGGTCACTACCGCAAGGTTACCTATCCCAACGACTAAGATTGAATTTACCATATTACATTTAATAAGCTGTAATTCACAAATGGTATCAGGTAACCAGTTCATGTTTGGTGTCTTTGGAACTGTAAAAAAAATTCTAACTTATGGTGAAGTTGGATTTTAAATTACAATTTTCAACATGCCACTCTTAGAAAGTTGGCATTTTCCTTCCTTAGCCATTTAGTGCCTGTAGCCTGTACCTGGGTCAAATGACTGGATGTAGCTGATAGTTTATCTTTGTGAATTCCTCCTAGACACTCACACACAATAAGGAGCTTAGGTGTGCCTAAATGTGCCATCAATGGCAAGATGGGAGGGAGGAGATGAGCACAGCCCCACTTGCACTTGAATAAGGTATGTCCTGCCTCCGCAAACAAGGGCTGTATACCACCTGTAGTTAGTCTGGTGCTAGGACAGGGAAGGAAGAATGTCTGGGGACCTCAAAGGGAAACCTCTAGAAGCTTCTCCCCCACTTCAAAGGCACAACTGGGTATAAATACTAGAACTCAAACACCACCACTTCAGTATACTTCTGGACCTGTGTATACTATACCTGGTGAAAGACTGCCACTCTGACAGACTGCTGACCCAGCTGGACTCCTGCCTTGCTGTACTGCTGCCTTGATGTATTAACCTTCTCCCTGTTTCCCTTTTGCCTGGGTGAGAATGACTAGACCTGCATCTCTTGAACCTAGAACTCCAGAGTGACTCCAAGAGAGAGTTGGTTGGCCTTCTGACTTGAGACTCGGGGGCAGAAGGCTCCAGCAACCCTGACCCAGCATCTGGACTCTCCCATCTGTGAGTCTACCCTGCCAAGAGGTGGCACCCCACTCCCGGACCTTTGGAAGTGGGCCTAAGGTGCTCTGCCAGCATCTGTGGATCCAGCTGAACAGAAACATCTCCTCTGCTGAGCAGTACAACTGCAAGTCAAATCAACGCTTCGCTGCTACTGCTTGAATAGGAACTTTCCAAAGACCTGCATTGCATAGCAGCCTGTTGTGCATCAGAACCATTGCAGGTGTGGCTCAATGGTTAGAGGCGGCAGATCCGTAAGCAGAGAATCGGCCAGGGACCAGGGTTCAATTCCCGACGCGGCAGGGTCGTGGACCAGGGTCAAAACGGACTCGATAATTCTCGCCTCGGTACCCACTCTAACCAGGAACACACTCGGCAACTCTGGGCATTAGCTTGCCTCATCTCCACAACGGCCCCCCACATTCGCCGGGGATGCCTGGTTTCACCTTGGAGATACCCTGGAGGGACCATCCCACAGGGATAGCCAGGACGGGTTCCCCAGCGGTCTACAGCGCCAGGACGCCTCAGGGCAGCAGTGCGCTTTACAAGACACACACATTTACATTTACATTTGATGCATCCTTGGCGCGGGTACTTGCATCCCTCATCAATGGCAGCTTTAACGACTAAGCCAGACTCTGCATAACAGATTCACAGCTCCTCGGAACCAACACATCGTCCTGATTGTGAAACGCATCCTTGATGCCAGACGTCACATCTCAAGCACTCATCGACGGGATGCTTGATGATGCTGCAGGACCTCGCACCAGGTTCTCAGTGTATTTTGGAACTAACGCATAGCTTTAGCTACATAGCACTTTATTGACAGGGGTCCTCGCAATGCTTTGCAAACCAGGATTCAAGGTATTTTTGTCAGCTGGCCTATCTGGGTCCCTGTAGCTGGCTGATAACTCCATCACAGTAGACCTGAAGTCGTGACTGTGTCCTATTGCCGCATGATCAGATATCCTCTGTTGATGCTTTACACCTTTTGGTGATATTTACAATAAAATCTTTAAATTAAAATTCCCCTGTTACAGTTATTGGATTTTTGTCATTTTGCTATTGTTTTATTTCTTAATATTTACTCTTTTCTTCTAAAATTGTTGTGGGATACTTTTGTGTGTGTGTTTTCAATGTGTTACTGTATGAAGTCTTGCACAAACACTTGCCTCTGAGTTACGCCTGACTTCTCTGTGCCAAGTTGCCCAAGTGTAAAGCACAGGTTAATATAGGGTTTGCTTATGAATTCACCCTGAGAAGAACAGTGGTTGCTGCATGAGAAGCAGTTTGCCCCCTCAACCAGTAACCCAATTTCTTACAATGCCCCACATCTCTACTCGGCTCCATTGTACGCTATTCCACTGTATGCAACTCCACTCTATGACACTAGTCTGCACTATTGTATTCAATGCCATTCCACTGTATCCCATGTTAGTGTACACCACTGCATTATACGCTGTTCCAGAGTATGCCTGTGACAGGGAGGAGGACACAGGAGAGTCAATACCCTGACCCTTCCCTTCTACCCACACATCACAAGATGCTCTTTTAATCCTTCCACAGGTCATCTTGGATGCCTATTCCTTTAAGACTCCAGCAGCAGTACTGGAAGAGGTGGGATGTGACTTTTGGCGTTGGAGGATGGATGCGTTTTCCTCTCGGCCGTCAGTGGAGAGATGTTTGAACACTTCCAGAGATGAACACCAAGTGGGGGTAGAGACATACGGGGACCTGGAACTGACAGTGGAACCGAGGGAAGAGACACCACAACAGACGAGAGACACCGTGCTGAAAGAGATACCGGCTGCCACGGAAACCAGTGGAGAAGATGGAACAAAGCAGAGAGTCCACAGTCACCTCAAATGACCTTTCATGTTCCTGGAGGGATTTGGCTAGTCGAGGTACATGGTCAATTTCCTGGGGCGGGGCATGAGACAGAAGACGGGTGAGTGGGAGGACGCCAATACTGGGAAAAGTTCTCCTGTTTAAAAAGGCTGACTTTTCGTTGAATGCTACAGTGTCCTAGGTTTTTTTTGCATCCTGTAGCTAAAAGCTTTTTGAGCTTTTCCCTGTTGTGATAATCGTCACCAACCCACTGTTGGGGTTCTTTGGTTTTCTTTCACTTTATCACACATCTTTCTAAACTCTGTACCTGATGAGGGTTAGCCATGTCAAGAATCAAGGCCCTCACATTGATTCTGGCACATGCTGATTGGATAGGAATAAACTTAAAAACAGGTGTCCTCCCTCACAAACCCCTTTCCCATCCTGATTGTCAATTTGATAATGGAGCACTTACCTGTCACTTTTCTTCTTCTGAGGGGAAAAATTCCTCTGTGGTGGCCTTGTTGTGTAGTCCCTAGTCCCCATCCTTAAGAAGCCTGATCTTGACCCAGATAACCCTAGTAACTACAGGCCCATCTCTCTCCTACCTGCCCCAGCTAAGATTCTGGAAAAACTGGTGCACGCCCAGCTTGCCAATTACATCGAATCCCATGGGCTCCTGCATGACTCTCAGCACGGCTTTCGGTCGGGCCACAGCACGGAGTCGGCCCTTGTTGAAATGGCTGACTCTGTGAGATGGACGCTGGATCGAGGATCGAGGGCGGTGTTAGTGCTGCTGGATCTCTCAGCAGCATTTGACACCGTCTCTCATAAGATCCTGCTGAGAAGGCTGAGAGACCTGGGTTTCGGCGGTACAGTGTTGAGATGGCTCTCTTCCTACCTGGGTGACCGTACTCAGCAGGTATACACCCCTCCCTACACCTCCACCGCTAGACCACTAAAATGGGGAGTTCCACAGGGCTCCTCCCTGAGCCCGCTCTTGTTCAATGTTTACTTCTCCCCCTTGGCTAAACTGATTGCGCAAACTGGGATTAAATCCATCTCCTACGCTGATGACATTCAGTTACTCTTCACTTTTGATACCCCCACTGCCTCTGCCTTCGACCCATTGAAAAACTGTCTAAGAGACATCTCTAGCTGGATGGACTCCAATTCCCTCCAACTCAACGCTGGAAAGACAGAGATTCTGTTTTTTAACTCATCATCCCCTCTTGATTCTAATTTATGGTGGCCGGATGATCTCAGCCATGCCCCCACGCCTAAAGACTCGGTGAGAAACCTGGTAGTGCGCTGGGATAATCATCTCAGTTTTAACGCCCAGGTTCAAACAGTAGCAGCATCCTGTTTTGCTAAGATCAAGACAATTAGACGGCTCATCAACTACCTACCGATGGACTGCCGTAAGACTGTGGTACAAGCCCTGATAATATCTCACCTGGACTACGCCAACGCACTATACCTTGGCATCACAGCAGGCCTATGCCACAAGCTACAGACTGTCCAGAATGCTGCTGCTCGGCTGGTGGAGAGAATTCCTGCCAGACATCACATCTCCCCACACCTCCGTAAACACCACTGGCTCCCCATTTCCAAGAGATGTATTTTTAAGGCCATGACCTTGGCTTTCCGGGCCTCCAAGGGCAAAGGCTCGGCCCATCTGAGAAGCACTCTGAAACCGTATGTCAACATCAGGACATTACGTTCAAATTCCCTACTTCTGCTGGAAACCCCCAGATTTAAACGTACTCGCGCCGGAGGGAAAACATTCGAGGTCTGTGCCACTCGGTGTTGGAATAACCTCCCGGTTTCATTACGAGCCTGCCAAAACGAATTAGCATTCCGAAAGTCCCGGAAAACACATCTCTTCCCCATATAACGCCCCATTGGTGCCTAGCCTCTAAGTTCCATGATTTATCAGCGCCGGGACGCCCCGTTGGGGCAGCTGTTGCGCTTTACAAAATACACAAATAAATAAATAAACTGCGCATTTTGGATGACCTAAACTGAGGGCTTGGAGTCCCAACCACTCCGACACCCCCACAGGATATGTCAGACGTCAGACCAGCTAGCTCTACAGTGCCACTACCACCCCCTGTATGTTACAGTGGAGAAGGTAGTTTCTGGCAACCACTGAACATGACAACCCTGATTCCTCAATCGTGGAAAACAGTACAGCACTTTTCGTTCAGTCTCTCATGCTCATTTATTCTCAGAGAATACACAGGGGGCAATTATGACATTTCAATAAGTATTTTGATCCAGCGTTAGTCTTGTGTAAAACATATTTGCTACGACAATCAGGAGACAGAAGCATATGAAAGAGATTGCTAGTACCAATATAATATAGTAAACAGTAGATACATTTCTACCATAGTGCTAATAAGATTAAGATAAGCAGTTCAGATATAAACAGTAGCACTTGCATATTCCTGAAATGCGCACCCTAAGTAATTTGCTTAAATGTACCTAGCCTAGATCTGTATCTGTAGCATGTATATGCGTATTTGTATGTACGTAGCCAAGAAATCACTACGGAAGAACCATCCCACTCACCTTATGGTTGAGAATGAAGGACCCCATTTCTGCTTCAAGGATGACACTCTGCAAGAGATGTCAGACCGCTGCATTTCGAAGATTCAGCATGCAGGACCCTGTGTCAGCATGGAAGGAATTCTCCTCTAAATTGCAGGGGGAAATAATGGTCTTATATACTAGAGTGGTCACTCCAGGGTTTATTCATGAATCAATTTGTTTTTAAAACAATCATAGATGTTTGAAAACAATCATAAATGTTTTTCCAAACAAATGCGATCATGCACAGCGGACTGTTGGCCAAGGATGAAAAAAGTGATGACCCTTGTACAGAATAATTATGCTGTGCCTGGGGACATGTTTATGTACATCAGGTACAGGGATTATGATAGAATACTAAGAGCCTGGTGTTGAAGAGACAGGAACAAGCCACTAGGTAAAAGCTCACCTGTTTAGAATCTTTATTGCTGTATTGATAGGACAATGTATGAAAAATAAGGGTATTCATGACAGGTTTAGCCTAAAGGACATAACAGCCTTAATCATCCAGAACCTGAAAAGAAGGGAAAGAAGAAGAGGAAGTTAATAACTAACTTGTGGAATTAATACAAGAAATAAAAAACATCATATAATGATTATAGTCTTCAGCGCGTTATATCCCATCCAATTAAGTAACCTATTTTCTGTCAGCAAGCTCAAAGGTGACAAGTGGTGGGGAATGTGAGCATAAGGCAGGCTGATAAAAGATGAAAAATATAGTGCAGCAACTTCTGGGGACCAGAGTCAGCTGCAATGGGTTCTTGAGAAACATATGAAGAATTAGAAATTGACCTCACCATGTTTATTAATGCTATTCATTCACAGGGCGAGAACATGACCAGAGGACAAACCCAAATGGTCGCTGGGATTGGTCAAGGAAGGGCATCTGCTGTGCCAGGTTCTATGGTCCACCTACTGAAATATGTCTCTGGTGAGGATTCAGTGGCCTTCTACCTGGCTCCATTATTGACTGGCAAAGCAAAATCGGCATACCAAATCACCAACAGGGATGGTACATCGACCTATGTCGAATTAGGTTCATCATGGGACATTTGGATGTGCATGATGAAACCCTCATACTTGAATTTCAAAAAGAGAGGGGAGCACCAGAGACTTTGTTTTACAAAATTAAAGATTCCATAGATATGTCATTGAAACCCCCAGAATCCCTAAAGAAGAGATCATGGTAAATACCTAGAAGCACTGCCTTTCCACACACAAAAATGGCTAAGGCAGCATTGACCCTAAAATATGCGATGGAAATGGCCACCACCTTTGTGCGTGCTCAATCCTGTGGATTTCAGTCAGACTTTAAAAAAAGAACCAAACCAGTAAATCCAACGTGCCATAAGTTTGATAAAAAGGCCTTAAAAACAGTCACTGACCCAACATGGATAAGCTGGGACGACAAGAGCCAGTTGTGAACCCTGTTCCCCAGGGTTGTGACGGTGGGGAGTGGGGACATATTGCCAGGATCTGTAAAAAAATAGAAAGACAAGGGAGAAGAAGAGCCTATGGATATCAACTACATACCTCGGTCCGTCCTTTATGCATAAGAGACAGGGCCTAAGTAATACATGAGTTCAACACTCATTGGTAAACCTGTAACCACTTTACTAGACTGAGGGTGCAGACAGTCAGTGGTTAAGAGTGAGTTGGTCTATCCCTCCCACATTATCCCGAACAAAAGCATAGGGATACGATGTGCGCATGGAAACACCAAATTCTATTCACTTGCTCAGTTAACCCCCGCCAATCTAAAGGGCAAGAAAGCACCACTGAAGTCGGGTTTCTACCTTCCCTCCCTGTGAAAATATTTCTTGGAATGGATAACCCTATTTTTCGATTTGTTACTTGGAAATCTCACACATATGAAACATCCCCAAAATAAAAAGACAACAGAAGATACCCCTGTACTCTCTTCTCACACCAGAACCATAGGTGTTATACAAACGTTTCAGGCTGGATCAGCTGAACAATAACACACTCATAACCGCTTGGCAAAGCTTCAAAGACACTCAGGACTCCCCTAACACCTTCTGCCCACTCTTTGTCATACAAAAAGGCCTCCTCCATCGTGTTAGTAAAGCCGGTGACACCATTCCATTATTGGTTTATTTATTTATTTATTTATTTATTTATGGGTTTATATAGCGCTTGAATCGACTCCAACTGGAGTATCTCTGCGCTTTAGGGCCGGATTATCCATTATTTATTGCAGAAGGAGAGAGGGCTGAGACTAAATCTCATTTTTAAACAGCAGGGTCTTAAGTTGTTTTCTGAATTTGAGGTGTTCAGAACATAATCGAAGAGTTAGAGGGAGACTATTCCACAATGTGGGTCCCACCTCTGATAGAGCTTTGCCTCCGTGTCTAGCCTTCTTGGCACGTGGCACCACCAGCAGATGTCCATTACTGGATCTGAGCGACCTGGAAGGAATATAAGGGATGAATGTCTTTTCCAGGTAGGAGGAACCTTGTCCATTTATGCTCTTGTGGATCAGACAGCATATTTTAAATTTTGTCCTTTGACGGATTGAGAGCCAGTGTAGTTTCTCTAAGAGTGGTTTAGATGCTGTTCTTGGAGGGGCATTAAGGACCAGGCGAGCCGCCGTGTTTTGTATTACCTGGAGTCTGGCCAACACTCCCTCATTGGCAGAGAGAAGCAGGCCATTGCAGTAGTCGATCCGACTCAAAACAAGGGCCTGCACTAAGGTTTTTCTGAAAGAGTCCGGCAGCAAGGGGAAGACCTTGCGTAGCAGGCTGATAGTATGAAAACATACGCCTGCAACGTAGTTTGTATGTTGTTTTAGCGACAGATCCTGGTCAAGGCGGATCCCCAGGTTTTTAACAACCTGTTTGGGCTCTGGGACTGTGCCAAGATCAGGTGGCCACCAATCAGGAGTCCACAATATTTTAGCTTCTCCGAACAGCATAATCTCAGTTTTGCTGACATTGCACTGTAGGTAGTTGGTAGACATCCATTGTCCTACAGCCTTCATGCCTGCAGAGAAGGAACTCCTTAATTCCGTGGTGAGGGTTTTAAAGGGGAAGAGGAGCTGCGTGTCATCGGCATATGACACGGGGATGAAGCCAAATTTGCGCATCACTCTTGCCAGGGGTGCCACATAGATGTTAAAGAGTGTTGGGCTCAAACAAGAGCCCTGTGGCACCCCTTTCGTAATTTCTACCTCCGCCGAACGGTATGTGCCCATGGTGACGGTCTGGGTACGATCAGAAAGAAAGCTCCTCAGCCAGGCAAGGGCTTTGGTCTTTATTCCTACGTTCGACAACCGGTTAATAAGGATGTTATGTGACACGGTGTCGAACACTGCCGACAGATCTAGTAGCACTAAGATCACAGAGTAGCCTTTCTCTTGAAACATATGTAAGTCGTCCGTAACAGACAGAAGGGTGGACTCAGTGCTGTGTTTCGGCCTAAACCCAGATTGGGAGTAGTCTAGGCCGCCAGCAATTTCGATATAGCTGGATAGGAGTCTGTTGACATATTTTTCCGTCAATTTTCCCAGAAAAGGTAGCAGTGAGATGGGCCTAAGGTTGGCTAGTTCCGTCCATGGCTTAGCAGTGTTTTTCCTAATAGGCCTTACTAACGCACGCTTCCATTCTCTGGGGACGGAGCCCGTACCAAGAGACAGATTGACAAGTTTTTCAATCATAGGACATAGTGATTCAAGTAAGGTGGGCATTAGTCTGGCTGGAATAGTATCGTCCGGGCTACCACTTTTGATCCGCGTGGTTAGTGCTAGTATGTCCTTGGGAGTGATAGGGGGAAAAATGTCTAGAGTATGTGCGTTTTGATTATGTTCTGTGTCGTAAAAAACATGAGCTGTGTCGGTGGTCATAGCATTATTCGAATCAACTATTTTCTCGTAGATAGTATCTATTTTGTTAGAAAAAAATAGTGATATTTTGTCGCAGAGCTGTTGCGACGCCAGCTCAGAGCTTTCGCATGCTACAGGTTTGACAAATGATTGAAGTACCTGATAGAGGATCCTCGGGGAATTCCCTGCAGCAGTAATTTGGGATGCTATGTGAGCACTACGGATAGCTTTGTGATAAATAGATAATGAATCCCAATAGTGACTCCTGTCACTCACCTGGTGGGAAGTTCTCCATTTTTTCTCTAGCTTCCTAGCTGCTTGTTTTAATGCCCTAAGGTCATCAGAGAACCAAATTTCTTGTTTGTTAGCAGGCCATGGTTTAAATTGTTTTAAAGGGGCTATATTATCTATAGCCAACCCAGTTGCTATTTCGAACTTCCTTAGGGCACTTTCAATATTCTCTGATGTGGTAATGGAAGGCTCTGTGAAATTATCTTTAAAAGCTTCTTTATTGACTTTATGCCATTGACGTTGTTTACTAGGGAGGGAAGTCGGTCCATAGAGAGTATGTTTGGGGTGAGAGGTATAAAATTCAATGATAAATTGGTCAGTCCAGCTGACTTGGGTGGGGGGTAGACATGTAACTGAGGGAAAATTGGCTAATATCAAATCTAAGGTATGCCCTGCCTGGTGTGTTGGCCCTGAATTCAGTTGTGTTAACCCAAGTAGGGATAAGTCGTTTAATACAGACTGTGCCCCCTTACAGTCTTTCTGTTCGCTATGTATATTAAAATCTCCTACCAATAGGAAGTCCCTATCATTACTGATATATGGGACAAGGATCTCAAGTAACGTATTGGAGAAGTTCATACATGGACCCGGAGGGCGATAAACCAGGGCACCCATCTGTTTATTTTTGGGGGAAGAGAAGGATTTAAAAACCAGTAATTCAATATCTGGAGTGCTTAATTCGGCTACAACAGTACAATTGATTTCTTGTTTATGAATGATAGCAATCCCTCCTCCTATTTTCGTGGGACGGTCTAGCCTGATTATTTTATAGCCTGTGGGAATTGCAAGCGCAATGGCTGGGGTCGAGTAGGGTTTAAGCCACGTTTCCGTAAGGAAGCATAGATCTGGTTCGCTAGAGGAAATTAGGTCCATACCTCTGAAGTGTGCTTGGGTAGCGACCTTATGTTGCAGAGTAGATTTTTCCTTCCTGTAGGAACTTTAGTTATATTCTTACTCACATTGACAGTGGGTGTATAGGCAGTAGTACTCTCATTAATGCAAGCCTCATGACTATATGTTGTAAACTGAGCTCGACAATGGCGGCAGGAAAAAGGGCCTTCCAATCTAAAGCTCCCTCCTATTACACAATCTTGCACTTGTTTCCCACATAGTTGTCGAAGTACCTGGGCTGGGTAGGTTCTCCTTGTGAAAGGGGACGGTAGTCGGTCAATGATGGAGGATACCATTGCCCCTTGCCCCGTCCTGTCGCGGACGGGCGCAGACGGGCTGGTCTTAGGCTAGTGGTTACCCTTGATTTTAGAGACCAAGTCTTGTTTTTCACACATTCACACCTTTTGGCTGGTCACTGTGGGGTAGAAAAGACAAGTCAAGCCATCCTTCAGAAATTTGTTTGGCCTGGCATATATGTGCAAACCAAGCAGTATTGCCATATGTCAAAGAAAAAACCCATATCAATCACCCAAAGTACCTCTACAACCCTAAAAGATCATAGAGAACCCCTTTGATAGAATAGGAATTGGTTTAATTGGACCCTTACCATGTTCCACAAAATATTTCCAATACATGTTAGTTATAGTCGATTATGCTACACGATTTCCTGGAGCCACCCCATTAAGAGTCTTCTCTACCAAAATCACTGCACAACACCTCATCAAAGTGTTTTCAAATGTGGGATTTCCATAGGATATCCTTACTGAACAGGGCATGCATTTTGTATCCAAAATGATGTAACAAGTATGTAAACAACTTGACATTAAAACAGTTGACAACCTCTGTGTACCATCCTCAGACGGATTGTCTCATTGAGAGATATAATGGAAGCCTCAAGTTGCCTCTAAAAAATATTTTGTCTGGGGATGGGAAAACCTGGGAACAGTTATTACCGCTCTCTCTTTTTGTTTTACAAAGCCAAGTGCAGAGCAGCCTAGGTGTTTCTCCTTTTCAACTTCTTTTTGGGAACCAACCACAAACACTCCTTGCGATTACGAAGCAGGGTTGGGTACAGGATGCAGTAGATGAGGCTAATTCCCTTTTGGGCTATGCCAATCAACTGGAATCCCGGTTAGGCAAGTTGAGAACATTAGCTCATGAGAACCTACAGAAAAGTCAACAAAAACAAAAGTATTTCTATGACAAATGAAAGCATTGTAGAGAACTTAATTTTGGGTAGTGAGTTCTAGTTTTTCTGTCTATGTCCAATACTAAAATTAAAAGGGAATGGCAGGGTTCCTATGAAAGCACAAATAAAATAGGCTGGGTTACATTTCAGTTACGCCTTTCTTATAGAAAGGAACATTTATATCATATTAACATTCTAAAGAGATGGTTACGACCACCCCCCAAGACTATACAAACAGTGATAACCTTAGAACAACCAGGGCATACCATAGGTAACACCAAAATCAACAGGACCATTTCTGAAGATATAAGAAAGGAACTTCTTACAACCTTAGCATCTTTTTTAGATGTTTTTTCCAACTTTTTGGGAAAAACCACCCTCCCCATGCATTCTTTACCTACCCAAGAGGGAGTTGTTATTAAACAATGACCCTATTGTATGCCTGAAGCTCGCAGGTTAGTCCTTCAGGTAGAGGTTAGTCAAATGCTTGAGATGGCAGTTATTGTACCCTCTAAGAGTGAGTGGTGCTTATCCATAGTGCTCTTCTTGAAACCTGATGTAAACCTATGCTTTTGCATAAACATTTGGGCCATCAATAGGTCTCCAAACTGGATGGGTATCCCTTACCTAGCGTGGAAAAACTGATCGAGAAACTAGGTGATACACTCTATATAACCATCATAGATGCAACCAAAGGCTATTGGCAGGTCCCCTTAAAACCTGCTGATCAAGAAAAAGCAGCCATTGCTGGTGGTCTCTATCACTTCACTGTCCTGCAGTTCGGCCTACAGGGTAACCCAGCCACCTTCCAGAAGCTCATGAATACCCTACTCATAAACCATCATGGGTATTCATTGGCCTATCTGGACAACATAGTAGTGTATAGCAAAACATGTCCAAACCATCTTAAACATCTTCAGGCAATACTGTTAGAGCGACAAGAAGCTTGACTCCACATTAATGCCAAAAAGTGAAAATGTACACACCAGAAACTTCAGTATCATGGTAATCTCCTTGAGGAGGGTGTTATAGAGCCCCAGATATAGTAGATTAGAGCTATAACAGAACCCCCCTTCCCAACAACCAAAAGGGAACTGAGAACATTAGTACATCTACTGGGTTACCATCAAAAGTTCATACCGCACTTATTCAAGTTTTCTGCTACCCTTATGTATATGCTTAAAAAGCTTATGTCTCGTTCTGTTATTAGACACCCCTCCACCACTGTTCTTGAAGCCTTTCGGAGGCTGAAAACAGCCCACACCACGGCCCCTGTGTTGTGCTCACCTGATTTTAACAAACCATTTATACTTCAGACTGACATTTCTGATTTCAGGATTGGGGCGGTATTGTCTCAACTGGGCCTGGTGAGACAGGAATGTCCTCTCCTCTATATCAGTAGAAAACTGTTCCCTGGAGAACAGGTCTACCCTATCATTGAGAAGGAATGTTTGGAGCATTGAGAAACTTTGTTACTACCTAGAGGGTGGACCTTTTTTACTGTATACCGACCATGCTCCCCTTACCTGGTTCCAACGAAATAAGTGGAATAATGATAGGATCCAGATTTTTTTTTTTAAACTTTGCAACCTACCAATTTGAAGTACGGCATAGGAATGGCAAGGATCAAAGCAATGCTGACTATCTCTCCAGTTTTCCTCGATCTGGAAAATCCTAGGGAGAGGGTGTGTGATGGGGAGGAGGACATTGACGTGTCAATTCCTTGGCCCTTCCCTTCTACTCCTGCATCACAAGATGCACTTTTAATCATGCCACAGGCCACCTTGGATTCCTATTGCTTTAAGACTCCATGGCAGAACCTGAAGAGGCAGTACCCAACTGCCACAGAGATCAGTGGAGAAAACAGAACAAGTTGGGAGGTCAGCATCAACTTGAATGGCCCCACCACGTTCCTGGAGTGATGTGGCTAGCTGAGGTACATACTCTTTTCCTGTGGCAGGGCGGTAGACAGAAGTCGAGTGGCAAGACACCAATACTGGTCATGGTTTGCCTGTTTAAAAGGGATGACTTTTGTTGAATGTTACTGCATCCTAGGTTTTTTTTTTTACATTCTGTAGCAAAAGCGTTTTGGAGATATTCCCTATTTTGACAATAGAAAACTCTGTTGGGATTCTTTGGTTTTCTTTCACTTTATAATACATCTTTTTAAACTCTGGACCTAGTGAGGTTTAACCAGGTCAAGAATCAAGGCACTGACGTTGGTTCTGACACATGGTGATGGGATAGGAATAAACTAAAAAGTGGGTGTTCTCGCTCACAAACCGCTTCCCCATTCCTATTATTGATTTGATAACAGAGCACTTACCTATCGCTTTTCTTCTTTCAAGGGGCAAAGTTCATCTGTGGTGTCCTTCATCTTCCTGAATCTGGAAAAAGGAAAAGAAGAGGAAGTTAATTACTACCTTGTGGAATTCTAATAAGAAATAAAGAACATCACACAACAATTATATTCTTCAGCGTGTTATTTACCACCTAATTAAGTAACCTATGTCCAGTCATCAAGCCCAAATGGTGACAACCCTTATTCCACTCTATGTCATTTTACTCTACGCTACTCTACTATATGCCACTTCACTCTATGTCACTACACTGTACACCAGTAAACTCATCGTTATTCAACTGTACATTGCTTCACTGTGGGCCATATGTAGGTAAATTACATTTACCGATTCTTAAATACCAAATTTTACCGATTCGGTATTTATGAATCGGTAAATGTAATGTAGGTAAAAAAATACTGATTCGGTAAGTGTCGGTATTTTAGAATCGGTATTTACCGATTCGGTAATGGTAACCTGTATCTCATTGATTCCTATGGGCCAGGAGGCCCATAGGAATCAATGGGAAGCCAGTTACCATTACCGAATCGGTAAATACCGAATCGGTAATGGGGGAGCTCAATCAAGGGTGGCAGGGTGTCACATTGACACCCTGTTGCACCCCTGATTCCTGCATGTGTGCACATGTGGCACACATACATGCCCTGAGGGCATGTGTGTCTGCCACATTGCACACATCTAAGGGCCAAATAATGCCTTAACTGAGACATTCGTCATTTACCACCAACTTTCAGTTGGTGGTAAATAACGAATCCCCACACCCACCACACACTCCCCCTACATCTCATTTCTGTATTCGGTATTTACCGAATCGGTAAAATTATCGATTCGGTAATTTTACCGATTCGGTAAATTACCGAATACAGAAATGATCCCCCTACATATCAAAAGCCTAAATACCGGTCGGTAACGGTATATTTACCGAAAATCGGCCGTTACCGACCGGTATTGGGCTACCTACATGAGGCCCTGTATGTTACTCAACCAATGCCACACCACTGTACGCCACTACTCTCTACACCAATAAACTCCATGCAATTCCACTATGTGACACTCCACTCTACTCTACTCTAACTCACTCCACTATATGCCACACCACTCTACTCTATACTACTTCATTCTATGCCACTCCAGTCTACACCACTGCACTGAACATGAGCGCACTCCACGCTACTCAACTGAATTCCATACCATTGTATGCAACTCTATTCTTGTCAATCCTCTCTATGCTGCTCCACTATATGCCACTGCACTCTACACTATTCCAATTCATGCCACAACCCTCTATGCCCTCCATTGTATGCTACTCCATTTTCTGCCATTCCATTCTCTGCCCCTCCAGTAGAAGCTATTCCACTCTATGCCACTCAACTCTATGCTATTTTACTGCTTGTCACAATAATGTACCTCAGTTCACTGCATGCCACTCTTCTATATGCCACTGCACTCTATGCTACTCCACTGTATGCTATTACACTCTGCCACACTTCATTCTAGGCCAGTCTATTCTTCCCCATACCACTGTACACTATTCTACTGTACACCACTCCAATGTAAGCCACACTCTACAAAATCCATTGTATGCTTTTCCACTATATGCTGCCTCACTGTGTACCCCACTCCACTTCAGCATACACTATTCCACTATACACAACTGCACACTATGCCCCAAAAATATACACAATTTGACTCTATGCCACACTACTCTACTCCCTTAAAATATAACCCACACCACTGTACGCCATTCCACTGCATGCCACTGTACTTTATGCCAATCCCCTGTATGCTATTCCAATTTATGACACTCCGGTGTACTCCAGTACTGTGTATGCCACTCCACTGTACTCTACTCCACTGTGCCCTACTCCATTCTATTCCACTCCACTAACAGTATTCCAGTGTATGCAACTACGCTCTAGAATACGTAACTATATACTATGCAACTATATGCCACTCCACTCTCACCCACTACACTGTATGCCATTCCACTGTACGCAGGCTGCATACTAGGAAGTGTGCAAGTTAGTTTCACTTGCTCTTACTCTCTGTTAGTTTGTTGTGGGTGTTGTAGGTTTTTGTAGAGTGTCTTTGTTGTTAGTAGATTTTTAGTCTCTGATCTGTCCCTGTCTTCTGTGTTTTAAATACCTTCTTTGGTCTTTTAATATTGTTTTGTATGAGTATTTGCCTTTGTATTGTTGGGTGTTTGTATTGTTAGCGGTTTTCCATATAAGGGGTAGGATTACTTTTAATGGTTGCATTTTAGGCAGATGTTGTGTGTCAGGGAGCGAGAGGGACATGTCTCACTGGGGAAATAAATTCTCTGAGGGAGAGTTTGGTGGCCTCCAATGGATAATCGTAATTATTTGCCCAGTGTGCTGGCCTCTGGGGGTAGAGTCCACCAGGGGTAAACTGCGAAAGACAAGAAGGACAGGAGGGAGCACGTGCACTTGCACCTGAACAAATACTTTGGGTAGGATCGGAATGTTGTCTAAATAAAGCATCATTGGGCAGACGTGGTGATCCGGGAGACTGATCTTGTGTATCACCTTGGACAGGAGATTGGAGGCCCAGTAGGTATGTATATGTACACCCTCTGCATGTAGTAATGTTGCTATAGCAGTAATGCAAAATGTAAACAGGTAAGAGACATTATTTGATTGTTGAGTTTTCACATTGCATCTTTCAACTTCTAACATGTCCATTGCAGTGAAGCAATGTAAAGGAATTAGGCTGCCTAAGGAAACTGTGTGTGCCTCAGAGTGCGCATATTAAGCCAATGTAAAGCAACTCAGTTGCAATTGCAGCATTGCCATACCCTGCCACAAGGGGCTGATCAATGGTTTTGTGTGTGGTTTAACTCAATGAAAAAATGCATGGTATTATTAACATTCCCTTCTTTACCATATGCTAATGATCAGGGAATGCTCTAAAAAATGATAGAGCACTACCATTGATTGCTAAGCAGGAAATATATGTTTAGTCTCAAGTCATGTGAAATATTCCATGTGTGCTGCATTGTGCTGCACATTTACGCAGATTAAGATGCCTTAGACAAATGTAAATGTGCAAATGCTGGCCCTACAGGGCAGCACTAATCAAACCTACTTACAAAGTATGCATCAATGCACATGGTTGGAAGGGACCAAGATTTCCTGCTAGTCAGCACAATACACAAGTGCCATTGAAACTCCTATATGGCTTTTACAAAGTCACAAACGGTGTATACCTGTCCTTTCCCCTCACAATACTACTTAGTTCTGCCTAAGGCCAATGGTGTCATCCATGTGACATGGTACAATGGAGCCTGACATGATGCTGACCAGTATTACGCATAACTTCACATTTCTGAGCCATGCTTCAGCCATGTGAGAATAGATACATCTGACCTTCATCATCCAGCCAGCTCAGCCCAGCAAGTTGTCTATGTGCCTCCCATAATAATACAATATAGAAATGTGTGTGTCAAGTGTATTGGCTATATCTAAAATACAGGGTTTACATAGGTATTCACTTTGATTATAGACCATGTGTAACTTCAATATATACAATGCAATGCCCAGTTTTGTGTCTTCTAGGTGAACATCTGCCATACACCCAGGGCGAGGTGGACCACTTCAGGGACCCTCAATGCTTCCTTTAAGTATAATAAGAAAATGTATGCAGCTTTCTGACGTGTGGGTGTGTGTGTTTGTGTAATCTATGTGACTTGTAATGTAATGTAATGTAATTGGGTATTTGTATAGCGCACGGCTACTCCACGGAGTGTCCCGGCGCTGCAGACCGGCTACAACAGGCAGAGTATGCTCCCAGCAACTGACTAGCACTACTGTTGATATAGCCAGGTTTTTAATTTCCTCCTGAACGTAAATAGGTCAGATGTCTGTCTAAGATAAAGTGGCAGACCGTTCCACAATCGGGATGCCACCACTTCAAAAGAGCGGCCACCCATGCGGGAACAGGAAAACCTAGGGATGGTCACCAGGTACTGCATCAAGGACCTCAGGATCCGTCGAGGGGCGTAGTGCAGAATCCTTTTCCTGATATAATGAGCCCCTGAGAAGTGTAGGGCCTTAAGTGCCAAGGTAAGAGCTTTAAACTGGACCCTCTTACGCACCGGAAGCCAATTAAGAGAATTCAGGTGGGGAGTCATATGAACCCTGGGTCCTACCATAAGAATAGCTCTGACCACTGAAATCTGGATCACCTGTAGGTGACCTAATAGATATTCCGGTAAGCCTAAATATAAGACATTTGCGTAGTCCAGCCTTGATACAATCAGGGCCTGGACTACCGTCTTTCTGAGGGGGACCGAGAGCAGGGGAAGGAAGTTCTTAAGCATTTTTTAGAAACCCAAAGCAAGTGCCAGCCACATTTGAATTTGGGTCTTCATGGACATGTCCGTATCCAGCTTCACCCCGAGGATTTTTACTGTGGCAACTGAGGACGTCGGGGGGACATGTCCAGTGGCCACCACTGGCACCACGCCTCACTCGATTTGGAACCAAAAAAAAATAATCTCAGACTTTTCGGGATTACACTTTAATTGGTTCCCTCTGAGCCAAGAGAACACTTCCGTTAGGCAGGTGTTTATCTCACTGCCTCTGAATACGGTGCCCTTCTCGCAGGTGAACAGAAGTTGCGAGTTGTCGGCCTAAGATACATTTTTTGCACCATATTCCTACGAAAGGGGAGCCATATACACATAAAACAGGGTCGGACTTAAAATAGAGCCCTGGGAACTCCAACTTTCATGGGGGTGATGGAGGCCGAGAAAGGGGGGGACCATACTGTTTGTTGACGGCCACTTAAAAAGGAAGTGTACCATTTGAGAACCGTGCCACCAATAACGCAATCCTGAAGTCTTTCCAGGAGTCGGTCAAAGGCTGTGGAAAGGTAACATTGTGATGTGTTTCGGAGGTTTCAATCACCTACTATACAATTTACAGTCAGTGTGCCAACAATGCAGAAGTGGGTCACATTTGAAAGGAACAAGGAGGAATGTCATTGTGAATGTAGGGTATCAGTAAGAAGGACCAAAATCTATAAGCATCTTGACATTTATCGTGATGTTGGCATATGTACAGTTTTGATGCTTTTGACACAGTAACTGTCATCTGATGAATAATCTGTAGGCAAACAACACAGACGCATTAGGTGGTACAACAAAAAGCACAAACCAAATACATCATGTATCTACATATTTAGCGGTTGGCGTTGGACTTGGTCCCTCGTGCAAGGCTCTGGGAGATTTTAGAGAAGATGGGCTTCCCAGGATCTCTCCTGGACTTCATTGTGAAGCTCCATGAGGGGAATTATGCGAGGATCAGATGGGGCACCCAGGGACAACTGACTGAGAGGGTACCCGTGAGGAGGGGAGTTCGCCAGGGATGTGTTATGGCTGCAACTCTGTTTTCTCTCTTTGTGAATGGTGTGGTTGACCACCTGAGAGAGGAACCAGCAGACACGCCCTACCTGGCAGGGGAAAAGTCACCTACCCTACTCTTTGCAGACGATACCATTTTGATCTCCAAATCCCCGGCAGGCCTCCAAAAGCTCTTGCACCGCTGTAGTGTGTTTTGTACCGATAGAGGTCTTACCATCAATACCTCTAAAACAAAGCTCATGGCCCTTTCTCCCTCCAAAAGATTTAGGAACAACTTCTCGCTTAACGGCGAGTCATTGGAGATGGTAGACTCCTTTGATTATTTGGGAGTTATGGTAAATAGTCGGATGAGCTGGAAAGACCACTTGGCCAAAATGTCACTAAACTTTAAAAGAGTCTCTGGGATGGTCCTGAGAGAACAGCGAGAGTCAATGAGTAAACCTGTGGCACCAGCCCTCGCATTATACGAGGGTCAAGTATTACCATCTGCCTTATATGGTTCTGAACTATGGGGGTTTGAGAGTATACCGGAGCTAATCACATCTGAAAATAAGTTCTTGAGAAACCTGGTGGCTCTACCTGCTTCTACTCCTTTAATCCCATTACACCTTGACATGGGTAGGCGCCCTCTTAAAGATATGGTCCGCCTCCGCCCATTACTTTTTTGGGTTCGACTGAGAAGGACTGGGGAACTTAAAAATTACGCAGCCGCTTTAGATGAGCTCATTTTGCTTAACACAGGAAACAAAATTAAGTGGCTGAGCAATCTGAGGCAGTTGGTTGTGCAATTGGGCTTGAGTGAATCCTGGGAGAGCCAAACTCCTCCACCCAAGCTAGTCATTAAGAAGCTGTACTGGGATTGGGTCCAGATGGAGGCCATACGTAGAGGCACAGGGGGTTTCCTCACTGAGAGGTTCCTGGAGTTTAAATGGTCCAGGAGACTTGAACCGTTCCTCGATTTTATAGAGAAACCCCTGGATAGATCTCTTAACTTAAAAGTTAGGTTTGGGATCCTTCCAGTGAATGATTTCACTTCTGGGTGGAATAACCAAAGTGGTATATCGAAGGCTTGCCCGGGATGTGCTGCCCCTACTGAGTCCCTGGCGCACTTTTTCTTTGCCTGCCCCGCCTATAGGGTGGCCAGGAGGATATGGTTAAAACCTCTATGTAAGGGGTTGGGCCTAAGATGTCATAAAATGGCCCTGCGGGTCCTTTGTACCGACACAACCTCCTTGGCCATGGTGTGCGGAGTAGCAAAATTTCTTGGTAGTGCTTGGTTGACATGCATGAGGAGAACCAAGTCCTCCACTTCCCAATCTAATGGTCAAAGGGCTTGGTAGAAAGAATCAATGATAATTGTTAGTGGTTTTATGTACATTTTATTTAATTGGATATGTGCATATTTGATGATGTATGTATATGAAGGTTGGTGGGTTTGTGACTTTATTTTATTGTATTGTAATGTATACTTTTATGATGAAATTTGTTATCGAATAAAGTACTATACTACTACATATTTAGCTGCAAAGTCAATTGAACATAGATGAACTGGTGTTGGCAGGTTCCTGTTGCATATATGCATATATGCAACAAAGTGTATGACCCATGTGCTGATGATGTGTAATAAGAATACACTGACACTGTTACCAGGAATGCACAGAATGAACAGGAAGGAATCATAAAATCATATAGAGAATGTGTGTCACTATGCAACATATATTTCATTCACATGCAGCATACTATGCTTATACATTCTGCATACATTTGACCTCTCTTGCAACATCATTTCAGTGTGACTGACCATAGCTGTGGCTAACATATCTACTGTGTAACACTTACAATATTTGCAGACACGCACCTGTCCCTGTAGCTGTGTGTCAGATCAAAAGCACATTGAAAATTCATGTATGACAGTGTGAGCAGGGTAGCCATCACAATCTATCAATTTTGACTATGATAGATTCTGTGAATGTTGTTGTGATAGGGAAAGCTTTACCCACATCATGGATTTGACCCGTACGAGGCTACATGTGTTTCAGTAAGGGTGTCAGTACATCATCATAAGGTCCTCAAAAATGTCTTTTCTTACCCTACCCAGAGTTATGGCTGTTGGCATTCATTCAATGCAAGGTATATAATAATGGTGCTGCAGGGTGTTAAAGTTAACATGCAGGAATACACATATGAGTGGACTGAGTTAGACTGGCTAGCACCAGTGCAGTCAACCTGCATCATGGTGTAAGGGTCCCTGCATTATGTGGCACAAAGTTTGTGTACAGATGAGTACTCCAGCATACCTACACACCATACTGAGAGAGTACTGAGATGCATTGTCTCATTTGAAATATGCACAGACGAATGCAGCTCTGGGAGAACGAGTGCACTGAAAATGTTTAAGTGAAGCTCAACATGGTTTTGCTACAAGTGTATACCAGAAGCTATTTGTGAGATAGCAGTGCATTTGACCAAAGGTAAATTGTTGAAATGTAATAAAGTAATGTTTTGCCAGAGATAAATAACAAAGCCCCTATCCATGTATTGGCTACCTGAAACTGAGTAAAAGTCAGCAATGTGTGCAGCCTTGTGTGACTCCAGATGATTAAAGCAATGAGGAAGTGCATTACCTGGACTGCCTTACTTCATCAACGTTCATGAATGTTGATGAGCAAGTTTCAGCCCAGTTACATGATGCAATACCAACGCTAAAAGTCCTATTTCAGATAAACACATCATCATGAGTCTGACTCGTTGTGCTTTATGATATGGTTGTTTTCATATTGTGAGTATATTACCATATTATATACCTACACTAACTGCCCTTGACTCAGTTTGCCTTATTCAAGTAAGAGTTTGAGGAAGAGTAGACTCGAGGAACAATGCCCATGTGTATATTTCAAAATTAGAAGTTGGTCCGGACAGACACGTATGACTTTAGCAATGTCAGGCTATACACATCATGTACATTTACAAGTTGTGCTAATATTTATTAACTCTATCTTCCTAGATAACATGACAGCTGAAGATGTGAAGACTTTTGAGATTCTAACGGATTACTACCACCACATTAGGTGCACCTCCAAGGCGTATAAAAATATGGCTAAGCTATATGAGCGGGTCAAGGCAGCAGGTCAAAAATTGCAAGTGTCCAACAGCAGAAGCAATCACCTCAACCAGAGGCCACTGCCAGTACATCAGCTGCCTCACAGTCACCCAAGGCACGGTCCAAGAGGCCCAGAAGAAAGAGAGATTCGGTATTTAAGTAATTTATCCTTAGAGAATTGAGGAAACAGAACCAGAGGATGGATGGCTTCCAGAAGGAGCAGGCTAGCCTGTATGAACCTGAGTTCACCTTGCAGGAGCCATTGGGGCAGAGGTCACCACAAGTGGCTAAGATCAATAGGTGCACAAACACAAAGGTACAGTACAAAGGAGGTAGCATGATGATAGACACAGGACCACTAGGGAACTGGCCAGGGGCACAGACAACTGTCTCCTAGCAGTTTGCTGCTGTAAACTGGGGAAATCCACATCTTCCTCCCCTGACGAGTGTTGTGCATTCCCTGCAATTTGGGGTATTTGTGTGGGAGGCATCTAAGTCAGAAGAAGCTCCTCTGTACCCACTAGCATTTGCCTGTGCCAGTAAGGAAGGCAGCACATTGCTGAGAAGGCGCTGATGACTTCTCAACAAGGCAACAATTTTGCAATGGAGGGCAACCATTGTTTTTATGAAGAAGTCCAACTTTTGCTCCATAAATTTTAGGATTACAGATGCCCTTCAGCTGGGTGGCAACCTCAAGGATTTCCAATGTGGAGGGCTGTTGTTCTTACTTCTGTTTCATGACACCAGCAATGTCAGCTAGGGACTGATCCATGCTATGAAGCCAAGGGTAGGTATCTCTAATTGCCTGAGTCTCATCCTTGTTAGGATTTTAGACACCGAAGGACTCCTTCTCGGGTACCCACTAGGGTCTCCCTCACAGCCTGCACATCATCAGCCATTTGCTGCTGGACTCCTACCACTTGCCATTGGAAGTCAACTTGGGGGTCCTCAGAGCCTGCAGCTGGCCTTAGGCTGACAGATGGGGCATGTCCTTTGGGTGGAAGTTACTCTGGAGACCCAGTGACACAGTCATCCCTTGCTATGACCATAGGAGATGATCCAAAGGAGCCCACACATTGTTGGAAGGTGTCATCCCCCACGGGAGCAGAATGGCATCACTAACAGGTTGGCCATCAAGGACAGGAGGTGTTATTCGTCCCTCTGCAATGAAATAGAAATATGTGTTTGATGATCTATGATGGATGTCGACATAAGCAATTCAGGGGAAAATCAAACTTTTGTTTGATTCGATTGATGTTACACATAGATGTGCAGAACATATCTTCCGACAAGTAGATCAGATGATGTTACACTGCTGTTGCCTTTCACATTTCAATATCTTTACATTGATCACACAACTACTGTGTGTCAAGGGGGCCTGTTTGTGTGATACCACACAATGCAACACAGCTAGGCAGCTTGCTGGCCTGCAATGCCTGAAAGAGCAAGTGTAGTTAAAGGCGCCATTGAACATGTTGATTAGCTTTTACATTTTATGGCCAGATTGATGTAACATTCATTTATTGATATCACTGCTGCGAACATTGCACCATGTCACCAGGGTGCCTGCCTTCACTCTAGCCATCTGTCAGGCCACATCACTGACAAATTATGTCATTTTCTCATGTATGACAATTAGTCCTGCCCTCTGCCTTTCACACAGTACACCAGGCCAATCTGCCTGGCTGTGCTGTCTTGCAAGCAATTTGTACAATCATATGGCCGAGGGTCATATTTGGCATACATTCTAAAAACTCTACACAGCATGCTACCTTGCTACACTGTAAGAATGTGTAAGGGCATGTATTTACTATTATTGACTTATGTGTGTGGATTCCAGTAGTTTCCTTGCACACACAGACATCTCCAGAGTCCAGATCAGTAGACACTGAGACTCATCTTTGATGGCAGTAGGCACCCTCACACTTTGAAATATGCAACCACTAATGCTCACTCCTTTTTCCTTATTACCATAGATGCTCATCTGCAGAGTAGCAGAAATGTCTTCACTGAGCCACACTCACTTGTACTTTTACATGACTCCTCTGACAATCATCATTCAGACCCAGAATCTCTACTTTATCTCACACACTGATGACACCCAGATCATACATTAACTATCTGGACACACCAACATCACTCACATGTATTTCATCATGCAATTGACTAACATACCTACCAGTATGTGAGAGTTATGGCTCATGTGGAATCTCACATGGTAGTAGTGAGGATATTGAGCAACATATACCTATCCTGGTTGTCCATACAAGTACACCCAATCACCTCACCCTTCACCCATCCCAAAAACCAGGCCTTCATCCTGGACTCCTACCTCACCCTGTCACTTCAGTATTCCCGTTTTGACCTCCACCTGCTTTGACATATGTTGCATAGTCAGACTCTCTTCTTGTGGCTCCGTCCTGCAAACTGGGACACAATCACGCAAGCCCACATCACGTATAGTATATAGTACACCAATATCCTCCTCTACAGCATCCCTGCACAGCTGCTACACATGTGTGAAATTAACTCTATCTCCGTAGATAACAAGACAGCTGAAGATGTGAAGACTTTTGAGATTCTAACGGATTACTACCACCACATTAGGTGCATCTCCAAGGCGTATAAAAATATGGCTAAGCTATATGAGAGGGTCAAGGCAGCAGGTCAAAAATCACAGGTGTCCAAGAGCTGAAGCAATCACCTCAACCAGAGGCCACTGCCAGTACATCAGCTACCTCACAGTCACCAAAGGCACGGTCCAAGAGGCCCAGAAGAAAGAGAGATTTGGTATTTAAGTATTTTATCCTTAGAGAATTGAGAAAATGGAACCAGAGGATGGATGGCTTCCAGAAGGAGCAGGCTGGCCTGTATGAACCTGAGTTCACCTTGCAGGAGCCATTGGGGCAGAGGTCACCACAAGTGGCTAAGATCAATAGGTGCACAAACACAAAGGTACAGTACAAAGGAGGTAGCATGATGATAGACACAGCACCACTAGGGAACTGGCCAGGGGCACAGACAACTGTTTCCTAGCAGTTTGCTGCTGTAAACTGGGGAAATCCACATCTTCCTCCCCTGACGAGTGTTGTGCATTCCCTGCAATTTGGGGTATTTGTGTGGGAGGCATCTAAGTCAGAAGAAACTCCTCTGTACCCACTAGCATTTGCCTGTGCCAGTAAGGAAGGCAGCACATTGCTGAGAAGGCGCTGATGACTTCTCAACAAGGCAACAATGTTGCAATGGAGGGCAACCATTGTTTTTATGTAGAAGTCCAACTTTTGCTCCATACATTTTAGGATTACAGATGCCCTTCAGCTGGGTGGCAACCTCAAGGGTTTCCAATGTGGAGGGCTTTTGTTCTTACTTCTGCTTCATGACACCAGCAATGTCAGCTAGGGACTGATCCATGCTATGAAGCCAAGGGTAGGTATCTCTAATTGCCTGAGTCTCATCCTTGTTAGGATTTTAGACACCGAAGGACTCCTTCTCGGGTACCCACTAGGGTCTCCCTCACAGCCTGCACATCATCAGCCATTTGCTGCTGGACTCCTACCACTTGCCATTGGAAGTCAACTTGGGGGTCCTCAGAGCCTGAAGCTGGCCTTAGGCTGACAGATGGGGCATGTCCTTTGGGTGGAAGTTACTCTGGAGACCCAGTGACACAGTCATCCCTTGCTATGACCATAGGAGATGATCCAAAGGAGCCCACACAATGTTGGAAGGTGTCATCCCCCACAGGAGCAGAATGGCATCACTAACAGGTTGGCCATCAAGGACAGGAGGTGTTATTCGTCCCTCTGCAAAGAAATAGAAATATGTGTTTGATGATCTATGATGGATGTCGACATAAGCAATTCAGGGGAAAATCAAACTTTTGTTTGATTCGATTGATGTTACACATAGATGTGCAGAACATATCTTCCGACAAGTAGATCAGGTGATGTTACACTGCTGTTGCCTTTCACATTTGAATATCTTTACATTGATCACACAACTACTGTGTGTCAAGGGGGCCTGTTTGTGTGATAACACACAATGCAACACAGCTAGGCAGCTTGCTGGCCTGCAATGCCTGAAAGAGTGAGTGTAGTTAAAGGCGCCATTGAACATGTTGATTAGCTTTTACATTTTATGGCCACATTGATGTAACATTCATTTATTGATATCACTGCTGCGAACATTGCACCACGTCACCAGGGTGCCTGCCTTCACTCTAGCCATCTGTCAGGCCACATCACTGACAAATTATGTCATTTTCTCATGTATGACATTTAGTCCTGCACTCTGCCTTTCACACAGTACACCAGGCCAATCTGCCTGGCTGTGCTGTCTTGCAAGCAATTTGTACAATCATATGGCCGAGGGTCATATTTGGGATACTTTCTAAAAACTCTACACAGCATGCTACCTTGCTACACTGTAAGAATGTGTAAAGGCATGTATTTACTATTATTTACTTATGTGTGTGGATTCCAGTAGTTTCCTTGCACACACAGACATCTCCAGAGTCCAGATCAGTAGACACTGAGACTCATCTTTGATGGCAGTAGGCACCCTCACACTTTGAAATATGCAACCACTAATGCTCACTTCTTTTTCCTTATTACCATAGATGCTCATCTGCAGAGTAGCAGAAATGTCTTCACTGAGCCACACTCACTTGTACTTTTACATGACTCCTCTGACAATCATCATTCAGACCCAGAATCTCTACTTTATCTCACACACTGATGACACCCAGATCATACATTAACTATCTGGACACACCAACATCACCCACATGTATTTCATCATGCAATTGACTAACATACCTACCAGTATGTGAGAGTTATGGCTCATGTGGAACCTCACATGGTAGTAGTGAGGATATTGAGCAACATATACCTATCCTGGTTGTCCATACAACTACACACAATCACCTCACCCTTCACCCATCCCAAAAACCAGGCCTTCATCCTGGACTCCTACCTCACCCTGTCACTTCAGTATTCCCGTTTTGACCTCCACCTGCTTTCACATATGTTGCACAGTCAGACTCTCTTCTTGTGGCTCCCTCCTGCAAACTGGGACACCATCACGCAAGCCCACATCACGTATAGTATATAGTACACCAATATCCTCCTCTAAAGCATCCCTGCACAGCTGCTACACATGTGTGAAACTAACAAACACAGCAGTGCGTGACTAATTCTCAGCCTATCTTGTGGCATTCAGATCACACCTCACCTCTTTGGGATACAATGGCTCCCCATTAAGACACACTGCCAGTTTAGTTTGCTCAGCTTTTCCTACAAGGCACTCTACCAGAAACTCCCTAGCTCACACACCATCTATGCTGCCCACAAGCACTGATTGAGCTCTGCAGTGCATCACTTGCATTCACCACTGCCCCAATATTCCTTTGAGCCAGACAGAACGTAGGGTGCTCTCAAACATGGCAGACACCACCTGTTAAACCTCACACATCACATCAGGACAACTGTATGCAATATGGTTCAGTGATAGCAATTGAACGTCTGCATCTTCACATTATCCTACTTGGGGAGCCTTCACAACCTCAGCACCCAGATCCCCTCTTGAGTGTGATGTTCATCCTCTTGCTCCCCAGTGTATTCCATTAGTTTTGACACAACTTGAGGTGCTGTTACAATACAGGTATTTTACTTGGTATTGTGGGACATTAAGTACTGGACCAGCACATCCCACATGGGCCTAAGAAGCTTGGAAAGGCTGGACTGGGTTAAAGGAAAAGTCACTGTGGAAAATATTTACATTTATGTGATGGATGAGTTAACATGTGAGACATTCCTGCCCTTACCCTTGCAGACAGCATGGTTCAGCACAGCAGAGTATGCTCCTGTGGTGCACTGCATGACCCTTGTTTTGACTTACCGTGTAGTTCTTCCTGGTCCTTGACTGCAGCACTGTCCTGTCCTTTCACTCCTGCCACCAACGCTGTTGGGATAACGAATGCCACCTGTTCCTCCAATGGGTCTGACTCCTGGAAATCTGGACCTCCTCCGGTTCTAATTGCTGCCCTCAGGTTCTCTACCAGTTTTGATTTGGTCCTGCACTTATAATCATTCCAGCGCTACTTGCACTTCAGTAATGTTCTTTTTCTTTGGCCTACACTATTGATCTTATCCACAATGGACTGATAAATGGCTTCTACATTTCTGACATGCCTTCAATGCTTGCAATATTGTGACCCATACTATAAAATCGGCGCTGCCATGTTGCACATAAGTAATGCAATGTAGCACAACTTTTAGTGATGCAACACTGGCAAAATGCAATTTTTGCTTAATTCTCATAAATATTCTCCAGAGTTTTAACAAGTTGTCTCCCACCCAAATAGTATTGCTTGATGTGCACTGATTAGATTTCCCATACACAGAGGCTAAGTTGTCGGAGATAGACACTATGATTTGTGTGTCATCTACGTACGATAAAACATTAAAACCAAAGAAACAGACTAGTTCAGCAAGATGGGCAACATATGGATTAAAAAGAGATGGACTAAGGGATGAGCCCTAGGGCACCCTACATGGGAGGCTGAAAGCTTTTGCCTTGAAACCTCCACTGCATACAATTTGCAACCTATTGGTCAGAAAATAGTGGAGAAGATTAAGGGCTATCTCACTGACATCAACTTGCTTTAGTTATGGACCATACGCAGGGGTGAAACAGTAGTAAATGCTGAGGATTAGTCGAGCATCACCAAGATAACCGCCTGCCCTGATCATCCTGGTTCCGGATACTATCTGCTGCCACGATAAGCACCATTTCTGTGCCGTGGATGCTCCTGAACCCATTCTTAGATGGGTCAAGGACATGATAGGTAGCAATAAATTGACTAGTTCTTGACTGATATGTTTGTCAAGAATTGTCGCAGAGGTGGGCAATAACGATATGGGACCAAAGTTTTTCAGTATCAATACATTTGACCAGTTTCTGATATATTCTTCACAAATCTTGGCAGGGGTGGGCAATAGAGATATGGAGCAAAAGTGTTTTAGATAATCAGGATTGACATTTGGTTTCTTCTGTAGGGGAGTGATGATCGCTTCCTTCCAAGAGGTAGTGAATATTACTGATTGCAGCAAAAGATAGAAAACTCTTTGCAGAAAATCAGCAATACAACCAGGAGCAAACTCTAACATTTAGGGTGAACATGGATCTGAGGGAGATCCCAATTTTATGCTCACCAATATGTCCTTAGTTTGCTGAAGAGTGATGGGGAAAATCAGAAAGCAGAGTCAAATGTGGTGAGGTAATGAGATTCTCAGTTAGAGAGTCACTTACCAGAGACAATATGATCTTAGAATATATATTAAGAATTTTACCATAAAAGTAAAGTACTACTTTTACCACAGAACTCTTTTGATGAGTTTACTGAGCACTGAATAGGAGGATTAGACATCTCCTTCACTACTTTGAAAAGTTGCTTAAAGGAATTACTTGCTGAACTGGTTTTCTCAGTATAGAAGAATGCTTTAGCTTCACCTATGGACTGTTTGTAGAGGACTCAGAAGGCCTTGTGCTTCTATTTTTCAGCAGGGCCAAGTTTGCCTGCCATTTCAGCTCTTGTCTGTGGCATTGCTGTCTTACTCTCTTAAGTTCTTCTGAGAACCAAGGCTCTGTAGGTTTTCTTCTAGTGAAGATTTTCTTCAAATGAAGATTTTCTTCAAGTGAAGATTTTAACTTTCAAAGGGGCCACAATGTCTAGAGCTGTATTAATCCAATCTTGAAAGCCTTCTGCTTTATGAGCAAAAGAACAGTCATATCTAGCTGTGAGATATCAAGTGCCTGTTCAAGTCATTCTGAATTTATCATACTCAGGTTCCTGTGGGACATGGATTTGGGTGAAACAGGACCTGCACTTGCCACTGATTGAGAGAAGTGAACTTTAAATGAGATCACCTGAAGATCCACCTAACTAAGGGGGGCGTTCATTATGTACATCCAAATCGAGGTGATTGGTGAAAATACCATCCAAAGTATGACCTGCCAAGTGGGTAAGAGATTTTACCATCTGGGAAAATCCAACATTTGGAATAAGTTTAAATAGAAAGGACTAGACTTTACAAGAGAAATCTTCAAAATGAAAATTCAAATACCCAAGAATAGTGGACATTGTGTGAACAAGAAAAGGCTCTATAATCTGACACAAAGCCGAAGCGAAATTAGCTCATGGGCCCGGTGGACAATACACCAGTTGACCAGAGAACGTTGTATTAGCAGAGAGTTTGAACCTGAAAAGAGATACATGAGAGGATGCTATTGTGTTCTTAGCCACTGATTCTACTGCGCAATTAACGGCATCATATGCTATGATAGCCAGCTTGCCTCCCCTAAGGCCCTGATGGTCGAGTCTGGAGATGGGATAACCTGATGGGACAGCTGCAACCAAATCAGGTCTAGAGTCCTCACTGGCCCATGTTTCGGTTACAAACAGACACTCCAGAGAAAGGAATTTAAATCAGATCATGAATTTCAGTTTTATGTTTGATAAGTGAGAAAACATTAATTAGGGCACCAAGAATCTTTGTACAATCATCAGGGTCCTTTCCCATGACTTCATGTTCTCCTATTTCAATCAGGGATGTCCTAGGAGCGTAAAGCACGCTGAAATGAAAGTTGCAATTGGAACAGTCACTCACTGCTTTAATGTCCAGATTTAACTTCTCCATACAACCCCCCCTTAGTACCTATAGGACATAGATCCATTAGCTGTGTTCAAGAGTATTGTCTTGCCATGGTAGGAATACATTTGGATTCAAAACTGGCAGCATTCCTGGACCCTGGTGCTGGACGGGCTCGGACGTTTGCAGGTGTGCATGCCTTTGGTGCGCCAGCAGAGCACACGCTGCGTGGACATGTCGGCATTCCAGATTTAAAACCTAGTCTCAAAGGGGGCAAATCAAAGGCCAAACATTTCACCCATAGAAATGGGGTGAAAACAAATAAATGAACTGGAGTCCAGCAACTCCTATCCACAAGTGGAGGCTTTCCTTCACTGTGGATATACTGGCAAAAACAACCTTAGCTAAAATAATTGTGTGAAAGAAACACATAAAATGAGTAAAAATGCACAAAAAGTACCTGTAATTGTACTGTAGGTATGGTGCTGCTAATAGCAGCCAGGCAACTCATTAAATCTGCACATGCACCGTACAAGAAACAGAAAAATGAAATAAGTGCCACCTTGGACATATTACATGAGGAGAAAAGAGGGAGAATCAGCCCAACAGGGCAGCTCCAACATCAGGTATGAGACACCAATTGAATATATGTGAATTAAAAAATCAAAAAAATACAAATATATACATATATATATTTTATTTTTCACTGAAAAAAACATAGGTTTCAGGCACGTTATAGTTAGAAATTAGCATTTAAAAAACCTTAGAAATTAACTGAAAAAAACCATAGGGTTATAGTTAGTTGGACATTTCACTCATAGAAAACCAGAGAAATTCCCCGTTATAGTTAGTTCACCTAACTATAACTCGCGCCCCCGCAATGCACTGCTAATGACATCAAATATTACATCAGTCATGACATGGTCAGTGACATCACTGATGACATCATCCAGTGACTGTGTGTTTCTATAAAGTTTAAATATGTTTAATATATATAGGGAAAGGCGTATTGAAGAATGAGTGGGTGTATAAGTGTCTGAATGGATGATTTAGTAAATGTGTGACTGACTCTATAAGTGAGTGATTAAACGTATCTTACTGAATGCATGGGTTAGTGACTAAACTGTGTGAATGTCTGTATCAGTCTGTCTTTTGGTGTGTAAGCGGCTGCATGGGTTTGTGAATAGCTGCATGAGTGTCTTTATGGGTTATTTATTGGTTGTCTGAGTATCTGTATGGGTGCCCAAGTGTTTGTGTGGGTGGGGTGTGTGTGACTCTGTGCATAGATGTGTGAGAGAGTGATTCACTGGGTGCATGGTTTCAAGAGTGAATCTGTGATGGACTGTAAGGGTGGGTGAGTGTGTGTATGGGTGTGTTAGTGAGTGAATGTATATCTCATTGGTACATGTGTGAGTAACTAAGTATGTGAAAGGCAGGATATATGTGTGTTGGAGTATATAAATGGCTATAAGTGAGAGTGTGTGAGTGTGAGAGTGGCTGTATGGATGAGTGTGTGCTTGTAGCAGTGATTGTCTAACAGCGTAAGAATGTGCTAGCATTTGTATGAGTAAGTGAGCTGGTGTGTGTATAACTGTATAGGTGAGTAAATGGCAGTGTGATTAAATATTTGCATGACTAACTAGGTGTGTGAGTACCTCTATGGATGAGTGGTGGTGTGCGAGTATTTATATAGGTGTATGAGTGCATATGATAGTCCTGTACTGAGTGACATAAATATGAGTGACTGTACGGGTGAGTGAGTGGATGTGTGTGTAAACCTAAGAATCAGTGAGTGGGTATGTAGTTATTGGTGTTGGAGTGTCTACGGTTTTGAGAATGGTAGTCTGTAATTTAGAGTGGGTGTATCAAATGTTATATCAGGGTGTGAGAAGATGCATCAAATTATCACATGGATGATGTCATCAGTGATGTCATTTGAGATGTCATCAGTGATGTTGTGGTAAATTTAAATTACCTGTACTTAATTTATGCGGTAAAATTCAATAAGGATAACTCAGAATAAATAAGAGGCAGAATCTGTGGTATTTGAGGGTTTAAAAGGGGTTTATTCCTTACAAAGGAATTGGTTCGAACCAGGCAATCGGATTCCGTCACCACGAAGGTTCGGGAAGGGATTGAGCATACTTTATTGACAGGTTATCATATATATAGTCAATGCATTACAGTAAAGGCAGATGCAGGAGGCGTAACAGCTGAGAAGAGAGATAAGAATACACATACGTAATGAAAAAGGCGTTACAATAGGCGTGCATAAGGGCGTGTACTAGAAACGTCATTATGAAGATGTCACAGGTGGGTGGATCCATAAGAGAATCCTGCAAGGTCAGCAGAAATACATGGCAGAGATGCGCGCACAGTAGCATGACGTGTGATTGACGTATAACTGGAGGGTGAAGGGGACTTGACATTTAGCCCTACATGAGGAGACAGAAGTCTGGGATGTCAGAACAACCTAATCCCAAATCGTATCTAATATCTTGTGTTTAAGGAACTGTATTATCTGGAAGGAAAGGTCTCTCAGGCAGAGGCTATCCTATACTGACTGCTAGTGCGTGTATAAGCGTCTACGTGTCTACATGAGATGCGAGGGGGCATGGGCCTACCATGGTAACAGGAGCTATGAATTACTTGCACGGAGACAGTAGGGCCGGGCCCTTTGCTCTGCAGCTGGAAGGATGTTTACCTAAACTACTAGACAGGAATGCATTTCTCGAGGAGCGGAGCAGATAACTTGAAGGCTAAAGACAGTCTTGGCAGGCAACAGGCCGAGCCAGGCACCGTTAGCCGCGCAGGAAGTAAGACAAAGGTCATGGATACAGATGCAGGTCCAGGCTGGAGCATTCAGAGGCAGAAGGCAGGAAAGGCTCGATGGCAGAATTCAGGGCCTAACTCGCCAGAGCTGAAAAACGTGAAAGGTGCACCATATAAAGACGGTGGCAAGGCATACTTAGGAACGGAATATTCGACCCATTCATGGTGGATCTGAAAGAGGACATGTTAACGTTGGACGCATATGTATTTGCGTCTTCATAGCTGGAAGTGGAGGGAACATACATGTACTTGTAGCACGTACATGGAGCCGTTGGGGTCTAAGATAGGGGACATAATTGATCATAAAAATTCATATTTCCTCATATTGATGTCATCAGCAGTGCATTGCGGGGGCGCGAGTTATAATTAGCTGAACTAACTATAACGGGGGAATTTCTCTGGTTTTTTACGAGTGAAATATCCAACTAACTATAACTTTTCCTAAAACCTATGGTTTTTTCAGTGAATTTCTAAGGTATTTTAAATGCTAATTTCTAACTATAACGTGCTTGAAAGCTATGGTTTTTTCAGTGAAATCCAAACGTTTTTTAAATGCTTATTTCTAACTATAACATGCCTGAAACCTATGGTTTTTTCAGAGAATTTCAAAGGTTTTATAAATGCTAGTTTATAACTATGCCTACAGAGGTAGGACATGTGAAGAAAGAAGAAAAAACACACAGAAAGAAGCAAAAGAAATGCAGAAAGAAGCAACTGAATTCCAAAAAGGGGAAGAAAAGTGCAGGAAGAAGCAAGACCTGTGCAGAAAGAACCAACAGAGGAGCAGAAAGAGACCTTGTTGCAAAATCATCCTGTGCCCACAACTTTTTCAGATGGGTACTGGTGGTAACTGACTCTGACTAACCAGGCCTAGAGCCAGTGCTATGCTAAAAGACACTTAGAATACAGTGAAAACACCTACATACACTAAGGAACATTATGCGTTGGAGTATCCCTGTGATTAGCATGACCTCCTCTGTAAAGCCCTAGTACATAATAGGGCAGGGGGATTAAAACTACCTTTAAGTCAGAGGTGCAGAAATATGCTACTTTAACTAGTAGTCGTATTTGCAGAGTGGTGGAGAAAAGGTGCTGGGCGTCCAACCAACGTTCAGGAATTCCTTTGCATAGGACTTACAGGAGGTACCAGGAGGGATTCTCAGGCCCAAACTCCCTTAGGACTAAATTGGACTTCATCCCCCATCCCATAGTCTGCCACGAGGCACGTTTGCAGAGTGGTAGAGAAAGGGGGCCATGGCCTCCGAAGGCATCTTAGCAATCCCACTGTGTGGGACTTACTGGAGGTCACAAGAGGGGCAGTTGGCCCCCAAGGACATCCTTGGGGGCCAACTTCCCAAACTATTACCTCCAGTCAGTCCTACACAGCAGCACTGGTAAATACTCGTACCAGGCCACGCCCAATTTGCCCACCACACTACCAACGCGCTCCCTGGCGTGCTCTTGGATGGGGATTGAAGTCCCCTTCACTGCTGGGGGTCCTTTAGGGGCCAACTAGCCTACCTTTTACCTCCAGTATGCCCCCACACAGTGGGATTGGTGAGAGGTAGACAAAGGCCATGCCCCCTTTCTCCACCACTCTGCAAACTCGCCTCCTGGCACGTTGTACGTTGGGGAGTTAAGTCTCCTTGAATCATAAGGGTCCCTGGGGTCCAACTAGCCCACCAGGTACCTCCAATAAACGCCACAGAGCTGCATTGCAGAGAGGTGTAAAAAGGGGCGTGGCCTGGACCACCTCTCCGCAACGCAGCGGCGCTTACTGGAGGTACATGGTGGGCTAGTTGGCCCCCAGGGACCCTCAACATTGAAGAGGAAATAATTCCCCACCTTAAAATGCACCGCAGGGTGTGTTTGCACACATGTCACCTCAGGCCCCGCCCCCTCCCTTCACCACTGTGCAAACGTGCCCCGTGGCGCATTTTAAGTTGGGGGATAAATTCTCCTTGAATGCTGAGGGTCCCTGGGGTCCAACTAGCCCACCAGGTACCTCCAGTAAGCACCACAGAACTGCGTTGCAGAGTGGTGTAAAAAGGGGCGTGGCCTGGACCACCTCTCTGCAACACAGCGCAGTGATGCTTACTGGAGGTACCTGGTGGGCTAGTTGGCTGCCAGGGACTCTCAGGATTGAAGAGGAATTCATTCCCCAACTTAAAACGCGCCACAGGGCGAGTTTGCACACATGTCACCCCAGGCCCCGCCCCCTCCCTTCAAAACTGGGCAAACACGCCCGTGGCATGTTTTAAGTTGGGGGACAAAGTCCCATTGAATCCAGAGGGTCCCTGGGGTCCAACTAGCTCACCAGGTACCTCCAGTAAGCGCCACAGAGCTGCGTTGCAGAGAGGAGTAAAATGGGGCGTGGCCTGGACCACCACTTTGGCAAAAAGGTAGAGCTTGGTTCAGAAAGAGTCCTTTTTGTTAAATGGTGTAAATCGGTTCAGTAGTTCCTGAGAAATTAAAAACATAAACGTTTCGATATATAGGGACGCGGTGGATACGCGAACCCTCCCAACCACGAGCTTCACTGTGATTGGCTGCCAACACTCCCAACCAGGAAGTGTAGCCAAACAGTAAAAACAAAGTGAAAAATGAGGAAAAGGGGGCACGGTAGAGACACCCTGACCCCAAGGCCTGTTCAGGGGGTCCCACAAGGACCCCCAGGGCCCCAAAAGCATTTTATTAAATAATTCTGGCGGAAGTCGCATCGGGATCGCGAATCCAGGGGAAATTATTTTTAAAAAACGAAGCGTGGGGCAGGTCCTGGGGGCATTGTGCATTAATTTGGGGGGACCGAGGGGGCCCCCACAGCCCCGGGGACCACCACCCCTGAGGCTTGTTTAATTTGTGGGGGGGCCTCTGAGGACCCCCAAGCCCCGGGGATTACCCCCCCAGGGAGGTGGTCCCCGGGTGGTATATATATATATATATATATATATATATATATATATATATATATATATATATATATATTCACTGAAAAAACCATACGTTTCAGGGGCGTTATAGTTAGCTGGACTTTTCACTAGTAGAAAACCATTGAAATTCCCCCGTTATAGTTAGTTCAGCTAACTATAACTCACGCGCCCGCAATGCACTGCTGATGACGTCACATATTACATCACTCATGACATGGTCAGTGACATCACTCATGACATCGCTGATGACATCTCAAATGACATCACTGATGGCATCACTGATGACATCATCCAGTGAATGTGTGTTTTTCTGAAAATTGCATATTTTTTATATATGTATTTCTCAAGGTCGATGGAAGAATAAATGGGTATATAAGTGTCTAAATGGATGATTTGTTTTGGAAACATTGATTGTATAACTGACTGATTAAGTGTATCTTAGTGAATACATGGCTTAGTGAGCAATGTTTAAATATGTAAATATCTTTATCAGTCTCTCACTTTGTGTATAAGCGGCTGCATGGGTTGGTGAGTAGCTAGATGAGTGTCTATATAGGTTATTAGTTGGTTTTTTGAGTATGAGTGTCTGAGTGTCTGTATGGTTCGGTGGGGGTTATTACGTAGTGCATAGGTGCATGAATGAGTGACTCACTGTTTGTATGTGTTGAAGACAGCATGTGTGCAGGACTGTATGGGTGGATGAGTGTGTGCATGGGTGTGTTAGTGAGTGAATGACTGTCTCAATAGTGTCTTTATTTATGAGTAACTACATATGTTTTAAACTGGTATATGTGACTATTGGTGTATATAAGTGAGTATATGTGAGAGTGAGAGATTGGAAGAGTTCCTGTATGAATAAGTATGTGTTTCTATAAGTGATTGTTTAAAAGACTAAGTAAGTGTGAGTTTCTGAAGAAGGAAGTGTGGTGGTGTGTGTATAACTGTATATGCAAGTAAATGGATGTTTGATTCTTTATTAGCATGAGTGACTATGTGTGTGAGTAACTTTATGGATGAGTGGCGTTGTGTAACAGGATGTATAGGTGCATGAGTACATATATGAGTAAGACTATATAGGACTATTGGTGAATGAGTGGATGTGGATCTTAAAATTACTGAATAGGTTGTTGTAACTGGTATTGGTATGTCCATTGTTTTGAAAATTTTAGTTTCTATTTTTGAATGTGTGTATCAAAGGTTATATTAGGGGGAGAGGAGGTCTGCCACTCTATCACAAGGATGATGTCATCAGTGATGTCATCAGTGATGTCATTTGAGATGTCATCAGTGATGTCATGAGTGATGTTACTGACCATGTCATGAGTGATGTAATATGTGACGTCTTCAGCAGTGCCTTGCGGGCGCGTGAGTTATAGTTAGCTGAACTAACTATAACGGGGGAATTTCAATGGTTTTATACGAGTGAAAAGTCCAGCTAACTATAACGCCCCTGAAACCTATGGTTGTTTCTGTGAATTTTAAGGTTTTTTAAATGCTAATTCCTAACTATGCCTACAGAGATAGGACATGTGAAGAAAGAAGAAAAAACGCACAGAAAGAAAAAAAAATGCAGAAAGAAGCAACAGAAGTCCTCAAAGACGAAGAAAAGTGCAGGAAGATGGATAACGTGCAGAAAGAACAAACAGAAGAGCAGAAAGAAGCCTTGTTGCAAAATCATCCTGTACCCTCAACTTTTTCAGACGGATACTGGTGGTAACGGAGTCTGACTAACCAGTCCTAGAGCCAGTGCTATGTTAAAAGACACTCAGAATACAGTGAAAACACCTACATACACTAGGGAACACTGTGCATTGGGATCCCCCTGTGATTAGCATGACCTCTGTAAGCCCCTAGTATATATTAGGGCAGTGGATTAAAACTACCTCTTAAAACGTGCCACAGGGCATGTTTGCACACGTCACCTCATGCCCCGTCCCTTCCCTTACCCACAGTGTAAACACACCCTGTGGCAGTTTTAAGTTGGGAGATTAAGTCCCCTTGAATCCTGAGGGTCCCTAGGGTCCAACTAAACAACTAGGTACCTCCAGTAAGCGCCACAGAGCTGCGTTGCAGAGAGATGTAAAAAGGGGCACGGTCTAGACCACCTCTCTGCAACGCAGCTCAGTAGTGCTTACTGGAAGCACCTGGTGGGCTAGTTGGCCCCCAGGGTCCTCCAGGATTGAAGGGGAATTATTTCCCCAACTTAAAACGCGCCACAGGGCGTGTTTGCACACGTTAACTCAGGCCCGTCCCCTCCCTTCACCACTGTGTACACACGCCTTGTGGCCGTTTTTAGTTGGGAGATTAAGTTCATTTGAATTCTGAGGGTCCCTAGGGTCCAACTAGCCCACTAGGTACCTCCAGTAAGCGCCACAGAGCTGCGTTGCAGAGAGGTGTAAAAAGTGGCACGGCCTGGACCACCTCTCTGCAACGCAGCGCAGTGGTGCTTACTGGAAGCACCTGGTGGGCTAGTTGGCCCCCAGGGTCCCTCAGGATTGAAGGGGAATTATTTCCCCAACATAAAACGCGCCACAGGGCGTGTTTGCACACGTTAACTCAGTCCCGTCCCATCCCTTCACCACTGTATAATCACGCCCTGTGGCCGTTTTTAGTGAGGAGATTAAGTCCCCTTGAATCCTGAGGGTCCCTAGGGGCAAAATAGCCCACTAGGTATGTCCAGTAAGCGCCATTGCAGAGAGGAGTAAAAAGGAGCACGGCCTGCACCACCTCTCTGCAACGCAGAGCAGTGGTGCTTACTGGAAGCACCTGGTCGGCTAGTTGGCCCCCAGGGTCCCTCAGGATTGAAAGGGAATTATTTCCCCAACTTAAAAAGCGCCACAGGGCGTGTTTGCACACGTCACCTCAGGCCCCGTCCCCTCCCTTTACCACTGTATAAACGCACCCTGTGGCCGTTCTAAATTGGGAGATTAAGTCCCCTTGAATCCTAAGGGTCCCTAGGGTCAAACTAGCCCACTAGGTACCTCCAGTAAGTGCCACAGAGCTGCGTTGCATAGAGGTGTAAAAAGGGGCGTGGCCTCAGAACACCTGTCTGCAACGCAGCTCCCTGGCGCATACTGGAGATACCTGTTGGGCTAGTTGGCCCTCAGGGACCCTCAGTATTGAAGGGGAATTAATTCCCCAACTTACAACTGGCCAGGGGGGGCGTTTGCAGAGTGCTGCAAGGAGGGGGCGTGGCCTCCGGCACGATGTGGGTCTTTTATTTATTTTATTTTTTTAAGAAGGAGGGCTGTGTGGCCCCCCTTCTTTTTCTAATTTATTGGCCCTGGTGACCCCATCCCCCAGGGCTTGCACCCTAATTTCTTTTGGTGAAAAAAATTAATTTGGAAGGGGGCCGCGTGGCCTCCCTCCCAAGGCCTTAATCGGCCCCGGGGTCCCCAACCCCCGGGTCATTATCTTATTTTTAAAAAATCTTTAGGAGGGGGTCTGCGTTGCCCCCCTTCTGAGGCCACTTATGGCCCCAGGGACCCCATCCCCCGGGGCTGGCCTTTGTTTTTTATTATTTTGAAAAAATATATATTTATAGAAACACCTAGGACATGCTGGACAAACCGCATGTACCTATCACCATGAAGATTTGCGTGATATTCATTAAAAGGCGACTATGCATACAATGAATCCACATGGAATGTATTTACACCGCTAGTGAAGCTCTGACGTGTCTGACGCCCTACCGTGCCTAATCCCGGTGCCCCCGCCGGTGGGTACTCTCTAAGTAGACACCCTTGTCGTTTATTTATACAAACATGGGTAGCTATTGACGTGCACATTTAATACACACGCACACCAAGCCATTCAAAGGGGATTCGACAAAAATTCGACCAACCTATGCAAGAAACCCCCCTCACAGTTAATAAAACACACATCCACCGCCGGATGTGTAATACTTTTTATTTTACTCTCTGGAAAGGAGACAAACCTCACTTGAGAGTCACAGCATGCTCCTGGCTGAGCCCAATGCTGTGTTACACCCGCCAGTGCCCGCCGAGTGCCACACACCTCTGTGTTGTATTCCACCAGCTAGTGCGTATGCTAAGACACTCTCTAGCCTATGTGCACTGTAACACCATCCCGTGAATATGTCATCCCACACTTGCCTTCGCACGGGTTATATTACCCCATCTAACGTGCCTTCCTCGATGCCTATGTTATAACGCACAGCGCTATGCCATAGATATTACAATCTGGGATCCATGTCTTTGTCACAGTGCATATGCAACGTTACACTCCCCAGCACATTTTTTATATTACAACTTTAGAGACTAGTTAGGTTACACAACACTGCCCTGTGCATATTACACTCCAAGGCGCATACCACATAGCACGCGCTAGTGCCTGTGCTATCTCGCGCTCTCCAATGAATCTGTCATTGCGCACAATGTATTGCATATTGTATTTCACGCCCCGGTTCATCTTATATCACACTTTGTGGTGCATAGTTTATACCATATACTATATCTAGTTTTCATCTTTAATCTTGCTCTCAGGACTATGTTCTATATAACACTGTGTCCACCTACCCTTTTCACGGGCATTATATTTTGCGATGGGGGTGGAGGGTCAGGGGGTGTTTCTGCCAAGTGAGCCCGGAGTCACAGTCACAAACTTCCTCTTCTTCCTGAATAAAAGTGAAATTATGCTGAATACTTGTTCATATTTTAAGTAGTTTGCACAGACACACATTTTAAAAACAAAGTTCCAAATACCCACCTTCTCTGAACAGTTAGCTTGCTGACCCATCCACCTCTTCCCTATCCTCTGTTGTCTGAATCCATGGACTAGCCTCCTCCCTCCTGCCATGCATGGTCTGATGTGCTGCCACTGCCCTCCATTTAGCATGATGTACCAGTCCACTCCTCCTGCCCTCCATTGCCCAATTCTATGGCCCATCATTGACCTCCTGCTTAGCCTCTGTGCTTAGCTTGCTGCCCCTATTCTCCTTCCCCCTGCTCTCCGATGTCTTTGTTCATGCCCCTGCTCCATCCTTTTTGCTCACCATGTCACATGGACCTGCCACTCCTATCTACTCTGAGTGTTCTGTTGAGCTGCCACTCCCTTCCCACCTGCCTATCATTGTCAGATGACTGTAACCTGTCCCTGCCACCTCCACCCTGCCTGTCCACATGCCATGCTCCTATCCCCTTCCTCCTGTCGTCCATGGTCCATTTTACTGCCACACCCTTCTGCCCTCCCTGGTCTGTTGTGCTGCAACTGCTCCTTCTGCCTGCCCCGTGCGGTCTGTTGTGAGGCCCCTTCCCCTGAACTCTTTTGTCTGTGCCCAGGTCCTGACCCTCCCTTCTATCCTCCATCCTCCTTTGTGCATGCCCCTGTACCCTCCTTCTTGCCCATCATAGCCATTGTGCTGCCACTAACCCTCCCGCTTGCCATGCATGGTCTTCTGTGCTGCCATGGCCCCTCCCACCTTCCCTGTGTGGTCAGCTACCTGCCCCTGACCCCCTCCCACCTTCCCGCCATGGTCTGTGTGTATGCCATCATAGTCTCACTGTTGCTCACTGTTGCTCTCACTGTCTTGTTTCTAGTGCCCATCCTGCCTGACCTCCATGGTCATCTTGCTGCTCCTGCCCTGCCCCTTTACCCCCAGACCTCTATTTTCATGTGCAGACCCCTATTTCCTCCCTCCTGGCTTGTCTGTTCCATTGTAATGCCCCTGATCCGTCCCTCCTGCCCTTTATGGTCTGTTATGCTGCAGCTTTCTCTCCTGTCTGTCCATTATGGTCAGCTAGCTACCATTGCCTCTTTCCCCTCGGCTCTCTGTTGTCCATGTGCATGGTCCTGTCCCCTCCCTGTTGCTTTCTATGGATTGTTGTGCTGCACTCCCGTCCCGCATGCCCTGTGTGCTGTTTTGTGCTGCTGCAAACCCTGATGCCTGCCCTGTAGGGTCAGTTTGGTGCACCTCTCCATGTCCCTCCTGTCCTCTGTTATCCGAGTCCATGTCCCTACCCCAATTCCTCCTGCCTACCATGATCCAATGTACCATACTTGCAAACATTTTGAACTTGGTAAGAGGGAGATTTTGAAAAAAAACTGGGGTATTGGTTTTCCCCTTTGAGTTACATTGAAAAAGAGGAGATTGTAGACAGGAGATAGATCAAATAAAGCCCATTTGAGCTCAAAAACATTGGACGTTTCCTGGCTGAAACGGGTCTGTTGGCATATATGGTTGTACTACCACTGCCTCTTCCTTCTGCCCACAATGGTCTATTATATTGCCACAGCCTTTCTTGCCAGTCCTGTATTGTTGGTTTGTTGCCCCTGCCCCCCTTTCCACTGCCCTCCATAGTCTGTTGTGCTGCCACTGCCCTTCCTGCCTGCCCAGTGTGGTCAAATTGTTGCCTCTGCACTCTCCTATCTGCCTTCAATTTTCAGAGTCCGTGACCCTGGCCTCTGCCTCTCAACAGTATCCCAATGAACAACTAGATTGCTAAAATTCTATATTTATTACAAACGTGTGGAACACCTGACGTTATCTTGATGTAACCAAAACTGTAATACCTAGAGCATTTCCTTTAGAAATTACATATATGAGAGGGTCTTATTTGCATCAAAATTATGGTTAGTGCTCTAAAAAACTAAAATGAGGACATATTTTCTGAGTTTTCAAATAGCAACAAAGAACTTTTAAATTATTTGTAATCTTTATGTTTTTTTATCCAGTTGACCACCTCATTAAATGTTGCACTTAGGGAAGAGGATGTGGTGTTACTTCCAGAGCTGAAGACTTTGCAACTGGTGAACCAGGTTGGAGTTTCTGCTTCAGCTCAACATTCTATGATTCTGGTCAAACCACTTAATCTCCCCATGTCTACAACCAAAATGAATTTGATCTTGTGTGATGTAACCAATGCTCATGTAAAGCACTCCAATACCTGACAAGTCTGCACTATATAAATCTGCAAATACACAAAAAAATAAGTGTTTTGCACACTTCTGTCATTGTTGGGCTACATGTGGGCTACATCTGGGTGATATTTGTGCTGCATTTGGGCTCTTTTGTCTCTGGTGGCCATCTTGGCAGATTTATTTGTTATGAAGTTTCCTAATTTCCTCATTTACTGCAGTCTCCTCAGAAGGAAATGCTTTCAGTTTTTTACTTTGATTCCATCAAGAAGGTATTCAGATATGTCACACATTTGCCATAAATTCTGAATGTTAGCACAGTAGTTGCTCATTAGATCACTGTAGTAAAGCTACTGCTCACCACGGAAGTCTGCTGCTGGTATTAAAAGTGCATGTTTCAGTCTGCATATCAGAACTTTTTAATGAAATAGAAGAGGATTTGAGAAGTCAAAATGTGCCCTAATTTTTCATTCTGCAGCACTAATCATAATTTCTATGGCAAAATGAACACCCTCATTTTGTTCCTTTGTAAATTAAATGTTTTAAGTGTTACCACTTTATTCCAATCAAGATTGCTTCAAGTGTGCCATACTTTTGTCATAAGTAAGACTATTAGCGCTCTAGTTGTTCCTTAGAACACTCCGGGACATTCTGTCATTGGGCTATACTTGGGCTACATCTGGGTGATATTTGTGCTACATTTGGGCTCTTTTGTCTCCGGTGGCCATTTTGGGAGACTTATTTGTTATGAAGTTTCCTAATTTCCTCATTTACTACAGTCTCCTCAGTAGGAAATACTTTCAGTTTTTTACATTGATTCCATCAAGAAGGCATTCAGATGTGTCACACATTTGCCATAAATTCAGAATGTTAGCACTCTAGTTGCTTATTAGATCACTGTAGTAAAGCTACTGCTCACCAGGGAAGTCTGCTGCTGGTATTGAAAGTGCATGTTTCAGTCTGCATGTCAGACTGTTTTAATGAAATAGAAGAGGATTTGAGAAGTCACTCAAAATGTTCCCTAATTTTTCTTTCTGCAGCACTAATCATACTTTCTATGGCCATGATCCAATGTACCATACTTGCAAACATTTTGAACTTGGTAAGAGGGAGATTTTGAAAAAAAAACTGGGGTATTGATTTTCCCCTTTGAGTTACATTGTAAAAGAGGAGATTGTAGACAGGAGACAGATCAAATAAAGCCCATTTGAGCTCAAAAACATTGGACGTTTCCTGGCTGAAACGGGTCTGTTGGCATGTATGGTTGTACTACCACTGCCTCTTCCTTCTGCCCACAATGGTCTATTATATTGCCACAGCCTTTCTTGCCAGTCCTGTATTGTTGGTTTGTTGCCCCTGCCCCCCTTTCCACTGCCCTCCATAGTCTGTTGTGCTGCCACTGCCCTTCCTGCCTGCCCAGTGTGGTCAAATTGTTGCCTCTGCACTCTCCTATCTGCCTTCAATTTTCAGAGTCCGTGACCCTGGCCTCTGCCTCTCAACAGTATCCCAATGAACAACTAGGTTGCTAAAATTCTATATTTATTACAAACGTGTGGAACACCTGACGTTATCTTGATGTAACCAAAACTGTAATACCTAGAGCATTTCCATTAGAAATTACATATATGAGAGGGTCTTATTTGCATCAAAATTATGGTTAGTGCTCTAAAAAACTAAAATGAGGACATATTTTCTGAGTTTTCAAATAGCAACAAAGAACTTTTAAATTATTTGTAATCTTTATGTTTTTTTATCCAGTTGACCACCTCATTAAATGTTGCACTTAGGGGAGAGGATGTGGTGTTACTTCCAGAGCTGAAGACTTTGCAACTGGTGAACCAGGTTGGAGTTTCTGCTTCAGCTCAACATTCTATGATTCTGGTCAAATCACTTAATCTCCCCATGTCTACAACCAAAATGAATTTGATCTTGTGTGATGTAACCAATGCTCATGTAAAGCACTCCAATACCTGACAAGTCTGCACTATATAAATCTGCAAATACACAAAAAAATAAGTGTTTTGCACACTTCTGTCATTGTTGGGCTACATATGGGCTACATCTGGGTGATATTTGTGCTGCATTTGGGCTCTTTTGTCTCTGGTGGCCATCTTGGCAGATTTATTTGTTATGAAGTTTCCTAATTTCCTCATTTACTGCAGTCTCCTCAGAAGGAAATGCTTTCAGTTTTTTACTTTGATTCCATCAAGAAGGTATTCAGATATGTCACACGTTTGCCATAAATTCTGAATGTTAGCACTCTAGTTGCTCATTAGATCACTGTAGTAAAGCTACTGCTCACCACGGAAGTCTGCTGCTGGTATTAAAAGTGCATGTTTCAGTCTGCATATCAGAACTTTTTAATGAAATAGAAGAGGATTTGAGAAGTCAAAATGTGCCCTAATTTTTCATTCTGCAGCACTAATCATAATTTCTATGGCAAAATGAACACCCTCATTTTGTTCCTTTGTAAATTAAATGTTTTAAGTGTTACCACTTTATTCCAATCAAGATTGCTTCAAGTGTGCCATACTTTTGTCATAAGTAAGACTATTAGCGCTCTAGTTGTTCCTTAGAACACTCTGGGACATTCTGTCATTGGGCTATACTTGGGCTACATCTGGGTGATATTTGTGCTACATTTGGGCTCTTTTGTCTCCGGTGGCCATTTTGGGAGACTTATTTGTTATGAAGTTTCCTAATTTCCTCATTTACTACAGTCTCCTCAGTAGGAAATACTTTCAGTTTTTTACATTGATTCCATCAAGAAGGCATTCAGATGTGTCACACATTTGCCATAAATTCAGAATGTTAGCACTCTAGTTGCTTATTAGATCACTGTAGTAAAGCTACTGCTCACCAGGGAAGTCTGCTGCTGGTATTGAAAGTGCATGTTTCAGTCTGCATGTCAGACTGTTTTAATGAAATAGAAGAGGATTTGAGAAGTCACTCAAAATGTTCCCTAATTTTTCTTTCTGCAGCACTAATCATACTTTCTATGGCCATGATCCAATGTACCATACTTGCAAACATTTTGAACTTGGTAAGAGGGAGATTTTGAAAAAAAACTGGGGTATTGATTTTCCCCTTTGAGTTACATTGTAAAAGAGGAGATTGTAGACAGGAGACAGATCAAATAAAGCCCATTTGAGCTCAAAAACATTGGACGTTTCCTGGCTGAAACGGGTCTGTTGGCATGTATGGTTGTACTACCACTGCCTCTTCCTTCTGCCCACAATGGTCTATTATATTGCCACAGCCTTTCTTGCCAGTCCTGTATTGTTGGTTTGTTGCCCCTGCCCCCCTTTCCACTGCCCTCCATAGTCTGTTGTGCTGCCACTGCCCTTCCTGCCTGCCCAGTGTGGTCAAATTGTTGCCTCTGCACTCTCCTATCTGCCTTCAATTTTCAGAGTCCGTGACCCTGGCCTCTGCCTCTCAACAGTATCCCAATGAACAACTAGGTTGCTAAAATTCTATATTTATTACAAACGTGTGGAACACCTGACGTTATCTTGATGTAACCAAAACTGTAATACCTAGAGCATTTCCATTAGAAATTACATATATGAGAGGGTCTTATTTGCATCAAAATTATGGTTAGTGCTCTAAAAAACTAAAATGAGGACATATTTTCTGAGTTTTCAAATAGCAACAAAGAACTTTTAAATTATTTGTAATCTTTATGTTTTTTTATCCAGTTGACCACCTCATTAAATGTTGCACTTAGGGGAGAGGATGTGGTGTTACTTCCAGAGCTGAAGACTTTGCAACTGGTGAACCAGGTTGGAGTTTCTGCTTCAGCTCAACATTCTATGATTCTGGTCAAATCACTTAATCTCCCCATGTCTACAACCAAAATGAATTTGATCTTGTGTGATGTAACCAATGCTCATGTAAAGCACTCCAATACCTGACAAGTCTGCACTATATAAATCTGCAAATACACAAAAAAATAAGTGTTTTGCACACTTCTGTCATTGTTGGGCTACATATGGGCTACATCTGGGTGATATTTGTGCTGCATTTGGGCTCTTTTGTCTCTGGTGGCCATCTTGGCAGATTTATTTGTTATGAAGTTTCCTAATTTCCTCATTTACTGCAGTCTCCTCAGAAGGAAATGCTTTCAGTTTTTTACTTTGATTCCATCAAGAAGGTATTCAGATATGTCACACGTTTGCCATAAATTCTGAATGTTAGCACTCTAGTTGCTCATTAGATCACTGTAGTAAAGCTACTGCTCACCACGGAAGTCTGCTGCTGGTATTAAAAGTGCATGTTTCAGTCTGCATATCAGAACTTTTTAATGAAATAGAAGAGGATTTGAGAAGTCAAAATGTGCCCTAATTTTTCATTCTGCAGCACTAATCATAATTTCTATGGCAAAATGAACCCCCTCATTTTGTTCCTTTGTAAATTAAATGTTTTAAGTGTTACCACTTTATTCCAATCAAGATTGCTTCAAGTGTGCCATACTTTTGTCATAAGTAAGACTAATAGCGCTCTAGTTGTTCCTTAGAACACTCTGGGACATTCTGTCATTGGGCTATACTTGGGCTACATCTGGGTGATATTTGTGCTACATTTGGGCTCTTTTGTCTCCGGTGGCCATTTTGGGAGACTTATTTGTTATGAAGTTTCCTAATTTCCTCATTTACTACAGTCTCCTCAGTAGGAAATACTTTCAGTTTTTTACTTTGATTCCATCAAGAAGGCATTCAGATGTGTCACACATTTGCCATAAATTCAGAATGTTAGCACTCTAGTTGCTTATTAGATCACTGTAGTAAAGCTACTGCCCACCAGGGAAGTCTGCTGCTGGTATTGAAAGTGCATGTTTCAGTCTGCATGTCAGACTTTTTTAATGAAATAGAAGAGGATTTGAGAAGTTACTCAAAATGTTCCCTGATTTTTCTTTCTGCAGCACTAATCATACTTTCTATGGCAAAATGAACCCCCTCATTTTGTTCCTTTTTAAATTAAATGTTTGAAGAGTTGCCACTTTATTCCAATCAAGATGGCTACAGGTATGCAATACGTTTGTCATAAGTAGGACTGTTAGCGCTCTAGTTGTCCTTTAGAATACTCTGGGAAGCTGCAGTAGAACACAAAGGAATCAACTGACAATCTCTGCCCTTGTTGGATGTACATGTTTTACTGAGAATTTCAGACTTCATTCTCACATGACTGAGAAAGATAATGTGAATTTACAGAAAATTTGCTCTCAGTTTAGCTTATAGATCACCTTCCGAACCTCTGTGGGAAAAGCATGAGAAAATAGCTTTCTCTCAAACATGATTCATGATATCACAGCAGAAGGCTTTTTCACATGGTAAAATCACCTTAGAACATACCACAATTCCTAAAATGAGTATGGTACCATGGACCTGGTTCTCTGGCTCTAGAGCAGCTCTGCTGACCTGGGTCTCGGGCTCTAGAGCAGCTCTGCTGACCTGGGTCTCTGGCTCTAGAGTACCTCTGCTGACCTGCTTCTTAGGCTCTAGAGCAGCTCTGCTGACCTGGTTCTCTGGCTCTACAACGGCTCTGCTGACCTGGTTTCTCTGGCTCTACAGCAGCTCTGCTGACCTGGTTCTCTGCACTCACGATGCACGCACCCGACTACTACTCACTCTCTACTACTCTACTACTCTCTACTATTCTCTACTACTCACTACAACTCCCTGCTATTCACTCTCTACTACTCACTCTTTACTACTCTCTACTACTCACTCTACTAATCTCTACTACTCTCTACCACTCACTCTCTACTACTCTACTACTCACTCTCTACTACTCTTTACTACTCACTCTCTTCTACACACTCACTACTACTCTCTACTACTCACTCTCTACTACTCATTCTCTACTACTCTCTACTACTCTCTGTCTACTACTCTCTACTACTACTCTCTACTATTCACTCTCTACTACTCACTCTCTACTACTCTCTACTACTCACTCTACTACTCTCTACCACTCACTCTCTACTACTCTACTACTCACTCTCTACTACTCTCAACTACTCTCTCTTTACTACTTACTCTCTACTACTCACTCTACTACTCTCTACTACTCACTCTCTACTACTCACTCTCTACTATTCGCTCTCTACTACTCGCTCTCTAATACTCTCTACTACTCAATCTCCACTACTCACTCTCTACTACTTGTTCTCTACTACTCACTCTCTACTACTCACTCTCAACTACTCTACTACTCTCTACTACTCTCTCTACTACTCACTCTCTACTACTCACTCTCTACTACCCTACTACTCTCTACTATTCTCTACTACTCACTCTACTACTCTCTACTACTCTCTACCACTCACTCTCTACTAATCACTCTCTACTACTCACTCTCTACTACTCACTCTACTACTCTCTACTACTCACTCTCTACTACTCTATCTCTACTACTCACTCTCTACTACTCTCTACTGCTCACTCTCCACTACTCACTCTCTACTGCTCTCTCTCTACTACTCACTCTCTACTACTCTCTCTCTACTACTCTCTACTACTCACTCTCTACTACTCCCTCTCTACTACTCTCAACTACTATCTACTACTCACTCTCTACTACTCACTCTACTACTCACTCTCTACTACTCACTCTTTACTACTCTCCACTACTCACTCTCTACTACTCTCTCTCTACTACTCTCTACTACTCACTCTCTAACTCTCTACTATTCACTCTCTAATACTCACTCTCTACTACTCTCTCTCTACTACTCACTCTCTACTACTCACTCCACTACTCTCTACTACTCACTCTATGCTACTCTCTCTACTACTCTCTACTACTCTCCACTACTCTCTACTACTCACTCTCTACTCTCTACTACTCACTCTCTACTCTCTATTACTCACTCTCTACTCTCTACCTCTCTACCTCTCTCTACCTCTCTCTCTCTACTACTCTCTACCTCTCTACCTCTCTACCTCTACCTCTCTATCTCTCTACCTCTACACCTCTACCTCTCTCTACCTCTCTCTACATGCACACATATGCACATAAATATATGCATATATATGCATATGCATTTATATATATGTATGTGTATATATATATGGATACATATGTAAACATATATATAATCTGCATATCTATATAAATACAAATATAAATGCATGCATACATATACATATATGCATACATATGCATGTTATTCACATGAAAGTTTGAAAAACACTAATAAAAGCATAGATAAAAAAAATACGTAATTACAAACAGAATTGCTTTGACTTAAACGAGGGCGAGACCTATTGCATTTTCAATGCTTGTTTACTTTGGTTCCATCAAGAAGGCATTCAGATGTGTCACACATTTGCCATAAATTCTGAATGGTAGCACTCTAGTTGCTCATTAGATCACTGTAGTAAAGCTTCTGCTCACCAGGGAAGTCTGCTGCTGGTATTCAAAGTGCATGTTTCAGTCTGCATGTCAGGATTTTTTAATGAAATAGAAGAGGATTTGAGAAGTCAAAATGTACCCTAATTTTCCTTTCTGCAGCACTAATCATAATTTCTATGGCAAAATGAACCCCCTCATTTTGTTCCTTTGCAAATTAAATGTTGTAGATGTTAACACTTTATTCCAATCAAGATGGCTAAGACTGTTAGCGCTCTAGTTGTTCTTTAGAACACTCTGGGACATTCTGTCATTGGGCTATACTTGGGCTACATCTGGGTGATATTTGTGCTACATTTGGGCTCTTTTGTCTCTGGTGGCCATCTTGGGAGACTTATTTGTTATGAAGTTTCCTAATTTCCTCATTTACTACAGTCTCCTCAGTAGGAAATACTTTCAAGTTTTTTACTTTGATTCCATCAAGAAGGCATTCAGATGTGTCACACATTTGCCATAAATTCGGAATGTTAGCACTCTAGTTGCATATTTGATCACTGTAGTAAAGCTACTGCTAACCAGGGAAGTCTGCTGCTGGTATTGAAAGTGCATGTTTCAGTCTGCATGTAAGAATTTTTTAATGAAATAGAAGAGGATTTGAGAAGTCACTTTTTTCATCACTAATCATAATTTCTATGGCAAGACAAACCCCCTCATTGTGTTCCTTTTAAATTAAACTACTCACTCTCTACTACTCACTTGCTACTACTCTTTACTACTCACTCTCTACTACTCACTCTCTACTACTCTCTACTACTACTCTCTGCTACTCACTCTCTACTACTCACTCTACTACTCTCTACTACTCTCTACCACTCACTCTCTACTACTCTACTACTCACTCTCTACTACTCTCTACTACTCTCTCTCTCTCTACTACTCCCTCTCTACTCCTTACTCTACAACTCTCTCTCTACTACTCACTCTCTACTACTCACTCTACTACTCTCTACTACTCACTCTCTACTACCCGCTCCCTACTACTCTCTTCTACTCACTCTCTACTACTCACTCTCTACTACTCTACTACTCTCTATTACTCTCTCTACTACTGACTCTCTACTATTCACACCCTACTACTCTACTACTCTCTACTACTCTCTCTACTACTTACTCTCTACTACTCACTCTACTACTCTCTACCACTCACTCTCTACTACTCTACTACTCACTCTCTACTACTCTCTCTCTGCTACTCAAGCTCTACTACTCACAATACTGCTCTCTACTACTCACTCTCTACTACTCTCTCTCTACCACTCACTCGCTACTACTCTCTACTACTCACTCTCCACTACTCACTCCCTACTACTCGCTCTCTACTACTCTCTACTACTCACTCTACTACTCACTCTCTACTACTCTAATACTCTCTCTACTACTCACTCTCTACTACTCTCTCTACTACTCACTCTCTACTACATACGCTCTACTTCTTGCTCTCTATTACTCACTCTCTACTACCCTCTACTACTCACTCTACTACTCACTCTCTACTACTCCCTACTTCTCACTCTACTACTCACTCTCTAATATTCACTCTCTACTACTCCACTACTCTCTATTACTCACTCTCTAATACTCACTCTCTACTACTATACTACTCCCTACTACTCTCTCTCTCTAATACTCACTCTCAACTACTCACTCTCTACTACTCACTCTCTACTACTCACTCTCTACTACTCTCTACTACTCACTCTCTACTACTCTCTACTACTCACTCACTACTACTACTCTCTCTCTACTACTCTCTAATACTCTCTGCTACTCACTCTACTACTCACTCTACTACTCACTCTCTACTACTCACTCTCTACAACTCTCTACTACTCACTCTCTACTACTACTCTCTCTATTACTCTCTCCAACTCACTCTACTACTCACTCTCTACTACTCTCTCTCTCTGCCACTCACTCTCTACTACTCACTCTCTACTACTCTCTACTATTCACTCTCTACTACTCACTCTCTACTGCTCTCTACTACTCTCTACTACTCACTCTACTACTCACTCTCTACTACTCTCTACTACTCACTCTACTACTCACTCTCTACTACTCTCTACTACTCTCTATTACCCACTTTCTATTACTTTCAACTACTCACTCTCTACTACTCTCTACTACTCACTCTCTACTACTCACTCTCTACTACTCACTCTCTACTACTCAATCTACTACTCTCTACTACTCACTCTCTGCTACTCTCTCTACTACTCTCTACCACTCTCTACTACTCTCTTCTACACACTATCTACTCACTATTATTCATCCTCTACTCTCTACCTCTCTACCTCTCTCTCTACTACTCTCTACCTTTCTACCTCTACCTCTCTACCCCTACCTCTCTACCTCTACACCTCTACCTCTCTACCTCTCTCTACCTCTCTCTACACGCACACATATATATGCATAAATATGCATATGCATTTATATATATGTATGTGTATATATATACATACATATATTAAACATTCATATAATCTGCATAGCTATCTAAATACAAATACAAATGCATGCATACATATACATATGCATGAATATGCATGTTATGTACATAAAAGTTTGAAAAACACTAATAAAAGCAAAGCTAAAAAGCCACCTAATTACAAACAGAATTGCTTTAACTTAAATGAGGGCGCGACCTATTGTATTTTCAATGCTTGTTTACTTTGGTTCCATCAAGAAGGCATTCAGATGTGTCACACATTTGCCTTAAATTCTGAATGGTAGCACTCTAGTTGCTCATTAGATCACTGTAGTAAAGCTACTGCTCACCAGGGAAGTCTGCTGCTGGTATTCAAAGTGCATGTTTCAGTCTGCATGTCAGAATTTTTTTATGAAATAGAAGAGGATTTGAGAAATCACTCAAAATGTACCCTCATTTTTCTTTCTACAGCACTAATGTTACTTTCTATGGTAAAATGAACCCCCTCCTTTTGTTCCTTTTTAAATTAAATGTTTTAAGAGTTACCACTTTATTCCAATCAAGATGGCTTCAGGTGTGCCATTCGTTTGTCATAAGTAGGACTGTTAGCGCTTTAGTTGTTCTTTGGAAAACTCTGGGAAGCAGCAGTAGAACACAAAGGAATCAACTGACAGTCTCTGCCCTTGATGGATGTACATGTTTTACTGAGAATGTCAGACTTCATTCTCACATGACTGCGAAAGATAAAGTGAATTTGCAGAAAATATGCTCTCAGTTTAGCTTATAGATCACCTTCCAAACCTCTGTGGGAAAAGCATGAAAAAATAGTTTTCTCTCAAACATGATTCATGATATCCCAGCAGAAGGCTTTTTCACATGGTAAAATCACCTTAGAACATACCACAATTCCTAAAATGAGTATGGTACCATGGACCTGGTTCTCTGGCTCTAGAGCAGCTCTGCTGACCTGGGTCTCGGGCTCTAGAGCAGCTCTGCTGACCTGGGTCTCTGGCTCTAGAGCACCTCTGCTGACCTGCTTCTTAGGCTCTAGAGCAGCTCTGCTGACCTGGTTCTCTGGCTCTACAACGGCTCTGCTGACCTGGTTTCTCTGGCTCTACAGCAGCTCTGCTGACCTGGTTCTCTGCACTCACGATGCACGCACCCGACTACTACTCACTCTCTACTACTCTACTACTCTCTACTATTCTCTACTACTCACTACAACTCCCTGCTATTCACTCTCTACTACTCACTCTTTACTACTCTCTACTACTCACTCTACTAATCTCTACTACTCTCTACCACTCACTCTCTACTACTCTACTACTCACTCTCTACTACTCTCTACTACTCACTCTCTACTACTCACTCTCTACTACTCACTCTCTACTACTCAATCTACTACTCTCTACTACTCACTCTCTGCTACTCTCTCTACTACTCTCTACCACTCTCTACTACTCTCTTCTACACACTATCTACTCACTATTATTCATCCTCTACTCTCTACCTCTCTACCTCTCTCTCTACTACTCTCTACCTTTCTACCTCTACCTCTCTACCCCTACCTCTCTACCTCTACACCTCTACCTCTCTACCTCTCTCTACCTCTCTCTACACGCACACATATATATGCATAAATATGCATATGCATTTATATATATGTATGTGTATATATATACATACATATATTAAACATTCATATAATCTGCATAGCTATCTAAATACAAATACAAATGCATGCATACATATACATATGCATGAATATGCATGTTATGTACATAAAAGTTTGAAAAACACTAATAAAAGCAAAGCTAAAAAGCCACCTAATTACAAACAGAATTGCTTTAACTTAAATGAGGGCGCGACCTATTGTATTTTCAATGCTTGTTTACTTTGGTTCCATCAAGAAGGCATTCAGATGTGTCACACATTTGCCTTAAATTCTGAATGGTAGCACTCTAGTTGCTCATTAGATCACTGTAGTAAAGCTACTGCTCACCAGGGAAGTCTGCTGCTGGTATTCAAAGTGCATGTTTCAGTCTGCATGTCAGAATTTTTTTATGAAATAGAAGAGGATTTGAGAAATCACTCAAAATGTACCCTCATTTTTCTTTCTACAGCACTAATGTTACTTTCTATGGCAAAATGAACCCCCTCCTTTTGTTCCTTTTTAAATTAAATGTTTTAAGAGTTACCACTTTATTCCAATCAAGATGGCTTCAGGTGTGCCATTCGTTTGTCATAAGTAGGACTGTTAGCGCTTTAGTTGTTCTTTGGAAAACTCTGGGAAGCAGCAGTAGAACACAAAGGAATCAACTGACAGTCTCTGCCCTTGATGGATGTACATGTTTTACTGAGAATGTCAGACTTCATTCTCACATGACTGCGAAAGATAAAGTGAATTTGCAGAAAATATGCTCTCAGTTTAGCTTATAGATCACCTTCCAAACCTCTGTGGGAAAAGCATGAAAAAATAGTTTTCTCTCAAACATGATTCATGATATCCCAGCAGAAGGCTTTTTCACATGGTAAAATCACCTTAGAACATACCACAATTCCTAAAATGAGTATGGTACCATGGACCTGGTTCTCTGGCTCTAGAGCAGCTCTGCTGACCTGGGTCTCGGGCTCTAGAGCAGCTCTGCTGACCTGGGTCTCTGGCTCTAGAGCACCTCTGCTGACCTGCTTCTTAGGCTCTAGAGCAGCTCTGCTGACCTGGTTCTCTGGCTCTACAACGGCTCTGCTGACCTGGTTTCTCTGGCTCTACAGCAGCTCTGCTGACCTGGTTCTCTGCACTCACGATGCACGCACCCGACTTTGCGAAAATATATTTAAAAATATTATAAGTTTATTATAAGTATAAATATATTATTTTCCTGAATATCTTAGATAATCTCTTGCCCTAATATGTATATTAAAGACACATACATATCATTTTGAAACATAAAATATTTTTGCGGGAGTCGCGCACCCAGCGTGCCCCAGCACGTATATGATGTCACACGGGACCCGCAACTGCGCAGGAGTCGCGGACTGGTCGCATACCAATCACGCACATCACGTAATATTAAATGTATATGATGTAACTGAAAAACTCGCAGCCATCGCACACCATACGCGGATCCTTCATGACTTTTCTAAAATGGCGGCTAGAATGCGCGCACCCACCGTGATGTGTACGCTTTGATTGCGCGACTCCATTAAAAAATTGCTTTTTTTTTAAAGAAAATAATATAATATATTAAAATAAATAATGAAAACAAGAAAATTATTCAATATTTCAGTTAGAATTTTTTTTTAATTCTTTTTGCAATTTTCAGAAAAATATATAATGTTATTTAATGAATAAAATATTTATAAATAAACAGTTAAAAAACTGTAGAAAATCAGTACAAAAAAAAAGGTATAACTACTATCACACTTAATTAGCATTTAAAAAACCTTTGAAGTTCACTGAAAAAAAAATATGTTTCAGAGACGCTATAGTTGGAAATTAGCATTTAAAAAAGCTTTGAAATTCACAGAAAAAACCATAGGTTTCAGGGGTGTTATAGTTAGCTGGCCATTTCACTCGTACAAAACCATAGATATTCCTCCGTTATAGTTAGTTCTTGTGAGAAGTTGGCCTGGTATATGCTGGTCACTAGTTAAAGTGGCCACCTTGCACCAGTACAATTCCACTCTTCTGGTAGATAGGTTTAAGACAACCTTTTAAAGAAAGCTATCCTAGTGGTAGCTGTGGAGAGCAGCCTTCAGGCTTAGTATTTAGAGGAATGTAAAGCACCTTGTTTTACCTTATAATCAAATATATATGTATTTATTTCTAGACACACTCTACTAATCTCTTTATGAGATTAGAAGTCAGGAACATATGCACAAATCAACATTTCACAATAAGTTAAGCACAAATATGGCTGGGGTCCTAGGGGCGTACCAGACCATATACTAAAAAAGAGACTTAAGAACGACTGGAGAAGGGACAAGGCCTAGGGCCTTCAGAAGCACTGGGGCCTCACTAATCCACCCAAGGCAGGTAAGTAAGGGACCCACGAGAGACGCATGTAGTGTGAGAACACCAGCTGCGGATCCCAATTGACTTCTATGAAGCAAGTTGCGGTTGGAATTGTAAAGTTTTAGGATACTTCGGGAGAGTCTACAAGCAAGTCACTCACAGGGTAAGTAGTTCTAGAGCGAGCACACACAGGAGCACTGTAGTGCTGGAGTTACCTCACCTAGGGAAGCCGGGTGCAAAGGTGTCTTTTGGTGTCGGGTCGTGGCGTCGTTTACAATGGGAGCCTAAGAAGACTTGCTGCTTGTGAAGACAGGAGAAGTGTCCGGTGGAATCCAAGGCTGGATTCAGAAGAAGGAAGACCTGAAAGCAGAGGAGACAGTGTTCAAAGTCCCTTGGCAGTGACCCGGGGCAAGGAAGCTGGATGCCCACAGTTGTCGGGTGATTTCAGGTGATCACGGGTGTCTTGACTCTTCAGCCACGAGGTCCAGGAGGTGTCGACGACAACCAGGAGCTGGATTCGGCGTGCCCCACAAAGTCTGCAGCTTACTGCAGTGTTGGTGACCAGATTGGAGCCAACAAGCCTTGATAACAGCAAGTCTTGTGGAAAGTGTAAAAAGACAGCGGTGCAGACCAGTAACTTCTGAGGGACTCACCCAGCAAGGATAAGTCAGGGCAGGCCTGGAGCAACCAGGGGAGCCCTTTGGAATTGTATAAAAGTCTTCTGGGGACCCACAAGCCAACCGGCAAGGGATCGCGAAGATGCCTCAGGAGGATTCACTCACCAGGAGCCCACAGTCATTCGGGACAAGGTAGACCTCTGATCTTTGGAGGAAATCCTGCTGGAGGCTTGGATCACATGTGGTCCAATGCACAAGTTCGTAGAGCATCATGAAGGGGTTGCACTTGAAAATAGTGCATGGTACTTGGGTATTGCTGTTCCTCGTCACTTGTGGGGTCCACTTGCCTCAGCTTCACTGGGGACTCACGATGGCCTTGGAGAAGTCAGGAAATCCACTTCCAGGGCTGCAGGGACTTCGGACTCCGGTGGGAGCAGGAAAGTTTGCGACCGTTGATGCGAAGTTTTGGTGCCTGCCAAGTAGGGGAGTCACTTCTTGACTCCAAGGGAGTTTCTTCAGTCTTCCAAAGGTAGTGGAATGTCGAAGGTCCAAGATTCTTCTTCAGAGCGTCGTCCAGGGATATCTAGTTTGCAATGGCAAGGGTTCCCTAACTTATACTACAAGGAATGGAGGGACTAGCTCTATGACCCCTCCTATGGGAGGGTCAGGGGAGTGGGTGGCTACACCCACTTCCCTTTGTCCAGTTTCATACCAGAGCAGGGGCAGGTAGCCCCTGAACCGGTTTTAGCTGGCATATGCACAGAGGAGCCTACTGCTCGCCCAGTTCAGTACTTCAAAGCACTCTAGGAGTGCACTCACCCAGCCCCAATACACTAAACCCTGTCTGGGATGTGGTTACACCTCCCTGTGACAGGATGCCTATTTTTGGGCCTCCTCCACTGCGAGTTTCGGTCAGCAGCAGGAGGGCAGCCCAGTGTCTGTGACTGGTGGCATCCATTTTGTGATGCCAGGGCTCTTCAGGATTCTACCGTGTTTCCACAGTAGGTACATGTCTATCCCTCTAGAAGGGTGGGATCATACTCCCACATCAGTTACTTGTGTGGGGGTATGATTCCAAAGTGTTTGACACCAAACACAATATGTTTTGATGCAGCCATTCCAAAGTTAGCATTAACCGCGAGGTTATTATGCACTTAAGAGTATATGGTTTAACCGCATTCACAAACAGCCACAGGGAATGGACTCTGAGAGCTGCAGAGGGGCCTGCTCAGGCAGAGGCACCCCCTCACATGGAAACCAAGCTCCCTGCCCTCAGGATTGATAGGGCCTGCCTTAGGGGTGTTTGATAGGTTTAAATGTGTGTGCAGGGTGAGATATAGTGAACCTATATCTCAGTGAGGATTGCTAACACTACCTCACCCAGGCTGCAGTAGCAGGCCTGTGGTGTCAGATTTCGTCAGCTTCCCAGGGGTAGCAGGAGTCTGGTGCTGTGGTCAGTGCCACGGACTTGGGGTGACTGCCATTCAGGACTCAGGACACAGTTACACATGTGGGATCGGCTTGTGTTAAAGAGGGTTAGTGGGACTACGTGTTGCCGGCCTTGCATATCGAAATATGCCTCACTGATCTAAGGGAGTCTGGAGCTGTGGTCACTGCCATGGACTTGGGGTCACTGCCATTTAGGACTCAGGATACGGTTATACATGTGGGATCAGCTTGTATTGGACAGTGTTAGTTGGCACCACGTGTCCAAAATTCAAATTGCGAGGTCTGCTGCCCGCAGTGTAGACTGCTGAGTGTTTGTTTGTACTTGAAAATTAATTTGGTGATTGTACTAAAGCTATAACTGATATTAAAAATGTTCAAGAATATAGTATACTAAAGGGATATTATGTCAATTTGAGTAGGCCTGGGCCAAAATTCTGTTCCGTTCGCGGAAATTGCGATAATTTGGTATTTTCGCGTTCCGCGGAAAGTGCGAAAATGTCAAAATTTCCGCCTTCCGCAGCTTAGCGATAATTTGTTTCTTGCTTGTGCTGTAAAAAAATACATTCTTGCGTGCGCGCGATCGCCTTACCTGAATCCCCGCGTTCGCTGACAAGTTTTCCCGACCCGGTCGCATTCTCCACGAGATATTGGATTGTTGGTAGCCATTTTGCGCTGTCTCGCAACAGTTTGCGCTCGCATTGTCGCGCGATGATGTCATTTGTTGCGCGAACACGTCATTCTTCTCGCGATCATGCACCGCGCGAGTATTAGAAGATTGAAATCTCGAACACGTCATTTTACACCGTGAGCGAGAGGGTGAGGACGCGGGCACGTCTAATCCAACGCAAACAGGAAAAAGAGACCCCGAACACGTCATATCCAACGCGACAGGGACGAAGAGAACGCGATCATATTATTTTCGACACGCCGGCGGAAGTAATGTGAAGCTCGAGAACATGTAACATTTTCAATTTGGAGAGGAATATCAACTCTAGCGGCATGAAACCTTCTGCAAATGCTGATTTTGGATGAAAACAACTCCTCACATTGACATTTGGCTGTCCTTTTTTGTGCAAGGAGTCCTTTTTTAAAAAGGTGGGGAGAGGGAGGAAGTGACACAGAATCTCCAACTTCCTGTCCCTGTCCAGCATGCTCCTCCCAGTGCTTTGTCCATCTCCTGCTCATTCTGCCTTTGGATTTGGAGCTGGAAAGATCACTCTTTTTGTCTGCTGCATCATTGCAATTGGATTTGAGGATTTTTGGAATAGGATATTTTACAAGTAAGTGGTTGTTGTGTCTGTTTGATTGTGGGCATTGCAGTTGTTGTAACTACAATTTATTTTTGATAACTAGCATCATTCCTTTTTTTTTTAAATGTTGTGGGTAGTAGTAGTAGGCCCGAGCTAGCCATGGGCATGGCCTCATGGATAGGTGCATGATGAAGCAACTGTTCCTTTTGGTGTTTTTTGAATGTATTTCATTTTCAAGCATCATTTAGGGCATGGATGGCATTGGATTGAGTTGGGGAAGTGTGTTTGTTTGGGGTGGCCTTTCTGATGTTGTTGGGCCTTGCCATGTGGCTGGTGGCCATTTTGAAGCCTAGGCCTGGAAGCTTGCCTGGCCTTGTCTGCCAACAGGCCCGCTTTCATCCACTAGGATCAGAGCAGGTAGCCACAGCTTTATTAATCAAGTGTTTTCTGTGTGGTCTGTTGAATTTAGACTTCATTTAGGGCATGGATGGCATTGGATTGAGTTGGGGAAGTGTGCTTTTTGGGGGTGGCCTTTCTGATGTTGTTGGGCCTGGCCATGTGGCTGGTGGCCATTTTGAAGCCTAGGCCTGCAAGCTTGCCTGGCCTTGTCTGCCAACAGGCCTGCTTTCATCCACTAGGATCAGAGCAGGTAGCCACAGCTTTATTAATCAAGTGTTTTCTGTGTGGTCTGTTGAATTTAGACTTCATTTAGGGCATGGATGGCATTGTATTGAGTTGGGGAAGTGTGCTTTTTGGGGGTGGCCTTTCTGATGTTGTTGGGCCTGGCCACGTGGCTGGTGGCCATTTTGAAGCCTAGGCCTGCAAGCTTGCCTGGCCTTGTCTGCCAACATGCCTGCTTTCATACACTAGGATCTGAGCAGGTAGCCACAGCTTTATTAATCAAGTGTTTTCTGTGTGGTCTGTTGAATTTAGACTTCATTTAGGGCATGGATGGCATTGGATTGAGTTGGGGAAGTGTGCTTTTTGGGGGTGGCCTTTCTGATGTTGGTTGTCTTAAAGACATGCTTTTGTTGTATGTGTCTGGTCACTGGTGTGTTGGTGTGCAATGCATGCACCCTGCAGACCTTTTTGGGGCCTGTGAATGTTCGTATTTACATTTTGATGCATTAAAAAGGCAGAGCAGTGTGCTTTAGCATGCATCCTTTACCTGGCTTTTATAGGCCTTTTGTCAGCTCAGGGTGTTTCCCAGGCCCCCGGCTTGTTTGTGATTTGTGAGTGTCCATGTGGGTGGTGGCCTTTTTTGTGTTTGGACTGGGAGTTATTAGTGTCCTGCTTTTGCCATAGGCCTGCATGGTTTTCCTATTGGCTATTTGGCTTACTGCTTCCATCCATCCACCCCCTTTGCCAGCAGCAGCTCCATGGATGCTGAGATGCTCAAATAATTTATTGGCAAATAGGGTCCACTTCCATTACATTTTTATTTTGGTGGTTATCATTAACTTTCCTATCCTTCCTGAGAGTGTAGTGTGTGGCTGTACACAGTAGTATAACATAGCCCTAGTTAAAAAAAAAGTCATAAATGGCTAGACTATCTTTTGTTTGCACTAGTACAGTACTAAGTAACTGAACCACAACAACAAATGCAACATTTCACTGATGTTCTTCTCCTGGCTTATTTGCTTTTAGGTGCACAAAAGACAGAGTAGGAGGTGTCATCAGCATCACCCGGCTACCCGTTGTACTGCCAGCCAGACAGAAGTCCTGCCGCGCATCACGTCCACGTGTGACCAGAACTTGTTGTGCATCTGCATCCTGCCTGATATCTGAAGAAGATGGCCCCAAAGAAAGGTACCAGGTCCAGTACCAAGAAAGTTGCCGGTGAGAAGAAGGAACAGAAAAAGGAATTGCCATTAACCACGACTGGTGGTGTGCCGGCCAATGATTTTTTTGGCACCAAAAAAGTTACGCCTGCAGCAGCGTTGTCCGGGAACCAAGCTGGGAGCAGCACAGCGGTCCAACCCCACCAACCTAGGCCCAAGGGCTTTAGTGTCGCAGAGGTAGCCAGTCTACTAATGAGCAGCGATGTTGAAGAAATGTCATTACCGCAAAGTAGTACACAACAATCAAGCTCAACGCAGGAGCAAACTCAGCAGATCAGTGTGCAGCCGCAACAAGAACAGCAGCTGCCGCCGCAACAAGAGCAGCAGCGGCTGCCGCAACAAGAACAGCAGCAGCAGCCGCCGCAACAAGAACAGCAGCAGCAGCCGCCGCAACAAGAACAGCAGCAGCAGTCTCCGCAACAAGAACAGCAGCAGCAGCCACCGCAACAAGAACAGCAGCAGCCGCCGCAACAAGAACAGCAGCTGCCGCCGCAACAACCAACCATAGTAGTTGTTGCTCCTGACGTAGGGGCATTTCAGGAAATCGAGCTTCCTGCAGACAAGGTGGAGCAAAGTGAAACCACTGTTTCAGAAGATCTATTGTCTTCCAGACCACCAGCAAGGAAAAGGAGGCTTAGTCCATCATCTTCTTCTTCAAGCCCCGCTTCTGATGATCGTGATGCCACTTGGCTACCACCAGCTCAGTCTGAGAGTGATATATGCCACAAGACAATGCTTCTGAAAAGGAAGGTCCCAGAAAAACTTAGAGTTATGGAGGTAGATGTAGAAGAGGGGGGTGATGATGTTGATGAAGATGAGCCAGTCATCACGCACATTACTCCCGCCCCAAAGAGATTGGAGACAAATATTCTCACCCTATCCAGAAAGGCTGCTACTGAGCGGGATGTAGCACGGATATCACCAACACAGGTTACACCACCACTACCTCCAGCTGCCATATTTTCCAAGGCCCGGCAGGTACCTACATCCAGCTCAACCATCTCAGTAGGTAGTGGTAGTAAAAGTCACAGTCTAGGTGCACAGGGTCACATTTCAAGCACCCCCTCCAGTTCATCTGGTGTTGAAAGTGGAACATCCAGAAGTGCCAGAAAGTTCTCCTCCCCAGTTTGGGACTTCTTTGCTGTTAGCACCAAGGAGGAGAATGTTGCTATCTGCTCAATTTGTCGTCAAGGTGTCCGGCGTGGTAAGCTTGGTACAAACTATGGTACCGGAGGACAAGCAAGTCATCTCAGAAAACACCACACTATCGTCTGGGAGAATCACCTACTTAAGTTAAAAGAAAGTAGAAAAACTCAACCCATTGAAGTTGGTCAGGATGAATCAGAGAGCGATATTATTGCGGTGCCAGGTGAAGAAGAGGGAGGCATTTCTAGCCCTGTCCCCAGTAGTGCAGTGGTAACGCCCACATCCTCCTCAGTAACATCAGAGTGGCACCGCAGTAAGAGCCATACTCAGAGTCAGGGTGAGACACCAAGGCGACCGAGTACCTCAATGAGACAATCTGTGTCATTGAGCCTTAGTGGGTTAATGAAAACAGCACCACAAAGGAAAGTAATCCAGCCTAGCATTGAGAGCATGTTTAGGTTGGAGGGGCAGTTCCAACGCAACCACCCAACGGCACGATTGTACAATGCGAAGCTGGCTAAAATGTTAGCGCTGGACCTTCTTCCTTTTTCATTTGTGGAAGGGGTGGGTTTCCTTGAATTTGTGTCTGCCATCTGCCCTAAATGGAAGGTTCCCAGCTGGTCCTATTTCGCAAGAATTGCTGTTCCGGCACTACATGATGTGCTGGAATTGGTTGGACAAGCTTTGCAGCAGAGTGCTGTGCACAATATCCACCTGACAACAGACATGTGGACCAGTTGCCAAGCCACAGATTACATGTGCATCACTGCACACTGGATCTCTTTTGTGGGGGTTAGAGATAAGCTATCTGCACGAGGTGTTGTTGACACAGCTGCGATTTTTGAAGGTACTCGGAAACATGCAACTGTAGCCATGTTCGCCATGGAGAAATCTCATACGGCTGAAAACATTTTACACAAGTTTCGCAGCAAGGTTTTGGAATGGCTGCGGCCCAGAGGGCTTGGTATTGGTTTTGTTGCCACAGACAATGGCAGTAATGTACTTAAGGCCATGGAACTTGGTTCCTATTTCAGGGTTCCGTGTTTGGCGCACTGCATAAACATTATAGTTCAAGACTTTCTGAAAAAAGAACCCATAGTCAGCAATTTACTGGCCATCTGCCGAAGAATATGCACTCATTTCAGCCATTCTTTTAAAGCTCAGGAGCAGCTGAGGATCATCCAATGTGAACAAAGGATGCCAGTCAAGGTACTCATCCAGGAGGTGGCAACACGTTGGAACTCAACGTATTACATGCTTGATCGTCTGTACGAACAGTACAGGTCACTCCATAAATATGTCTGGAACAGAAGCGGGGATGCTAGTGTTAAAGGCATGAACCTTGAGAGGGATCAATGGACCCTAATTAAATGCCTGACTGAGATGCTGTGTCCTTTTGAGGTCTTCACACGTGAAGTCAGCAAGGAGGACTGTACAATGGGCCAAGCTATCCCATTATTGCAAATGCTAGAGCATGAGCTGAATAATGTGTCTGAATCATACAAAGGTGTAGAGGACAGAAGGCAAGCCCATGACTTGGTGGAGAGCTTATCCCGGCGCTTAGCTGAAAATTTAAGGATACAAAATACAATTTTGTCACAAGAACATTAGATTTGTGCCCCAATTCTGGATCCACGTGCAAAATTAGGACTCCTGAAGACATTCTTTGCTTTTTCCGACATTGATGTTTCCCGCTACAAAAGTTGTATAGCTGAAGCAGCCAGTAAGTTGGAAAAAGAACGGCGGCTAATTAAAAGCCCGCAAGATCAACCCAGAAGAAGTACTGAAGCAGGCCATGCAGGATCAAGTGCAACTTCGTCTGCTGAGGGCAGTGCGTTTGGATCACAATCACAACACTCACCATCACTATCGACTACAGAAACAATGACTGGATCATTAGGCCGAGTACAATCATTATCATTACAGGATTGGTATGTAAAGGTAGGCCTTAATAGGCACAGTGCTGATGCACAGAAAAAACAGCACGAAAGCTTACCAGCAGCAACCCTGAACATTGAGCGGATGGTCCAGGCCTATCTGGTGGTGTACGTTGACCAAAACCCATTGCAGTATTGGTATAGGAAAAGGTCTGAATGGCCACAGCTCAGCAGGCTGGCGATAAGCTATCTGGCTTGCCCTGTCGCAAGTGTCTCTTCCGAACGTGTTTTCAGTGCTGCTGGTTCCATTGTAACATTGAGAAGGACCAGTCTATCGCCAAAAAACGTGGAGAGGTTAACAATGATCAAAATGAATCAGCACTTCATACCACCGAATTACACAATCCATGAAGCAATGGAGGAAGATGAGGACAGCGGCTCAGGTGACGGAAGTATTGTGTCAGATGATTACCTACTACTGGCTGAACCCCCAGAGTTTGAGGACGAGCTATACTTCCCTGACAATTAGGCTCGCACTTACTGCCTTCCTCCCTTTTTCCCCCTTTGTTTGTGTGTCTGTCGTTCCGGTTACAAACTTGTGAATCACAACAAATCCATTACCACCGTCTTCTACTCTTCTAATTTAATATACAAGTTTCAGGTGTCTGCAATTTGACAGTACAGTCCTCCGAATCCAGCTCCTCCGCTCCATCATACTGAATCTCCCGCCCAAATCCATTGCCCTCATGAATGATGATTGGATGAAATAGAAGAACAAATTCAAACTTTCCTAGTCCCGCCAAAAGAAGTGGAGCATGAATCAGATGACTACTATAGCTATCCTCCTTTCAGAGCCGAGAGAGACTGCCATTAACTGAAAATAATGGAACAGGTAATGATTGATGCCATGCATTGGACGCAGAGTCGCAGACTGAATGATTTAGATTTTGTTGTGTTTGTTGTGCATGAATTTATGTAATTGTGCACTGCCACTAATCAACTTTCTACAGAACACACTAAACTTAACTCAAGGTAAATTCAATTTTCCCCTTATTGCAAATATTAAATTTGTACTTCTCCTACAGCTAGGTGATACATTGCTTTTAATTCAATACAGGAAGGGGACTCACTCAATCTGCGCAATGAGTATGATTGACACAACAGCACCGTCCATCATGATGATGGCGAAATAGACGGCCCGTTAACTTAAGATGAGAAGGAACAGGTAATGACAATTAATGGATGCATTGGACACCTGACTCTGAGCGATTGGTCTTTGTGTTTTCGTTGTTTGTTTGTTGTGCACAAAGTGAAGTCAAAGTGTACTAGTAATCTATCTTTCTGTACACACTAAAGAATGACTCAAGTCAGTAATATTTATATTTCTACTCTTGTTGTGTCATAACAATTTTACTTATACTGCAGGCCGATCTTCACAGTCAGTCAGTAAGAGTATCGGAGATGATGATGAAGTCAGGAGGACGTTTCATGTATGTATGTATGTATGTATAACACACTTATAAAGCGCTCCTGTCACCCAACGGGCATCCTGGCGCTGTGATCTAACAGATCCTGAAACACAGTCAATACTATATCAGCAAGCTACACTATCCTAGGGAACAGGTGAGTTTTTAGTTCTTTTTTAAAGGAGAGAAGGTCTCCTAAGCATCTGAGCAGCAGTGGCAGATCATTCCACAACTTGGATGGCGTAAAGCCAAAGGAACGGCCAACCATCCGCTTTCTCCGGATCTTGGGGACAACTACCAAGTAGGCTGAAGCAGAGCGGAGAGATCTAGTAGGGATGTACCAAGAGAACATCTCCTGTAGGGGCAACGGTCCCAAGCCATGAAGGGCCCAGAAGACCAAGCATAAAGCTTTAAACTCAACCCGCTGAGAAATGGGCAGCCAGTGCAAGTCTTTAAGTGCTGTGGATGACGAGTCAAGACGTCGGCGGGAAAGTGCTAATTTGGCAGCGAAGTTCTGTACCCGTTGTAGTTTGCCTAATGCAGTGACAGGTGCCCCCAGAAGCAGTGCATTGCAGTAATCGAGTCTGCTTAAGATGATACTGCGCACTACTTCTGGTCTGGCATGGGCGGGAAGCAAAGGGAGAATCTTACGCAGGGTACGCATCCGCCCCATGCAGGTAGACACTGTTTTATCAATGAAACCATCCAGTTGAAGATTAGGTTCCATTGTCACACCCAGGTTTCGGACCGAGTCTGCCGCTGCTACCGTGCCCTGAAAGGAGGGAGGCCAGAAGTCCTGTGGTAGAGGGCGCGGGACACGGTCCGCTGAGCAATGCAACACCTCCGTCTTGGAGCTGTTGAATTGCAGCGAGTTGTTACTCAGCCATGTTGCCGTGGTGACCATACAATGGTGAAAGGTCTCCTGTGACACCGCATTCTCCCCCTCAAAAAAGAAGATGAGTTGGGTGTCATCAGCATAATTGGTGACTGCAATGCCAAGAGATTTAATTAGCTTGACCAGGGGGCGGAGGTAGAGATTAAAAAGAATGGGGCTAATGGCCGATCCCTGGGGTACGCCCTGATCAACCCTTCTGATGGTAGACTTGAAGGGAGGCAGGGCAACCACCTGATGTCTATTGGCCAGGTATGAGACAAGCCAATCCCGGGCCAGACCCATCACACCAGCCTCCTCCAATCTCCTGGTCAAGATGGCATGACTGACCGTATCGAACGCTGCCGACATGTCAAGCAGCACTAAAAAGGCTGCTTGTCCATAGTCGGCACGCGAACGAAGGTCACTCAAAACAGTCACCAAAGCTGATTCGGTTCCATGCGCTGGCCTGAACCCAAACTGCGCCCCATCCAGACAGTCATTGACTTCCAAAAAACTGGACAGGTGTTTCGTGACCAGTTTCTCCAAGATCTTAATCGGAAAAGGGAGTAATGAAATGGGTCTGTAATTAGCGGGGCATAAGGGGTCCAGTGATTCTTTCTTCAGCAGCGGAGAAACTACCGCAAGCTTCCAGCTGTCCGGGACCTGGGCGGAACCAAGAGACTGGCAGCAGATTGCGTGGAGAGGAGGGAACAGCTCTTCCCTAAACACTTTCCAGAGTTTGTGCGGAAGTACATCAAGGGGGAAGCCTGAGGACACACTATCCGCTAAAGCGCCAAATTCTGTAAAGGAGGGAAGAGGAAAACTATCCAACCTTGCTTTCCCCGCCTCCATCTCTGATGTAGATGAGAGAGCAGCCCCTGGTGTCATGGGACTCAAGTTACTCAAGATGGTCGCGATATTATCTTCGAAGGCCTTGGCCAGCGAGTCGCATAGTAACTGAGAGGCTGGGATAGCTGTAGTAGCACAGGCCGGTCGTGACAACTCGTTGACGATTTTAAACAAAGCCTGAGCTTTATTTGAGGCTGACAATAAAGTCTCCTCTAGGAACCTCGCTTTTGCACACTTAATCTGTGACTTATAAGCTGCCAGCTCCTGCTTAAAAAGGACTTTATCCGATGCCAGATAGTGTTTCCTCCATCTCCGCTCTGCACGTTTACACTGATGTTTAAGTTGGAGGAGCTCCCTCGAAAACCATGGCCAGAGAGGCCGTAATTCGCTGGATAAGGGAATTATAACTTTCATCCGCTTTGTCTCCTAGCTGAAAAGCTTCAGAGAGCAGATTTGGTAGGGTTGCGCCTCTCAAGAGCCTTGACCATTGTCTCCCAGTCTTAGCAGTTCCCGTGCTACTGTTCTTAGAGTAGCCTACCGGGAGAGCTGCGGAGAAAAGAACTAGGGCGTGATCCGTCCAGCATTGCGGTAGGATGTTTCCAACCCTCACCTGACTAGAGCCAGCAAAGATCAAGTCCAAAACATGTCCCCTCTGGTGAGTCTTAGAAAGAACCAACTGCTCCAGATTAATGTTGCAACATGCCTGGGTAAGGTATGTGAAGGCTGAGTCTGTTGGCCCATCTGGCCACAGATTAAAGTCCCCCAGTACCATCAGTCTGGCATGGGAGTTTGATAGATCGTAGATCAAGTCAGTAAGGTCGGACACGGCAAACGTAATGCCAGCCGGGGGTCTATAACACAGGAGACCAGTGAATAGCACCCCCCGTCCCTTCAGAGAAAAACCCATCAGTTCGTACTCCGTGATCTCTTAATTTCTAGCTGGGAAAATTCCAGCGATTCCCTATAAATCAACCCTACGCCTCCTCCTCTAGCCCCAACACGAGGATTATGTCTAATCTTATATCCTGGGGGGCAGGCTTGCCCCAATTCTACTCCACTATCTGTCCTTGTCCATGTTTCCGTCATGAATAAGGCGTCTAACTCAGGTTGTTCTATGAGTAGCGCTATCTCTATGTGATGCCTGCACAAGGATCTCACATTTAGCAGACCACAGGCCAAGGAATTGTGGCTTTTAACAATAGTAGAGGGCTGGTGTTCTACCGAAACATCAGGTTTCAGGACAAGAAGGTCTTCTTTCGTGTAGGTTAAGCGCATAAGGGAGACGGGGCAGCAGTTCCATCTGCCAGCGCGTCCTGTGCGCGAAGGGGCGCAAACGGGCTTACCTCTGGCGCACCTCCGGCACGCCAACGGCGCGCCCGCTGCGCGCCAACGCTGCGCGCTGGGCCCTCCATTACTATTTATCACCGTAGAGCGCGGGAGACCGCCTATGCGATCGTCTAGCCCGCCAACCAAGATGGTGCCTAGTCACCGGCCCGTTTTCCCAAACACTCACCCAAGATGGCGGCTAACACCACGATGTAAGCCTCCCAGGTAGCCCTACTCACTAAATCCCACAAATGCGGGTGAGTTTCCAATTATTATAGTACAGGTAAGACTCACTATTCACACCCCCCCAAAATGCAGGCGCAACTGCGCAGGTTACAGCACGAGTGCGAACAGGAGCGAGAGCCAAGCTACGGCGAAATAAAATTAGGAATCAATTTAAAAAGCTGGCAAAAGCAGTGACACGCGTGCAGGTTCAAAAGATCGACCTGCCAGTGTAAAAGGATCGCCTTAAATGCAGGATGCGAGCGCAGAGCGCGGGAGACCGCCTATGCGATCGTCTAGCCCGCCAACCAAGATGGCGCCTAGTCACTGGCCCGTTTTCCCAACCACTCACCCAAGATGGCAGCTAACGCCGCGATGTAAGCCTCCCAGGTAGCCCTACTCACTAAATCCCACAAATGCGGGTGAGTTTCCAATTATTATAGTACAGGTAAGACTCACTATTCACACCCCCCCAAAATGCAGGCGCAACTGCGCAGGTTACAGCACGAGTGCGAACAGGAGCGAGAGCCAAGCTACGGCGAAATAAAATTAGGAATCAATTTAAAAAGCTGGCAAAAGCAGTGACACGCGTGCAGGTTCAAAAGATCTACCTGCCAGTGTAAAAGGATCGCCTTAAATGCAGGATGCGAGCGCAGAGCGCGGGAGACCGCCTATGCGATCGTCTAGCCCGCCAACCAAGATGGCGCCTAGTCACTGGCCCGTTTTCCCAACCACTCACCCAAGATGGCAGCTAACGCCGCGATGTAAGCCTCCCAGGTAGCCCTACTCACTAAATCCCACAAATGCGGGTGAGTTTCCAATTATTATAGTGCAGGTAAGACTCACTATTCACACCCCCCCAAAATGCAGGCGCAACTGCGCAGGTTACAGCACGAGCGCGAACAGGAGCGAGAGCCAAGCTATGGCGAAATAAAATTAGGAATCAATTTAAAAAGCTGGCAAAAGCAGTGACAAGCGTGCAGGTTCAAAAGATCTACCTGCCGGTGTAAAAGGATTGCCTTAAATGCAGGATGCGAGGGCAGAGCGCGGGAGACCGCCTATGCGATCGTCTAGCCCGCCAACCAAGATGGCGCCTAGTCACCGGCCCGTTTTCCCAACCACTCACCCAAGATGGCGGCTGACTCCGCGATGTAAGCCTCCCAGGTAGCCCTACTCACTAAATCCCACAAATGCGGGTGAGTTTCCAATTATTATAGTGCAGGTAAGACTCACTATTCATACCCCCCCAAAATGCAGGCGCAACTGCGCAGGTTACAGCACGAGCACGAACAGGAGTGAGAGCCAAGCTATGGCGAAATAAAATTAGGAATCAATTTAAAAAGCTGGCAAAAGCAGTGACACGCGTTCATGAGTGGCATAAAATGGAAAAGCCTAAAGGTAAACACGTCAACAACAACCACAGCAGACCCAAATGTCTGTGTAGAAGTTGAATAGAGTGTAGCGGTGGGATGACTGCAGTGCATTGATTTTACTAACTTAAACTGTAAAATGCAATGTTTGGAATGGATAATGTGCTTTGCGTTTGTCCAACTCTTTGAGAGAAAAAAAAAGGACTCTAAAGTGTTAACATAGGATGTGCTACTGCTAAGCACTGTGGGCCTGCTCTCTCCTGTTACTGTTGAAGGTCAATGCTGGAAACAGACTAGAGTAGAGATGATGCATACATGCCACCTCGGAAAGTGTTCTTGTTGCACTACACCATAACTTGTGCATTTGTTTCAACTTTGTTTCTCAATATCCCCTTTGGTTTTCCCATCTACAATTACAGGCCGGGCCTTGCCCTATACTTTGGAAAACATTACAATGCATACTTACCTTACCAATAAATCAACATTTTTTTTCCAGCCGGGCAGTGGCGAGTGGCGAGGCGACACACCCAAGATTGATGGACGAGAGGAGCAAGAGGAATGCCGAGATGCAAATCCAGTCCACATTTTTTACCAGGATAGCACAGTAACAGTATCCACTTTAATCTTCTTTTAAATAATTTGATTAATATTTTGTATACAATCTTTACAACAGTGTGTTCTTGGAGTTGTTATTATCATCATTAGGTTTGCTCTGTGTTTACGATTCTTCCCTACCAATATTAAAAATTTCTATTTGCTATCTGTAAAAGTATTAAGGCCGGAACAACAGAACAAGAACTAGAAGTGTATGTAATCCGGGTCTCTCATCATCATGCATGCATTGCCTTTTTCTCCCTTAACATATGGATATGGTAGTCTTCAATGATTGTCATTTGTTTGTCTATGTATGCATACTTTTTTTCTATGTCAAACCTTTCCCAAAAACCCCCTTCCCATCCATTCAACAAACCCCAACCCTCTTCCCCCGGGCTGTGTGACTTATTGTCGAGGTGTAACTAAATTAAATGTACACCAATACTTAATCACACACTTGCTGGGGCAGATGTGGTGAAAGTAACACTTCTTCAATTTCAAGGCAGAGCGATGATCTTCTTCTGCTTGGCCACCCATGAGTAGGATATTTCAGAGGTTATTTTATTTAACAAAGGAACTTAGGGGCATATCAACAACAACCGGCCATAATTATCGCTCAGCGCTCTTAGCGTGAGGATAATTATCGCCGGCTAGCGTGAATTTTTATCGCTGAGATAGCGTGCTATTAGCAACGCTTATCTCAATAGCGATAAAAATCTACACGCTAACAGGCTAACGTGAGATTATCGCTGGAAACCCAGCGATAATCACACGTTACCTTGTTGATAGGGACAGGCAAACTTAGCCATGATATCCTCCTTCCATAGGATATCATGGCTAAGTCTGAAAATTAGCAGACGTAAAAAAGCAGCGTTAACTGCGGTTAGCGCTGCTTTTTTTGTCTCTAACAGGGCTAGCGACATTCTTGATAATAGGAGAAATGTCGCTTAGCGACATTTCTCCTATTATTTTACTCTGGAACGCCCCCTTTGCATCTCATTAGAGATGCAAGGGGAAGCGTAGAGTAAAAGGGTGCTAACATGCAAATTTGCGTGTTAGCACCCTGTTGTTGATAGGGCGCTAATTTTATCTCTGCTTTTTTGGCTTTTAACGCCAAAAAAGCAGAGATAAAGCTCTTGTTGATATGCCCCATATACCTCAGCATGAAATGCCGGCATTGATTAGATTTGTTTGTTGTCATTCCTCATATACAGCACTAATTGTTATGCTGCAGGCTTAGTCAAGTGACTCGACACAACTATAGTTTGTAACTCTGTCTAGTAGGCTATCCGAACCACCATTATGTTTTTTTGACAAATATTTGAGCATATTATTGTTGCTCGGTAAGTTCTGTACTGTACTTCATTCTACTACTCCTCTAACAGTCTCTCAAAGGCGATTGACTGTCTCCTTTTCTTTTTTTGCAAATGCTGCCGCCCTGCCAGTGTCTACTACTACTACTTTGCTACCACCACCACCCCAATCATGGAAGGTATGAAAAAGGAAACCATCTTCACCATGCAGCCGGTACTGTGCCACAGTTGGACATAAACATCAAGCACCGGTAAGAGAGAAGTTTGGGGGAGGCAGAATTAATAATGGACATGTTGTCAATGATTTCATTTTCACACCCCGAGTCCAAAGAATGCATAGACTAGAGGACAGACTGAAAGTACTAGAAGGACAAGTCAATGAGTGAGGTGTGTCGCATCTATCTGTTTGTGTCTTATACAGTCAGCCAATTATTTAAATCAAACACAGGCTATGGACGGCCATGCACCAGCAAGGAAACAGTGTGATGTAAAACAGTTACCCCACCTACAAAACATTAACAACATTGCATGTAACATAGAAAAATATATTTAATTTACCCTAACAAAAAAAAACTACACCCACAAAAGCTGACCCACCCCTCTCCCTAACCCCAACCAATGTCCATAGGAGAAAAAAGTCTGTAACGCCCAAACAAGTTCCCACCCAAACAAGAATTAAAAAAGGGGCAGAACAGGATGACAGGGACTAAGTGGTGGGGCGGGACTCAAGGAGGACACGCATCTGGCCCTCTAAACGGGCGACGCAGTGTCTAAGGGCGCGGCAGTTGCAGCCACAGTGGGGGGGCACCGGAGATGGCACTACAGTGGCGGCGGGCAGCCGCCAGACGGTGGCGCCGTACCGCTGGAGGGTGGTGGCTGGGGCCCGGGGCACTGGAGGAGGCTTGAACAATTGCTGCCGCAGTCTCCTCCTCCTCCTCGGCGAGGACCTCCAGCCGCCGGTATTCCCGCTGGATTGCCTCCAGCATCCGGCGCCGTGCCTTGGCGGCCAACTCCTTGCAATTTTGTTTCAGAGTAGCTGTGTATCAAAAAGAAAAAAACAAGACAATTGTAAAATATACTCTTAGAAAAACAGTAAGACAAGTTAATTAGTTATACACATAGTGGCATGGTAGAGTAGCACTATAAAGCACAGTAGTACATAACATTTTAAATCTCGCCCGTCCTTCTTCCTTCCACCCGTCTTTCACTTTTTAGTTGAACAGTGCACCAGGTGCTCTTCTCCATAAAACTTTCAAAGCGGAATTGAAATCAGATAGATGAGGCCATTGGTTACTCAATACTCCCGCTCCCATGCCAATTAAAGGGAATTCTAGTCTTCTAGTTCACTCTTCAAACGTCCCCAACAACTCATACTTACTTACGACATCGGAAGCAATGCTAAAAATACATGGTGTGCTGCTTTTCCAAGCACAACATGACGAGCCCCGCACGGAGCCTGTCACGTTTTGCTTTGAAAGGCGGGGGGGTATCATAGCATAGGTTGGTACCCTCCATGGGGGCCCCCAAGCATACTCTGCAATGTCTGCATTCCTTTCCGTGGCGGACGGCAATGCCGCCACGCAAAGGCATTCCAAAATGCAGATTATATGGCTGGCGGTGTGTTCAGAGAGACCCCACGCCATATTGAACCCTTTTCCGCCTGGTCGACATGTGGGGGGTCTGAATATTTTCTACAGGGATGGCGGGAGGTTTGCCCCTGCGGTGTCGGCAGTGAATTCCAGCCGGCCCAGCGGGGGCAATACGCCCACCATCCTAATGGGTCCCTAAGTCACAACTGTACAGTATACATATACATACAGTACACCCTTGCAGTGAGTGTACTGTCAAGTTCAACAATAGTTAAGGATTATGAATCTAACTTACCACCGCCTGCCACTGGTGCTGCCACTCCCCCTACCGCTCCGTTGCTATCTGCAGCAACTGCCGCATCCTCGCCCTCCGCGTCGCCTTCGCTGGCCCCGGCAATGGTGGTCGGTAGTGCGCCTAGAAAACATTACACATTTATTAGGCGTCATATACACCTCCCCCCTATTGATCAGTAGCAACATATATCACTAGTACAAATCAGGTAGTAGTAGAGTAGACACTAATAGTTATATATGATCATTGTAGCCTTTGCTTAATTAGCCCTAGCCATGCTACCATTTACCTTTGTGTCTTTTATTTTTGCACATGTGACGTTACCTTGCAGCTTCTTGTATAAGACACCTTTGAGCCCACATGACAGCCTCACACTGCTACTGTCTAGTCTACGCGCTGCGTACAAGCGGTCAACAAAAACATTAACAAGCCACTTTTTTAGGAAGTACTGGTTTACTACTGTTACTGTTATTCCATATTGCTTATCCATAAATGCTACACTTTTTGGCACGGCTGAGAAATGCTTGCAAGTTGCAATATACTAACGCACACCATTTCATTTTTCGCATTACAGACGGAAGATTCCCTTCTACGAACTAGAGCTTCTGAATGATGCAACAACTACCAGTACTAGGTTCTTCTAAGGTGAGGGGTCCCTTCACTCACATCTTCATTTATACATTTATATAAACTAAATTCCTAGGGGATGGTGGTGCTGCCTTCCACCACTGTTCAGTTATCATGATTTAATTCCCAACTGTATAAGTGTAACAATGTATATTGTTTTAATGTTATTGATTTTCCGGTTGGTGCTGCATTTTATAATAAAACAGTGTACAAAGCTTCTCAAATTGAAATAAACATTTTGAACTTACATAGACTTGGTGGTATTTGGTGTGGACTAACTTACACGAGTGAGCAAATTAAAGTAAGGGTGTGCATGTGCATTGCTTCCACAACTGAGAGGTTGGGTGTGTTAGGTTCTGTGTTGTCTACTTGTTGGGTATCTTGGGGGAGGGTTCCGAGACCTAATAGTTATGACAAGACAGTACTATAGTCAAGCAGTGGAATTGTGGTGGGTGCGGAATTTCTGATTGAGGTGTGCGAGGAAGGTCCAACCTACCATCACCAACATCCTATTTTCTGGTGCAAATGTCTGTGTATGTGCAAGATCCCTACAACAGTAGTAGTATGTCCTATAGGCTATCATATCAAAATAGTAATAAATCTGGTAGGGCTGTTGTTGCTGTGAATTTTCAAAGCCTCAAGATTAACAAAGACTTAAGATCAATAAGAGTAAAAGTAGTACAAGACGACGACCCAAAGGATTGGACTCAGTGGCTCGAGCTACTGGTGAATATGAGTTTTATATTACAACCTTTCACATAAAGAGTGGCACTGGCCAACTGGGCAAGACTAGCTACTACAGTACAGACAGACTGATAGTATGTAGTAGTAGTAGTACTGAGAGTCATCATAGCGGAGGCAGGGATAAGATTTTTGAAACCGTACAGATCGAAGGATAATTGGTGGTAAAAAAATAGCATTTGGAAACAAACAATAGTTCGTGAAAAATATGGGGCAGTAAAAGTTATGGAATAAGAAATATTATTAAAAACAAGAAGACTTACTGGGGCCAGCAGAGGAGCCATCAGCGGTGTCCTCCTGGTGGTGTTCTGTCCCGCCGACTGCCCACTCCCTGAGTGTCTGCCCCTGGGTTTTGATGAACAGGAAAGATATAAGAAAGAGACAAACATTGATGGATGGTGTCAAACAAATACAATATTTTCCAACAACGGTCAAAAAACACTTAAACAACAACTGCAATAACTAAATTGACCGATCTCATCTGGTCAACAAGTAATATCGGGGGATTCGCAGTTCGACTACTTAAGTTACTATTTATCAACAGTAATCCAGTCTTCCATTCTGATTCCAGAATACTAAGTTACAACTAAGCCTAAGTACAACGTACCACCCAACCTAGCCCACCTATTCCAGGCATGCCAATTGTACATTAAGTATGCATTTCCACTGTATTCCTCAACAATGCATATGGTCAAATCATGGAGGACACATGACAAAATTTTTTGTATACACCAAATTTTTGGTTTGATTGATTGATGCTGATCTGCTAGTGCTAACTGCTAAGCCTACCACCACTCATTGAACAAACTAGAAAAGTTTCTAATAAAGACTGCCGTACTAGCAGCACGTGACGTCACATAACTGAGTGAGGGGGCATCACGCATACCACTAACAAATTAGAAGCTCATACAAAGTACCTAAACCTAAGTATCAATCCGCCCCTATCTAGTAGTGACAGGACAAAGTAAGGAGTGGACTAGAGTCACTGTAGCATTACGTAACTTAATTTCTCTAAAATAAACTCGTAAAGAATCACGCTAAGCAAGCGCAAACGCAAAGCTGCAAACAAGTAAGATTAGTAGTAGCGCAGAAGAGCACCTGTGTCATAATCACAGAAGACTTTTAAACGTTATTAACCTGAAATGTATTGTAAGCAGCAACATTCTAGCTGGTTGGAAGTAAAAAAAGATATTCGCAATATATAACACAGAGCAGAAGAACAGCCACAAAGTTGTAATAATTAAATAGGTATTCACCAAGCCCCGGGACCTCCACTCCTAGCAGGTCCAGCAGGTCCTGCTCACGGTCCAGGATGTCGGACCACCGGTGAGTGAGCTGCGCCTGGGTGCGCCGGGCCCCAGAGAAGCGCGACACTGCCCGGCGCACCTTCCCCCACCGCTGCCGATGCTCCCGTACCCGGACCCAGGCCTGCCACCTGCTGCCAGGGTTGAGGGGAGGTGGAGCTGCACAAAAAAAATTAGTGCAGCCAACTCCACCTCCCCAAATAAGGCCCGTGCCTGCACCCCTTGTGGGCGCCGCCTTCCGCAAGGAAGGCGGTCGCGGCTCTGGCTGCGACGGCGAACAGCCCTACCCTTAGACATGGTTCTGGGGACGGGGCTGGAAAGAAAAGGTAAAAAAAATAAAGGAGTAAAGGAAATAAATAGCAGGCAATAGAAAGCGAGAAAAAGTAGCTAAAAAACCAAAAAAAAGTAGACAAAAACCAAAAATATAGCAGCAGGAAAATAGTTAGAGAAATAATAAGTAAGAAAGATCCAAAAAAAGTGGCTATAAACAAAGGATTGAAAAGATTTTGGGAGGATTCAAAATCAGGACCCAGAACCATGCAATAGAGTGAAAAACAAGATGGCCGCGCCCATTGTGACCACGTGCGCAAGTTCGCGCGATATTTTCTCCCCGAGCAAGCAAAAAGCAACGCGATCAAGTAAAAGCAGTCGCGAACAGGAAATAACTACCGCAAACGGGCGCGAACATGCATTGCGCGACCCGGAACAGGAAGTAAGCATCGCGAGAGGGCGGGACAAGTGAAAACAAAATGGCCGCGCCCGTGAGCAACCGCATGGGTAAGTTGGCGACCCGTGATCACGCAAAAAATACCGCGAACAGGCGGTGAAAAAACTTCCGTGTCTTCGCGATATTTCTGGCGTGTTTGCGGAGATTTTCAGCATTTTCGCGATAAATTGCGATAGTTAATATCGCAAATTCCGCCCAGCCCTAGATTTGAGGCCTGTAATAGTTACTTGCCTAGTGGACTCTGTAGTTAATGAATGAAGAAATAATTTTCATTGTGAGCCCTACTGAGTCCAGTGTAGGCGTATGATGAAAAGATGAAATACGTACAATCTTGTTGTTAGAAATTAGTATTTAAAATTGGAATTGCGAGCTGTACTGTCTGCAGTGTAGACTGCTATTCCATGTTAGTTTGCATTTGAAGATTAATTTGGTCATTGTAGTAAAGCTATAACTGATATAAAAAAAAGTTCTTGAAGCGAGGATACTAAAAGGATAATATGTAAGGTGTAGGACTGTGATAGTTACGTGCCTACTGGAGTTTGTAGTTGCATATGGAAATACCCCTCACTGATCAAAGGGAGTGTGGTGATGTGGTCACTGCCACGGCCTTGGGGTGACTGCTATTCAGGACTCAGGACACAGTTACACATGTGGGATCGATTTGTGTTAAAGAGGGGTTAGTGGGACTACGTGTTGCCAGCCTTGCATATCGAAATATGCCTTACTGATCTAAGGGAGTGTGGTGCTGTGGTCGGTGCCATGGACTTGGGGTCACTGCCATTCAGGACTCAGGACACAGTTACACATGTGGGATTGGCTTGTGTTGAATAGGGTTAGTGGCACCACGTGTCGCCGGCCTTGCATATGGGAATATGCCTAACTAATCAGAAGGAGTATGCTGCTGTGCTCGCTGCCATGGACTTGGGGTCACTGCCATTCAGGACTCAGGACACAGTTCCACATGTGGGATTGTTCAGCTTGTGTTGAACAGAGTTATTGGCACCACATGTCGCTGCCGTTGCATATGGAAATATGCCTCACTGATCGAAGGGAGTCTGGTGCTGTGGTTGTCTCACAGACTTGGGGTCACTGCCATTTAGGACTCAGGACACAGTTCCATTTGGCTTGTGTTGAAAACGGTTAGTGGCACCATTTGTCGCCAGTCTTCCACAGAGTAGGCCAGAGGTAGTGGTGAGCAAGGGCCCACAGCCACGTGTATACGCTGGTAGCCCCACCGGCCTGCATAGTGCAGTTTCAGTGGCACGACGTGTCGCCGGCCTTCCATATGGAAATACCCATCACTGATCAAAGGGAGTCTGGTGCTGTGGTCACTGCCATTCAGGACTCAGGACACACTTACACATGTGGGATCGGGTTGTGTTGAACAGAGTTAGTTGGCACCACGTGTCGCCGGTCTTCCACAGTGTAGGCCGGAGGCAGCGGTCAGCAAAGGCCCACAGGCAGATGACGTTCATTTGAGCTGCACAGATTGGGAGCATTTGGTCTTCTTACCTCATTATAGTCTCTTACACAATTTGCGTCGCTACTAATCTTGAATTGTAAACCGTGTAACCCCAGTGTAGGGCAGAGGCAGCGGTCAGGATGGGCGCATAGCCATGTGGCGTTGAGTTGAGCTGCACAGTTAATGGCACCTGGAGTACTCAGCGTGTGCGCACCCTGCGATGATACGTGGTTCCTGTGGGCCGCACTGGGAGCAATGTGTTTTGTCTAATGAATACTGGCTTGATGAGGCCACGTGGTGATGACTTATGGTGCAGTGAGTTAGTTGCACCTGAAACACACAGCGTGTAGGCACCCTGCGATGATGCGTGGTCTGGGCAGGCCGCACTGGGAGCAACATATCTTGCAAACTGGACTTCGACATCTGCAATCGCCACTGCATCTGAATTGGGAGCGCTGCTGCCCTCAGTGTAGGTCAAAGGCAGTAGTCGGTACAGATATAAGTCTGCATTGCTGTGCCACTGGGTTCGCAGGGGGCCTGTGTCGAGGAGGCCCGCGGTTATGACGGTAGCCATGTGTCAGGGTGAGGGCTGCCGCTGTGACAGACTCGTTGGTCTTCCCACAAGTGAACCATGCCTAGGGCCTGGCCTACTTATTCATACTCCTACGCTGAAGTGGCATATGTTGGAGCAGCCCACTTCGCTTCCGCCTCCAGGGGGGAACAACACAGCTACATGACCGAGATCTTCTCCACTGTCTGAGGTAAGATGGTTGCATCCACTGTGCACTACACTACAAGTATCAATAGTATATCTCCACATGGAGAGGTTTGTGCTTTGCATAGTGAGGTCTGTGCAGCACATCAGCGTTACACTTGGCATTGTGTGCTTTATTGTTGATGGGTGACTTGCCTCCTTCATATATAGTTGGTTGCCACATCTCCCAACATTCAGCTATTGTGTTGCTGAGAGGCATGGCATTTTGGGAAGGTCCGTTGTCCTGTTTTGCGCTGCCTCGGTGGTAGTAGGGGGGTGGTGCGGGGGGAAGGTTCTGATGGTGGTGGCGCTGGGTGTTGTGGCCTTGTTGGATGTCATAGCTGCATGATCAGTAGGTCTATCACGTGTTTGTCTATAGATGTGGCTGTGAGTTGGGTCTAATTCACAGAGTAGATAGTCGACCTCCTTACACCAGTTAAAGGTTGATGTTAATTTGTTACTGCTAACTCGGCTGATCGCCTGCTTTTTGGATCGCATTGCAGATTTGGCTGGTCTTGAAAATATGGAAAAGTGGTGTTTTTGTGCTTTTTTTGCATGGGAACGCCTACTTTGCATTTCATTAGCGTTAGTTGTGGCTCTCGTTTGTGACGATTTTGTTGGCGTAAGGTATCGATGGAAGAGTGGCGAGATTTGCAGTTTTCACCAAGTTGAGAATGGGATGATAATTAAGAAACACAGAAAAAAACATAGGTTTAATGAACATTATAATTAGAAATAAGCATTTAAAAAACCTTTGAAATTTACTGAAAAAACCATAGGTTTCAGGCACGTTATAGTTAGAAATTAGCATTTAAAAAACCTTAGGAATTCACTGAAAAAACCATAGGTTTCAGGCACGTTATAGTTAGAAATTAGCATTTAAAAAACCTTTGAAATTCACTAAAAAACCATAGGTTTCAGGGATGTTACAGTTAAAATTTAGCATTTAAAAAACCTTTGAAATTCACTGAAAAAAACATAGGTTTCAGGGATGTTATAGTTAGTTGGACATTTCACTCATAGAAAACCATAGAAATGCCCCTGTTATAGTTAGTTGAGCTAACTATAACTCACGCCCCCGCAATGCACTGCTGATGACGTCACATATTACATCATTCATGACATGGTCAGTGACATCACTGATGACATCTCAAATGACATCACTGATGACATCACTGATGACATCATCTACATCAAAATCTGATGCACCTCATCAGACCCTAATATAACACTTGATGCACCCACTCTAAAATACAGAATATAATTTTTGAAACCATGAACACACCAATAGCAGTTAGTACATATCCACTTACTAATTTGTAGGGCTACACACACATCCATTCGTTCACACATACAGTCACTCATACATACAGTCAGCCAACAATACAGCATTATCATATCCAGTCACATATCTATACAGACAGTCACACACCGCCTCTCATTCATAGAGTTATTCACACACCTAGTCAGTAATGGAAATAATCAATCACACTTTCATTTACTCACCTGTACAGTTATACACATACCACTTCACTTATTTAAACATATACTAACACATACTTACACTCTAATGCAATACTTAATACAAGCACACACTGATCCATACAGGCACTCTCACAATCACTCACTCTCACATATAGTCATTTATACAGTCCAACACTCATATATACTGCCTTTCACATATGGATTTACTCACACATGTACCACTGAGACATCCATTCACTCACCAAGACACTCATACACACACTCACCCAGGCATACAGACCTTCACAGATACAGACTTGAACACATATGCCCAGTGAACTATCCACTCACACATCTATGCACAGAGTCACACCGCCCACCCACCCACACAGACACTCAGGCACCCATACAGGTACTCTGACAAGCAATTAATAGCTCATATAGATCCTCATTTAGTTGCTAACTAAACCATGGAACTGCTTACACACCAACTGACAACTTAAACTGTGCGAATGTCTGTATCAGTCGCTAACACATGCATTAAATAAGGCACAATTAATCACTCACTTATACAGTCAGTCACACACCTACTTAATCATCCATCCTGACTCTTATACACCCATTCATTCTTCAATACACCTTGGCATATATATATAAAACATATTTACATTTTATAGAAACACACATTCACATCAGTGATGTCATCAGTGATATCATTTGAGATGTCATTAATGATGTCATAGAACATGTCAAGTGTGCTGTAATATTTAAGGTCATAAGCAGTGCCTGGCGTGTGTGCAAGTGAATTTCTATGTTTTTTTTGTTCAAAATGTTAATATTGTCACTGGCATATTCACCTAACTATAACGTTACTTTATTTATTTTTTTTGTGAATTTCTAAGGTTTTTTTTCCTAATATAGACAGATCCTTTTGTCACATCTAAGTACAGAGTTACTTTAACCTGTGTGGTTTTGCAGTGAATTTCTAGGTTTTCTTTAACGTAAAGTAACAATTTATTACCATAGGTAAAGCCAACCCTCCTTGCCCACGGCTGATGGCCTGTGGCAAGGCCCTGCAGCTATCCCTCTACAGGGCCCTATTTTTTTTACAGGGTGTTATGTTACTCCCTCCCTGAGCCTCATTCCGCCCATTAGGCCCTGTGCACTCAATCTCCAGGGCCATTTGTTTTTAAAGAAGAGGTGGGCTGTGTAGGCTCCTCCATCAGCCTTTCCTGGCTGAGAGACCCCATTTCGTGGGGTCAAAATATGCATAAAAACGCAGGGGAGGCCATGTGGCCCCACCCCTGAGCCTCATTAGGCCCTATTTGCCAGGGTCTCATATTTTTTAAAGGGGAGGTGGACCAAGTGCCCCCCCTACCAAAGCCTTATTAGGCCCTGGTGACCCTGTTCCCAGGACCATATTGTTGAGTTGCACCCCCTCCTTTAATCTTTGAAAGTGTTTGGGGAACCAATTCCCAGTGTCTTTATCCCTTTTAAAGGGTGGGGGGGGGCATCCCACAGGGCCCTTTATATTTTCAAAGGTAGAGGGCCAAGTGGCCCCCATCCCTGAGCCTTTATAGGCCCTGGGGACCCTATACCCAGGGCCATTTTATTTAAAGGGTAAGGGGTGGCAATGCCCCCCACCCGAGCCTATTTTTACCCCAGGGACCCCATCCCCCAAGGCCAAATTTGAAAATCAAGTAGAGGAGGGCCCCCTCCTCCAGCTTAAAAAAGGGCCCGAGTCCCCATCCCCCAGAGGTCTGTTTTTTATGAGAGGGAGGGGTTGCTCAGACCCATTTCTGTGCCTTTAAATGGCTCTGGGAACCTTATCCCCCAGGGTTATTGCTTAAGTATACGGAGAGGGGGGCTGAACGACATCCTCCATGATACTTATAAGGCGCTGGGGAAGCCATCCCAAGGGCTGTGTTTTTTTTAAAGGGGAGATGGACTACGCAGCCCGCCCCCACAAGCCTTTTCTGGCCCCAGGGACACCATTCCCCAGGGCCAAAATGTGCATAAAAATGGAGGGGTAAAGAGGCCCAAGCCCCTTCATTAATAAAATCAGCCCAAGGGATGGGATTTCTGGGCCTCTGGAGGCCTAAGGAGGACGACCACAGCCCCCTCCACTTGTATGAAAATGTCAGTCCTGGTAGTGGGGTCCCAGGTCTTTTAATGGCTCGGGGAGGGGGAATCACACGTCCCCTCTACCATTCTGAGATGATTTTGCCAACTGGAGTGGTCTTCCTGGGGGCTACGAAAGAACAATTCGTCCTGTCTGCCATTTTCTTTTAGTTTTGGATCCCACTGGAGCCACATGGAATTGTGGCAATTTTTGCAGATTTTGTGGTAGGTTTGGTCCCAATGAGCTCCCTTTTGGGCCCTCACCCATGGAGCCCAGAGTGAGAAGGGTATCCCTACCCAGACCCCTTATTTTGTTTTCATTTAAAACATCAGGACAGGGAGCTAAGTCCCGGAGTCCTTTAATGGCTGCCAGCAACATGAGAAAAATGTGCTCACTCCTGCTGGAGTCTGACTTAATGGGAGCGAAGTGGCCAAAGGAAAGAAAGCTCCCTGGGCCACTCAGAATGCCCCATTTTCTAAAATCATCCAGAAAGCGATATTTTTGTTTTTACCTTAATTTCTTCAAAACTACTCAACAGATATACGCCAAATCACAAAAATCTCAATCTTTGTACCAAAATCTAGTTTCTGCTAAATTTAATGTAATTCCGTTCAGCAGTTTTTGCTCTAGCCCTTTCTAAAGAAGTCTAAGGAAAATGCATTGGGATTTTGCATTTTGGGACCCCTCTTTTTTGTCGGCCTCTGATTGATGGCACACCCTGAAACTTTCCATGCACAAACTAGTTAAAAACTGGCACCCCTTTGGAAAGTTTTGTGGGGATTTGTCAAATAGTGTCAATTTATAGGCAACATAAAAAACGCTTTTCCTATGGAGCACCTGATAAATATATTGTAGATTCATATTTTTTCTGGCATTCTCCGCAAGGACAACAGAAACAAAGGTAAAGTACTGTGATGTGTGGCATATTGTTTCTTTCTCTCAGAAAGTATGTCTTTGGCAAAACATACGAGGGCTTAGTAGCTGGACCAACATGGCCACAATGCTTTAACTTCCAGCATAAGGAAATCTCTTTAACAGGTACATTTAATTTAACTGTACAGCTAATTGCCTTCTTTTGAAGCCAATTATATTGATTAGTGAAAGAGAAGCATTTCTGTTTAGCTCTGGTGGCGATCCAATATTGACAGGTGTCATGTGTGTTTTTTTAGAAGGTTTTTGAGACTACAGGATCTGTGGATGCTCCTACTGTTGCAGTGTTAGATTTGGGGGTCTCTAGTTGGCACAGGTAGGTCTGACATACCCTGCAGTGAATGTCTGAGCTCCTGCACATTTGGGGCCAATAAAAGTGGGTAACACGCCTCTCAAAGGTCTTGTCCTGCTCCAAATGTCCAGGATCAGCAACCTTAGTCTCAGAATACAGGAGACCCTTCTCCCAACAGACCCAATGTGACCCAGACTGATCACATGCTGCCTGGTCTGCAGCCTGCTGCCGCAGACCCACGAGAGAAGGGCACTTTTTCTGCTCCTCACAGACCTCCTCCCTGGAGGGTCCTCCTTCTTGCTGCCAATGTGGGTCAGCACAGGCAGGTCCCCCAGTTCAGCTACCTGATCCCCTGTAGGCTCCAGGGCATCCCCTCAGGGTCTGCTCCCTTCTAGACCGTGGGAACTTCGGGGGCCATTTTCCCGTGCCACCTGCCTCCTCTCTCTAAGGCAGGTACCTGGGCCCCCCCTCTTAGGCTCCAGGTCCTCTTGAGAACCCCTACTGGCTGCCATGGACCGTGTGGTGACACACGCCCAGTCAGACAGACCCAACATTTTCCAAATGAGCACTCCGCTCCACCTTCGCCCAAGGTGACCTCTACAGATAGTTCCCTAACAAACATTTAACAGGCATGGCAGGCCTCACAGTTACCTGAAGAGTACCAGAGACCCCCCCACTCAAAGGGAACCTGAGCCACCTTGCAGTGGCTCTCTGTGTTGACAGTGGCAACAACTGGATAGAATGCATTGGGGACAACCTGCTCTTGAGATACCAGGTGACACTTGACAGCTCCTGTATCTCTAAGAACCTCCACCCTATGGCCATTGATGGTCACCCACTCCCTGTATTTCTTAGTGTTATCAGGCAGTTGGGTCCCGTGACTATAACTCAGTTTTTCCCCACTTAAAGATGACCACCTTTATAGATACCAGTGTAAGGCATGCTCATAGCACACAACATCTGACTTTTTCAAATGCCCCACTGCTTCTGCCTATCCCTGTCTATATTGCACACATCCTTCCCTACAAATAATGAGATAGACATGGTTCAATTGAACCATTCCTCAACTTATACCTTCTCTTTGATGACCACAGTGGCCAGTCTCTCCACCATCCCACACAACATTGACTGAGGTAAGTGCACCCTCTCCCCACAATCGTCCAATCTGAATGCCGCAGTAACCATTTCTATTCCCTTCTCCTACCTTTAATTTGGGAACAACCTTTAGGTGTGTTTTTGCTTTTGTTCTGTTTATTTTCAGAGCATTACTCCTTGCTACTAGGACGTTTGTGTGGTATGCCAACCTTTTCCTGCAACAACAGCTTGCATTTCCTGCTTACCACACACTCTTTGTGAAAATATCCCCCGAACGGAATGCATTTGTCCTTTTATATTAACACCATTCATACCGGGCATCCCATATCCTAGCCTGTTGTTAGCACATCCAGCCACACCAATGTCTCAGAGGTCAAGAAGAACATAGACTGCAGACAAACCTATTACAAGGTGTTGTGGACATACAGTGCCCTTTGATGTCCTTATTCACCCTGTTTCCTCCACACAAATATTGGATTTACCACAAACCACTAAATTATGTATAACCTTACAGTGATCAATAAGGATGAGCCTAATGCTTGGGCCACCTAGCACAGCTTAGGATTGCACCGACAATTGGATTTAAACTTTTCAATCTTGAAGGAATTTCACATTTGGGCTCACTGCCCATTCTTGCTTTTCACTTCAACATCTATCTATAGCGATTGCTGAACAAACTTGCTATCAAGTTTGGCCTGCATCAATCGTTAAAGCAATATAGCCTGCTTCTAAATTTCTGGCAAGATAAATCCCACACTGTCCCCATATTGGGGGACAAAACATGGTTGTTAATTCACTGCCTTACTGTACCAATCAATTCTCATGGGATTATAATGTTTGACTAAGATCATACCACTCCACTCCTGTCTCACATAATTTCCCCAGGATTACCAATTCTTTTGCTCCTTTTACAAGCCAAATTAGGAATCTCCAAGAACCCTGAGCAGCATCTGTGGCAGACCTGGACAGCAATGCAGGCTTCCAGGACATCCATAAAACTAGTCCTTCCTCACACAACTCAGTGTGGACACATCCAGCCATCTATTACGATATTCAGTCAAAACATTGAGTTGGAAATGTCGACTTACACTAATATCAAGTTATAAATATCGTGACACAGAAATATCGATGGCAAGATTATTGTGGTCAAGAATATTGACTTTAAGGTAAGTAATATCGATTTCAAAAATATGTAAGTCATTAATATTGTTTGCAAAAATACAGTTGCTTAAAATATCGATTTTTAAATTAGTGTTATGTATTTTAGTATATATTTTAAATGTATGTGATGTAAACTTTTTGTAAAATGTTTGTTTATGTTTTTTAATATATGTGTTAAAAGCTTAGTAGTTATTCATTTTATTTTAATAAGATTTAGCATTTTTCAGTTCCGTAGCTATTTGTGGGTTTATAAAGGAATAGGATGGGAAGTAATTTGATTGTAAAAAAAATAATGAACAGTTTTTATTTCTTAATCTTTATTAAACAGTATTTATATTATAATATAGCTGAAAAAGTGCTCAGTGTCCCAAGTGAACTTAGAACCTATACAACCAGAGTGACAAATTGTAACATACATGAGGGAACATGGCGGCCGGCTAAGAGCCAGAGTCGCAAGCTCTGCAGTCGGGTTTATGAACTGTAATGGTTCTTACATGAAGCTTCGAGGAGCTTTTCTGTCGGCAAATTTTTTTTTAAACGTACATATTAGAGCTGTTTGGTGCTTTGGTGATTCTGTGTGCCTGGCAGACCGAAGGAATCAGTGTGGAGGCATTTGCTGGACCTGATGGGGCGGTGGCGGCGGTGGCGGCGGTCGAGGCAGCCGAGCGTGGGAGGACAGAGGCCACTCAGGAACGGCGGACTGGCTCAGAGTTAGAAGTGGAGACAGGACTTGCCCGAAAACAACAGTCAGATGGCCCCACAGCATGGAAGAGAGTAGGAGGCTTCAGGGCAACAACCGCTTTGCAGTTTCAGTACCTGCGCGGAGCTACATTAAGAGTAAGTCTCAGGGGCCACTTATGCAACTCCTCTTGTTTCTCTCAGCTACTTACCATAGCTTAAAAACTGACAGCAAAGCTAGGCAACAGTCCAGGGGTAACGCCACGAAACCACAGAAAGGGACTGGTATAAAGAACTCGGTCACTGAATGTGATTTGTCAGGGCCATAGATTTGAGTTTTTTTTCTGTTTTTTGAGACCAAAGTCAACTTCAGGAATTTATTTTTGAAAAACTAAAAATGTATCCTGTGGGTGCAACAAACATGGCATCCACTCTGCAAATTCTGCATTCTTCTGAAAGTTGCAGCAGTATTTGCTCTGCAAATTCAGCGATCCCGGATAGGTAGGCTGGGATCTCTTACTAGGAATGGTGGTACTCTGCCAATGGATTTGAGGCCATAGCCTCCGCTGACCTGCTGGGCCTCTGGCAGCCCATTAGGGTCTGAATTAACCCATAAGTCTATACATATAATTCTTTCATGGGAAATATCTTAATCATTGCCTCTCTTCGAACATACTGAGTAGGGTCATGATATTGTCCACATTTCATAAATGCACATGGTTTCAATACTGTCAGTCAACTGAATGAACCATCTTCAAAAATACTTAAAAATACTCTTCATGCTTGAGAAATTACTTATCTGTATTGTATTCAATAGTTGTGAAATTCTACTAACTTTTACCCATGTTGCACTTCAATATCTCCCCCAGAATGTGTATAAATTAGGGCAATCTTTCATTATCTGAACCAGTATATATCAAGAACAGTAGTCACTAATGAATGAATGAATAAGAAATACTTCTACAGCACGCAGCAGCTCTATGGAGTGTCCTCGCGCTGAACTGGCAATGGCAAGATTGTAAGATTGATGCAAAAAGTCACGTTTTTAATAATTTCCCGTAGTGCAATTCATTATTGGTTCTGCATAGGTTAAGAGGATGTCGATTCAAAACAGTCGCTGCTAAGAACAAAAAGGAAAAGCCACAATAAGTAAAACATTTGGGGACATATTCTCAAGGACTTATTGCTGATTTATCGGCACTTTATCACAGCCAAAGTCACGATAAATTTATCGTCCCATTCACAATCTGGTGCTAACAGCCCATTTCACCAGTTTACCCGTGATAGCAAATGCCAAAAAAAACACCACAGATGATCCCAGCAACTAACGTTAATGAGATGCAGAGTAGGCGTTCCCGTGCAAAAAGCCGCGACAACACCCCAGCTCAACATTCTCAACGACCAGCCAGATCGGCAATAAGATCTCAAAACAGGTGATAAGGCGCGTTAGCAGCAAGAAATTAACACCTGCTCTGACCTGGTGCAAAGTCGGGAGACAACCGGCACCAGAAAAGGGAGCACAACCCAGAACCACACATGAAGAACAACAGATGCCATGGAGCCCTTTTCTTCCCAGATTCATTCTGCAGCACACATAGAAAAAGGAAGTAACGAGGAAAAATAAAGATATTTCTACTCATTACGCCTCCCCTGGGAAGGTGTATCTCTTTGGCACATTCACTAGTTACCACATTTGGTAAATCTGGAAATGCGTGAAAACCATGTGAGGTGCGTTGGAACACCCATGCAATGCCAACTGAATGCCTTTCTAGGGCACAGTAACGCAATGTTTGCGTTACTCCAGATTTATGGAGCTACTCAGGGCCACACAAGGTGGTCTTGCGTGGCATCAGAAATCGCATTTTGGACCGGCACTGCACTTGAAATACGTTGTGTGGTGCAAGAGCAACGCAACTCCTCTCATAAATATGCCCTTAGTCTTTTTCCTGGAAGTCAAAATCATTCAGTGGGGCAAGGTAGCAGGTTGTAACTAAGGAAGTCTTCATGAGGGTGGACAGACATTGGATGAGGTATAGCTGAAGGTGTAAATTTTGGCTGAAAAACTCCAAGCAAGAGCAAATCAAATTTTATTCCTCAAGTAGTATTTTCACCAGTTGGATTTTTTTCCAGACAAGATTTTTTTTCCTTTGGACTTAGGGTCTGATTATGAATGTGGCGGTATGGCAACAGGCCGCCATGCCACCACCACGCTCCCACACTGCAAAAGCAGTCGATTATTGGAACGTGGGTATTCATACACATCCACCCATGACTTTTAGTGATTTTCCATATTTACCATTAGTGGTAGACGTGGGAATGCATCAAATTGCTACGCCTCCCCAGGTGAGGAGTAACAAAGAGAAATATCTTTTTTTCTCCTTGTTTTTCCTCTTTCTATGTGTGCTGCATTCTGTATCATTCATAGAAAGAGGAAAATGCCTCTGAGAATTGTTTTTATGTAGCAGGGTAGCCCTTGTGCCTAATGCATTTTATTGAGTTCCTCTGTCTTTTTTAGCAATCTGACGTACTAATACCCTCCAATTCTATTCCCATACTCATACTGGAGGTTTGATTATACCAATTAATGGCTGCAGCTGTCTCCCCTTATACCATGATAAAGTATAGATTGATTTTCTATTATCTTCAAATATATCTCTTGCTCACTCAGGTTTTAATGCTAAGCTGCCAAGGCATGTAATTGCTCGAGTTCCAAAGAAAGATTGAGCACTCAAAATAGTTACCCTTCGCATAGCCCTTGTTGACTTGTGCAATCAATAAGATCATAAACCAATTGCCTTATCTTCATATGCAAGTGTTTCTGTAATGCCGAGAATCTGAGATTTATAAGTGCAGATCTGTTCCCTGACCAAGTGTCTCTTTAGAGAACCCTGGCACATTTCAGTACATTAATTTGCATAGCGTAAAACTATATTATCATCATGTTTATTGTCTGCAAATTCCTCCCTGTTATTTATGCTAACAACTGTCAAATCAACATAGGAAAAACCATACCAATTCATTTCAACCAGCACCCAACCTCCTAACCAACCTAAGAGCAAGCCAGACCCCTGTAGCCCAGATGTATCCCAGAGATACCCTTCCACAAAATAGGTACCACATGTCTTCCCAAGGAAAAAAATCACTCCTCCCATTAGCTGTCAGACTTCACAGACAGGCATTAGTGCAACACTAACCTCCCGCCTCATCTTCTACTGAAAAACAGAAAGTAGGGAGACAAGTAGACAAACAAACGGACCCCCCTTCTTGAGAATGTGATATCAATCAAATGCTGATTCTACTTATAAAACCAATCTTAAAATATTTTTTTGCCATTGTTTATGAACCCCAGAAGCTTCATCCTCATTAATTCAAACATGCATTTGCCTGCTCGCACTTTTATTAAATGATCCAGTTCCTGCAAAAAAAAACTTGTGCCCAAACCGCTCTATGAGGATCAAACATTTGCCGGGGTTTCCACCTTTGATGCATTGTAGTCGTACAAAATTCAGAGTGCATATGAAATACAATTGAGTCAACAACAGCTAATGAAGAGGGACATGCTTTCAAGTATAAAGCCTGCCTAATTAAGAAGTTTCCAATGTAAACCAGAATTGGTCTTGGTCTAGTGTTGTTCACCTTGGCATTAACCACGTTGCAAGAGGCCGGTAGCCTCTGTGCCCTTTGTATTTGGCTGCCCATATCTCAATCCAACAAGTCGGGGAAAGCATGCTGAAAGTGTTGCATGATAAATTTGCACAGGTCATCTCCTTTTCCCTCCGGAATCCCCAATACCCTCAGGTTATTCTGTCTCTGTTGATTTTCGATGTCCTCCAGCATGGTCTGCACCAGCGAAATTCTGATCTCATGTTCCCTAACAGCCTTTGCAGTTACTATTCCCACTGCCTCAGAATCTGCAACTCTCAGTTGCAACTCCAAGTTCTGAGAAGTAAGTATATTCACTTTTCCAGGTATTTCAGACAAGGGCTGCTGCAATAAGGTATTATCAGCTCTGGCCTGAGAATAGTGACTCCTCTGCTGTTTCACTGGGAGTCATAAGTTCATCTATAGTTTTATATACCTCTCCTGTCACACAGTGAGCAATACTGCACAATGCAGCTGCTTGAACCGTATTAGCCTTTGCAGGGGCACCACCCCCTCCATTTTTTATCTTACTGATAGCAGAGACAACAGATTGCTGGTCATACTGGTTAGTATTCAATGAATATGTTGCCATCAACTTCTTCTTTTTTTTAAATTGGAGACATCCCAATGCTTCATGAAATTCTCCTTAAGTCAGGCTGCTCCTACTTTACCTATCCTTAGCTATTAAGGGTGATTCAATAGTCTCTTGAGTCTCAGCATATAATTGCCCACCCATTTCATTTTGCTGAGTAACAGCTGGCTTACACATTGTATCATTGCATAATCGCTGAATTTCTACCCCGAAAGCTCTGTAGATACATTGGATAAAATGCTTGACTCATTTCCCAAACGGAGCTGGTAACTTTCCATCAGAGGATTATTATACTGAGGAAACAAGCTTATCAGCAGGATGCCCCCGCCAAAATCCTCTGAATTATTAGAACTTACAACTGCCAAAGCAAAAGCTGTGACCTCCCCCGGCAGTATTGAGGTATCTTCAGTCTAACCCTTTGCTCAGACAGCAGTGGCAGCAGCAATGCACTGTTGCCAAGCAGAACAGAGCCAGGCAGCTCCATCCAACAACCTCTAACTGCCTCCATGGCCTCCAGATGTGCCTTCTTCCTCGGAGACGTCATCAGGTTAGACAGAGGTAGCGCATGTGATTCATCCCTCAGAATTGACAAATCTACTGAAGTAGTCAACAGCAGCTTCGGAATGGAACGCTCAATCTGTGAGGCAGAATGCTGCTCTGCAGCCGTGTGGGAGCTGGCACCACTAGTATGGGTGGGGGCCATTGTGCGAGCCTGCACCACCACCATGATACAGACTGGTCTTTGATGGCACCATACTGGGTGCTCAAACCAGCAGTACTGAACAGATATTCCAGAGACTCTATGCCATGCTTAATGGAACCCGGGAGCAGAGCAACCTCATCTAAATCTTCTACCGAAACCAGATGGGGGGGAGATCTCCAAAAGCCATTCAGCAAGCTCACAGAGATGAAGCAGCAGGCACAGCAGCCACTCACAGCAAGCTCATCCTGTCGCCATCTTTTTTTGCGAATGCATAGAGGTAGACGTCAAGCGTGCCCTTTATATCACTTGCTGATTGCTTTATATATTGAGCCTTATCCAAGATCACTTATTAGGAACCATTATATTAATCTGGTAGCATTTAAGGGGGTAGAGATTAAAAGTAGCGCTTATGATGTGGCCATCTATTCCTCGGACTCCGTCCGATCAGTCGATCAGATTTCAATAGAGGCTGAATGATTCAGAGCCATCTCTGGATATAGGTTGAATTTGACTAAGACTAATATTATTTTACATTTTAAAACTGATAGGATGGCTACTGGGATTGTCTGGCTACTGGGATTGTCCTAGCTGCAACATATTTAAGTGTTAGAATTAGTGATAAAGTGAAGCAGATTTTACAACTGAATTTTGAGCCGCTTTTATACTTCTGTATAATTCAGATGTCACACTGGAACTGCCTCTCCATTAGTGTAATAGGGCAGTGCAATATTGTTAAGATGAATATTTTCCCCAAATTTGTTTACCTGTTTCGTGCAATTCCATTACATGACACTGACGCCTTTTTTAAGAGCTTGGAAGGGGCTATTAGTAGTTTTATCTAGGGATATAAGAGAGCGACATGCGCTACCAAATGCTTGTAAATTTCCTATAAAGAGGGCAGGCTCTCAATACCAGATTTTAGGATCTATTAATAAGCAGCAATTTTCACCCGGATTAAGAACTTGCTGACTGACTAAGAGTCAGACTCTAATGCGCTGGCCTATGTGAGGGCTTTAGGGACTGAATGAAGGTTTCTTTTATGCAGGATTTTCAATCTGAATTATTTTAAACCGGTGGGTGAAATTTGCTCTAAATACTCAATACTCTTAATCTACTTTTTACACCACTTTGGCAACTTCCCCTCCATTTTTCATGATTATGTCGCTAGATTATAGTATAATTTGGGTCTGAAAACGGTCAAGCAATTAAATGATGACATTGGGCTGTTTACTTTCGCCGCACTGCAAGCAATTTATGATCTCCCTCAAAATTCATTAACTAAATATCTTCAAATGTGTGATTACGTATCTTTATAATATTATGCGTGATCATAGAGAAGATGATTTAACCAATTAAGCATCTAAATGGGCCCATGGGCTAGTGCAAAAAGTGATACCGGAAGATATCTTCGAGTCATTAGATTTGGTTAATTCCTTCTTGTCCTCAGTTAGCCTTATGCTTCAGCAATATAAAACTCTTTGTATACTTTACTATACTCCTGATAAAGTGTCGAAGTAAGACATTAACAAAACTAGTGGTAAGGGTTACTGCCCAAAGTACGGAATGTGGGCAGCAGATATTGTACATACGTTTGTGGGGTGCCCCCTCTGAATTCAAATTGGTCTAATGTGTCTGCATTTCTTTCCCAGAACCTGGCACTGAGTCTACAGATATTTGCAAAGGATATTATGTTAATGTACAGGTCAGATGTTAGTCCTAGACTATCTATTAGTATTACTATTCCCATTATTGTTGTTTATCTATGTGTAGAGAAGGCATTGATTAGTATCACACCACCTAGCATTGCTGAATGGTGGGCACTTTTTTGCCAAGTGTATGAGCTTGGGCAGATATCTCCAAGTTTAAGGGGATTAAGAGGTATAGCACTTTCAATACATCTGGGCAACTATATTTGAATGTTGATCTAGGGTATTGTATGCAGAATATTCTTATTGTACTGCTCCCTACTTTTGTGTATTTACTGTTCCACTGCTTGTCGGGCAATATCCCCCCCTGCTATGTGTTACAAATTAGACATAATAATAATGTGAAAGGTATCACTGTTTTTATGACCATCATCAATCCAATAAAAAATAAAAAAACAAAATACAACTGGTTAGCAGTTGTAAAGTATACAGAGATCTAAAGCTACCAAAAACAGGCTCCAGCAAATCTGGGATGATCATGCGAAAAGGTAGATTTCCTACACCTTGTCTTTCACTCGTCAGCTTCCCAGATAGCCTGGCTGATGGAGGGTGTTCCCCAGAAACCGGTCCCAGGATGCTTGTTTCTGGTTCAGGAAAGACCTGGCTTGGCAGTTCGGGCTGGACTGTTCCCATGAGGCACAGGGTCAAGACTGATTTGCATATAGCTCGGGCTGAACTGAGGTGGCGAAGTGAGCTAAAGAATGATAAGGGATTCAACCCAGATCTGTGACTGGTGGTGACTGTCTGAAAAGTTTCAGCACTCCGTCCATCATCTCCATGTGTTTACTTTGTCCGCCCTAAATTGGCAGGGTATAGCCAGATGTGGGTCCCTTGCTCACTTTGCCACTGGATTCAAGCTAGCCTGGATGATGAAGGGTGTTACCCAGAAACCGATCTCAGGATGCTTGTTCCCAGTTTAGGATAGACCTGGCTTGGCAATTCAGGCTGGACTGTTTGCATGAGGCACAGGGTTAAGACAGATTTGGATATAGCTGGGTCTGAAGTGAGGTGGCGAGGTGAGATAAAGAATGATAATGGAATCAACCCAGATCTGTGACTGGGGGTGAGTGTCTGAAAAGTTTCAGCACTCCGTCCATCATCTCCTTGTGTTTGCTTTGGCCGCCTTAAGTTGGCAAGGTATGACCAGATGTGGGCTCCTTGCTCACTTTGCCACTGGATTCAAGCTAACCTGGCTGATGAAGGGTGTTACCCAGAAACCGGTCCCAGGATGCTTGTTCCCAGTTCAGGAAAGACCTGGCTTGGCAGTTCGGGCTGGACGGTTCCCATGAGGCACAGGGTCAAGACTGATTTGCATATATCTCGGGCAGAACTGAGGTGGCGAAGTGAGCTAAAGAAAGATAAGGGATTTAACCCAGATCTGTGACTGTCTGAAAAGTTTCAGCACTCCGCCCATCATCTCCTTGTGTTTGCTTTTTCCCAGTAGCTCTGTGCTCTATTCTTGTGTTGTGGGGGCCATGGAAAGGCTCTGCTGTTCTGTATAGTGCCCTGTGCAACATTTCCTACGTTGTATGTTAGACTGACTAATTTTCATAATCATCATAGCTCGGTGGCCAATAACTTCATAATGAACAGCTGCTGCCTTGGTGTTCATTCATAAAACCTCAGCTCATAATTCACCCTGCAGTTATATGTGACTCAAAATTGCTTTAGAGGTAGTTCTATCAATAAAAGTCTCTGTCTCTTTGTCTTGAAAGTGTTATTAGTGTGGAATATCTTTGCTGTTGAATTAACTGCACTGTATATACTGGGTTAATGAGCTAATAAAACAACTTAAGAGGTAATTTAATGTCTTACTAAATACGATACTTCAGGCCAATAAGCTGCTTCACAAAAAAAAATATATTCATGCATTATAGACATATTACTACAGTGGTGACACTGAAAAGAATATTTCTCTACAAGTTACCTTTTACTACTATAATTGGGACTCTCATTTCAGTCATTATTGTTGCAGTGGAAGCACATAGTCAAATATGGAGACAAAGCCTACTCAGTCATACCCAAACAAAAGAAAACAAGCACTTTCTGCACCACCATTGAAGTCTACCGCTGGAGATGCACAAAAAACCGGCATGATTGAGCAAGATTCTTGAAGACATTCAAGTGATACAATAAAATACTGACATAAAATGCTCAGACATTAAACATATTCAAAGAGATATAGCTACCCTGTCAATACGAGATTAACATAAGAGATACTAAAGCAGTAGTTGAAAGTCTCGCTCCATTATCTGTCAGATTTATCCTATAAAACAAATCACTTTTAGATTGCAACAATAGAAGCTGACAATATAATCTGCACATATAAAAGGTCAATTTCCTTTAAAATTTGAGTTTGATAAAGATCATTGCAACCTCACCAAACTAACCCTAGTAAGATCAACTTAAAAGTCCTGCAACATCAGCATTTTGTTTTAAAAAAGCTGCAAGAGAAATTCCATTATTATAGGTAGAAGGAAATAAAGTATACATTCATCAATATTTCTTCAGTTGTTGAATATTCATTCATGATATTTGTAAAGGTGAAATGTTTTTAATAGTTTTTTAGAGTTGCAACATAAATGTAATCTTCCCATGGGAGACTTTTATAAAAAATAACAATTATGCTAGTCTATCCTTAATGCATATGATAACTGTCTTCCATCTAACATAAGTTTGCAATTATATCTATAAATACTCTGGGCATGTAGCTCTAAAGCGTATTAAGCAATTATCATTTACAATCTCAATATATTCTAACTAAGTTTATACAAACATAGAATAACTAAACATTAAATTATCAACAGAACAATGGTGAAATATATTCTCATGTAACACTCCTGGTTGATTACCAGCCTCTCTTACTCAAACTATGTTTTTAATTGAATACAAGTTCAAGTTCAATAAACATTATTCGGGTAATTTAATACCCATAAAAGCACAACATATTAACGAAAAATATAAATAGCAGAAATGGATATTTGACAATACACAATAATCAAGCATTTATGATAATATAGCTATAACAATTAATACATTTGATGACATATTAAAAGGAACTTCATTGGTAAAAAATAAATAATTTTCTGTAAATAAAACAATATGCCAACTAACGATAGTACAAAGATAGTCAGTCAGGTGGGGTCTCAAGGGTCGGGCATGGTCTTACGTGCTCTAATGGCAATTCTTAGGAAAGTGCTTGTGCGAAGGATCAGCTCTTCGTCAGCCAGGGAAACTAAACATGTGTAAGCATTATCCAGGCTGATTGGCCTTCTCTTTTTAAAAAATGGATTTAAAAAACACTTTATATATTTAATATAATACTTACAGAAAAATAAAAAGTGTAAAATTGATTGGCCACTCACCCCATCACAAGGACATGGTACATGGTCGAGATTGTGGTGATAGCCAAGAGGGAAGCATAGTGCAAATCTAACAGTTCCTGCTCTAAGGCGGAATAATAAGCTCCTTTCCCAGTGACTCATGTGTAGGGTGAGATATATAGGTAGGGAATGATAGTCCTGTTCAATGGACATATATCTGAAAAACAGAAGATTTCTTAGATTCCAGGCCAGTCCTTTCTTCATTATATAAAGAGTAAAGCGCATCTCTAAGCTCCTTTTTTGGCACAGTGTCAGCTATGTTTGGTTTTAGGAAAATAATTCCTTTGTTGACGCTGCACAGGCTTTGGTATACTCCACTGAGCCAGGGGATTTCCATCCCTTTGTCACACAAGAGACAATCATTAATGATCTCTCTGGTGAGGGAGGCAGCCTGGTTCTTCCATATCGATAACCAAAAAAGGGCAGGACGGGCGCGTATGAAATCCGATATATAATTAAGATTAAGTTATCTGTGGCAGATGTATTGTGGGGTAGAGATTGGGATACCCAATAGTTTCCTACAAAACCTATTTTCTTCCTGCTGAATGCCCGGACAGCAGTACCCCAAATCTCAGCCCCGTAAGTCACAACAGGGACACACTGTAGTTTAAAAAAAATGTAAATGGCTGATATAGCGCCAGTAGTCTTTGGGCGGGGAAGACTAAGAATTGAATTGGTGGCCTTTGAGAACTTGCTCCTGGAGTGAGCGAAATGCTCAGTCCAGGAGCCGTTCGCAGCAAAGACCAAACCAAGATATGGAAATGTACAAGTACTTGTCAATTTCTGACTACCCACTGCAATAGAACTTAACTGTCGCTTCCCAGGACCACAGGACATTAAAAATGATTTGTTAAAATTAACACATAAATCCAGGCTATCCATGTACTCAACAAAGTCCGTACTAGTCTACGCAGAGAATTCGGATTGCGGGCTATGAGAACCGCATCATCTGCGTATAATAGTACAGGAAGAGTTTTACCATTAATAATGGGGACGTCATGGGTCGAGGTTTTGAGCAAGTTGTTCAGCCCATTAATACAAATGATGAAGAGGAGGGGGCCAAGACACATCCCTGTCTGACCCCCCTTCCTACCTTAATCATCCCTGAAACCTCGCTACTCATGCCAATCCGCACCTGCGCCTGGAGGTCTTTATGGAGATGAGCTAAGAAATGTACCAGAGGTTCATCCAAACCATATGCCAAAAGGATTGCCCAGAGCTTAGACCTGTTAACGAGGTCGAACGCTGAGGACAAGTCCATAAAGGCCATGTAAACCGGGGATTTCCATGCTATGATGTATTTCCCAATAACCAGGTTGTGATTGAGACATTGCTCATTGGTGTCCACCTTGCTACGGAAACCTAGCTGACAGTGCTCTAAGATGTTATTTTCCTCTGCCCAGGTTGAATTTTATTGTACAGAACTCTTCCTAATATTTTTAAAGTATTGTCGATTAATGAGATCGGCCTATAATTACTAGGCTGAGACCGATCCCCTTTTTTAAAAATTGGGTCTATAATACTCTTAGCCCATGTGTCCGGTAACGTGGCATGTGTTAGACTATTAAAAACATTTAAAAGTAGTGGGGCCCAAAAGTCTTGTTTCCATTTTATTAAATCAATTGGTAGCCCACCAGGGCCAGGTGCTTTGTTCCCAATGCTCTGTTGGATGGCCCCTTCTATATCAGAGATAGTCAGCTCAATAGTAGTAAAAGGGCCATAATCATGTTGATCAAACTCTGAATGCGGGGTAGCATACATTTTTGAAAAATGATTTTCCCAGGTCTCGCTTGATATGTTACAACTAATAGGAGTTAGTAGCTGACCCATCGATCGAAGCTCCCTAACTGCAGACCAAAAAATGTTGCCCTTTTTTTAACTTGCAGCCTGGGATACAGCTTCACAGCGTTCGTTTAGGAGGATTCCCTTCCTTTTCCGAATTGCAATATTATATTCCCTCCTTGCTGATTGTACGTCTGCAGCACACCTTGGATTAAATGACAGTGCCCTACGAAGATTTCTATTGGCACGTGCACACTCATGATCGAACCATTTAGGGTTATTTAGTGCCAATGAGGCAGGTTTCGACAGGAGTGTTTTGATAGCTAGGCACAGTTTTGAAAAGTCTTGGACTACCTCAGAGTGTGCAATGTGTGCTGACAAGCAGGAATTAATGAGATGCATATTACCTCTAAACGTTTTAAAAAGTTCACCGCTGTCAACGCCCTTCCAAACTAATCTCAAATTGTCAGTCGAGGGTACACGATTTTTTGCTCCACATTCAAGGGAGAACACAGGCCAAGGTGCAAAGCTCAACATTATTTTAATGGGGTTATGATCCCCATAATCCGTTTCAATTACTTCAGCGGCCATTAGTTGATCTTCAAGGCAGGGAGAAATAAAAATAAAATCAATAGTTGACGAGCAGCCCCTTCCCCTAAATGTTGGCAGTTTTTTATTAGTGGTATTAGAGCTGCTCACCAAATCCATAACATTAGTCAAGTTGTTTGATTTTATAAGCAAGTTCAATTCTCCTTCCCTACGTGACGAGGGCCCAGGATTACTTGTACCCTTGGCATGTGCCACACCATTAATTGTAGCATTAAAATCTCCTCCCAAGAGAATCCCGATAGATCCCTCCCTGTTTTGTTGACTGTCTAGGTTAGAAATAAAATCAAAAAGCCCAATGAAGGAGGAGCCTAGCGCGCAACCAAGATGGCCGCGTAGGTGCGAGGCTCCCGAGGACCTCCGCGACCTCCTGAATTAATCCTGGCTATATCCTGTCCTTGTTGAGGGGACTGTGGCTGTGAACCCGAGCTGAGGCGACACCCGTTTTCCGTTTTCGAATCGGACCCCGGATACCGGTGGGGGCACCGATCGAAGGTTGCGGCCTTCTCCGCGCCGGCCCCCCGGATTGGAGTAGTGGGGCGATCCGGGGACAAAGCGAACAACAGCGGCGGGCAGGGCTGGGCGACTCGCGTACCCCGCGCTTTCACTTTCGCTTTTGCGCCCCCCTTGCCCTCAAGCGAGGTAGGGTTGCGGAGCGGGGTGCGGTGGTGTGGCTTTGTCCAGGTGCCCGGCTGACCCGCCGGCTGTGAGTCATCCTGCGGTCCAGTGGTCGCCCTCCCCCCGGAACCCGTGAACTGGTTTAGCGGCCCTTTCGAGGAGATTGGCACGACGGTGGGAGAGCAGGCATGTCCACCAAACAAGATGGCGACCGGGCGAAGATGAAGACGACCCGCCGTGGCCCGGCGCATTAATCCAACAGTATGGACCGCTACACCCTCCAGAAGGGATCTCTGGAGGCATCGCGCACATCCCCGGCGGGCCCGACTGAGGCGTCTGCTCAGCCAGTGGATCTGACCCTCCGGGACGTCATGGGCGCCATCGCCGAGATGAAGGCCTCGGTGGACCAGCGCTTCGATACCTTAGCGCAAAAGATAGACTCGGTCCTTGTGGATGTGAGCCTTGTGAGGGCTGACTTGTCCAAAACAAACGACCGGGTCGATTCCCTGGCCCACACCACAACGAGCCTCACGACAGATGTGGTGGCCCTCCAAAAGGAGGTGCGCCGGCTTGGCCAGGCGAGCGCCCTGATGGACCGTCGATTGGAGGATTCTGAGGGTCGGGCCCGGAGGAATAACGTTCGCATTGTGGGGGTGCCGGAGGGACGAGAGGCGGAGGCGGCAGATCTTTTTGTGGAAGAATTGATCCTTACCCATCTCCAGCCCCGGGGGCTGAGTAAGCTTTTTGCGGTGGAACGTGCCCACCGGGTCCCTGGGGGCAGACCTAAGGCCGGTGCCCCGCCGCGGCCTCTCATTGCCCGGATTTTTAACTTTCGGGACAGAGACGCTATCCTGCAGACCTCCAGGCAGCAGGGACCGGTCAAGCTTGACAACATGGACGTGCATTTCTACCCTGACTTTACTCCGGCGGTCCAAAAGCAGAGACTGAGTTTTCTCGGAGTTAAACGTCGCCTACGGGACCTGAACCTTAAGTACTCAATGCTTTTTCCAGCTAAGCTAAGGGTGGAGGTGGATGGTCGCACGCACTTTTTTGACCGACCCGGGGCGGCTGGGGACTGGTTGGACACTCTGCCTGGGGATCGGGGCCGAGGAGGTGGGGGGGTGCGGTTGGCGGGGAGGACCCACCGGATCAGAACTGAGGGGTGAATAATAGGACTTGCTCTGGACAACATTCCTTTACCATTTACTGATCGTGTATGTTCCCCTCCTATGGAGGTCGTACGGGGTCTATTGGGGGCTTCCCTCCTCCTCTGGGGGACTAGTTAGTTTTTCAGCTATGGGGCGACAGGCACACTGCACTTTGGGGGGGCTGTCTGGGCTCATGCAGGGGTGCAGGGAGGGGGGAGTTCTGTTGGGATGGGGGGGTGGGGGGGTGTGTTGTTTGTTTGCACCGCAAGGCAAACCCTTTACTGTATTGTTGCTCTCGAGATGCTCTGTGGGGGACGACTGATTGCTTCTACGTATGATGGGGGGTAGGGATTTGACTGTGTTGTCATGGAATGTTAACGGCCTGGGGGACAGGATTAAGCGTGGTGTGGTCCTGCAGTACCTGAAACGTATTTCACCAGATGTTGTCTTCCTGCAGGAGACACACCTTATAGGTAACTCCTTTCATGCCATGAATCGGCGGGGCTATCGTTTGGTGGCCCACTCGGGCTTCACCTCGGGCTCGCGGGGGGTGGGTATCATGATCAAGAACTCGCTCCCGTTGGAGATTGATGAGGTGCGCCATGACGAGAGGGGACGATACACTGTCCTGGTGGGTAGAATGGAGGGTAGAGTGTTTGTTTTTATATCAGTGTACCGCCTGGGTTACATTCTACTACATTTGCGGACCTGGGGCGCCTTCTCCTAGACCTTCCGGGTGGTCTGCTGGTGGTTGGGGGGGACTTTAATGCGGTAGCTTCTGGGTCTATGGATCGTCATCCCCCTAGGGACCTCCCCCGGGCACAGGCGTGGCTGTCCGGCCTTTTAGATACATTGGGACTGGTGGATTGCTGGCGACTAAAGCATCCCGCGCAGCTGCAATACACCTTCCACTCGGGTGCCCATGGTAGCCTCTCGCGGCTTGATTACATCCTTGTTCCTGCGACCTATGCCGGGAGGGTGGGAGAGGTGTGCCATCTGGCGCGGGGTATTTCAGATCACTCCCCATTACTGTTACATTTCGATGTCTTCCCGAGGGGGGAGGGCAGGGTGGCCCCAATCAATGCTTGGTACTTGCGCGACCCCACTATTCGTGCTGACTTGATCAAATCCCTGCAGCGATACTTTGATGAGAATGTGGGGTCTGTCCCTTCGGCCATCTCCCTGTGGGAGGCTTTTAAGGTAGTTCTCAGAGGGGAGGCCCTCTCCTTCATCTCCCATGCCCGGAGGCGCGAGCGGGAGGAAGTAACCCGGGTGGAGGCCGAAATTGCGGAACTAGAGGGTGACCTGGGGAGCGGGGTGACGGATGCCAAATTGCATGTTCTACACCTCAAGCAGGCGGCCTATAGGGCCCTCGTCGCGGAGGCGGCCAGGGGCCTCAGTAGAGAGCAACAGGGGCGATTGTATGATGTGGGTGATAAGGCTGGTAAATTGATTGCGTGGTTGGACAAGAAGGAGAGAGCGAGTCGTGTGGTTCCTTTGATCGAGGGGATGGATGGTGTGCGTGTCACCGAGCCGGAAGCCATTGTCTCCTGCTTCGCGGATTATTTCCGCGAGGTGTACTCCCCGGTTTCTCCTTGCTCGGAGGAAGATTCCCATGCCCTGCTTCGGGACATCGCGCTGCCCTCCCTTTCGGTGGAGGACAGGGATTCGTTGGACGCTCCTCCCACCTCGGATGAAATTGCCCTTGCTATTCGCTCGGTCGCATCCGGCAAGGCCATGGGCCCCAATGGTATCCCCATCGAGCTGTACAAGCTGCGTCCGGATGTACTGGCGCCCCACCTGCGCGCGATGTTCGTGGCGGCCCACTCGCAGGGTTCCCTCCCGCCGGACCAGCGTCTGGCCACAATCGTGGTGATCCACAAGGAGGGGAGACCCCGTGAGCGGGTCACATCCTATAGGTCTATCTCGCTCTTGAACGCGGAGCCCAAAATCCTCGCCAAGGTGTTGGCCAACCGGCTGGTCGGAGTGGTGGGCGATTTGGTCCACCAAGACCAATCTGGCTTTATACCCCATTGCAACACGGCTCTTAATCTGCGACGCTTGCACGGGGTGCTCGCGCGTGTCCCGTTTGTGCGGGAGCCGGCCATCTTGGCGTCCTTAGACGCCACCATGGCGTTTGACACGCTTGAGTGGCCATACATCTGGGCGATGCTGGCGAAATTTGGATTTGGACCGGGATTCATTAGCTGGGTCAAATTGTTGTATTCGGGCCCATTGGCGCAGGTGGTGGTGAATGGGCGAGTCTCGGCCCCATTCGCGCTGGGACGGGGCACGCGTCAGGGTTGCCCCTTGTCGCCGCTCCTGTTTGCACTGGCCTTGGAGCCCTTGGCGGAGTGGCTGCGGTGGCACCCTTCTATCCGTGGTCTCCGCTGGACCCCCGAGCATGAGGACCGCGTGTCCCTCTACGCCGATGATATCCTTTTGTATCTCGCCTCCCCGCGTAAATCGTTGATTGTCCTGGTTGATGTTTTGCGCTCCTTCGGTCGGAACTCAGGCCTTGTCATCAACTGGGCGAAATCCTGTGTATATGTGCTTTCCGGGGAGGCTCCGGCCCTACCACGGGACTGCCCGATCCAGATCGCCTCCCAGGGGTTCCGGTACCTGGGTATATATATTGCTCTGGACCCGGAGTCCCGCTACGAGCAGAACTTGCTGCCCCCCCTCCAGCGCTTGAAGGAGGACGTGGCGCGTTGGCGGCATCTTCCGCTTTCGCCGCTTGGCCGAGCGGCCTTGTTCAAGATGATGTCTTTGCCGCGCTTTCTGTACGCGCTCCAGAACACGATGGACTTGGTTCCGGCGCGCTACTTCCGTGAGGTGGAGAGCCTGCAGCGGCGCCTGTTCTGGGACGGGAGGCCGCGTATTGCTCTGGCCAAATTGACGCTCCCGTGGTACGATGGGGGGGTTGCCCTCCCGGATATTAAACGGTATTACTGGGCCTCCCAGCTAGCTGCAATTAATCATGGCCTCTACGGGCCCGCCTTGAACCCGGCATTTGAAATGGACAAGATGCTCCTGCCCGGTGGCGATTACAATCAAGCGCTCTACTCTGGCGCGCCTGACTCCCGTCTGACGGGGCCGACGCGTGTCATGGTGCGTGTATGGCACGCGGCTAATGCAGCTATGGGGTGGAAGGACCGTTTGACCCGGGCGTCACCGCTATATGCGTCTGAGAGGTTGGGCTCCCTGTGGACATCGAAGGGCTTCGAGAAGTGGGACACGATCGGAATCAGCACAGTGGGAGATCTCTGGACGAGGGGGGGATTCAAAACTTTTGAGACGCTGCAGACGGAGTTTCAGCTGCAAGGCAGTGAGTACTTTCGGTACTTACAAGTCCGCCACGCGCTGGGCTCCGTCTTCCCGGATGTCGCGTCCATTCCGGAGTCTTCCCCCCTGGAGGACAGAGTGCTGGATGGCCATGTTCCAGACAGCACGATCTCCCTTATATATAAAAAACTGATCAACGACAGATCGTGCCTGCTGACTAGTCTCCGCGAGGCCTGGGTTGCCGACGGGCTGGAACTAGACGACGAGGACTGGATCTCCGCGGTGGCCTCTCCGAAGGAGGTGGCCATCCCGGCTCGCCTTCGCTTCGTCCAGCTTAAGATCCTCCACCGGGTTTACGTGACGGGGCCAAGGCTTCTACGTATGGGCTTTGCTGGGGATGGATTGTGTAAGCGTGGCTGTGGTGCTTTGGCAACTTTCATGCATATTCTGTGGGAGTGCCCAAAGGTGGAGCGATTCTGGCGTGGTGTGCATGAGGTCCTGCGTGTGGTTACGCGTGTCGCGCTGTTGCCTGAAGCGAGGAGATGCTTGCTGAATGTGTGGGAACCAAATGACTATTCGGTCCCGCAGACGCAGTGGGTGACTCTGGGATACATGATAGCTAAGCGGGACATTGCTCAATTGTGGGGATCCCAGAGGCCCCCGGCGGTGTTGGCCTGGAAAGAACACATGGATTGGTGTATGTTTCGTGAAAAGGTGGTGTATGTGGCGAGGGGTAAGCCTGGGGCGTGGGTGAAAATCTGGGGCCCCTGGAACGCCTATCGCGGGGGTATTTGTGAGCCGCCACTGCTACCGGCTGCCTCACCAGCTCCGTCCCCCTAGCCGACCCCCTCCCCCAGCCGTGGGCATGAGGGCCCCCAGTCCCGGATCTGCTCCCATTCCCCCTCTTCAGAGTTAGGCTGCGGGTTGGGATCCCCCACTTAAGGGGCACGTGCCGACATCTTGGATTGCGGGTTGCCTTGCGGGTGTGGTTTTTGGTGTTGTCCTGTTTTGATAAAAGGGAACCGTACTGTGGGCTTGGAGCTATGTGGCCTGCGCTATTGCTATCTCCTGATTTACCAATCCGAACCGCCAAGAGACTCTTACTGTATGTATGTCATATGCTTCTGCCACTCTAGCGGCCGGCCAGATGGTTGTAGGCCCATACTTGTAACTATTTTAAAATGTAATAAACGGTTTAAAAAAAAAACAAAAAAAAAAAGCCTAATGAAGTTCCTGTTGGGAACCGAATAAAAGTCATTATTATAAAAATTTACCAAAAATAAAAAAACCTTCCTTTTAAAAAAGATGACTTGATAGTTTCTACTATTAGTTGAGAGAACCTTGAAACTGCCACCAGCGGCCACATTGATCCCAATGAATAGTCCCCCAGATGGTCTTCCCAATTTGGGGATGGGGGCTACTATACTAAAACAATGAAACCCTTCAATATGAATATCTTCGGTGGCCCAAGTCTCCTGGAACATGACTACGTCTTGTTCTTTTACTAGACGCAACCATTCTTGTTCTCCAAGCCTGGATTGAAGCCCCGCCACGTTCCAACTTAGAATGCTTAAATTAGCTCCCAGGTTTGCCATAGTTGGGACCAATTTATCATTAGAGGATGGGGGTACAGTATCTGAATAATCCCCCACATGGGCCTGCGAATTAGTCGACAACAATAGTTGTCAGTCCTGAGCGTCCAAGTTGGAAAGTGCATGAAACCTATTTGCTGCCAAGGGTATTACATGGGCATCCCTAAACGAAGAAACTGGTGGTTTGTGATAATAACCTAAGGGGAGTGCACAAATATCGGTATGTTGTGAAAAGCATTGCTCTTGAGTTCTAAGTAAGTGACGGACCGTGTGTGGTCTACAAAAATTGAGGACAATGCAATCACCCCTGATGTTCTTATCCGAGAGGCCAACCCACCCTACTCTCCTTGCCATAATGATTTCATTCATTGAGGAGGGGTGGAAACCTTTGTGTTTGCGTAGCCAATCTACAGATTTATTGCGGAGGTCTGACCAAGATTCCCTCTGTCCCTCGGCGAGGTTAGGAACACCAGCCAATACTAACACTTAAGGACTAGAGGCTGGTGGCAGGCTCAGCACGTCTGTATTGGGACTTAGGTGTGTGTCTCTGAGGTGGTCCGTGACCACGTTATTTTGGTCAGCCTCGATAGTTCCCTGCTGAGGCAAATTACAATTCACACTGCCTAGTGTCGCATTGAAATCATTGAGGTTACGCATGTGGAGTATGCCCAGGCTTCCCCTCTGTGTAGGGATTGAATTTGGCACAGGTAAATTATTTTGATTACAACGGGAAACACTAGGATTGGTGACGAAGGATGTAACTTGGGGAGCGAGAGCGACATCCGTCGATTGCATAGCAGGCCCATATTTATTGGCCGCTGATGGTATATTGTTCCTTCGTCCTGCTTCGTCATAAACTTTGTTCAGCCTCCCACCTCTTAAGTTATCCCCAATACGGTCCACCTGATTAAATTTCCCCCAAAACAATTCAACATTTTTATCAATCGCATCCTTTAGGGAAACCAACGTAGACTCTAGGGCTTCCATGGCGAACCCTGTTTGTGTGGCTCCCCCCGCGGCACCTGTATTAACCTTATTACACATGGGTTCAAAAATGCTGTCTGTCTGGGTTGCTACTGAGTTTGTAATAGTGGCCACCACAATGTTTGGGTTCCCAGCTGATTGGCAGCCTTTGACATTTTTAGAGTTAGACTTGGCAGAAGCAGCATACTTTTTCTGAATAGATTGACCGCTTAATTTAGTGTTCCTTTGTGCCTTAGCGGCATTACCCTAGTATTAATACAGGGTGCATCAAACGGGCACATTAGGGGAATCTTCAAATGGTAAGGATAGGTTAGAGGAAACAGGGACAGGTCTTGCTGTAGATATATTTGGTGATGTGTTTGGTGTTTTTGGACAAGTTGTATTGACATTAGCAGAACCACCAAGCGACAAACGAGATTGTAGTGTGACAGGGTCCAGAGACAACCTTCTTTCAGTAAGGTGGATTTCATGAGATAAAAGTGACTCAGCCCTTACTATAAATGTGTCCAGGGTCCCGGCTACACCTTTCAATTTGCTCATTTTACGACACAGGATGTAGTAGCCCAATTACACGATTGTGTGGCCACCTATCGACGGCAAATGTGCTGCAGATCGGCGCATATAAATTCTCTCTACTTCCACGGACAGAGTAAACCTACAGTCGCACGCACATACACTCATCATACGCTAGGGCCCATCACACTAAAATTCACACTATTACTCTATCCACTCTGAATATAGGAGAGAAACCTAAACCAATCTGCATTTAAACGAGGTCAATGCGACCATAAAGATATTGTCCTGAGTCATGATTTTAAACATAGGAAATACATTTGTAACTCAATAAATGACAAAGAAATAACCACCCGACACTGGAATTCAAACAAATGGTTGTTTATCTAAATTATTTCAAATGAAAGTCAATCAATAGCAAAATCATTATTCTCATAGTTACCTATTCTAGCTAAATGGGTCAGGACAGGTCTCTCAGTAAAGTCTCTCGAGCTGCCGTCCTCAGCATAGGTTCAGGAAGAAGTGGCCTCAAAAATCAGAATGCAATGACACAGACACTCTCTAGTCTAGTATATTTATAACAAAACTAGCGAAATAAAAGTTACAAACAAATTCTGAATGTCCGTTGAACCGCTGAGCGGAGCAAGCAGGAAAGGATGTCACTTGGTAACATTTAGAAACCCTCCGCTCAGAAAAATCACAAAAATAAAAACACGGAAGAAGGAAACTCGAGTTTTCAAGTGATACATTCATGAATGCTTTTCCTTGGTACCATAGCAGAGCCACCGCAGGTTTATCTTTGTCCATTGTGGCTTTATTCTTCTCCAAGGACAATTGGAAGCATGCCCAGAGCTGCTGTCCTCACGGAAACTTTTAAATCAGACAGAGGCTGTGGTCAGGTGACTTTCAACCATGTTCAGCAAGGCCTCTCGTCACATCTCAATCACTCGAGCGCAGGCTGTAAATAGCAGCCATCTTTGTTTAGGCCAAAACGGACCATCTTAATTAAAAGAAACACAAAACAACGTTACCACATCATAATGATTATACAGTGTTAATCCCCACTAATACCCTTATGTGTATGTAATTATCTAGCCGTCTGCAACACAAAGAAGCATTAGCACACGTTATTTTTAAAGCGCAAACTCGAAAGAAATAGCACTTTTGCGATACTCATTTAATTAAATTGCACATATTATTAAGCAACATATAGGCATTCCCACGTGTAGTTTCTCTCATTAGTAATGTTGGTTAATTAAGACTTTTAACAAAACTAATAATTAGTGATTATAAATTAGTAATTTTAATCATAACATATAAACAAAACTGGAGCTTAAAACTCGATAAATTTTCAACAGAAAACTCTGCTCCAGCAATCCCCCCTTTGGTGATATATTATCACCACAAAAACCAACCCAAAAAAAAAATAATAATTTAGTCCCAATTTTTAGGAGAAATTGAAAATGTCTTTTATGACACAACATCAAACACCAGACTCTCTCACATCATCCCTCTTCGACTCCAAGTAAACACTCTCCCTCAATTCTTCTAATTCTATTTCTTGTGGGTCTCTCCTTGACCTCTTTCGTTTCTTTTCAGTATTTCCTCTAATTATTCTCTTTTTCCCTCCCCTGTTTTTACAACACAAACACCCCAATCTTAGTATCAATAAAGCAACAATCACGCATGTCAATGGAAATAATATTCTACCAATAATGGTACTACCTATCTTAGCAATAAAACTCTTAACAGCAACTATCTTATTAGCTATTTTAGTCCAGATACTTTCAGCTTCCAGTGGTACTAATTCTTCATGCAAATCAGTAATATTTTTGATATAGACCTTCAGATCGTTGCTTTCGTCACGAATGTAAGTGCAACAATGTTGAACTTTCAGTATTCCACAAACTCCACCCTCCTTGGCCAATAGAATATCAAGGGCAAGTCGATTTTGCATAGACATGGCACGTACGGCAATCATCTCCGTATTTACCAAAAGAAACCCTCCAGCGGTACTTGTCGATAAGCGATCCACCACTGTTGACAGTTTCCGAATCCCATATGCATTTAAAGAAATTCCCACTGCTGGAATTAAAGCTCCAAAAATATCACCTACGATTTCTGACCAAGTTTCTCTCTTAAAACGTGTTAGTAAATTAATGTGTTCTACATCTTCTATCCTATCTATATGAAAAATCTTTGGAAAGACCAGGCCCACATAACACGTGCCATACCAATGGTCAGGCAACTTGTAATAATCCTTGTTCCCACAAACATAATACACTCCTGGGAAAACTGGATCTTCTCCACCTTTAAAACCCCATCCTGTTGCAATGAAGTATGTATCATGACACTCACTAGTCCCAACAAAATAACTATCATATTGGGATTTCTTTCTGGTAATGCACAATTTACCCTTCTGTGGTCCATCTAAAGCTAAAGTTGGACTAGCCCCATTCCTCAATTCCTTTCCCATCTCAATATCCCATATTGTCTCACTCACTTTATATTTCCCTGCCTTTCCATGCATGTTCATTCTCCTTTCCTCTACCATGTCTAGGAAAGCCTTCTCTTCTTCTTTCGAACTGCAAGTTAAATTGTTTCTAAAAATGTAATCTAATGTTAATTCCTCTTTTTCAATAAAAATCTCACCAAAAATGTTAGCTTCTTTAGCTGGATTCAGCTTTTTATTGATAGGCAATTGCCCAAAAATATTATCTTTGTTAGACATCTCATAATCTATTTTCCCTAACAAATAAAAAACACTACTTAGCACACTACATGAAATTCCATACGTAGCTGGTAAATGGTGAAAAGTAACACCTTCTGAAACGGATGCAGGTAATTGCATACAAATGTAGCAATCCCTAACTTCGATTGTCTTTACGTATTCGTACAACAACTTTGAAAAAACATTTGTAGAAAAATCATTAATTGACCTATCTTTATGTATGTAAATGTTACTAATTCTAGTCGGAACTACTTTCTGCGAACTCTTCTCTACATTAGTCACATTTTCAGTATGTATCCCAAAAGTGTCTATTGTAACTTTAAAAGTAATTAGTAAAGCTAGTACACCCCATAATAGCATTAATAATCCAGTACAGCAGCAGCACATTCTACACCATCTTTTCAAAAAGGCACATCTACTTTTATTATTCTCTGTGTTAGCCATTTTACTACTTTGGCAGTGTCTTTTGACTTAGCCTCTTCTACTCCACTACTGAAACACTAGAACACTAGATTATTTCAAACAGCTAATTTCAGATTTTCTCCTTTTCACTTTATTCCAAGTGACTCTTTTAGTTCACTCAATTTGGATTTTCATCACTTTTCACTTCTTCTTCAGCAACATCGAATTGTATCAGATCTTCAACAACATCCTGAGCATCCGACTCTTCTCCAATGTCAGTCAAGATAACTTTCAGGATTCCAACAGTTTTCTCCTCAACCACTTCTCGTACGGTCCCCTCTGGATTTCCTTGACTCTCTGCCTCTTCACCTTCAGACAGTGCCACATACGTCCATTCCGGTGACCTATACTTCTGGTTAGGTTTTCTGATTCTCTTGATCTCTTCCGGTTCTTTTGAGACCTTTTGTTTTTCACCTTTTGCTTGATTCTGACTTGACACCTCATTCACCTGTTCAGCTTTTGATGAATTTGCTCGTGTCAGTCTGTACCTCAGCCTCTTTATTCTGTTAGGCCAAAGATCTCCTCTTACAACCCTTTTTGGTCCCACTTCTTTATTATTTCTTTCTCCGATCCAAGTTCTCTTTCTCAGAACTCGACCCTCTGATTTCTCATTCTCACTCTCATCCGATTCTGTCTCATTTGCCTCTTGTTCTTCAACAGTTTTCTTTCGCTCCACAGTCTTTTCCACCACCGATTGAGATTTCCCTAATTCTGTCCCTCCTCGGGTCTCCGACACGCAATCTTCTTGCTGTCTACTTGTCCCTTCACCTAGCTTATCAGGAATGTTCCCTACACCTCCTCGGGGGTCTTCCGCAATCTGTCCCTCTCTATCTTCTTCTGACCCTGTTTCTTCAGGTGTAATCTCAAGTGGATTTTCAACCTCTTCATCTGATTCAGGTGTAGTCTCTGTGGAATTGCTCTTATCTCTCCTTTCTTCTCTACTGCTTGTTGGAACTTCAGGCACTCTTACAGAATCTGATCTCTCCTCTGAGACTCCCAATGTTTCTCTTGAAGCCTCTCTTGGAAAGGAAAAAGAATCACCTGACTCGCTTTCTCCTTCAGCCCTTTCAGGATTCTTTCTCCTTCTCACTGGTTCAGTTTCTGCATCATCACTGGAATCTGACTCTTCAAAATACTCCTTACCAGTCCCATCCTTTGGATTTGGAACTCTCAGAGTATGACTTGCATGCACCCAGTTTTTCACACCAGCACACTTCACTGCAGTCGTTGTAGTCAGAATAACTTGTCTTGGTCTTCCCCACCTTGGAACCAAGCAATTTCTTCTTCTGTGTACCTTAATCCTCACCCAGTCTCCTGGACTCAGATCATGGGCTTGCTTCTTCTCAAGTGTGGTAGCGTCTTCTCCAACCTGGTGAAACACAGAATGAACTGCGTCAGCCAGGCCTTTACAGTAATCCAAAATCATGTCATCAGTTATTGTAATCAACTTGTTGACAGGCACAAATGCATGTCTCATCGCACGTCCCATTAATATTTTGTGCGGACTCAAACCTGTGGTTCTATCTGGAGTAGACCTAATAGTCATCAGCACTAGAGGCAAGACATCAGGCCATTTCATTCCAGTGGCTAAACACATCTTAACAATTCGGTTTTTTATTGTGCCATTCATCTGTTCAATGACGCCAGAAGCCTCTGGTCTGTATGCACAATGTAGCTTCTGCTGTATGCTCAATGCTTCACAAATTAAACCCATGAGCTCATTGTAGAAGTGTCCACCTCTGTCAGACTCAATTGTCACTGGGAACCCGTACCTAGGAATCAACTCTCTTAACAGCAACTTTGCAACTGTTATTCCATCATTTCTCCTAGTTGGATAGGCCTCCACCCATCTTGAGAACAAACAGGCTATCACTAGAACATACCTCAATCTGTTCACTTGGGGCATTTCAATGAAATCTATTTGCATTCTGGTAAAAGGACCTCCTTCTCTACCTATTGTTCCTAGACTCACCACTGTCTTCTTCCCAGTATTGAACTGCTGACAAATCAAACATCTCTGACAGATGCTCTCTGCAATTAACCTGAACTTTGCATTGTACCAGGTTTGCTTGAATGACCTAATCATCGCATCCCGCCCCAGATGTCCCTGGCCATGATACATTCTTGCCATTGTCGACAACATGGAATTGGGCATGACTGGTCTACCATCTCTATAGATCCAAACATGATCTGTCTCTCTTGGGGCACAACCTGCCTTAATCCAATCTCTCATTTCCTCATCTCCTGCCTCATCCTGCAACTGTTTCACTTCATCCCACGTTTCTAGGACATTAATAAACATCACAGAACAAAAAGACATTTCCCTTTCTCGTGCCCTATTAATCGAATGATTGTTCTTTGCACAATACTGTGCTATGTCATTGGCAAAACGATTACCAAGAGTAACAAAATCATCTCCTTGTCCATGAGCAGCACACTTCACAACTGCTAACTCTTTAGGCAGCTGTATCGCCTCAAGCAACTTTCCAATCACTTCAGCATTCTTTATTGGAGTCCCACTCGACGTCAAGAAACCTCTCTGTAGCCAAAGCTGGCCAAAATCATGAACGACTCCAAATCCGTACTGACTATCAGTCATCACAGTCACTCTCAGATTCTTCCCAATCTTGCAAGCTTTCGTCAATGCCACCAATTCAGCCACTTGAGCAGATCTTACTCCTTTCAAAGGCGAAGCTTCCATCACTTCTGAAACCTTGCACACTGCATATGCTGCACTCAGCACACCATCATCAGTCCTTAGACATGATCCATCCACAAACAGCACATGATCACTCTCAGGTAACGGCAAATCTCTCATGTCTGGTCTAGGTTTTGTGCAGTAATCAAGCACATCCAAACAATCATGATCAACATCATCTCCCACATTCACATTGTCAGCATCTGGTAACAGCGTTGCTGGATTCACATTCACACATCTCTCAAGAGTCACGTTTGATGCTCCCAAAATGATTTTCTCATATTTAGTCAACCGACTATGTGACATATACTGAGTCCTACTTCTTGTCAAAAGAATAGCCACATCATGAGGTACGAATACCCTTACAGGATATCCCATTATTATGCCCTCACTCTGTTCCAAGCTTCTGCATGTAGCAGCTACTGCTTTCAGACAACCTGGCAAACCCACAGCTACGGGGTCAAGTGTCGATGAGAAGTACGCAATCGGCCTTCTCAGTTGTCCATGCTTCTGAATTAACACTGAAAGTGCACATCCATTTCTTTCACTGCAGTACAACTCAAACTCTTTCTCATAGTCTGGCATTCCCAAAGCAGAAATATCTGCCAGATGATTCAGTAAAGCTATGGTATCTACTTCACAAGCTTCACGTGTCTTCGATGCCACAAGTAAGTCATCGATGTACTGCACTAGTACTGAGCTTTCAGGCATGATCAAACTCTCCAATGATTTTTTCAACAACTGATTGAATATCGAAGGACTCTCTGTATACCCCTGTGGGATACGACACCATGCTAAAATACGCTGTCCAAACCGAAATGCAAAAATCGGCTGGCTGTCATGATGCAATGGAATTGAAAAGAAAGCATGACACAAATCAATCACTGTGTACCACTCAGCATCATGAGGAATCTGATACAAAATCACTGACGGATTTGGCACAATGGGACAACATGCCACCACAATTTTGTTAACTTTTCTCAAATCTTGTACAATCCTGAACTTTCCATTAGGTTTCTTCAGCCCCTTTATCGGTGAATTACACGGGCTACTCAGTAACTCTCTCAAAACACCCTGTTGAATCATCTCGTCAATTATAGGAGTTATTCCCTCAATTATTTCCGGTGTCAATCTGTACTGAGGAATATTAGGATAAACAATCCCCTCTTTCACTGAAATCTTCACTGGATCTACATTATTCATCAATCCCACATCTTCTCCAGTAAAATCCCAAACTGCTGTTTTTACTGTGTGTCTCAACTCCTGAGGCAAATCATCTGGGTTAAACACTGCATATGTACCAACAATCTCACTCTCTCTATTATCTAGAGTCATCCGGTACAAAACATCCTCATCTGGTGTCTCAAAAGCTATTCCATCGGGAGTACAAAAAATTGTACAATTCATCTTGCACAATAGGTCCCTACCTAACAAGTTCACTGGACTAGTGTCACAGACTACAAACCTGTGCATGTCTGAAAATTTCCCTATTCTTACCCTTACTGGTTCGGTAAGACGAGTCTTAATCTGTGTATTGGCTACACCAACCACTTGGATTGCTTCGTCCGAGAGAGGAAGATTTCTAATATCTGCTGACCTGACAGTTGATCTCGTCGCTCCTGTGTCTACCAAAAAAGTAACACTCTCCCCATTTATTTTCCCATCTACAAATGGTCCTGCCTGGTCTATTTCTAGAGTTGCACCAAGTATGCACTCTTCCTCCTCTCTTCGGCACCGTCAATAGTCCCCTTCAGACTCACTCCCCTCATTCTTTAACCAGTACTGCTGTACCGGGTTTGAACGTCTCGGTTTGTTTACCTGCTCATCATTGTAGAATCCTGAGTCCTGGTTATACTTTTGGGACCCTCTATTCTGCGGCAAGGGCAGTTTTGGCTCTTGGCTCTGCTGTCTGACAACCTTCTGCTGTTGCTGCTGATGATTACACCCCTCGTTCCGCACCTGTTGATTCAAGGGTTTATTTTCATTACTCACTAATGGTGGATTGGTACACTCGGATCTCCAATGCCCCAATTGTCCACAGTTGTGACAAGGGAACTTTTTCTTTGCCTCCTCTAGATTCCCTTTCCCTTTCCCTGCATATCTGGGTCTATTTCCTTGATTATTCGCTTGTTCCACCATCTGTGCTTCTTGTCTTTCAGCAACCTTCACCTGTGCCCACATTGCTTTCTCTTTCAGCTTTCTCTGTTTTGCCTCAATCTCATCACTAAAGTACTTTGCATGTCTCAAGATTTCATCAATCTTTTTACTCTGCCAATCAACTGTGTGCTCTCGTATTCTTTCACTGATTTCAGGTCTCAAGCCATATACAAATCTGTATACAAAATGACTCAAATCCTTATCACCCAGGTGTTCATCTCCACTGAACTGTTTAAAAGCCAGTATCAGCCTTTCGTAAAAAGCATGAACTGATTCTTTCGCTTCCTGATGTGTTCGATCTATCTTAACCCAGTCTGTCTCTTTCGGGGGTACTTTATTTTTCAGGAACACAATTACCTGATCATATTTCTTCATAACCTCTGGATCTGGTGCTCCTGTTTTCGGATCTCTTGGATACTCCTTTGCAGGCCAATCTACAACTATTTTACACTCTGCCCACAAGTCTGCTGGAACAATTATATCAAACAGACTATTCAGGTCAATCCACAGCACTTTTGACAATTTCACAAACCTGTCTACCTGCCTATACCACTCGACGGGCTTTTCTCTCAGTCGAGGGAAATCATTCGTAAATGACAAAATATCCTGTCTAGTCCATGGGACATGTACATATCCTCCTCCAGGAATCTCTCTCATAGGATAAGCATCCACTGTTTTCTCTTTTTCTCTCATGGGGAAAGCTGAGTAAGTCCTATCCACTGAATCTTTCCTTTTCTTGTACCATCTATCCTTCCATTTTTCCACATCACCCCATTTTCGCAATAAGGCAATCATTTCCTTAATCTGTCCTGTTCTGCCAGCACCATTTAGATTATCAATATCTTTGTCAGAGAAATCCACCCTGTAAGGCTTCTGCAAAGCTTTCACCTTATCCATGTCAACCCCTTGTTCACTCGCTATTGCTCTTAACCTGTCATGTGTACTCTTAGCCCTCCAGGTGATACTCTTGCACATGAATAACAACTCTCCATCATGATGGTTTTTCAATATATCGGTAGGAATTGTTCCTGCAATAAGCTCCTCCAATTCTATGCGCAACCTGGCTACATCAATCGCCTGTGAATCTTTATCCTTCTTTTGAAGGACTTTCAACCAATCATTCAAATCTTCAGCTGTTATTTCTGTAGACCTTTTCACTGCACCTACTTATTCTGTCATCCTCTGTGGTTCCAAAATCGTTTCTCCCAAACAACCAGTATTCAATCCTGAATTAGGCTGCACATCTGATCCTCCACTACATGTGTCATGTCTCGACTGTCTCAAATTATTTTCTCCCATTCTCATTCTTGATTCCTCCAAAGTGCAAGTACCAACCATACCATTTCCAACATAGGGAACTGTCAAACCATTTTCACCCATTCTCTGTTTATCAAAAATAGGCACAACCGGACCTATGGTTACAGGCACTGTAACAGCTTCAAGATTTTTCGTCAGCTCTCTAATTTTCTCAGTCAGCTCAGATGTGGTTCTGGCTAATTCTCTTGTTTTCTCGTCACTGACTCGATTCTCTCTCTCTCGCTCTCTCTCTCTCTCCCTTTCCGTGAAAGAGCTATCACTTTTCAGATCAGGTGTCATAACCTCAGTTTTAATAACTCGCAAAGTATCTCTTACAGGAGTAGCAACTGGCGTGCTCTCTTCTGGTTCTGGTCTATAAGGAGGTGGTCTCTTGTAAATCATGTCATCCAAGACCTCATCCTCGTAATCATTAGGCCCATACCTTCTCACTTCTGTATCAGGCACCTTTTCTGCACCTTTCCTCCCTTCCGCTTCTTCAGCAGTTCTCATAGGATATAATCCCTCTGACATACTAGCATCTCGCCATCTCCTCATTCGATCATGATGAGTCTCACGATCATATTTCCTCCCGAACATGTACCTATAATTGCCTCCACTCCTCTGCTTTTCTCGCTCATGCACCTCATCTTCCCATTCCACCAAAGCCTCGAACTGTGTCGGCCTTGGTCTAGGCTCTAGACACATCATCTTTTCCCGTAAATTTCTCAACACGGCCAAATTAAATGAACCATGTTCCGAGAACGCTAAAACACCATCGTCCTTAGTGTACTTAGCCCAGTTATCTAACCATATACAGATATGATACCCATATTTCGCAACCATGAAGGATGCAGGAGTTCTTGTTGGAGGTAGCAATTCACCTTCTCTAGTTATTATGTTTTTATCCTTGTCGAACCACCTTTTAATTTTACCGAACAAGGATTTCTTCTTCTTTTCCTCAGGTTGGTAATACATTTTAACGTTTACCAATATTCTCTAGTCCTTTCCGCAACTGTACGATCTTTTGTCCAATAACAGCGCGACTCACACTAACGCACCAATCCTGGACCGTCTACGTCACCCTGTACTCCTTCCAATCCCTGCGCGGCTCACACTAACGCACCAATCCCAGCGCGAGCACTGTTCTGATCCACTACCCAATCACAGCACGGTCTGTATGACTCCCTGACGTCAATAGTCGCTGCAGTTGCTTCTGCTCTGTCTCCTGTCACTCGTCTACCCCTCCTTTACAAAGCCTTCTCAGTAGACTTCGTTTCAGATTCTACAAACTCTATTAGTTACAACATATAAACATCTCCATTGTCTGCTTCGCTAACCACAGAATAGTAAAGAAAATTCTTTCTCACAATAATCCCGCTTCTCTCTAGAACAGCGCTTACCTCTGCTCCACTACGGAATATTTACTTTCGTTGACACAGTAGCACATCCCTCTACTCTGCCCTTCTAACATGCATCCATTAACTGTTTCCTCTAGGACTGCTCCAAAGAGTCTTACAATCAACTAAATGATCATACATTCACGCACTTTCACACCAGGAAAAATATAGCACAACCACACAGAATCCTGCCTTTCCCGAGAACAGCGAACAGTCTGTCCCACTACAGAATTATAACACACGTTAACCAAGCAGCACTTACCTCTGCCCAGTCCTTCAGACAAGCTCAGAGAATACCTATTACTTCTCCCGCGATAAGCTTTAACGGCGAACCTTACGGATCCCTGGGACTTAAGACCAGAGTTTCACAGATAACCTTCGCTACCATACACACTCCTTTTATACCGGAAATATATCTCTAATAGTAACACACGACGATGTCACTGATTCCGAACCCAGACAATGTGACGCGCAACTTCAATTGTCACACGTTTTCCCCGCATACGTACAGGGCCAACAATCCCGTTTTTCCCGAGAGCAGCACTCACTTCCCTCTCTCCCTACTACGGAACCGTCACCAGCTCCTCACGTTCCAGAAGCCGTACACACTACATAGAACTCAATACGACGACTTCAACATATAGTATTAGTACATATACCTACATCAATCAATAAACCAATGAATCAAAAAGCCTATATACAAGCAATCTATCAGATCAAGACAATAATCTAACCATCATACTGCTACCAGGAAACTGCTGCAGATCGGCGCATATAAATTCTCTCTACTTCCACGGACAGAGTAAACCTACAGTCGCACGCACATACACTCATCATACGCTAGGGCCCATCACACTAAAATTCACACTATTACTCTATCCACTCTGAATATAGGAGAGAAACCTAAACCAATCTGCATTTAAACGAGGTCAATGCGACCATAAAGATATTGTCCTGAGTCATGATTTTAAACATAGGAAATACATTTGTAACTCAATAAATGACAAAGAAATAACCACCCGACACTGGAATTCAAACAAATGGTTGTTTATCTAAATTAGTTCAAATGAAAGTCAATCAATAGCAAAATCATTATTCTCATAGTTACCTATTCTAGCTAAGTGGGTCAGGACAGGTCTCTCAGTAAAGTCTCTCGAGCTGCCGTCCTCAGCATAGGTTCAGGAAGAAGTGGCCTCAAAAATCAGAATGCAATGACACAGACCCTCTCTAGTCTAGTATATTTATAACAAAACTAGCGAAATAAAAGTTACAAACAAATTCTGAATGTCCGTTGAACCGCTGAGCGGAGCGAGCAGGAAAGGATGTCACTTGGTAACATTTAGAAACCCTCCACTCAGAAAAATCACAAAAATAAAAACACGAAAGAAGGAAACTCGAGTTTGCAAGTGATACATTCATGAATGCTCTTCCTTGGTACCATAGCAGAGCCACCACAGGTTTATCTTTGTCCATTGTGGCTTTATTCTTCTCCAAGGACAATTGGAAGCATGCCCAGAGCTGCTGTCCTCACAGAAACGTTTAAATCAGACAGAGGCTGTGGTCAGGTGACTTTCAACCATGTTCAGCAAGGCCTCTCGTCCCATCTCAATCACTCGAGCGCAGGCTGTAAATAGCAGCCATCTTTGTTTAGGCCAAGACGGACCATCTTAATTAAAAGAAACACAAAACAACGTTACCACATCATAATGATTATACAGTGTTAATCCCCACTAATACCCTTATGTGTATGTAATTATCTAGCCGTCTGCAACACAAAGAAGCATTAGCACACGTTATTTTTAAAGCGCAAACTCGAAGGAAATACCACTTTTGCGATACTCATTTAATTAAATTGCACATAATATTAAGCAACATATAGGCATTCCCACGTGTAGTTTCTCTCATTAGTAATCTTGGTTAATTAAGACTTTTAACGAAACTAATAATTAGTGATTATAAATTAGTAATTTTAATCATAACATATAAACAAAACTGGAGCTTAAAACTCGATAAATTTTCAACAGAAAACTCTGCTCCAGCAAATGCAATAAACAATAAGCGGCTTCACAGTACCTTAGCACCAGATGTCCGTGGGTGGAGGGACAGGTAAAAAATAGCAGCCTCTGCTGAGGCCAAATAACGAGGCCCAGCCCGGCCTCCTTCGGCCTCGGACGACTGCAAACGGCCGGCCCTTTGGCCGGACTTTGCACAGCGAGCGCGCCCATGCGCGTCCCACGTTGCGGGATCCGCGCTTCTCTTTATGCGCCTCCGGGCGCGACGACCAGAAGGGCAGTATGGGAGGCGTAGTCATTTCCGTTTGTATGCAGTGGCTGGCAGCGGCAGTGGTGGCGGTTCCCGCGAAGCGGGAGCCGCGCTTCTCTATATGCGCCTCCGGGCGCGACGACCAGCAGGGCAGTATGGGAGGTGTAGTCCTCTCCCTCCGTATGCGGTGGCAGGCAGCGGCAGCGGTGGTGGTTCCCGCGAAGCGGAAGCCGCGCTTCTCTTTATGCGCCTCCGGGCGCGACGACCAGCAGGGCAGTATGGGAAGCGTAGTCCTCTCCCTCCATATGCGGTGGCAGGCAGCGGCCGCAGCAGTGGTGGCGGTTTAATACAATTATCTGTGAACTCTGCTTATGATCCCCCAAGCATTTTCAAAATTTGGTCTGATTTGGGGATTATTCTTAACAAGATTTTTACATGCTTAATCAAATGTCTATCAAGGTCATTATTAGTAAACCAAATGCTCTTATAAAACCACTTCTTATCCCTGACATGAAATTATTTGATGTTCTTATCTTCTCAGCTATCAAGTCAATTTCTTTCAGACATGGGGACTTGGGTAATCTTATTTAGAGGTGCTCAATAGTATTCTAAAAATCATCTCTGACTTTGAAATACGCTATTTAGATAGTCAAGTCCATTAAGATGCCAAGTACAAATAACCAAATCATCATTTTCTACATACACACTGTGGCGAAATCTTGATAGGAATGTTGTTGATGCTACTCACTAACCCCTTTAATATTTTACATGCTATAAACTAAGGGGCAGATTTACAAGCCCCGTATGCCACATTTGCGCCGCCGTTGCGTCACTTTTGTGACGCAGCGGCGGCGCAAAGCCAGCGCCATGCTGCGGGATATTTACAATGTGACGCATCTAGGAAGATGCGTCATGTTGTAAAGCTCTGCGCCACATGTGGGCGTTGCATCGCAGGGGGGGCCTTCCAGCGCAGGAACACCTCCTAAAAGTGGCTGAGTGAAATCTACAAGATTTCACTCAGTCACTTTTACGGCCATGCTGCGTCAAAACCCTGCGCCTGCTTGAAGCAGGCGTAAGGATTGACGCTGCATGTCAGGCATAGGGTCACCCCGAGCCTTGCTGGAGCTGCATCGCGCTTGCAACACAACTCCAGCAATGCGTCACCTTTACGGCAGCAGATGCGTCACGCATCTGTCTATTCTTGCCCCATGGTGCGCCGCAGTGTAAATGCGGCGCATCCAAGGTGGCGCAAGAGGTGTCTGCCGTGACGCAAAATAACTGGCGCATTCGTGCTGATATGCAGGGATGCGCCAGTTATTGTAAATCTGCCCCTCTGTTTACAATGGCATATTTTGATTACTAGATTATCCAAAACCGTTTATAATTGTTTTATTTAGTTTAGTTTAAACAGTACAGCTATTGTTTGTTATATCAATTTTGGACTGTTTACAATGAATTGATTAATTGATGTACTATTTTATGTATGCATATGTTCTTTGTATTGATAATATTCAATACAAATATTTTGAACCAAAAAATTGAATAGCACATTTTCATAATGCGGCTACGTGTTAATTTTTTTTTAACTTTCATAGAGGGAAATAAAACTGAGGACATTAGGACTCATAGCCAATGTCAGCAATCCTGCTCTTGGACTGACTATATAGCTACATTTTACTGGCAAACTAACTGGCTCTTGTAAGTGAATTCTGGATATCTGAGCCCCTATAATATATATATTTGGTTCAGACCTGTTCTCATATAGCAACATTGGTGGTATTTGAGAATGGAGTGATTGTGGTGTGAGATGCTTAGTTGGATGTTTAAACCTAGGACAAATAGTTTTGCTCACACAGTATATGAGGCAGAATCAAGAAACATGTTCTGGGCGTATATATATTTCAAGTGTAAACTTCAGCACAAAGTTCTGCAATAATTCACCAATTAAGGCTTGTTACAGTTTTGTGTGCTTAAGCATTAATTAAGAGTGTAGAAGCATGTGCAATTTTTAGACATCTGTAAATCATACCGAACAGGAAATGTAGAGAATTTTTCCAAAACAGTCTTAATAGAGTGGCATGAACATGAAGAGAGCATCACAAAACCATACCTTTGTGGGTACAAAGTGCCACGGAGGTGCACAAAGCGGGCAAAAATGCCTGTTGCGACCCAGGGGCCCTTTCTGTAATAAGGCCCCTGGAGTTGTGTAGGAGTGGGCAAAACAGGTGTATCAAAAATCGTACACTTCCCTTCTTTAGTTCTGCCATGTCTGTTACCAATGGTGTGGTATAGAAATCATTGAACAAAACACACGGGGTGGGGATGTTACGATAAAGAGGAAAAAACAAGAACAATTCTTTATGTCACGTTTCAATACTTACAAAAATGGTTTGAATAATAAAGAAGAATGGGAAAAATTACTGTAAGATATTAACACAACTGCTAGTTTCCAAACATTCCAAGCTGTTTTATTTCTAAAGCACAGTAAATGAACTCTGATACAATGTATCTTTTTTTAGATATCAGATGTTTTTTGGGCAAAAGATGTTAGGATGCGAGCTTCATATAGCAAATAGAAATTGATCGTAAAAGTGCATAGGAAACCATAAAAGCGCAGATATTTCACAATGTAGATAAAACATCACAAAGTAATGTGATCAGTAGTAAGTTTCAAGAAATGTTTTAAATCCTGAGATATTAATTATGTGTAGATATATAAAAGGGTTTTTCTTTCTATTTTCCCTTTCAAAGATGGCCGCTATTATTATTAGTACCCTACCATAGAGACGTATCGTAAAAAATAGAGATGGAGACACTCGACATTATGGGCAAGACGCTAAAAGAAATGTGGTCAGTAGAAAGGTTCAAAAGACATTTAACTTTAACCTAGTTAAATAGAGAGATTTATTAAGATTTTCCTATACATTTTTTGAACATTAGTAAAAAATATATTTATATAGATGGGATCTTTCATTTTCCCTATCTAATATGGCCGCCATCATTACTTGCAGAGACGTATCACGTACGTGATAAACGCAAGGCCTCGAGAACGTACACTCCTAGTAGAACACATAAGACCAATATACGCGATGACGTAACGTAAAAGTAACTCAAGTATAGATATAAATAAGGGACTAACCGGAAGACCGGTGATGTATCTTTAATGAAAATCCGTAGGAGCAGGGAGGCCGACTGAGAAAGTAGAGGTAAGCCGATAAGGGTGTCGCGAATGCTAAATTCATTATGAGCTCCGTGCTCCCGATTAAGTTTGAGGGGATGAGGCACTACTCAACAGAATGACTCGTTCTCGAATAATAATTATTATCATTAAGCTAAAAATCGTTTATTTACTCATAAATTAATACGCTGATAGAATGTTGAGAAAGGAAAGGTTAAAATAATGTTTGTGAAGTAACGACCAACGCTGGTATGTGGAAAAATCTTCTTTATTCATAAGCAAAGTAACTGCATCCTCAGCTTGCTTGTGATGCCTGCGCATCCACTCTGAAGTCTCAGCCTCATCAACATTCTAAGGCTGCCTTCAAGTCAGGGTTCTATGATCATACCATTGTGCGGGCATAGGGGAGGGGGGAACAGGAACATTCCAAGTGATGAGATTATAACACATCTTCCTCCCCTAAAAACCCAAAGAAGGGGTAACAACAACAACTGGTGGAGGATGGGGTGGATACAGTAAAAGTCCCCAGCAAGACACAAAAACAGCTGAACCCCAAAGTGGGTAACCTAATATTTAACGTGTACCCCAATACTAAAATCATTGTGCCAAAAGGAGCGTTTCTTTGTCGGCACCCTCTTCTCCTTCGTGCTTCCCCCGACCAGGCACCTTGCCCTTGAGTCTTGCTGTCCTCCCTGTGGCCCCCATCCCTCATATCCAATGCCACCCGATCCATACTCCATTTTTTCCCATCTTCCAGAATTACCACATTTCTTTTTACGTCCTTTATTTTTTCTGGAGCATAGTATTTTCCACCTTTGCTACCCAAGCTCTCAGGTTTCCTGATGTACACACTTTGCCCCTGACTGAGAGTCCTCTCCTTCGCACCCCATTTCCTATCATACCACTCCTTGTACTTTTTCTGTCTGGTATCGGTCTTTTCCCTGAAATCATCCATGTTGACCACTACCTTCTCCTTAGGACACAACAAATTTGGAGACAACTTTGAACCTGCCTTCCTTCCCCTCACCAATTCAAAGGGGGTATGTCCTGTCGAGAGGCTAGGTGTGGTGTGGTATGACCATAACATGTCTCTAAAAGCAGGCTCAATCGCTATCCCTGATTTGACGGGCAGTTGTATGCACTCTTTCAACATCCTGACTGCTGGGATCTTAACTTCCATCACACACTCCTTCCCAGAATCTACCTCATAATGTTTTCCTATGGGTGCCCTAGATAGAAAATCAGCAACCTTGTTTTGTTGACCAGGAACAAAACCCACTCTAAAGTTAAATCCCTGTAAACCAAGGACCTATTTAGCAATCCGAGGCGTCATATTCTCCATGTCTTTATTTCCAAACAAACCGACCAAAGGTTTGTGGTCAGTGTACACTTCAAAAGGCATACCCCACACATAAAAATTGAAGTGTTTGATTGCCCAATACACTGCCAATGCCTCTTTTTCTATTGTGGAATAGTTGGATTCTGCTGCTGATAATGTTTTTGAAGCAAAAGCCACCACCTTCATACCATTTTCATCCCTTTGTGCTAGCATGGCCCCTATACCTTTGCTACTGGCATCAGTGGAGATGATAGTGTCCTTGTTCACATCAAAATTGCCAATGTATGGGGCAACAGCGATGGCTTCCTTTATGTTTTCAAACGCCTCTTCTTGTTCTGTACCCCAAGTGAACTCACAGTTTTTTTTTAACAATTCTCTTAAGGGTTGTGCCATCATAGCAACATTTCTGATAAACTTCGCCATATATTCTGCTAGGCCTAGAAATGAAAGCACCTCCTCTTTACGCGTAGGCATGGGAGCTCTCCTTACTGCCTCCACCAGATCCTTTTTGGCTTGATCCCTTCTTCCGAAATTATGTGTCCCAAGTAATCTACTGATGTAACGCCCACCTTACACTTGCTTTCCTTTGTGGTGAACCCCACTTCTTTCAACTTTTCTAACACCCTCTCGGCATTCACCTTATGTTCCCCTACACTTGACCCGTAAATAAGAATGTCATATTGGAAACACATTGACTTGGGGCAAGCTTTGAGAACATACTGCATGGCTCTCTGAAAGGCAGAAGCTGCCGAGGCCAGTCCAAATGGCATTCTTAAAAATTTGTAATTGCCAAATGGAGTGGTAAACGCTGTCAAGGATTGGGAATCAGGATGAAGCTTAATCTGGTAATAGGCGGATGATAGATCCAGAACACTAAACACTTTCGCTCCCTGCAAAGTGCTCATTATCTCATGGATCCTGGTTAATGGATGTCTGTCCACTACAATGTTTCCGTTCAAGGCTCTCAAATCCACACAGAGCCTAATGCTCTTCCCTCCATCCTTAGTCGTGATGACAATGGGTGCCAACCACGCTGAACACTCTATCTCTTGAATAACCCCTTGTTTAACCAAATTTTCCAACTCCATCTTTAAAGGTTCTCTCATTAATAAGGGGATTGATCGTGTTCTGTGAACAACTGGTAAGGCTTCCTCCTTTAGCACTATTTTGTGCATGTAATTTTTAGGCAAACCCAACTCTTCATTAAAAACTTCAGGATAACTCTTAATGAGATTAGCACCAACCTCTGGGGTATCGATGAGTAGGACTTGCTCACTATTGTTGGGGTCAAGTTTAAAGCCTAATTCCTTCTGGTGTTTCCAGCCTAAAAGACTTGAACCCTCACTGGTAATGTATACCTTCCCAACTGTGTGCCTATCTTTGAATGAAATTCTCATCCTTACCATTCCTTCTAAGGGTATGGGCACTCTATTGTACCCTGAAGGAGCAATGTCTGCAGGTTCTATCTTGATGTTATGTTTGGAGAACTTCTCATCGAACATTTTTTTTTCCACCAGTGTAAAAGGAGAACATGAATCAGCGTAAACCTTAAATGATTCGTCATCCAGCCTAATCTCACATGTGGGATACAAGGTATTAGATTCCGTGCTCTCCCCCTCTATCTGAAAAATACAATTCTTTTCCTCCACTTCATCAGCTTCATTAAGTTCAACCACATGTACCTTAGGATTGAATACATTACACACTTTGGAGAAATGCCCCTTTTTGTTGCATTTCCTACACACAATATTTCTGGCTGGACACTTCCAATTATTCGCCAAATTATTATGGCTACCGCATCTGAAACATTGCAAACTACCCATCTTTTTACTAGAAACATCTCTGTTTTTGTTGTCCACCATACAAACAGCCTCTGTGCTAGCCCCTTCCTTTGACTCTGACTTATCTTTTACTGCCTCCCCGATTTTCATTTCTCTCATGCATTGTGCCGTGTGTTCCAGCCCTTTGGCTATGCTAATAGCCTCCTCAAGATCAGGGTTTCTTGTAAGAAGTTCTTCTTGAACCTTCACGTCATTCGTGCATCTCACCAATTGGTCCCTAATAAGAGAATCTGTGAGAGCACCAAACTCCCACGTGGCAGCCATGCCCCGCAACACCGCTACATAGGAGGAAACCTTCTCATCCTTCCTTTGATTCCTTTTAAAAAAATTGTGTCTTTCAAGAACCACGTTTATTTTAACCTTGAAATGCGCCTCCAACTTCCTCAACGTATATATTCATAGACATCCACTCCTTCATCATCCTCCAGGGGTTCATCTTCTACCAGTCTCCCTGTAATATCCTCATAAACCTTTCTGCCCTGAATTCCCAGATTATGTAGCAAAATGTGTTGCTTTCTTATATTAGAAAAATTGACACCCCCTATAGCAATTAAGTAGGATTTGAATATACCTTCCCACCTTCTCCATGGGATATCTGGCTCCCCTAGCTCATTTAAAAATGGGGGTGGTTGACTCATTCCAGCACCTGCCATGTTCCTCTTAGCGCATGTAAACCCACTTAAAACTCCAAAACAGTAAAGGGCTCTCAAGTGCCAGGCAAGAAAGAATAACCCCAGAGGGAAGAAAAACAAAAAGGATGAAGTGAAGAGAAAGACTTTGGATAAGAGGTCAAGAGAGTAGAGCGGCTAGCCCGCACACACCCAGTAATGCGAACTTGTACACAAAATGATTAAGCTCCAAACATGCCACAGAATATGTTCATCACACACTGTACAGCACATCAATGAGTAGTCCTGTTTCTATGACTATACAGTTCGTCAGGAACGCCTCCTCAGAGACCAGGGCGGGTACTTCCCGTCGACGTGCCGGTGAGGAGAAGGAAATGCCGATTGCAGAGTCTCCTCACAGAGTCAGGTCTCACTGAATTCCCCCAGCAAACGATGAACAACATCCAAAAGTTTGGTGAGCTCTCCTTTTTTTTCGATGCACTCGGGAAGTCGCCACAATACGTTTGGGGATGCTGTCATTACGCCGCTTTAAACTCTTTTTCCTGAAACTGTCCAACAGCCCACGAAGACATCGCCCCCAACCATGCGTGTACGTAACTTCCCTCGCTGGTAACCACTGAGGAAATAGGTGGCAGGATCAGATGACAACTGCGCCGCAAATGCCCTCCTAAAAATGCTTCACTCGCATAGACCTCTTTCGAATTTATCTTTCCGCTGGAAAGATGGAAAGAACTTGACTCTGCTTCACTGACAGATACATAAACGGCAATCGAGGCTTTTTCAACTAAATGCACCCGCTGCCTCACACGTTGTGATTTTAGTCACAGCCTTCCGAACAGATTCAGCCGGGATAGAATAGGGTATACTGGCACGAACCACTATTAGATAGTCCACAGACCCGTTAGATGCATACTTGACCCTCAAATCGATCTCGACCACAGCCCAGCATCTCTCATTATTTTTTAAATGGTATTCCAGCCAACAGAACCTTTACGCCTCACCGTCTAGAAGGTCGATGTACACACAGCACCGACGGATGCTCTTACGCCGTGGCCTTGTCAGCCTTGAAATCCATCAGCAAGCCAAAATGACACAGGGGAGGATGCAGCGCCGTCCCTGTCACGGCATCCCTTTTCACTCGTCGCCAAAGTGAAGTAACGACCAACGCTGGTATGTGGAAAAATCTTCTTTATTCATAAACAAAGTAAGTGCATCCTCAGCTTGCTTGTGATGCCTGCGCATCCACTCTGAAGTCTCAGCCTCATCAACATTCTAAGGCTGCCTTCAAGTCAGGGTTCTATGATCATAGGGGAGGGGGGAACAGGGAGCATTCCAAGTGATGAGATTATAACAGTTTGTTTATTTGATTTTTCTGTACCTGTGAGCCAGCCATGCGTATAGCCCCTATGGGAAAAATACGAGACCAATATGACGGCTCTCAATTATATAAAACAATTATTATTAAAATTGGGGGATAATTACAATGCCACTATATCACCTATAAAGAAACAGGCATCCCATGTATTTGGTTTTAACAACAATGAAAGAAACAAGACGTGATATCTAGTATTAGCCTACAATAATAGACATATCCTGGATTGCGTTCGGCTATTTATTCCTAAGTGTCTGTAAAATCTGTGTAAGTGTAAGAATGTTAGGATCACAATTGAGACAATCTGATACGATCACGGTGTATCTTTTTAGTTCAAACAATGGATCAGTTGAGTAGACCTTTAAGTAATCATGAGCACGATATATATTCCCAATACAGGTAGATATAAACCTAAACAGCGAGTCAAGAACAATTGAAAAAGATCCAACTTATGATACAATGATAATGCCACTTTCTGAACACTGAATTAGAAGAAGAAAGGGGACCGGTAAATTATCGATTTGCATGGTAAGTGATGACAACCAGTTTTCCAACAATAGAAAATCAGAGGACTATAAGATATTTTTTCAGAAATTTTCATCAATATAATTTTAAGCCTAATAGATGCTCCTATTTCTTTCGATAGAGGAAGTCCCTAAAGCGATTAAAAGCAACCTATCAAGATTTAATCGGTGGCTCCTACGGACATTTAAGATTGCCTTAACTATCCCCACAGGTAGCACAAAGCAAAAATTTCTTTGTATTATACATTTACCAATCAACAGGTAACCAGTAAAATTGCGGAGGGTTATCCCCCAAGAATATTCTAGTTTTGAATACCTACACAACAATATGAGGTATGGGTTTCCATAAATCTGTTTAAATTAACATGAATAGGTATGAATTGGAAATATATGCATGGCAATAAACTGTGCAATGTCTAGGATGTTGTTAACATTGTTTTTGTATACATTAAATGTATGTATAGCCAAGTGTCAGTTATAGTTGCAAGCGCCCCATAAGAATATACAAATATTACAAAATGTGAGGCAAAGAAAGGGAGAGACTAGGTCCGATATAAATAAAACCAAGGATATGTTAACAACAGAAATTTGTAATATTGTAATATTGCGCTTTTTTGAAATAGCTGACAAAGGAAAATGAATTTTTTATTTATAGATTCGATGAAACTTTTTAGTCCTGAAGAAGGTGGATATAATAAGAAATCACCGAAACGCTGCGTCGACTTTTAACAACTATGATGAGTTTTTATTGTAATTAACTTAGACTGTAACCCTTGTCGGGAGGTATTATGATACTAAATGATTTTTATTGATTTGTAATAAATAACTTTGTTTTATCAAATTTCCTTTATCCAAAACCTGGTTTGTACGACATAGACCTTTTATGAAAGTCGGAAAGTACAGATTATTCTTACAAACGATATTAACATAAGAAATTAGTCTCATTCCTGTTAACTTGTTACCTTCTGTGATTCTATGACACTTGGCTTAGGTGTGATATTTTATGCCTTTTGAGATCAATGATAGGGACTTTTGTGTGTTTTTTGATTCTATGTTACACAGGTAAACAATCATAAATCTATACTGTGTACTAGAGTGTTCAGAATCATACCGGCATGACCTTTGAGAGTACCTGGCACAATGTTTCATAAAATTATTCTGATAGAACTGTTCACAGAATTGTAAATGTTATAGTCTGTAACCCCATATGTTTTTATACCTGGTGGAAATCCTTTTATATACTATTGCTTCGCATTTTGTAAATTTTTATTTGAGCCAAAAAAGGATCTAATATTAACTTAAAGATTTAATTGCCAAAAAAGTTGTGGTTTTGCTTTACCTGTGCACACAATTATTTTGGATTAAGTTATTTCAAGACCTCTGTAATGTGAGCAGATATTTCATTGACACTGGAATATTATTGGCTGCCAGAGTTCCAATAATTGAAGATGCTGTCAAAGAGAAACTATGGCGGCTTGAGGTATGAACCTTAGTTGATTTTCAACATGCGACCGGGAGACTCAAAGCCATACTAAGGACAGGTTCAAGCTACCACATTGATGTGATATGTCATTAAAGTGCAGCATAGAAGTGCTGCGCACTACGGACAAGTCATCAAATGGTAAATTCTGTGATAGTTTTTAGAGTGGCCAAGCAATATTCAGTAATGTTATGGCAATGTGTGAACTGCATCATTGTTGGTATAAGTTGTTCCCTCTCCTGAGAGGCAATTAAAAAATCTGGAGAGGTTATAATTGCTTATGTTTTCCTACAATCATGACAGTTGTCTACACACAGGTTTTTTGTTGAAAGTCTTTATTTGAGCTTGGTGCCCGAATGATTTAATTTAAAAATCCATTCATGATTTGAAGCTTTTATGTGTCTTTGTTTTCAGTTATCGGTTGTGTGACAAAATATTTTGAACAAAAATATTGACTGACATGAAAATCATGCCAAGAATGCGGTTTACCAAAATATAGTATGTCTAAATTTCTAATATAAGCAACAAAATTGTGAAAAAGCCTTTGGGTGCCAATTACGATCCGGTAAAAAATTTCCCCGTACGACTCGTATCCGGTCTTTTTACCGTACGAATCGTACAAGTGCCGTACAAACTGGCAATCACGATTCGCATGGTCAAAAGTCCATACGAACCGCCTTGGGAATTATTCCCCACACGTCCTCGGGTCGGAAAATGTGTCCGACACGTCCTCGGACGATTTACCATACAAATGTGAAAAGTGAAGTCCGACCGAGGAATCACGATCCAACCCGTGCGTCCGATCTCACAACCGTATGGTAAAAACACCGTCCGCACCGAACTCCCATTGCAACCATGGAGACATGTGCCCGCATACGCGCCCAACACTCCCCCCAGCACCCATACGTTCGAGTCGTACTCCCCGTGAATGTACACCCCCCCTGTATGTACACCCGTGTACGTGTCGAACCCCCACCCGTGTATGTACACCCCTGTACGTTCGAGTCCTACCCCCACCCGTGTACGTGTCATACCACCGTGTATGTACACCCCTGTACGTTCGAGTCCTACCCCCACCCGTGTACGTGTCATACCCCTGTGTACCTACACCCGTGTACGTCAGAGTCATACCCCCACCCGTGTATGTGTCGTACCACCGTGTATGTACACCCCTGTACGTTCGAGTCCTACCCCCACCCGTGTACATGTCGTACCACCGTGTATGTACACCCCTGTATGTTCGAGTCGTACCCCCACCCCTGTACGTGTCGTACCACCGTGTATGTACACCCCTGTACGTTCGAGTCCTACCCCCACCCGTGTACATGTCGTACCACCGTGTATGTACACCCCAGTACGTTTGAGTCCTACCCCCACCCGTGTACATGTCGTACCACCGTGTATGTACACCCCTGTATGTTCGAGTCCTACCCCCACCCCTGTACGTGTCGTACCACCGTGTATGTACACCCCTGTATGTTCGAGTCCTACCCCCACCCGTGTACATGTCGTACCACCGTGTATGTACAACCCTGTACGTTCGAGTCCTACCCCCACCCGTGTACATGTCGTACCACCGTGTATGTACACCCCTGTACGTTCGAGTCGTACCCCCACCCCTGTACGTGTCGTACCACCGTGTATGTACACCCCTGTACGTTCGAGTCCAACCTCCACCCGTGTACATGTCGTACCACCGTGTATGTACACCCCTGTACGTTCGAGTCGTACCCCCACCCCTGTACGTGTCGTACCACCGTGTATGTACACCCCTGTACGTTCGAGTCCTACCCCCAGCCGTGTACATGTCGTACCACTGTGTATGTACACCCCAGTACGTTCAAGTCCTACCCCCACCCGTGTACATGTCGTACCACCGTGTATGTACACCCCAGTACGTTCGAGTCCTACCCCCACCCATGTACGTGTCGTACCACCGTGTATGTACACCACTGTACGTTCGAGTCGTACCCCCACCCCTGTACGTGTCGTACCACCGTGTATGTACACCCCTGTACGTTCGAGTCCTACCCCCACCCCTGTACGTGTCGTACCACCGTGTATGTACACCCCTGTATGTTCGAGTCGTACCCCCACCCCTGTACGTGTCGTACCCCCGTGTACCTACACCCGTGTACGTCAGAGTCGTACCCCCACCCGCGTATGCATGGAGCGTACCCACACCACAACATCCTAAGGACGGAGCGCACCCCAGGCCCCAACATCACAACCGAATGTACGAAGCCACACACAAGGACAGCACTGTACAACAAAAAGGCCCATGTACACACCGTATACACGCCAAACAACGCACGTACACAACCAGGACAAACCAAAACGACACAAGAATACACCATTCGAATGGCACAAAGCCACAAAACATGTCCAACAACTACCAAAACAACACATTCACTGACCTGCAATAGCCAAAAACAAACAGAGGCCCAAAACACCACCACTCCTTATAACACACCCACCCAAAGTTCAAACACAGCCACACCCACCAATGGACCAATAAAAAGGGCCCACACACACAAACCATGAGCCTTTGCAACAGACTCACTGCTGCCAGACCCCACAGACAACCTACATCACCAAACTAGAAGCTTCACCACACCTTACACTTGCACACCTTCACACAACCACCTTCTCAAACACCCCCTCATCACATTCACACACACACCTGCACAACCACACCCACACACCCACAACCATCCACACCCCCCCAACATCCACACCCACACCCCTCACCATGTCCACTAACAAGAATCCAAAGTTCAGTAACCGAGAGTTGGAGGTCCTTGTCGATGAAATCCTCAGAGTCGAGCCACAGCTCTTTGGAACCTTGGTCAGACAGACCAGCATGTAAGAAAAAACAGCCATGTGGCAGACCATCGTCGATGCTGTGAATGCTGTTGCGGACACCAGAAGGAACAAGCAGGAATGCCAAGCCAGGTGGTACGATCTGCGGAGGAGGGTCCGAGCCAAGATGCTGGATGAACACAACCAGGCCAACGTCACTGGAGGAGGGCCGTCCCGCAGACCCGTACACTACCATCCCTGGGAGGAGAGGGTGATGGCCATACTGCCGGTGGAGGCAGTCGAAGGATTAGGAGGACTCCGAGACCCGGGTGAGTACACAAACAACGCACCTCACATGGGGGGAACGTCATCCACAACCAAAACACAAACAGGCATGCAACCACCCCAAGCTATCGCATGACTCAACCACACTCCATGAACACGCACATGCCACTGCCGCCACCATGCCCCATGCACCCAGCTGGACAATGTCAAGTCACAGGCCACAGAAGACACCAACACATGACACGGTAACCCGGATGGCGGGAGGGTGAGCCCCAAAATTCACATAGTGCAACTCAGAAGCAGACAACAATGCCCTCTGCCCATATGGCCTAGGTTACAGCCAGACAAACAGTGTGTCCCCACACAGGAAAGACTCGCCAGCAAATGGCGGACGCCTTGCATCAACACATGGGGGTGAAGGCACTGTTTTGCACATGACAGCAGCTAATGAACAGCCAACATTGTGAAAGAGTGGCAGCACACACCACCACAGCAGCAGCGCAGAGACACACACTACACCCAATGGGTGCCTGGAGATCAGAAACAAACTCACATCAACAAGCCAAGGGCCATTCAAAGATCTTCTAACAGTGTGTGCCCAGGAAGCTGGGCTGAGGTGACAGAGGGTGACACACAGAGGGAGGGAAAGGGGGACAGAGAAGGAGGGAGAGGGGGACAGAGAGGGAGGGAGACACAGGAAGACGGACAGAGGGAGGAGGCTGACACACAGAGGGAGGGAGAGGGGGACAGAGAGGGAGGGAGAGGGGGACAGAGAGGGAGGGAGACACAGGAAGACGGACAGAAGGAGGAGGCTGACACACAGAGGGAGGGAGAGGGGGACAGAGAGGGAGGAAGAGGGGGACAGAGAGGGAGGGAGAGGGGGACAGAGAGGGAGGGAGACACAGGAAGACGGACAGAGGGAGGAGGCTGACACACAGAGGGAGGGAGAGGGGGACAGAGAGGGAGGGAGAGGGGACAGAGAGGGAGGGAGACACAGGAAGACGGACAGAGGGAGGAGGCTGACACACAGAGGGAGGGAGAGGGGGACAGAGAGGGAGGGAGAGGGGGACAGAGAGGGAGGGAGACACAGGAAGACGGACAGAGGGAGGAGGCTGACACACAGAGGGAGGGAGAGGGGGACAGAGAGGGAGGGAGAGGGGGACAGAGAGGGAGGGAGAGGGGGACAGAGAGGGAGGGAGACACAGGAAGACGGACAGAGGGAGGAGGCTGACACACAGAGGGAGGGAGAGGGGGACAGAGAGGGAGGGAGAGGGGGACAGAGAGGGAGGGAGACACAGGAAGATGGACAGAGGGAGGAGGCTGACACACAGAGGGAGGGAGAGGGGGACAGAGAGGGAGGGAGAGGGGGACAGAGAGGGAGGGAGAGGGGGACAGAGAGGGAGGGAGAAACAGGGAGAGCAAATCAGTCCTTTGGTGTGTGGGAATGTCTGCTCGTCAGCAGGTGGACTGCGTGCATGTAGACAAGGGTGGCCAGTGCCAGCACCCCCCCTCTCCTCCATGGCAAAACACAGGGTCATGTCACAACCTGTGCACGAGCACAACGACAGCTACCTGCATCATTGAAGTGTGTGTAACTACTTCATGTGCCCACGTACAGTGCAACACGGAAGGCGCCAATGCACGGCTCGCCACACCTGCCCACTCCACTGCTGACTGCAGTCACACTTGACGCAGCAAGTAAGACTGTGCCACACATAGTTGAAGGCGCCAAACCTGTGCCCAAGGGACACACCCATGCACAAGTGCACTGTGAGTGGAATGCCAGACAGATCCAAATTCCCAGAGGAAATGTTCCAAGTTTGAAACTGATGAAACATGGATGTTGCATGGACCAAAATTAACATTGTCTCTCTCACACACAGGTCAACCTCGTGGTTCACCCCCCAACACTGGGGGGGAAGACTCACAGGACCCGGCTCTGCGGGAGGCCGATCCCACCGGCAGCGACGACTCTCACCACTCTGTGGACGACCCCGACCAACCTGGCCCCTCTGGTGTCCAACGACCTGCAGCACCTGCGTCAGGTACAACGGGGCCAACCACCACCCCCACTCCTGCCACATCCCAGGAGACACCCAGGATCCCTGCCCCACCACCACAAAGCAGCCAGGCTGGCCAGGAGGGACACGGTGTCCCGGGCACACAGGAGGAGGCAGGCGACAACGCCAATGCCACCCCTCAGGGGTCCCGGAGACCCGATGTGCCCACAAGGGCAGGCCAGGTGCAAGTGGGCAGGGGTGGTGGGAGTGGAGGACGGCGGAGGCACCAGCCTGACCAGTTGGCTGGGGACCCGGTATATTCCCATGTCCGAAACATCCTGGACACATACCGGCAGGACACCACGGGCCTGGCCCAGGTTGTGTCCGTCCTCGAGGGGATCAAGACCCAGCAGGCCCAGCAACATGCGGAGCTACATGCCTGTCTACTGCAACACCAACGGAGGATGGAGGACGAACAGGCTGAGCTCGTGACGGCGTACACGGGAATTCACGATACACTCTGTCGGATGGCCGACAACATGGGCAACCCTCCCTGTGCCAGAAGGCAGAGAACATCACCACCCACAGGGAGGGATCAGGAGGAGGAGGAAACATCCGATGGAGCATCCCAGACGTCGTCACGGCCTGCTTCTGAGGGACGCCGCAGGAGGGCGGGTCGTCCACGGAAAAGACCGTGAGGGTCGGCGCTACAGCACCATCTCCCAGGACACCTGGCCTGGCACCTGGCCCACTGGAGCAACAGCAGCACAGCATCAAACGACATTCTCTGCCACATGGCCTTGCTGGTCACTGTCTGACCAATGTTGACAAAGACTGTGGCATGGACTCTGAGGATTTCAAATGGCAAGGACACCAACTCCCCTACTGAACTTTGGATTCCAAACACCCGGAAAGCCCCTCATGGCATACCCCCCCCCCCACTAAAATAAAAAGTCACACCATGATGAGAAGATGCCTCCTGGTTGCATTATTACCTTACATGTGTCTTGTAAAGTCTAACCATGCCTGAGTTCTCTTTTGACTTCAACCATCCACACCCTGGGGCATGAGTCTGGCACAGGACACACGGGTCACAGTGTATTAGGCAAGACAGACATGGAGCACCATACACACCCGTGATGGGCCCAACCAGCTGAGGGGGTGGCCGCACAACCGTGCTGACAAACATATTGAGTACAGCAACAGTCATGCGCAGAGGTCAGGGATCATGTCCAGTGTCCTGGGGGGCACCCAGGTATGTGTAGACAGGTGGCAGAACCATGTCCTGCAAGCTTGAGTCAGGTGGATGCAGAGAATGGTGGCCTGGCCAACGTTGGATGCATGGGGATGGCACATGTCACAATACCCACACAGTCATGGACATCATGCACAATACAGAGTCTAATCCCACACAAACAGCTTGCATCTTGCTACTCTACACATAGACACATAGCCACTATCACGGAAAACCATGCCAGACATGCCGGATGCACCGTGGCAACACACCAGCATTGACTGAGAAGAGGCACCTTGGAGGCCTAGGGACACCTTTATTAGTCATGTTTTCGGGATAGCAGAGGCAACTTGAAGTACACATGAACACTTCATGTGGAGTAACATGTGGGTCCAACACTGGCACCCCCCTTCTGCAGCACAAATGCGTGATAGCCATGGAACTGGCACACACGCGTCGGCTAACAGCTAAACACCCACAGCTGCTCACGGAGAGCCTGCCATACACCATTGATCAGCTGATGTGGAAGTCCCACACCATGTCAACCCAATGCAAACCGTATGTGTCCGAGGGCCGTGTTACACACATTGATGCCATCATCACAATCCACTATCCCATCACTGATGACTGTCAACAAGTCTGACCATCTATTCAGGTGTACCCAGCTGCATGTCATGTGCACCATGGTGATGCGACATGTCTGCAGAGGAACCAAACATTGGCAGGGGCAGTGTGCATACATCGTGAACAACTGCCACACCCGATACACCCCTGATGCATCCCTTACCCTAAGGAGACTTCCAAACTTTTCCGTGTGTGTAACGCTGAGTCAGCACACGATGACGTGTCCATGAGGAATAGCAGTGCCACAACAATGCAAGCAGCAGACGGCATGCGCAAGTACCTGGGGAAGAGAGACACACAAGAAGTCAGGCACAAAAAGCACAGCCACTTGCATGTGCATTTACTCGACACATGTATGGATGACAACATGCTAGGTCACAATTATGACTGGGGAAATACAACCATCACTGGCACCATCACTCCAGTGACACACCCACACACACCTCTGACTCACGTGCCATACATGCAGGTGGAGACACACATCACCACACATGCCACACGGGGACCAATGCGTGCACACTCAGACACTGGTACTCACCACTAAGCAAAGAAGTCGCGTATGAGCCGAGTCCGGATGTCCTCTTGCGGCTCCACATCCTCCACATCACTAGCCCCATTGCCAAGCCCTTCGTCCTCCATGGGTGGATGGTCCTCGTCATCTTGATCCAGGATGAGTGGCACAGCTTTCTCAACTGCCATGTTGTGCAGCATGCAGCAGACCATGAAGATCTTGCAGACCTTCGCCGGGGCATATGGGAGTGCGCCGCCGGTCTTGTGTAGGCACCTGAATCAGCTCTTCAGCAGGCCAAACGTCCTCTCTATCACTTGCCTTGTCCGGCCATGGGCTGTGTTGTAGCGGAGCTGGGCCGGCGTGATGGGGTTGCGGAGAGGTGTGATCAGCCATGGCATGTTGGGATAGCCAGCGTCCCCTACATGGGAAGCACATGGACATCGTTAGAACAGGAGAAGCGGTCGTGCTGGAAGTCTAGTCAAAATACAGGACAGACAGACTGTACCCACCAACAACACATGCTCATTCGTTGCGCAGCTGCGTCATCATTTCAGGCATCCTGCTACGCCTCATGATGTAGGCATCGTGTGCTGATCCTGGGAAACGAGCACAGACATGTGAAATCACCATGTTGGACAGACACACCACAAGGGCATTGATGGAGTGGTAGTGCTTGCGATTGCGGAACGCTACCTCCTGTGCGTGTGGTGGTACCAAAGCTACATGTGTCCCATCTATGGACCCAATGACATGGGGCATCCCTCCCAGGGCATAGAATCCACGCTTGACCACAGTCAACATTTCAGGGGTTGGGAAATGGATAAACTCATCCAGGTGAATCAACATGGCCTCTAAGAAATCATGCAGCACACGGCAGAACATGCTCTGGGACATGCCACCAACATGAGCTATGGTATTTTGAAAGGTGCCCGTGGCTAGAAAATGTAGGGCTGCCATTACATTCAGCTTGGGTGTCAGTGACGTAGGATACCTGTGCAGCGGTTGCAGGTGTGGTGCCAGTCTCGCCGTCAAATCCAGAATCAACCGTTGGGGGAAGCGGTAGCACCGGATACAATCATTCTCCCGCATGGCAGCCAAGTCCGGAATTGCTCGGGGAAGAGGCGGCGCTCTGCAGGAAATTGGAAATGACAAGGAGGAGTGAGTGCACCACAACAACAAATAAATTGTCCTGAGCACATGTTAATCTGTCTATACACATATGCTACATACGGAGTGAGGTATGTGCCACATGCCCTGGACACGTATGGCTGGCAGGTGACACTCCTACCAAGACCCAGCGACACACGCTGATTGAGAACCTCCACATGCCATGGCATGGGATTAGCTGTGTCCCAGTGCAAGTGAACAGCCAGACGCAAGACAGGAGTGACATACACCCACACATCTGCAGAAGTAGGATGTCGATTGCAGAGACTGGTAGCGGAACACTAGAGCCACAGGTCACATGACAGTACACTAGGACAGGCCACACACCTTGCCATGAAGGTGCACATGTGATGACTCACCACACATTCATAGAGAGGATGCAGACATGTCCTTGTTACGCTAATCCGTGTCCCATGCATACATACGCACCTCACATCCGAGACCACATGTGGCCTGGTGTGCGTAACAGTGTGCCATGGCCATCTACACACAGACACATGTTGGTTGCTGCAACGGATGCAGCTTTTGAGGGAGCTCAAACATCTACCTAATGTGAACCCCCCACACATACATGACATAGTCACATCGTGCACCGTGGGTAGTGACATGTCAGGTGTGGTAACCCCTGTACCGGGCCTCAGGGGACACTTCCGTGAGTTGGTGTCCGTGCCATGCCAGTGACGCTCATGCCAAGTGTGCAGTACGACATGCACACATGTCAAAGGAGTCAAGGGCATGCCTGGCACACATTGCACCGTCACACATTACATATGTACACATCTCATCATACATCTGGTGCCTTCTCCACTCAGGAGTATTGTGCCACATCACACCCTTTCACACCTGTGCCCCACACATGTAGTACTGCCCAGACAATGCCTTGATGTCCATCCATGGACAAGTATGTCAGCCCTATCCCTTCCTGTGTGCTGCCTGTCACCACTGTGATGTGTGAAAAACACCGTACTTCTGCTAAGAGGGCCTGTGTACCTTCCCGTATCACTATGGGAGTGCTGCCGTATGTGTACCCATCGTGATGGTGAGCGTACAGGCGTGTGTATGAGCCGTACCACTACGAGTACGCATACGCTTGGACACCCATAGTGATAGGGAGCGTACAGGCGTGTGTACGGTCCGTACCACTACGAGTACGCATACGCGAGGACACCCATAGTGGTACGGCCCGTACACACGCCTGTACGCTCCCTATCACTATGGGTGTCCAAGCGTATGCGTACTCGTAGTGATAGTGAGCGTACAGGCGTGTGTACGGTCCGTACCACTACGAGTACGCATACGCGAGGACACCCATAGTGGTACGGCCCGTGCACACACCTGTACGCTCCCTATCACTATGGGTGTCCTCGCGTATGCGTACTCGTAGAGGTACGGCCCGTACACATGCCTGTACGCTCCCTATCACTATGGGTGTCCAAGCGTATGCGTACTCGTAGTGATAGTGAGCGTACAGGCGTGTGTACGGTCCGTACCACTACGAGTACGCATACGCGAGGACACCCATAGTGGTACGGCCCGTACACACGCCTGTACGCTCCCTATCACTATGGGTGTCCAAGCGTATGCGTACTCGTAGTGATAGTGAGCGTACAGGCGTGTGTACGGTCCGTACCACTACGAGTACGCATACGCGAGGACACCCATAGTGCTACGGCCCGTACACACGCCTGTACGCTCCCTATCACTATGGGTGTCCTCGCGTATGCGTACTCGTAGTGATAGTGAGCGTACAGGCGTGTGTACGGTCCGTACCACTATGAGTACGCATAGGCGAGGAGACCCATAGTGATAGGGAGCGTACAGGCGTGTGTACGGGCCGTTGCTATGCATTTGGGGTGCCCTAAGGCCCCGGAACGCACCGTACCTGTGTGTGAAGCTCCAAATTACATAGGGGCCACATGGGGGACAAGTATTAAGGCCTACATGCATGATGGTTGTCATGGAGACCAAGTTTTAAGTTTGATTTTGTTCTGGAAGGTGCACAGCAGAAGTCAGTTGGAATGAATCTACTTTGTTGCAATGTGTTTGTGGGGTTGACATCATGCTGACGAAAAAAACAGAATAGGAACCCACTGACTGCTAGGTTTGAAGGGATAGGAGGAAACATAGGATGCAAATGTGAGTGACCAATCACTCTGCACTCCTGTGAATGAAATGGGCCAGCAAGGCAGATATAAGGCAGCCAGGTCCCATGAGGGAGCACTTGCCTGCACATCTCTGTATTCCACGACCCAGCTGCTGCTACTGATTCCCTGGAACCATGTCAAGGGCTGTGGAGAGGTCACAGCCATTCACCCTGGAGGAGAACATGGCTTTGGTGGATGTGATCCTCCCACAGTACCCCATGCTGTATGGGCGACCAGGTTATCAGGTGAGTGCAGTGTCCACTGGCACAGACTGTGTCCCTTTTTTGTGACTGTGACTTCTGCCATTGTGTCCAGGTGTGACACACATGCTATGTACTGTAGGGGTGGTCCCAGGGGGGGGAATGCCTGATGTCTCCCAGCAGTGCCCAGAGACAGGAGGGGTGGGTGTAGAGTCCTCCCAGCAGTGCCCAGAGACAGGAGGGGTGGGTGTAGAGTCCTCCCAGCAGTGCCCAGAGACAGGAGGGGTGGGCGTAGAGTCCTCCCAGCAGTGCCCAGAGACAGGAGAGGTGGGTGCCTAACACTCCCAGCAGTGCCCAGAGACAGGAGAGGTGGGTGCCTAACACTCCCAGCAGTGCCCAGATACTGGAGGGGTGTGTGCAGAGTCCTCCCAGCAGTGCCCAGAGACAGGAGGGGTGTGTGCAGAGTCCTCCCAGCAGTGCCCAGAGACAGGAGGGGTGTGTGCAGAGTCCTCCCAGCAGTGCCCAGAGACAGGAGGGGTGGGTGCCTATCACTCCCAGCAGTGCCCAGAGACAGGAGGGGTGTGTGCAGAGTCCTCCCAGCAGTGCCCAGAGACAGGAGGGGTGGGTGCCTATCACTCCCAGCAGTGCCCAGAGACAGGAGGGGTGGGTGCAGAGTCCTCCCAGCAGTGCCCAGAGACAGGAGGGGTGGGTGCCTATCACTCCCAGCAGTGCCCAGAGACAGGAGGGGTGGGTGTAGAGTCCTCCCAGCAGTGCCCTGAGACAGGAGGGGTGGGTGTAGAGTCCTCCCAGCAGTGCCCAGAGACAGGAGGGGTGGGTGCCTATCACTCCCAGCAGTGCCCAGAGACAGGAGGGGTGGGTGCAGAGTCCTCCCAGCAGTGCCCAGAGACAGGAGGGGTGGGTGTAGAGTCCTCCCAGCAGTGCCCAGAGACAGGAGGGGTGGGTGCCTATCACTCCCAGCAGTGCCCAGAGACAGGAGGGGTGGGTGCAGAGTCCTCCCAGCAGTGCCCAGAGACAAGAGGGGTGTGTGCCTATCACTCCCAGCAGTGCCCAGAGGCAGGAGGGGTGGGTGTGATGCACAGTGTGAGCCTTGATAATTGATTGTGTCTTTGCCCTCATTCCACCTGTGTACTTTCACTAGCACGTACTGCTTTTGCCCTTCCCCAGAGGAGTATGTCCCTATGGCAAAGGTGCAATGCGTTGGCTGCATGACATGCCTTGTTGTAACCAGCTAATTTGTTCCCATATGTGTCTCTGTGACATGTTGCAGGTGTATTGATGTAGTGTCACTTTTTCATCCTCACAGGTAGGCGCCACTGCCAAGGAGCAGATCTGGCTGACCGCCGTCAGTGCCGTGAGGGGTGCGGATGGTCGGAGGCGGAGCCTGTCCTAGGTGAGGAAACGCTGGCAGGATATCCGGTGCTGGACGCGGAGGATCGGACGGGTCCTGCTGGGGGACTCACCTGAGAGCCATAAGAACCGCGGGCGCCGCCGTCTCTCCCACATCCACAAGCGTGTGCTGGCGGTGGTCTTTCCAGACTTGGACAGGCGCCTACAGGAGATGCAGCAGCAGGAAGGGGGTAGGTGTTTGTTGTGTTTCACCAGCATTTGTACGTGCACTGTTCCATGGGTACACTGCCAGGGTTTTATGGTGCTGTGCAGATCCTGTTACCCGCAGTGTTGCAGTGCTCTCCTGCCTCCCTTCCCCTCCTTGCAATGTGTTCCCTGGTCTGTGTGTAGTCACTCCATCACAAGGTTATATAGCCTGGCACCTTCTCAAAGTGTACTATGCCTGCAGCATCATGTGTGGGGGTGGTGTGTAACAGGTATTGGGACCTTGCCTGAGCCCTGTCCAGTTCTGGTCTTGTGGGTTCCATGTCAGTTGGTACTAATGCTGAGTCCAGACATGGGAGTTAGTCTCTCAAGTGTGAGGCCTTACAGCACACATGTCCTATGTGGTGGCCTGTGACATGATGTGCATGAGTGTGCGGTACGCATAGTGTGGGGATGGTAGCGTGTGTTGCAGTCATTCCCATTCAGGAGCATCGAGTTGTGTGGCCACCACTGTCCCCAGGGGCATATTCTCCTAGGTATCATGTGTGTAATCCGAATATGTTGACAATCTCTGTGTCTACAGCATAGGTTGTGCTCTGTGCCATTGTCCCCTGGCAAAATGTATATTGACGTGAAATGTAGTACAAGTGTCCACTGTACAGCCTGACCTGATTTTCCTTGTTCATACTCACAGTGGACATTGCCTGTGTGTCTTGTTACAATCATCTGATGATGCCCATTTGTACATGATTATTTGGACAGGCGCACCTTGGGTATTTTGTGTGCAACCTTGATTTGTTGCATCCCATGTGTATTTCACCCAGACTAAGGGATGTAAGTGCTTCCTGTGTCTCCAAATAATAGTCTCATGTAGGGGGTGGGTGGTGCGGGCATGGCCTTCATGTCACAACCTGATATCTCCTTGCTAGGACTGGCCAGTGTGTGATGTTGGTCTGGACATGCACTCAAGGTGCAGTGGGCCAGTCATGGTGGGCATGTTTTCAGTTTAACCTATGCTGCATGTGCCTCTTGTTCCTGGATATGGTCCCTGCTCATCCCTATTTCCTGCCACGCTGTGTGGTGCAGATGCAGTGCTGGATTGTCCCCAGGGCCGTGCTCCTCAGTCAAAATTCAATTCCATCTCATTTGCTATTGTGTCATGCTCTCCATAGTTTTTCGGTGGCATGGTGGGTCAAAAAACTGTGTCTTGCATGCCCTACATATGTACCTTGTTTTGTAGATGTAACTCTTCTTTTGTTTCAGGCTATGCACTGTGACCTATGTAGATTGGACTCATGTGACATATGTATACAGGTGTATGATTAATTTCTGTCTCTTCACCCTGCCCACAGCATCGTCGGGGGACACGGAGGGAGACATGGACACAGACGGCGCAGAGGGACCGAGCACCAGTGCCAGCGGTGACATCGGGGCTGGCACATCAAGTGGGACAGAGGCGGAGGAGAGTGAACCCGGGGACCTGTCGACTGGCACAACAGAGTATGAAGCTGATGGGTCCGAGGATGATCTCTCCGAGTGGGCGGCGGCTGCACCAGCAGCTGACAGCGGCACTACATCTCGCCCCGCCCCCTCGATTGCCATCAGCCGCCTCCCACTTGCTCGTGTCCCTTCCCAGCATGCCCGGTCACCACATGTCTCCTTCCTGCCAGGCACCGCACCCCCTGCCCCTGTCTCCACTGCTGCCGCCAATGCCGAGTCTGTGGACATCCAGCGGCAGTTGCAGGTTGGTCAGGCTGCGATCCTTAATGTCCTCCATGGCCACAGCCAAGTGCTGCACAACATGGAGGCATACTTGGAGGGCATTCATTCATCGCAGGCTGACCAACACAGCTTGCTGATGTCGATAGACTCGACACTGACTGCAGCAGTGGGTCTCCTGCAGCGCTACGTCCCACCCCCTACTCCTGCCCCATCCACACTTCCCACTCCCATGCCTGTCCCACGTACACCCAGACGTCAGCATGCACCCACCACAACACACACAGGCACCACACCATCAGGGAAGGTCCACCGCACACCTCCTGACACGCACACACAGGGTGAAGTAGGCACACCCACTGGGTCGGGGGGCAAACGTGTGACACGCAGCCAGAGTGGGAGTCTGCATTCCACCCAATCCACTCCCTCCAAATCCCCTCCCCTCAGCTCTCCTGGCCACATCTCCCCCAAAGACTCCTTCATGGCCGCTCTGTCCCTGAGCCCCACAGTGACACCACCACGCAAGCGGTCAAGGAAGTCCTCGGTCAGGGTGGTTGATTCCTTCCCCCCTGTCTACACCCTCCCCCAGTGGCGCTGCGACCCATCCCTCTGTCCCCCCTCCCCTCCTTGGGGCCTGTGGTTCCTTCGGGTGCAGGGGATTCCCTGGAGGACCTTGCTAAGGTGTGCAGCGAGATCCTGGCCTCCGCCTTTGGCCCTGCCCCACCCCCTGTGGTGGAGTCCTCCATCCCTGCACCCACGACGCCTACCCGTCACCCTCCTGTCCCTGCGGTGCCTGTTTCTTCCCCCCCACATGATGCCCTCACCCCTGTGGAAGACGACGGAATGTAACTGTGCAGGCAAGCTAGGGGACACGCATCCCACTGTGTCCCCCGTTCCAGCTGTGACTTCTGGACTGCCCAATGGGATTTGTAAATATTGAACTTTCTACGAACATACAAATTTTGATATTGCTGATTAAAGCCATTTTTGTTTCCTTTGAACACTACTGCTTTTCTGATATTGCTGTTGGTGGGGCTGCTACATGATTTTGGGTGGTGGTCATGTGTTGGTTGTGTGGGAAATGTAGTAGTGTGCTGGTCATAGGGGGGACCCTGGGATCTGTGTGCCATCACACGGTGTTAGCTAGGTTTCTGTGTTCATGTAAGCAGTTGCTGCATGGTGAAATTGTCCAAAGGTGTATTCCTTCCTCTGTGTACCCTGACATCTTCCCTGTAGGGTGTTCTCAATATTTCGCACTGAGCTGTGTGTACATTAGCTGGGTGTGTGACAGACTCCTTCTACTTTGCACATGCATGCTGAGCGATGTCTCCACCTGCATCATTCGTGGCATTCTTGGTAGTCATTGTACTTGTGTATGTGGACTATTGGCATGACTCCATGTGTACATGTTATCTTTTCTGCGCTATGCATGCGTATACTCCCAGCCTCGCACACATGTGGTACATGTACTGCAGGGTCTTTGTGCACCTGACTGAAATTTGTGGGCATGGTATCTGTGGCTACTCCAACCTTTGCGTTCCATGGGCACTGCTGTGAGTGATAGGCACCCACCCCTCCTGCGTCTGGGCACTGCTGGGAGGACTCTGCACACACCCCTCCTGTCTCTGGGCACTGCTGGGAGGACTCTGCACCCACCCCTCCTATGTCTTGGCACTGCTGGGAGGACTCTGCACCCACCCCTCCTATGTCTGGGCACTGCTGGGAGGACTCTACACCCACCCCTCCTGTCTCTGGGCACTGCTGGGAGGACTCTGCACACACCCCTCCTGTCTCTGGGCACTGCTGGGAGGACTCTGCACACACCCCTCCTGTCTCTGGGCACTGTTGGGAGGACTCTGCACCCACCCCTCCTGTGTCTGGGCACTGCTGGGAGTGATAGGCACCCACCCCTCCTATCTCTGGGCACTGCTGGGAGTGATGGGCACCCACCCCTCCTGTCTCTGGGCACTGCTGGGAGTGATAGGCACACACCCCTCCTGTCTCTGGGCACTGCTGTGAGTGTTAGGCACCCACCTCTCCTGTCTCTGGGCACTGCTGGGAGGACTCTACACCCACCCCTCCTGTCTCTGGGCACTGCTGGGAGGACTCTACACCCACCCCTCCTGTCTCTGGGCACTGCTGGGAGGACTCTGCACCCACCCCTCCTGTGTCTGGGCACTGCTGGGAGTGATAGGCACCCACCCCTCCTGTGTGTGGGCACTGCTGGGAGGAGTCTGCACCCACCCCTCCTGTCTCTGGGCACTGCTGGGAGTGATAGGCACCCACCCCTCCTGTCTCTGGGCACTGCTGGGAGGACTCTGCACACACCCCTCCTGTCTCTGGGCATTGCTGGGAGTGATAGGCACCCACCCCTCCTGTCTCTGGGCACTGCTGGGAGGACTCTGCACACACCCCTCCTGTCTCTGGGCACTGCTGGGAGTGATAGGCACACACCCCTCCTGTCTCTGGGCACTGCTGTGAGTGTTAGGCACCCACCTCTCCTGTCTCTGGGCACTGCTGGGAGGACTCTACACCCACCCCTCCTGTCTCTGGGCACTGCTGGGAGGACTCTACACCCACCCCTCCTGTCTCTGGGCACTGCTGGGAGGACTCTGCACCCACCCCTCCTGTGTCTGGGCACTGCTGGGAGTGATAGGCACCCACCCCTCCTGTCTCTGGGCACTGCTAGGAGTGATGGGCACCCACCCCTCCTGTCTCTGGGCACTGCTGGGAGTGATAGGCACACACCCCTCCTGTCTCTGGGCACTGCTGTGAGTGTTAGGCACCCACCTCTCCTGTCTCTGGGCACTGCTGGGAGGACTCTACACCCACCCCTCCTGTCTCTGGGCACTGCTGGGAAGACTCTACACCCACCCCTCCTGTCTCTGGGCACTGCTGGGAGGACTCTGCACCCACCCCTCCTGTGTCTGGGCACTGCTGGGAGTGATAGGCACCCACCCCTCCTGCGTCTGGGCACTGCTGGGAGGACTCTGCACCCACCCCTCCTGTTTCTGGGCACTGCTGGGAGTGATAGGCACCCCCCCTCCTGTCTCTGGGCACTGCTGGGAGTACTCTGCACACACCCCTCCTGTCTCTGGGCACTGCTGGGAGTGATAGGCACCCACCCCTCCTGTCTCTGGGCACTGCTGGGAGGACTCTGCACACACCCCTCCTGTCTCTGGGCACTGCTGGGAGTGATAGGCACCCACCCCTCCTGTGTCTGGGCACTGCTGGGAGTGATAGGCACACACCCCTCCTGCGTCTGGGCACTGCTGGGAGGACTCTGCACCCACCCCTCCTGTCTCTGGGCACTGCTGGGAGTGATAGGCACCCACCCCTCCTGTCTCTGGGCACTGCTGGGAGTGATAGGCACACACCCCTCCTGTCTCTGGGCACTGCTGTGAGTGTTAGGCACCCACCTCTCCTGTCTCTGGGCACTGCTGGGAGGACTCTACACCCACCCCTCCTGTCTCTGGGCACTGCTGGGAGGACTCTACACCCACCCCTCCTGTCTCTGGGCACTGCTGGGAGGACTCTGCACCCACCCCTCCTGTGTCTGGGCACTGCTGGGAGTGATAGGCACCCACCCCTCCTGCGTCTGGGCACTGCTGGGAGGACTCTGCACCCACCCCTCCTGTCTCTGGGCACTGCTGGGAGTGATAGGCACCCACCCCTCCTGCGTCTGGGCACTGCTGGGAGGACTCTGCACCCACCCCTCCTGTCTCTGGGCACTGCTGGGAGGACTCTGCACACACCCCTCCTATTTAACAATATGTACGCATTGTCCATACACGTGTGTGGGTTCGCTCCATGGGGGTACGGGTCGTACTTACAATGTTGGGGTGGGGGTACGCTCCATACGTCCGCGAGTGAGGGTACATGTCGTACTTACACTGTTGGGGTGGGGGGTACGCTCCATGCATACGCGGGTGGGGGGACGTGTCGTTCGTGCTATGTTGGCATGGGGGGTACGCTCCTTGCATACGCGGGTGGGGGGACGTGTCGTACTTACACTGTTGGGGTGGGGGGTACGCTCCATACGTACGCGTGTGAGGGTACGGGTCGTACATACACGGTTGGGGTGGGGGTACGCTCCATACGTACGCGGGTGAGGGTACGGGTCGTACTTACACTGTTGGGGTGGGGGTACGCTCCATACGTACGCGGGTGAGGGTACGGGTCGTACTTACACTGTTGGGGTGGGGTACGCTCCATACGAACGCGGGTGAGGGTACGGGTCGTACTTACACTGTTGGGGTGGGGGTTCGCTCCATACGAACGCGGGTGAGGGTACGGGTCGTACTTACACTGTTGGGGTGGGGGTTCGCTCCATACGTCCGCGGGTGAGGGTACGGGTCGTACTTGCACTGTTGGGGTGGGGGTACGCTCCATACGTACGCGGGTGGGGATACGGGTTGTACTTACACTGTTGGGGTGGGGGGTACGCTCCTTGCATATGCGGGTGGAGGTACGTGTCGTACTTACACTGTTGGCATGGGGGGTACGCTCCATGCATACGCGGGTGGAGGTACGTGTCGTACTTACACTGTTGGCATGGGGGTACGCTCCATGCATACGCGGGTGGGGGTACGGGTCGTACTTACACTGTTGGGGTGGGGGGTACGCTCCTTGCATACGCGGGTGGAGGTACGTGTCGTACTTACACTGTTGGCATGGGGGTACGCTCCATGCATACGCGGGAGGGGGTACGGGTCGTACTTACACTGTTGGGGTGGGGGGTACGCTCCTTGCATACGCGGGTGGGGGTACGTGTCGTACTCACACTGTTGGGGTTGGGGGTACGCTCCATGCATATGGGGTGGGGGTACGGTCCGTACATATCCGTCCCCACGCTATGTGATGCTTGTGCGGCCCATACCCAGGCCTTTGCCACGTGGGTACGAGCCGTCCCTCCATTGTTGGGTTGACATAGGTGTGGGCGTGGTACGACTCGTACCCACGCTCTTAAGGCATGGGTACGGGACGTACCTGTCTGGTTGTGTTGCCGGTTCGCGTCGTGAAGAACTTTCATTGTGGCGGTCGCTGGCTTAGCTGGACACGCCCCCACCCCCTCGTAGTGACCAGGGCCTGAGGGTCAGGTATGTCCAGGGCATGTGTGCTGTGTGACTATGGTGGGGGTTTTGTGGCCTGCCCCTGGTCCTGCCCCCCCCCTTTCCCCCCTCCCTTTGTTGTTCTGACCTTCTGCGGCGTCTGCGTCGTAACCTGTAGAGGAGGTGGACTGCTATGAGGGCCGGGATGACACGTAGGTTCAGGTCCATGTCTGTCCGTCGCGTACGGGTACTCCTTGTTCGCGTCGTCCTGTCTGTCCGTCGCGTACTGGTACTCCTTGTTCACGTCGTCCTGATTTCCCGGCAGTTTTTGGCTGCCGGAAAATATTCACCGTGCGGGATGACGTCGGTGCGAATCGTAATTCCTGGTTCGTGAATGGCAGGCTGCGAGCGTCCCAACGTCAGGTCGGCGCTTTCCCGGATCGCATTTGTAGGTTTATTTTCGTCGGTCGGGGTTTTGTACGATTCGTACGGAAATGGTGTTTCCGTGCGAATCGTAATTCCATGTTGGTAGATTTTGACGACCGGGTACGCGTCGGAGGGAGAATATGCTCCGTCCGACGGTTCATACCCGGTTTTTACAGGATCGTGATCGGCCCCATGTATTTATTTCCTGTACGGTAGCTCGTTCTCTCAAGTCTGCAGAATTGGAAATCTACCGAAGCCCCCTCTCATTTGAAATGGTTCAATAAAATGAAAAGGACTCGAAAATTCGAAGAAGCCTATGCTAGACGAGTGGGGGCCACTAGGAAATTTGAAAAAAACTGGAAGTTTTTTAGTGATCTAGAAAAGTCAAAAGAGGGATTTTAACACTTGTGTTTTTAAAATTGATGTAGCAGCTCTCAAAATAAGGCACTAGCACTTTTTTCTACTATATGGCACTTTAGAAGCACTAGCACTTTTCTAGTTGTTGCACTTTATAGAATGATGTATTTGGTATTATTGGTAAGAGATGTTATTAACTGCCGTAGCCATAAGATTTGTTTTAATTTTTTTTTAGGATGTTGTAGTTGTGATGATTTTAGGAGATAATAGGGCACCAGTACTTTAGCAGTAATTGCACTTTAGATGCACCAGTAACTTTTTTCAGCGTTGCCTTTCTTAAAACAAATTTGTATATTGTTGCTTCATGAATAAGTATATGATTAGCTGCTACAGCTATAGCTTTTTCTTGTCATGTATTAAGAAGCTGTCGTTTTCGTTTTTTTGTTTCAACTGGTTCTAATAATAATTTTAAGTATATTATGTATTTCTTGTACCTAATGCTCTGCTCAATAAAAATAAAATAAAAAGTGTGAAAAATATCTGGAGCAGTATTTTGCACAAAAAAAGTGAGAATGTTGTTTCTTTAACAAATAAAGACTTTAAAGCAATATATTTAACATAATAAAACTAGACTAGTTAGAAAATATCAATGAAAATAGTATCCATTAGAAACTTTCTGACATTTTAAGCAACTACTCCTTCTCTTTCTACTATGATAGTTTGCCTTTGTGGCCTTGGACGAGGCGAAATTGTTTCTGAAGTGGGTGGGAATCAAAATGAGCTCTTTTTTGTACTGTTTATTATGAGGTGATATGTGGCCCATTAGTGATCAAGTTTAATATATTGAATCCATAAATCTCTAGCTCCACACACATGGAAGTATCTTAAGGCTTTATCACACAAATCGTTTAGGGCCAGATATATGAACTGATTTTGCAGGTTGTAAAATTACAGCCTTTGCGACTTCTAATTTACCTTTTGGAAGGTACAAAACCCAACATGTTACCAGATCGCAATTTGGGTTTGTGAGTACATACTAAATTGCTATTTGGAATGGCATCCCTTCCAGACACTGACTTGCAATGGAATGTATTAGTGTTTTCCAACAAGAATCTGGTTGCAAAATATGAACATTTTACTGACTACATAAAGGAATACCTTCCTCTTTGTGAATGTTGACAAAATCATTTTTAGGAGTTGCCAGTAGCCAAAGGATCACTGCCTAATCCTAAAAAACGTTTGTGAAACTTTTCTTTTTTTCTAAACACATCCCATTTTCCTTTAAGAAAAAAGACTGCATTTAAAAAAAAAGATTGCTTTATTTTAAAGCAATCCCAGCCTTGATGGTCAGCTGACCCCAGCAGGCCACCATCCCTGGAATGGCAGTGCAATATTGTGGGATGCAGTTTGCCTCTTTCCTCATTAATATGCATTAGGCAAGCCAAATTCCGACCCACTTCAATTCAGTATTTTGCGACTCGAACTATTAGCATAGGTCAGTTTGTAAAATATCATTACATTTGCTAAAAGCCAGTCCACAAATTTCAACCACTTTTAGGGACTACAATGATCCTCCATGTGGCTCTATATTTATAAGTGTAATCTCTTAATCTCTGGCTCACCCCAGCATGGCCCGTATGTGCGTAAGAGGGAGCTGGTATAGCACGTTTGCTACATCACCTTCTTTTCCTGTATTGTGTGAAAAGACATTTAGCAGAATTACTTTTATGTGCAACATCCGCTTGGTTTCAACTCTGCTCTGATCATACTCTGCTGTTATCTGTGGGAAATTATTCAGATCGGCACTAGAACCCAGAGATGTTTAAGGGCATGGGCAGAGTGGGCTCTGGCCCAGGGCCCCAGCTATTTAGGGGACCCCCTGATTGAGCAGGTTCCGTTCTGCAGAGAGTCTTGCCCGGATGACCTTGAATAATTCTTAATTAGATTGTTTTAAATACTGTTTTCCTTAAATATACTTTGAGTGATATGTGAGAGTCTATTCAGTGCTCTACTAAACCCTGTGGAGGCCCCTAGGCAGTCAACATTTCAATGCCCCCTTGCAAATGATCTCCTAATACTTGTTTATTTTCACCAACCAACAATTTCAATAATTAAGGCTTACGTAGTTTGCACCGTATTTGTTGTTTTTTTTTTTTTACAATCTGAGTGTTATAATGCACAATGTGCCCCAATATAGGCCTGGGTAGTGTCCTAACCTTTTACCTACATTTACCCTGCCATTGTACTACACTTGAGTGTTATAATGCACAATGTGCCCCAATATAGGCCTGGGTAGTGTCCTAACCTTTTACCTACATTTACCCTGCCATTGTACTACACTTTTTTTATGCTGACCTTTTACCTTGCTAAGAGCTGCATAAATATCATGCGGTTTTCCCCAAAAACTAGCCTCATTTATTATGCATGAGGGTTCTCAGAATCACAGCTGGATTAACATCTTCTGCATAATAACTGCATATAAGGTTCATCACTATTGTCATCCTCGGCCGACATGACACAGCAAGGTAGTACCCCTGAGGGTACCTTTTGGGTATATAAGGACCATATCTCTGCTGGGGCAGGGATAGGAGAAAAACTTCCATGCTGACATGCTGACACTGAGGTTCCTGCACGCAGACACTCCAGCACACATCTGTCTGACATCCAACACAGGATGTCCAACTTGAGACCAAGACGGGGCCCTTTATTCTCTCACATCAGATAATGGTGTTGACTTTATACTAGGGGGATTCTTGGCTATACACCTACATACATGCTAGGTACATTTAGGTACATCAAAGTTAGGGTTAGCATTGTTGGAGTATGCATTATTACTGTCATGAATTTATATACATACATATATCCATTGTTTTAGCACTATGGTAGAATTCTACCATCTATTTACTCCGTTGGTGCTTATAACCACAAAACCGGTCCTAGGATGCTTGTTACCAGTCCAGGGAGGACCTGGCTTGGCAGTTCGGACTGGACTGTTCTCATGAGGCACAGGGTCAAGACTGATTTGCATATGGCTGGGTTCAAACTGGAATGGCATGGATTTAGGCCCAGATTTCTGTACTGGGGTGAATGTATGACATTGTTCTGCAATCTGTCCATCAACTGTTGTTTTTGCTTATAACCATATACATCTATTTCTGTCTTATAGTTGTTGCTGCACAGGTATTTTACACAAGAATGATGCTGGTTCAATAAATGCTTATAGAAAACGTCCCCATTGTTTATTCTGTGTATCTCTCCGAGACAAAGTGAGCACAAGTGACTGAGCTAAAACTACTGTACTGTTTCCACAATCCCTGAGAGGATAGGGTTGTCATGTTGATAGTTGCCAAAAACTATTCTCTCCTTGACAAGAGAGGTTCGTAGTGGCACAGTGAGCTAGCTGGTATACAGGCGAGCATATCCAGTGAGGGTGTCTGGAATCAGTCTGGACACCACTCCCACAGTTTATGTTGTCTAAACGTGCAGATCCTATATAGATTTGTAGGAACTACACGACATGGCAGCTGCCAGAAGATGAGCTTTTAAGAGACAAACTGTTATGTGAATCTGATGTCTCTGGTGTATGTACTTTAAGTTATTAATAGGTACATTACATTGATACTGTATTTTCTCTACAGAGTCATTAATGTAAAGTTTTTGTTTCTTTGAGTTGATTAATTTTTTCTAAAGAAACAAATCGTTTGGTAATAATTTAAGAAAGCTTTATTGTAGTTTTCTTTCTTTCAAGATCAAAACAATATTATTTTGATCCATTGCCCCGGGGCCTCAAAAAGGATGGGGGCCTATAGGCCAGTGCCTACCTTGCCAATTTGGCAATCCAGAACTGAATCTACAACAAAAAATGTGTTCATATTTCATGCAGCATCCATAAAACATTTGTTTTAGCTCAACACAGGCCTCTTGTATGAGAAAATGGATGGTGTCACCTAGATTATTTCCAGTAATATTAGGGAGTTGCTGCTGTGTTACAATATTGAAAACACACATCACTAACCCTGAATATTAGATTTAAACACATTTAGAATTTGAAGGTGTGTGCCTGTTCACTATCAGTGACCTGGTCAAAGAGTACATGAAAGAGCTGAAATTGGATAATAAACTAAAAATTGACCCGAAGAGGGCCCCCCCAAAAATATGTTTGACCCAGGGCCCCTGAAATCGTTAAGATGTCCTGGTCTAGAACCTATATAATGGTCAGCTAGTTCCAGCTCACAGACGGTTTGATCAAAGTATCCCCGGCCCATACTGTCATATTCTGGGGTAACAAATTAATTCTATGCAATTCAAACAGACTATGACCTTGGTGGAGAGGTGTGGCTCACTGGTTAGAGGCGGCAGATCCGTAAGCAGAGAATCAGCCATGGACCAGGGTTCAATTCCCGACGCGGCAAGGTCGTGGACCAGGGTCAAAATGGACTCGATAATTCTCGCCTCGGTACCTACTCTAACCAGGAACACACTCGGCAACTCTGGGCATTAGCTTGCCTCATCTCCACAACGGCCCCCCACATTCGCTGGGGAAACCTGGTTTCACCTTGGAGATACCCTGGAGGGACCATCTCACAGGGATAGCCAGGACGGGTTCCCCAGCGGTCTACAGCGCCAGGACGCCTCAGGGCAGCAGTGCGCTTTACAAGACACATACATTTACATTTAAAATTTGGCAGATGGAACACTGCATCATATACATGGTGAATATCCGTCCGCCACACTACAGGTGCATTATAGGTTATGGCCGTGGAAAGAACATCTTGCACATTTTTACAGTGTAGTCCATGTGCTAAACTCTATAAATCAGATGCAACAGATGCTTATCAAAGCTTCTAAGACAAATGGCATCCAGTAGTGTATGAGTATGATGATTAATATTATTTTTCATTGATCCCTCTGTTTGACCCTTTAATCGCTTTTGTTCCTGACATTCTAGTAGACTGCAGTCTACTTCCTGTGTCTGGAATTGAAAAAAACGTTAAATAGCCAACTACCTGTTAGATATCCTGGAAACCTGAGTGTATGGCACTTTTCTATACATATTAGAGCTGTGTACCAGAGGAATATTTTCCATGTGAATTTCCTGGGGATTTGTATGCCTGGATAAGAAGTCTCACAGTATGCACCTTTAAGACATTGATTTAACAATACGCAACAATAAAGATTACTTTCAACAGATTGCCTTAGTGTATCAACAACTTTAAGCAAAAGCATCACATTGTTCTAGAATGCAGTTAAAAATATTTACAGTGTTGTTGAAAAAAAGAAAACAGTTGACAGTTGTTGAGTTGATAATACAGCATTAGCGGCCCCAGCACTTTTGCAGCTGCTCTGTTAATGTGGCACCAGACCCCGGGACGTTGTCACTCTCTAAACCAAATGCTACCATAATTATCTCGCCCAGAAAGTCACTACTCGTCCTACATGTTTTTAAATTTATTTTTCAAAAGCCAATTAGGACATGCAAACAACAAAAAATGATTCTGCATGCCTCGTCTCCAAGGTTATATCTCATGTTGATACCGCGATCTCGCCAAGCTCTTGTTCACTACTTTGCCGTAAGAGAAGGGACATCTAATATTTTTTTAAGACCCTTCTCCTGTGTCAAAGGGCAGCCGCCGAGGTGATTTTAGATGCTATACTTAGGGGCTCTGAATGCGTCTTCGAAGAACTCTTAATCTCGTTGACCCTGGCTAACTGGATGTCCTTAACTAGGTAAACGAATTGTCTGCTTAGCCTCAGCTGGCACTTAATACAGTGCAAGGCTCCTCTGTAGCACACCAAAATGTCAATGGGGCAGATTTATGTTTCCTGGCGCATCCCTGCAAATCAGCAAGGATGCGCCAGGAAAGATGCGTCACGCAAGTTTACCCTTGCGCCACACATGATGCGCCGCATTTACAATGCGGCGCATCATGGCGCAGGAATAAACAGATGCGTGACGCATCCGATGGCGTAAGGTTGGCGCAGTGCTTCAGTTGCGTCGCAAGCGCGACGCAACTCCAGCACTGTTCCAACCTACCCTATCCCTAACATGGTACGTCAAGCCTTACGCCTGCTTCAAGCAGGCACAGGGTTTTGACGCATCAGCGTTGGGAAAGTGACTCAGTCAAATCTTATAGATTTGACTGAGTCACTTTTCAGGGGCGTTCCTGCGACGGAACGCCCCCCCCTCTGTCGACACGCCCATGTGAAACCTGACACAGGTTTTACGTGGTGCAGGGCTTTACATCATGACGCATCTCCATCGATGCGTCACGATGTAAATATGGCGCAATGTGGCGCAGGGTTTACACCGCCACTGCGTCACAAAAGTGACGCAACGGCGGCGTAAAAGTGGCGCATCTCCAATATAGATCTGCCCCAATGTTTCTAAATTCAATTCCGGTGAACTTCTGTTCTTCTGTGAAACCGCGTTAGCTGCAGAAGTGACAGAGAAACGCGTAAAGCAAAGGCAGTCCCTACATTTGGTTTTCTCTCATGTTCCTCTGTCTCTTTTTAACAGACCGCGAGCTATGTTTTTCATAAACATTTTTATTGATTTTCACACAAACAAGCGAATAAATTCAATCTTTCAGCAGAAAGAGTCGTGCTGAGCATCAAAATCAATTATACCATAATCACATTAGCTAGTAGTCAAATTCGAAACAATGATGACTTCCGCCTTCGTTGTCAAATCACACACACTCAGTCGCATCATCCCAATAGCTTCCAAACAGGGACAGAGCAATATAATTAAATTGGAATTTATATGCATGCTGTTTTACCACTTTTCAAGTATAGATGAGTGGAATCCCTCAGGGAAACCTTTTATTTTATGTTATTCACATGTGCAGGCCCTTAATTGCCAGTGTTGTGGGGTCGCAGCACATTTTCTATCCCTGCGCCCTTCTTCTGGATGTGGGAAGGCGTTCAGTAGAGCTGGAGGGAACATAGGGGCATATCCACAAGGGCTTTATCTCTGCTTTTTTGGCTTTAAAAGCCAAAAAAGCAGAGATAAAACTAGCGCCCTATCAACAACAGGGTGCTAACACGCAAATTTGCATGTTAGCACCCTTTTACTCTACGCTTCCCCTTGCATCTCTAATGAGATGCAAAGGGGGCGTTCCAGAGTAAAATAATGGGAGAAATGTCGCTAAGCGACATTTCTCCTATTATCAAGAATGTCGCTAACCCTGTTAGAGACAAAAAAAGCAGCGCTAACCGCGGTTAACGCTGCTTTTTTACGTCTGCTAATTTTCAGACTTAGCCATGATATCCTATGGAAGGAGGATATCAAGGCTAAGTTTGCCTGTCCCTATCAACAAGGTAACGTGAGATTATCGCTGGGTTTCCAGCGATAATCTCACGTTAGCCTGTTAGCGTGTAGATTTTTATCGCTATTGAGATAAGCGTTGCTAATAGCACGCTATCTCAGCGATAAAAATTCACGCTAGCCGGCGATAATTATCCTCACGCTAAGAGCGCTGAGCGATAATTATCGCCGGTTGTTGTTGATATGCCCCATAGTATCCGTAGCAGAAAACACTGCTTGGAAGGAAATGTTCTCATTCTTAATAATTTTTAGAAATGAACATATTGTTTTCCCTTTTCTTTTCTTGTTCTTGCCCTCTTACATTTCTTCCCTGTTTCTTCTATTTTCTCTTATCTTAAACCTTGCATTTTAAAATGATGTACCCTTCAATAATTAGAGTATTTATGCTGATATACATGTGTTGATATTACAGTATACATTAGTCTGTATATAATTAGATAATTGCTTTAAGAAAAATAAATTGAACAGAACTCGAGGAACGATTGTTAGATAGTGCATGATGTTTTGTGGGGAACAACCTTTACAACGCAACTTTTACAACGCACTACCTTTACAACGCATTTTTTACAACGCATAATCCATTACAACGCATGACATTACAACGCATACCATTACAACGCATTTTTAAAAACTACCTTTACAACGCATTCCATTACAATGCATACTACCATTACAACGCATACCATTACAACGCATAATATTACACTACACTATCCAACACTTACCCTACTGTTGCACCCCCTGGAGTTAGAATAGTAATTTTTACCCCTATACTATCCAACACTTACCCTACTGATGCACCCCCTGGAGTTAGAATAGTAATTTTTACCCCTATACTATCCAACACTTACCCTACTGATGCACCCCCTGGAGTTAGAATAGTAATTTTTACCCCTATACTATCCAACACTTACCCTACTGATGCACCCCCTGGAGTTAGAATAGTAATTTTTACCCCTATACTATCCAACACTTACCCTACTGATGCACCCCCTGGAGTTAGAATAGTAATTTTTACCCCTATACTATCCAACACTTACCCTACTGATGCACCCCCTGGAGTTAGAATAGTAATTTTTACCCCTATACTATCCAACACTTACCCTACTGATGCACCCCCTGGAGTTAGAATAGTAATTTTTACCCCTATACTATCCAACACTTACCCTACTGATGCACCCCCTGGAGTTAGAATAGTAATTTTTACCCCTATACTATCCAACACTTACCCTACTGATGCACCCCCTGGAGTTAGAATAGTAATTTTTACCCCTATACTATCCAACACTTACCCTACTGTTGCACCCCCTGGAGTTAGAATAGTAATTTTTACCCCTACACTATCCAACACTTACCCTACTGTTGCACCCCCTGGAGTTAGAATAGTAATTTTTACCCCTATACTATCCAACACTTACCCTACTGATGCACCCCCTGGAGTTAGAATAGTAATTTTTACCCCTATACTATCTAATACTTACCTTAATTGTAATTTAATATAATGCGTTGTAATGGTATGCGTTGTAAAGGTAGTATGCGTTGTAATGGCAATGCGTTGTAAAGGTATTTTTTAAAAATGCGTTGTAGTGTCATGCGTTGTAATGTCATGCGTTGTAATGGATTATGCGTTGTAAAAAATGCGTTGTAAGTGCATGCGTTGTAAAAGTGTGCGTTGTAACGTCATACATCCTGTTTTGTTTGTGTTCTGTTAGTAGAGAGTTCTTTCAGTGACATGGTTTCAAAATGGTTTGCTTGAGTTAGTGTCAAAACAAATGTTTTCATGTTTATGAGTATGGGTGGATATGCCAAGGGCATTTCTGTTCAGCTACAGCAGCAATGTGTTCTGTATATGCATTACATTCCTGGTTGGTGTGTTGTGATGTGATACTGTGTTTTAAAAAAAAAAAGCAATTTATTTAGGAGATTCTCTAAAAGATATGTGCAGTAAAAAATATATTTTTCCATTGTTAATACTTCTATATTTTTCAGAATAGCTCTAACCAAAATTAGATCATTTGAATGTTGGGCGCGCCTTTGAAGGGAATGGAGTGGCTTAGAGTTAATAATGGCAGGTATAAGCCTTCTGCTCGAACTCCAATATTTGTCTTTCTATTTCCTTATTTTTCTACCTAAATGTGTGGAATGTTCTATTAGTCCTATGGCCCTTCTGCCTCAGACTATAATGGTTGTTATAGGCCGTCTCCCTTGTTATAGTTACCTATGATTCGGGTTCAGGGCCTTTAACAACCAGCATAGCCATCGACAGTGGCCTACACAGCTATAGATTTTGATCTTTGTTGGGTATGGATTGTTGTAAGAGTATGATTATGAGTTATGCGGAATACACTTTAAAGGTATACATTTAATGCGTGAATATAAACCAAATAAATCATTTTCTCACTGAAATGTTACATTTATTCTAGTTTTATCTGCATGTGTCTAACATTTCTGTTCGTGTGGCGTTAGAAAAGTATGGCAGGTAATTTGAGTGCATCACTGCAGTTGTAGAATCATAACATCTGTAGATGAGAGCAATGGCTAAGAATAAAGTATTTTGAGAATATATTATGCTGCTGAAGGTGGCTGCATTATAGAATTTAGAATAAAGTACAAGTAGGGTCAAAGCAAGCCTAAGTATGAGGCAAAGTCTGATCACAAAAGATGGTCCCGATTCAACTTCATGTCCTTGCAGCAGCTCCCATCTAAAGACTGCGCTGGTGAGGCCACCTATGTGACCAAGCACAAAACAAGCGAGGGAGGTCCTCTTTCCCATTCGCTCCCTGTTGTTATCTTGACCACCTTCATTCCCCCTAAAAAGCTGCCAGAAGGGGAGACCAGACACCATCAATAGAATGGCATGGCCCTAGTGGACCAGAGTGAGCAAACTAAACTTTGCACCCAGACACCCAAATGATACTGGTCTCAATTCCCCTACCAATTGTCATCCCTCAATGTTTCCCCAAAGACAATTGTGTAGCACTGTCTCAGTCAGAATCTTGGAATATTTAACTCCATCAAGCCTCCACATTCTGGAAATCTCTACTGCTCATATAATGTGACCTAGGTAAGCACGAGGATAGAAATTATCACAGCTAGGCAAGGAGTATTTGCACCAATCTGGGTGAATTAAAGGAAAGAGGAAGACATATCTCCCCAGTACCTCTGCCCTCCTCCAGTTTCAATTTCCAAAAGTCCCCAACAGTGTCCAGGGAGCACTTACCTCTGAAGTCCTCATGGTGTCACATTTCCCTCACTCAAATTATGAGGGACCTCCTTTGACATCAGAAAACATTGACTTTATTAGCTTACATTTTGCTCTGATTTAGCATTCTTAATACTTGAATCTAAGTTACTTACATAGTCTGAGAGAGACTCCATCCCCCAGCAGTCAATGGTGGAATTGTGTATTAAACCCCCATGTGACATCCCATATTTTCACTACTCGACTTACAGTCTGAAATGAATCAGCATCCTGAGGTGTCTAGAAGTTGCCCAGTGCCATAATTAGTGAAGAATCCAGTCTGTTCTGATCTTATCTCCTCATAACCTACACTGAGAACACTGACCTCGCAAGTATTAGTTATCCACAGTCATTTTTGGCAGTTACTTGCACCCTTTTGCTCCTGCCTCAAAAACAATCCAGGATTTCTGTCACTATATATGAAACAACCATACAGTGATTCACATAAAAGTATACATCTACTTAGCATCCGGGTTCCACCTCTCAAACCTTAGCTGATTTGAAGTGAGAGCTCCTTACTGCTCACAACCAATATTTCATGTCTTTTTAAATTACCTAAAAATAGTGTATTTAAAATAAAAAATAAATCATGTGTTTCTGATTACATTGAGGCATATGTTTAAAAGCGCACAATGTTCATTTCTTAAAAGAGTTGTTTTACAATGTTTGACTATTGATGTAAAATATACAAGAGGTCAAGCTTTCCAGTATTTTTAAAACAAAAGTTGGGTTCCGGTTACCCCTTGATTTTTGGCTCAAAAGTGAGGAAATCAAATGTGGCTTCCATAAGCATCTGTTCAAATATTTCTATCACTTTGAGAATCCTAGGTGCATTAGCATTCTTACAGGTGCTGACCCTCGTCCATATTATTTTAGCATGGTGTGTCAATCATGTCAGCCTTCATATGCTGCTTTGTCCTTCCTTCTTTATTCTGGTTGATGGTGAATGCTTCCAGGAGTTGAGCATCATAGTCAAACTCTGTCCTTACTACTTTACTTTAGCCAGGTACTAGTAGGCATGATGTATAGCCATTGCTAACGCAACTTTAATTATTTGTCAAATGTTTCTTTAAAACTACAATGTGCAGAATGTATGTTTGAAAATGAAATGTGTTAAATACAAAACTTGTATCAGGCATCCATACTGAAAAATATAGGCATGGAACATATATATGCAAGCACGGATTGTTAACGTGACTTTACTGAAGATGCCATGATTTAACATGAAGACCCAATAATACTGAAATGCTTGTTTTTCACTTTAAACGACCATTGTGCAAAATGTTTTTCTTCTCTTTGAGGCAGATATTGCGATTTCGGAAGCTACTATTTATTAGTTAATGAACCAACATTTGTTGCATTAGATGAGTGATAGTGGGATTCTCACAGCAAAAGATATAGGTGACAGGAAGGAAGATTCATTGGAAGATGTTTTTGGAAAAGAAGAAAGGGTGTGCTGCAACATTCAAGGACACTTGGTGGAAAGACGATTGTACTCTGGTGAGAAGATGGGGAGTAAACCTGATCCTAGGAGCGTGCTGAAATCTTACTGCTCAACATGAAGAAGAAAGAATATTAATGGTGCTAAATAGAAAATGTGTTTATACTGTGTACTTAGCAGATTGATTTGCCTTAGACTAGAGCAGTAGTTAGTGTATGTCCCCTGTCCCAGAATCTCTGAGAGGAGACTCTTTATTGGGTCTTCTTAGACATCTCTGAGAAGTCTTACTTCTTGATCTGCTGTTATTTTAGCTGAGAATACCTTCCAGCTTATAATGCTAAAGTTGTACGCATATGCTTGATTCTCACATCTGGGCCTTTCATGGGTATATGAACTCACCCCTTTAATACGTCTCACATTTAACTTGATTTGTTTGGAATAGGGAAGTTTCTTTATGGGACACAATTGTTGCATTTGTATTGTATTGATTCCTAATCATTTGTTATTTGATTTACTTTATTACCAAATATTGATTTATTGTATATATACAACTTTGAGAATGAGATTTAGATAACATACGTAATAAAATAATCAATAACTGAAAGATTTGAAAATAAAACTCCTTAACTCACACTAACTCTCTTTATTGACTGAACTATAAGAAATTATACTTGACAACATTTACTATTGACTTCAGCTCCTTACATTACCGTCGACATTAAAGATCGGGGGGTTTATGATTGATCAGTAAGTGACAGTGAAACCCCATGCTCCAACACCATCATACCTTTGGTGGGACTTTGATTCTACATGATTAACAATAGAACTCTGTAGGAAAGTAGGATGTGACTGCATAGTTACCCCCACTTTTTGTCTGGCGTTTTGCTGGTTTTTGACTAGTCTGACTGGGATCCAGCTAATCAGGACCCCAGTCTGTCTGCTTTCTCCCTACATTGGTTGTGTTATGTACTGAGATACACTCCAGATTGAATACTGGGGTACCCTTGTCAGTCCCTAGTATATGGTACACATGTACCCAGAGCATAGATCACCAGAGTCCTCCTATGGGCTGAAGCATGTTTTATGCCACCCATGAGAGGCCATGCAAAATGGAACTACAGGCCTGCCATTGCAGCCTGTGTAAGCTGGTGCTTTCACCACTTAATTTAGATATAGGTTTACAATATCTGTAGGTCACTACACTTAAAAACCTATTAGTCACCCCTATGGCAGGCCTTGACAATCATAAAAGCAGGGTGCTGGGTTTTACGTGAGAGGGTGCACCTGCATGAGCAGAGCCCCTCTGCAGCCTTTGGAGACCATTCTCCCGGGCTGTCGGTGACGCAGTCAGACATATAGCTAGAGGTGCATTAAATGCTATCTCGAAAATGGCTGCAACAAAACATGATGTGTTTGGTATCAAACAGCTTGGAATCATAACTCCACACCGGTAACTAGTGTGGGAGGTATGATTTCACCCTTCTGAAGTGAGCTTTGCGGGGTCACTGGTCTTTCTGGGTCCAGCCTTCTCGAACCCGGGCAGCACAAAATGGTTGCTGTGACCAGAGACTCGTTTCTGTCCTGGACAATAGGCATCCTGTCACAGCGAGGTGTGACCACTTCCCAGACAGGATTTACTGTATTGGGGCTGGGTGGGTGCACTTCCAAAGTGCCTGAAAGTCTGCATCTGGGGCACACTTGGTGTCCCTGTGCATAGTCCAGTTCAAACCAGTCCTGGGAGAAGTTGGCTCCTGCTCTAGCGCGAAACTGGACAAAGGACAGGGGAGTATCCTCCCCTCTGTCCTGACCCTCCCCCAAATCTGTCGAACCCTCCCCCGTGGGTACAAAAGGGCTTACCTGGCTGTAGGGTTCTAGATTCGATGTGGACAAGATTCTGATCAAGAACCACTGAACTTCAAACGGCTGGACTCTCTGGAATTCTCTGGCCTTTGACTGGAACCCACTTTGTCTCCCTCTCCATCCAAAGCATTTCCTGTGCCCGTGCACCATACTGGCTCCATGCAGGACCCGTGGAACATCAACGACATCTGAAGTATCTCCTTTGGGTTGAAGGAATCACTCCCCTGCATTTGCTGGCACCATAACTCAACTGACTGGTCTGCTGATCCTGAGATCCTGCAAACGCCGAAGGCTCCAGCAACACAGGAGGTGGGTTCCTATGTTCCTTGAGGCTGAGCTCCCCTGTCACCGAGTTTGAGGCCAATATACTTCGTGGGGACCGCATGACCCAAACCCCAGTGCACCGGATACTTTTGCAATTGCATATGCTTGTTGGTGTTCCCCAACTAAGTTCATTGCACTTTCGATAGCCCTAACTTCTGTGCACATTTTGTACAAAGAACTTTGGCCTCCTCGCACTCTGTGCCCTGCAAGCTGTTTGTTTGTGAAACTGCTAGAGGTCGCCTCGTGACTCCTCTGCCTTTGGCCTGTGGGTTCATTTGAAGGACAACCCTGATTTTTGTGGGCTCCCCTGGTTGCTCCAGACCTGCTCTGACTCTAATTGTTGTGGTGTCTCCTGGTCCTTGCTGGACCAGACCAATACCTTCCTCGACCCTCTTCGTGGGCTGCCGTTGCCAAGCCTTGATGGTGCTCCCGCCGGACACCGACCCCTCAGCACTCGACATCCTTCGTGGGACAGCTCATATCCAGCTCCTGGCTGTCTTCAATGCCTCCTGGTCCCATGTGGCTGCAGAGTAAAGGTCTCCTTCTTCGCACCTAAAGCACCCGACATCGGTGGGCATTCGTCTGCCGAGCCCCTGGTGACTCCTGAGTAACCCAGACTCTGTCCCCTCTAGTTTCAGGTTCCTTCCTTCAAAAATTCACCTGTGGGTTCCATACATAAAGCAGATTGAAATACCTTAAATTACATTATGAAATCACATCTAATACCTAATGGGTAATGCCCCCCAAAATCAAATTTCTGCACCACCTATTCCAGATAGACATCACAACCAAGGGAGGATCAATTCAAATAAAACAATCCTACAGGCCCCATCAAAGGTGCATCAGCAAAAAGGCAAACAGACCACATGTTAACAATCATCATGAGTTTAGTCATTAATCATGCTTAAATGCAATCCTTAATGTCAAAAAAGCATTTCAAAATTGATCGAAAATCACTTTGAACATAAATTATTCATAAAACATTGAACCCTTCATCCCTCCAAATCATCTTAAATCTGCCATGGAATCTCTGGTTCTGTCCAGAATGGACTGTGGGAATGCCATCCTCACAGGCACAGCAAAATTCCACTTAGCCCCACTAAGAACTCATTCTAAATGCAGCAGTTAGGATGGCTACCAGAATCAAAAAATATGATCACATCTTACTCTCCCTGAGAGAATAAAAAATGGCTCCCAATTGAAGCTTGCTGCAGCTTCAGAACTACATGTCTCACTCACACAGTGTTTCACAGCAGTAAACCAGCACAACTTGCATCCAGACTCAAAAAGGCAGGTCAAAACGAGAAACCAAAGAAGCACTAAAACTGTGCTTCTAATTCCACCTAAAAATCTCTAACAAAGAACCCTAGCACGTTCCTTCTTGGGCAATGCCCCTAAACTCTGGAACTCCATCCCAGTGTATATCAGGACGAACCCATCCTTCATAAACTTCAAGAGACAGCTAGAGAATCTTCTCCTCAATCAGCACCTCAACCAGCTGGTTAGCAATCACCCAGCATGATAGGGTTTCTATAAAATTGGCATCTCGTCCAGATGGATAACAAATGCCCAGCAAGACCTGGTTTCTTTACCGTTATTTCCATTCCTCTTTCTTTTTTCTCCTCTAGGTAATCACCAGTTTTGATTTTCAACACTGCTGTTTTCTGAACTAATTGTTGGCTATCATCGTTACCTTCGGTTCTAGCCAGCGCTATATAAAACTCTTAAATAAATAAATTGAAAATCAGTGTAATGTGTCTGCAGCCATTTCATACAGCTCAAAACCATGTAAAATGAAGCCATTGAAACAGTACCTGGAGGGTGGTGCACTCCTAGCTGAAGAGCAAAATCTCCAGCCTTTGGAGTACTTAAAATAATGATGAAAATCATCGAGTGGGGATCATAAATTGTGTGACCCCCAGAAACATAGGGTCAGTATTTAAAAACGTTGTGGTTTAAACTGAGGCACTGCTGCAACCTCCAAAACATTCTTTTCTAATATTAGTGATGCCCTTGCTGTTCTGGAATCACCACAAGGCAAGAAAATTATGCTAGTTAGCCCAAACCTGAGGCATTATGGGGGTTTCCCAGCCGGAAAATAGTGAATATACTCATTGGGGAGATTCACTTAACCTTCATTCTGGACTGTGGCCTTGCTCCGCATGCCTACTTTTGTTTAATTCTTTCTTTTTTAAAGGGGGTGCTTGGTCTTATCCTGACACCCCTGTTTCCTAAAGTGTTGGGGCCATGCAGAGACCCCACTCCTGCACTGCTCCACTGGCTTTGGGCTACCTTTGCCTCCAGGTTGATCCTTTTTGGTGCTGGACTCTGCAGTTTTTCTACCCCTGTCTGCTCTGTGCAGGCAGGATGCAATGTCCTGTGGTGGCCACCCCACTCACCACTGACACGGGCAGGGGGAGGAGGTGAGGCTACCACCATGGGAGTGCAATGGCACTTCCTTTGCCCTCTTTTGGGTACTGGGGCCCAGAGTTGGGATACTGGGCCCCTTGTGTGAGCCGGCCCCGAGGGAGATGGGGACACCAGGGGGAAACCATCCACAGGGGAGGGACCCCTTGGACTCCCTCTCCCACTATTTAATACCTTAGGGAGCGTGCACTGACTCTTGGGCCACAGCCCACCCCATGGGTGATCTTTCAAGATACTGCGGAGGCCCACGTTCTCTGTTTCCCTGAAAAGGTCAAAGGTTGTGAACCTAAAAAGGCCATACTTAGACCTGTTGTTCTGATTTGGATCATCCTGGAGTTATTTTATCCCTGGTGTCGAGCTCTAAGTGGAAGGGGTCCAATCTCAATTGCCCTTGGAGAGAGCCACTAGTTCTGCAGTCAACTGTGGGCAGCGTCCTTAGACTTTTAGGGCATCGGGGTTGTCCTTCCATTTGTCCTTGACTATTCTCACCATTTAGTCCAAATAAATAACACTCTCCCTCTCTTGTGCAAGAGTTTTTAAATAGGGGTGGACGGTTATAGAAGCCAGGGACCCCTGGCCAATTCTAGGGTGCTACATCACCCTCTCATCCTGTTTCAACCCTCCTGCACAATATGCAGAGATAGTTCAAGGTGGTGCAATCAAGAAGTCACTGGTCACATCTCCTCTCGGGCCTTAGCTCAGCCCCAACACTGAAATTACTGCCAGGACCTTTCTCAGCCAAAATTCAAAGAGGAGCCTCCTCCTTTGGTGGCCCCAGTTGTCTGGGCTTACCCCTTTCAGTGGGCCGGACTATCCTAACCCTGGTACAGTGTGACAGGTAATTAACAGATGCAGAATTTATCCCCACCCCTTGCCCCTCAGAAGCTGAGTGAAGCACTGTTAGTTACTCCTTTTGTGTGGGAAGGCCTTTGATCCCTTTGTTGGGTATCAGAGCATTTAATCTGACCTAGCAGGGTGACAAAAGGCCTGGACTCTGATCCTGAGATAAGCCAGAGACATATGAAAATACTGGACGACTTATTAGATGAACATATATATGCTTGGGACTTGCATATTTGAACTGGGCATACTTGTTGTACCCCCAATTTATATCTTCCTGGACTTTTTAGGCCAAATAGAATTGAAACTGCACTTTAATGCAATACCCCCCAATGTGTATAATAAAGTGTCACTGTAGACAAATCAGTGAATCATACTGACTTTACCTAGGAGTACCCACTGATATTATAAGGGCGACCCCAGGTCAATATCTAGCCCTGCAGAGTCCCCACTGCACCAAGCAACCTGTGAGCAGTTACCAGGTTGTGCATGATGGAAGTTTCATATGTGCAGCCCTCACATGGGTGCACACATGTGTGCACACATATTCATGTCTAACCTGCGAAGTGCCTTTTACCCTAGCTGCATTGCATCAGCCTTAACTTAAAAGGCAGACACTTGTGGTAAACATGCACAGTCCATTTACCATGTGATTTCCATTAGTGAGACACAAGTAATGAGACTCACCAACAGTAAAATGTCCAAAATCAGGTAATCAAAAATGTCTGGGCATCCTAAATAGGCAGAACCCAATTACAACAGGCCTCAACAGCTGCTGTTGTTTTCAATGTCAGGAGGTTGGTGCAGTCTCCAATTCCAAATACATTGGCATTCTTCTTGTGTTGCATGGTCTCTTTGTTCACATCCACCCAGCCCCCAGAATCCGATATTAGACTGTTCATCAACACATCCAGGGTTCCCATGGAGGGTTTATGTGAAACAGTTCATACTTGTACACATGAGTTTCTCCTGCAATATCCAAGCCTCATGTTTGTCTCCGTGCACCTCCATGAGGCTCCATTTGCAATTGAGCTGAAGGTTATGCTCCTTGTTAATTTGTAAGCATGCAACTGCAAACATCTTCACACTAAAAATGACTCCCAGTGAAGTATTAAAAATGACATTAGCATGATATCTCTTTCCTGTCTTTCTCAGCTATTCCTCTGACAAGTACATGATCTTCTTTAGTGCTCCAGCACATTTCACTGGTGTGTTAGGTGAATGTGAAGATGGTATTTCTCTTCTTGATGTTATGCAAAGCCTTCCTGGTTACATCAACCGAATGCAAGGAGTAGTTGGAACCTATTTTTGGATAATCATAGCCTTCGGGCAATCCCTTACTCTTATTGAACTACAGCTTGATTCCAAGAGCAATTATCACACATTTGTAAGATTATCTTCTGGCCATCCCCTATCTGGATGCAGTTTATTTCTGGATCAAATCCTTGCACTTTAGAGTTAATGAATTTTACCCCAGAAGGGATCCTGCTTGCTGTTGGGTGACCAAACATCACTAAACATTTCACTCCCACTTCAACAAGGTCCATAATGGTTGGTAAAAGTGCAGCTTGCTTTGCTCAATGACTGCCACTGTTTCAGCTCCCACTTTCCTCTTCATGTATGTGCTCATAGTGATGCCAGCTAAGCCTCTGCCTACCTCATACACCTTGTAGAATTCTTTGGCATATTCTCTCCTGGTAATGTGTAACTGATGGCAGCCACATTCTATAAGCCCATTTTAAATAAATGATGAGAACAGGAGAGAAAAGATTTTGGTATATTATGGCGCTCACCTCGTTTCAAGCAGACTAAATCATTGTGCGGGGACTCTTAACACCTTGCTTGTGGCTTAGGTTAGCCTAGGAGGGTTGGCATGGTGTGATGTATCAGCAACTCTGATTCTTCACTGACATGGAGGTGTTCGAAACTCTGTATTGGGCTGTATTCTCAGGAATGTCCTTTCTTCAGGGATTATGTGTTAAGACTATTGTTGCTTATCCAGCCACATTGAAAATAGAGATGTTTTCTGCAGGGCAGCCACTCCAAGTATCCTAGGAGACAATGGGGAACCCATGAGAGAAATGTATATTTCCCCGTCAAAGATGACGAAGGTCAAGAGAATTCCTACTGTGTGTATTCATGTAACAATTGTGTAATAGAAGTCATAGATAGCCTTCTGTTTGGTTGCTTTAAAAGGACGAGCTTTGAAACACTTCCCTCTACCTTTGCTTTTCATTATTTATATTCAAAGTTTGCCACATCTCATAGGATCCATGTCTTGCACACTTTAGCTGCTTGGTAGTGACACCCCTCTCTATCCAGAGTGACGGAGCTGAGTGATTGAATAGATCTGTCAACTATTGAATACAATTTAAGTTCTACGAATGGTTCAACTGTAATGGTTTAAACAGCTCTAATACATTTTATTGATTACAAAGTAAATTTACTTACCTGGACATAATCTGTTTTCATGGATCGATAATTGTATTTTGAATTGAATTTGATATTTTAACTTTCAATGTGGGGTGAAGCAAGAAAATAATTATTTACAATAAATGGACGGATTATTTTAGAATATTGATAACCTAAATGGTGTGTCCTAATTATCATTTACAAAAATGTTGTCCCATTGGATATACATTTTCTATTATTAGCTCCAAAAAAGCAACGCTTTTATAAATGATATTTAGAACACAATATTTAATCCAAACAATGTTTTGGCCTCAATACCTGGAATAATGTTTATTGCTCACCCTCCCTAAGACATCTTTTATTTTTTTGGCCAAGACGGAAAGATTTTACATAATAAATAATAGTGGGCCAGAGCCAATTATTGAATAATTTTATGAATCACGGAAATAGTATCTTATTATGGGCTTCCAATGCATCAGCTTGTTGTAAACCCCACATCTTGAGGGTGCACATCTGGGTAGAGCTTTTAAGCCCGAAAAGGCATACCCCCTTCAGAGAAAGGCCGAATGGGCAGGTTTCTCTCACTTCCTTTTTGAGTTATTTACTAACATAAATTCACAAATGTTGTGTATCAGAATCATGGTAATTATTACAGTAATCTCAGAAGTCATAATATAGTACAACATGAACATTAGGAAAATACAAAGCATGTTTTATCACATAATCCTGCATTCCATAATTCAAATAATCACTACCTATGCTCTACTTATGTGTTCTTGCCCTCATTATTGTTAGATCAGTTCAATGGTAATTAGAACTCCCTAACTATTTTTATGCCAAGGTGTATAAGTTTACATAAATACCTTCTAAAGCCATTGGGTCTGCAATCAGATACTGGGTCTTTTGCATGACTGCTCAGCAATCATTCCTGGTGTTTGCCACCGCCAAGTCTTCATATCCCTTTATACAGTTCTCTCAAATCGATCTCAATGGATTTGTAAGGAGAATTCCTGCGCTGTTTCTGGTATCATTGCTCCAGGACTCTATCAATGCTTCTGTTTCAGAAGCATGTGGAAATGAGGCAAATACAGCCATTTCTATTTATTTGCAATCTGATTTTGTGAGGCTGGATGTGGAAAATGTCTGTGATTTCAGGAGTAGATCAATAGAGAATAGCAAAACAGTCTGCATCCTGTGTTTAAGCTAGCAGAGGTAAATAAAAGTTGTATTGAGTAACCATCATGTGCATGCAATTCCCTTTCTCGTGTTGATGTAGCAACTGTTTTTTAGCGAAAACAATTAAAATCTCAGTTTTATCATGTAGTAATTGTTGTTAGCTGTTGCTCTAGTCCAAGTTACCCTTTTTATTCACCTGGAAGATCGAAAGATTGACTTAAAGCCTTGAAGAGTTCAAAATTATGTCTTAACATGTGGATGTATTCATTAGGAATGTGATACACAAATAAAGGTTACAAGCAATGCCTTGAAGGAGGCACACTAATGTTCTAAGTTTATAATCAATTAATCCTGTAACTTGCACATTTCCCATAGACGCCTGCAATACATGAAACAAACATAATCTATTACTAGCATTAAACACAATGTCTTGTGGGGTATATTTACATCCCTGCAAAATGTTCCATAACCTGCTAAGTTATTAGAAATGTGGCTTGTAGTAAGAAGTAACATCAGTTGTATCATACAACTGTAAATTAAGAAAGGAGCGTCAGACAAATACATATCCATTGCTTTAAAATATGCTCACATTCTCCCATGCCTCTTTGTATATTGTATTGCTGAGCATTGTGATACTATTGTTTTAGAATGTTGGGAACCACCCCAGCTCCCTACTAGGGTACCAGACTTTTCAACATGTCATGCTAGTTAAACCACTTACATATACTGTGTGTCAAAAACGTTTGTGAGTCTATTTGTTAAAAAATGATGAGGTTTAGAATTCCAATAACCGAATAAACATTTGCTAAGACGCACTTCTTTTTTCACATTTGTCAGGTAATTCTCCACTGTGTAAATTTCTCCAGACAGTTGCTCACAACTCATGCAAAATGGCAAAGAACTCAAGGGGGAAGATTGCTAACTAGCAAGCAAAGTAGTAGTTTATGAGAATTTACTTACTATTTCCACATTTAGAGCAAATATATTGGGGCATATCAACAACAACCGGCGATAATTATCTCTAAGCGCACTTAGCGCTAGGATAATTATTAGCCGGCTAGCGTGAATTTCTATCGCTGAGATAGCGCGCTATTAGCAACGCTTATCTCAAGAGCGATAAAAATCCTCACGCTAACAGGCTAACGTGAGATTATCGCTGGAAACCCAGCGATAATCTCACGTTACCTTGTTGATAGGGACAGGCAAACTTAGCCATGATATCCTCCTTCCATAGGATATCATGGCTAAGTCAGAAAAATACCAGATGTAAAAAAGCAGCGTTAACCGTGGTTAGCGCTGCTTTTTTTTGTCTCTAACAGGGTTAGCGACATTCTTGATAATAGGAGAAATGTGCTTAGCGACATTTCTCCTATTATTTTACTCTGGAACGCCCCCTTTGCATCTCATTAGAGATGCAAGGGGAAGCGTAGAGTAAAAGGGTGCTAACATGCAAATTTGCATGTTAGCACCCTGTTGTTGATAGGGAGCTAGTTTTATCTCTGCTTTTTTGGCTTTTAAAGCCAAAAAAGCAGAGATAAAGCCCTTGTTGATATGCCCCATTGTTCCTTAAGGACTGTTTCATTCTACACAATAATTTTTTCTAGACGGCGGTTCATTTTAAAGCAAGTTAAAATAATATATTCCATCACAATGTTTTGATAAAATGTGCCTGACCGTTTTCAGATAAAAAATCCCACTTTAAATTCACCAGCACAGTTAGAAATGCAAGGAGCCTTTCCAGTGAACCAAAAAGACAAATGAGTGCCTCCCTTTCTCTTGTTTCTGACATTTCTTGAACATTCTGAAAATATGAACTTCAATCGTCGCGCACCTCAGGAATCAAATCCCTTGCAAATGTATTTTTAACAATCACTGTTGAAGACTCGTTTCTGCAGTGTCTTTCATTACCTAATTCCAAAAACGGCACTGGCTTCAATTTAAAAAGAAGATTATTTTTTAAAATAAGGATTCACGTGGTGCAAACCTAGGTCAGGCTGAGCAGCAGAAACAACCGTGAGTTTTACTATTTCAGTTTAAGAAAATAAAAATACCTAAAGTTCCAGGTATCTTCGCAAATGTGAATAATTTAAAATTGAGCCTTGTTAGAGGGGTTTCCAGTACACTTTCACAAAACGTTTGAAAGTTGCAGGGGTTTTGCTAATTAATAGTTACTTAAGCAGTTCATTTTATATTAATCCAACACAAACCTTTCAAAGATTCAGTGTTATTTAACTTTTAACCTAAAATCATAAGTTAGGAAGGAAAACACATAGGGGTCTATTAGGATGACAGGCGGATGGTCACCGCCTGTAATCGCAAGCATAAAAACCGCCGGTCCCATTAGCATGGCGATGACGACCGCGGCGGTGGGAATATCCGCCCGCCACTTTTCCGCCGGTTGCAGTCCGCTCGCTTGTCTGGCGGGCAGAGCTGGACCGATACAATTGTTGCGGATCAGGGCCAAGCACCGTCGGCACAATTATAATGCCGGCGGTAGCCAGCCTTTCCGCGGTGGTGGAACCGCCATGAAAAGGCATGCGGAGAATGTCTCCAGGGGCCCATTCTGGGCCCCCAATGTGTTGGGGGTGTGTGTGGGTGCTCGGGGCATGTCCCTGTACCAGGTGGCAGGCACCATGCAGTGCCTGACACGCAGTGCAGTGACATGCATGACATGCTCTTTTTTACACCGCGGTGGTGCTGCTGGTAGCAGTGACCGCCGCAATGTTAATCGCCAGAATCTGACCGCCACGGTCAGATTAATACTGCGGAGCATCCTAATTGGACCGGCGGTTATGCCGCGGTCCTCACGGGCGGTCTTTACCCACTACCATGGCCGTCGGGGAGATATTCCGACCGCCATCCTAATAGACCCCATAATTGGAGACTACAGTCACAGTTCATAGTGCTCTGTACTAGACTTTTATCAATAAAGCTGACTATTTAGTGATTTAAGAATACATTTACAAGCATTTCTTTAGAATTACTAACACTGTAAGAATAATGTATAACTAAAACAATAACTGTAACAGCTTTCACACATAAATGATGTAACAATACCTGAAATCAGCTTATGAGTGCGTTTCATTTAATATTTGCAAATTTATTAAGCATCTTGAATATTATCCATTTGTCTGTCAAAATGAGTTCTTGTGGAACGATTTTCCCACAAGTTTTTTTGTGTATGAGAACTTGTGATCTACCGTTGGATTGCCCAGTGGGAGGGCATAAGTACTTCATATACCACTTCAGTGTTATTTTCCTTCTTTGTGGTATTACCTGTTGCCTCTGAACCCACAGGATTCAAATACAACTGCCTGCTTCCTGAATGCCACAAACATACTTTCTGACCTCTGATTGAGTTGAAATGGCAGAAAATCAGGATTTACCTTTAAAGTGAGATGAAAGATAGAATGGTCAAGTGGCAAAACCATGTCAATAACCCACAACAAAAATATCACCTATGCAGGGTTCCAGCTTTATAAAATATATAAAATTTGTATTCATGGTTAGAGGTTACCTAGAAGATTACATATTTTTTTATCTTGGTCATTTACTGTATTGCTTCAATACAATATTCTTTGCAAGATTATAGTGGGCATCATGCACACATATACAATACCTTAAAAGCACATCTCTGGCCATTACCGGCATATTTCCTGTGATGTGTCTGGGATGGGCAAATGAGATATTCCTGCAGTGCAGGCATTAATTATAGATCTCAATTTCTTTTGTTGTATGTATAGCTATGTGTCAGATTGTCCACTTTCCACAAGTGCGTCCAATTCATACACTTAAGTCCTCTGTATCCACTATTCGTTCTTTAACAAGTTGTTTGTGCTCCAGGGCGTAACTGGCATGGAGTGACTTAAAGTAGTCCAGATGCTGTGAGAAGCTAGACTAGTAACACAGACAAAGAGGAGTAGTGTGTAGGGTTCTCTTTGAGAGAGGTGGCATGTGCTGAGTATATAAATACTACCCTCACTCACAAAATTGTGACATGCTTCATCATCGGGCTTGCTTCAAAACACTCCTGCGCAGACCAATGCCTGGAATGGAGCAAAAGGGAGAACGGGACGAGAAGTCCAGCGGAGCACCGCCTTTGAAGTAAGTGTCTACAGGAGGTGTCCCCCTTTTATTTACTCGCCAGTTTAAGCATGGGCACATGTAAACTCGATTAACAGAAGTGTGTTATTGAGTGGATCCCTCTCTCTGCGAACGACTGACTCCGGTGAGTCCGAACTCGGGTGTTGATGGATCAAAAGACACTGGGATCTGAAAGGTCTGATGAATTATGTTGTGACCTAAAATTGTGGGCACGTAACAGCAACAGAAACATGTCAACAATCTGGCAGTAAGGAGGGGGGAAGGAACTCCTAATACTTTCCTGTCACCACCATCCTTCAAGTTTTTAATCTTAGTCAGTGGGTCTAGAAATACATTATTTAACAAATATACTACTGAACTAGTTTTAACCTTCCCTGCACTTTTTTTCGGTAATCCCAGAACCCATTACCTATATTATTTTTCATGTTTGTATTGTCTTCCCCTCCCTTTTGCTCCACCCCAGGCGTTGGTCTGCACAGGGGTGTGTTGAAGCAAGCCCGATGATGAAGCATGTCACAATTTTGTGAGTGAGGGAAGTATTTTTTCACTGAGCATGTGTCACCTCTCTCAAAGAGAACCCTACACACTACTCCTCTCTGTGTGTGTTACAGTTGTGATTGGAAAGGCTGGACTAGTGGGTGTGTTTTGCCCCTCCCCCTTCTTTTGTGTGAGAAGAAGCTAGACTAGCACACTTGCATCCTCATTCTGTTCTGCAAGGGAATGCCACAATTGGATGTTGCAGAACTCGGATGAACTGCAAAGGCATGTATGTACTGCAGGGGTGCAACACTGCCTTTGCATTCAGCAGTGTGCTTCTGGAGCAACTTGTAGATTTGGACAAAGTCCCACACCTCATTCAGCACACAAGAGTATCACAACAATTATAAGTGCACGGGGCAGGTCACACTGCAATGTAGTTCACCCTGCCAGTATCTTGAATTCTTCCCGCTAATTCTAAGCGGCAGTTGACGATAAAAGTGTCTACAGTCAACAATGTTATCTTATGTCTGGCTGGACCGCAGCATGTGTCTTCAGTCAGGTTATCTTTCCTCATTTCAACCAGAGATAATCATAGCAGGAACGTGAGTGATGGAGCCTAGGTCCTTAGTTCTGGTAAGACAAGTAGTCATCATACAGGCCAGTCTACCTCCTATCTGTCATCCGTTTCACAGAAGTACACATGTTTCTGCAGTCTTTCAAATAAAGTCTAATTCATGATGGAATGGAAACCATTTGTCCTGTCCCTAGTGCACATCTTATCTGGCTGGATGAAGTGTTGCTCCTTGAAGTAAAAATTAATATATTCCTGGCTCCTACTTGGCTAGTTCTGTTGTATTAGTAAGAATTGCACAAAAAGCAAAATAACAACTATTTATGCATGAAGATGTTCAGTGCAAAAATGAAAGGCCCTTGGCACACAAGATGATTATTGAAACAATCTTAGAAGCAAGTGTGGTTACAACACAAGGAAACATCGAAAAAGAGGATCCCTATAAAAATTGAATGTGTATACCTAGGGTTTGTGTGATAATCTTTGGTCTAAGAACGAACATCATTAGAAATGTAATTAAAAAGAAATGCCCTGTTGCATAGATGTGCCCATAAAATCTGAAAGCCAATTTTTTGCACATAGTGGAGTCAAATATCTTACAGATGGTAAAGAGAGGCATACAGCCCAATAAAATTCAGTACCTAGATCCTAACTGAAGAATGAGGTATGCCAGAGCAGGAGTCAATATTTCTACATTTACTAAGTGGACAGGGATCCATAGGATCACCATCCTAGAACTGCTGCTACATTGTGGGTGTATTATTACATGTGTATTAGAATTTATGAGTTCAAAGTAGCAATTTGTAAGTACCTTACATAATAAATAAAGCCAGTTCTAAGTATTGGGTCCGACTTAAATGCTTAAATGATTCTGTGAATAGGCCCCTTTGACTTGCCTAAAGTTGTTGGGCATGATTCTCAAAGGTAACTTACACTTTAGTGTAAGCTTACAATTTTGAGTAAGTTTGTTACTTTCGGTATTCACATACTACACTTTTGTAGTAATTTACACTATTGTAGTAACTTATACTTTTGTGGAAAATCCAGCATTATACATGTGCAACAACTGGTACTTCAACACCATCAAATAGAGAATATTAGAGGTATCAACTTATCACAAAGGTGTAAGTCACAACAAAAGTGTAAGTTACTACAAAATAGCAGTTTGTGAATACTGAAAAGTAGTAAACTTACTCAAAATTGTAAATTCCTACAAAAGTACAATTTCTGAATAGCACTTTGTAGTACATGTTGTAGTACCAGTCTAGTACTGCAAAACATACTACAAAGTACACTTTTTGAATGAGGCTTTCACTGTTTAAATGTAAGTGCAGTGTGCAATAAGCAGCTATATGCTTACAGGTCTGTGTACAAACAAAATTAACAATGCAGATAGGATTATTTAAAATATATCACACAAGTGAATTGCGGTATGAAATACGTAGCCTTGATAGAGGCCCTCACAACTCAGCACTAGGATGGCAAGCTCATCAGGTCATTATGAATACATTTCCAGTCTTGTCGTTTTTTGTGAAAGCCTAATTCATTTCTGGTATTTAATCCTTTTTTAATTCCATGTAACTAATTGCCTTAACTCACTGGAAATCAAAGATTTGCAGGTGAAAAATTCAGGACTGGAGACAGTTTTGTTGATGACCTGAGATGAGATGGTCACCCTCCTCAGTATACATGAATTCTGTCAACATGTAAAGACTGATATTAAATATGTGTTGAACGCCTTTGAAGTCTTTTCCCTGGCTTGCAGAACTTGGTGCTTCCTCAGTTGGTTGGTACGGTGCTGTGAGCGGAAGACTTTAATTATGTTATGTCATCTGAATGGGACAGTCAACCACCGCGATGACACCCACAGCAAAGACTCTTTAGTCGACTCATGGACATTATGCATCAGTTGCCACTGACAGATGTGTGGAGGTCTAGGCACCCAGATAAGAGGGTATATTCATACTACTCACTGCCTCATGGCTCCAACGGTCGATTACATTTGTTATTTTTCTTAGTTCGCACTTGTGTATATACTTCTTGGATGTGATTCTCGGGTAGTGATGACTGACATTCAGACAGGAATGCAGGAGAACCTGTATACCCATATTGAGAATGAGGATAGAGGTGCTCCTGGATGAGGCATTCTCTGCATTCCATAGACAGACAATAACTGACTATTTTGATATTAATTGGCGGTCAACAAATAAGAGGGCCATCGAATGGGAGGCAAGGAAGGTACTCATATGGGGCACTCCCATTGAGAAGACAATGGGAGGTGCTAGACACCTTTGTAGAGACATTACTAAAGGGGTAAAAGGTAAAGGGCTTGGAATCCCACTTAATGCACCCAGTTAAGATACCAGGGCTTTAAGGTAGAAGAAGTGGCTTCTTAAAGAAACTTACAATAGGCTGGATACATTATTTACATAAAGCATATAGACAGCCCTTACATAGGGAAGGAAATAAGCTTGGAGCGATGCTGGCCTGTTTGCTACAGAGGGAGCTTACCAGGAAGAGCATCAAATCCATTCCAAATACTGAGGGTCGGACCCATAGAACACAGGTGGCCATAAATTATGCATTTTGAGACCATCTACAGGGGAATTATGCAGGGGGATCTATCCAAAAGAAGGAACATATAAGCCTATATTTTCATAGGGCGAGGCGCCCAAGTTTGCCTTTGGATCTCAGGGAGGATCTAAACCAGCCCCTTACTAGCACAGAGCTGAGGGCGATGCTGAAAGATATGCAGAATGGCAGACCCTAAGGCACTGACAGGCTTCCACTTGAATTTTTAAAATGTGCCTCTGTTCAGCTTATAGAGAGGTGTCAGAAGACGCTTGCCAAGATGACTCTGCCAGACATACTGAGGGAGGTGTTAATTATGATAATTCCTTACTCATAGAGAGATCCTGGGGAGATAAGATTGTGCCGAACTCTGTCTATGATTAACACTGATACTAAGATCATTAATAAACTAATGATCCATTGGCTAAATTGAGTTAAGTCAATGTTGGTGAATGAAGATCAGGCATGATTCATCCCAAACAGAAGCGTCATCTTTCTTAGGTTGGCACGCATGAAGTACTGCCTGCATATACACATGGATTATGTGGTGGCTTCACTCGATTTTGAGTAAGCTTTTGACATTATTGGGTGGGACTTTCTGCCAGACATAAAATACTGTTCGGTAATTGCTCATGGGCAATCATGTAAATACCAAGAAATGTAAAATGGTGGTAGTTTGTCAAGACACTGCCTTTCATCAATAATGCAACAAAGAAGGTTTCCTAAGAGGGCCATTATTTGAAATGATTCTAAATCAATTCAAATACCTCATACCAAGCCCTCATGAGACTTCGCCAGAGATGGAGACTTCAGCATATAAAAATACCAGAAAACAAAGGAGTTTGCCGTGGTATAATGCTATGTGAACTAAGCCCTTATTAATTTAAATAGGGCATAAGAAGAATGACTTTAAATTAGTAGTTCTTCAAGTGCATTGATCTCTTTATTCACCTGTATATTCTTTTTTAATGGAATCTGAGCCATGCGTTACTTTCTAGCAAAATATATTCTTTTGCATGAATTCCCATTCAGTGTTTTCTATTACGTTAACCTATCAATCAATCAATCAATCAATCAATCAATCAATCAATCAATCAATCAATCAATCATATCATTTGTAGAGCGCACTACTTACCCGTGAGGATCTCAAGGCGCTGGGGGGTGGGGAATGCTGCTACTGCTCGAAAAGCCAGGTCTTGAGGAGTTTTCTGAAGGTCAGCAAGTCTTGGGTCTGCCGTAGGTGGATGGGGAGGGTGTTCCAGGTCTTGGCGGCGAGGTGGGAGAATGATCTGCCGCCGGAGGTCGCTCTTTGGATGTGGGGGACTGTGGCGAGGGCAAGGTCGGCAGAGCGAAGCTGGCGGGTGGGGGTGTGGAAGCTGAGTCGTCTGTTGAGGTACGCTGGTCCGGTGCTGTGGAGTGCCATGTGTGCGTGGGTGAGGAGCTTGAAGGTTATCCTCTTGTTGACGGGAAGCCAGTGCAGGTCTCTTAGGTGGGGTGTGATGTGGCTGCGGCAGGGGATGTTGAGGATCAGGCATGCAGAGGCGTTCTGGATGCGTTGAAGCTGTCTCAGGAGTTTGGCCGTGGCTCCTGCGTAGGGGGCGTTTCCATAGTCCAACCTGCTGCTGACGAGGGCCTTAGTGACCGTTTTTCTCGCTTCGGTGGGGATTCATTTGTAGATCCTGTGGAGCATGCAGAGGGTGTTGAAGCAGGAGGAAGAGACGGTGTTGACCTGCTTAGTCATGGAGAGGATGGAGTCGAGGATGACCCCTAGGTTGCGTGCGTGGTCGGTGGGTTTTGGAGCTGTTCCCAGTGCAGTCAGCCACCAGGAGTTGTCCCAGGCCGAAGGGCTGGATCCGAGGATGAGGACCTCTGTCTTGTCCGAGTTCAGCTTCAGTCGGCTGTTCCTCGTCCATTCGGAGATGGCCTTCATTCCTTCGTGGAGGTTGGTTTTGGCAGTGTGGGGGTCCTTGGTGAAGGAGAGGATCAGCTGGGTATCATCGGCATAGGAGATGATGTTGAGGTCGTGCAGTCGGGCGACGTGGGCGAGCGGTGCCATGTAGATGTTAAACTGTGTTCGGCTGAGGGATGAGCCTTGGGGTACGCCGCAGATGATCTCGGTGGCTTCGGAGCGGTTCCTCTCCATACTAATGCTTTTTAAATTTTTAATGGTCCCATAATTTAAGGTAATCCAAATCGAATTTTGGATTTGCTAATTGGTTTGTATGCCTCTTTAATCATTTTTTAATTGTGACATGAATCTCTGTACCTCTCCTACTTTTCTGGTTTTGACGTGGCTTGTGATTTTTGTTTCTCTAATGCTCTTTTCTACTTTTCTACTTTATGACAGCTTTTGAAGAGGTATTTGTTTTCACAACAATATCCCTGCCTTTTTCAAGCACACACACATACACATTATTACTAGAACAGTAAACAATCACTTTTGCTTGAGTGAATTGGTTTTACAACCCTTTTGTTTGTAATGAAAGATTTATTGTGAGATTCATTACCTGCCTACAGGACATCTCACCATGATGATCATCTGATGTAAGCTTCTAATTATCTTAGCTTTTCACACAAACTAGAATGTGTATATGTTGGAACTGATGACCTTCCTAGCTATGGCTATTTGAATGTTGTTTAAATCCTTCATAAAAGAGAGAAGGGTTGAAAGCTTTAGAAGTTAAATAAATCATCAGGCATATATTGTTGAAAATGCAGGAATAACATGGTCAAATATTGTTCTCAATTTGTTTCCACTGTAACTATGGACATTTCTTCAGCATCTCCATAAATTAAGTATAGCCAGGATTTAGGGTATTTAGGCAATTCAATAAACATTCTGCACCTCTTTCAAAGATAAATCACCAGATTGCACATATGTACCTATACTGAGATGCACAATCATAGGCACTTCCAATATGATATTTGAGGATTTCTTGTAGTGTCACAGAGAAGTAGGCTTCAAAATAGGGTGTGGTAGGAGCCAAGATTGGGGAACTACTCGTATTTAGCATACCCCATGGCTCAGAGCTAGGCGGATCGCTAACAGCATTGGTAGTGGAATTCCGTGTGTTGGTCATACACCCCTGTTATAGACTCTAAGGGCCAGGTGAAAGTATTCAGACCTTTGTTAACCTTGTCATTCATTTAGCTTTTATAACTCTCTAGTCCTGCATCAGAATTATAATCTACCTGTCTCTCTACCTTATTATTATCACCCAAATCAGCCAGATAATCTGGAGCTAGATCCATAAATATTTTACTGGAAGCTACAATAAATATGAGCTGCTACATATGAGGGGTAGTTTCCCACTGTCAGAGTAGGTGGTAAAAATTGATGTAGTATTTTTGAAAAATTGAATAATCTTCTTTGTGGAAGTTATTATCAATAGTTGCCTTCCAACTCATACGAGTCTTGTGAAGCTCAGTCTGCATATTTCACTATGCTTGGTGACTGGCTGAGATGAGGGCCACATCTCATTCTCTTAAATCAGATTTCATGAAGTTTTTCTCTCAGGGCACTCCTTTCAGTAATTTCAACCTGTTAGAAATGGGATTTCTGGTTGGCTAAGGCTTGCGCCAAAGCCAGGCAGAAACCACCACTCTAGTCAGGGCAAGGGAGTTAAACGCTGAAGATAACCTCTGCTCACCCCCTAGATAGCTTGGCACGAGCAGTCAGGCTTACCCAGAGGCAATGTGTAAAGCGTTTGCGCAACACACACATACAGCAGCAACACACTAGGCACACCACAAAAGAACTCCACACAAGGTTATATATAAAAAATAGCCTTTGTATTATCCAAAACACATTAGAATCATAATCACACATATACACCGTGCCAACTGGCACTAGGTAATATTTACAGGGGATTATATACACATGACAGGGCCAATATAAAACACAACCAGTGACTACTGGTAAGATACTGTACTTGGCAATATCACCTGCAACATAAACACATTATGTCTACTTCACTTTGGGCATAAACACATTATGTTTAGACCTCATAAGCATAAACCAATCACGAAATAGGCATCATCCTAAAACATCATAGCATGACAGGAGATATCAGCATAAATACATTATGCAACATCACATTAGGCATAAACACATCATGCATAAATCAGCAGTGCACCACAGCAACACTACTACCAGGTGCATACATCAACTCACAAACTGACCCCAGACCAACTGGCCTTTCTCTGGGGCTCCAAATGCCCTATGTCCAGAAAGTCAGGACTCAAACTGTGGACCTTTGAAGTAGCCCTATGGCTGCCAATGCAGCTAAAGCTAAGGGGGAAATGCGCAGGGGGCAGGGGAGGGTACCTCACTCCTTTTTCATGAAAACCAAAATGCCCCTAAAGGAAAATGGCACTGGCACTACACATGCCGTGGAAGCCCCACAGCGGGACTACAAAAATATACTTGCCCCCAAACGTTGCAGCTGCCCACGTTCTTGTGGTACAGCTGGGATCAGCACTGACACTCACTGTGCCCTGAGACACCCACTGGGACTCTACCAACAATTGGCCCCTCGGTGCAGCTGTCCGTAACTGCAGTGCAGCTGAGTGAAAAACAACACTGGCACTCACGGTGCCTCTGGGAGGTCTGTTTACGGGCTCCATCTGATGCGCTTCTCCCTGCACCCACTGTTCAAATTTGAGCCCCACTCACCGGGCTCTCCTGGTAGGCACCGACAATGTGCCTCGACCGGCCTTCTTTGGTGCAGCTTCTCTCTCTGCTGCCAGGCGGGGGAAGGCAGGTCATGCAGCAAATTGAGCCAGCGAGGCTCAGACGCCTCGCCCTTCTCTCTCCTTCACCTGGTCCCCCTCCTGGGACACGGGACTTTGGTGTGGAGCCCGCAAGGCTTTGCCCCAATATTTATACCCACATTTGCTTTGTCTGCCCTGGCACAGGGGTTGGGGGAACCATCCTAAACTGGTTCTGGGGGGGGGGGGGTATTGGAGCACTTTGTTGACAAGACTTTGTCAGGTGGGGGTTTGTCATCAGCCACACCACAGGGGGGCAGAGCCAGCATTCACATAGTCAGGCACAGACCTATTCAGGGTCAGGGGACTACTACTCCCACTACTCCAAATGGAGATGCCCTCTTCAGCCTAGCGCTGACTCACCCTGCCCTCCCTGGAGCCACCGGACACACCTCACCAGCCTCTGTCACTCCAAAACCAGACATGCAATAGACATCAGGAAGGCAGACATATAGCACACAGAAATGCCAACTTCTAGAAGTGGCACTTCGAAAATAGTTATTATAAATCTGCGCACACCATTGTGCAGCATTTATTATTACCATTCCAAATATGCCAAACTTGACCACGCTGCTCCTCTCATATCAGGAATTACCACTGAAACACTTATCAGGGAATCCCCCATGCATTCCTATGGGAGGGCAGCCTCACAGCAGTGAGAAACCAAAATGGCTGTGTGTCACTACCAGGACATGTCACACACTTAAGATGTTCTACCTTTTACCAACAATGCACCTTGCACATAAGGCTAGCTAGGGCCTACCTCAGGGGTGACTGACATGTAGTAAAAGGAGGGTCACAGACATGGCAGACACACTTTAGGTGCCACATCACAGTGGCAGTAACGCTGCACGCACAGGCCCTGCAATGGCAGAGGCCTGAGACAGGTTTGCAAGGCTACTTTGGTGGGTGGCGCAATCAGCGCTGCAAGCCCACCAGTACCATGTAATTTACCAGCCTCGGGTATATGAGATTCCACTTTACAAGGGACTGACAGGTAAATTAAATAAGCCAAACAGATTTAGATCAATCTTACCATGTTTACCCCAGAGAGCAAACATACTTTACACTGGACAGCAGTGCTAAAGTGCCCAGAGTCCTAAATCCACCAACATCATGTCAGAAAAAAGGCTAGGAGGAAGGCAAAATTATCAGGGATGACTCTGCAAAAAGGGCCAAGTCCAACACAACCTTTTCACAGTTTTTGACTATGTCTGATTCCTTTTTGGCAACAGGCAGTAGGATGCCATATGCACCATGATTCTATTGACACAATTGTGTAGGTCCTTTATCTTAAATACAGTATTTCTCCAGTTTCTCCAAAAGTTTAACCAATTCTTGGTATATCAAAGCATAAGCTAGCATAGACTCCTAAGTATTCTCTCTGGTAAAAGGCAACTGTGATAACGCATATTCATATTTCAAATGACTAACATGAAACTTTCCTTTGCACACAATTTAAGTGCAGGTGGCAATTTGACTTCATTACCTGAAAAACACTCAGTTGATTGGAAAATGTGGTATATACAAGGCAACTCATGTAAACTATGTGCAGTACTTTCAGCACTTTTCAGACAATGCTATGGGACATAAAGTTTCCAGTTATTTTACTGTTAGACATGTCAGCCTTAGGGTGGCCTTCCCCCAAACCTTTTGCCTTCTCCTCGCTATTGTTTCCGATCTCATTTTTGCTGGCCTTAGGACTCTGCTACAAAGTGCATGTGCTAACTTCTTAGAACATGGTAAAATTGACTTTATTCAATTGGCATAGTTAACGTACTTGTGCGTCCCTAGTAAAGTGGTACTACCGGTGTCCAGAGCATGTCAATTAAATGCTATTAGTGAGCCTGTAGCACTGATTGTCCCACCCACTCAAGTAGCACTGTAAATATGTTTCAGGCCTGCCATTGGAGTCTGTATGTGCAGTTTTAAACTGTTAATTTGACCTGGCAAAATAACCCTTTTGCCAGGCCCGACCTTTCCTTTTAAATACATTTAAGTCACCCCTAGGATAGGCCCTGGACAGGCCAGAGGGCAGGGTACTATGTATTGAAAAAGTAGAACATGTACATTTAAGTCTTACATGTCCCGTTAGTTAAAAACTCTTTAACTCATTTTTCAGTACTGGAAGGCCTACCTGTCCCATGGGTTAACATTGAAGTTACCTTACTCTATTTAATAAGCTGTAATTCCAAAATGGGAACAGGTAACCCATTCACATTGGGTGTCTTTAGAATTGTAATGAAAAATCCTAACTTATGGTGAAGCCAGAGTTTAATTTACAAAATGCAGCTTTTAGAAAGTTCCTGCTTTAGCTATTTAGTACCTGCAGCCTGTCTCTGGGTCACATGACTGGGTATTGTTGACAGTTGGGCTCAGTGGTGTAACAAAACTTGAGGGGCCCACCTGCAAAGTGCACAAAGGGGGCCCCCTCCGACCACACTCAGGAGCTCTGCTGACAGGGTACTGGGCTGATGGGCTGTGGGGGCCTTTGTTATGCCCCTGGTTGGGCTTTGTGTATTCCTCCTAGACGGTCACAAACAGAGAGCTTAGGTGTGCCTGGATGGGCTATCAGTGGCAGGATGGAAGGGAGGAGCTGGGCACAGCCCTTCTTAGACTTGCATAGGCTGTATACTGCCTGCATGCAAAGGCCTACATATCCCCTGTAGTTAGTAAGGAGCCAAGGCAGGGGAGGAAGGACACCTGTGCACTTGAAAGGTAGACCTGGGTATAAATATTGGACCTCAGACAGTAACCCATCAGTACACTTCTGCTCCCGAGGATACTCTACCAGGAAGAATGACTGCTGCGCTGCTGTACTGCTGTACTGCTGAAAGAACTGCCACCCTGCTGGATTGCTGCTCGATAGGACTGCTGCCCTGCTGCACTGACCTGCTGCCATCTTGCCTTGGTGAGAAAGACTGGACCTGCATCTCTTGAGCCCAGAACCACAGAGTGACTCCAAGGGCCAGTTGCCTGGCCTCCTGAAATGAAGCCTCAGGGACACAACAGGCTTTCAAAATGTTGTACCTGCACCTGGACTCTTTCCTCTGTGAGTCTACCCTGCCAAGTGTTGCCTCTCCAGTCCTGGACCCTTGGCAGTGGGCATAAAGTGCTTTAGCAAACACCTGCTTTGCCTCCGTAGCTTTTTCGGAACTGTCGCTGAGCGATGCATTCCCGGTGCAGGCCCTTGCATTTCTCATCAACAAAAGCCTCTATGACATTGCTGGACTCCGCATTGAGCCTCGCGGCCCCCAAGAACCAATGTATCACCTCGACTTCATGATGCATCCTCTACACCGGACTTCACATTGCAAGTTCCATCAAGGGGATCCTCAATGATGATGCATGACATTGCATCGCAGCCTCGCTGCATCTTGGAACCAACACATGGCTCCAGCAGCACGCTTCATCGCTGAGGCAGATCCTTGCAATGCTTCGAAAATTAGGACTTAAGGTACTTTGCTCAGCAGGCCTAACTTGGTCCTTGTAGCCGGCCCCCATCAATCGCAGTCAACCTGAACTTGTGACTTGGTCCACGTCTGGTGCGACCGGATACTCACAGTTAGAATTTTGGCCTTTCTGGCACTATTTTTACTGATGTCTTCAAAATTGCATATCTCTGGTTCTACTCATTGGAGTTTTGTCATTTTGGTCTTGTTTTATTTAGTAAAAAATACTAAATTTTCTAACTTGGTGTGGGATCCGTTTTCACTGTGTTACTGTTTTAAGTGTTGCCCAAATACTTTACACATTAACTCTAAGTTAAGTCTGAATGCTCTGTGCCAAATTAACCTGTGCTACCAGGAGATTGAGCACAGGTTAATTTTGGGTTTGCTTGTGCCTTATCCTGACAAGGATTTTGGTTGCTGCTTGATGAGGGCTCACACTCCAGTCAACTAACAACCCAAATTCATACATGTACTAGAGCCAAACATTAGTGATTCACATAATACCTACACTTTAAAATTCTGGGGGATCTATATTACTAAATGACTGGCGTTACTGACATAGCTTTAGTACTCATTCTAGGAAGCTTGTGACAATTGAAAAAAGAAGATGACATTAGAATATAAGGCAATGTTAAAGATATCAAACTTCATGACTGCAGGATTGCTCACCTCCTGGACCCCAAAGAACCAGCTAACCATAGGTCGAATTGTGCAGTTTCTGAGTACATGTAAGCTCTAGTGTATTTGTGCGAGTCAACTCAGTCAGTTTTTTAGCTAGACGTTTTATTTTTATTTTTACCTTGCATACTTCATATGTGTATTTAGCTTTCAATAGGCACATGTGGAATTGCCATATTTATAGCATGATACGTTTAACCACAGGTACTGAATCTACTTGCATAACCTCTGAAGTATTTGAGAAGAAAATGTGTGTATTTTCAGAACTCATCAACTGATGGTTGAAAAAAATGGCTGAATTTACCTATTATTTTGATAGTTGATATTTGACTGATAAACGATGTGGCATTGGTGAGACTTATTACTATTATTAGAATTACCTTGGTACCACGAGCATTGCACTACAGCTTTTTTGTATTAACTATGTAAAGGCATTACAAAGTAACAAAGCCTTTTTTATATTTCTGTTGGATACCCTGCCTGGTACGCCGACGTATTCACTGCTTGCAATCTGGCTTGAAGTGGCAACCAACATAATCTTGTCTTTCGTGGCCACTATTAGAATACTAATAATATTAGTAGCTCTGGATACTTTTTATTGAATATAAGCAGCTCTTAATATAGAAAAGGTTAGAGAGCCCTGGCGTAGATCATTCATAAAACATTGAAAATACGAAGACTGCTTCACTTCTGACACACACCCCTCTGTTCTGCATACCACAATGCTCCTCATTATACTTTTGTCTCTAACACAGACCTGTCCAACATCCTTTTTCCCCTCAAATCCACCTCTTATGAATATGCTATATTGACCCAGCCCTTCACCAAAAACCTGTCTGGAGAACCACCCTCACCACGACTTACCATTGTCAATGTCTAGCTCACTCAAAGCATCTTCTCTGAAGTCCTCTACACAGGCCAGATCCTTCCACCTGAGCAAACCCAGTTTGGGACCCTGAATACCTTGTCAACTACTGGCTCGTCACTCACCTTCCTGTCTTCAGTAGTCTGTGCAAAGCTTAAACAAAAACTATATATCTAGATCCAGAGCGCACTGCAGCAACAAGACAGTTACCAAGCCAATAAAAAAGACAATACCTTCCTGACCACAAATGAAGATGAGCCCTGCGTTCTGATATTGTTGGATCACTCAGTTACCTTAATTGATAACATGCATTCCATCTTCACCCACAACCTGAATTCTCAAATGAGATTTACTGACAATAACCTGAGTTTCCCCTTACCTATCTATCTCAAACCACTTCATTCAAATTGGTACCTCTAGGTCCCAGAGGGTCCCATTACCTGTTAGCCCCCAAGGGTTCCTCCTCATGCCACTATCACATTAATCCTCTACATTGAGCTACTTGGGACCGTGGCTCAGTATGCCAACCACACACATGAAAGTATTTTCCACTGCAGACATTCAATTCTTCAGACAATTTCAAAACTTCATGCAAACATGGATCTTAATCACATACTTGACATTCAACACCACCAGAATTAGTTGTATTTTTCAAGAACAATGAGCAAAATTGAATCCAAACCTGGCTCAACAACTTGAAAATGGATGGATTTGAACTCCATCTTTCAACCAATGATAAGTCCGTTGGATTTGCTGTTTACATTGATATCAAGCTGAAGGAGCACGTCAAAAAGAGAACCAAAAAATCTTGGCACCAGTTCTCTGCCAAAGAAAGGGAAAACATTTCTACAAGAAAGCCACTTCAGAACTGTTGTTCAAGCCCTCGTCTCTTTGCTTTGGCGTGGTGGCTATATCCTGCCCTATTGTAAACTTTACTCCACACTGGCACTCTTTAAAGTCATCCTACATGCTGCAACACACCTTTCCAAAGGCCTAAAGAAATATGATCACATAGCCCCAACTCTAATGGAACTCTTTTGACTTCCCTTTCCAGCCAGCAACATTCTCAAAACCAGATGCATCTTCTACAAAGCCATCACTGCCAGCACCATCGCTTATTTTAATGTATTTTATTTATATTCCAGAGAAAACAAGCACATAATAGCATACGTAAAATCAAAGAACTATAAAAAATAATCATATAAAACCTTAAAGCAACCATTAGAAATACAATAAAAATTAGATATATAAAGTAAAAAAATGTTTAGCCTATTTAGACTTAGAAGTAGTCTGTTAGCTTATGATTAAAGGAACAAAGCAGAGAAGTGTGGCAGAGTACAAGGGTCTGACCAGCCCATCACCTCAGGTGGGTCCTTGTTCACCTGCAGTCAGACTGGAAATGCAGAAGTATATATAATAGGTCAACAGGCCATCTCCATCTAAGCACGCAGGATCTCGAAAAACATCCCCATATCCGCATGGTTGCCCCACCCTGCTTCAATGTAAAAAAAGAGCTCAAGACACGCCTATTTAAAGAACACTATGCCACAATAATATAGGTCCACTTCCACTATCAGAACCCATCTCCCCATCTAATTTCCCATTTATTGTTTCCAATAAATTGCTTTCCCAACATTTAATTCAAACTAATTTCACATTACTATTTCCTAGACTATGTTTGTGGCTGCTCAGGGATGTGAGTGATTGTATTCACATGGTACTTTTACTGAGTATGGGGCGTTTTCTTTGGGGAAGTTTAAAGTAACTCTACCATGAATAAGGAGTACAACTGGGCCAGCTTAGGATATCGTTTTCATAAGAATTTTTCATTTCGGTTAGTAAATATCTATGACAAAAATGAAAAAAATTAAAACACAATCTATCATACTATCTTCTAGTCTGCTAAAGCCAAACTAAATAAGTAAGAATCGTCCCTGTACTGAGGAGAAATAAAAAAAAAAGAAGAAATTGGCTAAAATTCACAAAAAAGAACACCTTCCAAGAACTTTTCTTCCATGAGAAAAGAAACACACCTCTTCTTGTCACACATTTTGCAGCTAGGCAGAAATCAGAGAGAAGACCTCAAATCCCAGTAGGATCAGATTTAGAGGTTTCTTGTTCCATTCACATCAGCACGTACAACATGTCGTTAAATAAAATCCTGTGTTCGAAAGATGCTATGAGTTTAACTATAAAAACTTGCTACACGGTAGTTGAGGTATGAAACAGGATAACAGAAAAAATATATGCCTCTGTTTTTGCAAACAATTTACCAACGCTTACTGACTCATAAAAGCTTGCAAACATAAGCTTCTAAAATTTTGATTTCTTAACATATAAATTTGCCCTACATTCGTCCGTGCTGCATAGAAAACGTCATATGATTTGTATGAAGAATATGGGTTTAGTAAGCGCATGCGCACTGCGCGGTGCAAGCGATGCAAATCGAGGCTATGATTTAGAGCTATTTAACTATTTAATGTATTTTACAGTACGGCCCGTTTTGAGGATTTGCTTATTAAATGAATGTCAATGTATAGAATTTCTAGTACATTGAATTATATGCTGTTCCTTTGCCTTCATTGCCTAACATTAAGGGGATAATTGTGCTTCACACTGCTTTGGGCTGAAGGAGGCACCAGAAAATGGGCTTTGTAACACTTATAATATTGAATGACGTCTGCAGGAACACGAAGGAAATAGACATCTCCATTCACAATTCACACAAAGTTTAAACTTTTCTTAGTATAAGGATGAACGCTGACATTACATGTTGCAAAAATCATATTTTGCTAGGTACTAATTGAAAATGTTTTCAGCTGGAATGACTGACTAATGTAAATATTTTTAGCTATGGATTAAGCAAAAGTTTGCATTTTTAAACAAAGATTCATGTCAATCAAACGGCCAACCTCCATTAAAGATCAATTATTAAATCATCACGGGTGAGGTCGCATTATTTCATAAGATCTGGCTTGATAAATTCATTAAATATATTTTCTATTGTCCAAACTCTCGCTTTCCTTTCCGCCACTCTATTATCCAATTACGTGCCTTACTTCTGGCGTGTCAACCATCTGACACTGTCAAGAGAAATCGCTTTGAAAAATATGACATGATGATTTAATAATTAGCAGACCATGACCATGAGACTGGAAGGTTAACTGACACTGACAGCGAAGGAAAGTCTAAGGCACGGTGATAGTTTCTGTACTAATCTGAGATTCAGAAAAATCCTGTGGTCTAGAAAAAGAAAACGATTTTTAGAAAAAAGAGATTGGTGGCCTTCAAAATGCAACAATTTCGCTAGCTAGGTGTTGTAGTCTGAGCATAGCAGCGGCATTTAATAAGTATGGGTCATATGTAGGTAGAACGTGTTTTGTGATTCTCTAATTGCAATTTTTAGGGAATCGCAATTAGAGAATTGCAAAACGGAATGTAGGTAGGATTAGCAAATATTTTTGCGAATCCTACATATTCCTTAATTACGAATTGCAAATTGCAATTCGCAATTAAGGAATACCTCCCCATTCATTCCTATGGGCCTAGAGGCCCATAGGAATGAATGGGAAGACATTCTCAATTTGCGATTCTCAATTAGAGAATCGCAAATTGAGAATGCAATTTCAAGTGTGCCAGGGTGTCAAAAGGACACCCTGTTGCACCCCTGAAATGAGCATGGGTGCACATGTGGCACACATACATGCCCTAAGGACATGTGTGTGCACCACATGCCACTTTGAAAAATGCAAAAATATGCATTTGTGAAAGAAATCGCAAATTACCACCAACCTGTAGTTGGTGGTAATTTGCGATTCTTTAAGGCCAAAATGCACTTTGTTGGTGCTTCTTACCTTGCATTTAAGGAATCGCAAAATTTGCGATTCCTTAAATGCAATAGCAAAATAAGGAATCACAAATTTAGCGATTCCTTATTTTGCACCCAGATTTGCCTTCCTACATACCACTTAGCAAAATTGCGATCGCAAACGCCGAAATTCGGCGAATTTCGGCGTTTGCGATCGCAATTTTGCTTTCTACATATGGCCCTATATGATTTATTTTGGAATGCAAAAAATCTATTCAACTATTTTACAACATATTGCCCCTGGACACTGCGTGTAACACAATTAGTAGTTAAGGATTGCACAATTGAGGTGTAAGTGGAAATAGAAGGGCCCCTTAATTTCAGGCACACCTTCTGTTTACCTTGGTAATTATGCTATTAAGAAGTGGTAAGACTCCATTTCTCCACTCCTTTCTAGAGACCACTGAAGCAAAGGATTCTTTAACCACTCTCCCACCCACCCCACTTTAGCAGCCCATGGGGTGGGTGCCAGTGGACTATTCTGTGTAACATAATGTATAGAAATTGTTGTTTATGGTTGCTTTGACTTTGCTCTGAGACTATGGTCTCCAAAAGAAGCTCATAACTACCAGAGAAGGAGGACAGTATGATGAAGCTCTGCGGTGGGAGAACAAGTGGAACAGAGAACATGGAAGGAAGGGCGGTAAAGAGGGATGGATACAAAAGATGAAAAAGAGGATCGATGGAGAGGATGATGATTGGACAGAAGAATGGAGAGATGTATGGAGAGGTGGAAGGTTGAAGAAATGGATGGATAGATACATGGATTTGTGGACAGGATGGCTGGAAAGAATGAACCATGCATAAAGGAGAGATGGAAGGAAGGATAATGGAGATAGCAAAGGAATGATGGATGAATGGAGGAGAAAGAAGGAAAGATGGATGGATAGATGGAAGGAAGGAGACAAGGCAGGATAAGTGGACAGAGAAAACGATGGCTGAATGGATAAAGTAAGAGAAACAAAAGCAGAAATATTTGATGAATGGATGTTGTAAAGGACGGGTGAATGGGTGGAAGATAAAAGGCAACAAAGTGATGGAGAGATCAGATGGAAGTCAGAGGAGTAAAATACACCATTTGGCGAGATTTCCCTCAAGGGAAGCAACCACTCTCTGCAACCCTACCCCGAAAGTGTTCCAGGTTCGCTCATCTTGCTTGCTTACAGAGTATCGTTTGGGATCAAAATAGGGGTTATTTTATTTTTCTGGCTACTCCCCTGGGAGTATCCTTCAATCATTCCAATACACAGCGATTTGACCGCACATAAGTTTTTTTCTCAATAAGGTAATCTTCTGTTTACATGTGGATAGTTTAGTCTGGAATCTAAAATGCTTCTGAATGTTTAGGGCAATAGCTGGTGCTAATCCAAAAATATTAGCTATTGGAAATATTATTTTACAGTGGAGTGGCTGTTGGCCTAGGGTCCCTAGTCTGCTTCTAGGGCAAGAAAACAGTTCACAGGAAGTCGTTGTTGACAAAAACAAGCGAACATGTTGTGCACTGAGGATGACATGTTTCACCCTCATTGACCTCATATCGCAGATGCATTAATGGCTAGACAGGGTGTTGTTGCAAATAGCTCATTTACCATATTAATATTGCATACTCGTAGTGGCAACATTGTGAACTTCTTAGTGCCAAGGGGCTGCAATAAAAAGGAAGAATAACATTTAGAAAAAATGGCATACAACATCTTCCAGTTCTTCACAGGGTCACAGGCCTTTGCAGAGGTCAAACGCATTTGTTCCTACCCCCACAAAAATCTTGGATATTGGATTTCTTACAACCCTCATGTAATCTGCACTAGAAATCATGAGTCGTTCCATTGACATTATAGAACTCCTGGTGTCAAGTGTGAAGTTCAATCTAGGCCATTAAATTAGCAGTGAAAGAGGGGAAAGCAACACAAACATTCAGGTAACACAAACATTCCTACATTAGGGCCGACAATGATTTCCGCTAGACAACAGGACATTAGCAGCCATGATGGACAAAATGGTGGAAAGTTGAAGATCTGTTTTGTATTTAATATTAAAGTTATCCTGGTTCAAGAGGTGCCAAATGTAATGTGTGTGAAGGGTGTGGCAGTCTGAGCCCAAGACATCGCATAGTTTCAGAGTTCCTGGTTGGATTCCGGAAAAAGGATATGAGCAGACTCGTGGCGCGGATGTGACTGCTCTCGCACTTCATTTTTTTATCACAATACTCCACATTGTTTTAAAAACATAACTTTAAAAAAATGTAACTCATCACTTTGTTCTAGTGTTGCCTTGAATTTCAAAACTGCTTTGAGGTCTCTTTGACAATAGCATTACCTTTTTACGAATTAGTGGCTTTGTAATTTCACCTTTGGTAGCCCTGTGGGAACCACCATCTTCTTGCAAGGTCAGCACTTTATTTGAGTGCAGAGGAGGTGCTTGGGAGGCAGGATGCTGAGGGGAAAAAGGATATGAGTAGGCTTGCAGCATGGGCATGTTGCTGGCATGCCAAAGGCAATCCTGTCTGCACCCATCTGCGTCAGTTCTGTGGCCAGCACCAGCCCTCCTGGTGGTTTCAATCCAGGTATGGTTCTATCAATTGACTCTTTAAGAAATGTCAGTTGTAAACTGCCCCATTTTGGCAGTACTAATCATCCAACATGTTTGGAGGGTGCTTTGTTATGTATATGCTGCAAACTTGTGCTTGGGATCGGTTGTTCCACTTAGCAACCCTTGATGAGTAAGTCTCTTGTCTGTGGACTTATTAATGTGCGGTCCCTCTTGAAACATGCCCATGAAGTCCACATCCTGGTTACAGATTATCATTTGTATTTTCTGTTTATCACTAAGTCCTGGCACAAACCTTGTCCAGCCCAGATATCTCAACTGCTCTACCATCAGGCTATGCTTTCCTCAGATGTGACAAGTCTGAGGGAGGGTGTGGCAAAGGCTTTGCCTTCATCTTTCGAGACTCCTTCCAATTTAGCTCTTTTAAGGTGGGCAATTTAAATGGGGCTGAGAGCTTAGGTTTCTGTTTCAAAATTAGTCATTCAGAGTCATTCACTGGGAGCTTAATATATTATCCAACTGGATTGTGTGCTACCTTTTTGGACACTCTAGGAGATGTCCCCTAATTATTACTATAATATGCTGACGTCACCTTATTAGGTGACTTCAATTGTCACTTTGATGATCTGGGGGATCCCGACGCTAAAAATCTTGGAGACCTTCTAACAGGATTAGGCCTCTCTCAATTAGTAGTGGACCCACAAATTCAGCTGGCCACACCCCAGACGGGATTTGTAACAAGTGCCTCTACTGGTCCCAGATGAACTTGTAGTTCAGTCATGGTCATATCATTGACTGGTCCCCTTTAGGTTGACAGTGGACACTAGTTGCCCATCCTCAATCTGACTGGATCTCCCTCTAATTTCAGAAATCGGGGAAAACTACAAGTTCCAACCTAACAACCTGGTTTGCCACGACCGCTCCTCCCTCACATGAAGGCTTCCTGATGATCTTGACTTGTTCAATAAGTGGATTCTGGATACCACTAATGAACTTGCACCCCTAGTAAATCCTAGCAAACATCGCTACTCTCCATCTGCACCCTGGTACACACCAATTTTAACCAAAGGTAAACTCTGTTGTAATCGGCTTAAGCACATGAGCGTTTGGCCTTTAAAGCTGAGAACTTGACTAGGTTTAGTCTGGAGCAGAAATCATATCCTAATTTGATTACGGATGCCAAAAAGTCTATTCCACCTTCCAAATGGAACAAGCTAACTTTGATCCAATAAGATTTTTCAAATCTCCAAAAGCAAGCCCTGTCAAGGGATATTCCCCCTTCGTAGGCCCTGTGTGATAAGATTTCATCCTTTTCTGAAGTAAAACTATTAACATTATAACGCGGCTTTGAGGCCACTTACCACAAACCAAGCCAGTCACACGAAGAGGCATTGTATCCCTTGCAACCCCAATCTACTTTATCCACTTTTCAGGCTATTTCATTATCACAATCACAACAAGCTATTTTCTCATGTAAGTCTGGTTTTCCTCAAACCCGTCGGCCTGTTTGCACAAGGCCATTGACAACGTGAACCCAATCATCAATCAGATAATAAATAACTCCCTTCCTGCGGTGGAAATCCCTAGATCTTGGAAAGTGGCAGTGGTTAAACCTCTGTTGAAAAACACCCTTGATGGACTTTTTAACTTTGGCAAATTTCAGGCCTATCTTGTTGCTTTTAGCATGAGACAAAATTTGGGAGAAATGTGTGAGTGGTCGGTTAACTGCCTACTTGGAAAACTCCAAAACATTTAATGTTTGCCAATCTGGCTTCAGGTACAAGCACTCCACCGAGTCTGCCCTGCTAGAAGCCTCTGACACCATTAGGATGATGCTCGATACTGATAAGGCCTTGTCTTGGTTTGGATCTTTTTTTGTCTGACAGAAAACTATTTGGATCTATCGGTCAATACTCTTTGGCAGTAAGATCTGTAGCCTTCAGTGCTCCTCAAGACTTATCACTTAGCCCACCCTTATTTAATATCTATATGGCCCCTTTGATATCTTTAATAACCTTCAGTGGAATCGCAATAAATTCCATTGCACAAAATTGATCCTATCTCTTGATAAGGATTATTTTGAGTCCAAACTGAATTTTAAGAACTGTTTCTGAAACATCATTTGCTAGATGGAAAACATAATTTAAAATGAAACCCTGATAAAAACCAAAATTCTTCTGTTCGGAAAATCACATTTGTTTGCCCCTAAGATGTGGTGGTCGTACACTGTGCCCCCTCCTGCTGCCACAGCAGAAGTGGCAAAAAATCTGGGAGTCAAATTTGAATATGCACTCTCCTTCTGCACTCAAGTACTATCAGTGTCCGGTATGTGCTTTTCAATGATGAAATCTTTTTAAAAATTGTTTGACTTTCTCCTCCTAGCCTCAAGGAAAACAGTTTGCTCTAACATAGAGGATGGATTACTGTAATTGCCTCTATGCTCGGAGTTCAAAGCAGCTGCTCCATAAACTCCAGAGATGATTCAACACTCGGCTGTCCAACAGGTGCTTACACTCCCCAAACAGAGTTTCACTACTGAAGCACTTAGGAAATTGCACTGGCTAATAGCTCATATGAGAATCTTATTTAAGATTCTTGCTCTGGTTTTAAGAGCCTTTCATGTGATAAGCCCTAAATATTTTACTGACCGGTTCTGCCATTATAGGACTCAGAGAACTCTGAGATCCTCCAATGCCAATGTGCTAAAACCCCTGTCTTTCAGGCTCAACTCCCATGGTGGTAAGCCTTTCAATGTCCTAGGATCAAAGGCTTGGACCCAACTTCCAGGCACTCTTCGGATCATTGAGAATGAAGCTACTTTTAAGAAGAGTCTGAAGACATGGCTCTTTCTTGTGCCTGTTATTCTGTGCCATACTTTAATATAGTTGAGTCTGGCATTTTTTCCTTATTATTTTTGCATGCTTTCCGCTGTCAGTGCTCTTCAGTTGTAATATTTTGTATTGATTTAATGATGTATTGGGTGATTGAGCTAGCGCCAGGATGCTAATGTGTGAGTGATCGTGTGCTCTTTAAATTATGTTCATTTATTCATCCATTCTTTCATGCATGCATTCATTCACTCCTCTTTGCAGGCCTATGGTGTGCACCCACAAGGGTGTTGAGCAGATCAGGGTGGAAGATCACTGTGGCCAAATGTGGTTATTGACTGGGATGATCGTGAGTGATATGAGTCCTGCTCCAATGAGCTCCTTTGCCACTATTTTTAGCCAGCAGGATGCAGGTGCTTTTCAAATGGTACCTACATGGAAAGTCTATTATAAAAGTTGACCTGGATTTTGGAATTTGTGAGGACTGTCATATGAGGATTTCTGAGTAGTGAGTATTGAATACACGTCATGTTATATTTGCAGAATAAACAGAATTAAATGTAAAAGTAAAGCGCAGCCAGAACAGCGTCATTAGTAGAAGACATCCATTCTCTACTATCTTCCATTAAATCTACCTCTCCCTTGGACCCTGTTCTTGTGTTCAGAAATTCCTTTGCACCAAAAATATCTACCCAGTGCTGCTAAACCTGTGCAGAATTTCACTTGCTTCAGCCACGGTCCCAAACATTTGCAAACATGCACTGGTTGAACCACTTAAAAAACCCTCGGCAGAAACCGCCATAAACCAATAACTGTTGTCCTATCTCATGTCCACCTTTTCCCTCTAAACTACTAGAAAAGGTGGTCACTTTAAATATAACACTGCAGACCTCCGTGCAATCAGATTTCGTCCCTGAACACAGTACAGAAACTGCTCTACTCTATGTAGTTGATGACCTAAATGTATTCTTAGACAAGAGAGTATCAGCTGCCCTTTTCCTCTTAGATCCGTCTGCAACGTTTGAAACTGTATCCATTCCTCTATTGATATCCATGGTGAATCAGCTTGGCATTTTCAAATCTGCACTCAGCGAGCTCTGCTCTTTGTAATCCTTGAGATTTCAGTCAGTGTCTCATGCACTCTTGTGTTCTGATAAAGCTTCAGTCTACTGCAAAGTACCAAAAGATTCATCCTTCAGTCACACTCTTTTCTACCGCTATGGCACTCCTCTTTCAAAATTGACTCATACTTTTGAATTTAACATAATATTATATTCAGATGGAACACGTATTTTCATCTCCTTTAAAGATACTATTCTCCATGCCCAGGAACAATTCAATGCCTGTATGCCACAATTGACTACAAGGATGACAAAAAACAGCATTAGACTAAATAGGGACAAAGTAGAGGTACTAGTATTTGGTAAGCACCCTTCCATATGGTCCTAAGCCTGGTGGACTACATCTCATCCTCCCCTTTCTCCCTCTTCATCAACCTGAAATCTAGGAATAATAGTCAACAGAAAACCCATGTTCACTTTCACTTTCTTCTTTAGACTGAAAATATTCAAAACGTCTTCCTTTTCTGCACTGTTGGCCATACCTTTACCTTTTTGGCATCCAAGCTCTGGAACTCTCTATCACATCACATCAAACCTATCAACTGACACCTTCAACGTAAAGATGCAAAAAACCTGGCTTTATCAATGTAACCTTGGGTGTCTAATTACTATGATCTTTCTCAGCTCCTGGTGGCCTTCTTCTTGGTAACAGCTGTGCTATATAAATGTCTTTGCATTAATTAATGAATTCATTCATTCATTCATTCAACCAAGTGTTTCTGAAAATGTGGAGCACAAAATACTGTCAGTTTAGCAGGAGTAAAATGCAGTGCACCAATTTCTTGCCAAAGTTGTCATTGGTCTACTCAGGCAGATGTCACTTGATGTCTAACAAAAGGTGTTGTACCCAGAATCCCTTGCATACCTTAAACTTTGTCTAAAGAAACACTATTTCCTCACATTTCTGTGATGGGGAATTCTGGAATCTATGGGGAGCCATAAACCTACTTTCACTCAGCATTCCCCCCAAGTCTCACAAAAAAAATGTACGTCACTTGAGTGGGTAGGCCTAGTGCCCGTGACTGGAAATGCTCCAAAACGTAACATGGACTCATTATATTTTTCCACTCGAAACTGCCCTTTTTTTGTAAAGCGGGCAACTGTAGATTTAGGACGTAGCTCAGCCGGCAACTAGGGAAACCAAGCTAAACTGTAAAGTTTTTGAAACTAGACACATAGGGTATCCAGGAAGGGGTGACTTGTGTGGCTCTCACCAGATGGTTTACCCAGAATCCCTTGCAAACCTCAAAGTTTGAATAAAAATAACAAATTTTCCTCACATTTCTGTGTTGGAATGTGCGGGAATCTGTGGGCAGCCACAAACCCACTTCCACCCTGCATTCTCTTAAGTCTCTTGATAAAGATGGTACCTCACTTTTGTGGGTAGTCCTAGTGCCCCCAACAGGAAATGGCCGAAACACAACATGGATACCTCAGATTTTTCCACTCAAAATTGATACTTCTCTTCTAATGTCAGTGGCTGTGAATTTTCGGCTCTGGCTCAGGTGAAATCTAGGATACCAAGAAACCGTCACATATTTAAAAACAAGACAACTAGGGACGTCCAGGGTGATGTGCTTCATATGCATTCCAAACCATTTGTTTACCCACAATGTCCTGCAAACCTCAAACGTTGCCTGAAATCACACATTTCCCTTACATTTCTGTGATGGAATCTTCCGGTAGCCACAGGATTCCACAAAATTACTACTGCCCAGCATTACCCTATTTGTGTCGATGAAAACACTGCACCGCATTTGTGGCTTGGCCTAGTGTCCTTGACGGGAGCGGACCAAACTTTGGGCAATGGCAGCCCTTGCGAGGGGGCTCCCATTGACCTCAATTTGAGCAATTTCTGCTTCAGGCATTTGGCCCAACCACACACGTGGTGCAGTGTTTTTATCACCACAAGTAGGACAATACTGTGTGGTTGGAAGTTTGTGGATTCCTGCGGATTCCGGAAGTTTCTATCACATAAATAGAAGGAAAATGCACATTTTTATGTTTGAGGTTTGTAGGTTATAGTGGGTCAAAAACCTCACAGGATGAATGCAAGACCCACCCCTCTGGAATGTCCTGGCTCTCTAGTTTTCACAAAGGACTATGGTTGGTAGATTTCCATACGCGGTGACAGACCATGGCCCCAAAATGCGCAGCTACCCCTATTCACTCTGTGACACACTTACTTTTTCCTTCACCTTGCAACCCATTGCAAAATGATTCTCTTTCCTACAGCCTTTGCAAAGCTGTCTAATGGCAGGACATTTACCTTTGTGTGAAAATGAAAATCCAGACCAAAAGCACAACTTCTTCTGTGGAGACATCACTCTGTGTCCCTATGCATTGTGTTTTGGCTTACTTTTCACATTCATGACTGATTCACTCTAGGCACCTCTGGCTTCTATGTTAGCAGCTTGTTGATCAGCATGCCCTTCAGCTCTGGCAGCCATGAGATCTCGCTTGAGACTAAGAACTTCTCTCAGGATTTGTCATCTGAATGAATCTGACAGGCATTTGTCAATAATTCTAAGGCGTATAGCTTCCTCATCATTAAATTAATAGAACTTACAATATTTGATGAGCGCAGCCAGTCCATCAACAAATTTGTCTATAGTATTACCATATTTCTGCTATTCTTGACTGAAAATGTAACTGTTGCAATCTACATTCGGCATTAAATTGAACTTGAAATTCAAGGCTTCTTTGATTTGATGGTATGTAATTTCGTCAGCTCACAGCATTTTCTTTATGACATCTTTTACATCATTAACAGCTAGATTCTTAAGGTTTGATAATCTTCTTGTTATCTGTTTCATGTGGTGCATCAATGAAATCATCAAATATCTCTATCCAAGCAGTCCATCTGTTGCCAAAATTCAGCTTTTTGGTGGTATCGAATTGTGGTGGGGGTTTCAGGAAGGTGGTAGCATTATAACCATTTGTGTGATTGGCTGACACTGAGAGAGGAGGTCTCTCTGACATTGTATGCTGCCTGATAAGACCTGCTTCGTCCATATCACCACTAAGGCCCGATGGTGATTTGACCTCTGTGTCATCTTGACCAGTCAATGTAACTATGACCTTCCTCCTGATCTCCATGTGAGCCCTTCACTTTTCTGGAGACCTCTGGAGTTGTTATCAGCTGCCACCCAGCAGCTTTGATGACATACCGCCTCCGTTATGGATATCTCCGTAAGCACAACCCTTGGGACCTCTTCTGAAGCTACTTCTCCCCACTCTGTAGACATATGACTCTCTCTACTCAATTCTAGTAAGCAGATGATTGTTTCTTGTATCTGACTTGCTTTGCTTTTAAGTGACTCTTTGCACACTGTCATTGGGTTGATATCTGCCTTGCAGCGCTTCTGATCGCAGCGTTATCTTGCAATTCGCTGTCGCTATTTGCTGCTCTTTCAAACCCTCATTGTATCCACCTTTAGCACTATCACTCCATTGGATGTATGGCTTTAGGTTACGTAGCAGCATGGTACCCCTCCTTACAGCCTTCCCAGCAGGTTCTTGGCCAATGATGTGTAGACTTCTCGGTGCATCTTTTCTTATCTTTACATGCTTTTCACCGGGCTGAAGTTGCCCTTTTATTACACAGATAGCAAGCGTCAATTTGGCAGTTCGACTGAGGCAAAAGTGACATGCACAAGCAATTTGCTGGACCACGGTGGCAAACTCTTTGGAAGGTCACAGTTAATCTTTGGTTTACTTACCCTTATCTCATCACCAGTTGTAGCATCCTCCCCAACCTAGATACTCACTAATGACTACATCACACACAGAGCTTATTATAACATTTCTTTATTCTTCTGCCTGCAACCATAAACTCAACATTCTAAACCTGCATTCAGTTAGCTACACACTAACCCTTGTGTTACAGTTCCACAGAGTCCATCAGGAGTCACCAGGGTATCGTCTTTGCTAACTCATACAACACTACAGTTATGTCTAACTGGGCAAAACCTCCACGTCCCACCTCTCTTATACATTTCGAAGCCCCAGTCTAGGAAAAAAGGCCTTTCAAAACTTTTATTGCTTTATGGGGAAGAGAAACTTCAATCACTTAACTATCCATAGATCAAAGATCCCTGTCACTCTTACATATGCACTGGAATATATGCCAAAATTGTGCTGGTCTTTTTTAGATTTATAACAAGGTCACATTTTACAAAACTTTCTTAATTTGAGTGCAGGGTTCCATGTGAAAACTCTTAAATTAGAGTTTGGTCGTTCTAATACCTTTATGGGTGCCTTGGCAAATGTCATCTGATGGGATAAAAAAGTATTACAGCTACAGAATGACACATTGAGGGCTTTGTTAGTCTCTTATTTCAATACAGCTTCAGCTAAGGTTTTAAAGCTATTTATTTGTAGTAAGGACCTATTAAGAACCTGTGGGTCAGTTGCACCATATTCTAAAATTACAAATTGCGAGAATAAGCCTTAACTGTGATATAAAGCATTGTTCCAATTTGAAATTTTTTGAAAAATATGCTATAAGGAATAAATCTGGGCCTATACAACCGCGTCTTCTATGTCAAATGTCTTATAAAGTGAAGTGAGTAAATCTCTTACTGTTAAGTGCAACTCTCCCTCTTATTACCTTGAAAGCTAAATGGAAAGGGCATTGTTCCGATATCTGAGACATGTAATTTATGTAATGTAGGCTCCCAAGATCAATTCCAGGTACTGCGTCTATGTCCAGTTATCAGTTCTGTTAGAAAAAGTTATTTATATCCGTCAACAGTGAATATTAATATTTCTAAACACGAAGACCTCTTGCACTTTATTTCTCACCCTCCTTATCCATAGATTTGCCATGCATTATTTAAGCTTTAAGAGGTTTTTACATAAGTTTTAACATTTTTGTTGTTCTTTGAAATATTTATTCAAGATGAAAGGTGCATGGATGTATTTTTATATCATCATGGTATTTTGTATTCTGTTGTTAATCTCAGAAGAGGTCTAGATCAATAACAATAAATTTGATTTCATTTTTAGTCACATCTGTTTTAAAGCTATGCTGTGCAATTCAACCCTACTCTGCTCCTCTAGCAGCATCGCCAATCCCACAAACCCATTCAGAGAACCTCGGCAATGTAAGCAATGTAAGCTCTATAAAAATTACATACAGACGTACATGTGGAATGGCCTGTGTATGTATAGCCCCTAGACCTCCAACTGAATATGTGCCTATTTGTGCAGGGACACCTGGGGCCATATTACACAAAGTGTGATGGGGGTGCAATGGGCATTTGCGCCCACTCTGTGCACCGCCAGGACACTTTAGCATTTCAGGAGGGGCCTCTGACGCTTGTGCTGCCCCTTCTGTAATACTGATAAAAAATGGCACACATAAAGCATTAGTGCTATCTGCAGGGGCTGTTCCTTCATTTGTATGGGTGCATGCCCCATGCAAATGAGGAAATCCATTTGCCTCTGGGCCTGCGCCATATTACAGGTGCAGAGGCAAAGAAGATGTCAGGAGGCACACTGACAGTGCACCAACTCATAGGTTGCACACTGTCAGTGAGCCCCCTGAGAACAGCCCTCTATAGGGGGGAAAGGGAGACCTATGGACCCCCAGATATCCACTTGCAGGCGATGCAGTAGCTGACTGCACTAGCCTGCAAGGGGATCGCTAGTACCCTTAAAAGTGCAGGCAGATGCATCCTCTCCGTTTTTCAGAGGAATGCGCTGCCCTGGGGGCAGCGCATTCATTGTAATAGGGTGCACTTACCCTGTTTGCGCCTGGTGCACCTGTTTTGAGGTGCGCTGGGTGCAAAAAGGGAAGGTGTGCTCTATACATAATAGGGCTCCTGTTAGAGGTGTAAATTCTCATTGAAGTTGAAGGCAATTGGAAATTTTCCAGTAATCTTCATATGGCCTTCACATGCCTGTACACAAAGGGGCGGTACAAAAGGGGGTGGTGATGGACGGAGCATCAGAACCAATCAAACACTCACACCCAGTCAACAGATCTGGGTTTAATCCATCACCGTTCTTTAGCCCATTCTGCCACCCCAGTTCAGACATAGCCATATGCAAATCAGTCTGACCCTGTGCCTCATGGGAACAGTCCAGCCTGAACTGCCAAGCCATGCCTTCCCTGGAACGGAAACAAGCTTCCTAGGACCGATTTCTGGCATTTCAGCCGTCTTCAGCCAGGCTTGCTTGAATCCAGTGGCAAAGTGAGCAAGGGACTCACGTCTGAGCATACCCTGCCAACTTATGGCGAACAAAGCGGTACAAAAGGGGGTGGTGATGGACGGAGCATCAGAACCAATCAAACACTCACACCCAGTCAACAGATCTGGGTTTAATCCATCACCGTTCTTTAGCCCACTCTGCCACCCCAGTTCAGACATAGCCATATGCAAATCAGTCTGACCCTGTGCCTCATGGGAACAGTCCAGCCTGAACTGCCAAGCCATGCCTTCCCTGGAACGGAAACAAGCTTCCTAGGACCGATTTCTGGCATTTCAGCCGTCTTCAGCCAGGCTTGCTTGAATCCAGTGGCAAAGTGAGCAAGGGACTCTCGTCTGAGCATACCCTGCCAACTTATGGCGAACAAAGCGGTACAAAAGGGGGTGGTGATGGACGGAGCATCAGAACCAATCAAACACTCACACCCAGTCAACAGATCTGGGTTTAATCCATCACCGTTCTTTAGCCCACTCTGCCACCCCAGTTCAGACATAGCCATATGCAAATCAGTCTGACCCTGTGCCTCATGGGAACAGTCCAGCCTGAACTGCCAAGCCATGCCTTCCCTGGAACGGAAACAAGCTTCCTAGGACCGATTTCTGGCATTTCAGCCGTCTTCAGCCAGGCTTGCTTGAATCCAGTGGCAAAGTGAGCAAGGGACTCACGTCTGAGCATACCCTGCCAACTTATGGCGAACAAAGCGGTACAAAAGGGGGTGGTGATGGACGGAGCATCAGAACCAATCAAACACTCACACCCAGTCAACAGATCTGGGTTTAATCCATCACCGTTCTTTAGCCCACTCTGCCACCCCAGTTCAGACATAGCCATATGCAAATCAGTCTGACCCTGTGCCTCATGGGAACAGTCCAGCCTGAACTGCCAAGCCATGCCTTCCCTGGAACGGAAACAAGCTTCCTAGGACCGATTTCTGGCATTTCAGCCGTCTTCAGCCAGGCTTGCTTGAATCCAGTGGCAAAGTGAGCAAGGGACTCACGTCTGAGCATACCCTGCCAACTTATGGCGAACAAAGCGGTACAAAAGGGGGTGGTGATGGACGGAGCATCGGAACCAATCAAACACTCACACCCAGTCAACAGATCTGGGTTTAATCCATCACCGTTCTTTAGCCCACTCTGCCACCCCAGTTCAGATATAGCCATATGCAAATCAGTCTGACCCTGTGCCTCATGGGAACAGTCCAGCCTGAACTGCCAAGCCATGCCTTCCCTGGAACGGAAACAAGCTTCCTAGGACCGATTTCTGGCATTTCAGCCGTCTTCAGCCAGGCTTGCTTGAATCCAGTGGCAAAGTGAGCAAGGGACTCACGTCTGAGCATACCCTGCCAACTTATGGCGAACAAAGCGGTACAAAAGGGGGTGGTGATGGACGGAGCATCAGAACCAATCAAACACTCACACCCAGTCAACAGATCTGGGTTTAATCCATCACCGTTCTTTAGCCCACTCTGCCACCCCAGTTCAGACATAGCCATATGCAAATCAGTCTGACCCTGTGCCTCATGGGAACAGTCCAGCCTGAACTGCCAAGCCATGCCTTCCCTGGAACGGAAACAAGCTTCCTAGGACCGATTTCTGGCATTTCAGCCGTCTTCAGCCAGGCTTGCTTGAATCCAGTGGCAAAGTGAGCAAGGGACTCACGTCTGAGCATACCCTGCCAACTTATGGCGAACAAAGCGGTACAAAAGGGGGTGGTGATGGACGGAGCATCAGAACCAATCAAACACTCACACCCAGTCAACAGATCTGGGTTTAATCCATCACCGTTCTTTAGCCCACTCTGCCACCCCAGTTCAGACATAGCCATATGCAAATCAGTCTGACCCTGTGCCTCATGGGAACAGTCCAGCCTGAACTGCCAAGCCAGGCCATGTCTGAACTGGGGTGGCAGAGTGGGCTAAAGAACGGTGATGGATCAAACCCAGATCTGTTGACTGGGTGTGAGTGTTTGATTGGTTCTGATGCTCCATCCATCACCACCCCCTTTTGTATCGCTTTGTTCGGCATAAGTTGGCAGGGTATGCTCAGACGTGAGTCCCTTGCTCACTTTGCCTCTGGATTCAAGCAAGCCTGGCTGAAGACGGCTGAAATGCCAGAAACCGGTCCTAGGAAGCTTGTTTCCGGTCCAGGGAAGGCATGGCTTGGCTGTTCGGGCTGGACTGTTCCCATGAGGCACAGGGTCAGACTGATTTGCATATGGCCATGTCTGAACTGGGGTGGCAGAGTGGGCTAAAGAACGGTGATGGATCAAACCCAGATCTGTTGACTGGGTGTGAGTGTTTGATTGGTTCTGATGCTCCATCCATCACCACCCCCTTTTGTACCGCTTTGTACACAAAGGGGAGCATCAGGCTTGGTGGTTCACATTGATGCCAGCAGTGAAAGTCAAAATCTCCACAATGGGGTGAGTATAAAATTGACAACAAAATGGCAATGGGCATATGTCTGGTCTCTTAAGACTGATCATGGGAGATGATGGGACATTGCAGAGCCAAAGATTGATTCTAAAGACAACGGGCCGAATTCACAAAGGTAAAGTGAGATGAAAGTCTAACTTTACTACTCGTAAATGCCCTTTGTGAATACCAAAAGTTGAACTTTATGACTTTCGGTGTCCACAAAGGGCATTTACGAGTAGTAAATGCTCTTTCTGAATACCTAAAGTCGTAAAGTTAGACTTTTTTCTCACTTTACCTTAGTGAATCAGGCCCATGGTCCCTAAAGTTGACACAGGTACAGAAGGGGGATGGGAGCACACTGCTACCTCCCAGCACAGTTTGCCCCTTTGCATCCTGGTACATGCAGTTCAATTTAAATGCTTATTTGAAATTTTGCAGAGTGTCTCACCAAAGTTGGTGCAGGTTAGTGCTGTTAATCTCTAGACACATGTTTTTCTGGATTTCATCCTTCTTCAGTAGAGATAAAACGAAATTCTTCTGGGGTTTGCTGAGAAAGCTGCCACAATCCTCTCAGGTCTCTGTACCTCTCCCTGGCACACAGGTGCCTCCCATGAGCTCATCAGCCCAGTGGCTCAAGGGAGCCTTTTTGAAACAGAAGGTGGATGGGAGCACACTGCTACCTCCCAGCACAGTTCACCCCTTTGCATCCTGGTACATGCAGTTCAATTTAAATGCTTACTTGAAATTTTGCAGAGTGTCTCACCAAAGTTGGTGCAGGTTAGTGCTGTTAATCTCTAGACACATGTGTTTCTGGATTTCATCCTTCTTCAGTAGAGATAAAACGAAATTCTTCTGGGGTTTGCTGAGAAAGCTGCCACAATCCTCTCAGGTCTCTGTATCTCTCCCTAGCGCACAGGTGTCTCCCATGAGCTCATCAGCCCAGTGGCTCAAGGGAGCCTTTTTGAAACAGAAGGGGGATGGGAGCACACTGCTACCTCCCAGCACAGTTCGCCCCTTTGCATCCTGGTACATGCAGTTCAATTTAAATGCTTACTTGAAATTTTGCAGAGTGTCTCACCAAAGTTGGTGCAGGTTAGTGCTGTTAATCTCTAGATACATGTGTTTCTGGATTTCATCCTTCTTCAGTAGAGATCAAACGAAATTCTTCTGGGGTTTGCTGAGAAAGCTGCCACAATCCTCTCAGGTCTCTGTACCTCTCCCTGGCGCACAGGTGGCTCCCATGAGCTCGTCAGCCCAGTGGCTTACACTGGTGATAGGAGGCGCACACAAAAGGAATGGAGGTGTCAGACTCGTGCACGGCTGTACATCAAGTCATTGTCATTGCAGTCCTTCATGTGCAGGGCCTAGGTGTGTTAGGCAGTGATATGGCATATGTCTCCTCATGTTTTAGCACAATAGATGTGTGATGACCTGTGTACATATGTCATGTGTGATGGGGCAGTATGTGGCACACTTCCCCTTCCCACTTTGCACATGTGTGCATGTAGTACAAACGTGTCAAGCACTGCATCACTGGTATGGCACAGTCACCAACACCCGCAACTGTCCCCTGATGCCAGGGACACTAACACCTGACATCTACGTACCAGCGTGCCCCGATGTGACTATGTCCTGTGTGTGTCATGTGTTCCCATGAGCTTGCTGTTGGTGTTCCATCAACTGCATCTGCTGTTGCTGCATCCAACATGTGTCTGTGTGTAGATGGGCATGGCACACATATACGCACACCATGCCACATGTGGATTCACACGTTACGTGTGTCTGGATGCTTCAAAGATGATTTTTTGACATGAGGACATATCTGCGCCGTATCCATGTCTGTGTTTTCGTTTTTCACGTGTACCCCTTCATCGCTATGTGTGTGATCTGTACATTTTCAATGACATGTGATCTGTGCGTCTAGCTTGCCGCCAGCAGTCCGTATGAGATGACATCCTTCAAATGCAGATATGTGGATGTATGTCACTCCTGTGATGTCTCTGGCTGTTCACTTACACTGGCCCACAGCTAGTTTCGGGGCATGTCATGTAGAACTTGACTATCAACGGGTGTAGATGGCTTGTCATAGGAGTATCACCTGGCTGGCATACGTGTCCTGGATGTATTGCACAGACCAGACTCTGTATTTAGCAGATGTGTAGTAGCAGTTGAGCATGTGCTCAGTTCATTGACGTTGATGTTGTTATGTACTCACTCTTCGTTATTCCTTCCAATTTTCTGCAGGGCACCGCCTCTCCCCCGACCAATGCCAGACTTGGGTGCCATGAGGGAACGTGACTGCATAAGACGTTACCGCTTCTCGCAACAGTTGATTGAGAACTTGACCGCGAAGCTTGAACAACACCTTCAACCGTGACACAGGTATCCTACTGCGCTGACCCCCAGGATGAAGGTGATGGCAGCCCTACATTTTTTTGCCACCGGTACGTTTCAAGTCACCATAGCTGATGTGGGTGGCATGTCACAGACCATGTTCAGCCGTGTCCTTCATGATGTTTTAGAAGCCATGTTGGAGCACCTGGATGAATTGATCCATTTTCCAACTCGTGAGCAGTTGACAGGTGTCAAGGGTGAGTTCTATGCCCTGTGAGGGATGCCCCATGTAATTGGGTCTATTGATGGGACACATGTGGCTTTGGTACCACCACAGGCACAGGAGGTCGCCTATCGCAACCGTAAACATTACCACTCTATAAATGCCCTTGTGGTGTGTCTTGCTAACATGCTGATTTCCCATGTCTGTGCATGTTTTCCAGGGTCAGCACACGATGCCTACATCATGAGGCGTAGCAGGGTGCCAGAAATGATACTGTGGCTGCACAACAAACAAGCATGTCTTGTTGGTGGGTATACTCTGTTTGTCCTTTGTTTAGCGCTATTTTTTGTATCTTACGGCATCTCCTGACCCACTCCTTTACATGATGTTTCCATGTAGGGGACTCTGGCTATCCCAACATGCCATGGCTGATGACGCCTCTCCGCAACCCCAGAACAGCTGCAGATCACCGTTACAACAACGCACATGGGCAGACCAGGCGAGTGATCGAGAGGACGTTTGGCCTCCTGAAGAGCAGATTCTGGTGCCTTCACAAGACAGGCGGGTCCCTCCCATATGCACCGGTGAAGGCCTGCAAGATCTTCCTCGTGTGCTGCATGCTGCACAACATGGCAGTGGAGAAGGCTGTGCCACTCATCCTGGATCCGGATGAGCAGGAACATCCACCCATGGAGGATGAAGGACTTGGTCACAAGGCAAGTGAGGATGAGGAGGAGGACGACATCCGGAGTCAGCTCATACGCAACTTCTTCTCATTTTGGTGAGTCCATGGGTCTCAGTGTGCACGCCTGGAGCCTTGTGTGGCATGTGTTGCAATGTGTGTGTCCAGCTGACTGCATGCTAAGTGACTTAGAGGTGTGTTCAGATGTGTCACTCGAGTGATGATGTCCTTCCACACATTTTAGCTTAGACACTCAATTTTAATATAGCATGGTGACACACTTATTCCTGTAGAGTAAATGACCATGCATGCGGATGATAATCTTTTCCCTGACTTCTTGTGTGTCTGTCATCCCCAGGTGGTTTCGCATGCTGTCTGCTCGTGTCATCCTTGGCCTCCCGCTATTCCTCATGAGTATTGCAACGTGTGCTGAATCAGCGTCCCATGCACGGACATGGTGAAAAGTCTTTTTGGTTGAGGATTGCTGCACAGCAATTTGGTATTGGTAGGTGTTTTGGAATGTGTGGGCACTGCTCCTGTGCATGTTGTGTTACTATACATACATGTCGACTCACCATGGGGCACATGACATGTTGCATGACTCCCATGTATTGATAGTCACCCTTCGTAACAGTCATCTGTAATGGGACTGTGGATACTGATGAAGGCATCAATGTGTGTACAACTTCCCTCTGAAACATACGGGATGCTACGGGTGGACATAGTGTGGGACATCCCCATGAGAGGATCAATGGGGAATTGCAGCCCCTCCATGTGCAGCAGGAGGTGTTTGGCTCACCCCCTTCACTTGTGTGCCAGTTCAATGTATTTACAGCATCTGTGTTGTGAAGGGGGTGTCCAGTGTAGGTTTCACATGTTCAGCCAAATTACCTGTGAGTCTGTTCATATTGATGCATTTCCCTAGGTGTGAACCTGAGTAATAAAGGTGTTCCTCATCCTCCAAGGTGCCTCATCTCTGTCAATGCAGGTCTCTTGCCACTTTGCATGAGGCATCTCTGGCATAGTAGTCAAAGATTGTGCATATGAGTCTATGTGTAGTTTAGCAACATGCATACAGCTCTTCAGGGATTAGAATCTCTATTGTGCATGATGTCCATGGTTGTGTATGTATTTGGGCATGTTGGTGACCACAACGGGCCGTCAACACCTGCTGAGGGTGTGTATCCTGTGCGCAGCTCGTCCTTCAGTTTCATGATCTGGTGTCAGTCATCTTCAGTGATTGTGCATCCATTGTCTCTGGGTGTGCCATGGGAAACCGGACACTCCTTCCTTTACATATGCCTGTTGCAGTAGTCCTTTCTGACATCCTTGTCTTTGTGTGCAACTTGTGGCATAGTTTCCAGGACATGCCGCCTGCTGCTGCGGCTGCTGCTGCCCCTGCAGCAAGGGCACACAAAGTTTACAGATTCGGCAACACACACACCTCAAAGATGCTCCTCCCTTCCTCCCTTCACCCATTCATTTGGCTGGCATCATCTTGTCTGTGCCACTGTTGCGCCCACGCGGTGCCAAAGGCTGGACCGTCAGCGTATGCAACGTGCACATTCCACGACCCTCATGTCCTTACATGACCCACATCACACTACAGTCTGATGTTGCAGCCACCCTCCAAGCATTGTCCATCCGAAAAGCTACCGCCTGCTCTCAGGCATACCCTAGGCGCACACACGACACCTTTGCATGATGAGTGTGCAACTCCAACTGCCTACACAGCGCTGTCCCGCCTTCCAGGCCCTGTCACACCAACCAGGTCATGTCCCTCCTACTCCCCACCGGCTCCGTACACCAGCAAGGCCATGGGAGTGGGACTCAAGCCTTCAGCATGTAGTATAGTGGCATCATCTGGCACATGGCCCAGGTATCATCTCTCAGCGTGTCAATCTTCAATGTGTCCAGGTCCCCCTCTCATCATCAGCTCGTATGCCATTGACAGCCAGGTGCTCTTCACCCTCACCAAAGACGCAGCCATTGCCAGTTCCAACATTCAAGAAGGCATGAGATCCATTGATGAATGGCTGAACATCAGCCACCTGAGGCTGGACTTGTACAGGACTGAGGTAATCATCTGAGGATTGTCCCCTTACAGGTGGATCCACTTCTTGTGTCCCACCCGCAAGAGCCCTGCACATGCACCCAGTGCCCACGCACACAAGATGGTGTGCATCATGGATTCGTCACTCACATTTGCCATGCTAATCACCAGCATCTGTACCTCAGGGTGCAACACCCTCTCCATGATGCACATGATCCACAGATAGATCCACTCCAGGGAAAGACAGACCATCCCCCAGGCCCACGACACCAGCCGTGTTAACTACTGCCCCGCCCTCTACGGAGCAAGTACATCCTAACTCCCGGGAAACTTGTCCACATCCAGGCTGCATGTGCACACCTCAGCTTCAACATCCCGCGCCCCAGCCACATCAACGTCCACCAGAGATAGCTGCAATGGATCACAGTGTGCTGCAGGATGACCTTCAGACTCCTCACCCACACTCAGGAGGCAGGCCACAACCCCAGACCCCAAACCAACCTTGGCCGTCTGTCATCCGAGACCCCGTTGTGCCAACTCCGTGCATCCAGCCTTACCCTGGCCACCGTTCTTCACATCCACCGTACTCCTGCATGCAGGACATAGTTCTCCCACCTGGCAAGACATACCTGCTACTCCCTCCCTAGCAACATCCATACGAGCCATGACCTCTACGCCTTCAGGATACTCTTCCCAATTGGTCTGTCCGCACAGTAATGCATGCCCCCCCTCAGCAGCTTGAGGCCATCACGGGTGAGTATTGTGCTCCATGTCTGTATAGTATGATACATTGTGACCCATGTGTGTCCTGTCCCAGACTCAGATTCCATGGTATGGATGGCTGGAGTTAGTTCAACACTCATGCATAGTTTGACATTTCCCCACACGTAGGTTGTGTACTCATGCAAAATGAATGCAACATGTAATTGTAGAAATTAAGATTTATTCTTGGTGGGGGGCCTGTTTAGTGTGGACAAATAGGTGCTATACAGTGTGCATGGAATCCAAAGTTCACAGGGGGAGATGGGATCCTTGTCATTTGGAGTCATCAGAGTTCAGACCACAGTGTTCGTCATCATTGGTTAGACTGTGACCAGCAAGTCCATGTGGCAGAGAATGTCATTGGATGAGGTGCTGCTGTTGCGCATGAGGGCCAAGTGCCAGGCTAGGTGACCTGGTAGATGTGGATGGTCCGCTGCCTCTCACTGTCTTTTCCGTGGACGACCCACCTTCCTTGCGGGACCCTCAGATGCAGGCCTTGACGATGCTTGGGGCGCTCCATTTGACAAATCCTCCTCCTCCTCCCTCCCTGTGGCTGGTGCTGGTCTTCGTCTGGTGGCACAGGGAGGGTTGCCCATATTGTTGGCGATCTGACGGAGTGAACGGCTTATGTACGTTTGCACCGCCAGGAGCTCAGCCAGTCTTGCCTCCATCCGTCCTTGGTGTTGTTGTTGACTGGCGTGTTGCTCGGCCTGCTGGTTCTTAATCTCGTTGAGGGTCCCTACTACCTGGCTGATGCCCCTGGTGTCACGCCGATATGTCTCCAAGATGTGGCGTATGTGTGACATACCGGTTCCCTCAGCTGGCTGGTCAGGTTCGCGCCTCCGCCTGCCTCCACTCCCACCACCCCTGCCCACACGAGCCTGACCTGCCGTTGTGGGCACATCGGGTCTACGGGACCCCTGAGGGATGGCATTTGCAGGGTTGTCTGCCTCCTCCTGGGTGGCCGGAGTACCTTGTCCCTCCAGGTCAGACTGGCTCAGTTGTTCTGTGCGGGCAGGGCTCCTTGGTGTCTCCTGGGATGTGGCAAGAATGGGGGTGGTGGTTGGCACAGATGTACCTGACGCAGGTGCTGCAGGGGCTTGGGCACCAGAGGGTCCAGGTTGGTTGGGGTCATCCACAGAGTGCTGAGAGTCGTCGCTGCTGGTGGGATCATCTTCCTGCTGAGCCTAGGCCTGTGATTGTTCCCCCCCCAGTGTTGGGGGGAGATCCATGATGTTGCCCTGTGTGTGAGAGAGAGACAATGTTAATGCTGTTTCATGCGACATCCATGTTTCATACATGTTCTGGTTGCCACAGTTCCTCCAGGTATTTGTATGTGCCTAGCATTCACATCAATGTTCACTTGTGGATGGGTATGTTGCAGGGGACTGATTGAAATGTTATCCAGGGTCTTTGACATGTCGCATTTGGCCTTGAATGCTTTTTTGGCTGTGGCTTGATCTTGTTGTGTCACATGTCCATTGTGAGAGTGTGTGACTCCATTGGCTGCCCCGGGGGTGTGTGCTTGTGTAAGGGGTGAGTGATCATCCCTCAGCCCAATGCTGTTCAATATCCACATGGCCCCGCTCACACAAGTGGCCCACCACCACAACCTCAAACACATCTCCTACGCCGACGACACCCAGCTCATCCTCTCCCTCACCAAGGACCCTCACACTGCCAAGACAAACATCCACGAGGGTCTGAGGGCCATCGCCGACTGGATGCAGAGCGGCCATCTGAAACTGAACTCGGACAAGACGGTGGTCTTCATCCTGGGACCCACACCCTCAGCCTGCGACGACTCCTGGTGGCTGATCACTCTGGGGACATCACCGACACCCACCAAACACGCACGCAACCTAGGATTGATCCTCGCATCCTCCCTCTCCATGTCCAAGCAGGTCAACGTCGTATCCTCCTCCTGCTATGACACCCTATGCACGCTCCGCCGGACCTACTGGTGGATCCCGACTTAAACAAGTAGAACAGTGACACAAGCCCTCGCCAGCAGCTGACTGGACTCCGCCACTGCACTCTATGCAGGACTCCCATCCACACACCAACGGCGGCTACAACGCTTCGGAAACGCCTCGGCACAACTGATCGTCAACGCCCCCGCCACAGCCACATCACCCCCTCCTGAGAGACCTGCACTGGCTCCACATCGACAAGAGGATCACCTGTAAGCTCCTTAGCCACGCACACAAGGCACTCCACACCGCCGGACAAGCCTACCTGCACATCAAACTCAGCTTCTACACTCCCACCCGCCAGCTCCGCTCCGGCATCCTCGCCCTCGCAGCTGTCCCCCGCATCCAACGTATGCCAGCCTGCAGCAGATCCTTCTCCTACCTCGCCGCCAAGACCTGGAAGACCCTCCCAACACACCTACGACTGACCCAAGACCTACATGCCTTCAGGAGACTCCTCAAGACCTGGCTCTTCGAGCAGTGGTGGAACCCCCCCCCCCTCTGCGCCTTGAGACCCTGACAGGTAAGTAGCGCGACTTACAAGTACCCTGATCGATTGTTGATTGATTGACGGTGCCTGCTGGTGGGTGTAGTGTGATTTGGCAGTGGGTCTCCCAGGTGATGTATCTGTCCCCCCATGGAGCATGCTGCCATGTCAGTGAGTGTGAGTTCCTGTCCTAGATTTCTGAGCTTGTTGTGTTTGTGTTCAAGTTTGCAGTTGTCACAGGAGGGCCTTGTGCTGCCTACAGCAGGGCCAAGTGTCAGCTACCTTGTCAGTGCTTTGCCAGTTCCTGTGCATTGCGCATGGTGCATGGGTATGTACCTGGGCCATATGGGCTGAGGGCAATGGTGTCTGTTTCTGAGTTGTACAATATGTTTAGTGATCCCCACCCTCTCAGCATCCCGGACATCCTGTCTTGGGTTTGTGGTTTGTGTAGGCTGGGACATGGCATGGCCTTGCTTTGTGAATGAGGCATACTCATGTTAGTGGTATGAGCGTTGTTTAGAGTGTGGTTGTGTCAGGTGAGGGCTTGGGGGTAGGTGGGTGCATTTGTTGTAGTTGGGGTGTGGATGCCATTCCCCCCATGTTACGTGAGTTGTTTGTGTACTCATCAGGATCTCGAACTCCTTCGACTCCGTGTACTTCCACAGGTGGAAGCAGGGCCATCACCTTCTCCTCCCAGGGATGGTGATGTACCGGTCTGCGGGGCAGCCCACCTCCTGTGATGCTACTCTGGGCGTATTCCTCGTTCATTTTGCGCTTGACGGCCCTGCGCAGATCGTACCACCTGGCTTGACATTCATTCCTGGTGTCTTCTGATGGACGCAACAGCATTCACCCGATCGACGATCCTCTGCCACAGGCTAGTTTTTTGGGATATGTTGGTCTGTCTGACCAATGTTCCAAAGAGCTGTGGCTCGACTATGATGATTTCGTTGACAAGGATGTCCAGCTCCTCCCTTGTGAACTTTGGATTCTTGTCTGTGGGCATGGTGTGGGGTGTGGGTGTGGATGTTTGTGGGTGTGTGGGTGTGAATGTGTAGGTGTGTGTGTTTGTGTAGAGGGGGTCTGTGTGAAGGAGGTTGTGTGAAGGTGTGTAAGTTAAGGTGTATGGGTGCAGTTGTTTGTGTGTGATGTCTGTCAGCAGTGGGTCTGTTGCAAAGGCTCATGGTTTGTGATTGTGGGCCCTTTTTATTGGTCCATTTGTGGGTGTGGCTGGGTTTGAACTTTTGGTGGGTGTGTTATAAGAGGTGGTTGTGAGTTTGGGCCTCTGTTTGACTGTTTGGATGTGCCAGGTCAGTCTTTTAGTTGTTTTTTGTCCTGTAGACGTGTTTTGTGGTGTTGTGAGAGTCAAAGTGACCCTCCTTGTGCTGTTTTACAGTGTCCTGGTTCAGTACGAGTCGTTTTCGCGTATGGAAGGTGCGTCCATAGCTATGTTGTTGTACAGTGATCACATATGCAATGGTGTTGTACGATTCGTACATACGCGATGCTGGGGTACGGTGTTGGGGTATGGTGTGTCCAAGTACGGGGCTGGGGTGCTGGCTACAGGGCGTACATACGCGGGTGCTGGGGTGGGGGGGTATGGCGCTTACATACGCGTGTGCTGGGGTATGGCGCGTACATGCACGGATGCTGGGGTGGGGGGGTACGGCGCATACATACGCGTGTGCTGGGGTACGCCGCGTATATACATGGGTGCTGGGGTGGGGGGATACGGCGCGGACATACGCGGGTGCTGGGGTACGGTGCGTACATACGCGGGTGCTGGGGTGGGGGGTACGGGGCGTACATACGCGGGTGCTGGGGTACAGCGCGTACATGCGCGGGTGCTGGGGTGGGGGGGTACGGCGTGTACATACGCGTTTGCTGGGGTACGGCGCATACATGCGCGGCTGCTGGGTTGGGGGGTACGACGTGTACATACGCGGGTGCTGGGGTACGGCGCGTACAGGCGCGGGTGCTGGGGTGGGTGGGTACAGCGTGTACATACACGGGTGCTGGGGTACGGCGCGTACATGCGCGGGTGGGGTGGGGGGGCCGTATGACTCGTACCCCGGGCCCAAGTGTACTCGGGATAGGGGTCGTACAAAGTTCGCTCCGTACGGGACGTTTTCCATACGCTTGTGTATTCGGGACGCCGGTACGGATCGGACTTGTGCGCTCGGACTTCAGTTTTACGACTCGTACGGAAATCTGTCTGGGGACGTCTCGTAGACTTTTCCCGAAGCAATTCGTATGCATTTTTACGGTACGAATCGTACTTCGCCGTTTGTACGGGACTTGTACGACTCGTACGTAAGAAAATACGGATACGAGTCGTACGGGAAATAATTTTACCCGATCGGAATCGGCACCTTAATTCGATCCCAGCGGATATTCCAGCTTCCATCTTCATAAGGTCACCGCATCCAATTAGATATTTAGGGATATATGTGACAAATGATGTTGGTCAATTGTTCCTTTTGAATTATAATAGAATGGTCACGAAAGTGAAAATATTATTAGATAAATATCTCTGCTTAATTTATCATTAATAGGACGGATTTCCATGATTAAGATGTCAATACTTCCATTATTTTTGTTTCTTTTTAGCAATCACAACCAACTTTCTTACCAAAGAATATCATATTATGTTATTTAAAAAAGTGCTGTTCCATGTAAAAATATTAGAAACAGGTTTTTAACGAAGAAAAACAAACAAGGAATCTATTTCAGTACTTTAAATGTTGATTATATCACTGAGGAATTGCTAATAACGTTTTCATTACTTTACAATCATAGGCCAGGTAGAGTGGGCCCCTTTTCGCCTTAGTATATTTGGCAATAGTTAATTCTAAATGTAGGCACTGATCTATAGTGCCCAAGCCCTTACGGAAACCCATATTGTATATTACTGACAATAGAATAATTATCTGCCCAGTCCTGCAATCTAAAAAGAAGTACTTTTCCAATTATTTTGACCGTGGAGTCTAAAAGCAAGATAGGCCGATAACACACTGGGTTGTGCCTATCCCCCTTTTTAAAAATCGGAACCAGAATCAATTCACTCCAGGTAGGAATAAGGCTGGTCGAGATACAGACATTAATGGCTTTTGTTAAAATGGGTCCCCAGAAAGTAATATTATGTTTGAAAAGGTCCACAGGAATGCCATCAGGGCCTGGGGCCTTGCCACTCTTGCTCGTTGCGATTGCCTCCTCAATTTTATTAAGATCTAATTGGAGATGTTACTGGTAATTTACAGTCTGGTATTCTACCCTATCCTCCACCAAGTCATTACTACTTGTTTCATGACGGTGTGCAGAATATAATTTAGAAAAGTGATCAACCCATTCGCCCTTAGAAACCGCTATCTCTATAGTTGCCCTCCCTGCATCAGCTAAAAAGGGAGTATTGACTGCTTTACAAAACGCTGAAGAATCTTTCAATTCTGACACAGCTCTCAGGGCATTCCATGCCTCCTCCTTTAAAAAAATATTCCTTGCTTTTAAGGTACATCTATAACTATAAGCCCTTCTGGCTTCTTTTATTTCTTCATAATTTTTAACCTTTCTATGCAGTGCAAGTTTGATTTTGAAGTGGGCTTTAGAGCAACTCGAATCAAACCATCCTTTATTTTGAAGGGTTTTCTTGCTTGAGTTTACATGAAGTCTGCTATTTCAGAAAAACCCTCCACTATTTCTGATGGAGGATGGTCATCTCCTAAACATTTTTTAATGGCATCACTACAGTTAGAAGTCACCTTTCTCATAAACGACTCTGGATCAATTTTTTTCCAACTCAGCGCATAGCCTTTTTGTCTAACCAATGTAACATTGTTAGCAAGGTGAGTGGAGGAAACCTTCCCTTCAACAAATCTACATTCAACCTTGACTCCAATACTCTGCGGGAAATGATCGCTAAGGGAAATGTCATGAGTTTGGAAATTTGTAACTCTGGAGGCATGTTTGGATGAAATTAGGATAAAGTCTATGGTAGAAGACAGCCCTCGTTCATTAAACGTTGGGCTGAAGGAGACCGGGGTGCTGCATAAATTATTTGCGAAACCCATGTCTCCAGTGAACATAATATCATTTATAATATCCCCAGGTCCTGAGAGATTAAAGTGGGGGCCCCTAATTTATTTGTTATAGCCCAGACCACAGACACCAGTGTCCCAGTAGTGACATAAATTGATATTAAAGTCTCCAACCCAAATTATAAATAAATCTTTAGTGGAGGCTGTCCGGATCTTTGTAATAAGATGGGATATGGCCCCCAACTCTCCTGCCAGCTCTTCACGTGGGGCATTATTATAAAAATTCACTACAACTATACCAATTGTTCTGTCCAAATCCGCCCCTATTATTTGAAAGCAACGATCAGCTGTCAGTGTTACAATATTCCCTAGGTTTAAGTAATGTGCTATATAGATGCACAGCTCCCCCATTGCTCTCCCATGCGATGATGCAACTGCGTGTACGTGAAAGGTTTTAAAACCATTAATATGGATCAGTTCTTCCACCCAAGTCTCCTGTAAACATAGTAGGTCAAACTCAGGTACAAACTCAGCCCACTGAGGATTCACAATCTTTGACTTTAGGCCAGCAATATTCCAAAACAAGAAGCAACAAATACTGTCCTTAGTAATTCCCTGTACAACCCTCGGACTTATTCCAGAGACAGCGACGGTATCAGCTTCAGAAGGGATTATTGGGCTATTGCCCAAGCTATGGGGGAAAGGGGCAGCTACAATTCTCCCCCGTTTCTCATTCCTGGGTGGTCAATCACAGGTCTCTAACCCCGAAAGAGGTGCAAACTGGTTCTCCATAGGGATTCCCTGGCTAGGTGCCTGATTGTAATTATCCAGGGTTTTACCTGGATAAGATGGCATTTCTGAACTCAGTAATGGGAGAGGCCTAAAGGAATTACTCATGGGTTGTGCTCTGGTCTGAGTACCTACAGGGGGAAATCTATACAGGTAGTCAAGAATGGTTTTGGCAGCAAATGGATTGTTAAAATTGATCACAATACAATCACCCTGTGACCCTTTCAAGGACGCACCCAGCCATCCTACCCTTCTAGCAATAATCATTTGGTTTGCTAGATGTGGCCCCCCTCAACCAGAGAAAATTACATGCCGATTCAGCCAATGAAGTGCCTTATCCATCAGCTGGACAGTAGTTTCCATTTGGCCCTCCCTCAAAATGGGAACATGTTTTAAAACCAGTGCTAACGGTATTGCTGCCAGGGGAAGATAAAGGGAGGAATGCACTTTATTTTGAAATTTACTTTGGTTAACCGTCTTGCCTTCATGCCCCCCCTTGGGTTGTTTGAACATTGTTAGAGGTGGAAGAACCGGAAGGAAGTTGGGTCCTACTAATTTCCTGACGGTCAGCATGCTGGAGATTAATACTATCATTGTTAAGGGTAGGACCCTGATGGGGACCACCCAGGGTCTGATACTGGTGCTGATGCATTACAGCTCCCCCCCGTTGTTTGCGGGCGGTTCTACCCCCGAGAAGCCTGTGAACCTGGTGGGGGTCAAGTCTAGCTGTTTCATTCTCTATTCCCGCAGGTGTCACCTGAGACTGTCCCTCTACACCGTTCAGCTGAGAATTATTTGCACAGGAATGAGGTACTTTGCAGCCAGCCTCTAACAGCGTCAGCCTCTCCTCAATTCTAGATAGTTTATAGAGGACAGGGTCAAGCAAAACAGAAAACATTGTTTCTACCCTTTTCAGAAAAATCTCATCACCCAGATAAGATGGTAAAGTACTAGTCTCTGAGTCCTTACAGATAATTGGTTCTGCATGGACCACTTCTAGTTCGTCTGTCCTAACACGTTTCCCGGCTCGTACTCCTCTAGTCGTGTTGTTCTTAGTGGATCCAGCCCCCCTTCTTCTTTTAGCTGGCAGCCCAGCACATCCACTAGTTCTGGGAGCAGGCACGAACACAGCCTTAGCCCGTGCCACTCTATCGCAGGGCTGTGTCGCACTGGTAGGAGGGGGTAGAACAGGCATTATAACTGGATCTGGGCTTGGGTCAGGCTGTATTAAAGACCTCGTGGGTGAAAGGGCGGACGCAAAAGCCCCAAGGGAGGAACGTTTCTGCATAGTACAAGAGGGGTCCAGTGAGAGACGTTTTCTGTTAATTGGATTTCATTGGTTAAGACCGACTGCACTCTCGTGAGGAAAGCGTCCAGCGTACCCACAACGCCCACAACGCCACCCTTCCATTTACTCATATTTCAATGCGTGGAATAAGCCCCAGAAGAATCCACTTATGGCAGTACAGAAGGTATCCAGGCGGAGAAGCAAGAAGAGGCCAAAGGAAAAGCGGAATACCTTCAGAATATGCAGATGTTATAGGGAGACTCCAGCCTTTTCGAGATCCGCAGGCTCTTGTGTGCTACGGTGTGACCGGTGGCAGCCCAAGTGCTGCTGGGACCCAGCAAGTTACGGTGCTCCCCACGGGAGTTCAACAAGCAGGAAAGCTGTGTGAGGTGATGTCGGTTCTATCTGGCCTGCACCTCTCCTGCTCCGCTCCTCTCCCAAGCTCACACCAAGCTCTCACCGCAGCTCCTGATGCTCCTGATGCTCAAGGTGCCCTGGCGGCACCGCAGCACCATGCGGCACCGCTCAGCACCGGCTCACCGGGACTAACCGGGGGTTTCCAGCAGCCTCCTGCGGCTCCTAATGCGGCTTTCACGGTTCAGCTCCTGGTTTGCAGAGCCCGGCTCTTGGCCCCAGCGACTCTGCTCCGCTGCTGGTAACTGCTACTCTCCCGCTCTCCTGCTCTCCCGTGCTCGGTCCCTCACAAGACCAGGACTGCAAATATCCCTAGGGACCAAATCGCATTAATTCTGTTAGATGCAGAAAACTGTTAACTACTACTATCACAAAATGTGCAGCATTCAGTTGCATAATTTGGCTTTTCTTCCCACATAATTTTGTTAATCTTGCTGCATGATTTGATGCTCACCTGCCGCATAATTTCAGTAGCGCTAGATATAACACAATGTAAATGAAGGCTGGTCCAAGGCTGCAAGTGCATTCCACATTACAAATTATTCACAGACCGTTCAGAAGATCAAAACATCACCTTGGAGTATCATTATTTCTAAGGATACAGGGCCAGATGTACGAATCACATGTTTGTGATTTCCCAATAGAATTTTAGCAATTTGCTATTACGGAATCGCAAACTGTGATGTAAATCAGTGTGTTTGACACTGTTAGCAATTCGCAGTGGGTCGCAAATGGACCTGCCTCATCAATATTCATGAGACAGGTCGCAATTTGCAACCCATTGTGAATGGCTACAATCAAAGGGATGGTGGCCCGCTGGGGTCAGCAGACCACCATGTCTATGATTGCTTTTTAAATAAAGCAATGTTTTTTTTTGTAATGCAAAATTCCTTTAAGAAAAAAGGGATGAATTTAAAAAATAAAATTAAAAGCCACATTTTCATTTTTTAAGAATAGGCAGTGGTCTGTGGGACCACTGGCTGCTGTTTAAAAATGTTTGCGTCCACATTCACAAAGGGTAAGGGGTCCTCTGAGGACTCCTACCCATTTAGGAATGGGTTACCACCAACTTGTAGCTGGTGGTACCTGCAAATGTTTTGCGACTGCAAAACATTCATACATAATGTGTGTAGAATGCAGCACGCATTGAAAGAGGAAAAAATGAGGAGAAATGAAAAGATCTCGTAAATCTGGAGATGTATCTTGTTCCATGGGTGTTGCGTGGGAACACCCACAGCAACACCCATGGAACGCCCCTTCAATGCAAAGTGCTGTGTGTGAAGGGGTTGTATTTACAAGGAGAGGAAAAGTCACGCAGGGTGGCTTTTCCTCTCCTTGTAAATATGGAAGAGCCCCCTGCATCACCAGTACGTCTCGAAAAGTGACGTACTGGTGGCACAGGAGGCTTGTAAATCTGCCCCATGGTGTTTCCGCTACACTTCCAACGTCCTTACTCTCCTGCTCTACGCTGGTCTGTGATTTGTCTTCAATGCTGTGTGCCTTTCTTCGCTGATGGGCACAGCCATATATATTTTCGATTTAAGAGATATGAAAACGGTTTTCTTAAGCAGTGATAGGCACACTATGAATGAAAGTCCCTACACTAGCCATGGTGAACTAAAAGACATGGAGCAATTGTATCTCCAACAGCGATAGGCACACTATGAAGTAAGGTGCCTTCACAATAAACCCTTTAATTTTGTAAAACCTCATCTTCTTCTAGGGTGGTAGGCAAACCTGTTATCTTCACCAGTGCCTTCATCACGTTTTTACAAAGCTTGACTAGTTTTTTGTTGAGGAAAAACACGCTTTCCATGGTATTGAGCACATCGTTTAGTTACTGAGACTATTCTTATTTTCTGGCACCTATTACTTTAACTATGCAGAACGTCTCTCCACCTTTCTCTCTAATCCAGGTGAATTATGCATTCGTTGGTCCAAGTGGAAAAAAGATTTTCTTAATTGCGCAGGAGTATGTGGTGTTTCACTAAGTGCTGAGAGAAAGTCTGCTTTGCTCTTACACTGTTTGGCCTCTGAGGGACAAGAGGTTTTTGAACACTTACTTGATCTGTATGACATCAAATCTGATAGCCTTAATGAGTTTGAAATATGTTTTAAAAAACTAGACAAACATTACCTCCCTAAAGTGAGCACCATTTTAGAGAGATTCCACTAAAATATCTCAAAAACTATGGAACAGATTTACACTAATTCACAAAAATGTCACTTTCTGGAACCTGCAGCTACCTTTCTACCAAACTTGGTGTAATTCTGTTCAGCGGTTCGGGCTGTAGTCGTGTCCAAAATTCCTATGGGAATTATTATGGGACCCCCCTTTTTCTTGGCCCCTGCTTGACGGATCACGCTGAAAATGTACTTGCACAACGAGAATTACTGGGGCACCCATTTTGGAAACCAGCACTTAAGATATATCCAAGTCAAAAAACACTTTCCCTATATATATATGCCCTTTCCCTGTCACACAGTGCAGCGCATCAAGGAGACATTCTCGAAGATAGGCCCCATAGTGTTAGTAGATATTTAGTCATCTATAAATGTTCAAACATTGTGCTTTATGACTTAATCCTTAAATCAGTAAGAAGTAACCAGGAATGCTTAAAATCCTGTAAATGCATCATCCAAGGTCAGTTTTAATGCTTTTTTAAACATTCACGCACTTGAATGGCCTGATTTTTTAGCAAGAACTTCAAAATGTAACGTATGAATCATTTCACTTCTCAGCTCAGCAGGGGATCAGGGGGCAGACATTTTGCAAGTAAACACTTCTGGTTTCTGTTGGCAGCTTTGCAATGAAAGCAGACTTCAAATGTGAGATATCTCCAAGGGACACCAGAGTACGAAATCACATTATGTCTATAGCTTTCACTGAGACTTATCCAAAGGTTTGCACAATGTTTCCAAAGGAAAAACTGTGAAAATAGACATATGGGCTTCAAACAGCTAGATCTATTGGCTCCTTAAACATTGAGCTGGGATGTTGTCTGCTAATATATCTGATTTTAGCCTCGCCCGTGTAAAGTATTCTATGAATTGCATTTGTTTAAAGCCACTTTAGTGTCGACCGAGGTAACATGACCTATTAGTCCAGCACTGTCGTTAAAAAATCTTTATTTTGAGCACAGTGAAGTGTCAAGGCAGACCACACTTTGAAATATAAAGGGAAAACATTTCCTGCTACTGAAAGAGTCATATGGAAGAGAACTAGAGCTATATTAACGATCAGAAGAGAGTAGTAATTAGTCAGTGTGAGCAATAAATCAATCCTGTTGGAAGGGATGAAATGTTAACTTCTTGATTCCCTTCTGTTGCCCAGTGGGAATGAAGATGCTACTCTTGAAGGCCAAACTCTGCAGTTAATAAAGGTAAACATCCTTTACAACCAGGGTTAACCGCTCATTGCCTTTACCACACAACTTTTACCATGCATGCATTTTTGGGCACTTTGGTGGATGACAATCAAAACTGATGGCAGCCATCTACCAAAAATTAAGTTCGTTGGAGGAAGCCACCATGCCAGAACTGAGGGGTGCAGGAAAGAATAAGTGCCCCTTCAATCAGCTTCCCCCAGGTGCCAAATCCACTGAAGTGTGGTATAGCAAATCTGAAGTTTAGAGCATAAATACTTCATATTTATAAAGAAATGGAGCATGTCTCCTCTCTCTTTGTGTTGGCATATTGTGTGCGGCCTAGAGCCAATGCAGGCACCCTTGCACCATAATGCAAGGAACCCTTGCTCCACAATGCACAATTAGCTTGTCTGCTGTGCTTTCTGAGCTTGAAGTCAGTAGCCCACAGCCCCATCTGAGTAATCCTTGGACTGCTAGGCCTCACTACTCTGAGAATAAAAAGGGGTATTTGGCCGCCAGTTGGGGAGTCCACAGTATGAGGGCCCCAGACACCAGCGGCGAAAGACCCCCATTTATTACAACTGGGGTCCAGTAACCCATGTCTGCTGTGAGACCTCCAGCCCAGATTCCCTATATGTGTTTGATTTAGTATGAACAACTATTGTGATAAATGTGTTTTTTTCAGGTTCTAAAGATCATGTCACGCCAGCAAATCTTAAACAGAAGAGCAATTTCTTAGCTGAAGACATGTCATAACGAGAATGTTCTTCAAAGGGGGTGAGATCTACACAGATAATTTGAAACAGGCTTTGGTGACCTCCCTTTAAAGGAAATGGGTACTGGTCCAACCCTAATTGGAAACTATTTATCAATATCTTCTTAACCGAATGTAATTAATCGGGTTATTACTAGTCAGGAACGTGAGGGGGGTAGCAATTAAATCACCTGTGTATAACTTCCAATCTGGCTTCTGGCCCTATAAAAGCATTGGTACTTCATATTGCATAGTGGAGAACAGTTGCTGGTGGCTCACGATGGAGTACTGGCATCAAACTTTATTCTTTTGTATCTCATGATGGCTTTTTACACTGTAGACCAAGAGGTTCTCCTTAACAGTTTGGAAAATGTTTTAGGAGTGGGTGGTAGCTCACTGACTTAATTACAATTCTTTCTCATTAACCATCTTTGATAGAGCTACATAGACACATTTTCATCAAAAAAGTACACTTTGGTAAATTACATCCCGTGGCTCAGTTATAGGTCCTTAACAATTTATGGTAGATATGCATTCCAATAGTAGTCTACATCAAATGTACCTTGATACCTCTCAGGCACTACTGAATCTACATGACGATTCTAAAGATCTGTTTGGAATCCGAAAAAAACTGGATCGCCAAGAACTATGTGTCTAAATTCAGATGGAGATTTCGGGGCTTCCCCCGGATATACAAAACCATTTTTAGCTTGCAAACCCTGTGATTCACAAAATGACATTGTTTGCTAATGCAAACTGCTTTTAGAATGTTCTGAACACATTTTGTAATGAAGAAAATCCTTTCGGAATCACAAAATGCCTTTTATAACTCATTCTGAATTGCACTTAAGATTGGGCGTGCAAGGAGTGCTCCCCTATTTGCAATTCCATAAGTTATGTATTAATGATTTGTGGCTGCAATTGTTTAGCAGGTAGGTAGACCACAGCCTATTAAATTTACACATTTAGCATTTGCAGAGCTTTACACACATAAAATAAGTGAGGGCACTTTACATTTCCTACTACATCGTATCATAAATAAAATAAAACAATGTCAAATTGTGTTAAACAATATTAACATTTTCCACGTATCTGTTACAGAAATGTAACCTTTCTGATATACAAGTGCATGGCTTGTGCTGAGGCATTACGTGATATGTGGCATGTCTAGATTGATTACAAATGCAAAAAGAACAATTGATGGATGGAATGCTGAACACTGTCAAACATTCACCTCCAGTACAGAGATCTGGGCCGAAAACCATCTTTGTTTTGCTCACTACTCCCTTCCAGTTTGGACTCAGCCATATGAAAATCAGTCGTGATCCTGTTTCCCAAGGGAAGATTCCTCGCTGCCCCAATACTTGTGGTGCCCTCACCTAGGGAAAATTTCTACCTTTGGACTTACCCACATTTTTGGAGGTTGGATTATTCCAGCAGGGTAAGCCCAGAGGATGTAGCCGAAGAGGTCTCTAAAAGGCATGATGCTATCTAGCATGGGCCCAGTGAATTGGGTTTGCTGCTATAGAAAATCTTCAAGCGGGAGCAACCTTAATCTTTGGTCTACCTTCAATCTACTTTCGTTGGATTGGACTGACTGGATGGTCCCCATCCTCTAGAGGTCTTGGAAACCAAAAAGTATCCAAGTCCAGGAAACTTAGGAGGAGTGCACTTTGAAACCAGCTAAAGGTCCCAGGTCTTGTGGAAAGCACTTGGGGGACTAGACACACTCTAGCAGAGGCGAGCAGCAAGGTCCAGGGCAGGTCCAATTGGAATTGGTCAGCTGGGCAGTTTCCAGAAAGGCCCCTTTTAGCTTTTTGTGTTACTATAGCTTGAGCATGGGGTCAGCCTTATGAACCTTGGAGTCTACCTCTTTGTTTTAGGTATAATAGGAAGGCCAGGTTCAGTCTTTTAGGCCCTTCTCAGGTCACAGACAGCAGGTCTAGTCCCTTTCTGTTCTTCTACAGGTCCAGGAAGCCTTTTGAGGAGGGTACTGTGGGTACAATATGTATGTCTGTCACCAACCTGTTGAAGGTGACCCTTGGCACCTCCCTAACAAATAGGGAAATGTTCCTAGGGACAATCCTACCACCTACTGCACACATGCGTAGAGGACCTCTCCTTCTGCACAAAAGCAAGATGGTGACACCCTTCTCTCCTTGCTCAGGGCCCATGTGCCCACCTCAGAGGTGTGACCAGGGACATGAATCATTCCTCCTCTGTGGTCACACTAAACCAGTTCTGGGGACAGCTCCTCTTTTACTGGCAAACATGTCTGCTTGCCTGGGCTAATAAAGGAAGGTGTCCGCTAACATTTGCCTTTGACAGGTTGGATCTCTTTAAAGTTAATCAAGTTTCTGGACACAGCCCAGATGGTCATCCTGCCAGAGTAACAGAACACCTCTCCACACCCAGGGCCTTTGTCTGAGCTCCGGGAGTAGGGTCACAACTCATTAAGGGGGCTAATCAGCTGCCAGGTGATAGTTGGAGCTCATGGAAATGGGCCTCCCAAGGCTTTAGGATGATAAAAAGTAGCTTCCTAAAAGTACTATTTACAAAATATGTATTAACAATTTGACTTCATCTGTGAATTGAATTTGTAGTAAATATTTTGAAAAATCCAAGAATTAAATCTGTTGTTGTTTCCTAGCTGGAGATAACATTATTGCATTAAATATTGAGGGCCTCATTTATGAAAAGTGACGCATCGCTGTGAGAAAACAGCGGTGCGTCACTTGTCATTGCGCCCTCCTTGCGACACCAATGATACGTCATATTTACAGTATGACGCATCATGTCGCAAGAAGTTACAGATACATCAGTATTTCTGACGTATCTGTAGGTGCAAAAATGACGTATTGCTGGAGTGTGTCACAAAAGTGATGCAACTCCAGCAATGGGTCATTACACATGGGCAAGTCCCATGTGAGATGTTCCTGCGTCAGTCTTACGCCTGCCATGAGGCAGGCGTAAGATATTGTCGCATTTGCGTCCTAGAAGTGGAGCAGTGAAATCTTATAGATTGCACTGCGTCACTTCGGCCCTTTCTTGCATCGCACACACCCCCTGCATACATTATACCTGGCGCAGGTCCAGGGAAGATATGGCTTGGCAGTTCGGGCTGGACTGTTCCCATGAGGCACAGGGTCAAGACTGATTTGCATATAGCTGTGTCTGAACTGGGGTGGCAAAATGAGCTAACAAATGATGATGGATTCAACCCAGATCTGTGACTGGGGGTGAGTGTTTGAAAAGTTTCAGCACTCCGTCCATCATCTCTTTGTGTTTGCGTTGTTCGCCCTAAGTTGGCAGGGTATGCCCAGACGTGGGTCCCTTGCTCACTTTGCCACTGGATTCAAGCTAGCCTGGCTGAAGAGGGCTTGTTTCGAGTCCAGGGAAGATATGGCTTGGAAGTTTGGGCTGGACTGTTCCCATGAGGCACAGGGTCAAGACTGATTTGCATATAGCTGTGCCTGAACTGGGGTGGCAAAGTGAGCTAACGAATGATGATGGATTCAACCCAGATCTGAAGGTGAGTGTTTTAAAAGTTTCAGCACTCCGTCCATCATCTCCTTCTGTTTGCTTTTTTCTCAACAACTACCTCCACCAACTCAAAGACGCAATAAAGGAGGCCCTAGCAAACCAAATTGAGACCAGCACCAAATAGACCAAAGAACTCTTCACCATTGTCAGAGAGTTCACCTGCCCATCAGCCACCAAAAACTCAATTCCCCTTCACAGGAACTCTGCGATGCTCTAGCAGACCACTTCCACAAGATATCCACCATATACAGAAATTTGGACCCCCAACCCACCAACCTGCTCAGTCTCCCCATCCCCATAAAGACCGCCACTGACCAACCACTCAGCACACGCGAACAGCCCAGCACACGGAACACCGCCACCTTATTGAACTCCATCCTGTCTGGGGCACCCTCCAACTCATGCCCCCAACGACTCTTCAACCACTGAAGCGATGATATCAGTCACCAGCTCACCACTATCCTCAACGCCTCCATTGCCACAGCCACCTTTCCAGGTACCTGGAAACAATCAGAGGTCAGACCCCTCCTCAAGAAACCCCATGCAGATCCCAGCAAGCTCCAGAACTACTGCCCCATCTTGCTGCTCCCATTTTTCGCCAAAGTCCTGGAGAAGGCCATCAACCTCCAACTCACCGTACACCTGGAGAGAAACAACCTGCTAGACCTCTCCCAATCAGGATTCAGAGCAAACCACAGCACCAAGATGGCCAATAAAGCTAATTAAAAACAAAAAAGTCAGAAAGTGGGACATGACTCTCCAAACTATGGCATCCCAGCTCCTTTGTTCATACCTGTTGTTGCATTGATACACTCATAGCAAACTTTTCTGGACACCATGCTTGCCATTTCGAACTCATTTTCTTCAGGCGTTAATCACCCTCTTATCCCATTAGATATTTATATATAAATGTGCTAGACTATTTGAAACTGTTACAGGTGTGAAGATGGAGATATGGGCCTTTTATATATATGTCATGATAAACTTTGTTTACGTGTATTATTTGTATTTTTCACAGCATTTATAGTCCATTTTTTTAACGGATTGTATGTGTCGCCTTTTTAAATGTATGGTAAGCAGTTACAAATGCTGATCCCAAATCTATTATTGGACTAAAAGATACATTTATTTGCTAAGAGAGAGATACAGAGGTCATATTAAACCAGATTATATATTTTTCATAGTAAGCATAAAAATGCCTACTGTGATGGCAGAGGAGGTGGGTAGTTAGCTATGGGTTAGGACAGTCTCCTGTGAGGAAACTGGAACATAAGCCTATGTGAAGACAATGGGTTTGATGTATCAAAGGGTTTTTCTAAGTCTGTGTCTATGGGAAATGCATTAGAACGTATGAGCCTATGTGTTTTCAGGGACTCTTTTACATCTTTTAAACATTTCAGTTTATTTCAGCAACCACAAGGTTCACCAAGGTTCACTTGTATGTTGAAGCTAGAATTACATTTAAATCATTTTGCAACTAATCCTGAGATTATATCATCATTGTGTACAAATCATACTTTAATAATGTTCACCATGTAGAATCAAACCTTTGTGCAAACTTCGAGCAAATCACTAAATATATTTGGGATTTAAAATCATTCACAAAGAAGGATGCTTATATTTCGTCATCTATGCAACAGGCCTTGACAAAGGTCTCTACATAATGCATTTCAGAGAAAATATTATAAAATGTTAGCTATACTAGCCCCTTTGAAGAGGAAGACGTTTGACTGCTTCAGACCCAAGGTAACACCAAGGTTCTCAGCGAAGGTTAAAAATGTCTGATACAGAGAGGATTGAATATGGAATGTAAATGTGTATCTCTAGATCCGAGGCCGAGACACAATATCTTATGAAATGGAAAAATAATGACTAGGTTCCATTTTATAAACATCTGACAACTACCTATCATAATTTTATATGGAGATATACATAGAACCTGGAGGTGAAAGTCAAATGAAGATGCCACAAAGATTATGTGATTCAAGGGTGACTTTTTCCATCTAAAATTCTAGATCGGAGGGAGAAAAACAAGAGATCTGCCTTCAGCACTGTTCTATTTGAAGTTTTCATGATTAACAAGAAGGGGCCATTCTAACTTGATCTAGTATCTACAACTGATTAGATATATACAGTTCGCGATTACCCCCAGAAGGCTCTATTTATGATCTTGTACCTATATTTCTTGTCAAAGAGAACATAATTGTTTTTTAGCTGAAGACATCTCTCTGATAGTGAAATCTCAATTTTAAAATGGGATACCCAGATGAGTTAAAACACACCATGGGGACCTTCAAGTATTCCTGTCAGGTATAGAGAAATGTATCACCAGGAGGACAAAGTTCCTATGGGCAGGTGCAAAAAGTCACCCGAGCCCTTAAAAAAGAGAAATAGAGAGTGAAAGGATTCTTAGTTTGAAGACCCACTCTATGTCCTCTGTTGCCCTCACACACCCCGAAAGATGTCATGCTTCATCATCGGGCAGTTGCTCCTCATAGGGCCGGCGCTGCAATTCCCTACGGGCCCCCGAAGGGTCACTTTGACGGAGATCTTTTAAGAACCGCCGGATGGTGCATGTGGGTGTGTGGGGAGTGGATTCAATGTAGAGGGTAAAAAGGGTGCGTGCAAGTTAGTGAAAAAATGGAGGGTCATCATGCAGCGAATTATATAGATGTACCCTGAGCAGAATTAGACTGCTAAAAAAGTTGTAACCCTGAAGGCACACTATGCCCAGGGATCATGGATCAAAGGCCAACATGTTTCGAGCCTCTTTCGCCTAAAAGGTCGGTGGCGCTTCGTCAGGACCAAATTCTTAACACAAAGTGCACGTGAAAAATAAATGAAACAAGTTAAAATACCCTCAATATCGGTCTGGGCAATTGCCTGTACACCCTCAGTATGGTAACAGGTCAACGATGAAAAAAATCGCTCCAGGTCAATATCTAACTGGTTAAAGAAACATGCTCAATCAGCTAGGCTCATGGACTCCCCGCATATTAACGGGAATTCTGCCCGGGTAGTCACACCGCTGTACCGACCCCATCCATGCGACTGCCAGTAATAATTATCTTTGATAACCTGAGCGCTAAGATTTTAGAATAGAACTTTTCATCAGTATTTATCAATGAAATTGGCCTATAAGAGGCTGGATCTTCCGCTGCCTTTCCCTTCTTCAAAAATATAACTATATTAGTCTCCTGCCAGGATTTTGGTGCAATTCCTTTCTGTTGTACTGCTAAAAACAGGTCTAGCAAAAGGGAGGCTATTTTTCTATACAGGGCTTTGTAAATCTCCATTGGTATTCCATCAGGGCCTGCCGTCTTCCCTGAAGCCATCAACAACAGTGCCTCATTGACCTCCTCCAATGTAATATCTATTTCTAGTTCCTGAACCAATGGAGGTAGTTCTGAACCTGCATTCCCTGATATTGGAGCACTCAACCTAGAATTATAGAGATCTTGATAGAAAACCGCAAATATTTTTAATATCTCTTGAGGTACAGTCGCAATTTTACCGTCCTTCCCTTTTAACATCGTAATACTACTTGCGGCTACCCTTTGTCTTATACAGAGCGCCAAGTGTTTCTCCGTCATTTCTCCATATTCATAATTATCTCGCCGGCAAGTTTGAAACCTTTCCGCTACTATTTTATTAAACACCCAGTTTATTTCAGCCTTGGATCTAATTACTTTTAATTCGAGTTTCAATTGTAACTGGAGCTGTTTTTGCGCAATAGCTGTCATATGTTCTTCCTCATAACTACTCAGCTCCTTTATGAGCACAAGTATTCCCTGTCGTTTTTTTCTATGAAACCCCACAAAGCTAATTATCTCCCCCCTGAGCCCTGCTTTGAATGCGTCCCATACATTTTCCTTTGAAGTACTTTACCTATTGATGTCATAGAACTGAGTAGTCCAACCCTTGATATGATGAATAAAACCTTCAGTAGCTAATAACTTCCTGTGAAAGGTCCATTTTACGGCAGCTTTTACATACCCCGGGGCTTCTATAGCCAATACAAGGGGGTTATGATCCGAAAGGACCTTAGGCAGCTTCCTGATCTGCACTCCTTCTATTAACGAGGAAGAGATGTACAAATAATCTAACCTTACATATTTTCTATGTGGGCATGACTAATAGGTATATCCTGGATCCCCTAATTTTTTGGATGACCACATATCTAACAACCCATGACTATCAACTAGTGTTTTTAGGGCTTGAAAGACCCGTGGCTTCCTCCCCTGATATCCTCCCCTGCCCACACCACTTGCATCAATATGAATATTAAAATCACCACAGATAATCAGGGGGGCTGGCAAGGAGGCAAGCTCCATTTCTAATTCTGCCAGCAAGTCTGCATCATCTAGATTTGATCCATAAATAGTACATAATGTACCGTAGCTTGGGATTAAGGCAATTGCCCACCTACCCCATTTATCCGATAATGTCCGCTTAATGGGTGACAGCCTGTTAGATATATAAATTGCAACCCCTCTAGTGTTAGAGGTCTGTGATGAACAAATTGCTTGGGTATAGCCTGGAATAATATTAAGCCCTCTCTTCTGCCAGGGAATGTGAGTTTCTTGCTGACAGATAATATCCAAGCCAAGTGTTCGCAGTACTTCTCCGGTCCTACCTCTCTTCACTCGAACGCTCAGCCCCCCGATATTTATTGTACAAATAGTCAACCTACCCATCCCTACTTTTTCCTTGGTACCTACTTTGCCTCTTGAATCATTCTTTCAAATTGCCTAAAACCCAAATCTTAATTTTGCAACCATACTCTACTTTCCTGAGCTTTTTTCCCCTCCACCTTCCCCCACCCCCTCTTCCAACATCCTCCCTCCCCCTCCCACTCCCCTTCCCCCTCCCTGTATTGTGAAGCAACAGACCTGTCTAGGTTTGTAGGTGATGATTGGTGGTATTCTCCCTAGGGTGACATGTGTAAAACAGTTAGTGCATTCCCCCCCTCACATCCCTAAGCCTTTGTTCCTCAATTTCTTTAACTACTTACTAAAGCCCCCCACCTTATACTACAACATTTTTCATAAAGCAAGAGGTCTTGAACAGCCTGGAGACCAGGAGAAGGCATCTGAAGGCATCTTAATTATTACCCCCTGGCTCCAAACATTCTGCACGTTTCTGGACAGGCACGCCCAAGAGACCGAATCATATACCCCCAGCGTCTAGGAACTCCTAGGCCTTGATCTCAGAGGAGAAGACTCTGACCCGGTCCTTCCAGACTACTTTCAGCCGGGATGGGTTTAATAGGAAGGCTTGTGTCCCCTTTTCCTGGAACTGAGTGATCATTTGGCGTAAACGCCATCTTTTTTCCACTATGATATGGCAGAAGTCTGGCCTGCTGAAAAAAGAGTACCCATCTGCTGTCCGTTGTGCATCTGATCTAGCTTTCTCAAACACGTTTTGCCTCAAGAGATAGTTCCCAAAGTAGGCCAGTAGTGCCCGTGGTTTGGCATCAAGACGAATTGGCTGATGCATGTTAAATGGCACTCAATGTGCCCTTTGTATTTCCTAATGCCACATCCAGCCTTCCAGGTCTGGGAAATCGTAAATTGTTCCTTCTTTGGCGGTTCTCACTTTCTTCCAGCTTCCATTGGATATCAACAAGTTTAGCCTTGTGTGCCTCCACTTGCCCCTTTGAGCCTGCCAAATCCACCTCCAATGTTGCAGTTCTTGATTCCACTTCAGTCATCCGGTCACAGATATTGTTACAAGTTCTTGCGATTTTCCTTACAGCCCCCTGAAGTTTCCACGCCACATTTTGTGCACGTTTACTCTCCATACGGGCTCCCTCACGATGTGCAACAACGCACTGCAGAATTGACCGAATCATATACTCCCAGCGTCTAGGAACTCCTAGGCCTTGATCTCAGAGGAGAAGACTCTGACCCGGTCCTTCCAGACTACTTTCAGCCGGGATGGGTTTAATAGGAAGGCTTGTGTCCCCTTTTCCTGGAACTGAGTGATCATTTGGCGTAAACGCCATCTTCGTTCCACTATGATATGGCAGAAGTCTGGCCTGCTGAAAAAAGAGTACCCATCTGCTGTCCGTTGTGCATCTGATCTAGCTTTCTCAAACACGTTTTGCCTCAAGAGATAGTTCCCAAAGTAGGCCAGTAGTGCCCGTGGTTTGGCATCAAGACGAATTGGCTGATGCATGTTAAATGGCACTCAATGTGCCCTTTGAATTTCCTAATGCCACATCCAGCCTTCCAGGTCTGGGAAATCGTAAATTGTTCCTTCTTTGGCGGTTCTCACTTTCTTCCAGCTTCCATTGGATATCAACAAATTGAGCCTTGTGTGCCTCCACTTGCCCCTTTGAGCCTGCCAAATCCACCTCCAATGTTGCAGTTCTTGATTCCACTTCAGTCATCCGGTCACAGATATTGTTACAAGTTCTTGCGATTTTCCTTACAGCCCCCTGAAGTTTCCAAGCCACATTTTGTGCACGTTTACTCTCCATACGGGCTCCCTCACGATGTGCAACAACGCACTGCAGAATTGACCAAATCATATACCCCCAGCGTCTAGGAACTCCTAGGCCTTGATCTCAGAGGAGAAGACTCTGACCCGGTCCTTCCTGACTACTCTTTGCCGGGATGGGTTTAATATTAAGGCTTGTGTCCCCTTTTCCTGGAACTGAGTGATCATTTGGAGTAAACGCCATCTTCGTTCCACTATGATATGGCAGAAGTCTTGCCTGCTGAAAAAAGAGTACCCATCTGCTGTCCGTTGTGCATCTGATGAAGCTTTCTCAAACACGTTTTGCCTCAAGAGATAGTTTCCAAAGTAGGCCAGTAGTGCCCGTGGTTTGGCATCAAGACGAATTGGCTGATGCATGTTAAATGGCACTCAATGTGCCCTTTGTATTTCCTAATGCCACATCCAGCCTTCCAGGTCTGGGAAATCGTAAATTGTTCCTTCTTTGGCGGTTCTCACTTTCTTCCAGCTTCCATTGGATATCAACAAGTTGAGCCTTGTGTGCCTCCACTTTCCCCTTTGAGCCTGCCAAATCCACCTCCAATGTTGCAGTTCTTGATTCCACTTCAGTCATCCGGTCACAGATTTTGTTACAAGTTCTGCGATTTTCCTTACAGCCCCCTGAAGTTTCCACGCCACATTTTGTGCACGTTTACTCTCCATACGGGCTCCCTCACGATGTGCAACAACGCACTGCAGAATTGATTCCAGTGTAAGAGGGACTGTGGCTGCTGCTGCTTCCATGGTAGGTTGCTTGCTGTTTCCGACCAATTGATCTCCAAGAGAATAGTCCCACCTCAGCTCATTCGGTCTTGGGTTCTTGACTCTAGGTACTCTGGAGCTTGTCTTCTGAGTAGTTGGTATATTTTGCCTGCCACTAATACCTGTCCCAGAAGCACGGTCCTCCTCACTTGATTCTATATTAGATCCAGTGTCCGATCCCAATCCTGTCCAGGTGGCATCCGATAGGGAGTAGAAATCTGCCTCTGCCTCTCGTACCGGACTTTGGCGGCATCACGCTGACGACTGGATCTACACTGCACTCCTGGCTTCGCCTTGAGGATCGGGAGAGCTCCTTCTCAAAGCATCTACACCCTGGAATCAGCGTCTGTGCGATCTTTGTCAGTGCCGCGATCTAACCTTCCAGCCCAGGTACCAGAGATCCTGCTTCTATCCTTATGCCAGCATTAGCACCATATTTACCAACTTGGGGGGGCTTGCATTCTGGAGTAGAGGGCGATTTTAAATTAAGTAATCATGTCACCCCGTGAGAGCCACCTACGACCGCCTCACACGGTCGCCATCTTGCTCCGCTGCTGTTCAGTAAATCCACCTCATGTCAGACATGCACCTTTGGTATCTTCAGTGTGTTTGCAATCATACACCACAGGGTGCAATTTCCAGTCTGGAAAATGTTTTGGGAGCGTAAATAGAGCTTTACGTTGTCTACAACGCTTTCTCACTAACCATCAAAAAGAAGGTAACATAGATATATTTGCCTCAAAAGACAATAATTTGGGATGTGGTATCTCCCACAGCTCAGCCATACCTCCACTCCTTATTAAGGTATATGGTCTACCTAGCATGAATCATATGTAAAATATATGCTAACAACGTTAAAACATTCTGGATCAACATAAACGCTCTAAAGACACTTTTCAGCCTGCTTGATGTCCATAGAAACTGAATGCCCACAACCAAACACAGCATTATACTTGATCAATCCATTTTCTTTTCAATTCTAATCACGGTTAAACACTTAGGGGCATATTACGATTTTGAGCTGACTTGTGTCTGCCAGACACCGTCACTGATACTGGTACGACCGACCTCTGGTTGGCGGTCCCCACCGCCTAGTCATGATGCGACCGCACATCTTGCTGTCACATACTCACATCTCCTTATGGGAGCATGTGCTATGGCCGTAAACTGTCCGTAGCACACTCGCCCATAAGGAAATTGGAGGTTGTGTTCATCCCAACACCACTTGGCAGGCATCTCAGGGTGTCTGTCACACGGTGAGCGGATCAACAAGGCCTGCAACCAGAGGCCGCAAACAGAAGGGGGCCCTGCTAGGGGCCTCCAAACTCGCTTTCTGAGAGGCTTTCCATGTCAGAAAGCCCGGCATGGAAAGCCTGCCGAAAACGAGCACTGTAATGCGGACGGCGTAAAACGCCGGCTATATGGATTATGGGCCAGTCTCTGACTGGCAGATGGGCTCCTTGAGCCCATCAGAATCCAGCCGGAATGACCGTCAAGTTTCACTTCTGACCGCCTAAATTGTAATTACCACTTTTAGTTTACTTATAAGTCCGTTGTAAAGTGGAATACCATTTACCCAGGACCTGTAAATTAAAAGCTACTAATGGGCCTGCAGCACTAATTATGCCTCCCATTTTAGTCTTGTTTTACTCCTAAAAATATTGTGTATTTTTCTAACCCTGTGTACAGTATTTATTAGGTGTTTTCTTCGTGTTACTGTGTGTGTGAATGTTGTATAAATACTTTACACATAGCCTTTTTGGATAAGCCTGACTGCTCTGTGCCAAACTACCAGAGGGTGAGCACAGGTTATCTTTTAGTTTGTATCTAGCTTACCCATACTAGAGAGGTGGTTCCTGCTTGTACAGGGTGCATGCTCTGACAATCAGAAACCTAATTTCTCATTCTCACTAAAGTACGTATGCTGTTATACATTTTATGTGTTGATATGTGTGAGAAAGACATGCCTGCTTTTTTCCTTCCCCCATTCAGCATCAGGTGAGTTTAATGTATGGAAAGCATGGGTGAAATCACTGCATAGCAGAAATAGAAGAGGCAGTGACCTTGAGCCAGAAGATTGTGAATATCATTCATGAGTATGTGAAGTAGTACTACTGGTGGACTACTTTACATTATCATGAATGGTGTTTGTGAAGAGGCCTCTATCGTGCAAAATAATTATTCTAAAATGAGCTCCAGCATAGATACATGTCTTATTGAGCATTATACAGTTCCTCAGTACCCCAAAAATGTTCCAGTATGATTTGCTGTTGGAAAGGAAGGAGTAGATTTCACAGCATTTAATAGCAGTACCCATCTTAATATGGAAGAGAAGGCCCAGGATTCCCAGGACAAGACAGTCACTTGAACATGTTGGAGTCTCACATGCTAACAGCCTATTGCCTCTATAAAGACACCATTCACCATGCACCATATCTCTTTTGTCAGTGGATATTCCCTCTAACCAAAAATTGGGTCATAGACTACTATAGACCAATCAACAAATTACTGAAACTGCTGTATGTTATGCAATTCACTTCTAGCAGCATTCAGTAGACATGTTGCTTGGGTTTTTACACATTTTGGTCATCTAGGTCTTTCTAAATGTAGGTGCCCAAAACATCATGTTCCTCAAATATATGCAGACAGTGAATTCCATGAAATCCAAATGTTATGCCGCAGCAGGTTTCTTAATGTTCATTATACCGTCAGTGTGAAGATGGTGTGTGATATAGACCTATTCTCCCCATTTTGCTTTGTCAGATTTCCACATTCCACCATAACTCCATGATGTAAGTATCAGTTTCAGCGAATACACTGTGAAGACAGGACAAGGGTACTTAGAGAATGCATAAGGCTTGTTATATGTTGAAATAATTAAACTTTTGCATAACATGTAATGAAACATGTATGGATAGGCCTTCTAAATAACATAATTGTTAGACTTCTCAGCTTTAGGGTGATTCTTCCCCAAACTGTTGCCTCAGCTCCTCCATTTTCATAAAACATCTTTTTTTGGCATTAGGAACTCTGTGTACTTTAGCACTGCTAATCAGTGCTAAAATGTTAGTTCTCACTTCCCTTAGGTATGGTTACATTGGCATATACCCAATTGGCATATTTAATGTACTTGCAACCCATTTGTAGAGTAATATATTATATACCCAGGGCCTGTAAATTAAATTCTACTAGTAGGCCTTCAGCACTTATTGTGCCACCCACTTAAGTAGCACTTCAAAACATGTCCCAGGTTTGCCACTTCGGTCTGAATGCAGTTTCAAACTGCCATGTTGACTTGGCATAACAATCCCTTTCCCAAATCTTAAACACCCCTTTTATTACAAATAAATCACTCCTAAGATAGGCCCAATGTAGCCCATATGGCGGGATGCTGTGTAATTAAAAGGCTGGCCATGCACTTTTACGTGTAACATGTCCTGGCAGTGAAAACAATCTAAAATTCATTTTACACTACCGTGAGGCCTTCGCCTTCTAAAGAATAACAGTGGGGATTCCTTATTACATCACTAAGCTATAATTTCCAATTGGGAGTAGGTTGCTGTCATATATGGTGTCTTTGGAATTGTAACGATAAACCCTATTTATTGGTGAAATTAGGATTTTAATTCTAATTTTAAAAATGCCACTTTTAGAAAGTTGAAATATTTCAGACCCTAGCCCTTTTGTGCCTATGGCCTGGCTTGGGTCACATGTCTCGTTGTAACTGACTGACTTTGTGAATTCTTCCCAGACAGTCACAAAATAGAGGGTTTAGATGTGCCTGAATGGGCCATCTGCTGGCAGAAATGGGTGAGGGGAGATAAGCACAGTTCCACTTGCAACTGAAAAGCCTGTTCTCGGTCTTCACAGAAAAGGTCTAACAACCTCACATTGTCACTGCAGGCAGCTTGGAGTCACTGCAGGGGAAGCATGGCATTTGATGCATTTCAAAGCCAGGGTCTAGAAACTTCTACCACTTTCCAGAATCAGGGCAGCAGGGTATAAAAAAGGGACCTCATACAAAACACTTCAGTACACTGCTGGTCCTTTGGAAACTCTGCCAGGAAGAAGGACTGATGTCCTGCTAGAAGGACTACCACTCTGCTGGACTGCTGCTCTGAAGAACTACTGCCATGCTGGTATACTGCCCTGTTGTCCTGCTACTATGCCATTTTTTAGCAGGAGGGAGGAAGTGGATCTTCAACTGTCCGAGGACCACAAGAGTGACTCACATGGGCTAGTTTGTTGGTCACCTGTTCAGAACCACAGAGCTACACAAGGTTACTTCCCTCATAAAGGTGCACCTGGACCTAGCCTCAGTGAGTCCTGGGTGTCCCTCCAGTCCTGGACCCTTAGAAGTGGTGTTAAACGTGCCCAGATAGCCACAACCTAAAAGTGAGGAATTTTTGGCTAAACACTGCTCTGAGAATTAGTAGGAGACTGGGACCAACCTGCTCCCCTATCTGCCCGAGGTGCATCTCCAAGTCGGATTGACTTGACAGCTTCTCCCACCACATTCTTCTCTGCAGCAGCAAATCCTTTTCAGCAGTCTTTCACCAAAGGAGTATCCGGTCTCATGGAACTGTCTTTAGCTACAGCCCTAGGGTTGGGGGGTAACCTCTACTCCTCCGATGGAGGTTTCAGAGTTTTGCCACTCAACGCTTTGCTTGGAGCACGGAGTTTGCCAAAACTCTGCAAAGCCGACACAAGGCAGCGTTTGCCACCCACCACCAAACACTATTAGCCTGTTTTGTGTCCTGCAGCATGGGGGCTGCAACTCTTTTGCCAGAACGCCAAGTTTGCCCTCTAGTTGTTTATTGTCCGTGTGTTCGGAGAACAGAAGTCAGTGATATACTTCCTGGTTGGCAGATCCTGTGAAGAATATAGCCAAGGAAGATGTTGCGAGAGGTAATGAGCAAACTACTTTTTTCTTGTTTGTTTTCTTCTTCTCAATCTCCCACATAATTTTTACCAGCTCTCAGCATCTACAAGGTAGTAGTCCCTTCTGTTTTGGCAGGGCATGGGTTGGTTGCTTTGGTGTCTACTGCATCATTATTTGGAGCAGTGGCTTAGCATTTGTGTCATGCATTGTAGCGCATGCAAGGAAAATGTCACCCACCTGCCCAATTTGTTATTACAAACTATCCTTAGTATGGAACAGTGGGCCCTTTAGACTCTTGGACCCCTGTGCCACTAAACTTGCTTCACTAATGACTTCCTTGGCTTTTCCCTTGAGGGCAGACAGTTCTCATCATCTGCCCAAGGCAAGAACTGTTGCCACTGGTATCCACTTCCCAGACATGAATGAATGAGGAATTTATTAAGTGCAAACTTTTGCCTGGAGGCATCTTGGCAATGTACAGTGGGACAAGAATATTATGTTTCTCATTTTGAACAAAAAGCCAGGCTTTCAAGGATTTCCTAAAAAGCTTGCAGGGAAGGTGAGATTTTTTTAAGCCCTGAAGGCAAAGAGTTCCAGAGCAAAGCTATGGATCTGAAGAAACCTTTTCTACCGAAAACACCATATATACAAGGGTCCAAGGGGAAACTAGTTTAACGACTAACGTACCTTAATACCCCAAACTACACAGAAACAACAAAAGAAGGTACTAAGTCAAACAACACAAAGCAGAGGGAGCTAGTAGGAAGCTATGAACAAAGTGAAAGGACCTCTCAGAATAATCAATACATCATTGTGTCAGAAGCAAAGAGTCCATCAGCCCACCCTTATTGGCGGAGCATCGTCATTTGAGACTCTAAGGGGTCAAAAGTCTGGGCCAACACTGTCGAACCAGCCGGCTCTGCTGAGTGCCCGACCTAATGATCCCCGATCGTAGAGACTCCTGACACAATGTGTAATCCGATTGGTTAGGACTCAAAAGTAGACTAAAACAAAAGTGCAGTGCTAAAAATGTGATAGTGTGCTAAAAATGACTACGTGGGCAAAAAGTTATCTTTAATAGAGATTGACCAGGTGTCATGTTTAAAAAGGACCAAATAGTCTTGAAAAAATAGACTATAACTTGATTTGGTCTCAAAGGGTCGACATGTTTCAGCCGAGGTGGTCACCTGACCCGGCTTTCTTCAGGACCTATATCGATGGAGCTAAGGCTACTGCAAAAGTGATATGTCTAATGAGACAATGTGAAAAACAGGAAATCATAAAGTTTGTGGCAACAGCCACCCTACCAGGCAAGCAATTTTTTGCTCGGGTATAGGAACTTGGTCCTCTTTCCCAGCTTTCTGTGGGAGGACAGCCTCACCTCACCCGGCTGACTGCTCGGAGAAGTAGGCACCGCTCTATCCGTCGATACCTCGAGCCGGACTCCGCGCAGTCTGGGAGAAACTTTTTCTACCCCATGTAGTTTTGCTGAAGGGAGCAGCTGCAAGGTTCTTCGCCATGCTTGACTGGAGGGTCCTGCTGGGAGTGCACAACCTGAGATGTTTTTTGAAGTAGGCAAGTCCATACCCTTAGAGGGTCCTGTAAGCTGTGCTAGAGCAGTGGAGTATGTTAATGGCTCCTATTGCTGATTCAAATCTGGGCACTTTTCAAAGAAAGAGCGCTGATACATTCTGCAGTGTCAGAAGCTTTTTGAATAGACCGACTGAAATGTTGAGCTAAAAACTGTTGCAATAGTTAAATCTAGGCAGCACATTGAGATAACCACTGTTTTTAAGAGTTCAAATGGCAAGTATTTTTCTTAGCCAGTCTCAGGAAGCAAAATTAGGTCAAGGGAACCTTAGTAATTTGTTCCTTCAGCTTCAGGTCATTGTCAATCACTATCCCAAGAATTGTAACCTTTGGCACTTGGGTAGGAAATGAACCTAATTCAGAAGGCCACCAGGTTTGTGTCTAAATGGAGGGATTGTTTTCTGAAAAGGATAAACTCAGTTTTTGACGAGTTTAGCTTTAACCCCTTCAGTGCCCATGACGAGCTGGACTCGTCATGGGCTGCGGTGGCGCTGTGCCCATGACGAGTCCAGCTCGTCATGAACTCCGCCCGCTAATGTTAAGCGCGGCACTGGGCGGGGAAAGGGGCGGGCATGCAAGGGGTTAAGCAATTGTTCTACATGTATTTGTTAACTTCAACTTCAACCATGCATTACCTGAAGGAGTCACTGGTGTTAATAGCATTATTAGCCAAAGACACGACAATCAGTATGTTGTCTGCAAAGGATGACAGAGATAGTGAGAAGTAATTTATAAGCTTGGCCAGTGGTGTAGCATAAAGGTTGAACATAGTAGGACTCAGAGATGATCCCTGTGGGACTCCACAAGCTAGGGTATAGGATTTAGAGGAAAATTCTCCCACTGAGACCCTCCGTTGTCTATTAGTCCAAAAAGATTTTAAAAGATTAAGTGCCGGGTAGACAGCCAACCAGCACAATGTGGTTGACTGAATCAAAGACCCCAGTAAGATCTAAAAGCACCAGAGTGGCATTCCCTCCTCTATCCAGGGTGGCTCTGATGTCTTCTGTTGCTACCACCTATGCAGATTCGGTACTGTGGTGTCGTCCAGCAAGTTGTTAATTAATCACTCTTTTTCCACCAATTTTGTCGGATAGGGGAGCCTAGAGATGGGTGGGTAGTTGCTCAGCTCTTTAGTGTTGAGGTTAGCTATTTTTAGGAGCTGGAGAACAGTGTCCCGTGTGTACCTTTTTTGAGTGCATCATTCTTCAAACAAAGTGTCTGTAATATGTATTCAGTTGATTGCTCTCAGTCACGTCACCCCAGACTCCTGCTTGCCATCTACTATTGTGTCCTCACTTCTTGTATCCCCTGCTCCCACTTGCGCTCCCCCCCTAGCATCACACACCACTCCTGATGCCCACAACTCTCTTAATAAATGCTTTCCTGCCTCGCCCCCTATTCTGATGCCCACCACCATCAGGGAGCTATTAAATGTAACATTGAGGCCACCACTACTCCTGCTACAGCTGGCTGACCCCATTAGGAACCCTATGAATGCTAGAGGGTGAAGCACTCTCTTCATCCCGTGACAAATGAGCCCCTAATATGCACCGAGTGTCACCTAGCCTGGAGCTCATGCAGGCCTGGTTCACTATTGGCAATCCAATGCGCATTTATGGCGACTATATGGGTTGATTGCAATGCTGTGTTTCTGGTGTTAGGAGTTACAAGTAGGTTAAGCTTTAAAAGGCTAATGCATGTAAATACCAGCAGTTACAAACGCATGCTCATGTAGCATTAACCCTATATTGGTCAACAAACTGGCCTTGAGAAGATGTATTGATCCTACCTCCCATTGCACACAGTTTTGACACAAAGAGTGGGAGGTGAGGAGATGTTAGTGTTAAGGGGTATACCCGGCAGCATGACTCACAGGTTACAATGGCAATGAGCGGAACTCTGCAAAATCTCATGCATTTTTTTTACAAAACTCTGAGGAATTCCACTGACTAAAACTCTTCAAGTTCCACCCATTCCCGACGCAACCCTCTGCCTTGTCCTGCTGGAGATTTTTGACTTCTATTTTCAGGGACTTAGTCCAATGTAAAAATTCTCACTGTGGCTTCGATCCAAGGCTATCCTTCTCGGACACCTCCTGCAGACTTGTTCCAATTAACTTTACCTAATCAAAACATTTTTCTCAAAGGTTTTTCTAAATTCAACGGTCAGGGACGACCGGGCCCAATCCACTTCTTGTATCAGAAATGCTCTCCACTACGGGTGGCCATATTCTTTGACTTTGACCTGTTCTCCCATGTCTAGATATTGACGCTTTGATCTTTTAGGCACTAGTTTTAACAAAAAACTTTAAAAGGTCATAACTCCGGATCTACTGATTGGATATTTGCTTTATTCTTTTCTTAAATTTAACTCAACTTTTTTAAATTGGTTTGGGATTTTTCTTTTGGTGTGTTTTCACTTTATTACTGTTTGTGTGCTGCATAAATATTTTACATTGCCTCTAAGTAAAGCCTGACTGCTTTTCGTGCCAAGCCACCCAGGTTAAGCACAAGTTAATTTAGTAACTTTTTGTGGTTCACTCTGAAAGGGATTGTTGCTTGACCAGAGCTCACGCCCCAGTCAATGAGCAACCTATTTCTAACAAAAACAATCCACCTGTAAATACCTATTGACCAGCATATGCTTTTCACAATCAATTTGCTTAGCTTAATGCGTTTATCATAACTTTTCATATGAAACAATCAGGCCAACAGTCTTTATCATTGGCTTGTCACCGTAACCAGCTCAAGCCTACTTAATCTTTTCACAAGGCAATCATTCGACATACAGTCATAAAAATGCAAATGTGTACAAAATTCCAATTGGCAATGCAAAAATAACTCCCAAGAAGTCAGTGCAGTGCATATCTACTATACTCATAGTTTGTTTTGGTGGATTGCCAACACCAAAACCCTTGCCTGTTATGGTAATTGTAAAATTCCATGTAACAAAATGTCTGCCCGGAGGCTTTTATTACATTGTAATACCAATCCATCTTTGAAAGCCTATTATCTTTCACACATATTTTTCATGATAAATAGGTCTGACCAATTGGCTTTGTCACAATTTTTCATAATAAACAGATCAAACTTATTGAATTTACACTTTAACAAAAACTGGCCTATTCAAGTGAACACAAACTGGCAACCATCATACACAGACTTATACAATTACAAATATGTCAAAAAAAAACATTTTGCAAAAGGAATACAACCCCTCTCTACAAGACCTAACATGAATGATCACAGTGAAAACATCTAGGCTTTTGAGAAGTGTATATCCAATGCAAAAACTCTTGCTGACTATAGTACTCTGTGAGATGACATGCAACAAAATACCTGTCTATACCTTGCAACACAATGTAAAAACAGACAACTGTTTAAGGTTTACTGCACTTAGGGAATGCTTGTCACAATGAATAAGTTAGAACAACTGCCTTTGTTATGACACTTCATAATAAGCAGGCCAGATACACAGCATCAGACATAACGTTTTCCAGTGTTCCAATCAGGCCAATCGCTTAGCTTGCCCCCATGACCTACTCATGCCTACAGTTTTGAGCCTAAGCTTTTCTCGCAAGGCAGCCATCAGACTCAGAGTCATCAATATAAAAAGGTATACAAAATTACAGTCTGCTAAGAAAAATGCTAGCGCTCCTAGAAGGTCCTAACAAGGATTTTCACAGAGCAGCACCTAAACCATTCCTACTACAGTAATCTGTGAGAGTCCTTGTCACAAAATACCTGTCTGTAAATTTAAATATATAGTAATCACAATCCATATTTAGATGCCTACTGACTGTAACCTGTGCTTCCTACAATTAATATGTCAGATGTAGTACCTTTATCACAGGATTTTATTATAAACTGATCAGGTCCAATGGCATTGATCATTGGCTTGCCGCCCTAACAAAATCAAGTATAAGCTTTGCCACAAACTGAAAAGTGTATTACAAGCAGTCTTTTAAGTGGAAGCTTGCAAACTTGCCCCAATCAAATCCTGTGCTTAGGGGAACCAACATGTGGGTGGAGCCTAAGTCCCTCTTTTAGAAGTTGTTTGAAAGCTCCTTTTGTTGATCATAAAATGTCAGGTGAATGCTTCACTTTCAAACTAAACCTAAAAATCCATGTGGATTAGTGTAACCCTGGGCATGCCATACTGTTTAGTTCTGTTCTGTTTTGCCTTTTCAGCTCGTTGTTCTGCCCTCTGTTTTGCCCTCTGCTGCTCTGTTGTGCCTTTTCTGCAGTTTTGCTTGCCCTTGGTTTTGTCTTTCCTGCTAATTTGTCTGCCCTCAATTTTGCCTTTTTCTGCTCATTTCTACCCTCTTCCTGCCATTTGCCTTCTCCCGCCACCCAGCGCTCTGCCCTCTCCCCAAGACCTACTCAATAGAGGCCACAGCATGACTCTATTGAGCAGGTCCTCATGCCAGCTCACACTGTGACAGTTCTGCTGTCCAGCTTGCAGGCAGTCCTCTACCCTCTGCTGCCTATCTACCTTCTACCCTCTGTTTGTGCATCCTCTGCCTGTTTCTTCCTCCGTTTTGCCTTTTCTGCTCATTTTTCTGCCCTCTGTTTTGCCTTTTTCACTTTTCTGCCCTCTGTTTTGCCTTTTCTGCTAGTTTTTCTTCCCACCATTTTGCCCTCCATTTTGCCCTTTGTTTTGCCCTCTCCTGCTCTGTTTCGCCTTTTCTACTCATTTTCCACCCTCTGTTTCATCATATTCTGCCCATTTTTTGTCCTCTTTTTGGCCTTTTCTGCTTGTTTTTCTGCCCTTTGCTTTGCCCTCTTCTGCTCAGTTTTCCCTTTTCTACTTGCTTTTCTGCCCTATGTTTTGTTTTTCTGCTCATTTTTCTTCCCTCTATTTGCTTTTTCTGCCCTCTATTTTGCCTTTTCTACTTGTTTCTTCCCTCTTCCAGCCATTTCTTCACGACCTGACTTTTCGACAGAGACCTCGCTTCCCAGTACCCAGATATCCCCAGGGATGACAGAGCTGCGCTCTACAAATGCTGATTGATTGATTGATTGATCATACACAAAACTGTACTCTGAATTATTTTTTTTGTTCAAATAATCTTTATTGATTTTAATACACAAAACACCAACATAAGGATAGTACAAAACTCAAATAAGTAGGAGAGAGTGCACTCAACATTGATACATATGTTGCACTAGAAACTTTGAGATAATTAAACACATATAGAGGAATAAAGAAAAAGAGTGGAAGGGTAAATAATGTGCATAGGCATACACATAAGCTGGGTAATATATTCATGGGAATATATATCCAACATATGGATTACTGTGTTAAATCAGTAGTATATGTTAGGGAATTTACAGGCATAAAGTGAAATCTTTTAGGTTGTACTTGGTGCAATATAACTGTAATCTTGTATGCACAGTGGAATAAATAGCCAATGCTTGGGTAGATTCAGTTAAGACAAACAATGATCGAGTGAATACACACATCTGCATAGTGTTCACCTGGATTTAGATGGATAGAAGTATGATTGAAATATAATGTGGACCAGTGTGTCTTATAGTTTCTGCATTATGAGTGAGCGAAGTGTATCTGGGCCTCAGGAGTTTCAAAGTGAAGGAAGTGGTGTCAAGTTAGTCCCACATAGGTCTGTGTGGTGGACGCCAAGGAGAAAGTTGCAGTAATGTGTTATATTTTCCATTTAAGAAATGTGAGCTATTCCCACCACATATGGAATGAAACTATATTGAAATTCTTCAAATTATTCAGAATCAGAATGCAGACAAGGGTCAGCATTAGATTCAATAAGGATTCATCTGCTTCGTTTTTCACTTGAGGGTCTAGCTGACTAAGTAGCATATAAAAGAATTACTGGGTGGGAATAATACTCAGACTGTTTTTGTATACATTTAAAAATATTGTCCCAAAATTTCTGGAGGATGGGACAATAAAACAACATATAGGCTATATCTCTATTATGTACACCAACATTTGGGGTCTTGTATAAGGTTGAGTTTGTGTATATATTGGGGGGTCCAATGGCATCCATTGAATTTGTTTTTGATAGTGTTGGTGATATCTTGTTTGTGAAGGTGGAGCTATAGATACATTTCCAGTCAGATTTTATTTTGCTTTTAGTTGCTTCTGCTACCCAGCTTTGCTCATTTCGAGTGTGTAACTATGCTGGGTTTAGGTAGAAGTCATGTATTTACTCTGGATATTATATGTCCAGTTTTGCATAAGTTACCAATTAGTGTGTAGAGCGGGGGACTGTTCTTCAGTAAAGGATGCTTTGAAATCTATACTTTTAGTCTCAATATTTTTTAAAAGTCCAAATTTTCTAGTCCAAAACATGACTGTAAAGTAGAGAGCGGAAGCGGCAGCCTGCTGTCAAATATATGTTTTATCAAATTAATTTAATTTTTGGACCAATCAGGCTAGATTATTGGGTGATCATCGATTATTATTTTGAGGTTGAGCCATATGAAATGACAGGTTAAAGTTGCGGATTTTTGTTTTTGAAAGACAGTCTAATCTAATAAGAGGGAAGGAAGTTAAATTTTTGCATTATCAGGAATGCACTAATCAGGGTCTCATTTAAAAGTGATTTCTCTACAGCCACCCAGAAAGTTTGATAGTCCATCCCCTAAAGGAACCAGTTGGACCCTTGTTTAAATAGATACGCTCTTTGGTAGTTCCTAATGTTGGGGAGACCTCTACCCCCATTATCCTCAAAGAGTTTGCGTTTTTTGTGTGAAATTATAGGTTTCTTGCCTTGCAGTAGGAGTTTATCAAAATTATTGTCCATTTTTGTTAGAAAATCTTCAGCTGGAGACATAGGGAGCATACTAATAAAATAATTAACTAGGTGGGAAATCATCATTTTGAGTGACTCTGCTCTGTCCCACCATGAAATAAACTTGGATGATCAACCATCTCAGAGGTTGTTAATCTTCATAAGTAAGGAGTCTTCATTGTATTTCAGAATGATGATGTAATTGGAAAATTCTATTCCTAAATATTTGATGCAGGCAGGCTGCTATGCCAGACCTGAGTTGCCCAAGATATCTTTATTTACACAATTATTGAGAAGCTTAACCTCAGATTTGTCCTCATTGAGTGCATACTCTTATACATCAGAACATTCTTGAATCAATGCTATTAGGGTGGCAATAGAGGAGGGGATATCCTCAGTGATTTGAAAATGTCACCTGCATATGCAGCTATTTTTACAGTGTTGTTGCCGAACGATGTACCTGTTATATTTTGTTCCCCCTCAGATGGTATAAGAACATTTCTGATGCTAATAGAAATAGAGGGGAATATAGGGGGCACCCTTGTCTGGTTTCATATTTCAAGGAAGAATGTGGTATACATAGTGCCCCCTGCTCTTACCCTAGGGATTGATTTGTAGTAGAGTGACATGATCTTACATATCAAGGACTTTCCAAGATTAAATAGTTTTTCAACATCAAGTTTGATTGCTACTGTAGGAGACTTTGTTAGTTCTGTTTTTTCAAGGACGTGACACAGTATTATTGCGTTGTTCTTGGATAGTCTGTTCTTCAGAAAGCCAACTTGAACAGGATGAATGAGTTTAGACATGTATTTTTGTAGTCTAATGGAGAGTATTGTGGAATACATTTTACAATCCATATTAATTAGTGAGATCTGTCTTTTTAGAAGCAGGGCATCCTTGCCCTCCATGGGGATCACCGTTATTATAGCTTCTACAGGAGAACCCATGACTTGGCTAGAATTGGCAAAGTGATGGTAAAGTCTTAATAAAGGTGGGATAATTGTTGTGAAAAAGGATTTGAAAAATTGAGCATTATTGCCATCCGGGCCAGGGTCTTTGCCCGTTTTAAGTCTTTTGATAGAACATGCTATTGCGTGTATGGTTATTGTGCCATTAAGCGATTTCATTTCCTCCTCTGTTAGTTTGGGTATTTTTGCTTTATCTAGATACATTTTATATTTCTTCTCATTGATGAGGTGTTGTCTTCATAAAGGTTTCGGTAAATGTCCTTAAAAACCTCTGCGATCCTTTAAGTGTCAGTGTGAATAAGGCCTTGATCATCTTTGATGGCAGTTATGGAATAGTTTTGTGATCTTGCTTTAGATATGTTGCTAAAGTTTCGCCCACCTTGTTGGAGTCACATAATCTGATGTTTTTAGGAGCTTACTATTAGGTTCTTTGTTCATATTAGATCTGATTTTGAGAATCACACCTCTCACTGTAGATTTTAGGGCTTCCCATTTGATTATGTCAGTAGATTTATTTTTCTTAATGTCTTTAAGTAAGTTTTCTATTGATTCTCCAATAATTTGTTTGTTATCTTTGAATACAAGGATTTCGTCGTTGAATCTCCACTGTACTTGTTTTGGGTCGGAAGAGGGGTCAGTGATTAACACTGTTATACAGGAATGGTCTGCTATCACTCTTGCCGCACCTGTTGTTTGGTCCAACTTTCTAATGTAATGCCCTGAGATTAGTAGGTAGTCAATGCAAAAATATGAGTTACGGGAAAACAAGAAAAAGGTATAATATCTTTCATCCTGATATTGCGTTCTCCCAGCATCAACATATTTATTGCAAAAGTTTTTAAGAGCTCTATGGGTTTTATTAGGGCGGAATGCAAATTGAGAGTTCCTGTCTAATGCAGGGTCCAATGGTAAATTAAAGTCTCCTTCAAGGATGATTGTCTCTGAGTCAGGAATCATTGTGAGTTGGACAGTAAGCTTATTCCGAAAGGATAGGTCATCTTTTGTAGAAGGATAGACATTGACCACAAATAACTCATTGTTGTTTTTAGTAAGTTTTTAAATAACCCACCTCCCTTGTTTGTCAGAAAGGTTTGATGCCATGTCTATCTTTGACTTATTAGTGATCAGAGTTAAGACACCATTTTTCTTTCCCACCCTGACAGTTGGTTATTACTGAGTGATGTAACATGTGAGGATCAACCTTGGTTTCTTAAAGAAGGATACTATCTACCTGAAGTTTGCATAAATAGTCAATGATTTTCCTTTTACTAATCAGGTACTTGATTCCTTTTATATTTAGACTTACTATCTTAATATTTTATAGAGAGTTTGTCCTGAGTAGGTGTGTAAGATCGTGTGGGTCAATAGATTTTGATAAAGTTTTAATAATTAGTTATTATATAGCTAAAGGCATCTTGTGCAATATGGAATGAGGTGGACTGCAAGGATTACTAGAGCCCAGAGTTTGATGAAATTTGCTGATGTATTTCCCAAGGTGTGCAGCTGTGTCCAGAGTGATGTGTGAATCATTCAGTAAACAGTGTTTTTTCACATGAAAGATAGCCATTTCTTGGTAGTGTTGGCAAATTATACAGCTAAGGCAAAACAAAAAGGTAGAATGTTGCAAAACATATCCAATAAGTTATCATTATCCAACAAACTCCCCCTTTAATAAGTCCCGCCTAAGTATACAATAGGAATGGCGATAGGAGAAAGAAAAACGCTCCTCCAGGAATACAGTGAGCTAAGAATAAAACAGCAAGTAGTACATGTGTTTGCTCAATAGTTGAGCACTCTCATCTACATAATGTGAAGTGAGATTTTATATTGCGTACTCTAATAGCAAAAACTGTTAGTTAATGTAACCATAAACTATAAGTGAGCTCTATGTAAAGCATTGAAACTAAGAAAATTAGCCAAGGCACTAATTGGAACAAGCCTCTATATCCTATTGTTATCATGTACATAAATGTAGATGTAGTAGGCATAATAATTTAATTTCTTAATTGTTGGCATCAACTAACCTGATGTGAGTTGGCATGAGATGATTCATCAAAATCATGCATCTGGATTACTTACGGCAAATGTGTTTAACCCTGTTTCAGAATAGTTGATCATAAGACTTCAATTCCAAGGTAGGGTTGTGGAAAACCTCAGAGACTTAGAGATATGACACTCTGTAGGAAACTATTGAGTGGAATGAGCGACAAACGCCATAGCCGTAAATTACCATATTGTAGAGCAAGACAGTATATCTTTAGAATACAGGGTTCAAAGTGAAAAGTTAATGCTTATATCTTGAAGATGTGGCCTTGTGTGAGGAGGTTTCCATGTCTGCCTCATCTATTTTATCCAAGAATTTCCTAAAAGCAAAATGATTATTGAAGATGTGTGAGGTGACCTGTATTGTTGCCCAATATCTGGCAGGACCTGCAAAAGAAAACTGGCAGTTTTTCACTTTCAGCCTGTGTCGTAGAGCAAAGAAGCCCTTCCCAATCTCAAGTGTTGATTTAAAAGTAGTCTTGTGAGATGAAAACCTTGTTGCCCTTCCGTTGTATGCGGGCATGCTTCTTCATAAATGAGAGAATTTGTTCGACATGTTGATAGGAAAGCGGTTTACATATAATGGGACGTGGGTGAATCTGGTTAGAAGTCTTCTGTGTTGATGCTCTGTCAAATGCAAGATTCAAGATTTCTAGATTGTTATGTCTGTGTTTTGTGTGAAACGTTTCTCTAAAACCAGAATGTTGTTGTATATTCTTCTCCTTCTGGGAATCCAAAGATATGGAGGTTCCCCATCTACTTCTGTCCTCAAGGTCTGCTAGATGCTGAGATCACGATCGAGTTGTGCTACTGAGAGCCAAGATGGTTTTGTGTTTGTTGCTTTCAGTCTTCCAGTTTTCTAATTCTATTTTCAGTTTCAGCTGTTCTGGTATTGTTTTGCTTGATATTCTGGCAGATGGCATAGATTTTATTCTGCATTGCATTAGTGTTGTCTTTGATGGACCTAGCCAGATCATAAACTTCTGCCTATTTTTTGAGAATCATTTCCAATGTTGTGTTAATTGCACTTTTATTTTTGACAGGTGAATCTGGGTTCGGTGGGTCCACTTTGACTTTTTTAAGGCTTCTTTTATTCTCCTTTTCTGCCATGATGTATGAGACCAGAACAATGGTGAAACAATGTGTAGATTGGACCTGAGAGTTGTACTGATTGGATCTCAGGTCTTGATGTAGAGTTCACTGCAGTAGTTTTTCAACTTTTTGGCAGTACGGTGTTAGAGTTCTGTTTAGAAGAATAGACTGAAGCCAGCGATTTGTTTGTTAGAAATGCAGAGACTAGAATGGTACGGACCTAAGTTGCTTACATGTATAACAATTGCCTCCATAATATATCTGCTTCAAAAACTCTCTTTAGGAAAAAAGTGCAGAGGTGGGCACTCCAGGCAAGTAAAAATCTTTATTCTTTTATTTTCCGTCACCATGTCCATACTGACGAGTTTCATCTGGCCCAGCCTTTGTCAAATTTAAAGTCACTCGTAGTCCAAACAAATTTAAAGGCACAGGAAATAGTCGACATGGAAGAAACACCTACATTACTGCTTCCATCTTATTCTCAGCAGTCAAAGATTTTATTGCCTAATGCCTATTTCATATTGTATATTTTTACACTTGTTTTTCACTTTTTTCTTTTTTTTAACTATATATTTATAAAAATATTTTTACTATGTATCTAAAAACAAACTTGCTTAGTCGTATCACTATGTACATAATGCTTGTACTGGGAATCCTTGGAGTTAGAAGCATAGTATCTTGGGCCAGTGCCCAAATTCAATACTTAACCTATTACATAGATCATAAAAAAGGAAATCCTTATGGCTGCAGCTGGGAATTACATAATCACAATCATGACATACGCCTTAGAGCTTTTATGGTCTATACTATATCTCCCAAAAATGTTATTATAAATAAGTTGATGCTCATTCTGGACAATCCCCATGTTCTAATACAATTAAATAGAAATCTCCCATATGCAATATATTTTAAAGATTCTTATTAAATATGTACATATCACCATTCATTATAAACATCAGGATTATGTATAGAAATGCACATATATCATAAATAACCATACATAGATCTTCATTATAACAGTAAGGTGTCAAAAAGCAATGATTAACCAGAGAGTCAAATAGTGACATTCAATGTACAACTTACATATATATTGCCATGGGCTACGAGGAAAAATAAGGATTGCAGTCACCGTAAGTCACCCCAAGTTGACTTCCAACTCCTCATCCTTATTCAGCCCACTGGAGACTTTTGTGTGTAAATCCAGAATATACCTTGATTCTAGGTGTCTCAAATGCATTACCCTATTACCTCCTCTTGTATTCAGGGAAATTCTACCTAACACAAATAAAATCAGCAATCCTGGATCACTCTCATGTTTGAAGTAAAAGTGTCTAGCTACTGAGTAGTTGAAATCATGATTTCTAAAAGCACGCTGATGCTCCAGTATTCACTTATTTAGTGGAAAAATTGTACTTCCTACATACATTAACAGACAGGGGCAGCTCAGCACATAAACAAAATATTCTGTATTACAGTTGCAAAACCCATTCACCTTCCTTTTCTGTCCATCTGAGGACTGAAATACTGAGACATTTGTCACCATTCTACAGGCTTTACAGTCATTGCATTTGAAAAACCCCTTAGTAGTGGATATCCAGGTGTCAAGTTTATGACTCCTCGTGAAATAACTATTTGTTAACTTAAGTTATCCCCTAATGTTCTGCCTTTCCTGTAAGCAACTGGGGGTGTCACTGGTAGAACTTTTCCAATTGTTGAATCACTTCTCACCACCTGCCAATGCTTTCTCATGATTTGATACACTCTAGGGAACATTGAGTTAAAGCATGTAATGAATCTTGCTGGTACATTTTCCTTTTTGGATCTGCTATTTGGAAACAGTAACTGGTTTCTAGTGATATTTTTAGATTTCAATCCAGCTGCATTGCATGTTCTGGGAAAATGTCCTTGCTTACAAAGTCTTCCATTCATTTTCTTCAACTGATCCTCAAACTCTTGTTCCTGGTTGCAGATCCTTTTAAGTCTCAATGTTTCTCCATAAGGAATGCTTTCTCAATTTTTTTTGATGCTGACTTCTAAAGTGCTATGTGCTATTCCAAGCTGTTGCCTTATGATGTACTGTGATACTGATTTTACCATCCTTTACTTGCAACAAAATATCTAAAAAGGTAATCTCACTGAAAATCATATGAGGTGAAGAGCAGGTTGAGAACATTTTCATTAAGAATTTTTACATACTCTTCAGCCTTTGATCTGGACCCTTTCCATAATAAAAAACGATCTTCAATATAGCGGGTCCAAATCAGAGTATTCTGTACATACTCAGCGTTCTCATCTGCCCAGGCCACCTGCTTTTCCCACGAGCCCATCACCAAATTGGCAAGGCTGGGGACACAGCAGGTGCCAATTGCAGGTCCCATTTTTTGTCTATATATGATCCCGTCATGCATAAAGATATTGTCCTTCAAGCAAACGCGGATCATTTCCAAATGCATTTGATTGTTTCCTAAGAAACATGCTGGTCAATGGAAGTGTAAAGGGCAGTGACATCTAATGTAATCATAAAATATGAATCAGCCCTGGCAAGGTTATTGATTTTCGTAAGGAAATCACCAGCATGCTTGCAATATGATGTAAGTGTTTTTGCAAATGGGAATAGGAAGCAATTGATATAGATATAGCTGTATTCTCTAGGAAACTCTCATTGGATGAGACTATGAGTCTCCCAGGGGGATTGTACAATTTTTGTGTATCTTTGGCAATAGATAAAATAAAGGAATTCTGGGAAGTTCAGATCTTTAAAAGGTACATTCATCCTGATCTAAAATAGTTGCCTCATACCAATTCCTGAGCCACAACTGATATTTATTAACACAAGCGCAATATTCATCAATTGTCATCCCCTCATTACACCTGACATCTCATAGCTTCCTTAATGTACTTGTCCGAATCAATAATTACAACAATACCTCCCTTTTCACTGTTTTTTATAACAATGGAGGTGTCATCCTTAAGGGATTGTAATGCCTTCCTCAGTTGTGGTGTGAGATTGTCAGTACACACCCCATCCTTCTTTCTCAGCTGCACCTGGTCTCTAATCACCATTTCGTGAAACACATCTAAATTGTCATGAACAGTTAAGGGGATGGTACAGGACTTTGGTTTAAAGACACTCTTAACTGCTGATCTAATATCGATCCCTGAATCCTGTATCAGATGTTCCATCTCAATATGGGAATCCCTACCCTCACTTTCTCTACGTAAGCAAAGAGTCCCTCCGCTTCCCCAATTTGTAAATCACACAATGGTGCATATTCAACAATAAGACATGACTGACTTTTAGATTTATGAATGTTGTTCAATTTTAATTTTCTGATACTGGTCTTTATCAGAGGAATAGTTGGAGACGATTTCATATCACGGGGCTGTTTACTTAAGTAGGACATTTCGTATTGGTGTTACACTCCATTTATAACACTATGCATTGGTGTTAGACTGCACCCTGAATTCTAAAGGGAATGATGAAAAGGGAGGGTGGTGGTTCTGAAATATAACCCTCATGTCTGCTCTCCTGCCATCTGTGCTGGTGCCATTGAAAAACAAATACTGTATATTATCTAGCTATCTAAGGCACATAGCAGCATTACAGTGTCATGTATGTGGCCTTGAAAGTCCATGCTCAGGCAGTCATACTGCTACTTGCTCAGGCAGCTTAATAAATAAACAAAATAATCACAGCTGCGTGGAGGAGAATCACTTTTTTTCTGTGGAAGCATACAACGTATGCCTGATCAAAACATGTACTTGTGGCTACCAACATGTGGCCAGAATCAAAGCCCCTCGCTGTTGTACTCCAGAAAGCTCTTTTTCGGGTGACTACATTATGTCTGGCTACAACTGTGCTGTCAAACCAGACATAAAAAACAAGATGGTGCTAAAATGTTCAAGCAAACCTCAATTCAGCATTTTTCATTGCAAGAGAATGAATGTGTGTATTTTTGGAAAACTCTAGGTATATTTTGAACAATCATATATATGTAAACTTTATTTGATTTGATAAACATGTCATAAATACATATAATAACAGATCATTCATAAAATATCTAACATGAGTACATTTTATTAAAACAGGCTATACGAGGGTTTCCATCAACTTAATATGAACATTTAGCCTAGGAATTGCAGGGGAATACAAAAATACGTCAGTCCCCCCTCGTCACTCTTAGTCTTAGAGCAGCTCTTAGAAAGTTGACCACACAAAAGAGAGTAAAAACAACAGATGACAATTTTCAAAACAACAAAGCTATACGTGCCTGTCTAAATCTGGTTTTCCTTAACAGACCCTTCAAAAACATTTTTTCTAGGGTGGGCGTAATAAGGGCAGAGGAGGATTAGATGAAGGGTATCCTGTGGAGACCTATTGTTGCAGCCACAGGGCCCTCTCTCCTCTGGATTTATAATAAAACCTGCCTGTACCGCCAATAAATGATGAATAAAATTTTGTCTAAAACGGGTATTCAGGTATCTATTGTGTGCACTCATCATTAGTGTTAAATATGTGTCAGGCCTTACTACACAGGAGCAGAACGACGTTCATTTCCAATGCCCCAATCAAAACGTTCCTGTTAGGCTAGTGATATCCTTCACAGGTAAGTTCCAATGGGGGAAGGGGAATTGGGACAGAGAAGAGAAAACTCCAAGCTCACTGTCTGTTCTGTTTCATCTTCTTCTTCTTCTTCTTCTTATGAATGTTTAACAGCACTGAGAATATTAACATTATTCATTAGTAAATTGTACCAAGATTCCTTTACTTACTTTCTTAATGTTAACTAGATCGCTAGCCTTTCCAGAATATGCCTTGGAGCTACTTCTCTTCTTACTTCTTAAAATTTGTCTTATGTCTTTTAAGAAGGTTCCACTTAGTTCTCTTCTCTCTTTTCAGATTACAGGAGCCCAAATGCGACTTCTATGTCAGCTAAAACGAGTAATCACCTTGGTAAGTATTGCTTTCCTACTATTTGACTGTTATGTATTAATTTGAGTTTCAACCCTCTCCTATTGTACTCACAGTGAAGAAACTAAAGTGGTCAGTGTATGGTAAACGTTGATATTGTCCTTACTCTCGAGCTAGTTGTTTATTCTGTGCTCAAAAGTAATCTCTTCCAATGTCATAAAGATTTATTAACCTCAGAAGACTCCGTGTATTAACTATTAAATAAGCCTAACCCAAGTCTACGAAACACTAAGCGCCCTAGTTGATGTCTTTTAGAGAGTTAGGTTTCTAATGAATAGATAGTAAGGGTTGGAAATTTGGGAAGCGTGAAACCATTCCCTTCTTATTGCTTATTAGGAAGTTTATTTCTTTTCTTATTAGGTTAATAGGATTCTCTTGAGGGAAAATTGCTTTTAGTTTTAATTTCGGCTATTTAGTATTTGGCAACCAGCGTAGTGCATTCAGGAACACAACTGAGGTAATTATGCAAGGTGACTAGTTCCACATGAATTTCAAAAGTTTTCACTGACCTCGACTCTGGAACCTTAACCGTCGAAACTAACCTGTTTTAAGTTTTATACAACGCAGCCTGACTGACTAATGCTACGCCCAAACAGCTCCTCTCCCGTTGAAGTCTTCGGTGAAGTGCGCCATAGAATGTTGGAGCGCACTACACCAGAGCAAAGTTAACAGTGACAACTAGACCGCTGAACAGCGGTATATTGAAGTATGTTGGCGGCCATGTTTGAATTCCGGCGATGCCAACAACCTCGCCAGCTCAAGGGAAAATCTGTTTGAGGGTGAGTTTTGTGGGGCACAAAAGAAGAAATATTAGCCACAGTCTCATGAAATGGAGGAAACCGACCGCGATTCCTGACAATATGGTTGCGCAATTGCAAACTTTGAGTACAGAACTTTGATATCACCCTTGTTCTTGGTTCTTATTGTATCTAGTTTAGAAAACAGATCTGCACACCTTAGTTTGGCAAAAGAATCAGTGACGTATTTAATCCAGGGGATTTTCATCGCAAGGTCTAAGGAGAGGCAGCCCTGAATTACCAGCCTTGTCAGGTCCGCCTCTGTGTTTATCCAAATCTTCAGCCAACATAATAGGGGCTAAACTCCCACCAAGTCTGAGATGTATTTAACCCCCAGTTTTTCGTGTAGAGTAAATCCTGGGATACTGTGTGGGACCTTCAGTAAACGCCTCAAGTATTTGTTCTCCTCTCTTTGCAGACTAGCGATCTTAACGAATCCCCACACCTCACTTCCATACAAGACCTCGGCGCAACAGATTGAATTATATAGCTTTAAATTCATGCCCGGGGTACAACGTCCAAGCCTGAGTGCAAAGTTTGAAATTGAACCTATAGACCTGTTCAGGGCCAGGCACTTTTCCTCTAATAAATGTTTGAAATTCAGGTGACCATCAACGAACCTGCCCAAATATGCAAAGGCTGGGACTTTACCTAAGGTATCTGAGCCTATGGAATAACTATACGATTTGCTTGGCTTCTTCCCCATTTCAATAACATACGATATTGCAAGATTAGGGGACATATCCAGGTTGTCCATAAACTTCACAAAACCATTAATTAAAAGCTTCAAACCATGTGGGGTACGGGCAAGGACCACCGCATCATCTGCGTAGAGAAGAACCGGGGTAACTCTTACACCTATTCACGGCAGGTCAGCTTTAATATCTCGCAAAGTGGCGTTTAAACCGTTAATATATATAGGGTAAACAAAAACGGTGCAAAAATACATCCTTGTCTGACCCCACTTGAGCACTTGAAGTGCTCCGTTACCTTCCCATCCTGTGTGTATCTAACAACTGCTGTGGTATTAGAATGCAGCGATTGGAGAATATTTAATATTCCCTTGTCCACACCGAGATCACCCATTATTGACCACAATTTACTGCGGTTCACGCTGTCAAAGGCCGCGGTGAGATCCATAAAAGCTAAGTATAGTGCGCCATACTTAGCTACTGTGTATTTTGCTGTAATAAGATACAAGTTAAGGCATTGATCTACAGTGGATTTCCCCATCTGGAACCCCTATTGGGCATCCGTAATAATTTGTGTGGCCTCCGCCCAATCCATCAGCCTATTTAAAATCACCCGCCCCAGAACCTTCACTGAGACATCTATCAGGGATATGGGGCGATAGCAGTATGGGCTATCCCTGTCGCCTTTCTTAAATATTGGAACAATAATGGCAGAAGACCAAGATACTGGCAGTGCTGAGCTTATTACAGCATTTAATACCCTGGTTAAAAGAGGGGCCCAGATCTCCGTATTACAACAAAGGAGGTCTGGTGGGATTCCATCTGGCCTCGGTACCTTGTTCCTTTTCAGGCCTGCGATTCCTAAACTTACTTCATCCAAGGAGAAGGTAATAAGATTAGTGCTTAGTGATACAGATGGGGTCTGCTTCTCATCCTGACTGTGCAGGTGGTTATACAAGCCCTGAAAATGCTGCTGCCATTGTTCTGGCAGAATATTATGGCTTAGGCCCGGCTTATTCGGGTCTGAGAAACAAGGGTTATTAATAACTCTCCAAAAGCGGGCAGAGTCCTTCAGTTCCGCTGCCTCTGTGAGCTCCTCCCAGGCTGTACATTGTAAATGGTCCTTTCTCTCTTTGACAGCTAGTTTATAACTTGAGCGGCAAGCAGCCACACGTTCTCTGTCCCTTGGAGTCTGCTTGAGTGCTACTGTTAACTCCCTCGAGGCCTGTGAGCATTGGCTATCAAACCACCGTGGGTGGCCCACGCTGTGCGCTTGTGAGGAGGACTTCAACAGGTTATCCACCAGTTTTGCGATGTTCATAAAAGCCTCTAATAGTTCAGCCCCATCCACTCCTAAATCTAAGCATTTCAGTACTTTCCTGATAACCTCTATCAAATGGGAGAGAACTAGAGGAAACAATATCCACCTGGGCCTGTCTCAGCCTTCTGCCTTGGTCCGTCACAGCTATTGCCGAACCCCCTTCCTGTCTATTTGATACTGGTAATTGGGACTGAGCAGCAAGTACTAAAGTAAGTGGGTTATGATAACTAAACAGTGATTTGTATATTAAACTTTAAAATACCCCTTTTCAGTAAAGGGGAGACAAAGATAAAATCAATATATGAGTGACAACCCCGCCCTTTAAATATAGAGGGAACCAGACTACCCTTTTTGTTAGCGAGCATGTCCACTGTGTGGGTTAATCCATAGAAGTATAAGAGGCCAGTCAGTTTCCATCCAACTTGGGTATGCTCCAGGTGTGGTCCTTTCCTTAATGTACAGGCTGACCAATCACCCTGTACCACCCTCAAGTGTGGGCATAGGTGACAGTTAAAATCACAGACTAAGATCCGTGACATTGGGCCAGCCCTTTCCCTCGTGTGTGCTCCAGCCGTGTGTTTAGTTCATGGAGACTGTATGCGCCCTGCGCATTTGGCATTGCATTGTAAAAACTTATTAATATTACCCTGAATATCTGATTCGAGAATTGTAATCCTTGCACATCATTTGAATCCCAAACCAAGTTCTTCGAGCTGCCCTGTATTCTCAAATCCATAAACATAATAAGACCCCCCTTTGCTCTGCCGGCTAACGATCTGACTGCTGCGCAAAAAAAGGTTTTATGTCCTTCAATGAAACAGTTTTTGCCTGTCTCCCAAGTTTCCTGGAGACAAATTATATGGTACTCCCTCACGTAAGTGAGCCGTTGCTCCTCCCCAAATGTGCAAGATAGTCCTGCTACATTCCACGAGATAATTTTTAGGTCTTCCCCACTGCTCACTACGATAGAATCCGCCGGTGCAATATTACTTCGCGGGGTGGCGGACCTACCCCCGGGATCTATCTCTAAGTTATTAGGTTCCCTGCACTCCACAGGAGAAGGTAATGTTCTCCCCATATGAGACTTCACACTCCTCTCTGCTGTGACAGCATTGGCCAAAAGGATATCACTGGCTCTACCCCCACCCTCCCTGTGATTTAGTCAGTCGATATCATTCAAGTCCCTCAATGGTGCAAATGCATTAGTTACCACCACAGGCCTACTGCCCCACCCGATACCCTGGTCCAAGCCAGTGTGGCATTGTATGAAATTAAGGCTAGGCTCTGGTCTGTAAAAAAAGCCCGAGGGTAGTGGTTTAATGCTAGACTCTAGGGCGAATGAATCAGCTGAATACAAGAGAATCCCCTGCGCCATCTCTGGGTATCTGAGTGTGACAATAATGCAGTCTCCAGCAAAACCTTCCCTCGATTTGCCAATCCAAGACACCCTCCTAGACAAAAGGATGTGTCGATAATCTTTAATATTAAATCTAGCATACATGCACGTCCAATGCGCCACACTGTTAATTAGCTGTACAGTGGGCTCCTCTTGTGCATTCTTGTGACCTGGCACACCTGTCAAAACCACTGTGTACGGGCAACCTGCCAGGGGGAGATCTATTACTGAGAGCTCAGTGTTAAAAGGGGTCGACTGGCATATCTTCCTCTCCCAATTGTTGTCGGTGGCCACTATCCCCATTCGAGGCCTTATGCCGATTCTCCAATTGGACCTTGTTGGACTCTGTCTCCACTGCCCTTGCATCCCTTGCAACCTGATTCCTAGATTGAGCCTTAGGGCGTGTAACTACAGTATTAAGTTGGGGGGTATGATTTACTGTGTCAGCTCAGTTGTGTAGCCGGGATTCAGAGCTCGTTACAGGTAGTGAGGAGGTAATCCTTGTAACGTGCTCCCTCCTTCCGCTGCCCCCTAAACTATAAATGGGGCCACTGAAGGTTGGACAGAATGATTACAGCAACACCCCCCTATATTTGAGGAGTTATATAATGTATTAGATGATATGCTATTACGCTGTTCAATCAACACAAGTTTCTCCTCAATAGACTGTAATTTACATAATATAGGGTCCAGGATCACAGACATCAATGTCTCAAATCTTCTCCACTGCTCATTATTGCAATCGGGAATTGTAGGGCTGGGAGGTGAGTCCTGTAGCATAGGATGTCCTGATGACCCTTGTATGTCTACCGTGGCCGTAAGATCTTGATTTAATTTGGGAGGTGGCTGCTTTGATCTGGGCTTCTGCCTTGGCTTCTAGAGAGCTCCACACCTTGGCCGTTTTGCCGGTGGGTCGTTAATAATTGATAGTTTCGATCCTGTCCCATCCCCACTTTGGCTAACCCTTGGATGCTGTTTAGATCTGTTTGTGATGTCTCTGGGCCCAGACTTTGGTGATGTTAAAGTTACCAATGTGGCCATAGGCACAAGAGGTACTGGTGGCATCACATCTGAGGAGCAGGACGAATCCTGCATCGACATGGTACCGCGTCCCCCTGCAACCATCCCCATGACTGAAGTGACTGCTAGAATAAGTGGGTCTGTGTCTAGGATCACTGTTGCAGGCTCCACTTGCCCCCCAAGTCTGTCTGCCATTGCCGCGACATCATGCAGGTACACGGCATCTGTATGCGCACCTGCAGGAGATTTAGCTGGAGATTTAGCCCTGCTTATACAACCTAATGATGATCTTTTGTGGGTCATAACGCTATCCAGTTAGAGTCTTTTTTCCGTTAGCTGAATTTCGTGCGTCAGCACTGATTCCGCCCATGTCAGAAAGTCGTCAAGGGTCCTCACAAGGCCCCTTGTTTGAGCCGCTTAGCCATTAAGTAATAATTAACCAGTCACTTTGAAACAGTAAACAGTACCTTAGAGTTATAGATTCTGTGCCTCTGGTCCAGGGACAGAGGGTGGGCCCAGCACGGCCTCCTCCAGGCTCTGACGGGTGCAGATGGGCCACCCCTTGGCCCGGGCTTTGCCCGGGTACGGCACGTGCTGCAGGAGCCCATGAGCACTTTTAAAGCACCTCCTGGCGCAGGATGATGGTGCTGGTGTCCGCAGCCGCATGGGATGCTGGGGGCAGTAGTCCTGGCTCCCCTCCTCTCCCCTCCATGAAGTGAGACAGCAACGGGCTTCAATAAGGATGAGCATGCAATGAAATTGCATTAATTTCCATGCTAATAGTGGTATCAGTAGCCAGTAATCCAGAAGACACTGCCTCAAGATTTAGCTCCTGTATGTCTCAGATAGGTATCTGGATGAGGCTAAACTGTTTAAAGCTTAATTCTGCTCTTGGAGAAAGATAACTCATTTTGGTTGTCAAGCTGGTGGCCTAAGGAAGTTGACACACTTCCTTCACCAGTGCGGAAAGTGAAGAACGTGGGGATTGTCATTGACAATAAACTCAACTATGAAGATCAGGTTAATACCCTGGTTTCATCTGTATTTTTTACCTTAAGAATATTAGAAAAAGGTGTTCCTTCATTTCCTGAGACCTCCAAAAACCTGTTTCTACCACTCTTACCCCAGCCAAATTGGATTATGGCAATGCCCTATTTATGGGCATCCAGAAAAGACTTCTCCATAAACTTCAGATGCTACAGAATGCATCGGCCCAGCTCCTATTGAGAAATCCAAAATATCAGTCTGTGCCTCGGGCCTTGATTAAGCTACATTGGCTTCCAGTGGCTAAGAGAATACAATTTAAGGCTCTCTATATATCTTTTAAGGCATTGGATAGCATTGGCCCAGGCTCTCTTCTGGACAGATTATCTGGTACACCCCGTCCCGGAAGCTCAGATCCTGGGAAGGCCAAGTGCCTAGTTCTGTCCAGGGCCAAACAAGTATCATAGGGAGGTAGGAGTTTCTTTCTGGGGTTAGCCAAGCTGTGGAGTTCTCTCCCCATTACTAAGAAGAATTGTCCATTGTCCATACCTATTGTCCTTTAGGAATTCTCTTAAGAAATGGCTGTTTAGTCACGAGTGTAGCTCTCTTTCTTTTTCTCCATCGCTTCTTTCCATGACAGCAGTAGGGCCAAGACACCCCAGGGCATTCAAGCACTATATAAAATGAAAAATCGAATCGAATCTAACTGTGTATGAAAGGGGAGTTGCAATTGTCCCTTAGGGCTGGATCCATTCTGTGGTTCCTAGGAGTTTGAGGCTCAGCGTACCTAGAGTCCTGCTGTTCTGTGCTTATTTTTTAAGTTCTCTATTCATTCTTTCTGTCTGTTCAGAATTTGTTGCTCGGTAAATCTAAACATATTTGAAATGAGCAGCAGAGATTATACTTTGAGAAGGGGTACAAGGAGGGCTACCTACTGTCTTCTGGACTTAGTGCCAGGGATAACCCACCAGGAAACATTGACTTGTTGCGACCCTGGACCAAAGTTTTGATATAAGCTTCATAATTTTAAAGTGACTCATTAAAGGAAAGGATTTAGCAAGAACATGATGTTAATGTATTCAAACTCTGTGGTAAGGCCGCCAGTTTCTGGGGACTTGTTCAGTCTAGCCTTTAATCTGGGCTGCAGCAATAAAAAGCTGAGCTTGGAGGCACAAGAGGTGGCTGTCATTCTTCAGAGGAGGGCTGGCAGAAAAATATGGAGCACAAACTGAGGAACATGGGCCTGGGCTGAGTGTGATGCACTTCCGAGAGCTCAGCAGATAGAACTGCAAGCTCTCAGAGATCCAAGGACCCCTGGAATTCCAATACCAATGTCCATTGAACGCTTTTCCACACACTCACTTGGGATGATTGGAATTGATAAGGTAGGAGAAATCAGGAAAGAGTGCGGTGCAGGAAAGATGAGGAGAAAGAGGGAGTGGTAGCAGGGAAACTATATAGAGACACTCTAAGGAAAAAGAGAAATTGATGCGCTTCCTTCCAGTGTTAAAAGTCAATGGCTATGCAGACATGCAAAAAGAAAGTAGATCCCTCAACCAGCAGTGGAAGTGTACAGCTCATCCAATGAAAAAATGGGGACACCAAATTACACCATAAATGGGACAAACATAATAAAAGAACAGAAAACTAGAAAATCAGGATCAAGAAACTGAAATAGAGGAAAGAAAAAGCCACCCAATAGTGAAGAAGGGGAAGACCCAAAGCCCTCATTAGTATACCTTAAGGTGTTGGTTACAATGATGTTTGCCACAGACAGCTATAATTGTCTGTAGTGAAGCTGCAAAAAGGTTATAAATTGGCAAAAACCCCAGTGGCCTAGTCCTCCCAATCAAATGTCAAGCCAGATAGTAGACTATTGTTCTTGACCTAAAGTAATCCACAAAATAACTTTGCAAAACATGATCAAGGAGGCTAGAAAATGAAACGTGAATAAAATATGCAAGGATCACACCTAAATCAATAGTAATTGTGTCTTTTGATCCTCCATCTGATAATTTGTCATTACCTATATCTAGGTTAATGTCTGATCTGTAAACCAAACTTGTTGGTGTGACTCCTCCCTTTTAACATTTGAATATAAATTAGAATGAGGTTCAGTTCTTATCATTTCTGTCTTCAGATTAAGAACATTCTACTATATATATAAAACACATTTTGCAATTGCAACACCTTTCATTCTCAAACTCACAGGGGTTGCAACTTCAAGGTACACTTTTGTGAGGTACACAATCTTTCCAGCTCATAAACATTGGTCTGAAACTCATTTAAATTTGCAATTAGGAAGTTGGCTAAATGGATCATCAACTTCTAATTGCGATTCAAATCAATATGTGCCAATGGGTTGTGACCGCGATTGCTATTGTAAACTATAGCGTCCTCCCCAGCCCAGGACTATGCAAATGAATAGTCCACATGGTGCTCTGTAGTAGACTTCTTATTCCTCAACTACACTTGGTCTCTTTGGGCTCTTTAGGTGGGTACAATGCCACAAAGTACTTAATCGGCTATTTCAATAACTTGCTGTCTTAGGCTCTCAGGTATGATGATTCTCGAGCCTCTTAATACAACACCTTCCCTTTTAACATGCCGTTTATTCTGTACATTTTTGCATTTTTTAAATTCAACATCATCAGCAAATGGTCGAGCATTTTTCTTCCACAATTGAGTTGAAATTATGTCTTTGAGGATAAGCATACTCTTATCAGCATTAGTAGCAGCAATAAGTTATTCAATGGATAGGCCTTCTGGCGTGCTGGACCTCACAATAGAGTCAATGTACTCCTCAGCTGTTTTGGATGTCAAACTGTGACTATGTAGCAGTACTTGTGAAAAGTAATCAGCAGGATTCTGATCTTTACCCGGCTTGTGTACAATGGCATAGTGATATTCATGTAGTAACAACCACAACCTCTTAATGCGAGAGGACGTATTGTTTTTTGGGTTTCAAAAATAGAGAGCAGCGCTAGATGGTCTGTAATTATAGTGAAACATTTTTTGTATATAAACACATGGAAATGTTTGCAGGCCCACACTACAGTCAGACTCTCCTTCTCTGGCTGAGAATAAGCATGTTCTGTGTCAGACAGGCTCCAACTAGCATAGGCCACACTATGGGCCATATGTAGGTAATATATATTTACGATTCATAAATACCGAATTTTACTGATTCGGTATTTATGAATCGGAAAATAGAATGTAGGTAAACATTCGGTAATTATTACTGAATCGGTAATATTCGGTATTTATGAATTGGTATTTACCGATTCGGTAATAATGCATCCCTTCCAATTCATTCCTATGGGCCTGGAGGCCCATAGGAATGCATGGGAAGCCATTCACAATTACCGATTCGGTAAACACCGAATCGGTAATAGGGGGAGCATATTCATGGGTGGCAGGGTGTCACATTGACACCCTGTTGCACCCCTGAATCGTGCATGTGTGCACATGTGGCGCACATACATGCCCTAAGGGCATGTATGTCTGCCACATGACACTTGTCAAGAAGCACAAAATTGCTTTTTTAAAGGTTTTCGTTATTTACCATCAACTTGTAGTTGGTGGTAAATAACGAATCCAGAAACCAAAAATGCACTCACTTGAGTGCCCCCTACATTGGATTTCAGGATTCGGTAATTTACCAAATCGGTATTTTACCGATTTCTTAAAATTCCGATTCGGTAAATTACCGAATCCTGAAATCCAGCCACCTACATCTCAATTGCCTAAATACCGGTCGGTAACAGGATATTTACCGATTTTCAGCCGTTACTGACCGGTATTTAGGTACCTACATATGGCCCAAAGTCTCTGATCATTCGGATGAACATTATGTTGAGCAAGGATTGCCCTAAGTGCATTGGGGCTCACATCTACTGAGATCTCAGTATGAAACTTGGAGTCAAAATAGGCCACCTCGGTTGCATTCTCAATCACAAGTTTTATTCTTTTGAAACTTTGATCACACTTAGCAGACCACTGGAAAGTGACATGTTGTTTTGCCAAGTCTCTTAATGGGACACACACTGTAGCAAAATCACGACTGTACCTTGAGCAATAACTGGCCATGCCCAAGAAGGATCGCAGTATGGTAACATCTTGTGGGGGAGAAATGTAGCTGTCAGCATTTGCACTTTATCTGGGTCAGGATACTGCAAGGGTCCAAGTGCACAGTCTCACAACACTACACAAACCATTGATAAATGTCGATACCTGAGATGTAGACTTGGGGACTGCAGACACTGGTCCTGCGGACCACTGCATGTTCCCTGTGATGTTTTCAAAATAGATAACAATCTTTACCATTTTTTTCTTTCTTTTTTTAAAAAAAGCACTATCTGCACATTTAAGGGAATCAGACTGCTTTAAAAAGTGACCCTCTCTGAATTAACATTTTGCAATGTGACCTAGGAAATAGGTCACATCCCAAAGGACAGACAGGCTTGCAAAATGCACAGTTTACACACATTGTATCTGGCCTACCAGCACACACTCCAATTTGGCTCTACGTAGGTAGGTGGTACACTCTGAGGTGCCCAAAAGTAATCAACCATCTCTTAGTTACTGATTGTGCTTTTATTAAAAAAGGAAGGGGCATATCAGCAACGAGGCAATAAAAAATGATCGCCACTTTTGCGTCCGTTTTCGGGCGAAAAGCGGCGATAGTTTTATTGCCTAATCAGCAAGGTCACGCTATCATGTGAAACCTTGCATTAGCGCCTGAATTCTGAACGCCCAGCTTTGTATCTCTAATGAGATGCAAAGTGGGCGTTCTTGCCCTGACATGACTGGAGAAATTTCGCTAAGCCACATTTCTCCTATCATCAAGCCCCACGCTATGAAGCATAGCGGCAAGAAATGTAGCGATAACCCCTGTTATCGCTACTTTCCTTACGCCTGCTTCAGGACTGACTTAGCCATGATATCCTATGGAAGGTGGATATCATGGATAAGTTTGCCTTGCCCTATCATCAAGCTAACGCCAAACTTCGTGAGATTATCGCTGGGTTTCCAGCGATAATCTCACGTTTGGCAGTTAGCGCTAGGATTTTTATCGCTTTTGAGATAAGCGTTGCTAATAGAACGCTATCTCAGCGATAAAAATCCACGATAGGCAGCGATAATTATCCTAGCGCTAAGTGCGCTAGCGATAATTATCGCCGGTCCTTGATGATATGCCCCGAAGATCTTCTGAATACCCATGATGGGGAATTTGCACAGATCTCTCCTTGATCTTTGACTGAAATAGCATGTCTTCACAGTAGCTCTATTTATCTCTATGTGACCCACTTTGCTATGGACACAGCTACTGATTTTTACAGGTTCAAAGGTTCACCTCCCTCTCATTTACTCTATGACAAAATGTGCACAGTTCCAAGTTAACAGGGAACAGCGGATCAACATTATAATTCCCGACTAGTCATACCAGTGGCATAGCTAGACCTACTGCCACCTGGGGAGGCCCCTAAGTTTGCTGTCCTGTGCAGGTAAGAGCAGGGGGTTTGTCGGCCGATGACTGACTTGTTCTCGAGGGCGGAGGGGGGGTAGTGGTATTGGACAGACACAACTTGCTCCCTTCTGCCACCCCCAAAAAGTGTGCCGCACTGGGCAGACCACCTCCCCCTCCCCCTTTAGCTATGCCACTGAGTCATACCGATCTGTTCCACTTCTCAAGGTTGGAAAAATTATTTCCATTGAATTTCTAAATAATGGCACCTCGAGTAGAGAAATTTCTTATTGCATTTGGTAAGCAAAAAATGAATTATTAAACTTGTCTCCATGGCTGATGGAACTGAATGAGAAAGACTGAAAAGGAACACTGCTGTTGATCCAGGGCACAAAAGCATGCTGCATCCTAAATTAACCCAACTCTTCAAACAACATATGCCCCCGCCATTGCTTGAAAACAATCATGCTCTTTGCTCAGTATTCACGAGCACACCACTTCTTTTTTTATCAAGGGATTCCAGACACACAGTTTTGTGCTTCTCCAGGAATTTCAAAGTCATCGACCCCTTTGCTTGATCAATATATGCAGGCGCTTTCCTGTACTATCTGTGCACATCAAGAATAATACGGGGAAAAAACTACATTAATACAATTCTAACTTATAGCTGATAATGCTCAACGAACCTCCCAGCATTTCAGACATCCCTGTGTCTGAGCTGCTGGCAAAGTCCTTGGTGAGAAAGGAACGCTAAGGAAAAAAGAAGGAAAAACAAAATAAAGGGGAAACACTTTTATAATGTAAATGATTGCAAAATGTCCCCAGTATTAAAGACGAAGGGGCATATTAACAAGGGCTTTATCTCCGCTTTTTTGGCTTTAAAAGCCAAAAAAGCAGAGAAAAAACTATTGCCCTATTTACAAGAGGGTGTTAACATGCCTTATGAGATGCAAAGTGGGCATCACTGGGCAGTGCAGCCTTGCAAATATGGCTGATGTGCACATCGCGATATTTACAAGGCTGCCCTAGCATTTTAGCAGACGTTAGTTTTTGGAGAAAACCGCTGTTTTCTCCCAAAATTAACATCTGCTGAAATCCTGACTTATCCATCCCTAACATAGGGGGTGGTTTATGCTGCTACGACCACAGGGTCATATCAGCAAGGTTATCGCCCTTTTGCAGGGAACATCGCTGGAAAACCAGCGATGTTCCCTGCAAAACTGCGATTTCCCCCCGCTATCTCTGGTATTTTTATCGCCCTGGAGCAACGCGTTGTTGATAACGCGCTACCAGGGCGATAAATTACAGAGATAGACGGCGATGAATAATAAAGCGCTAAGCGCGCTTTGCGTTATTCATCGCCGTTCCTTGATGATATGCCCCAAAATGTCATAGGGGAAGCCTTAGGCCAGCAGAAACCACGTAATAATTATTATTGAAAGCAGTTTGCATTAGCCGTATTGTTTTTTAGAGGCTGAATAGTTTGTGTTATTGCTCTCCATCTGAATAATTCTCATGCTATCAATACATGAGGGATAAAAGACTAGTTAGTCCAGAAAGGGACCTTAACTAGCGACCTGCAGATTGCAATCAGATCAATGCAGCAGATTAATTAACACACAGAGATTTAGACCTGTAGCTTGCCTGTTGTATGCAGATTTGTCCCGGAGGCCTGGAACTCAAATGAGCTGTCTCAGTGTGCTCCAAACCGCTGAACTGATGCTATGAGAAACACTTCACAGCAAATGCATTGCCTCCCTACACTCTCTCATGAAGTCAGTTGGGACAAGTTGGCGTTTTGACTTCTGCATTTAACTGAATGGGTCATCATCAGGATAGTCATAGGTAAAAATGGATGCTTTAAAAATAAAGCGCTTTTATCGTTGGAGTTCTTAGCAAAGCCAAAGCGGCCTAATTTTGGTTTGAGCTCTTGCTCATCTAAATGTTGCACATTCTTGCTGTGCCACACACATTGATAGTCACCTCATGAAACTCACGATTTTGCATGTGCATTAAACATTTCGGGCATATTTATGGCAGGAGCTGCATTGCACCTGCACCACGCACAGTGGTGCTTGGGCGACGCAACTCCAAAATGCGGTTTGTGAAGTCTCACAAGGCCACTTTGCATGGCCCTGAATGACTTCATAAATATGGAGTAACGTAATGCAGCACAAATTGCTACGTTGCGTTACTCTGCCCTGGGAAGGCATTCCATTTGCGTTGTGTGGGGCAACTCCTACGGATTTTGACACATTCCCACATTTACTATTACTGGTAGATCTGGGAATGTGAGAAAAAGATACACCTCCTCATGGGAGGTGTAATGAGGAGAAATATCTTTATTTCTCCTCGTTACTTCCTCTTGCTATGTGTGTTTTATAAAGAGAAATATGCCTCTCAGAATTGCTTTTGTGTATAAAGTTGCCCTTTCCTGCACAAAAACAATCCTGCATGAATCACAGGCACCCTTGCACCATGGTGCAAGAGTGCCTATATTGGCGCTAGGCAACCCATTGTGGGCCAGCGCGGGGATAAAGGACAGAAATTCACTGTATTGTAATAAATATGGTGCATTCCTTTCCCTCTAATGCAGTGCAGTGCAGCAAGGTGACTTGCTGTGCTGCTTTACAATTACATAAATATGCCCCTTTATTTTACTCATAGCTTAGATCTAGCTCACTTACAAACTTTGGGCATCATCTATAGGAAAATGATGCAGCCCTGCAAGCCATTTAGCAGCATTGGGCTGTGTCATTTTAAACAACAATTCACTGCATTCCTGTGCTTTCCCCTGCATTGTCGCACAATTGGCTGCCATGCGCCAAAGCAGGCACCCTTGCGTAATTTTTCAAGGGTGCCTGCGCTGCGAGGATGATTTCTCTTGTGCAGGAAGGGACACCTTCCTGCACAAAAACAATAATTAATGGCATTTTCCTCTTTCTATGCATGCTGAAAAACACAACACGCATAGAAAGAGGGAAAAGGGGCAAAAAAAAAATGAATTTCTCCTCGTGCCATTCCTATGTCTCTCCCGGGGAGGCGAAGGATTCTGATGCATTACCAGTTTTACAAAATGTTGTAAATCTGGGAATGCGTCTACACCAACAGCACCACTAATGGAACACCCCTTTCACGCAGAGTAATGCGTGAAAGGGAAACATATCTACAAGAGCATGAAAAAAAGGAGGGTCTGCCTTAGAAAAACACTGAGTTATATTTTAGCCCCTTATTATGCTGAGATTCAGTTTGAGCAGCTAGAAAAATTATTCAAAGGCTCATTTGAACAGCAATTTAAAATCCAGCAGAATGATCAAGCTGTATTTTATATTTCTATTTAGGAAGTGTTACTTTGAAAGCATTGGCATTTTCCTTCCTAAGCCACGTGCCTTTCTGCCAGTGTTCAGTGTCGCCTGACTGCTAATGACTCCTCTGTGGTGTGATGTGTATTGCTACCAGACAGTGGACAAAGGGTTTGGGTGTGAGGAGATTCTTTTCCCACTGACAGTATGGCCATCTGGGCTGTGGCTAGGAACTTAGTTAACTTTCATAAGGTACCTATACTGCCACAGGAAGATAAAACTTAAACCCTTGCCTGCCCATTTATTATCCTGCGAGGCAGCTAGGCCCTAATCCAAGTGGGGAACGGGCTTCTCCAGAACTGGTTTTAAGTGACCACAAAGGAGGATTTTCCCATTATAGCCACTACTCTGGTAGGGCACAAACAGCTCTTTCCAAGGAAATGAAGGTTGCCCCATGTTGGTTTTAGGTAACGAAGAGCACTGATGGATAATATACAGTAAAACATACAAGATGTGCTGCTAACATCATCAGGGACCCCCATGGGAACTTTTGCACCATTAGTAAGGGAGTAATCAGGAACCTCACCTGCCCAGAGCCTGACACTGGGCATGAATGCTGCACTCTCGGTACCCCCTTCAGAACACACCTGGACCTCTAGAAGACAGAAGAATACCTGCACCTGCTATTGAATCTGTGGAGAAAGACCTCAAGTGCTGGCCCTTCCTCCACTTGTACCCAGGACTGTGAAGTGGTATAAATGTTATAAAAGCAAAAAGGCCAATCAGGAAGAACTTAAAATTCAAACTGGTCAAAGATATAGGATGGCAGTGCACACAAAATCACTTTATGGGACTGCACAAACGCAATCACAGCTGATCACCAATGTGAGATATTTGGTTGTTGGTTAACTGGGGTGTGAGCCCTGGTCAAGCAGCAACCACACGCTGGTAGTTTGCATGGAGCAGTCAGGCTTAACTTAGAGGCAATGTGTAAAATATTTGTGCAACACTTCAAACAGTAATAAAATGAAAAACACCACACACAAAAAGGATCCCACGCTAAGTTAGAAGTATAGAGTACAATTTACTAAATAAAGCAAGACCAAAACAACAAACCTAAAATCAGTAGAACTGGAGTTATGAATTTTTAAAGATTTCAATAAATACAGCACCAAGAAGCGCGCAGCGCAAACTTGTCATACCTGGTCACACCGAACCAGTCAAAGTCACACTTCTATGCTGACTGCAATAGCGCAAAGGTCGACTACAGTCACCAGGTTAGTTCCGCTGAAGTTTTTACCTTCTCAAATCTGTGCCAAGAGATCCGCTCATGTTGGAGGGGGCCGCAAGGAGCAGGGAGAGTGTCACGAGAGGCTGCCAGCATAGGGCAAAGAGCAGGCCAGGCATCGCAGGCAGGTTTTGCTGGGTCTTTGCTTTGGCTGTCCCTGTGGCTGTCAATGCAGTAGCAAGAACAGTCAGACTGACCGAGTAGTGAGGTCTCAATGCGAACAGGCCCATTTGCGATCACAGAAAGCCCAAAAGCTATATGTCAGCTCTTTTTTAGTGATGTTGTGTTGGTTAAAGGGGCTTCGCCTTATTTACAAGGCAGCATTAAGCCACTTAACATGGCTTCACGCTCCCTTTTGACCCTTCCTGCACATAAACAATAAAAATAAAAGATGTTTTACAAATTCTATGTGTGCTGCATTAAGCAGCACACATAGAAGTTTCAAAACGCCATGAATTATTGGTAATGTGCAGGAAGGGAGACCTTCCTTCACATAAACATTCATTTCCCAATGCTGATACCCTTGCACTATGGTGCAAGGGTGCATGCATTGGCGCTAGGCAGCTGAACGCAGTGCCAGTGCTAGTGGAAACGCAGGGGTGCACAGCATTCTTGTGTATACGGCACATGTCTGCATTTTCAGAATGGAAAAGAGTGGCGTTCGCAATGTTTGCTTAATGCCACGCTTCTCCCTTCTGTTGGTAATATGCTCCCTAGTGCCCAGAACCTGAACGGCACCACTTGAGGGTCAGGAATTCACTTCAGCTTGGTCCAGGTGGTGGTGCAGGAAGCTGGAGAGCCTTTTGTGTCCCTTAGGCTCAGATCAGGAGGCCAGCAGACTAGTTTGGAGTCACGCTGGTGTCCTGGGTTCAAGAGTGAACTACAGGTCCAATATATCCTTCCTCAGGCAAGCCGGCTGCAGATTAGCACAGCAGGGCAGGAGTTCTTTCAGACCAGCAGTCCAGCAGAGTGGCAGCCCTTTCATCAGCTCCTCCTGAGCATGCTAGAACGTGTACACAACGTCTGATTTCCTTGTATTTCCTATTTTAGGAGGTGCCTGGCTCCTGTCATAGCGGTCGCCATCTCTGGTGTACTACATCCCTGCTTTTAATCACTTTATGGGTTTGTTCACATATTTTATTTCTTTTAAACATATCATATACATGGGGAGCCTGTAGGTGCTGAAGGGTTCCTGGGCCCTAGTTGGAAAGCCTCATTTGTTTTGACCTCTCACTTTCCTTTTTTGTGATCTGGCACTAAGTCTGGATACGCACTCTGAGGGTATTTAAACATGGCTGTATCCAAAGGCGTGCCTAAGGCAAGCCTGTCTGCGCCTGTCCACACCTGGATGGGGCCCAGTCCCAGAACCCCTGGATCTTTCCCCCCTGGATCAAGACGCCTATATTAAATATTCAGGTAAGACCCTTCTTGCCTTACACCCTCCTCGCCACCCCAATGGATTAATATCTGCATGGCCTCTCTCCCTCACTCGCCAGCTTTGACATGCCCTATCTGTAACAAAAATATAACAGGGCCGCCACTACGCTCACTGACTACTTCACACGGGCAGCCCCCTCCAATAAAAATGGAACTAAGCTTCATCTTGCCTTAATTAATGCTCGTTCCTTGCCCAAGCATAAGTATGAAATCACAGATCTTCTTGACGTGCTATTTGTTACCGAAACTTGGTGTGATGAGGCATCCAACCCAGCTCTTGAGGTGGCTGTACCGACTGGCTATGTGCTGTTTAGATTCAATAGACCTTTAAAAAGAGGAGGAGGCCTCGCCCTGATAAACCGCAGTGCCCTCTCTGTCAATTGTACTACCACCCCGTCCACTGACTGTGAGGCACTCTTCTTTAGCTTAGGTTGCCATAAACTGCTGACCCTTAAAGGAAAACGTATGTATTCCCGCTGGCATTAAAAACGACTTTACGAATAACTTTCACTCACTATTTGAGTACAGCCTCCAGTCTGACAATTTCTCCATTCTGGGTGATTTTAATTTTCATCTGGAAGCTAAAGAGGACAAAGACACAGAAGGCCTATTGGAAATCTCCTCATCATTAGGACTTAATCAACACATTAAGGAATCCACACTCAGCTGGACTCTTGAGACTCCCACATTACTGTTAAAAAAGTTTTTCTGCTCAGCTGGTCTGACCACAAAACCATTATTTTCTAGTTTAATACACCTCACAAATTCTACAACCATTCCAAGCCAGTTGGGTCAACCACTTGCAGATCTTGGAACAAACTAGACACTGACATTCTACCCCAAAGTTTGGCACACATTAAACTTATCCTTCCTCTGGATGTTGAGCTCGCATCCACATACTATATGGACTAGCTAACTCCACCTTTCTTAAGCTAGTACCTCCTAATTCCACTCACTCCAACAGGAAGGAACCTTCTGCTCCGTGGTTTTCCAAAAGCCCTCAGGTTGGATAAGCAAGCCTGCAGAAGGCAGGAAAGGAGTTGGCAAATGCACTAAGATGCCCAAGAAAAACATTTATATGAATTAGAGTTAGCCCAATATAAAAATCTTCTCATCAAAGAAAAAAGTAATTACTACACACAGATGATGAAAATACCTCTAACTCCACCAAGGAACTCTTCCAGGTGGTCACCAAGCTCACCTCCATCACAAAGACCAATGTGACCACACATTGCCAACAGTTCTGTGACACCCTAGTATTTACCTTTAAACATAAGGTTAACCAAATTTTGAATACGTTCAATAACTCTCATCATGTGGCCTAAAATGACCAGATACATCAGATAGAATAGAATTACCCTGAAGGAAGTGAACCGATTAAGGCCACTTGGGTCACTCGCTACCACCTCTCAGCCTTCCATACAAATGAAGAGTCGGTCAACCAGTAGAAAGTACAAACCAAGCATTTATTCAGGTACACTCGAACGGAGCCCAATCTGCCCAGTCTCTAAGGATTGCTGGAGAGGGACTGACTTCAGAAAACATGATGATACATTATGTACAAAGATGGCCCGCCCAGGCTGGAAATTTCCAGATGGAGGCAGCTTCACCAAGGAGGTGCAGAAGGATAAGTTTCGATCCTGAGACCGGGCACACACTATCTCTATGCCAAGGTCATTCTGCCTGTGCTCATTGCTGGCTAGTGGGCGCAGGCCTCTATATAGTGGGAAAAGTATGCACTAATAAGAACAGTGTATTCATTAGTACAGCAAGGGACAACCTTTGTGAAAATGAAAATTACCAAAGCTGCTTCTCGCAGAAACACAGAGAGAGATTAGTTTTGCTCATAGATCAAAATGGCGGCAAACATAAAATAGTGCCGCGAATGCTAACTTAAGCAGAACAATATATAAACAACACAGCTGAGATATTTTTAGTCTAACACCACCCTCTTGTAGTGTAGTTCCTATTTCCCTTATAGGCTCTGCGCATTGGAATAATATACACTATAGTTGTGGTATAGGACTGAGGTCAGTATGCCTCTATCAAGTACATTAAACTTAATTACTTTGTGTCCCAGCTAACTCAGAGGCCACTAGAAACTCCTTAAATAAAAAAGACGGGTGTAGTTTCTGGCAACCGCATAAACATGACAACTTTGTTTCCCTTAGAATCGGAACATGTCTCAGAATCGTGGAAACAACAGATAACTGTTTCACACAGTCAATCGTGCATGCTTAGTTTCTTCAGAGTTACACAGAAATAGATAGACGGGTGTTTCAATAAAAGGATTTATTGAACAGTTTTGTTTCTCGTGTAAGAGATATGAGCTGTTACAATCGCAAGACAGTGTGCGAAATATAATACGCAAAGCGTAAGCAGTAAGAAGAAATAATACTGTGATAGCATTGTCTTCTAGCTTTGACATATATTCATATATATATATATAAATAACTTAGGTTAAAAAGTGGATATTCGTTTGATAGTTCTAAATCGTTCTACCCCAGTGTACCTAACCTAAGTGTAGTGCAAGGTAAGAAGTCGGTGATGTATGCTATAGTATGGAATGCTATAGTTTCGCATATGCCAAGTTTGTATGCGAAGAGTCCCTCTAGGTTCTAGTCAACTCCATACCTTAGAATGAGAGAGGTGGGAATCTCTTTCGGGTCTCAAACTCTAACACCCCGCGAAGGGTATCAGAACACTGGAAGCTGGATTCTCTGCGAGCAGGGATGACAGCGTCTGGTCAGTGCGTCAGGCGGGGACTCGAATTCTTCCAAACTTGCCGTGGTGAGCTGTATCGAGCTGTGTAGCCGAGCCGTGGTTTGCCATGGTAAGGGAAGGTATATTTATACCTGGAAAGTGATTAGGAATGTTAGCATTGACGTAAAGTCGGGCAGAGGAAGACGTCATGAATGAAACCCTAGGGAATAGTAGCTCATGCATATTAGATGAGTTCTTGCAGATATCAATACTCCTATCTAGGGAGAGTCCCAATGGCTTAAGGGTCTGGTTTCTAAGAACTCATTGTGACGTGGGGATGGACGGATGTAGGTGACCATGCCTGTATTTGGATAGCATGGCTAATGCCTAAATAAGGACTAGGAATCTATGCCTAAATAAGAGCAATGCGAATTGTGCCTATATATGGGCATGATTTAGGAAAACCAATATATGGACATCTACATCGAAAAACAACACCCACTCCACTTTCGAATGATCGATAGTACTAAATGCTAAACATTTAAAATGCTAAACATATAAAATCGAGTACCACGTGTTGCTAAAACCATTTGTAAAAGCATACTAAAATAAGTCTTTGCTAAAAACTTTTGCTAGACATGAAATGTAAAGGTGCTGTACATATTCAAAGCAATGTACCATTCTAAGCATATGTTTACAGTAAATGCTAAATGAATGAACATAAATATATACAGTAATGAAATGGCTCATGAATACAGAAGAAAAAGTCAAAGCCATTTCATTTCATGGTACAGAAATGAAATTGTGGTGAACAAAAGTGACAATGTGTCCCTGGAAGTCTGTTCTCTATGAATAGTTACACTGTAAGCAGATTACTTTGCCATAAAAAGTAAAATTCAAATTTAGAAAAAAAAATAATCATAGGAAAAAGTTCCAAGGTTTTGCCTTTTTGTTTTGAAAAATAAAGGCCAAATTCATTGCTTTCCCAGTACACTGTGAGTCGAATCAAAAGTCAGTGTAAGAAGCTAGTGAAAACATGAAATCCTCTATTCCTGTAGACAAAAGATCGTCTACCGATGTCGGTCATAGTTGGAATACCTCGTTTAGAAGATTAACTGCACATAGATGTGAAGCATCGCAAGTAGCAATGTTAGTTTCTGATGTTACCTGTGTGCCTGTTGATCCATCTTGTACCTCAGCAGTAGCATTTTGCGTCTGTGAGATCTCAACGAATGCCGTCATCAGGATTGGTAGCCGCTGGGGACAACACAGAGCCTGGGCCGTTATCGGGTCCAGCAGAGTATCGATATCCATTGGCATGAATGATGGGTGTGTCAGACAGATGTCTAGCATGCATTCTTCATCGCAAAGCAGGCAGGCAGGCAGCGTAGAACAGGTAAGATGCAATCTTGCCAGATTGGTCTGAATGACAGAAACCATGTGATATTTAATTCTCGTAGACGAGGTAAGCCCAAAAGTTGTACTATGCCCTCACTACACTTCCTTTCCAGGAGAGCTTTCTCCAAGGTGCTGGCAGTGACGCTGGTGAATTGGCTTGCCATACCATAGTAGTAGGGATAAAAACAGGATTCCTGCAATGAGTGCTAAAATTAGCGGCAGACCACCAAACAAAGAGTGCACGAAGTTTGGAATGATTCCGAGGACTGCTTGAAAAGGTGTTAACATTCCTGAACATTTGATCTTAAATACATGCACAATACCACTCGTATCAGACATGTCTAAGATACGTCCCAACATTTCTGTGAAATGTGTAGGGCAGTTTTTACGTAATAAAGCCTGTATCTCAGGCAAAGTCCTTGCAATTTGTAGATCATAGGTTTCTTTGGCCGAGGTCAAAGGCACGGTTTGTTGTAAAAGAATGGCTTTCATTCTGCTTAAAGTATCAATTCGTATAGAAGAGATGTTCAGTAAAGGCCATAAATGCGACTCCCTGACTGTGTCTACTTGGGGGAACAAAACTTCCATACAGCGAGTGACCCTGGAGCCAACCGTTACTAGATATGGGATACTTGGCAACATGCCACAACAGCTCTGATCATTCAACATGTGGCAACTCCCATTTGAAAGTTGGCCAAACATTGGATTAATCACAGCATCTGGTGAACCTGGCAGGTGGCAGGATAAATTTGCAGTGGAACCGCTACAGGCCCCGTGTAAACTAATATCCCGACATATGAGTGAACCGCTCAGTGCATTTTCACTGTGTGTACTGCTAAGAAACACTTCACGCTCGCCACTCCAACATCTGTGTGTGTAAGGTAAATCCCAGGATGTCTTGATGTATTTTTTACCCAACCTTTCATATTTGCCTGCTTGCATTTGTTTGAGGCAATACTGAAAATGGAAATTTGTAACATACAGAGTTATTTTGCCATGAATGATCCATTCGGTACCTGTTTTTTCTGCTACTGTAAATGGCAGTTTTTCCAGTTTTTCAATGCTCAGCACTGTAATCTTTGCTCCCCTTTGTGCCAGTTCGATCTGTTTATCAGTGAGATTGTATTCTGAAAACAGAGACAATGTGCTGATGAAACGCCAAGGCACATAGCCTCCACGCAAGTTTTGTAGCGTCCAGCCTAATAACAGAATAGAACGTAATTGAGGCTGGCCTTGTTGCAGCAGGACCAAATCTTGTTCTACAATGTATATAACAGAGGTTAAAATGTTGCCCAGTGAATAAATCCTGGATGACAGAGTCATTAACCCATTGTCGACCACAGCGAGAGATTTCTCTAAATTAATACGATCAATTTCTCGTATTCTTTCTGCGGCGTCTGCTTGGGTAACCTTCCATATTTCATTATAAGCAGCATAGATGCCAGCATTAATGGAACGTTTTTGACGCGATTTTCTTGGACCTAGCAAGAAATCCCTAAGGTCTGCGTCTTCTTTAACTGAAGATATGTGTTGTTTCACATCCTCTAGTGTAGATGTCTGTAGCCAATCAAGGCATAATTTTCCTACACGGTATGTTGTTATTACCCCTGGATGCTGTCTTTGAACATAACGTGGGTCTGACCTGTTAATTGTAAAACCCTGTATTCTGTTCAGGAAGCTTTCTTGACAGATGTTTGTGTCTGTGGGCCAGAGCAACTATTTTTCCCATTCAGGATCTGATCTGTTGTTTTGTAAAATTTTATGTACGTCGACCTCCCCCTGCGTAGTGCTATTACTTGCAGGTGTAGGTATGGACGGTGTGTTCATGTCCTTGATCTTGGCTAACCCAAGGCAAGACGTTTGTTGGACAGTGTCATTCAAAAACATTATTTGCTGTGGGACGATGCAGGCTCTAAACAAAGCTTCTATCCCCTGCACTTGCCAATCTTTTGCACCCCAGTCAGATTTTGTGTCAATTGTGTCTTTCCAAAAGTCGAAACCCTGTCTAGTCAGTTGAGCAATAAAGGGTGCAGAATATATCTGTTTAGTATTAGTTAACATATTTGTCGTTCCTGTTTTGTTCACATTTTTAAAGTAAAACGCTTCTGGGTTGGATGTATTGTACCCTGAAAAATATGGAAACTTCTTTGCAAACGTTTTTGAGCTACCCCTTAGTGGTGTAGGACAATGTTCCAATTGGTTATACATAAATACATTTCTAGGTGTTGCAGATCTATGCAAAAAATGATGACCATAGTGGTTGAAACAATAAAGCTGTTCATAGTCTGTTGAACCCTCTAAGTATTCATGGTTAGAGAATGCAGCAGACCTTTCTAGATCAGACATCATTTTATTAACAGTCTCAATGTCTCAATCATCAGAATAGGTACTGGAGGTAATAAAGTCACTTAATGAAATCTTAAATAAGTGTGGAATCTTCAAAATTTCCGACGGGTCCAATATATCATAATCTGTTTTGTCCCAAACTATACCATCTTATATAGGAACGGCTGTGATGTTCACTGCTGACAAGTCTCTTACTTCACGATGGTATGATTTGTGTGGCTTCAAAAGTAAGTTCACATTTTTACTTTTTGTGTCCAAGTGAATATATCTTCCATTTATCAGCATGCGCAGAGTCATTGCTAAAGCTAGCCAAAGCAGAAAGAAAAGTATTCCAGAAATAATCCATAGTTCAATCCATGGTGAAACCAGATACGTCTTTTTCAGGAGATGAAAAAGTCTTGTGCATGTACTTTGAAAGTTCTTTTGGCTGGCGTTGTTTCAGGCTCGCTTGGATCCTCAAAAAACATATCAAAGTTAATGAAATAGCCAGAGGCAGTTCTGTTAATAGTTGAAATTGCATAAGGATTCGTTGAAATCGCTGGCACCAGTTGATCATGTGTTACGTTGGTGTAGACAGGAGTATCAGGACAAACTGTTATTTGGGTTTCAAGAGGAATGAGTTCCATAGCATTGTTGCTTATTCCTTCATTTCTTACTACTGATTCCTCAATGGTGATGAGTCTTTCAGTTTGAACCTCTTGAATGGTAGCTAGAGGTGTGAGTCTGCTACTTGGTCAGAGTCCACAAGGCCTACAGCTTAGTATTGGCCATATAGTGTGGTCTGATGAGGTCGATGGACACAAATCTTTTCTCCTTTTTTCCAGCAAGGGGCGGCAGAAGTACTGTTCTTGTTCCGTGTATGGCTAGGACAGGTACTGGTTGTCTGTAAGAAGGCCCAAATTCCTTCTTCTCCGCGATCTTCTCTCTAACTAGATCCCCAAGCTTTGGGATCCAGACAGGCCTTGCTGGGATGTCTGGATTTTCCCCAGTGGTGGTTGACTTCATTAACACGTTGCTTTGTTTCTATCTTAGTTCATTTAAGTTCTGTAAAACAGCCAAACGATCTTTGATATCAAATGGTTTATTTTCCACCACTGTGCCTTTACATTAGAGATCTGGAACCCACATTGTTGTCCCAAATAGGACCTCATATGGAGTGACCCCCCCTAGAGAACTTCTTGGCAAAATATTTAATGAGCGTTGGACCCCATAAAGATGTTTGACCCACCATCACCCGAACCTAATACCCTAGCTGTTATAGAATGCTTTATGTCCCGGTTTTTCCTTTACACAACAGAATTTCCCTCAGGATGGAATGGAAAAGAGTACCGCAATACAATGCCCAAACTGGCCATGCCTTTTTTGTAAGCTCGAGAGCTAAGCGCAGGGCCTTGGTCAGAATGTAGTGTGCCAATTGCATATGTGCCTATAAAACTCAAAAATCTTTTATAACAGTTCGAGCATCCACAGGAACCTTGAACACGAATCCACTGCGACCATGATATATTTATAGTTACCATCCCTTTGCAAGGGGCCGCAGTGATCCAGGTAAACAGAAGATAATGGATTATCTGAAATTACCAGGGGTGTCTGCGCAGGACGTTTCACTGTAGAGACTTTCATTTGTTGGCATATTTCACATTCCAAAACATAGTTTTTGGTCTGTTTCCTAGTGCCGGGCCACCAATATCTCTGTTTTGATAACGATACTGTGGCAGAAACACTTGCATGGGCAGGGGCTATCCCTTCATGTGTTGCTAGGATTAGTCCTAATCTACGTTCCATGTTTAGAATTACCCTATCCCCCACGCCAGGGATTCGAGCAAATGGAACGTTGTTCGCATCAATTATATACACGTATTTGAATGGAGACCTTTTAGGTAACGCTGCACCACTGCCTTTGCTTCAAGCACTGACAGCCAATAATATCTCACTGTCTATTCTCGTTTTTGAACGAGTGATCGCAACTACGGAAGCCGTTTGCACAGCCCCCTTTGCGGCTTCGTCAGCCAATGAATTCCCTGCAATGTGAAAGCCATCACGTTGACTCAGCATGTGTATCACGTGAGTGTTTTGTAGTCCATTCCGCAGCTGAACTACTTGTTCCCAAAATGTTTTATGCTTGATTGTGCCACCTTTTGCATCTTTGAAACCATTTTTGAAGTTAATTCTGTAAATATTCATTGTATGATTGAACACAGTAAAAAGAATCGCACACTATAAGTGTGGGGAATTCTGATCCGTATTTTCAAATACCAATTTGAATGCTTGTAGTTCAGCTCGTTGAGCTGTACAATCTCCTAGAGATTGTGTTTTAGTGACCATTGGTCGGAATTTACCATTGCGCATGCGACCTTCAACGATTGCGCACGCTGCACTGTAAGCTTGCTTCCTTTCCGTAGCGGGTTGTGCTGATCCGTCAGTATAAATTATAAATTCGTACTGATGAAGAGGGAGAATCTCAATAGGCAGAGTACATTCATGTTCAAATTGCAGGAATGCTTGTGTTTTTAAATAAGGGTCAAAAACATTTTCAACATCTGTTGCAGCAAGAGAATTAACCCATTGTATCCATCTTGGATGTAAAGCTTTTGCATTTGGAATGATCGCTTTTGCAACTGCCTTTAAGGCTGGTATCGGAGTCACGACAATAATGCGTTTCCCCTGAGCTAGCGTTCTTTCTTTTGCTACAGCGGTTTGAACTGCTGTCAGAATTTTTTCTGTTGAAGTGAAGCGCATTTCCGCTTGTGTATACAAATGTGATTTGTATGCAATTGGTATATTTTCACCCTCATTAAAAGTTATGTAAATTGCATGTATTTACGCAAGTGTGTAAGTGATTTGTTGCTAACATGTCAGCTTAAAGTGAACGCAGGATATCAATGTGTTCCTGTGTCCAATTTTTGATTTTGAAATCAAGTTTGATTAATTCGTAGAGAGGTTTAACCCTTTCTGAGTAATTTAAAATGCAAGTTCTTCCAAAATTCAGGAAACCTAGAATCGACTGTAAGTTTTTCAGCGTTTTTGGTGGTTGGAGCAGCACACACTTTTCTAAAAAGTTAGCTGCCAGGCTTTTGCCTTCACTTGAAAGCTCATATCCTAGTAAGAGGACATTGAGATGGGCAATTCTGGATTTTGCTCAGAGGCGAAGCCCAGTATAATGGTATTCACCCTGTTCGATTGCCTATCAAAGTCATCGTCTGTCAGATAGATATCATCAACATATGACAATGCCTCGTCATCATAAATTTGTAGTAACTTTGTTACTCTTGCTGAGAATAACCCGGGCTGTTCTTGAACCATTGAGGGAGTTGACAAAAGTGACGCTGGGTCCCCATTAATGAGAAAGCTGTCAAGTACCTACTTTCATGTGCTATGTTTTGACAAAAGAAACCATTTGAAATGTCTAATGTGGTTTTATATTTTTTACGCAAAATGTTATTCATTAATGCTGTAATCTGTGCATTTTGCATAGCAAATGTCTTTGAATAAGTGTTCAGGTGTCTGTAGTCCAAAACTAGATGATATGTATTGTTTGGTTTGGAGACAGGAAACAAAGGATTGTTCACTGATGAGATGCATGTTTCAATCACCCCCAGGTATTCAAGTTGATCTAAGATCTCCCTGACCTGTTTTTAAGCTTCTTGCTTAATTGGGTACTGCCTTTGTGCAGTAGGTTGATTTTTGAACTGTATCTTGTGGTGAGGTGAGTCCTCATCCCTTCCTACATGATTTTTGTATACTGCTGGGGCCTGGGCAACTGCCCATTTCCTGGCATATGTATGTTTTAAATGTATTGGAACATGGTTGGAGAAGGCTGGCATAATGATGTCTTCCCCATGTGGGCACTCCCTAACAAATTCTGGTGGCCAGTCCTGTTCTGCTAGAAGTATATCATAACACCTTGAATTTGTTTCCCAAAAGAGTGCTCTCACTTTTCTTGGTATGTCTCCCTCCATCCGTGGTGTTATTTCATATAACCTTTGTGGAGTACTAAACCTGGTGTCTACAGTCTCAACTGTGATGTACTCATTCAAGTCCACTATCTCCAGAAGTTCCTTCAGGTTCTGGCGAGCTATTGTTACTTCTGCTGCACTGTCCAGCATTGTCTGAGCCCATTCTCCGTTCTTGAGTTGTGTTCTCAGAATTGTCGGCATGTCTGATCTTCAGACCTGCTACCTTCTTATTAATGAAATTAGGTTTGTTTTGTTTTTCTGAACGTGTTGATCGTCTTTGGACTTCATGCGTTCTTCTTTGTGATCTAACCTTCCTCTTCTTTCGGAAGTCTGTGACAATATCTGAAAGGTACGAGAGGAACGTGTATCAGTAACTTGATACCTGTCAGGTTTTCTCAAATTATCCCTATTCCTGAGGTTATACCTTCTTTCAGAGGGCTCCTTTTGAGAAGACCTGACCTCGGGATTGAGAACGTTTGTCTTTTGAATGTTGTTTGTTATTTTCCCACTTCTTTTTAGAAGATGTAGGATTGTGTTTAATAGAGTCCTTCTCAGGACCTTCAGATAGTTGTGGTTTAACTGGTTTTCCACCCAAACTATCTCTGCCTAATTCTTCATAGGATTTTTCTATTATTCTGGGTAGTTCTTGTTGATGTTCTATTACATCAAATTCCCTTAAGCGTTGGCGGATCGCCACTGATGCTGCCTCCCCTTCAATATTAGATATTATTTTTGAGACCTGGTCGAAGTTTTTTAGTAATTTCATACCTAAATTCAGAGCAGACTCTGCCCCATATTTTTTGGGAATTTGTTTCAGGACATCAGGTATTACCACAATAGACGGAATGCCATGTGTTTTAGTATAGATGGCAGCAAAGACTGTGCCCCAAGTGGTGCAGTCTTCCAGTTGTGGTGTGATCCCCATTGGTAAACAGATTGTTAGGATTCTGTGTTTCTCATAAGGGCTGGTATTAGGAAATACTGCTTCGATTTGAGTAATTTTTTGAGCTATCCAGAATGGAATTTGTTCACGTTTTGTGGGCATTTTACCCATGACTGAGTGTAAAGTCTGTGGAGTAATCTTTAGTGTATTCTCCTGGTGAGGGGTTTGATTTGGAATGGTTAATGGTGGTTGGACTGTGAAAGTCCGCATGACATATTGGACTAACTGTCTGTAAATTTTAATTAATTCTTTAAGTTGAGTGAGTAATTCATCGTCTGACATCTCTTCGATGTCAGGATGAAGTGTGTAGCCGGCTAAAATTGGCCATGTTGCTCCTGGTCTACCTAGTGGACCGAGCCTGGTAATGTGATTGTAAAGTTTTAGGGCGCCTTTAAACCAGATATTATGCTCCTGGTATGTGAGTGGAATTTCAACATCCTCAAAAAGAATATATTCCTCAGGTGATTCATCTTCCTTATAGAAGTTAAACACTTCTGTTACTGGATTTGATTCTGGGAATACTATCCATGAATAGAATACATCTGTCTGAAAAGATTCATGTGTCTCTATCACAAAAACTGCTCTACCACCTCTTGGTGTTAGGCCATGTTTTATAAGTTTTAGAGTGATGGCTCTCCTTAAATGTGGATGGATGTTTATAACACCCTCATCGGTTTCATTTAAGCCTGTAAGATTAAAAGCTGTTACGACTTGGTCAGCCGCAGCTTCACCGGTCATGGTATTATTATCCCCGTTTTGGGACATTGTTTTTTGTAAATGTAGAACAAGTTTCAAGGAAACAAAGATAAGGTGCACAATATTTTGGAACACTGTATCCTTCAACGTTGAACAAACCAAACAGCTAATATATAGGATTTTCATCCTACTCAGCTATGGCGGATATTAACCCTACCCACTCCAGACGTCTTATGGAGTATTATGAGTAGGGGTCTCTGAGAAAAGTACGACTGAGTTACTTCAGAATCTAGAGTTAAATTAGTGCCTTACCAAACCCGTTGGGCGCCATGTAGTGTAGTTCGTATTTCACTTATAGGCTCTGCGCGTTGGAATAATATACACTATAGTTGTGGCATAGGACTGAGATCAGTATGCCTCTATCGAGTACATTAAACTTAATTACTTTGTTTGCCAGCTAACTCAGAGGCCACTAGAAACTCCTTGAATAAACAAGAAGGGAGTAGTTTCTGGCAACCGCATAAACATGACAACATTGTTTCCCTTTGATTCAGAACATGTCTCAGAATCGTGGAAACAACAGATGAGAGTTTCACACAGTCAATCGTGCATGCTTAGTTTCTTCAGAGTTACACAGAAATAGATAGCCTGGCGTTTCAATAAAAGGATTTATTGAACAGTCTTATTTCTCGTGTAAGAGATATGAGCTGTTACAATCGCAAGACAGTATGCGAAATATAATACGCACAGCTTAAGCAGTAAGAAGTAATAATACTGTGATAGCATTGTCTTCTAGCTTTTACATATATTCATATATATATACATAAATAACAGGTGAAAAAGTGGATACTCGTTTGATAGTTCTAAATCGTTCTACCCCAGTGTACCTAACCTAAGTGTAGTGCAAGGTAAGAAGTAGGTGCTGTATTCTATAGTATGGTATACTATAGTTTTGCATATGCCAAGTTTGTATGCCAAGCGTCCCTCTAGGTTCTAGTCAACTCCATACCTTAGAATGAGAGAGGTGGGAATCTTTTTCCGGGTCTCAAACTCTAATACCCCGTTAAGGGAGTCAGAACACTGGAAGCTGGATTCTCTGCAAGCAGGGATGACAGCGTCTGGTCAGTGCGTCAGGTGGGAACTCAAATTCTTCTGAACTTGCCTTGACGAGCCGTATCGAGCTGTGTAGCCAAGCCGTGGTTTGCCATGGTAAGGGAAGGTATATTTATACCTGGAAGCTGCTTTGGAATGTTAGCATTGACGTAAAGTCCGGCAGAGGAAGACGTCATGAATGAACCCCTAAGAAATAGTAGTTCATGCATAATAGATGAGTTCTTGGATAAATCAATAATCCTAGCTAGGGAAAGTCCCAATGGCTTAAGGGTCTGTTTTCTAAGAACTTGTTGTGACGTGGGGATGGACGGATGTAGGTGGCCATGCCTGTATTTGGATAGCATGGTTAATGCCTAAATAAGGACTAGGATTCTATGCCTAAATAAGGGCAATGCAAATTATCCCTATATAAGGGCATGATTTAGGAAAACCTATATACGGGCATCTAAATCAAAACACAACACTCTCTCTGAATTCTTTCCCACCTCACCTGATGAAGTGGCTACCTTCCTGATTGGAGCTAAATCAGGGTCCCCTTAAAACCCCTGCACCCCCAGTATAGTTCAGCTAGTACCGGACTTGGTCAACACCAACCTCTCAGTCATTTCTAATAAGATGAAAGCAAGCTTCCATTCTTCCCCTAATAATAAAGCCTAATCCCAGTTCAACCAACCCTAATAGCCACCGCCGTATTTCTCGTCTTCCACTCCCCGCTAAAGTTGTCGAAAAAATCCTGAACTCAGAACTTTCTAAATTTATTCAAGATATCCATATTTTGGACCCTACCCAGTTTGAGTTCAGACCAGGGCACAGTACAGAAACTGCCCTTGTCAAAGCCGCAAAAGAAATAAGGGCTGCTTTAGATAGAGGGGGATCTGCCACCCACATTCTCCTTGACATGTCCACCACCTTCGATATGGATATCCACTGTTTAGTAGCGACAGGGATCAAAGATCAGGATTTGTCCCTGCTGACCTCCTTCCTCTCTGACAGGACTCAAACACTGGCCTTGGGCCAATTTGAATTATTACCTTTCACTCTGCCATGCGAGGTCACACTGGAATCCTCGCTGAGCCCCATCCTTTTCAACATTTATGTCTCCGAACCGGCCCCACTTATCAAACGCTTTAGCCTTGCCTTACCTCCTATGCTGACAACATTCAGTTGGTAGTCACAGCCCTCAAAAATGGCCCCTCGGGACCTATACGATTACAAGACTGCATGACAGCAATCACTCTTTGGATGAGTAGACTGTTTAAATCTCAACTCTGGAAAAACTGAAGTCGTATTGTTTGGGAATTTCTCCCACTCCTTGTCCCCATCCTGGTGGCCTGATAAGCTCAGCCCCCCTCCCATACCTGTGACCAAAGCCAAAAATCTGGTTGTCCTTATTTATATTAAGCTTAATTTCGGAGCTCAAGTCTTTGCAGTGGGGTCCCCCTCCTTTTACACCCTCAGAATGATCAGAAAAATTCTGCCATACATTCATGATAAAACCATGGAAAACTTGATTATGGCTATAGCCCTCGCAAAGTTGGACTAGTGCAATGGCCTCTACATGAACCTACAAGAAAAAAATGCTTGTAGGCTTCAGTTAGCTCAGAACGCTACATTCAGAATGATCCTTGACCTCCTGAAATTCCACTCGATCTCCCCCAGAATTCAAAAGATGCATTGCATCCCGGTCCGCAATAGGGTACGATTCAAGGCCCACTGCGTTGCACAGAAAGGCCTGCGTGACTCAGGACCTGATTTCCTACGGCTCTCCTTCCAGTGCTACACTCCCAACAGAAACTTATGATACCCAGAGTCAGGAAAGCCAACTGGGGAGTTAGGTGCTTTATTGCCAGTACAGCTAAGCAATGAAATAGCCTTCCTTCCCAAATCAGAGCCATTCCATCCCTTCCAGCATTTAGGAAAGAGCTCAAGACTTGACTCTTTACCAACTAAGATGTTTCCTACCTCAGCATGCTTAGGTCCAGCCAGTGCAAAGAAACCCATGGTTATTTGTGCACTTTATAAGTTATATTAAAATAATATAACACAGCAGTCCTTCTTCCTGGCATAGTATCCAAAGGTCCAAAAGTGTACCCAGGATTTATGTGTACACAGTTGTGGGGAGAGAGGCCTGATTTTGAAGAGCACAGATGTTCTGCCTTCCAGGCCCTGCCTCCAAACTAACTACATGGGTTATGCATCCCTTTGTGTGGAGAGAAGACACAGTATATCCAAGTGTAACTAGGGCTGGGGCCATCTCCTCCCTCCCACCCTGACAGTGATGGCCCATCCAGTCACATCTAAGCTCTCCATTGTGTGTGGCTGTCTAGGAGGAATAGACATAGCCCAACTGCCAACAACACTCAGTCATGTGACCAAGAGACAGGCTGCATGCACCAAATGGCTAAGGAGCTTAGACTTCCGACTGCCCTAATAGAACCAGGGAAGTTAGGCCACCCTGGGACGACCACACCTGCCAGGCAGCACGGCAGTCTTGAGGCCACAATATGCTTGGCAGGGCACTTGCAGCCCCGTCAAGTATATTGCAAGTTTCCTATCCGACAGGTAGCGCAACCACCATTAAAAGTGTGGCATGAGGACAAAAGGTGCCTCACCCCATGTGGATGCACACAGAGGGGCACAACATGTCCCCCCTGTGTGTATGCACACTAGTACCTGCAGGGCATGGACTGCAGCAGTCCATACCGTGCAGGTACTGCCTTTGATGTTCCCCTTGCTGTGCCTATTACATAGGCACTGCCCTAGGAATGCCAAAGAATTGCCAGACAGACCACGAGAAAGCTCCTGATCTGGACAGCAGTTCCTACACAGGTTTGGCGGTGTGGCAGTGGGGCGAACCCACTCCTGCATCGCCAAACTCATAATAAGGGCGTAAGGCAAGAAATGCCAACTTTCTAAAAGTTGCATTTTCAAAATTGTAATTTAAAATCCTAATCCACCATGTTAGGATTTTTCTTTGCAATACCAGACATACCAAACATAAACTGGCTACCTGTTCTCATTTGGAATATACACTTATAAAAAGTAATAAGGTAACTCTAAAAGGTTTATTTTGTCAGGGCAAAATGGCAGTTTAAAACTACATACACACAGACTGCAATGGCAGGCCTGAGACATGTTTAATGTGCTTCTTAAGTAGGTGGCACAACCAGTATTGCAGATCAACTAGTACCATTTAATTTACAGGTCCTGGGCACAGGTAGTGCCACTTTACTAGGTACTTACAAGTACATTAGAGATGCCAATTGGGTACTAGCCAATTCTACCATGTTTTAATGAGAAAGCAGAAGCGTTTTAGCACAGTTTAGCTATGGTAAAGTGCAAAGAGATTTAATGCCAACAAAAATGAATTCAGCAAAAATAGGAAGACAAAAGCAAAAAAGTCTGGGGGTGACCCTGCAGAAAGGGCCAATTCCAACACAACCCTCCTCCAGCCAAAAGCCATGGCAGACTAATCAAAACCTTGATGGACTTCCCTGCTTATATGATGGAGCATGGACGAAGGCACAGTTATGCTGGGGCACTTGTCAGTTCTAGGCCTCTCTGAACTGTATCCCTCTGTCTATTCTCTCATGAGGCTCTTCTGAACTGACCCATAGATATATTCCTCCTTACCTGTGGAACCCATCTGTGTAGCACTTAACCTCAACTTGCTCACAGAGGCATCCCAGTATGCAGACAGTACCATCATGGCAGACAAAGTGATGTGGCCCAATCCACCTCGTAAACAGACTTCTGTCCCCAACTCAAGGAAAACTATGCCCATAAGAACAGTAAGCAACTGATCCCACTGACAGCTGTCAGTGCCAAGAGACTGGCCCGAGACCATTCAGGGTTCTTTGACCTCTGAGGTGTCTCAGAGTGGTGGGGCGGTAGCCCCAGATTTTCGCACCCTACTTCTACTCTACCTCTCACCAGTCGATCCTTCCGCTACCTGGTCCCGAAGGAGTGGAATGAATTACCATTTTCTCTTAGACAGGCTCCCAGTCTCCTTGCCTTTAGAAAGGAGCTTAAAACGTGGCTTTTTACTAAATAAACCTTTTTTCTTCTAGATAACCTGAGCCTTTTTTTCTGTCTCCTCTTTGTGTTTGTTGTGTTCTGTTTTGTCTGCCAATGTTCTTCAGCAAAGCGCCGGGATGCTCCTGGGAGTAGCCGAGCGCTATAGAAGAAATAAATTAACATAACATAACATAACCAGTTCAGGGATGGTGTTCTGAAACTGGCAACTGAGCCCAGGGTCTAAACCCTGAGGCTGAACAGGGGACAGGTGGGAGAGATGTGAGTCCTCCCTCACTTTGCCCCTACACCTGGGCTTCCATACTCTCTGCTTGAGAGAGGTACCCATAGAAAAACAAACTGTCAGGGTGCCCTGGGCTGCCACCCTTCCCAGTTCTCCTGACATCGTGGGCTAATCATTACCAAGAATGCAGTCTATGGGCATCTGGGGGCTAACTATGACCATCCTAAGGGTCACCTCCATACCCCACTTGAGGTAAACCAGGGCACTAGGGTGGAAGAAGTCCTGCCCATGGGCTTGAGTTACCCTACACACCTGGCTCGTGTACTGCCCTGGATAAATGAATCTTTCCACTACAATGGTCTGGCTCAACCCACTGTCCCTCAGAGAAGTGACTGGTACCCCATTCACTTTCATCCACTGGAAGTGACAACTTCTAACTTCAGGGATCATGAGCTCACCATCTGAGTTTGTCCCCCAGCTGAAGGAGATCATGGCATGGTGTGTGACCTGCCCCTGGAGACTATGTATCACGAATACCAAATTGGCCACCCCTGTAGAGGTCCCACCAGTGGGTAGTTTCTTAGGACATACAGAGTGCCCCTGTTCTAGCTGGGAACATTCAAAGCAGTGGGGTTAGAAATGTGGTGCCCTGGGCCACAACCCACCAGATCCCCCTCCCTGTTTTTCAAGGAAACCCTTTCTTCTTTTTCTGGGTTCTGTCTGTGTCTCCTTTGGCTTCCCCCCTCACACTCCTATGGGGTACCTGCAGCACATTTCTTGGGGTCACTCTCAGGTATCTATTTTGGACCCTGGTGCTGAGCCAGTGGTCTGCCTCCTTAGCAGGCTCCCTGGTGTCAGTGAGCTTACTATCAATCAGGTGTTGACGGAGATCTGGAAAACTAAGACTGAACATGTGCTCCTTCGCCAACAACTTGAACAGCCCTTGATAGTTTTGATCTCACTGTCCTTCACCCAGCCATCAATGCCTTGTAAAAATAATCCACACAATCCACCCTGGTCTAATGGGTCAGTTTTTGACTGTCCCTGTTGTTGCAGGGATTCTGCTTATACACAGAACTATGCGTAGAACCCCAGGACCTCAGTGAGTTGTGGTGTACCAGAAACTCACCTCAGAACCCAGAACCCAGTATCCGGCTAGCATAAGTGTCCCATTCGTTATCCGAGATTTAGCTCGGAGGTCCCAATGAAAAGACAACCCAGAACACGCGACTCAGTACATACTCAGGAATGGTGGGAATCGGAAATACCTGTTCGTATATTATTCTCACATCAGTCCACAACAAGAATCAACAGAGACACGGTGAAAATAAAAAGAGTTTATTTTTATAGACCACGTGTCCTAATATGCAGTACTTTGGCTAATACAAGCAGACAAATGATTAAAATCAAAACCATCAACATAGTTACAATTCCATAGAATATAAAAGGGGTGATCATGTTATAATGACAGTGGATACTACCACTTTCCCTTTACTAAGAAGCTAATATTATTATTAGTCTAACAGAAGGTCTCTTAGGCTTGAATAGGGGACCTCATACCTCAAAGATCAGCTTAGTGAAATCCCATCACAGGAGCATCAGGAGTCTTCTCGCAGGAAGGCTCGTCTTCGGTCTGAATACTAAACATGATGTCCGTGATATTAAAAGCACCAACTTTCAGGTATGTGCAGCTGCTCGTGTGTTATGACTAAATAGTGGGTCGATCAACCTAGAGTGGAAAACATGCATTGTCTAACAACTCAGACTGTTTGTCACATCGTGTGCAGACCAAGGTCGCTTCGCAGAGCTCGGGATGGTAACAACAGATTGCTCTCGTGTGAGGCAAAACTCGAGTCAGCAGTTCGTTTAAGCAATAACATGTGAACGCAGTGTCGTGTGCAAAAGCAGCAAGATGGCTTTCTAACTTCTGACGTGGTTATGCTAACTTAACAATGTATGTACGTATTAAGGGAGTCCTTACTACATGCCCCCTTGATCGAAGCACTACTTAGTATGCAAGAAAAGAGAGAACGCAGAGTTCAAGCGCGACAGAGCAGAACAAGGCGTATCCAATTTAAAAAAGAACTGGTCAGTTCAGGCAAAGTTCGAACAGGAAAAAACCAAAAAATGGATAGAAAAAACAAAAAACCTCAAACGTGCCGTGGGAGGTGAAAAATGAAAAAACGCCTCACCGGGCAGAAGTGCAGACGTACAGGGACAGTTCAAGACACGTGAGGAAAACACAGTGGACGAAAGTTCACTTAATCCATGAAAGTATATGCAGCATATGTGGCCACTGCTTCCAGCAGAAAATCATTGGCACGGCCACTGAAGGTTTCAGCCATCCAGTTAAGTAAAGAAAAGGAACATACGTGTTCTTCTATCAGCGGAGCCTCTAGCACCATCAGAGGGCAACCAGCGTGTACTTCCAAGTAACTCATATCCAAGAAGTCATATGCCGCTCTCACGACGTCCCAATTACCCAGGATACCATGCGCCGCACCGCAGGCCATAATCCGAACACCAGAACAGGCAGACTCGTGAGACACTAAGGGCTTCATCAGTCGATCAAAATCCGGGTCCGGAGACACCATGTTGGTTAAGCACAAATCCATAGGCCATTCAAAGGGACAATCTAGGCAGTGGAAGACAGGTTGCACGCAGGTGAAGTAGGAATACCGGAAGGATAATCCATATGCCAGGCTCAAAGTCGCCAACGGCAGGACACCATAGTAATCAAGCATCCTGTCACGAAGAAGCTGCAGACGGGACAGGCTGACGTGTGGCACAGAAAGAGCAGCCATTCCGCAAGATGAAAAGTAAAAGTAGCACACCTGCCACTAGAGCCAGAATTAACGGGACACCTCCAAAGACGCTGGAGAAAATAGAATGAAAAAATGCCGGAATCACACCAAAAATAGTTTGGAAAGAGGTCACGAGGCCCGAGCCCACAAGTTTAAAAAAATGAGCCAGGCCAGTCGTGGACAAGGCATTGAAAATTGTTTGGATCACAGCTCCAAAATGCAGGGGGAGGTCAGTATTCAAAAGCGCCTGTACCTCGGTGCGCGTATTTGCTACGTGAAGGACAAATGTTTCCCGGGAGGAAGTCAATGGCACCTCCTTTTGGGACAATAGCGCTCTTATTCTGCTCATCTTGTCGAACTCTGCTTTCAAGGTTGGATTTGAAGGCCAGATAGAAGCATCCAGCCTCCCATGCGGGGGTGGAAACAGGACGTTATTGCAGCAGACAACCCTCTGTGTTACAGTTACTATATACGGGATCCCTACTAACATCCCGCAGCAAGCTTCATTGTTTAAAATTAAATAACCACCGTTTGCAAGCAGCGTGAAAGATGGCGTAATCACTGGTACCGGGATACCTTTGAGGACGCAGGCCAAATTCGGAGCGTGTACATTACAAGCACCGTGCAATTGAATGTGCCTACACACAACAGAATGATCAGGTGACGTTGTACATTCTTCACCCTTCAGATAAACCTCAGTACCGTCCCTTGTACATCTATACGTAAAGGGGAGGGACCAGACTTCATGTATGAAAGCGGTGCCCAGCTGTTCATATCTACCCAGAGCATAGTGTTTCATACAAGAGGTAAACTTAAAAAGCGCAAACGGTAGACTTATCAATCCGTGTAAGAGCCACACAGCGGAGTCGACTTCCGCAACAGAAAAAGGTAACGGCTCCAATTTCTCAATATGGAGCAAGGAATATGTAGCATCCTTCATGGACATGAACTGCTGTTTGTCAGTAAGGTTAAAGGGAAGAAATAACGATGTTGTATTCAGATAGTCCCAAGGGACCTTCCCTGCCTTCAACGTTTGTAATGTCCATGCAAACTGCATAACAGAACGCAACTGGTTTTGACCATGATACAACACAGACATATCATCCTGCACAATATCCACAATTGAAGAAACAATATTATCTAAAGTATAAATGCGAGAAGAAAGAGTGTTAATGCTGTTATCAATAACTGCTAATACTTTTTCCATATTAGCCTGATCAATAGCTCTCAATCTTGAAGCTGCCTCAATTTGCGATAGTTTCCATACTTCGTTGTAAATAGCATACGCCCATCTCTTGGACCTGCCACCCACAGGACCTTTAACAAAATCATTCAAATCTATTTTGTCATGTAACTTTGATAAATGAACTTTGACAGATGCCAAGGTGAAATGTCGCAGCCAGGACTGACATAATTTCCCTACAGAGTATGTAGTTACTGTATGTGACGACTCAAACCGGGGGTCCACGCGATCTTGAGGATACCCCGGTTTCAGTCCTAGAAAACGACGTTGACAGGTATCAGAACTGCTTTGCCAAATCAACCATCCCTCACTATTAAATCTCGAAATATTGAAAGATGAATTAGAAACTAATAACTGCAAAGCAGGAAGGGGCAGATCTGTGTGATTATACCAATTTGGGTAAGCACCCAGATCCGGCACAGAAGGCGAATTTAGCTTTTTAGAAGTGGCCAATCCGAAACAGGTGGTTTGGAAGATGGTTGCATTTAAAAACAACATATGATTTGGTACTAGACAGGCACGGTGTAAAGCTTCAGTTCCCTGAACCTGCCACGGTTTGGAACCCCAAACCGACTTAAGATCAATAGTAGCCTTCCATAGATCATAACCTTTGATTGACAACTCATCCATAAAGGACTTAGAATATAGCAATTTGGTGTGTGTCAGTCTAACCTTGGAGGCAGACTCGGGCTTAACTTTAAAATAAAAGGATGCCGGGGCCGAAACACTGAAATCAGTAAAATAAGTAAACTTATCAACTAATGTATGTGAACTGCCAAACGAGGGGGTGGGACAATGTTCCCACTGGGTAAAATTTACAAAATTTCTAAACGAATTCGATTTATGCAGGAAGTGATTGCCATAATGTTGAAAACAATACTGTTCCGCATAATTAGCCGTATTTTCATACAAATCCTCAGCATCAAAGGCGGCATAATATTTCAAATCTGAAAACAGTGCTTCAATGGCGTGTACATCCCAATCATCAGAACGTATGTTCTGTTTAACTACATCACCCATAGAAACACGAAATACATTAGGCACATTAATGACCTCTGTAGGCCCATGAATTTGAAATTTAACTGCATCCCATGCGATTCCATCCATGACGGGCCAGGCAGTAATATTCACAAAAGTCTGGTCCCTTTTCATGATGTGGGATGAGGAGTGGGGGGCCAAAGTTCCATTGATAAGTCTAATTGTCGATCTCTCTTTGAGATAATGGCCATCCACCAAACGGAAGAAAACTACAACAAATCCAATGGACATAAACAAAAAAATACCAAAAAGCATCAACCAGATGTATGTCCAAGGAGCTATCAAAAAATGTTTCTTAAACCAGCTCACAAAAACAGCAATGTTTGATGGGGGAGTTGAGGGCAAAGAGTTAGTGTCAAAGGAAAAACGGGACTGGCCAAGTGCTGTAGATTGTAAAACAGGTGAAGGTCCACGTGTAGGATAAGCGTACTCAGTCTCATCGGGCAAACCACCAGCCGGTGGTATCAGCAAGGGATCAGTAACTGAATGCATCTCGATTGCAACATCAGACAAGGTGGTAGAAGCAGGAACCATCATTGAATTTCTTCGCATTGTCTGGCAGGAAACTGCCGGAGTCATACTAAGAAGTATCGGCCACTCGCTGAAGTTTGACATTGTCAATAGAGATGTACCTGTTTTCTTTGCGACCAGGAAGTGGAGGTAAAATGACTGTTCTTGTACCCTGCACTCCAAGCACTGGAACTGGTGCACGATAAGAGGGGCCAAACTCCTTCTTGTTCTCCACCTTCTCACGGACCAGATCACCAACTCGGGGTAGCCAGCCGACTACCGGAATCTGAACCTCAGCTTCAGACGTGGAGGGCAAATGTTCTTTCGAAAGAGAGTCTCTGGCTTCTTGTAGAGTCTGCAAAACAGCACAGTGATCATCTACGTCAAAGGGTGCGGTCGACGCCGCAATGTCTAGACCATCAAGGTCTGGAACAAACATTCTGATTCCGAAGAGCATCATGTACGGGGTCCGCCCACCCAGAGACCTTCTAGGGAGATTATTTAGTGCACGTTGGACGTTATACAAAGGGCCAGCCAGTTCCGGCCTGTGCCTAAAACACGTGCTGTCAATGATTGCTTTAAGTCACGGTTCATTCGCTCCACCACACTATTACTCTCAGGTCGGTAGGGAGACGAAAATTTGACTAGGACCCCCAAATTTTTCATAGCCTCCTTGTAAGCCTGAGAGGCGAACGCAGGGCCCTGATCAGAATGGAAGGTACCACACGCAAAAGTTCCCACAAAGACACGCAAATCCCTGATGACAGTCCGCGAGTCAGCACTCCTTCGTGGCCATACCCATAGAAAACGCGTGCACGAATCCACTGCAACCAAGATGTACTTGTACGCAGTATCAGGAGAAAAAGGACCGCAGTGATCTAAATAAACACAACCAAATGGCTTATTAGAGATGTACAGCTGTGTCTCTGGTGGGTGCGCAACAGTAGAAGGTTTAATCTGTTGGCAAATGTCACAATCAAGAACATAAGCGCGCTTGTTTATATAAACCAAACCACCAGTAACGTTGTTGTAGCAGAGATATTGTAGCTGACACACCGGCGTGGGCTGACGCCAACCCCTCGTGCGCAGCCAAGATCAGTGCTGGTCTGCAGTCCGCGTTGGGAATTATTCTATCACCAACGTTGTTAATCCTCACTAATGGAACGTTATCAGGACTTAAATGATAAATATACCGAGAGGGAAAACCCTTCGGGTAATCTCCTCCCTTCTCTGTAGCAGCAATAGCTGCCAAGATGTCATCATCAATCTTACTTTTGGATCTTGTAACTGCTGCCACTAAGTATGTAGCCACTGCTGTTTTCGCTGCCTCGTCAGCTAAGCTGTTGCCGACAGCATGGACACCAAGCCGCTGGTGACCAAGAGTGTGAATAACACTTACGAGAGGGAGACGTTCTTTAAAGTCTGCCACTCGAACCCAAAGCGGTTTACGCTTAATTGTGCTACCTTTAGTGTCGCGGTAATCATTCTGAGACCAGAAGTGTAAATTGTGCTACCTTTAGTGTCGCGGTAATCATTCTGAGACCAGAAGTGTAAATTGTCATTGTAGGACTGGACACAGTAGAAGGAGTCACTCACTATAAGAGTAGTGACTCGGGGATCAGCAAACTCCAGTGCAAGCACCAGAGCCCGGAGCTCCGCCAATTGCGCGGTACAATCACCCAATGACTGCGTATGCACTGCATCAGATTGGAATTCACCATTTACGAATGTACCTACGACAATTGCGCAAGCCGCAGAATAAGCGTGCTTCGATCCAATTGCGGGTTGCGCAGACCCGTCAGTGTATATGACACAATGGTATTCTTCGAGCGGGCGCAAAGACAGAGGTGCCGGATGAACGAATTCATACTGCAAGTACTCTTGAGTCTGTAATGAGGCATCAAAGATGTAAGTGACGTCTGGCGACGTCAGTGTTGTAGCCCATTGTATCCACCGTGGATGCAAAGCTTTAGAATTGGGTACACTTGCTTTAGTCACTGCCTCTAAAGCAGGATATGGAGTTACAACCAGAATCTGTTTCCCATGCGACAGTGCGCGTTCCTTGAGGATCGCCATCTGCACAGCAGTCAGAACCTTTTCGACCGTGGAAAAACATAATTCAGCAGAGGTGTACAAGTGGGATTTGTACGCAATGGGGACTGTGTCGCCCTCATTAAACGTCAAATACGTGAACCCCACGGCGCCCGGTACTATTCTGATTACCAGGTTAGTGCGGTTATCACGTGTCAGCAAGTATTGTGAAGCAAGAAGGTCAGCCTGTAAAGACTGTAAAATTGCAGAGTGTTCTAGCTGCCAGCTAGATTTCGAAAACGAAGGCTGTACCAAGGCGTAAAGCGGCTTGATACGCTGGGCATAATCAGGAATGTACGTACGGCCGAAATTCAGAAAACCCAGCAGAGATTGTAATTTCTTCAGTGTCGTAGGAGCACTTAAGCGTGCACACTTTTCCAGAAAGTGGGGGGCTAACCCCTTACCTTCATTGTTGAGCTCGTAGCCCAAAAACAACACCGTATATTCTGCGGTGTGACTTCGCAAAATTGAATTTGTAGCCATAGTCAGCAAAACTCACGATAATATTGTCAACCCGAGACAGATGCGGCATCAGCTCATCATCCGTAAGATAGATATCGTCAACATAGGAGTATGCTTCGGGGTCTATTCTTTCCAAAAGAGAAACCACGCGAGCAGAAAAGACGCCAGGGCTATTTTTGTAACCCATGGCTAATCTTGTAAACTGTTTTTGTTTTCCGCCTGAAGTAAACGCTGTCCACTGGCTACTCAGTGTGGACAGGTTGTGGCTAAAAAAGCCATTGGAAATGTCAAGTGTCGTTTTAAATCTTTTATGCACGAGACTGTCGACCAAAGCCGAGCTATGTGTATTTTGTACCGCGCAGGTCCGGCAATGGGAGTTTAGGTGCCGGTAATCCAAAACTAAACGGTACGAGCCGTCAGGCTTCGTTACAGTGAATAAAGGGTTATTCATAGGGGACACACATGTTTCAATAACACCCTGATATTCCAATTGTTCAAGGATTGCCGCGACGTGGGGTCTCCCTTCACGACGCATAGGATATTGAGGTTGAGGCTGGGGCATAGACCGCAATGGAATCTCATGGCAGGGGGACAATCTGTCCCATCCCACCTGAGTACGATACACCGCCGGCGCAAGCGCAAGCGCCCACTCCTCAGCATACACTTCAGCTTGGTCCTTAGGCACTGTGTGCGCAAAGGACGGGAGGATTACTTCCTCCCCTCTAGGAGCCTCTAAAATGAAAGCTGGGGGCCAATCTGCCTCCGCCAGGAGGATATCATAGGTGGTGGTCAGATTATCCCAAAAAATCCCTTTTATTGTACGTTGTATGTCACCCTCTATTAATAAGACTATTTCATAAAGTCTGTCAGGGGGAGCCACTCTGGTGTCAGCTGTTTCCACAGTAACCGATATATCAGTTGCTGTCTCCGCCAGAAATGGACGCAGAGCTTGACGGACTATGGTAATTTCCGCTGCGCTGTCCAGGAGCGTCAGCGCCCATGTCCGGTTCCGAAGCTGTGTCCGCACTATCTGAGGCATACCTTGCCGTCAGATCCGCCACTTTCTTCTTCTGAAACGGGGGTCTTTGTCGTGCAAATTCGTCCTGCTTGCCTTTACCCTCAGTCTGTCGGGGCTGGTCACGCTGTTGTGGAGCACCCCGACCTTTGCCACCGCCTCCGCCACCGGACTGTGTAGCCGATGTTTCCTGTGAAGAACGAGGAGAGCGCTGTTCAGAAACCTGAAATCTATCAGGAGACTTTATAGCAGCACGATCGCGCAGATCATAAGTGCGTTCACTACTAGACTGTACGGGAGAGGCAGGCCGAGAGCCCTGTTTCTGTTGCTGCTGCTTTCCCTGTTGTTTAACCTGCCATTTTTGTTTAGGAAAAAAGGGCCGTTCGTCCTTACCAGACGTTTCCGCCTTACCCTGCTGTTTTAGATCGGGATTCTTTATTACAGGCTTAACTCCTAAAGAGCTACGACCCAAATCCCGATATGCCTCTGCGATTATTTTCGCAAATTCCTGCGGTTTGTCCTCCTGAGCAACTCGTTTCAGTTCATTACGAACCTGGAAATGCAAAGCATCACCCTTCAGGTTACCAATTATCATGGTAGCCACCAGGTCAAATTGCCCGAGGAGCCGCATCCCTAACTCTATCGCAGACTCCGCACCATGGTTCTCTTGAACTCTTTTGATAACGGAGGGCAGCTGCAACATAGACGGAGTGCCAAAGCACTGCGCGTACGTCGCTGCAAAGACCTTGCCCCAATTTACACAATCATCTATGTGGGGGACCAAGTCTTTAGGCAAACTAATGGTGAGGATCCTGTGTTTCTCCACAGGAGTAGTATTCGGGTAAACCGCTTCTATTTGGTCAAATTTTTCAGCAAGCCAAAAGGGGAAATCATCCCTAGTTTGGGGGCGCTTGCCCATAACAGAATTAACCATAACAGGACTAATGACCACCGCGTGATGATCAGTAGGCTGTCCCGCAACAGCAGGTGCCCCCGCCTGCATATTGCGCGACACATACTGCACTAACGCCCTATATACCGTAATGAGGGCAGTGTGTAGTACACGCAACTCAGCCACCGTCACCGTGAGGTAACAGGGATGAGGCGTAAATCCGGCTAGTACCGGCCAAGTGGCCCCTGCAATTGATAAAGGGCCCATTCTCGGCGGTATAACCACATGGGGAAGGGCGCCATTAAACCAAATATGGTGCTGCCAAGCAGATATTGGTATTTCCTGTGTCCTATACGGCGTATAGTTCGCCGGCACTGCAGCGGCAGTGTAAGAATGAAAGGTGTCATCATCCCCCACCGCTGGAATCGTCACCCAAGAGTAGAACAACTCATAGGGATGAGCCGCATCGGCTCCCACTACAAAGATGACGTTCATACCAGTGTCCGGTACCCCATACTGCGTCAAATGACGTTTCACAGCCGCACGGCTGTGCGCCGCAATCTCCACCGACATTAGGACAACACACACTTGAAACTATCAGTAGCACAAGGGTTCAATAACCTTTTTCATTATCAAGCTTGAAAGAACCTATATCAATAGACCTAGGTAGGTTTTAAATCTGTCAGACTTGTTATCCGGAAACAAGAATGAGGGTGTTGTGGACAAACGCGAGCACTACTAAGGCGTTTCAACTCATAGACCAAACGTTAGGTGCGCCATGTTGCAGGGATTCTGCTTATACACAGAACTATGCGTAGAACCCCAGGACCTCAGTGAGTTGTGATGTACCAGAAACTCACCTCAGAACCCAGAACCCAGTATCCGGCTAGCATAAGTGTCCCATTCGTTATCCGAGATTTAGCTCGGAGGTCCCAATGAAAAGACAACCCAGAACACGCGACTCAGTACATACTCAGGAATGGTGGGAATCGGAAATACCTGTTAGTATATTATTCTCACATCAGTCCACAACAAGAATCAACAGAGACACGGTGAAAATAAAAAGAGTTTATTTTTATAGACCACGTGTCCTAATATGCAGTACTTTGGCTAATACAAGCAGACAAATGATTAAAATCAAAACCATCAACATAGTTACAATTCCATAGAATATAAAAGGGGTGATCATGTTATAATGACAGTGGATACTACCACTTTCCCTTTACTAAGAAGCTAATATTATTATTAGTCTAACAGAAGGTCTCTTAGGCTTGAATAGGGGACCCCATACCTCAAAGATCAGCTTAGTGAAATCACATCACAGGAGCATCAGGAGTCTTCTCGCAGGAAGGCTCGTCTTCGGTCTGAATACTAAACATGATGTCCGTGATATTAAAAGCACCAACTTTCAGGTATGTGCAGCTGCTCGTGTGTTATGACTAAATAGTGGGTCGATCAACCTAGAGTGGAAAACATGCATTGTCTAACAACTCAGACTGTTTGTCACATCGTGTGCAGACCAAGGTCGCTTCGCAGAGCCCGGGATGGTAACAACAGATTGCTCTCGTGTGAGGCAAAACTCGAGTCAGCAGTTCGTTTAAGCAATAACATGTGAACGCAGAGTCGTGTGCAAAAGCAGCAAGATGGCTTTCTAACTTCTGACGTGGTTATGCTAACTTAACAATGTATGTACGTATTAAGGGAGTCCGTACTACACTGTGTTTCTGCCTATACTTCTCCGAGGTGAGGCCATACTTCATGACAAGAGCTTCCTTCATGGGAGGATACCTCATCCTGTTCTTAAAAAAGAGAGTCTTTGAAATGTTTCATTTTATAAAGTGAAACCCCTTTCTAGGTGTTGTCTTATGTCTCCTGCTTCGTCGTGTTTGGGCCATCATGTGGGAGTGGTGTTTTTGAGGGCAAAGCACGATATGAACGCGGCTGTGTTCACAGCCGGGGTGGAGAAATGCCTCAGGGTCAAAGGCAGCATCTGAGCAGCAGAGCAGACCGCTCAAACCAATCCAGATGCTGCTCTCCCCGCAGAGCAGCATCTGGATTGACTGAACAGCCTCTGCCTTCCCAGAGAAGGCTGTGAAAGCTCCAAGGAAGGAGGTGGCCATCGGCTTCCGAGGCTGTGGGGAGAAAAGATACGTTTAAAAAAATCATTATTTACCACCCCATCCCTGCACCTCGTCCTTCCCCAACCACCCACACCTTCGTGTTGTGGCAGCCGCAACTGCCTTATGCAGCATTTTCCAAATGGGCCTAGTCTAAGCATGAGCTTAAACTGATTAACCTAATCTCTGCGTTAGGGTTTGTGTGCTGAAATGCCCAATTTAAGAAGGATACCCCGGCTGCCCAAACCTTTGTGTATGGTAATCAGAGCTGCCCCATTGACTTCATGTGTATACTGGACTGGTATTTTGTGGCTTGTAAAAGATTCACGGTGATAAGAATCAAGGGTTGTTATCATTGAGGCTTAAAAATGTCTCCAGTTTCCACTCCTTGGCTAAGGGAAACAGTGATACTGATGGAAGTGTCTTTTCCAAAATGCTTGACCACCAGAATTGATGTTAGATGCATCATGCTGTTAGCGCAATATCAAGTGGCTAAAGACCTCGGGTTGGGAGGAGAGATGGGTAATAATGTTTTGGACTGGTATTCCCAGACTATTGCAGAAGTGGTTAAATGCTTGACTTCTTTAATCAGATAGGGTAATCTTGAGGCTACGTTAATCATCTATCAAGCCCTGGTGTGATAAGGAATGTTTAGGTTGTAAAAGAGGCTAAGGAAGGCCAGAGACATGAAGTGTTTCCCTGAGGCCTCTAGGGAAAGAGAAAGATATAGTATCTCAAAGAAGGACTACGCAGCACTGATTAAATCAAAGAAAATAGCTTTTCACAAATGAAACTGAGATGTGATGGTTAGCACCCTGCTTGCTAAAGATATGGATACATTCTGGAAGCTAGTTCAGGGAGGATGCAATAGGGTAAAAGAACCCCTATGGTGTATGGTCCTGGAAGATATTTGGATCGTATACTTAAGTAATATTTATTATTTATATCGACCAAGGGGAAGTTGGTCCTATCCTGGGGAGGAGTTATTGGAATTATTTTCTAAACTGTCTCCAGGCAAACTGATATATTCCCTTAAATCACCAAAGGCAGCCAGCCCAGATAATCTCCTTGCAATTATTATAAAATCTAATTCCAAATGTTGGGCTAGCTTTTTCTCTCAAGTCTTTGTTTTTATAACAAAGACAGGTACCTTTTCTTCTAGTTGGAGGGGGGCAATAATTAATCCCATTCGTAAGAAAAGGAGACCGATGATACCAGCAACTTTCATTTGATATCCCTGCTTGACATGTGAACTAAATTATACTCCAAAGTAATGTTACTGTCTTTAAAAGATTGATTTCAGTTTACCAACCTTGCGCCCACGGAATAAGGAAGCTTTAAGTAGGGTCATTCTACAATTGACTACCACTTTATCTTGTGGGTGATAGGTCCGAAGGCAATGGAAGCCTCAGGAAATCTTTTTTGTCGTTATGTTAATTTTAGCTCCACTTTTGATTTTCTGGATAGTAGCATTGTGTGGGAGAAGCTTTAGCATTTTGATATTCCTAGTAGCCTACTCCTTCAGGAATTAAAATCAACAGAATTGTGTTTAAGTGGAATGAGATTTAAGCAGGCTTTATCAAAAAGAATCCAGCTGGGAAATGAGACGAGACAGGGTTGTGTCCTAGCTCCCATGCTGTTTTCACTATTTCTTGCATATTTGCCTCTAGTTCTTTTTGATACTAAATCTTTCTCACTGAAAATGGGCAGAAGACATATTCCATACCTCCTGTGTGTGGATGACCTGGCTATTTTTGACCTGATCCTGGTGGACCGCCAAAGGAAATGGGAAAGGTTCAGTAAATACTGTGTGGCTAATAAGCTCAAGATTAATTTGGAGAAAACAAAAATATTTAGTTTTGGAAACAAGTCAAAATCATGTAAATTGTTATTGGGGGACACGTGTGTGGAAGTGGTAACCTATAAATATTTGGGGATGATGTTCAGTAGCAACCTAAAGTTGGCTTTGCATAGATAAACTGTAGAGGTTCTGTCAGTATCCACCATTGGAGGATTAATAAAATGTAAAAGTATTTTTTGGGGAACCACCTAGGCCTCTGGTATTATCTGCTTTTAATGCCATGGGATCTGCATAATGTTTATAGGGGGCAAAATTAGTGACCCTCAGTTCAGACAGAAACTGGGGTAAGTGTGAAGGTAATTGCTTGAAATAACTATTATGGTTACGTAAAAGCGCAATGTGTGTGGTGATAAGATTGGGAGAGGACCTACAGGATTGGAACTTCCTAGCCTATAAATCTATGATGCGCTTTTTTGGATAATCTTTGGTCTGCTGAGGTTCAAACGATCTCAGTTCTTTGTATCAATGAAGTAGTGATGAGTGAATCAAAATGGGAGATGAAGGTTAGAAATAGACTACAAATTATTGCCACAAAATTTAACATTGGCAATTTTAAGGGCATAGAGCCATCACACCTATTGAAGAGGGATTTGAAAGAGGCCTGTAAGAGGGAGCCTAGGCTTGAGGAATCAAGCTATTTTTCCATGAAATCCACAGCCAGTTATATGTGGTAATCCTCGGATAACCTGAGGATGTACCCATATGTATCCACATTCCCAAATCACTATTTATGGCTCTTATTATTAAAGATTTGGGTTGCTTTGAACCATCGGTTTCTTGACCCTCTTTGATATAGATATTAAGTGTTCCTGTGGATTAACCGGTCAAATCATTTAAATATTAATCAATTCAATGTATTAATCTTTTATTAGATTGTCTGCGCTTTCGGAGAATTTGATGCACTGTTAGTGCCACTTAACTTGGGATTTAAAAGAAAGGTAAATATGCCAATTGGGTAAATGACAGTACTACAATGTTTTAAGGAGAGAACACAACCACTTTAGCACTGGTTAGCACTGGTAAAGTGCAAAGAGTCCCAAGGCCCAACAAAATACATTCAGCAAAAATAGAAGGTGGAAGTCAAAAAAGTCTGGGGATGACCCTGCAGAAATGATGAAGTCGAACAAAGGGTCAGTTGGCTGACCTCCTGTTTAACTACAGGAACATAATATCTGTAAGAAACCCACTTCCTTAAAGAACCCAGCTGACCAGTTACAACTGGCCCTGCCTAGGACCCTGCTTCTGGCTTCTACTGGTGTGAGTCCTGACCATCAAGTGGTGTCTCTAAGGTCCCGGGGCACTTGCATAAGTGTCAGAGTGTACACCCCCTGCCTAACCCTAATGGCAGGGACTTTAAACATTTTCAAGGATTTTTGCCTGAGAACCGTCACAAGGCAAGGACAGGGCCTGCTAAGTTATTCTGATGAAGGTGCTTTGCTACTGGGCCAAAAATTCAGGTTGCCCCTGCTCATAGCTTTTCTGTCGCAGCAAGTGTTTCCCAGTTGAATGTTGCAGAGAACATATCTGGCCTTAAAAAGCACTGTTTGAGTACAACTGCAGCCTTGCTCTACTGGATGAATCAGAGCTGCAAAAAGTTGTTAAGTCTAAAGGTAAAAACCTTCACCTAGCAAAGGAACAACAGAAAAGCCCAGTTTTGGTAGAGTTCTGTTGCTTCCAGGTGACTCTAGGCCAAATTCTGCAGCTATCCAGCATGCGAAGTGAGAGGAAAATGGGGTGTCATTAGGCGTAGTTTTGATGTCTGCATGGCCTTCTAGTGCAAACATTTGCTGAGATTCATGCAAGCAACATGATTATTTAGTTGCATGGGTGTCTCATTTTCAGAAATGTCTAGTAGTATGGGCCAGATGTAGGAAGCCAATTTGCAATCGCAAACACTGAAATTCGCAGAATTTCAACATTTGCGATCGCAAATTAGCAGGTGCAATGCAGCACACAAAAACACGCTCGCAAAATTAGGAATCTCAAAATTTGAGATTCCCTATTTTGTGATTGCATTTAAGGAATCGCAATCGCAAATTACGATTCCTTAAATGCAATGTAAGAAGCACAAAAGAGAGTGTGATTTGGCCTTAAGTAATTGCAAATTACCACCAAGTTCAAGTTGGTGGTAATTTGCGATTACCTTTAAAAAAACACTTTTTTCCTTTTTTTAAAGTGCCATGTGGCACACATTCTTGTCCTTAGGGTATGTATGTGGCCACTTGTGCACACATGCACATTTCAGGGGTGCAACAGGGTGTCCCTCTGGGACAATTAAACCCTTGAAATTGTGCACCTGTTGGGTACTCGCAAATTGCGTGTGCAATACCCATTCATTCCACTGGGCCTCTTGGCCCATAGGAATGAATGGGAAGGTATTACTTGATTGTGAATCGCAATTTGCAATTCGCAATTAAGGAATATTAAGGAATCACCAAAAATATTGCGATTCCTACCTACAAGGCGTTTTGCGAGTCCTTAATAGCGATTCCCTAAAATTCGCTATTAAGGACTTGCAAAAGTGCTTTTACCTACATCTGGCCCTAAGAGTTTTGCCTAGATTTCCTCCTACCTCGGGCTTAAATATTGCACCTATGCAAATCCCCACATGTGATGTACCTTTTTATTGGGAGAAGTGCGGAAATGCTATATAGTAAGACTTTTGTTGTTCTCCACAGATTGCAGAATGTTTCCTGACCAGAATGTGAAGAAATTATGTGAATTCACTCACAGTTCGATGTTTGCATGTCATTCTGAGTACAAAAAAGGAGTATATGATACATGCATCCCCAGAACCCTGAACTCACCTAAGTCTCTTGTTCCCATAAATAGCTGGAGTTGGTAGTTTTATCTTGGTGCCAGTTGAACTTCATATTCCACTACTCCCCACATCCAAAGAATTGATCCAGTTCAAAGCAAACTTCCAGATATTTCCACAGTGCATTTCTGGCCCTTTCTTGTTCCTGGTGGCATGTCCGCTGAGACAAAGAGGATACTGGTTCTATCTGGGGAAGTACGGGGAACACTGGATGCTAGGACATTTGTTGTTTCCTGCAGATTCTAGAACATTTTGTCACAGAAATGGAAAGAAATGCAATTTCACACAAAAGTTGACATTTAAAAGGCCCCCTGCATCAATCAAAGCATTGAGATTCCTACAATAACTACCACCCAAGATTCCAGTGGATGTCTATTATGGGTAGTCCAAGACTCCAGAGAGTCTCTACTTTCCAGAAATATCTGAGCTTAGTTGATTTCCCTGTATGCTAGCCGAACATGGGCCACAATACCATAGGTACCTACTTTGTCAAAGTAAAATTCTTGATATTTCCATAGCTTTTTTGTGGGCCTCTCCTGTTACAGGCAATAAGCAACCCACACAAGTGGTGCTCGGTTTTATTTGGAGATGTTTGAGAACACTGGGTGGTAAGACATGTCATCTAATATAAATTCAGGAATTTTTCCTCACAATAATGTGAGGAAATTCTGTGATTTTATTGAATGTTTGCCATTAGCTTTGCAGTCAGGAAAAAGAAAAGTCATGAACTCCTTTTCAGAAATATCTGAGATTAGTATGTTTGCTTCGATGCGGGCAGACGCATCAACATGAATATGACAGCAACCACCTCTAAATGAAAGTCAGTGAGAAAAAAAAAGCTCTTTTAAAAAAAGAAAGATGTTGGGTAATCCATGAATCCATTGGGTGTCTACTTTCCATAATCATAAGATATATATATATATTACCTCTATGCAGCTGACCATGAGTAACAATAGTTTGTGTCACCGTCTGGGAGAAATACACAAAGCCCAACACCAGAGCCATTCACAGCCAAGTGACCCAGGACACTGGGAGAAGCACAATTAGCTAGGACAAGAAGGTGGCAGCTTTCTAAAAGCCGCATTTGTGAATTGTGACGTAAAATCTGACTTCACCAATAAAAAGCAGTTTACATTATAATTAATTTAAGTGGAAACATGACATCTTTACCTGCTCCCAATCCAAAATTAGCACTTATTACATGTAATAAAGTAACCTAATGTTAGTTAACCTCTTCTGTGCCCATGACGAGATGGTCTCGTCATGGAGCACAGTCGTGCTGTGCCCATGACGAGACTATCTCGCCATGACTCCCACCCACTAGGGAAGCGCCAGGCACAGGAGGGGGAAAAGGCCTGGCACCCAAGGGGTTATATAACAATCAGGTCATACAGTAGTGAAACATGAGTTTAGGAGTTTTTCAAAACCAGGACATATAAAACTTAAAACCTCATGTTCTCCTTTTTAAATGCAAAGTACCCTGCCCTGTGACTGATTGTACTGTATGTATTAAAAAAGAAGGTTTAGGCCTGGAAAAAGTTTTAAAGTGATGCATTAGTGGATAACACAATGAGTGCTACAGGCCTATTAGTAGCATTTACTTTTCAGGGCCCTGGTACATGCAGTGCCCTATACTGGGAACTGGTAAGTAAATGTAATGTGCCAATCAGCTGTAGGCCAATTCTAACATGTTTTAGGGACAGTGCAAAATCACTTTAGCACTGGTTAGGAATGGTAAAGTGTGAAGCTTCACAACCCAAAACTCACCGACACCACCCGCTACCACCCTGGAGAATGGCTCTAGCCCCTAGCAGACCTTGATCAATTGGACTACCCTCACCTCTGACAACACCCTCAGGATCATGAAGACCATCTACTCCGGAGCCCCCTCGGATCCTTGCCCTTATCACATCTTCAACAGAGTCAGCACTCTGCTACACCCTTGACTGCTCCATTGAGTCTGCAAGTTTCTGGGAAGACAGGAAGCATGCAGTGGTCAACCCCCTACTGAAGAAACCTTCTGCCAACTCAACGGACCTCAGGAACTACAGACCCATCTTTCTGCTTCCCTTCCCAGACAAAGTCATTGAGAAAGCCATCAACTCCCAACTCTCTGAGTTCATTGAAATGAACAACATCCTAGACCACTCCCAATTGGGCTCCAGATGCTACCACAACACCAAGACTGATCTCCTTGTCATTACAGACGATATACACACCCTCCTTGACCGAGGCAAAGCTGCTGCCCTCATCCTCCTGAGCCCCCGCAGCTAACTTCACCACCATCTCCCACCACACCCTCTGCACAAGCCTCCATGACGCCGGCATCCATGACAAAGCCCTAGAATGGATCCGCTCTTTCCTCATCAGCTGAACGCAGAGAGTCAGACTTCCACTGTTCAACTCTGAACCCACAGAAATCAGCTGCGGAGTGCCTTAGGGATCTTCCCTGAGCCCCACCCTCTATAACAGCCACATGACGTGCTTGCAGCCATCGTCAGAAGCCATAATCTCAACATCGCCTCCTATGCCAATGACACCCAGCTGATTCTCTCCCTTACAGATGAACCCACAGCCGCTAGAGCAACTTCCACAATGGGATGTAGGCAGTAACCACCTGGATGAAGGACAGCTACCTCAACCTTAACTCAGACAAGACTGAAGTCATCCTGGGCTCCTCCCTCTCTGTCTGGGAAGACTCTTGGTGGCCCACAGTGCTCAGAATCCCCCCACACTCACAGACCACGCACAAAACCTCTGCATCATCCTGGACTCCTTGTTCATAATGAACTATTAAATCAACACTGTATCGTCCTCCTGCTTCCACAAGCACCACCTCCTTTGTAAGATCTTCAAGTGGATCTCCACTGATTGCAAGAATATGGTCAACCCTGCGCTTGTCAGCAGCAGACGCCTACATTAATGCACTCTACGCCTGACCACCCACAAACTTTTTTTTAAAAACTGCAGACCATCCGGAATGCTTCCTCCAGACTCATCCTGAACATCCCACACTGCAACCACATCATCGGCCACGTGCGAGACCTTAACTGGCTACCTGTCAACCAAAAAATCACCTTCAGGCTTCTCATGCATGCATACAAAGCATTCCAAAACACTGCACCTGTATACCTTAACCACCGCCTCTCCTTCTACACTCCCACCAGACATCTCCCCTCCACCAAACTGGCCCTGGCCACCATCCCATGAATCCACAAGACCACAGATGGAGGAATATGCTACTCCAACCTTGCTAGGAAGACCTGGAACTCCCTGCCTCTGCACCTCAGGCAACCACCATAGCTGCCACAATTCAGGAAGGACCTCAAGACCTGGCTCTTCGACTGAACCACAGACCCCCCCCACTGAGTACCTTGAGACCATCAATGGTGAGTAGTCGTGCTTTATAAGATTACTGATTGATTGAGAGTCATAATAGCAGCAAAAACCAATTCAGAAAAACAGAAGGTGTGAAGGCTAAACGTTGGGTGGAATACCAACACAAGAATACCAGGTCTAACAAAACCCATTTCCTCTCTTCACATTTTCAGTTTTTGGGCCTTTTATGCCCCCTATGAAGTGCCCAGTCATACATCCAGGATTACACTTTTATCAGGAGATGTGTGAAAATGAGGAATGGCAGGACATTTCTTATTGTGATCATTTGTTTTGTATATTTTTGCTATTAACCCCTTCAGCGCTGCGCGGATTCCCCCGCGGTGCTGAAGGGTTCGAGCGCGGGCGGGGCCATGACGGAACGGTTCCGTCATGAGCACAGCTCAACCGATGCTCATGACGGAACCGTTCCGTCATGAGCATGGAAGGGGTTAAATGTAAGTCAGAGTGTGTTAAAAAACACATTTAAAAAAAGAATTATGGGGAATGCAGGTGTCACGATTCTTTGGCACCCCACATGTACCCATTGGACCCTTTGGGACACCACATGACCCATTGTGCCTGGCCCTCCATCCCGAATACCAGGGTATGCATATGGAGGCAGGTACATCTGTGGTGTACAACAATTGATTGGTAACCATAAGCAAGACTGGCAAATCTGTACAATGCCCAATAGTGGATTTGAAGGTATAAGTGTGATATTGCGTACACGTATAATGTTCATGTGTTGCTGAATGATCATTCTAGTTTGGCGAGGAACATATGTGTTTAAGATGAATACTGAGGTTACATTGCAGTCATCCAATATGGCACAGCTATATTCGCTTCTCTAGTTTCCATGTCATCTCTCAGTATCAGTGTTTCAATGGCAGGTGCCATCTTGTTTAAGACCGCTATTAATGCAGCCATGCCCCGCCACCAAGTGCAGAATATTCAGCGTCAGCCGGAGATTTAGAGAGTGGCAGTGTGCTCCTGAATCAGCTTCAAGATACCAGCAGGCTTTTAATCCTCAAACTCTACAGTAGGTAAGGAGACACCTGATTCTTGTTTCTTTGGGGAAATTGGCAACATGCAACCGAGTGCTGGAACCCGGTCAGCTCTCACCGTTCAGTGGGAGCGGCCCCAGGGTATTCTTGCAAATTCTTTGTGATTGGAACTAAAACAGAGAGCATATCTACTTTCTGGCACCACGGCCAGGGCGACTGACTCTGGAATCTGGGGATCACGGTTCGATCCCTGGTGCCGGCGGCAGATTAGCCCAGCACCATGTGACTCTGGGCAATAGCTTGCTTAATCTTCCCGATGACCCCCAGCGCCTAGAGACCCTTACAGGTGATTGTTCCCGCTTTACAAATGTGGATTATTATTATTATTATTACAAATGTGGATTATTATAATATTATTATTATTATTATTATTATTATTATTATTATTATTCTCATAATATTAATATTATTATTACTTTAGTCCTAAAGTAAACAAATAGACAAGACTATTTTTAAGCCTATGAACTGAGTATAATAAAAACATATGAATTGATACCTGCATGAAAAATGTAGGACTGTGTTTAAAGCCTATGCACTGAGTATAATTGAGCGATCGAATCAGTACCTATGAAAACATGTTATAGAAGCACATGTGCTTTCACCTACTGAGACAGGACTTACTGTGGTGAATCATATGTTGCTTTACATGGTCTTTCATCCATGAATGTCTGAGTGAAGAATCAGTGGTGTATACAAAGACTTGAGATACTGAAAATGATAGCATAAACCAATCCCAGACTGTCATTGTCCAGGAGAGAACCTGAGATCCAGGCTTTCAGAGAGAAAAACTCTATTTATCCCAAACTCATAAGATTGTGTCTGATTAACCCCACATTCTTTCCTTACAGGTAATAATCATTTTTACATAAAATGGTATATTTTTATACTTCTAGAGAGAAATAAGAAACCAACATTAACTGATTTCAACGTTCTGTTTCAGATCTCCCTCCCTGCAGTACCCTCCCTTATTCCCTTCTCCCAGTCTGGCCACTCTGATCCTTTCTGCAGTTAAGCCTGAGTTGGAGCTGCTGGAAGGTGGGTTATTGGAGGTACTGGTCCCGAAGAACTGGCAAAGCCTGATACTAGGACTCCAATTGGCATCTACTATCCAGAAATGTCTGAGGTTGATAGATTTGCCTATATTTAAACTCACTCTACAAGAAGGACTGTGTAAAATCCCTAAAATTGAGGGTAAACAAAGTGAGGAGGAAAAAAATTACTGGGAAAACATTTAGGTTGCTAAAATTGCCCACACCCACTGAATAGTGGCATGCTTCATAATAAGGCCGCTGACACACCCTGGCGCTGACCAACACTCAGGGTGTAGCGCATCTTTTAAAAACATTTTGAGAGGGATCCCTAATGCAGAAAAGAAACATTAGTTAAATCTGTCTAAGCGGTTTCCCCTGTACTTTTATTATGGGCTCCCTTTGGCAGGATTCAAATGAATCGGGTACATCAGAGAAACTACATCTCCATTATCCTGACTGCATGTACCAACATGTTTCAGCCTTAAACAAGTGCCCAACTGGGTCAATGGCCTTCCTTAAGATACAGGTCGCTTATATTTAGATCCCTCCTACTTACTGACTATATGGTAGGGATTGTTTTTTGGCAATTCTTGCCCTTTGTATGCAAATGTTGAAGGAATACCCGATCCTCAAACCTGGGGTAAGATTGGGGACATTGCCCTGTAGTCACAATTGCATTAAGGTGCAATGTCTTTTGCCCTTGCCACTCTGCACCCTCCGTCCGTTAACTGGTCCGTTGAAGGGATTGTACACCGTCCTTCTTATAGAGTGAGTTTAAATGTATGCTTGGGAGAGTGATGAAAAGCTCCATATTTGGCCCCTTTAATCTGTACGTTTGATAGATTTCCCTGTTCGCCAGTCAATACAAGGCCACAATAACCACTTACAAGAAACAATGCATTTTAATTTAATTTCTACATTTTAAGAATGGTTTTAAAAAGTAAACATAATGAAACATAACATAAGAGAATACAAAGTAATAGAGATTAATAATAAGCTAACCAGGCATATGTAAAAATGGCAGTACTACAAAGAACAGAGTTTCAGTATAACAACAGAACCTACTGGAGAGCGCTAGGAAGTCCCCGGGCAGCCATGTGCTTTATAGATCCCATAAACATAAACATTAACCTAAATGGGGGACATAATACTAAGCTAGTATCAGTAAAAACTGAATAATTATGTTCAGACAACCCCAAAAATAGTCTAATGGCATCTGAAGGGAAACAGTGCAGTAACATCAGTCATTGTACAAGGACTATTCCGGAGGGGGAATCAAGGGTGTTTAATGGGCTGGCAGGTGTTGACATTTGGAATGCAGTCAATTCTTGCATGTAATCTTGGAAGTGCTTCAGTATATCATGTGGCCTAAGCGTGGGTGCCAATATTGTTGCATGCACCAACGCCTGCTCATTATAATATATAACATCTCAAGGCAAGATCACAGAGCCTGGGAAGTGGCCCCTTATCCATTCCATGGCCACCCTTTGCTGTGCAAGCACAGTAAGCAGTCCCAGCAGCCTTCTCCTGGTGTGGGGAACATCGACAAAATACCCTAGAATCATGGTCAGTGGCAGGCACAAGATTCTGAAGTCAAACACTTTGATCGGTGTTTCAGACATCTCGGTCTAAAAGGATCAAATGGGGGCAGGCCAAAGCAATGTGCAGGAAGTTCTCAAGTTTGTTGGAGCATCGAGTGCAACTCGAAGGGCATGTATGGTTCATCCGGTTTAGCCCATATAGGGTGTAACATATCTGATTAATGAAGTGAAAGTGTATAAGCTTATGTCTTTGATTAACAGAAACCTGATTTATCTGTTCAGTGCAATCAAACTTTTTGGGGAAATTGTGAACCTTAAATCAGCAGCTCAGCTTTCCTTGAGTTAATCCACGCAGTAGAAACAGGTTCCTCAGTCATCCTGTACAGACAAGTGACCCTCCCCTGGTATTAGTTGAGAGGAACTTTTGTGTGTGTGGAAGGAACTCACATGGTTTCTGAGGGAACCTGGGCCATTGTGCAGCAGCAGCATGATGAAACCTAAAGTATGTTTAGATGTCCAGCACATTAGTCTCCCCCAATACCTTAAATTGGTCTAGTGCGAGAAAAAGACCATCCCCAAAGAGCTGGCCAACTGTGTGAATGCACAAATGTCGCAGCACTGCACATGTAGCCCTGACTTTTGGTGGGGTTAGGGGTGGATTTTCAAAGAGCGGTATAGGTAGGGAATAAAGAAGCAGCAGCCCAGCATGCCTTGCAAATGACCACATTGCTGTGGTAGTGCAGCTCACAGACTTACAGGTGGAGGAGAACGCCTTCCTTAAAAAACTGTTGAACTTACCTAATTCTGCATCTAATGACTTAGTCCACAGCGAACTTGGTATCCCCTTTCTAAATGATTTGCTTCTGTTAAGGCCATTATTGTTATGGCGGGCAATCTGGCTTAAAGAAGAGACGTCACTAAACAGAGCCATCATTGATGACTGTCTCTCCGCTGATAATCATTTTAAGATACCATGGATTAAGTATATTGTAAACAGTTTTCAAGAATTCTACGGGATTAACATTAAATCCGATAGATATGGGGCAGCTGCAATTTCTAAAGCTGAAATGAAGTATATCTTTCTGCTGTGTAAATCCGAGGGTCGGAATGACAAAAGTAAATCTCTCTCTACCTGTGTGCAATATAACTCTTTGAATGAATTGGAAGGATTTCAGCCATATCTTACCATGGTGAACAGAGTCTCCCACAAGTTTGTTTTAACTAGACTTAGAATGGGGATTGTGCATAAATTGGTCGCTTTTCCAACTGTAAATAAGCAGCCCATGGGTTTTTGTCCCTGCGACAACTTGTCTGCACAAAGCACGATGCACTTTCTCTTGGTGTGCCCACTGTATGGGAATCTCCGTGTAGCTTTTTTAAAACCTATTTTTATTAAATTTGGTGTCAGAACAGTACATGACTCTTTTAAATTGCTTTTTAACCTGCATCACCCCGATATTTGCTTTTTTACTGCAACTTTTTTACTCAAAGCAATTAATATCAGGAAAAGTATGTGTTTTTAAATATTTTATTCTCCCCTGGTTGTAAAGTTGTCTCGTTTTTTAACTATTTGTTGATCATTGTGAAATTTGCTATGTTATTTTGTTATGTTATGTATGTGCTTATATGGACATTTTTTTTTCTATGCTCCGAATAAAGCCTTATGAACTGACTCAATTTATTTTGTGTTCCATGGTGACTAAACCGCAAGTACATTGTCTAGGGAGCCAATCCTCACCTGGGCTGTCTTGGTCAGGAAGGGAGGGGCAGGACATTTCATTTTGGTGTGATCCAGTAAATGGCATAATGAGCCTGTGCTGCAATGTAATAGCTATCAGGGGTGGTAAATCCACTCCTCTCATAAGCTTTGATTAGCATCTCCCAACTAACGTGAGGTGTCCTACCGTGCTATATAAGCTAGGCTATCAAGCATCTAAGAGAAGTAAATCATTGCTGGACAGGTGGGATGGAAACATTTACAAAAATGAATAATAGCTGAGGTAGAACGATCATTCTAACCATTGCTATGTTGTCCGCAAGTGACTGTGGGATGGCGATCCAGTGCAAAAGCATATCAATCACAGAATCATAGTTGTCTAGCAGGATGGAGCCTACTATTCTGGAAATCTGTACACCAAAATAATGAACCAAGACCTCCCTCCAGGCTAGGGTGAATGCTCAGGTAAAGCAGTTATGTGTCATTTGTAAGTGGAAGAATTTCAGATTTCCCCAGTTTATACGCAGCCCAGTACATTCACTGAACACAATGACATCCTGATCTATTGGATCAAAATTGATTGTAGGGTCTCTGACAAATATAAGAATGTCATCCACATAGAGTGATAGAAAGTAATGTTGTGAGGGAAACCTCGGACGCCTATGCATGTGTTGTTTGCACAATGGAGAGGCTAGGGACTCTATGACCAGGGCAAACAGCAAGGGCAACTAGGGACACCTGCACTTACCCACCTAAACTCTCTAGGATCTCAATAAAACAATTTGGCTCAGCCAATAAAATAGCATCCCAGAAGTTAATAAAGAGGGCAATTCTACCTATGTGAGTGCCTTCTCAGTGTCCTGGAACACAGAGCTTGCGTGATCATCAGGGTATAACCAATGCATCATTGAGAGCAACATTCTGGATTATTAGAGGTGGCTGAGCCAGGGATAAAAAACAGACTGATCCAGTAGAACAAGTCTGGGTATTAACAGAGTCAATCTATTTGCTAGCACTCTCGCCAAGATCTAATTGTAGATGTTCAGGTGAGACAAGGGTCTGTATGAACCAACATCTGCAAGGTCCTTCCCAGGTTTGAGGACCATAGTGATCAGAGAATGTCTTGCTGTGGGCGGGAGGACTCTAGATTTGGGAGCCTCTCTGTATAATTCCAATGGTTGTGTGGCAAATAACTTCTGTAAATCCTTGAGAAACTCTACTGCAAGGCAGTCAGATCCAGGTGTCCTACCACCTGGGAAACCAAATATAGCCTGCTGTATCTTAAATAAGGTAATTCGGTTAGATAAAGATTCTCAAGTGCCACCTGCCTCCCAGGCCAGAGGGATATTGTTCAAGCAGGCTTCTATCTGTTCCTCTGGGAGTGATAACTTTGGAGTGTAGAGTGTTCTTTATAGTAGGCATTGAAGACAGTATGGGTCTCCTCTGTGCTGGTGGTCATCTCACCCTTTGGGGAAAGCAGTACAGGGACAACCTCCATGGGTCTGGAGTCTGAGGAGCCATGCCAATGTGAAACAATATATATTCAAAATGCATTTCTTAATATTTCCATGACTTGTTTCTGGACCTTTCCTGTTTCAGGTGATATGCAACAAATATAAGTGAGGTATAGTGTTTATCTGGAAATGTCTGTGAAAGGTGCATGGAAAGATTTTTGTCACTTTCTACAGATTTTTGAATTTTCCATCCCAGACTGGTGTGGTGATTTCATAGAACGTTTGCTATTTGCTCAGCATCGTGGATAAGAAAAAGTCATGCATCCATGCATGCCACCCAACAATGGACCCCACCCCCCCAATTCTCTAGTTTTTAGAAATGTCTGGGATTGGTATTCTTACCCAGGGGCCTAAATATGAAAGAAAACCACCAGTTCCAAAAATCATTCCTATTCAAACATCACTTCGTCTCTTCACATTTGTGAATTTATTGGAACTTTCATGTCCTAGGTGAAATACCCTGCCACATATCTAAGGTATTGTGTTGATAAGGAGAAGTGTGGAAACACAGAATGGTAGGACATTCCTTATTTTCACTTCTAAATTTGTCAATGGGAAAAACAAATGTAAAAGAATTATGGATAATCCATATTTCGATGTGATACAAACAACGACGTTCCCTAATCTTAGATTCTTAGGTGCATTTAGAAAATACATCGCTGCCAATTAATCTTATTTTTTATTCATTAGATTTTTTATGAAAGGTTACATCGTCAGTACACATTGTGAAATCCTTCTACGTTGTAATTCAATGGATGTTTTCGTAGTTTTTTTGAGAAGTGACAAAATGGTATATTTCTGCAACAACAACAGTCTAATAGCCATAATTATTTTAATTTTGTAGATCAGCCTTCAGTGCAAAACCTTAAAGATGTGAATCCTTGCCACCAATGTCTCTAATTTCCTAATTTCACTACTTTTATTTTGCTAATCAATTTCTTAGGCAGACCTGGAGTGATCTACATATATTATCCCTTGTACAATTAATCTTTCTACATAGTTACAAGAAATGTATATTTTTCTAGGCTTATCCTTGTCTTTCACACTTTTCTTCCACTATTTGCTGTAGGTAGTAATCATAAAAATGTAAAATACTGATCACCACTTAGGAAATTGCAAAAATGTGGTTACAAATATTTTTTCACTCTATTAGTTGACGGAAAGACATAAATCTTAGGACAGCAAACCATTTTCTGATCCCATTTTTAGAAAAAACACACACTTTTGTACACTGCACTCCTTTACCATTTTTGGAACGAAACACTTTGATATCACAACCATTCTGCATATAGGTGAGAGAGGCAAGGGGCTCAATTCACAAAGGTAAACTTATACTACTTTACGAATCAGGCCCATAGAGAGGGAAACAGAGCAAGAGAGTGTAACAATTAGTTTGCTTTTATTGTAAAGGTTTATTTTCATTTTATGACATTCAATCATGTAATGTAACAAGCTTCCACCTACCTGTGTTGAGAATCGGAAATAGGAATAGATAGATAGATAGATAGATAGATAGATAGATAGATAGATAGATAGATAGATAGATAGATAGATAGATAGATAGATAGATAGATAGATAGATAGATAGACTTTTTTAGGGCAAAATGTTGTAGTGGATATATTGAGAAAATTAACATATTACTTGCTACTTTATTCTGTGGTAGAGGTCAGGAAAATGGGTTTGGGTAGGCAGGAAGTGGGGGTTATAGTTTTTCCACCGTTCTTGGAATTTGTCAGTGTTTTACATATCAATAACTTTAATAAAATGATTAGGACATGCTGCAATATGATAGTCATTTAAAATTGGCTTTCGTGATTGTTATTCAGGCACTTTAATCTAACTATAAGGCAAATCACTTCTTCATAGGTGCCTTCAAACTCCCACCTATATGGTATGCAAATGGTGCACGTTTTAGTTAACACAAAACTGTTATATCTTTGTTGTTGGTTGGCTAAACTTATAGAAAGAGCTTAAATCACTTTGATGTGCTTCATATCATTCTTCTGCCATTTCTAAGCACTGTGGGTATTACAAATACCCACTATTATGTTAACGGATAGACACTGTTGATTCAGCCGTCATCCACTGTTCACCTCGGAACTCAAGAAGATCATCCGCAGAGTCCCCCAAGGATTGTCCCTGAGCCCCACCCTCTTCAATACATACATGATGCACCTGCCAACACCATCAGACTGCATGGACTGAACATCATCTCCTACACTGGCAACACCCGGCTTGTCCTCAAACTGTCAGAAGACCCCTCTACCACCAGAGAAAACTTCCGCAGATGCATGATGAATGTTTCCGAAGGGATGAAGGACATCTGTCTCAAACTCAACACGGACAAGACAGAAGCATTCCTCTTTGGAAAGGAACAACACCTCGCCATGGAATGACACATGGTGGCCTGCTGAACTCGGCCCTTCCACCAACGGACAGACCATACCCACAACCTCGGCATCATCCTGGGCAGCAAGCTATCCATGAAGAAACAGGTAAACGCAATCTCATCCACCTGCTTCCACACTATGCATATGCCAAAGAATCTTCAGGTAGCTTCCAGTCAAGACCAGAAGGACCATTATGCAGGCCCTCCTCACCAAAAGGCTGGACTAAGGGAACACACTGTATGTAGGAATCACTGAAGAGACTACAAACAATATGAAACTCAGCTGCAAGGCTCATACTTGACCTCCTCAGAGAGCCCCACATTGCACCCCATCTCAAGAAGCTACACTGGCTCCCAATCCAGAAGAGATGCCAGTTCAAGATGCTGACCCACACATACAAGGTGCTGCACAACGAGGGACCAACATACATCAACAAATGCATGACCTTCCACCAACCAACCAGACGCCTGCAATCTGCCTCCCTCCACCTCGCAGCCACTCCCCAAATCTACTGAGCCAACAGCAGAGGTTGCTCCTTCTCACGCCTGCTGGCCAAAGCCTGGAACAACCTTCCCCTGCACCTCTGGACCACCCCAACACTCCAGCAATTAAGGAAAGGACTCCAGACCTGGCTGTTCGAACTGAACAAGATCATCACAAAGCAGCTACAATCCCAAGCACCTCGAGACCCTCATGGGTGATTTGCCGTGCTGTACAAATTCTAATTTATGAAGTATAAGGCAATATAGATGATCTAATTACAGCACAATGCATGCATCTAGCAGCAGAAGATCCAGCCACCACAAGTACAACAGCTAAGTTCCCTTCTGGGCTCCCATGGTCTTTTATGTACCCTATTCTCTAATATACATGTCAGCAGTTTGCAGTGCTCAGTTTGTTGGGCAAGAGGCCATTAGGAACATCCTGCTTTTCAAGCAGAAAGTTAACAGGGTGGGATGAGCATCAGCATGCATCAGGGATCACCAGCAAGCCAGAGATTCCAGCACTCAGCTGTACTTAATTTGAGCAGGTTGTTTCCAGTGCTCGACACTTAATTATCAACACATGGAATATAAGACAGTTCGCCACATGATGACACTGTCTGTAATTTTGAAATGAGCACAACAGTGGTTGTTTTATAAAATAGGGCTTCCGGTCTTATGATATTTCTTTTTTTAGCATTTCTGTCTGTAGTTCTCCATATTTATTTTTTGCCCACTTTATCTGTATCTATCTATATTTATTTTGAGTTTTCAATATGCAATATAAATGACGAATACCTGCCGCCAAAGCCATTTTTATAGCTTTGAGTGGACTGGAATAGTCTGAATTGTCACACTTGTAGGAGTGTGATGGCTAAAACCTGTGGTGGTACTGTCATTGGCAGCACTGGCAGGGGCATTGAGCAGTGCAAGAAGCAGTATCCTCCTAAGACGGGGCCCTGGGACTTACATTTGTTTGTTTTTTTACAAATTAAGCACTGGCACTTAGGCTTCCACTCGCTATATATGGCTTAATTAAAATGTACCTTGCATTTTCTTGTTTTTATTAAAATTCAGAGATCCTTGGGAACAAAAAGACCTGTTTATTTTCATGCAAATATTATGGTTGATGAACGAAGCAGAAATCTCTAAGTGAAAGCCGAAGATAAAATGACAAACTACCAGGTGGGACCAAAAACATGATTCCATCATTTCTCTGAGAATTCTAAAGGTATAACCTGGAACCCCTATTGATTCTCTTGCCCACTCCAGAGTTAACAAGTCCCCTCATATTAATATTAACTCTAGAGGTGATACATTCACAGCCCTGCTTCTGGAGCACTCTTACTGAGGCCTAGACAGCCCTAAGATTAAGAACAGCAGATCAACAGCATCATTGTGCTGTGCTACCAGGACTCTAAGGGTCTGATTTAGATTTTGGTGGATGGCCCTCCATCTCAAGCATGACAGAAAAGCAGTCTGCATTATTGCAAGTGGCATGAGCTATATTGAATGTTTAATAAGGTGGCCGGGATATCCACCATATATATGTGGCAGAATAAGCCATCAACCAATCTCTATATCGGGCCCCAAGTTTTCGTGGTCGATATGGTAAATATTTATATTTTTCATATGAAAAACAAAGTTGAGGGTCAGAGCTCTAGGAAATTGATCAGTCTTGTTGAACATGTGTTTATCCTGACACCCTATCACTTTCGTATTACATTAAACATGGGCACCTGCGGAGGTCTCTGTTCATTTGCTATCAAAGCCACAGAAAGCTCCTCACTTTTCCTATTGATGGTATGGATTTCAAGATTAACCTCTTGCTTGAATTTCTTGATTGCTCAAGTTTTATAGTATTGTTTACTGAACTTACTTGGTAATATCAGTATTTCTTATAACACAACCCGTAGGCCCACCCTCACCTGCCATACAGCATACCAATCTACACTCTGCCAATCTGCATAGTAAATATGGGGGGGGCCTCAATTATGAGAGGCTTGAATCATGTTTGCACCACACAGTGTGGTACATGTGTGACGCAAACCTCTAAGTCAGATTTTTGAAGCCACGCAAAACCACTTTGAGTGAGTCTGAGCGTCTTCAAAATTCTAGAGTAATGCAACACAGTGCAATTTCCTGCATTGCATTACTCTGCCCTGAGTAGGCATTGCATGGGCGTTGCGTGGCTGTTCCAAACAAATCTCATGTTTTTTGATGCATCCCCATATTTAAAAGAACTTCGAAACCTGGGGATGCGCCAAACTCTTGCACCTTTCCAGGGGAGGTGTAGTGAGGAGAATTATCTTCGTTTCTTCCTCTATGTGTGCAGCATTTTGCAGCATAAAGAAAGAGGAATATACCTCCCAGGATTGTTTTTGTGCAGGAAGGTGACCTTCCTGCACAAGAACATTCTGGCATACAACACAGAAATCCTTGCACCATGGTAATAATGAGGCCCTTGGTATCTATGAGTGATTATTTGGTGGTGTAAAAGACATTGCTCTTAGAAGAGTGAATATCTGCAGAGTCCACTTCTACTCTCACTGTTTTTTCTTTTGATGTTCTGGAAGGTAAAGGTAGGGCAGTATTTGTATACTGTAATTGCTATCACACCCTGTGAGTCTAACCATGAGGGAATCCACCACATTATGCTTTTTTACAGTATTATATGTACATTTTCAACATGTATAACTGCTGTTGTGGAAGATCAATGAAAAAATACAACAATGCATATGTGGAAAGAAGATTTATGTGTGGAGATCTAAACTTGTGTTGTATGACCTTATGACCAGTGCTCATCTCTTCAACACCAAGAATATCTATGCAAGTCATTGGAAGAATTCATACAACCCTTCTGCTTTGAGACATTTTCTGCCCTTGAACATTGCTTATTGTTTATCACTATACAAGGCTGAACTATTAGCCATTTAATTTATTATTGTGTTTCGGGAAGCAGAAACTATTTTAAAAACACTGAAAGACTTGCTTAAATTATGTTGCTAACCGGTTAAGCTATAAAACACTATGGGGCTTATTTATTATATTTATTAATAATTCATGCAACGCGGAGCAGCAAAACATGTTGATGTGTTACATGGAAGGGAAAGAGACGAACAGCATCATATTTACCAAGATATGTCACTTTTCAGCTCCGTCTGTGTGCTGGCACACTTTTGGCTGCGTAGAGATAATGCAAGCACTCTTGTACCATGGTGCAGGAATACCTGCATTGCTGGCGGAAGGTTTTTAGTGCTTGAAGGGATCTCTTTCTGCAAAAAAACAATCCTCAGAGGCATATTCCTCTTTATATGTGTGATGCAGAATGCAGCACATGAGGAAAGAGAAAGAAATGAGTAGAAAAGAAAAAAAGATATTCCCTTATGCCTCTGTTGGACAGGCACACCATTTTGGTTCAAACCTAGGTTTACAAGTCTCTGTAAATCTGGGTTTGCTTCAAAATACATGAATGGACGCAAAGTAACTCAAGGCAGTGCTATGTGGTTTGTTGCATTACTTTGTATTTACTGAACAGTGCAAAGCCACGCAAATCGACTTTGCATGGCTCAGTCAATGCCTAAAAGTATTTTGCATCGGTGCCGTGCCACAAAAGTGATACAACCCTGATGCGAAATCTTCATAAATCTGGGCCTATGTTTGTACAGGCCTCATCACATGGAGAACCAGATGATCTCTGATGTGGTGATTTATATTAATAGGGGCTCTGTTTTCAGCCCTGGGAGTAGTCTGGTAACTGATGTTCTCCATCGGTCAACACACTAGTTTATGCATCTAGATAAATGTGCATTCTGGAATTACCTAAGAAAAGTGTTTTTTTCATAATGCAGAATTCAGGAACTTCCCTACCAACCGGAACATAATTGTGTTATTTTCTGAAAAATGCATGCCCTGCATGACTGGCACGCTTACCATAATCACAGATTTTTAAATGTTTTTAACAGTGCTGTTTTTACTTCTGATGGACAATCTACTTTAATAATAATTTGTAAGTAATTAATATAATTTCAAATTGGATAAATCTACGGATCTGTTGATCCTTCGTTTGCTTCATTCCTCGAACTTGTGTTATTTGTCATAACGTTAAATAATCAGGAAACTCATTAAAAGACCCCTGCAATATTTTTTGTACATTTTTTTGCACAATGTTGAGAATTTCACAGGTGCTACATTTTTGAAAATCCTTATCTGGCAGTAACCAGCCCAAAAAAATCAAAAAATAATTTGCAGTTTTTACCACCCTTGCCACTGGCTCTTCATTTGTCTTTTGCAAAATACAACATTTAAAAAGCAACAATAGTCATAATCTTGGAAAACACATGCCACAACATACCTGTCTAAATCAACCAGCTTTTGTTGCCCATGGTGAATTTTACTTCCTAAATGACAACATTCATCTGTTACTGTAGCAAACCAAACTAGATACCAGTAGACATTTAGGGGCAGATTTACAAGCCCCGTGCGCCATTTTTGCGCCACCGTTGCGTCGCTTTTGTGAAGCAGCGGCGACGCAAAGCTAGCGCCATACTGCGACAGATTTACAACGTGATGCATCTAGGGAGATGCGTCACGTTGTAAAGCCCTGCGTCACATTAAACCCCCGTCAGGGTTAATGTGTGCAGGGTGGGCGTTACATCGGAAAAAGCCTCGGAAAAGTGACGCAGTGAAATCTACATGATTTCACGCAGTCACTTTTCCGACGCTGGTGCGTCTAATCCTTACGCCTGCTTCAAGCAGGCGCAAGGCGTGACGCACCATGTTAGGGATAGAGCAGGTTGGAACAGTGCTGGAGTTGCGTCGCGCTTGCAACACAAATTCAGCAGTGCGTCAACCTTACGCCGGCAGATGCGTCACGCATCTGCTTGCCCTTGCGCCACGATGCACTGCATTGTAAATGTGGTGCATCTGCGGTGGCGCAAGGGCAAACTTGCCTGACGCATCTTCCCTGGCACATCCCTGCTGATTTGCAGGGATGCGCCAGGGAACGTAAATCTGCCCCTTAGTAAATATGTGGCATTTTTGGGCAGTTGAAATACATGCCTAAAGGATGCAATTTGAAAAGAGTACAAAAGTGATAGTCACAAGAAGCAGAAGTGTGCTTGTAATGCTGCCATAAGGCAAGCTTACCACTGATTAACTGGTCTTTTACGAAGAAAGTTGAAACAGAATTTGCATTACTGCACACGGTAAGGAAAGATATATCTGCCAAATAAAAATGGAAATTTGCAGGGTGTAAGGAGACATCTTTTGCCGTTGAGTTCATGCCAAATTTACTTCGAAAATCATCTTACGAAGGATCACTTTGGGCAAGAAAGGAGTCTAATTTCTACAAAGGTTAGTAAACACTTTAGGATAATGAAACTATGGACCTCAAATCAAGTGGCTCAAAGTTGTATCCTAGGTGGGTTATTTTCCTCGTGATTGAAAATAGCCTTATGTCCAAAAATTCCAGTAAGTCCTCCATTGGTTAGATTGACATTTATATTTCCCTAAATGTTATGTTACTGCATCTTTTTTTCCCAAACTCGAAATTATGGTTCCACTTTCTAAATCTCTTTTTTACAAAAGCTTACTTCTTTGACCTTGACTATCTGTTTACTAATTCTGTTTATCCCTGCCTCTAAGTTGCTTCTAACTCCCTCTAACTCCCTCTGCTATGACTCTCTGTACTACTACTACTACTACTAATACTATATTACTCTTGAGTGTATCGAAGCTTGCACAGTTGCCGACTCTTTAATAGAAGGTTTTCTTTGCAATAATAAAACTCTGATTGACCAATAGCTCTAGCCACTGTGTCCTGTCCTTTGGGTTGTCCTCTTCAAGTCTTCTCAATGTTGAGGCTTTGAGAATTACCACAAACAAAATGGCCAACCAGATATTTGACTAGTATTTTTGATCGGATAGTACACGATACTACTATTGTCTAGTGATTCTGCAGAGCCACATACAGAACTATGCACAACAAAATAGGATGTTGCTGATGGGAGGTTGGACCTTACTGATCACACCTCAAACCCAAGAACCCAGGATCCCCTGACCGACTAGCTATAGTGTCTCACATTAGGGTCCCACTCCCGACCCCCCCCCCCACGAAGAAGATACACAATGTTGATGATGACTGAGACAGAGACAACCCAGAACATAATAAGAAACACCATTTTGCTCACACACTTGTGTAAGTCCACTCCACCACACCAAATACCACAGAGTCTACGTGTAAGTTCAAAAGGTTTATTTGAAACAAGTATCAAACTCTGCACATCGTTAATATGAAATTTAATTTACTACAGCCATAGTCAATAAGCCAGCAAAAAGCCTAACATTAAAACAGTAAACATTTACAAGTGCATGATTGACAACAAGAACAAGAGCCAAGATCTTTTGAATTCTGGAAGACCCCTCACCGTTGAACTTAGAAATACTGGTTACATCATCTTGCATCCAATATGCTCTGTAAATCTCTGGTTTGTAGAAGGGAATCTTCCGCCTATGATATATGAAAAAAACGCTGCGAGTTAGCCGTTAGATAGTATACTGGTGAATGCTAGCATTTTGCAGTCATGCCAAAAAGTGTAACATGTATGTGATGGCTAAGCAATATAAAAAAAGTCAATAAGTTGGGTTTTTTTCGACCTCTTCACTTGTACGCAACAGTCAAGTGGCCTCGGCATCTACTGCACATGTCAATAAGCTGGCAGGTATAATATGCACCAAAAGAGTAGTAGTCGACATGATGAATCTAAAAGGGTTACTCATGGCTCAGGCTAACTTTCAAAAGAGTAGAGTAGGACTAGATGACCCTAGGAAGTGGAACCATATCCTACTAGTGTCTGTCTACTGACTATACTTACTGTCTAGTGCTGATATATGTTGCATCGCATTAACTTTTTTTTCAATGTTCCAAGTGAACACTTAAAATAGGGGGAGGTTTACAGGCATCTAAAAAAGTTGTGATGCTTTTTTCTAGGCACACTACCATCCACCAGTGCCGTCGGGGCCAGCGATGCGGACATTCCGGAGGGGGCAGGCGAACTGGCGGCACCTGCAGAAGACACAGGGCCCAGGGGGGATCCAGCAGCAGTGGCCGGCGGCGGTAAGTTATATTAATTACTTCTTGACATTACAGCTAGATGGAACTGTGTTCACTATTTCACTGTACTGTGCGACTTATTATACAACGGTTGAAGAAGACACCCTTTACGTAGCATTACCAGCGTGAGTAGAGTAACCAATGGCCTTTTCTATTTGACTCCAAAGTCAGATGTGAATGTTTTATGGAGAAGACAAACTCAGATCAGATGACCTTGATGGATGTGTTGAACAAAGAGGGAAAACACTAAGGGTGGAAGGACGGGCGAGATAAACAATATGACTGACTGGCAGAGAAGGATATGTTGTTGGAAGCATGCATAGGTGGCTGATAGTAATAAGATCAGATGCATGGGTTGTTGAAGGATGGGTGGAAGGTGAAAGAATGCCTGCCTGGGTGGGCGACACAGTATGGGTGGATACTAGTACTAGATAGCAAGAATCAGCGGTGTTTTTGGTTCAAACTCAAAGCCAAGGCAAGGAAGGAAGGAGCAGAAGCATGGGTGTTTGTTTGTGAAACCAACTAAGGTTTGTTAAGAGATATATAAAAAAGGATAGACGTTTACTTTAATGTATGTATGCCTGGATGTACTACCACCAAGATACAGTATAGGTGGAAAGTGTCACTGGAGATTCTTACTTTGAAGAAAATGTAAAAGAAACTGCGCGACAGTAGCAAAGCCTAGGGCAATCAAGGTAGTATTATGAGCATACAGTACACTTGCAGTAGTTTGCAAGCACGTCATATATTATCAAGCGGAAACCCCTTCCTCCCACTCTGGGGACCACTCCCTACCTATTATTATTAATGTATTTTCGATTGGGGCAGCCAGCCTGCAAAGGGTGGCCTATCTGTTGTTTATGGATATTGGGTACACAATCAATGAAAGCAAAGTACCCTCTGCAGTAGCGGTTGGTGGTGGGAGTGTTGGCGGGCGGTGACATGGGGAGGGGACGGGTGGGTGGCACTGGCGAGTAAACTGTGTATTACGGCCAAATACAGGTAATCCACATAAAAATAAATAAAATTATTTTCAAGGTGCGCACTGCACCGCCTAATGCGATGCAGTGTGTGCTACTGTGTGCAGCAATTTTTTTTTTTTTTATGTATTCTTTAATTACCTGTGAATGTCCTTAATCCATCGTTTACTATCCCCACCCTGCACCTTCCCACGTCACCGACCGGCAGCACTCCCACCACCGACCGCTACCGACCTGATGTCGTATATCGTATTAGCACTAGCAGCATCTATAATATGAATAATATAAGCAATGATCGTTGGATCCGATAAATAATCAGCCTTTTTGTAGTACCCATGGCAGGGTGAAAGTGAAATTGTGCATGCCATTTGCCCTCATGTAACAGAGTATGACCAGTGCCAACGGCCGTAAGGCGCCAGACAAAAAGATGAGCTTCCCCACCTGCAGACAGTAGTAGTAAATAAAACTAACGTGAGTCTGCATCATGTGGCTCATATCTGTTTCTCTTGGGTGCAAGCTTAGATGATGGAGCTGGCATGCCGCCTACAACAAGGTTATGTAATTGGGCTAAACTACAGATAAGAACAGCACGACTGGTGTACCGGAGTACATACATAGTACGATTATATTTATAAATGATGTCAGAAACTGTCACAAATGTTAGAGTCCAAGGAAGTAGGATTAGAGATACTTGCCACCACCAAATCCCAAATGTTATGAACTGTGCTTGCTAGTGATACTGTGACACTATGTGTTGAATGATTTTAGTGTTCCTGTTTTGCTAAGAGTATTGGCTCCAACATGTTCTTTTTCTTTCTTGATATAGATGATACTCCTTCCACTACTAAACCATCAAGGAAGGAGTTGGCCGCTAGGGCCCGGCGCCGGAAACTGGAGGCCATCTGCGAGCATTATCGCCGGCTGGTGGCTCAGGAGGAGGAGGAGGAGGCGGCTGCAGCTGCAGCCTCCTCCAATGCCCCGGGCCCCAGTCAGGCTCGGCCTCCACTTTCACGGCGCCGTGGTCTGGCATCCGCCCGCCGCGCCTCTATTTCCAGCACTGCTGCCCCCCACCCTGGATGTCACTGTAGGGCATTTCGCCGCCAGCTGCTCCGCCGGATGGCCCGCTTGGAGGAGAATATGGAGGAGCGGGTTAAGATCCTGGTGGACAAACACCTTAAGGCCCGCCGGCAATAGAGGACCTTGTCGTTTGCCCCTTTTTTAATTCTTTTTGTTGGTGGGTGGGTTTGTGGGAGTTGGGGATTTCTTCTACGGACATTGGGACTTTGGACTTTCGTTGGGGTTAGGGAGGGGGGTGGGTTAGGTCAGAGTGGGATAGTTTATTTTTGTTAGGGGATATTAAAAGTTATTCTATTTACTTATACGATGTTAATGTTTTGTGGTGGGTTACAGTTTTCAGAATTCAATCTGAGTTACATGGTTTGTTACTTTGTTTCCGTACTGCTGCATGCCCACAGCCAGTGTTTGATTTAAAAGATCTGCCGATTTTCTAACACACAAACCGATAGATGCAGTACCCCTCACTGAGTTATTTTTAATTGTCATAATAGTACTGTCAGTCTCTCCTCCTAGTCCATACCTCCCACCAAACTTATCTTACCTGTGATTGATGATGAAGTTCGGCACACTGATGGCTGCATGGTTGGTTTCCCAAATTGACGGAGTAGATGCCATTATTGTGGTGGTAGTAGTAGACACTGGCAATAGCGTTTGAAAAAAGAAAGAGAAAGTCACTTGACTGAGACTGTGGGAGGAGTAGTAGAACAGAACACAAAGTGAACTACAGCATGGGTGGTCAAGCAGAAGAAGATCCTTGCCCTGCCTTAGTTGAAATTCAATTCGTGTTGCTTTCACCACATCTGCCCCAGCAAGCGTGTGAACAATTGGTGTACATAGTCATCACATCACACCTCAATATAAATCACACAGCCCGGGGGAAGAGGGTTAGGGATTGATGATTGGATGGGAAGTGGGGTTTTGGGAAAGGTTTGAGAAAGAAAAACAGACAATATGCATGGACACAACAAAAGTAAAACACAATCTTGTAAGACGACCATGATCCATTATCAAAGTATGAAGTGAGAGAAAGCAAATGCATGCATGCTGAGGAAGATAACTTGATGGTTAATGATAATGAGTTGTACTATAACTACTATGACCCAATGGACAGTACAGTCAGGGACGAAATTGAAATTCGCCTTGCCTGTCTGCCGCCCTCAGAGCTCAGACCGAACCCAATTACATGCTGTACCGGGCTTACTATTATTTTTCAAGCTAGCTAAGGAAATTTAAAAAAAGTTGGATCAATTAACAAACAAACCACAACACACAGGCGTAATGATTGAAGAGAAAAAAGCAAGCAAATAAATGTAAAGACGAATGATGATACTAAAGTTACTGTATTATCCTGGTCCAAATGTGGAGTTGCATCATTCTCGTCATTCCTCTTGGACATCCCTTCCATGGACACCCCGCACATCAATCTTGGGTACCACTGCCTGCCTGATGCGGATTGGTAAGGTACGTGTGAGTCGTTTCTCCCACTGTAGCACAGGGTAAAGGCCGGCCTGTAAGTGTAGATGGAAAAACAAACGGGGTATTGAAAAATTACTGCATTTACAACAATAAACTCAGTTACAGTGGAGTGCAAGACGAGAAGACAAACAACACTCTGGAGAGAACACTTTCAGACTGAGGCAGCTTGGATAGGCTACATAGTGTCACTCTACTCTACAGCATTAAGGTACAACAACAACGGGACAGGATTCAGGAGCCAGCACAGCCACAGAACAGGAGAACCGCGGCACAGGCCAGGCACCCTACCCCTTACTTACATTTTGACCGAGCCAGAGAAATGTCATATGCACTGCAGCAACCTAGCATTTTCCAAATGAAGTGACTAAATCAATGCGCCACTGTCCGTCATACCACTACACTCTACTCCACACCACTACACGGACATCTAGCCTAGGTCTGCTGTGGTTCTTGTTCAAACTTTTTACCTTTTAAGTCAGCCCATGAAACGCAGTTATTCCATCAATTTTCTCCAATCCAACAGACTGTGTGCAGAGATAGTATGCTCAGCATCATCATGATGGTGACCGTGTGGTACGTATTCTCCAACACCAACTCAGTCTGTAGTGACTGATTAAGTTTATAATATATTCCATATTACCGAATTGCAACGGATATTGGCCGGCACCTGCAGTGGTAGTAGGAGTACAATGTGGTTATTATTAAACAACAAGGAAACATTAACTGTCACCACACCTGAGTCACTTTTACTTTGTCGATAAACTACTATAGTTCTACTTCATGGCATGCACAATTCTTCGTAGTCAGCCAGCATCCAAAGCAATGCATGCCACTATCATTCACAATAATCACTCATTACCTGTCTTGGTGTTCTCTTTGGCTGTCTGATCTGATGTCTGCCTAGCCTTCTGCCAGTCAGTGATGAGTTTCTTTCGGCTTGGAAACAAAATGGAATATAGGTGGAGTCACGTTTCACTTCTTATGGAGGGACTGTTAGAGGCAACCTGTATTGTACTATTCTCCATCTCCATCCAATGTCTGACTTGCTTGAAATGTACTTAGGGAGAGTAAGGAACATGGAGCAGGACCCTGAGGAGTGGAGTGGACAGTTATGCACAGACGTGCAACTCCAATAGGGAAATAAAAAGAGGAGACTGTTGATGGCTTTGTTGTGAATGTAGATTTTGAACCAGAAAAACAGATACACACAGTGACACACAAATAAAGGAAGGGAGAACAATTTGAAAGCCTAGTTGTCAGGGAAGAGGAGCTCGTTCTCAAACTCTGGTGGTTCGGACAGCAGTACGTCTAACAATCCACTACTTATATCATCAAAGTCGCTCTCCTCTTCCTCCTGTGATTCACGTATTTTGTACTCTGGTGGTATAAAGTGTTGGTTCATTTTGATCATGGTTAACCTCTCAACACTTTTGGGCGAGAGACTGGTCCTTTTGACAGTAACAATGGCACCAGCAGCACTGAAAACACGCTCTGAAGAGACACTTGCAACAGGGCAAGCCACATACTTTATCGCCAGCCTGCTGAGCACTGGCCATTGGCTTCTTTTCCCATACCAATACACCAATGGGCTTTGCTCCATGTAGACCTCTGTTGTGTCATCTAGATAGGCCTGAACCATCCGCTCAATGTTCAGGGGTGCTCCAATTTCCTGGGCCTCTTTTGCCTTTGCATCAGTTATGGATGTGCAATACCCTTTCCTTAGAAACCAATCACCTGCCGTTTTTGTAAATGTGCCTGATGATCCTGTTGTTGGTGCTGTTGATGTTATTGCTGCTGGCAGTGTTGTTGACTGCTGGGAGGCAAACGCACTGCTCTTGGCTTCTGAAGCAGAACTTCGTTCTGGGTGCCCTGCAGTACTTTTTCTGCCCTGGAGGGGCGGGCCTTTAATGAAGATCCTTTCGTTTTCAAACTCAGTGGCTTCCTCAGCTATCAAAGTTTTGTACTGGGCAACATTCACTTCTGAAAAAGGAATGACTTCATTACTGCGCAGCAATAATTTGTAACGTGGATCCAAAATTGAGGCAGTAATGTAATGTGGATCTGACAGAATGTTATTTTGAATCCTTGTATTGTGAGATAAGCGAGCGGATAAGGTGTCTGCCAAATAATGTGCGTCTACTTTGTCATCCACACCTGCGTACATTTCTGCCACCTCCTTCAGCTCTTGCTCTAGCATGTACAACAATGGGATAGCTTGGCCCATAGTACAGTCCTCCCGGCTCACTTCACGGGTGAAGACCTCGAAAGGAAGTAGCATCTCTGTCAGGCTTTTGACAAGGTCCCATTGGGCCATCTCAACTCTCATGCCTTTCACTGTAGGATCCCCTGACCTTTTCATGACATAAGCATTAAGTGGTATGTACTGCTCAAACAGACGCTCAAGCATGTAATACGTTGAGTTCCAACGTGTTGGCACCTCTTGGAGGAGTGCTTTGACCGGCATTTTATGCTCACGTTGAATCACCCTCAGCTCCTTCCGGGCTTTAAAAGAATGGTTGAAATGTGTGCATATTCTTCTGCAGGTGGTCAGTAAGCTGCTGACTTTGCTTTCATTTTTCAGAAAGTCTTGCACAACAATGTTAATGCAGTGTGCCAAACATGGCACCCTGAAATAGCCACCATCTTTCATGGCCCGAACTACATTACTGCCATTGTCCGTGGCAACAAAACCAATGGTAAGACCTCTTGGTCGCAGCCACTCAAACACCTTGCTGTTAAACTCATCCAAAATGTTAGCAGCAGTATGAGATTTCTCCATTGCAAACATGGCTACAGTTGCATGTTTGCGAGTGTCTTTAAAAATCTCAGCGGTGTCAACAACGCCGTCAGATATCTTATCTTTAACACCCGAAAAAGTGACCCAGTGTGCAGTGATGCACATGTAATCAGTGGCTTGGCAACTGGTCCACATGTCTGTTGTCAGGTGTATACTCTGAACAGCACTCTGTTTTAAGGCTTTTCCAAGCAATTCCAGCACGTCGTGATGTAGTGCTGGAACAGCAACTCTTGCAAAATAGTAGCGGCTGGGAACTTTCCATTTTGGGCAGATGGTGGTCACAAACTCAAGAAAACCCACCCCTTCAACAAAAGAAAAAGGGAGAAGGTCCAGTGCTAACATTTTTGCCAGCTTAGCATTGTACAAACGTGCTATTGGGTGGTTGCATTCGTACTGCCCCTCCGGCCTACTAAACATGCTAAGAATGGTAGGCTGCATGGTATTCCTTCCTGTGGTCGACGTCGCACTTTTTGGGCCAGCAGTAGTCCTTGGTGTCTCCGGCTGGCTCTTACTCTTGTGCCAATGAGATGTGGCTGAGGATGTGGGTGTTACCACTGCAGTGCTGGGGACAGGGCTACTTTGTGTACCACTAGCACAGAGAATGTCTCCCTCTTCTTCCTGTTCCACCGTGAGCGGACTTTCTACTTGTTTAAGCCCAACAGCAATGGTTCCAGTTTTGATGAGCCTAAGGTGCTCCTCCCACTGGATTGCGTGGTGTTTTTTCAGATGGGTCATTTGGCCTCCGGTACCATAGTTTGTACCAAGCTTTCCACGGCTAACAGAGGTATGACAAACGGAGCATACAGCAATGTTCTCCTCCTTTCCGCTAACCGTAAAGAAGTCCCACACTGGGGAGCTTAACTTTTGTCTCCTGCTGGAGGTGCCACTCCCACTTCCAATGCCGGATGAACTGGAGGGTGTGTGTTGAATTTGACTCTGTGCAGGACCACTACCTCCTTCTGCTGAGGTGGTGCTTGTTGTGCTGGATGTAGGACGCTGCCGGCCCTTTGCTAATGTAAATATGGAAGCTGGAGGTCGTGTTGGTGTTACCTGTGTTGGAGGTATGCGTGCTACATCCCTCGCATCCATTTTGGATAATGTAAAAATGTTGCTCTCCATCTCCTCAGGCCCGGGAGTGATGTTTGTGATGACTGCCTCATCATCATCATCATCATCAACCTGCTCTTCCACATCAACAACATCCATAAGTGTAAGGCTTTCTGGAACCTTCCTTTTCCCATGCCTGCTCTTGTGATGTGTTTCCCTCTCAGACTCAGTTTGTGGCTTCCAAGTGACATCTAGATCATCAGAAGGGGGGCTTGGTGAAGAACTTGATGTACTAACCCTCCTTTTCATGCTGAGGATTTAAAAGCCAATGTAACTTCTAAAGGAGTGGCTTCCTCTTCTTCCTCTGCATGAGGCTCAATTTCCTGAACTGCCCCTACTTCGGGAGGAACAACAGCTACTATTGCGGGCGGTGGCTGCGGCTGTTGACCACTTATCTGCTGTGTTGATGATGTTCCCTCCTGCGTTGATTGTGTACTACTTTGAGATAGCGATAAGTTTAGTTCAGGCTCAGCATCACTGCTTTCCACCATAAGGCTGGCTACCTCTTCCACACTCATCTGCTTGGGCATGGGTTGGTGGGTTGGGCCCACTGATGTGGAGGTGCTGCCCCCAGCTTGCCCCCCCGACACCGCTGCTGCAGGCATCATTTTTGGTGAACCAAAAAAGGTTTTGGGAGGCACACCAGACTTAAGTGACACTTCCTTCTTCTTCTGTTCCTTCTTCTCCATGGCAACTTTCTTGGTACCGGAGGACCTGCTACGTGCTTTCTTTGGGGGCATCTTCAACAGATGTCAAACAGCACTCAGTTGCACAAGTTGCAGAGATGCCTGGTCAGGTCACTGACACGACGTCATGTTGTGTACACTACAGCAGCAGGACGTCGGTCTGGCACCACAACAGTGGATGACGATGCACCTAAAAGCAAAAAAGACAGAAGAACATCAGTCAAAAGATCTATAATATAATATATAACTTATTAGTGTCTCGTGGGTGGTCATCACAATTATTAAATTTCACGAAGTCAGTGAACAACATCAACAGTATAGCCAGCCATTAAGACACTGACAAGGCCAGGGATCCTGTTGTATTTGTACTGTGTACACTTAGGAAGAAGAATAGCAAGGAACAAAAACATAAATGTAGTCTAGCCTGTTTGACCTAAAGAAAAATGTGTGAACCTTATGGGATGGATGCAGCATCAGGGAGCAACAACACAACGAACATATACACATAAAAACTAAAGGCATTTATTTACAACACCCAAAAAGTGAAATCTAACCCCGTAATAAAGTATAGGCCACATTTTACAATTCAATCCAAAGCCATACATGATGTTGAAATTCAATGCACAACACAAAAACAGTTGTTTACATTCCATGCACTCGCCGTGATGATTGCTGAGTTGTACCCCTGGGCCTACTGTACGACTAGGCCACAATTTTGGACGCCTATGGCAAAGGCACAATGCCTGCCTTCCTAAAATGGCCGCCACACACATGCTCAGCCCACCCACCACAATAACAAACAAAAAGTGATTGCAAAGGACAGGAAGAGGAAGTTGTAGTGTCTCTGGAACTAAATCCCTCTCATAAAAATGTTTTCCAGACAAATAACAGCTTCTCCCTGCTCCAAACCTACAGCTCAATGACAGCCTGAGGAGTTTTTTGTGCAGAAATGCACAAAAAAGCGTTTTCGAGAAGGGTCTATGTTGCTCGCGAGATATTGTTTGCCAGATTGCAAAAGCTGCGTGTTCGGGATCGCGAACTGTACAAAAAGGCTTTCTCGCGTGCGCGAACACGCATATTGCGAGCGCAAAAATGACGAAAACTGTAAGTCCGCGTAGTCGCGCTGTGCAGAGTTACCGAAACTTCGCGAGCTGAATCCCTTGCCTTACATGCTGGCCAAAATAGCCCAATTTGTTTAGCACACACCCAAAAAATGCTATTGCACCCCAAACACACCTTTTGCAATAAAATCCAAAGCCATCCATGGAGTAAAGGAAAATCACCAGACAACAACAACTGTACATTTAAATCACGCACCACAGGTTGGAGGCTGACTACCTCTGGGCCTAGTGGAAGACTACTAGGCCACAAGCTTGGAACCGGATGGCAAAAGCAAGCACACTGCTTGGATGGCTTCACAAAATGGCCGCCACACACCCACAACAACCACAAGAAATGGGAGACAGTCAATGGACGCCTATGGCAAAGGCACAAATATGCATGCCTTCCTAAAATGGCCGCCACACACATGCTCAGCCCACCCACCACAATAACAAACAAAAAGTGATTGCAAAGGACAGGAAGAGGAAGTTGTAGTGTCTGTGGAACTAAATCCCTCTCATAAAAATGTTTTCCAGACAAATAACAGCTTCTCCCTGCTCCAAACCTACAGCTCAATGACAGCCTGAGGAGTTTTTTGTGCAGAAATGCACAAAAAAGCGTTTTCGAGAAGGGTCTATGTTGCTCGCGAGATATTGTTTGCCAGATTGCAAAAGCTGCGTGTTCGGGATCGCGAACTGTACAAAAAGGCTTTCTCGCGTGCGCGAACACGCATATTGCGAGCGCAAAAATGACGAAAACTGTAAGTCCGCGTAGTCGCGCTGTGCAGAGTTACCGAAACTTCGCGAGCTGAATCCCTTGCCTTACATGCTGGCCAAAATAGCCCAATTTGTTTAGCACACAGCCAAAAAATGCTATTGCACCCCAAACACACCTTTTGCAATAAAATCCAAAGCCATCCATGGAGTAAAGGAAAATCACCAGACAACACCAACTGTACATTTAAATCACGCACCACAGGTTGGAGGCTGACTACCTCTGGGCCTAGTGGAAGACTACTAGGCCACAAGCACACACATCCAACAAAGGTAAATCACACACACACACCAACAGTGAAATACACCACAGCCACGTTTAGCATTTCAATCCTATGCCATCCATGCCCTACATGATGTAGAAATTCTACAGACACCACAAAACATGGACCCATGGGTACCCTACTGGCTGAAATTGCAGAGAAAAACAACTAGGCCCCTATTGAAAGTAGTACAGGCCACCCACCACAACAATAATTTTTAAAAACAATAAAAATCCCAGAAAAATGTAGGTACAAACAAGCCCCAATGAAACAAACACACCAATTCTCCAACTTACTTGTAGTAAATTAAATCTCAAATCAAAAATTCCTCAAATAAATCCAAAAAAATGGTATGATGCAGCAGACAGACACAAAAAGTGATCCTTCCAGCTCCAAATCCAAATGAAAGTGAACAACACATGCACAAAGCACGTGGGAGGAGCCTGCTGGACAGGAACAGGAAGTTGTAGACTCAGGGGCACTTCCTTCCTCTTGAAAAAAAAGTGTTAAAAAAATTAAAGGACTCTTTCTTACACAAAAGACTACAGCAAGATCACAATCTGAGGAGTTTTCTGAGCAAAATGATCATTTTAGAGAAGGTTTTATGAAGCTTGCGTGATATTCTTTGCCAGATTGCAGTTTTTCCATGTACGGGATCGCGATCTTACCAAAACAGCCGCCGGAAGTCAGCTCGCGCGCACCAATGACGTGTTCAGGGTCGCACACTCTCGCGGGCTTGGGCAGCCATAGTACAAATCTCGTGGCGCTCGCAAACAGACAGAAAAGCAAGTTGGCGATCGCAGAATCAAGGTAAGACGTTACCGCGCGCGCGAGAATGAATATTGAGCGCGTGAGGAAGCAAATTTACTACGCTACGCGCTAGATTGCGTAGCAATCTGCTACTTCGCGCTCTACGCGCAGCGCGATGTTACCTAAACTTCGCAAGCTCCGCGAACGGAGCGTAGTTCAACGCCCAGGCTTAACAAATTCACCAGTTGCCCATTTACTCTTTTTTTGCTAATCATTTCGGCTGTGCGAGAGAACTTGCAATTATTAAATTAGCCCGATATACCCATTTTTTCATTAGAAACAAACATTGCCAAACAGAAATCCCCAACTCTACTTATTTTTTAATTTTGTGAACTCTCTTTAGTATCAAACAGCGCTGATCTCTGCTCCTCGTTATCAGTGGCCTAAGGCCAGCAGCCTCGATACGTGTGGTAATAAAGTTCCCACTATTAACAATACTGAGGATATCAGTAATTCTGTGTTGCGCTGCTCCCCGCCTCAAAATTATAAATAAATAAATATGAAAACTGTTATGCTTGCTCGTTTTGAACACACCCTATGCATCACTGTAGACAGGGCAGGCTTTAGCACTGGCGGCTTCCAGTGCGACAATCACTTTTGGTGCCTCCCCTACGCCCCATGACCGCCTCCTTTGATTCTGTCACAACCACAGGGGAAAAGTGACCCTCATCTCTCCAATCATAAGATATTGCTACACACAGCGCCCCCCTGAGGTCAGCGCCCCTCCACAGTTCAGCGCCCAGTGCTGCCGCACCAGTCGCACTGCCCTAAAGCCAGCCCTGACTGTAGGAAATGTTTTCCATCCTTTCTCCTGATATGTATTTAATAGTTTGTTTTATTTACATTTCTTCAGGGCTTTCAGTGGGATGAAAAAACTAGGGGGTCTCTCAAAGAGGCGGGGAGGACGTCATTACGGGCATGGTTTACAAACATGTAAGATAAAAATCTGTGCTTAGCATAGTGTGCCGCCCGACTGTCATTTTGCTGTTTCTGTCACTGCATTCAGATATATGATACAACAAGTAACATTATACCTACAACAAGCCAGAATTATTGGCTTTGACAATTGTTGTTAGATGCATAATATAAATATGCAACAACTATGGCTTTGTTGTATATAATAATGAAAATGCTTCAGTTCTGAAGTGATGAGACTGAAATAACTAAAACGAGTCTCTTTGAAGTTGCATCAAAGGCAGTGATGGGTGGCACTGCTGCAGACTTAGGGGCAGATTTATGTTAGACTTGCGCCACTTTTACGCCGCCGTTGCGTCACATTTGTGACGCAGCGGCTGCGTAAACCCTGCGCCACGTTGCACCCTATTTACAACGTGACGCATCAATGGAGATGCGTCACGGTGTAAAGCCCTGGGCCACATTAAACCTGCGTCAGGTTTAATGTATACAGGGTGGGCGTTCCATCGGAAAAAGCCTCGGAAAAGTGACGCAGTGAAATCTACAAGATTTCACTCAGTCACTATTCCGACGCTGCTGCGTCAAAACCTTGCGCCTGCTTGAAGCAGGCGTAAGGCATGACGCAGCATGTTAGGTATGGGCAGCCCCTAAACATTGCTGGAGTTGCGTCGTGCTTGCGAAACGACTCCAGCAATGCGCTGCCCTTACACCATCAGATGCGTCACGCATCTGTTTATCCTTGCGCCACGATGCGCTGCATTCTAAATGCGGCGCATCTATGGTGGCGCAAGGGTAAACTTGCGTGACGCATCTTTCCTGGTGCATCCCTGCTGATTTGCAGGGATGCGCCAGGAAACATAAATCTGCCCCTTAATATTTGTTTTTCACTCTGAGGGTGAGAGCAAAAATGCAGAGCCCGATAGCACCAGGCTTTTAAGAACTGCCGGCAGGACCCGGCCCACTTAAAGCCCTGCATTTCTTAGCATGTTCAACGTGTTAGAGAATATACAAGAGGGAGAAACAGAGAGAAAAGTGTGTTTAAGATGGAAGACTAGTAAGAACAGGCCTTAGACACAATGAAAAAAAGAATGGGGCAGATTTACAAGCCCCTTGCGAGACATTTACGCCGCCGTTGCGTCACTTCTGTGATGCAGCGGTGGCGTAAACCATGCGCCATGTTGCGCCTTATTTACAATGTGACGCATCTAGGGAGATGCGTCACGTTGTAAAGCCCTGCGCTACATTAAACCTGCATCAGGTTTAATGTATGCAGGGTGGGCGTTCCGTCGGAAAAAGCTTCGGAAAAGTGACGCAGTGAAATCTACAAGATTTCACTGAGTCACTTTTCCAACGCTGCCGCGTCAAAACCCTGTGCCTGCTTGAAGCAGGCGTAAGGCATGACGCAGCATGTTAGGTATGGGCAGCCCCTGAGCATTGCTGGAGTTGCGTCGTGCTTGCGACACAACTCCAGCTATGCGCCTCCCTTTTGCCATCAGATGCGTCACGCATCTGTTTATCCTTGCGCCATGATACGCTGCATTGTAAATGCGGCGCATCTGTGGTGGCGCAAGGGTAAACTTGCGTGACGCATCTTTCCTGGCGCATCCCTGCTGATTTGCAGGGATGCGCCAGGAAACATAAATCTGCCCCTTAATATTTGTTTTTCACTCTGAGGGTGAGAGCAAAAATGCAGAGCCCGATAGCACCTGCTTTTAAGAACTGCCGGCAGGACCCGGTCTAGTTAAAGCCCTGCATTTCTTAGTATGTTCAACGTGTTAAAGAATATACAAGAGGGAGAAACAGAGAGAAAAGTGTGTTTAAGACGGAAGACTAGTAAGAAGAGGCCTTAGCCACAATGAAAAAAAGAATGGGGCAGATTTACAAGCCCCTTGCGAGACATTTACGCCGCCGTTACGTCACTTCTGTGACGCAGCGGTGGCGTAAACCATGCGCCATGTTGCGCCTTATTTACAACGTGACGCATCTAGGGAGATGCGTCGCGTTGTAAAGCCCTGCGCTACATTAAACCTGCGTCAGGTTTAATGTATGCAGGGTGGGCGTTCCGTCGGAAAAAGCTTCGGAAAAGTGGCGCAGTGAAATCGACAAGATTTCACTGAGTCACTTTTCCAACGCTGTTGCGTCAAAACCCTGCGCCTGCTTGAAGCAGGCATAAGGCATGACGCAGCATGTTAGGTATGGGCAGCCCCTGAGCATTGCTGGAGTTGCGTCATGCTTGCGACACGACTCCAGCAATGCGCCGCCCTTTTACCATCAGATGCGTCACGCATCTGTGTAAACTTGCGCCACGTTTCGCTGCATTGTAAATGCGGCGCATCTGTGGTGGCGCAAGGGTAAACTTGCGTGACGCATCTTTCCTGGCGCATCCCTGCTGATTTGCAGGGATGCGCCAGGAAACATAAATCTGCCCCTTAACATTTGTTTTTCACTCTGAGGGTGAGAGCAAAAATGCAGAGCCCGATAGCACCTGCTTTTAAGAACTGCCGGCAGGACCCGGCCCACTAAAAGCCCTGCATTTCTTAGCATGTTCAACGTGTTAAAGAATATACAAGAGGGAGAAACAGAGAGAAAAGTGTGTTTAAGACGGAAGACTAGTAAGAAGAGGCCTTAGCCACAATGAAAAAAAGAATGGGGCAGATTTACAAGCCCCTTGCGAGACATTTTCGCCGCCGTTGTGTCACTTCTGTGATGCAGCGGCGGCGTAAACCATGCGCCATGTTGCGCCTTATTTACTGCGTGACGCATCTAGGGAGATGCGTCACGTTGTAAAGCCCTGCGCTACATTAAACCTGCGTCAGGTTTAATGTATGCAGGGTGGGCGTTCCGTCGGAAAAAGCTTCAGAAAAGTGACGCAGTGAAATCTACAAGATTTCACGGAGTCGCTTTTCCAACGCTGCTGCGTCAAAACCCTGCGCCTGCTTGAAGCAGGCGTAAGGCATGACGCAGCATGTTAGGTATGGGCAGCCCCTGAGCATTGCTGGAGTTGTGTCGTGCTTGCGACACGACTCCAGCAATGCACCGCCCTTTTGCCATCAGGTGCGTCACGCATCTGTTTATCCTTGCTGTTAGAACCGGCGGTCTCTAGTTGGCAGAGGTATACACTTCTGACAAATAGGGACCCACCAACTCTAGTCAGGGCAAGGGGATTACACACTCAGATAACCCCTGCTCACCCCCTTGGTAGCTTGGCAGAGCAGTCAGGCCTATCTCAGAGGCAGTGTGTTAAGCATTTATGACCACATACAGTAATAAAGTGAATACACTACAAATGGACACAACACAGGAGTTATTATAAAAATAAGTATTTTTATATAAGGCTTAGCACAAGACCAAATAACGATAAAAATATACCACAATCTTAATAAATACTCTTTGGAAGAAAAAATAATAGTTCAGGTAAGGTTTCTTCTTATGAAATAGTTCTTTAGCAACAAAAGTAAGTTTTCTTCTTAAAACACAGTTCTTGGCAACAATGTGACCCCCACAGGAGTCACACGACGTCGAGTTTACGATATTCCCAAGGTTCGGCGTCGACCGCGAGGAGCGCTACGTCGAGCCTGGAGTTGCAACAGACCCCACAAACACAGTACCTTTGGAATGAAGAAAACGATGATCGACGGCGTCGAGGGGTCGGCGTCGAGGGGTTGACGTGGATCGTGCCTCGGATTCGGGGCAGTCTGCAGCGGCGTCGAGAGGTGTCAGGCCGGACCAGCGCTCACGGCGTCGAGAAGGGCGTCGCGTCGATGCGATCAGCAGCGGCGTCGGGATGGGGTCGCTTGGAGCTGGAGCCGAACTCACAACTCACTGGCATCGATACCGGCGTCGAGACGGGGTCACTTGGAGCTGGAGCCGAACTCACTACTCACTGGCGTTGCTACTGGCGTCGATCGGGCCCGGCGGCCGGCGTCGAAGGCTCGTAACACTGGAGCTGTTACTCATGATGTCGAGCTGGATTCGGCGGCGTCCGGCGACGTCGAGACTGCAGATTTCCCCTGTGTACTGGAAACAACAAGTTCCAGCAACTAGTAATCCAGCAGAGGGTGAAGTCCTTTGGCCCTGTGACTTCAACAGGAGGCTGGCACTCTTCCAGCCCTTGGAGATTTTCTTGCAAGCTTGAGAGTACACACCAAGTTCCTCTCGCCTTGTCCCTTGGCAAAAATAAAGAAGCAGCTTCAGGTTCCCCCAGCAAACAGCAGACTGGCAGAAGGGGGAGGCAAGTCCTTGGATCAGCAGGCTTCTTGTCCTTGGTAGAGGTTTCCTTGTCGGAAGTGATCTGAGTTCTTTTTTCAGGGGTCCTTCTTTTATACCCCTTTTCTGCTTTGTTCCCTTTGTCCAAGCAGGGAAATTCCCCCCATCCCAGGTTTGTTGTGGGTGTTGCCAGGCAGAGGCACCTGGCCTATTCACTCAGCAGGGCAGGGTCATCAGCCGCCCAGCAGGAGGCGGAGCCAGTATTGTCACTGGCAGGAGCAGGGCTATCAGTCGCCTGGCAGGAGGTGGAGCTAGCATTGTGTCAGGCAGGGCAGGCTATCAGGGACTACTCTTCCCTCACTCTAAGTGTAAATGCCCCATTCACCCCACACTGACTCATTCAGACCTCTGGAGCCACCCAGCCCCTGACACACACACCAGCAGAGGCCGGTGGATAGTTGGACAAGAAAATAGTCACTTTCTAAAAGGGCTATTTTCAAACACAGAATTTAAAAACCATCCATCCTAAAGGATGTGTTATTAAATTCTGAGTTCAGGGATACTAAACTCGACCTGCTACCATGCTCCCTGAGTCAGATAGATTATAATGGAGTTAATAATCAGTCTGCCCATTCTGGCCTATGGGAGGCAGGTAGCCCTTCAATAGTGAAAAATGAAAATGGCTGTAATTCACTATTAGGTCATGCCACACACATCAGGGCATGACCTACCTTTTACCAACAATGCACCCAGCCCTGGGGCCTACCATAGAGGTGTCTGAAATGTGGCAAAGTGAAGGTTTTAGAGACTGGCAAGTAGGTTACCTTGCCAAGTCGACATGGCAGTCAGGGACTGCACACAGGCTCTGCGATGGCAGGCCTGGGACACATTTTACAAGCTGCTTCTGTGGGTGGCACAACCAGTGCTGCAAGCCCACCAGCAGCAGTTAACTTACATGCCCTTGGCACACGCAGTGCACTAGACTAGGGTCTGAACAGTAAGTCAACCAAGCCAATCATGGTAACACCAATCAATGTAACAATTTAACATAGGGAGCACTTGCACTGTGGCACTGATCAGCAGTGGCACAGTGCCCAAAGCAATATTCCAGCAAAAACATCGTAAACAGAGGAGGCCACCAGAAAAAAATGGAGGAGAGACTCATGCCAATGATGCCAGGTCTAACACTTGCGCCACGTAAATGCGGCGCATCTGTGGTGGCGCAAGGGTAAACTTGCGTGACGCTTCTTTCCTGGCGCATCCCTGCTGATTTGCAGGGATGCGCCAGGGAACATAAATCTGCCCCAATGTGTTTTGGCAATTTAATGACAAAAACAAATACCTCAGTGCCACGGTTTCTTTGTGTTTTGAGCGTCATACCTAACACACAATCCCGTTTGGGCGGACACAGTTCATTTCAGAGATGAGACAATGTCAGCAGACGCACATTGCTTCTGCTGCTGTGATACTAAAAGCAGCAAGCCACTAGCAGTAATTACAAAGCTTAGTCTTTCTTATTGAAACAAATGCACTGCTCAGTTTTAATATGAGAAGATAAAAAGAGTTCATAAACGCGGCAGTAGACAGGGCATTTCCGTCCATTAGTGACAGGCCGCAGAAGGGATTGTTTAGTGAGCCCCGGGAAATAGAAACGTTCATTCACTGCCAGGGAGTGTTTCTGCCCGGACTGTCACTGCGAGTGACCGTGATGGCGGTTCACATATGTAAAAGTGTGCAGATTATATTCCATACCTAAATCAGAGGAAGGATACTCTTTCTGGTGGCAGGTTGAGCCTAATACATGTTTTAATTAAAAATAACAATAAAGCCTGCGCTACCAGACTGTAAGCGATGGTGTGGCATTTCTTCCGAGAAATGTTCAATAACAGTGGTCTTAGCTGCACATCTGTTCGCCTCTGTGCGTTTGATATTGTGTTTGAACAACGGACTGCACAGTGTATACAAAAACACAGCAATTAAGGCGCCAGATGACCACGCATGCGCACAGGGATTTCTCTGTAATGCCTTATCTGAGAATAAGTGGGGTGTCCATTTCTTTTGTTCTTTTGAGTTCAATGGGTTCACGTAGACTCTGACAGAAATAACTGAAATACTCTCTAATTGCCACGCATCACACCACATCTCATTAGATGAAGATTAATACGGTAATATAATATAACTGCATAATTATTACTACCCGCAAAAGACTGAAGTTAATCAAACACAAGACAATGGCATTCAAATGTACAACAGCTAATCCTTTTCTGACCGAAATTCAAATTCTTGGAATATGATTTAATTTTATTTATTTATTCATTGCTGACTTGTGACTTGAAGCCACTTCAAAGGGTCAAGTATGCTAGAAGAGACAATCTTGAGCTCATGATTGCAGAAGCATTACCACCGCATCACGAAATACCCTTAGACTGAATTCCCACATCTAAATGCACACTTTTGTATATGAAGGACGACGGAGAACTGGAACCAGCATGTTTTTGTCAATGTAGATACAAACTGGGGGCGGTGCCTCCGTTGGAGCAGAGGAGCGCACCCCGCTTAAATTACCCCAAAGATGAAAAACAGAATGATAATTCATTGCCATTCTTCTTTTCATTCTCCCATCCTGAACTGAGCGTCAGGACGGGGGCAGGGCCGCTGCTGAATGACACCAGCAGGGAGGGGGGTAAAAACCTTTAAAAACCTCTAACCCAGCTATCTTGAGACAGCTGGATTAGAGTAAGTGCAGTGCTCCATTGTCCTCGTGAGTGAAGCCTCTCCCTCCATTCAGGGCACTGCTCTCACAGCATGAGAGCAGCAACAGGATTGGTGGCCTCACTGCATCCAGTTCCTGAGAAGAGTCCCGGAGGAAAGAGGACATCAGATCCGGTGAGTTTTTTAATATTAATATTTCCGCGCCCATGCCCGCCCTCGCCCGCCCTCGCCATAGATGCCAGCCGGATGCAATATCCAGCTGATGTTGCTGCAGCCAGGGTTTGCTACACGGATTCCAGATTTGCTTTGCCAAGACCTGCAGATGGTTACTTCTTAATTAGGGTTCTCCTGGACAGGGTGGATTTTTATCCTGGATATTCTATGTATGAAGAGTTTTAGTATGGAAATATGAACTGTTGAGAGTAGGGAAGAGCAGAATATTAACATTTTTGAATTTCATGTAGTTCTACAAGAGTTGTGTAGAAACTACGGACTGTATGCATTAACAGATGTCTCCATAGGCATAGAATGGGGAAATCCATTATACCCTATAACTCATCTTCTACAGAGAGTGCATATTGCCGAAGTAGTAGTTCAAATCATGTTGAGTACATTTAGTGAACATATATTTGAGATAGTCCATCTTTATTTGTTGAGTTTTCTGGAATTGCAAGTTCCATATCAAAATACAAAGGGCCTAATTCACAATTCAAGACTCGTAAAGTTAGGAGTGCGGAGTCTGCGTACTACAGTGCTCAGTGCGAAGATTCCGCCACGAGTGGGAAAGACTCTGCCCTGAGTGCAGAGACACGCACTCATAACTTTGTAAGTCTGAAGTCCCTTTGTGAATCAGGACCAGAAAGAAGATATATAAAAGGTAAGTTCATTCACTATTACTGTTAAGCGCAGAGCCTTGTATGGCAAGCTAATTGAGATATTCATTGCCTTTTAGCTATCCACCAAATCCTTTATCTTTGCTTGATCAACAGCAGTGATAAGTCAGAGTTGTGAAGTCCACTGTCTTGTTTTCGCTCATCCAATTCTTTTTCTCCGTTTATAAAACTGCCTTCATACTCCTGTGGGTGTGGTAATCGTTGGGAAGGGTGAAGCACAAAGAATGCATCACTCCCAGTGGATTCTGAGCACAAGGTTATTGTGTCCTTGCAACTAGTAGTAAATCTCAAAAGTTAAGAACCTCAAACTGGTATCGCACTGATATATTGAGCCACAAATTATTTCCCAAAAGTGTCCCTGTTTTGACGCATAGTCATATTGGTATTTACAATATTAGTTCTCATTTGTCTTTTGTAGAAAACGTCTCTGAATTATGGAGATGTAGAAATCTAAAGGCTCATCTCTAACCCATAGTGAGGGTCCGTCATCCTTTTAAATGTAAACATTTTAAATAGGATAGTCAATATTTGATGGGCCCTCTCACACATTTGGGCAGCGTTCCCTCTACTGGACGACAGTATCATTTAGTGGTTATCATCCATAACCCCGCATAATTTGCTAAACATTAAATGGATCATAACAGCAAAACTTCATGACTATTTTTAGATATGCTACTCACTGGATCCAGCTTATCCCGGTTTTCAGACTTAAAGAGTTTGAAATTAGTAGCTAGGACCTGCTCTTTCACTACCAATATAAGGAAGATGGGGGTTGTTAGGACCTTTGCTATTCTGAATCGTTGTATGCACATGACTTTTCTAAGACTCTAATCACAAATAAGTTCTGGTTCCCACAAGTTATTGTTCTCTGATTGTGGACAATGATTTGACATCTCACCTTTCAGTTCAACACCTTTAGTCCTCATAGGTGGATTCCCTCAGCGCTCTATTTAATGTGTATGCCTTGCCTGTTATTGGGAAAGATCAGCCAGAATGTTTTTAAACTCTCAGGCCAGAAACAAAACATGAGACTCACCACAAATGGTGACTCCTTTATTAGAGGCAGATTTGTGATGAAATCCATGTCTTCTGCCCTTCTGAACAATTCCATATTTTCTGCTTCATTGAGAGATTAATCAATGCATACATTTGACCAACCATTACCACTAATTCTAATTTGAACCAAAATTACACTTTCCGTGCCTCATGGGTTTTAAATATAGCATGGCCAAGAAAATCATACATATTGTCAAAGAGAACCATAAGTAAACGCTATAGGTTTATCATATTTGCACACCTTCATCAGTTGAAATATACCAAATATAATTAAATAAAAATGCATGTATCCTTATCCTTGATTTGATTTAATTCACTATATATTCACACATTTATTCCACTCCACCTGACTTATAATCAGACCCATAATGTTTAATAGTGTATGCCTAGTCCGTGTACATATGTGAATAAGGCGCAGTAGAGTCTTTTCTAAATTTTCATTGAGGGTTGCTATTTCACTTGTTATCTTGTGATACTGTAAGATTCGTCTTGTTATTCAAAAACCTACTTCCAGTGCTTTACTTAAAGGTGTCTATGCCCAAGAGCCATAACAGAGCAATCATCTGAGAAAAATCTCAAATTCTTTATCCAGTCTAATTTACTATTGCCATTATATATGAGTTAAGTATGTCCATTCACTTTTCAGTCCAGAGTCTACATCAAAATTCAACTACTAATGTCCTGTAAGGTACTACACTTGTAAATTGAACCAACATGTGATGTAAATGTTGAACTTTAAACTAGGGATATCACCATATCAATAGCTCTAATGGACTCAAGTTTGAAAGCATTGCATCTTTTTTCTCAGCAATAATTCTCATATTCAAACAAGGGTCTCTGCGTAGTTTAGGAAATGTGTTTTTTACAAGTCTGTGTTGTTTAGTCATTCATTCTTTTGGGTAGTGTTTAACTGGTACATTTTCCTAGAAGCCACCCGCCAGATCTGCAGAAATCCGACGTCGCTGTCTAGTATTGATTTCGCATTCAGTGATATAGGTCCTATTCCGTTCCTATTTTTTCTTTACCACTGTTTTCCTATCTTTCTCTTCTCCTTTTTCTGCTGTTTACTCTATTGCTAAGGGGCAACATCTGAAGATGAAAAATCAGTCCAAACACCCAAAAAAGTGTGCCAGTGCCCATCACTTGCAGCCACCAACATAAAATTATCACTACTTCTGGGATTTTTCAAAGGCCTGTTAAGACTTTCTTCGTGTTAGTGGAATACTAAGGCCCAGATTCATACAGGATTAGTGTCAGGTTAGCGTTACTTTTGTAACGCTAACCCAACGCTAAACCTTTTTGGGGATCAATAAACCAATGCTAATTGGCATTAGCGTTAGTTTGTATGGGAAAGTAACACAAAGCAGGGTGAAACACTACTTTGCAATACTTTGCATCTAGGGGACGTTACTTGGGTGCTCCTATGCAACCACCCATGCTTTTTGACGCTAAACTCTATCTCCTAACTTGAGTAGACAAGGTTTAGCACCAAAAATGTACACAGCTGGAAAGCAGGAGTAAAAAGGAGAGATTATTCAATTTCTCTTATTTTCCTCACTTTGCATGCGTGCTGCACTGTGCAGCACATATACAAAGTAGGGAAAACTTTAAGGTGCGTCTAGCCATAGTATTTTGTACAGGAAGGCTACCATTTCTGTACAAAACCTAAGGTAGATTCAGCGACGCACCCTACCACTGTGGCGCTAAAGAGTGTGCCAGGCACACGGCAGCTGAAATCAGCGCCGACGTTTAGGAGCGGGGAGGCGAGAACCATATCTATTTGAATATGGCGCTCTCCTGCTCTCTCCCTGACACACAACCCAGCACAGCATTTTTGGCTGCTGCGCTGCATTCCGTGATACCTTTCAGAATATGGGCCTAAGAGACTGTTCCTTCGCGAATGCGGATAGTCTCCATTCTTTCTTCCAGTTGATCCCATTTTAGGCCCCTTAAAAGTTCTTGCAGTGTTTTACTTGGCTGTAAGAAGCTTCCAGACATTTAAATGGTCAATGTTTTACCATTTCTAAAAAATATGTTAAAATATGCATTTCCTCAGTCCTACAGGATCCTTTACTTCAGAAATCGAATTAGGTACTAATCTCCTCCCTTTTGTTTTTTCTATTTTTTAGATAGTTCAGACAGCCATAGGATGGTGTTTATATGCTTCTCTGTGTCACATATGACCTATTTTCTACAGTTTATTTATATATTCCCACACTTTCATAATTGTATTTTTATTTTCACTCTGCATATGTTTATTGCTTTTGAGTAATGAGATGCATTTGTATTAGCACATTTAAAGATAGCATAATTGAAAACAGAGTCATAAAATTAGCGCACGTTCTACAAAACTGAATAAATAATATGCTTGACTTGGTAATAAATGTAAAACTTTAATGTGTCACAATAAACTGTGTATCATTCATGTGTCCTTTAACAGATACATTTACATGAATTTCTTCATTCTCAAAACTACCAGGAGAACGCGAGGGGAAACAACGTCTGCAGCCATAATCCTCTCTTTCCTGGTGATTGTATGCAACGCACACATTTGTAGGCAAAAGGTAATTGCTATTTCCCAACTTAACTGCGTGATGTATGCCTACTATTTTAGGTTTAGGTGTGAAGTAAAATGTTTGGGAATGCTAACAAAGTAATTGGAGTAGCATTTTGGCTCCGTCCTTTTACGTTTGGCTAGGCCATATATATATTTACCTTCGACCTTATGTACTTGTATGATGTAATAATGCCAAAGTGCACTAAATGTATAGAAGGTGCATTAATTGTGTGTTTGAGACATATATCTGTGTGCATGTTGATGTTTGGGAAAGTGTTGGGTAGCGTAGGGGTTAAAAATAACATACTTATAATTAAAAAACCTTTTTAAAATAAATAATGATTTAATTATTAAATAACAATACGGCAAGGCTGTATCCTGGCTCCATTCTTGTTTAATTTCTATATTAATGAACTGGATAGAGTTTTAAGAGCTACTGGGGTAGACTTTCCATATGTAGGGCTGCGTGGCCTTCCTGTCCTACTTTATGCGGACAATGCTGTCCTTCTATCGAGGACTGCTATAGGTTGCAATCCTTGCTCAATGCATTTTCTAACTTCATGGCGGTTCGGGATCTATCAATCAACAATTCAAAATCATTTACAATGCAGGTGGGGTCTCGTCCCCCAAAAAGTTTTGAATTTTGAGTTGGCCACGCTAGAGTCCCCCGCACTAATCTTATATCTTGGCGTCCTTTTGGATGATCAAATTAAATGGGGCCTCTAATTACTAGGAAAAGGGGGGACATGGCCTGGGTGAATGCAGCTATTTTTAATTTTTGCATCTAAACTAGGGAAGAGATCAATTGCAGCTTTGCTGAAGGTTAACCAAGCGAAAAGTGTGGCCATAGCTAGTAATGGAAGTGAAATTTGGGGGTATGTTGCAGTGGACTCTCTTCAGGTGACTGAGAATAATTTTTTGAAGCCCTTGTTGTGTGTGCCGTGTGGACTGTCGAATCTGGCGGCCCATGAGGAATTGTGGGTCCCATTTTTAAACAATACCCACGCACTACGCCCACTTGTGTTCTGGTTGAAGGGATGTATGACGTTACAACGCATACTATTACAACTCATGGCTTTACAACGCATTTTTTACATTGCAAATACCTTTACAACGCATTTTTTTACAATGAATACTGTTACAACGCGAGATAGTGTTAATAGGTGTAAAGTGCTATTACAACGAATTCAATTGTAATGCATACCTTTACAACACATACATTTTTTTTTTTTTTTGTTAAATAAAACCTGGCACGGGATGCAGGGAAATTAGGGGTTTTTGGGTGGGGAAGTGTTTTAAAATGTAGAGAAAAACTGAACGTTAATTTAATGAAATGCAAAGCATTCATTAAAATTAATACTTGAGTATTAAAATCAATACTCGAGTATTAATAAAAATACTGAATTGGTTTTCAATTTTTAAATTTTTAAAAAGGCAACAAATTATTAAATATAATAAACGTACAATATATTACTAATTTCAAAATAATTATTCGTAAAAACAAACATTTTACATACACATAATCGCTATTTTTAACATTGTAGTTCCAAACATTGTCCTACAACTCTTTCCATGAAAATAAAACCACAACACTAATTTCAAAATGGATGCCAAAATGGAACTAAAAAGTGAAACCAACACATCTTAAGATGATTTTTTAAATTATAAGTTTCCACAGTAATTAAAACAAATTAAAAAAATATAACCAACGCTGTCTTTCTTAAACAAAACAATCACACTGACTAAAACGTATAAATACGAGCAAGACACCATTTTAAAATCAGTTGATTTTCAACTCCCAGAGTGACCAGACGCCAAAAGCTGCCCCTCTGACCTCTTCACCGAGATAAGACCCGAATCCATTTTAGATGCATTTTTTGTCAAAATACAAGTAAGTTTCTAAAACGAATAACAGAAATGTTTACTTGAAACATTTAAAATGCTGCACCTAATAACTTTGTGTTTCCAATTTTATTTAAAAAAATAGCACCAAGCTATTACTATAAATATGCATACATATATCATTAAAAAAAATATATATATATTTTAAGCTGACTAACATCTAAAGTAAATTGTTTATTTAATAAAACGATTGTCAAAAAAATAAGAACATATATTATTTTTCTAAATCACAAAATGATTTATTTTTCTCTAAAATAGAACTTCTATAAAGTGTGAGGTAAACGACAACTTTAAAAAGTTTGCGTTTTGCAAAAGGAGCCACACTCCTCATCAAGAATATTTTTAAGGTATTTTTCAATATTTTTTTAAACAAAATTCTAAATTAGTAAGACGAAAAAACATTTTCTAATCCACACATATTTAATATGTTTTTCACACAGAAATTGAATAAGGAAAAAAAAAAATACTTTCATCTTTTAAAATTCTAATGTCGAGTTTTAAAGAAGGTAAATATTTTATATTACTGCAATTTTTTTTCTGCCTGCATTAATGAAAAAAAGATTGTGAAAATATAAGAAAGTGTAGAGATTAAAATAATTCAGGTAACTCCATGAAGGTGCAGCAGTAGGGAAAAATGTAGGATGGTGTAGGGGTATCAATTACTATTCTAACTCCAGGAAGGTGCAACAGTAGGAAAAGTGTGTGATGGTGTAGAGAGAACCAATTACTTTTCTAACTCCAGGAAGGTGCAGCAGTAGAGAAAGTGTGGGATACTGTAGGGGGAACAATTACTATTCTAACTCCAGGAAGGTGCAGCAGTAGAGAAAGTGTGGGATACTGTAGGGGTATCAATTACTATTCTAACTCCAGGAAGGTGCAGCAGTAGGGAAAGTGTGGGATACTGTAGGGGGAAAATTACTATTCTAACTCCAGGAAGGTGCAGTGGCAAGGAAAGTGTTGTAAAGTAAAATGTCACTTATGCACAGAAATGTTTACATTTTTGAGTGTATCACAAACATTCAAATAATAAATTTAATTTGCATTACTTTCTCAATGACCAGCAAAAAAAGAGAAAACAGACCAGAAACCAGACCAAGAAAAAAACACCTAAATCAAAAGGTATTTTAAATGAACACTACAAACTAGGAAACAAATCAATAGACATAACTTCTAAAAACATATTCAAGAAAGCTGCAACCATACAGAAAGTGTGGGATAGTGTAGGGGTAACAATTACTATTCTAACTCCAGGTTGTTGCAGCAGTAGGGAAACTGTAGGATGGTATAGAGGTATCAATTACTATTCTAACTCCAGGAAGGTGCAGCAGCAGGGAAAGTGTGTTATGGTGTAGAGGGAACCAATTACTATTCTAACTCCAGGAATGTGCAGCAGTAGGGAATGTGTGTGATAGTGTAGGGGTAACAATTACTATTCTAACTCCAGAAAGGTGCAGCAGCAGGGAAAGTGTGCGATGGTGTAGAGAGAACCAATTACTATTCTAACTCCAGTAAGGTGCAGCTGTAGGGAATGTGTGGGATAGTGTAGGGGTAACAATTACTATTCTAACTCAAGGAATGTGCAGCAGTAGGGAATGTGTGTGATACTGTAGGGGTAACAATTACTATTCTAACTCCAGAAAGGTGCAGCAGCAGGGAAAGTGTGTGATGGTGTAGAGAGAACCAATTACTATTCTAACTCCAGGAATGTGCAGCAGTAGGGAAAGTGTGGTATAATGTAGGGGGAGCAATTAGTATTCTAAAGCCAGGAAGGTGCAGCAGTAGAGAAAGTGTGGGATACTGTAGGGGTATCAATTACTATTCTAAGTCCAGTAAGGTGCAGCAGTAGGGAATGTGTGGGATTGTGTAGGGGTAACAATTACTATTCTAACTCCAGGAAGGTGCAGCAGAAGGGAAAGTTTGTGATGGTGTAGAGAGAACCAATTACTATTCTAACTCCAGGAAGGTGCAGCAGTATGGAAAGTGTAGGATTGTGTAGCGGTATCAATTAGTATTCTAACTCCTGGAAGGTGCATCAGCAGGGAAAGTGTGGGATAGTGTAGGGGCAGGATTTACTATTCTAACTCCAAGGAGGTGGAACAGTAGGGAAAGTGGAGGATAGTGTTTAGGTGCAGGATTTACTATTCTAACTCCTGGAAAGTGCAGCATTATGGATAATGTCGAATATTGTTCTCTCTTATTTGTCATTTTAATCCACATAGTAAAATTATACATTTTGGTGCCGATCACGATCCTGTAAAAACCGGGTACGAACCGTCGGACGGAGCATATTCGCCGTCCGACGCGTACCCGGTCGTAACAATATACAAACATGGAAGTACGATTCGCACGGAAATACCATTTCCGTACGAATCGTACAAAACCCCGACCGACGAAAATAATCATACAAATGTGATCCGGGAAAGCGCCGATGTGACGTCGGGATGCACGCAGCCTGCCATTCACGAACCAGGAAGTACGATTCGCACCGACGTCATCCCGCACGGACAATATTTTCCGGCAGCCAAAAACTGCCGGGAAATCAGGACGACCTTAACAAGGAGTACCTGTACACGACGGACAGACATGGACCCGAACCTACGTGTCATCCCGGCCCTCATAGCAGTCGACCTCCTCTACAGGTTACGACGCAGAAGGTCAGAACAACAAAGGGAGGGGGGAAAGGGGGGGCAGGAGCAGGGGCAGGCCACAAAACCCTGGACATACCTGACCCCAAGGCCCTGGTCACTACGAGGGGGTGGGTGCGTGTCCAGCAAAGCCAGCGTCCGCCACAACGGAAGTGCTTGACGACGCGAACCGGCAACACAACAATACAGGTACGTCCCGTACTCACGCCTTAAGAGCGTGGGTACGAGTCGTACCACGCCCACACCTACGTCACCCCAACAATGGCGGGACAGCTGTACCCACGTGGCAAAGGCCTGGGTACGGCCAGCACAAGCATTCCATAGCGTGGGCACGGATATGTACAGAGCGTACCCTCACCCGCGTACGTATGGAGCGTACCCCCCACCCCAACAGTGTAAGTACGACCCGTACCCTCACCCGCGTATGCATGGAGCGTACCCCCCACCCCAACAGTGTAAGTACGACCCGTACCCTCACCCGCGTATGCATGGAGCGTATCCCCACCCCAACCGTGTATGTATGTACCGTACCCCCACCCCAACCGTGTATGTACGACCCGTACCCCCACCCTGTATGCATGGAGCGTACCCCCACCCCAACCGTGTATGTACGACCCGTACCCTCACACGCGTATGCATGGAGCGTACCCCCACCCCAACAGTGTAAGTACGACCCGTACCCTCACCCGTGTATGCATGGAGCGTACCCCCCACCCCAACAGTGTAAGTACGACCCGTACCCTCACCCGCGTACGCATGGAGCGTACCCCCCCCACCCCAACAGTGTAAGTACGACCCGTACCCTCACCCGCGTATGCATGGAGCGTACCCCCACCCCAACCGCGTATGTACGTACCGTACCCCCACCCCAACCGTGTATGGACGACCCGTACCCCCACCCCGTATGCATGGAGCGTACCCCCACCCCAACCGTGTATGTACGACCCGTACCCTCACCAGCGTATGCATGGAGCGTACCCCCACCCGTGTATGTTCTAAGCGCACATATCCTGAAATAGGAGAGGTGGGTGCCTATCACCCCCAGCAGTGCCCAGACACAGGAGGGGTGTGTGCAGAGTCCTCCCAGCAGTGCCCAGACGCAGGAGGGGTGTGTGCAGAGTCCTCCCAGCAGTGCCCAGTCACAAGAGGGGTGTGTGCAGAGTCCTCCCAGCAGTGCCCAGACATAGGAGGGGTGGGTGCCTATCACTCCCAGCAGTGCCCAGTCACAAGAGGGGTGGGTGCAGAGTCCTCCCAGCAGTGCCCAGACATAGGAGGGGTGGGTGCCTATCAATCCCAGCAGTGCCCAGACACAGGAGGGGTGTGTGCAGAGTCATCCCAGCAGTGCCCAGACACAGGAGGGGTGGGTGCAGAGTCCTCCCAGCAGTGCCCAGACACAGGAGGGGTGTGTACAGAGTCCTCCCAGCAGTGCCCAGACACAGGAGAGGTGTGTGCAGAGTCCTCCCAGCAGTGTCCAGTCACAAGAGGGGTGGGTGCAGAGTCCTCCCAGCAGTGCCCAGACATAGGAGGGGTGTGTGCAGAGTCCTCCCACCAGTGGCCAGACATAGGAGGGGTGGGTGCCTATCACTCCCAGCAGTGCCCAGTCACAAGAGGGGTGGGTTCACAGTCCTCCCAGCAGTGCCCAGACATAGGAGGGGTGGGTGCCTATCACTCCCAGCAGTGCCCAGACACAGGAGGGGTGTGTGCAGAGTCCTCCAGCAGTGCCCAGACACAGGAGGGGTGTGTGTAGAGTCCCCCCAGCAGTGCCCAGACACATGAGGGGTGGGTGCAGAGTCCCCCCAGCAGTGCCCAGACACAGGAGGGGTGGGTGCAGAGTCCTCCCAGCAGTGCCCAGTCACAAGAGGGGTGGGTGCAGAGCCCTCCCAGCAGTGGCCAGACATAGGAGGGGTGGGTGCCTATCACTCCCAGCAGTGCCCAGTCACAAGAGGGGTGGGTGCAGAGTCCTCCCAGCAGTGCCCAGACATAGGAGGGGTGGGTGCCTATCACTCCCAGCAGTGCCCAGACACAGGAGGGGTGTGTGCAGAGTCCTCCCAGCAGTGGCCAGACACAGGAGGGGTGGCTGCAGAGTCCTCCCAGCAGTGCCCAGACATAGGAGGGGTGTGTGCAGAGTCCTCCCAGCAGTGCCCAGTCACAGGAGGGGTGGGTGCCTAACACTCACAGCAGTGCCCCTGCAAAGAAAAGGGCGGAGTACCCACAGATCCAATGCCCACAAATGTCAGTCAGGTGCACAAAGATCCTGCAGTACATGTACCACATGTGTGCGAGGCTGGGAGTATACACATGCATAGCACCAAAAACAAAACATGTACACATGAAATCATGGCAACAGTCTACATACACAAGTACAGTGACCACCAAGGACGCCACGAATGATGCAGGTGGAGACATCGCTCAGCATGCATGGCCCAAGTCTAACGAGTCCGTCACACACCCAGCCAATGTAGACACAGCTCAGCACCACATATTGGAAAGACCCTGCAGGGAAGATGTCAGGTTACACAGAGGAAGGAACACACCTTGGGACGATGACACCATGCAGTAACTGCGTACATGAACAAAGTTATGTAGCCAACAGCTTGTGATGGCACACAGATAACATGATCCACCCTATGACCAGCACAAGGCTACAATTCCCACACACCCAACACATTATCACCACCCAAAATGATGGGGCAGGTCCACCAACAGCAATACCAGACAGACAGTAGTATACTAAGGAAAAAGAAATTGCTTTATTCAGCATCAAAAAAATGTGTTTGTCCATTGAAAGTTCAAAATGTACAATGCCCATAGGGCAATAAAAAGTTCACATCCAGGAGGGGGACACAGTGGGACGCGTGTCCCCTAGCTTGCCTGCACACTCAGACTCCTTCATCTTCCAGAGCGGGGAGGGCATCATGTGGGGGGGAAGGACCAGGCACCGCAGGGACATGAGGGCGAAGGGTAGGCGTCGTGGGTGCAGGGATGGAGGACTCCACCACAGGGGGTGGGGCAGGGCCAAAGGCGGAGGCCAGGATGGCGCTGCACACCTTAGCAAGGTCCTCCAGCGACTCCCCTGCACCCGAAGGAACCACAGGCCCCAAGGAGGGGGGGGCGGAGGGATGGGTCACAGCGCCACTGGGGGAGGGTGTGGACAGGGGGGAAGACTCAACCACCCTGACCGGGGACTCCCTTGACCGCTTGCGGGGTGGTGTCACTGTGGGGCTCAGGGACAGAGCGGCCATGAAGGAGTCTTTGCCGGATATGTGGCCAGTAGAGCTGAGGGGAGGGGATTTGGAGGGAGTGGATTGGGTGGAATGCGGACTCCCACTCTGGCTGCGTGGCTTACGTTTGCCCCCCCACCCAGTGGGTGTGCCTACTTCACCCTGTGTGTGCGTGCCAGGAGGTGTGCGTTTGACCTTCCCTGCTGGTGTGGTGCCTGTGTCTGTTGTGGTGGGTGCATGCTGACGTCTGGGTGTACGTGGGACAGGCATGGGAGTGGGAAGTGTGGATGGGTCAGGGGTAGGGGGTTGGACGTAGCGCTGCAGGAGACCCACTGCTGCAGTCAGTGTCGACTCAAAGGACCTCAGCAAGTTGCGTTGGTCAGCCTGCGATGAGAAAATGCCCTCCAAGTATGCCTCCATGTTGTGCAGCACTTGGCTGTGGCCATGGAGGACATTAAGCATCGCAGCCTGACCAACCTGCAACTGCCGCTGGATGTCCACAGACTCGGCATTGGCGGCAGCAGTGGAGACAGGGGCAGGGGGTGCGGTGCCTGGCTGGAAGGAGACATGCGGTGACTGGGCACGCTGGGAAGGGACACGAGCAAGTGGGAGGCGGCTGATGGCAATGGAGGGGGTGGGGAGAGATGTTGTGCTGCAGTCAGCTGCTGGTGCAGCCTCCGCCCACTCGGAGAGATCATCCTCGGACCCGTCAGCTTCATATTCTGTCGTGCCAGTGGACAGGTCCTCGGCCTCACTCTCCTCCGCCTCAGATCCACTCGATGTGCCAGGCACGATGTCACCGCTGGCACTGGTGCTCGGTCCCTCCGCTCCGTCTGTGCTTATGTCTCCCTCCGTGTCCCCCGACGGTGCTGTGGGCAAGGTGAAGAGACAGCAATTAATCATACACCTGTATACATATGTCACATGAGTCCAATCTGCATAGGTTACAGTGCATAGCCTGAAAAGAAAGATCAGTGACATCTACAAAACAAGGTACAGATGTAGGGCATGCAACACACACTTGGTTGACCCACCATGCCACTGAAAAACTATGGAGAGCATGACACAATAGCAAATGACATGAAATGGAGTTTGACAGAGGAGCCAGGCCCTGGGGACAATCCAGCACTCCATCTGCACCACACAGCATTGGCAAAAATAGGGATGAGCAGGGACCATATCCATGAACTTGAGGCACATGCTGCATAGGTAATACTGAAAACATGCCCACCATGACTGGCACACCGCACCTTGAGTGCATGTGCAGGCAAACATCACACACTGGCCAGACCTAGCAAGGAGATATCAGGTTTTGACATGTAGGCTTTGCCCGCACCAACCACCCCCTACATGAGACAATTTGTTGAGACACAGGAAGCACTTACATCTCTTAGTCTGGGTGAAATACACATGGGCTGGATCAATGCAAGATTGGACACCAAATACCCAAGGTGCGCCTGTCCAAATAATCATGTACAATTGGGCAGCATCAGATGATTGTAACAAGACACACAGGCACTGGCCACCGTGAGTATGAACAAGGAAAATCAGGTCAGGCTGTACAGTGGACACTTGTACTACATTTTACGTCAATATACATGGTGCTAGGGGACAATGGCACAGAGCAAAACCTATGCTGTAGACACTGAGAGTGTCCACATTTCGTGATGACACACATGACACCTATGAAAATATGCCCCAGGGGACAGTAGTGGCCACAAAACTCCATGGTCCTGATTGCGAATGACTGCAACACACGCCACCATCCCTGCACTATGTGTATCGCACACTCATGCACATCATGTCACAGGCCACAACATAGGACATGCGTGCTGTAAGGCATGACACTTGAGAGACTAACTCCCATGTCTGGACTCAGCATCAGTGCCAACTGACATGGAACCCACAAGTACTGAACTGGACAGGGCACAGGCAAGGTCCCAAAACCTCTAACACACCACCCCCACACATGATGCTACAGGCATAGTTCACGTGGAGAAAGTGCCAGCCTACATAACCTTGTGAAGGAGTGACTACACACAGACCAGGGAACACATTGCAAGGAGGGGAAGGGAGGCAGGAGAGCACCGCTATACTGTGGGTAACTGGATCTGCACAGCACCTTTAAACCCTGGCAGTGTATGCATGCAACTGTGCACTTACATATGCTGGTGACACACAACAAACACACATGTACCTACCCCCTTCCTGCTGCTGCTTCTCCCGTAAGCGCCTGTCCAAGTCTGGAAATACCACCGCCAGCACACGCTTGTGGATGTGGGTCAGACGGCGGCGCCCGCGGTTCTTATGGGTTTCAGGTGAGTCCCCCAGCAGGACCAGTGCGATCCTCTGCGCCCAGCACTGGATATCCTGCCAGCGTTTCCTCACCTGGGGCAGGCGCTGCTTGCGACCCTCCGTCCTCCTCACGGCACTGACGACGTTCATCCATATCTGCTTCTTGGCAGAGGCGCCTACCTGTGAGGATGAACAAGTGACACTACATCAATACACCTGGCACATGTCACAGATACAAATATTAGAACTATTTTGCTGTTTACAACAAGGGATGGTATGCATCCAACGCATTGCAACTTTGTCAAAGGGATATGATCCTCTGGGGAAGGGCAAAAGCAGTACGTGCCATTGAAAGTACACAGGTGGAATGAGGGCAACTACACAATCAATGATCCAGGCTCACACTGTGCATCAGAAGGTACACCAGGATAATGTGCAGCACCTCTAAGCAGTCACATGCCACAGGCCACTGACGCTACCGCAGCAGAGTACACAGACACACACAGGCACAGGACATTCACCTGCCATTGCCAAATGCAGCGACAAACCTCACTCTGCACATGTGCCACTAGACGGGGGGGGGGCTCACAGGTGTGGGGCTGGCTCTGCACGTCAGACACACAGCACTGCTCCCTGCTCACATCACATGGGCAGGGTATATCCATCCCTCATGCAGCCCGGGTGCCACACTCCACATATGCACCCACCCACATGACAGGGGACTAACACACACACCGATGTCCAGGGTACGAACACATCATGTGGACACTCTCAGCACAGGTACACAGAACTAACACACATCTGTGGGTACAGTCACCTGTCACACTGGGCTGACCACATAATCAAATGAGGACTGTAGAGGCTACATTCCCAGGAGGACAAGACAGGCAGTATGTGGCATGCACCATGCAGTGATTGTCACAGTAAACACAATGCAAGTGAGGACGGCAGACATGCACCACAGCATGCACTGGCTGGGAGACATCAGGCATTCCCCCCCTGGGACCCCCCCCTCAGTACATAGCATGTGTGTCACACCTGGACACAATTCCAGAAGTCACAGTCACAAAAAAGGGACACAGTCTGTGCTAGTAGACTCTGCACTCACCTGATACCCTGGTCGACCATACAGCATGGGGTACTGTGGGAGGATCACATCCAGCAAAGCCAGGTTCTCCTCCAGGGTGAAAGGCTGTGCCCTCTCCACAGATCTTGACATGGTTCCAGGGAATCAGTAGCAGCAGCTGGCTTGTAGACTCCAGAGATGTGCAGGCAAGTGCTCCCTCATGGGACCTGGCTGCCTTATATCTGCCTTGCTGGCCTGTTTCATGCACAGGAGTACAGAGTGATTGGTCACTCACCTTTGCATCCTATGTTTCCTCCAATCCCTTCAAACCTAGCACAGTCAGTGGGTTCTTATTGTGTTTTTTTCTTGAGCATGATGTCACCTCCAGAACCACATTGCAACAAAGTAGATTCATTCAAACTGCCTACTGCTGTGCACCTGCAGAAAAAAATTCAAACTTTAAACTTGGTCTCCATGACAACCAGCATGCATGTAGGCCTTTATACTTGTCCCTCATGTGTCCCCTATGTAATTTGGAGTTTCACACACAGGTACGGTGCGTACCGGGTCCCTAGGGCACCCCAAATGCATAGCAATGGCCCGTACAGGCGTGTGTACGGTCCGTTTCACCACGGGTGTTCTCGCGTATGCATACCCATAGTGATAGTGAGCATACGCACGCGTGTAGGGTCCGTACCACTATGGGTACGCATACGCGAGAACACCCATAGTGAGACGGACCGTACACACGCCTGTACGCTCACTATCACCATGGGTGTTTTCGCGTATGCGTACCCATAGTGATAGTGAGCGTACGCACGCGTGTAGGGTCCGTACCACTATGGGTACGCATACGCGAGAACACCCATAGTGAGACGGACCGTACACACGCCTGTACGCTCACTATCAATATGGGTGTTCTCGCGTATGTGTACCCATAGTGATACGGACCGTACACGCGTGCGTACGCTCACTATCACTATGTGTACACATACGGCAGCACTCCCATAGTGATAGGGAACGTACACAGGCCCTCTGAGCGAATGTACGGTGCCTTTCACACATCACAGTGGTGACAGGCAGCACACAGGAAGGAATAGGGCTGACATACTTGTCCATGGATGGACATCAAGGCATTGTCTGGGCAGTACTACATGTGTGGGGCACAGGTGTGAAAGGCTGTGATGTGGCACATTACTCCTGAGTCGAGAGGGCACCAGATGTATGATGAGATGTGTACAGATGTTATGTGTGACGGTGCAATGTGTGCCAGGCATGCCCTTAACTCCTTTGACATGTGTGCATGTCGTACTGCACACTTGGGATGAGCGTCACTGGCATGGCACAGTCAACAACAACACGCAAGTGTGCCCTGATGCCCGCTACAGGGGTTACCACACCAGACATGTGACTACCCACGGTGCACGATGTGTCTATGTCATGTATGTGTGGGGTGTTCCCATTAGCTTGATGTTGGTGCTCCCTCAAATGCATCAGCTGTTGCAGCAACCAACATGTGTCTGTGTGTAGATGGACATGGCACACTGTTATGCACACCAGGCCACATGTGGTATCGGATGTGAGGTACGTATGTATGCATGGGACACGGAGTAGCGTAACAAGGACATGTCTGCATCCTCTCAATTAATGTGTGGTGAGTCATTACATGTACACCTTATTGGCAAGGTGTGTGGGCTGTCCTAGTGTGATGTCGTGTGACCTGTGGCTCTAGTGTTCCGCTACCAGTCTCTGAAATCGACATCCTACTTCTGCTGATGTGTTGATGTATGTCACTCCTGTGTTGCGTCTGGCTGTTCACTTACACTGGGACACAGCTAATCCCATGCCATGGCATGTGTAGGTTCACAATCTCCGTGTGTAGCTGGGTCTTGGTAGGAGTGTCACCTGGCAGCCATACATGTCCAGGGCATGTGGCACATACCTGACTCCGTATGTCGCATATGTGTATTGACAGATTGACATGTGCTCAGTACAAAAAAATTGTTGTTGTAGTGCACTCACTCTTCCTTGTCACTTCCAAATAACTGCAGAGCGCCGCCTCTTCCCCGAGCAATTCCTGACTTGGCTGACATGCGGGAGAATGACTGTATCCGGTGCTACCGCTTCCCCCAACCGTTGATTGAGGAGTTGACGGCGAGGCTGGCACCACACCTGCAACCGCTGCACAGGTATCCTACGGCACTGACACCCAAGCTGAAGGTAATGGCAGCCCTACATTTTCTTGTCACGGGTACCTTTCAATATACCATAGCTCATGTTGGTGGCATGTCCCAGAGCATGTTCAGCCGTGTGCTGCATGATTTCTTAGAGGCCATGTTGCTTCACCTGGATGAGTTCATCCATTTCCCTACTCCTGAACTGTTGACTGGGGTCAAGTGTGGATTCTATGCCCTGGGAGGGATGCCCCATGTCATTGGGTCCATAGATGGGACACATGTGGCTTTGGTACCACCACAGGCACAGGAGGTGGCGTACAGGAATCGCAAGCACTACCACTTCATCAATGCCCTTGTGGTGTGTCTGTCCAACATGGTGATTTCACATGTCTGTGCTCGTTTTCCAGGATCAGCACACGATGCCTACATCATGAGGCGTAGCAGGGTGCCTGAAATGATGACGCAGCTGCGCAACGAACGAGCATGTGTTGTTGGTGGGTACACTCTGTCTGTCCTGTATTTTGCGTAGACTTCCAGCACGACCGCTTCTCCTGTCCTACCAATGTCCATGTGGTTTCCATGTAGGTGACGCTGGCTATCCCAACATGCCATGGCTGATCACACCTCTCCGCAACCCCATCACGCCGGCCCAGCTCCGCTACAACACCGCCCATGGCCGGACAAGGCGAGTGATAGAGAGGACATTTGGCCTCCTGAAGAGCCGATTCAGATGCCTCCACAAGACCGGCGGCGCCCTCCCATATGCCCCGGCGAAGGTCTGCAAAATCTTCATGGTCTGCTGCATGCTGCACAACATGGCAGTTGAGAAAGCTGTGCCACTCATCCTGGATCAAGATGATCAGGACCATCCACCCGTGGAGGACGAAGGGCTTGGCAATGGGGCTAGTGATGTGGAGGATGTGGTTCCGCAAGAGGACATCCGGAGTCGGCTCATACGCGACTTCTTTGCTTAGTGGTGAGTACCAGTGTCTGTGTGTGCACGCATTGGTCCCCGTGTGGCATGTGTTGCGATGTGTGTGTCCATCTGCATGTATGCCACGTGAGTCAGAGGTGTGTGTGGATGTGTCACTGGAGTGATGGTGCCAGTGATGTGTATTTCCCCAGTCATAATTGTGACCTGGCATGTTGTCATCCTTACATGTGTCGAGTACATGCACATGCAAGTGGCTGTGCTTTTTGTGGCTGACTTCTTTTGTGTCTCTCATCCCCAGGTACTTGCGCATGCCGTCTGCTGGTTGCATTGTTGTGGCACTGCTATTCCTCATGGACACGTCATCGTGTGCTGACTCAGCGTTATACGCACGGACAAGTTTGGAAGTCTCCTTAGGGTAAGGGATGCATCAGGGGTGTATTGGGTTGTTTACGATGTGTGCACACTGCCCCTGTCGATGTTTGGTTCCTCTGCAGACATGTCGCGTCACCATGGGACACATTATATGTTGCTGGGTACACCTGAATAGATGGTCAGACTTGTTGACAGTCATCTGTGATGGGATAGTGGATTGTGATGATGGCATCAATGTGTGTAACACTGCCCTCGGACACATACGGTTTGCATTGGCTTGACATGGTGTGGGACTTCCACATCAGAGGATCAATGGTGTATGGCAGCCTCTCCGTGAGCAGCAGGGGGTGTTTAGCTGTTAGCCGACACTTGTGTGCCAGTTCCATGGCTATCACGCATTTGTGCTGCAGAAGGGGGGTTCCAGTGTTGGACCCACATGTTACTCCACATGACCTGTTCATGTGTACTCCGAGTTGCCTCTGCATTCCCAAAGACATGAATAATAAAGGTGTCACTGTGCCTCCAAGGTGCCTATTCTCAGTCAATGCTGGTGTGTTGCCACGGTGCATCCGACATGTCTGGCATGGTTTTCCCTGATAGTGGCTATGTGTCTATGTGCCGAGTAGCAAGATGCAAGCTGTTTGTGTGGGATTAGACTGTGTATTGTGCATGATGTCCATGACTGTGTGGGTATTGTGACATGTGCCATCCCCATGCATCCAACGTTGGGCAGGCCACCATTCTCTGCATCCACCTGACTCAAGCTTGCAGGACATGGTTCTGCCACCTGTCCACACATACCTGGGTGCCCCCCAGGACACTCCACATGATCCCTGCCCACTGCGCATGGCTGTCGCTGTACTCAATTTGTCTGTCGGCACGGTTGTGCGGCCACCCCCTCAGCTGGTTGGGCCCATCACAGGTGTGTATGGTGCTCCATGCCCGTCTTGCCTAATACATTGTGACCCATGTGTGTCCTGTGCCAGACTCAGGCCCCAGGGTGTGGATGGTTGAAGTCAAATGAGAACTCAGGCATGGTTAGACTTTACAAGACACATGTAAGATAATAATGCAAAATGTAGGCATCATCTCTTTATCGTGTAACATTTTATTTTGGTTGGGGTACGTGGGGGGGTATGACATGAGGGGCTTTCCGGGTGTGTGGAATCCAAAGTTCACTAGGGGAGTTGGTGTCCTTGCCATTGAAAATCCTCAGAGTCCATGCCACAGTCTTTGTCAACATTGGTCAGACAGTGACCAGCAAGTCCATGTGGCAGAGAATGTCTTTTGCTGCTGTGCTGCTGTTGGTCCAGTGGCCAGGTGCTAGGCCAGGTGTCCTGGGAGATGGTGCTGTTGCGCTGACCCTCACGGTCTTTTCCGTGGACGACCCGCCCTCCTGCGGGGACCCTCAGAAGCAGGCCGTGACGATGTTTGGGATGCTCCGTCGGATGACTCCTCCTCCTCCTGATCCCTCCCTGTGGGTGGCGATGTTCTACGCCTGGTGGCACAGGGAGGGTTGCCCATGTTGTCGGGGTAAGGTACGTACATGCACTGTTGGGGTGGGGGTACGCTCCATACATTCACGGGTGGGGGTACGTCTCGTACATACACGGGTGTACATACACGGGTGGGGATTCGACTCGTACATTGGAGGGCTGGGGGGAGTGTTGGGCGCGTATGCGGGCTCATGTCTCCATGGTTGCTATGGGAGTTCGGTGCGGACGGTGTATTTTCCATCCGGTTGTAACATCGGATGCACGGGATGGATCGTAACTGCGCGGTCGGACTTTACTTTTCACATTTGTACGGTAAATCGTCCGAGGATGTGTCGGACACATTTTCCGACCGGAGGACGTGTGGGGTATGGACTTTTTCCCATGCGAATCGTACTTGGCAGTTTGTACGGCACTTGTACGAGTCGTACGGTAAAAAGACCGGATACAAGTCGTACGGGGAATTTTTTTGCAGGATCGTGATCGGCACCTCAGTCTTCACAGATAATGTCTACTCATGAACCAGCTTCCTACATAAAATCGAGAAAAGGAAACAGATTACTTAAGCATGCAGGATACATATATTGTAAAGAAAGGATAAGTTTTCCAAGAAATCATTGGAGGTGTGTGCAATACTACTCATCCCATTGCAGCGGAAGAGCGGTTACCCTTGATAATATCATTATTAAAACAACAGATCATAACCACTCTGCCTCTGCAATGGAGATTGATGTAAGGGAAACCTTAAATGAGATAAAAGAACTTGCAAGCACCTCCAATGATTCTACTAGATCCATTTTAAGACAGGTTGCACAGCATGTCCCGAGTCATGTTGCTAGTAATATGCCTATAATTCCTAATTTGAGGCGAATTATTCAAAGACAAAAGCAGGCAAGTAACACACAAACCACAACACCTCATACCTTTTCTGACATTGTTATTCCACATGAACTTACTATTTCTTTTGCTAATGAACCCTTCCTTCTCCTTGACAACGAAAATCCTCAAAAACGTATTCTAATTTTAAGTACACCCCGCAACCTTGTTAAGTTAGAAAATAGTGAAATTTGGATGATGGATGGGACGTTTAAAAGTACACCCCATCCTTTCACTCAAATTTACACTATACACGCTAAAATTAACCATAATGTGATCCCCTTAGTATATAGTTTGCTGCCTGATAAGACTTCTGCAACCTACACTGAACCTTTATCAGTTATTAAAAATAGAACATCCAAAAGTCCTAGGAAAATAATTGTTGATTTTGAATTGAGCATGATCAATGTGATCAGTAAAACGTACACGGATACCCAAATTCAGGGGTGTTTTTTCCATTTTTCCCAGGCATTCTGGCGTAAGTTGCAGAAAACATCCCTGGTTGCAGAATACTCGACAGATAGCAAACTACAAGTTAAGTTAAAAAAATTAACATCTCTTTGTTTTGTTCCTCCCAATAGTGTAAACGAATACTACACTGCCATTACAGAATCAGATTATTACAATATAAATGAAGAAAAATTGGCACCCATCCTAAATTACTTTGAAGACACATGGATTGGGCACCTAAGCAGATCGGGTCGCAGGAGGAAGCCACGTTTCCATGTGGAGTGGTGGAACTGTTACACGAGCTGTTTAGAGGGAGAAGCTAAAACAAATAAGGGATGGCATAACTCCTTCAACCATACAATTGGCAAACCACACCCTAATTTCTACTCTTTTTTGGAAACTTTGAAGAAGGAGCAAAGTTTTCAGGAAATGAGACTTTCACAAACATTAACTGGTAGTCTAAACCCACGAGTTACTCAAAAAACAATGGAAATGTCTGAGAGACTATTGGGTATTATGCAACAGTTTTCGTTGTGTGTGGCTCTAGACTACCTTGAAAATGTTGCTAACATTCTAAGCTTCTAAATAATTTTGTCACCTTACTTTCCTGCTTTGCCCTAAATTTAATCAAACACTAATTACAATTGGCAATAACATTTTTCAAAAACATTTTTCAAAAATATACGTCGGGTCAGTCTACCTTTTGTTGACTTCTTTCTTTTTCTTCTCCTTTTTCCACCTTAATCTATCTAATTTTTGCCAAATCTAAAAACCCCAAGCAATCCAAAGTATAAAGGAGTTACAAATTTTTAAAAAGTGAAAATCCATTCCAAAAAAAATCCTTGTCCATAAGCATTCAGTTGAAGACCACGAGAAACAATTACTACCTCCTCCCAAATCATACTCTCACTATGTCTGCCATAATACTTGTAAAAAAGAAATGCAAACAATGAAATTTTTTCTTTAAAGTGTTTCTAACCAAAATATCAGTAATAAATCAAAGATGCTTTTTTCCATAGTAGATTAACCACATTTCATTTTTTTTTTTTGCAAAAACAGCAAGATAATTTCCAAAAAAAGCTTTTTTAAAATCATCTTTGCGTTTACAATTACGTAGTATAAAACATTTATATTACACATTTTTTTTAATTTTTTGCAACAAATTGTAAACACAAATAACTTTTCACTGTAACTTTTTGCGACCCGACATAGGCATGCTCTAATAACACGTTCAGCAACATGTATTTTTACCAGTTTAACATTACATTCTTTAATCCGCAACCCCTCCTTATCCTTTCTTTACAATATATGTATACTTTTTTAACTTAACATGTATAAATAAAGTTTAAATTGTTTCCTACCTGGGCGTAGATCAGCTTCCAGCTGCTTCCTCCATCGATGCTCTTCAAAATGGCCGCTTACGTTCACGTTTACGTGCTTACGTCATCTGAAGCTGCAAATATTGAAAACGGACTATTCAATAATTTTATTTCTGGAATTACTTATTGTATTTATTTTAATAATATATTACATAATAATAAATTTGTAAAATATGTGAAAATTTCTAAATAATAAAACCTTTTTTTCTATATTTTTTAAATAAAAAAAATAATGAACGAAACTACGTGATCTTTATATTTATTAATGTATTATTTTCATCTCTACTTCTTTTTTGTATATTATTACTTGTAAAATAATATATTTTATCCTTATCTGGTTACTTATTCCATTTCCTTTCAAAATATCTCCTTTCTTCTTTTTTAACACCTTCCTTTTCAGAACCGTGGGAACTTTGTTTATAATAATAGTTTACATTAATTTTTCAACTAAATATTTTTTTAAAAAATATATATATATATTTAACATTTCACTTTTAATACATTTTAATACATTATTAAAAATGTTACGTTTTTTTTTAATGTTTTTAATATTAATTTTAATACCTAAGTATTAAAATAATACCTTTACACTACATTTTTTTACTTTAAAAATAATAATTAATTATTCCCATATTTATATTAAATTTGTAAATGTACACAGTATTTTTTTTAATAAATACTAGAGTATTAATTCCCATTTTTTGTGCTTTTTTCCAAAAAATATTTAAAAAAAAATCTTTATAATTAAATTTAATACCGGACTTTTAAAACAATATTTTTTATATATTTGCTCACTCTTAAAACTATTTTTTATAATATATAACAATATATATATATATTTCAATTAAATTGTCAATATTAATACTATTCATTGAATTAATAATACAAAAGTATTATCTCTCAATACTGGAGTATTTTTGCCATTTAATAATTAAAAATATTATTAACACATTTTCACTAAATAAAAATAATATTTTTAATACAATTAATATACAATTAATATAAAAAATCACATATATAAATTATTAATCTTTTTATTAATTTTTAATTTAATAAAATAGAAAACATAATACTTGCGTTGTAAAGGTATTTGCGTTGTAAAGGTACTTGCGTTGTTAAAGCATGCGTTGTAAAAGCATGCGTTGTAAATCCAATTGCGTTGTAAGAGTTTCGTTGTAAAGGTAGTGCGTTGTAAAAGTTGCGTTGTAAAGGTTGTTTACCGGTTGAAGTGTTGGTTGAATCAGGCGTTAACACTTAGGGGCCGATTCCGATGTCGGACGGACTCAGGTCCGTCCGACATCGGTCAGGAGCTGTAACCGACCGACCTGCTGTCGTCGGTTATGGCCCTGCAAGTACGATGCGACCGAACAGGGTTTGGTCGCACTCGTATAATTCACAATGCAAGCATGCATTCTGAGCGGAATGCATGCTTGCATTGTGAAAAGCAGGGGTGCAGTTCATCCCTGCATCCTGTGGCCAGCACTCCAAGGTGCCTGCCACCGGGTGCAAGAATCCACAGAGGGTCACCATAGGTGACCCCAGGCCACCATTCGGCAGCTGCTCACCCACGGGGGCCCTACTGGGGTCCAAAGACAATTTCCGACTGCCTTTTCGTACCGGCACGAAAAGGCAGTGAAAAACTGCCATCGTACTCCCTCGGTCGCAAAGAGGCGGCCGGGGCAGTACTGAGGGATTTCCGGACGGTGGACTGGATCTCCGAGTCTGTCGTCCGCAATCAGGAAATCCGTGTCCGATTCCTTTCCGACCGAGCCCATCAGAATGACTCAGTCGGAAAGGAATCCGGCCGACATGTTCCGTTTCGGTCGGAAGGGCTCCGACCATCGTTCTGAGCCCTTCCGACCGAAATCGGAATCGGCCCTTTAATCATCTGATTTTGAAAGATCCCTAGATAACGCATCTCGTAAACCGTGGTATTGCTATATTAGAAGTGGCTTTGAAGGGCTCGGGCATGCTGACTTATACTCTAATCCTGAAACTATTGTTAAAAAGGACATGGAGCAAATCAGGGAATCCTTCCTCACACTCAGGAAAATGGAAAGGGACGAGTGGGACCTTCTTAAACCGAGTGTTCGTACTTTTTTAATGCTCAAAACTACTCCTTATACCAAGCATTATCTCTTGGGGTCTTTATCATTACATGAGCGGTTTTTACTGACGAGGTTTCGGATGAACCTCTTTCACCTCCTGCTAGCCAGGCCTAAAGGATGCAGCAGAGGTCAAGTGTTAGCACCCTGTGTCTGCGACAGACAGTCTACACAGGACCTGCTACACTTTATGCTTTTTTGTAAATTTTTTGTGATTCCTCTGAGATATTGCTTAGTCCCTATTTTAAAAATGATGAATTTTACCCAGGCTCATCCTGCCCTCTTGTATCTTCAAATGTTGAAGTAAGATTGTATTTTTTTATCGTGGGTTATCTAAAATCCACAGTGAAAACTAGGGCCTGCCTGGATATGTAGCCGTTGGGTTAATACATTTTTAAGGCCTTAGAGGTTGAGGAGGACCAGCTCATCCTTGCAGGGTAAACCTAACTAAGGGAGATGCTTTTATGGTACTATGTTTTTAAGTTGAAATGTCGCTGGTGAACAGTCACCAGTATACTGAGTGCACTGCGATGGAAAGAAACAGTTGGAGTAGTTTTGTACAACTAAACTGGGTAACCATGAAGTCTTAGTGTGTTTAAACTGTGCTGAAATAACCAGCAGTCTGATAAACAATCAATTAAACAAACAACACTTGATTTGTTGCTAACACATTGTATTAAAAACGCAAAACACAGTTACTGTTCAAACTGCAAACAATGAAACCATTGGAAAATAATAATACAGTCAATAATGAACTGCCCTAGAGCAGTGAATTGTATCGTCAATTCAAAAGAAAATCAAGAACAGGCCCAATGCATTTCGGGATGATTCTCATCCCTTCTTCAGGGGCAGCTGAAAAAATGAAGACAAAAACAACATTGAAAACCATAGCTATGTACATACATGAAAGTTTTTGTGATCAAACATATACATTATGCAGCGTATCAAGGCACAAGGGATCGACTGGCCTGGTTTGAAACATTAGCAATTCAATGGAAAAAATAGAATGTTGCTGAAATGCAAGAAGGAGTGAATTACTCTTAATTGTGATTGAAGAGTATATACAAAAGTACCCAGGAGTGACCGTTGTTGAAAACATATAAAATGGAAGACACCCGTGAAAATGAGACTGAGAAAAACGGGAAGAAAGCTTAGGTTCTTACTGATGTGCGAAGTGACGATTCAATGCGAAACTAACCAGTAACGCCGAAGGCTGCAGGACACTGAGGTAAACAATGGAAAAAATCTCAAAGCCAACTCATGGTGAAAAAATAAATGAAGTGTAGGCGGGACTGCACACGACTTACTTACATGCGGTAATGGTGAAATGCTGTATCGCTATTATGTAGCTGAATTAATGGCTGGTCTGCTGTGTGAAACGCTCGGACTGACTGTGGGATGAGAGAGAAAGAAAAGCCGGAATGTAACGAATAAACGAAAACGGCTAATGCACAAAGTCAGAACCAAAAACGAGACAGGAGGATCGAAACGAGGACTTACCCAAAAGCTAGTTGGAACCCTGCATGAAAGATGTTGAATCCTGTATACGAGCGGGAATAAATCTGCCAACGGGCTGCTGAATACGTGAACCTCGGGGAGGAACGGTAGTCGGGAAACTAACTGGCCGAATATTTAAAGTGGACGAGCTGCGTGAACACGTCCTGGCGGACGTAATGAAGATCGAAGGAGGACTGAACAATGAAACTCTACCGGGAATGCGGCTGTTGATGGTGCAATGTGGAATAAAGTTTTGCTGGGAAAAAATAGAAAAGGAAATGAGGGGATGTATACGTGTGGGTGTGTGTGGCTAGAGTGAGTAGTACGGCTGTTGATGGTGCAATGTGGAATAAAGTTTACTGGGAAAAAATAGAAAAGGAGATGAAGGGATGTATACGTGTGGGTGTGTGTAGCTGGAGTGAGTAATTGATGAAAAAACGAAAGAACGCTGTGGTAAAAAATGAATGAAAAATCCGTGTGTCTGACAAATAATATACCTGCCAGAACGTGATGATGTAATGAATGAAAAGGAAGCTGGTACATGGTGGGGAGACGCTGCTGAAAAAGAGGGTGATCTCAAACAAGGAAGAAGCTGAGTAAAGAAAAAAGTTTTAGACAGAGGAGAAGGAGTTTTTATTCAAAAATTGTGATGGTGTGTGATAAGACAATGTTGCTGAATGGAGCCAGAGGAGGGCTATAAAACGGCTTATGTGAAAAATAGGATGAAACATAGTGAAGTGCCCAAAGGAACCAAGTGTGAAGCGTGAAAAAGTGAAACACATATTGAATTGCTTGTTTGCTTCAGACGTACAATCTGGAGGCAACGACAAAATATGATGCTCTTTAGAAAACGAGGCTAAAGGAATAGTGAGACCAAGTGTACACATGATGTCCCTTGCCATGTAAATAAGAATAAATGACCAGAACCCAGGTACTGAGGGTGCAACTTCATAGAAAACATTGCATCTCTAATCTGTCATTAAGACCAAAAGGTGTTAGGGTCTGTAAGTACTTGATCCACCACACTTCTCTCTGTGAGAGTAATTTGTCTGTGTTGATCTGAGTGTTGCGGGGCATCATCTCTAGTATGGTGAATCTGAGTTGTGCGATAGTGTGGTGATGTTCTAACCAATGTGAAAACAAGGGAGATTTGAGGTTGTTAGTGCGGATTGAACTTTTGTGTTCTGAAATTCTGGTTTTGATTTTTCGGGAAGTTTTGCCAACGTACATTGAACCGCAGGGGCACTTGATAGTGTAGATGACATTGGTGCTGTCGCAGGTGCCAGTGTATCGAAGTTTGATGGCTTTGCCTGAACGCGGATGGTGGATGACGCTACCAGTGATTGCGTTATGGCAATTGACACAGTTATAGCATTTTTGCATGCCCTTGAACTCATCATGATCAATTGTAGATGGTGTTGATAAGATGTCTTTGATATTTTTACTCCGGGTAAAAGCAAAGATGGGTTCAGTAGAGAAGAGATCTTTAAAATCCGGTTCCTGTTTTAACACTTCCCATCTTCTTCTGATGATCTGCCGAATGCGCCTTGAGCTCGTGGAAAATGTAGAAACAAAGACATGTCTGTCATGGGTGTTTTTCTCTGTAGGTGTGAGAAGTTCCGCTCGCGTTTTATTTGAAGTTCTAGACATGGCTGCCTCTAGAACTGGTGCTGGATAACCCCGCTGTCGGAATTTCTCTACTTGTCTTTGGAGTGATGGTCCAAGAAGATGGCTGTCTGAAATGATTCTTTTGGTTCTGATCAGCTGGGAATACGGAAGGTTGCGAATCAATGATGGAGGATGAAAGCTGGAATGAAGAAGGAGATTATTTCTGTCTGTGGGTTTGGAGTAGATTGTTGTGACCAAGGAATTGGATTGTTTTTTGATTAGTACATCCAGGAAAGGTAGTTGTTCCGGACTGATGTTGTAAGTGAACTGAATGCGTGGATTCTTTTGATTTAGTTGACTGATTTGTTCGATCAACAAATCTTCTGAATTCTTCCAAATTAAAAAAATGTCATCAATGAACCTGGCAAAAAATGCCAAGTTGTCAGTCCAAGTGTTATCAGAAAAAATATGGTCTTCTTCAAATTTGGCCATGAACGTGTTGGCGTAAGCAGGAGCACCAGAAAAACCCATGGATGTACCACTTATCTGTAGATAGAAATCACTGTTCCACTCGAGATAACTGTGTTGGAGACAAAAGGTGAGTAACTCCATAATGAAAACTTTGTCTATAGCAGTTTCTTCAAGCTGGAGTAGCGCCCATTCACTAGCTTCTAGACCTTCCAACAGTGGTATTGATGTGTATAGTGCTGTGACATCTATTGAACAGAGAAGCCATGATTCTGAAAAGTTGTTGACTTGATCAAGAAGAGTTAAAAAATGAGTGGTGTCCTTGATATAGCTTTTCCATGACTGCACAAACTTCTGTAGGAAATGATCCACTAGTTGACCTGCTGGCATGAAAATTGAGTCGCATCCAGACACAATGGGTCTGAACGGTGGATTTTGTAAATTTTTGTGTATCTTGGGCAACATGTATAGTTTGGGTCGTCTAGGGAATGGAACTGTGAGAAAAGTGCGAATTTTGTTAGTTATCCAAGACATTTCTTCTGCGCGATTCAGGATCTGTGTCAAAACTGCTTGAAATGATGATGTTGGATCCTCTTGGAGTTTGATGTAGGTGTTGGTATCTTGTAGATGAAGGACAACATTGTGTTCGTAAAATGCTCGATCCATAATCACCAAGGCGCCACCTTTGTCCGCTGGCTTCATTGTCAATCTGTTGTCTTTGGCTAGATTCTTGATGATGGCCAGTTCATGTTTTTTCAAATTGGTGGGGAATTGCTGTTTCAAATTGAGTTTGGACAGATCATTGCGGACAAGTGTTTCGAACGTATCCAAAGTTTTGTGAGACATGGGTGGCATGAAAGTCGATTTTGGTTTGAATTGCTGGAGATCTGGGTTGCTTTCCTCCGTTTGTCCCTCAAAAGAATCTTGCGAGGGTACAATATTGGAAAAAAAATGCTTCAGTCTAAGGTTCCTCATGAATTTGAATAAGGAGATTTCTACCTCTAAGGGGTTGGTGTGATACACAGGAACAAAGGACAAGCCTTTGTTCAAAACTTGTTCTTGACACGGAGATAAAGCAATTGATGAAATATTTATGGCAAGGGTTTGCCTTTGCTCCTGAGGTTCCGAGCTTCCAAGTCCTTTTCCTTTTCTTTTGCTCCTCCTGGTTTTCTTGGATCTGGTGGTCGGCTGGATGGTGGGCCCTTGGACAAAAAAGAAGAGGAGGAAGAAGTGGTTGGTTGAACGGTCGTGTCTTGGTCAATGGGTGAAGCACTCGTTGTTGGTGGATCTTCAGCCAGTGATGCAGGTGTACGGGAAGCGTCAAGTTCACGGTCTGAAACGACAGACTCTTGAGATGAAGTATTGGGTCTCTGGAATGGTCTTCGCCGAGCGTACACTTCAGCCCATGTATAAACTTCATTGAGTTTATAATCTATAGTGTCTCTGCGAAATTTCCGTAATTTGCGCTCTTGTAATTCCTTTCCATAAGACTCTAATTTATTGTTGATGTCATCAAGAGTCAGTTTCCAGTAGTCTGCTTCACACCGAGTGGACAATTCTGTTTTGAGAGAATCTATTTCCTCATCTAATTCACGGATTGTTCTAGCCAATTCTTCAATGAGCAATAAGATGAGGTCCAGTGAGCATTTGTTTAATACTGCTTGCCACTTATCCATGAAAGTTTTGTTGAATTGAAACTTGTAAAGTAGCGGTTTGATGGGTAGGCGTAGTCCCCGTGGAATCCGTTGAACTTTATGGTATTGGATGAGTGTTGAAGCGTGAAGTCTCTGGCTTAAGGCCCTGCGGGTAACAAATTCAAGTTGGCGTATTTGTTGTGATACGGATCCGCTTTGTGCGTTGAAAGACGGTGCATCTTGAATAAGTGAATAGATTTCATTGACTTGTGATGAAGAGTATGTTAAAGTATCAGCTCGATTGTCAGTTAAGTTTGAAATGCTATCAAATGACATGGTGAAGGGAATATCTCTTGAACAAAGAGGTGCTGCTAACTAAAACGGGCTGACTGGGTATTAACTGGCGATAATTCGAAGTTAGCGCACACAAGAAGTGAACAAACGAATCATGTTTTATGCAAATGAAAAAATTGTGGCGTGCTACTCAGAAACGAGGAAGCCCACCTCGCTAATGTAAACTGAAATGTCGCTGGTGAACAGTCACCAGTATACTGAGTGCACTGCGATGGAAAGAAACAGTTGGAGTAGTTTTGTACAACTAAACTGGGTAACCATGAAGTCTTAGTGTGTTTAAACTGTGCTGAAATAACCAGCAGTCTGATAAACAATCAATTAAACAAACAACACTTGATTTGTTGCTAACACATTGTATTAAAAACGCAAAACACAGTTACTGTTCAAACTGCAAACAATGAAACCATTGGAAAATAATAATACAGTCAATAATGAACTGCCCTAGAGCAGTGAATTGTATCGTCAATTCAAAAGAAAATCAAGAACAGGCCCAATGCATTTCGGGATGATTCTCATCCCTTCTTCAGGGGCAGCTGAAAAAATGAAGACAAAAACAACATTGAAAACCATAGCTATGTACATACATGAAATTTTTTGTGATCAAACATATACATTATGCAGCGTATCAAGGCACAAGGGATCGACTGGCCTGGTTTGAAACATTAGCAATTCAATGGAAAAAATAGAATGTTGCTGAAATGCAAGAAGGAGTGAATTACTCTTAATTGTGATTGAAGAGTATATACAAAAGTACCCAGGAGTCACCGTTGTTGAAAACATATAAAATGGAAGACACCCGTGAAAATGAGACTGAGAAAAACGGGAAGAAAGCTTAGGTTCTTACTGATGTGCGAAGTGACGATTCAATGCGAAACTAACCAGTAACGCCGAAGGCTGCAGGACACTGAGGTAAACAATGGAAAAAATCTCAAAGCCAACTCATGGTGAAAAAATAAATGAAGTGTAGGCGGGACTGCACACGACTTACTTACATGCGGTAATGGTGAAATGCTGTATCGCTATTATGTAGCTGAATTAATGGCTGGTCTGCTGTGTGAAACGCTCGGACTGACTGTGGGATGAGAGAGAAAGAAAAGCCGGAATGTAACGAATAAACGAAAACGGCTAATGCACAAAGTCAGAACCAAAAACGAGACAGGAGGATCGAAACGAGGACTTACCCAAAAGCTAGTTGGAACCCTGCATGAAAGATGTTGAATCCTGTATACGAGCGGGAATAAATCTGCCAACGGGCTGCTGAATACGTGAACCTCGGGGAGGAACGGTAGTCGGGAAACTAACTGGCCGAATATTTAAAGTGGACGAGCTGCGTGAACACGTCCTGGCGGACGTAATGAAGATCGAAGGAGGACTGAACAATGAAACTCTACCGGGAATGCGGCTGTTGATGGTGCAATGTGGAATAAAGTTTTGCTGGGAAAAAATAGAAAAGGAAATGAGGGGATGTATACGTGTGGGTGTGTGTGGCTAGAGTGAGTAGTACGGCTGTTGATGGTGCAATGTGGAATAAAGTTTACTGGGAAAAAATAGAAAAGGAGATGAAGGGATGTATACGTGTGGGTGTGTGTAGCTGGAGTGAGTAATTGATGAAAAAACGAAAGAACGCTGTGGTAAAAAATGAATGAAAAATCCGTGTGTCTGACAAATAATATACCTGCCAGAACGTGATGATGTAATGAATGAAAAGGAAGCTGGTACATGGTGGGGAGACGCTGCTGAAAAAGAGGGTGATCTCAAACAAGGAAGAAGCTGAGTAAAGAAAAAAGTTTTAGACAGAGGAGAAGGAGTTTTTATTCAAAAATTGTGATGGTGTGTGATAAGACAATGTTGCTGAATGGAGCCAGAGGAGGGCTATAAAACGGCTTATGTGAAAAATAGGATGAAACATAGTGAAGTGCCCAAAGGAACCAAGTGTGAAGCGTGAAAAAGTGAAACACATATTGAATTGCTTGTTTGCTTCAGACGTACAACGACAAAATATGATGCTCTTTAGAAAACGAGGCTAAAGGAATAGTGAGACCAAGTGTACACATGATGTCCCTTGCCATGTAAATAAGAATAAATGACCAGAACCCAGGTACTGAGGGTGCAACTTCATAGAAAACATTGCATCTCTAATCTGTCATTAAGACCAAAAGGTGTTAGGGTCTGTAAGTACTTGATCCACCACACTTCTCTCTGTGAGAGTAATTTGTCTGTGTTGATCTGAGTGTTGCGGGGCATCATCCCTAGTATGGTGAATCTGAGTTGTGCGATAGTGTGGTGATGTTCTAACCAATGTGAAAACAAGGGAGATTTGAGGTTGTTAGTGCGGATTGAACTTTTGTGTTCTGAAATTCTGGTTTTGATTTTTCGGGAAGTTTTGCCAACGTACATTGAACCGCAGGGGCACTTGATAGTGTAGATGACATTGGTGCTGTCGCAGGTGCCAGTGTATCGAAGTTTGATGGCTTTGCCTGAACGCGGATGGTGGATGACGCTACCAGTGATTGCGTTATGGCAATTGACACAGTTATAGCATTTTTGCATGCCCTTGAACTCATCATGATCAATTGTAGATGGTGTTGATAAGATGTCTTTGATATTTTTACTCCGGGTAAAAGCAAAGATGGGTTCAGTAGAGAAGAGATCTTTAAAATCCGGTTCCTGTTTTAACACTTCCCATCTTCTTCTGATGATCTGCCGAATGCGCCTTGAGCTCGTGGAAAATGTAGAAACAAAGACATGTCTGTCATGGGTGTTTTTCTCTGTAGGTGTGAGAAGTTCCGCTCGCGTTTTATTTGAAGTTCTAGACATGGCTGCCTCTAGAACTGGTGCTGGATAACCCCGCTGTCGGAATTTCTCTACTTGTCTTTGGAGTGATGGTCCAAGAAGATGGCTGTCTGAAATGATTCTTTTGGTTCTGATCAGCTGGGAATACGGAAGGTTGCGAATCAATGATGGAGGATGAAAGCTGGAATGAAGAAGGAGATTATTTCTGTCTGTGGGTTTGGAGTAGATTGTTGTGACCAAGGAATTGGATTGTTTTTTGATTAGTACATCCAGGAAAGGTAGTTGTTCCGGACTGATGTTGTAAGTGAACTGAATGCGTGGATTCTTTTGATTTAGTTGACTGATTTGTTCGATCAACAAATCTTCTGAATTCTTCCAAATTAAAAAAATGTCATCAATGAACCTGGCAAAAAATGCCAAGTTGTCAGTCCAGTACATGCAGTGGGAATGCTGGGGGTACGGTGCGTACTGGTAGGGCTGGGAGTACGGTGCGTCCATGCGGTGGTAGGGCTGGGGGTACGGTGCGTACTGGTAGGGCTGGGGTACTGTGCGTACATGTGGTGGGGGGGCTGGGGGTACGGTGCGTACTGGTAGGGCTGGGGGTACGGTGCATCCATGCGGTGGTAGGGCTGGGGGTAAGGTGCGTACTGGTAGGGCTGGGGTATGGTGCGTACATGCGGTGGGGGGGCTGGGGGTACGGTGCGTACTGGTAGGGCTGGGGGTACGGTGCATCCATGCGGTGGTAGGGCTGGGGGTACGGTGCGTACTGGTAGGGCTGGGGTACGGTGCGTACATGCGGTGGGGGGTCTGGGGGTACGGTGCGTACTTGTAGGGCTGGGCTATGGTGCGTACCGGGCCCCCTTTTCCTCACGCAACTTACTTAGGTTTTCCGGCACTTTTTGGCTCCCGTAAAAATATTGCTATGCGGAGTGATGTGAGTACGAATCGTACTTACTGGTCCGTAAAACGCTGCCTGACTGGTGTTTTTTACGATACGTACGGAAATGGTATTTCTGTACGAATCGTACTTGCTGGTTTGTACGGTGGTGTTCCCGGGTACGAGTCGTACGGAGAAAATGCTCCGTACGACGATTCGTACCCGGGTTTTACCGGATCGGAATCGACACCTTAATATAATTACCAATTAATCAATTAATCAAAATTAATTACCGATTAATAACAATTATTTACCAATTAATAATTATTTAGCAATACATTATTTATCAATACCATTATATAAAAATAAATATTTACTTAATTAGAATTAAATTACTTCCCACCCTATTCCCCTATAAACCCATAACCCGCTACAGAACTAAAACACAAAATGTAATTAAAAATAATTAATAATTCCTACAAATTATTAATGAATTTACTATAATTAAATTACTTCCCACCCTATTCCCCTATAAACCTACAACCCGCAACGGTACTAAAATTTACTTAAAAATAAATTACTAACTTCTAAAAAATATATATATATATATATTTAAAAAAAAAAAAAACACTTAACAAAAAATATATAACACATACATAGAAAATACATAATAAAACACATAATACCAATATAAATATCGATATTAGTAACATCGATATTTTTGCTATCGATATTACTGACTTCGATATTAACAAAATATGATATTTCTTACCTTCAGGTCGATATTCTGGTCGTCGATATTCTTGATTTCGATATTCTATCCCTATGATATTTAGAACTCGATATTACTGTAGGTTGATATTTAAAACTCAATATTTAGACTGTGCACCGGTCCATATGAAGGCTGCTTAGAAAGGAATTAAAAATCCACGGTTTGTAAGGAATGCCCCTCCAACGCAGGTAGTGTATCAACAGAGAGCTTTGGGCATACTGAGTAAAGATGGATTTCAGTTGCAAGGTAGAAGCTGGGGCGTCCCTATTGAGCCGAGTGCTAGAATTGATGTGACTACATTGAAGATGTCTAATTCATACCACTACTGCGAGAGGCTGGGACATTGGAAGTGAGAATGTCATCCTAATCCCAAAAATCAGGGTCAAGATCCAGAATTTGTACCACCTCAGAACAGTAATTCCATGCAGCAACAGAACATATCCAGACGTAGATATTAGAATGTTAATGTGTCACAAGCCCCAGTGATGCAGGAACCCCAACCTCCGATGCCACAGCAAGCTGCTAATGTTTCCAGATTTTCTTATAACCAGGTCCTGAATTTGAATCAGAATGCTTTCCAGAATCACAATGCTTACCACCAATTTCCCATGTTCAAGACAAGTGAAAATTTCGGCATTGATCTGACTTCCAGACGGCGCCTGGGGGGGAGGAAGATTGTGTGCCTGGCACAGTCATGGAGGTAGACTTGAGTTGCCCATTCATAGAAGTAAATGGCTATGATGCAACATTTTTGGTTGATACTGGTGCTACCCATTCTACAGTGAGATCAGTGGAAGTTCCAAATCCATCCCCTCAGATAGAACTATCCAAGTTATTGGAGTTGCTAATCAACAAATGAAGAACCCCTTTACTGAGGATGTCCTTGTAAAAATCGAAAGTTTTGAGAATAATCCTAAATTTGAGGTTTGTGATTCGGGTCCTGTGGGTTTGTTAGGACACAATTTGTTGTGTAAACTGAACTACACCACGTACTGTAACCCAAAAGGATTTGAGCTACAAGCTTATGATGAGGGAATTGCCTTTACATTGGCAAATCAGAATCTAATTATTGGAATGTATCCGATGATGATGACAGAAGACTTGGCTTTAAATCTCAGAGATTCAGTGAGACCAGAAGTTTGTGATTTTTCAGGAAAGGACATTGGACTCATTAAAAGAGTTGAGCCTGTCTGTATTCAGTTAAAGCCAAATGTGGAATATCTCAGAACACTGCTGTATAATTTGACCCCTGGAACAATTGCTCGAATAACCCTAGTGACTGAGACAATGATTCAACAAGGTATACTGAAGGAGATCATGGAGAGCCCATGTAATTAACCCATTATGGGCCTGCAGAAACCTAGCGGTAAGTACTGCACAATGCAGGACCTTCGTAAGATCAGTAACAATGTGATTCACTGCCACCCTGTGGTACCGAATCATCATATTGTTTCAAATTCTGTGTAAGGCTGAGTGGTTTACTGTTATTCTTTTGTGGCAGTAATTTTTCACCATACCATGGAATGAGGACAGTCATTTCCTCTTTGTATTTTAGCTCAGGAACTGAGTTTGGCACGGTACCGAGTCCCACAGGGCTCCCGTATGGTGAGCCCTTCTATTTTTAACTAGATCCTTTAGAATAATTTATATTGACGATAGTCTGGTCGCGTCAAATACTCATGAAGTATACAAAAGTGACACTATTGCATGGCCAATCCCCTTGGCTTAGAAGAGACATAAGGCGTCCCCGAATAAGTTGTAGTACTGTTTGAGAGAAGTCCTTTATCTTAGTCGTTATATCGAGAAAGGTATGAGAAGGGTGTTCATGCAAATGAATCTGCCAACAACAGAGAAAGAAGTCAGGATGTTTTTGAGAATGGTGGGTGACTGTCGTCAGTGGAAACCCAACTTTTCCCCATTGGCCAAGCCTTTACAAAGTTCGACACACAAAGATCTGTTGGATCTAGTGTCTTGGGACAATGACTGTCTGGTTACCTTTTTGGAGTTGAGCGGAAGCATTTGCCATGTCCCAACACTAGGAATGCCTGATTACAACAAAGCCTTTTTGCTTTGGCTGTGTTCTTTCATTGTTAGCACAGAATCAGGGAGGTGCCCGAAGATCAGTTGCTCACTCCTCAGCCAAATTAGATCCTGTGGCTACAGCGGTGCCAGGTTGCCTTAAAGCAGTGGCAGTGACAGGTGTCAGCATCGAAAGGTGTGAGAGTATAGTAATGGGTCAACCCTTAACTCTATATGTTCCTCATTCTGTTAAAATGTTGTTAACTGGAATGAAGACCCAGCACCTTACAAATAGCCATCTGACCTGGTAGGAGAAAATCATACTGGTGACCTAGAACGTGTCCCTAAAGAAGTGTTATGTTTTAAATCCTGCCACTTTACTACCACATCCTGATGATGACAATGATGATGGTGAGGTGGAGCATGATAGTTTTGATGTCACTGAACTATGCACTAAGCCGAGACCAGATGTACAAGATGAATCACTACCTTAATCTGATTACGTATTGTTTGTTGATGTCTCATGTTTATGAGATCACAAAGGAAATTTGAGAGCTGCTTATGCAGTCTGTACCATTTCAGAAGTAGTGGAAGCTGCTTGGCTTCAAGGAGTAGTACCGCACAAGTAGCTACATTGATTGTTCTTACCCGAGCATGCTGCATTTCAGATCAATTACAGGTGACTATTTTTACACATAGTCAGTACGGTTTTGGTGTGGTGCACAACTTCAGACAGTTATGGTCCTAGTGGGGATTTATTACATTATCCGGATCCCCTGTCCTTAATGATGGGCCAGTGTGAAAACTGTTAGATGCTTTGCAATTGCCTGTGCAAGCTATGGTCCTAAAGTGCTGGGCACATTGCAAGGGAGATGACTATGTGACTTTCGGCAAAAGACATGTTGATGAAGGCGCAAGGGACTGTCCTTACAATGCTTGTACATTTAATGGAGAGTATGTAGATGAAGGAACAGACAAGACCAATTTGCAATGTTTTGCTCACAGCAGCTTAGGGTAAACTCAGGTTATGTTAAAAGAGATGAAGATGAAATATGTGTTTCAGGAGATGGCAGACCTGTGTTGCCAAATAGTTTGTTGCCGCCAATGAAAAGACATTACCATGATCCAACTCATGTGGGGAGGGATTCTACGGTCAGATTGTCTTACCAAACATGGTTTAATCCAAGTTTCAGGTTGATGGCGAAAGTGTCATGTCACAGATGTGCTGTGTGCCAACAGAACAATGCAGGGAAAAGAAACACAGTGACATTGAGCCACATATGCAGTTCAAGTGGTCCCTTCAACAGGATGCAAATTAACTTTATTGAGATGCCTGTGTGCAATGGGCTGAGATATGTGTTGGTTGTTGAGTGAATCTTTTCACGATGGGTTGAAGCATACCCCTGAAGAAGGAATGATAGTCTCACAATAGCAAAGTTGTTGTTGAGTGAGTTGATACCAAGGTTCGGCTTTCTCTTTTGAATCAGACCATGGCATGTACTCCAATAACGAAGAGTTCAAGATGCTGTGTGCTGCCTTGCAGGTTGAACAGTGTCTGCATTGTAGTTACAGACCTCAGGTTTCAGGTCTGGTGGAGCAAGTCAATGGGACACTTAAATCAAGGCTTGCCAAAGTTTGTGCTTCTACGTCTTTGGAATGGCCGGATGCTTTCCCGTTGGTGTTGATGAGCATGCACAGCACACCCGATTGTAGAACAGGACCGTCTCCCCATGAAATCATCAAGGAAAAGGAAACGAGATTGCAGGCTGTACCTGGGAATGTCCTTGTGAAAATTACTAATGATTTGATAATAGATTACGGCAAAGAATTGGCTGACATGATGCATTCTGTTTCAAATCAGGTTAAAGCTGCTACATCACTGCCGTACCAGGAGCAGTGCCAATACTAAGTCCCAGAGACTGGGTTGTAGTGAAAAAGCACATACGGAAGTCTTGCTTTGAGCCTCATTGGTGAGAGCCATATCAAATCATACTCATGGATACAACTGCTGTGAAGTGTGTCGGTCTCCCCAATTGGATCAATGCTCCCATTCTCTCAGGGTTCCTTGTTCCCTTGATGAAATAAGAGCACCTCTCCCAGAAGAGCCAGTGGTGTTCGAGAGATCATGGGAGCAGGTTAGTAAAGCTGTAAGGATACAGTCAGAACCTAAAATAGCATTTTATTGGCCTCAGGAAGGTTCTGGAGAGTTTGATTATGAAACTGATGAAAGAAAGGCTAATCCAGTAGTCATAACAGAGATAGACTCGAAATACTGATGAAGGGCCTAGTGCCAGAGAACTGTGAGGTGCAGCAGGAGAACATTGGCCAAGAATTCAGAAGCGAAGGAGACTGGTTCCTGCAAGGAGAAAGTGATCTCCCAGATATCCCAGAGAATACAGACCTCAGTGAAGGAGAAGAAGAAACAATACTTATGAGGTCAAAGTAAGCATGTGTGACCTGCTGGAGGTACTCATCCCCTGAATGTACATGCTTTATTGGAAATGACAGGGAGAAAGAGTTCTGGGAATTTTGGGATCACTGTGAAAGTTCAGTTGAAACTTCGGGAACATGATCTCCAGTTTGGTTGTACCTTTAAACTTCTTTTGTTAAGAAGATTGAATGCCTTGAGACATCTTATCTTAGCTGTGGCTGAATTTCACTTTTTTGGATGCAAATGAGTTTACTGTGCTAGTTGTTGAACTGAAGCATTTCATGTTTGGACTGATAGTGAGTGAACTAGAATTGTTTATTATTAAAGACATTTTATAGACATTGTAGGGAAGAAAGAAGAGTACTTAGGCTCAAGGGAAATGACGGAACCTAAGGTTGTCTTTTAAAAGAACAAGGAGTAGAGCTAAAGTCCTTTAGTCTCAAACTGAAACTGATAAGAATCTTATAAATCTTTGTTGGGTAGTGAAGAAAGTGAACATCGTGAAAAAGGAAATTTGCCCACCTTAGTTTTGGATTGGAAACACAAAGGAAAGTGGTATATATATGTTGATCAGAGGTATATAGGTCAGTTATTTCTAGGGGAAACCGAATATGAATATACTTTTGAAGCGAGAGAGAAAAAGTCTTGTTTCCTGGAAGGACAGAATCCTGTGATTTCTAGAGTTTATTTTTTTTGTGGACAAAAGGCATGAACCAAATTGCCACATGGATGGCGTGGTACCTGTTATCTTGACATAGTTTTCCCAAACATGTATCAAATTGAATATTTTAATGATCCGGTATGAGAATAGAAATCCAGACATAAATGAGGTGTAAGTGAAGCAGAAGTAGTTAAAGATATTTTTGGTGCCATAATCCCATCTGTGGAAGTAATTCTAAATCATTTGAAAATTAGAAAGCTGTCTACAATTATGTAGGACAAATTGGCTACTGATACTGCAAATTCCTTATTACTTGTAAATACTGAGAGGACTGCGATTGGGTTTATGGACTGGCAGAACCGAATTACGATAGATATTTTGTTCGCAAAAGAGGGTGGAGTCTGTCTGATGTGGAAAGTTCAGCAATGCTGTACTTATATACAGGACGAAAGTAAGGACCTGCAGAAATATATTAAGTGTATCAGGGTTGGCAAAGGATTTGAATGGTTTGGAAGTGACAGGTGGTGGGATAGCTATTGGAAATGGATTTTCTTCAATAGGTGGGTGGTTTGGATGCATGGGAAGAGAAATTATGGGTGCCTTTTTGAAACCCCTTTTGATAATCACCCTGTCACGGGGTCAACGGGACAGACGGAACCAGATCGGAAGGTGATTGTCGTTCTCGTCCACAGGGATGGGACGGGCCCTTTAAGGACGATCCGGACCTGTCGGAGCTGGAGTTCGCCCCCGTGACGTCAGCCTTCGCCAGCCTATCCCACGCATCGGCAGTGAAGAAAAGGGTGGATGCGGAAGACGCCGGAGCGAAAGCCTGGAGTGAAGACGGAGAAGCGGAGAGAGAGAGAGGGAGAGAGACAGAGAGAAGAAGTAGTTGTCGGCCAGAGGAGGTATCGACTGGCAAAGAGCGTTGTGGGAGCCCTGTGGAGGGAGAGCCAGGAGGCCAATGACAACACTCATCGCCCAGCCACGCTTCAGGAGAAGTGTGGCTAAAACAGGTACAGAGGAAACACCGGAGACTTCCATACACCACGGGAGGGAACGGGTAGCTGCAAGTGGGTGGTCACGTTGTGTTGCGGTGACCTTAACTCTCCCTATTGGCTGGGGTACAAGGGTTGCCATCTTTCCTACATCTTTTGGTTTACACATGGTGACGGCCGGTGCATTTTTTCAATACCCACACTCCCCTTCCCCTTAACGGTAATTAGACCGGAGGACACTCGACTAAATTCCGTTCTCATCTTTCTTTTTGGGCTGAGTCTGATGACCTAGACGAAGAGCCCGGGACTCTGGGGAGAAGAGGAATATCGGAGCCATTATGCACGATCATCCCTTCTTCGTACTCATCATGGTGTTTTCTGCCTGCCCTTATACCTGTAATTAAAGGACATAAACGCAGTAGTCCTTGAGTCCGCTTTCTTGCTCAGGCCTACCCTCCTTGTATGCCCTGCGAGGCTACAAGTGGCGAGCCAGATAGGAGCTGCCATCCGCAACAAGATGGAAGCCTTGATTAACCAAATGAGGGAAAGCCAATCAAAGCTTGAGTGGGCTATGGAAAAGACGTCTAATCAAGCGGAACAGGATCGGGCGATCTTTACCTCAGCTATACAAACCCACTCAGACAATTTGGCTACACTGGCCAAGGGCCAGGCCCAGTTGATAGCCGCCTTGGGGCAAACCCGGACTGCCTCTCCCCCGGGAGCCGTCGTCCCGCTTCAGAAAAAATACGTCCCGGGTGATGACCCGCTGTTCTTTTTTCTGAACTTTGAACGGGTGGCAAGGGCCAGTGCGTGGCCCGGTGTGCGATGGCCCTTTTACCTGGCCCCCCTTCTGTCAGGAGAAGCCCATGCAGCATATCAGCTGGCTAATAGAGATGGGACTGCCACGTATGGCCATGTGAAGCAATTCATCCTAGATAGACTGGGGGTAGACGATGAAAGTCACCGCCTGAGATTCCGACAGGAAAGAGGGTTACCGGGCGATACCCCAAAAACACTATTCTTTAAGATTAAGGACGCAGCCGACAGGTGGCTGAGGGCCCTGGAGTCAACCATGGATGACGTCATGAACAAGGTATATCTTGAGCAGTTTCTCGAAGCCTTGCCTTATGGAACCCAGCGATGGCTTCGACAACATGCGGGACTGTCCTTGGAGCATGCCATCGAAATGGCCAACTCTTATGCCAGAGCCCAATCCCGTACCTTTCCTAAGGAACTCGAGAGACCGATTAAGGGCACACCTCCCCCCCGACCGGATAAAAAGGTTGTGAAGCCACCCTTTGAGCCCCCTCCTCGAATACGCTATAACAAACCTGAGACTGCAGTCACCCAGGGACCGCAGTATTATGACTGTGGTGAGTGGGGACACATAGCCAGATACTGTCGAAAGTGGAAAGAGAAAGGGGAAGAAGAACCCATGGAAGTAGGCGACATGCCCCGAGCCCTCATGTATGCCCAAGAGACCGGACCCACGTTTTATGTAAGTCTGACATTGGATGGTAGTCAAGTAAAAGCACTATTGGATTCAGGCTGTCGCCATTCCGTTGTCAGGAAAAACCTAATTTCTCCCTCCTCTATCCTACCAGGGCGCACCGTAGGAATAAGGTGTGTACATGGGGATGTCAGGGACTACCCGGTAGCCAGAGTCATCATTAAGACCCAAAGAGGGGGAGGGAACCGGTGTGAGTTAGGGGTCCTCCCTGAGTTGCCTGGACCTCTTATAATAGGTGCTGATAACCCCTGTTGCTCCACCCTTATGCTAGAGTCTCTGCATAAAAACAACAAGGCGGACAAAGCTTTTTCAGGCCTCTTAGCGTCAGAGCCTTGGGCCACCGATACCCATTTTAGGACCGCCCAACTGAACGATGCTGGCCTTGCCCAGGCCTGGCAGAATGCCCAGGACAACAAAACCAACCCCCACCGCATCTACCCTGGTTTCATAGAGAAAAAGGTACTCTTGAATAGGCTGGAGAGCGAGAAGGCCCATCCCCAACTAATTGTATGCACTGATTTCAGATACCAGGTTATGTTTTATGCGCACGCACATATCTTGGCAGGACACTCAGGGGCAGAGAAAACCACTGAATCCATCATGCAGAATTTCTTTTGGCCAGGTATATACGCTCAGGTGAGGAAGTATTGTCAAGAGTGTGAAATCTGCCAAAAGCGAAATCCCTACACACCCCCTAAAGTCCCGTTGGTTCCCATGCCCATTATAGGGAAACCATTCGATCGGTGGGAGTGGACATTGTAGGCCCTCTTCCTATGTCTTCCCGGGGATATCAATATGTCATGGTTGTGGTGGACTACGCCACCCGTTATCCGGAGGCGTTTCCCTTAAGGGCTGCCACTTCAGCTGCAATAGCCCAACGCTTGGTTGAACTGTTCTCTCGCATGGGGTTTGCGGTACCTGGTCACAGACCAGGAGACCCCATTTGTGTCCCGTCTAATGAAACAAGTGTGTAGACTGCTGCACGTTAAACACCTTTGTACCTCGGTTTATCATCCCCAAACCGACGGGTTAGTGGAGCATTATAACGGCTCCTTAAAGTTGACCCTAAAGAAGCTCCAAACGGGGGATGGAAAACAATGGGAAAAGCTGCTTCCCCTGGCTTTGTTTGTTCTACGAAGCCAGGTGCAGAGCAGTTTGGGGACCTCCCCGTTCAAGCTTCTTTTTGGGAGGAAGCCCCGCACCCTACTTGAGATCACGAGGGACAGTTGGGAAAGGAAGGGGGCACTAGACTCCCAAGAACTTTTGGACTATACCCACCACCTCAAAACTAGGCTGCACAAGCTAAGGACCCTCTCTCACGAGGCCCTAGAGAAAGCAGAACAAAAACAGAAGACCTTTTATGATAGGGGGAAGAAGTGGAGGGAGCTGGATGTGGGTGATTGGGCACTCATTCTCTTGCCCTCTTTGATGCACAAGCTCAGGAAGGAATGGCAAGGCCCCTATCCTATTCAGCGAAAGATAGGGAGGACCACCTATGTGTTACAACTCTCCCCATCCCAGACCCAAACATACCACATTAACATCCTGAAGAAGTGGTTGGGACCACCCCCCCGTTCGTCTCATGCGGTGGCCACCCTTGCCCCAGTACTCCACACCATAGGGGATACCGTCATTAATCCAGATCTGGCAGAAAAAAGGAAGAAAGAGGCACTAGCCGTCCTTCTTGACTACAGAGCGGTATTCTCTGACCAACCAGGTAGAACCTCCCTGGCAACCCACTTCATACCCACCGAAAAAGGCGTCGTAGTAAAACAGAGACCATACCGAGTCCCGGAAGCACGCCGCCTCACCCTTAAAAAGGAAGTAGAGCAGATGCTAGCAGCAGGCATCATCGTCCCCTCTAAGAGCAACTGGTCCTCCCCGGTGGTTCTTGTCCCGAAACCTGATGGTTCTGCATTGACTTTCGCGCAGTTAACAGGGTCTCAAACAAGACGGATATCCATTACCCAGAGTGGACGAGCTGATTGAACGCCTTGGTGAGACTCGGTATATAACAACCATCGACCTCACCAAGGGATACTGGCAAGTCCCCCTCCGCCCCCCAGACCAGGCAAAAAACGCTTTTTCAACCCCTGATGGTCTCTTTCATTTACCGTTTTCCCTTTTGGTCTGCATGGGGCACCAGCGACCTTTCAGTGTCTCATGGACACTCTCCTGGCACCCCACCTATGGTACGCCTCTGCGTATTTAGACGATATTGTCATCTTCAGCCCCACTTGGGACACCCACATGCAACACCTTAACATGATCCTACGGGCCCTACAGGATGCAGGTTTGCATATTAACGCAAAAAAATCAAGGTTCGCCTTCACCCAAGTCAAATACCTGGTGTACGTTCTAGGTGAGGGCCGTATATTCCCCCAACAAGAAAAAGTACGGGCCATCCACTCCCAGACTTTCCCTGCCACAAGAAGAGACCTGAGGGTGTTCCAGGGGTTGGTGGGGTACTACCGTCGCTTTATTCCCCATTTTGCCAGTGTATCTGCCCCGCTAAGTGATCTCCTGTGAAAAACGGCTTCCTCATCCCACCTAAGACAACCATCCCCCCTGGCCCGTTCCACCTTCCAGACCCTCAAAACAGCCTTAACAACGACCCCCGTCTTGATAACCCCGGATTTCAAAAAGCCCTTCTTTCTACAAACTGATGCCTCAGGGGTCGGCTTAGGAGCCGTCTTGTCCCAGCTAGACTCTGAGAATAGGGAAAAGCCCATCCTCTACTTGAGTCGCAAATTGTTCCCCAGGGAAACCGCATACCCCACCGTTGAAAAGGAATGTTTAGCAGTGAAATGGGGAATCGACAAACTACGGTATTATCTGGAGGGCCGTCGATTCACCCTTTATACCGACCATGCCCCCTTATCCTGGCTGCAACAGAACAAGGGTCGCAATGATCGCATCCTTCGCTGGTTCCTGGCTCTTCAGCCTTATGACTTTATCGTTCGTCATCGGAAGGGCTCCGAACAGACGAACGCCGACTATTTGTCGCGCTATCCCCTTTACCCCGAGCGGGGAAAGCCGGGAAGGGAGATGTGTCACGGGGTCAACGGGACAGACAGAACCAGATCGGAAGGTGATTGTCGTTCTCGTCCACAGGGATGGGACGGGCCCTTTAAGGACGATCCAGACCCATCGGAGGTGGAGTTCGCCCCCGTGACGTCAGCCTTCGCCAGCCTATCCCACGCATCAGCGGTGAAGAAAAGGGTGGATGCGGAAGACACCGGCGCGAAAGCTTGGAGTGAAGACGGAGAAGCGGAGAGAGAGAGAGAGGGAGAGAGACAGAGAGAAGAAGTGGTTGTCGGCCAGAGGAGGTATCGACTGGCAAAGAGCGTTGTGGGAGCCCTGTGGAGGGAGAGCCAGGAGGCCAATGACAACACTCATCGCCCAGCCACGCTTCAGGAGAAGTGTGGCTAAAACAGGTACAGAGGAAACACCGGAGACTTCCATACACCACGGGAGGGAACGGGTAGCTGCAAGCGGGTGGTCACGTTGTGTTACGGTGACCTTAACTCTCCCTATTGGCTGGGGTACGAGGGTTGTCGTCTTTCCTACATCTTTTGGTTTACACATGGTGACGGCCGGTGCATTTTTGCAATACCAACACTCCCCTTCCCCTTAACGGTAAGTAGACCGGAGGAGATTCGACTAAATTCCGTTCTCATGTTTCTTTTTGGGATGAGTCTGATGACCTAGACGAAGAGCCTGGGACTCAGGGGAGAAGAGGAACATCGGAGCCGTTACGCACGATCATCCCTTCATCGTACTCATCATGGTGTTTTCTGCCTGCCCTTATACCTGTAATTAAAGGACGTAAACGCAGTAGTCCTTGAGTCCGCTTTCTTGCTCAGGCCTACCCTCCTTGTATGCCCTGCGAGGCTACACACACTTTGTGCAATATTTCAATTTCTGATCTTTATGGAATATCAGTATGCACAAGTTAGACTGAGAAAAAGAACAGATATGGAGTTAGAAAAAGTCAGAGCAGATTTTATGATGATATAAAGCGTCTGGAGAAGTCCAGACAAAAGATGAACAAGACCACTAGGTTTTGATTGGTCTAATCTGAAAATAATCTGACTGTAATCTGTGATGGCTTGATAGTCATCAGAATGCAGGGGATTGGAGTAGCATAATGTTGGCTCTATCCTTTTAAATTTGGTTAGGCCATATATATATATATAGGATATGGAGTGAGGAATGTTGTGCGCCTAGAGTTCCTGAAATAAATATACCTTTGGAACTCTCCCCCATGAGTGCAGTCTTCTGTGATTTGGTAAGATTACCGACCGACAGTGTGGAGCTGATTTTGATGGCGGGAGCACCCCCGCCGTGACTAGCACCGTTCATGTGTGCGTTGGGCTGGTGCAACCCAGGAGCGGAGATTGAACTTTTCCTGACGCACCGGGATATGGATTGAGGAATGTTGTGCGCCCAGAGTTCCTGAAATAAATATACCTTTGGAACTCTCCCCCGTGAGTGCTGTCTTCTGTGATTTGGTACGATTACCGACCGACAGTGTGGAGCTGATTTTGATGGCGGGAGCACCCCCGCCGTGACTAGCACCGTTCATGTGTGCGTTGGGCTGGTGCAACCCAGGAGCGGAGATCGAACTTTTCCTGACGCACCGGGATATGGAGTGAGGAATGTTGTGCGCCCAGAGTTCCTGAAATAAATATACCTTTGGAACTCTCCCCCGTGAGTGCTGTCTTCTGTGATTTGGTACGATTACCGACCGACAGTGTGGAGCTGATTTTGATGGCGGGAGCACCCCCGCCGTGACTAGCACCGTTCATGTGTGCGTTGGGCTGGTGCAACCCAGGAGCGGAGATTGAACTTTTCCTGACGCACCGGATTATGGAGTGAGGAATGTTGTGCGCCCAGAGTTCTTGAAATAAATATACCTTTGGAACTCTCCCCCGTGAGTGCTGTCTTCTGTGATTTGGAACGATTACCGACCGACAGTGTGGAGCTGATTTTGATGGCAGGAGCACCCCCGCCGTGACTAGCACCGTTCATGTGTGCGTTGGGCTGGTGCAACCCAGGAGCGGAGATTGAACTTTTCCTGACGCACCGGGATATGGAGTGAGGAATGTTGTGCGCCCAGAGTTCCTGAAATAAATATACCTTTGGAACTCTCCCCCGTGAGTGCTGTGTTCTGTGGTTTGGTACGATTACCGACCGACAGTGTGGAGCTGATTTTGATGGCGGGAGCACCCCCACCGTGACTAGCACCGTTCATGTGTGCGTTGGGCTGGTGCAATCCAGGAGCGCGTTGGGCTGGTGCAACCCAGGAGCGGAGATTGAACTTTTCCTGACGCACCGGGATATGGAGTGAGGAATGTTGTGCGCCCAGAGTTCCTGAAATAAATATACCTTTGGAACTCTCCCCCGTGAGTGCTGTCTTCTGTGATTTGGTACGATTACCGACCGACAGTGTGGAGCTGATTTTGATGGCGGGAGCACCCCCGCCGTGACTAGCACCGTTCATGTGTGCGTTGGGCTGGTGCAACCCAGGAGCGGAGATCGAACTTTTCCTGACGCACCGGGATATGGAGTGAGGAATGTTGTGCGCCCAGAGTTCCTGAAATAAATATACCTTTGGAACTCTCCCCCGTGAGTGCTGTCTTCTGTGATTTGGTACGATTACCGACCGACAGTGTGGAGCTGATTTTGATGGCGGGAGCACCCCCGCCGTGACTAGCACCGTTCATGTGTGCGTTGGGCTGGTGCAACCCAGGAGCGGAGATCGAACTTTTCCTGACGCACCGGGATATGGAGTGAGGAATGTTGTGCGCCCAGAGTTCCTGAAATAAATATACCTTTGGAACTCTCCCCCGTGAGTGCTGTCTTCTGTGATTTGGTACGATTACCGACCGACAGTGTGGAGCTGATTTTGATGGCGGGAGCACCCCCGCCGTGACTAGCACCGTTCATGTGTGCGTTGGGCTGGTGGAACCCAGGAGCGGAGATTGAACTTTTCCTGACGCACCGGATTATGGAGTGAGGAATGTTGTGAGCCCAGAGTTCTTGAAATAAATATACCTTTGGAACTCTCCCCCGTGAGTGCTGTCTTCTGTGATTTGGAACGATTACCGACCGACAGTGTGGAGCTGATTTTGATGGCGGGAGCACCCCCGCCGTGACTAGCACCGTTCATGTGTGCGTTGGGCTGGTGCAACCCAGGAGCGGAGATTGAACTTTTCCTGACGCACCGGGATATGGAGTGAGGAATGTTGTGCGCCCAGAGTTCCTGAAATAAATATACCTTTGGAACTCTCCCCCGTGAGTGCTGTCTTCTGTGATTTGGAACGATTACCGACCGACAGTGTGGAGCTGATTTTGATGGCGGGAGCACCCCCGCCGTGACTAGCACCGTTCATGTGTGCGTTGGGCTGGTGCAACCCAGGAGCGGAGATTGAACTTTTCCTGACGCACCGGGATATGGAGTGAGGAATGTTGTGCGCCCAGAGTTCCTGAAATAAATATACCTTTGGAACTCTCCCCCGTGAGTGCTGTCTTCTGTGGTTTGGTACGATTACCGACCGACAGTGTGGAGCTGATTTTGATGGCGGGAGCACCCCCGCCGTGACTAGCACCGTTCATGTGTGCGTTGGGCTGGTGCAACCCAGGAGCGCGTTGGGCTGGTGCAACCCAGGAGCGGAGATTGAACTTTTCCTGACGCACCGGGATATGGAGTGAGGAATGTTGTGCGCCCAGAGTTCCTGAAATAAATATACCTTTGGAACTCTACCCCGTGAGTGCTGTCTTCTGTGATTTGGTACGATTACCGACCGACAGTGTGGAGCTGATTTTGATGGCGGGAGCACCCCCGCCGTGACTAGCACCGTTCATGTGTGCGTTGGGCTGGTGCAACCCAGGAGCGGAGATTGAACTTTTCCTGACGCACCGGGATATGGAGTGAGGAATGTTGTGCGGCCAGAGTTCCTGAAATAAATATACCTTTGGAACTCTCCCCCGTGAGTGCTGTCTTCTGTGGTTTGGTACGATTACCGACCGACAGTGTGGAGCTGATTTTGATGGCGGGAGCACCCCCGCCGTGACTAGCACCGTTCATGTGTGCGTTGGGCTGGTGCAACCCAGGAGCGCGTTGGGCTGGTGCAACCCAGGAGCGGAGATTGAACTTTTCCTGACGCACCGGGATATGGAGTGAGGAATGTTGTGCGCCCAGAGTTCCTGAAATAAATATACCTTTGGAACTCTACCCCGTGAGTGCTGTCTTCTGTGATTTGGTACGATTACCGACCGACAGTGTGGAGCTGATTTTGATGGCGAGAGCACCCCCGCCGTGACTAGCACCGTTCATGTGTGCGTTGGGCTGGTGCAACCCAGGAGCGGAGATTGAACTTTTCCTGACGCACCGGGATATGGAGTGAGGAATGTTGTGCGGCCAGAGTTCCTGAAATAAATATACCTTTGGAACTCTCCCCCGTGAGTGCTGTCTTCTGTGATTTGGTACGATTACCGACCGACAGTATATATATATATATATACACCCCGATGGCCTTATGTACTCATGTGATCCAATAATACCAATGAGATATAGTGCCCTAAAGGTACAGAAGGTGCATTTATTGTGTGTTTGAGACATATATGTCTGTGCATATTTATGTTTTTCCTTTTCAGAAACATCTTGATTGCTGATATTATTTTATATAGGTCTAGATTGTAAAATGGTGTACCAAAAAGCTTTTCATACAGTGCATTTGCCATGGATTACTGAGAATGAATCAGTTGTTGTTTTTGATTTAAAAAAAGTATATTAGCAGTTTACTTTACCGCATGTATAAACACAGTATAAAATCGCTTTATTCCTTTATTAAAGATTTCTTTTATTGGATTATATGTATGTTGTAGAATTATTAGGTATTTAAAGAAAACTGTTAAATTAGCATAATTGTGGGCCTTAAGCTTACAGTTGAGACATTTTCTGCATGTTTTCTCCTCTCCAGGAGCTGACCAAAGGCAATCATTAGTTAGTCAAGAGCACATTGTATATCAGAGAAAGTGAGAGGCGGAAGAATTGGCATTGTCAAATAAATGTAATGAAGAACAAAGGGATTGTTACCAGTTGGTACAATCAGATGAAGGGAGGAATTAATGGACGCTTTGCAATCGGAGTGTAAAGCGAGTAAGGATGTTCACAGACCATTCATTTATGTGGTTTGAGTCTTTTTAATTATAAATTCAGTAAGCTACAACAAAAACAAATATAATTGTGTTTAAAGTTCTTGCAGCCACAAAAATTCCTTGAGAAAGCAAAGTCTTTTAGTCTGATCCCCAGTTGCACAGAGGTTAGTAGCAGGATTCAATTCCACCTTATTCTGGAATGGACTCTCATGATTCTGCCAGTGGCAATTATTTAAATGGAGACTGGAATATGGGAGTAGTGTTAAAAGCACCAAGTTCTTTCTACAGAACTGGAAAAGTAGTATGATACATATTAGGTCATATTCCTTGAAATCTTCTTTGTGCATTTTAATTAGGGAACCCACCTTGGGTTTGGTCGGATTCCCTTTAGACTTAGAGAGGTACAGACCTCTCTTGTAACCTCTGATTGTGTGAATTCATACTATATATGACTCCCACCTGTAGAACTTCTACAGACGTTCTGATGTTAAAACCTTCCTTGCTTCTTTGATTCAATTGGATTTCACCAATACTTAGTTTAGTGTAGGGTTTAGTAGATGTTGTGAATGTTTTCCAAGTATGGAGACAAGTATCAAGCCATTAGTCTAGTCTTCAAATCCTATTTCTTATTTTCTGCATAGCTACCACAGAAATTCCTACATGCTCCTTGCTGTTGAGGACAAATATTGTATGCCGCTTTGGACTGCCTTTGATAATTTAGCATTTTTATAGCATGTTCTTGAGATTGAGTTATATTAGTTTGGCTTTGAGTTTGAATTAAACCTTTTAAATTAAAGTTACTGACTCAGAATTCTATTGTATGGTCCTAATGGTAACACTGTTCCTTAAGAATTAACATTTTTGTTAACCCACTTTCCGCTCAGCTTACTAAAAAAGTCTATTAACCAGAGTCGAATTTGAAGTTACTGCCCAGAACATTCTCACAACTTTGTGTGTGTTCGTCACATTTATAAAATGAACCCATCAGAAAACATTACATTGTTCAACAATTATGAGTGGGAGCCTGGAAATGTTATTAGTACAGGGGTGTTACTCAGGAGTGCCGGGGGCCCCCAACTCTTTGCGGGGCCCTCAAATCTTCAGGGTGGCCCCATCCAGCCTAAGACCAATGTATATCTGTGAGATATCGGAATCGTAGGGGTCTCTCATGACATTATTCCGGGGGCTTCACCATTTTGCATTACATCACTGTATTAGGACTGGCTAGAATTCACCACTGGTAGATGGCTGACTTACCTTTTTAGGCACCAATTCAGACCCTCTACAAAATGAGAATATATCTGGAACAGAAAATAAAAGAGGTCTTCCAGCCCCGGACACCTGCCTGGGCAGCAGAGAACGCTGCCTTCAGCTCTTTCTATTATTTCTGATTGTGTATTCATGACGAGGACTGCCCGCAGAAAATGTTCCCGGACAGCCCTAATGTAGGAGAATTAATGTTGGAAACTATGAAACCCAGGGAGATCATAACTGAGGTTCTGGATAAAATGAGGGAAAAACGGGGACAAGAGACCTGACAGCTATGGACAGACACAGGCCCTCAAACTGCATTCTTCTATGATATCCTCCAAAAGGAGCTGCCTCCAGAGATACAGAGTGGTTTGGACAGCATAGTGTGGTTAGACACCAAACCCTGGTGAGAGATACAAGCTAACATATTACACTATTACAAAAAGAAACAATCAAAAGGACAGGGAGAAACATGAGCAAACCCAGAGACACTGCCACAAGAATGCGGGAAACAACCTTTACAACGCAACTTTTACAACGTAATGCTATTACAACGCATTTTTTACAACGCAAATACTTTTACAACGCATGCTTTTACAACGCATGCTGTTATATGGTAAGTACTTTTACAACGCATATACCATTACAACGCATTTTTTATAAAAAAAAATGTATTTATGATGTATGCAAAATAATTAATTAATAATTTATTATTTATATTAAATGAAATAGATAATTATGAAAGAGTAATTATTGAGTATTAATTATTTAATATTTAAGAAACATTTAAAAATATGAGTAGTACTGGAGTACTTTTAAAATATGAAAGAGTATTTTAAAAAAGAAATTAAAAATGAGTAGTAATATAAAAGTTTAATACTTGAGTATTTTTATCTTTCTTAATAAAAATGAAAATGATATAATAAAATATAAAATGGAAAAAAAGTACCTTTGGAGTATGTTAAAAATAATTAATTAATATTTTATAAATAATATTAAATACTATATTCTAAAAATAATTATTGTGTATAATTTATTTAATTTCCTTTGAAAAAATAAAATATATGATTAGTAATAAAAAAGATTAATACTTGAGTAATTTTAAAATCAGAAAGAGATTTTAAAACTTAACAAAAAAACATAAACAAATAATAAAAAATGAGTAGTATTATGAATAATTAATACTAGAGTATTTAAAAAAAAAAATTAAAAATAAATTAATGAAAAAAAGTATTTTAAAAAAGAAAAAGTACTTTTGGAGTATTAAAATAAGAATAATGAGTAGTATTATGAATAAATAATACTTGAGTATTTTTACACAACAAAATTAAAATTTAATTAATGAAAAAAAGTATTTAAAAAAAGAAAAAGTACTTTTGGAGTATTACAATATGAAATATAAAAAATGATAAAAAAAATTATATTATATGTAAAATAATCATAGAGTAATTAAAAATGAATTTAACATAATATTAATTCAACAAAAAAAAAAATAATAATAATATAGAACTTACTTTAAAAAAATTCCCACGCTTTTGCATTGAAGTCTATGTGCTAAATTGTCCTTCATTTATTTTGGCAGCTTAAGAATATACAACCCGCGGAACAAGAAAAGAAGGAGCGAAAAGAGAAGAAAAAGCAAGTTTGAAAGGAAAAAGAAAATAGAGTCGAGGTAAGGAACACATTTAGTAAATTTACAAATTATAATTAACATTTTACATGTTATAATAACAATTTTAAAAATAAATAACAGTAAACAAATATGGTTTAATAAATATTTATTTATTAGAAAAAACATAGAAAAAACTTTTATGTTTTATTGTTTTTTATAACATAATGTACATTTATTAAAAAACATATACATAATTTATTTATATTAATAAACATTTATTTACAGAAAAAGAAAATAAAATAGTCCTTTGTTAACATTGATGCACGCGATGACGTCATGACGTGAACGTAGACGTAAGGCGCCATTTTGAAGAGCATCGGAGGAGGAAGCAGCAGGAAGCTGATCTGCGTCCAGGTAGGAAACTTTTTCACTTTTATTGATAGATAAAACCTTTAAAAAAGATACATATATAGTAAAAAAAAATAAGGAGAGGTTGCGGAATAACTAATTGATGTTTAAAATGTTTTAAAACATGTCCACTTTTATGTCATTAATGTATGCCTATGTCGGGTCGCGAAAATGTATTGGTTCATTAAAAAATGTAAGTAACTGTAAAAGTAATTTAAGTTACTGTTAACAATGTTTATTTCATAACTTCGGAACCAATACTAATGATTTATATCTTCATTTAAAAAAAAAAAATAAATTGCGTATTCGTAATTTTTGAAAAAAAATATTGTTATTAATTTGGTGTTTATGCAGCAATGTGCATTTTGGAAAATGGATTGACTTAAGAAATTTTGAATAGTTGGATTTTTGGTGGATTTAAAGGCTGGTAGTTACTTCTGTAGTTTTCTAATAATTTTTTAATGGCCTTTGGTTTTTGAAAAGTTGGTCGAATGTTATGGAAAAGTTGATTTGGTAACATTGGTTGTTTAGAAAAAAATGAAGATTGGAAAAAAAAATACAATAATTAGGAGACCCGACTTTTACATTTGAAAAAATGTTTGAAAAATAATTGTATGCCAATTGTAATTAAAGGATTTTTAAATTTGAAGCAAAGCAAGAAAGTAAGAACAAAAATAGTTTTAGAAAGAAAGAATGTTAGAAAGATTTTCCAGGTAGTCTAGAGCCACACACAACGTAAATTGTTGTAAAATAGCCAATAGTCTCTCTGACATTTCCTTAGTTTTGACAGTTACTCGTGGGTTTAGACTACCTGCAAGTGTTTGGGCTAGTCTCATTTCTTGAAAACTTTGCTCCTTCTTCAAAGTTTCCAAAAAAGAGTAGAAATTTGGATGAGGTTTGCCAATTGTATGGTTGAAGGAGTTATGCCATCCCTCAATGGCATTGTTTGTTTTTGCTTCTCCCTCTAAACAGCTCGTGTAGCAGTTCCACCACTTCACATGGAATCGTGGCTTCCTCCTGCGACCCGATCTGCTTAGGTGCCCAATCCATGTGTCCTCGAAATAATTTAGGATGGGTGCCAATTTCTCTTCATTACTTGTTTAATAAACAGATTCTATAATAGCAGTGTAGTACTCGTCCACACTATCGGGAGGAACAAAACAAAGTGCTGTTAATTTTTTTAGTTCAAACTGTAGTTTGCTATCACGAGAATATTCTGCAACTAGGGATGTTTTTTGTAATTTACGCCAAAAAGCCTGGGAAAAATGGAAAAAACATCCCTGAATTTGGGTATCCGTGTACGTTTTATTGATCACATTGATCATGCTCAATTCAAAATCAATTATTATTTTCCTAGGACTTTGAGATGTTTTACTTTTAATAACTGATAAAAGTTCAGAGTATGTTGCAGAAGTCTTATCAGGTAGCAAAGTATATACTAAGGGAATTACATTATTGTTAATTTTGGCATGTATAGTGTAAATTTGAGTGAAAGGATGGGGTGTACTTTTAAACGTCCCATCCATCATCCAAATTTCACTATTTTCTAACTTTGCAAGGTTACGTGGGGTACTAAAAATAAGAATTCGTTTCTGAGGGTTTTGGTTGTCATGCAAAAGGAAAGGTTCATCAGAAAAAGAAATAGAAAGATCATGTGGAATTCTAATATCTGAAAAAGTATGTGGTGTAGATAATTGGATGTTACTTGCCTGCTTTTGTCTATGAATAATTCGTCTCAAATTAGGAATTATAGGCATGTTACTAGCAACATGACTGGGGACATGCTGTGCAACCTCTCTTAAAATGGATCCTGTAGAATCATTGGAGGTGCTTGCAATAGCTTTCATTTCATTAACAGTTTCTCTTATTTCTACCTCCATTGCAGAGGCAGAGTGGTTATGTTCTGTTGTTTTCACAACTAAATTATCAAGTGTAACCGCTCTGCCACTGCAATGGGTAGTGTAGTATTGCACACACCTCCAATGATTTCTAGGAAAACGTATTCTTTCCTTACTATATATGTATCCTCCATGGTTTAATAAATTTTTTCCTTTCCTCGATTTAATGTATTTAGCTGCTTCAAGACTAGACATTATCTGAAAAGAGAAGAGAAGAAAAACAAATTAGGATGTAAAAGTAAATACAATACCTCTAATGTTACCCCTACACCATCTAACACTTTCCCTACTGCTGCACCTTCCTGGAGTTAAAATAGTAAATTTTACCCCTACACCATCCAACACTTTCCCTACTGCTGCACCTTCCTGGAGTTAGAATAGTAAATAGTACCCCTCCACCATCCAACACTTTCCCTACTGCTGCCCCTTTCCTGGAGTTAGAATAGTAAATTGTACCCCTACACCATCCAACACTTTCCCTACTTCTGCACCTTCCTGGAGTTAGAATAGTAATTTGTACCCCTCCACCATCCAACACTTTCCCTACTGCTGCACCTTCCAGGAGTTGGAATAGTAAATTGTACCCCTACACCATCCAACACTTTCCCTACTGCTGCACCTTCCTGGAGTTATAATAGTACATTGTACCCCTCCACCATCCAACACTTTCCCTACTTCTACACCTTCCTGGAGTTAGAATAGTAATTTGTACCCCTCCACCATCCAACACTTTCCCTACTGCTGCACCTTCCAGGAGTTAGAATAGTAAATTGTACCCCTACACCATCCAACACTTTCCCTACTGCTGCACCTTCCTGGAGTTAGAATAGTAAATTATACCCCTACACCATCCAACACTTTTCCTACTGCTGCACCTTCCTGGAGTTAGAAAAATAAGTTATTCCAACTACAACCCTTATTTTATGCATTTTGGGATCTTATTAAAATTAATAAGTAAATGGTTTGACTAGCTTATTGATGGTTTTATAAGAGTGTTGTTTAAAAATACCTTGTTTTTTTTGGATTTCTTTCCTTGGTGAGGCTTCTGCTGTGGTATTGGCCTGCTGGCTGGAGTTTTCAGTTATGTGTTGAACAGAATTTTACAACAAAGTTGCAAACAATTGTCTGGAAAAATGAAAAAAAAAAAAGAAAAAACTAAACACTTTCACAACGTTGGTGACAACTGAACATTTTGATTGCATTTTTGAAATTATGACATTGTATTTAACTATTACTACATAACAATTTTCATATTGCTGTACCACCCTGGAGTTTGAATAGTAAATTGTACCCCTACACCATCCAACACTTTCCCTACTGCTGCCCCTTTCCTGGAGTTTGAATAGTAAATTGTACCCCTACACCATCCAACACTTTCCATACTGCTGCACCTTCCTGGAGTTAGAATAGTAAATTGTACCCCTACACCATCCAACACTTACCCTACTGCTGCACCTTCCTGGAGTTAGAAAAGTAATTTGTACCCCTACACCATCCAACACTTTCCCTACTGCTGCACCTTCCTGGAGTTAGAATAGTAAATTGTACCCCTCCACCATCCAACACTTTCCCTACTGCTGCACCTTCCTGGAGTTAGAATAGTAAATTGTACCCCTCCACCATCCAACACTTTCCCTACTGCTGCACCTTCCAGGAGTTAGAATAGTAAATTGTACCCCTACACCATCCAACACTTTCCCTACTGCTGCACCTTCCTGGAGTTTGTGGTAAATAATTTAATTACCGGGACTTAATTTGATACAGAAACATAATAAAATAGCTCAGTAAATAAGAGGCAGAATCCGTGGTATTAGAGGTTCGGAATGGGCTTTATTCCAATGGTCGATTATAATCGGTTGCTCCAGGTTCCATCACCACGAAGGTTCAGGAAGTGAAGTACACACATTGTTGATAATTATTCACTTTTATACAATAGGCATTACAGTGAGGCCAATGCAAGAGGCGTAACAATTGATAGCAAAGATAACATTTCACATGCGTAGCTGAAGGAGGCGTAATTGGGTGTAACAAGAAAAACGTCATTGGTTATGATGTCACGTATGGGTGGACCTATAAAATAATTTCGCAATGTCAGCAGAAATACTTGGCAGAGATGCGCGCGCAGCAGCATGACGTATGGTTGACGTGCGACTAGGGGGTGAAGGGGACTTGACATTTAGCTCTACATGTGGCGACAGAAGTCTGGAGGGTCAAGTCAACCTAATCCCAAATCATATCTAACATCCTATGTTTAAAGAACTATGTTATCCAGAAGAGAGGTCTCTTAGAGTAGAATCTTATTCTATACTGACTATACTGACTGTTAGTGCGTGTACAAGCGTCTAAGTGTCTACACTAGATGCGAGGGCAGGAATCTTCCATAGTAACAGGGCTATGAATTACTTGCATAAAGACAGAGAAACCGAGCCTTTGCTCGGTAGCTGGAAGAATGTTTACTGAAACTACTAGACAGGAATGCATTGGGCAGGGAACGGAGCAGATAATTTCGAAGGTGAAATACAGTTCTTGGCAGGCAGCAAGCTGATGTCAGGCTTCGTGAGCCGCGCAGGGAATGAGACAAAGTTCATGGTCACAGATGCAGGCTCAGGCTGGAGCTTCAGAGGCAGAAAGCAAGAAAAACTTGATGACAGAATCCGGGCCTACTTGCCTGGACTGTAAGATGGCATAAGTGAACCTTATAAAGCCGGTGGCCTTTCATACTTAGGAATGGAATATCCGGCCTATTCATGGCGGATCTGAAAGAGGACATGTTGACGGTGGACGCACATGTGTTTGCGTCTTCATGACTGGAACTGGAGGGAGCATACATGTACTTGTGATTCATACATGAAACCGTTGGGGTCCAAGATAGGGGACATAACTGATCAGAAAAATCCATATTTCCACAAGTTAGAATAGTAAATTGTACCCCTACACCATCCAACACTTTTCCTACTGCTGCACCTTCCTGGAGTTAGAAAAATAAGTTATTCCAACTACAACCCTTATTTTATGCATTTTGGGATCTTATTAAAATTAATAAGTAAATGGTTTGACTAGCTTATTGATGGTTTTATAAGAGTGTTGTTTAAAAATACCTTGTTTTTTTGGATTTCTTTCCTTGGTGAGGCTTCTGCTGTGGTATTGGCCTGCTGGCTGGAGTTTTCAGTTATGTGTTGAACAGAATTTTACAACAAAGTTGCAAACAATTGTCTGGAAAAATGAAAAAAAAAATCAAAAAACTAAACACTTTCACAACGTTGGTGACAACTAAACATTTTGATTGCATTTTTGAAATTATGACATTGTAGTTAACTATTACTACATAACAATTTTCATATTGCTGTACCACCCTGGACTTTGAATAGTAAATTGTACCCCTACACCATCCAACACTTTCCCTACTGCTGCACCTTCCTGGAGTTAGAATAGTAAATTGTACCTCTACACCATCCAACACTTACCCTACTGCTGCACCTTCCTGGAGTTAGAATAGTAAATTGTACCCCTACACCATCCAACACTTTCCCTACTGCTGCACCTTCCTGGAGTTAGAATAGTAAATTGTACCCCTACACCATCCAACACTTACCCTACTGCTGCACCTTCCTGGAGTTAGAATAGTAAATTGTACCCCTACACCATCCAAAACTTTCCCTACTGCTGCACCTTCCTGGAGTTAGAATAGTAAATTGTACCCCTGCACCATCCAGCACTTTCCCTACTGCTGCACCTTCCTGGAGTTAGAATAGTAAAATGTACACCTACACTATCCAACACTTACCCTACTTCGACACCTTCCTGGAGTTACAATAGTAATAGGTATGACTATTACATTGTTGGATTTATAACAGTGTAAATTTAAAATACCTTTTTCTTTTGCTGATTCTTTTCTTTGTTTGGCTGCTGCTGTGGAATTGGACTGCTGGCTGGAAGTTTAAGTTATTTGTTTTACTGATTTTAAACACAAAGTTGCAACCGATTGTCTGTGAAATTGAAAAAAAAAAATTAAAGTTAAAACAACTTTGACAATGTTGGTTTAAAAAAAAAATGAGACAAATTGTTTGTAAATCTGATATTTTATTTCACTGTAACTACATCACATAACATATTTTCCATGGTGCTGCATCACACTTGTGATTAAATAAAAATTGGTACACCAAAACATACTACACTTTCAAAACATTATGAAATTAGAGTAGTAATGGATACCCCTACAGCATCACTCAATTTCCTTACTGCTGCACCTTTCGGGACTTAGAATAGTAATAGTTACCCCTGTATCATCAAACGGTTTCTCTACTGCTGTACCTAAGTGCAGTCATATTAGTAATTGTTACCCCTGCACCATCGCACAATTTCTTTTATGATGCAGCGTGAATGTTTAAAAAAAATAAAATGAACCCCTATACCATACAACACTTTTGCTAAAGTTAAAAATATATTTTTTAATTTGAAGAATTAAAAAAACATTTACCTTCACAATACCAAAGGTGAGTCGATTACGTTGAGGTGATGGAAAAATAGGGAAACGATATCTCGCTTTTGATAGAAAAACAACTTTCTGTTTTAGGAAAAACAAGTAGATGTTTTAAGTTGGTATATATTAAAGTTTCTTTAGTGAATTAAAATTTAAAACAGTTAATTTTATAAATTATTAAAAATATTTTTAAAGCATATTTTGTAAGGAAATAAAAAATGATTTAGGACAAAACAAGGTGTTAAAATATATTAGTGACTTACTAGTAGTTGCAAATTAACAATGCTTCTCCAAAGGATTGCAGTGTTCTCTCAGTCGAGGTCACAGTCTAGGTGTCAGAGGGTCAGGTTTTGACGTCTGGTCTCTCTGGTAGTTGATAATCAACTGATTGCAAAATGGTGTCTTCCTGGGTGCCGATCACGATCCGGTAAAAAATTCCCCCGTGCGACTCGTATCGGGTCTTATTACCGTACGAATCGTACAAGTGCCGTACGAACTGGCAATCACGATTCGCATGGTAAAAAGTCCATACGAACCGCACTGGGAATCATTCCCCACACGTCCTCGGGTCGGAAAATGTGTCCGACACGTCCTCGGACGATTTACCTTACAAACGTAAAAATCCAAGTCCGACCGAGGAATCACGATCCATCCCGTGCGTCCGAGCGTACAACCGTATGGAAAAAACACCGTCCGCACCGAACACCCATAGCAACCATGGAGACATGTGCCCGCATACGCGCCCAACACTCCCCCCAGCCCCCGTACGTCCGACACGTACCCCCCGTATATGGATACCCCCACCCGTCTAGGTACACCCCAGTACGTTCCAGTCGTACCCCCACCCCAGTACGTGTCGTACCACCGTCAATGTACACCCCCCCACCCCTGTACGTGTCGTACCACCGTCTATGTACACCCCAGTACGTTCCAGTCGCACCCCCACCCCAGTACGTGTCGCACCCCCCGTGTACCTACACCCCAGTACGTTCGAGCCACACCCCCACCCCAGTACGTGTCGTACCACCGCCAATGTACACCCCCCCACCCCAGTACGTGTCGTACCACCGTCAATGTACACCCCCCCACCCCTGTACGTGTCGTACCACCGTCTATGTACACCCCAGTACGTTCCAGTCGCACCCCCACCCCAGTACGTGTCGTACCACCGTCAATGTACACCCCCCCACCCCTGTACGTGTCGTACCACCGTCAATGTACACCCCCCCACCCCTGTACGTGTCGTACCACCGTCTATGTACACCCCAGTTCGTTCCAGTCACACCCCCACCCCAGTACGTGTCGTACCCCCCGTGTACCTACACCCCAGTACGTTCGAGCCACACCCCCACCCCAGTACGTGTCGTACCACCGTCAATGTACACCCCCCCACCCCTGTACGTGTCTTACCACCGTCTATGTACACCCCAGTACGTTCCAGTCGCACCCCCACCCCAGTACGTGTCGTACCCCCCGTGTACCTACACCCCAGTACGTTCGAGCCACACCCCCACCCCAGTACGTGTCGTACCACCGTCAATGTACACCCCCCCACCCCTGTACGTGTCGTACCACCGTCAATGTACACCCCCCCACCCCTGTACGTGTCGTACCACCGTCTATGTACACCCCAGTACGTTCCAGTCGCACCCCCACCCCAGTACGTGTCGTACCCCCCGTGTACCTACACCCCAAGTACGTTCGAGCCACACCCCCACCCCAGTACGTGTCGTACCACCGTCAATGTACACCCCCCCACCCCTGTACGTGTCGTACCACCGTCTATGTACACCCCAGTACGTTCCAGTCGCACCCCCACCCCAGTACGTGTCGGACCCCCCGTGTACCTACACCCCAGTACGTTCGAGCCACACCCCCACCCCAGTACGTGTCGTACCACCGTCAATGTACACCCCCCCACCCCTGTACGTGTCGTACCACCGTCTATGTACACCCCAGTACGTTCGAGCCCCACCCCCACCCCAGTACGTGTCATACCCCCGTGTACCTACACCCCAGTACGTTCCTGGCGCACCCCCAACACAACCTCCTAAGTACGGAGCGCACCCCATGCCCCAACATCACAACCGCATGTACGAGTCGTACAAAGCCACACACAAGGACATAATCGTACAACCAAATGGCCCATGTACACACCGTACACACGCTCAAAACGCACGTACACAACAAGGACAAAACAAAACAACACAAGAATACACCATTCGAAAGGCACACAGCCACTAAACATGGCCAACAACCACTAAAATAACACAATCACTGACCTGCAACTGTCAAAAACAAACAGAGGCCCAATACACCACCACTCCTTATAACACACCCACCCAAAATTCAAACACTGCCACACCCACCCATGGACCAATGAAAAGGGCCCACACACACAAACCATGAGCCTTTGCAACAGACTCACTGCTGCCAGACACCACATAACCAGACTACAAGCAACACCACATCTTACACTTGCACACCTTCACACGACCACCCTCACAAACACCCTCTCATCACATTCACACACACACACAACCATCCACACCCCCCCCCAACATCCACACACCCCCCACACCCACACCATCCCCACCCACATCCCTCACCATGCCCACTACCAAGAATCCAAAGTTCAGTCACCGAGAGTTGGAGGTCCTTGTTGATCAAATCCTCAGAGTCGAGCCACAGATCTTTGGAACATTGGTCAGAAGCACCAGCCAGGCAGCCAAAACAGCCATGTGGCAGACCATCGTCGATGCTGTGAATGCTGTTGCGGACACCAGGAGGACCAAGCAGGATTGCCAGAACAGGTGGTACGATCTGCGGAGGAGGGTCAGAGCCAAGAGGCAGGAGGAACACGACCAGGCCAACGCCACCGGAGGAGGGCCCTCCCGCAGAGCCGTACAGTACCATCCCTGGGAGGAGAGGGTGATGGCCATACTGCCGGTGGAGGCAGTTGAAGGAGTAGAAGGACTCCGAGACCCGGGTGAGTACACAAACAACGCACCTCACATGGGGGGAACTGCAACCACAACCAAAATTAATAACAGGCACGCAACCACCACAAGCCATCGCATGACTCAACCACACTCCATGAGCAGGCACATGCCACTGCTGCCACCATGCCCCATGCACCCAGCTGGACAATGTCAAGTCACAGGCCACAGAAGACAACAACACATGACACGGTAACCCGGATGGCGGGAGGCTGGGCACCAAGAATCACATAGTGCGACTCCAAAGCAGACAACAATGCCCTCTGCCCATATGGCCTAGGTCACAGCTAGACAAACACTGTGTCCCAACACAGGAATGACTTGCCAGCAAATGGCGGACGCCTTGCATCAACACATGGGGGTGAAGGCACTGTTTTGCACATGACAGCAGCTAATGAACAGCCAACATTGTGAAAGAGTGGCAGCACACACCACCACAGCAGCAGCGCACAGACACACAGCAGACAAAATGGGTGCCTGGAGATCCGAAACAAACTCACATCAACAGGCCAAGGGCCACTCAAAGATCTGCTAACAGTGTGTGCCCAGGAATCTGGGCCAAGGTGACAGAGGGTGACACACGGAGGGAGGGAGAGGGGGACACAGAGGGAGGGAGAGGGGGACTGAGAGGGAGGGAGACGGACAGAGGGAGGAGGCTGACACACAGAGGGAGGGAGAGGGGGACAGAGAGGGAGGGAGAGGGGGACAGAGAGGGAGGGAGACACAGGAAGATGGACAGAGGGAGGAGGCTGACACACAGAGGGAGGGAGAGGGGGACAGAGAGGGAGGGAGAGGGGGACAGAGAAGGAGGGAGACACAGGGAGAGCAAATCAGTCCTTTGGTGTGTGGGAATGTCTGCTCGTCAGCAGGTGGACTGCGTGCATGTAGACAAGGGTGGCCAGTGCCAGAACCCCCCCTCTTCATCATGGCAAAACGCAGGGCCATGTCACAACCTGTACACGAGCACAAGGACAGCCACCTGCATCATATAAGTGTGTGGATCCACTCCATGTGCACATGTACAGTGCTACAAGGAAGGCGCAAATGCATGGCTCGCCACACATGCACACTCCACTGCTGACTGCAGTCACACTTGACGCAGCAAGTAAGACTGTGCCACACATAGTTAAAGGGGCCAAATTGGTGCCCAAGGGACACACCCATGCACAAGTGCACTGTGAGTGGAATGCAAGACAGATCCTAATTCCAAGAGGAAATGCGCCAACTTTGTAACGGATGAAACATGGATGTTGTATGGATCAAAATTAACATTTTCTCTCTCACACACAGGTCAACGTCGTGCTGCACCCCCCAACACTGGGGGGGAACACTCACAGGACCCGGATCTGCAGGAGACCGATCCCACCGGCAGTGACCACTCTCACCACTCTGCGGACGACCCCGACCGACCTGGCCCCTCTGGTGTCCAACCACCTGCAGCACCTGCGTCAGGTACAACCGTGCCAACCACCACCCCCACTCCTGCCACATCCCAGGAGACACCCAGGATCCCTGCCCCAACACCACAATGCAGCCAGGCTCGCCAGGAGGGACACGGTGTCCCGGGCACCCAGGAGGAGGCAGGCGACAACGCCAATGCCACCCCTCAGGGGTCCCGGAGACCCGATGTTCCCACAAGTGCAGGCCAGACGCAAGTGGGCAGGGGTGGTGGGAGTGGAGGACGGCGGAGGCGCGAGCCTGACCAGTTGGCTGGGGATCCGGTATTTTCCCATGTCCGTAACATCCTGGACTCATACCGGCAGGACACCACGGGCATGGCCCAGGTTGTGTCCGTCCTCGAGGGGATCAAGGTCCAGCAGGCCCAGCAACATGCGGAGCTAATAGCCTGTCTACAGCTACACCAACGGAGGATGGAGGACAGACAGGCTGAGCAAGTGACGGCGTCCCAGGGGATTCACGCTGAACTCCGTCGGATGGCCGACACCATGGCCGACCCTCCCTGTGCCAGAAGGCGGAGAACATCACCACCCACAGGGAGGGATCATGAGGAGGAGGAGGAAACATCCGACGGAGCATCCCAGACGTCGTCACGGCGTGCTGCTGAGGTTCCCCGCAGGAAGCCGGGTCGTCCACGGAAAGGACCGTGAGGGTGGCTGCTACATCACCATCTCCCAGGACACCTGGCCTGGCACCTGGCCCACTGGAGCAACAGCATCACAGCATCAAGAGACATTCTCTGCCACATGGCCCTGCTGGTCACTGGCTGACCAATGTTGACAAAGACTGTGGCATGGACTCTGAGGATTTCCAATGGCAAGGACACCAACTCCCCTACTGAACTTTGGATTCCCTAATCCCGGAAAGCCCCTCACTTTGTCCCCCCCCCCCAATAATAAATCACACTATTAAGAGTAGATGCCTGCTGGTAGCATTATTACCTAACATGTGTCTTGTACAGTCTAAACATGCCTGAGTCATCTGTTCACTTCAACCATCCACACCCTGGGGCCTGAGTCTGGCACAGGACACATGGGTCACAGTTTATTAGGCAAGACAGACATGGAGCACCATACACACCCGTGATGGTCAGAACCAGCTGAGGGGGTGGCCGAACAACCGTGCTGACAGACACATTGAGTACAGCAACAGTCATGCGCAGAGGTCAGGGATCCTGGCCCGTGTCCTGGGGGGCACCCAGGTATGTGTAGACAGGTGGCAGAACCATGTCCTGCAAGCTTGAGTCCGGTGGATGCAGAGAATGGGGTCATGGACAACGTTGGATGCATGGGGATGGCACATGTCACAATACCCACACAGTCATGGACATCATGCCCAATACACAGTCTTAGCACACACACACAGCTTGCATCTTGCCACTCGAAACATTGACACATAGCCACAATCAGGGAATACCATGCCAGACATGCAGGATGCACCGTGCCAACACACCAGCATTGACTGAGAAGAGGCACCTTGGAGGCATAGGGACACCTTTATTAGTCATGTTTTTGGGATTGCAGAGGCAACTTGAAGTACACATGAACACATCATGTGGAGTAACATGTGGCTCCAACACTGGCACCCCCCTTCTGCAGCACAAATGCGTGATAGCCAGGGAACTGGCACACAAGCGTCGGCTAACAGCTAAACACCCACAGCTGCTCACGGAGAGCCTGCCATACACCATACATCCGCTGATGTGGAAGTCCCACGCCATGTCAAGACAATGTTAACCGTATATGTCCGAGGGCAGTGTCACACACATTGATGCCATCATCACAATCCACTATCCCATCACTGATGACTGACAACCAGGCAGCCCATCTATTCAGGTGTACCCAGCTGCATGTCGTGTCCCATGGGGATGCCACATGTCTGCAGAGGAACCAAACCCCGACCGGGCCAGTGTGCACACATCGTGAACAACTGCCACACCCAATACACCCCAGATGCATCCCTTACCCCATGGAGACTTCCAAACGTGTCCGTGCCTGTAACGCTGAGTCAGCCCACGATGTCATATCCATGAGGAATAGCAGTGCCACAACAATGCAACCAGCAAACGGCATGCGCAGGTACCTGGGGAAGAGAGACACACAAGAAGTCAGCCACAAAAAGCACAGCCACTTGCATGTGCAGTTACTCGACACATGTATGGATGACAACATGCTAGGTCACAATTATGACTGGGGAAATACTACCATCACTGCCACCATCACTCCAGTGACACACCCACACACACCTCTGACCCACGTGCCATACATGCAGGTGGAGACACACATCACAACGCATGCCACACGGGGACCAATGCGTGCACACTCAGACCCTGGTACTCACCACTAAGCAAAGAAGTCGCGTATGAGCCGAGTCCGGATGTCCTCTTGCGGCTCCACATCCTCCACATCACTAGCCCCATTGCCAAGCCCTTCGTCCTCCACGGGTGGATGGTCCTCGTCATGTTGATTCAGGATGAGTGGCACAGCTCTTTCAACTACCATGTTGTGCAGCATGCAGCAGACCATGAAGATCTTGCAGACCTTCGCCGGGGCATAAGGGAGTGCACCGCAGGTCTTGTGGAGGCACCGGAATCGGCTCTTCAGCATGCCAAATGTCCTCTCTATCACTCGCCTTGTCCGGCCATGGGCGGTGTTATAGCGGAGCTGGGCCGGCGTGATGGGGTTGCGGAGAGGTGTCAGCAGCCAAGGCATGTTGGGATAGCCAGCGTCCCCTACATGGGAAGCACATGGACATCGTTAGAACTGGTGTAGCGGTCGTGCTGGTCGGCTATACAGAATACAGGACAGACAGACTGTACCCACCAACAACACATGCCCGTTCGTTGCGCAGCTGCATCATCATATCAGGCATCCCGCTACGCCTCATGATGTAGGCATCGTGTGCTGATCCTGGGAAACGAGCACAGACATGTGAAATCACCATATTGGACAGACACACCACAAGGGCATTGATGGAGTGGTAGTGCTTCCGATTGCGGTACGCCACCTCCCGTGCGTGTGGTGGTACCAAACCTACATGTGTCCCATCTATGGACCCAATGACATGGGGCATCCCTCCCAGGGCATAGAATCCACGCTTGACCTCAGTCATCTGTTCAGGGGTTGGGAACTTGATGAAGTCATCCAGGTGAATCAACATGGCCTCCAAGAAATCATGCAGCACACCGCTGAACATGCTCTGGGACATGCCACCAACATGAGCTATGGTATTTTGGAAGGTACCCGTGGCCAGAAAATGTAGGGCAGCCATTACCTTCAGCTGGGGTGTCAGTGCCGTAGGATACCTGTGCTGCGGTTGCAGGTGTGGTGCCAGTCTCGCCGTCAGCTCCAGAATCAACGGTTGGGTGAAGCGGTAGAGCCGGATCCTGTCATTCTCCTGCATGGTAGCCAAGTCTGGAATTCTTCGGGCAACAGGAGGCGCTCTGCAGTAATTTGGAAGTGACAAGGAGTGAGTGCACTACGAGAACAACTCATGTCTACTGAGCACATGTAAATCTGGCAATACACACATGCCACATAGGGAGTCAGGCATGTGCTACATGCCCAGGACACGTATGGATGCAAGGTGACACTCCTTCCAAGACCCAGCTACACACGGTGATTGAGAACCTCCCCATGCCACGCCATGGAAATAGCTGTGTCCCAGTGCAAGTGCACTGCCCGACGCAAGACAGGAGTGACATACACCCACACATCAGCAGAAGTGTGATGCCGATTGCAGAGACTGGTAGCGGGACACTGGAGCCACAGGTCACATGACATTACACTAGTCCAGCCCACACACCTTGCCATGAAGGTGCACATGTCATGACTCACCACACATTCCTTGTGAGTTTGCTGACATGGCCTTGTCACGCTACTCCATGTCCCATGCATACATGTGCACCTCACATCCGATAACACATGTGGCATGGTGTGCGGAACAGTGTGCAATGACAATCTACACACAGCCACATGTTGGTTGCTGCAACGGCTGCAGCTTTTGAGGGTGCTACAACATCAACCTGATGTAAATCCCGGACACATATATGACATAGTCACATTGTGCACTGTGGGTAGTGACAAGTCATGTGTCATGACCCCTGTACCGGGCATCATGGGACACTTCCGTGTGTTGGTGTCCGTGCCATGCCAGTGACGCTCACCCCAAGTGCGCAGTCCCACATGCACACATGTCAAAGGAGTTCAAGGGCATGCCTGGCACACATTGCACCCTCACACAGTACACATGTACACATCTCATCATACATCTGGTGCCTTCTCCACTCAGGAGGCATGTTCCACATCACAGCCTGTGACACCTGTGCCCCACACATGTAGTAATGCACAGACGATGCCTTGATGTCCATTCCTGGACAAGTATGTCCATCCATGGACAAGTATGTCCGCCCTATTCCTACATGTGTGTCGCATATCACCACAGTGATGTGTAAAAACCGCCGTACTGCTGCTGAGAGGGCCTGTGCATGTTCCCAAATCACTGTGGGAGTGCTGCCGTATGTGTACCCATCGTGATGGCGAGCGTACAGGCATTTGTACGGTCCGTAGCACTACGGGTACGCATACGCGTGCAGACCCATAGTGATAGTGAGCGTAGATGCGTGTGTACGGCCCTATCACTATGGGTCTGCACGCGTATGCGTACCCGTAGTGGTACGGACCGTACACTCGCATCTACGCTCACTATCACTATGGGTCTGCACGTGTATGCGTACCCGTAGTGGTACGGACCGTACACACGCATGTACGCTCACTATCACTATGGGTCTGCACGCGTATGCGTACCCGTAGTGGTACGGACCGTACACTCGCATGTACGCTCACTATCACTAGGAGTACGCATACGCGTGCAGACCCATAGTGATAGAGAGCGTACATGCGTGTGTACGGTCCGTAACACTACGGGTACGCATACGCGTGCAGACCCATAGTGATAGAGAGCGTACATGCGTGTGTACGGTCCGTAACACTACGGGTACGCATACGCGTGCAGACCCATAGTGATAGGGCCGTACACACGCATCTATGCCCTAGGGCCCCGAAACGCATCGTACCTGTGTGTGATGCTCCAAATTACATAGGGGACAAGTATTAAGGCCTACATGCATGCTGGTTGTCATGGAGACCAAGTTCAAAATTCGAAATTGTTCTGGAAGGTGCACAGCAGAAGTCAGTTGGAATTCTTCTACTTTGTTGCAATGTGTTTGTGGGGCTGACATCATGCAGGAGAATGAAACCGATAGAGAACCCACAGACTGCTAGGTTTGAAGTGATTGGTGGAAACATAGGATGCAAATGTGAGTGACCAATCACTCTGTACTCCTGTGCATGAGATTGGGCAGAAGGGCACATATAAGGCAGCCAGGTCCCATGAGGGAGCACTTGCCTGCACATCTTTGCATTCGTCGACCCAGCTGCTGCGACTGATTCCCTGGAACTATGTCAAGGGCTGTGGAGAGGACACAGCCATTCACCCTGGAGGAGAACATGGCTCTGCTGGATGTGATCCTCCCACAGTACTCCATGCTGTATGGCCGACCAGGGTATCAGGTGAGTGCATAGGCCACTGCCACATACTGTCCCTATGTTGTGACTGTGACTTCTGCCATTGCGTCCAGGTGTAACACACATGCCATGTACTGTCGGGGGGTCCCAGGGGGGGGGTGCCTGATGTCTCCCAGCAGTGCCCTGAGACAGGAGGGGTGGGGGCCTATCACTCCCAGCAGTGCCCTGAGACAGGAGGGGTGGGGGCCTATCACTCCCAGCAGTGCCCGGAGACAGGAGGGGTGGGGGCCTATCACTCCCAGCAGTGCCCTGAGACAGGAGGGGTGGGGGCCTACCACTCCCAGCAGTGCCCTGAGACAGGAGGGATGGGGGCCTATCACTCACAGCAGTGCCCTGAGACAGGAGGGGTGGGGGCCTATCACTCACAGCAGTGCCCTGAGACAGGAGGGGTGGGGGCCTATCACTCACAGCAGTGCCCTGAGACAGGAGGGGTGGGGGCCTATCACTCACAGCAGTGCCCTGAGACAGGAGGGGTGGGGGCCTATCACTCACAGCAGTGCCCTGAGACAGGAGGGGTGGGGGCCTATCACTCCCAGCAGTGCCCTGAGACAGGAGGGGTGGGGGCCTATCACTCACAGCAGTGCCCTGAGACAGGAGGGGTGGGGGCCTATCACTCACAGCAGTGCCCTGAGACAGGAGGGGTGGGGGCCTATCACTCCCAGCAGTGCCCTGAGACAGGAGGGGTGGGGGCCTATCACTCCCAGCAGTGCCCTGAGACAGGAGGGGTGGGGGCCTATCACTCACAGCAGTGCCCTGAGACAGGAGGGGTGGGGGCCTATCACTCCCAGCAGTGCCCTGAGACAGGAGGGGTGGGGGCCTATCACTCACAGCAGTGCCCTGAGACAGGAGGGGTGGGGGCCTATCACTCACAGCAGTGCCCTGAGACAGGAGGGGTGGGGGCCTATCACTCACAGCAGTGCCCTGAGACAGGAGGGGTGGGGGCCTATCACTCACAGCAGTGCCCTGAGACAGGAGGGGTGGGGGCCTATCACTCCCAGCAGTGCCCTGAGACAGGAGGGGTGGGGGCCTATCACTCCCAGCAGTGCCCTGAGACAGGAGGGGTGGGGGCCTATCACTCACAGCAGTGCCCTGAGACAGGAGGGGTGGGTGTGATGCACAGTGTGAGCCTTGATCATTGATTGTGACATTGCCATCATTCCACCTGTGTACCCACTGTGGCACGTACTGCTTTTTCCCTCACCAGGGGATGATGTCCCTATGACAAAGGTGCAATGCGTTGGCTGCATGACATGCCTTGTTGTAACCAGCTAATTTGTACCCATATGTCTCTCTGTGACATGTGGCTGGTGTATTGATGTGGTGTCACTTGTTCCTCCTCACAGGTAGGCGCCACTGCCAAGGAGCAGATCTGGCTGACCGCCGTCAGTGCCGTGAGGGGTGTGGATGGTCGGAGGCGGAGCCTGCCCCAGGTGAGGAAACGCTGGCAGGATATCCGGTGCTGGACGCGGAGGATTGCACAGCTCCTGCTGGGGGACTCACCTGAGAGCCACAAGAACCGCGGCCGCCGCCGTCTGAGCCACCTCCACAGGCGTGTGCTGCCGGTGGTCTTTCCAGACCTGGAGAGGCGCTTACAGGCGATGCAGCAGCCGGAAGGGGGTAGGTACATGTGTGTTTGTTGTGTGTCACCGGCATTTGTAAGGGCACAGTAGCATGAATTCACTGGCAGGGTTTAAGGGTGCTGTGCAGATCCTGTTTGCCCCAGTATAGCGCTGTGCCCCTGCCACCCTTCCCCTCCTTGCAATGTGCTCCCTGGTCTGTGTGTAGTCACTCCTTCACAAGGTAATGTAGGGTGGCGCTTTGTCCACGAGAACAATGACTGTAGCATCATGTGTGGGGGTGGTGTGTAACAGGTTGTGGGACCTTGCCTGTGCACTGTCAAGTTCACTGCATGTGGGTTCCATGTCAGTTGGCGCTGATGCTGACTCCAGACATGGGAGTTGGTCTCTCATGTGTCATGCCTTACAGCGCGCATGTCCTATGTAGTGGCCTGTGACATGATGTGCATGAGTGTGTGATACACATAGTGCAGGGATGGTGACGTGTGTTGCAGTCATTACCATTCAGTAGCATGTAGTTGCGTGCCCACTACTGTCCCCTGGGGCACCTTTTCCTCAGTGGTGTATGTGTCATCATAAACGTGGCCAATCTCAGTGTCTACAGCGTAGGTTGTGCTCTGTGCCATTGTCCCCTGTCACCATGTATATAGACGTGCTATTTTGTACAGGTGTCCACTGTGCAGCCTGACCTGATTGTCCTTCTTCATACTCACAGTTGCCAGTGCCTGTGTGTCTTGTTATACTCATCTGAGGATGGGCACTGGTACCTCATTATTTGTACAGGCGCACCTTGGCTGTTTGGCGTCCAATCTTGCTTTTTGCCTGCCCCTGTGTGTATCACCCAGACTATGAGATGTTGGTGCCACCTGTGTCTCAACAATTTGCCTCGTGTAGGGTCTTGTTGGGGCGGGCAATGCCTATGTGTCAAATCCTGATTTCCACTTGCCGGGTCTGGGCAGTGTGTGATGTGTCTGGACACACACGCAATGTGCAGTGACCGAGTCATGTTGGGCATGTTTTCAGCATTACCTATGCAGCATGTGTCTCAAGTTCATGGATATGGTCTCTGGTCATCGGTATTTTCGCCAACGCTGTGTGGTGCAGATGCAGTGCTGGATTGTCCCCAGGGCCTGGGTGCTATGTCAGACTCCGTTTCCTGTCTTTAGCTATTGTCTCATGCTCTCCATGGTATTTCAGTGGCATGGTGGCTCAACCAACTGTGTGTTTCATGCCCTACATCGGTACCCTGTTCAGTAGATGTTAGGGATCTTCCTTTTCAGGCTATGCAATGTTACCTATGTAGATTGGACTCATGTGACAGATGTGTACAGGTGTCTGATTAATTTCTGTCTCTCCACCCTGCCCACAGCATCGTCGGGGGACACAGAGGGAGACATGGACACAGACCAGGTGGAGGGACCGAGCACCAGTGCCAGCCGTGACATCGGGTCTGGCACATCGAGTGGGACAGAGGCGGAGGAGAGTGTGGCCGAGGACCTGTCGACTGGCACATCAGACTACGAAGCTGACAGGTCCGAGGACGATGTCTCCGAGTGGGCGGAGGCTGCACCAGCAGCTGACAGCGGAACAACACCTCGCACCGCCCCCTCAGTTTCCATCAGCCGCCTCCCACTTGCTCGTGTCCCTTCCCAGCGTGCCCGGTCACAGCATGTCTCCTTCCTGCCAGGCACCGCACCCCCTGCCCCTGTCTCCACTGCTGCCGCCAATGCAGAGTCTGTGGACATCCAGCGGCAACTGCAGGTTGGTCAGGCTGCGATCCTTAATGTCCTCCATGCCCACGGCAAAACCCTCACCAACATCGAGGCTTTCTTGGAGGGCATTCATTCATCGCAGGCTGACCAACGCAACTTGCTGAGGTCCATCGACTCCACACTGACTGCAGCAGTGGGTCTCCTGCAGCGCGACCTCCCCCCACCTACCCCTGCCCCATCCACACTTCCCACTCCCATGCCTGTCCCACGTACACCCAGACGTCGGCATGCACCCACATCAACGGACACGGGCACCACACCAGCAGGGAAGGTCCACCGCACTCCTCCTGACACGCACACAAAGGGTGAGGTAGGCACACCCACTGGGTCGGGGGGCAAACGTGTGACACGCAGCCATAGTGGGAGTCCGCATTCCACCCAGTCCACTCCCTCCAAATCCCCTCCCCTCAGCTCTCCTGGCCACATCTCCCCCAAGGACTCCTTCATGGCCGCTCTGTCCCTGAGCCCCACGGTTACACCACCACGCAAGCGGTCAAGGAGGTCCCCGGTCAGGGTGGTTGAGTCTCCCCCCCTGTCTCCACCCTCCCCCAGTGGCGCTGCGACCCATCCCTCTGACCCCCCCCCTCCTTGGGGCCTGAGGTCCCTTCGGGTGCAGGGGACTCCCTGGAGGACCTTGCAAAGGTGTGTAGTGCCATCCTGGCCTCCGCCTTTGGCCCTGCCCCACCCCCTGTGGTGGAGTCCTCCATCCCTGCACCCACAACGCCGCCCCTTTGCCCTGATGTCCCTGCGGTGCCTGTTGCTTCCCCCCCCCCTGATGCCCTCACCAGTGTGGAAGACGATGCCATTTGACTGTGCAGGCAAGGTAGGGGACACGCATCCCACTGTGTCCCCCATCCAGCTGAGTATCATTGACTGCCCTATGGGCTTTGTGAAGATTGAACTGCCTGCGATCCACGGACATTGTGCTCATGCTGAATAAAGCTTACTTTTATTTTCATTATCACACTACTGCTATGCTGGTATTGGTGTTGGTGGGGCTGCTACATGGTTTTGGGTGGTGTGTAAGGGTTTTGGTGTGTGGGATGTGTAGTAGTGTACTGCTCATTGGTGGGACCCTGGGATCTGTGTGCCATCACAAGGTGTTGGCTAACTTTCTTTGTTCATGTAAGCAGTTACTGCATGGTGCACTTGTCCCAGGGTGTATTCCTTCCTCTGTGTACCCAGCTTTCTTCCCTGCAGGGTGTTCCCAATGTTTAGCGCAGAGCTGTGTCTACATGAGCTGTGTGTGTGACGGAGCCCTTCTACTTTGGCCATGCATGCAGGGCCATGTGTCCACCTGCAACAATCGTGGCATCCTTGGTGATCACTGTACTTGTGTGTGGAGTCTGTTGACATGAGTTCATGGGGACATGTTCCCTTGTAGCCAGTATGCATGTGGATAATTCTGGCCTCACACACATGTGTTACACCCCTCCTGTCTCAGGGCACTGCTGGGAGGACTCCACACCCACCCCTCCTGTCTCAGGGCACTGCTGGGAGTGATAGGCACCCACCCCTCCTGTCTCAGGGCACTGCTGGGAGGACTCTGCACACACCCCTCCTGTCTCAGGGCACTGCTGGGAGGACTCTGCACACACCCCTCCTGTCTCAGGGCACTGCTGGGAGTGATAGGCACCCACCCCTCCTGTCTCAGGGCACTGCTGGGAGGACTCTGCACACACCCCTCCTGTCTCAGGGCACTGCTGGGAGGACTCCGCACCCACCCCTCCTGTCTCAGGGCACTGCTGGGAGTGATAGGCACCCACCCCTCCTGTCTCAGGGCACTGCTGGGATGACTCTGCACACACCCCTCCTGTCTCAGGGCACTGCTGGGAGGACTCTGCACACACCCCTCCTGTCTCAGGGCACTGCTGGGAGTGATAGGCACCCACCCCTCCTGTCTCAGGGCACTGCTGGGAGGACTCTGCACACACCCCTCCTGTCTCAGGGCACTGCTGGGAGTGATAGGCACCCACCCCTCCTGTCTCAGGGCACTGCTGGGAGGACTCTGCACACACCCCTCCTGTCTCAGGGCACTGCTGGGAGGACTCCACACCCACCCCTCCTGTCTCAGGGCACTGCTGGGAGGACTCTGCACACACCCCTCCTGTCTCAGGGCACTGCTGGGTGGACTCTGCACACACACCTCCGATTTCAGGATATGTACGCTTGGAACATACACGGTGGGGGTACGCTCAATGCATTCGAGGTGAGGGTACGAGTCTACTTACACTGGTGTGGTGGGGGTACGCTCCATGCATACGCGGGTGGGGGTACGGGTCGTACTTACACTGTTGGGCTGGGGGGTACGCTCCTTGCATACGCGGGTGAGGGTTCGAGTCGTACTTACACTGTTGGCATGGGGGGTACGCTCCATGCATACGCGGGTGGGGGTACGGGTCGTACTTACACTGTTGGGCTGGGGGGTACGCTCCTTGCATACGCGGGTGGGGGGTACGGGTCGTACTTACACTGTTGGGCTGGGGGGTACGCTCCTTGCATACGCGGGTGAGGGTTCGAGTCGTACTTACACTGTTGGCATGGGGGGTACGCTCCATGCATACGCGGGTGGGGGTACGGGTCGTACTTACACTGTTGGGCTGGGGGGTACGCTCCATGCATACGCGGGTGGGGGTACGGGTCGTACTTACACTGTTGGGCTGGGGGGTACGCTCCTTGCATACGCGGGTGAGGGTTCGAGTCGTACTTACACTGTTGGGCTGGGGGGTACGCTCCATGCATACGCGGGTGGGGGTACGGGTCGTACTTACACTGTTGGGGTGGGGGGTACGCTCCTTGCATACGGGTTGGGGGTAGGGTCCGTACATATCCGTCCCCACGCTATGTGATGTTTGTGCGGCCCGTACCCAGGCCTTTGCCACGTGGGTGCGATCCGTCCCGCCATTGTTGGGGTGACGTGTGTGGGCGTGGTCCGACTCGTACCCACGCTCTTCAGGCGTGGGTACGGGACGTACCTGTCTGGTTGTGTTGCCGGTTTGCGTGGTGCCGGACTTCCGTTGTGGCGGTCGCTGGCTTATCAGGACACGCCCCCACCCCCTCGTGGTGACCAGGGCATGGGAGTCAGGTATGTCCAGGCCATGTGTGGTGTCTGACTTATGTGGTTGTTGTGTGGCCTGCCCTGGTCGTGCCACCCCCACCCCACCCCACTTTCCCCCCTCCCTTAGTTATTCTGACCTTCTGCGGCGTCTGCGTCGTAACCTGTAGAGGAGGTGTACTGCTATGAGGGCAGGGATGACTCGTAGGTTCGGGTCCATGTCTGTCCGTCGCGTACTGGTACTCCTTGCTCGCGTCGTCCTGTCGCGTACGGGTCCTCCTTGATCGCGTCGTCCTGTCGCGTACGGGTCCTCCTTGGTGGCGTCGTCCTGTGTGTCCGTCACGTACTGGTCCTCCTTGTTCGCGTCGTCCTGTCTGTCCGTCGCGTACTGGTGGTCCTTGTTCGCGTCGTCCTGATTTCCCGGCAGTTTTTGGCTGCCGCAAAATATTCACCGTGCGGGGTGACGTCGGTGCGAATCGTGATTCCTGGGTCGTGAATGGCTGGCTGCGAGCGTCCCGACGTCAGGTCGGCGCTTTCCCGGATCGCATTGGTAGGTGTTTTTTGGTTCGGTCGGGCTTTTTTACGATTCGTACGGTGATGGTGTACCCGTGCGAATCGTAATTCCTTGTTTGTGAAAATTGACGACCGGGTACGCGTCGGGCGGAGATTGTGCTCCGTCCGACGGTTCGTACCCGGTTTTTGCAGGATCGTGATCGGCACCCTGGTATTTATAAGTTTTAGTCAGTGTCACTATTAATTTTTTTTAAAACAGCGTTCGTTGTGTTTTTTAGTATATTTTATTTTGCTGTGGAAAATGATCATTTAAAAAATCATTAACAGATGTATAGTTTTCATTTGTTTGCTCCGTTTTGGCATCCGTTTTGGCATCCATTTTGGAACATGTCTTTTGCTATTGTTTTCATTGAAAGTGTTGTAGGACAAGTTTTAGAAGTGAGATGGATAAAATGGCGACTATTTGTATGTGTCTTCTGTTTTCATCCGTTTTTTTTCTGATATAAACATGATTTAAATGTATATGAACTGTTGTTAAATTTTTTGGGATTTGTGTAAAACTTTGAAATGTGAGAAAACGGATTTTTGGGGGAAATAGGAGTATTAATTTTAATACTCGAGTATTAATTTTAATACTCGAGTATTCATTTTAATACTCGAGCATACATTTTGTAATGCATTTCAGTAGATTTACGTTCAGTTTTGCTCCACATTTTAATACACTTCCCCACCCTAAAACCCCTAATTTCCCTGCATCCCGTGCCAGATTTTATTGAACTTTTTAATAAAAAATATATTTATTTTGCGTTGTAATGGTATGCGTTGTAATGGTTTTCGTTGTAAAAGCACTTTTAAGTATTTTAATAAGTTTGGCGTTGTAAAAGTATTCGTTGTAAAGTATTGCGTTGTAGTAGTGTTTGCGTTGTAAAAAATGCGTTGTAAAGGTAGGCGTTGTAATAGCATGCGTTGTAACGTCATACATCCCAAGAATGCACATGGCACCAGTCTTGAAGGGGGTTCCGCCGCCAAACACCAGAGGGTTTCAACCTAACTATAACAGTAGAAGTCAGGGAGATTGGCAGCAGCCGAACTGTTGAGAATGTTACTACTGCTATGGAATGGACCACCTGGCCGACCGATGCTGGCCGAAAGCATATCACAAACAGAGGTCGAGAAACCTGGCACAGAACCCACAAAACCCCATCCACAAATCCAAGCCAAAGGGAACTCAAATGCACCCTACACACAGCTTCAAGGAAGTCAGCCAGTTACCGCACGCCCGCAACAGGGATCAGGTAATTAGATAAACACGTGGCAAAAGCAACAACAGACAGGAAACCCAGCCCAACAGGGACCGGGGCCACAACTGTGGCAGGGAGGGGTACTGTCTGCGGAGGCAATGCTTTTGTGCAAGCACAGAACTCAAATGTGCTGTAAGTTTAATACCCCAATGTGAAGCATTCATTTCATGCTCACTTCACAATTCACTGTACCAAAACTCAAAGAAGTTCCAATGAGACACTACTAGGAATTCAAGTCTTTTACTTGAGTTCATGAATTCAAGGTCGCAAGACGTGTTTTGTTGATTGAGTATCACTAGAGTTTGTCATTCAGGGTGCCTATTGGAACCTAGTAATGGTGTATAAGGCTCAGTACGTATTCCCAGTTGTGCCTTTGAAGTGGGGGGGACTTCAAAGAGAAGCCTTTGTAGTGCACAGGGTCCCTGCCTTTTCTGCCCTGCTTCCAAACTCACTACAGGGGTTATGGAGACCCTTGTATGGGTACAGGCACAAACTATTTAGTTCTAACTGTCAGCTCCTCAATCCCATACTGCCCAGGATGGTCAATCAGGATGTGGATGGCCCATCAGTCACACCTAAGCTCATTTTGTGTATGGCTGTATGGAGGGAATGCACAAAGACCAGCTGTCACTCACACAGATGTGTATTCAGAGACAGGCAGAAGGCACAGACTAGTTAAAATACGAAAATGCCAACTTCCTAAAAGTGGCATTTTCAGACTTCCAACTTAACATTTTTACCATAAGTTGTGTTTTAACTACTTGTGAGTCAAGAGACCCCCAGACATAAAAAGTCTATATTTTCCAAATTAGAAATTACACTTATAAAGTGTAATAAGGAATCCTAATGTTTACCTATGGGACAGAATCACCTTGCAGTAATGAAAAACTAATGTAAAAGTTTTTTACTTCCAGGACATGTAAAACTTAAAAGTACATGTCTACCTATTTAAATACAAGGCGTCCTGCCCTTGGAGCTGTCCAGAGCCTACCTTAGGGGTGCTTTATATGTATTAAAAAGAAAGATTTGGGCCAGGCAAGAGGGTTAACTTGCAAGTTTTACATGGCAGTTTAAAACTGCCCCGTAGGGTCTGCAATGGCAGGCCTAACACATGTCTAAATAGCTACTGACGTAGGTGGCACAATCAGTGCTGCAGGCCCACTAGAAGCATTTGCTTTACAGGCCCTGGGCACATGTAGTGCACCTTACTAGGGATTTATAAGTCATTTAAATATGGCAATTGTGGATAAGACAATGTTACTATGTTTTAGGTAAAGAGTGCATGCACTTTAGCACTGGTTAGCATTGGTGAAGTTCCCAAAGTCCCAAACCCAGCAAAAACGAAGTCAGCAAAAAGGTCAGAAGGCGAAATGTAAAGGGAAACCACGCCAAGGATGCCATGTCTAACAATCATCTTAGTAAATGAGTATGTAAAAATGTAAACTTTCCCATACCACTGACTGACCTTTCTGTGCAATAGAATTTGAGTTCATAAGCAACTGCATGAGTGCCATGGTATCTTCCAGGGGTCCTTCCTGCAGCATACACATTCAATGAAAACAGGTCTGTTGCCATGGCCCACATGGAAAATACAGCATGCCTGGAAAGATTGGCTGCATTCCCCCCTCTATTACCTTATGTTGGGTGTCACATTCCGCCTAATGTGTAAATGTTTGCTACTTTCAATTATACTTAAGTCCAGCAACATATCAATGTTTCCTCACTACTTCTCTGTGTTATGCGAACTCCAGTTTGCATAACACAGAGCCTACTCCAGTTGAATCTCCAGATCACACCTGAAGATGAACCACACAGCTCCTTCACCATGGTGCAAGAGCAGCTCAAACCTTAAGTCATATTTATGTAGTCATACAAGGAAACTTTGCGTGGCCCTGAGTGGCTCCATAAATCTGGAGTAGGGAAACGCACCTCAACTCGATGCATTATCTTGGTTTTTGACGCATTGCCAGATTTACCAGAACTGGTAAACCTGGAAATGCGCTAAAGAGATATGCCTTACCAGAAGAGGAGTAACAAGGAGACATATCTTTATTTCTCCTTGTTACTCTCTCTTTCTGCAGCACATGTAGAAAGAAGAAAATGGGTCTCAGAAGTGTTGTTGTGCAGGAAGGTGTCCCTTCCTGCACAAAAACAATCCTGCATGTAATGCATGCACCCTTGCACAATGGTGCAAATATGCCTGCATTGGCACTATGCTGCCAAAAGGGCTGCAGTGCACTGGAAAGGGCAGGAATGCAATAATTGCCTTAAATACGATGCATTCCTGTCCTTTTCCTGTCAAGCAGTGCAGCGCTACATGGTGACTTACTGTACTGTGTGGCTTTTTCATAAATAGGCCGCCAAATTTCCAAGAATCGACCACATGATGGGCCTCATTTATGGATTTTTTGCCATAGGGCAAAAGAAAAGGTCAGGAATGCTCTGAATCTATTAGATACAGCGCATTCCTGCCCTTTTCCCCTGCGCTGCCGCACAATGGGCTGCCATGCGCCAACGCAGGCCCCTTTGCACCATGGTGCAAGGGTTCCTGCATTGCAGGGAAGATTATTTTTGTGCAGAAAGAGAATCCTTCCTGCACAAAAACAATCACAAGAGGCTTTTCCCTCTTGTTATGTGTGCTGCAGAATGCAGCACACATAGAAAGAGGAAAAAAGAGGAGAAATGAAGATATTTCTCCTCATTGTGCCTCCCTCACGCGTTCCGTGGGGAGGCGTACGTTTTTGGCACTGCCTCAGACTTACAATGTCTTTTAAATCTGGGGTAGTGTCAAAAAGCCATGGATGTTGTAAATGTAAATGTAGTTGAGCTTATATAGCGCACAGCTACCCACTGTGGGTTTCCCGGCGCTTGCTTAGGGAACCCATCCTGGTATTCCTCTGTGAGATAGCAGGGTATCCACAAGGTGAAAGTCAGGCATCCCGCAGCGAGGGGCCGTTGTGGAGATTAAGCAAGCTATTGCCCAGAGTTGCAGAGTGTGAACCCGTGAGTTGAGGAGGCACCAGGGCGAGAATTATCAAGTCCGTGGAATTTTTAGCCCAAGACCCGCCGAGGTGGGGAATTGAACCCTGGTCCAGGAGATCGGTCCAGGACCGATCTCAGCTTCCGGCTCTGCCGCGATCTCAGCTTCCGGCTCTGCCACCTCTAACCCTTGAGCCACACTTCTCCACTGTTGCTGGGAACGCGCCCAGCAACACCCAGGGAACTCCCTTTCACTCAGTTTTCTGAGTGAAAGGGGCACATATTTATAAGGTCAGGAAAAGCCACGTAACAGGGCTGCCAGTGACACATTACGCCAGCGGAACGTTCTGGCGGCTCAATTGTGCCGGTAGGGTCTCATAAATTAGGCCCGATATTCCTTAGAACAAGAAAAAAATGTGGTTGTCATTCTAGTCATGTCATACTCTCTGTGTAGTTTTTTTTCCAAACCACAAGCATAAATTGGGTACAGAAAGAAAGCACAGGGAAATAGAAGCACGATGGGAAACCGTGAAGTGATTACTCTTCAACGGAAAATTCTAGAACTAAAAAAAGAACAGATCAGCAAATGGGCAGAATATATAAAGAATCGAGGTAGGACTTTGGATGTTCCGTGGCATCCTCATTAGTTTCAATTTGCCAAAAAGCCATTCAAGCTCTTCAAAGTCCGACATAAACGTTTTCTCCGAGGCACCACTTTAGCTAAAACCCTACTCATTAACGTGATTGCTATTATCGGGAATTAGAGTTAAACATCACGACCACACGGCGCGCCTTCCGACAACCTGGCCCTGTTAAGCTCTTAAGCGCCTTTATCAGGCCGCGTTGACACTGCACGCCCTGATAAAACCTTCTGCGTGCTTGGAAAGTAACACGTTTCCTTGCACCGCGAACAATTCATTTGCAGGCCACATTAACTCTGTCACAAACTGTACATAAATACGAGCGTTCTCTTACGAGTGACCCAGACAAGCATTCTCCCTGAGCACGAGCGAGTTTATCAGTCATTTTAATATATATTTTCATTTCTCTTAGACGATGAAATACATAAGAAAACCGTTTTTTTCACAGCCCGGTGAGTTCTAATAAATAGTCTGGCAAAATGCAAAGGCAGATCACAGCCTCATCATTTTCGGAACAATTTCATTTATACTGACAGTATGGAACCCTGGATCCGTGAAGGCTTCCTGCAACGGTGCGCGCATCTAGAAACATGTAGTTACAGGCAAGTAGCTGCTATGCAGATTGTAAAATAAATAAACCGGGCGAGTATTGATCGGTCCCTTAAAAAGACCGCGCTGCAAAGGAGCAAACACTCTCTTTGTTTACAACCAGAGTGAAATGCTGCCTGAGTCACAATAAATTTAATGCAAAGCATAAACTATGAACCGGACTTAAACCTTTGACCTCACCCTGCCTTGGCCTTCATAAATCCAATTATTAGAAAACGTTATAGATCAGAAAAATTGTAATTGCTTTCAGCGGTGAAGTGTGGATTATAAAAATGTATGGAAAGCAGATAGGTTTGTTTTCCTTAATCACGCGAGAACAATTCAAAATACAGTTTTCTCCTTCTTTTAGTAGGTTATTATAATGACACCTTCAGCTCGTGAGACACAGCACAGCCGTGTTTATTCTGTTTATATATATTTTTTTAAATCAGGTGCTTTCTACTGAAAGTAAGAGAATATCTGTTTGGAATCTAATTTCTGCATAATGGTAACGTATTAGTAAATAAATAACGTGATACACTGACTACAATTGACATCAGCTCTCACACAACCACTATTACACTTATTTGCGATACATTTGCACAAGCATTCGATCGAAGTAAGGGATTACACAATACTGTCCAGGATGGCGCAAATGACACCACTGATTAACTTTCTGCACAAATCTATTTTGCGCCAAAAGTTAATGTGGATGCAACAGCAAAATATATTTGGATTTCGGAGCACAACCCCTCCCCCCCCCCAAAAAAAAAACTTTACCTAAGCAAATGGGGTCTTTTAATAGGAGCAGGGCATACACACAGCGTTTCATACAAACCAAGAGGAGAAGGTTAGAGAGTGCAGTTGATCTAAGGGGAGGAGCAGTGGCCAGATTAGCACCAAAAAGCCCCCCTTGGACCACAACCAGGTCCATTTCTTCTCCATTAGAGATCAAGAGGGAGTCCAAAATGGGTGAACAAAGACCATACATCACACAGTGGAGGTATTCATAGTTATTGTCCTGGAAAATCCAGAACAACTAGACCACTCACACAGCTTACACCATCCAGGATTCTTTCATAGGGAGACTGGTGCCATTCTTGATGAGGGTAGACTGCTTCCCCTCCCAGACCTACTAACAATGTGGATCGCACATTCAACTTATGTCGGAAACTTTAAACACTCCCTGCAATTTTCAATTTATTGGCAGCAAACAGAAATAGAAAAAAAGGCTATTTTCCATTTCCTGACACAACAATGAAACAGAAATAAAAAAATTCTATTTTACATTTTCCTGCAATAACAACAGAAATAAAATCAGATCTAATCCGTTTCTGCCTGCTTCAACTGAATGAGAAAAAAGAAGACAAAAAGAAATATCAAACTTAATCCAACTATCAAAGGATAAAGACTTCTCCATGATCCAAATATGATATGGCGATATGGTTACAAAACGTGGTGAGAGCTAGAAAGTGTAGGTTATAATGCACCTGCCCTTCTAGTGATCTACATGTTTCAAGACAAATCCCATGCTTTTCTTCAGGACCAAGAATCTAACTGCCTGATTCTACTCCTAAAATTGTACTGGTGCAAAATGACAACATGCACTCTGCATGCTAAGTTTAAGAAAGTAATTGTACGTACTTGGTGTACACACACACCCTCAAAAATCAACAATGGACGCAAGACTGACACAAGGCACACTATACCCAGTTGTTGGCCACTACCCTTGTGGCAGGTGCAGTGTATGACATCTAAAAAAGGTGCCAACATTAGTATCCTTTAATAAAAACACCACATGGGAATTTAGACATTTTACAAACTACAACACACAAAGAGTGGTATATTTGATTACCTGTCAGTGTAACCTACACTACATAGGTATGACCACCCATAAGGTAAAAACAAGAACAAGGGAACACAGAAGCAATCTCAGGTGAGTACGAGTGACAACAAAAATGTCAACTCACTATATTAAAAAAATCATACAGTGCAAGACTACCAATGGGTGGTTTTAGAACACCTTCATAACACAATGAATTGCGAATCCAAACTTTTTTCAAAGGTACAACATTGGGTGTTCAAACTCAGGACACATGCGGAGGGCCTGAATTCAAATATCCCTTGAGGTCATTTTACAGCATCATTCTAACAATCATTGATCATATTTTACTCTTTATCTGCCTTTGACCACTTTAATAAAAAGTACATATCCAACACATATCTGGAAAGATTACATCCCCAGTATAGCATAGCCACCACTGGTGATGCCTCCGTGTGCAGCCACTCATTTATAAAAAGATGTCACCTGTATTTCCTACCCAGGTCACTCCTAATAGAATTAAGACATTTTCATAGATGATAAAGGTATGGGTATATGTGTACACCAATTCACAATTTTATCTCTTGAATATAATTTATTTTGACATAAATATACCTCTGCCTTCTATTTCATAGTCATTTCCATTTTTATCAGATTGGTAGACTGGTAGGGGCTGTTACCTTCACTTTTCCGCTAGGCCGAGTGAAACTAGGAAGGGGTTCCACACTCTGCCGCCATCTTAGATGGTGAGTGGCCTAGGATTTCTGGGGAAGAACGTGGTGCAGCGAGGACACACCGACTACATTTACACAGGGTATTTAGCCAGGCAAAGGTGGTGAGACCAGTATTATTTGGCCCGGTGCGTTTTGTCCCTAGGTGATTGGGCGAGGGGATGCCTTTGAGTTGTTAGTGTGGCATGGCCATTTTGGATGCCAATGCAGCCTTTTTTCTTCTTTCTTCCTCAGATTGAGCCACATCGTAAAATGACGACATGATGGGCATGATGTGATGATTTTGTTTCGCTAGTTCCCAGGTTTCCTTTAGGCTGTCTGTGTCTCTTTTAGTTAGCTAGACCATATCAGCACTGGGACACTTGTGCCAAAGTGGCAATGAGCTTTATAACTTGTATTATTATTATTATTATTATTATTATTATTATAATTATAATTATTGCTATCATTATTATTTGTTCTTTACCCTGTAGACTGTGACTACAAGCTCATCTTGACCACCGGAGGAGCCATGAAGCAACATTTTTGCCTAATTACTGCATGGAGTGTTCTGTTCATTTTTATGTGTATTGTGCTTTATGTTGTACTTCAAAAGGATTCACTGTTTTATTAGACATGCTCACTGCAACCATTGTCATATAGAAGCTCACAGGACAAGTCACAATGAGGTGATGTTTTGAGTATATAGAATCAGTATACACAGAGTGCTTTTCTAGTTAATCAGTGTGAGCGTGTTGTATTTCTGTATTCTACAAACACTTGGCAAGCTAACTCTTTTAATATTATATATTACAGATTAACAAGTAGTGACACCAAGTAGATGCAATTACTTTCTTATCCTTAGCATGCACAGTGCATGCGGTCATTTTGAGCCAGGACAAATTTAGGAGTTGAATCAGGGAGTTACATCCTCAGTCCTGAAGCTAAGCCGTGCAGTTGGCTTGAAACATGTAGACCACTAGAAGGGTAGGTGCATTATAACCTACACTTTCTAGTACTCTCCCTGTTTTTTACCATACAGCCCGGAGGACAGATAAATATTATAATTTAAATATCAGGCAATTATTTTTAACCTCCCACCCAAAACCCCTCCCTCTCCTATTTCCTCTCATCATTTAGAGAATAGCACTCACTGCTCCCACGTTGGAGTGCAGCATGCCACCTTCTGCAGTGGAACAGGAGGAAGACTATGATAAAGCATGCCACCAAGGGGCAACCCTGGTGAGTTAGGGCTATATTGGAAAAATGAAGTGTTTTCACCCCATCCTGTGAAAGGTTAGGACACAGAGTACAGACGGGCTCTTTTGTTTTCTGAAGGCATACATGAATAAGAGGATCAACACCTCCGGAATATCCCTCTTATCTCTCCTCTATTATAGGAATAGACATACCTAGAAGTATTTAGCACAACCAAATCAGTTTAGATTAACATTTTGCCCTTAACACTCACAATTTTTGGTCTTTTCTGGTCACATACTTCGAAGCACACTGAGGCACAACCATTGAATCCCTTTTTAACACTTTTCCAGTCAAGGTATTCTCATCCACATCATGAATTAATTACATAACCTTCCCATCACCTCTCATCTTGAGAAACCATGCCTTCACTCATTCAAAGTCATATATATTTCCGTTTTATCAATGAAGGCAACAAAAAAACATCAAACACTTCTAAAAATGTTCTAAAATACCCTCATCACTGATCAGTACTACTGTTTATGTAGTGGTAAGCTTCTATTTCAAAGACACTCAAATTTGGTCTCTCATTATCTCGTCTCCCTTCAGTCTTTTTAAAAGTGTAAATTCTCTAAAGTTTGAAGTTATCTGTAAACTTATCATCAATATTCAATTCTGAAGTACCTGTATTAATGTACAACAATGACAAAATTATGATTTAAACTTTGAAACAAAATCTACCTTTATTTTAACGCTATCTTTAAACTGCCCTTTTATAAACTTAATGCACAAAAATACAAGACATCTCTGTGTTGAGCCTCTCTCTTTGCCTCACTACATCCCAGTACTTAGTTGGGGCTCAGTCCCCTCCCTCGCCTGTTACTGACACTTTCTGTAGCCTCGCATAACACATAGGGAAAGCTCCGACACATGACAAAGGCAGGACCCAAATTTATAAATCTTGCATGAGTCCAGGTAACATTCAACCAACAACCCATAACCCGATCACAACCTTCTCTAATGAGAGGGCGCAGTCCGAAACAATCTGCTCCTCTTGATAACCACTATCTTCATGAACATTCTCAACCACAATAACCACAATATCTCTATCTTAGTCTGAAATGAAGAGAGTTTAAGAATCCATAACAAATCTTCTGTATAGGATGATATGGAACACCCACTCACTTCTGTGGCCTACATTAAAAGATGCTTCTCCAAATATTCAAGCATTCTACAAGATGAGAACTTCTTGCACCCTTTTCTCCATAGCCAATTTACTCTCCACACCATGTCGAGCACCTTCAAGTGGTTTATTATATGAAATACATCTACCTCGAATGGTTGGCCGTGCAGACTTTTTGCACTACTGGGGTCCTTTGAAATTGGAGCCACAGATTCTTGCTAAATGTGCATTAGCCAGATATCAAGCAGTTTTCCCTCTTTGGCATTGGGTGTTGCCCCATGCAAAGATGGGAATCCTTTGCCTTTCCACTGGTGCCATATTATACACATGGATACAGTGGCAAAAAGGTGTCAGGAGGAGCACTGTGTACTACACAGATGTAGCACACAGTCAGTGCACTCCCTGATGGTGCCCCTTATGAGGAGGGCAGGGTTCCAAGGAACCGCCAGACACCCTCCTATAGGTGGATGCAGTAATTCACTGCTCCTACAAACAAGAGGATGACATTCCCACTCTTTGGATAGACGTCAGTGCACATTCAGTGAAAGGTGAACCTGAGTGAGAAACTGTGGTCATGTTTATCACAGGAGTGTGTACCTGCGCTAAGGACAGTGAATTGTTTGTTTTAATTGGATGCACTGTCTCGGTTTGTGCTGGGAGCATTGAGTTAAGAGTGTGGTTTACCCCAGTGTGCACCAAGACAGGGTCATAAGTGCACAATGAAGGCTCAGATTCTCATATTGGTGATTGTACCAAAGCTCTAAAAGTCCTCATGAAGCACTTCCACCCACTGCCTTCCTTGAAGAGGATTTTACCCCATCTCCAGAGCCCCTGACATCTTCCAAGGAGAAAATGTCAAGCTGAGCACATCCAGAAGCCCTCTAAAGCAACCTTATGAAAGTTATAAACAGATGTCTGATACATTGCAAGGAAAATAGCTCAAGCAGAGCACCTACAGAGGTCTACACTTGTCACTGTAGCAAAACAGATGCCTCAATTTCTTCCACCCGCCCCTTTCCTTAAGTGGATTAGTTCAAATAGAAACTTACTCTGCGAAATTAGTCTCCTTTATGATAGTATGCAAAATAGGGTGTTTGGACAAAATATCGGCTGAAAAATATAGAGATAAAGAAATATCAGGACTTCAAATATATCATGGACAGGAATAATAAAAGGTAAAAAGATAGTTTTTAGTATTATTTTTAATGTTGTGAAAAAATATTGATGTATAAAATATCATTGTATATAATATTGTTTTTTAGTGTTAATTAGTATGTAATGTATTATATTATGTTTTTATGATGTTGTTAATTGGTTTTTATTTTTGATAAGTTATTACATTCTTTTATACATTTTTTTGTGAATGTATTAATGTTTTTAAATAATTATTGAAACATATTTTTAGTAGCGGAGTTTGGGGTTATTAAGGGATAAGAGTAAGAAGTTTAAAAATATATATATATTTAAATTTAAAATTATAATGTTGGAGATATGTAAATTGATTGTTTTAGAATTTTAAAATATAATTTATCATAAGAATATTTTATAAAGAATTTAAATTGTATATGGAATAATATGTATTTGAATAGAATTCACTTTATCGTATTTTATTTTGAATTGTTTGAATATATACAATGTAAATGTACCAAGTAGTAATTTGCTTTTTTAATGGTTTAATCAGAAATAGATGTATTACATGTTAATTATTGTAAAAGAAAAGTACAAAGAATGTTGAAAATTTAAAAAAATGTATATTTAGAAATTCAAATTTTTTAAAATATATTATAATTTTTTTAAAAAAATTGTATTGGTAATTTTGTAGTTTGAAATGTATGTAATTGTATTTTTTAAACTGTATGGATGGTAAGAAATTAAAAAGAAAACTGAGATTTTGCATCAAATTTGATATACAGATTACAATTTCAAGTTAAAACTTTTAATAAAAGGTTAGTAGTTTACAATAGTGTGTTTTAATATATTTTTTGATTTGTTATCTACTGAAATGTTAGAAGGTCTTGTAGTAATTCTGCATTTTTGAATTTTAAGTCACAATATTTTAGGTACATAAGTATTACAGGGAATTGGATTTATAAAATTTGAAGATTTTAGTGTCCAATGTCTTTTCTCAAATTAGTATAGATTCGAGTGGGAATAGTAAATGTTACTCCTTTAGTGATCAACAATTTCCCTAAATTGGTTGAGATTAGATTGGGAATAGTAAATGTCACCCCTTTAGTGTCCAACACCTTCATCGGATTGGTTTAGATTGGAGTAGGAATAGTAAATGTCACGCCTTTAGTATCCAACACTTTCCCCAAATTTGTTTAGATTGGAGTTGGAATAGTAAATGTCACCACTATAGTGTCCAGCATTTTCTTCAAGTTTATATAGAGTGGAGTGGGAGTAGTAAATGTCATCTCTTATGTGTCCAAAACCTTCTTTAAGTTGGTTTAAATTAGAGTTAGAATAGTACCTGTCACCCCTTTAGGGGCCGATTTTTATGTCGGACGTACCTTAGTTTGTTCGACATCGATCTGGAACTGGCACAAACCAACCTCCTGTCGGCTGTCTCAAATCAGCAATTAGGATGTGACTGAACACTGTTCAGTCGCACTCCTATTCTTCACAAGGGGAGCATGCATTCTGACCGGAATGCATGCTCCCATTGCACAGAGCTGAGGTGCAGTTCATCCCTGCACCCCGAGGCAGGCACCTCAAGGTGCCACCATAGGTGCACCCTCGGCCGCCATCCTGAGGCCTTGCATGCACCCATGGGGGCCCTGCTGGGGGCCCCCAAAGTCAGATTTAAAAAACCTTTCTGTGTCAGAAAGGCCGGCACAGAAAGATGTAGGAATCCACCTCTGTAATCCCTCGGGCGGATTACTGGACTCTTTCCAAATGGCATATGGGCTCTCCGAGCCCTTTGGAAGCCATTCGGAAACTCGGAAAGCCTGTTTGGATTCCTTTCCAGACGAATAAATGATAATGGGTCAGTCGGAAAGGAATCCAAATGGGACATTTCGATGCAGTCTGAAAAGCTCCAACCGATGGTCAGAGCCGTTTCCGACGGCATCGAAATCGTTCCATTAGTGTCCAACACTTTCTGTAAGTTGGTTTAGGTTGGAGTGGGAATAGTAAATGTCACCATTATAGTCTCCAACACTGTCCCTAAATTCGCTTAGACTGGAGTTGGATTAGTACAGGTCAACCCTTTAGTGTCCAACACTTTCCCCAAGTTGGTTTAGATTGGAGTGGGAATAGTAAATGCCACCCCTTTAGTGCCAAATACCTTCTTCAAGTTGATTTAGATGGGAGTGGGAATAGAACATGTCATCCATTTAGTGTACAACACCTTCTTCAAGTTGGGTTAGATTGGAGGGAGGGATAGTAAATTTCACCACCTTAGTATCTAACACTTTCCCTAAATTGGCTTTGATTGGAGTGGGAATAGTAAATGTATCTCATTTAGTGTCCAGCACTTTCCCCAAGTTGCTCTAAATTGGAGTGGAAATAGTAAATATCACCCCTTGAGTGTCCACCAATTTCCCCAAGTGGGAATTGTAAATGTTAGTCCTTTAGCATAATCAAAGGATGTCACACATATTTTACATATTTATTGTTTTATCATTTTCAATTTATTGTAAAGTTTTACATTTTAACAAATGCATTTTTTAAAAAGTAATTATAAAGTGAAGTAAAACAAACTTTTTGCTACGTTTTAACTGTAAAAAACTAAAAGTACATCATATTTAATATATTTGTATAATGTACATTTGCAATTGCCATTTCTTAATGCTTACAATTTTTATATATTTATTGACCTTTTTAATTACATTATTTCACAATACTTTAATCTTTTTTAATTTGTATATATTAACTAGTTGTGTATATATTGTATGCTAGTATTTATTTTAAACGTTACAATTTTATTAACATTTTATACATTATTGTTTGACAAGTTTAAAATTTTAACATAATGTATCTCACTTTTAAAATTTATTAAACATGTTTTATTATATTTCTCATTGAATTCTATTGGGAGGTAGTCTTTTTTTAGCTGCATTTGGCGGGCAGTTTATTTTACTGCTACCCACTATTTTGTAGTCTATTTGTGTTATTTTGGCTAATTTTTCCAGGAACCACTTCATGCTCACGTGCTGCTGCTGGTCGGAACAGGTAATTACTTTTGTAGGGTTTTAACAGTAGGGGGATTTAAGCTGCATATTTAAATTTGAATGTAGTAGTGGTCATGTGTTTTTTCGATATTTAGATGTGTTTTTGATAGTGTTTTTCACTGTTTTGTCATTTTTTTCATTTTTTGAAAATGTAATGTATCAATGTTTTATGTTAAATTATGTTATTTATATTTGGATGATTAAGGGCCTTACTACGAGCTTCGTAGTCCTCTTGCAGCACCGCCAACGCTGTGCTTGCAAGAGGGCCGCCAAGCCTGTTGTGTACCCACATTCCAGATTCTGAGTTGAATCCAGGGCGGGTGAGCAGTGCTGCGGCAGTCTCACAGCGGCTGCTGTGTTACGATAATAGAGGAGCTTAAACAGCAGACCCCGCCTTGACAGCGCCTGCAACACGTTCTTGCACAGTATGGCGTGCACCATGTCATGCAGGAGCGAGAGTGTAATTCCAGAGGAAGCACAACATATGCCCCCGTGCCTGCACCCTCAGGCCTAGAGACGGCAGTTGGCCCTATCAGGGCCCCTTAGTTTGTTCTCTGCCACCCGTTTCATGGTGGGGCTCACCGCCGTGAAATAAGTGGTGGAAATGCAACTCGGATTATGCTCTGCAATGCTGCAGCTGCACTGCCAACATATTCCTGCCCCTTTCTGCTGCACCACCACTTGGGATCCTGGATCCCAGTGAAGCCGGCGGTCCAGTGGTGGTCTTTAATGTTTGCTTTACAGGTTTTTGTTCCAGGATAATTTCTATGGAAGTTTATACTTTTTTTAAAGGAAATCTGTTTTGGTTTATCATAAACCAATGGTTTTTACTTAGACATCCTATTTTCTCAGGTTTCCTGGTGTGGTCTATGAAACCGACAGATTCTGGATTGCTTTGAGGGAATTTGTTTGGATTGTTTATATGTTTGCATTTCTTGTGGGGCTTATTGCTTTCAGATTTTTACCTTTTTTATGGATTCTATTTTTTATTTCATGGGGATGGAGAAAGATCTGCAGCTACAAAACAGCACGTTTTATTTCACACTTTTTTGTGAAAGTGGTAAATATGATATTATATTGTTTGTTCTGTGTGTATGTTATTATTATGTGGTATTCTTTTGAATGTGTTTTGCATTTATTTGATATTATGGATTTAATTTGTTTATGTTGGTTTGTGGGTTATTTTTATATTTCTTTTATTTTAAATATATATATTTGTTAATATATCAGTGTTTAATGGCTTGGAGATTTTATATAATTGTTTCACTGATGAATACATTATAAATGTAAATACTTAAAAAAAAAGCATTTGATTTGTTGGCTTGCAGTTTGTTGTCATTTTTGACGTTTTTAGTAGGTATAAATTTAATTTATAATATGATTTTGTCTGTCTTTCTAAAGTAATGTAGTCCTTTGCTATTTATGAAGAGTGACTTTAAATTAAGGCATATCATACATTCTTTTAATTTGTTTGCTTAGTTAATGGCCAATTTGGGTAACAGGATGCTTTATTCTTAGTTATTGGTAGCTTTACTATTTTTGTAATGCTTCAATACATTTGTATAATGGATTTAAGCTATGCCTAGTGTGGATTGGAAAGCATTGTGCAATCCTTCTACTACGTTATTTGTTTTGAATTCCTGTGCCAAGGTGCTGTCATAGACATTCCATCATGGTATCTGGTACTTAGCTTGGTATCTTTGTCCTGACCAATGCAGTCTGCCAACCCAGGTATTTTAGAAGTAGTACGTTAGGGGACAAAGTTTGTATCATTTTGTTTGTAGAAATGGTTTTCTATTAGTAAGTTATAGTGGGTGGCTCTGTGACAGGGACGTAGGCTAGTGCTATCATCTTTTTGATTTAGAAAGCAAATTGGATTTTAGTGGAGGATTCTACACTTAGGGCCTCGGCGGTCCGACCACTGTATTATGAAACATGCAGTTACATAGCCGAAAGGCCGCTGCGGTACCACTGCAACCACCAGCCGAATCCCACTGCGGCAGCTGCAGAATAGGCCAATGAATCTGTTGGAGGCTCAGACCACCAGTAAAACCGCCAGCCCAATTACGAATTGCCTTACAGCCGACATGACCGTGGAGGACCAACCACTATACCTGAGCTGGTCGAAAATGAGGGATATAAAGCTGAAACTCACCTCTGCTCACCTCAACACATCCTGTGCCGCCATGGACCCGGCCATGCATTTCCTGCCACTGCTGTACCTGCTTGATCATGTCCAAAACATGGACACAACTGATGGTAAGTCATACTACTACCTGTTTCCATAGACTCCTCAGCGAATAATGTCCCGCCATGGACCTGGCAAGGGTGTTGGGGTGGCTTGGTCAAACATATTTACTGGGATACTGTGTGCAATGGATTTAAATATTTTGCTCAAATACCTCTGTATGATGCCCTATGTCCCCAAATCACTGTTACAGCACATGTGCATTGCACAAAAATGGACATGTGTTGACAACTCATAATCAGTGATAGTGAAGTGTGCATTAAATTGTGCCACACAACAGTGCTTCCTCATCAACATCACATCTATCAATCTCCACAACACTCTCATATTGCACACATCCTAGCTCCTGTTGTGATATCAAATACTGTATGGATATGTCATTAAACTCAAACACACCCTCTCTGCTACAACTCTGTTGCAGCTGGGCCTCATTGAAAGGAAACACCGTGGACTGTTGACACGCTTTGCGAGAATGCGCAAATCTGTACTTCACCTGAGGGAGCTGTAACAGGAACATAAGAGCTGACTGGAATATTTGACCTGCGCAAGGGTTGATGCTGCAAAATTATCTGTGTAAGTCCTGGAGTGAGTGGCAATCCAGAAAAGAATACTCCAGGGAGGCCTTCCTCAGACTTGATAAAGTTACTTGTAGTAACGAAACACGTGTCGGCTGTCTTTGGGAGAAAGAAACCAACTTCATCATTTGGACTTTCACATCGGAGTATGATCTTTCTGAAATAAGAATAGAGAATATAGAATATTCATCCAATTCTGAAATGTTTTGTATGGACTTGACTTGTTTATTTATACCTTGTAATGTTAAGTATACCACATGAAATTCTCATGTCACATATGGGATTAAATTTTGTTAAAAAGAATCTCCGTATGATGTTCTTCCTTTTGAAATAAGGACATTACATACTGTGGTCTCAATTTCTGACAACAGGATAGCACCCAATATCATTAGAGTGTTTTCACTAAAGAATTGTTGAACTGTCTATGACAAATCTGTGATATATACTTTTCACCATCACAAAAACTTTGGAGTGCCGGGGTATAGCTATATGCTAAAACATGCTACAACTCTGTATTGGACTCTCACACATCACCCATAAGAAATGAGACTACAACTACCATAGGACCCTGTGACAGCAACTCTAACCAAGATGCTATACTCCTTTTGCCCCTTCTTACTTGTCTGCTATGTCACAACTGATGCTCATTTATTAAGCAGGTCACCATTTGTCAAGTGTTGGTAAGTAAGTAATATATGTGTTTTAGTTGCACCATTTATTTTGAGAGTTTGTTTAATTTTTTGGTTAATGTAATATATTTTTATTTATTCGAATTGTTTATTATAAGTTTTGGATTTATATGAAGTACGTGTTTTAAGTTAAAATTGTCTTTTTGGACATATTTTTAAGGATTGATTAGTTATGTAGGCGATACTCTAGTGGTTGATATTGTGTTAATAGATTTTTTCTGCATTTTATATGGGGTTTTTTAGGTGACGATATTAGTGTTTCCGATGTTTTTGTTATTGATATATGTAAAAATCGATTTTTTGTAAACAATATTTGTGTGTACAATAAAATTTTAATAGTTAAGTACACAGTCAGTATTTTTGCTACCGATATTAAATTCTCGATATTTGTGTATATCGATATCTGTCGGATCGATATTATGTTAGTGATCCGTAAAATATTCAGTTGGTATGTTACTTTCTGGGAAATAATGTAAATTTTGGACCCCCCACTTTCCCTGTTGTCACCATGCAAAGTCACTGATATATTGTACCACAACTAAAAGTTAAAAGGTTCAGTGACTTAGGAGAGCCCATGAGACCTACCAGGCACTCATGGATAAATGCGAATGTATAGCCTCCCTTAACCTTCCCAAACATCCCTCCAATACAATATCCATTTTAGGCCACAGGATTAATCAACCAGCCAGAACCAAAAGAGGATACAATGTGAACAATGCAATTAAAATCCAATCCTCAGTCTCCTTCAGCACTCTTACCCAATCCTCTCTCAGATGTTTACTTCACAATTCCAGGCTCAGAGCAGATTCTAGACTGCAGACCTGATTGCAACAACAAATATCACCTTGTATTAGTTATTCAGAGATGAGTCAATGCAGCTTCACAGTGTTTATTAGACATGCCAGCAACTCAGGTTTACCTAATCAGGCAAAGTGGTTTAATACAAAAACGAGGAGGGGTGGTGATTATCCACAAAAACTCAATTTAATGCAAAAGCTTGAAAAATGAAGATTACCCCATACTATAATGCCTTTCTTTTGAAGTTATGTCAGTTGATCGTACTCCTCTATTACATATAGGTGCCGATTCTGATCCGTTAAAAATATTCCCCGTACGAATCGTATCCGGAATTTTTTACGTACGAATCGTACAAGTCCCGTACAAACTGGCAAATACGATTCGTATGTTAAAAAATCCATACGAATCGCATTGTGAAAACTCCCCGACACGTCCTCGGGTCGGAAAAAGTGTTCGACACGTCCCCGGGCAGTTTTACGTACGAATCGGGAAACTGAAGTCCGAGCGCGCAAGTACGATCCGTCCCGTCCGTCCGAATGCACAACCGTATGGAAAAAACACCGTACGGAGCGAACTCCCATCGCAACCATGGAGACGTCCAAACATGGGCCCGCATACGTGCCGAACAAAACCCAGCCCACCCCCCCAAGTACGCGCCGTACCCCCAGCCCCTCCATGTATGTACCGTACCCCCACCCCACCCCCGTAGGCATGGAGCGTACCCCCACCCCGTGTAGGTACGGAGCGTACCCCCACCCCCGTAGGTACGGAGCGTACCCCCACCCCACCCCGTAGGTACGGAGCGTACCCCCACCCCGTGTAGGTATGGAGCGTACCCCTACCCCGTGTAGGTATGGAGCGTACCCCCACCCCGTGCTGGGGGTACGCACCATACATACGGGGGGTGGGGGTACGCACCGTACATACAGGGGGTGGGAGTATGCTCCGTACCTACACGGGGTGGGGGTACGCTCCGTACCTACACGGGGTGGGGGTACGCTCTGTACCTACACGGGGTGGGGGTACGCTCCGTACCCACACAGGGTGGGGGTATGCTCCGTACCTACACGGGGTGGGGGTACGCTCCGTATCTACGGGGTGGGGGTACGCTCCGTACCTACGGGGTGGGGGTACGGCGCGGACATGGGGAGGTGCTGGGGTACGGCGCGGACATGGGGGGGCTGGTGGTACGGTGCTTACGTGTAGGGATGGGAGTACGGTGCGTACCGGGCCCCCTTTTCGCCGTGCATCGTGGCATACTTAGCTTTTCCGGCACTTTTTGGGTCCCGTAAAAATATTGCCGTGCGAAGTGCTGTGGGTATGAATCGTACTTGCTGGTCCGTAAAACGCTGCCTGACTCCGTGCGAATGTCGCGTACGCTGTGTCCCGGATCGGAATTGTGGGTATATTTTAGTCGGTCGGTGTTTTTTACGATTCGTACGAAAATGGTGTTTCTGTACGAATCGTACTTGCGGGTTTGTAAGGTGGTTTTCCCGGGTACGTGTCGGATGGAGAAAACGCTCCGTCCGACGATTCGTACCTGGTTTTCCAGGATCGGAATCGGGCCCATAATGTCCCATCCTCTCTGAGACAATCTGTTCTTTGTGGAACAGGGCAATGAGCCTATCCCGGAGAAACGAACTTTCTCTTCAATGTATTTTATTCATGACTTTGAACTCCACATGAGAAAATAACATACACACATGGTAGATAAAAGATAATAAATCCATAGATAGTATTTCAATAAAACCAGTAACCCACCACAGCACAATCAATTTCATAATTAAAAAAAAACAAAATGATGTCAGAACGTTCATTATAAGAAACATAAAAAAAAAAAATGAAAACAACACATTTCATTCGGAGGGAAAAGTAATAATTGCATGGCCTCAGCTATCACTCGAGCTTGAGAGGTAATTAAACTAATTAACTGATCGTTGCACTCCGATAATTATTACAAACTTCAGATCCAAAAGTTTACTTTTTGTGTGTGTGTTTTGGTGTCTGCATTGTCCAAAGGCACACAGGTAGTACTGAGACATTGCTGATAGCACACTTGCTGACCATTTCCAAGACACACTTAAGAAGAGGCGTCTCCTAAAAGTGAGACGATGTAATAACACGTTTCAAATCATGGACACCATTCTTGCAAAGATTGCATATATTTAATTAACTGTACCATTTGGAAGTTAAAACATTTGGTCGAAGTAACATCTAAAAACGCCTGGCCCCATGGTACTGGTTGGTTTTTCTTTTCAAAATAAAGGAATTACTTGCCATCTCAAATGTATGTTTTTTACTACAAACATCAGTGTCCAGGTGAAAACTTAGGTTAAAAGAGGTCAGTTTGAGGGGAAATTTTGACTGAGCTACAGACAAGGATAATACATGCCCCAGATCTAAGTTAAACAGGTGTAAAGCATATTTGAAATTCCTAAAAAACATAGATTTTTCTTTTTTCATTACAAAATTCTCATTGGTGTGAACCTGGGCTTCTATGGGAATTCTCTGCGGCATATTATCAAGCCCATTATCGCTGCTTTAGCAGCCGTTCTCTGCCGCTAAATCGGCGATAATATTAATGCCGTCCTTGATAATATGCCCCGTAGTGAGTTTGAATCACTTCTCAACAGCGATGACCCTACCGAACCACTCCTGTCAAACCTTGCACAAGTGAACATTTTAACCTAAATTGTATTGACGGTATTTATAAAGCACGGTAAACCAAAAAGGTGTCAATGTGTGGAGCCGGGAAAGAGCTATATGAGAGGAGAGGACCAAAACCATGAAAAACAACTATGTAGCTAAACTACTCACAGCAAGGAATAGTTGGAAAATAACCATGTCTTAAACTGCCTATGAAAAACAGGTACGAGCCGCCATTGTGAAAGCTTGCACCTGACTTTTCTGCATCTAGGCAGAGGCGGATTGGCACTGAGGGCACTCGGGCATGGGCCGAAGGGCCGGTGTCTCAGTGCACTCTGTTGGCCGGTTTTTTCTCCCTTCCCAGTCCACAGAGAGCACTGACAGTGAGAGGAAAGCAGCTTCGCTGGGCGGCTGTTCAGATGTGGCCTCTCTTTGGCCCCCTGCCCTGCCAAGCAATCATGCTGATGTTGGGCTGGGGAGTCATGATTCTGTGCAAGAATCGGCCTCCCAGGAGGCCAGGTGTTGCTCAGGCCATTGAGCCATTTTCACCTCGGACCTCTGGGGCTGATGCAGCCCTGAAACAGTGTTTGCATTAACACCTTGCCCACATCTCTTCTCATTCAGGGCATAGTGGGCGGGGAAGAATGGGTCTCATTGTGGGGGCCAGGTGATGTTGGGAACTCGCACCATCTTCACCTTAGCCTACCACCCACCCCCATGGATGGCCTGGCAGCTGTGTTTTTTGCTTTATCCCCTCTCCTGCCAGGCCATTGCCCCGAGGAAGTGAAGGGCTGGAGAGGGCTGAGTAATTTTCAAGTAGCTGGGGCCTTGCTGTTTTTCAGGTGCTCCTGCGCTGGAGGACTGGGGAATAATTTTTTAATAGAAAGGAGCCTCACTGTTTTCAGATGCTCCTGCGCTGGAGGGCTGGGGAATAATTTTGTAATAGTAAGGGGCCTCGGTGCTTTGCGGGTGCTCCTGCACTGGAGGGCTGGGGAGTCATTTTTTAATAGAAAGAGGCATCGCTGTTTTTCAGGTGCTCCTGCCCTGGAGGGCTGGGGAATCATTTTGTAATAGAAAGGGGCTTCACTGTTTTCAGATCCTCCTGCCCTGGAGGGCTGGGGAATAATTTTGTACTAGAAAGGGGCCTCGCTGTTTTTCAAGTGCTCCTGCGCTGGAGGGCTGGGGAATAAGTTTTTAAAAGAAAGGGGCCTCGCTGCTTTTCAGGTGCTCCTGCGCTGGAGGGCTGGGGAATACGTTTTTAAGAGAAAGGGCCTCACTGTTTTTCATGTGCTTCTGTGCTGGAGGGCTGCGGAATAATTTTGTTATAGAAAGGCGCCTTGCTGTTTTTCAGTTGCTCAGCTTGTAGGACATTGTCACGTTTGCCCTGTGTCCTTCCCAAGAACAATATCCTCTCACTTACATTCCTTGTGTATTTCATGAAAGGGCATGCCCACAAACGTGGGCCATGCCCCGCGAATGTGGACCATGCCCCACAAATGTGGGCCACCCCTGAGCATGTGGGCCACCCCTGAGCATGTGGGCCACACCCCGCGACTGTGGGCCACCTTTTTTCGTCAGTGTCCGGGCCAAATTGGGATCCCAATCTGACCCTGCATCTAGGTACTGATACCATACCTCGGCCAGCTGATTTTAGAGGACTAGTGGGGGCATGCCAGTTAAAATCCGTCCTGAACTAAATTGATCCTTGCAAATGGAGAGTCCTATGCATCAAGCAAGGGGATTTGAAAGACACTCGCTTCTGCACTTTAAGCCAGTAAAGGGGTCTCTAACCTTCTCTAAGCTCAACCTGTCTCGGCAGTCCCAGGGCCAAATGTACTACAGTATTTTGAATTGTTTGGAGCTTATTTCATGAGTACTGATTGACATTAAGATAAAGGGCATTGCAGTAGTCCAAGCAAGAGGTGATAAACGCAATGACTACTGACACCCTAAGCTCTTGTGGAAGAAACAGCAGGATTTTCTTCAAAACGTCATGACCCAAAAACAGGACCTTACAGTTCTATTAACTTGGGTATCATAGGCCAGGTGCTATAAAAAATCACACCCAGATTTTTGCCCGCAGCTGCTGGAACATGTTGAGTGCCCCAACTTTCAAGCCACCATTGGGTGGTCCAGATTGACCTATCAGTCCCAAAAGCCACAATCTCCATTGTTCTCTCCATTCATTTTGACCAGTTTCCCCTCATCCACCTATCAATTTCTTACATGCAAGCCCTAAACATATCAGCGACACCTTTCCAATCACAGAGATGGACATGATCATCTGGGTGTCATCTGCAAAGGAATATCCCCGGAAGCCAAAAGATTGCACCAGCTTTGCCTGGGGTACGACACATAAGTTAAATAGTGTGGGACTGAGGAAAGACCCCTGTGGAACGCCACAGGGCAGCCGGAAAGGTGTGGATTGGAAGTCCCCGCAACTTACTGTAGGAGCCCTGGCCATCAGGAGGGGCCCCAACAATTTGAGAGCCACATCTTCCAGCCTGGCCTGATGCAGCCTATGCACCAGCAGAGATGGAATTATAGTGTCAAAGGACATGGGCAAATCTAGCAGTACCAAAATGGCTGTGCCTCCCTGATTGACTTGCCTGTGAATGGCGTTAGCAGTTGCTAAAAGCGCAGATTCGGTGCTGTGGCTCCTTCTGATCCCATTTTGAGAAGGGTCCAGGAGTTCATGGTCAGTGAGATACTGGGCCAATTCCTGTCTGATGTGCCTCCCTAGGACTATGGCTGGTGTCAGGGTCAGATTGGGATCACAATTTGGCCTGGGTACTGCCGAGAAAAGTGTCCAACATTTGAGGTGAAGATGGTGCAAATTCACATTACCTGGCCCCCACAGCGAGACCCATTCTTCCTCACCCACTATGCCCTGAATGCGAAGGGCTGTGGGAGAGTTGTCAAATGCCAGCACTGTTTCTGGGCTGCGAGGGCCCCATGCGGGCTGAGGTGAAAATGGCTCAATGGCCTAAGCAAAACCTGGCCCCCGGGGAGCCAGATTATCGCAGTCATCTGATCCATCAGCGTGATTGCTTGGCAGGGCAGAGGGTCAAGGAGAGGTCACAGCTGATAATCGCTGAATGGCTATATCACATGGCCTCCCAGCGAGGCTGCCTTACTCTCCCTGTCCAGTGCCCTCTGTGGACTGGGAAAGAAAAGAAATGGCTCACAGAGGGCACTGAGGCACCGGCCTTTCTGCCAATGCCCGAGTGCCCACAATAGGAATCCGTCCATGGCTGGCGTAGGCTACAAAGAAATCAGGTGCAGATCTTTTAAGTCAGAAGAATCTCCATCTGACTTTTTCTTCAGAGGAATAACAATTACCTCCTTCCAATCCTGCGGAAAAACACCCGACTCCAAGATCTGAGAGTAAACCTTCTCTAAGGCCTCCACCATAAGATCAGGGAACAGCTACAGAACACTGGGAGCCAAGGATAATTCCATAAGCCATAGGTAGTTCCTCCCAACAGTCTTAATTTTAGTTGCCGGAAGAGGGGACAACGTGGCCAAGCTGCAACAAGAAGGTAATTGACCGATCCTGCCGTTCTGCCATCCCAAAATCACTAACGCTGAAAGGATGTTCAGGAAAATCTGCACAGATTTTCATAATCTTATCTCTAAAGAACTCTGTAACCTTATTGTAGAAAACCTGAGGGTTTTCACCTCCTGGTACTGAGGCGGATCCAGGATAGTGCAAACTGTCCTAAAGAATTCTTTATGAATGTTAATAGCAGATCTAATCCTCTGAAAATACAATGATTTCGCCTCCTTAACCCCTTCCATGCTGCGCGAATTCCGCCGCTGTGCTGACGGTTTCTTGCGCGGGCGTGGTCATGACGGAACGGTTCCGTCATGAGCACAGCTCAACCGTGGCTCATGACGGAACCGTTCCGTCATGAGCACCGAAGGGGTTAATCGTGCTTTCCAATTTACAAATACGCTCCATATGTTCCTGTCTGCTGAACTGCCTTTTGAGGTCCTTAAGCTCTTCTGAGATCCACAGGGCAGAAAGCTTCCTCCTGCCCTTAGGCCTAACACTAACCAGAAGGGCAACCTCATTAATGGCTGACCCTACCCAATTATAACAATTCTCTGCTAGGGGAACCTGGACCACTAAGGTCCTTCTCTGTTAATTCCACAAGGGCTTCACTGAAATTGTCAACCAAGATTTTTCTCCAGTTTCTCATGCTGTTAGCTGTGCCGGGTGAACTTTCAACCACCTGTCTCTTGAGGGTACTGAACAGCATCAAGCAGTGGTCAGACCAGCAAAGCAGGAGACATTTGCACACCCTCAGGGTCTAGTGATCGGAAAAAATCCCATCCAGCGTGTGTCCCACTTCTTGGGTCACAACCTTCACCCATTGACCAAAGCTGAAACTAAGCATAAGATCCAGAAAGACCATGGTGTTATGATCACCCTCTTCCTCCAGATCAAGGTTAGAATCACCCAAAACAATGAAGTAGAAGGTTCTAACACTTGATGCCTGTTCAAGATGAACTGCTTTTTAGGACCAGGTGAATGGTAAATCAGCAGCCCTGCGAGGAATAGATATTGTTTGTGTTTGATTTTAAAATGCTCCACCTCATATCTTTTGATGATAGTGTTAACAGGCTCTAAAGTGCAACTCAGCTGTTCCCTAAAAATTCAAGTCTTATGGCTGCAGGGGCTGCCTGGGGATTAAATCCACAAGGATTCCTTAAGATTTGCCCTTCCTCTTGGTCTAAGCAACCCCATTTTACAACATCAATTAATCCAACCGCATACAATAAAGTGGCCATAATTTTGGATTGAAATACAGAGAGAAGATGGGGAAAAGGTCTCTGCCCCACTGCTTTATAAACGTGCCCAACCCCTTTAGCTTTGGAACTGCTGTTGGATATGTGGTCCATATCATTTAAAGTGCTCCATATGATTCTCCGTAAAATTTTAGAAGATTTTACAATTTCTAAATAAATCCATTCAAAGATACAAGGAGTAGTTTGAACAATTATGCAAACCTTTGCCCTGGAAACCTAATACTTTGCTTTTAGAAATGTTGTTTTCTAAAAAATGCGACCCAGTGTACTGCTTTAGAACAGAAAGATGGCTATTTAAACCTTTAGGTGTTATATTGAGAATTATATATCATCCGCATATAAAAGCCACTTGAGTGAGCCTCAATACTCAACAGAAATACCAAGGTATTACCCAAGATTACAGATAGATCGGATACATTCGCGGAAAATACCAAGGGGACACCATACAACCCTGCTTCAAACCATTTTTTGTTGGTATTATAGCGGTGAGGCCCCCGATCACCTCCTAGTAAAGCCTGACACCTGGCAGAGGAATGCAAGGCAGTAATTAGGGCAATAGCTGGATGGCTGGACAGTGCCAAAAGAGATGTAAGTTGTCTGCATTTTCCAATTAACATTTCGGACATCATCTTCTTCTAGTGCCGCCCATCTTGGCAAGTTTCTTGGGGACCAGTAGGCTCTGTATAGGGTGAACAAATGATTCCTCCTAAGTGGAGCAGAAGTTACAGAGGCCCATAATGTAGCAGCAGATACTTGCCATAAGTTTTGGATATCGCAGCCCGGCATGTCCAGCTTCCAGATTTCTTTGGTCAAGATCCCTTCGCTTTCATCTCTTCGAACTAATTCCCAGTACCACTTGGAGACCTCCTTCATATAATTCTGTGTTTTTAATAAGTCTTTCTCTGCCTCTGAGTCTGCCCCAAGTTTTGGCTGAGTTCGTGACCAACTAACCAACTGGTAATACTTAAATCTGTATAACTTAAAATCCATCTGCAGGCTTAGTTTAGTCCATGTTAATATCGTGCCTTCCTCCATAAGATGGCCCCATCTTAAAAAGTCTGTGTTTATTAAAGGCAAAGCTAGACTATCCATCATTCTGGAAAGAAGTGGGTAAAGTATTAGAAAAAATCCTGGGTTGCGAATTTGAGGCAAGCCTTCCCTTGGTTATATTTGGAGTGGATAAAAATAGCTGGGGGAAACACATTAGATCTCTATTATGCACCTTAATTACAATTGCACGCAGGGAAATCTGTGTAAAATGGGTCTCTGAGCTCCCCCTACATGTGTGAGCTGGATACACTTTTCAAGACATATATAGCGTGACTAGACTGGCAAATGGGTTCAGCTAAGAAAGAAAAAATGTGAGCCCCCTTTGTTTCTCTCGATTCCTGATACTTGAATGCATTACATTCTTTACTAGTAAGGTTTAATGTTATAACTTGATGTTTTTGCTATATTTGGATTAGTTCAAGGATTAAGACAAGCTCAATGGGTTGATGAGATCTGTGGTGGACACCACTTGATTCTTTACCAACTGTGAGTGGAAAAGGCTTTGTTCTCCCTGGCATAGATCTTGGAAGGTGTTTGGCGCCCAAACTTAGTGGACCTTCAGAAAGTTCTCGCTCTTAGGCTTTGTCAAATATGAGGACAACATTTTCTTTTTTTTTTTAAAATAATAATAATTAGGGGAATAACGTCCCAGGCATTCCCAGTTCATTCAACGTATTCCACAGACTTGGATGATCATCTTTTTCAAATGCAGTGGAAAAGTCTAAGAGTGGGCGTCAAATTCCATTCCGCTCGCGGAATTGTGATATTTTGACATTTTTGCGTTCCGCGGAGAGCGCGAAAATGCCAAAATTTCCGCTATTTGCCACATTGCGAAGATTTTTTTCATGTTCGTGCTTTAAAAATGCATTCTCGCACGCACGATCACCTTACCGGGATCCCTGTGTTTGCCGACGACTTTTCCAATCCGTTCGCGTGCTCCACGAGATGTTGATAACCGGTTGCGCTATCCCGTGAGAGTTCGCGATCATTCTCCTCGCCATCAGACACTGCGAGAGTCTGCGATCGCAAACACGTCATTTTCCACCACGAGAGAGAGCATGAGGTCACAAACACGTCAATCTCCACCGTGACAAAGAGCATGAGTTTGCGAACACGTCATTTTGGACTCGCCATCGACATCCAGCAGAAGTGTGGTGAAGGTTGCGATCGTGAACATGCCAATTTTCGATTTGGAGAAGAATATTAACTCTAACCGAATAAAACCTTCTCTAAATGATGATTTGGATGGAAAAAAACTCCCCTGATTGACATTTGGCTGTCCTTTTTTGTGCAAGGAGTCCTTTTAAAAAAAAAAGTTTTTGGGGGGAGAGGGAGGAAGTGCCACAGAGTCTCCAACTTCCTGTTCCTGTCCATCAGGCTCCTCCCAGTGCTTTGTCCATCTCCTGTTCATTCTGCCTTTGGATTTCAGCTGGAAGGATCACTCTTTGTGTCTGCTGCATCATTATCATTGGATTAGAGGACTTTTGAATTTGATATTTTACATGTAAGTTGGTGTTGTGTCTGATTGGGGGCATTGCAGTTGCTGCAACTACAATTTTGGTACTTATCATTCTCTTTTTAAAAATTGTTGGGGGTACCCAGTAGGCCCAGAGCTAGTCATGGGTGGGTGCATGATGAAGCAACTGTTCCTTTGGTGTGTGTTGAATGTTTTTCAATCATCATTTAGGGCATGGATGGCATTGGATTGAGTTGGAAAAAGTGTTTTTGGGGGTTATATCTGTTTTTGGGTGTATGTTAAAGAAATGCCTTTGTTGTGTGTGCCTGGTGTGTTGGTGTGCACCCTGCCGAACTTGTTTAGCCCTGTGGATTTTTGTTTTTGCTTTTTATTGCATTAAAAAGGCACAGCAGTGTGGTTTAGCATGCATCTTTTGCCTGGCTTCTTTATAGGCCTTTTGTCAGTTCATTGTTTCCCAGGCCTCCAGCTTGTTGCTTGTGATTTGCGAGTGTCCATGTGGCTGTGGGCCTTTTCTGGTGGGAGTTATTAGTGTGCTGCTTTTGCCATATATAGACCTGCATGGTATTCCTTTGTGGCCTAGGCTTCTTGTTGAGGGCCTGGCCATGAGGCTGGCGGCCATTTTGAAGGCAGGCAGTGTGTTTTGCAACAGGCCTGCATTGTCTGACTTCTGTTTCTCCTAGTTGGGTGGGCCTGGCCATGTGGCTGGCGGCCATTTTGAAGCCTAGGCCTGCAAGCTTGTGTGGCCTTGTCTGCCGAGGGGCCTGCCTTCATCCAGTATGCTCAGAGCAGGAAGCCACAAGTGCATTAAACAAGTGCTTATCTGACTGTGTTGTTGAATGTAAACATCATTTAGGGCATGGATGGCATTGGATTGAGTTGGAAAATTAGTTTTTTGGGGGGGTATTTCTGTTTTTGGGGGTGTGTTAAAGAAATGCCTTTGTTGTGTGTGCCTAGTGTGTTGGTGTGCACCCTGCATACCTTGTTTTGCCCTGTGGATTTTCGTTTTTGCATTTTATTTCATTAAAAAGGCACAGCAGTGTGGTTTAGCATGCATCTTTTGCCTGGCTTCTTTATTGGCCTTTTGGCAGTTCATTGTGTCCCAGGCCTCCAGCTTGTTGCTTGTGATTTGAGAGTGTCCATGTGGCTGGGGGCCTTTTCTAGTGGGAGTTATTAGTGTGCATCGTTTTGCTACTACGAAATCTGACCAAAGCACATTGATCATACACACAATGCGCTTATCGTTAACGTTTTCTTTATTTTCCTTTTCTTATTGGGCACGGGACGTCTTCTTCGTTCCGTAATTCCTTCACAGTCCTTCACAGACCTGTACATTATCATGATACTGATCCTGGGGTGGTAGATGTTAACACATCCACACACAGGAGATACATTTTCAAATTTCCCTTTTTTCTTTTTCTTTTTTATCATTCGAAACTTTATTGACACAACGTCATTTTGATTCTTTGGGCACAATTTTCAGAAAGATACTACTTATAAATCTTATAAATCTTACAGTTATAGAACATGTCAACACGACGACCTTCGAACATTTAGTTTTCGCTAAATCACAATATTGACAGATATTATCATACTCATGACGGTACAGTCTTTTTTCACTTATCACAATCACGTGACGAGTGACTCACGATACCGCGAATATACAAGGAAGCAAACACTTCCGTAGTTTTAAAGCTCGATTCCACCACGCCACTCGACTAACATCCGATTGCGGTAAGACCTTTAACAACCGTAGTCACGGTTTGTACAGCTTCGAAAGATCGTTGTTATACACCGTTCACTTATTTGTATCGTTCCCTTTTTTCCAGACAAACTTATATGGTTTGCCACGACAGATTGATAGAAAATGACGCTTATATTTTGAAAGGTCAGTTTGATCCTCCGCCTTCAGTTCATGGTATTTTTGTTTAACAAGCAAGCCCTTATAGTTCGCATTATTCACATTTATACAGGAGTTTAGTTACACCTTTGAAATTTAAGCCGTTTCAGTCACAGTCCACGGTTCTTTTCTTTGACAGCGTTCTCACACATATTCACATCCCCGCCCACACCACATTGCATGATTTTCACAAATCTTAATCGTCTGGTACTCCTTTGCTCACAATCCATTGTATGTTCGCACAGGAATTCAGTTTCACCTTGAAATTCAAGCTGTTTCAGTCATAGTTCACGTTACTTTTCTCTAACAGTGTTCTCACACAAATTCACATGCTCGCCAAACACCAAATCGCATGAATTTCACAATCTTCATAGTCCGGTACTCTCCCGTTTACAAACCTTTGGACTTTCCTTAATGTCACAATGGGTGCTATCGTAATACGTATTGACAATTTTTTGATAAAATTGTGTTGTATTTGGTTATTTGAACATAATGTTTTATGCTTTCAGAAATGCAAGTCCCCTGAAGAAGGGTTCGCCCGAAATGCATAGGGCTGAAATATTTTGAACTTTGAACTTGATCATGAACGGATTATACTATGCTTGTAATAGTATGAATGTCAAAGAAATTGTTCACAATTCGAATTAAAAAACAAATTGTAAAAGAAAGCATTATCAACTGGATTACCATTATTTGAATTTTGACAACAACGGAGTGCTGAGTAAAAGATGTTACTCCTACGGGAGACAACGCATCCACATTTGTCGATATTGTTAGCAATTGAATCAGGAAGTTTAACTTTTTCACTAAGAGTATTTCAGTTCCCTATGCTAATGCAGTTAGAAGGATGCTGCATATAAACTTTAGAACCGTCTCCAGTGAGGGTCCCCGTAGTTTCTTCAGCAGGTCCTTGAAGGCGAATCCTAGAGATCATGTTCTAGTTTTTATTAGGGAAAAGTTATCATAAAATTGCCTCAATTTTCTATTATGAAGCATAAATATATGTAAGGTGGTACAGTCATGTTTCTTTTCTTGTTCATTAGCAGCCGCCCAGTTTCTTACCCTTTTTAGCATAATGCACTACTTTAAGTTTGGCTAGATTAATCTCAATTGCATTAGTTTCAGAGTAATGGAATAGTGATGTTAACAGCCTTTGTAAACCAATTGAGGTTTCTTAATATGGCAACGTCATCTGTATAATGTAATGATAAGTTTGCTCTACTTTCATCTCAAAAGGGGCTCAACATTGCATTATAAAGTGCTTTATTTAAATCCTCAGTGTAGAGGTTGAAGAGGAGGCGCACACAGTGGCAGCTGGTAACACTTGAAAGTAGTGGGCGTAGAAGTTGAGGATGAGTTTTTTCTCCCGCAAGAGTTGAAAAAAGAGACGGTAAATGGGGCATTTTCAGGCACATTTGAGAAAGCAAGAAAGTTAATAAAGTAATTTTGAAACTGTAGTTATGACATCAATAAAGAAATTTCATATGATAATGACGTAGTTGTTTATTCAGTACAACCATGGGGCATATCAGCAACAACCAGCGATAATTATCGCTAAGCGCACTTAGCGCTAGGATAATTCTCGCCGGCTAGCGTGGATTTTTATTGCTGAGATAGCGCGCTATTAGCAACGCTTATCTCAAAAGCAATAAAAATCCTCACGCTAACTGCCTAACATGAGATTATTGCTGGAAACCCAGCGATAATCTCACGCAATGTGGGGTTAGCTTGTTGATAGGGCTCCACAAACTTAGCCATGATATCCACCTTCCATAGGATATCATGGCTAAGTCAGTCCTGAAGCAGGCGTAAGGAAAGTAGCGATAACAGGGGTTATCGCTACTTTTCCTGCCGCTATGCTTCATAGCGTGAGGCTTGATGATAGGAGAAATGTCGCTTAGCGACATTTCTCCTGTCATGTCAGGTCAGGAACGCCCACTTTGCATCACATTAGAGATGCAAAGCTGGGCGTTAGGAATTCCTACGCTAACGCAAGTTTTCACGCGTTAGCGTGAGCTTGCTAATTTGGTGATAAAATAATCTCCACTTTTCGGCCGAAAACGGCCGCAAAAGCGGCGATAATTCTATCGCCTAGCCTTGCTGATATGCCCCCATAGGACTTCATAACAGACTTTGAGACAAAGCTGAGCAGCTCACGTATTTCTCTATTTCTTGATATACCTTTTGAAATGAAATCTACTAGTTATTACAATACAAGTTATTGTGATTTGTCAGACTGGACACAATGAGAAAGCAAGGAATAAACATTAAAAGGCAGAGGGCGGCCTCCAAGGCACTGTACATCTCAGCACCCCATCTTTCCCCCAAATGTTGTATTGTTATTTGAGCATTTGTGTTGTGCACTGCAAATATTTCTGTTGTCCCTAGTGATTTTGTATCATTGGAACTCATATGAATGTGTTAGCTCAGCGAGCAGGCTATAACATTATTTAACAAAAAATTGAAATTCATTAATTACATTTTTTAAATTAAAGACCAGAACTAATTTGGAAAGAATATTAATACTTCAGAACACATAACATAAATCCATGCATTTTTTCAGAAGAGCTGAGTTATGATTATTATGCTACGATTATTTAAGCTCCTTAACAGATATTGTTTTAGTAACTAAGGGGCCTATTAGGATGGCGGTCGAAAAAGCACTCCGACCGCCATGGTAGCGGGAAAACACCGCCCGCTAGGACCGCGGCATAACCGCCTGTCCAATTAGTATGCTCTACAGTCGAAATCTGACCTCGGCGGTTTGATCGCGGCCTTTAACATTGCGGCTGTTGCTGCTGCCAGCAGCACCACCGCGAAGTCCAAAAAGGCATGTCCAGCATATCCCTGCACTGCGTGGCAGGCACTGCACAGTGCCTGCCACCTAGTACAGGGACATGTAGGGGGGTACCCAGTGCACCCACACCCCCCAAACACATTGGGGGCCCGCAATGGGCCCCTGGAGACATTCTCCACATGCCTTTCCATGGCGGTTCCACCGCCGCGGAAAGGCTGACTACCGCCAGCATCATAATCATGCCGGCAGAGCCTGGCCCTGCACCGGCCCCATTTTAGCAGTCCAGCTACCAGCGGAAAAGTGGTGGGCAGAAAATCTCACCACCGCAGGCGTCACCGCCATGCTAATGGCACCGGCGGTTTTCTGGGTTGCGATCGCGGGCGGATGACCGCCGGCCTGGTGGCCATCCGATCGCCATCCTAATAGACCCCTTTGTTAGGTTTTCTTCTAGAAGATGTTGCAGTGGCCATAGTCATGACTTAAAATGTCCCACTTGGCCACACATGAGCCTGCTCCCTAGCAAGCTCGTGAAGACCTAAGCAGCCAGAGAAAGCACTCATCCACTGGAACGGGATTCAGCAAATGCGGAAGCCCCACGCAAAATGGAATCAACTCACAGCAGCGAACAGACCAGGAGAGAAAGCCTGCAATCTTTCCTCTTTGGTGTTCACCCCATGGCCCCTGTACAGGTTTGCTTAATGTACTGTCATGTCACTTGGGCCTATCCTAGTTTAACACGGACTGATGAAAGAGACACTGCTGGAAGTGGAAATCCTGGGGCCCATGCATTTCCTTGCAGTGCTATTGAAGGCCCTTTGCAAAGGCTGACTGGTCACCTATCTGCTGTTTATTGCTCTATTTGGGTGCTACACTGGTACTATTGAGGTGCAACCAATGCCCAGACAGTGTTAGCAAACAAGGCCTCTTTTTCTATCATATAAAATTTTCTGTCGGGCGACTTTCTGCTCCTATGAAAAGCGCAGATAATTGATTTCTGGATTCCTCCTGCTTGCCCCAGTGCTGTGTTCTAATTACCTTTAAAGCAGCCATTAGAACCCCTCTTCATTGTGTAGTAACTATCAGTGCAAGGTACTGCAGGTTTAACCTGGCGGTTGTCAATCATCAACTTACCCAAACAAGTACACAGGTCTGTTAATCCATAAAGATGAATTAGGTCGACAGAGAACAGAGTAATAAACAACAAATATGACTTGTCCCATTGAACATTGGCTCCATAATGGCTGCCACGTACTAGCATCGGGTAAAGTGATGTCAAAAACATCACTTAGTGCCTCAGGTAATCTGCCTGTCACATTGCAAATAAGACATGGCAAAGCAAAAATGAATGTGCACATAATAATGTAATGTCACATCACGTGATATGTTTATACAATAGTGAGTAACCAGTCAAAAAACGTAAAAGGAGATAGTTATGGTTTAGGAAGGCTTAAACTAAGTATATACAGGCAAGCAAGGCATCTAGTGACAAAAATTGAAGATAACCTTGTACAGTGAATGCACGATGCACCCCTAGCTTCTCACATTCAGTCAAGGTTTCTGGGCTACTCTCTCTGCCTAATATTCTCAGCTGCTTGTGAGACCTCATCATCTCCATTTTGGAAGCCCAAATCAGAATGAACAAAAATTCATGACAGTTTTCGGTGGTGAAACACAGGCTTTTCCCTTATGGAAATACACCTCAGCCGCCTAATTATTTTTGGTTTGTGTTTGATACTTGAAGTAGCGGGGATTTTATATTAACATATGACATTAAACAAAGAGTTTAAGGGAGGAAGTTAGTTATGGGAATAAAAACAACATGTCGAGCAGCAAGTTACTGTGCTATCAGAACAAGCGTGGAAGACAAAAGTAAATCATTCTCGTACCTTGACATTTTTTCTGCCGACTTGCTTCTTAGGGTAAAAGTGGCTGGCTGTTAGTGTCGTTGTGACCAACAGTAGAATGGCTGATCATCCACTTGCCTCCGTTGAGGTGATCTTTGTTGTGATGAAGGATCTCACACACAACAAAGGCTCGGAGACAGGAATACTCGACAAAACCGACTTCACTCCATCGGCCACCGCTCAAGGTCAGGTCACAGTTGTGGTCTCCGTCTCCCTTAGCAGCCCCGTCCAGCGACGCCAAAAATGACCAATCACTGCATGGCTTCACAAAAAGTCATTACAGTGATTGGTCATGCAGAGCCTTCCACCAAACTGCACCACAGGCCTAAACTGGGCCTAGCAACACCTCAGCCAATCCAGACCCTGCATGACAGCAGCTCCAGGATTGGCGCGAGCAGACAGTATCACCGCTCATTAGGAGACTGGAGGTTGCGGCATTGATCAACCCCCGCTCACTAATTTGCAGGTGGTGAGAAGACCCTGGGCGCATGTCGGGCTGGCTGAGAAAGGCAGCCGACCAATCCGACATGCGCTCTAGGTGCAGCACTGTCACCTATCAGTATGTAGTGTCAGTCTATGAAATTGAAGCCCCACCTCCTTCAGGGACGTACAGAAGCTGCCTGCAGCTGAAGGCTGTGACTGCCGCAGGGCACGATAATAAAATATGAATTATTTGGAAGGTTTGCATTTGTTGTTTGTTTTTATTGATCACATGTAATGGCGGGACAAAATATTACTGGGTCAATGCCCCAGCGCCCTAAGGCAGGAACCGCTCTTGCGTCCACTTGAGGGCCAAGGATGGCATACTGTGGGTCACATGAGAAGTGGTAGTGAATACTTTCAAACTACACCTAGAGGGGGGTATATAAAAAATGAATATATGATGATACAATGCAAACCATTACAACGTATGCTTTTACAATGTAGTTTTTACATCGCAACTACAATTACATTGCATGTTTTTACAATGCAGACCATTACATTGCATGTTCATAGGAATACCCTAAAACTGCCATTACAACACAATCGATTACAATGCATACTAATATTACGCATACTGTAACTACGCATTTAAAAAAAAAAAAAAAAAAAACATTTAAAAAAAAAATATAACCAACCCCTGGAACGGGATGCAAAGGGTAATGGGGGTTTTGGGTGGGGGGTATATTAACACTCGGGTATTAAAATAAAAGACTCTGGTATTAAAATAAATACTCGGGTACATTTGAATGTACCAATTCAATTTAATTCCCGATGATTAATATCAAAATGTTAAAAAAAGTTTTAAAAAACTGAAAAATCAATAATACAGAGTAAAGACAAAGATAAAGCAAAAATGTACACACACCATTTTGAAACAAGAAAAAACGAAAGTCCATCAACTATTTTTATGAATGCCCCTCATCCTGCAACTTGACAAAATGGCTGACATTGCAGGAATAAATCTTAAAAAGAACATTTTTAAACAAAACAAAATAATTATACATTCAGTCAGGTTCTGAATCACGCTAAAAAACTGTTTTCGAAACATATTTTCTTTTAAATTATTGTTTGCCCTCTAAAAAGGTATAAAAGCAGCCGTCCACCATTTTGAGCACAGTGGTAAAGTGACTTCCACGGTGACCACAACACATTTTTTGAACAAGAAAAGAATAGAGCATTTGAAAACCAAACATCTATAGACAGAAGTAAGTGTGCAATTTAAGTATTTAATGTACACAATATTAACACATAAAACAGAAATACTTACAGGTATTTTTTTTATGTTTTCCAGCATTTGTTGAATTTAAAAACCAGCAAGAAATTAAAAAAGATACTACCCAGCAAATACATCCTTTAATCAGTAAGTAACAAAAACTATTAATTTGACGTGCAATAAATAAAATTAGACGTTTTCAAAAAAATATATACATTCATTGAAAATTTGTGTAAAAAAACAGCCGGGAGTAAATTGTCAAAAAGATAACATGGCTGCTTGGCTCAGGGAATGAGCTGGATGGGCATGGGTCAAATATACTATTCCTACTCCAACCGGTGCTTGCCTCAGGGAAAGTGCTGGATGATGGTGGGGCAAATTTACTATTCCTACTCCGAAGGGTGCTTGCCTCAGGGAAAGTGCTGAATTGTGGTTGGGCAAAGTTACTATTCCAACTCCGAAGGGTGCTTGCCTCAGGGAAAGTGCTGGATGGTGGTGGGGGCAAATTTACTATTCCTACTCCAAACGGTGCCTGCCTCAGGGAAAGTGCTGAATGGTGGTGGGGGCAATTTAACTAATCCTACTCTGAAGGGTGCTTGCCTCAGGGAAAGTGCTTGATGGTGGTGGGGGCAAATTTGCAATTCTTACTCCAACCGGTGCTTGCATCAGGAAAAGTGCTGAATGGTGGTTGGCGCAAATTTACTATTCCTACTTCGAAGGGTGCTTGCATCAGGGAAAGTGCTGGATGGTGTTGGTGCAAATTTACTATTCCTACTCAAACCAGTGCTTGCCTCAGGGACTGAGCTGGACAGGAAGGGGGCAAATTTGCTATTGCTACTCTGAAGGGTGCTTGCCTCAGAGAAAGTTCTGGATGGTGGTGGGGGAAAATTAACTATTCCTACTCCAACCCATGCTTGACTCAGGGAAAGTGCTGGATGGTGGTGGAGGCAATTTTACTGTTCCTACTCCAAAGGGTGCTTGCCTCGGGTAAAGTGAGGGATGGTGGTGGGGGCAAATTTACTATTCCTACTCCAACCGGTGCTTGCCTCAGGGAAAGTGCTGAATGGTGGTGGGGCAAATTTACTATTCCTACTCCGAGTGAGGGTTGCCTCTTGTATACTGCTGGATGAAGCTGGGGGCAAAGTTGTATTCTGCAAAATATTTATATGAAATATTTGTAAAGCAAACAATAGAACATTTAAAAAAAAGTTAATCTTCTCTACAGAATAAAGGATATACAACACCAACAGAGGAGGACACACCCTCGAGCCCAAAATAACAACACACCACAATTACCAAAGAAAACCAAAAAGAAAGCATGGTAAACATTCACATTATCTTTTTTTCTCATTCGCAGGTTAGAAGTGCATATGCATTTTTATTTCTTGTATATGCAACTTTGCATCACAACTTTGAAAATCACTTACAAAAGCAAAAGGTCTTTTGATCAAGTTTAAAAAATAAATTCTATTTTTTGCAGGATAATTTAAAAACTGAATCTTCCTAAAAGAATACAGGAAACACCATAAAGCCACAAATTAAAAAAAGGACAGGCCCTCATAAGAAACCCATTGTTACAAGGTAAAGTGTTAGCGCTAATGTTTTGGAAATACATTTTAAAGTGCACAAGCAGAGTTATCCAATAAATCTATCATTGAGTAAAAAAAATTGAAAATCAACAACAAAAGCAAAATGTCAGAAAAAAAGCTAACCTAACTAAGTACAAATATAGCCATATTCTTTTTTGGGATAATTTGCAGGTTGAAAGTGAACAAGCATTGAAAAGCACTAATCCTTTTAATTGCAGGGTAATAGTAAATCTTTAAAAAAAAAACATAAAATAATTCATATTATTTCATCACTTTTTCCAGAACCAATTAAAACTGAAAAGGGCCCAAATTGAAAAACAGCCTACGAAATAAAAACCAACCACCAATGAAAACAGAACATAGTGAAGTGACAAAAGAAAACCCTCAAAAAGGTAAACTTTACAATTTAGGGGCCGATTCCGATCCGGGTCGGAAGGGCACCGAAAGCGATCCGGCTGGAAAAAGTACGCGCCGTACGCGTGTTTTCCACCCGACTCGTACAGCTGTACGAGCGAGCAAGTACGATGCGAGCTACAGGAAATTCACCTACCGACTCGTTTCCGGGTCCGAACCGCTCCGTATGTCTCAGTCATAAGCTAACCGTGGCGTGCAATGGATGCGATTCACGACCGAGCCAGTACGATGCACACGTCAGACAGCCTGTGCGAGCCGGAGTGTCCGGCTCACAAATCATCTGAGTGGTTGCCTTTGGGGGTCCGCGCCGGACCCCCTGTCACCCGCAGCCCTATGACTCGGACACAGGGGGAGACCCATTGGTCTCCCCAACACAGGCATGTACAGTGCAGATGGCACCGATGCGTACTCACTGTAGGGGGTGCACTTGTCCGCGACATACCCATTCAGTCAATGGGAGCCAGTGTACGCGTCGTAAGACCGGCTTCCATTAACTTCTATGAGAGTCCAACTGAACCGAGTCCGACAGCATACGGCTGCATCGTACTCGCTCGGTCGGACTGCAGGACTCCGGCTCAGTCGGAAAACACTCCGGATCCGGCTCGGTCGGAGTGCTTTCCGACCCGGATCGGAATCGGCCCCTTGTGTATTCATACTTAACCCACATTCATTTTAAGGTTAAAAAATGCAGCAAACTATTTCAAACACACATCAGCAAGCAAATGCAAATCATCATTGTTCAAACTGCCAAATATTTGAGCTGTAAAATGTAGTGGATTAACTTTTCACTTACATGTCTTTTTTCAAACAATTAAACAAAAGTTTTCTCTTTTCAATTTGTTTCAGATAATTGCATCCAGAAATCAAGCAAATTACATCAAGTCCAGCAGAGGAAACTGACTATTAAGTCACAGTGGCTACTTTTATTGTAAGAAGAGACTAACTGAGCCCAGGTGTCATTGGAGGTGTGTGCAATATTACTCATCCCATTGGACAGGCAGAGCAGTTACTCTTGGTGACTCTGTTGAAAGGACCACCGAGCATACAAAGCATAACCTCTGCAATGAAGATAGAGGTTTGTGAAAATATTAATGAAATTAAAGCCCTAGCATCCACCTCCAATGAACCCTGTGTCTCAGTTTTGAGGGAGGTTTCACAACACATTCCAACACATGTAGCAAGTTGTATACCCACAATCCACAACCTACGCAGAATTATTTAGCGTAAAAAACAGGCAAGTTGCCCCCTACTTGTAAAACCCCAAATCTTTTCTGACACTAACATTCCACCTGCTTTTTCTGTAACCGTTACTAATGACCACTTTCTTTCGCATGACAAAAATAACCCTCATAAAAGAATACTATTCTTTAGCACACCTCATAATCTTGTTAAGTTGGAGAGTAGTGATATTTGGATGATGGATGGGACTTTTAAATCCACACCCCATCCATTCACCCACATATACACTATTCATGCCTACATTAATCAAACAGTCATTCCCTTAGTGTACAGTTTACTCCCTGATAAACAATCATCAACATATACTGAATTTCTTTCAGTGATAAAAGCTAAAACCATGAAAAGTCCTAGAAAAGTGTTAATTGACTTTGAATTACCTATGATTAACACAATTACCAAAATGTACATTGATACCCAAATTCAAGAATGTTTTTTTCACTTTTCACAGGCATATTGGCGAAAAATTCAAAAGACATCTGTTAGACCTGGCATCTTTTGGCGTGGTTACCGCTGACTGTTTTGCCTCTACCTCCTGTATTTTTGATGCTATGCTGGATGTCGTATTTACTGGTATAGATGCTTTGGGCACTTTGCCACTGCTGATCAGTGTCAAAGTGCAAGTGCTCCCTAGGGAAATTGTGATATAATTGGCTATACATGTTTGGCATATTTGTTCTACCTGCAAGGCCCTAGTAAAGTGCACTGAGAGTGCCAGGGCTGATAGTACAAATGCTACTAGTGTGCTGCAGCACTGATTGTGCCACCCACAGGAGTAGCGCTAAAATGATGTCTTAGGCCTGCTTGCAGTGCCTATGTGCAGTCCAGGACTGCCATGTCGACCTGGCTAGTGCAACCACTGACCAGGCCTTATCCTTCCCTTTCTGTACATGTAAGGCATCCCTATGGTGGCCCTAGGTACCCCCCTGGGCTGGGCGCAGTGTATCTGAAAGGTAGGGCATGTACTGACGTGTGTAAGTGAATTACAGCCATTGTCGTTTTTCACTGCTGAGAGGCTATCTTGCCCATAGGACAGAATGGGGGAGGCTGTTTACATGCCTATCTTCCCCTGAAGGGAAGATAGAAAATCCAAGTTTGGTATCTTTGTGTTCAGAATTTAATTACACATTTTTTAGAAAGATGGTTTTTAAATTCACTGTGTGAGAATAGCAGTTTTGAGAAAGTAGCTATTCTCCTGTTTAACCTTCCTGTGTGCCTGTGTGCAGATTGGCTGACTGGTGTCATGTGATGGGCTAGGTGGCTCCAGGAGTCTGGATGAGTCAGCAGCAGCGTGAATAGGGAGATCTGCTCTAGATGGGTGGGAGGAGTTGCCCCTGGGTTTGAGTAGGGCTGCCTCTGCCAGCACAATGCCGGCTCCACCCCTGCTGGCCAGGCTGAGGACTCTGCCTCTGCTAGCACAAAGAAGGCTCCACCTCCTGCTGAGCGTCCAACGACCCTGCCCCTCACTCTGAAAGGAACCAGGTGCTCCAGGGCAGAGCACACCCAGGAATCGATTTGAGCAGGGGAATCCCCCCACCGAAACAAAGAGAGACAAAGACTTGGAGGGGTATAAGAAGAGGACCCCAGACACCTAAACTTTAGATCACTGTGGAACTAAGAAGGAACCTCTGCCAAGGAGAAACCTGGAAGGAACTGAAGAGGAGAAGACTACCTGCTTGCTGTTTTGCTTTGCTGCCAAGGAGAGGGGAAGGACTCTCCTGTGTCCCCTTCATTAAATTCTGATCTCCAAGGGCCTGAGGAGAGCTGGCTCCCTGTTAAGAAGTCCCAGGAACATAAGGACTTCACCACCAGCTCCCCTGGAACTCTGCTGAGGGAGTTCTGACCTGCCTTGGAGTGCTTGCCTAGTCTTGGGGCCTCAGGAGGTCGTTTTGCTGTGTTTGGGAGCTGGAAAGCAGAAAGCGTGAACAAGAGTAACTGGTACCCATCGCATCATCCGTTTGAGGGTCGCATCATCTGGTTGCGAGTCGCAAGATCGAGAGTGCGAGAAGAATTTCATTGCGGCGTCATCGCAGCACCCGGAGTCCCCGCATCGCCGAGTGCGTCGCGCATCGTCCCGGTATGTGAAGATTCCTGACACTGCGAAGGTCGTCGCAGAACCAGTTTGCGGGCCGCACCACTGCCGGTGCATGAAAGTATCCAGTCGCTGCGTGCGTCGATGCAGAGTCCCGTCCCGTGGCGCATCGAGGGTTGTGGCGCTAGAAGTCAACGCCGCGCCGCGCATCGCGACCCATCGAAGAGCGTTGCACCATACCTGTGCGTGAAGCTTCCCCCTAAGAAACCTATGCAACGAAAGCCAAAGTCATCGCATCCTCCCCCTACAGATCAGAGCCAGCACATCCACCTCTGCTGCGTGAAGCAGGGCTGCTGCAAAGCCTCCCCAAGGTCTCCGGAGTATCGCATCACCTTTGCCATCTTCATTGTTATAGCTTTTGGGAACCTTAGCGCAACTACAGGTACTGTTGGGCACGAGTGTGTCGCATGTTGTGCATTGAGAGTCGCATTGTGCAGGACACTGATTTTTACATCCTGGAGTACTTTCTACAAACTCTTGAACTATCTTTAAAGTAACCTTTTTAATTGTATGTTGGTTTTGCTGTAGTATTTGGTCTTGTGAAGTTTTTAGTAAAGATACCTTATTTTTCTAAAACTGGTGAAGAGTAAATCTGTGGTGTTTTCACTGTGTTACTGTGAGTGTTGGTACAAAATACTTTACACATTGCCTTTGATAGCCTAGACTATTCAGGCCAAGCTACCTAGAGGGTGAGCAGGGGTTATCTTAACAGTAAATCCCCCTTTCCCTGACCAGAAGCAAAGGTCCCTACTTGGACAGTGGGACCTACCCTGCCAACTAGAGACCCCCACATCTAACAACATCCTTTGTTGAGGATTTTATATCAGAGAGCAAACTGCAATTTGAATAAAAAAAACTAACTGCACTTTGTTTTGTTCCTCCTGACAGTGAAGATGAATACTACACATCTAGTACTGAATCTGACTACTTAACTGAAAACAACGACAAATTGGCACCGCTTCTAAATTACTTTGAACCAAAAAGGGCACAGTTCGGCCAAGCCATATATTTACAGCAAAAAAATCAACTGTAAATTATACTGTGCACACCTACAAAAAACACACCCCAAAAAAAATCCAGAAAAAGATTTCCTGTATTGGAAAAAAAGTAACATGATTCCATCGATGGAATCCTATCTCGCTCAAATTCAATTTTAAAAAATCCAGGAAAATGTAGCAAACTATCACAAAAAATCAAAACCCAAAATTCCATTGATGCAATCCTCTCTCAACAAATGTCCAGTAGATATCCCAAAATCCATATAGCAATGATTTAAAAATGGCACAAAAAGTTTATTTCCAAGCCACGTACATTTTCTCCATGTTCCTTTGTCCTATCCGGAAACCCGCGACGCCGAAATTAGAAATTTTCTAAAAACTCGTTGCAACCAAAAATTATGAAAACAGATTACTTTCATAACACTTTAGTTTAATAGAATAAATAACCAATCTTTTTAAAATTAATTATATTAACCAAAAAGTGTTATGAAAGCAATCTACCCGATGTGGGCCTACAACTGTTACCTGTTTTGGAAAAGATTTTTATGTTAAAAAACATAATACACCTTTTCTATATCTTACTACCTCCCTTCCCTCTCCTTACAATAAACTTTACCACCATTAATCTTTTTTTAATAATTTAAATTTGCCTTAGCTTGACGCAGTTTTCCCTTGCTTCTGATCCGGAAGTTACTTATACGCTGCAACGTCATCTCTTTTCGTAAAAAGTAAATAAGAACAATTTCATCCATTGACTTCAATGGAAAACCGTGGGAAAACCTACAAAGATATTAAAAAATATATATTATAAAACATCCAAAAATCTAAGAACATTTTAATGAATTTATATTACTAATAAAATATTTTTACAAAATGTTTTGCAAATGTATTTATGCTTTTTTATATGTATATATTTAAATTTAAATTTTACTTCTACAGATGTTATATGTCTATTTATACATACATATGTTTTACAATTATGCTCTTTTTTGTAAAAAAAATAATTTATAATTAACTTTTAAAGAATTTTAGTTTTTTAAAATAAATCTTAAAAATATTTAGAAATTGTAAAATTATATATTATATTTTTCTCTTTACTTCAACTCACCCAACCCAAAATGACCCTGAATTTATCTTTACATTACTTTTTTTAACAAATTATTGTAAAAGTTTAATAATTTAAAAACATATAAATTAAATCATAAATAATACTCTAGTATTAAATTTAATACCTGAAAATTAAAACACTGCCCCACCCTAAACCCCTGTTTCCATTGCATCCCGTCCCAGAGGATAGGGGCAAATTACTGTTTTTTATTTTATTCAATTAATATTTTTTAAATTAAATTACTAACAGGAAAAAATAATTAATACCCTTCAATTTAAAAATAGAAACTGAGTATTAATACTCTCCCCCAACCAAAATACCTTTTTCCCTGACTTTTTATGCAAAATACTTTTTCATTTAATGACTTTTAAAAATTACCTAACAGTAAAACTAAGGGGCCCAATAGGATGGCGGGCGGACCCTAGCGGTGCTGGGACCGGCCGCCAGTGGTGCGGCGGTCCCTCACTGGCAATTAGGGTGCCACTGCCAGGGTGGCGTTGGCATCCTGCATATATTACATTGTGGCGGGCGGTGCTGTAAGCAGCACCCGCCACAATGCAATATATGCATGTTGTGCATTGGCATGCACAACATGACAGGCACCGCGCGGTGCCTGCCACCTTGTGCATGCCAATGTTGGTACCCCCCAGGTGCAGACCCCCACCCCCCTGGGAACCCGCAACGGGCCCCCAAAGAGAACTCTGCATGCCTTTCCATGGCGGAGTCTCTGCCATGGAAAGGCATTTCTCCGCACACATCATAATATGGATGGCAGTGCCTGCACCGCCGCCATATTATGGGCCTTTTCCGGAAGGTAGGCAATCGTAACGATTGCCTACCAGCGGAAAAGCGGCGGACGGTCTTTCCGTCCGCCGCGGTACCCCCACAGATCTTAGCAGCGGCCTACCTATCACTGGCACTCTGGGGGTGATACTGACATGCGGAACAGGGAGACACTTAGGGCCAGATTACATCTTTCAGTGGTGCAGGAGTAGGCGGTTGACCACAGTAACACTCCCACAATGCAGAGATTCACCGCGGGTGGCATTGCAGTCAATATTTCCAGGTTTTGGAGCAGGAGTCCGGTAAAAGACTTAGGGGCTCATTACGATGGCGATCGTGCTGGGGCTTGGTACCGTTCACATGTAATGTGCCAGTTCCGCACATGAGATTCTGATGCAACCACCACCTTGGCGGTCGCATTCTGTATGTCTGACATTGCAAAGGGTGCTGCTGGCTGCAGCAGCCGCCGCAATGTCCGAATTTGGTCTGTTTGCATGTTCCTGCACTAAGTGGCAGGCACTACATGGTGCCTGCCACCTGGTGCAGGAAAATGGTACCCCCCCGTGCACTCCCACCTCCCCCAACACAAATTCAATCCCCGCTAGCCTGTGAATGACGGTTTCAACGCCATACACCGGCTGGTGGGGAGGCAGCATCATAACATGGCAGATGGTGCCTGCTAGGAACCGTCACCATATTGTTGATGCTGGGTGAGTCCGCCAGGCAATCGTAACAATTGCCTGCGGCGAACCTGTGGCGAACCTGTGGCGGATGGACTTTGTGTCCGCCAGCACACAGCCCACCATTGTAATTTGGCGGGTGGAGAAGTGCCTTACAATGGCGGTGGTTTCACCACCATCGTAATGACCCTTTTAGGTTTGACATCCAGAGGTGCAATCAGTCTGTAGTTTGCTCGGTTTGACACAGGGCGTTTTTTAAAGCTAGGATACTGAATTAATCCCCTTCATGACACTAGGATCTCTTGCACTTCTACGCAGTGGTTGAATGATGGGGTCAGCATACTTGGGCAAAATTCTATGTTGAATTTAAAAAGGTCTGCTGGAAGCCCATTACATCCAGGGAAACAATTTAGCCTGCTCCGTTTTTTATTGCCTGTACGATTTGCAAATTTTTGTAATGTAGTGAGTCTGTGCTAGGGATTGAAAGACTTTCTAAAACTTTTCATGCTCTTTTCCAATATTTAAATTACAAGGTACTTAAATAAAGTTTCACTGCTTCTTCTATGATGTTTGAATTTCTTGCTCAGGAGTAGCCATGTTCCAGTTTATTTATACCAGAAATCTGTTCGGGTCTTATCCTTGCAAATACCAAGCAAGGTTTCCCAAATGTGATTCTTTACTATCCAGATTGCCATTTGCTATCTTAATCTTAACTGTTGTGTTTTTCTGATTGTAAAGTGTTAACGTGTGATTTATTAATTATTCCTAAATCTCTTAATTTTCCTTTTTCCTAGTTTCATTGTTTTAGTAAACCAATTGTTCTGAATTTTTAGATGACTGAGCATAACACCCCATTCATGTGCGAGTGACTACATTTCAATATATTTTTGTTAAAATTCTTCCATTCTGAAAGATAGCTTACTTGGTTGTGCAAGACAGCTTCATATTCTGTGGCTACAGCAGTAGGTGCGGATTACTTCAGGTGTTGACTTAAGTAATTTGAAGTGGATTTGCTCCAATAAACATTACGCCCTCATGGACTCCTCCTCATCCTTGTCTATTAAAATGAAGAGTCCTTCCTCTCAGACAGCGTTAACACACTAATTATGACCTCCTATTTTAAGGAGTATGCCCTGTGCATATTTCGTCTATGTTTATCACCCACATTGGCACTAAGGGCCATCACCCACCCCTCCTCCTGTTGCTTTGTCTCTCCAGCAAACACTTCACTATTTTATGGTATATTCAATTTTTTCTTTAAAACTGCGAAAAGTATGTTATTTGGAGCTGAGAGAGTCCTTTCACTTACCACTTAGCTGAGAGAATGGGACATTTCTGCAACTACCTGAGCCTGCTCCCGGCCCATATGCTGAGCTGAGGAGGGAGACATTGGCGGACGGGCCGTTTGGAGAGCTATGGAGTTAGCATCCTATGCCCTCACAGATGTGCTTTAGGAGTACGTCAGATGGCAGAGGTAGCAGGGGTTTACTCCGTCACCAGGTCTTCCAAAATGAGACTTGGTTGCCGAGAAGGTGCAACCCCTTATATAACAGGAAACGGATGCTGCTTTAGATTGTTCCAGTCTCCTGTTCTGAATGGCAGCATAGAAAGCGGTTTCTTAACAAAACAATATGCAGTCCCCTGCACAGGAGGAAATGCTGCAGATTTTAAGAATAGACTTTCAGTCTCTGATTAAACAGACAGTAGACAAGCTAAGATAATGAGCGGGGATGGTTGAGAGGATCAGGATATTGGTCCTCTGGCAAATATATTCAAGCACCTCGGTTGGTTGGAATTGAAGAAAAGCCTCAAGATGAGGGATTTGTTTGTGCATTACAGTGGTATAGACAAGTGTATCCCCCTGCTGCATGATGTAATTTCAGTCCCTAATAGTAAACTAAAAGAGTGGAAGGAGGTAGATGAAGTTGCAATTCCAAGTTTCCTGAGCAATAGATGTGTCATGAAAGACGTTGATGAAAATTTACCTCAATCTCCAAAAGTCAATACCATATTAGCGTCTATGGCTTGGTCATCTCATCTAGCATTAGAGGATTCAATATTGCCAGATACTGTAGCCAATAAACGTGGCTGCATCATTAAGGCAATCTTATGCAGTCTCTATTTGTGCCAACAGAGCTATCACTTACGCTGCCTAAGCAGCACACATCCTTCTCAAGGATTTCATTCTCTCTACAACTGCATACAGGCAAAGGATGACCCGACTGCTTTTTCACTTAGAATGGAATTAATAGCTCAGTTCGTTTAGGATTTTACATTTGATAGCCTGTGGCCATCCACTTCGGCAGCTGGGGCATCAATTGCTGAAAGAAGGACTTTATAGTTGAAGCCTTGGAAAATTGGAATCAGATGTGAGATCTCTGATTTATAAGTTGCCTATTCTGTTACAAAAATTGTTTGGTCCCGAACTTGACAATATGGAACAGAAGGTAGCAGCAGCGAAAAAATATTCTAAAACCTTTAAATTTAACTCTTCACTAATAAAAAGGCATTCCTATCAATAGGGTCAGCATCCTTTTTAAGGAGGGTCTTGGGGTCAATGGACTGCAAACATCTCATGTGATCAAGACCAATAGCAACCCAAATGACTATATGGTGGAGGGAAGAAAATTGACACATTTCTGCCAGCAAAGAGTTATACAATACCAGACTTTTCGATAGTACAAAATGGTTATCGGGTAAGGTTCAAAGATCCTCCTCCGCTATATCATTTCAAATCACTCTATTGCCAAGTCACACTGAAAATATCAGTCACTGACTTTCAGAATTCACACTCTTGTCAATGAGAGAGCAAAGGTGTCAGTGCCAAAGGAAGAGAAAGGTACCAGATTATATTTTATACTCTTTTTAGATCCAAAACATTGTCCTGATCTGGATTTGAAAGCACTAAACAAATCTGTTCTTGTGGAGCAGTTCAAAATTATTTCATTACAATCTATCTTTCCGCTGATCATAAAAGGCGACTCTCTGGTGACGTGGACCTCCAGAATTCCTTTAAAAAAAAAGTTGTATTATGGACCTCCAGGATTCCCATTTTCATGTCACAGTCCATGTTGATAGTCTACACTTTCTGGGGTTTGTAGTCAGAGAACAGCATTTCAGTTACAAGATATCCCAGTTGAGATATTCTTGTGGGGTTTTTTGAATGAAGAAGAATTACTATCTTTCAATGCCTTGATGATTGATTACTAACTGCATGTTCCTTTTCAAGGCTCACGAAGATGTTGCTACAGTGTCCAAAGTTCTTCAGGAATTGGGCTTGCTGTTGAATTTCTAGATATCGCGGCTAATTTCAACGCTGAGCTGCGCAGCATTGCATCAGAAAATTCTGCACTGTGTTGCAGCACTTCCCTGCGCTGTGGATGCGCTGTAATTAAGGGAAGATGCACCATGGTGCAATGTCCTGAGATGTATCACAAATTTCAAAGCAACTGTTGAGAGAATAGCACATTGTGCCGTAAAGCAATTATTACCGTAGTAATACAAAGTTGATTTGCGTGTAGTAAAGCTCATTTATGTGCCACAAGCATTGCATCACACAGGACTGCTGTGCATCACAGTAATGTTTGAAAAAGCAATGCAATCTACAAAGCCAATACTCCTCAATCCTGAGAACCATGGGGCATATTTACAAGGCGGCAATAGAAAATTATCGCCGCTTTTGCGGCCGTTTTCAGCCGAAAAGCGGCGATAATTTTATCGCCTAATTAGCAAGGTCACGCTAGCGCGTGAAACCTTGCATTAGCGCACCTATTCTTAATGCCCAGCTTTGCATCTCTAATGAGATACAAAGTGGGCATTCCTGACCTGACATGACAGGAGAAATGTCGCTAAGCGACACTTCTCCTATCATCAAGCCCCAGAATATGAAGCATAGCGGCAGGAAAAGTAGCGATAACCCCTGTTATCGCTACTTTCCTTACATATGCTTCAGGACTGACTTAGCCATGATATCCTATGGAAGGTGGATATCATGGCTAAGTTTGTGAGTCCCTATCATCAAGCTAACGTGAGATTATTGTTGGGTTTCAAGCGATAATCTCACGTTAGGCAGTTAGCGCTAGGATTTTTATCGCTTTTGAGATAAGCGTTGCTAAAAGCACGCTATCTCAGCGATAAAAATCCACGCTAATTATCCTAGCGCTAAGTGCGCTAGCGATAATTATCGCCAGTTGTTGCTGATATGCCCCCATGAAAGGAGCCTCAGGGAGCCAGGAGGGTAACAACTCCAACCCTGAAAAAGGAAGAGGTAGTGCAACTTTAATAATGAGGAGAACCAGATACTAATAAATTAGGTGACAAAGAATCAACAATTCTCATTTGTCAACACAAAATTGCAAGTAGCAAGGTAGGATGACAAATTACAATCCATAGTGGACAATATGCACAAACTAAAAAGGACAGTACTGTAGTGCAAGAAGAGGTGGCACAACAACAAATACAGGACCAAAGAAAAACTGGCAAAGAACCTTAAGACAGTCATTAGGGCCAGAGAAGGACCTGTTGTCCAGGGGGAGTTGAATCCATTGCAGGTGCAGGTGGTAGCTGGAGTGGAAGGTCTGGACTGTGCTGAAGTAGAGGACCATCAAGAACTACAGGGTGCGTGAAAACAACAAACCGTATATTACCAGACTGTCATGCACTTTTCTGCGCTATGCTGCTTGAAAGGGAAAGGACAGGAATGCCCCACATGTTAACTCATCTTTCACATAAATGTTCTTTCTTTGGGCAATACCAATTTTTCCAGCCCAGTCTGTCCTGGCAGGTTTCCTAGGTCCATGAGTGCTGTGCTGCTCCAGTCAAGGTATTTCCTTTGAATACTGGGACTTGAAGTGCAATTTATTACATTATACAACAGGCCTCCAAGTACCAGACTACAAAGTAAAAACCTGGACTGCAGCAAACTAGAACAGCACATCATGTGTGGACAGTGGAAACTCAGCAGATATGTTATTGTCAATTCAGGTTACCTTGCACCATGATGCAAGTGTGCTTGTGTTGGAGTTAGGCATTTAAAAGTGTACTGTAATGTAAATGTAGTTATTGTGGCTTTGTATAGAGTTAACTTGTCAGCCAAGAGCGTATCCAGGTGCTGAGTAGGTGCATGCTCTGCAAGTAGGATCAATTGAAGATGCAGGTGTACAATTTCTACCACAAATTCATATTTGACGTAGGTGTCCTGATGTGCTGGGAAGGTTGTTCCAGGTGTAGCCTGCAATGTAAGAGAACACCATACCTCCTGTCTTGCTCAAATTGATATAGGGGTGTGGATGAGTGCAAGCAAAGGAGAGCGGAGGTTCATGATGGGTTGGTGAAAGTTTAAATGGTGTGTGAGCTGGATCGGTCCCTGGTAGTGTAGTGCCTTGTAGATGTGGGTGAGCATCTTCGACTGGCAAGGTGTCTGAACGGAGACCAAGTGTCTTTGTCTGCAGTGAGATGTGATGTGCGTGCCGCAAGGTCGCGTAAGTAATAGTCTGGCAGTGGTGTTTGGACAGTCTACCTTTTGTGTATCAGGCATACAAATATGCTAAAGTAGAGGGCATTAGTACAGTAGAGTCTACATGTGATGAGGGTGATGGTCTTACAGGTGTCAGGAGGGAGCCATATGAAGACATTTCTGAGCATACCTAATTTGATAAAGCAGGTAGAGGTGATAGTGGAAACTTGAAGTCTTCTGTTGAGGTTGGTGTCCAGATTGATGGGCAGGTTTCTGGGGTGGTTGGAGGGTGGGTGGTTTGGCCAAATTATTTGAGCAATCAGAGTGAGTTAATGTTTCAGAAAAGTATCACTTCTATCTTCTACATTGAGTATGACCTACTTATCTCACACAGAGTTCGCCATGTTGGTCAATGGCATAATGTATCAACTTTTCGGGTTTGGTGTTAACTGAGGATAATTGTATGATCTAGGTGTTATCAGTGCAAGTGATGATGTAGAGACCCTGGCTCTAAATGATTCTTGCTAGAGGAGTCATGTATAAGTTTAAGAGAGTGGGACTGAGTGATGAGATGTGTGAGACACTGCAGATGAGCTCCTTGGGCTCTGAGGGAATGGAGTGAGCTTGAGCTGTTGCATATTTCCAATTATGAAGGAGGCTATCCACTTCAGAGATGGTCTTCAGTTTCTTGTATTGTGGAGTCTCGAGATGACTGTGTGTGTTCCAGGAAACAAAATGATTGCCCTGAAAATTTGAATCATGACATATGCATGCCCTTCCACTTCCATTTTCATGCAGTCAGCAAGGTGGTAATTCTGTGTGCTTGTTTGTGAAATATGACCCCCTGGTGCAATATTGCACACATTGCATGCAGAACAGTACAGCAAGGCAGTTTGGTGTGTTGTGCTGTGTGAAAGGTAGAGTACTGGAAGGTGTGAGGTATAACAATATATTACATCTCTTGGCTAGTGCTGGGGCACAAACTGATGGCAAGAGCAAATGCAGGCAACCTTGCTGCATAGTGCAATGGTCCTAGCAGTGGTGCTAGGCAGCACATTTTGCCTCAGTGCAGGCATACAGAGGAAATATCCTGTAACATTTTACATGTGGCCCATTTCTGCTCTCACTCTTTCAGGAAGTGCAGCAATCTGCCTAGCTGCTTTACATTATGTAAAATGTACACAAATCGCTCCCCTAGTGAATAATGAGGTTGTGTAATTAATGTACAAGTATTTCCATGTAAAAAGCAACAATAGTATAACATGGACATATTCACTTGTAGAAGTATATGCTCCACATATCCCTGTGTACTTGAAAGTAAAGACAAATGCTGTTAGAATTTTAACAAAATCACTCATGTCATACTCAGTCATGGAATCTTACTAACCTTTCTTTCCAGAGAGACAAACAACATCTCCTGGAAATCAGCCTGCTTCTGATGCCCAGCATGTTGATGACACCATCCTGCCCCCATGGATGAATACACCTTCCAACAGCTCCTGGACACTCTTAATACTTCTTCTCCGGTATTGGCAAGGGAAGACAATGTTGTTGGGTCTCCAGACTGGACATGGACCATCAACCTTTGACATAACAGCTTAGGACTATGAGGACCCCCAAGTTACTTTTCAAGGGTGAGTGGTAGGAGTTCAGCAGTGAATGACTGATGAAGTCTGGTTGGGGATGGACGCCATAGCGGGCACTCTTGAAGGAGTCCGTAGGTGTCTTAGCCCTAATAAGGGGTTGACAAAGGCAATCACAGACATCTGCCCTTGGCTCTAATGCATTGATGAATTCCTAGCTGACATCACTGGTGTCATGATGCAAAAGGAACAACAACACCAGCCTTCTACAAATGACTCCAGTGAAGTTGGTAGGGAGTTGGGAGCCATCAATACATCAATCAAGTCCCTTTATTAAGTGCACAAATACCTACTGTCTTAGCTCTTACGGCAAACCTCTGAAACCGGCTAGTAGAATCAGGTGTTCCTTTAACTTTAAGAGTGACACAAAAAGCCACATTTTGAGCAGTTTCCTGAAACACAGCAATCTGGATTGATATCTTAAGACCAATGGAAGAGAATTCCAAAGTTTGCAGCGAAGACAGCTCAGACTTCTGCCCCCCCATCTAGATTTCTTTATTCTAAGGACTTTAATCAGATAGGCTGATGAAGACCGTTGGGACTGTAGCTAACAGAACAAAAGAACGTTTTTTCGAGGATGGTGAGAACCCCTTTCATACAGAGCGTTGTGAATAATGCAGAGAGATTTGAGCGTAACTCTATCAACTACCAGCAACCAATGAAGGCCCCATATTTCTTTTGTGATGGAACAGACTTTAGGCACTTTCAAGAGCAGCCAAGCTGCTGCATTTTGCACTGTTTGTAATTTTTCTAATGAGTGTTTTCTTATAGCAAAATTCAAAACATTGCAATATTCAATCCTAGAAAGGATGAGAGCAACTCCAACAGTTTTTTGAAGGTCCAGTAGGATAAATGGAAAACGTTTTCCAGCAATTTGACAATGTAGAAACAGAAGGAAGTGATATGATTGATCTGTTCATAAAAACTGAGCTGGTCATCAAAAAACACTTCAAGAACTTTCACATTTGAGATAGTAGAAGGTAGTGGACCAAAATCTGCTGGCCATCACGTTGAATTAAAAAAAAATGTGTTTTTGCCAAAAAGAATCCCCTTGGTTTACTCAATATTACATTTTAGAAAGTTCTTCGGCATCCAAAAAGATGCCTATGTTAAACAGTGATTCACGTTTAAGGCGAGAAGACCCTCGTCTTCTGGAATAGAGACAACAATTTGAGTATCAACGGCGTAGGAGACAGCCGTTGGCCAAAGGATTAAATAAGCTCCAAGAGCAGAGTGATATAGATGTTGAATAGCATAGGGGACAAGGACGACCCCCTAAAGTACCCCACAGGGAAGTGAGAAAAGTTTGGATTCAAAGTCATTAACTTCAACCTTTTGTGCTCTATTTGTTAGGAAAGAGTTGAGAAGGGCAAAGCTGCACCGCCTATCCTGATCCTCTTAAACCGCTTGACAAGAACCTCACGGTTAACTGTATCAAACGCAGCTGAATTTCATCTGAGGTCACAACTAGTGCAGACTCTGTAGATTGATGGGTTCTAAAGTTGTGTTGGGCCTAATTGAGAGTTTCACTAGTCTCCAAAAAAGCAGTGAATTCCCTGTTCACTGCCTTTTCAAGGATTTTAGCTGGAAAGGGCAGTTGAGATATAGGCCGATAGTTTTTAGTGAGTGCCGGATCAAGATTGTTTTTTTAGTATAGGTAGCACTGAGACAAGCTTCTAGGCTGTAGGCTAACTTTCAAAAGTTTGGTGAGATAGATTGTTGTTAAATTTGGCACCCTATGCCAGATAAGTGGAGGGTAAGGATCTTATGGGGATCCAGATTTCGTGGAAGTAATACAGTTCACTACTTCGTCCTCCAAGAGAGGAGAACATTTACTTTGGTATCCACAATGCTTTGAGCTCTTAGACTCAGTTATTTTGGGAGCCTGAACTGCCTTCTGATAGGGGGCAAAAGCTAGATTTCCTGCATCTCAAATAGAGGGGGTCATAACAATTTCATCATAAATACACTCTATTTTATTTTTAAAACAGTCTGCCAAGTTTTAACAGCTATTTTGATCCTTACTATTAGCAGAGCCTTGTTTGAAATTATTAAGAGTGGTAATAGTTTGTTGCTTTGTTGGCCAACCAGTAAACCCTTGCCAGGGACTACCATTCTGCCTTACTGGCACTCACAAATATTTTTGGGTACATGGGATTTATATCTTCTGTCTCTGAATGTTTTATGCCTGAGGCTAGTAACATCACTCAGCTGCCTACCATTCCAACACCACAACTTCGAGTGGAGGCAGAACACTCATTAGAGTAGGAAGATGTAGAGTTCAGCAGTTTCTGAAGAAGAACTTCCTGATAAATCTTTGTGAATGCACCCTGGCCAGTATTTCCATCTGTCCAATGTAGGACATCATGCCACCTTCTTTGGAGTACAGTACTCTTTGTTTGTGCAGTAGTTTATCTTGTCCACTTGTACTCCATAATAATGTGCTTCATTTGCAAATGGCAATTTGTTCCTCCACGCTTATCTCAATAAACACATATAAATGTGAAGTCTCATTTGTATCCAAATGCATTTGGGAGCAAAATACATAATAATTTGGCACTTTTGTTGATTTATAAAAAACTATACTACTCACATGTTGTAATGTGAGGACATGAACCTCTGTTAAAATAAACAATGTTTCAAATACCATTATGAGATTTGTATGGTTGATTCTCAAAACTCTTCAAACATAAAAGAAATAAAAAGCACAAAAACAATTTGTTGAAGCTGAAGAAGAGTGACCTAAAGTTAATAGCACATGCTGTTTGTGTATGTGCACAGTCACATCCATTACAATGGTATGATGAGCAACGTATAGTTTCCCTATGCAAACTCAAAGTGAACGAAAAAGCCACCTTTTCATGAAGGGCACACAGTGAGATTTTTGCAAAGTGCACATGTGGGAGGTATGTGACCACAAAACACTGTTCCACAAAAATGTCGCAAAGTTAATAAGACTACATCATTACCTAATGTGAATACCTCACTACTCACACAAAAAGTTAATCAACAATACATGACTCTCGATCGTTGTTCGAATTACTAGCCAGATACTTCTGTTCATATTCCTCATATTTGCATTGTACTTGTGCCACACAAGGATGCACAAGCCCAACCCAATTCCTTGAATGACAGTAATCAAGACATGCCAGTGGACTAGGCCTTATAATATGTGCAGCCCATTCTCCTGAAGCCGTTAGCTCTCTTCTGGATGCGGCCATAGTGTACCCATTTCCGGCCAAATGTTATCACCATGTCCGGTATTATGTGAGCTAGGGAAAAAATTGCACCTCATATTAGGAAAAGTATACCAGGTACCGCACATATCACAAAATATAACTGACATTGTCATGCAGTGCCTGTCCATTCCTATTCCTGATATGTAGAAATGTACAATATACCTTCATTGCAATGATTTATCCAATTACAATATGTCAAACACCAGTGAGGTCCGTGCAGATATACAAAGTATCTATCTAGGCACAATATAGAACCATGTATTTCACTCATTCCAGTGATTCCCACCCAGTCTAAAGTATCAATGGTAGATAATACCCATGTGCTCGATTTGTACACTTTTGCTGTCAGTCTTCCATCATGCAAGGGGGGGAAGGTCAAGGCCAAACCTAAGTGAGACGTGTAAAGGTAAGCAATGGCAGCTCGTGTGGCTCTGCATTCCTTAAATAATCCTGAGTTACACAAGGCAGTGTGCATTGCTGACTTGCCTTACTCTGCGGAAAATTCCATTCCATAGATGGAGGGTGGGTGTTTTTTTTATAAATCTTTTTATTGAGAGAGTTCACATGAATGCATCACAAAGCAATAAAAATGTATGGAAAGTGAATTTTATTACATTGAATAAATAGGTAACTACTACAGTCAAAACACCCTTATTTTGATGACTTCACAGCTTTAGCATCAGTGCTAGATCTGAGAAATGTGTTATAATGCATCAAGGAGAAATAATCTAATTTCACATTCATTTTCGTTACGTCCTTCTCCCTAAGCTGCATTCCGCAGCACACAAAGAAAGAGCAAAAAGCATCTCAGGAGTATGTTTATGCTGGCAGCTGTCCTTACCTGCCCAAGAACTGTTTTGCCTACAATGTAGGCCCCCTTGCTCCACGATGCAAGGATGCCTGGGCTGGTGCTCGGCAGGCAAAAGCACGCCACGAGTAGGAAAGGACAGAAATGCACTGTATCATGGAATCATTGTGCATTCCTGACCTTTCCCCTTCATGTAGTTCAGCAAGGTGGCTTGCTGTGTTTATTTATTTATTTTATTTTTGATCTTTTATATAGCGCGATCAAGACCCTTTAGGCTGAAAGACGTGTTACAGCAGTGTAAAAAGATATCAGATAGCACAGAAAGACAGATGGATACAATATATAAGCATAGAAAATAAAAATACATTGCATACAAATAATATTATTGACAGCTTTATTAACAGAGTAGGCAGTGATATGATTGCACGTGAGTTAAACAGACAGCATATAGACTATAGACTATAAACAGAAGAATATATAGGCTACAGTGAGCCCAGGTCCAAACATCTGCCTGTGCGATAAAAGACATCAAACAGATATGAGGGAGATTGATGAAGGTTCTCAGTGCGAGAAGACCTAGTTGGATAGAGAGATTTGTGCTTCCTTCTTAAAGATGGATGTGGATGGGTTGCATCCGATCTCAGTCCGGAGAGTTCCATATTTTTGCTGAAATTCTGAAAAAGGATCTGTTGTATGTCTTCTTTTTCTTGAGTTTTTGTGGCTAAAGAAGTAAGCAGCTTGTACTTCTAGAAGATCTGTTTTCACCTGATAGGGTAAGTTTTTAGGTCAGGTAAGACAGGGCATTGTAGTGCAGTGCTTTGTGGGTCATACAAGCAATTTTGAAATGAATTTTAGGCTTGAAGGGTAGCCATTAGGGTGCCGATTCCGATCCATTAAAAATAATTTGCGTACAACCCGTATCCATATTTTTTTACGTACGAGTCATACAAGTACCGCACAAACCGGCAAGTACGATTCGTCCGTGAAAAATAACTACGATTAGCGTCGGGAAAAGTCTACGAGAGTGCGTCGGAAAGTTTTTACGTCCGAATATTGGCGGGAAAAGTGTACGAGAGTGAGCCGGACATTTTTACATGCAAATCATAAAACACAAGTCCGAGCACGCAAGTACGATCCCGACCGTCCGTCCGAATACACAATCGCACGTAAAATGGCCCGTACGAAGCCAACGCAGTAGCACACATGTACACGGATAAACTTATGCCCGTGTACGAGCCGTACAGCCCCTCCACCCCCAAATATGCCAGCACTGTACACCACCCTGTCCGCACTGTACCCCAGCCCCACAACTGTATGTGCCGTACCCCCCATGTATGCGCCGTACCCCCCCATGTACGCGCCTTACCCCCTGTCCGCACTGTACCCCAGCCCCGCACCTGTACGCGCCGTACCCCCATGTACGCGCCTTCCCCCCCTGTACGCGCATCACCCCCACATGTACACGCCGTACCTCCGCATGTACGCGCCGTACCCCAGGGCCGCACGTGTACGTAGCGTACCCCCACCGCATGTATGCGCCTTACTCCCATGTACATCCCGTACATCCGCATGTACGCACCGTACCCCAGGCCGCACGTGTACGCACCGTACCCCCACCGCATGTACGCGCCACACTACAACACCGTACCCCAGCACCCACAGCCAGCATCGCGTATGTACCGATCGAACCTACGTGAAAAAGACTCTTACAGAACCAGGACACTGTAAAACAGCACAAGGAGGGTCAATTCAACTCGCACAACACCACAAAACACGTCTAAATGACAAAATACATCTCAATGACTGACCTGGCACATCCAAACAGGCAAACAGAGGCCCCAAATCACAACGACCTCTTATAACACACCCACCAAAATTCAAACACAGCCACACCCAAAAATGGACCAATAAAAAGGGCCAACACACACAACCCATGAGCCTTTGCAACAGACCCACTGCTGCCAGACCCCACTGGGAAACAACTCCACATTACTCATACCTCCACTACACCTTCCCTCACACACCTTCACACAACCTCCTCCACAAACATCCCCCTCTTCACATTCACACACACACCGTCACATTCACACCCACACACCCACAACCATCCACACCCACATCCACATTCCACACCCGACACCATGCCCACAGACAAGAATCCAAAGTTCACAACGGCGGAGCTGGACCTCCTTGTCAACGAAGTCATCAGAGTCGAGCCACAGCTGTTTGGGACATTGGTCAGACAGACCAGCACAGCTGAAAAATCTGCAGAGGATTGTCGATAAGGTGAATGCTGTTTCACCCATCCGAAGGACCAGGCATGAATGCCAAGCCAGGTGGTACGATCTGCGCAGGGCGGTCAAGAGGAAAATGAACGAAGAGTATGCCCAGAGTAACATCACTGGAGGTGGGCCGCCCCGCAGACCCGTACACTACCATCCCTGGGAGGAGAAGGTGATGGCCCTGCTACCGCCGGTGGGAGTACACGGAGTCGAAGGAGTCGCAGAGCCTGGTGAGTACACAAACAACTTATGTAACATGGGGGCAATGGGGTCCACACCACATATACACCAAATGCATGCAACTTCCCCCAAGCACTCACCGCACACAACCACACTCAAAAACCACGCTCATGCCACTAACATCTCCATGCACCCTTCACAAATCAAGGCAAGGCCATGTCCAAGGCTACAACAACCACAAACACAAGACTGGATGTCCGGGAGGCATTGTGAAAATGAGACGCAGACACCAATGACCTCAGCCCATATGGCATAGGTACATACCCATGCACAATGCACAGGGACTGGCAAAGTACTGACAAGGTAGCTGACACTTGGCCCTGCTGTATGCAGCACAAGGCCCTCCTGGGACCACTGTACACTCAAACACCAACTCCACAAGCACAGGTATCTAGCACAGGAACACACACTCACTGTCATGCCAGCATGCACCATGAGGGGACAGACACATCACCTGGGAGACCCAATGACAACTCACACTACACACAACAGCACGCCCGGTCACAACCCCCCCCCCCCCTAACACAAGCACACACCCCCGGGGCAGGCAACGGATTTACACACTCCCACAATGGACATGTGACACAACAAGACCAATCCAGAGCCAAATAAGCATCAGAGCCAACAATCTACACGTCAAACACTCAGGAGAGCATCCCAATCTGTCCCCGCAACATACTCATCCCCAAGTGGACATTGAGAGGAATGCTAGGCACATCCAACTACCTGGAGGAACTGTGTCAAATTGAATATGTATGAAACATAGATGTCGCATGAAACACCATTAACATTGTCTCTCTCTCTCACACAGGGCAACGTCGACGATCTCCCCCCAACACTGGGGGGGAAGAATTACAGTCCCAGGCTCTGCGTGAAGATGATACCACCGGCAGCGACGACCAACCTGGACCCTCTGGTGCCCAAGCCCCTGCAGCACCTGCGTCAGGTACATCTGTGCCAACCACCACCCCCATTCCTGCCACATCCCAGGACACACCCAGGAGCCCTGCTCGCACTGAACAACAGAGCCAGTCTGACCAGGAGGGACAAGGTTCTCCGGGCACCCAGGAGGAGGCAGGCAACCCTGCAAATGCCATCCCTCAGGGGTCCCATAGACCCGTGTGCCCACAAGAGCAGGCCAGGCTCAAGTGAGCAGGGGTGGTGGTAGTGGAGGCAGGCGGAGGCGCGAACCTGACCAGCCAGCTCAGGACACCGGTATGTCACACATACGCAACATCCTGGACTCATACCGGCGTGACACCAGAGGCATCAACCAGGTCGTGTCCAGACTCTCCGAGATGCAGGGGACCCTCGATGAGATTAAGAACCTGCAGGTCGAGCATCATGCAGTCATCAACAACACCAAGGACGGATGGAGGCAAGACTGGCTGAGCTCCTGGCGGTGCACAGGGACATGAGCCAATCACTCCGTCAGATCGCCCAAAGCATGGGCAACCCTCCCTGTGCCACCAGGCGTAGACCAGCACCAGACACAGGGAGGGAGGAGGAGGAGGAGGATTTGTCTGACGGAGCGTCCCCAGCATCGTCAAGGCCTGCATCTGAGGGTCCCCGGAGGAAGGTAGGTCGTCCACGGAAAAGAGCGTGAGAGTCAGCGGACCATCCACATCTCCCAGGTCACCTGGCCTGGCACCTGGCACCTGGCCCTCTGGCGCAACAGCAGCACCTCATCCAATGACATTCTCTGCCACATGGACTTGCTGGTCACAGTCTGACCAATGATGACCAACACTGTGCCCTGGACTCTGATGACGTCCAATGCCAAGGATACCATCTCCCCCTGTGAACTTTGGATTCTATTCCCCCGGTAGAGCACCTACTTGCATCTACCAAACCACTTACCCCACCGCAAATAAATATATCACTTTGGACATGAGACGTTCCTGTCATTTTGCATTATTCAATGACATATGTGTGTGGAAATGTCAAACTATGCCTGAGTGTTGAACTAACTCCAGCCATCCATACCCTGGGATCAGAGTCTGGTACAGGACACACATGGGTCACAAGGTATCATTCAATGTAGGCATGGAGCACAACACTCACCTGTGATGGCCTCTGGCTGCTGAGGGGGTGCTTGCTAAACTGTGCGGAGAGACCTATTTGGGAGATTATCATCAAGGCGTAGAGGTCATGGCTCATGTGGAGGTTCCCGGGGAGGGAGTCCCAGGTATGTGTGGCCAGGTGGGAGAACAATGTCCTGTATGCTGGAGTACGGTGGATGTGAAGAACGGTGGCCAGGGCAAGGTTGGATGCACGGAGATGGCCCAACGGGATCTAGGATGACAGACGTACAAGGTTGGTTGGGGTCGGGGTTGTGGACTGCCTCCTGAGTGTGGGTGGGGAGTGTGGAGGTCATCCTGCAGCAGACAGTGATCCATTGCAGCTATCTATGGTGGACGGTGAGGTGGCTGGGGCGCAGGGTGTTGAATCTGAGGTGTGCAGATGCACCCAGGAAGTGTACCAGTTTCCTGGGAGTTTGGATGTACTTGCTCCGTAGAGGGCAGGGCAGTATTTGACACGGATGTTGTCATGGACCTGGGGGATAGTCTGTCTTTTCTTGGAGTGGATCTATCTGTGGATCATGTGCATAATGCAGAGGGCGTTGCAGCATGAGGTACAGATAGTGTGGACTAGCATGGCATATGTGAGCGAGCCAAACATGATGCACACCATCTTGTGTGTGTGGCCACTGGGTGCTTGTGCAGGGCTCTTGCGGGTGGGACACAGACACTTGACCCAGCTGGAAGGGGACAATCCTCAGATGATCACCTCAGTCCTGTACAAGTCCAGCCTCAGGTGGCTCGTGTTCAGCCATTCATCAATGGATCTCATGCATACTTTAATGATGGAACTTCCAATGTCTATGTCTTTGTTGAGGGTGAGGAGCACCTGGCTGTCAATGGCATACGAGCTGATGATGAGGTGCTGTGCGCATGTGATGGTGGAGAGGGGGGTCCTGGACACTCTGTAGATTGACATGCTGAGAGATGATACCTGTGCCATGTCCCAGACGATGACACCATACTACATGCTGAAGCCTTGAGTCCCACTCCCATGCCCTTGCTGGGCTACAGAGCCTGTGGGGAGTATTAGGGACGTGACCTGGTTGGTGTGACAGGGCCTGGAAGGCGGGGCAGCACAGTGAAGGCAGTTGGAGTTGCACACTCAGCATGCAAAGGTGTCGTGTGTGTGCCCAGGGTATGTCTGACAGCAGGCGTTAGATGTGCGGATGGACATAGCTCGGAGTGTGGCTGATACATCAGACTGTAGTGTGATGTGGGTTATGCAAGGACAGGATGGTGGTGCAATGTGCACCTTGCATGTGCTGATGGTCCAGCCTTTGGCACCGCGTGGCGGCAACAGTGGCATAGACAAGCTGAGGACAGCCAAATGAATGGGTGGAGGGAGGAAGTGAGGAGCATCTTGGAGGCGTGTGTGTTGCCAAATCTGGATACTCTGTGGGCCCTTGCTGCAGGGGCCGCAGCAGCAGGCGGCATCTCCTTGCAAAATAACAGAATTTGCACACATAGACTAGGATGTCAGAAGGACAACTGCAACAGGTGCGTGTGTAAAGTAAGGAGTGTCCAGTGTCACATGGCACACCCAGAGACAATGCATGCACAATCACCAAAGAAGCATGACACCGGATCAGGAAACTGAAGGCCGACCTGCGCACAGGAGACACACCCTCAGCAGCTGTTGATGGCCCATTGTGTGGACCAACATGCCAAAAAACATACACGACCATGTACTTCATGCCCAATAGGGAACCTAATCCATGAGCAACTGCATGCATGTTGCTAAACTACACATGGACTCCTATGCATAATCTTCCACAACTATGCCAGATATGCCGCATGCAAAGTGGCAAGAGACCTGCATTGACAGAGATGAGGCACCTTGGAGTGTGACAAACACCTTTATTACTCAGCCTCACACTAAGGGAAATGCATCAATTGGAACAGACTCACAGGTCATTTGGCTGACCATGTGTGACCTACACTGGACACCCCCTTCAACACACAGATGTGTAAATCCTACTGAGCTGGCACACAAGTGAAGGGGTTGAGCCTAACACCCCTTGCTGCACACGGAGAGTCTACAATTCCCCATTGAGCCTCATATGGGGATGTCCCACACTATGTCCACCATAGCATCCCGTATGTTCCTGAGGGACGTTATACACACATTGATGCCTTCATCAGAATCCACAAACTATTACAAATGACTGTCAGGAAGGGTGACTATCAATTCATGGGAGCCATGCAACACGTCATGTGGCCCATGGTGAGTCGACATGTATGCATGGTAACACAACATGCACAGGAGCAGTCCCCACATATCACAAACACGTACCACTCACAAAATTCCTTGCTGGACTCCTTACCCCAAATGACTTTTCACCATGTCTGTGCATGTAACTCTGATCCAGCACACGTTGCAATACTCATGAGGAATAGCAGGAGGGCAATGATGACATGAGCAGATGACAGCCGCAAGAACCTGTGGAGGCCAGACACACAACAAGTCAGCGAAGAGCTAGTAATCCTCAGACATGTACATGTACTCTACAGGAATGATGTTGTCACCATGCCCTTAATAAATTTAGTGTCCCAGCTAATATGTGTGGAATGACATCATCACTTGAATGACACATCAGAACACACCTCCAAGTCACTTAGCACACAGTCAGCTCAACACACACATTGCAACACATGCCACGGAAAGGCTCAAAGCGTGCACACTCAGACACAGGGACTCACCATCATGAGAAGAAGTTGCGGATAAGCTGACTCCGGATGTCCTCATCCTCATCCTCACTTGCCCCGTGCCTGAGCCCTTCATCCTCCACGGGTGGATGATCCTGCTCATCCGGATCAAGGATGAGTGGCACGGCCTTCTCCACTGCCATGTTGTGCAGCATGCAGCACACAATGAAGATATTGCAGACCTTCACCGGGGCATATGGGAGGGCGCCGCCGGTCTTGTGGAGGCACCGGAATCTGCTCTTCAGGAGTCCAAACGTCCTCTCAATCACGCGCCTCGTCTGCCCATGGGTGTCGTTGTACCGGTGTTCTGCGGCTGTTCTGGGGTTGCGGAGAGGCGTCATCAGCCATGGGATGTTGGGATAGCCAGAGTCCCCTACATGGAAACATCATGTGAAGAAGTGGGTCAGGAGATGCCGTAAGATACAAAGATAGCGCTGAACACAGGACTAACAGAGTATACCCACCAACAAGACATGCTCGTTCCACGTGCAGCTGCAGCATCATTTCTGGCACCCTGCTACGCCTCATGATGTATGCATTGTGTGCGGACCCTGGAAAACGTGCACAGACATGGGAAATCAGCATGTTAGCAAGACACACCACAAGGGCATTAATGGAGTGGTAATGTTTTCTGTTTCTATAGGCTACCTCCTGTGCCTGTGGTGGTACCAAAGCCACATGTGTCCCATCAATGGCCCCAATTACATGAGGCATCCCTCCCAGGGCATAAAACTCACCCTTGACACCTGTCAACTGCTCACGAGTGGGAAAATGGATGAATTCATCCAGGTGCACCAACATGGCTTCTATAACATCATGCAGGACACGGCTGAACATTGTCTGGGACATGCCACTGACATCAGCTATGGTCAATTGAAACGTTCCGGTGGCAAAAAAATGTAGGGCTACCATCACCTTCATCTTGGGGGTCAGAGCTGTAGGATACCTAGGTTGTGGTTGGAGGTTTGGTGCAAGCCGGCGGGTCAAGTCCTCTATCAACTCTTGCGAGAAGCTGTATCTGCGTATGCAGTCATGTTCACGCATGGCATCCAGGTCTGGCATTTGTCTAGGGAGAGGCGGTGCCCTGCAGAGATTTGGAAGGAATAACGAAGAGTGAGTACATTACCACACCAATGTCACTGAGGTGAGCACATGTTCAACAGCTAATACACATCTGCTTAATACAGAGTCTGTGCTGTGCAATACATCCAGGACACCTGGGCCAGCCAGGTGATACTCCTACGAAGTGTCGTACTTTAATATTCGGGACCGCGTAGGGGACAGGGCCCTACCCCTGTCTATGTTGGTATTAGCGAACCGCAAATGGTAAATGCGGCATGTACGAGTGCTTTATATGTCGTTCTAGCTATGAATGCACTGTGTACACGTTATTCTGCTCAACTACGCGGGTTCCATTTTGGAAGCAGTGGCCATCTTGTCATTGCCCTCACATAGGCTATGATGGAGTTAATACGGGCCTCACAGTACATGGGCTTTCCCTCTGACTTCTCTATGACCTGGGCAGCTGGCTCTGCTGCCCTGGGTCAAACCGGTCTCACGAGCTCCCCTTCCTCCGTCCACCTGTGATTAGCATCAGGGCTTGACCTGTCATAAAACCCTTTCATTCTACACAATCCCCCGGCTAATCTCTTCCACACCTGCTTGTTCCTGCTTTATGACTTGTTTCCCAAAACAGGAGATGCTCATGTTTATTGGGGGGTCTCTTTACATCAAACATGGGATCTGAATCTTACTGTGTAAATCATTGTGGGCTGGCCGAACTGGAATGTGGGATGGTCATCATGACTCTGCCTTTTCTTTGTAATGTACACTTGTATATTGCCGTATCATAAAACCTAGGAATGTATGCTTGAGGCAAGGAAAAGCGTATTTAAGATGAAGTCCGTTCCTATGATTTTCAGCAGTCTCCTGAGAACATACACGCTGTTGTACTTCTAGGATACCTGTCATTGGTCTGCAGCCAATAAACGATTCTTTGACTTCACCCAGAAGACTCTGTGTTTCTGTAGGTCCGGAACAGGGTGAAACCCAGAAGTCATAGGGTGTGTGCCCCTGCACCGCTGGGTCTAAAATACCCAGTACTTCAGTTTGGCGCCCAACTCGGGCCGATTTCAGCGGTACCAGTCCAAGCCAGAGGTTCATGAGGAGCTTCGTGTGGAAATTCCGGAGGAAGGCCGCCACTTCATCGACCCCTGCATGTCGACGTGGTCCGAAAGTCTTTTCTGCGAGGTTCTCCGCGTCCCGACGGCTACGAAGGACTGCTGCCCTGATTAATCGACCTGTTTTGGACCCTTGACGAGTTTGAGAGAGCGAAACAATCGAGAGAGTCTTCTGGTGACGCCATCGATCAGCAATATTCAGTTAAGTATAAGTGGAGCGTCTCCCATTTGTTTTGGTATCCCTCGGGATCGTTTGGTTTGATTTGGTAATTGGTGATTTGGTGTTTGCAAACCCCAAAGCCAGAGGATTCGTGTATTCACGAGAATATCGTATTCGATAATCCTTTGACGTTTGGATCTAGACTAGTGAGCGAAGATGCCTGGTTCTGGACTATTTGGTAGATTATTTTGTTTGGGTTGTGGAAAAGATTTCCAGCTAGAGGAATCATGTCCGGTTCCTCCGGTTGGAACTCCAACTTATGAGCTCTATGTGAAACATGGCGTAGGCCCCATTGCATATAACGAAGTGTGGATCCACTACACCAGGAAAGATGGTGTTTTAAAATGGCCCCAAAATGGTAGTTTTGATACCGATATTTTAGATAATCTGGAAATTAAATTATTTAAGAAGAAAGCCCGGCCGGCGATGTTTGACTCTTTCCGCTTGTGGCGAAAGGAAGCCAAACAGAAAGAAATTAAGTTAGCGAAAAAGAATAAAAGAGAGAGAGGTATGTCAGTAATGCAAGCAGCTGTACAATTTAAAGACAATGAAGAGGAGCAAATGAATGAGCAATTGCACAGGCAGCGCAAGTTAGGGATTGACAAATGTTACCCAGCTTTGCCACATCCTAAGCAGGATGAGTCAGAAGAAAAGGAGAAAGATCCCCTGATGTCACATTTGTTGAGTTCGCCACCCCCGTATGCTCAAACTGCCACGGCGCCTCCCCAGCTTGTAAATATGCCACCTCCAGTGCATATACTGCAAGCCTTGCCGCAACCGCCAGTTGCTTTGCAGCCAGTTCCTATTCCTGTAGCGCAGCCCTCTCAAGCGCCGCCAGTGGTGCTTCCAACTGCCCCCGCATTTCCTGCGACTTTGCCTAATCCAGTAACTGCCTCCCCTAACACTCTTCCTTCCATCACTCCAGTACCTGTCTCTACATCCTCTTTTCTTCCCTCTGTTTTTCCCCCTGTTCTCGCCTCAGCTTCTCCTTCGACGCGACAGCGCTTAGCTAATGTGGTTACTACATTAATGTCTCCTCTCTTTGGGTCATCTGGTGCAACTCCTGGTTTACAGCGTAAGCAGCTGCGCAGCCAATTGCCTAACCCCGATGAGAAAAAGGTAATAGATCACATGGCGCGTAGATGGATCGTTTTTCCTTCACTTTATGATGTGGAATCAGTTGTCAATACTTTCCATCAATGGGATGCCCCTAAACAGAGATATGTGTTTGAGAAAATGTGCGAAATTCTCTGTGAAGAATTGGAGGATAGTGGTAAAAATCCGAGTCCGCAGGAATTGTGTAGAGTGAGGTTCGATTTTGGAACTGGTATAATTGTGGACCGCGAAGTAGATAAAGCAGTTGCGGTTATATTGTCACTTAGGAATGACGATTGCCAACAGTCATTGTTTGAACAAGAGGTCCTTGTGGGGAAAAAGGCAAAAGCGCGACAATACCCCATGAGAGAAGTTCCCCCGGTATGGAAGGAAGCGGTTGCAGCTGTCGGTGGTAACCCCGCTGTGGCAGCGCATTTCCAGCGTGTTTGGGTGCATGTTCCATGGAAGCGCTCTCAAGTATTAGCGCTTAAGCAGTCCTTACCTGATCCCCGTAAGAACCCAGCAGGTTATTATAAAGAGTTGTCACAGACGGCAGGGTCATGCATTATGAATCTGGCCGACATAGACATGTTGTTTGGCAATGTTGTTCCACAGCCTCTATGGGGATCAATTCGTAATGTAGATCACAATGCAGAACTAGGAGATACATGGGCCAACATTGTTGCTGCTGATGCTAGACAAACGGGTGGTGCGAAACCAGAACCTTTAGTAGCTGAACTCCCTGGTAGAATCATCACGTATATGAAGACAATAATGCCGGCGATGCGCGTAAATTGGGACAAGTTATCTGCATGCAAGCAGAAGAAAGATGAGACAGTGTCAGACTTCTTTACTAGGTTTGAAGAAACATTTATTGACCACAGTGGGCAGGATATGAGTACTGAGGGTGGCCAACGGTTGTTTGTGGACAAGTTTGTGCAGAATTTACTTCCTGACCTGTGTAAAAAGTTGAAAGATTCAGAAAGTTCTTGGGCTGTTTCTTCTTCAGCGCAAATACTGGCTACTGCACAGTATTATGAAAATAGAGATAAAGACGAGAAAGATAGAACGGAGAAGAAAACGAAGGAACTGAAGACAAAGGTCCTTTTACAGCAGGCCTATCCGCCACGTGGATGTCAGAATAATTATAGGCAACCCCAAGGTGTCTATCACCAACCCCAACAGTTTCAGAACAATCAGCAAATGAACGGGTATTACCAACCACGTGTCCCTGTAGGTCCCAACCAATGTTCATACTGCAAAGAGGAAGGTCATTTTAAATATAGTTGCCCTAAATTAATGCAGCGGAACGGTAATATGTATGGCACAAGAGGTAGAGGTGGTCAGCAAGCTCCTAGAGGTAGAGGGCGTGGAAGTGTTCCCCAGAACGCGCGTCCTCTGCCGCCTCAAAGTACCATCAATAGCTTTGATCAGCAAGCTAACGCGATGAGCAATACGGCCCAGTATTATAATAATGATTATTATGTAGAGGACGGTGATGCAGAGAATAATGATTACTAGGACAGCCATAGACAGAGAGAGGGAGTTGTTTCAGTGCCAGTGGATCAGAGTGGACCGTATGTTGAGGTGACTACAGCCAATGTAACGGAGCCTTTTCTGCTAGACACTGGTGCTGTAAAGAGTTCAATCATGCATTCAAAACTCCCTGGCGCACCTTTGTCTGGCGAGATAAATGTTTCAGTAGGTTTTTCTGGCGCCCCAGTTAGGAACCCGATTTCTAGTCCCATGTCACTTTCTGTTGGACCTTGTGAGCTGAAAGCACCCCTGATCCTGACAACAGGTTGTGGTGAGAATTTACTGGGATTAGATTTGTTGAAAAGATTGCATGCCACGTTGTATTGTTCTCCTTCGGGAGTACAACTTACATTAGGCAAGAAAGTAATTTCCCCAATGTACTTGTCTAAAAACACGATGCCACCTGAATTGTCATCCCTTCCGGATGCCCTTTGGGCTATTGGTCCCAATGATGTGGGCCTCTTGGAGATACCGCCATATGTGGTGACTTTAAAGGCTAATGTCAGACTGCCACGTATTCCCCAGTACAAGATCTCTAATGAAGGGCAGAAAGCATTGTTAGACATTGTTAGCGACTTGATTCATAAGGGTGTGATAGAAGAGACAAGAGGCAACGTTTGCAATAGTCCGATCTTACCTGTCTTAAAACGAACGGACCCTTCACAGCCACCTGTTTACAGATTTGTGATCGATCTCAGAGAAGTTAATAAGATTGTTGTGCCACAGTTTCCGGTTGTCCCCGATATAACTGCCTTGTTAACGATGATTCCAGCCTCTGCTGCATGGTTTTCAGTGATCGATTTAAAGAATGCTTTCTTTAGTATCCCAATTGCAGAAGAGAGCAGAGATATTTTTGGTTTTAGTCTGGGAGGCCGAAGCTTCCGCTTCAAACGCACTCCCCAGGGCTACTGTGAGAGTCCATCAATATACAGTCAGGCTCTGAAAGGGCAGCTTGATGCACTTGTTTTACCTAGTGGCGCTGTCCTGATTCAGTACGTGGACGATTTACTGATCGCTGCGGATACTGAGAAGATCTGTAAAGAAGCCACATTGTCACTGTTGCGCCATTTATCCGCTTACCATCACAAAGTGTCTCTCTCTAAGCTGCAATATTGTCGACAAGAAGTGACCTACTTAGGTCATCTCTTATCGAAGGAGGGAAGGAAACTGACCCCAGAAAGAATTCAAGCTATTGCACAGTTGAGTGTGCCAAAGACACAGAGAGAAGTGCGTGCTTTCTTGGGCATCACTTCATACTGTAGGCATTGGATCCCTAGTTTTTCTTTATTGGCAAAACCTTTGTTAGCCTTAACATGCAAAGACACACCGAATCCTATCCCATGGTCTGAAGAGTGCCAGAAAAGTTTTTGGGAATTGCGTAATGCGTTATGTTCAGCTCCTGTGTTGGGCACTCCTGACTACAGTAAGCCTTTTACATTGTATGTTCACGAGAAAGATGGATGTGCGTTGTCAGTGTTAACACAGCCTTTTGGCGACAGACCGCGCCCATGCGCGTATTTTTCATCCACCTTGGACCCTGTAGCGAGGGCATTGCCAAGCTGTCTGAGAGCGACAGCTGCTGCAGCGATGTCTATCCGACAATCGGCTGGTTTGGTAATGGACAATACATTGATTGTCATGGTTCCACACGCTGTAGATACATTATTAAATAGAACTAAGACACAACACTTGACTAGTGCACGATTATCGGGCTACGAACTTACACTGTTAGCTAATCACATACACATAAAAAGATGCAATACGCTGAATCCAGCTACATTGTTGCCAATTCCCGCAGACTCAGATGAGATTGAGCAGCATGACTGTCTGTTCAGGACAGAAGAAGAGACGAAAGGGAGAGTAGATTTAAAAGATACTCCCCTGACTGAGTGTGATGGCACTTTATGGGTAGATGGGTCCTGTTTCAAGCTCCCTAATGGTGACACGACTGCTGCATATGCTATCACGACTATACACACAGTCGTGGAAACTGCACGAGTGCCACATAATTCGGCCCAAGCAGCAGAATTAATCGCCCTCACGAGAGCATGTGTGTTGTCTGAAGGAATGAGAGTGAACATATACACAGATAGCCAGTACGCCTTTGGCGTGGCTCATAATTTTGGGCGTTTGTGGAAGGAGCGTGGGTTCCTGACGTCGCATGGAGCTAAAATTCAGAATGGCAAGTTGGTAAATGATCTCCTTGAGTCACTGACCCTACCGTTGCAAGTTGCGATCATGAAATGCAGTGCGCACAAGAAAGTCACGGATGATGTTGGACGTGGGAATGCGTTTGTTGATGAGACCGCGAGAGAAACAGCACAGAATGTGAAGACTAGAATGTATGTTGCAGGTCCCGCAAGATGGGTTAATGATGTTGGAATGTGTGAGAACACAATAGAGAGTGTGAAGTCGCTTCAAGCTGAAGCCACAGAGGAAGAGTTAAGCAAGTGGAGAGAAAGTATGGGTAAGTTGGATGAGAATGGTTGTTGGATTGATCTGACAGAACATAGGCGATGGTTGTTGCCTGATGCATATGTGCTTCCAGTAGTTACTATGGCACATGGAATGGCACATATCAGTACGAAAGGTATATGCAAGTTGTTAGCTCCAGTATGGCAGAATGCTGGGATTCCCAAGTGTGCAGAGAATGTGGTCAAGAATTGCATAGTATGCTTGAAGTACAACCCTGGTAGGGGAACCCCAACTCCGGCTGGTCACTTTGCACCCCCATCATGTCCATTTGAAGTTTTGCAGCTGGACTTTATTCACATGGAAAGATGCAACAACCTGAAATATGTATTGGTGGTTGTTTGTGCTTTCTCAAAATGGATTGAGGCTTATCCTCTGAAAGATAACACTGCCCTATCCACAGCCAAAGCCCTTGTGAAGGAGTTTTTCCCTAGGTTTGGGATGCCAAGAATGGTGTGGTGTGATAACGGAAGTGAGTTTGTGGGTAAAGTGATGAAGAATGTATGTGAAGGGCTAGGGATAAAGCAGAAGTTCCACGCTGCAAATCACCCCCAATCAGCTGGATTAGTAGAACGCTACAATGGAGCCTTAAAGCTCAAGCTGGCCAAAATCCAGGCGAGCACCGGTCTTAAATGGCCTGACGCTCTGCCTTTAGCACTCCTGTCCACCAGAATGACCATACACTCACGAGTGGGACTTAGTCCTTACGAGGTCGTTTTTGGCCGTCCCGCCAACGTATGGGGTGTACCGAGACCTACGAAGTTCAGTGAGATTGAGCATCCAGTACTGCTCGATTACCTGTATGATTTGACTGTTAAACTGCGTGTTTTGCACCAACAGGTACATGATACTCTTCCCCAAGCCTCTGAACCTCCTGGACACCCTATCAACCCTGGCTCGTGGGTCCTGGTCCGGAACTTCCAGCGCAAGAGCAACGACGAGCCTCGCTGGATCGGCCCTCATCTTGTTCTTCTTTCGACAAGATCAGCAGTGCGAGTGAAAGGGAAGAAGCACTGGATTCATGGTACCCACTGCAAAGTAGTCCCCTTGCCTCTGCCATATGACCAGTGGGTCAAGGAGGGTATCGCCGACTCAGAGACAAACATTGTACCTCGCTTTGTAACATTCAGTGACGCACGCCTAAAAGACACAGTTTCAGACCAAGAGAGTGACAATATTCTGCAGGAAGCTGTGCCACCATCAAGTCGACTGGACACTACTGAGCCTGAACTTTTGTTTCAAGACCAAACAGCACCTGGCCGTTTCCGCTATAATTTGAGACCTAGGCCCATGGACAAATAAAGATTTCCTCATTATTTCCCTTTTGACATTTTTGCTCTCCCATCTGAAGGACTTTCTTGATTTTTGTTTTTCGAACCACCATCCGGGTTCTGCCGCAGGGTCGCGGTGCCAAGACTTTGGGGTACAGGCCGAAGACGCTAGGTCGACGGTTCTGGTTAGTCTAGGGCGTTTTCCTGGACTGACAGGCGTACTCCTTAGCAGAAGAAACTCATCCACCGCGAGCGGCCCGAGTAGAGGATGGAGTTTTTTAAGATGGAGAGACCGATTGAGGAAATGAACTTTAACGCAAGGATGTGTAGAATTGTAAAAAGTAAATGTTTTGTCTTTTTGTGCTTTTTTACACTGTGTAGTATCATAATGTTTATTGTAGGATTTGTGTTTTTCTCCGCTCAAAAACCCATTGAACCCACTCAACAGCCTATATCTCCTTCTACTGCCTCCTCTCACTCTTTCCACCCTTTGCCTGAGCACGAACAGACCAGACGATCAGAGTTCGTAAATAACTCGTTTATCCAGCTCTTGCACCAGCACCAACTGGTAATGAATACGACCAATTGCTGGGTGTGTGGGTTAATGCCCCATACCATTAACAAGGGTATTCCCTACCTGGTGCTACCGTACAGTTACAATGGATCGTCATGGGCATTCCAAACCATGTTTCTCTATGCTCTAGATACATACTCCCCTCGCCAACCGCGTTCCATCAGACCCATCACCAATAATAAAGCTTTAATGAAAGGAGTTGCCGATATGAGTAGAGATATTGATGCATACTCATCCATTCCCAAAGAAGAGCTGAGACCTTATGTAGGATGGAACGCGACGGGGTATAGTATTAGTCTGGGTGAAAGACAGCGAAAAATCTCATCTCCAATCTGGGTCGTACCCCACATGGGTCGGTTCTGCTTACAGGGTAATGGTCAGAATCCTAGAGCTCAACTGGGAAGAAGTGACTGTACTGAAACGTACACTTTCCCGTCACAGTTTTCCCCTGCGTTTTTGGCTGCTAAGGGCACATATTTCATCTGTCATGACCGAGCATATACATGGCTGCCCCCTGATTTCTCGGGCACATGTTATATTGCGAACTTGCTACCGCCGACATTTACTGCTGCCTCTGACTATCACAAGACCAGAGTTGTGAGAGGTGTGATTAGTAAGGAGGATACTGCCGGTCAGGAAGCGGGAGACTTCTTCTTGGGTTTCCTGCCGTTTTGGGGACCTATGGTCAATAGTAGGAACCTGAGACAGCTGACTCGTGTGGTTGAATCCACTGTCAATGTAACGGCTGGTGCCCTTAGTAATCTGACAGCTGAGCTCCAAGCGGATCGCCTTATGACTCTGCAGAACCGCATGGTTCTAGACGTTATTCTTGCAGACCGCGGTGGGGTATGCAAGGTCATCCAATCCAGTTGCTGCATTTTCATACCAGATAATGCTCCAACAGTGTATCAAGCCATCTCCAAACTCCATAAAATATCTGAATCCATACACGTGGATAAGGGAGATTGGTCACTGATGGGGTGGTTCTGGGAATTGATATCTGCCTGGGGTTGGAAAGTTCTGATGGTCGTTGGAATGATCTTAGCCATTCTTTTCCTGTTCTGTCTGTGTATACAGGGTGCTCCCGCGATATGTGGCCTCTGTGCTACCTTATGTGTAAGGAAACCTGTATCGAGGGACGAGCTAAGTAACAGGATGATGCTACAGCAACATCTCCATGACTTCGTGAACATTGACCTAGACTCGGATTAAGATGAGTATAGTGATTGCCTATGTAAGGGCAAAAGGAGGGTCTGTCGTACTTTAATATTCGGGACCGCGTAGGGGACAGGGCCCTACCCCTGTCTATGTTGGTATTAGCGAACCGCAAATGGTAAATGCGGCATGTACGAGTGCTTTATATGTCGTTCTAGCTATGAATGCACTGTGTACACGTTATTCTGCTCAACTACGCGGGTTCCATTTTGGAAGCAGTGGCCATCTTGTCATTGCCCTCACATAGGCTATGATGGAGTTAATACGGGCCTCACAGTACATGGGCTTTCCCTCTGACTTCTCTATGACCTGGGCAGCTGGCTCTGCTGCCCTGGGTCAAACCGGTCTCACGAGCTCCCCTTCCTCCGTCCACCTGTGATTAGCATCAGGGCTTGACCTGTCATAAAACCCTTTCATTCTACACAATCCCCCGGCTAATCTCTTCCACACCTGCTTGTTCCTGCTTTATGACTTGTTTCCCAAAACAGGAGATGGTCATGTTTATTGGGGGGTCTCTTTACATCAAACATGGGATCTGAATCTTACTGTGTAAATCATTGTGGGCTGGCCGAACTGGAATGTGGGATGGTCATCATGACTCTGCCTTTTCTTTGTAATGTACACTTGTATATTGCCGTATCATAAAACCTAGGAATGTATGCTTGAGGCAAGGAAAAGCGTATTTAAGATGAAGTCCGTTCCTATGATTTTCAGCAGTCTCCTGAGAACATACACGCTGTTGTACTTCTAGGATACCTGTCATTGGTCTGCAGCCAATAAACGATTCTTTGACTTCACCCAGAAGACTCTGTGTTTCTGTAGGTCCGGAACAGGGTGAAACCCAGAAGTCATAGGGTGTGTGCCCCTGCACCGCTGGGTCTAAAATACCCAGTACTTCAGAAGAGCCAGCCACAATAGTTGCATGGCAATGTTGACGTGACATGCCATTAAAATAGCTGTGGGCCAGTGTAAGTGACAAGCCAGACACATTACATGAGTGACAGACATCCACATATCAGCATTTGAAGGATGTCATCTCATACAGACAGCTGGCGGGAGTCTAGACGCACAGGTCACATGTCATCTGGAAAAGGACACATAATACACATTTCCATGAAGGGGTCCATGTCACAAACTGATGACACAGACATTGAGAGAACGCAGATATTGCCTCATGTCAGGAAGTCATCTTCGAACCATCATGACACATGTAACGTGTGAGTCCACATGTGGCATGGTGTGCGTATATGTGTGTCATGTACATATGCACACAGACACATGTTGGATGCTGCAACAGCAGATGGAGTTGACGGAACACCAATGGAAAGCTCATGGGAACACATGACACACACATGACATAGTCACATCGTGGCACGCTGGGAGTCACATGTCAGGTGTAATTATCTGTGTACCTGGCATCAGGGGACAGTTGCGGGTGTTGCTGACTGTGCCATACCAGTGATGCAGTGCTTGACACGTGTGTCGTACATGCACACATGTGTGAAGGGGAAGTGTGCCACGTAGTGCCCCATCACACATGACATGTGTAACCAGCTCATCACACATCTATTGTGCCACAACATGAGGAGACATGTGCCACATCACTGCCTGACACACCTAGGCCCTGCACATGAAGGACTGCACTGACAATGACTTGATGTACAGCCTTGTGCAAGTCTGACACCTCCATTCCTTTCGTGTGTGCCTCCTATCACCAGTGTAAGCTGTGAAACGCAGTACACACACTCTGAGGGCGTGTGTAGGGCCCGTACTCATGCGTGAGTACCTGCCGTACACGTGTGAGTACGTGCCTATCACTATAGTTGTGTTACTGTAGGTCCGAGTGATACGGCACGTACTCACGTGTGTACGGCCCGTACACGCGTGAGTACGTGCCTATCACTATAGTTGGGGGTACCGTAGGGCCTAGTGATACAGCACGTACTCACGCGTGTACGGGCCGTACACGCGTGAGTACGGCCCGTATCACTGTAGTGATAGTGCCCTAGGGGTACGTGTGAAACGCGCCGTACCTGTGTGGGGATTTAAGAATTACAATGGGGACACATGAGGTACAAGTATTAGGGCCTAAATGCATGCTGGTTGTCATGGATACCGAGTTTCAAGTTCAAAATTTTACATCATGTGGTCTTGAAAAATGCAGTTGGCCACATTATACATTGTTGCAAAGTGGTTGGTGACTTGACATGATGCTGCAACATTGAAAGATGCAAAGGCTGTCACTGGTGTATGTTTAAAGGGATTGGAGGAAGCGTAGGATGCAAATGAGTCTGACTAATCACTCTGTACTCCTGTAAATGAAATAGGCCAGCAAGGCAGATATAAGGCAGACAGAACCCATGAGAGGGCACTTGCCTGCACAACATGTCAGTCGATACCACTGCTGCTGTATTATCTCCCTCTGGCACCATGTTAAGGACTGTGTAGAGGGCCCAGCCTTTCACCCAGGAGGAGAACAAGGCCCTGCTGGATGTGATCCTCCCACGGTACCCCATGCTGTATGGTCGACCAGGGGAGCAGGTGAGTGCTGACTCCACTACCTTTGCCTGTGCACCTTTATTGTGTCTGTCACTTCTGGCATTGTGGCCAAGTGTGACAGACATGCAATGTTGGTTGGAGTGGGTCCCGGGGGGGGTGGCTTATGTCTTTCATGCAGGGCTTGATGAAGTTCATGTGTGCACTCCTCACTTGCATTGTGCTTACAGTGACATTCACTGCATAGTGCATGGCACATTCCGTCAGCCTAATCCTCTTGGGCATTCTTGTTCTATTGTCCTGCGGTGATTCAGTGGTCACCCTGGTGTGACAGGTGACTGCACCCACAGATGTGTGTGAGAGTTGAGTGGAGCTGTGGTGAGAGTGGTGAGAGTGTCCAAATGATGTGTACGCCCCCTGGACATTGATGTGTGTGAATGTTTCTTGTCATGTGGGTGAGTGTCTATGCGGAGTGTTGCACCACAGCTGCATGGAGGAGGCAACTTCTCAATCCATCTGATGTGTGAAGTAAGCCGTGCTGTGTGTCTGACTTGCTGAGCTAGCCCCACACCTGTGACCCCCCCCCCTGGCAAGTGGCACATGTGCAGAGTGAGGTTTGCATCCGCTGTTGCCAATGGCAGGTGATTGATGTGTGCCTGTGTGTGTCTGTGTACTCTGCTGAGGTTTCGTCAGTGGCCTGGGGCATGTGACTGCTTTGCGGTGCTGTCCATCGGCCTTGTGTTGCTTGGGATGCACAGTGTGTGCCATGATCAGGGATTGTTTCACACCCCTCATGCCACCTGTGTACTTACTATGCCATGTAGTGCATTGGTGCATCCCCAGTGGAAAAAGTCCCTATGACTAAGGTGCTATTACTTGCCAGCATACTATGCCCTGTTCAACAAATCTAAGATGTTCAAATGTGTATCTCTGTGACATGGTGCAGGTGTAGTGATGTTGTCCCACTTTGTCATCCACACAGGTATCCCCCTACCACAAGGGGAAGATCTGGAAGGATGCCGTCAAGGCCGTGCAATCGGTGGAGGGTCGCAGTCGGCGCCTGCCACAAGTGAAGAAGAGATGGCAGGACATCCGGTGCTGGACCCGGAGGATCGCCCGGGTCATGCTGAAGGACTCACCTCCTCGCAAGCATGGCGGGTGCCGGCGCCTGACCCACCAGATGCGGCGTGTCCTGGCGGTGGTCTTCCCTGACCTGGATAGGCGGATACAGGAGTTACAGCAGCAGGAAGGGGGTAGGTACATGTGTGTTTGTTGTGTGTCGCCAGCTTTTGGAGCTGCTCAGTCGCCTGGATACACTGCCAGGCTATATATGTGCAGTGCATAACCGGTTCCCCCAAGTCAACCTGTGCTGTTCTTCCTCCCATCCCCTCCTTGACATGTGTTACCTGGTCTGTGTGTTATCACTATTGCACATGGTCATCTAGGCTGCCAGTTTATGAAGGTGCACACTGCTTTCAGCATCATGTGTGGGGGTGGTCTGCCTGTGCCCTGTCCTGTTCAGTCATTTGGGGGTGCATAATTGTTGGCACTGATGCTGAGTCCCAACATCGGAGTGTGAGGGTTCAAATGAACAGACTTGCTGCATGCATTACCAATGTTGTGGCCTCAGACATGATGTGCATGAGTGGGATATATGCATAGTGCCGGGACGGTTGCTCCTGTAACAGTCAGCTCATTCCAGGACCATGGAGCAGTGTGCACACTACAGTCCCCTGACACAGCCTGCCCTCCTACTCATGTGTGTCATCCAACACTGTGCACATTCACTGTGGGTTCATCATGGCTCTGCCTCTGTGACATTGTTCCCTGGCCTAGGTAGTAGTTTTCACATGTGTGATACATTTGCCCACTGGACAGGGATACACCAGTTTGCTTGTGCATACTCACACTGGGCAGTGCCTGTGTGGCTATTCATAACAATCTGTTGATGTTTGTTTGTGACCAATATGTTTTGGCAGCCCTACAAGGTGATGTTGTGTTAATGAAGCTAGTTTTCAAGCACAGTTATTGTAACCCTGAATAAGAGGTTTCACTTCTTGATCGGTATCAGTCACATTGACTCAGGTATGGGTGGGTGTGTGCGGGAGGGGCATACATGTTCAACCCTGATGTTTCATTGCCAGTTCTGACTTGTGTGTGATGATTCGCAGTACAGAAAGTCATTGTGCAGTGCCCCTGTGATGTTGGCCAGTGCTTCATGTTCGTGCTTGATTGCCTGTGTCAGTTTTTGACAATCATGTATCCTGCTTGTACATTTTTGCCACCTGTGTGTGGTTCAGATGCTACACAGTTGTGACTTTGTGTGCTGACATCTGTGGGTACATTCTGGCTTGCCATGAGGTGGGAACCCACAGTACAGCTAGGCTTTTTTGCTAAACAATTGCAGGCCCATTAGCTTATGCATTGTCCTGGGTGTGGACATGTGTGCCACTCGAGATGACAGTCAGTAGGTCATATGTGTAGCCAACTGTGTGATCAGGTGATGGATAGCCATGTGACAAATGACATTATTCAAGTTGTTACTCAGAGAAAATGTCCATTGGCACTCACTACACCTGTTAACATGTCTCAATGTTTCATATGCTTGACCTTGTTGTTTGGTTGTGAAGGACAATGATGTGCCTGCATGACAAATGTCTCCCAAGGAAGTGCACAAGACACCACCTTTACACATTCCAGGGACACGCTGGCACATTTTAAAGTAAGGCACAGTTTGAGCAAAACTTGTTTAGAGTTCATACATATACATGTACCCACAGTGTGCTAGCATTTGGGTTAGTCCTTGGTTGTTGCTGATACCAACTTACGAGTGTCAAGTCATCCAGACCACCCTGGTGCCATGTATATGTACTTACTGATATGCCATTTCTGCCTAACAGTGGCTGATTTGAATGAGTCTGGCAGCTCAGACAATGACTGTTTACATGTAGTTTGGTGTGCACCTCCTTGTGTGACTTCTGCTATACAGACAAATGTGTGCTGTGTTCACAGAGTGCCACATTCACACATGCTAGACATGTCCATTGTGTAAAGGGTTGTGATTCTCGAGGAGTCACAATGTTTTTCTTTGGGGTGTCAAAAGTACTCACAGGTCTCTGAGTGTGGGGACACCTTCTGCATTGGCATGTGGTATTTGGCCATGGTTGCGACAATACTGTTTGTTTCACAGTGAACAAGAGGTGGCATGCCTTCATAGTCTTGCTGTGCTCAACTGATCCCAGACACTAGCTTCTCATGATCTTGTGATTTCAAGTGATTTGTTGTTGTGTCCTAATTTTCATTGTTTCCAAGTGGCATGGTGGGTCAACCAACTGGGGAGTGCAGGGCTTACATATGTGGGGAGTATCCTAGATGTTACTCATGATGCCTTTCCTGATATGCACTGTTGCCTATTTTGTTTGGACTCATGTGTCAGATGTATACAGGTGACTGATTTTTTCCTGTCTCTTCACCTTGCCCACAGCATCATCGGAGGACACCGAGGGAGACACCGGCAAGAACGTGGAGGAGGGATCGAGCAGTGGTGCCACCACTGCTGAGGAGTCGGTGGAATCTAGTGGCACGGGGGGCGAGGGGAGTGAGGCGGAGGACCTGCCCAGTACCAACACTGACTACGAGGCAGACGGGTCCGAGGCTGAGCTCCCAGAGGGGGCGGAGGCTGCTCCCACAGCTGAAAGCAGCAGTACATCTCTCCCCGCCCCCTCCATTCCCATCACCGCCCTCCCACTTGCTTGGGTCCCTTCTGTCCGTGCTAGGCCACACCGTGTCTCTTTCGTGCCAGGCACCGCACCCCCTGCCCCTGTCCCCCCTGCTGCCCACACTGCAGAGTCTGTGGACATTCAGCAGCAGTTGCAAGTTGGGCAGACATCGATCCTGACTGTCGTCCATGGCCACACCAGACTGCTGACCCAGATGGTGTCGTACATGGAGGGCATGTCATCAGCGATGTCTGACAAAAGGATGTTGCTGAGGTCCCTGGACTCGTCACTGACGGCAGTAGCGAGTCACCTGCAGCGCTGCGTCCCCCCCTACCCCTGCCCCATCCACAAGTCCCACACCCATGCCTGTCCCGAGCACACCAAGACATCCACACACACGCACCCCATCAGACAGAAGCAGCACACCACCACGTAAGGGCAAGCGCACACCTCCTGACACGCACACTCAGGGGGAAGCAGGCATACCCACTGGGTCTGGGGCACACAGGCGGGCACGCAGCCCCAGTCCTCGTCCACATGACTCACTCCCCAGTCCCTTTGATGTCACTCCCCTTGGCTCCCCTGCCCCAGATTCGGAGAAGGAGGCCTACTTTGCTGGGCTGGGCCTCAGCCCCACTAGTTCACCTGGATGCAAACGGTCAAGGCACTCCACGGGTAGGGGAGTTAAGTCCCCCAGCCCATCCACCACCTCCCCCAGCAGCGCTGCAACCCATCCCTCTGACCCCCCCCTCCTTGGGGCCTGTTGTTTCTCCGGGTGCAGGGGAGACGCTTGAAGAACTGGCAGTGTGCAGCGCCGAGCTCGCCTCCACCTTTGGCGCTGCCCCACCTCCTGTGGTGGAGTCATCCGTCCCTGCACCCACCACACCTACCCTTCCCCCTCCTGTCCCTGTGGTGCCTGGTCCTTCCCCACATGATGCCCCCCCTCCAGTCGACGACACAGTCTTGTGATGTGCAGGCAAGCTAGGGGAGACGCATGGCCATGTGTCCCCCCCCCAAGGACTGATGATATGGACTGGCCATTGGCCTTTGTGAATAGTCTCGTTTACACATTATTATTTTCATGCTGAATAAAGCATTTTCTTTTTCGTTTGAAAAGTCTTGCATTTCAGGTATTGATGTTGATGCTGATGCTACAGGAGTTGGGGTTGTGGGCATGTGTTATGTTTCGGGGAAATGTTGTAGTCTGCTGTTCATGGGGTGGAACCTGGTATCTGCGTGCCATCACAAGGTCTCTGCAAAGATTCTTTGTCGTGTATGCTCTTTGTGTTTGGAGACATTGTCCCAAGGAGTGTTCCTTCCTCTGTGGCACCTGACATCTCCCCTGCAGAGAGTTGCACAATTGTTGTGTTGCCCTGTGTCTACATTTCCATTGTTGGTGATGGATCCCTTCAACTCTGGCCATGCCTGCTCAGCAATGTGTCCGGCTGCATCGTCTGTGCCATCCTTGGTACTCACTGTACTTGTGTATAGAGTATTTTGCCATGCCTTCCTGGATAAATTGTCCCTTTTCCGCACAATGCATGTGTGTAATCCCAGCCTAGTACACATATGGTACTTGTTCTGCTGGGTATTTGAACACCTGACTCACAATTGTGGCCATTGTATCTGTGGGAACTCCACCCTATTCCTTCCATGACAGACAACATCTTGGTGGCTAGCCCAGCACCTGAACATTCCTTTCAGTCCTGGGATGTGCGTGACAGTGTGTGTTCTCTTTGGCTATCTTAGTTTATTAGGCAGTGACATGACTATACAGTCTTGTGGCATGATCTCAGTGTGTGTATTGTGATGCATCTGCCAGGGGAGGGTATGCATGTGTTATTTGTCCTCACACCCACATGTGGTGTGTCATGCAGTGGGGGAAAGACATCCATCCTCCTGGGAGTGGGACACTGCTGTCAGTGATGTGTTGTTATGGCACTATCATCATTGTCCAAAGTTAGGGCTACGTACATTCACCCATGGAGTTGTGGTCATCTGATAATGATGGACACCTCCGCATGTCTCTGTCCACTGCTGGGAGTCCTCTGCACCCACCCCCATGTGTCTGTCCACTGCTGGGAGTCCTCTGCACCCACCCCCATGTCTCTGTCCACTGCTGGGAGTCCTCTGCACCCACCCCCATGTCCCTGTCCACTGCTGGGAGTCCTCTGCACCCACCCCCATGTCTCTGTCCACTGCTGGGAGTGATGGGCACCCACCCCTCACATGTCCCTGTCCACTGGTGGTATTCCTCTGCACCCACGCCATGTCTCTGTCCACTGCTGGGAGTCCTCTGCACCCACCCCATGTCTCTGTCCACTGGTGGCATTCCTCTGCACCCACCCCCATGTCTCTGTCCACTGGTGGTATTCCTCTGTCCACTGGTGGTATTCCTCTGCACCCACCCCCATGTCTCTGTCCACTGCTGGTATTCCTCTGCACCCACCCCCATGTCTCTGTCCACTGCTGGGAGTCCTCTGCACCCACCCCCATGTCTCTGTCCACTGCTGGGAGTCCTCTGCACCCACCCCCATGTCTCTGTCCACTGCTGGGAGTGATGGGCACCCACCCCTCACATGTCCCTGTCCACTGGTGGTATTCCTCTGCACCCACCCCATGTCTCTGTCCACTGCTGGGAGTCCTCTGCACCCACCCCCATGTCTCTGTCCACTGCTGGGAGTCCTCTGCACCCACCCCCATGTCTCTGTCCACTGCTGGGAGTCCTCTGCACCCACCCCCATGTCTCTGTCCGCTGCTGGGGGTCCTCTGCACCCACCCCCATGTCTCTGTCCACTGCTGGGAGTCCTCTGCACCCACCCCATATGTCTGTCCACTGCTGGGAGTGATATGCACCCAAGTTCAAATTCCTTTATTCGATATGTAAAACATTATCATAAAAGTACAGTAAAAGTTCACATTAAAACATCATAAATAAGATAAAATTTTAAAAAGAATGATAGCGAACATATCAGATACATAGGGTGGGGAGAGAAAATATATGAGATAGAAGGACAGTTTAATCTTTTATGGCTGCATGGAAGCCCTGGTTATTACGATTTTTTTCAAATATGAGGATACCCCTGCGACAGCTAATGTACTATCTAATGCTTTCAATTTAAGATAGGCTGCCCTGCAGGAACGTAATCCCCAGGATTTGAGCAGCGGTTTTAAATAAGTGACCCTTGAAAGCTGATAAAACTTACAGAATAAAATACAATGAATATTGGACTGTGATGACAGGCCATCACATGGGCATTTCTCCAAGTTTCTCAGCCAGCAGTTCTGATTAGGAAATGTCAAAAGTCTGAAAAAGGTATCAGTGCGGAAGCGTGTCAAATGCATACGAGAAAATGGGGAAGGAATTAAAGAAAGATAATTTTGCATCCCTTCGACAGTAGTGGAGAGTTGGTACTCCTGCACGGTATGCTTAGAATTTTCAATGATCCAACGTTGATTGGCCAGATGGTTAATGACCAATCGTTTTAAAGTGACTCTAGATATGTTGTTTAATGTAGAGCTATCAGTGAAAAATTCTGGGTGCCCTATATCATGAGACAGATTTCTCACATAATTCAACCATTTAAATTGATCCGCCTTACTCAAGCTGAGACAGCCCATAATAATTTCCCTATTAAAATGAGTTTAGGGAGTAGTCCAGACTTTATGCCATAGAATGATGGGCGCAGATTTTATCATGTCCATAATATATGTAAAACCAAGTTCTTTATGCATTACAAAAACAGAGGTACTGCGTGGAGTGGCCAGAAGATAACGTAGGAATAGGTTCTCAGATCGTTGTATGGGGACTGCCTGCTCTATTCCCCAAATTCCAGATCCATATATACCAGTGGAAACACACTTCGCACGATAGATCTGCGATAAGGGGATGATCGGTCGTCCCCCTATTTTTTTCGAGAAATTGATAAGTGCTCCTATAGCTTTGGAGAATGCAGCTCCTCTGGCATGGGCAGCAGCCCGCCATGAGCCTTTTTTCTCAAAGGTAATACCCAAATAGGGAAACCTGTCAACACTTTCGAGCTTGCTGCCATTTATAAAAATGGAGCATTTTCTTTTCCCTATTCCCAAGCCACAAGACATGGTAAAAGTTTTTGACGCATTAATTTTTAAACCTCGCTGTGACATGAATTCTGTGAAGTCATTTACTGCACTTTGGAGGCCCATTCGGGTCTGTGACATAATTGCTGCGTCATCCGCATAAAGTAATATGGGTATGGGTTTCCCATTTATAGTAGGATAATCGTAATAATTTCTGTTAAGATACTGGCCAACAGAGTTTATATAGAGAGTGAAGAGTAAGGGGGCTAAAATACAGCCCTGCCTTACCCCTCTTTTAATACGGAACCTGTCCGAACACTCTCCTTGTCTGCCGTATCTGACACGGGCTGATGCTCCCCTATAAAGCTCTTTAATAAAAGCGAGGATGGGGGGCTCAATGCCAATCTCAACAAGGGATTCCCAAAGAAGGTCATGATTGACGCAGTCAAATGCTGAACTAAGATCTACAAAGGTCACAAAAAGATTCCCCTTTTTTTGCCTGAGTATATTTGGCAATGATAAGGGTCAAATTCAAGCCTTTCTCGATAGTGCCTCTGCCCTGTCTAAAACCATATTGAAAATCAGAAATTATGTCTTGTTCACCCAACCAATCATGAATACGATTTAAAACGATTCGCCCCGCGACTTTCATGAGAGAGTCAAGCAATGATATAGGACGATAATTAGAAGGATTGTTCCTATCACCTTTCTTAAAAATCGGGACAACGACCGCTTCGGGCCATGTGTCTATAAAACCTATTTTGTTCAAGGAATTTAGAACATTTGTTAACAAAGGGGCCCATAAATCCAATTGGGCTTTAAAAACGTCAATAGGGACACAGTCAGGTCCGGGGGCCTTCCCAGAAGGGCTTTCTGTCAATGCCATAAGCACCTCGGTGCAATCAAAGGTGAGGTCTAAGGGAAAAAGGGTAGGAGGATTCAGCTCTTTATCATAATTATGATAGAGGACCGAAGAAACGGTAGGGACAGTGTAATCTTTTATGTCGTATAGCGTGCCAAAGTGGTTAACCCAAATATCTGCGGGTATAGCCATCTCAATCTTTGTGGCCCGTGTACACTGGAAGAAGGGTGCATTAACAGCTTTCCAAAAGGCAGTGTTATCCCTATTGTTCGAGGCTTCCAATAAAGCTTGCCAGGCCTCTACTTTTAACTGTTTAGTCCTTGCCACCCGTGCTACACGGTATTTTTGTCTTGCATCTCTAATTTCTGATTGGTTACGGGGTTTATTTTTCAGGGTAGTTTTTAGGTGTTTCAAAGCCTTTGAACAGGATCTATCAAACCAACCTATACTGCCCTGTGGGATTTTCTTTGGCGCTCTGGAAAGTAAATTCTTAATCTCCATTGAAATTACGGAGAAGGCATTTCTAATTGCCTGTGGACTATCTAGGGTAGACAGGCATGTCTGTATGTGCTCGTATGTATTGTTGATCAGAGAATTAAGGAACGCTGAAGAAATCACTTTATCCCATTTAAGGTAAAGTCCCATCGTACACCCCAGTGTAAGAGGCGGTGTGTAGGACGGATTTACCCTTAAATCGTCTTCAGGTGTTACAACTGTTTTCATAGACACCGTTAATGGGTAGTGGTCACTGATAGCACAATCCAGTGTCTCCCAGTCTATAAGCATCTGTGAATACCTAGTGGATATCAAGATAAAAATCAATTATAGAGTGGCAACCTTTCCCATTAAAAGTAGGTTTAAAACACTTCGGTGGATTACACAATTCATTTACATATGATAAATTGAGATGTGATATTAGTCCATTCAAAAGGTCGCCTAACTTAGTATGTGTGAAATGGGATGTGGTGTCACTTCTAATGGAATCCAGTCCACAGGTGCCTCCAATACCCAATGGACATAAAGAGCAATTAAAATGCCCTGCCCATATAAGCAACATGTCAGTTTGAAGGTGGGACTCAACTTTGATTAAGTCTGCCTTTAAGCCATTAAGGACTATGTCATAACGAGAACTGGAGATATTGTTATAAAAATTGACCAGAGTAATATTATTACAACGGTTGCCTTTTAAGGAGATGATCTGATAATATTCAGTCCCGATGAGATTGATAAGTGATATACCTGATTCTTCGGATATATAAGTCACTAATCCACCTCTGTTCCTACCATATAAGCTGGGGAGTGCTGGAGTATGTAAGGTCTTATATCCTTGAAGATGGAGTTCATCAATATTCCATGTTTCCTGTAAACAGATGATGCTAAAAGTGGAAACAGTTTGGATCCATAAAGGATTCGTCAGTTTATCAAGGAGACCTGCCACGTTCCAGGACACGAGTCTTTCGGCCAGTTGGTTTTTATTAATGCCAGAATTACTACTCGTGATACCCTTATGATGCTCAAGGGTATCATTTAACTGGCAGAGAACAGGGGGGGCTATGGAACATACCGTATCGTCTGTCTGGTGTTGATTCAGGGTTGGGTTAAAAATTAAGCCATCACTTGAGGGGCTGTGCTCATGATTTGGGGAGTAAGAGTTAATGGGTTTTATTATTTTTATTTCGCGATTACTGGGACTCATGAGATTGATCTTGTGATGTAAATGATCTGCCTCTGGAATAAGTTGAGAAAGACTCCAGGTGGCACTATTACACGTCTCGTAGTACGGGTTAGAGAGTCAGTCTAGGTCATCCAGGCCAGAAAAGACAGCAAATCTGTTTGAAGTGGGGAGAGGTGAGTGAAAAGATTCAATGTTGGCCCTAGATAAAGTATGTGTTTTTGGGGGATTTAGCAAAAGAGAACGCGGGTAAAAGTAACTTAGGGCATGTGTCGAGATGCCTTGGCCAGTAATTGGTGTATACCAGTCTATAATATGGCGCAAAACCCTGCGATCTCTAAAATGTATGATAATTATATCTCCCTTGATGTCCTTCGGTCTAGAGCCTACCCACCCCAATCTTCTAACATGGAGTATTTCTCCATTAATGTCATTGGGAAGGGTCCTATTTTTAGTAAGCCAATGGACAACCTTGTTTTTAAGCTCCTGATACCCCTCTGGTTTATCCCTGGCCAATGCGGGAAAGCCAGCAAGAATCACCGCATATGGAGCTGCTTCTGGGGGTAAATCAATGTGGTCAGTCCTTCTTTCCGGGCCTGTTTGAGATGGCTCTATGTTTACATTATAATTATTGAGGTCTCCCAATGTATGCTTTGGCAAGACTGTAGGGTATTTTAAGCCAGGGACACGATTTTCCTGTGTGGGTCTTACTGAAGATAGAGTTGCCGTTCTAGGTGGTGAAGTTAACTGAGTTGATTTTGGAACTGAGAGAATATGCCCAGTGTTTGAGGAAAGAGTAGAATATTTTGGAAGGCTGAGGTTGGGATCGCTAGTAGGAGCAGTAAGTAGAGTGATGGTTGTTTCCAGAGACGTTAGCTGAGTAGCAAGATTTTTCATTCTCTCCACTAATGGGGAGAGTAGTGACTTCACCAGATGCTCAATATCATATAGCAAGTTGGGAGGAAAAGGTGAACATGTCTGGGTGTGAGCTTGCATAGATTCTAGAGATGTTGTAATCGGGTCTATTTGGGGAGTGAGTTTAGAGGAAGAAATGTTGGGATTTTTCCTGCGTTTAATAGTTTTAATACCGGTAAATTTATTACTAGGGGCATGTTTTTTTTTTTACCTTCTTTGCACTTTTGATCGGAGTCTGTTCCGTTATTGAATTGTCAGTTATGTATAAGGTGTCAGAAGTATGCCCGGTGATATCACTGGGCGTTAATAATGTATCTGTGACACCAGAGGTCTGAGAGATGGAAATCATATCAGAAGCGGGGGCTGTCGCGGAGATAGGTATGGGAGTCGTAGGAGGTGAAGGGACATTCACAATGTGTCCTAGCGACGAGCGTTTTTGAAAAAGAGGCTCCATAGATAAACGACGTTCAGTAATAGCTATCTCCTGCTCCAGGACGGAGGCACCCCTAGTGATAAAATGGTCTAAAGTCCCCCTAACTGACCCCCCCACCACTGGTTTCTTAGTGTGGCTTATGCGGGTGGTCATAGTGTCTTAATAATGTACAGAACAGAATAAGATAATAAATGATGTAGTAATAACAAAAGTCAATAGACTACAGACAAGTTTGAGTTAGCTAGCCTACGAACAATCAATTATAAACGGGACCACTCCCAAAGTCAACCAATCCAAAGAAAACCCCAGCCAGACAAGATGTGCGAGTGATAGGCACGGATTGATATTCGCAGTTCACGTGTTATCAAATAGCAGCAGGACTGTCGCTTTCGGTCTCCTGATAATGCGCACAACCAGTGTCCAAATTAATAGTGTGATTGCTTTAAACCGGACTTCAAACTGACATTGGGCAACTAGGAATTAGCAATAATGTCGTTATACAGTACCTTTAGGCCAATGCCAAGGGACGTGGCTCTGCTCTGCTTCTTCCTGCCTCTGAGGGCCGCAGAGGGCCCGCCCTTTGCCCGGGCTTAGCCCGGCTGTGCCCGCGCGCGGTCCCGCGTCGCGGGGGCTGGGAGTGATTTTATGCGTCTCTGTGCGCACTAATGATGACGTTGGCCGATTAGCGCTGCAAGGGTTCCTGGGGACTGTAGTCCCGCCTGCGCACTGCGGCCGCTATCAGGTCTTAGTGCGGCGGCGGCAGGGGGACGAACAAAGGCTTCAGGTGGTGAAAACGATGAAAGCACAAGTCCAGGGCCAAAGCAGGGCGCGACCAGAGTAAGGCATCCACGGCACGGCTGACAGAAGAAGCCCGCTCTGCCGGGGCTGGGAGTGATTTTATGCGTCTCTGTGCGCACTAATGATGACATTAGCCGATTAGCGCAGCAAGGGTTCCTGGGGACTGTAGTCCCGCCTGCGCACTGCGGCCACTATCAGGTCTTAGTGCGGCGGCAACAGGGGGACGAACAAAGGCTTCAGGTGGTGAAAACGATGAAAGCACAAGTCCAGGGCCAAAGCAGGGCGCGACCAGAGTAAGGCATCCACGGCACGGCTGACAGAAGAAGCCCGCTCTGCCGGGGCTGGGAGTGATTTTATGCGTCTCTGTGCGCACTAATGATGACGTTGGCCGATTAGCGCTGCAAGGGTTCCTGGGGACTGTAGTCCCGCCTGCGCACTGCGGCCGCTATCAGGTCTTAGTGCGGCGGCGGCAGGGGGACGAACAAAGGCTTCAGGTGGTGAAAACGATGAAAGCACAAGTCCAGGGCCAAAGCAGGGCACGACCAGAGTAAGGCATCCACGGCACGGCTGACAGAAGAAGCCCGCTCTGCCGGGGCTGGGAGTGATTTTATGCGTCTCTGTGCGCACTAATGATGACGTTAGCCGATTAGCGCTGCAAGGGTTCCTGGGGACTGTAGTCCCGCCTGCGCACTGCGGCCGCTATCAGGTCTTAGTGCGGCGGCGGCAGGGGGACGAACAAAGGCTTCAGGTGGTGAAAACGATGAAAGCACAAGTCCAGGGCCAAAGCAGGGCGCGACCAGAGTAAGGCATCCACGGCACGGCTGACAGAAGAAGCCCCATGATCTCAGTGGGTGTATTGTGATGCATCTGCCAGGGGAGGGTATGCATGTGTTATTTGTCCTCACACCCACATGTGGTGTGTCATGCAGTGGGGGAAAGACATCCATCCTCCTGGGAGTGGGACACTGCTGTCAGTGATGTGTTGTTATGGCACTATCATCATTGTCCAAAGTTAGGGCTACGTACATTCACCCATGGAGTTGTGGTCATCTGATAATGATAGACACCCCCGCATGTCTCTGTCCACTGCTGGGAGTCCTCTGCACCCACCCCCATGTGTCTGTCCACTGCTGGGAGTCCTCTGCACCCACCCCCATGTCTCTGTCCACTGCTGGGAGTCCTCTGCACCCACCCCATGTCTCTGTCCACTGGTGGCATTCCTCTGCACCCACCCCCATGTCTCTGTCCACTGGTGGTTTCCTCTGTCCACTGGTGGTATTCCTCTGCACCCACCCCCATGTCTCTGTCCACTGCTGGTATTCCTCTGCACCCACCCCCATGTCTCTGTCCACTGCTGGGAGTCCGCTGCACCCACCCCCATGTCTCTGTCCACTGCTGGGAGTCCTCTGCACCCACCCCCATGTCTCTGTCCACTGCTGGGAGTGATGGGCACCCACCCCTCACATGTCCCTGTCCACTGGTGGTATTCCTCTGCACCCACCCCATGTCTCTGTCCACTGCTGGTATTCCTCTGCACCCACCCCCATGTCTCTGTCCACTGCTGGGAGTCCTCTGCACCCACCCCCATGTCTCTGTCCACTGCTGGGAGTCCTCTGCACCCACCCCCATGTCTCTGTCCACTGCTGGGAGTCCTCTGCACCCACCCCCATGTCTCTGTCCGCTGCTGGGGGTCCTCTGCACCCACCCCCATGTCTCTGTCCACTGCTGGGAGTCCTCTGCACCCACCCCATATGTCTGTCCACTGCTGGGAGTGATATGCACCCACCCCTCACATGTCCCTGTCCACTGCTGGTATTCCCCTGCCTCAGGAGGACCAGAGAGGCAATTGACGACATGCACACCTACCTCTAGTTCATCTTCAGGCATTGGCAGTGGCCTAGTAAAAAAGTACTCCTCCCCAGTTTGGCACTTTTTTACAGTTAGCAAGGAGGGGGAGCACATTGCAGTATGGATAATTTGCCACACAAATGTTCTCCAAGGTAAGCCTGGTACACATTATGGTACTGGAGGCCAGATGACCCATATGAAAAATTACCACACAATCATGTGCGAGGACCACCATAAAAATAATTGCTAAACATGGTTCTGCTGGTGGGGAGAGCTGGGGAGCATCAGCTACAGGTCCAATCACGGGGGAAGGTGATGATGATGAGAAAGAAGAGGGTGACATCTTCTTCACATAAAGCAGCCCTGTCCCCAGCAGTGTGCCAGCAGAGTCAACCACCTCAACGATTTTACAATGGCACAAGAAGACTCAAAGTGAGATGATGTAGACACTATGACATACAGTGACTGCCCCACCACCACCACACACATTGAGTCTACTAGTATCTACTTCTCAAAACACGTCAGTGTCAAAGCCCCAAGGAAAGAAGAACACTACAATTATGGGCATATTAAGACAGGAGTGGCAATACGCGCAAAACCACACAACTGCATGTTTGTACAATGGGTTCGCCCTGGACTTCCTGACTTTTTCGTTTGTGGAAGAGTGGGATTTTTAAAATTTGTGGCAACCCTCTGCCCAAAATGGAAGGTACCAAGTAGGACCTATTTTGCCAGAGTGGCTGGTCCAGCACTGCATCACGATGTGCTGCAGTTGGTTCGAAAAGCTTTGCAGCAAAGTGTTGTCCACACCATCCACCTGACGACAAACATGTGGACCAGTTGTGAGGCAACTGATTGCATGTGCATCACTGTACACTGAATCTCTTTTGCAGGGGTAAAGCAAAAGAGATCTTCAGGTCTTGGCCCTGAAGAAAGTATTAAAAGCATTTGGTGGCATGCAACAGTGGTCATTTTTCCCATGGAGAAATCACATACAGCTGTAAACATCTTGGAGGAATTTAACAGCAAGGTGTGTGAATGGCTATGACCCAGAGGTCTTAGAATTGGATTTGTTGCCACGGGCAATGGCAGTACTATAGTCACGGTCACTTCAACGGAGGCTATTTCAGGGTCCTGTGTTTGGCCCATTGCATCAACCTGATGGTGCAAGACCTCATCAAAAAGGAAGACATAGTCAGCAACATACTGACCACCGGCAGGAGAATCTGCACCCATTTCTGCCATTCTGTTAAAGCCTGGAAGCAGCTGCAGATTATTTAGCATAATAATAGAGCACCAGTTAAAGCATTGATAAGGGAGTTGCCAACACTTTAAAACTCCACATTTTACATGCTGCAACATCTGTTTGAGCAGTACAAACAGATCAATGACTATGTCATTCAAAGAGGAGGGAATGATGTTTGGAAAGCTATGACCACGGATGCGGACACATGGGGCCTAGTCAAAAGCCTGACATGAATGCTACTCCCTTTTGGGATTTTGATGCAGGAAGTTAGCAAGGAGGACAGTACGATGGGCTAAGCTATCCCGTTGCTGCATCCCCTACGAGGCCAGGTAAAGAAGGAGTCTTAAAGGTTCGCCCTACAGGTGTGATAGAAAGCACAGAAGGACATGCTTTAGTTGAGAGCTTATTTCTGAGCTTGGCTTCCAATATAAGGCTGCAACATGACATCATCGAGTCCAAAGAGTACATATGCGCCACAATACTTGATCCAAGGTACAAAAAAACTCTGCCCACTTTCATCCCTTTTTCTGAAGGGGAGGTTTTAAAATAAAAGAGCAAAAGAAGGACCGGAACCAACCTCTGCATTGTATTGTTTTCAATTGCCAGGGCTAAACTCCAGTGCAGAGGCGATGGCAAAACAGGTAGAGCAAGGGGCAGCAACAATGAGCATCCTAAGGATGTTCCAGGTGTATCTGAATGATCCAAAAGAGGTATATGTGGATCAATATCCATTGATATATTGGTATGGGACAATGGCCAGAGCTCAGCAGGGTGACAATAAAGTATCTGGCTTGTCCTGTCACCAGTTGTCTGCTGATCATGTGTTCAGTGCAGCTGGTGTGGTCGTCACAGTGAGAAGGATCCGTCTCTTGCCGCAAAATGCGGAGAGATTGACTATGATCAAGATTAACCAAAAGTTTCTACCACAAAAATACACTGTTCCTGAAATAGCAGCCCAGGAGGAGGAAGAGGATGATTGGTCCGTAATTGAAATCAAATGTGTTAGCTGACCAATGTGTGGGTGAACCACCTGCGTTTGAGGACGAATTTTACTTCCCGGATGAAGTCTTCCAGTGCCCCCATGGAACTTTTAAGATTTTCTCATTGAACTAAGTTCTTTCTTTGCAAAAAAACAAAAAATAGCTAGAGGAACATTATTATTTTTGTGTCAGATGTGTGCAGCCCTAACATTTTTTTATTAGTCATATATTGCCGGATTGCAGTTGGACCAGTGTGCATTGAAGAAGCCTTCACAATTGTCTAATGACATTGGGGACAGTGCCTGCCCCCTTGCATGCTTATTGCCCAATGCCTAGCCCTTTTTGCATCACGTTGTACTGGAAGGGCTACCCCATAAAATCATTTATTATGTACAGGACTGCCTGCCAATACCAAATTCCAATGTGTTGCCTGCATCAAAGATGATTGAATACCAAATACTTGAACTACCTGTGCTTGGATTGGATGAGGTAACTATTGAAACAGTGAGTGACTGATTGCATGAGTGATGATTTAAATTTGTTGATGGTTCATGTGGTGGCAGACACTCAGGAAGGGTGTGTGTTGAACTAGTCTGTAATATAGGAAAACTGTTGAGATGATTATTGATTTGCATTGTTTGGGGCCTGAGTGATGGGCGCTTATTTTTTTCCCTGCAGGTGATGATCAGCAATTTCACCCTTAGCCAGATTTAATTAATTACAGGGGTGTTCTCCTTTTTTTCAGGTTCTTCAGATACCAGAGCAGTCACTTTAGTTATCATGCAAAAACCTGTGAAAAATACTGAAATTCTGTTTCATTCTCTACTTGTTCTTCAACAGCAGTGCACTGCACTCCACGTCTATCTTGATCGGATCCTCACGAATAATGATGATGATGACTGGTCTGGTGCAGGGTTACTCAAAGTCACTCAGGACTGGAGGAGTGTCATGGAAGAACTCAGGGCACAACTGGGAGCTGCAGGACTACCTCATCAACAGCATGAAGCAAGAAGTTAATGAGTATCAATTTCAGTTCAAAGGTAAACCAAGAGTCTGAGTTCTAGTACTACTCAGCTACGTGGAATAGAAAGAGATGGGTTTGTGAAATGCTGCTCTGAGAATGAAACTCCCCCTCTTGTTTTTTTTGCTCTGCCTCTGAGCCTTCTTATCTTGATACTCTCCTCATGAAGCTTACCTTCCTTCTGTCCTTCTCCTTGACTTTAAAATTCAGTTTCTCTTTTACGATGTGCAGGCCTTCTTCTAGTCTCCTTCATGAACAAAAGGTGAAAGGTAGCTGAGCTCAACAACACTCCTGCTTACCTACCGGACCAGTCCAGAGAGGCCACAAAGAGTGGATATTCCCGAGGAGAATGTAGACACCTACCCATTTTTGCACTACAGTATAATTTTCTTTTAATAATCATATTAACTAAGACAAGTGGGTTGATGGGTTCATTCCCTAAACTAGAATACAGAACATTTAGATATATGGTAAATTCGGACTCGGGGCAGAAGGACTATTTGCAATGCTTGTATCTGTGCTCTGTCATACTCATTCATTTGCTTCCTTCTAACAGCAGATTGTTGGCGAATTATTTGTTGCTGCATATTGCCAAGATGAATGTTGGTCTTGTGTTGTAGTATTCGTCTTTGTCAAACCTTTCCCCATATCCCATTACCCATCCATTCATCAAAATCCTACCCCTCTTCCCCCAAGCTGTGTGATTTATTGAGGTATGGCTTAAATTACACCATCAATGAATTACATACCTGGTGGGGCGGATGTGGTGAATGCAACACCAACTTATTGGGAATCTTCGAAGCAGTAGTCCACACTAGCCCATTACCAACCCGCACATTAAATATTATCAATAGTTTTTGAGATATAGAATGAAGAATATCAGTCATCAGCATCACCATCATTAAGGCCTTGTTTTGCCTAACCGTAAATGCCTAACCTAAGCTTGTCGACTGCAGACTTTCAGTACATTTTTGATAACTTATGGATTTCACAAATAATACTGCTAGCTCAACATTAACCAAAACTTACTAGTATTGCTATATTTTCTATTTTAGCACAAACAGACATTCTCATTTTGTCATCATCATCAAGTAGTACTCTGGTGGTTTCAATTGTTTGTACATCTTTGAAAAATATATAACCTACTTACCCACTCACTCTACGTCCATGTAGTTGCCTACGATGGATAATCATCGATCAATCAGTCAGATCAATCCTACAGTTGGAGCTCACCTGGGTGGAACTGGAACCTTGCTTGTGAAGTTGTGATGTGATGCCTCCTCTGTTATTGTTGCATGTATATTCAGATAAGATAACTAGTATGGACTCAGCACTGGGCCCTGCGCCAATACATCGGACCACGCACGCAACCTGGGATTCATCCTGGACTCCTTCATTACGATAACCAAGCAGGTCAACGCCGTCTCGTCCTCGTGCTTCAACACCCTGCGCATGTTCCGGAAAATCTTCAGGTGGATCCCCACCGAAACCAGGAAGACGGTCACCCAGGCCCTCGTCACCAGCCGACTGGACTACGGAAACGCCCTCTACGCGGGGACCACTGCCAAACTTCAAAAACGACTACAACGCATACAGAATGCCTCCGCACGACTCATCCTCGACATCCCTCGCCACAGCCACATATCCGCCCACCTGAGAAGCCCGCACTGGCTCCCCGTCAGCAAGAGGATCACGTTCAGGCTCCTCACCCACGCACACAAAGCGCTCCATGACATGGGCCCGAATACCTCAACAGCCGCCTCTCGCTCTACACTCCCACCTGCCAGCCCCGCTCCGCCAGCCTCGCCCTCGCCACCGTCCCACGGATTCACAGAACCACCGCCGGAGGAAGATCGTTCTCCTACCTGGCAGCCAAGACATGGAACTCCCTCCCCGCACACCTACAAATGACCCAGGACCATCTCACCTTCAGGAAACACCTCAAGACCTGGCTCTTCACGCAGTAGCGGCTCCCCCCCACCCCCTCAGCGCCTTGAGACCCGCACGGGTGAGTAGCGCGCTCTATAAATGCTCTGATTGATTGATTGATTGATTTTTATCTAGATAGTTCAGACTCTCGACACAATAAAGCCTAGGTCATCTCATCATGGCAGCATTCCTCATAATGGTCAAGATAGTTAGAGAAGTATGAGCCCAGACTCTATAACCAATTACTACGCTTTCTCTTGTCTCAAGTTACAAGCAAATAAACATGCTGCGTAAAACTACTTGAAGGCAGCAGTGCAAAGGAAAGTAAAATAATCTACTTCAGGCATAAATTCAGATTATAAGAAATAGTTTCCCCCTTTATTTATATACAAAGCAACCCACCCTCTCCACACAAACAACATGCCCACCCCTCTCCCAAACAAAACTGACCCAAGCCCCAAAACTCAAAATGTTCCAGAAAGTGTCTCGAGTCTCACATTCAACTCCATTCCCACCCTCTCCACCCAGCCCCAACAAACAACAAAGTCCTCCCACCCAAAAAAAATATTAAAAAAGGATTTAAAGAGAGCATTATGGATATCAATCCCGGAGCTGGTCCATGTTCTGCTCCATCAAGGTGAGCCGGCCCACAATAGTGTCCAGCTGCTGCAGGATGTGGTGCAGCAATGGCTTGTTGCCATTCTGGTGGGGGTGGCAGCAGTTGGCTGGTGGCGGTGCCGGCAATGGGATGTCTGGGAGGCTGGAGGCTGAAGGGACCGGCTTCACTGGGGACTGGGAGCTGCGCGTTGATTTCCTCCCCCTTCTCCTCCAGGACCTTAACTGCTGGTGTTCCTGCTGGATACGCTCCAGCCCCTGCTGCTGCAAATGGGCCACTCTCTCCTGCCTGCTAACTGGCCCGACTGGACAAGCAGGAGCATGTATATTGAGAAAATCAAAAAAGGCAAAATGTGAATAATGCTCTGTGCAAATAATTGTTTTAAGTAACAGCTTGGCACCGTAGCAGTACATTGCTGGTCCCCTAGAGCCATTGGAATTTGTTTGATGTGATGATTATGATTAGGAGAATCACAAAGTCAATTTTATGTTTTCTTTTACCCACATATGTTGCCAAACATAAAAAAGCAGTGACTGTGTGGCAGAAAAGTAACAGGCAGACTGGCAGAGAATAACATCAAAGGATTAAAAAACAGTGATTGATACATTTTTTTTCTTCTAAAGGCATCTCAAGTAACTATAAACAGAGTCAGACACAATGAGGTAATAAATAAATGACCTCTCATTGATGAGTATGGCATTATGCACTATTATGGAACACAAGTTGTGTGTGGCGCAAAAATAATGAATAAGGCTCCCTGTTTTCCGTTTTTACTGATTTTTACAGATAAATACGGACAGAAAACCATTTATTTTCTTGTCTGTATTTATTTTTAAATGTGGATAAAAATGGAAATTGGGTGCTTTTTTTGGTGATTTTAAATATACTTTGCCATAATTGGTAGGCCAATAACTGTGTGGATTGATAGGTAAGGGGGGTAAAAAAGAAAGGAGTTTTAGTAAAGAGGCTTAAACAGTAGTAGCTATGCACAAGGGTGATAGTGAAATGTGCATACTTTCATATAAGTGCATTGATTTATCTTCTGCGGGTGTTCATATCACTGAAACCTGGCAGGCATTCAAGCATGACTGCATATTTATTGGTTAAATAAAAGTGGAAATATACCAGTTTCAGCTTTACTTTTTTTTCACAAAACTCATAATATATATGGATAAAGACAGAAAAAGGTGACAAAAAAATAAATATGGAAAAATACAGACGAAAATGACCTAGAAATACATACCATAAAACCGGGAGCCCTAATAATGAAGCAATGCTCATTGCTAGCCAGTACCTCTGCTAGTTTGCTACTGGCTGCAGCTGTAGTTGACATTTACCTATTTTGAATTCCAATGGCTCTGCTCTTCGGCAAATGCAGATCTCTTTTAACCCTGTCTCCAAAGAGGCTGATGAATAATAAATAAGATTCTACATCAGTCACACACCTCATGTATGAAATGAGGATATTAATATATTCTATCGGGGAAACAGTGTTTACAACGCTGTTGGTACAACGTGGTACCATTACAATACGGTCAGTACAATGACTGCGTTGTTACCATGCATACCATTACCACACAAGTCATTACAATGACTTTCCCTAGGTGCTGGCTGAACTAGGGTTCAAAATCCACAGCTAGGCACTGTGCAAAAAAAGGGTCTGTTTTCACTGTAAAAATGTGGTGTATACACGTTGTGTTTTGGGCCGTTTCCATTCACGGGCATGAGGCCTACCCACACAAGTGAGGTACCATTTTTATCAGGAGACTTAGGGGAATCTCAGAATTGTAGATCAACTGTTATTACCTATTTACTTTTTATTCATTTCTGCCTTCCTAATGTAAGACAATGTGTAAAAAAGAAATCACTTTGAAAAATGTCCTTCAATTTACAGGCTAGTATGGGTAACCACAATTTTGGAGATGTGCAAATAGCTACTGTTTCTAAACTCTATATTTTGCTCCCATTTCAGAAATACATAGGTGTCTTTGATACCTATGTTTCACTATTTATATTTTACCAAATAATCACTATATACCTGGTACACAATGAAGAACCACTGCAAGATGCTGCTCAGTTATTGGCTCCGGGTTCCTCAGGTTCTTGGTGAACCTACAAGTCCTAAATATCCCCACAACCTGAAGGGTCCATCGGATGTAATGGTATATTGCTTTCAAACAGATATCATACTTAGAACAAGTAACAGGTGAAAATGTTGGCACAAATGGCTGTTTTTTCAACTTGTTTTCAATTTTTCTCATTTTCAACTGTTAGTTTTTATATAAAAACCTTAAAGGATCTACACAAATGACTCCTTCCTGAATTCAAAATGTCTACTTTTCAGAAATGAATAGCTTTCCAGGATCAATTATTGCTTTCACACCCATTCCTACCACTAACTGGAAGGAGGTTGAAAGCACAAAAAGTAGCAAAAATTGGCTATGTCCCAGTAAAATGCCAAAACTGAGTAAACAATTTGGTCTTCTGAGAAAAGTCTGCTTGTCCCTGAATGCTGGGAAGATGATATTTTCAGCACCACAAACCTTTTTTTGATACCATTTCCAGGGGAAAAACCAGACGCAGTAGTCTGCAGGACATTTCCCCATTCCACCCGCCAAAAACAAATAGCTGTATTTTGGTATATCCACAAACCCTGAGTACCTTTGAAATTTCTATGATGTTGGAAGAAAAGGGTTCACATTTGGTGTGGATACCTTATATGGACAAAAAGTTATTCCGTGGCCAAAAAATTATAGGGGTATAAGCGCGAACTACTGCATGCTTCACATCATCACTGTGAATCCAATTAAATAACCTGGAACTGTATGAACTATATAAACAAAGTCACGGAGAAAACACACTACTCAGTGATTTACTATAGTGACAGAAGAAACAGTCTGCAATGGTTTCTTAATTAAACAGCCAAAGCCTGATGAATGTGATTAGGTAAAGGCACCTGCCTGGAAGAAACTAGAAAATGGATCACACAATAATACTCCAGCGTAAACTTTACTAAACATAATTTACCTCTGAGTGTGAGCAGCATGCTATTCAGAATTTTATTCACGTTGAGCAGGTTATGCTCCATGTTGAGGATGCGGCCCAACGGTGCCTCAGCTGCTGGGTGGTGCACCTAACCTCGCTGGTGTGTTGCACACACTGGCGCACCGACCTCCAGTGATGTGGGCTCTCCCGCAGGGCATAGCCACTACCAGGCCTGCCATCTGCTGCCAGCATAGAGGGGAGGAGGTGCTGCACAAAAAAACTAGTGCTGCCACGTCCTCCTCTACAAAGATTGCCCGGGGCTACACACCTGGGCTGTGGTGCCGCCCGCATGGAAGCCGCCCCTTTGCCATGGCGCTGGGTGGAGGAATGATAATCTAAGAAGGGGAAGTAAAGAAGAAAGAAATAAGGAAAGAAGGGGAAATAAATTAAGTCAAAAAAATCACAAAACACGAAATAATTTAAACAAAAACATAAAATACACAAACAGAAAGATGCACACTATTGTAAAAAGTACAAGTATGGGGTAGAAAAATAATAAAGGAGGAGGATCACAAAGATTAACAGGAGATAAAAAAAATTAAGTCTAGCACCATAACAGAGAGCAGAAAAGCAAGATGGTCATGCCGATGCGGTCCGCGTAGTGCTGTATGTGCGTGATTTAGAATGCGGGGACACTTCAGAACCATGTAGGGCCGTTCCTGGGCGATTTTGGAGTGCATTGACGCACTCCGCATTCCCAACACAACACGAACGGGTGCAACTGCAAACTCACATAGCGCACCAGAGTTTTTTTGAGACTCTGCAGAATTCCACGTTGTGAGATTCCGTGAACACCGCCCACCCCAAATTACAACAGCTATACTTGAGGTAAGTGGTAATACTAAGGGAATGTTTAGATGTCGTAAAGAGGACTCACATCCCTGTGGCAACACATGTTGGGATGTCAATTGTACCTTTTCATAGGTATTTTTCAGGATGCACCTAAAGCTGGGATGTAACTGGTACATTTCAAGCATCTAGATGTTGTGCAAGGAAATGCAATGTGATGTCTGAACAGGTGACACTTTTATGAATGTTTATGCTAAGTATCATTAGTTATGCCACACAGGTACGCGCAGAGATATACCTACACCATTTTTCAAGTGGTGTACTGCAAGAACACGATCCACACCTATAATGACACTACATTTACATTACATTAATCAAACCATAGAGATTATATTCACTGCTCTTTAGCGGTTAAGACTATTGAGACTGTAAGGAGATTAGCACTCTACTCTCTGTAGTGTGATATTAAATGGAAGCTGGGATGTGGGCACACCAGTGTGTTAAGCACTGCACCGCGATCTAGCAAAGAATGCAACTGCTACATGAAAATTGTGTTTGCTCTTATTGTGTTTTAGCTTTTTTTTAAAATGTGTTTTAAAATTGAATATTTTGAATTGCACTGATTACCTGCGGCTGTCAGGGGACTTGAATTAAACCATAGAGTTATTTACTCTGCACTTTATCGATTAAAACTATAAAGACGCTAAGGAGGTTAGTGCTCTAGTCTCTATACTGTGGCCTTAAATGGCAGCTGGGATGCGGGCGCACAGTGGGCATGCCACATTGAAGATGGACCATTGGCAGGCCCATCTGTGCATGACCAAGTGCCAGGACCCCTGAGCAAAATTTTATAAATATGATAAGCTATTCAGCTGAAACCCTACTTTTGATGAGGCCCCAATTAGCCTTACTGGCTTGTCCTCACTTGTGGCCAGAGAATGGAGAAAAATACTGCTCTCACTGTAACTTCTAGCTCATAGATCAGATGAATGTAGGATAAAAAAACATGAACTCTCAAAACTGAACATTGGTTTCATTAATTGTAGATCCTTTCCATGTCATAAGGTTGAGCTTTTAACCGTAACAGAGGATGAACAATTTGATGTCTTATTTTTAACAGACACATGGCTTCACAATTGTTCCACATTGGATATCAATCAAGCCCTCCCCCTTGGATATTTTATATGTAGTAAAGATTGTACACATGAAAGCAGTGAGGGTAATGCTATTGTATTAGAGGACCTATACAGATGGACGTATAATCCTCTTTCCCTCCCGGAATATGAAAATCTGGGTTTTACCATAAGCTTTATGCCTACATTTTCCATTTCAGAGTTTTGATATACAGACCTTCTGGCCCTAGCTTTAGGTTTACTGAGTCCTTACCAGAAATTGTAGCCAGCTATGTCACCAAGAAAAGGAATTTTACCTTTTATGGGGATTTTAACATCCATTTTGATGTGAGAGGTCATCCTGCCATTGAAGGTATCCTGCAAGACCTGGACTGTTTGCAACTAATGCAAAGGGTCAATGGACCCACCCACAATAAAGGTAATCTTTTAGACCCTGTGTTTAGCAATGCGCTTAATCTAAAGACTAGGAAGCCCTGACCCATGACTTGGAGCGACCACTCTTTGATCTCTCTAAGTTTAGAATGCCCCGCCACTGTTGGACAATAAGAACCCTCCTAGTTATGACCGAGGAAGGTCAAAACTAAACAAAGAAATCTGGTTATCCGCTTTTGCAGCAGCTAAACTAGTATCTGGGAGTGACCCCTTGGCAGATAGTGCTGCACTAAACAAGTGGATCAGTAATTCACTCGATGCTATGAACCCTATTACCATTTTAAAAAAGGGAAAGAAAGAAAAATCAGCACCATGGTTTAATGCACATCTTATCTTCCTTAAAAAGGTTATAAAGAACTGGAAAGAGAGCGAAGACAAAAGTATGATGAGAATCTAAAAATCACATACCGGATGGCCACGAGACAGTATCCTCAGGAGATTAAAAAGGAACAAGCACTATATTATGAAACCTCAATAGCCAAGGCAGCCAATGCTCCAAAGGAGCTATTTCAGATAGTTAAAACCCTACCACCCCTAATGCAAACATTTTCTTTGCCTATCCCCTTTGTGGGTCATTGCAACAAACAAGTAGGATACTTCTGCCGCTCGAGCAGATTTTTACTCAAGCAGCAGCTTTCTCAACACGAGCAAACAGTTTCTCAACGCGAGCAGTCTCGAGCATACGCAACCACTCGCAATGAGAAATCTGAAAGCCCGCGTTGAGAAATCTCGCCGGGAGGTTGATTTTCCGTGCTTGCGCTCACCAAATTGATGTTGATGATCGCGAACAAGGAAAAATCTTGCCGGGAGGTGAATTTTCCTTGCTTGCCAACTTGACGTTGACGAACACGAGCGAGGAAAAAAACTCCGTTCTGCAACGTAAAGTGGAGTTTTTCAGAACTTGGTGAGCTCCGCGTAACGAGGTGTGACGGAAAACTCAGCAACCTCCATGAGCAGAACGGAGTTCACCACCCAGACCTAATTTTGAGCACCGGGAATTTGTCCCATGCTGTAAAATCATCATAAAAAGGCAGTATGGGGGCGCAACACAGGGCACTACTTATTTCTGCCGCTGGAGTAGATTTTCTACTCGAGCAGCAGCTTTCACAACACAAGTGGCATCTTTATGAATGGGAGCAGTATTGACCTCCCGTGTTGAGAAATCTCACCAGGAGGCAGTCTAGCACTAGTTTGCACTTGCTAGTGCTTGCTCCGCATGAGAAAAACTCTGCCATGTGGCAGTTGCTGGAGTTTTTGCCGAACTCCACACTTCAAGTGGAACACCGAGTGGGGAAAACTCAGCGAACTCAGCCGGTGAAGTGGAGTTTACTACCCACCCTAATCCTGGCCATAAGCAAGTACGTGTGTGCCTAGCCAGGTTGTTTAATTGAAAAGCCAGGTCTTCAACTTCTTGCAGAATTCAAGAAGAGAATAGGAGGCTCTGATGTGAAGTGGAAGGTCATTCCACATTTAAGAAGCCATCTAAGAGCACGCCTGTTCTCCTAATCTGGTCCTGTGTTTGCATGTGATGTGTGTGATTAGTCCTGAAGGTGTCTGGGTGGATAGTGGAAGGAGGTGTGTCTGTTGAGGTAGGTGCTGCCTGAGTTGTGTAGTATCTTCAATGTGTGCATGAGGAGTTTGAACTGAGTGTTTCTGGGTATTAGGATTCAATGTAGTTTCCTGAGCTGTGGTGTGATGTGAGTTCTGTGTAGAAGGTTGAGGATGAGTCAGGCTGCTGAGTTCTGTATAGTTTGTAGGCTGGTTTCAAAAGCTACTTCTGTGGGTGGCTCAATCGGTGCTGCAGAGGGAACACACAAAGTGTAGCTGTCACCCAACCAAAATGTTTATTGGAGACAGATTGTCAGGCCCACGGACTTATAAGCACAGAGAAATGCCCACTTTCTAAAAGTAATAAGAAATCCAAAGGGCACATTGCTGGTGCACCCGACTGTCGCATTGCGAAATGGGAAATGTTCCCCACGATAAACCAATAGATGCTGAGTATTCCATTTAAATCATTTGATACCAATATTCTCCATGCTTCCTTATTTCATTAATTAATCACTGCGGAGACAGCGGGATTTTCACCAAGATACTTTATTCAACTTTTTCTCATGCCTCCTGCATGCCCATCCAGGCTTTTATACAGCGACACATCAAGGTCAATCTTACAATGGAGTAGGCCCATGAGATAATACCCAATGCATTTCAAGCCATAAGGTTCTTCATCAGCGGTCTCTAAAACAGATAAACGGGACAGCTCAGCTGACTGCTTAAATATCAACATTTAACATACAAAATACAGAACAGTGTCCCCACCCGCATCAACCCTCAATCACCCCCACTCTACTCTCCAAAAATAATTATTATCCTTAACCAAATAAAAATCCCTAACATCCTCCTCACTCAAAGCCCCCTCAACCAAAAATACTTAAGCCATATACCATGCAACTCTAACTAAAGCAACAACTTGTGTGACACCCAATCCCCTAACCCATACCTTCCCATTACATTCCAACCCTCCCTAAATCACAATGCTAAGAAACTAATACCCAGTTTGTGTCACCCGCGCTACTGCAATGCTCTCCCTTCTTTCAATAATCCCAAATACACATAACATAACATCCAACCCCCCATTCAAAACCACATTTCACGTGCCCTTTACAATTTAACCTACAGTGAGTTACCTTGAAAAGCCGCAACCAGCAGCCTAACCTCCTCATGTTCTCTCTGTTTTCACATAAACTGTTATCTCTCTTGCTACCGTGCAGCCCATGATTTAAATTGTGTCCACTCTCATGTTGTCAATTAATCATGATAAATCCCTAATTGGCTGTCACCCCGTGACCTGTTCACCCATTAATTATGCTCTATGTGTCAAACGTAATATAATATTAAAAAAACTCAATTACCCACAATGCACTTCCCAATACCTGCAGTAAACAACCCAAATTATACCATACTCCACCCTCCAAACAAAACCACATACACCAATAAATAAAACACAACATTATCTCTGAAAACTAAAATGAAATATCCAACTGTTACATGCACAGAAACGAAAAATGTCCACTGCAACATAAAAATACATGTTGATGAAGGAGACCAGAAAAGCACTCCGAATATTGCTGACTCTTAGATCAACTGTTGTTGTTCACGATCATGATTCCATAGAATCCACTCCAGTGTTTCACTGTCTCCGAAGTGTAGAAATACTTTTACTCTTTATTTTTGCGATGTTCAACTTACTCTATGAGGTGCAAACTCGTTGGGATGATATTGATTGCAAAGCAAAAAAAGTTAAATGCAAGGCTGCACTCTTTCCCTTAATTAGTTTGTAGAAATTCAAAAAAAGACTGTAATCTAGAAATGCATGTGTAGTAATGTATAAATGTCACTATGATGTCATTAGTTCCAAAAAGAATGTTAAGACTGAAGGAATGCTCAAGGGGCATTCCATTGATCATAAGACCAATACAAAATTGCATGTATTACAGTGACGATATTTTAGTCTTTGAAAAAATGCAAGAAGAGCATGATCATGCATTAGAAAAAGTGTGTCAACAACTTAAAAAAGCTGGGCTAACTTTAAATGAAAAAAAATGTGAATTAAACAAAAATTAACTAACATTCTTTGGTCATATATTTTCAGAAAAAGGGATGAGACCAGATCCTATCAAAATAGTAGCTTTGAATGCAATGCAGGAACCAAAAGATGTAGCAGAACTGAGATATTTTCTTGGAATGGCAAGCTACTGTGCAAGATACATAAAAGATTTTGCAACTTTAAGTTCACCCCTAAGAGATTTAACAAAGAAAGGAAAAAAATTTCAATGGAATACCGAATGTGAACAAGCTTTTTAAAAAATAAAATTGGAAATAACAAATGCAGCAAATTTAAAATATTTTGACCCACACCTGTGTACAGAATTAATAGTGGATGCAAGTCCTGTAGGCTTAGGTGCGATATTAGTGCAGCATAAACCTGGAAGGGAAAGTCCACGATATGTAATTTCACATGCTAGCAAAAGTTTGTCTGAAGTAGAACAAAGATATTCACAGCCTGAAAAGGAAAGTTTAGCTGTTGTTTGGGCATGTGAACATTTTCATGATTTAATCTACGGAAAATCTTTTGTGATCATTAATGCCCATCAAGTACCAGTTTCCATTTTTGCAAATCCCAGAACCAAAATGCACCGAGAATTGAGAGGTGGGGAATGAGGCTTATGGACTATGACTTTAAAATTGGTCATAAACCAGGAAAAGAACATAATCCTTCAGATTATTTATCAAGGCATCCAGCCAAAACAACAACTAAGCACCAGTTCGAGGTAGAAGAATACATACATTTTATAGTAAGATCTGCAGTTCCAGGAATTGTGAAAGAAAATGAATTAATTGAGGAAACAGAAAAAGATAATACTCTCCAAGAGGTAAAAAAAATCCTGCATGAAAATAAATGGAGACTAATAACTATTGGAAGTCAATTCCAAAGAAAAGTAAAAAACCCCAATATATTAGCATTTAAAAACACAAGCTCGGAACTGTCTGTAACTTCGTCTGGAATATTACTTAGGGGAACTAAAATAATAATACCAGAGAGTCTCCAGCATTGTGTAATTGATTTAGCTCACGAGAGTCACTGAGGGGTTTCAGCAACAAAACATTTTCTAAGAGAAAAGCTGTGGTTTCAAGGTCTAGACAAACAGGTAGAAGAAATCATTCAGTCCTGTCATGTCTGTCAGTGCACAGTAAAGGAAAAAGGAGTTGAAGAGTTACATTTGTCAGATCTACCTGATGCAGTATGGTCAAATTTAGCAGCAGACTTCTACGGCCCATTAGACTCTGGACATTATTTACTAGTAGTAGTAGATGAATACTCTCTTTTCCAATTGTAAAACTAATATCCTCTACTTCCACCTCAACAGTACTTCCGATACTAGATGAAATATTCTCAACATGGGGCATACCTAATATATTAAAAACAGACAATGGGCCACCATTTAGTGGAGAGAAGTTTGGAAAATGTATGAGTTATTTGGGAATAATACACAGGAAAGTGACTCCAATGTGGCCTAGAGCAAACGGAATGGTAGAAAGATTGATGGCAACTATTAAAAAAGCAGTACAAAGAGCAAAACTTTCACAAATTTCTATAAATCAAGCATTGTGTAAAATTTTAAGAGACTATAGGAATACTCCACATCCATCAACAGGAAAATGCCCTTCGGATCTAATGTTTGGACAGTCAAGAAGAACTTGTTTACCCCAATTGCCTCCATTTCCTCCGAGGGTACACAATGAGGCGATGAAAAGAGATAAAGAAGCAAAAGAGAAAATGAAATACTACGCAGAAAAAGGAAAAAAATATCAAAGCCAAGATTATCAAGTTGGTGATTTGGTATTAGTTCGGCAACAACAAAAAAAAAATCTCAAACCAGATTTCATACTACACCTATATAAATAAAAAAAAATACAAGGTACAGCAATGACTGCAGAAAATGATGATAGAAGAATAACAAGAAACAAGTCTTTCTTTAGAAAAATCACATCAAATGTTGAAGCTACACGCTCTAATATTCAACAAGATGAATGGACTTAGAGAAAATCAGAAATGCTAAAATACCAAAAAGATTAATTGAACATTGATGATCTGTTTACCTTGCTCACATTATTTTTCTCATTTCTATTATTATTCTATTTAATTTGTCTTAGGGGGGAGGGGGGAGAATGTAGTAATGTATAAATGACACTATGATGCCATTAGTTCCAAAAAGAATGTTAAGACTGAAGGAATGCTCACGAGGCATTCAATTGATGTACTGGGATAAGTGTGGAGGCTGATTTACAAGCTCCATTAAAGGACATTGCTAAATTATATTAATTGTGTCTGGAAGACTCCTTTACAGCGTGCGAACAGCAGCTGTGAACCGCCCCGTACCACAACTCTTCACAAAATTCAAAGGGCACATTGCTCGCGCACCCGACTGTCGCACTGCGAAATGGGAAATGTTCCCAGCGATAAACCAATAGATGCTGGCATTTCTAAAATAGTAATGTGAAATCCAACTTTACCAGTAAGGAGGATTTATCGTTACCTTTCTAAACATACCAAGTATTAAAAAAACATTCCTTTCTGATCAGGGATTACCACTTAAAAGTATGTAAAACAATTCCCAATGCTTGCCTATGAGAGGAGTAGTCCTGACAGTAGTGAAAAATGAAATAGGCTGTTTTCCACTACCAGGACATCAAACATAAAAGTACATGTCCTACCTTTTACTTACACAGCAACCTGTCCATAGGGCTACCTAGGGCTTATCTTAGGAGTAACCTATTGGTAAAAAAAGGGGAGTTTCAGGCTTGGCAAGTAGATTTAAATGGCAAGCCGAAGTGACAGTAAACCGCACACACAGGCCCTGCAGTGGCAGGCCTGAGGCAGGTTTCAAAAGCTACTTCTGTGGGTGGCACAATCAGTGCTGCAGGCCTACTAGTAGTATTTAATTTATAGACCCTGGATATATGGTATTCCACTTTACAAGGGACTTACAAGTAAATAAAATATGCCAAACAGGTGTAAACCAATCATACCATGTTTAGAAGAGAGAGCACATGTACTTTAGCACTGGTTATCAGTGATAAAGTGCCCAAAGTTCTAAAGCCAACAAAAAGAAGGCCAGAAATATAGGAGGAGGAAGGCAAAAGATTTAGGATAACTCTGCAAAAGGGGCCATTTCCAAAGGCATTCAAATTAGGATGATAAACCACACTTTCCAAGAAATAGTTGCAGTCCATCAATAAAAAAGGATGGTCTCTAATGGAGCCCATCACTACGGAAAGTATGCCTCTTTTCTTACAGTTTTAATAAGTGCTCTGCTCACAGCTGTAATCATATTCATTGAGAGATTACAATTACATTTTTAATATATATATTTTACATTATTAATTGATTTCACAACAAGCACGTTTTCCATTCCAGAGTTTCTTTGTGTCATACTAATTGCAGCATTTCATTCACAAATATCCAAAACTCCTGATGAATCCTTTCCTTGTTTCCAGGAGAGAGTGCCTTTCCCCAACTTAAAAAAAGGCTTATCCCCTGGGGGTAAAAATCAACTAAGGGTTTAAGTGCATAGGGCCTAGTAAACCTCAAAATATAACAATGGCCATTTTATAATATTAAAAACATTATATTAATACAATCAATACTATACTATCCATCCCCAACAACATGTCATCCCTATCATTTTCTAATAAACCTTTTTTTTGCTGGTCAGTTTCATAAAAGATTTTAAAAGAACCTTGTAATATAAGAAATTACATTTGTCTAAATATGTATATGATCAACGTTGTTAACTGTACTAGAGAGATATAGAGGAGGGCAAACAGGGATCTGTTTCAAGCTTTCTGTCTGCATATTGATCAATTAATCTGGTTTGGCTCATCATCATTTCTGAAACATACAGAATTAAACATAATAATAACATTGTTTGAAGGAGATATGGCAACATATTAGTTAACTAATCTGGTTTGTGTAGAGGATATATACAACATACATGTTGCATAATTCAAGAAAGGGTGGAGATTATGCCCAAGTGCAAAATATGCACAAATTATTTCAGTCTGATACAAAAGCATACAAAAGTGCATCCCAACTTCTGTACATCTCATTTATGAAGCCAAACAAAAACTCAATGTTCAAAGTATAATTAAGACCTCCAGTTGCAAACCATTACTAGTACCTAAAACAAATGTATAAAAGCTCTTATTGGTAGCTTAACCAGAAATCGAGGCTTGCATCTGCAAGTATTGCACTAGCCCTCTACAAAGAAGAAGAGGACAAAATTGATTAAAGAATTCATATAAACACTATACATTATTTTGAAGTAAGGAGATGGGAACAGCAGATCAATCTCGGAATGGTATGAATAGCCACATTTCACGAGTAAAAAGCATCCAAAATTCATTTAAAAAAAGAGAAACAAAGATGAACTAGAAATGAAGTTCTGCAGACTGCTAGCCCGAATGTACATCAATTCCTCAAATAATATTTAGCCCCATAGAGGGCTAAGTGTCTAATTCAAGAATACACCTGTACTCAAGCATCTTAAAGAATGTGTTCAGTAACCCCCTCTCTTAGTAGTTGGTTTTCTATAATGGCACAGAAAGTTAACAATTTGCTGCCCCCACCATGAGATTATATAAAATGTCTCACCAGAGGATAGCATTTGTCATTGTGGTTAACGCCTCTGATGTGTACCAAAACGTGTTTCTTGACTGGGTGGAAAGTGCTCCCCACATATCACTTCTTACAGGGCAGACTAAGATGTACATTATAAAATGCGAGGTATAGGAAATGTATTTATCAACTTTTTTCCTACATTTTGCAAAGGTGAATGATGTATACTACTATTCAAACTATTTCTGAAGCTTTGCAGTTTCTGAAAATGTATAAACCCCCCTTGTTTTTATCAGCTGGGGACAGTGTGTTGCTGTTGTGTTCGTACTTAGTCTGCCTAATAATGTCACTCTTAAAAATTCATTAATTGCACCATACAGGCTGTTGTCACTAATGAGTGTTTACCAGTTTTGCCTAGATGTGTACAACTTCTTGGCATTTCTGGTCATATTTTGTGATAAATCTCAGGCTTCTAGTGATTGCATGAATTGCAGTAGGCCTGGAAACTAGTAAATCTTCTCTGCAAGTATGTTGGACCTGTTGAAGAGCAGCATCCAATGTAGGTTCTGAGTAACACATTTCTCTGAATCTTGACATCATGATGTTCATTTATTTCTTGAAAGATTTGTCTGTACTGCAATTGCAGTGAGCCCATAAAAGCTCACCATACAAGAAACTGTGTAGCAATAATTTGGGATAACTGCTATGGGCATGAAGTAGAGTATTTCCTGCAGAGGCCTTTCTATACAGCATGATAGTCAACTGCCTATTAATTACCTGTACCCTAAAGTCAAGGAATTCAATCTCATGCCTACAGATATGGCTCGGACAATTGAGATTCAGATTGTTTTTATTGATGGTGAAGATGAATTTCACCGCTTCTCTGCGGTTCCCCTTCCAAATTATGAAAAGATCATCAATATAAAGAAGCCAAGTAACTAAACTTGTATTAAATTCACCCAGGACACTGAACACCTGTTTCTCCCACCAGCCCATTAGGAGAATAGCAAAGCTGGTGGTTAAACAAGTGCCCATTACAGTGCCTTGGATCTGTCTTGTTTGTTCTAAAAGGCATTTAAAAAGTTGGTAAGACAGAACCAAATGCTTTGTATGATAATTTTTCTGTGACATCTCACTACATCGATACCTTTACAACACAGACATTACAGCGCAAGTCGTTACAACGACTTGCGCTGTAGGGCGCCGGATTTAGGAATAGTATGATTTACTATTCCAACTCCAGTCTACGTACAGTAGGGAAGGTGTTGAAATAGTAAATCATACTATTCCTTAGGTTAGAGCGCCATCCAGCGCAAGTCATTGTAATGACTTGCTTGTAATACCTGCGTTGTAAAGGTATTGCGGTGTAAACACAGCGATGTAACCGATGTTTCCCATAATTATACATTGCCATGCTCAAGTCATTTTCTTTTTCTAGTCGAAGTTCAATGGTGCAAACCCAGAAATCAAGATAGATAGACAGAGAAGTCTGAGAATACAGAGAAGAAATCACATCATCGCACCCTCAAATTAGTGGGTCTCTATTTCAAGACTATTTCATCTAACTACCTCTCTTTCATCCCCCACCCTCTTTCTCCTATAGATAAGCCACCAACACTTGTTTAGACTAATTCGTATGTTGAGTGTGGGCCAGCAGGAGATCATGCTGGCTCTCTTTGCTTCCACGGAGCCTGGGTATTGAGGTGAGTGGACTTTGACAAAATGCAGTTCAACACTCCCATTGACCACCTGCTTAGATTTGTGGGCTTGCAGGGTGTAGCCTTACATGTTTCCTGGGACATAGGGGAAGGGCTGGTGCTGGACTGCTCTTGCATTCTCAATGTCATGCAGTTTCAATCAATTGCCTACCAATGACTCTTTGAAAGTCAGCTTACTCATGAAATCATAAGGTCAGATTCATGACATAGTTCTGAAGCACAATCTACTAATGACAGAATAGAATGTTTTCGGTCAGACAAGCAAACTGCATGCATTTCGGCAGATGCTGCTAACCTTATTTGCAACTTCTGTGCTCTTGGCAATGAAAAACCACATACATCTGTGTTGTCAGCATGCTATTGCCGGTGCTTCCACAAATATCTTTAATAAAATCAGGACTTTCTGGAAATCCACATTAGCACTGCATTTTGCTAGTTAAAATCTCATAGAGCTTTTGTCTACTTAAGCCTGATTTTACTGTACATTGGTATTGTAAAACAGTATCACTCAAAGCAGTTTCACAGCTTTAGCTAAAATGTGCGCATATTTTAATGTGTGATAGTGAAATTACCACACATATTTACCATCTGCTGTAACACAAAATGAGTGTCTCAAATTAGTGAGGTCCTTAACTTTCCAGCGGGTGGTTATTCTACATTTCCAACCCAGCACATAAAATTGAAATTAGGGACCCTACAAAAGCTTAGGGATATGGCAACCCCCATAAATATTAATCTATCTCAAAAAGATCACAGAACCTGGACATCAAACCCTCTCACTACCTGCAAAAAGGAAAGGAGTGATTTTAACACAATATTATAAATTCAAACATGGATACCTTCAAGAAAAAGTCCTAAAATATATTTTAGCAAGAACAATGTAAGTGGAAATTGCTAAGGTGAATGGGATGCCACCTCATAAGAAAAGAAGAGTTAAAGATATAACTTTTGGCTATGAGGAGTGAAACTGTGACGCAATCTACTAGTTTCTCTGATAATATATATTTCCTTAAAATATTAAAAACTTATGTTTCACATTATCTAATAAACCTGATTATAACCTACCACTCTCTGTCAGTTGTGTATTATGGATAATTATAAGTATCAAGAAGCAGAAAATATGGTAGATAAACACTGCAATAAATATGTTTTTGATGCAATAACAAATTACTCTGTTTCCACTCATGCAAGTCTACAAATGCTTCTTGTTTTAACACCTGTCTGAACCTCATAAGTAATTGTGTATGTATTTTGCAAAATCCTGGCTAAACAAGTCAAGCAAGCAATCACAATCAAGCAACCAACATATTGATTACTGTAGTGTGGCTATGGGACACTTACTGTCGCGAGCAGGCAAAGAAGCGCTTCCAACAAGCACTTCTGATGGCCTAAAGCTGACCTAAAGGGAATCCGTGTGGCATTTAAGCACTAGGCCTGTCATATATTGCTTTCTGTGCCACACAAATTCTAGCTTCTGTCAGTAGGGTCTGGAATTCTCCTTCCAGCCTATCAGTTTACTCTTAATTCTAATTTGATCAGTAATAGGAGGCACCTTCACATTTGAGGGCTGATTTACAAGCCCCCTGCACCACCAGTACGTCACTTTTTGTGACGAACTGGTGGCGTATTTTCTGCTCCATATTTACAAGGAGAAGAAAAAAAAATCCTGCGTGGCTTTTCCTGTCCTTGTGAATATGACCCCTTTACACGCAGCACTTTGTGTTAAAGGGGTGTTCCATGGGTGTTGCTGTGGGTGTTCCCATGGAACAAGACACATTTCCAGATTTACGAGGAATCGTAAATCTGGAAATGCGTCTGAATAATACGCCACCCTAGGGGTGGCGTAGCGTGGCGCAACGAGCAGAAATGTTTTCATTTCTCCTTGTTTTTTCCTCTTTCAATGCTTGCTGCATTCCACAGCATGCATTGAAAGAGAAAAATGCCTTTTGTGATTGTTTTTGTGCAGGAAAGTGCCCCTTCCTGCACAAAAACAATCTCCCTCTGACGCAGGCATCCTTCCACCATGGTGCAAGGGTGCTGGCGCCGGCGCATGACAACTGTTTGTGTGCCAGCTATCTGGAGAGCACAGGAATTCAACATATTATTGTAAATATATCGTATTCCTGTGCGTTGGAAGTGCTGCAGCGTGGCTCAGCCAAAGGGCTTGCTTTACCGCACTGCGGCACTTCCAGGTAAATCTGCCGCTTGATGTTCTGAGTAAAATCGGCATCCTTGATGTTTTCAAGACTGGATATTTCACCTACTGAAATCAGGGAAAATGTACGGAAAGGAATGGAGCAAAATAGGGAATTACATGCTAGCAATTTCTCAGGAACTATCTCATAAACGGACTCCCATTCGGGATCTAGGAGATTCAGATTACTTCATGTATCACTATTTCCGGGTGCAGGAACAGAAAAGCAATATGCCCACTTTCCGTCTAGTCAGGGCCTTGGATTCAGGACAATTCTCATCAGAACATTGCCGACTCATTCTGTCCCTGTAAAGGATCTAAACTATGTTGCCCTTTCTTGGTATGAGACTGCGAACAACAACAAAAAATTTGATTTCTCATAAAAACTAGACTTTTTATTATTATGTCAGAGGCTTCACAAATACAATTCTTGAACAGTTTGATAGAGCCTGAGGGGCTTCATTTGCTTATGTAAACCAATGGTGCAAAATATCATTTTCAAATAACAGTTTTTTTCAGACATGTAATAATCTTTTTATAGTATCACAGTAACATTGCAGCGCTTAAGAAGTCTTCAGCCAAATGAAACATTTTATTACCTGCTATAGACATAATTTACTCATTCTTTTTCATTTTTTAAACTGTACATTTTCATTGCATCTTTGGTGACATAGATAGCTGGATTGCCGAATTCTTCGCTTAATCTGATTGGAGTGTTGTGATCCTCCCTTACTAAGTATTAATCATGATATCAACAGAAAATATCAACCTTCTTTTGTTTGGTTTATCTTACTGGTTATCCAGTCTATGTTTGTCTCCCTGTTTTGAGACCCTTTTTTCGTAGGTGTTGAACTCCATGTTTAAGTTCTTGTACACACACACACACACACACACACGCAAGCTTGGTAACTAACCGACTGCCTCTTAAGTCTTTCTTTTGGTACTTTTCTTTAATATTGACATAATTGTGGACTGCAATAAGGATACTGTGGTTTTCATTAGCAGCTGCTGTACAAAGGATCTCTGTGCCCATGCGCTCTCAATTGATTTTCTTTAAAAAGTGGGTTATTTGTGATTTTAAGATTGTTCTACTTTGATTGGTTTATTGATCCCATTAAAAAAAACTTTGTTTGTTAGGTGCTGTGGGCACTTCCTTTTATATTACATTTTGTCGAGCATGTATATTCTATTTGAATTGCAGTGCTTAAGACTAAAAGCATATCAGGGAGGGAGCAATTAAAAAGGAAATTTGATTCCAAATAGCAGTGTCTGTTCAATAAAAACACTTGATTAAGTATTAGGTGGTGGATAGAACAAGCAACTGTATGTGTAAATATCTAAGAGAACAACATGTCATGTTTTTGTCGCAGTATATGTTTTAAGTATGTAATGACAACGTTGAGCAAATCATTTGATGAAGTACTAGCTTTAGCAATAGGTTGAAACAGTAATGAGTACATACTCAGTGATGGCCATTATAAGTAAAGCCAAGTAAAACTAATCAATAGTTACTACAAATGGAAAAGGTTTATTGTGGCACTGACAGAAGTACGCAAGTTAAATAAGGACTCAGGAAATTGGTAAATATTCCTGCCATCTCTGTGCATATTTTAGGTGGCAGTTCCATCAACTTTATTTCAGAAACAAATCAATTATTTCATAATGCTGAGCCTATTACAAAAGTAGTCAAGAATGTGGTTTGCATGCTCTAACCTCCGGTCTTCAAACACTCCTTGAATATATCCGGGTGAATCTAGTTCTAAATCTCATTTCCCCTTGCTTGCTCCTGCTAGATTTCCTTTATTCTAATAGATTCCATACAACGGACCATTTCCCTCTTGCATTTTTTTTAGTGGATTCCTCCTTGTACTTGTGCTTTTCATTGCCAACTTTTGAGACTTGACTTTGCTCTCCAATATCTGTGGACAATCGTTGTCCAACTTTAGTCTGCTGATCACCACCTTGCTGTAGTATATTCCAGCATGGACAGTTGTCCTTTGGCTTTTTCATGTTAAACATGCTCAACGTGGACTACTTTGTCACTGTCCATTGATATGTTCTCATATGACCTGGAACTCACCATCTTTGCAGAATCGTATGGAACAGACATTGTACTTTTGCTTCAACTTCTTTGACAGAGGTGAGGATCACCTTCCTAAGCACACGGGATGGTGCATTGAAGGTTCTCTTGTAGTTAGTACAGAAAGCAGAGATTACAAAAGGACTGACCTTCATGATGGGCAGAACTCCAAACTGTAGTGGTGCCGGAAAAGCTCCAGATTTAGATTACTAAATTAAATAAATCCAATTAATAGCAGCAATTATCCAACCTCCTTCTACAATAATGTTTAGCCGTATCCTTGAAACATTTTGACAGTAATTCTCCAACTGTGATGGTGGGAAAAGTCGAATTGCAGTTTGAAAAATAGTGCATTTTAAGTGCCTATATTGCTAATGTTGCTGGTGCTTACTAAAATTAAAAAATATAGAGCTACAAAGCCACTAAATGATTTAGGGACTCTAATACTGCTAGGTCAGTTTTAGATGTAGAAAACGCAGAGATGCATCACTCTCATTGTAATGCATTTTGCTTTAGGCGATTGGTTTTTTATGTCTTTTTTCCATGTCTTTTTATTGGCATTTCAAAGTTTAAACATAAGGTTCAAGTAACTGGCAATTGCCAGTGCAACATGTGGCCTTCATAACCATAAATTCATTGGCATAGTTTAATTGTGCATGCCAATGGTCTCATTTTCACACAATACTGGAGTAGCGCAATTTAGACTCCACCCTTCCACTTCACAGAAATGCCCTTTTGTACCTCCATGTAACACTATATTTACTATGTGCCATGACTTTACTAATGTGTAAATATTTAAACGCATTAATGATATGTATTTACTGAAGAAACCTGAGTTTTATAAATGGGCACTAATATTCAGTTCAAACATGAAGATGTGTTCTGTATTCATGTTTGCATTTACACTTTAAATCACCTTTGCATCTATTCTGAGAATTAGCTTTGAATTTGTAATCATGTGTACTTTTACCAATGTTTGTATTTGTTCTTGAGTTGCATGTGCACAAGTCTAACCCTCTATTTGAAGTGCATATTTAAATCTTTATTACAAAGTTAGACTAAATACAGACCTTAACTGAGATGTATTTTGCTTATCCAGTTTCAGTTTTTTCATTCTTTTGCAGGTGTGTTCTCATGATTTCATTAGCTAGAGAAAGGAGTATTGCCGTCTATACTAATTTCTTGCTAGTAAGACCTGAGAAGAGACACCATGGCAAAAAACGTGAGGACCTTAGAAGCAGACGAAGCCTCCTGTTATTCGTGTATCAAGAACAGAGAAAGTTTGAGGTTGTAATAATTGTCCAAGTTCTGTTGGCTGGGAAAGTCTGGTAATCGTGCAAATGCCTACCATGAGAAGTGAATTGATTAGTTCCTTGTGGTGTGGCAAGAGATATGATTTTTGATGAAATTGTATTGCTTTTAATTAGTGTCCACACCATTGGAAGTTAGAGCAGATTCCCTTAGACTTTGAGAGGAACAGACCTCTCTGCCTTTCTTTATTCTTGCAAGTGTGAAGCTTCATGCTAAACACTTCTTCAAATTCTGGAATACTTCTACTGGAGTCTTTACTATGCTGACACCTTCTGGCACTTCCGAATTTCCTTGAACCCGTATTTTATTAACCATCCTTATTCTAAACTTAGAGCCTTGGTTAGATGACTTTAGAACGTATTCATGTTCAGGAGAGAGAATCCCAGTTTCTTGAAGGAACACCTATTCCTATTTCTCAGTTTTTATATTGGTGTGGGTGTGATTATTTCATATCTCATTCTACCGCGACTGAACCTATTGTGATATTTCAATTTGCCAGCTGTAATCCTATATCTCTTTAATATTATCTTGATATGCATATATACAGATCTGATTATTAATTGGCAATAAAACTATTTAACTTCAAGCTCTGTTTCCTGGTTCTTATTGTGAGACCATATGGGCTTCACAAAGGTCGAATTGCTTTATTATTGCTAACTCCCTTTGCATCTCAGTCAACTTAAAAAGATCCATCAGATGAGAGATTGCAAATCACGCACCTACACGCTCTCAATTCCGTTCTCTTGGTCCCGGAACAATATGGGCAGTGGATGCATGTGTTAAGCTTTTTGTATGAAGGATTGTTGGATGGTGCATGCATGTAATGCTTAATGAGAGAAATCAAAATAGGTACAATAACAACAAAATGACTGAAACAAACTGGAACGTCCTGATTGCTATTAATAGCTGTGTGTGGCCGAGTCTTATATAGAGCACTAAATGACCTCAAGGGGAGGTGTCCCGGAGCTTTGATGACTTTGCTCTAAAGGGACAATGAAGTTGAGAATGTGCTGACAGAGGCAAAAATATACATACGTAAAATTAAATAGGTAGGTCTTTAGTTTTTTTTCTAAACTTCATGGAGGTCGCTTGAGCTCCCAGATGAAGTGGCATCATATTCCAGGTAATTCGAAAAAATATGGAGAGCATTCGACCTCCTGTTATGGAACTTTGTGTGAAGCAGATCTTTGAGATTTAAAAGAAATGCATCTTGAGAAGAAGGAAGTCATTTAATCATCTTTTCTCTGATTACGAATAGCCTTGTTACCTTGGCTTAATGCTTTGAATAGACATCTTTTGTGAATTGGGAGCCAGTGTAAATTATTTAAACGATCTGTGATGGATGTTCTCCAGCTAAGACCAAGCACCAGCTGAGCTGCAACGTTTTGGACTACTTGTAGCTTTTGAAAGATCAGTATGGGCATGCTTACCAGGGCTTAATTTGTGCCGGTGCTTAGCACCGGCACTTAATCGACAGGGCCGGATCTACGCATCTCGCCCGTGCGCCATGGATGTTTTTTCAAATTTACTGTAAAGTACTACTACTCACTGTACTCTGTCTCACTCTCAACGTGTTCAATCATGCAGCCTGCAGGTCACAGGAGCAGTAAATGACTGTACTGGTTGCGGCTGTGTGTGTGAGATCGACAGACTAACTCACACTAATACTTCAATCTCACAATTATTTTAGCTGCTGCCTGCCGCGCACGTTGCGAAAGAGAATAAATTATTGGTGGCGCGTAGCGGTAGCGCGCGCTTGTGTGAGCGATCATGGCGGCAGAGGCCGCAGCCTGGTAACGGTTACTTGTTATTTACACAGTCATTGAGTGGGCCGTGCGGGAACTGTACACAGTTGACTGTGCGTGCGCGTCCCATTGATTTATTGGGGCGCCAGGGGCGGCTGGATTTGGGTCGGACTCGGTTGGTTCTGGGTTGAGTTGACTGTTCGGATAGGGGGGTAGGGGCCGCTGTACGCGCAGCGCGTGGCAGCTTTTTGTCACGTGACCACACGTGCCACCGCTGCCACGCCCCAGCATGACCACTGCAGCCCACTGCTAACCAGTCCAGGACACTGCGGTTCAGTGCACCAGGCCGCGTACGCCTAAAATCAGTTATTTTCCACTGACTGAGCCGGACTACCCACGGCCCACCACGAGTATCGGTAAGATTTAAGGAGCTGGAAGTTGCTGGGCATTTTGCCTTCTACTGAATACCGTGTCCGTGCGACGTGCGTGCAAAAAAAACAACGCACGCTGTATTAGTGTGTGACGCTTGAGTAGTTGAGTCAACTAAGTGACGGTCTGCCAGTTAATATGCTGCTATGAGTCAGCTAGCTATTCAACTTTCCCTGCCGATTGTCTCACACGGTCACACCTTACCTCCTACTCGGGCGGTGCGTCACCAAGTGTGCCGTTGCCCGCTGTCTGGGGTCCTGGGAGGATGGGACTGGCTGGGCAGGCATTGTTTTGCCTAATACTGAATACCGTGCATGCGTGCAAAAAAACCAACGCACGCTGTATTTTTATTTGGTAGTGTGTGTGTGACTTACTTGAGTGAAGTGACGGTCCGCTGGTTAATATGCTGCTATGAGTCAGCTAGCTTTTCAACTTTCCCTGCCTATTGTCTCACACCTCACCTCCTACTCGGGTGGTGTGTCACCAAGTGTGCCGCTGTCTGGGGAGGATGGGACTGGCTGGACATTGTTTTGCCTGCCCAGTGCCCATATAGTCCTATAGTTTATGTGCGCACTCCTTGCATGCCATGGCAGGTTGGTCTTCACTTTGATCTTTAAGACCATATTTTCCCATTTGAAGCCTGGGATTGATGGCATCAGAACAAAACTGAACATACTTATCTGCAAAGGTGAGTATATTCAAGCTTGATTGGAAAAACAAGAAATAGGATTGGGCCAGAGGAACAGAAAATCCCTGAAATTGCAAATGCAGGGGATGCAACCTCCGGTACTGTCCATAAACTGGACTCTCAAATGGTGGATGTCCATGCAAAAGTTGACGATCTGGAGGGAAGCACTCACAGAAATATTGTCCGAATACAGGGAATTGAAGAAAATGAGCAAACAGGGAGGATTTAATTGAGAATTTACTGAAAACACTGTTTGAGTCAGCAATGGTTTATGGCTATCAGGAGGGTGCTGCATGATAAAATATTAAATATGTGATGCTGTTAACATCGAAGCTACACATTATATTTCAAGGGTAGGGACAATTTTCAGTTCAGACAATGATCACATGGACTTTATCAATTGGTGCATGTCTGGATTGTCCAGCGAGATTTCAAGAAGAGGTGTGGAGCAAAGACATGGAGGGAACGCTTTAAGCTTTGGGCAAGCTTTTTGCTAATGACTGGTTGTGTATGGACTGGAGTCGGAGGCAATGTGCTGGAATTCACTTGCTGTCAATGACACTTGCACGAGTGGGGAAACTGTATGGACACAGGGCACCTCTTCTGGATAAATATGGTACAAGACAATGGATGAAGATAGTACAAAGCTGGATGAGTATCAACTATCTGTTGATCTGGGTGTTTACATTCTCATTGTTTGGTAACAAGATGCAGACTCAAGATAGTGGGGAACCAAAATGCTATATTAATGTGGTCATAGGTGTCACCAGGGCATACTCTACCCCCACCAGTTTGCTTAGTAGCTCTGATTAGGTATTCGTTTCCACGTGGAAGGGGAGGGTGAGTGATAGTTGAGAGATTTTCAATGGCAGATGTGCTGGTGGTGTGGGAGGCAGAGGGAATATTTTGGCTGTATTCTCACCTTTGGCAGTGTGAGGCTGGCATATGACATGTTTGGTGCTCACATAAACAAGGGTAGTTTTGCATACACCATGTGGCACTGGGCACCCAAAGCGTGGGTGGCAGTGAGATGAGATTGAGACTGCACAACACCTGAACACAATGGCCTTGCTCCTGCGAGGCCTAAATTCCTTTATTAAAGTCAAGACGGTATTGGTGTATCTAAAGGGGCGCAAAGTGAATACTGGAGTGCCACCTGACCGGCACTGGGCATTTCGTTTTTGGTAGGAGATGGGGTGCCATGGGTACCTTGTATTGTACTCCTCACATTCAATGGGGGTTGCAGTTCTGGTTCATACTACTTTTGGATTCTGTATGCAAAAAGTAGTGACATGCCCAAAAGTAGGTATGTATAGGTGAACGGTAGCATAGCTGATTGAGGTACAATCCTGGCTAATAATTACAGCCCAAATTTAGATATGAAAACTTCTATGATGAAATGGCTGTGCGATGATGGGGGTTTCATGGCTCGCCATTCATCATCCGCTGGGCACTTCAATACGATCATGGATTTGAATAGAGATAGGGCCACAGCCAGTGTGAGGGCTTTGACTATGGTGGATAGGAATCTCCTACACCTTGAGGACGAGCATGAAGTGACTGACGTCTGGAGGATGGTTCATCTGGACAGTTTGGAGTCCATCTTTCATTCGTCGGCGCCAAGATCCTCATCTAGGTTAAGTAGAATACTTACCACATACATAAGTTATTTCCTCTTGCGTATCTTCATCGGATGTACTGCACTCCTAAATGGCTGCTGAGACTGTACCCAAGGCAATCGGGCACCTGCGCTAAAGGTGGACCTACTGCAGCCAATGTTATACTTCTGGCATGGAGTTGTCCCTATGTTCCATCGCATTGGTAGGACGTTGCTCGTGATGTGGAGGTGTTGATTGACCATCCATACCAGGGGATCCATTAGACGTGGTACCTGGGTTGAACCTCACGATACTAAAGAGGAGTAGGTACTGACTGCACTGGCTTTACCCATGGGGAAGCACTGACTTGCAATCTCCGAGGGGTAAAAATGCAAACCGGAGAGTTATAACCTGGCTGCTTGAGCTCACCAAGTGTTAGGACCATTAAGAGGAGTGCGTAAAAGAGGTAGTCTACAAATCATGCCCTAAAGAGATATAGGCTCCCTTTGTTGCTTCTTATCTAAGTAGAGCTACAGATATGGTACAGTGACAGCAGTGATCCCCATAGTGTAGTTGCAAGTTAAGATGTGATAGTGGACAATGCTGGGGGGCAGCCAACCGTGGAGGGGGTGGAGGGGGCTTCTGTTCAGGTGAAAGCACAAAATGTTGGTGACAACAGAAAAATGGGCAATGTGTGCTTTGTATATTTATTGGATTATAAATTCTAGAAAACCTAGTATTAGTTGCCTAAAATGTCAAGAACAAATTATAGAGGAGCGAAAGAAGACATTTGTGGGTTCATGATAGTCGGAGGTTGTCCTGGAGTCCAGACAGTATGTAGCTCCAAACAAAACAGTGTAACCTTACATGGGTCTAGAATACACAAGTGGTGTAGTTAGCAGTAGTCAGATTCATGAGTCAAATCACAAAGACAGTGTATAAGTGCACAGTTGTGTGATGTCTCCACTCAGCAAAAGACTCAGGTGTAAAAAACTTTCAGCAGGGTTACACAGTTCACACAGTGAACGGGATGACGTGACAAGTCAAGACGCGAGCGGCAAGCACCAGTATGAAGCGTACTTTAACATCCCCCTCTTGTGCAATGGATTGCGAGTTCTATAGATTACATATAAAAATGGTGTCTAATCATACTGCGTTTTAGTTAATACCATAAACATTAAAGGCTATGCACAGTACAACGGATTGTACATTAGCGTATACAAGCAATCCGCACGTTTAATACACCGATAATATAACACACAATAGTGTGCCTCTTATTAGTAAATGCTTGTTAAACAGTTATTTATAGTCGTTCAGTAGGCAGGCTACTATTGTAAAGGGTCAATTAGAGATCAATGAGCAAATAAGAATTGTGACATTACTATTAGTGGCCAAACCACAGGTAAAATACCCATAGGTGAGAATAAATGGATTGTGAGCAGAAAAGGTCATCTTGGGCACCAATGTGTGGTACATAGTAATCAGTGTATTTAGCTCCTACTTTGAGTTCAATGCCTGGGTATGTGAAAGAAATGTATTACCACACTTTAGCTCCCTTTTAAGCCTGTAGTGCTCTAGTATTAACCTCTCTGATGTAGGTTTGATCACAACCTAAAGCAGTCCAGAAAAGGGGCACACGATTAGTTAGAGACTTAGATAACTTTTGTGCTTATATAATTTGGAAATTACTTTTGTGTCACAAATGGTCGGCTCACATATCCGCATTCACCTGAAAACAAGTGCGCCTCAGTGCCTCTGAGGGTGGACCGGTTCTTTAGTTTTCCATGTTCTCCCTTTATAGATCCCCTTATATTTCTTTCCCTCAGCTCTTTTTATTTTCATATTTTGGCAGCTCCGCATTGTAAATGGGCTGCTTGCTTGCCATTCATTCCATCTGTAGTGCGGCTCATTCCTTCTTCCAGCTGCTTCTAAACCAGGTGACCGTCATAGAACGGTATTGTCCTTAGCGTACCCTTGTTTTACCATTCCAAGATGGCCAATGTTTTGGTTTTGTACTTGGCGGCCATGCTGAAACAATGACACTAAGTGCAATACTATTTGCAAAGTGGTCACCTGCTGCTTTGTTTCATTTTATTTGTTGTTACAGTCACATGCCCATCCTGTATATATTGTTGAGTTTGTGTGTGCTTCATTGTGGTTGTGTGAGTGGCTGAATGCAAGAATGAACCAATGGAATGAATGGATGTATGAATGCAGGGATGAGTGACACTGACAGTGTATGGATGATGACTTATTGAGTGCCTAAACCCATCGATGACTGAAGAGACACTTCATTTTTAAGCCAGACCTGTTGGCAATGCCAGTGCTTGTTTTCTATAAATGCCGGGATTTTTTGCCATGTTTACCTGGAGAACCTGAAAGCACTGTAAAAGCATTACTGTATTGGCATTTATGTAGCACATTTTACCCCCTGAGGAGGTGATGGAGCTCTTTAGTGCCAGGAATTCGAGTGAAAGTCCACTTTCACGCAACTTTCACTAAAGTCCAATACTTTACATGGCCAACATGCTACATAAATGCGGTAACCCCTGCCCGGGCAACACTCTCAGTCAGCAGCTGTCACTCACTGACTCAGCAGCACACACAGAGAGGGGCAGGAGGCCGGAGAGGGTCTGGAGGAGCCCGGCTCGTGAGGGAACAGCTGGCCCGGTCCCAGGTTCGCAGGGTCATAGGTTGTCGGGGTCCCTGCCTGAAGCCGGCTCTCCTTACTGTTGTTTCCAAATTCCACCCCTATAGTATCCATGCGGAGGCCTCACTCTTCCGGCTGACCTGCCGCCGGTGCCAGGGATCGAACCATGATCCCAGCATCCGTCGCCCTGGCCGCTGCGCCACACCCCTCTCTACACTTGTGAGTACAGTACTTGTCTAGAACCTTTGTGATTCCTTGTGCTGACGAAACACATGTCAACAGTGCAAATTTTGATCAAAAAGAATCACACATGCTGGGACGTGTGGCCACATGTTTTATAAGAGGAAATGTGTAACTACAAGTTCCAGCTGCGTGGGGAATTAACTGTTCTTCATGAAACCAAGCCAGTTTACAGTTCTTATGCTTGGAAGCCAGATTTCCGCATATCTTGTGTCAGAGAGACACAGACAGGCAGGCATTGATTGTTTTTCAGGAACGGTTGCTTCAAAGTTTTACTTTCCTGTTAGATCTAGAATCCTTCAAAACCTCCTACCCTCACAGTGAGTGTGTGGGGGCACCGTGACCGCGTGTGTGTGCTCCCCGAACCTGTCTTCACGTAAAAGTAAAACTAATTTTTCACTCAGAGTCTCAGACCTTTGTTCTGCTTTCACCTCACAACAACATTCCTCTTCCACAGTGCAGTTCAAGGGGATAGAAACCAGACAAGAACAGCCCCAGCTCACTCCAGTCCAGGCCCAAACATGGCTCACAGGGGCGGCTGCAAGAGCATGGGTGGCCCGGGGTCAACAGCACTGCACGAGACCCCAGACCTGTGTAGGTATGGAGGGCGAGGGATGTCTTTTATGGTCCATGCTATGCTTTGGCGCGCTGGGTTCAAATACGATAAATTCGTGGATGCTGGCCTGGGGCAGGTAGGGCAGGGAGACATCACCACACTGAGGCTGCAGTTTAGGAATTATAAACCCATACAGAAAAATAAAAATTTGAAATTCCATATAAAACATGGAGGGTTTGTGACAATGTATTGCAACTTACTCGTTTTTTTATAGTGCCTACCACTTCTGTTGACAAGTACCAGAGTTCTGTACAAAGAGTAACTGATGTTTTGATAAATTCGATTCCTATCAAGTCAAGACTAATCGGGAATCAAGTCAAGTCAAATTATTTATTGGACAGTTCATTAAAAACCTTTACAATTAATTTGTTAACGAAAAACGTTTTAAAACATTTCCGTTAAAAATCATTAAATATAGATATTTTTAGAGCAATTAGTAAAAATGTTAAATGAAACAAATTTATATAAAAGCCAGGTGATTATCCAAGCTTAGTACCGGCACATTACGATATACGGTGCACCAGTCTGTGAAAAGACGCGCTTGGAGACCAGAGGCTGTGGCCATACCTGCTCAAATCCTTTCACTCACCAGCGTGAGGTGTACGGCTTTCTAGACGGGGGAATCCCGATTCATTTGTCGCTTTACCATCGCCGTGAGGGGAACGGCAGAACGGAACACCATCCCCCAGCATTCCTTGTCTCCGGCGCAGCAACGACGTCATCTAGGAGCGCCAGAGCTCCGTAAAAGCAGCCGGGTGCCTCCGCAGCGCGGGACGCGCTTGGAGACCAGAGGCTGTGGCCATACCTGCTCAAATCCTTTCACTCACCAGCGTGAGGTGTACGGCTTTCTAGACGGGGGAATCCCGATTCATTTGTCGCTTTACCATCGCCGTGAGGGGAACGGCAGAACGGAACACCATCCCCCAGCATTCCTTGTCTCCGGCGCAGCAACGACGTCATCTAGGAGCGCCGGAGCTCCGTAAAAGCAGCCGGGTGCCTCTGCAGGGCGGGACGCGCGCGGGCAGCGCCCGGGCGAAGCCCGGGCCAAGGGCGGGCCCGTCCTTGCCCGCCACTGCCTGGAACGGACTGGGCAATCCCTCTAACGCCTCTTATACGCCATATAACCCAAGGTATTGTCGTTTTATTGCTATACCAGCTCCATTGTATATAATAGCGTTATATGAAGTTGCTCTCCTGTATAATCACTGTTACCGCTTTTGTTGTGCTAGGCTAGCCTTTAGCTCACTCTTTGGTTACTACTATGCCACCTAAGGACGTTAAAGCTAGGGCGGCCAATGCACATCTTTCAGGGACAATGGACCAATTTGTCACGAAGGTCAACAGTGTCATTGATCAAGAAATTATGTTCCTGGAGCGTCGTGTTTCCCAGGACCTCGCAGCAGCCAGGAGGTCCTCCTTGGGATACCTTGTTAATGCACGATCCCCAGCACGACAAACTCTATCCCCCACAAGTGCTACTGGTTCTGATGTGGATTCAACGGCTCGGGACTTGCCAGCCAGTGGAACGGTTGCTGCTGTTCCAGTGGAGGACCAGTCCTTGGCCCTCGACTCTTTGCTATTATCCCCTTGCCCACTGCCAACTGCCCCTAGTATAGCCCCAGAGTGTAGCACCAGACAGCTTAGAGAACGTAATCCTGGGGCTATCCCTAAAAGCAAGCAAGGGCGCCCACCCAACATTGGCAGAAAGGGCAAACACTCCAAAAGTAAACATAAAACACCAAATCAATCTGGGAATCTGAATCAAACCCTTGATGCTCCTGAGCATCCTTTGCAGGTGGCTCTTTCGGATAACCCTGCCCCCCAATCTCACCTATCACCAATTAGGATAATAAGCCAGGATGAGGGAGGGGGGCAAAGTGAAGTGGGCCAGGGGGGGACCTTAGAACCAACGTGTACATATGATTTACGGAACGTTATTAGGTCCTCCCTTCGTCCTGTGGAGGACAGATTGCTTAAAATTGAACAGTATCTAGCTAGGATTGAACGTAGCCTGGGGGGCCTGTCCTTTGCGTCTAACATCACTCATCCTCCAGAGGCCCCAAGCATATTGGCTAATCCTAGAGCAAAGAAAGTCCCGCTGGCCCCTAAAGCTTTACCATCAGCCCAATTCGATAGCCAACCCACAACTGTAACCAACACGCCCATTCCAGCCCATAACCCTAGGAAACCTAACTCGCCTAGCATAACCCAATCAAAAGAGGTCGCTAGGCCACTGCCACTTAGGTCCCCCACCAGGGCTAATATCCCCAATTTACCACCTGAAACTGCTCCCTATGTTGTAATCTTAGCAGGAGTCCCCGAACTGGCCAATAATGTAGTTGAGCCTCCCACAACCCTAAGGAATAGGGTTGTACACTGGCTCAACAAGAACAGACCACTACCACCGCACATTAGTTCCAAAATTCTCATGGTAAGAAGGGTACCATGGGTAGGCCATCTAGCCAAGAACATAAGGGGGGACTGTATTTTAATTAATTTTAATGACACTAAAACTGTTGAGCATATTTGCAATTGGAGACACATTACCTCTGGTTCATGCATCTCAGCTCTCCCTTTATCTTATTTTTACCCTCCCGGGCATTTTACGGAACCATGGACGGTTGTACATAGAAAAGGGAGGTGTCTTCCATTGGGGAGTTGGTCCACACCCCCATTGCCCCTAGATATCTTCTTCACGGAAAATCGTTACAGCAGCATTGAGGCTGTCGACTGACTGGAGGAAAGTGAGCTTACTCCAGCCACTCCTCTGCCTTCCTCAGGCTGCTGCTTACTAAAGTCTATCACACCTTTCGACCACCCGGGTCCGAATCCATCCACCCCATTAACAACATCCAAGAGGTCTACCATCAATTCTGAGTCCCTCCAAATTTATCCCCCAAGTACACCTACTTCCAGGGTGATCACTCCTAGTCTCCTTAAGATTGTCTCCTGGAATGTAGCTGGTCTACGTAACAAGCTTGATCTCCCTGATTGGAATGAATTTATAGAGAAACACGACATATGTTTTTTCCAGGAAACCTGGAGTGTCGAACCACTATATAAGTCAGGGTTCTGTTGTTTCTTTACACCAGCCATCGCATCAGGCCGTGGCCGTCCTTCTGGCGGCCTTATGGTTTGGATCAGGGCAGATCTTAACTTGAAGGTCACCATCGATAGCTGTTCCTCGCCAGACATAATGAGACTTATTATTAAAGGTACCCAGAGCTGTTCCACTTGGGAACTCTTTAATGTCTATTCTCGTGGCACCCAAGGGGGTGCCAAGTCATCCACCATCACAGCCCTCTCGGAAATACTTTCTACATGCCCCTCCAACTCTTACCTTCTTGTCGCTGGCGATTTTAATTGTTCCTTCGAACCGCTTGCCTCAGAAGATATCTTGGGCATGCAAGATGAGGATACTAGATGGAGCATCCCCTCACTTTCTCTTAATCCCGTAAAAAGATGGTCCCCGGCTGTAATTCAAATGAACGCCCTAGCATTAGAATTTGGCTTAAGAGCTACCAATGGGCGCACACCTTCTGATCTAGTCGGCGCTAACACCTTTAACAGGGTTGGCAGCCAAAGTAGAATCGATTACATCTTGATCGATAGGAGGGGATGGAAATCTGTTGTTGATATGATCATAATACCATCAATCAACAGCGACCACAACCCTCTGTCCCTCAGCATGCGGGAGATTTGGCATAGACAGGACACAACCTCTCATTCAGGATTGCAAATGATGTCTAAGATACTTCACCCCTCTAATTGCGGCAGATTCCTTAAATGGTCTAAAATTGCCCTCTGTGACACAAAACTTGCCATGCTGGAGACTATCTTTATTGACTATACCTCTAGGATTTATCCGGGGCTTAAGGACAATCCTAGCCACACCGAAGTCTATGAGGAAACTATGAACGCAATTGGCACTCTATTCCTTGACCTTAGGAAAAAATCCAACCCTAGAGCCAAGCCGGAAAATGAGTGGTTTAACCAAGACTGCAGACTTAAGAAAAACAGCTTAATCTCTGCAATTAAATCTAACAACCCCGGTGAGGTCAGGCAAGCGAGGCTGCTTTATAGACAAGCACTCGCTTCTGCTAAGAAAGACTGGGATGAACAGCGCTGGGTTTCACTAAAATCAGCGAGCCACGCAAAAAATGGCGAGCTATTTTGGTCTATCCTGAGAAGATCTGCCAACTATGCCCAGGCCCAAATCCCTAACCACATCACGGATAGGGATTGGTTTAATCACTTTAGGAACCTGTATGCGGGGGCCGAGGATGCGGATGATCCCCCCACCTGCCTAAGGTCCACAGCTGAACTTCTTGAGCCTACTCCATTCCCAAGGATTGAGGAGAAAGAGGTTCAAAATGCCATTGACAGGATTGTATCCGCTAAGGCTCCAGGACCAGATGGCATTCCGGGAGACCTTTTCAAAGCTAATACCGAGGGTTGGGCCTCGTTCTTTACAATTTTCACTAACAGCTTATTGAATGGATCACCGGTGCCAGAGTCCTGGAAAGGCGCAGAAGTAATCCCCATCTTTAAGAAGGGCTCCAGGGGTGACCCGGCGAATTACCGCCCAATCAGCCTTATTGACTCTGGCCAGAAATTGGTCGGTAGGGTCCTCCTGGAGAGGATACATTCATGGGTGGACGAAAAAGGGATCTTAACAAAGTTCCAGGCAGGCTTCAGGGCCTGCACCAGCACAATTGATCAAGCATTTAGATTAATGCTTCTTCACTGGAAGACGGTAATCATCAGTAAGGGCGCCTTATACCTTGCGTTCATTGACCTCAAGACCGCCTTTGATCTGGTCCCTCGCGATCGCCTGTGGTTGATCCTGGAGGAGCTGGGTATCCCCTCCTACATTTTGAAACTTCTTATTCGAATGCACGAAGAGAACTTCGCTTGTATTCGATGGGGAACCCAGGGTCAGAAAACTAATAAAATACCAGTGAACAGAGGGGTTCGCCAAGGATGTGTCTTGGCGCCAACACTTTTCACATTGTTTGTGAATGGCGTGGTTTCCTTTCTGCTCGAAGTTGACGCGGATGTCCCCGCTTTGGCGGGTGACAAAGTCCCCGCCCTTCTTTTTGCGGACGACACGCTTTTAATTTCAAAAACGCCGTCAGGACTACAGAAGCTTTTACAGCGCTTCTCTTCGTTCTGCGAGCAGAGAGGTCTTGTCATCAATACCACCAAAACCAAACTCCTCTATTTCAATCCCTCTAGATCCTCCAGCTCCACTTTGACCCTAGATGGGAAACCATTGGAGCGTGTCAGGGAGTTTGATTACTTGGGAATCAGAATCTCTGACAGGCTCAAATGGCAGCCCCACATAGATAAAATGGCACTTAATCATAAACGGGTAACTGGAGCCCTGGGAAAGGAATTCCGTGCCTCTATCACCAAACCCATTGCTCCAGTATTAAACATCTATGCCGCAAAGGCGGTGGGCAGTGCTCTTTATGGCGCGGAATTATGGGGCTTCAGCTGTGTAGACTCTCTTGTGACCAACGAAAACAAGTTCTTTAGAGAACTTGTAACTCTCCCCAGGGGTACCCCAACCAAATTACTCTTGAGCGACTTTGGTAGGCGCTCAATCAGAGATTTAGCCATTCTTCGCCCTCTGTTAGACTGGGCGCGGTTGGGGCGCACCCCTGAGCTTTCCAACTATGCAGATGGGCTCAGGGAGGTTATGAATATGCAAGGAGCACATAAAATCGAGTGGCTCACAAATATTAAGAAACTTTTGGCTGCAAGCGGCCTCACCTCTGACCGGCCCCTGGGGGCGCCAATATCAAAGGAGGAAGCCAAACGAGCCTATTGGGCTTGGGTGGACGCCTCGGAACAAAGAGACCCTAACATTGGAAGGTTGACAGAGGCTTTTTACCACCATAAACTCACTCCTCTTTTTGAACCTTATCTTGATTTTATCACCAAGCCTAAGGATAGATCTCTTTTTATTCAGTTTAGATTCGGGACACTACCATTACGTGATCGTACTAGTAGGTGGAAACCCCCCCCACAAGACCCTTCCAGATTGTCCTTTCTGTACTGGCACTATTGAAAATATCTCCCATCTTTTTTTCGCCTGCCCAGCCTATTTATTACCTAGAATGAAATGGCTTAGGCCTGTTTGTTTACTACTAGGAACAAGGGTTCACATTGATGCCATGAGAATCCTTAAAACCTCTACTAACACTACTATAGTTTGTGGGGTGGCCAAATTTCTAGGTTGGGCATGGCTACTGAGACAGAGATTCATTAGTTCCAGCTAATTTTTTAACTCTCAAAGCTGTGAAATTTAATAAGTTTTTAGATATTTATTGTATACTATCCAATTGGATTTTCTTACGACATGCTTTTAAAATGAATTTGTAAATGTTTGTATGTACTTTGTGCTTTTATGACATCACATGTCGAAATAAAGCTTTGTTGATTGATTGATATACGGTGCTGCATCCTTTTGGTTAGTCATATAAGTTAAGGAGAGCTGCATCTAACTAACCAAACTGCGTAATAGGTCATTTTAGCATTTATGCATCATTCAGAAGAATATATCGTATGACAGTGCAAGTACGGAGCATTTAAACCATACAGTAGCGATAAAATATCAATTTCATATCTTTTATATAAGTCTAGGAAGGGAAGTAAATATTTTTAAGACTACAAGGCATTGATTCTTAAACATTTTGTGCACCAACAGATTTTCATGGGGTCCCTAGATTTTAAACTTGCAATTAGTGACAGCCTGCAGGTCCGTATCCGGCACTGATTAAAGAAAGGGGACTTTCAGCAACAGTCTTCTTTCTTGTGATAAGGTTTGGCTGAAGCAAGTAATGTGTATGATATTTTGGTATCCCAGAGTTACACAATCATGCAACACCCTTTGCAGTCAACTTTTTCCAAGATTTTCTATTGATTTCTCCTGGGTCAGGTGAAGGCCAAAGCGATAATGCAAGAAATAAATTTTTAAGTGCATTGACCACCCGGCCTCTAAGTAAGATTGGCACTTAAGTGTCTTATATTCATTATGAGCTGACCAGGCATGTGATATATGAGATAGCGTATCTTTGTCTTTGAGCACTGATATTTTCTTCATAGTGACCTTGGCAAATTTTTTAAAGGTGGAGAGGGGGCATTTTTTCATATTGTGTGAATCCCTAGATCTCTAATGGCCACGTCAGGGTAACAGCCAGCAGGTTCAGTTTAATTAGTTTTCAGTTCCTGTCAAAGAGCTTGCCACAGTTGACTTCCTGCAGTGGACCATATTCTTTTTCAGGTTTTTACATAATCCACTTTCCTCGCTATTAACTGATTTAATAGACCAAACTCCAGGCTTTTCTGGTCTGAGGAGGCATTTTGAGGGAGGCTGAACAGCAATCTAAATGCTTTAGATGAGATTGAGTTTATAAGAGCTCCATCTCTGCCCCGGAGGACTTCACTTCCATACGTGACACTCAGAATACGTTTTGGTGCTATTACTCTCAGTGGAGCAGACGCAGAGTATTCCCCGCCCCGGTAGTAGGCAGGGCGGGGCCCGGGGGGGCACGCAGCATCACTCAGGCAGCAGTGTGTGCAACACTTGGTTGGGGGAGGGCAGCGGGGGCAGAGAGAGGGACACAAACAATCACACAACTGGTGCCTCGCAGCCTCAGACGGGGGGGGTGCAGACTAAGGGTGACTCGCTGTCAGTGGTACCCAAGCAGTCGAATGCATCAGCGCCTGGAGGCCTGCAGCCCTCTTCAGTGCACTGAAAGGCAGGACACGCAGCTGCCTCATGCCCGTGACCGCCATGCGGTGGCAAAAGGAACATATGGGCATATCATATGTCTGTGCGTGCACCACATAGTGTAAGTGAAGACACAGCCTCCTGGTACCCTATAGCGCAGCATAGAATGATGTAAGCATCCAATTACAACATATGATAAATACATACAAATGAATCATAAGTTCTGTGAAAATTTCATTGAACAAAAATCATCAGTTTCAAAACCTATAATCATAAGGATGAAGACCTAACATCACCTTTTCCCTAATTGACAAAAAATATGTAATTCCTGTGAAATACGGATTCTATTGAATCCTACACTCAGCCTGATATTCTTGACACCAGGTAATTAGCATCGAAGCTTGCTAAGTATTTTAACATCAAAACTATCTGCTAGTGCTAACCTTTGCGTACTCAGCCTTTTCTTCATGAAAGGTAAAGAAACCTGAACAGCAGTATTCCAGAATCATTGTTAGATGATGCTTTCAAATTGCACCTTCAAATAAGTCTCACTTCCACATAGTGTGATTCTTAGCACGTCAAACATGTTTCTCTCATCTCTGAACAGCTTTCCTTTACCTGCAGAGTAGTATACACTAGACAGCATAGTTCTGGATTTCACTTGATATTTTCAACAAACTGTTTCCAGTTTGAAAAAGGTTCTTTTTTCATGCCAACTGCACTAAAATAAGTCTGTAATTATAAAATACATTACAGTTGCAGAGAGTGCTAAACTCAGGGGTCAGAACCGTCAGACTGAGCATCACCGGCAAAGTCACAGTGTGTGTGAGAGGGCGGCTAAGGTGGCACAGTGACAGAGGGGTCTTCTTAGGTGACGCCGGGTCACAGAAAGTAAGAGACTCCGGGGCCCCTGCAGCAGTGTCTGTCTGTGTGTGTTCCCACTTCACAGGCCATGATCTCCCCGCCTCCTCAGTGGCAGGGCTGCATTCACCTTCTGCAAAGGCTCGTGACTTTTCCCCACTAGAGTACAAAGGTCAAGGCCAAGGGGGCCCTGTCTGCTCCTGCTGAAATATTCATACCGGGCTGAGGCCAGCCCTTACCAGGCTGAGCCCCATGGCCCACCTGGTAGTACCTCAGGCACAGGTGGCTGCGGAAGGCCATGGAAGCACTGCTGGCACCTGCCCTGGGCAGAGAGGTTTGCCTCAAACTTCTGGCAGTGAGCACTGCCGCAGGCTCCAGGGTGTCTGAAGTAGAAGAGTGGCTGAGACTAGAGAGGCCCTATAAGTACCATGTCCATACCGAATGTGACAGCAGGAGTAGGGTCCCTATACAACCTGTCTTCCTCACAGGACTCACTTTGCTAGTTCAGAGACCTATGTCGAGCCATCTTGAATCGTTACCACTGTTTCATAGAGCTAGCCTATGCCTACACACATATCATTAACAAATAATAACTAGCGATGTCTGGTAGCTACTCAACTGTCCAAAGCATCAGCCAATATGCTGGAAATCTACCGACCACAGCACTGGAGTGGATAGAGCAGGAAGTTGAGGCACGTGGGGTTGGTGAGTTTAGGATTGTGGAAAGATTTGGTTCATACAGTTCAACACCACAACAATTAGTGGGCTTCAAAATGCTCCACTGCAACATACCGCACTCTCAGTCACACCACTTCCGCCGAAATGGGTCAGGCTCATTTGCTATGTTGTCCTTACTTAGTGTGATGATGATTGGACTTTTCAGCAGCATCAACGCTCTGAAAATTGTTCCAGCGCCACTGGCTTGGATGCCTTTATTTGCCATTTTCATGCGGTGTGGCCTGGGTTCCTTTGCGTGATGTTTCCATGCTTCCTGGTCTAAGTACTTATGGGTGAAATTTCCATGGTTTATGGCCTGGGTGCTTATGTGTGACATTTCCATGGTTTATGGCCTGGGTGCTTGTGTGACATTTCCATGCTTTCTGCCTGGGTGGTTGTTAGGTCATCATTTGCAATTTACTATGCTTTGAAACTTAAAACAGTGAAATATGTACTGTTAAATGTGTTGTGCGCAATTTTTGTCTTTCTTTTTACAAAATGTTATTGAGGGTAGAATTCTCTTCCAAACATCTCTAGCAGTCTTTAAGCTTGCTGCGCTTTCTTGCTGCACCCCGCTGGTGGTCTAGCAAAACTTGCCAGGTCTGCTTTGGGTTCCCAATCTAGCCCTGAGTGTTGATTAATCAATCTTTCTTGTGAATCACAGTGTGTAACTAACTCTGCACACTGCCACCTCGCCCTGCTTTTGTAGTAATACCACCAGAGGCCAAAAATTAAAAGTGAGGCAAACTTTACAGACTTTGTATGTCTTTTGGTGAGCGCTGCAGGGCAGACAGGGGTATGTGTGAGTTGGAAAAAGCCTGAATTTGGGTAGGCAAATTAGGATCCATTTGCGTTGTTCTTATAATCATTCATGGTAATAGCTGTACAGATGCAGAGATAAATGTCTTTGTTGCAAACTGCAAATAAATATTAATTGTGCCTGTTACCTAGATGAACTGACATCACACTTCGCACATGTCTAGCGTGTTTTTTTTCACTTTGCTTCCCTAGAATGTCACATACTGGACAGAAGAAGATTTCAAGCTACTTCACAAAAGTCAAGCACAAAGATGATGAGGAGCCTGCTAGCAAACTTGCTAGAAAAGATCATGTACTTCCAATGGATGAAGGGAACGCGGGTACTTGGTCCTCCCACACGAGTGAGGCACCGTTTTTATCAGGAGACCCGGGGAAACGCTGGGTGGTAGGAAATTTGTGTCAGCCCCGTGATGCCACAACTTTCCCACACAAAAATGTGTGAAAAAGGTGATTTTTTCAGCTAAATTTGAGGTTTGCAGGTCATTCTGGGTAAGGAAACGTCGGGGATCCACGCAAGCCATACCTCCCTGGAATACCCTGGCTGTCTAGTTTTCAGAAATGTGTGGGTTTTGTAGGTTTCCCTAGGTGGCCGCCGAGCACCGGGCCAAAAACCCAAGTGACCCCCCTTGCAAAACCAGGTCGTTTTGAGATAGGCAATTTTCATGTCGCCTCACTATGTTGTGGGCCCTTGCCTGTCGCGTGTACTTGGGCCTCCCACATGAGTGAGGCACAGTTTTTATCGGGAGACCCGGGGGAACGCTGGGTGGTAGGAAATTTGTGTCAGCCCGGTGATGCCACAACTTTCCCACACAAAAATGTGTGAAAAAGGTGAATTTTTCAGCTAAATTTGAGGTTTGCAGGGCATTCTGGGTAAGGAAACGTTGGGGGATCCATGCAAGCCATCACTCCCTGGAATCTCCCAGGTGTCGTGTTTTCAGAAATGTGTGGGTTTGGTAGGTTCCCCTAGGTGGCCGCCGAGCACCGGGCCAAAAACCCAGGTGACCCCCCTTGCAAAACCAGGTCGTTTTGAGGTAGGCAATTTTCATGTCGCCTCAATACATTGTGGGCCCTTGCCTGTCGCGTGTACTTGGGCCTCCCACATGAGTGAGGCACAGTTTTTATCGGGAGACCCGGGGGAACGCTGGGTGGTAGGAAATTTGTGTCATCCCGGTGATGCAACAACTTTCCCACACAAAAATGTGTGAAAAAGGTGAATTTTTCAGGTAAAATTGAGGTTTGCAGGGCATTCTGGGTAAGGAAACGTTGGGGGATCCACGCAAGCCATACCTCCCTGGAATCCTCCCGGTGTCTAGTTTTCAGAAATGTGTGGGTTTGGCTCATTTCAGTTTCAGTTTCAGTGTAATGACGTCGGCGCGACGTGTGCGCCGATCGTCATTACACTGAAAGGAGGGGGGGTGCCTCGGGAGCTGGGGAAGCTCTTCCCCAGCTCCCGAGGCTATTTTCAGTAAAAGGGAATCCCTCTGGTGCCCGCACCAGAGGGATTCCCCAGGGAATGCCTCATGACGAGCTGGACTCATCATGGGCACAGCGCGACTGTGCTCCATGACGAGTCCAGCTCGCCATGGGCACAGAAGGGGTTAAGCTGCAGGAAGCTAACAGGAAGTTGCTATGTCCACCAAAGGACTGTTGTTATAGCAGTCCACACAGCCCTGTATATGAGAATACATTTAATTGCAGCATGTTCAGAAATTATGATAGTTAATGTCTTGTGTTCAGAATTTAACAAGGCAAGAACTGAATAATCGAAGATTTTAATGGAATCTTTATAAATACATGATTCTCCTCCCCCTTTATAAGAAAGCGGTCAGCATGAGAAATGTAGGAGTGCCTGCCAAAGTGCAGCATCTAACAGTCATGGATCCATGTCTCTGTAATAAACAAACAGTCCAGTTTGAGATTGAGGATCAACTCGTATTTCGATGATGAATTAGAAATTTTGAGATTTATTGAACGGTCCTCTCTTTAGACCTGAAGTCATGGTCCAATCTTCAGGACTTGAGGCTAAGCAAAGTGTAATGCCAACTCCCTGTAAATTTTTCTCAGATGAAGATATGCTGAAAATCGGAAAGGAAGACTGCAGTTTTACACTTCATTCATTGATGGTTTTACTGAGAAGGTCAACAGTGCTTAGTACATGGAGCTCAATATATATCCGGCTACCCAATCAACGCCCTAGAGCTTGGATACATGAATAAATATATATTATCTTCACAAGGTGGTCTCAAAGAAAGTTTTGGGAAGTAACTAGAAAGGTACTTGAAAATAAATGTGATTCAAAAAGAGTGTGGTTTAACATCGGGGATAACTTGAGCAATAGATGGGAATTGAAACAAATGATACACATGCAAACACATCAACAGCTCTAATTCAGGTGGGATACTTCAGATTATAAAATAGCTTAATTTTATCTGTCTCCCACCTAAATTTGACTCTGTTTTAATGTTAGTCAAAGGGGAAAATAAATTCTCCCAATATTTCTTTCACTTTCTCCCTGTTGTGTATTGTACCTCCAGTTGTTCCTTCCTGAGCACCGTTCTGGCTACTCCTTTTTGCCATTGTCATCAGCTGAGCATTCTGGAATGTTGACAGATGCGCAGCTGATGACTGACAACAGAGGACGCAGCATACTGCTGTCCTGCTTCTTCCCTCACCCGTGTGTGTTGGAAGTTTAATAAAGACATTATTTTAACTTTGGTGTATGGAACTGTCTTTACAAAAGTGGTGACCAGTTCCAACACACCAAACCCATCAGCGTGCACCCGTGGCCTTTGTACACAATGCCTTCCTCCTTCTGTCATAAGTAGCGGCCTACATTCTCCTAACCTTTACGAGGATTGTCGGTGAAGTGCAAGTTAGTAATCAGCAAAACCTTTATTACCTTATGGGAATGATGCTTACTATTCTGAGGGCTCTGCATGACCATTCTACTGTACCAACCGCCTCTAAGCAGCTGTCAAACCATTTATGTCATCGCCATGACTCCACACAGTGCCACTATTTAGGAAGTATTACCATAAGCATAGAGGGTGAATTTCCACTACAGATGCATGATGCAACTTGCAGCCATCTTTGCTTGTTTAAGCCTATCAAGTCATCCAGTGCACTGCCATGTCACAGAGTGGCTGTTTTCTTCAGTGCTGTGCACTGTTTAAGAGTAAAACACATATCAAATATTGTTGGCTCTCCTCTTACATTTCCTCTCAAGACGATCAGTTCTCCCTGTCATGCTGATAGGCACAGCTGTACTTCAAAGGGAACCCTGTCACAGGATTGTGCACCTTGACAGGTACAGCTTCTTAATTTCACCCCAGCCCTTCATCATACACCTTGTGTCAAGTGGCCCATAGGGACATTGTCATTTTTCACTAACTTGGCATGAGCATGTTGCAGCTTGCCTGCTGTTTTTCGGCACGTTACATTACGCCTTCATTTTTTAAATAATTTCAATGATTGCTTTCACATGAGAACTCATCGCTGTATTTACTCTCTGCATGTTCCTGGGACTTTGACTGAACATTATGTGCAAGGTCGAACAAGAATGCCCCTTGTTATCTTGTTCTGGCCAGGCCTTAGCCCTTAGAGAAAACATACCACTGTAGCTGTTGTTTGGATAACGTACTTTGGTTTTTTACTGAGATACACGAATAGGTTGCGCACACTTGGAGAGGGACCTTTCCAGGGAGAAGGGCGAGAAATCACCTATGATGTAGATCTACCACCTATAGGCTAAGGTATGGGGTCTGCTAACAAAGCCCAGAGATCTTCTATTATATAATAATACTTCTTCTTAGAAAGAGAGGGAGGTTAGGCACTTTAGTCTTTTCTACTTTGTCTTTCTATGATGAAATCTCCCTTCATGATATATGAACTAGTTGCTATGCTGACTATATTTGTACTATGCATTTTCCAGCTTCTTGTGGCACATATACTGCCTATTAGGGCACGTTAGTTAAAACAAATATTTTTAACTGTTTCGTGTCTTTATCAGATCTCATTGTGGACGAGTAAAAGACTGCGAGCGAAAGGGTGAGTCTTGTTACCGCAATTCCCGAGAGATCAGGGAGTGTTGTGTGTTTTGGGGTGTCTAATCATTTGTTTCTCTTTGAGTGAGTAGGAGAACAGATGAGACACTAAAGCTAGTCTCTCCTGGGCTCGTGGGTTCTAAGGCGGTAGGAAGACTCAGTCCCTATACACCAAGGTACCATATTCCTGTGCATAGTTCTGTATTTGTGCAGAATCCCTGCACACGTGTCAAGTTGTGCTCTATTGTTCATGAGTGAGATTGCTCTTCGCAGTTCTTGCTGGAATGTTCAACTGCTTTTGCAGGATATGAAGTCAAATTTGTCCAGGAAATTTAATAAAATTCTGTGCACTATCTATTGTATTTATATCATGTTCTTTTACAAGTACATTGGGGTGAGGCTGTTTATTACACTATTTTATGCGTTCCTTAATTAGCAGTGACGGTATCTTCATAAGAGTACTGTTTCCCCTGTGTGCTCTTGCAAGCTTCTCGCTTTCTGCATTTTCTCTTCCAGCTTACAAAGTTGTGTGTGAATTGTGAGAGACTGTGTATACATGTCGTTAAGAAATGTGTGGCATCCCTCACCATCACAGGCTTTTTCTGCCCGCTTCTGGTGACCCAGCACTTAAATGGGAGGAATGGAGAGAATATATCACCAACTACATCTCTACATTTGATGACGAGGAAGATATCACTGCGGAAAAGAAACTTAAAATTATTTTACATTGGTTAGGCCCAGGGGGGTTAAAAGTATTAACTGGATAAACAAAAATCCAAGCGCAACGGACCAAAGTGATGTCTACACTAATGCCCTTGAGGGTGTAAACACTTATAACAAGCCAACTGTTTGTGTCACTGTGGATACAATTTTAATGCCGAAAGCAGGGTCTTTACCCTCTTTAGGCACCTATAGAGGATTACGTATCTTTTCTGAAATATCTGGCTCCCACATGTCATTCTGGTAACCTACACGATGATCTTATTGGAGATCAAATAGTGATACAAGCCTCTATTCCAAGGATTCAGGACAATCTGTGGGCTAAAGATTAGAGTCTACTGCAAGACGTCATTGACATTGTCAAAAGGGTTGAACTATGGGGTAGCTGCGCTCAAGCTGTCCTATTGGAAAACAAAGAAAGTAAAGAACAATTGGTGGTGGTAAAAAGAAGTAGAACCAAAACGTCCGCAAAGCAACAAAAGTAATGTCTGGAGAAAGCTGACTGGATAGTAAAAGCTTCAAAGGGTTCAACAGAAGACAATGTAACAAATGTGGCAGCGCCAACCATTTGGCCAATGAAAAGAATGCCCTGCACGAAACAGATATGTTCCAAGAACGAAATTATGGGACGCCTTCAAAAAGTGTGTCAGAAAAAGGCAAGCAGATCTGTCAAAATGGTGGAACAGGACAATGGAGGTCTCTCATACATCGGAAGATGGAGAGTTGAATATGTGTGCGCTCAGTGTAGAGGACTTGCAAGTTCTGCAAATTGATAGAGGGGGAAAAGGGGAAGAAAAACTATAAGCAAAATGTCAATTGGAGGGGTTGGTATATCCATTGGTGCAGATTCAGGTTCTCTGTAAACTATCGCTAGCAAAGATGTGATGGAAAAGAAATTTGTGCAAGCGTTAGGATGTGAGCTAGAACAGTCAGACATCTGCATCAAAACATTTAGAGGGGAACCCATAAACATAGTAGGGTTTAGATCCCAACAGTCCTGATCCTGTACATGATACAAACTCAGGAAGAATTCAGTAAGTCAGTGTTAAAGAAGTTTCCCAAGGTATTTTTATGCTATACAGGGAAGTTGAAAGGTTTCAGACCTAACATTTGTGTGAAATTAGATGCTTAACCCCATGTACATAAGGTGAGAAACATTCTGTCTATACACTCCCTCTTTCTTTTGAAATAATGGCATGAATGCACATGCATGAAAAAAGTATAAACATTGAATGCTAACTTGATCAGGAAATATATTGTACAAAATTGCATTAAAAATTCAAGTAAGTTTGGCCTTTTGTTTTTTGGTACAGGCAGCCAGCACTGAGAAAAACGCCAGAAAACAGTGCAGTGCAAACCTCTAAGTTTCATTTGAAAGTGAACAGAATCTACTGGCAAACGTTTGTGGGAAGGGATATCTGAGAATTGATGAGGACTGAAGTTGTCCATAGGGTTGACTGACACCTGGCTGCACCACCAACATTTTGATGTCCCACTGGTGCAAAAAATAAGCAGAATCACTGAAAACTGGTATTTTGAACCCCTATCTGTACCTACTTTAGACAACAAATTCAAATATAAAGCACTTTTGAAATGTGTTCTAGAGCTGCCTTAACAATCTATGACTATTAATCAAAGTAAACAAAGCCAGTCATGTTACATACATACGATATTCTTTAAAGTCCAATGTAATATCACTCTGTGCCTTTTGTCGACTCTTAAAACAACAACAACTGGCTGGTATTTTTCTCTTTGAAAGGTGGCCACTCTAGTTGTCTGGTGAGCTCCAGTGTAATCACATCGTGGTGTTGTTGACTGCACTGCTGGACTTGCAGGGTGAGGCTTCAGAGCTGTTAAGTGGCAGCAAATAAAGTCAGGGAAATCTGGTACACCTCTCTGTTGTCGCCAGAATTCGCTGTCCAGCTTTCCAACCCAAGGTAAACAATGACAGCCATCTCTAAGTGGGATAAATACCAATAAGACAAATAAATGACAGCCATCTCTGAGTGGGATGAATGCCAATAAGACAAATACATGACAGCCATCTCTGAGTGGGATGAATACCAATAATACAAATAAATGACAGCCATCTCTGAGTGGGATGAATACCAATAATACAAATAAATGACAGCCATCTCTGAGTGGGATGAATACCAATAATACAAATAAATGTTGTGGATTGTCAGAGGCCGACAGCAGAGTGCAACTAAAAGAGGGTGCTGTTTGTGGAGGATAATGTGTTTCTGTCAGTGGTCCCAAGAGACTAGCAGGGTCACTTGCTCTATTACGTGGCATCCAGGTTTATTCTGGCTGTGCCCCCAGAGAGACAGGAATTCAACGATCTATCAATTGGTCACGTAGCAAAGAATAACACAAGTTGAAACTCCCAAGATGAGGAAAAAGGATGTCTAGTGTCTGAACTGGGGAAGAAGGTTAGTAAGGATTCAAAGAAAATCTTATCTTTATCAAGATGCAGCAATAATATTTTCTCACAACAAGTGTTGTTTTCTGTTGCACAGCTGAACCTAAGAGGAGTGGTGGCCCCAAGAAAAACAAGAGTTTCATGAAAACAGTAGAGACTTGTACATTTCTTGGGGGCATATCAACAAGGGCTTTATCTCTGCTTTTTTGGCTTTAAAAGCCAAAAAAGCAGAGATAAAACTAGCACCCTATCAACAACAGGGTGCTAACACGCAAATTTGCATGTTAGCACCCTTTTACTCTACGCTTCCCCTTGCATCTCTAATGAGATGCAAAGGGGGCGTTCCAGAGTAAAATAATAGGAGAAATGTCGCTAAGCGACATTTCTCCTATTATCAAGAATGTCGCTAACCCTGTTAGAGCCAAAAAAAGCAGCGCTAACCGCGGTTAACGCTGCTTTTTTACGTCTGCTAATTTTCAGACTTAGCCATGATATCCTATGGAAGGAGGATATCATGGCTAAGTTTGCCTGTCCCTATCAACAAGGTAACGTGTGATTATCGCTGGGTTTCCAGCGATAATCTCACGTTAGCCTGTTAGCGTGTAGATTTTTATCGCTATTGAGATAAGCGTTGCTAATAGCACGCTATCTCAGCGATAAAAATTCACGCTAGCCGGCAATAATTATCCTCACGCTAAGAGCGCTGAGCGATAATTATCGCCGGTTGTTGTTGATATGCCCCTTGGTGTCGTCTTTCACTGCTAATATAGGCGAGACTATTTCTTGGCGGGCTCTGTATGTAAGATACCAAGGGGTAGATTTACAAGCCCCTTGCTCCACTTTTGCGTCACTTTTCCCATGTTAAAAGTGATGCAAAAGTGGCGCAAGGGGCTTGCAAATCTGCCCCTAAGTTGACATCAGCCTTAATGTGAAGGAAGTCTTGTTGGGGGAAACAGGCTGAAAGTATTCAGGCAGACAACACAATGATTTAGCATCTGTGATCCACATTGAAGATGACATCTTTTTTATGATTTGGTAAAGCTGTGATGTCCGATTTTCTCTGTTAAATTATAACGGGGTACATTTCCAGAGTGTTTTCGAAGGTTCAATGTATCTAATACTTTCTGTGGCCTTCAAATAGTACATTTTGTCAAAAGTAATATTTTTTTTTATAGAGAATAAGAGAAAACCTTTGAAACTGCTCCTTTCTGTTAAGCCTTAACTCTCCATCAGGCCTCAAAGTGAGACACTTGAGGGTCTTTATCTTGGATACTGTCTGTAAAGTAAGCACAGTACAGAACTAATACATATATGTATGCGCATCTCTCTGGGTTGGCACATCACAAAAAATTCTACATCACTGTTACTGACATCCAAATTACCTGCAAAAGCCTTTCATATAGAACTGCACTGCCACGAGGTAACATCTTCCTTCTGTGGCCACAATCTACATGTTCACAATCTGAATGAGAAATACAAATGAATCTATAAAGCCAGAGCAGGCACATTTCGATTTGCATTTTTTTCTGGTCCGATCTCTCTCACGTATTTTAAAACTATATTGTTGAGTACACCCAAGCCCCTGTTTCACCATATTTAGTTAAGGGGAATGCCCCAGGACTCAATCAATCGGAGGCCCAGATAATCACTTGTCGAACATAATAAGGATAGCACATAAACGTGAGTCACATTGCCCCATAAGGCTGCTAAATGCAGACTGCAAAATATTGAGGAATACTGTCCAAGAAACGAAAAATAATAAAAAATATTTTTGATTCCAAGGTGCACAGAGACACCTCTCTGTGACAGTTCCGGAGCTTGTAAATAATTGCTCGTGTTTAGTAAGGTATTAAAGCCCCATCTGTTCTTTGGTGAAACATTTAGATTGAACAAAAAGCGCCTGCGTCCCTAGGGGTGAAATACTGATATATATAATTGTTTTGTTTGGTAAATGGATTGATTGATTGGAAAATTGATAGAATTATTGCAGACATGGACTCCTGCAAGGGGTAGCAGACCTCCATTCCTGCATTCACATTAGGAAAGTGCTAATATGGCAAGCTCTACTCTTCAGAAGCAGAAGGAGAGTAACATCAAGACATACAGCCTGATGCAATTGAAACAGTGGGCGTGGTCCAGAGACAGGTCGCTGCTTCCTCCAAAGCCAGCAGTTGCAAATTACCAAGGGGACGCTGTCCTTTAATGGCTGCCATTGGCTGCCTGTAATCTTTCAGTGCTTTGAAAAAGCAGGAGTGAATGCAAATAATTGATACTTTTCTTCATAAGTCACAAAGATGGCATGCTCCTTTATCAACCCCATTAAATGTGACTTGCAGGGAGCAGCAACACTGGCAATGCAATTCACAATAAAATTTGAATTTTCAGTGCCGCATATGTGAATTGTAGTTTTGCAAACCCAAATCCTTCCAATTGATGCAGCGCATGAGGCTTTATATGTCTGGCTAATATTACTAGTCTTTGTAAAAACAATGAAGATCCTTCATTTTAATGTGTGGAACCAAAGCATTTTTCATGCACCATCATTTTAGGAAGTTTTAAATATTCCACAAGCTGGGGGGCATATTTATCAAATATTCATGCAACGCAGCAAGCCACTTTGCTGCACTGCATAAAAGGTTGAGGGCAGGAATGCGCCCTATTTAACAATATATTGCGAATTCCTTATTCTGCATGGGCTGGCACAAAAACTGCTGTCTAGCGCCAATGCAGGCACCCCTGCACCATGGTGTAAGGTTGCTTGCATTTTGTACCGGAAGGGATACTGTTCTGCTCAAAAACAGCCCTCTGAGGTGTTTTCCTATTTCTATGTGTGCTTCAGAATTCAAGACAGATAGAAAGGAGAGAAATACGCATATTTCTCCTTGTTGTGCCTCCTCTGGGAAGGCCTTGCATTTTGACGCATGCACGGGCCTACTACTAATGGTAAATCTGAGAATGCACCAAAATCCATGCCACTTGTGGTGCCTTGCGTTACCCCACATTTACAATACGTTGCAGGGTTATTCAAGGTGTCCTTGAGTGGCTTGGCAAATGTCATTTTAGGTTTTGTGTCGCCCTTACACCCTCTTGCAGAGCAGAAGGGAGGCACAAAACCATGATAAATATGTCCCTAAGTTCCCCAAAAAATCACTGCTGATATACTCCTACACACATCTACAAAGATGTGTGACGCAATGTGTTGTCAAAGGCAGATTTCATCAGAATATCATTTACAAAAGTGATTGCAAACTTTTTTTTTATAAATCCTGTAGTAACTAATTTACCCTCCCCTCAAGTCAAATGGTTCACATAGATGGACAGGCACCATACTCAACTCAAAACCCACTATAAAACATGCACTTCCTGTTCTATGCATTGTTACGCCAGTCTTGCATTGGACATCCTAGTGAGCGTCTAAGAGCATTGTTTGTTCTGCAGTAAACCCTTTCAGATTCTTTCAATGCTTTTTCAATGTCAACATATTTTAATTTTATGGGATGATGGGGAGGTATAGTGACTGTGGCAGAATGGGGACAACATTGGGGCATATCTATTAAATATTCACGGAACACAATACTGCGCTGCGTGAAGGCAAGAGGTCCGGAATGCGCAGTATTTAACATTATACTGCACATTCCTGCTCTCTGCCTCAGCTGGCAGACAGACTTCTGCCCGGCTCCAATGCAGGCACCCTTGCATCATGGTGCAAGGGTCTCTGTATTGTAGGCAGGATTGTTTTTGTACAGGAAGACACACCTTAATTCCCAGCTCCACCACTAATGGTACATCTGGGAATGCGACAAAATCCATGGGTGGATGGGGGGAACATCCACGGTCCAACCATTGAACGCCTCCCTGGCCAGAGTATAGCAGGGCAGTGACCTGCGGCTCCACCTTGTCTAAAGATAGGAAAAAGCTATACCAATGTAGTGCATCTCTGCATCACAACTGGTAGCTACTCAATGGAGTTGGAGTAATTCGAGCTATTTCTCAACACGTACGGAGAATTATTAAACTATTTATTAGTTGCTTCATTGTGCACATTGTACATACATTTTTAATTTCTTTCAGTTTTCATAGAGAGGTCTCATTTCATTCACCAGTCCAGAGTTGCAATATATAGTACAAACATGTCACACTACTCCCTATTTCACGTGCCCATTTCTCAGATTATAAAGCAATAGCAACTAATCAAATACGTAGCACCATCTAGCATTTGGTGAACTGGTTCTGCAGCAATTTATTACCAAAAGTCTGACTGATGATTGTCCTGAAATGTTATGGTCTGGACTTTTCAGAAGCATAACCCCAATGTGGAGGGAAAAATGTATCCTGGGTATGCTGAGGGTATTCTCCTAGCATGTGAGGGATATTTTTGTTTTTTGCATAACCCTGGCCCATCACTTTCATTGACTAGAAAGTGCCATTATGCAGAATTAGACAGATCTGGTCCGGATACTTTAGGATTATTTCCAAAGAAGAGTAGTTGAGCCGCCTTCTTTCTCTTACCAATAAATACCACAATTTAAATATAATGCCTTCCTTTATTTAGCTAGTATCTTGTACCAGCATCATGTATGTGCTAGATTTATCATCATAGAAAAAACACCATGAGGATAAGTTCAGCTGAAGAATAGGCACACAGTGTCACTATATGGTGTAATTCCATAATAAGTCCTGTGGTTAGAAATAAGTGCCTAGCGCCAGAAAACACCTGCACGAATTAAGCACTGTTTGGCATGTTAAAACCTCCTGCACCCATGATGCTCAAAGTGCCATATTCTAGCACTACAGTACCAGCCAGACCAGATCTAATCAAGTAGAACTAACTGTACAACTAAACAAAATATGTTGAATTAAGGCAATACAACTAAACTAATGTAGGAAACAGGGGACAGCCACATGACAGCATTACAATTTATACAAAATAGACAAAACGATGTATCTGTTTCACCAAAAGATGCTAATTGATCTAATCTGCCTTCTTGATATACTAACAGGTACAGCAAATATCAAAGGTTATCTCCCTTACTAACATAGAACAATTTCATTTTGCCTTTATTGCTTATACTCAGAAAACTATGGGGCAGATTTACAAGGAAAGGGACTCAGTGCGTGCCGCAAGCGATTTGGGTGCACCGCACTGAGTCACTTTCAAAGCACAGGGATGCAACATATTTACAACAATATGTCTCATCTCTGTGCTTTCCCCTGCACAAACTGCTGACATGCGCAGGCAAGGCACCCTTGCACCATGGTGCAAAGATGCCTGTGTCGTGGGGAGATTGTTTATGTGCAGGAAGGATTCCCTTCCTGCACATCAAGTCAGAAATTGTGTTTTTCAAATTCTATGTGTGCTGCATTAGCACACATAGAACTTATTTATTTTATTTTATTTTTGAAGTTTTATATAGCGCTGGCCTGACCCGAGGGTATCAGAGCGCTTTACAGAGGATACATTGCAGAGATTACAACCAACGAGACAGGAGAACAACACAATAATAAGGCAGGGCGTTGTTAAGGGGTCTGCTTCATAGTCAAGGGAACATCTGCTTCGTAGTCAAGGGAACATCTGCTTCGTAGTCTTGCGGACATGATGTTGGAGCAGTGCGGGGTGTCTGTTACCCCATTCCAAGTGCTCCTATCTACTCCCTAGGGCACGATTGAGGAACAGGAATTTGAGTTGGCTTTTGAATTTTACAAAAGAGGGAATGGTTCTGATGTGAGGGGGAATGGAGTTCCAGATTTTGGGCACGCTTCTGGCGAAGGATCGAGCCACAGTTTTTAGTTGTCGAGTTTTTGGCGGGATGAGAAGGAGGGAGTTTGAGCTTCTGAGGTTCCTGGCCTGACCGGCTTTTATGAGTTTGGCCGCCAGGTATTCGGGTTTGCCGGTATGTAGGGCTTTATGAGTGAGGCATGCTTTTCTGAAGCTGATCCGCATTTCAACTGGGAGCCACTTAAGTTCTCTGAGTGCAGGAGAGATGTGGTCAAATTTCTTGATTCTGGTGACCGTTCTGGCTGCCGCATTCAGAGTTGTTTTGATGGGAGCTAGGTGTGACTTTGCAATTCCTGAGAGGACTGCGTTCCCATAGTCCAGTCTTGACAGTACTAGTGTTTGGGTGGCCAGTTTGAGATCACTAGGCGGAATGAAGGGTTTTATTTTGTTCAGTAGTTTAAGGTTAAGGAAAGCGCTCTTGGCCGAATTCTTGATGTGTCTGGTCATGTTTAGTTTCGGGTCTAGTGTGATACCTAGTGATTTGACAGAGTCAGCTAGGGTGAGATTCCCGTTGAGCGCGTCCACGGCCTTTAGCCATTCAACAATGTGAGGGTTCTCCTCCTTGTTCGAAATAAGAAGTATCTCGGTTTTGTCGGGGTTTACTTTAAGGTGATTCGAAGGCAGCCAGTGTTGGACATCTCTCAGTACGTCATTGAGTCTTTGAATGTCACTGAGGGAGGTGGTTTCCAGTAATATCTGAGTATCGTCTGCGTAAAGATGGAAACGGATGTTGTCTGCTCTGTGTATTTTTTGAGTGCGGATGTGTAGGAATAAGGAAAACCATTGGAGGACTGCCTCACCAAGACCTGCTCTTTCTTGGAGAGCCCTAATGAGGAGTTTGTGGTCTAGTGTGTCGAATGCTGCCAATAGGTCAAGGAGAATGAGGAGGCAGCATTGGTCAGAGTCTAGTGAGTGGTGGATATCGTTGATGATGTTAAGGATTGCGGTTTCTGTGCTACAGCCTTTTCTGAAGCCAGATTGGTGGGAGTCCAAGAGATTGATGTTATCCAGGTGTTGGGTTAGCTGTTGGAGTACGCATTTTTCTAGGATTTTGGACAGAAGGGGAAGGTTAGATACAGGTCTAAAGTTATTCAGATCCGTTGTGTCAAGGCCGGGTTTTTTCAACAGGGGTGTGACTTGACCTACTTTAAGGCAGTCTGGAACGTCTCCATTTTTCATGGAGCTGTTTATTATCGTGCATCAAAGCGGTGCTAGGGAGTGCTTCAGCTTTTTGGTTAGTAGGGGTGGAAGGGGGTCAAGGACATGGGAAGAGGGTATGGAGGTGGAGATCAGCGTGGTCATCTCATGTTCCTGAATGGGGCGGAAGTTTAGCCAAGAATTGGAGGAGGGGCAAGGAGCGACAACGACCGCCCCGGGCGTGGTGCTCTTAGTGGGTCGAGTGTTAATGGTGTCCAGAGAGTGTTCGATCTTCGTAATCTTGTCGTTAAAGAAGTTGGCGAAGTTGTCACAGAGTTCTTTGGACGCCTGTATTGAGGAGGTCACAGGTTTGGAGGTTTGTTGCCTGATGATGCTATAGAGCTCTCTGGGTCTATTTTTTGCGCTGTCCAGCGCAGAGCAGAAAAACACAGATTTCTTATTTTTGATGTGATTGTTGTATTTCCTGCGGGCTGTTTTTAGTTGCTCGTGGAGAGAGGAGGTAGGGTTCTTCCTCCAGCTTCTTTCTTTTGCTCTTAGGTTTCTCCTTTCGGAATTAGAGTCAATGTTGAACCAAGACCTGGACGGAATGGCTCTGCTTTTTTTCAACTTCCGAGGAGTGAGTTGGTCCAGCATAGTCACCAAGTTAGAGTTGTACCGCGCAGTGAGTTCGGTAGTGGAGAGGTGGTCATTGGGGCAGGGAAGGAGCAAGCTTATCCTTTCTTCGAGGACTTCCATGGAAATCTGGGAGAGGTTTCTGACCCATTTGGGGGGGTCTTGCAAAGGTGGTTGAGAGAGAATTTGTTGGTTGATATGAAATAGGATCATGTGGTGGTCCGACCAGTCCACGGGGAGTACGTGTTTGATCGAGATTGCGTCTCGTTGGGCGATGATGGCATCTAAGGTAGCTCCTTTGTAGTGCGTCTCCTCTGTGCAATGTTGGGTTAAATTATTGTCACCGAGAAGATTGGATAGCGTTTGAATTAGCGGATTATGTGTTTCATTCCATCGCAGGTTAAGATCACCAAGAATTAGGTTGTTGGAGTCTCCGGGAGCACAGTGAGAAATCAGGTCTGATAGTTGTTCCCCAAATGCTGAGGTGTTGCCTGGTGGGTGATAGAGAAGGTGACAGAGAAGTGTTCCATCATCTTTGGTCTTTATGTTGGTGGTAAGACATTCAAAGGTGCTGTATTTGCATGAGTCTATTTCCATGATGGAGATGTTGTCCTTTTGGATGATGGCTACGCCACCCCATTGTTGGTCTTTTCTGTTTTTGTTAATAATGGAAAAACCTGGGAGCACAAGCATGTCTAAGCATGGTGAGGAGAGCTCATTGAGCCAGGTCTCCGTGATGAACGCAATGTCAACGTCTTGCGAGAGAATCTCTTCTGCTAGTTCGGTTGCATGCATGGATGCCAATCTGCAGTTGATGAGCATGCAGTTGGTGGAAGGCTCTTTTTTGCTAGGGTTCATTTCCTTGGGTGCCCTGGGAAGGGAGGTGAGGAAAGGCAGTCTGGGGAGTTTTGTGCACGGAGGGTCTCTTCCGAAACCCGTGATCACATGGATCTTGGATTTTGGAGAGTCAAAGGGGGGTCCGTCATACGAGGAGGCTAGATCGGCCGCTTCTTTGTCAGACATCGCTGCTTCGGTCCTGGTAGGTCTAGAGGAGACGGGCTCGATGTCGGTATTTGAGAGACTCTAAGCTCTAGTGACGCGGGCTGTGTTTCTTAGGATTTTTTGTGACAAGTCCACCTTATTCGTTCTTGGGGGTCTCTGTACCTGTGTCACGGGGATTGCTACAGGCCTAGTGGGGCACTGGTGGTGGTTGGAGTTGAATGGCGAAGGTGACCTGGGGGGGGATTGTTGGGGCCTTCGGGCCTTGTCGAGGTTGGTGAGGTTGGGGCGGGTCAAACTGTGTAGTCACGGTCGTGTTTATGATGAGATGTCTATTACTACTGGAGTAGAGCATATTGTTCCCTTTTTGTACCCTGGGAGGAGGATGTGTTGTGTCATGGCGTGTAATCGACCTTCTAAGATCTGGGTGAGTACTAGTGTTATTAGGGAACGATGGCGGCCGAGCGGGTTCAAGGAGTTGCGGAGGGTGGATCAAATTAGGAAGTCGGGTTTGACGTTCTTTTGAGAGTTGGAGAACACACTTAGTAGAGGCGCTGGAGTGGGGAGTGGCTCGGGGGTGGCAGGAAGAGGAGGTGTGGGGTGAGGGTGGGACAGTTTGGACAGTTTGGATTCCCTGTTGGGGTTGGTTATCTGCAGGTGGGAGCTGGGTTGGGAAGGTACGAGGCACGTGCGGAAGAGTGGAGCGCAGTGTGGGGAAGAGGGAGTCGAAAGCCTCTAGGTTCTCGTTATTTGCCTGAATCAGGACAGTACCGTTAGTGTAGATGGTCACAGACGTGATCCTATCCCTTGACGAACGGTTAGGGAGCGAAGTGGTTAGTTTGCAGCTATGTGAGGTAGATGTGGTTTTGGAGATGTAGAGTTGTGTTCTGAGGGAAGTGTTCCATTCCTCTGATCTTTCAGTGTGAAAGATTAAGTCCATCTTAATCTGTCGTTTAGAGGGGCAGTGATATGTGTCCGCAACTTGCGCAAAGTCATTATTTTACTGATTGTTTATGTGCAGGAAGGGACACCTTCCTGTACAAAATAAATCACCAAAGGTGAATTCCTCTTTCTATTTGTGCTGCAGAATGCAACATGCATAGATAGAGGATAATAAGAGGAGAAATGAAAACATTTCTCCTCGTTGCACCTCCCTATGCCTCTCCTGGGAAGGTCTAGCATTCAGACGCATTTCCAGAAATAAGATTTCTTGTAAATCTGGAAATGTGTCTGGTTCCATGGGTGTTGCGTGGGTACATCCACAGCAACAGCCATGAAATGCTCTTTTCATGCAAAGTGCTGCGTGTAAAGGGGCAATAATAACAAGAACGGAAAAAGTCACCCAGGGTGGCTTTTCCTGTCCTTGTAAATATGGGGCACTAAAATGCGCCGCGGGTGCATCTCAAAAGGTGACGCAACGGTGGTGCAAGGGGCTTGTAAATCTGCCCTCTAGGGCCCCATTTATGATGTTATGCCATAGGGCAGTACAGCAGGCGTTCCTGCTACGCTGCCGCACTGCAAAAGAAAATGACAGGAATGCACCGTATCTGTCAGATACGGAGCATTCATGTCCTTTTCCCCAGCACTGGAGCACAATGGGCTGCTGTGCGCCAACGCAGGCACCTTTGCAACATGGCGCAAGAGTGCCTGCGTTGCCGGGATGATTACTTTTGCACAGGAAGGAAAACCTTCCTGTAAAAAAATAATCACAAGAGGCTTTTTCCTCTTTCTATGTGTAATGCAGAGGAAAAATGAGGGGAAATGAGGAGAAATAAAGTTATTTCTTCTTGGTGTGCCTCCTTTACGCCTCCTCTGGGGAGGCGTACGTTTTTAGTGCTGCCTCAGATTTACAATTTCTAAATAAATGAGGCCCTATGATTCTCTCTAGAAGTGACAACAAGATAAAATCCAACCTGCTCCAACACTCAAAATAAAAACGTCCTTGCTTCATTTCTTAAAAAAACCAAAATGGTCTGTGATCCATACTCTAAGTGACCTCAGCTCACACACACAACTTGAGATCTGATTTGGATAGCGCGTGCTATTCCTTTTGCCTCATGGCTCTGTTTGGTCCAGCATCCTTTTAGTTTGTCTAGTGACAGATTCGTTTTGCTTTTAAGCAAATCATCCTAATTTGGGTATTTTTTAAAGCGCTACTGAAAACAGATCACATTAACCCTCCGGTCCAGTTATCCAATTGCAGTTCTTGATAAAGCCAAAACATGTTGCCATGAAAGGTGCATTAAAGAAACTGCTCAAGTTTTGGAAGTAAACACTGTAAAAACGATTAAACATCCAACATTAAAGTATGAGCATAAACAATTCAACATAATCCCAATAAAATAAGGTACAGATCTTTCTGCATATTTTTTTTAAAGTATAGCTGAACCACACTAAGCTGTATGTTCGTAAATATAGATGTGCTATTTATGCAACTGTTAATAAAAATGTGGTTTTAATTGTCATTTAAAAGCACAACGCTTCTTGTGGAAACTGCTAATGCTGTAAAAAAATGTAAAAATAAAACAAAACATGTTGAAATATATCAACACATGGTCATCTCTTGGCGGATTAGTGTGCCGAAAAGCTGCCTACTGTTTATAAAATAGCCTATGATTAACAATATTTATCTTTCCAGCACTATTACTAAAGCATGTTCCCCTGGTACAATTTTTAAATTAATTATTCCTGTATAAAAAAATGTAGAACAAATGAGCATCTTTTTCTTCACTTGTAAATAGTACATTTCCCCTGAGATGTGTTTTCTTAACCTGTGATAGCCTAACAGTGGAGCATACCACTTTCTCAGTGTTTAACTTTATTACGTGGATCCTAAGGAATTTCCGTTTTTTTGAAATGTTATCTTCAAATAAAAATTGGGGGCTGTGTTTTTAGTTATAGTGTAAATGCTGGGATGGAAAAGTCCTGTGCATGGTTTTGGATGTGTATCTTAGCTTGGCGTGCCCCAGCTGCATGTAGATCTGGAAACTTGGTTACAAAATTGGTCATGCAAAATGCATTGATCATGTATATGTGCAGTGAACTAGCCCTCACTTAATGGACTGTGGTCCTACCATAGAACGGGACAGGTGTCAAAAGTTCTTCCCTCACCTTGGGTTAGGAAACTGCCCGTACCCAGAGTTGCAGAATATGAGTGCAGTGGTGGCAGCAAACCCGATTGGTGGACAGTAGAATGGCCAAGCTGTTCACTGTGTCTTATGAGTGGAGCGTGCTGGCCCTCTCCCTTAAAGTGCTGTGGCTGTATTCACAACTCGTTGGCCTACATGAGAGTAATGTAGCACTGTGGGGTGTTTGCGTGCTCTAAAGACTGCTAGAGCACAGTGTTTGTGGCAGATGGTGGGACTGATAAGGTGCACACTACAGGAACACAGAATCATAAAGGATGAAGGGCACAATCGTTTGAACCTTTGTAAGGCATTTGTTGCTGGAGGCTGACACACAGTTGTAACACCTTTGTTGCGTCCATGACCTGGGTTGTGGGTGTATCAGCCCCGGTGCCATCAAGCTCAAGAGGTCCGGGAGATCCTTACATATCGTTGACCTCCAGACTTGCACACTGAGAAGGATTCAACAGCATTGGGAGACTTCGCCTTCCCATCGGACCACTGACTCCTGCTAAAGGGGTCCTCAACTGCCAGAGAAGGTTCCCACGTTGCCAAAAGTACGCTGCTAGACTTCAGGTCTGAATACTTCCGTTGCAGGGCTGAAGTCTATGGAATGTGTGCCAGAACATAAATGGGGACTGTTACATTGTGGATACCGCCTGGATAGGAGACATCAAGCAGGGACTCATTAAGACTTGAGGACTGAGGCATGGTGCGCCACATGTGAGAACTGTGCAAGAGATTTATAGGCACTTGTCACAAACAGAAACATAGGGCAGATGGGGTTGCGCCTGTGGGAGAGTCACCTTATATACAACCTAAACACTTCAGAACAGGGGAGTGGGCGTAGGTGGGCAGGACTCAGGTGAACTCTCCTGAAGCACTAGACATGGCACTGCAAAGGATTATGTTGATTATTTCACTGTGATAGATTTGGACTGTTGTTGTGTCTAATAAATAGTTGTTCCATACAATTCTGTGTTATACTGGTCCTGATTTACTGTGATTGCTGGATGGTGCGTTTATATCTATAATGGTGTTCTGCCTCCCCCTTAAAAGCCTTAAACTGCTTGACCTGCGTTTTCACTGAGAATCAATTGCTTACCGGGTAGTACTTGTCCCAGTTGCTCAGAGCTCAAAGTACGGCGGGCTCCAGGACACCAGGAGTAAATGGTCCCAACCACCACAGTAGAACCCAGTAACCTCTGACTGCCCTGTGGCCCTTTGAAAGAGGTTCTGACAGCATTGGCTGCTTTAAATGAACATTGGGCCAAATTCACAAAGGTAAACGCATTTCTTTTTTTTTTTTACAGAGTTTTATATAGCGCAAACTTGACCTGAATTGGGTATCAGAGCACTTTACAAAGCACTAGTTGCATTACATGAGGATACATTCATTTTTGTTAGGCACAAGGGGGCAGATTTATGTTTGACTTGCGCCTCATTTACGCCGCCGTTGCGTCACTTTTGTGACGCAGCAGCGGCGCAAATCCTGCGCCATGGTGCGGGGTATTTACAAACGTGACGCGAGATGCGTCACGTTGTAAAGCCCTGCGCCACATGTAGGCGTTCCAGGGCAGGTGGGGGCGTTCCGGCGCAGGAACGCCTCCTAAAAGTGGCTGAGTGAAATCTACAAGATTTCACTCAGTCACTTTTAGGCCCATGCTGCGTCAAAACACTGCGCCTGCTTGAAGCAGGCGTAAGGATTGACGCAGCATTGTAGAGATAGGGCCTCCCCGGTTCATTGCTGGAGCTGCGTCGCGCTTGCGACGCAACTCCAGCAATGCGCCACTTTTCGGCACAGATGCGTCACGCATCTGTGCCGTTTTTGCCCCATGGTGCGCCGCATTATAAATGCGGCGCATCCATGGTGGCGCAGCTGTGGCGCATAATAACTGGCGCATCCCTGCTGATATGCAGGGATGCGCCAGTCGTCATAAATCTGCCCCAAGGAGATTAAGTGATTTGCCCAGAATCACAGGATGTTCAGCGTCATTACCAAGGCTCGAACCCAGTTCCCCAGATTCGAGGTCAACCACCCTAGCCGTTAGGCCAACTCCTCTCCCCAAGCTTAAACCTCAATTCTATGTTTAGACCAGAAATCTAAGTTTAGACCTGAAGTCTAATGGCCCAATTCACAAGGGTAAACTTAGACCTGAAGTCTATGTGGCCTAACGGTTAGAGTCTCAGCAGGGATGCTCAACATCCTGTGATTCTGGGCAAATCACTTAATCTCCCCATGCCTAACAAAATGAATGTATCCATCTGTAATGCAACTGGTGCTCATGTGAAGCAGTCTGATACATTCGGGTGAAATTAGCTCTATATAAAACAAAAAAAAATTCAAAAATAAATTGGGACCTTAGACTTCAGGTCTAAACTTAGGTTTTAGGTTTCGACTTACACTTCATGTCTAAGTTTACCTTTGTGACTTGGGCCCTCTGTCATTTGGATACAGAGGCCCTTGCCCTTCCCCTAAGAAATATGATGCAGATTGAGTCATGACTATGTAGTACCCAACTCATGTTAGTTGAGTCTAATAGAGCCAAAGGACGCAGTAGGTGGAAGAAGTTGGTCTACTGGTACATGTCCCATTCTCCTTTCATTTCAGTCTAAAATTCTAGTTTCCGTCTCACATCAACCTTTAACTCCTCTTTCAGGTAGCAGAAAGTCTTGCTTGAATATACTGCTACACCAATTGGACAATTGCCTTAAAATTGACCACAAAACATTTCTATTTCTGTTATGTTATGTTATGTTAAATAAATTTATAAAAAGCGCACAAATACCCGAAGGTGTCTTGGCGCTGTGTTTTTAATCATGTAATGGGATATTTATTTGTAAATATATTAATTGATCCATGTACTTTTTGTACTTGAATCAGTATTTGTGGACTAATCCAAAACATATTTTAACTGATTGGTAAAATCCTTTCGTTTCACCCCTTTTTTGTTTCTGGTTTGTAATTGCTCAACATATAACTAAGACAATTAAAAACGATGAACTAAATACAACCTTATCATACTAATTTTGTCCTTGTTTCATGGTATCGTCTGTCCGTGAGCTTAAATAAGAAGCATATTCCATCAGGGGCGTAGCGCAGGCCCTGCAGCCCCTGCAGCCCCTGCAGGGCAGGGGGTGCCCAACTCGTCACAGGGCCCACCAGACGATCAGGGCGCCCCGTCCAGCACAAGGCCAACGAATATAAGGGAGATATATGATAGACTCAGGGCCCCTCTCACATTCTGCAGAGGGCCTGATCAATTTGGGCTGCATGACTGCCTTGCGCAGAGTCACTTTACACTTTGCTGAGGCCACTTTTTTTATAATGGGTTGATAAATTGTTCCTTAGTTGATTTCTGATCCTCTTCACTTTTTTGGATGTAGTTCTGGCCAGTGAGGAATCCTGTTTGACATCCTCATGCCCAGAGCAGCACAGGTATATTGTCTTCCTTCAGTTATGAGAATGCTCCAGGCCGTTTCTTCAAATTTACTCTGGTCAATCGTCCTTTTTAGTAGCCTGAGAGGGAAAGGGTTTAATAGCAATTTAAATCTTAAGGTACAGTTTGACCATTAGGACCCCACCATAAAAGTCTAAGTCAGTAACTTGAAGTTAAAAGGGTTATTACAAACTCAAAGCCAGATTAATATAAAACAATATCAAGAACATACTGTAAAAGTACAGGATTATCAAAGGAAGACCAAAGCGACGTACAATATTGGTCCTCAACAGCAAAGGGCATATACGAATTTCTTTGGCAGCAAAGCAGAAAATAAGAAATAGGGTTTGATGACTAGACGGATATTTTGATCATTCTTACCATACATGGAAAAGATTCACATCTACTAAACCCTACACTAAACTAAGGATAGAGGACATCCTAATGAATCAAAGAAGCAAGAAAGATGTAAACATCAGAACCTCTGTAGACGTTCTATAGATAAGGAGTATTGTATAGCATGAAGCCAGACAATCAGAGATGACAAGAGATGTCTGTACCTCTCTATGTATAAAGAGACTCTGACCAAACCCCAGGTAATTAAAATGTACAAAGAACATTTGAAAAATATGACATCATATGGATCATAGTACTTTTTCAGTTCCTTGAACACTACTCCCATACTCTAGTCTCTGTTTCCAAGTCGTCCTTGGATTCCTCCCTTCAACTGATAGTATCATCTGGTAACAGTCTCTTTGTTCTTTGACCTTGCCAGTTCTTCCTCGCCTCACAATCCCTGACATACAATGTGCTTTTTCCCTAACTAATCAAAGCCTTTTTCTGCACCTGCAGAGGAGAAAACTTGGAGAAAAACAATTTTCACTTTAGTATTAAATATCTGGACTGTATGCTGTAGGCCCACACTCACGCTAACTTATCAGTTTCTTTAAATGCCTATTGATTCTACAACCTACATATAATCAAATAAATTATACTGTACTCTAATATGTGTTTCAATAAACATATACATGTTTTATTAATCAAAACTGACAAATGATCACAATTTATAGAGAATGCATCGAACACACAAAGTCATTCATTCTTGCTAATCCCTGGCAAATGCATTGAATTAAATAAATGTTAGTGTACAGCCTTGCAATCTAAACCTATAGAGTAGTAAAATCATCAAACCAAATGTTTCTGAAAAGGAAAAACATTAATATGCACACACATATATTTCTCTAACACACAATAAATACACTTTCTATACCTTAAGTACACTGTATCTCGTTAGTATTATTGCATCACAAGAGTACATAAGTCCAAAGGAACTATATATGTGGCCTAGCCAAGCGTCAAAGGATGGAGCCAAAATTATGCTACTCCAGTTCTAGAGGTTGTGCCGTTGACTTTCATTGGTCCAAGGCTGCCAAGTGAACGCACTTTTAGAGAAGAGGTGTGAAATTACACTGAACAGGCAGGCTTTCTTAGATTATTGTAGGATGTATGAAAAAGTTGATTGCCTCAACCAAGCCCTGGCTCCCGCTCCAAAATAGACACCATTTCAGGTCGGTGGAGTCCCAGGATTTTATCATCTGTCCCAGGCAGTGCAGGCATGCTCTAAAAACATAGTTAAAAAGTTAAACATGCTGATTGGTCTAAGAGTACGTTTTTCGCACACATATCCTTGTGGTGTTGGAGCACAGAATGATGTCTGATGCGGAAAAACACTTTGAGGATCTGTGTATTGTGAAGAGATTCATTTTTCTAATGAAAATGCATGACAATGTTTACATTTCCTGTGGGGAAGCCAGTACTTTTGTTGCCAGCGATAAAGCTTTATAATTTTTAAGCTTGGTCTAGAGAAGCTCTTCAACTTCATGTAATCAAACAAAACATAGATAGATATAAAAAACAGGCAAAGTTTCGGGCTTAAGGCATAGTCTTGTCCGTGCCAGGCAGAAAACAAGGAATAATGAATAGTGATGCGGAAGGCCTTCCAGTCTGAGGAGAATCAATGCTTGGACATAATAACACGCACCTGCACGATATGACAGACTCGCCATTGCCCACTCTCCACAGTGTGATCCCGGGCACGCATGGAGTCTGAGCATGTGCTTTCTCTCGTGTGCATTTCACGCATTAAAGGGCAATTGCAATTAATACCTATGGAAGGAAAACACACACATTCGCCTTTCAGCAGTGATAGGACTAAGGGGCATATTATCAAGAACAGCGTTAAAATTAAAGCGGCGATAATGAGCTTGATATAATGCCCTTGAGTATTCCAATAGAAGCCCATGATCTGGTGTGAACCTGGGCTTCTATTGGAAAGCGGCGATAATTTTAACGCCGTTCTTGATAATATGCCCCTAAGAACTAAAACAAGCACTGCGTCACCATATATTTACCATGTGAAAAGAGCACACACCAGGAACGTGTGCGCGACCAGACTTCAAATAAACTGGCACGCACAGTAATAATTTAACTACTTTTGTTTTGTGCCTCTTCGGTGCCCAGCTTCTCCATTACAAATGTATTTGTTCATTTGCATGCAAATTTGTAAAATGATCAACATTATTCGTAGCCAAAGGAAAGATTTTAGAGTTTAGACTATTTAGCCATGACTCTGCAAGGTCTGACAGGCTTTCTTCTGAGTGGAGTTACTTGGTTAAAAGAAATAGCACTTCGAATCTCATCTCAATGATCTAGGAGAGAATGGGAACTAGGAGGGATCTGTGTTTGAGAATTACTGTCACCATGCCAGTCAAAACACTCAAAATCAGGTATGGTTTTCACATTACTGACATAAAAAACACACCCAGAAGTACATATTTTGCTTTGCGTAAAAGAGTAAAAACCCTTTCCAATGTATGAGTGAACAGAATGAAATATGTGTGTCTTTAAGCACTTTGGGGTGGTCAGGGGTAAAATCTGCTGGGACTGGCTAGTGAGAATGTGACAACTCCAAAATTTAGTCATATGAATGGCACTTCAGCAGTGGTTATTTTGAGTAGCCGTGAAAGAAAACAGACCCCAGGGAAAGCTCATGAAAGCCTAACACATGTTTAGTGCAAAAATAGCTTGCAAACATCAATGATATTATAAGCGGCGTGTTTCTCAACACTATCGGACCAACAAATCACAGTGTGAATCGTAGCAGAACATAGTGCTAAAATCTGTACATTTTCACACTATTTTTATATTTTTCTTAATGAAGGGAAGAATGTGAGATGTCCTTGAGACATAGATGTAGTGGGATACTGTAGAAAAGCTGGCTTTACTAAATCTGAAGTTCTCACTCGGCATTGACAACTTCGAAACAAGGATATGCTTTCTTGAACATCTAGATTAAATGTGCAGTATACAACAGTGAAATACTGTTGGAAACGGCCCTTTTTGCAGGGTCATCCATAAACTTTTTGCCTTCCTCCGGTATGTTTTCTGACCTGTTTGTGTTGATTTTATGACTCTGGGCACTTTACCACTGCTGATCAGTGCTAAAGTGCATATGCTCTCCCTTTGTAAATATGACATGTGAATTGGTATATCCATGATTGGCTTATTTGGTTTACCTGTTAGTCCCTAGTAATGTGGCCTGTGTGTGCCCAGGGCTGGTAAACCAAATGCTGCTGGTAGGCCTGCAGCGCTGAGTTGCGCCACCCACAGAAGCAGCTTGTAAAGTGTGTCTCAGACATGCCACTGCAGTGTCTGTGTGCAGTCTAGAACTGCCATCTTGGCTGTGAAGTGCACCCACTTCCCAGCCCCTGAACCTTCCCTTGGGATCATGTAAGCCACCCCTATGGTAGGGTGCGTTGTTTGTGTAAGGTAGGACATGCTCTAATGTGTGTGGCTTGTCCTGGTAGTGAATTACACCCAATTTCGTTTTTCACTACTGTAAGGCTACCTGTTCTCCATAGGCCAGAATGGGAGGTTTGACTATTACATTCTATAGACCTAACTGACCCATAGAACATAGTAGAAAAACGAATTTAGTATGCCTGAGCTCAGAACATTAAAATACATCTTTTAGTGAAGTTTATTTTTATATTCTGTGTTTGAAAATACGACTTTTAGAAAGTAGGTGTTTTCTTGCCTAAGCCTTCCAGTGTGCTCTGCTGTTATGTGTATTGGCTGTCTGGGTTTGGAGTGACAGGGCTGGGGAATTCCAGGAGACAGGGTGAGGTGTCCCAGTGGTGAATAGAGAGATCTGCATCTAGATGGGTGGGAGGAGTTGCACCTGGGACCTGAATAGGGTTGCGCCTTCCCTCCACAATGCTGGCTCCACCTCCTATGGTGCGTCTGATGTCTCTGCCCTGCACCCTGAAAGGAAAGAAGCAGCCTGGTAAACAAAGTGCTCCAGGACTGAGCAGAACTCTGTCTGGGATCAGTGACTTGTGGCTCTTTAGAACAAAGACTTTTGGGGTATAAATATCTGTGCTGAAACCCCTGCAATTTGTATTGCCCCTGGATCTCAAGACCAACCTCTGTCCGTGGAACTGAAGAAAGCTGCAGGAGAGGACTGTCCTGGTGTTTGGAAAAAGGAGGGAAAAGGAGCTGTAAGAGAACTATTTAATCTTGAACCTGCAATCACCCAAGGGCTAGAGAGTGAGATAGCCCCCTGACTGAAGTCTCAGGACCAGTAGACTTCATTTTGTCGCTAAAGCCTAAAAATTATCGTTAAAGCCTAAAAATCATCGCTACACCTACAGAGCATAAAGAAAATCATCGCATCGCTGCCGCTGAAGGCTCGCTGGCCTAATCATCGCCCTGCACGTTTGCGGCCAGAAAATCATCGCTACAGCTGCTGAGCGTAAAGAAAATCATCGCATCGCTGCCGCTGAAGGCTCGCTGGCCTGATCATCGCCCCGCATGTTTGCGGCCACAAAATCATCGCTACAGCTGCTGAGCGTAAAGAAAATCATCGCATCACTGCTGCTGAAGGCTCGCTGGCCTGATCATCGCCCCGCACGTCTGCGGCCAGAAAATCCTCGCTACAGCTGCTGAGCTTCTGGAAAATCGTCGCATCGCTGCCGCTGAAGGCCCGCTGGCCTGATCATCGCCCTGCATGTTTGCGGCCCAAAAATCATCGCTACAATGGCCGAGCGTCCGGAAAATCGTCGCTAACCCCCGTTAGCGAGCGGCCGTGACCAAAGCGTGAGGAAAAACATTGCTAGCCCGCCGGAGCGACATTTCTTGTGGATTATTTCTCAGAACTATGAGTAAAAAGGGTCGCAGAGACCATTGCCCTGAACTGAGCTTTACCTTCCCCATTGGAACTATTTTCGCAGCATCCAGAGAGAACTATTTTTTTTTTACAGTATTGTCGTTTCCTCGTTATTTGGTCTTGTGATAAGCCTCTGTATAAAGATAACTATTTTTTGATAACTACCTGTGTTGTGTCCCTTTGTAGTGTTCCTCACTGTATTTGCTGTGTATGATCATCAACGCTTTACACACTGCCTCTGAGATTAGCCTAACTGCTTGTGCTACGTTACCACAGGGTGGAGCAGGGGTTATCAAGGGTCCCTGCTTGGACAGAGGCCATCCACTGCCAACCAGAGACCCCCATTTCTAACAAATACAAAATGGCAGTATGTTTAATTTGTGTGTCAATCTGCAGTAATGCAAATGATTTAGTGGTGCTTTATGCAATATAAAAAACAAATTCACACCTGTTATTAGTAGAAGTAGAAGATCTATCTATCTATCTATCTATCTATCTATCTATCTATCTATCTATCTATCTATCTATCTATCTATCTATCTATCTATCTATCTATCTATCTATCTATCTATCTATCTATCTATCTATCTATCTATCTATCTATCTATCTATCTGTCTGTCTGTCTGTCTGTCTGTCTGTCTGTCTGTCTGTCTGTCTGTCCGTCCGTCCGTCCGTCCGTCCGTCCGTCCGTCCATCTATCCATCCATCCATCCATCTCTCTATTACACCGGTGCAGTCCCCACTGTAGCGTTAGAGTTGGGTCAGGAAGAATGTTTTTTGTTCTGCAAATAACTTTCGTATCATTCGACAAACCTTCACAAAAGTTTCCCAAAAAAAAGGTTTATCCACTTCAGCTCCTTCCTGGAAAGCTTTGGGGACCAAGAAAATGGAAGAATTCCAAAATGCATTTTCACCATATAATCTCCATAAGGAAAATTAGACGATGATACATAAAAAAACAGCTAACGAGAATTACATCAAATTTGGCAGAAAGCTAGATCTTCACTCAGAATGCATGCCTTTTGTATTGAGGTGTAAGTCTTTAATTCTGTTCAGACATGTTAGAGAAAAAAGGTTCACAATTTATAGATATGTGTTGCTGCTAGGTGCTCACGGGACTCCTGTAAGGAAAAAAACAACAAACATTGAATTCTTATTGGTCAAGCTCTCGGGTGTCTCATAAGACTGAACAATTCGGTTGGCAGGCCGCAACATTAAATAAAGTGTTGCAGCTGCCCTTTTAGGACTCTGGGACTCGGTCTGCATGTTCTGAAAATTGAAATAAAACAACATGTGAAGGGGCAGAGAAGATATACCCTTACCCCCTAGCATTTTTTTCAGAGTCCCAGAGGGCCAGCAGGGGACAACATTTACAAAAGATTATGGGTTTGCCACAGTCACATACAACCCAGCGCAACCCCCTGTGTGGTCTCTGGGCATTCCCTCAGGACTTCTTCAGGAGTTCTGCAGTACCTTGAAAAAAAAACGTTAAAATTAGGTTTGGGGCAGAAGACCGTGCAACTTGGGATGTGGGGGGATGGCTGCCTGCATGGGGTTAGCTGCAGGGCCTAGCTATAAGCAAGGGCTATTAGGTGACTCACCCCTACTGTAAAACCCACTCCCTCCAGAGACCTAAGCCACATTAGGAGGGCAAATCCCTTCTATACACAGTCTGTGCTCAGTGCGCAGAGTGTGCATACATCCCTCTCCCTTCAGACGTTCAAGCTTTATTAGGTGGGCAAGACCCTACTATGCAAGGTCAGAGCTCAGTGCACAGACTGAGCATAGAGCCCCCTCCCTCAGAGATTCAAGCCCTTTTGGGTGGGCATGTCCCTACTATGGTCTCTGTGCAGCTCTTTATGGCAAACTCCCTCCCTCCACATATTTAAGTCTCCGCACTTAGCCAAAGCCTACTATGTACAGTTAGGAATGGTAGTAATATTTTACTTTATGTTAAAAAAGTAGAACTTAGTGGAAAAACCAAAGTTTAAAGTGAAGTTATAGTTAGAGGTAGTAATAATTTCTTGCTTTACATAAAAAACACCAACACATTCACTGAAAAAACCCAAAAGTTACATTGACAGTATAGTTAGATCTGATTTTACATTTACATTGAAAAACAAAACCTTAGAATTCACTAAAAATCAAAGCTTAAAGTGAGTTTAAAATGAAATGAAACTGTTGGTTAAAAAATATAATTGTAAGCTAAAAACCACTGACATTCATCAGTTATAGTTTACTGAGCTAACAATAACTTGCACCCCACCATGCATTGTTTTTGATCTCACATAATATATCACTCGTGACATGTTCAATAGCCTCATTGATGAGATCACTAATGTAATCTCAAATTACATCATTAATGACATCACTGATGACACTATCCAATAAGTGTGACAGTTTGGTATACCCTGCTGACACTGAACGGTTTTAGTGAAGTAGAGGAAATTTCCTATAGCTTCTATACTGCTAATGATTGTAAACATGTGCACAATGCCTGGACTCTGAAGAGGGCTTCAGTGTGTGAAGGGTGTGGGGTCTCCGTGATGTCATCCAGGGGACATTCAGCCAAAAACCAGTTGCCATTGGTCTACTGGTCTCCAGTCACAGCAAAACCAGCTGTTCGCTTTAACGGTGGCTAGTCCATCTTAGGCGATCAAACTGCTCTTTGAAGACTCTTCCAGGTCCAGCAGACTTGGGTGCAACTTTTGAGTGCTCAGGTTCTGTCTCCCGGACTGCGCTCTGATGGTCAGCGGTGATCAAGGGATTGTGGCTACCAACTTGCCAAGTCAGCTTCTTCTGCTTTTTTGGTCCCAGAGCAGTAACAGGAAGTCAGTCCAGCGATAATTGAAGTTTACCTCTTCTGTCTTGGGCTCCAGGATCTCCAGGATGACTCTTTCTTGAACAAGGCACCACAGACAAAGTACTCTCTTTACTCGCCTAGGAGCAGCAGGTGCAGTCCTGTTTTTGGTGAAGCCCATATTTGACAGGTCCAATGAATAGAATGGCAGTCCTTCTTTGGTCCTCTCTCTAGAGCAGATGTGATCTGAGATCAGGATAAAAGAGGTGCCACTTTTTTCTGGGATGTGATGACTACTAGCCAATGGGCTACCAGGTCCCCTCATGCCTGATGATGGTTTCCCTGCAATATGTAGTATTTATCTATCCTAGGATGCAATATTCTTTTCACTCCCAAGATGACAGAACCATCTCTCAATGTGTGAAGCTTGGTAAAACACCACAGGGGAGCATCTAATAGAGGGCTACACACCTAGGGATAAACCAGTTTAGCAACAGTTTTTCTCTCTCGTCCCTGATGCCAACTTGTCTAACATTACAAAAGAGAAGTCCTTCTCTGGTCTGCCCACCATCTGCCCTTCAAAGGCGCCTACCCCTTTGAAGTTCACCTTTTGGGCATCTTGCCAGGGACACGTAACACCTCTTTCAACCTCTATTCCTTCCTCTCCTGGGTGTTATTCACACATCTCCCGAGGAGGGCAGAAGACTGTCTTGTGGCCAGCATCATGGAACTAGCACTGGAAACTGTGGGCAATAAAGTGACAACTTTGTAAAGATGACTTCTACTCACAAGTTACATTAAACTTGACCTGGGCATCAAGTTGGGATTAATGTGATGATTCTTTTGATAGCTTGAAGTACCAACTTTAGTAATCCACTCAGGGGTTAGTACAGCTGAATTATCAGGGTGTAACCCTCTGCTTGTCAATGGGGCTACTCGTCTTTCCATAGCAAAACAACAATTTGGTGTTTTTACTGTTAGCATAAATAAAACCACATGTCCCAACTTTTTAATATACGACACCCTGCCGTAAGGCTAGACAGGCCTACTTTAGGGGTGACATATAAATATATATATATTATCTACTGGCGGTCGCCAGTAGGTAGTTATAGTTAGGACCACGTTTCCATAGGAAATCTGCAACATTCTATTTTGAATAACTTTTGCGCCGGTCGACGAATCCTCGCGAATTTTTCAAAATAGGTGGGGCGCTACGCTCCGCTCCTACCCTGAAAGTCTCGGGGGGATTCGTCAAGCGGGGGCTGAGATAAAAGGGGGGTCCCAAAACGCGTTTTTCCCATGCATTTTTCCATAGGACCTTTAGACACAGCTACAGCCCGAACGGCTGAACAGAATTACTTGAAATTTGGCAGAGAGGTAGTCCTCAGGTCAAGGAAGTGCCTTTTGTAGGTTTGGTGTAAATCTGTTCAGTAGATTCTGCGAAAATAGCCTTTAAATCAATATATATATCTGAGCCAGCTTACGGTGCGCTTACGGTGCGCTTACCGTACGCGTACGGTGACATGCGCGAGCGCGATTCTGATTGGCTCTTAGATCTTAGTAAACATTCGAATCGGCCGAAACCAGGAAGCGGCGGCCGCCATTTTCTCTCTCGCACTCTGAGTGGGGCAGCATAAATGAAGCCCAAAAATGTGTAAAGGGGCAGTATATTGAGATAATAATCACCCAGCAATGATATACGGGCCCCCAAACAACCCACAAGGCCCAAAAAAATTTTTGTTTTTTTTTCGAAAAATCGGCGATTACGCTTACCGTACGCGTACGGTAAAAATTTTTTTTTTAAAAAAAAAGTATCCACACTCTCCCCACCCCATGTGCAAATGGTGCCCGAAGGGCACCATTTGTGCATGTGTGGTAAATATTTCTCCTTTACCGGGACTGAATTTGATACAGAAACATTATAAAATAGCTCAGTAAAATGAGAGGCAGAATCCGTGATATTAGAGTTTCGGAATGGGCTTTATTCCGGTGATCGATTATAATCGGATGCTTCAAGTTCCATCACCACGGGGGTTCAGGAAGTGAAGTACATACTTTATTGACAAGAAGTAACTTTTATAGTACATACATTATAATGAAGTGAATACAGTAGGCGTAACAATTGATAAGGACATTGACGTTTGGTCTGCATAACTAGAAAATGGGTGTAATAATGAGTAAAAAGGAACATGATTGGTTATGATGTCATACATAGGTGGATCTATAAGATAATACTTGGCCTAAATGCGCGCGCAGCAGTATGACGTGTAATTGACGTGTAACTAGGGGGTGACGGGGATTTGACATTTAGCTCTATATGTGGAGACGAGAAGTCTGGGGGGTCAAGTCAACCTAATCCCAAATCATATCTAACATCCTATGTTTAAAGAACTATGTTATCCACAAAAGAAGGACTCTCGGACAGAATCTATTCTATACTGACTGTGCGTGCGTGTACAAGCGTCTAAGTGTCTACACTGAATGCGAGGGGGTAGGAATATTCCATGGTAACAGGGCTATGAATTACTTGCATGAGGACAGAGAAGATGGGCCTTTTTGCTTGGTAACTGGAAGAATGTTTACTTAAACTACTAGGCAGGAATGCATCGGCTGAGGGGGAGGCAGATAATTCGAAGGTGAAATACAGTTCTTGGCAGAGAGTAGGCTGATGTCAGGCTTCGTGAGCCGCGCAGAGAATGAGACAAAGTTCATGGTCACAGATGCAGGCTCGGACTGGAGCTTTCAGAGGCAGAAGGCAAGAGGAGTTTTGGTGACAGAATCAGGGCCTACTTGCCTGGACTGTAAAGTGGCATAAGTGAACCATATAACGCCGGTGGCCTTTCATATTTAGGAATGGAATATCCGGCCTATTCATGGCGGATCTGTCAAAGGACATGTTGACGGTGGACGCACATGTATTTGCGTCTTCATAACTGGAACTGGAGGGAACATATATGTACTTGTGATATGCACATGGAACCGTTGGGGTCCAAGATAGGGGACATAACTGACCAGGAAAATCCATATTTCCACATTCCCTCCTTGTCCCCTACTTGCCCTTCAAGAGATATCAATCTTCATCAATCCATTGATCTGTTCATATAGCATCATTTGTTCTTCTTTCTTCTTCCGGGATCTTGAATGAAAATCTTGATGTGGAATGCACGATGTGGCACACAGACCACAAATCGCTGGTCCACATTGTAGACATAGACAGCAACTGAATAGTATGAGAAGGCCAATACCTAGGAAGGATAAAATTCTCCATCCCCAGGCTGATACCGCATTCCAAAACCAACTGGACCAAGTCCAAGTGCCTGGGTTCTGGTGTATCTGGCTTACAATCTTATGAAGGCGAGTGATGGCTTTATATACAGATGGCGAATTTTCTGGTATGAATACGCAGCAGCTTGATCCGATGACCCTACAAGCTCCGCCCCTATCAGCCAGGATGACGTCAAGGACAAGACGATTTTGAAGCACAACAATCCGCATAGCAGACTGCTCTTCCGTTAAATTGCCTAAGGCGGAAATAGTCTCATTCACTACTGCTTCAAGGGTTCTAGTTAATCTACGTATCAGCTTACTATTAGTAACAGTACCTATATAGGGAAAGATGCCTTTATTAAAATCTACATACTTGTCCCATGCCGTCTCAGTGTAATCGACAATGGGGAGATCTCTCCGTTCTCTGTTGTGTACTAAATGAATATTTCTGTAATAATCAGGAGGAGCTAGGAAAACAGGTGGCAAAAGGAATGCTATGTAGCAGGTACCATCCCAATCTAGAGGTAGACGCATATATGCAGTCTGACCACATATAAAGTAGGAGTGGCGAGAAGCTCTAAATGAAGATTTTCCTTGATCACTGAATTCTACTATAGTAGTGCATTTACTATGGCCCATATGTATGGAACCAACCTTTCTTACACACAATTTACCCCTCGTTGGGAATACTGACATGGTGGGTAAGACTAGTTCAATTTCAGATACGACATTTAGAATCATGAGATTAGGTGTAAAATTACCTAATCCATATACTTCATTTTCTAGATCAGTTCCTGTTCTTTTGGGGCGACCCTCCTTGTCAGGGTAACAGACCTTGAGTAAAGCTAGGTTCAGATTTCCCCATACCCAATGATCTTGGTAAACTGCTGTGTCTGAGTCTATGGAATTAATTAAACTAAACCATGCTCCACAGGAGCCATTATGTGTAAATGGATGTGGAAAGAAAGGCAGGACTCCTTCATAATTCTGATAGGGAGGGAGTCGGCCACACACCCAACAATTGGTGGCATTACTAGTCTGATGGGAATGATGTAACATACTAATGAAAGTGTTATTGCGCAGCGCAAGTCTATAAGACAATTCATGCGGAGGTAAGTCACTAAAAGAATGTTCAGCAGCAACATTATAAACATGTCTAGAAATAGGGTAATATATGTGCAACAACATACTTGTAATGATTATTAAAAGACTTAAGGAAAACAAAATTAATAATGTCCCTATACAATGGCTACGCAGTGATTTACAATACGCCTGTCGTTTCATCATTTTTCGCGACTGTTCATGATTCAGGTCTAGAGGATACATGTCAGAGACAGATTCAACCGCTTCACCTAGGAGAGGACTTAAACAATCAAACCGTCTGACGTCCTAGGCCTTAACTTAACTTTGTAAAGTTCGCTTTCAGTTTTTTCCACCAAAGGAAGTTTTGAATCAGTCTGTGAGGGAGTGCAGGGCACAATGTCTATATCCGAGGATTGTCCATGAAATTTCTTGATGTGGCTTGAATGAATCCAGCCCTTGCGGCCCTCGATCTTCACGGCTGTTCTTGTGGTCAGCAGAACCAACTTGGGTGCTTTCCACCTGGGCTCCAGCTGAGTCTTTCGGTCGAAATTCCTCACAAAGACAAGATTACCCGGAACAACGTCATGGGGTTTCACCTCAGTGTTGTCGGGAAAGGCTGCAGCTACCTGTGAACGAGAAGATTGTAGTGCAGACATCAAGGAAGCCAAGTAATCTGTCAGCATATTACAGTCAATATCAGTTATTTTGCGTGGTATAGGCGTCCCCCACATATTCGGTGGTCTACCGAAGATCACCTCATACGGGGATAGCCCTGTTCGAGAGTGTGCTACCATTCTCATGTAAAAGAGTGCAACTGGTAACGCTACTACCCAGTCGACACCTTTCTCTCTGCATATTTTGGACATTCTAATTTTCAGTATCTGGTTATGTCTTTCTACGAGACCTGCTGCCTCGGGATGTCGGACACAGTGAAATTTCCACTGATATCCTAGCAGAAGTGAAACGTGTTTCATTAATTCGGATGAGAACGGCTGGCCGTTATCTGAGTAGACAACACGTGGTAAACCGTAGCGTGGGAAGAATTCTCGAACCAACTGTTTGGCAGTAGTCGGGGCAGTGTAATCTGAAACCGGGTACGCTTCTGTCCAACGGGACAGAGCACAAACAACTACGAGAACATATTTGAATCCTCTGCATCGTTCCATCTGGATATAATCCATCTGGAGTACTTCAAAAGGATGATTAGGAGTATGAAATCCACCCTGTTCTACGGGAACGCTTTTTCCTGGGTTGAACTGACAACAGATCATACAGGTACGGACCTTTTGTTTTGCTGCTGCTCGTAAATGTTTATTGAACCAAATGTGTTGAATGCTGTCTAGCATAGCTTTTTCTCCTAAATGTGCTGGACTATGTATAGTGTTAATTATGACTTGGACCATTGAATCAGGAAGGAACCATACAGACTTTTCCTTCATCATCCATCCTTGGTCCGTTTGGATCCCTCCTAATTCAGTCCATTTCTTTATTTCGTCTGGTGTAGCATGTGTCTGTATGTCAATTACGTCAAGAGTAGGATCTTTAACTGTCATACAATGTGTCGGTGTCGGGACTATTGTCTTTGTCATATCGGGGGTTTGAGTTTGAGCAGTCAGTTTAGCTGTTCTGTCGGCTAGATCATTGCCTTGGGAAATGATATCAGTAACCTTTGTATGGGCCTTACATTTCATAATTGATATTTCAGTGGGTAGATGTATTGCATCTAATAATGCATGAATGAGGGGTCCGTGCTGAATGTGGGCACCGTGGGAAGTTAAATAACCTCTCTCTCGCCACAGCACGCCGAAGTCATGTACAACTCCGAATGCATAACGTGAATCAGTGTATATGTTGACTTTTTTATTCATGGCTTGAATACAGGCTTGTGTCAGAGCGATAAGTTCTGCGGCTTGAGCTGACAAAGTATTTATACGATTAGTTTCAATGACCTCAGTATCTGTTGTGACTGCGTAGGCGGCTACTAACTCTCCTGTACTTGCTCTCATGCATGAACCATCTACATACAAGGTCAGGTCTGGATCTGACAATGGAACATCTGTTAAGTCTTGTCTGGGTTTTGTCGTTATAGTAATAACTTCAATACAGTCGTGGGCTAGTGGGTCTGTTCCGGTTACTGGCAAAAGTGTGGCAGGATTCAATGTGTTACAGCGTCTTATTTCTATGTGTGGCTGAAACAATGTAAGCTCGTATCCTGTAAGTCGCGCTATAGTCAAGTGTTGTGTTTGCGTTCTATTTACAAGAACCTCTACTGCGTGTGGTACTTGAACTGTCAATGGATGTCCTAACACTATGGCGTCGCTTTGTCTGATTGCTAAAGCTGTTGCTGCTACTGATTTTAGGCATGCAGGCAAAGCCTGAGCTACGGGATCTAATGTACTAGAAAAATAAGCACATGGTTTGTGTGCTCCTGCTTGTTCCTGTGTGAGTACTGACAAGGCAGTACCTTCGCGTTCTGTAACAAAGAGTGTAAACTGTTTTCTGTAACATGGCGTTGCTAAAACGGGTGCTTGACATAAAGCTTTCTTTAAGCTTTCAAAAGCTTGTGTGTGTTCCTGAGTCCAAGGGAGAACAGTCGGTGTGGCTGCCTCCTGTGTTGTCAATTGAATGAGTGGTTTTGCTAGAAATACATATTGCGGGATCCACTGTCTACAGTATGAAGTGAGGCCTATGAAAGCCCGCACCTCCTTTTGTGTCTTGGGTATTGACATGTTAGCTATCAACTGAATGCGGTCGGGTGTAAGCTGCCTTCCCTCCTTGTCCAGCGAGTGTCCAAGATAAACAACTCGCTGGACACAGAATTGCAGCTTAGAAGGGGACACCTTGTGCCCTTTTTCGGCTAGAAATTGTAAAACTGTCAGTGATGCTTTTTCACATTCGGGTTCGCTTCGGGCGGTGATCAGCAGATCATCGACGTATTGAAGCAAGGCGGTGTTAACTGGCATGTGGATACTGTCAAGTTCTCGTTTCAGTGCTTGGCTATAGATGTTGGGGCTTTCTGTAAATCCTTGAGGTGCGCGGGTGAATTTAAAGCTACGCCCATTTAAACTAAATCCGAACAAATATTGGCTTTCCGGATCTATTGGGACGCTGAAAAAGGCATTTTTGAGATCAATTACAGTAAAGAATGTTGCTTCGGAATCAATAGCTGTCAATAATGACGAGAGATCTGGGACCACAGGGAATTGTGGCACAATGCATTTGTTTAACTCGCGCAGATCAATAACCAATCGATATACTGGCGGGGCCTTCGGATCTGTTCGTTTAAGAATCGGAATTATCGGGGAATTACATACATTGGAGTCAGTTTCTACAACCACTCCCTGGGCAATGAGTTCGTCAATGATTTGCATTAAAGCCATTACAGCATCTGGGGGTAACTTGTATTGTCGCATTCGTGGTAGCACCACTCCTGCCTTTAATGTGACTCGATATGGTGTAATATTCATGCATCCAACATCAGTAGGGCCTTGTGCCCATAGATGTGTAGGTAAAGTCTGCAGTCGGGGATCCATGTCTCTAGATACATAGTGACCTTTAAAATCACGTAAAAACAACCTTACTCCTTCCGGAGAACAACATATTATGGCTCCTAGGGCTTTCAACGTTTTTATTCCTAACAAGTTTTCTGGACATGATTTGGTAAGCAATAAATCTGTAGTTCGGGTCAGAGGTCCTATCGTAAGTGGAAGAGGCTGTGACACTTCATTAACAGTAGGTTTTCCTGAAAAACCAAGGGAAATATTCTGTGAGCCTGAGAGGGGTGCCCCTGGGACTTCACTTCGTTTTATAGTTGTTCGACTTGCCCCTGTATCGAGTAAAAATTTTCTATCTTGACCTAATAATTCACTATGTACATAAGGTCCTTCTTGATCTACAGGAATCTCGATAAGGGGTAAGTCAACTTCCCTCTCTAGGCTAGTTCATGCGTAACGTTGATACTCCGGATATTCATACTGTGCAGTCTGATACATTTGTCGTGTTGTTGTCTGTGTGGCAGCAGCAGGCAACGGTGGTGCAGCTGGCACAAACTGTATTGGCTGTTGTGCGGCTGGCATGGCCTGGGCATGCTGCATAGCTCCTTGTTCATTCTGATCTTGTCTTAGTGGCCGTGATCTTTCTTGTGTTTTACCTATGGCGATATTATGTTTTAAAACTGGACAATCGTGTACGTAATGGCCTGGCTTTTTACAATAATTGCATGTCCCTTTTACAGGTCCTGCTGAATCGGAATGTGTCATACCCCTTTTATGCCCTTCAGCTGGAACTGTCTGGGAAACTAACATTTTCATTTTCGTGTCTTTCATGCGTCTGTGTTCATGTTCTTGTTCCTCTCTAATTCTATTGTGATGGTACTGTAACATTTGTAACATTTGTGTTGGAGTATTACCTTGCCAGGTACTCTCGAATTTTAATACTCTATTCTTTACTGGGGGCAGGGCATTTTCCACTAATTTTGTTACAAACAGATGCGGGTATGATTCGCTACTTGCTCTTATGCCACTATTTATACCAAAACATTTCTCGAATCGGGCATAGTAATCACTAGTGTCTTCATCTTGCTTCTGTTTACAGGCTGAAATTGTACCCCAATCTTCCTTTTTCGTAGTTAATAAACGTGGCAGTACCTGTACTAGTAGACCTGGTAGTGCTTTAGTTTTGTCCCCAAGCCCCGAACCTGGACCTCGGGCCCTTTCTTCTGCTTCTAATGCTGACCATTCTATCTTTTGGTCACCTACCTCCCACTCTTTTTCCTTGAGTTTCTCATAAATGCCAGCAGGCATCAACACCTTTAATATTGTCATAATGTCGGGGTAGGTATACTCTCCCATGAGTAACATGTCCTTAATTTCTCGGTGAAAACCCGCTGGGTCCTTGTCATGACTGGGTACTACTTTCTTCATTTCTAACAATTCTATTTTCGATATAGGCGTATATACAAATACACGTTTAAACTGATTGTCCTCGCCTTTTATTGGGTGTACTTCTCGTAAGGGATTCTGTCTATCCAGGTGATACGTTGTTCTTTCCTTGACAGGCAATGAGACATGCTCTGAGCATACAAAAAGAATATACTGTTTTCTAGATACTAGAATTTCTTTAATTAATTTGGTACCTGGACCTCTCCATTTATTCATAAGCAATTCAGTCAATATGTCAGGTAAGGGACCAGGGTCCGAATGCTGACTCTGATATAGTATAATGAGTTGTTGAATCATATAAATCCCAGCTAACCTTTGTTCATCTGGGGTAAGATTCAAAAATGTGCGTACTACTGTATCATCACTATATTTTCCGGGACTGTCCACCCAATGGACAGCTGCCCTCGCTAAATCTTGTTCATCCATAGAATCGAGAAAATGATAACCCCTTCGTTCTCGGAGTAGTTTGTCGGCGGTTTGGAACGAATGCTCGTTAGACCTTATGTTAATTATAGGTATTTGGAAATTCCTGTCATTATCTGGACATATTGGACGTATTGGGTCAGTATGCCATCTAGTCTGATTCCTATTACAAGATCTTCCTCTACCTACATAGGCTATGGTGTCTGACTGTCCGGCGGGCAGTCCTGACCCTTCTTCCTCGCTTTGCTCGAACTCGTCTACCTCTAATCGCTCTTCGTGTAGGCGTTCTATTTCTTTACGGATCTTTCGGCACATGGCTATTATACAATTTTGCTTATCGTGTCTCCCTTCTGATATATTCTGGCTCCATTTTGTAAGAATTTTCATTGCTTCCGGATCTACCCCCGGTCGGTCTTGATTTCTGATCACACAGTTTATGAGGAAGCGCAACAGTTCCCCCTGTATCTCTACTTTCTGGTATTCCATAGCTCTGTTAATACATTCTGGATCTCGCCCTGTTTGAACAAAATGATATATTTTATCTAGATGCGCAGTCATTCCTGGTAGCTTCGCTAAATACCCTGCGGCTCGTCTGATACGTAATGATGCCAGGATCATTTCGTCCTCTTTGCCGAGCACCGGGTCATATCTACAATCGATAAGAAGTTCCTTAAGCGTACGATCACTTACGAATTTGGGTGTACGTGAATGCGCTGATTCTTGAAAAATAAGTTTATTTATTCTAGGTGGCGTAGAAAAAATATTGGTAGCACCTCCCGTGGCCCCGTCTGGGGCGTCGGGTGTGAAAGGATTCGTCGAACGTGACACAGCAACTATAGGCGTGGACTCAGCTATAGAAGTACCTGTAGGAACAGATGCAGAAACAGATGTGCTTGCCGGAACTTGTGACTCGATTTGTTGCTGTAGGGATACGGGTGCTGGATCTTGGCGTTGGACCTCCCTGGTATGCGGCCTACGTGGGACGGAATTAGCATACTCGGGAGCTGCGTCATCTAAATATGAGGAAAGAAAAACATCTTCTGCGGTTCTAGGATGCCCCTTAGGATGTACCTTTATTGGGAACAATGGGGTTGGCAAGTCTTTTGGTGTTTCTGGAGTAGCCTTAGGTAATCCTTCGGCCAGAAGGGGATACATACCATTCATAAGGGCATTTCTTTGTCTGTCTACTTGTTCTGATTTCACTCGGATACCTTCCTCAATTAATAGATTCTCTCGAACTTTATTGGAATTCTCTTTACTCTTCTCTTCCTGTCTACGTGCTTTTTCTGTTCGTCTATGTGATTCTTTACGCCACAATTCAACGGCGTCTTTCTGTGACTGTCTGACTTTCCTTTTCCATAACTCTTCCTCGACTTTCATGATGCACTCTGCATCCCAGGTCCCCGCTGTGGGCCACCTCTGACTTTCTGGTAATCCCTTGGTATAGTCTACCCATAAATCAAGAAATAATATAGCGTCTAAGCCATGTTTGTGATACATAAAGTGCCCTGGGGTGTCCCTAGGAGGAATAGGGACGGTTTCTTCGAGAACCCCTTTTCTGGTAGTGATCTGTCTTAATTTCGAAAAGAGCGGCATATTGAGAACTGACCTTATACTTGATTTTGACCTGATACTTGAATTTGAACAGACTTAATACAATAAACACGATAATGAACAGTCATTCATACCACGATATACTTAAACACTTTAAACATTAAACATTAAACCTTTAACTGAAACAACAATGATGATCGTCTGCATAACTAATCACCAAGCTTAATTCTCGACAATAACTGGACAATAACTAGACACTTCGGAATACTTCGGAATACTTGATATACTGCTAAACAGTACAGATACACTGCTAAAACAGTGCAGACCGGATTTGTGTACCCAAACCCGTCTTGACCGGCACAACCTATGTGCACGTCAGAAATGCCTCCCCAGCAATGGTACTCACCGGGTAGCTTCGGAAACGGAAGGCCTCAGTAACTTGAACTTGAACCGGACTGGACTCGACTCGACTCGTCGGACACTGGGCTTGACTTTGGACTGGTGGGTCTCTGTATACCTCGGATCTTGCTCTCTCAGCTAGGCTCTGGTCGGGATACTTCGCACTTCTCACCGCCTCGTCTGGGTGTTGATCGCAGTCTCAGTCGCCCCCGCTTGACCGGAGGGAGATACAGGAAATCCTGCTGGTACGCGTTATTGTCCGTCCAGCTGTGGCAGGAGACCGGGCCTGCAACGCACCGCCGGCGCGTGAGATGAGAAAGTGTCCCTGTTCGGGCGCCATCATGTGGTAAATATTTCTCCTTTACCGGGACTGAATTTGATACAGAAACATTATAAAATAGCTCAGTAAAATGAGAGGCAGAATCCGTGATATTAGAGTTTCGGAATGGGCTTTATTCCGGTGATCGATTATAATCGGATGCTTCAAGTTCCATCACCACGGGGGTTCAGGAAGTGAAGTACATACTTTATTGACAAGAAGTAACTTTTATAGTACATACATTATAATGAAGTGAATACAGTAGGCGTAACAATTGATAAGGACATTGACGTTTGGTCTGCATAACTAGAAAATGGGTGTAATAATGAGTAAAAAGGAACATGATTGGTTATGATGTCATACATAGGTGGATCTATAAGATAATACTTGGCCTAAATGCGCGCGCAGCAGTATGACGTGTAATTGACGTGTAACTAGGGGGTGACGGGGATTTGACATTTAGCTCTATATGTGGAGACGAGAAGTCTGGGGGGTCAAGTCAACCTAATCCCAAATCATATCTAACATCCTATGTTTAAAGAACTATGTTATCCACAAAAGAAGGACTCTCGGACAGAATCTATTCTATACTGACTGTGCGTGCGTGTACAAGCGTCTAAGTGTCTACACTGAATGCGAGGGGGTAGGAATATTCCATGGTAACAGGGCTATGAATTACTTGCATGAGGACAGAGAAGATGGGCCTTTTTGCTTGGTAACTGGAAGAATGTTTACTTAAACTACTAGGCAGGAATGCATCGGCTGAGGGGGAGGCAGATAATTCGAAGGTGAAATACAGTTCTTGGCAGAGAGTAGGCTGATGTCAGGCTTCGTGAGCCGCGCAGAGAATGAGACAAAGTTCATGGTCACAGATGCAGGCTCGGACTGGAGCTTTCAGAGGCAGAAGGCAAGAGGAGTTTTGGTGACAGAATCAGGGCCTACTTGCCTGGACTGTAAAGTGGCATAAGTGAACCATATAACGCCGGTGGCCTTTCATATTTAGGAATGGAATATCCGGCCTATTCATGGCGGATCTGTCAAAGGACATGTTGACGGTGGACGCACATGTATTTGCGTCTTCATAACTGGAACTGGAGGGAACATATATGTACTTGTGATATGCACATGGAACCGTTGGGGTCCAAGATAGGGGACATAACTGACCAGGAAAATCCATATTTCCACACATGGCTTATCAATCAAATGAAAACAATAAACAAAACATTTCACAACGATGCGCATAATATGTCCACCATGTGCGCACGGCGCGCGAAGCGCATCGTGCGTACATGGCCCATCTCGCATAATGTGGGCACGCGGTGCGCGCAGCGCACTGCGTGACCACCGTGCGTGCCTGGCACTAACTGCGTAAAGTGGGCGCGCGGTGCGCGAAGCGCACCGCGTGCTCACTGTGCGCGCACGGTGCGCGAAGCGCACCGTGCGCGCACGGAACGAACTGCGTTAACTGGCCGCGCACACCGCGAATGGCGTAAAGTAAGTTAGCATTTAAAAAACCGTACAAATTCACTGAAAAAACCATAGGTTTCACACACGTTATAGTTAGGAATTAGCATTTAAAAAACCTTGCAAATTCACTGAAAAAACCATAGGTTTCACACATGTTATAGTTAGCTGTAGATTTTACTGATAAAAAACCAATGAAATTCCCCCGTTATAGTTACTGTAGGCAACTATAACTCACGCGACCGTAATCCTCTGCTGATGACATATGTGTCTTTATGAAAAAAAAATATTTGTAATATATGTATAGCTAAAATTTAATGGAAGAAGACATGGGCAAATAAGTGTCTAAATACAGTATTAGCATCAGCAGAGGATTACGGTCGCGTGAGTTATAGTTGCCTACAGTAACTATAACGGGGGAATTTCATTGGTTTTTTATCAGTAAAATCTACAGCTAACTATAACATGTGTGAAACCTATGGTTTTTTCAGTGAATATATATATATATATATATAGATATATATGTATCCAAGAAACTTCCCAAATGTGCAGTCGTGCACAACAGCAGGAACGGACAACTCCAATCGCCAATGCTTATAAATTGTCTTTATTGAATATCGAGTACGTGCCTAGTCCATGACGCGTTTCGAGCCACTCGGCCCTTGCTCACATGACTGCGTTGCGTGCATAACAGTGCATTTAAAGGAAAATCACCAACCAACACCTGATCGCAATCGTATGGCATTCCTATGGAAACTGAAGAAATACTATTGCGTGCTAATGCATGTTATTGAACATTCAATATCGTTTCCAAAATAAATACATTTGCAAAAAATGGTTTGAATACTCGTTAAACGTATACTATTGATGTATGTGCTTAGATTGCCAGAGATATGGCCAATTACATCAAAATCAAGTAATCCAAAACATTCGTTTAACAAGTATTATGAATCTATCCATACATACATATACGACAAAAATTAAATAAAAAAATTGGAAAAACAGAATGACCAACTTATTAGACACAGGTTAAAGGCAATGGAGTTATGTGATAAATTATTGGTCACTATAACATTCACATTTTGACATTTCAAACTTTATACAACCACCAATAGACAAATAGTTATATTACTGTAGGATGGGAGTTGGTACTACTGGGTTCAAATACCCTTTCGAACAACTTGTGTTGTCACTCCACAGTATCGTAGATTGGTGGACTGCTATATATACGTTAGGTGGTGTATTGCTGTTTGTCAACTTGGGTGCCATTCTGAACTAAGTTGATTTTAATGATTATGTCCAAGATTTAATCCATTTGCAAAATGAGGGACAAACTTAGGATGCCACGTTGTATTAGTGCTCAGTGCTAAAATACAGTGCAAATGAAGTGAAACTGCAAGTGATATATTAAAAACTAAAATCTGAATATCAGCCGATTGGGTCCTCTACTCAAAAAATGGAGAGGAACTATGAAATACTAAACAGTAATTTCCGGTATATGTACCTGAGGCTGATAACTGAATGAGGGATCCCCCTTAAAAAACACACAATATGTTCATTCTAACATACAGAACATTGAATAAGTATTCAGATGAACTATATTGGGGAACCAAGAAAACCGTCATCTATATATGTTGCACATGTATAAAGTTCGACTCTCAGATTTGTAGGCAGATATGCTATTACAGATGTAGTAGTGATGGATCACACTCAACCCTGTATACTTGATGAGTGGAATTATTGTGGCTCAAGCAAAGAGAATCTAAACCAAGAGTTGTTGGCCATGCGGTATCACGAGCATACCAACTGTATAATTCTGTCACCCTGTAAACTTGCCAGATATTAATTAAAGAAAATTGTGCATGTCTTCGCCTGTGTTTAAACCTTGAGGATGTTTGGTATCGAGATCGATAATATAACGTGATTCCAATTGTCGTAATCGTTTTTCGCAATTTCCTCCTCTTTTGTTGCTGGGTACGGAATCAAGGACACAGTATTTAAGACAATCGAGATTGTTGGCATGTTTGATTTTAAAGTGTCTGGCCACTGGATATGCGGGATCGGAATTAACTATGGCTCGCAAGTGCTGGAGAATACGAACATGTACCGGCAACTTGGTGCTGCCAATATACTTGAGTCCACAAGTACATTCTAACATGTATACTGCGTACTCCATTCGGCAGGTGTAGTGCCCTTTTATTGGGTAACTTTCCGTTGAAAAAGCAGTTGTATAACTAGTAGTGGTTTTCCCAAATTTGCAGGCGCGGCAGGAACTACACCTGTAAAATCCCATTTTGGGAGATTACCAACTAACTTTGGTAGTAAGTTCAGGACTGGATTTTACTAGGTCATTATACATAGAATGAGCTTTACGGAAAGTAATGGTGGGCCTAATGGGAAGTACCTGCTTGAGTGTGGCGTCAGTCAAAACAATGGGCCATTGTTTGTTAATAATGGTCTTGATATCATTGGCCTGTTTACTGTATGTGGTAATAAGCCTACATGAGACTTTGTTGCACTCTGAGTCTTCTGATGGATGTTCTAGAGGTGTACTCAATGGATGAACAGTATTGCTTAACAATGATAATTTTTGTTTGCTGTTGGCCTTATCTTTCGCTGATTTGAGTTTTCCTGGGTTATATCCTCTGTCTAAAAACCTCAGAGTGGCCTCATTTTGATGGTGAATCAAATCACTAGGGTTGCTACAAGCTCAGCGTATGCGTAAATATTCGCCATAAGGGAGACTAATAATGGTGTGGGCAGGATGGAAACTTTTGGCATGTAAAATGCTATTACCTGCTGAGGGCTTACGATATAGAGATGTCTCTATATGATCATTCTCAATGTAAACTTTGATGTCAAGAAAATTACAGACTGAGCTATCTAAGTTGGCAGTAAAATGTAAATTTATGGTGTTAATGTTGATTTTGCCAACAAAATCCTCAGCTTCCTCATGCGTGCCATGCCAAATGACAAAAATGTCATCGATGTAACGCCACCATTTAATGACATGTTTGCACCACATTTCCCTATGCTCTTTCTGTAGGACATGCTCCTCCCACCAGCCCACGTGTAAACACGCGTAGCTGGGGGAGAAGCATGCCCCCATCGCCACTCCTTGTAGTTGTTGGAATAGCATACCATCAAAAGTGAATACATTATTAAAAAGGCACCAGCGTATCATTGATATCAACATCTTGTTATGAGAATAAAATTCTATGGGTGTTTTGTTGAGATAATATTCTATGGCTTCGATTCCATCAGAGTGCCTAATGCTAGTATATAACGAAGCAATGTCCAACGTTATGAAACAATATTCAGATGACCAAGTCTGATTGTTAAGCTTACACAAGAAGTCTTTGCTGTCACGTAAATAAGTAGGTAGTTTGATTACAAAATCCTGTAAATAATAATCAATGTAACGTGAAGTGTTTTCAAAGGTACTGTTGTTGGCAGAGATGATTGGTCTACCCTGTACAGGATTTGTGCCTTTATGAACTTTGGGTATGAAGTAAATTGTTGGAAGAACAGGGTATGCGTTGTAGAGGAAATTAAACTCGTCTTTGCTGATCATATTGTCTTTTTTCCATATCGTCAGATCATCTTTGTAGTTTTTATTGATTTTGGTAAACTCCGTTATGTTGGTTCTTCGATAGCATTCTTGATCATTTAAATGTCGATATGCTTCCAGTTTGTATTCTTTCTTGCCCCACAGTACTATATTACCACCTTTATCACTGTTATTGATGATGATCTCGTGATTGGTATTCAATTTTTTCATCAATTGGAAATATGCACGTGATTGATGTTTGAAATACGCTCCACTGGTTTTCTGCTTATTACGAGTTCTGTGGATTTTCTTTAGTTCCTCAATAATCCGATCATGAAAAATATCAACCGCGTCACGGGGCATGATAGGAACAAACGTGGAGGTGGGTTTAAAAGGACTTTGACCAGGAAGAGAGATGTTGATACCTTCTATGTCTGCCACTTCTTGTGTGTTAGTGCTTGCAACATCGTGGTCATCGTGATTGGTACTTAGTAAATGAAGAGTTTTCATAACTTGTATATCGCTGGCCATAAGGTTCTCAGAGTCATTGGTGACTGGACCAATGTGCTTTTGACTGTTCGATGACTTTTTATATATGTATATATATATTCCTCCAAACCGGTTTCTTGTATCAGCTTGTGTGGCGCTCAAGAAGCGGTGCGTGGCTCCCGCAGTTGAAACCAAAACCGCTACTCATTTGCTGCAAATATCCTGGTTCCCCAAGAAAGGTGGGCCGCACTCATCACAGGTCGTATTTGAGTTATTTATTTTCCATTTTTGTCAAGCATCAAGTAATTTTCTTGGCATCACAGATGGTATATTCCTACGCGTTTCGGAATTACAAATGCCTTGTTAACGGTATACATTTTATGCTCAAAATTGAGTTTTTAACACTTTTTTTTTTAAAACCCCTGATTACATCATTTCCTTTTCCCATGCGTGTATATGTGTCCCATAGCCTCTTGGGACTTGTAGTTGCAACTAGTTTATAAACAACTTAGCTTGTGAAAACGTGGAAAACTGAAACTCAAAATTGATACAAATGTAGCCCTTTGTTGATTCTAATATCTATTCTTAGTCGGGAGAATTATATATATATATATATTGAAAAGGGTCTGGACTTTGTCAGAAAATGCAAAAAGAGCATTTCCTTACACTATGGCATTATGTTTCAACTGCTCGCACCTCTACCTGAACCTATCTTCTGTCCCTAGCAATATACAAATACAATCCAAGAATGCTGGTTTATCAGTCTTGTAAAACTTAAACTCAAAACGCTGGGTCTTTGATTTAATGGCAGTATGTCAGTAAATGTTCAGGTAAATCAAACATTGCATCCATTAATTGTCATCTGCAACTGCTTTAGAGGACACGTCTGCCTTTAAATGAAACTGATTATATAAAATCTGCCACAACAATCATTGATTATTACAATGCTTTGTTGGTGGGATCTTTTTAACATAGTTTCAGTAATAAACATGTCACAAAGGATTTGGCAGCCAAAGCTGTAGCAAATGTCCCTGTACATGAGCATGCCTTTCTTTGTGGCTATGCTCTGGTTACTGGTAGGATGAAGAACTGAGTGTTAGTCCTTGACAGGCATACATAAAAGCAGGATTGTCAGACCAAATTTTGGCTTAAAATCAGGCATCTATCTTATGGCCATTTGCACAACATACAGTTCAACTGGGAAAGGTCTGATCATGCTTCCTAAGATTGAATGGATGAGAATGGGGGGTGACTGTTCCCTGTGTAGGTTAAGTCTGCAGGAATAAGTTATATGACCACATGAAAGATATGGAATATTATATAGCCCAGAAGGTTCTACAGGGTAATAGAAATCATAATGATGAGGATGATAATGATTCTCTTTGGGGTCCTAATAAACAAACTAAATGTCCCCCTTTATTTTGTTAAGCATCACAAGAACAACATGTGACAACACACCAGACTTTCTTACGATATTCTAGATTTGTCAAAATGCTTACAAATAAGCTAAACTGTGACTCTTCCCAGGGCCTTAAGTATGGTCCTTGCTGTTTCTAATGCAGCTTCTTGTGGCTTTATTATAGCCTTATAGCCCACTGTAGCGGGTTATACCGGACATTAAAGGCCTGCTCCAGCATTAAAGGCCCAAGCCGAAGTCGAAGGCCTTTAACAACAGAGCGGGAATTTAACGGCCGGTATAGCCCAGCCAAGAAGGTCTATAAGACTATTAGAACATTCTGCCACTGGAGGGCAGAATGTTCTAACAAATAAAACAAAGGCCTCTCGGAGCTCGAGGGAATTGAAATCCCCTAGGGCTCCAAGAAGCCTTTGTACAAACAACATTGGAATGTTGCTCTGTGGGCTTTTACCGGCCAGTAGAAGCACTGAGCACTCCATTGTATTGAATGGAGTGCTCCACATTCCAATGTTCTAATATTTTGTATTGTATTGCAACATTCATATAGGGATTACTACCCTTGTGTGGGCTACTGAAACACTTGCCTACATGTGTAGCATTGTGCAATATGTAGGGTGTGGGGTTGGAAGGGTATGATATTTGTGTTGGAATCCTCTGTGGGAAGTGTTTCCTTGTAATGGATGATGATCACTGAGGTGAAGTTATTGTCCTATGGGATGCAGGATCACTGGCGTCAGCGGGCGTCGGGTGCTGCGGTGCGAAGTGCAGCTGTGCGGCTTGTGATACCCTCAGGTTGCGGTGCGAGCAGTGACTCGATGACGCGTCATATGGTGTCGTCAGTGAGACCAGGGTCGCGGTGCGATGGTGTGCTCGTCGCGGACCTGGCAGGTCACGGTGCAAGCAGCGGCGCAGTTGTTGCTGAAGCACTGTCGTTGGCTGACGAACCGGAGTTGATGGCACCGGTGTCAGTAATCCAAGGCTGCCGTGTGGGCTGTGTGTTGTGTAGCTTTACGTGCAGTGCCCTCGAACCACGGAGTAAGCAGCGGCGTCGCTTTTGGCATGGAGCGGCGTAGTGATGTGAGGTGGTGTGAAGTGTGGTGCCCACAGGTCGCAGTGCAAGCAGCGGCTCGGTGGCAGTGTCAGCAGGCGTCATCGATGAGACCAGGGTTGCGTTGCGGCGTTGTGGCGGTGCCCTCTGCGGTGCCTTCAGGACATGGAGTCGGCAGTGGCATTATAGACGGCATCGGGTTGCTTTTTCTTCTGTTGCAGCACAAAACACACAGTCCCCAGTGCTGAGGGCAGAAGAACTTGAAGCCTTTACTGTTCCTGAGACTTCTTGAACAGGGGCAAGCTCTATCTCAAGCCCTTGGAGAAACCCACAAAAATAGATTGCAGAACGTTTAGTCCAGTCCTTTCACTTCCCAAGACAGAAGCAGCCACTGCAGGCCAACACAGCAAAGCACTCAGCAAAGTGGTAGTCCCTCCTCACAGCTTCTCCAGCTCTTCTTCTTGGCAGTCTTCTTGGTCCAAAAGAGTTCTAATGTTCTGGGGTCTGGGCCCCAATACTTATACCACAAAATCCTTTGTTCTCTGAAGGCAGAAAGAGTCTGTACTCAGCCAAAACCAGTTCTGTCCTCACTGGTGCAGCATCCTGTCAGGGGGTGGAGACGGCATTGTGCAAGGCAGACCAGGCCCATTCAGGTGCAAGGAAATCTCCTCCTATTACTCTAAATGCAGCCCAGGTACATTCAGCCCAGCTCTGACCCATCAGACCTCTGGAGCTGCTACACCTCTCCAACCCCTGTCATCCAAAAGCCAGACATGCAATACACAAACCTAGCAGAGGCCCACTGGATGGTTAGGCAAGAAAATACCTACTTTCTAAAAGTAGTATTTTCAAACACAGAATGTAAAAATCATCCTCACTAAAAGATGTATTTTAACATTCCGAGTTCAGGTATATTAAACTTTATTTTCCTACCTTGTTCCCAGGGCCAGTTATATTTATAAGATGTTACAAACAAACTCCCCATTCTGTCCTATGGGAATAGGGAGCCTTGCAATAGTGAAAAACTAAATTGGCAGTAATTCACTATCAGGACATGCCACACACAGCAGGGTATGTCGTACCTTTCACATACACCGCACCCTGCCCACATGGGTACCTTGGGCCTACCTTAGGGGTGACTGACATATAAGAAAAGGTAAGGTTAGGGCCTGGCAAGTGAGTACACTTGCCAAGTCGATATGGCAGTCCCAGACTGTACACTGGCTCTGCAATGGCAGGCCAGAGTTACATTTACAGGTTGTTTGTGTGGGTGGCACAATCCAGCGCTGCAGCCCACTAACAGCATTTGATTTACAGGCCCTGGCACACTCAGTGCACTTTAATAGGGACTGACAAGTAAATCAAATATGCCAATCATGGAAACACCAATCCATAACACAGTTTACAACAGGAGTACTTGCACTTTAACACTGATCAGCAGTGAGAAAGTGTGCAGGAACACTAAACCAGCAAAACAGAGTCAAAACCGGGAGGTCAGAAAGATGCCAAGTCTAACAATATGTAGTTAGTTCAGACCTGCAGTTGTGGACTAAGTTGAAATCCTCCATTGGTCAGAAGTGTATGGCAGATCTCCTCAGTTGTTCCATGCCTGTTCAGTTGTAAATTATTATTTTTTTAAATTGCTATTAACTGATACGGTACTGGGTGAAGGGCATGACCCATAGCAGATCTGTTCATGTGAGTGTAAGATGGTCAAGCAGTATAAGGGAATCATTATGCCTGATTGCTAGATGTTATGTTATTAGTATTAGTGCAACCCAAGAGTGTTATATATGAATTGACATTAGTATAAAATACCCCGGCAAAACAGAGGACAAACCTTTGTATTCTAAATATAGATAGAAAGTTGTGGGCTGGTTGGGCTTTTCCACATCTGTGAACTTTATATTGATTTTAAAGGTGTGATTATTGCACTGAGTTTTAATCCCGGCTTGTGGGATGATGTAGTTATCTTCATTAGCCCCCATCTAAAACCTAATGACACAGCCAGGCACACCTAACATCTCATGTACAGATGTGCACCTGAAATCAGTTGGCAATTTTAACCCTCCAACTCACCAACCACACTACAACCCAACAATATCACATTGCAGTAATGCAGCACAAAAACACCAGAACAAAGTACCACCACAACAAAATGTTACACAACAAATATCTACAAGCAATATTACCACCTCCAGATGTCTTCTTTTATTATAGGGTGGTAAGAAATATTTGCACCAAGCACCATTTTAGACTACGACCAAAGACATGAACTAGAACTACTCAAAAATGTTTTGTCTCTGATTCCAATCCTGGGCTGCTGGTGCGTCAGTAAGTTAAAATAAGAGGTAGGATGAATTGGAGTGGTAAGATAACTACATCATAGAACATAAAAAAGAGGCTTGCAGTACACACACTCTCTTGATGTATTTTACAGTATAAATCAGTATTGGTAGTTGTTTTTGAGTGAACATTGAAGTCAGCAACCTTGTGACAGACCACCGCTTACATTGCAGAGTTTATGTACTATTTGGAAGATGTCTGGATGAAAAAGAAACTTTTTATGAATATGCTAAAAACTATGGAGGCCATTCTCTGGATAACAAAAGACAAAGAGTCTGTGTCAGAACACCACTAACCAAGCGTGTGACTTGCATGTTTCAAAGACAAGCCTTTAAGCATGTGCATCACCCTTCAGAGCTTGATACGTATTATATTGCAATTGTAATTGCATTTATATAGCATTTACCACCCTTGATAAGGTGTTGAGTTGCTTTAGGCCAGGCAGCACTCTGCTCCAGAATCCATGGTTAGGGGCTAATGCGGTGGCTATTGTTGGGTATTGGGACTAGACGTGCTCTCAAGGAAACCATTCCATGCATTTCCTCCAGTTCTGTGTGGTGGATTAAATTAATAGGATGTAGGTGAGATCATTAGTTGGGGGTATATAAATTCATGCAAATGCTTGGTGGGAGTAATAGATAAGCTAGCAGGGATTAGACATTGTTAGGTTGCAGGGGTATGCGTTTCGAGGACAGCAAGACTGTGATTTTAGAAATTAGACTTTGGAAATTTGCAGCAATACAATAACAGAGATTAAGCCAAGCATACATGTGACTTAAAGTAGGCTTTGCTAGGAGAGAGGAATCATGCAGAACATGGAAAGTAAAGAGATGATAATGTCATAGAAAAACAGAGTGGCTACAATCATATGTCAAGGTCTGTTTTTTCATTCCGGGTTTTAGGAATTTAGAGAAGGTTTTTTGAGATTTCATGCAATTTAGGATTGTACAACTGTAAAAAGAAAGAGCATTATTTGTGGTGACAGAGTATAATTATTTTACGTTCTCCTTACACATGTATTAATGTAAATTAAATACATTTATATATAAAGTGCAACTATATGTTAAAGTTTGATCATAGTTGGTGATTCTCATGTTATAGTTGACCATAGTTAAAGTATATACACACTAAGTTAGCCATAGTCATTGCAGGCCTCATTTGACAAGTCATGCTAACATTCGAAATGTTCATCTTTGTTCTGTGATTCTCTCACTCTTTCTCTTGTTCCAGGAGCTGCACTGCAATAGTCTAAATAGGCTAATTGTTTTCAATTTGTTTAGTTTCCATGAATATGCTACTATTGTTAGTTTTACTGTAAGTGATTATTTGGTTTCATTCACCTGTGCCCACAATGGTCTGGTCGTGATGTACCATCCAGTTCGAGATATTTTCTGATGTTGTGTGGCTGTGCGCTTCCTTTTGAGATGCCTGGGAAAGGATAGCGAAAACATCCTTTCAACGAAATGCTAGGTTTTGATTAGTTCCTACCTTTTGGGAACTGTAGGCAGTTATTCTTCACAGTAGAAAACGTGTTTAATTATATTTTGCTGAGTTAGATTCAGATTCCTTCAGTCGACCTTTACATTCAGATGCTCCTATCTACTTTTTTTAGGGCAGATACCCCTTTCCACTCTCTTGACACCTCATGCTCATTTGCCTTGCTCATAGAGTTCAACTCTTGAACAAATATATCTTTTTTTTCTGCCTGAACCTTCAGTTGGTTCTGCCGTTAGAGGTTTGACTTGCTGACATCTGGTTTTACCCCAACCTCATCTGGATCTCCAATTTAGCTTTAGAGAATTTAGCTTCAGGGGAACCAACTATTATTAAGTGTGGGTATGACTTTCTCTAAATAACTTGCTTTTGTATTTGCTATTTGACTTGCTTGGAAGAATATTGAATCATGCTGAAATAAGGTGATTATTGATTTGTGACTAAAGTGACTGATTTGAGTTGTAACTTTGCTAATCTGCTAATAAACCTTTGTGGTTGGCAAATTTTCTCTTCTCCGTGATTACTGTAGGACAAATTATACCTCACTGTCGTTGTCATGTTGCTGAACTGTAGATCTTAAGCCTCGATTCCAAACAAAGTTCCATCCACTTGAGTACAGCTTGCATTTCAATTTGTACAGTGCATACACCAGAATCAGGTAACCTGTCTGTCCACTGCTAGCCTTCTGCTCGACCACACTACAGAATGGGCTGATCAGCTCACTGACTGGAAGAAACAGCCCCTCATGAGCAGGGAAGGTGAGAGAATATAAGGGGTAAAATAATGCCAACATCAAAAAGGAGATTCCTCAACCACTTGAGAGGATATTTTTGAAGTTCACTTTTAAAGTTTGGCTTACAATATTAATTACAAAAGCAAGTTGGAATCCATTTTGCATGCATCTGGTTTAGCATGGCCCCAGATGAGGAAGAGGACACCTTCCCAAACAGTAGTTGTGTATTACTTACATTCCGGTAAGAAAGAGACCTTGACACTTAAAAAGGGGAGTGGAGACAGGACTCCTGTACATTTTCTAAAAGCATTTTGGGGTGAGGGTTGAGACTGCAGACTCTGTTGTGCAAGCTGAGGTAACCTTTAGGTGACACCTGCCTTTTTGTCTTTACTAGATTAGTGATTCAGAGGGGCTCATAACAGTCAGGTGTAGAAACCTTACACCTATTTGTTTTCTCTTTAGCCGGTACTCCAGGAGACGAGAAACATCAGCCTGTGTGGAATGCAATTTCTATAAGCATACTTGGCATATTCATGGTACCAAGTTACGAAAAAAGCTCTTTCTAACCAGGTTTGGCTTTTACGTTTTTATCATTCTTATTATGTCTCTTACATCCTCACACTGTTCTTTCTCTGTCGGTTCAAAAGCCTCCAGTCACACAGCAACACAGCAACTCTCTCCGAACTGCCTCTCATCCATTGGACAATGGAGAAGCTTACTACATGACCCACATGCTGCACTACCACCACTGACTCATACACCTTCCGCTCTAAACATATGCAAACAATATAAGCAACCTGACACACATCACAATTTTGATTCTCCATGTCTACTGCACAACAAGGTTACACCACAAAACAACACAGCACACCAACTCACACTCAAGCACTGTCTCCACCACCTACGCATGCAGACCCATCAAAATGCCTTCTTAGCCTGCTGGACGAGGAACACATTATAGAACAGCTACACAATTGCTATCCTAATACAGATAATCTCAGCACTAAAAACACACCTGCTACTAACCCACACAATACTGATCACTCTTTTAAAAAACTAAGTCTCACTGTCACCAAAGCCCATTCTCTAAACTGTCTACTAATAAATGCTCGATCACTATCTAAAAACAAACATCAAATCTACAACCTTCGCACTGATGCAAAACCAGACATACTATTCATAACTGAATCATTGTTGGGCGATGATATGGCTCCAGTCCTGCAGGAAGCCATTCCTCTAGGCTATCAAACGATCACCCATAATCGTATAGGCAAAAAGGGAGGTGGTCTAGCTGTTGTGTTCAGGCAAACATTACATATCACTAAAGTTGAAGACATCTCCTTAAAGAATTGTGAGGCTCTTCTCACAAGATGCAATCCTACACCGTCTTCCTCCTGTAACTTCCTGCCCCCTTATAGACCACCACCGAGCAAAGCGACATTCCCAGATGCACTTCTAGACAAGGTTTCAAACCTGATAACAATACACTCCAACCTATGTGTTCTGGGTGATCTCAACATTTGGTTTGACAAACCCAATATGACCCATCCAAAAACAAAAATCAATTGCCTAGATGCACTGAACCGGCATCAGATTGCCCACAAACTCACACACATCACTGGACATATCCTAGATATAATTTCTGCTAATACCGAACTAGTTACATTTAAAACTATAACTCACATGGTCATACGCACCATTTTCTCACTTTCCAACATAAAACAACACTAAGCGACTCACCTAAAACCACCTTACATGCATCCACCTATTGATTGCGGAACAAACTCAATTTGGAACACTTAGAAACACAATTAACATCCAGTACAGATCTGCAAACAATAAATTCAGTTAAAAAACTATATGAATGGCTATAGGAAGGTTTTGATATCCGGATACCACTCAAAACCACAAAACAGAACAAAAGAAAACAAGCACCTTGGAGAAATACATAGATAAAATACATAAATTAAAAATTAGAATGCTGCAACGTGCCTGGCACAAAACAGCTATCAAAAAAGCTAAGAAAAGGTACTATTCCGACAGAATTCAAAATGCTAAATGTGCAAATAAAGAATTCTATAAAATACTCAATGAATTTCGTAAACCAAATTGCCTAGAAGGAACTCATCCTGTTACTCAAGATTTCACAGACAAACTGGCAAATCATTCATGGACAAAGCAGACACGTTGGACTTGTACTTAAAACAGAGACAAAGCACTAGCACTAACCCTTTTACAGAACAACAATCCAAGAATACTCTAACTAAGCCTCTCTGTTCCTTCGAACACATTTAACACGATGAATTTATGGACCTGGTCAAAGCAAGCAAGCCTGCCGGCAGCACTTCTGACCAGTGTCCACTGCAAACTTTCAAGACAATTCTTCTAACTACCTCTGCTGCCAATCCAGTAAGAAGAATCATCAACGATTCCTTAACTATCGGAATATTTCCAGAAGAACTCAAAAACTCATATATACGTCCTTTACTGAAGAAAACAAACTTGGACCCGCTGAACCATGACAACTAAAGACCCATTGCATTTGGACCTTTCCTGGGCAAACTGATAGAAAGAGCAGCGTTCACCCAAATGTCACAATGCATTGAAGACAATACCATACTTTCAGACTTCCAAATGGGATTCCGTCCAGGAAGAGGCACAGAATCTGCCCTTTTTGCCATCTGGGATGACCTGAAGAACACATTTGAACGCAATGGGGTTGCTGCGCTACTCCTCTTGGACCTCTCAGCTGCCTTTGACATGGTTGACCATGACACTCTTGTACAAAGACTCTACGAAGCCGGCATAGAGGGGACTGCTTTAGACTGGATCACATCCTACCTTCGAAACAGAACTAATGTCATCCATACCCTACCTTTCTCATCCAAACTGTACTCCACAAAAGCTGGGGTCTCTCAAGGCTCTATCATCTCGCCCATGCTTTTCAACATCTACATGAAGTCATTACCGGTATTGATCAATCAATTTCACCTCATGTGCAATAACTATGCGGATGACACGCAAATACTCCTTCAACTGGAATGCCCCAAAGACTTTGGAAACTCGCCAATTTTCAGTTGTCTAAGAGCCGTGGATCAATGGATGACGTGGAGCCATCTAAAACTGAATGCTTCCAAAACCGAAATACTCACGTGTGGCGATTGGAAACATTATGACCCACTTGTCGCCTGGCCTCATGAACTGGGATCCCACCTAAAGTATTGGAGGAAGTAAGAAACCTCAGAATGACCATGGACTCCATGCTGTTGATAAATGCCCAAGTGGACAAACTTGCAAGATCAAGCTTAGTTACTATAAAAACTCTGCAACGAATCTTCCTCCATTTGGGATTTCCACACAAGATCCAAGCTACCATTTCCCTTGTTCTGTCCAAACTCGATTACGCCAATAGCCTCTACCACAGATCACCTTTAACGACTATGAAAAGACTACAACCGATTCAGAACTCAGCTGCCAGATTACTCTGAAATATCAAACTGCGAGACCACATCTCCCCTGCCACGAAAGCCCTGTATTGGTTGCCGGTTGCCAGAAGATCCACGTTAAGGCTGCTTTGTATCACCCACAAAGCAATACATGGAATGGGACTACTCTTCATCAGGAATACAATCACCAAACACATTCATGATAGGAACCTCCACTCTAGAGTGGCACCGCGCCTCAAAATCCCATGATACAAGAAAACAAACATGGGTGGCACATTCTTCTCTGTACAAGCAGCGAAAATATGGAGCTCTTTACCCCTAACATAAGATCCACCGACAACCACATTATCTTCAGAAAACTACTCAAGAATTGGCTTTCCCCACATAAGCACCATACGCAAACAGAAATATACAGCATATCCCTCTGTATGCAAGTATTTATTTGTGCTATAGATATGTACCTGTATTGCTTGGAATAAACATGTTGAATAATTATGTTTAAAAAAAAAAAGAATAAATACATTTGTAAGTACAACACTTGAAAACCAGAGTTTAGTGAATGCATCTTTAATTTACTTATACTTACTTCTTTTATGCATCTATATACCTTCCCTGTACTTGGATCTATGTCTTACTTTCCTAAAAAAAAAGCACTATCCTATTTTTCACCCTATGCCTCTATCAATATATTTAATCTACATATACTTACTTCCTTTATGAATCTATAAACTTTCCATGTACTTATGGATCTATATATTTATTATGTTCTTCTAATTCAGGATATCCAATGCACATTTCCCTATTTCTCAACCTATACCTCTCACAATATTTATTCTACCTCAACTCTCTGACTCATCTCCAACTCTTTCTACTGCTCTATCCAATGCACTACCCTATTCCTCACCCTATACCTTTATCAATATATCCTCTACATCCACTCTCTCATTCATCTCAAACCCCATACCACTTATGACCCCCAAAATAGCCCTTTCTAAACTCTCCCCTACTCTACCCCTCCTTGCATCATCTGACACTTTTTTTTATTATACTGAACCTCCAAAACAAGCCTTTCTAAACTCTTCCCTCTGACTCTTCCCTTACACATCCCTTTTTACTTATCCCACGCCTCCCACCACTGCTTTGACGTCCCAAAAAAAATCTATAAATCCTTCACTCTTCCATCCCTCCACTATACTTTTCAATCAAAATAACAGACTAACATGTCCACTTCTAATTCACCACTAATCCTTCATGGGTTCAGAGTAGCGTGCTACTCGCCCAAAAAAGTGCTTCAACACATCACTAGGGGTAGCAAGCACTATATAAATGCAGCCCTTTTCCCTCTTCTAACCCTCCGCTATCCTTCTCAATACAAATAACTGACGAATGCCCACCACTCAAATTACTTTAATATTTCACCATACTAATTCACCAATAATCCTTTATGGGTTCCGGAGCAGCATGCTACTCACTGAAAAAGTGCTTCAACACCCCATCAGGGGTAACAAGCTCTACATATATATGCAACCCTCTTTCCCTCTTCTATCCCTCCACCACCCTTCTCAATCCAAATAACCGACTAACATATCATCCACCACTCAAATTACTTTCACATTTCACTATACTAATTCAACACTAATCCTTTAATGGGTTCCGGAGTAGTATGCTACTCGCCTAAAAAGCACTTCAACAACCCAACGGGGTAACAAGCGCTATATAAATGCCAACCTTTTTCCCTCCTATATCCCTCCGCTATCCTTCTCAATCCAAATAACTGATCAATAGCCACCACTCAAATTACTTTCATATTTCACTATACTACTTCACCGCTAATCCTTTATTGTTCAGGAGTAGCATGCTACTCACCAAGAAAGTGCTTCAACACCCCATTGGGGTTAACAAGTGCCACATAAATGCTAACCATTTTTCTCTCTTCTATCCCACCGCTATTCTTCTCAATCCAAATAACTGACTAATATCCACCACTCAAATTACTTTCATATTTCACAATACTAATTCACCACTAATCCATTATAGGTTCCGGAGTAGCACGCTACTCGTCAAAAAAAAATGCACTTCAACACCCCATTAGGTGTAACAAGTGCTATATAAATGCAAACCTTTTTCTCTCTTCTATCCCTCCACTATCCTTCTGAATCCAAATAACTGAGTAACATATCCACTACTACAATTACTTTCATATGTCACTATACTAATTCAACACTAATCCTTCTTAGGTTCCGGAATAGCATGCTACTCGCTGAAAAAGCGCTTTGACGCCTCATGAGGGGTAGTAAGCGCTATAAAAATGCAATTACAATACAATACCTTACCTATGTTCCTCCATCCATTCAAATTTGCAAATAACGTCTCCGGCTGGAAGCCTTGGTGCATCCATTGTGTCTATTCATGTGCCTCTTAAAGGTCCCTGACATGCATCAGTTTGGGTTTCACAAAAAGTTGCATCCCACCTCTAGGTGCACTGGTATAAAGACCCGTCATGTGATTAGTAGGAGTTCCTATCCCAACAGCATACTTTTTACACATTCCATTTTTTTTTATAAATGAGTCATCTTCAGGGGCTGTAGTGCAGAAAATACCCCGTGGGGCTACAGGCATTTGAATCTGTTGGAGAACCTTCATATTGAACAGACACAGTAGATGCTTGTACAGTCCTTTCTATAAAATGGATCACACTGGTGCACATTTTGCACCCAAACAATACTTAGGAAACATTCCCTAATCTGTCTGGAGGCCTGTACCATGTAAATAAGGGAGCACCTCTGCCTCTACAGCCAACTGACTGCTTGCAAGGAGCATACCATGACAGTGCACCATTCAATATAATATTACCCAGTTGACCTTCAGAACATTTTGTGAAAACAGCACCCACAGAGCACAAATATGGACAAATGTTTGTGGCAAGTCCGGTCCAAAAACAAGTTTTCAAACCATTAAGATGTTAGACATTTATGAACCGTCACAGACATCCTGGCATCGTTTATTTGCATGCTTTAAGTTTATTTGAACTGTACTTTGCAAGTTCATGGGGGTGTTATTTTTTAGGGTAAAACATTCTCTTTTCAAAATGTATGTTTTTGGGCTTGAGTAGTCGCTATACACCCGCCATCTAGCAGAGCAGATGTAAGGTAGGAGGATCTACGGTCTATGAATACATTATTTGACTTCATATCCGGGGTTAAATTAAGCTTTTGCACTCAATTCTAACATCTTCAATGTACCCTTTTATGTGTCACACAAACTCTACTATTCAATTTCATGAATGAAATAGCCAAATCTACAGGCTCTGCCGGTGCTTTCTGAATTGTAACTGTTAAATTCTTAAATGGCCATTGGCCATGTTAGAAGAGTGAATTAAAAAAAAGAAAATGTTTTAATGCCTGTGTGCAATGGCAGCCAACTTCGCATGTTTTTCTTAGCATTCCAAGACAGCAACATTGTGTGCGTATGCCAATACAAACACGCATTGCCAAAGCCAAGGTGAAATCTATTGGCTTTGACAATGCTTGTTTTAGTAATGCGACTTTGCATATATCTGTGCGAACTCTAAGGGATCTAGACAAGAATGGAGGCTACTGATTTTATCTGGATCCATCCATTCCCGGAAATTATCGCCCTATCTTGCTTTTGCATAGCCTGGCCAAGGTTTGTGAAAAGGTGGTCACAAACCAACTCACTGAGTACGTCGAGGTCTCCGGCCTTCTCCGCCCGGCTCAATCGGGTTTCCTGGCCGCATATAGCTCAGAGTCAGCATTATTGGAGGTGCTGAGGCAATTCGTAAGTGCCTGGATGCTGGCGGAAGGGCAGCTTTGCTTATGCTGGACCTCTCTGCGGCATTCGATACAGTGCCTCATGCCCTGCTTCTTGATCGCCTCTTGGAGATCGGCGTATCCGGGTCTGTCTGGGGTTGGATCAGGTCCTTCCTGGAAGGTCGCTCGCAGCAGGTTTGGCGTCCACCATGTGCCTCGGTTCCTCAACCAGTGGCCACGGGTGTTCTACAGGGGTCATCCCTTAGCGCCCTTCTCTTTAAAATCTATGTTACCCCGCTGGTTTATCTTGCGGAGGCACTAGGGGCTAAGGTGATGGCCTATTCTGATGACACCCAGCTGCTGTTCTCTTGGGGATGAGACAAAGATGCAGTTCTCCCTGCTCAACACTGCCTATCTTCGGTCTTTCACTGGCTCGTTGAGGCACAGTTCAAGTGCAATGAGGATAAATCGGAGATCCTTTTGTACGGCACAATCCCTGCCAACTTCAGAGAGAAGCTATGGCCCCCAGGTTTCCCCCTACCTAGCTTTAAGGGAGACTCTGTCAAGAATCTGGGGGTCTGGTTTAATGAGAACTTGATTTTCTCATCGCAGGTTAAGAAGTTGGCTGGCACCTGTTTTAGTATCCTGAAGACTTTGAGGAAGTTTCTTCCTCTTTTGCCTAATTCTGCAAAGGAAACTGTTGTCCGTGCTCTAATTCTTTCCCGCCTTGATTACGCTAACGAACTGTATGCTGGCATTCCAGGTTACCTTTTGAATAAATTACAGGTGATTCAAAATTCGTCTGCCAGACTCCTGCTGGGCCTTTCCAGCAGGTGCAGTGTGCGCTCTCATTTATGATCTCTGCATTGGCTCCCGGCGGAGGCTCGAATAAAATTTAAAACGTGATCTATTGCTCATAAAGCCCTCCATGGTCTGGGATCCATTTACTTGCAGAAGAGGTTCGCTTTCTATACTCCGGTGAGACAGCTGCGTTCCTCCTCCCAACTTTTGGCGTCGACCCCTCGGTTTAATCGCCAGAGGCTTGGCGGGAGTACTTTTGCCTGGATAGCTGCGTTAGCATGGAATGCATTGCCATTGGCCTTACGGGGCGTTAAAGATCCTATGATCTTTAAGAAAAAGTTGAAAACCTTTCTTTTCTAGCTCTGTCCTCTGACTCTGATTCTGACCCTTTTCAGGCTCGCGCCGGGTCAATACTTGGAGTATCTGCGCGCGGTATAAGTTTATATAACATAACATGAATAGTTGTGCAGGTCATGGATATAAGTGGATAATTTTAAATGAGTGGGAGTAGTTCACCACCGGCTTTTTTGTTTAAAAATAAAAATTACAGCCAGTTACGGATTCAGGATTGCAAGTTAGATGGCATTTGCCCTTGTGGTAATTGCACATGTACTTTATGACCATATGCAAATTCTGTATTTTCACTTGAGTCCTTGGCAGAAAATACCAAGGACATTATTTCTCTAAGGCCACTGGGAACGTGTTTGCGCCAAGGTGCACCATTAAGTAGGCACTGTCCGCAATGTGGTTCATGGTGAGGATCAAGTTGGTTAATAAAGAAAGATTTCGATTTGCATTCCAATGCATGTGTTCCCCTGAGTACAGGTGGAAATGTCTGCCCCATAGTTTATTCCATTAGTTTTACACTACTTACTGACAAGATCATAGCTGGGTTTTAACTGCCAAAAACTTGTGAGCAGAGAGAATACAATTTGCCCCTGGGCAAAAAGCCCAAGTAAAATTAACCCGTGTGAGAATACTGCCCGACTATGAACCCTTGTTGCTTGCAAACAGGAGTTTTCACCCAGAGTGGCATTGACCTCATATTTGTATTGAAGGCTTAAGCCCTCAGTCAAACTGGAGCCAGTTGCCATTGTTGCGCTCTCCAACCAACAGGGCAAGTCCTGAAATAAATGCAAAAATGAAATAAAAATGCATGACAAACAGCGACTAAAATCTATTGTGTACTTTTCTGCCTTTTTATGACAATATCAAATTGGGTGCAAACATCTGAAGCACGTTTTTCACAAATAATATTTGGTGATATTTTAACATCCTTTTCTTCCTCAGACTAAAAACAAATTTCTCAGCGTTTTTTTTTTATCAAATTTTATTTTCAAACCTGATCTTCTTGATATCACTTATAAACAGGATTCTTTTAGACATTTGTTGAACGCGCTCAGAAAATGGCGTTTAGTGAAAAAAAAGCTTATGGATCAAGTGGAGGGATTAACAGCAGGATAATTCATGTATTTGGATTGAGCCAGCGCAGAAGCTTGTTGTTTACAATGCAGAGGCATGGTCGGGGACCTGACACTTCTCTGTGGGACATTAATTCCCTTAATGTGGCCTCTCGGAAATGACTCTGCTGGGCGGCATTGTTATTAATGGAGCAACGCGCACACTTCTCAGCAGGAAAACAACAATGCTAATGTCACTGCGCCAGCATTTCCCAACAGGACTAAAACGCTAGTAATGGGCCATCAAAGACACCTCTCCACAGGACCACAGTGCTTATCAATGGGACAGTGATGGCACTTCTGTACACTGCTGCAACGTTGATAACTGGAAACTCCCTTTCTCAGTAAGTGAGTATCTGAATGAGTGAGTCACGAAGAATATAAGTCGTTTTTCGTACCCCACAGATCACAGAACAAATTACATTCAGACACTTGACTATTAGCTCTGAAGGAACAATGAGAGGAAAGGCAGAGAAACGATCAAAGACATAATAAACAATAAAGTGTAATAGCTACAGGGCCTTATTTAGAGTTTGGGGGACATGATACTGCGTCACAAGCGTGACGGATACCCCGTCTGTTACATTACAAAAGCTTTAATGCACATGCAACACAGTTCACAGATTATCCGTCACATTTGTGATGGAGTGTGTCATCTGCCATGCTCTAGGTAAAACACATAAGATGATGGACGGAATGTTGCACATTGGCAAAACATTCACCCCCAGTCACAGATCTGGGTTTAATCCATCGTTAATTTGCTCACCAAGCCACCCCAGTTCAGACATGGCCATATGCAAATCAGTCTTGACCCTGTGCCTCATGGGAACAGTCCAGCCTGAACTGCCAAGCCATGTCTTCCCTGGACCGGAATCTAGGTAAGGCATATAGGGGCAGATTTACAAGCCCCTTGCATAATTTTCGCGCCACCGTTGCGTCACTTTTTGTGACACAGCGGCAGCGTAAAAATGCGGCCCATTTACAACGTGACGCATCTAGGGAAATGCGTCACATTGTAAAGCCCTGCGTCACATTATGCCTGTATCAGGTATAATGTATGCAGGGGGGGCGTTCCAACGCAAAAAAGCTTCATAGAAGCGACGCAGTGAAATCTACAAGATTTCACTGCGCCACTTCTAGGACGCCACTGGGTCAAATTCTTATGCCTGCTTGAAGCAGGCGTAAGGAGTTACGCACGACAATGTGAATAGGCCTCCCCTGCATTGCTGGAGTTGCGTCGTGCTTGACACGACTCCAGCAATGCGGGACTTTTGCGTCAACAGATGTGTCAGAATTTCTGACACATCTCTCAATCCTTGCGCCATGGTGCACCGTATTGTAAATACGGCGCATCCATAGCGGCGCAAGGGTATCTCAGGGTGGCGCAGGGAACGTGACGCATCTTTACAGATGCGTCACTTTCTTGTAAATCTGCCCCATATTTTTATGATAATTGTTATCGATTTTATAGCTGTACCTATATATTATATGCATCCTCATTTATATAAATATTGTAACCCACACCACACAGAGTCACGTTGGAAAATCAAATCTATCACAACAGGATGGTAATACAGCATTCAGTGTTTGCTATTTTTTTGTATTGAGCCATTTAATAAATAGGCAAAGAATTTGGGGATTTTTAAGATTACTTGGCTATGTTGAGGGCTAGGCAGGAGTTGTTGGTAAAAATGAGAAAAACTAGGTTGTGTCTAGCAGCTGACCTTTCCTGTTTCCGCTAATTAAGCATGCCCGTCTTTCTTGTTAGAAAAATGAGGGTTAGATTTACAAATATTTTGCACTGGGTTACCGTTACAAAGGTGACGCTAACCAGTACAAACTGTTTTTTATTTAATTTACTTTTCAGGGCAAAACTTGTTTTGTGCTGGAAAGTAACCTAAAAGTAATGCAAAGCACTGCTTTGTGTTACTTAGCACTAAGGGAGCATTACATGGGAGGTGAATGGGAGTTCCCATGCAAGCACCCATGCCTTTTGATGCACAACCCTATCTACAAACAGTAGTAGGCAGGGTTTAGCGCCAAAAGTTAATGCCATTTGACTTCCTTTTCTGGCTTTGCATGCGCGCTGAACTGTGCATAGTATTTTGTAGTGTAAGGGTACCCTTCCAGTATAAAACCTATGGTAGACTCACGCACACACCCTAGCGCTATGATGTGTGTCTGGCGCACGGCAGCTAAAATCTGCACCGGTGCTAGGAATGAGAGAGACATATCTCTGCAGATATTGCGCCTTCCTGCTCACTCCCTGTCAAGGATCATCACACAGCATTTTTGGCTGCTGCGCTGCATTCCATGACTGTTTTGAAAATCTGGGCCTAAGTATTTTAATCAAATTTGAAAGTAATATGGTTCACTATGGTGGTGCAGAGCAGCTCTCTAGTATGCTGAGACCAGTTGGTCAGTCCATTCAGTTCTTGTGTGGAGATAGCAATGTTTAATAAATTGTCCCACAAAACTCAAGTAGCTAAAAGCCACAGTTAATGTCAATTCAGCATATGGATTTACCTGTTGTGGTGTGCAAGAACAGAATGACCAAGCACAGGTGTGCCAGTGGATGGGGAATGTGGTGAACTGTGCCCTCCACAGTGCTCATTCAGGCACTTCACCTCTCTGAGGTCTGTCGGCTGGCATGGCAGTGGCTTTAAGAAGCCAAGTTTAGCAGTGTGCCATGCTTTTTTAGAGGATAAATGATCTTTCTTCATTCAGTTTATTGCACTGGTGTAATCAATCAAGTGCAACATAGGTAGCACAGGGTGCCTGCCTCATTCTCTGCGCCATTCAGTGAACTGATCAGTCTTTACTTTGTGGGTGAATTTCCTTTTGCTATACTTTGTTACATTTTCTCCTGTTAGTACTCCAGCTAATGTATATTTCCTTTTTTAGTCCAATGCCCGCAATGTTACATGTTCCCCTCACACCTCCTCTATTCATAGTGTTTCCATTTAACAGGGAACACTGTGATTTTGACAAAAAATTATTGAGGTCATATTCATTTAGAGTCATCTGCCTTCAAGATGGTTGTGGATGCCTGTAAGTATTGCCTGTTAAGTTTTCCTATGTTTTCTCCATGTGTTATTCTTATTTTCTCTTTCTCTAAAATGCTTAGATGTGGGTCACTGACACAATAGCAATGTAAACAATATCATTTGACATGAATAGTGTGTCAAAAATATCTTTTACCAAAATATTGTGTCCCTATACTTTCAATGGTAAGTGAGAAAATATCAGAATAAAAATATTGTTGGCATTAATATTGTCAAAAAATATAGACAAATATTGATTTTAAAGTAGTACGTGCTAAATATTTGAATATATACATTTAATATAATGTAAATTAAATACATTCCATTAATATTTAATACTATATATAATTGTATTCAGTGACAAAACCATAGGTTTCACACATGTGATAGTTAGCTGGACATTTTACTGATAAAAAACCAATGAAATTCCCCCGTTATAGTTAGTGCAGGCAACTATAACTCACGCGACCGCAATCCTCTGCTGATGCTAATACTGTATTTAGACAATTATTTGCCCATGTCTTCTTCCATTAAATTTTAGCTATACATATATTAGAAATATTTTTTTTTCATAAAGACATATATGTCATCAGCAGAGGATTGCGGTCGCGTGAGTTATAGTTGCCTGCACTAACTATAACGGGGGAATTTCATTGGTTTTTTATCAGTAAAATGTCCAGCTAACTATAACATGTGTGAAACCTATGGTTTTGTCACTGAATTTGCAAGGTTTTTTAAATGCTAATTCCTAACTATAACGTGTGTGAAACCTATGGTTTTTTCAGTGAATTTGTACGTTTTTTTAAATGCTAAGTTACTTTACGCCATTCGTGGCGTGCGCGCCCACTTAACGCAGTTCGTTCCATGCACGCACGGTGCGCTTTGCGCACCGTGCGCGCACAGTGAGCACGCGGTGCGCTTCGCGCACCTCGCGCCCACTTTACGCAGTTAGTGCCGTGGATGGGCCATGTACGCACGATGCGCTTCGCGCACCGTGCGCACATGGAGGACATAATATGCGCTTCGTTATGAAAGGTAAGCTTTTAAATTTTCTAATGACACATATGCAATGCACAAATGGTGCCCTTCGGGCACCATTTGCACACGGGGTGGGGAGAGTGTGGATAATTATTATTTTTTTTTTCTTTTTTACCGTACGCGTACGGTAAGCGTAATCGGCGATTTTTCGTAAAAAAATAAAAATGAATTTTTGACATTGGGGGATCTTTGGGGACACATTAATCAAGGCTAGGTGGTTAGGAGCTGTCTAAACAGTCCCTTTACATGTTTTTTGCATTTGTTTTTCCTCCCCCCCTCAGAGTGCGAGAGAGAAAATGGCGGCCGCCGCTTCCTGGTTTCGAACGATTCGAATGTTTACTGAGATCTAACAGCCAATCTGAATCGCGCTCGCGCACGGCACCGTACGCGTACGGTAAGCTTACCGTAAGCGCATGGTCAGCGCACCGTAAGCTGGCTCAGATATATATATTGATTTAAATGCTATTTTCTCAGGAACTACTGAACAGATTTACACCAGACCTACAAAAGGCACTTCCTTGACCTGAGGACTACCTCTCTGCCAAATTTCAAGTAACTCTGTTCAGCCGTTCGGGCTGTAGCTGTGTCTAAAGGTCCTATGGAAAAATGCATGGGAAAAATGCGTTTTGGGACCCCCCTTTTATCTCAGCCCCCGCTTGACGAATCCCCCCGAGACTTTCAGGGTAGAAGCGGAGCGTAGCGCCCCACCTATTTTGAAAATTTCGCGAGGATTCGTCGACCGGCGCCAAAGTTATTCCAAATAGAATGTTGCGGATTTCCTATGGAAACAGGGTCCTAACTATAACTATCTACTGGCGACCGCCAGTAGATAATAAACACACAAACATATATACATATATATGTGTTTGTGTTCATATATATATAGTTATAGTTAGACTCCGGTTTCACTCATACAAAAGTGAACTTCAGCAGTTATATTTACCTGAGCTAACTATAACTTATGCCTTCGGATTGCACTGCTTATGACCTCACATATTACTTCACTCATGACATGGTCAGTGACATCACTGATGACATTTCAAATGCCATCACTGATGACATCATGCAGTGATTGTGAGTACTTTGTAAACATTTATGAGAGTTAAAAATTGATACTAAGCTACTACAAAAGTTAGATTAGAATAATTTGTGTACTAATAATGAGTGATACTATTTTTAACATATAATATGTGAATGGCTGTATGACTGTGTGTATATGCGTGCGAGTGGGTGTCTGAGTGGATATATGGGTGAGTGAGAGGGTGTATAAGTTGGTGTATGGATGAGTAAGTTGGTGTATGAGTAACTGTATGGGTAAGTGTGTGGCTGTGTGAGGGGCTATACTGGTGAGTGAGTGGGTGTGTGAGTGGCTGTATGGGTTAGTGAGTGGTTCTGTGAGTGGCTGTATGGGTGGTTGTGTGAGTGGGTGTGTGAGTGGCTGTATGGGTCTGTGAATGGGTATGTAAGTGGTTGTGAGTCTGTAAGTGGGTGTGTGAGTGGCTTTTTGGGTGTATCAGTGGGTGTGTGAATGGCTGTATTGGTGAATATTTGGGTGTGTAAGTAGCTGTGGGAATAGCCATATTGGTGAGTGGGTGTGTGAGTAGCTGTATGGGTTAGTGAGGGGTTGTGTGAGTGGCTGTATGGGTGGGAGAATGGAAGTGTGAGTGTTTGTATGGGTCTGTGAATAGATATTTGAGTGGATGTGTGGGTCTGTTAGTGCATGTGTTAGTGTCTGTGTGGGTCAGTGAGTGGGTATGAAAGTGCCAGCATAGAACTTTGTGTGAGTGGCTGTACAGGTGAATCAGTGGGGGTATCAGTGATTGTATGGGTAAGTATGTAGGTGTGTCAGTGGCTGTAATAGTGAGTATCTATGTGACTGTATCTGTGTGTGAGTGGGTATGTGAGTAGTTGTGTGGGTCAGGGAATGGGTGTATGAGTGTCTGTATCGGTTTGTCAATATATGTGTGAGTAGAAGTTTGGGTGAATGAGTGGGTGTGTGAGTGGCTATATGGATGAGTAAATGGGTGTGTCAGTGGTTGTATTGGTGTGTGGATAGGTATGTGAATGGTTCTGTGGGTGTGTGAGTAGGTGCATGGCAGGTTGTATGGGGCTCTGAGTGACAGTTTGAGTCGTTCTGTGGATGATGTCATCAGTGATGTCATTTGAAATGTCATCAGTGATGTCATCAGTGCTGTAATTGATCATGTCATGAGCGATGTAATATGTGAGGTTAAAAGCAGTGAATTGCAAAGGCATAAGTTATAGTTAGCACAGGCAACTATAAATGCTTAATTTCACTTTTTGTATGAGTGAAATCTGAGCCCAACTCTAAGTTTTATGAATTCTATTTCCTAACTATAATGTCCCTGAAACATTTGTTTTTTTTCAGTGAATTTCTAAGGTTTTTTAAATGCTAATTTCTAGCGACAACATTCCTGAAACCTGTGGTCATTTCAGTGAATATATATATATATATAGTAATCAACTGTAACATCCCTGTAATCTTTGTGTTTTTGTGAATTTTGCAGATTTTTTAAAATTGAATTTCTAAACTGTAACCTGTAATCTCTAAGAGTGAGTGTGAGTGGCTATATAGTTTGGTGAGTGGGTATCTGAGTGGCTGTATGGGGCTTTGAGTGAGTGAATGAGTGGCTTTGTATGAGTATGAGTGTGTGTGTGGCTGTATGTGTTAGTGAGTGGGTGTGTGAGTGGCTGTATGGGTCTGTGAGTGAGTATGTGCAGGGTTGCATGGATCTGTGATTGGGTGCATTAGTAGCTGCATGGGTATGTGACCAGCTTTGTGAGTGGCTGTATGGGTCTAAGAGTGGCTGTGTGATTAGCTGTATAGGTGTGTGAATGGGTGTGTAAGTGGCTGTATGGATCTCTAAGTGGATGGGCAAGTGGCTTTATGGGTATGTGAGTGGCTGTGTAAGTAGTTTCCTGGATGTGTGAGTGGATATGTGGGTCTGTGAGTTGGCGTGTGAGTGGATATGTACATGTGTGAGTGGCTGTATGAGTCTGTGAGTTGGTGTGTTAGTGGTTTATGGGTGTTTAAGTGGCAGTATGGTTGTGTGAGTGCGTGTGTGATTGGCTGAATGACTGTGAGAGTGGGTGTGTGAGTGTCTGTATAGGTCTGTGAGTGGATGTGTAAGTGGCTGTATTGGTCTGTGAGTGGGTGTGTGAGTGGCAGTATGGGTTGGTGTTTGAGTATACGAGTCACTTTATGGGTCAGTAAGTGGATGTGTGTGGGTGGTTGTATGGGTCTGTGACTGGATGTGTGAGTGGCTGTATGGGTCTGTAAGTGGGTGTGTGAGAGGTTTTGTGGGTATCTGAGTGGCTGCATGGGTCTGAGGTGGATATGTGAGTGCTATGTGTGTGTGTGAGTGGGTGTTTGAGTGTCCGTATGGGTGTATGTGTGAGTGGCTGCATGGGTCTGCGAGTGGATGTCTGACTGGCTATGTGTATGTGTCAGTAGCAGTGTGAATGACTGCCCCAGAAAGCAACCTTACCTGCCCCTTTATCCAACAAGAATTCACAGTTTTGCACAAAATATCTACCCAACTGGAGTACTTTCTACTTGTTAATTACTAAGTGCTACCACTTTGGGTAAATGTCCAGTGCATATTCTACACTACATCTGCGTAATGGACCACTTAGAAATGTCTCCTGTGACCATGTGCGCATTTTGGCAATGTGATTGTTCATTGTAAGTCTTTATTCAGGAATCCGTGATAACGCGAATACTCCAATAGAGAAGACAACGAGACTACAAAGAGTTAAATATCCACTAAACAAGGGTACTTCCTCTAAACTATATGAAGTAACTGCTTCTTTGCTTGGTGGAGATGTCCTCATATTCCTTGGCATCAAGAACGCGTCATCAAAATCAGAAGGAAACACGCTAAGAGGTTTTTGGTAAGCTGTTTCTCATCTTGGCAAAAGGCAGGAAGACCTTTGCATGCTACTAAGGTGGATGGGGTGGGGTCAAACGGATTGAGCTTCAAGGTGATTATGTACATTACATAATCGCAATAATTCAAAGGAAGAACCATGGACCCTGCTTTCAACAGGATAATAAAGAACCCACTTATCAAAGTCACTATGGATTGTGCTCCAATAGATCAATGATGTATTCACCTCCACAAAGCATTTCAGGCCCTTTTTAATGGTGGAATTACTGAGAAAACACACTTGCTTTGCCTTTGGCAAGCCAAGGCTTTTCTTTACAGTAATGGAGGAGGGCTGTGCGGTCCCCCTCCAAGAGCTGGTTTTGACGCATAGGCCCCATTCTCTTGTGCCGCCCAAAACGTATTGGGGGAGGAGGGCCTCTCTTCCTGAGTCAAGTTCAGACCCTGTTAACCCATCCCCAGGGCTCGGTCTCTTTCTCCTGGGTCCCCTGGAGCCCACCCAGGGCACCCAGTTTGCTGCATTGAGGACTTCGGGGGAACCTCAATGCCCCCGCCGTCCCTGCCAGTTGCCTACCCTCAGCGGGAGTTGGCAATGCTCACAAACATAGGGAGCAGCAATAAATGCTGCTCCCTGCAGGTGGGAGCAGTTTTTCCATGTGTTTTCCTGCCCGCTTCACAGGGGGCAGGAAAACAGATGAAAACTCTGCTCCAAGGGAGCAGGAGCTGTTTTCCTGCTACCGCCCACTGGAAGTTGAGTTACTGTTTGCTCTTGCTTAGCGGAAGCTGTCAAAGCTCCTGCTAAGTGATAGTAAACAGCTTTGTTCCAGGGGATGGTACCCTGGGACATAGCGAACTGACCCTGGTGGGTGGCAGACCCCAGGGCCATTTATGGCTCTGGGAGGTGGCCCGCAATGCCCCCTCCTTTTCTCTTGTAGGGCTTGCCCCGGGGAGGTGGTGTCCCCGGGGCCGAATATGGTCCCCTCCTCTTTTATTTGGAATTCTGACCCGGGTGGTGGTGTTTGGGAAAAAGGGGGTGGTGATGGACAGAGTTTCTGAATGATGCAGAATACTCTTACCAAGTCAAGAGATCATGGTTTTAATCCATCACCGTTTTTTAGCTCACTGCACCATCCCAGCTCAGAACCTGGCTATATGCAAATTAGTCTGTACCTGTCCCAGTGCATGATGGGAACAGGGCAAACCAAACTACCAAGCCAATTCTTATACTGGGAAGGAAACAAGCTTCCGGGGACCGGTTTCTGGCATCACAGCCTTCGTCGGCCCGGCTTGCCTGAATCCTGATGGTGCAATGAGCAAGGGACTCACGTCTGAGCATACCCTCCCACACAAAGTGTGGATAAAATCAATTTGGGAAAAAGGGGGTGGTGATGGACAGAGTTTCTGAATGATGCAGAATACTCTTACCAAGTCAAGAGATCATGGTTTTAATCCATCACCGTTTTTTAGCTCACTGCACCATCCCAGCTCAGAACCTGGCTATATGCAAATTAGTCTGTACCTGTCCCAGTGCATGATGGGAACAGGGCAAACCAAACTACCAAGCCAATTCTTATACTGGGAAGGAAACAAGCTTCCGGGGACCGGTTTCTGGCTGGTGGTGTTCCCAGGGGTCCTTACAGGGCCAAGGAGGGGGGTCTGCGTGGCCCATCCAATAAACTAATAATACCCCAGAGAGGAGGTGGTCCCGGGGAATTTTAAGAGCCACGGGAGGGAAGCCATGCGGCTCCACTCCAATTCATAATTAAAGCCTCAGGGAGGTGGTAGTCCTGAGGCTCTTTAGAGCCAGTAAGGGGGGTGCTGCAGGCCCCCTCCAATTTATAACTAAAATTTGAGGGAGGTGGTAGTCCTCGTGGCTCTTAAGAGCCTATCAGGAGGGAGGCCACATGTCACTCCTCCCTATGTTTAATGATGTCCCAGGAACCTGGCCCATCCTGGTGCTAAATTGTAAACAAGTGCGGGAGACTATGCTTGTTTCTTTAAAAATTATTTCCGCAAATTCACGAATATTTGCAATTTCACTGCAATTAGTTTTTTTTTAAATTTTCTTCGTTTTCCCTGGCAGGTCCCTGGAGGATCACAGCACCAGGGCTAGGGGGGTCTGGGTATTCCTACCCTGAACACTTTTCTTTGTTTCTCAATTTTCTTTGGGACTTGGCTAAGGCAGAGTCCCAAGATGGCTGCCAACCCTTTCTAGTTGAAGAGCTGCCTGCCAATCAGATCTCTGCACGAGATCAGGAGTATTCATGAAGTATTTGTGTTTCTAGATATACAAATTTGTTTTTATTTAAATTTCTCAAAAACTGCTAAATGGATTTACTCCAAGTAACAAAAAGGGCTCTTTCTGGACCAAGAGCTACCTTTTTATCAAATTTGGTGCAATTCCATCCAGTGGTTCTGGCTGTGGTCGTGTCTAAAAATCCCCATAGAAATTGCATAGGGAAAAAGCGTTTTGCTCCCCCCCTTTTTCTCGGTTCCTCCTTGACAAATCACCCCAAAACTTTCCACACAGCAGCTGAACCAACTGTTGTACAAATTTTGAACATTTCGTGAAGATTTGTCAAATGGAGCATATACACGCACACACACATTTATATATTCCAAGAGTATGCACAACTTCTTCCATCCGAAAGTGCAACACGAGCCCACCAGCCAGTTTCAGGTAAGTAATGTTAATTTATTCCAGAGTTCAAAACAGCAAACCTCCATGACACGTTTCAACCTCTACAGGTCTTAATCATATGGAAATGCTAGGTTAATTAATTGCACATGCTTTTAAAAGGTCTTTCACAGACATAAAAAGCAGACTTAAAAGGATTTGTTTGATCTCATACTTATTGCACCACAATCGCACATTTGTTTAAAGTATTGTAATCACCAGGTAATGTTCACTTCATTCACTGTTATAGTTCCCAAAATAACAGCACAGATTGGCAAATGTTTATCCTTTATATATTCAAATAATCAGCAACTACTGATGTTTTCAAAGTTGTTTCAAACTACAATATCCATAATGCATTGTGATTGCTCAGGGTGTGTCCAACTAATTACTCCTTTTCACATACTTATTAATATTCTCTTTCTCATTAATCGTATCGGTATAAGTTCTCATATTGCCTCGAAGAATTCAATTTCATATAGGGCAGAGTCTACGTCCAGCACAATGTCAGAGGGAAATAGATACCCAGTGTATTTTAGTTGATGTATCTCACTTCTGTTGCCATTTAACACTTCACAAATGCAAAACAAATTCCTTTCAGTCATTTGCAAGGGTTCCACGCACCCCCGCAAGCCCTGCCCACCAAAATAAGCCTTTCAAATCCTCTGGCGGGAAGTAGGGAAAGTGCTGATTTTTTGGAGGTGGGAAGATTTACTATTTTCACTTCCATCTGCACAACAATAGGGAAGCATTGGACTTCAGAAGGGTTACATTTACTGTTTCCACTCCACTCTGTACAACAGAAGGTAATGCGTTGGACTTAGGAGGTGTAAGATTTACCATTCCCACTCCAGTTTGTACTACAGTAGGGAAAGTGTTGAACTTCAGAGGGGTAAGATTTACTATTCCCACTCCAGTTTGTGCTACAGTAGACAAAGTGTTGAACTTTGAAACAGTTAAATTTACTATTCTCACTCCAGTCTGTGCAGCATTAGAGAAAGTACTTCGCTTAAAAAACACTGCATATTTGAATAACCATAATAATTTAAAGAATATATAAAACACTTAATATAATAAATATTACTTTACATAAAATATATCTATATATTAAGAAACAAAAGCAATTAAATAATTTACATAACAAATAACCAAATTAATAATCAATTATATTAATAATTGCCAGTATAAATAGATCTAGCACAGAGAAAGATCTTGCATAGAATAAAAATCAGGCTTCTAGCTTTCTGGCAACGGCTGTGGACTACTCCAGCCCTTGAACCGTATTGAGAAGGTATAAGAGATTGTATGGCCCTCAGTGTCCATAGAAGATCCCCAAACCCTAATGGCAATGTTACAGAGATTGGGGCTTGTTAACTATTGGTCCTTCATTGAATCGATGAGCTTGACCCCACAAGATAGGATCATGGGACACTACTGGGAGTTTGTAGCTGCAGGAATGGTGACACAGAGCAAAGGAACATTAACATTAGCTTTTATTGATGCAAAACCATGCGCACTATGAAGAGACCATTGATGACATTTTCCCAACCCTCGCACACAAATTATATCTCCAATTGTGGTATGTACCTTACCCATCAAAGATTTTAGCTTAAAATGGTATAAAAAGGATGAAGTTAATTATCAGTGTCCAGTATGCCATGGGGGTACAGAATCGCTGGAACATATATTAGTTTTTTGTCCTGCTATCATAACTTTTGAGTCAAGTGGGTTGTGTGCCTTTCTAAGAATTTGGGCAGAAGGAGCTAGCTAGACACTCTTAGAATGTGGAGAACTGACAGAAGTAGAGTAACTGTGTTCGGCATTGCAAAGTATCAAATGGCACTATAGTTAAGGCGTATCAAGCATCTTAAAAGCGAGGGTTAATGGTTGGAGGTCGAGCACCTGAATTGTGTCTATGGTTTCTACCACAATGATAATGCCAGAGTGACAAGAGGGACGGGATGTTTTTATATAGCCGTAAATGCATTTGTCCTAAAATATTGTAAATACTGTAATGTGTTTGTCTGTGCTTTCCTGTTTTTACCCCCGCCTCGTTACGGAATTATCATAGAGTAATTTGCTGGTTTTTAGTAGATTCTAGGAAATCAGTTACTTTGTATTACTAAGGTTTTTAATGCTAGGGAATTTGGCTTTGCACTGGATACTTTTTCTCATATAAAGACTGTGATCTGTTGTTTACCGATATTGGGTACTGAGTGAGAAATTGGCAAGAAACACACTACCTTGCATATTCCTGCTTCGAATCTCATGATGCTTTGACTTTTTATGATCTGAAAAAATAAAAAAAAATCTATTATTATTTAATTATAACTTAATAACTTCCCATCATATACCCCCACAAACCTAGCACCCCACTCCTAAAATCTAACTCAAACACACAAATATAACACAGTTCCCATAATTAATAATCAATGAAATAATTAATTAACAATTAATTAATTGTTTATTAATTATTACCTAATACATCCCCACTGTATACTCTACAAACCCAGTAGCCAACACCAAAAATATAATTAAAAAAAACAATATTACACAATATGCATAATTATTCATCAATTAAAATATTTGTAAATATTATTAATTTATGGTGTTTAAATATTACTTAATTAATACCCACACAAATCTAGCAACCAACACCTAAAATAAAGTTAAAATAAATTAATTTGACAAAATGTACAAAAGTAATATCAATTGCATGCTTACTTAAAAATGATGAATTCGTTAATGATTAAGTTTCCTTGTTTTCCATTTTGACTGATTTCTACAGATAAATGAAGACAGAAAACAATTTATTTTCCTGTCTGTATTTATTTTGTAATGTGAATAAAAATGGAAATTAGGTTGTTTTTTGAGGGTTTATTAATGTTGTCAGTCATGACCCCCCAACCAATAGCTATCTGGATTTTTTTATTTATTTTTTTATTTCATTTTTTTATTGGAATTGATTGGTGTCATACATAGTTATAGATCAAAAGTTCATAACAAAAAACAAAACATGTGAACTGCAAATCTCGTACAGAGGACCCTGCTTTCAGTAAGAAATATCAACATATGAGTAGTTTACAGGTTTTCCAAAATCAAGAGTAAAAAGGAAATTAAATATTCAGAAAAAGTCTCCCCAGATCTTTTCAAATTTTCTTCCCCCCCCAATTCTCAGGGCGTACCTTTGCTCACTTATCTTAACTCTACGCATTTTGATTAACCATTCATGCATAGATGGAGTCTGATTTGTACGCCAGTTCTGAAGATCTAGCTACTGCCAATACAGATATACACCAGTTTTTCAAATGGTACAGAATAATTAAGATAAGGATCAAAAACATAAAGCATCAATTTAGCATTTGGAAAAAACTGGATATGAAAATTTAAACGTAAGAAGGCAAAGATATCCTCCCAAAAGACTTTCACTATGCTGCAGTTAATGATAACATGAGTCCAATTAGCTGGAGCAAAGTTCAGGCATCTAAAACAATTAGGTATAAAATTACTATACATTCTAGAAATTACCGCCGGAGTACGATATAGAAGCCACTTACCAAAAAATAACATTCTGCGCCAATTAGCCCCCCTTAAAGTAGAGAAATTGAACTTATTGATGGTCCGCCAAGCAGTCCAACATAAAACATGATTTTCTTGTTCCCACCATTTTTTGACAGCTTTGAAACCCAGATCCCCTTGTCTAGATTGAGCTAAGATATGTTTCCACTCGCCGGGTTTCCTTATCAGAGTATTATTAAAGAAAAGATCATTATTTAATGAGGAGATCTGAGAAAATGAGATTGGAGTACACTGTAGCAGGAATTGATAAATGTTTTTATAAGACCCGATTAACAAAAAATTATCTAAGAGTAGTGCTCGCATCTCGGACGGGGTTATCCAGCTTGTTTGTTGTATAAAATCGCCCACTTTGCTGTAACCAGCTTTAGCCCAATAGGCCATTAAATCAGAGCCTGGACTCATCCCACTAAATGAAAGTAAGGAAACAAGAGAAGAGGAGGAATTAAAAAGAGAAAGAGAATATCTTTTAAGCATAGCGGTGCTCTTCCTAAAAAACCATGCAATTATTTTATACCTAACCAATTTGGGGGATTTAGGTACCAAAAGAGGAAAGGGTTTTTGACTTTCCGAAAAAATTAATAAAAAAAAAAGCTGATGTATAGATTTGGATTCAGAGTTTGAATTTTAAATCGAGAGAGATATTGAGCAAAATAAGCGCAATAATAATCTCTAATATTAGGAAGTGCAAGGCATCCATTGTCTGAATCCTCAAAAAGAGTACTCATCGCAATACAAGGTGTTTTATGTGCCCACAAAAAACAAGAAAATAAAGATTCAATTTTAGTAAAGAAAGTGCCTGACAGAAAGCAAGGGATTGTTGAAAACAAAAAATTAAACAACGGTAAAATAGACATTTTTATCAGGGTGACTCTGCCCAAGATTGAAAGCGGTAATTTATTCCAGAGCGATAACATTGAGCGAACCTTCTGAATGAGGGGATCAAAATTCAAACGGTAGAGATCTTTAACTGAAGATGAAAAAAAGACCCCAAGATATCTTTTAGGATTATTATTAATGCTACCGCGTAAATCCGGATGTAATTCCGGACTGTGATTACCACAGACCAATATTACTGTCTTCTTTTTATTCATCCGATAGCCCCCAAAAGTCTTGAATTCCTCGAAAAGTTGGAATGCGGAAACTTGAGACTGTAAATCGGATTTGATAAGTAACATAATGTCGTCTGAGTAAAGTTTTATCTTGGACATAGAAGGAAGCGGAGGTAAAATCTCGGCAGCCCTGCCGAGTTCCCCGACTAACAGAGACTGACCCGGCCATTTGTGAATTAATAATAATGTTTTGCTTTTGCACCCGTGTATCAGTTTCGAATTAAGTTAATGATATTTGGCAGAATATGGAAGTGTAACAAAATAATAAAAAGTGTCTCCCAAACCACCAAATCAAAAGCTTTTTCTGCATCCAATAAAAGAATAAGTGCGGGAATCCTCTGTGTCTCAAAATAATCCAAAGCTTCCGAAAGATAATGAGTATTGGTCAACAGCTGTCTACCGGCAATGAAGCCGTTTTGATCTGCGTGAATCAAATCCGTGGAAATCTGATTAAATCGAATAGCCAATAATTTAGTAACAATCTTATAATCAGAATTTAGGAGAGTAATTGGACGGTATGCATTAGGATCTCTAGCATCTTTCCCCTTCTTCAAAAAGCTAACCACGGTACCCTCACGAAATGAGTCTGGAATAGGAGCTCCTGCCAACATTGAATTGAGAAGGTCGAGAAAAAAATTTGAAAAGGCAGGAAAAAATACTTAAAAAAATTCGGCACATTTTTTTATGTTATCTGATATAGCAGCAGCACAGGATCTACTTAAGGAGATTTCGTCCTCTCAAACTAGTTAGTTTGGGAGGAGTATATGTTGAGCTATGTCCTTTTCTGCACATAGGATGTTATAGGTTCTTTTTGTCTGCGCTGATTAATTGGAGGGTGGGGGGTGGGCTATGAGAGCTTGAAGGAGTGTGGAACCCAGGGGGCCAAGGGGGTGTTAACAGGTCACCCCAATGAAGTGGGGAAGGTTCCGATGGTCTGCGTGGGAGGAGGGAATTCGGCCATTGGAGGGTAAGGTTTGGGGGGGTGAGGGTGGGGATGGTTGGTGTGGGGGTGTTGGTGATGGGTGGGATGAATCAAAAAAGGAATTTGATGGTGTCAGGATATGCTTATTCATTTTTTTCTCGATTTTGATTTCGATTCTAAGTGCCAGAAAGTATTTAATGTGCAAGGGGTGATTCGATGTTATCTGTCTTCAGCTAGTTAAATCTAGATCTCAATGTCAATGAAAGAAAGTTTGAAGTTGTTTTCCCTTAATGTTAATGGTTTAAACAATATTAAGAAAAGGCGCGCTGTGGAGTGCTGGTTAAAGGCTGAAAATCCATCAGTAATTCTGTTACAAGAGACTCATATTCCCTCTTCTAAATTGGACAAATTTTCTATGTTTAAATACTGGGCTTCGTTTAGTTGTTTCGCATCATGTGATGAATCTAAAAGAGGGGTGGTGATATTTTTAAATAAGAATATTTATCCTGAAATTATTCATTCAGAAGAGGAACGTTCTGGACGTTGGTGCTGGGTCTCTTCTAGAGTTAAAAGTAGACAAAGACCCTTTATTTTTGTATCCTGTTATGGGCCTTTAAATGACGATTTCAATATGTATGAAGATATGTTTCAATCTTTATTAACGGTGTCAGGTGATATAGTGATTGCTGGTGATTTCAATGTTTTGATGGATCCCAAAGTAGACTCATCTTCACAATCAAAAAAACAACTTAAACCAAAAGTTTTTCACACCATCTCTAATTATATACGATTATTGGATCTCTCTGATCATTGGCGTTTAGCCAATCCTTTTAAACGAGAGTATACTTGCTGGTCGGGCAGATTTAAGTCCTCCTCTCGTATTGATTTTTTTTTTGCCTCACGTAAACTTATGCTCGGTTCGTATAATACGGTGTATAATGTATTTTCTGATCACGTTATGCTCATTAGGGAATTCATTCTTGGGGATATTAGAAGTTCCCCTAAAAGATGGGTTTTCAATAAAGTTTATCTTAATGACGAAAAATGGGTTTCCGAAGTAAAACTTGAGATCAGAGAATTCCTAACGCGTAATTCTGGCACCGCCTCTCCTAACATTATTTGGGATGCTTTAAAGGCTTTTATTCGTGGTATCTGTATTGGAAGAGACGCTGCTACATCTATAGAGGCTAGGGCCATAAAAAAATCATTAGAACATCGTATTCAGGTTCTCAGTGTTCAAAGACAGCAAAATTCCTCTAGAATTATCAAAGATCAATTAAATGAAGCCAAACGAGAATTTAGTTCATTTTTATACAAGCAAGGAGAGGCATTTTTTCGTACGCAGCACCAGAAAGTTTACGAAGAAAGCAATTTTACGGGAAGATTTTTGGCTTGGCAAGCGAAAGAACAAGCAGTGTCTAATTTAATTTGGGGGATAAATTGTCCAGTCACGCTTCAATTTACAACTGACCCGGATGAGATAGGTAAGATAATGCATTGTCATTATCAAAAAATATATAGCTATCAGCATATAATTGATCATTCTAAATTGAATGTCTTTTTGAGGAAGGCCGTAATTCCTTCTCTTTCCCAAATTGAACAATTAAATATGATGGGTGCATTCTCTTTGCAAGAGGTAGAGCTCGTAGTGAAATAACTTCCTTTGGGTAAAGCCTCTGGCCCAGATGGGATACAATAGCTATCTGGATTGACAGTTAAAGGAGCTAAAAAATTAGGGATATTTTAGGGGTGACACTTAACCAGCTGCAGATGTACATACTAAAATGTTTATATTTTCATACAAGAACATTAATGTATTATCTAGAGGTGTTCATATAATTGAAACCTGTCAAGCAATCAAGTACACGTGTATTTTTATCAGTTAAATAAATGTGGAAATATACTAATTTCAGCTTCATATTTCACAACACCTAAAATAAATATAGGCAAACACAGATGAAATGGACAAAAAAGAGATAAGGATGAACACAGACGGAAATGTAAAAAATAAATAACATAAAACTGGGAGCCCTATCAATGATTTCCTATTACTTTATTAATTTCCCACCCTATCCTCCTACAAACCCAACAAACCGCTACGATACTATAAATTATTTGTAGTAATAAGATAGAAAATCTAAATCATGTAAAATTACAAACTATATTTAAAAAAATGAATAACAATTATACAAACGATAAAAACACATGCAATTATTATATGCACTAAAACACATTAACATAATAATAAAAAGGATGGGCCCGATTCACAAAAGTAATCTGAGACAAAATCCTAACTTTACGACTTTCGATATTCACAAAAGGCATTTAGGAGTAGTGAAGATAGGATTCCTAACTTTACTACTCCTAAATGCCTATTGTAAATACCAAAAGTCTTAAAGTTAGGATTTTGTCTCAGTTTAGAAGTTGTAAAGTTAGGAATCCTACTTTTACTACTCCTAAATGCCTTTTGAAATACCGAAAGTTGTAAAGTTAGGGTTTTGTCTCTCATTAATTTTGTGAATCGGGCCTGATATTTCTAACAACTCTATTGTTGAAAAAGATATTGAGAACAATAATATTCTGCACAATGATATTACCTTCCTAAAAGAATTGTATTCTTGACAACTATATTTATGTATCACAAGACTTTTGATCAGAAAATATTTTTCAATATTTCTGGGTCCCGATATTAAAATCTCTATATTTTGTCAAAATATCCTTAAATGCGGTTTAGACTAATGCTTAGACAATCATTTAAAATGTAAGTGGTGTCCACCAATCCTCTTTTCATCACTGAGTATTCTTCAAATAGATTTCTCAGGCAGGTGTTCTCCATAGATTAATTCTGTATTCTGAGAACACATTTCATACAAACAAATAGTGCAGAAAACAAAAAGCAGTGTTACACCCAGCGGTTTCAGGCTAGCTAAGACGCATCGAGTCCACCATCCCAGATAGGATGAGTACGATATACTTTTCCAATACCCTGTGCTCACCCTTGGGTTGCTTGGCACAGAGCAGTAAGGCTTATCCTCTGGGCCAAAATGTAAACTATTGGCACAACACCACCCTCACAACACAATGAGTATACTGTAAAAAGACTCCACACCCTAGATATATAAAACACAGGTCTTTATATTAGGCATGCACTGAAATCAAAATTATACACACATTAGATATATGCTTTACAGTTATATGCAAGTATCAAACTTTCCCATTAGCAGCAGAACTGCATGAACATGCATGTACTTATGATTGGTATTCACCTGTCTCGTTATCACCTCAGCCTCGCAAACAAAATAAACCCATATGTGTTCTTCCCCGAGGTGTTCACAATCCAAGTAATCCGTCCCACATCATAAGCATAAGAAACATATATTCAAGCTGTTCAGAGGTATTCCACTTTCCCGTTAACACATTTCCAATGTCACATACCCTGCACATGACCCAGCCCCTCAGCCAACCCAAACTACACCAGCCAATGATACACGTTGAACCCACTGGCAACACTTGGACTAGATTGTCGGGACCACCTAAAGCGGAAGGGAACAGTTAAGTGGTTTCATCCATCCAGATTAGGCCTTCAGGCACTCAGCTTCACATTCAGGAGCACATGAACACTATTCCCCCACCGTAGGCAAAAGACTGTGATACCGGAAGCTGGTGTATTTCCAAATTGGAGAGCTGTTTCTCCCCAGGCAGTGGTTCCAGGCAGCCAGTCGTAGGTGCACACAAGGCACAATGAGACCCCTCTGGTCCAGTCACTATACTCTCAACGACGGAGTACCTTATGGCATGGGTCCAGGGAGAGGGAGCCGGCCACCTTGGATACAGGCACTGTCGTCTCCCAATATGGAGGTTGGAGACAGTCTAGGCTTCCAGCTCGGGTCTCGCAAACTCAGCAAATATCCCAAGACACCCCACAGATACCACACACTACAAAATGTGAGCTAGCACAGGTTTCCAGTTGCAAGCAAGGGTCCCTCAGACTCAGCAAACTTCCCCAGCTCTCCTCGAACTCCTCTCCTTCCGGCAGTCCAGTTGGGCCGCTAATCTTTACGAGCACACTCCTCTGCACAGTGGGATTACAGCGTACGTCAGGATGGTCCTTGTCCCAAACGACGATCACTTCCAACCATTTCCGATGCACTCTGCATGGTCCTTACAATCTTGTGGAAACAGCAGATCTTTTCTGTCCCTAGGATCACATGGACAGTAGGCCAGCCAACCGGCTCTTGGAGAGTACATAGGGGCTCGGGCCATGACAGTTGGCAATTAGCTTCAGGCCAGCATCATCCAGGCAAAATCCACCAAGCGATAGTCCTATTCCTGGAGCACAACAAGCCCCAGGCCACCACAAGTCTGCGTATAATCAAATTGCAGTCTCTCCTGCCCCAATGGTTCCTCTTGTCAATGTTTCAGCGTTGAACCAGGGTAGTATGGTTTCAATCCCAAAAACGACTCAAACTCCTGAGGGGAGAGTCCCAGTAGTTATTCCCACAATGGCATTTGAAGATAAGATCAGTTCAAAAGGCCTCCTTTCAAAAGCACGGGCCCTCTCTAAATTTTGTCCTGTATGCCATCCTACACTGGAGGGCTTTATTAATATCTTTAGTGGGGCCAAGACCTTGCATCTTGGAATGCAGGTGATAAATCCAGCCCCTTGTATGCATCGGTGGAAGGCTCCTCAGAGTCAGATGTCTTCAGTTTCTCTTAAGCCCCTAGTTTTTGGGCTTATATCAGGAATGCACAGATGTAGCTGTTCCCCCAGCACACCGATGTGGATTAAAGACAGGCTGACAGGCCCAGAGAGACATGAGCATTGAAATGTTCACTTTCCCAAAGAGGCATTTCCATATTAATAAAGTTGAGTCCACTCACACTACCAGAGAGAATTTGCCATTACTAGCTCATCTATATCAAACTCTATACTCGTCTACCACAGGAAATACTGCCCAATAGCCTTTCCACTGGTCCCTCATGTTAATCAATGCAAGAAGCAGGCCCCACCATACAGAACACACCATCCAGTGCCATTCCCTATCAGTGCATGTAGTGCACATGCCCCCATACCTTACCTCTTCCCGACACCACACCCAGGGAGTACTCCGATGTAGCAAGAGACATGAAGAACCATTGCAAGTAGCTTTTTAAATGCCAAGCTGGGTAACAGTAACCTGCATACACACGCTCAACAAAGGTAGACCTGTGGCACATTTGAAGAACTACCTCCGTAAATGGAGCAACCAGTGCTGCAGGCCACAGAGGAGCATTTGTTTTATATGCCCTGGGTATATGTCTTACCCCTAGGCAATGGATTTACAGATAACTCAAATCAGAAAATCATGTACACACCAAACACCAGTATGTATATGACAAGTACATTGCTTTGGCACTGAATGGCAGTGTTAAAAGCACTCAAAGTCCCAAGGCTACCACATAGGTCAGTGGAAAACCAGGATGGACAAAAAGCAAAATTTCGAGGGAAAGCACCCTGAAAATGGCCTTTTCCAACACACTGCAAACAACAGCCTCTTGCATTCTTAAACCGAAAGTTTTTCACACCATCTCTAATTATATACGATTATTGGATCTCTCTGATCATTGGCGTTTAGCCAATCCTTTTAAACGAGAGTATACTTGCTGGTCGGGCAGATTTAAGTCCTCCTCTCGTATTGATTTTTTTTTTGCCTCACGTAAACTTATGCTCGGTTCGTATAATACGGTGTATACTATATTTTCTGATCACGTTATGCTCATTAGGGAATTCATTCTTGGGGATATTAGAAGTTCCCCTAAAAGATGGGTTTTCAATAAAGTTTATCTTAATGACGAAAAATGGGTTTCCGAAGTAAAACTTGAGATCAGAGAATTCCTAACGCGTAATTCTGGCACCGCCTCTCCTAACATTATTTGGGATGCTTTAAAGGCTTTTATTCGTGGTATCTGTATTGGAAGAGACGCTGCTACATCTATAGAGGCTAGGGCCATAAAAAAATCATTAGAACATCGTATTCAGGTTCTCAGTATTCAAAGACAGCAAAATTCCTCTAGAATTATCAAAGATCAATTAAATGCAGCCAAACGAGAATTTAGTTCATTTTTATACAAGCAAGGAGAGGCATTTTTTCGTACGCAGCACCAGAAAGTTTACGAAGAAAGCAATTTTACGGGAAGATTTTTGGCTTGGCAAGCGAAAGAACAAGCAGTGTCTAATTTAATTTGGGGGATAAATTGTCCAGTCACGCTTCAATTTACAACTGACCCGGATGAGATAGGTAAGATAATGCATTGTCATTATCAAAAAATATATAGCTATCAGCATATAATTGATCATTCTAAATTGAATGTCTTTTTGAGGAAGGCCGTAATTCCTTCTCTTTCCCAAATTGAACAATTAAATATGATGGGTGCATTCTCTTTGCAAGAGGTAGAGCTCGTAGTGAAAGAATTTCCTTTGGGTAAAGCCTCTGGCCCAGATGGGATACAATAGCTATCTGGATTGACAGTTAAAGGAGCTAAAAAATTAGGGATATTTTAGGGGTGACACTTAACCAGCTGCAGATGTACATACTAAAATGTTTATATTTTCATACAAGAACATTAATGTATTATCTAGAGGTGTTTATATAATTGAAACCTGTCAAGCAATCAAGTACACGTGTATTTTTATCAGTTAAATAAATGTGGAAATATACTAATTTCAGCTTCATATTTCACAACACCTAAAATAAATATAGACAAACAGAGATGAAATGGACAAAAAAGAGATAAGGATGAACACAGACGGAAATGTAAAAAATAAATAACATAAAACTGGGAGCCCTATCAATGATTTCCTATTACTTTATTAATTTCCCACCCTATCCTCCTACAAACCCAACAAACCGCTACGATACTATAAATTATTTGTAGTAATAAGATAGAAAATCTAAATCATGTAAAATTACAAACTATATTTAAAAAAATGAATAACAATTATACAAACGATAAAAACACATGCAATTATTATATGCACTAAAACACATTAACATAATAATAAAAAGGATGGGCCCGATTCACAAAAGTAATCTGAGACAAAATCCTAACTTTACGACTTTCGATATTCACAAAAGGCATTTAGGAGTAGTGAAGTTAGGATTCCTAACTTTACTACTCCTAAATGCCTATTGTAAATACCGAAAGTCTTAAAGTTAGGATTTTGTCTCAGTTTAGAAGTAGTAAAGTTAGGAATCCTACTTTTACTACTCCTAAATGCCTTTTGAAATACCGAAAGTTGTAAAGTTAGGATTTTGTCTCTCATTACTTTTGTGAATCGGGCCTGATATTTCTAACAACTCTATTGTTGAAAAAGATATTAAGAACAATAATATTCTGCACAATGATATTACCTTCCTAAAAGAATTGTATTCTTGACAACTATATTTATGTATCACAAGACTTTTGATCAGAAAATATTTTTCAATATTTCTGGGTCCCGATATTAAAATCTCTATATTTTGTCAAAATATCCTTAAATGCGGTTTAGACTAATGCTTAGACAATCATTTAAAATGTAAGTGGTGTCCACCAATCCTCTTTTCATCACTGAGTATTCTTCAAATAGATTTCTGAGGCAGGTGTTCTCCATAGATTAATTCTGTATTCTGAGAACACATTTCATACAAACAAATAGTGCAGAAAACAAAAAGGAGTGTTACACCCAGCGGTTTCAGGCTAGCTAAGACGCATCGAGTCCACCATCCCAGATAGGATGAGTACGATATACTTTTCCAATACCCTGTGCTCACCCTTGGGTTGCTTGGCACAGAGCAGTAAGGCTTATCCTCTGGGCCAAAATGTAAACTATTGGCACAACACCACCCTCACAACACAATGAGTATACTGTAAAAAGACTCCACACCCTAGGTATATAAAACACAGGTCTTTATATTAGGCATGCACTGAAATCAAAATGATACACACATTAGATATATGCTTTACAGTTATATGCAAGTATCAAACTTTCCCATTAGCAGCAGAACTGCATGAACATACATGTACTTATGATTGGTATTCACCTGTCTCATTATCACCTCAGCCTCGCAAACAAAATAAACCCATATGTCTTCTTCCCCGAGGTGTTCACAATCCAAGCAATCCGTCCCACATCATAAGCATAAGAAACATATATTCAAGCTGTTCAGAGGTATTCCACTTTCCCGTTAACACATTTCCAATGTCACATACCCTGTACATGACCCAGCCCCTCAGCCAACCCAAACTACACCAGCCAATGATACACGTTGAACCCACTGGCAACACTTGGACTAGATTGTCGGGACCACCTAAAGCGGAAGGGAACAGTTAAGTGGTTTCATCCATCCAGATTAGGCCTTCAGGCACTCAGCTTCACATTCACGAGCACATGAACACTATTCCCCCACTGTAGGCAAAAGACTGTGATACCGGAAGCTGGTGTATTTCCAAATGGGAGAGCTGTTTCTCCCCAGGCAGTGGTTCCAGGCAGCCAGTCGTAGGTGCACACAAGGCACAATGAGACCCCTCTGTTCGAGTCACTATACTCTCAACAACGGAGTACCTTATGGCATGGGTCCAGGGAGAGGGAGTCGGCCACCTTGGATACAGGTACTGTCGTCTCCCAATATGGAGGTTGGAGACAGTCTAGGCTTCCAGCTCGGGTCTCGCAAACTCAGCAAATATCCCAAGAGACCCCACGGATACCACACACTACAAAATGTGAGCTAGCACAGGTTTCCAGTTGCAAGCAAGGGTCCCTCAGACTCAGCAAACTTCCCCAGCACTCCTTGAACTCCTCTCCTTCCGGCAGTCCAGTTGGGCCGCTAATCTTTACGAGCACACTCCTCTGCACAGTGGGATTACAGCGTACGTCAGGATGGTCCTTGTCCCAAATGACGATCACTTCCAACCATTTCCGATGCACTCTGCATGGTCCTTACAATCTTGTGGAAACAGCAGATCTTTTCTGTCCCTAGGATCACATGGACAGTAGGCCAGCCAACCGGCTCTTGGAGAGTACATAGGGGCTCGGGCCATGACAGTTGGCAATTAGCTGCAGGCCAGCATCATCCAGGCAAAATCCACCAAGCGATAGTCCTATTCCTGGAGCACAACAAGCCCCAGGCCACCACAAGTCTGCGTATAATCAAATTGCAGTCTCTCCTGCCCCAATGGTTCCTCTTGTCAATGTTTCAGCATTGAACCAGGGTAGTATGGTTCCAATCCCAAAAGCGACTTATACTCCTGAGGGGAGAGTCCCAGTAGTTATTCCCACAATGGCATTTGAAGATAAGATCAGTTCAAAAGGCCTCCTTTCAAAAGCACGGGCCCTCTCTAAATTTTGTCCTGTATGCCATCCTACACTGGAGGGCTTTATTAATATCTTTAGTGGGGCCAAGACCTTGCATCTTGGAATGCAGGTAATAAATCCAGCCCCTTGTATGCATCGGTGGAAGGCTCCTCAGAGTCAGATGTCTTCAGTTTCTCTTAAGCCCCTAGTTTTTGGGCTTATATCAGGAATGCACAGATGTAGCTGTTCCCCCAGCACACCGATGTGGATTAAAGACAGGCTGACAGGCCCAGAGAGACATGAGCATTGAAATGTCCACTTTCCCAAAGAGGCATTTCCATATTAATAAAGTTGAGTCCACTCACACTACCAGAGAGAATTTGCCATTACTAGCTCATCTATATCAAACTCTATACTCGTCTACCACAGGAAATACTGCCCAATAGCCTTTCCACTGATCCCTCATGTTAATCAATGCAAGAAGCAGGCCCCACCATACAGAACACACCATCCAGTGCCATTCCCTATCAGTGCATGTAGTGCACATGCCCCCATACCTTACCTCTTCCCGACACCACACCCAGGGAGTACTCCGATGTAGCAAGAGACATGAAGAACCATTGCAAGTAGCTTTTTAAATGCCAAGCTGGGTAACAGTAACCTGCATACACACGCTCAACAAAGGTAGACCTGTGGCACATTTGAAGAACTACCTCCGTAAATGGAGCAACCAGTGCTGCAGGCCACAGAGGAGCATTTGATTTATATGCCCTGGGTATATGTCTTACCCCTAGGCAATGGATTTACAGATAACTCAAATCAGAAAATCATGTACACACCAAACACCAGTATGTATATGACAAGTACATTGCTTTGGCACTGAATGGCAGTGTTAAAAGCACTCAAAGTCCCAAGGCTACCACATAGGTCAGTGGAAAACCAGGACGGACAAAAAGCAAAATTTCGAGGGAAAGCACCCTGAAAATGGCCATTTCCAACACACTGCAAACAACAGCCTCTTGCGTTCTGTTGTTCCCTTTCGTTCGCAGTAAATGTTTACAGTGAATGGTGCATTCCCATTACATTTGTAATGTGAATGGTGCATGATTATGCAAAATGGCTTTATTTTTTAATTTTGCATAACAAGTGTAACACAAACTTTCTGAAATTACATGATTTATCTAGGCATACTTTATATTTTACCATGGCTGAGCTGTAACCTGGCCCAAAAAATCTTTCACATATGCAGAACATGTGTGTGTGTGTACTGTCTTTGTGTTCTAGCTTAAAGCGATGCCCGGGTTCCATTCACACTAAAACCATTGCTTTACTCAATGTTTCTATACGTGCTTACTTGCAGTCTTCTCTAGCTTTCTATAAGAGGGTTATGAAATAGCTTGATGTCATTCATATGTAGATAACTTTCGAGTACTTGGTAGCATTTTCTCATGCTGGAACTCCCTCTACTGAGTATTTCTACTCTTTGGTTAAGTGCTTACAATACTGCCAGCTTGGCCCCACACGATCCTCCTCTCTTTACATGTTTTTCTACATTAAAGAGGGAGGATTCTATGTTTTCGGAAATACATTATTACGTTCATATTTGGTTAGAGTGGCTAGTATAAATAAACATATCTGGGTGTCTGTAAATATTGTCAGATGAGGTTTTTGTAGTTCTCTCCATAGCGTTTTCCTTATATCTCTGTCTAAGCCCCTCATTACATGTGGAATGGAACAGTATAGTGGCAAGATATCTCTCCGAGCCATTCTGAGTAGCTCAGTGATCCCAGGCCAAGGATTACCATACCTGAAAGCGCCAGACCTGGTAATCCTGGTCTGAAAATCTGTAAACCTCCAGTTGGGACAATTCTATGCTCGAAGTCACCAGGCCTGGTTTCATCAAGTACTATTTCACAACCGATGAAACCAGAAGAAAGGTAATAGCAAGACAAGAGATGCATTCTGGAGTACACCCCGGCACCCACTCACACAATGTAGCATCATGGGGGAGCTGCCCATGCTTCCCTTGCCTGTCCACTCCTGGACACCACCACCCCATGAGCGAGAACAACTCTGGTGCATACACAGAGCCCTGAGTGACACAGGGGACCCACATAGGAAGTGCAGGCTAAGAGATAGAACTCCCATTACCCAAACCTGTCTTGTTTTGCATTCCCGGCCACCACTTCAAGGTCCTCTCCCCAGCTCCCATAACCATTCACCAACTGCTCCAAGAAGGGTCATACGTGTTTCACCATTCTGAGAGGAATAACTCTTGGCTGACAGATTTAGGTGCAGAGATACCTGCTATAATTAGAAATTCCATTCACCGGAATCCGCCACCTAAATACATGGATTTACTAAGGAGTACCCAACTTGCTCAAACACATGCTGGTTTAGTGCCGAACGCAATACAAATCATGAGTTCTCCACCAATAAGCTAGTCAGCACTGAGTATCTGTGAAGGGATTTTGTCAAAGAGGTACTTTAAAAAAACTAGTTCACTAAATGTATTTCATTCCTGATCATTCAAATGTTTCCCTATGTACTTCTATAGCAATTTTGAGAAAGGTAAGGGAGTCATCTAAAATCTTCACTGAGCCTAATACGGCCCAATAGATAATGTTGTAACCTATCCCAAAAATCCTTTTATGAATGCACACAATTTGTGTGCCCGCATGTGCATGAGTGCAGGTGTGTGCATGCATGCATGTGTGTGTGTGGAGGTTTGTGGTTGTGGGAGTTTTCACTGTGGACTGGGAATGAGTGTGCCAGGATTCCATTCACACTAAGGGGCCGATGCCGATTTCGGCCGGAAGGGCTCCGAACGATGGTCATAGCCCTTTCTACCGAATCGGAACGTGTCAGCCGGATTCCTTTCCGATGGCTCAGAGAGCCCGTCGGCCATCCGGAAATCCTTCAATACTCCCCCGGCCGCCTCTTCACGACCGAGGGAGTACGATGGCAGTTTTTCACTGCCTTTTCGTGCCGGTCTTTCTGGCATGAAATGGCAGTTGGAAACTGTCTTTGGGGGCCCCCAGTAGGGCCCTCATGGGTGCGAGGCCGCCGAATGGGGGCCTGGGGGCACCTATGGTGCCCCTTTGTTGATCCCTGCACCCGGTGGTGGGCACCTTGGGGTGCAGGCCACAGGGTGCAGGGACGAACTGCACCCCTGCTTTTCACAATGCAAGCAAGCATTCTGCTCGGAATGCATGCTCCCATTGTGAAGCATACGAGTGCGACCGAACAGGGTTCGGTCGCATCATACTTGCAGGGCCGTAACGGACGACGCCAGGACCAGAGTCCGTCTGACATCGGAAACGGCCCCTAAAAAGGGTATTTTCGCTCCTGGTTTCTATGCGTGCCTTGTGAGGACATGCTAATCTTTCTGTAAAATGAATAAGATATAGTTTTCTGTTACCCTACAGGACTATTTTATCAATCTTACATATGTTAGATTTAATCATGAAATGATACCGATTTCTAGCTATTAGGGGCACTGGACCGTTCTTCACCTTGTCAGTGATTGTAAGCTATTATGAATCTTCTCTGGCAGGTTGTTTTTGTCTTTAAAATTGTGCCTATGAGCCCTTTGCATTAAAGAACATCTATACCACTTATTGTTCCCTTCATAAGTGCAGCTATGTACTAATGTATCTACCTAAGCTATGAAAATAAGGTGAGCAGAATGGAATTCCCAGGTGTAACTCTCCTCTACTTAATAATAAGTAGGCTGCTATTCCTGCACCTGGGTACTCTTTGTGCAGGAGCACTGGACAAAAATGTGCCACTCTGAGGTGGGAAGGAGGATGGTATCACTAGTCAATGAGTGGCAAAGTAGCAGGAGGACTGCAATATGTGTCTCAATTGTAGACTTGAGCACATCATCATTGAATGAGCTTAATGTCCATTTTGGTGTTGTGCAAGGAGTTTGAGAGTTGATGGTTTGATAAAGGTGTTCAGAAGTTGAGATTGATCATCTGAAGATCAGACCAGCTGTGACAGTTCCCTTATTACCACTCAATCATTCCAATATCCCCATGGTGTCTTCAGATCCTGGTTCTCTAATTCGATGGCGCTGAGTTGTTTGTGTCTCAGCCCAATTTCTAGCCCCTACCAGAAAACATTATTTATTTCATGTGGATGAGAGCCAAGAGGGCCGAGGGAAATTAGAGAATCAAACCTTGGACAGAGGCATTAAAGTCGTCTCTCACGGGCCAATGAGATGGATGTAGACACCATTTCAGAACAGAATTTCACACACTTTAGTGCATGTCACATATGTGAAAGTGGGGGGGGGGGTGAGCTTCTACTTATTGGTTAATAGGCAGTTGAAAGTTATGGCATCATGGTCAGTCCAGGTAATATTTTTCAATCTACATGTATTTGCGTCTTGGGTGATAAAAAAGGCATGCAGTCTATATACTGTGTAACATGTCCAGGAATGAGTCTCTGCCTATTCAGTACTTCCAAATAGGAAACAAATGATTATATCTGTATTGCTCGAATATGATAGATCTCAAACAGCCAAGATTCATTGATTGTAGTTTTCCATGGTGATATCAGTAATGTCTAAGTTGGAAAATCAGGACCTGCAGATAAAGAGAGAAGAGCATGTAAAATCAGGAATTTGGTTAGTGTTGATTTTTATTTTGCCATGCTAAAGTGACACATGAGAGCAGTCTGGATGTAATTGAAGGGAGTCACTACTCTTTTTTCCTAGGCACATCTTCTATCTAAGTACATGGCTTCACAATTGATTGATCAGGCATTGTCTTCTAGTCTGGTGCCTATGAAGAGATTAAGATTGTCAGATTGTGGCATAGGTTCCACGCTCTATTAGGATTCAGGGGAAGCAATGATTTGCACCAGCAATGCCTCCCCCATGTAAATCTTTGACCTGATGGCCAATCAATCTAGGGCCGTCAGGTAAGTGTGATGGCCCCCCAACCCAATGTAGGTTGAGCGACTGTCACTCATTGTCCTTCCCCAGGACCTTCATGTGAGCTATGGTGATTCTGGTTAGAGCAAAGCATACTTTCTTCCCACCAGGGCCGGACTGGGAACCAAAACTAGCCCTGGCAAAGTGCTCGGCCGGCACCCCAGGGTGTTGTGAGTGCGGCCGAGCTGTTTGCCACGGCCGGTTTTGGACGATTTTGTTACAGCACCGATATTGCAGCTATGCTGCAAAAAAGGCCCTGTAACAAAATCGCCCCCCAGGGGCCCAAAACCGGCCCCCAACCCTGGTGGCCCACTGGGGAAATGTCCGATGCCCGCTACAGCCAGTCCGGCCTTGACCCCTACTCAAGCAGCAACCGCAATGCTTTTTCCGGTGAGGCACAAGCAAACCCCAAATTAACCTATGCTCAACTCTCTGATAGCTTAGCAAGAGCAGGCAGGCTTAACTTAGAGGCAATGTGTAAAGTATTTATGCAGTACTTCAAACAGCAATAAAGTGATAACACAACACAAGACAAATCTCACACCACTTGACCAAAAGAGATTACATTTTAATAAATACCACAAGACCAAAACTCTAAAACTCCAATCAGTAGAACTAGAAATATGCTATTTTAAAGATTTCAGTGAAAATAGTGCCAAAAAGCATAAAGTGCCAACTGTGGATATCTGGTTTAGCTGGACCGGGAAAAGGTCACAAGTTCAGGCCGACCTTGATAGAGTGAACGTCAGCTACAGGGGCCCTGGTAGGCCAGATGAAAGGACCTTGATAGAGTTAACGTCAGCTACAGGGGCCTAGGTAGGCCAGATGAAAAAGAGTACCTTAAGTCCTGGTTGCAGAGCATTGCAAGTCCTGCGTCGATGTCTCAGTTTTGAGGAGCTGTGGAACTGCAATGCGAGGTCCTGAGCATCATTCATTGTCTATGATCTTATTTATGAGGCCTTGTGATGTAAATTCCGGTGTCAAGTATGCAATGCACAGTCGAGGCGATGCATAGGCTTGGAAGAGCTGCAAGGATGCAATGCGAGAACCTGTGTCATTGTCGAAGCTGCTGTCGACAAGCGATTTGCATTGCGAGGGCCTCTGTCAGTGCAGCTTCACCGATCGATGATTTCAATATGGTCTGCGAAGTTCAGGCAGAGTTCTGGAACTGAGAAAACCCTTGCAGCAGAGGCGATGTGTTGGTTGTTCTTCGGTTTGCGCCACACAGCAGAGGAAATTAGTTGGTTTTGCTGGCATCACTGATGGGCTGGCAGAGCACCTTCAGGCCCACTTCCAAGGATCCAGGATGGGAGTGGCACCATGTGGCAGGGTAGGACTCACAGATGGCAGAGTCCAGGTGCTAGATACAATGTTGTTGAAGCTTTCTGTCCCTGAAGCTCTATATGGAGGCCCTACAAACTAGCCCTTGGAAACAGAGCTTTCCACCTCCTGAGTTAGGCATCCCCTTCCTCCCTGTCCTCACCCCACCTTGTCTGGGCTCACAATAGCCTGGTGATAAGCCCTTTGTGAGAGGACAGAGCCTTTGTGATGTGCAAGTGTGGTAGGTGACAGTTCTTCTCCCTCGTTAACTCAGAGTAGGCCATCCAGCAAAATCCTTTTGTCCTATTGTCTGGGAGAAGTACACAAAAATCAACCGCCAGCTACACCTGGGCATGTGACCCAGAATCAGCCTGCAGGCACCAAATGGTTGGGACAAGAAAATGACAACTTTCTAAAGTGGCATTTCCAGAAATGTGATGAAAAATCCGGCATTACCATTTAAGAAGGCTTTTAATCACAATTTGTTAGCCACCAAACTCGACCTGTCAACCTGGTCTCAATTGGAAAACACAGCTTATTAAACATAATATGGTAACTCCAGTGCTACCCTACGGGAGAGGTAGGCCGTGCAGTAAATAAAAACAAATTTAAGAGTTTTTTTACCAGCAGGACATGTAAAACTTAAGAGTACATATCCATTTCCTAAATACACTGTGCCCTCCCTTCTGGGCTGACCATGGCCTACCCTATGGGTGCCTTATATATAAATTAAAAAGAAGGCTTGGGCCTGGTAAAAGGTTTATTTTGCCAGGTCAAAATGGAATGGATTTTTTAAAACAGCACACCCAGACAGTAATGGTAAGTCTGAGATATGTTTAAAGGGCTACTTAAGTGAGTGGCACAATTAGTGCTGCAGGCCCACAAGTAACATTTAATTTACAGGCCCTGAACACAGGTAATGTCACTCTACTAGGGAATTACAAGCAAACTAAATATGCCAATTGGGTACCATGTTTTAAGGAGAGGCCACAAGCACTTTAGCACTGGTTAGCTGTGGTAAAATGCACAGAGTCCTAAGGCCAACAACACGAATTCAGCAAAAATAGGAGAAGTGAAGGCAAAAAGGTTTGGGGAACCCCCTACTGAAAGGGCCAAGTCATACGCTGAAGTGATCAGTTAAGGGCAGTTCCATTAACCTAAAAGTTGCATTTTACTGATGACTTGCTGTAAAATACATTATTCATCCTTAGTTATCTAGTGTTGGGGCGCTGATCGCCAAACCCATCACTCTTTCTCTAAGGTTAAAATCTTTTTTTATTTCGTGGCTGGTAAGGACACAGGCATCTAAGAGACTCCTCCTCCCAGATCACCTGACCATACAATGAAGGGGTAACACTCATGCAAACACCCTCCACGTGGACCTGTAAATGAGGTCTCCCCTGCCTCATCTGCTTCCCAAGTTGTAAACAATTGCACAGTAAAGGGAATAGGAGAAGCTCGTAGATGTACTCTGTGGATGACTGGCATATACATGCTCTACTGAGTAACTTGCAGCAGGGATAATACTTTCAGCACTCGACTTCAAAGAAATGGGACCACAAGTTTTTGGGAGAATGTTTTCTCATTTCTACAATCGAAAGAAAAGAAACCCTCTAGGGTTATTTTGATTGTATGTTTTGTGCTTTACTTTGCACTTTGTTGCCTCAACAGTGTCAAATCTCCATTCCTGTCAGGCCCAATACATGCAACTCAGTCATTATGCACCCAGGTCCCATACCTGTCATGTGCCTCTCCCACACCCAGACTCACTCTCACTCGGTGTGCTATAGTAAGATAGAGTGCAGAGGATGAGGCACTGTTGGGGAAACAACCCATCAGTACAATAAAAGCATGATGCTACGGCGAAGCAGCGCAAAAGCTGACTACTCTCTAAGCTTTTTTCTCTTTTAATGTGCATTATGTGTCACTTCCACTAGAGTTGAATTTATGTTTGATAGTCATTAGCAATGGTTAGTACATGTTTATGGACTGTGCTCCTCTTCGTTCTATGCGGTCTTTGCTGATTCTCCTGGCCATGCCCAATAAATGAGGCCTAATCACTGTGGACCAAGGGCCCAAGGCTATCCATCTGCTGCTACTCCACAACTAATCCATTGCTTTAGCTCGATGGATACTTCCGTTGGTTGCTCTTACTCTTATCTTTGACTCTCTTTCTTAACATTTATTCTCACAATTCAAGCAAAGGAGTCCAGGTAAAGGTCAAAGAGGTTATATGGGACTTAGTGTTGAAAATCCCTGTTTTGGCCAGGTTGGGCCCAAGCCTGACCTCCCAAGTTGTTTCACTACTACACATTTATCCTTACTTCGAGGTGATGGGTCTGCCCTTCTACTTTCTGCACTCCATTTATTACTTTTTGACTGCCTAATTATGACTCCTGAGATGGGGTCTGTCATTACTGGGTGGGCTCTGAAAATGATTTTCTAGGTTAATAATTGTGACTTCAGGGATCAATTTCTATAGACCATGGGATACCTCCATATAGTGCTCGCTAGATCATTAATTATGCCTCCAAGGGATGACTTTCTCTTCTCAGTGGACTCCATTATAGTATTCTCTGATGCATTGACCATGCCTCCATGGGTTTAACTTGTGCAACTGCTGGGTGAATGCCATATATTATTGTCAGCTTGATTTGCTGTGACTCCAGGGAATGGGATTCTATGGCTCCTGGCTGCATAAATATAGTAATATCTGGTTAAGCAACCACCCTTTTAGGGGTGGAACATGTGTAGCTTCTGGCTGTACTCTGTAAAATCTGTATACTGGACTCTGTTTGATTAACATGACTCCATGGTTTGGAATAGTCACCCCTTGCTGGACTGCAAATTAAATGTTCTGATTGATTAACCTGCTTTCAGACGTAGGACCTTTGTCACACCTGGTAAGGCCAATATATTATATCACTGATTCTCATGAATGAAGGTGTCTTCTCAGTATAAAAATGCCAATTCTAAAGATGATAAATATCCACTTGCATGTTTGAATGTATATCACACACTCAGAAACAATTCATTCTTAAGGTATTTGTATCCTCATCATGTTTGAAACAAGTATTTGAATCTCACATACCCACCCCCGCATAAGACCATAGTGATCATACTATGTGCATAATCCTTACAACCCTGTGCTCCAAAAAGGCTAAGGGATTGTTGCTAGTGTCCTATCCCCTTTGCTTGAGTGTTATGTAGACATTGGGGTGTCCCATTAAGGTTGAAACGTCTCCCCTAATTGGCTATTCCTCCCTGCAGGAAAGGCTAGACTCCACCACTTTAAACTTCAGGTACACCCTACCCTTATTCTGATAAAGTGTCATGGTAACCTGAGTCAAGAACAAACAGGTAATGAACATTCTGAAGAAATGTTCTTCATTGGTCATAATAGAGCTGACTAAGTATAGATGGAAGTCACATTGACTACCAGACCCAATGCTTACCATTTCAACTAGGAGAAGTGCAGCGTGAAAGGCATTCTGTGGTGGTGTTTTCCTCATGCAGTCATTCCGAAGCAGCCATTGATACTACCTTTGAGAGAGTGCTGTGCTCAACCACCTCAGGTTACAGGTTTCTGCTGCAGTTCTGGTACACTTGTTCACCGCTATTCTTCTTTACTGCTGTCCTCTCAAAATACTTTGACTCCTTGATGATCCATTCTAGCATGTTGTGACACCATCTATTTTTTGATTGAATGATTGTTTGTATTATTTCCTTCCAGCGTTTCCGCCTTTTCACTCCTCCACTGCTAGAATAATGGAAGCATACTGTTAGCGTGCTGTATTGTCTGTCAAAGGTTATTTACCATTATCTATATGAAAGTGGGGGGAATGAACCGCATAAGTCTCAATACCAGATACGCTAGCACGGGTGATGTTTGCAGAAGGTTCTGTGGTACTCTACAGAAGTACACTTGAAAAGTGGATTATACTGACACGATTGGGAGAGAAAAACTAATGAAGACAAGGAACTATTTGGGGATACCGGGATGGAATTACAATTGGTTAAAAGATAACACTAACCATACGGATGAAACAGCCCTGATAAAGTCGACGCCACCAGCCATGGGCGATGAAACACGTGTTGGCTAAAAAAAGAACTAAACAAGAACATATCAGAATAAACCTAACAAATACAAAGAAAGACAAGAATTGTTGACATCTATTATTTATGTAATGCATGTTGACATAAGCGTGTGCTGGGGAAACACATTTTTTGCCTCAATACCAAAGTCTCAGAACTTTTTGTCTCAGAGACCCTCGACCACACAGTCACAGGCTGCTATGTATGTAATCTCCACTTAGTATTGTCGGTGGATAGCGTCATAATCGGGTCTTGTCACTTGAGTGTCCTGTTCTACGAGTTACATCAAAACCTATACCAGGAAGGAGACTGTCTGGATGTTGACAGTGGTGAGTGGATTTAAATTATCTCCTATCCTTTAGTTGAATCTTTATTGGGGGGCAAAGGAGTAGGATAGGGGTAAGTCTAAAAATAAAACGGTGTTTAGTGGATTAGTCACTGGTCCATGACACCTAGTGGTAGGGTTGACATGTTTCAGCCAGGAACAGCCACTATGGGTCCATGACGTTCGTCAGGACCAAAGAAATATTTGTGGAGGCCTTGTTCTCCAGACCTTCACGGATAGTGTGTTATTATTGAGTGGAAGCACTCACCCATCTTCATCTGTGAGCACGGTTTGCTCCAGATGGAATGTGGTTATAGGTATGGTCTTTTGGCCTATAACTTAACATATTTCATTTGCATCATTGCGTGGAGCAATGTAGGACAGGGGTTTAAGCTTGGCTTTAAATTGTCCTGCGAAGTGCTCTTGCATGCATCTGTGCCTAACCGAATGTGAAGTGCTCTTGCATGCATCTGTGCCTAACCGAATGTGAAGTGCTCTTGCATGCATCTGTGCCTAAATGAATGTGAAGTGCTCTTGCATGCATCTGTGCCTAACCGAATGTGAAGTGCTCTTTCATGCATCTGTGCCTAACCGAATGTGAAGTGCTCTTGCATGCATCTGTGCCTAACCGAATGTGAAGTGCTCTTGCATGCATCTGTGCCTAACCGAATGTGAAGTGCTCTTACATGCATCTGTGCCTAACCGAATGTGAAGTGCTCTTGCATGCATCTGTGCCTAACCGAATGTGAAGTGCTCTTGCATGCATCTGTGCCTAACCGAATGTGAAGTGCTCTTACATGCATCTGTGCCTAACCGAATGTGAAGTGCTCTTGCATGCATCTGTGCCTAACCGAATGTGAAGTGCTCTTGCATGCATCTGTGCCTAACCGAATGTGAAGTGCTCTTGCATGCATCTGTGCCTAACCAAATGTGGTTATTTACCTTCACCTGAAATGTTTAAATATATAGGACACATAGGTGGATGCCATAAGGATGGGATAAGCAATAGAGTTTTGGCTCCACCCCTCCAAAGCCCATAAAACCATGAAATTATCAAATACTTTTAGGGGGGAATAGAAGAATTCCTTGCGATGGGAGCCATTTCATTATAACCATTAAGTGAGCAGTCTGAGGATATATTTAACTGTGTTTGTATCTCAGAAATGCGTATGTGACTGTTGACATATTATATTCTTGGAATGGTTTAACATTTATTTACAGGCCTACAAGATGGATACTCTCCTGAGAATGATACTCGGGCTGACATTCATCCACGCAGTACTTTGGTTACGCTCATCCTCTATGGGGCCCAGATCCGCATTCCTGTTAGGTGGTCCAATCATACCTCCATTTAGCCTGACAACTTGCATCAGTGAATTTGCAAAGGTGTAGGCTATTACGGTTGTTTACAAGAGAAACATTTAAATGTAGCTCTAGTTGGACTCCATAGCAACAGACAAAGCGACGCTATCACAGGGTTTCCAATTGCTCGATCTCTTTTGTATTCCTGTTGGATCTGGGAAAGTGTCAGGCTTTAGTATGCATTGTTGTCTCCTTTAGGAATTATTTCGGATAAGACTTCATTCAGAAGTACACGTTCCCAAAGTTTAGAAAATTCAGCGTGCCATATCAGAAATGAATTCAAAAGGTACATTTTACAGCATACATGTCAACTAAGCATCCTACAAATTTTCCAAAAAGAAAGCATTTAAAATGTTGCATTTTAGAGCCCAAATGTCAAGAATGCAAACAGCATAAATGTGAAAAGACTCCTTGTCCATACTTCAATTCTGAGATGCCTTTGAATTACATGGACTTTGAAAATGTGCCTGGCTCTATTTCTTCCTATCACATTTAGAGGATGAAAGTAATATGCACTTACAATAAAGCCTTTACAAACTCATTAAACACATGAGCACCCCTGACATGGGATATGCAACCTCACCCTCTTATCAAAAATGCCTCGCCTGTATATTGATTGAGTTGACGTTGCTCTTCTATAGGTATGAAGCACTATCAGCGGCCTCACAAGGAGTAGGAAAAATACTACATAAACACGAATATATTACATCCCCAGAGTAGACCGGGCAGTTTAGCTCCTCTGTCAGTTTCTTTGACAAAATCTGAAAGGGTCCTCAAATTGTGTTCATGAATAATGTTATCTTAGGCAGGCTATTTTCCAGTTTACTGCATAATGAATAACAGTGTGCTACCCAAATAAAATGTTATTCTTGAAAGGACATATGCATGTCTCTCTCCAATCTCAGTTCACACCTGAAGGATTCCCTTTGTGTTGGCGGGTGACGTTGCCCTAAAACCAGGGCCGGACCCAATCCACTGATTCGTGGTGTGTGCTGTGCTCTGGCGGGCCCTCGGGTTTCTTTCGGGCTGGGAAGGCATTGACAAACAGGCACATGCATCAAAGCAAAAACCGGTCGCAAACGGGCAGATTCTCAGAATCTGCCCCTTTGCGACCGGTATTTTTGCATTTGGGATGCATCATCCCAAATGCAAAAATCGCAATTTAAGTAATCTCTAAATTGCGATTACTTAAATTGCGATTGCATTTAAGGAATCTCAAATTGAGATTCCTTAAATGCAATGCATTAAAGTAAAAATATTAGCGATTTCGCTAATAGGGGGAGCAAATTACCATGAAGTTGAACTTCATGGTAATTTGCAAAAACGTTGAAAAATGCCCTAAAGGGCATTTTTCAAAGTTCCATTTTACACACACACATGCCCTTGGGGCATGTGTGTGTGCAAGATGTACTCATATGCAGATTTCTGGGGTGCCACAGGGTGTCCTTTTGAGTCGCAATTAAGGAATGTTTAGAAATCGCTATTTTGTAAGCGATTTCTACATGCATAGCCTTTTGCTATTCCTTATTAGCGAATCCTTATTTTTCGCTAATAAGGAATCGCAAATGGCATTGTTGATGCATGTGCCAGAAAGTCACTTATTCTGTCTTGGGAATTCTGTCATTTTTTACATTTGTTTTTCATTAGGTCAGATCTATACGCAGCTTTGGTAGTGTTAACCGCTGTATGTAATTAAAAAAGAATCAGAAATACAAGTACATATTTTAAGGAGTTTTAGATAAGCCCTCTTCGATCATACGTCTGTTCAATTGACCTTCATATTTTTCTTCTGCTCAAGACAGTGTACACCATGGGAAAGTATGTTCAGTTATTACCAGAGAACCAGCAACTGAGGGGTATTATCTTTCTGAAGGGATTGGGGTTTAGGACAAAGAAATGACCTGTTTCTCGGGCACTAATTGTGAGCTGAGTGGGATACAAACTCGGTAGTCCAACACATACATTTTCCATTTTATAAGAATTTTCCAGATAGGGTTATACCTCAGAATTCTGAATTTCACATGGAAAATGGCGAACTTCCACCGCAATCTGTGATTCTAGAGTGATTCTTGCAGGTCTTTCCTTAATTTGAGACATATTGTCTCCAATAAATGTCAGCAAGTATGTCCTGTTGCAATGACTGGATGAAAGCAAACTGTAGCAATGGTTTTCATGTGAATCTTGCAATCCCGTTTGGACAGTCAATCAAGCTACCAGTGGAAACGGGATTACCCTTCATTTTGTAACGAGGGCTTCCTATGCTCTTTCCTTTGGAGATGTTTAGCTTTTGTGCAAGATAGCTTGGATTGTTTGTATGGTGAGCTGTATATGTGGTACACCCCGGATTGCACATGCATCTTGTTCCATAGGTTCCCATTTAAGGGAGGCAAGAGCAGTTCCATGGTTTGGGGCGGGGAGCGGTTCATTCACCTCTCAGAGGTAATCTCTGTGGTAACTAATAACACCAGCAGAAGAGTGAACTGGGTATACGCCCCGGAGGAAATGGCTTCTCAGCACCCTCAAGTCACCAAGGGCCATATGTATGAAAATGCTCATTTGCAATTCTCAAATAGCGATTTTTTGCGAATCGCTATTTGAGAATCGCAAAACCCTATGTATGTAGGATTTGCAATAAATTTTGCGAATCCTACATATTCCTTAATTGCGAATCGCAAATTGTGATTTGCAATTAAGGAATACCTCCCCATTCATTCCTATGGGCCTAGAGTCCCATAGGGATGAATGGGAAGACATTCTCAATTTGCGATTCCCAATTAGAGAATCGCAAATTGCCAATGCAATTTCAAGGGTGCCAGGGTGTCAAAAGGACACCCTGTTGCACCCCTGAAATGAGCATGGGTGCAGATGTGGCGCACATACATGCCCTAAGGGCATGTATGTGGGTCACATGGCACTTTAAAAAATGCATAAAAGTGCATTTTTCAAAGAAATCGCTAATTACCACCAACTTGAAGTTGGTGGTAATTTGCGATTCCTTAAGTCCAAATTGCACTTTTTGTGTGCCTTTTACATTGCATTTAAGGAATCGCAATTTGCGATTCCTTAAATGCAATCGCAAAATAGGGAATTGCAAAATTTGTGATTCCTTATTTTGCATGGGGTGGTTTATGTCACACATATGACACTGCTGTTTTGCGATCGCAAATGCCGAAATTCTGCGAATTTCGGCAATGGCGATCGCATAATTGCCTTCATACATATGGCCCCAAATCAGTTGTTAAACCTTAATCCTAAAGAGCTAGTGCAGGTCGCCATCGGTGGCATTTGACCCCTCCCACTGGGTGGTGACATAGGAAGCAAGAGAAAGGGGGATAAAGAGGTGTTTGAGGGTGGGAAAGATCAGAAAAGGCAAGAGAAAGAAATGAAAGACAAAAGAGGAGACATTATTGTAATGACCAGATACTAAAGAAGAAAGAGAGAAGGGGAAATACATATAAGGAGGCAGAATAAAGAAAGGGCCAGAGTGGGAAAGAAGACAAGGAGAGAGAAAGGAAAGGCAAATGAGTATAGGTGGAGTAGGTGGGAGGTAAACTCGAAAGTGGAAAACAAGGTCATGTAAAGTGGGAATAAGGGCAATGAAGAGACAAGGGAGGGGGTCGTGGGAAAGGAAAAGACCAGTGTGGCAAAGAAAGCGGAGAGAGTAGAAGAAAAGACAAAAAAAGGGAGGGAAAGGCCCTGTGAAATTAAATGTCTGCTTTAACCCCTTCAGTGCCCCGCCCTTTCCCCGCCCTGAGCCGGCCCTTTCATTAGCGGGCGGGGTTCATGACGAGCTGGACTCGTCATGGGCACAGCGCAACCGCGGCCCATGACGAGTCCAGCTCGTCATGGGCACTGAAGGGGTTAAAACACGGGTTAACCACGGACATGAAAACACGAGACAGAAAGAGAGAATGGTAAAGTAAACAAGAGAGTGATGAAGAGAGGAGTGTGTAATGACAAAAAAGAGACACAGACAGAGGGTTAGTCACACAGCAGAAGAATAAAGAAGGATTAAAATGGGCAGAATGAAATCAGAGAAAAAGTAAAGAGAAAGGAAAAGGAGAAATGAGGAGGCATTGAAAAAAAGGTGTGTGATGGCAAAAGAGAATGGGGATGCGAAGTGCAAGTAGTGAACGACAGAAAAAGGAAAACAAAACAGGTACAGAAGATGAAGGAAAATCAAGAAGGAGCTCAGGGAGGAATAAGTTAGCTTGTATAGTTTTTCAAAGCGCACCTGTACCCTGTGTGCTTCTGGAACTAAGAGGATTAAAGGTAAAGTCAGATTGTGGGAGCTACCAACCACGAGGACGTTTGCAAAAACAAGACAGATGTTTTCAGACCCTCGCTGGAGTGCAAGTGATTTTCAGGGGGGCAATCATCAGAGCGAGGCAGTTCCAGGTGGGCCAATAGAGAGAAAGACCCATCACCTTGTGACGTCATAACGTGGGGCAATACAAACAGCATGGCTCCACTGGACAGATGCCACTCTACCTTGACTCTAAGAAATTATTGCCACAACTTTTGCCACAAACGAAGGGAGTACTGAAAAGTACTCATGGGAAAGCAGAGACAAAGGAAAAGCAGAGACGGGAAGATGAGAAAGATGAACCTGATGAGGGGAAGATAAAAAAGGGCTAAAGCAGAAAGAAGTAGGGAATGTGTCGTCATTATGAGGAGTAGAGTATAAAGACAGACACAGAATGAAAGAGGAGAAGTGTGGGTGTAATGTAACGCATGGTGTAGGTCTGTTGCGAATCTGAGAACAACAACTAGGATAAGTGACTTCCTTTCATTCCAATACTTGGTAGCACCGAACCCCTCACAAGGACTTGAGAATGAGCGCCTCTCGCCACTAGAGGCTCAACTGGTGTTCCAAGCATTGGTGTTTGAGGCTCGAAGCACCTGCCTGCCTTTGCTGAGCATCAAAAGTGTACAGGACCAACCCTTCCTGCCCAATTGCGGTACCAGGGTCCAACGTCTAAAAAGAAAAAAGGTTTTGTGGGTCTTTTTTCATTTGCTAGTGCATATGTGAGCAAATCCACAAACAACATAAGTAGCATAGTCTACATGAACACAAGCACAGCCTTTCAGTTTCAGAAATTGTGACACTACATCGTAAACATCACCAAAAAAATATTTGCTAGCATACAACAGCTACCACCCGAGGTCACTTTGGGACAACTTACCATATGATCTGTGCTCTGGATCAGACTCATAAAAATGACTACTTTGTAGAAGCAGTGATTCTGAGTGGTGAACGTATTGAGAGGAGCTATCCAAGGAAGATCAAGTCAAGTCAAGTCAAGTCAATTAAGCTTTATTCGACCATGAAAATTTACAGTCATAAAAGCAGGTATCACAATCATTAAATATTTTAAGATAAAAGTTCACAGTTAAAATGTCCAAGTTAAAAGAAAGGATTAAATAACAAAGACAACTTACCTTAAAATTTGAGTTTACATGTTATCCAAACATAATTCAAGTCCCAATAGTTCACATAAGATGCAACCTCCCAAGATTAGAGTGACATACATTTTCTCAACCGCAGGGCCTTTGTAAAAAAAGTGGATACCCTCCAGGCCACATGTTCATTCTCTAGAAGTTGTAAGCGAACAAGTGCTGGACAGTATTGCCTGAGGCCCTGCTGTTTTAAAAGGGGAAGTAACCAGACTTTCAAAACAAAACTTGCAAAAAAAGACTAGGTGAATGGTGGACTGCTCTGAGTGGGTGTCACACAAGCGCAGAGGTAAAACTCTGGACCAATCATTCATTCTGGGTGTGGTCACTAGTCTGTGTACCACACCCAGACTGAATCTTCTCAGCAGCATTCTATCATGTCCACTTGGGACAAAATTGAAGTAAGGTTCCATACCCAGAGAACTAAGCTTTAGTTGGTGTTCGATGACTGTAGGTTTGGAAGCCTCATCTGCTATTCTAACAGAGCTCAACATTTCGAGGCACTCATTCTTCAGGGTTTTCCTCGATACTCGGACCATATAGGAAGATCATACTTAGAGCTCTCAAATGAGCCTGCTGCTGGCCTAGAGACTCTCTTCTTACACCGAAGGAGCATAGAAGTGATGCTCACAAGATGGTTCAGAAAATCATTACTAGACACGGGCATCTACTGGATGAGGTGTGCCATGAGAGACCCCTTTTTGCTTACAAAAGAAATACAAGTATAAAAGATCTGGTGGTGAGAACATACAGGGAACTACATAGGCCTCTTATCATAAATCCACTAGGGTCTTCCACCAGTGATAGGACACCTCAGATGTGGAAGGTGTGAGGATTGCAAGCTCACCAATGATGCTAAGGGGATTGAGGTGGGGACTAAAAGATTGGTTTTATGGCAGATTCTAACTGTAATAGCAGAAATGACATTTATATAGTAATATGCCCTTGCATTTTGATGTATGTTGGCCAGACCACACAGATGATTAAACAGAGAGTCTGCAACACCGCAGCTCGGTAAAATGTTGAACGGAAGGTACACCTTTGGTGAAACACTGTCTGGAGGCAAAGCACACTGAGAACAATCTGCACTGGTAGATTTTGGAAGTAGTAAAAACGCATATACCAGATGGGACCCTCGCGGAATTACTTTCAATCAGAGAGTGCAAATGGATGGGCCCTCTGAATACTACAGAATCTGGACTAAATTAAATTTGTGAATTGAGAGGACTGGATGCTTCTTTGAAATGAACTGAGATCTACCTTGTTAATATTATTTTTGCATAATCTGGAAACATATAGGTCAAATGATGTTTTTCTATTGCTTATGGTACAAATGGACAGAACTAATGATGAATCTTGACATGCTGTTTGCCTTAGATATGCCCCACAAGTGATATGTGCCATGGGCTTGAACATATAGCATCACATGCTTGTGGGGATAGTGGATTTCACGATTTACTGATGTACAAAACGGTACAGTTTGATCCTAATTAGCTAACTTTCTTTCCTGCTCTTCTTTGTCTTTTCTGCACTAGTTCTCCAGTGCCAAGTTTTTCACACACAAGATGGCCACCGTGATTAGTGGGGGCCCAGTCTAGATGCTTCTGTAGTATGAGAGATAAAATCATTGCTTGTCTTTGCATTTCTCGACCTTCTAAATGAGAAGTGAGAGTGGACAGATGTGCTGCACCACTCCACGAGATGATCTGACGAGTGTGATTTAGCCTAAACAACGCAGCCGTAGATTCACATATAAATTGGATAAGATATTACACCCAATTAATGTACTGCTGAAATTGATGGAGTATGGTACACTATTTGAATCTGAGGTACAAGATTTGCCACTTTGTATCTTTTGGGCCCAATGTAATTAAACACTCAATAGAATACATTAGAGTTAGACAAAATGTGAGATTTTGCATATTTCCCAACCCGTTTATAGGTGACTGCAATTAGAAGGGACTTTGTCGCTAAATTCTTAAAAAAAAAAATATTATGGTAGGCTGCTGGTTATGGGTCTCAGGCTTCACATATATCAACATAGTGTGACGTTTGAGACTAGGGTATGGGCTACACATATGGTTTGAGTGGTATGGTATCTCTTACTGTGTCATAAACTATCTTCACGTGTGACCTACCACATTTCTATACTATTCAGGTAGCTTTTTTGAAGGCCAAATATAACCAGATTGTATTCTAAAATACCTATGAGAGACTCAATCATATTGTAAAAATTGTTGACAGCATTGGAAAGGCCAGGGAAGGGTCCTCTGTTTACCCAATCTCCACTGTTAATTTTGAATACCTGGTGCAGATTATGCGCATCCGTGGAAAGTATATGAGTAATGTGCGATGACAGTGATAGCAATACAGAGTCAGCACAATTGATAATATGGTCTATAGGACTCACTACTACATGAACTAGCCTCACTCTTGAATTCAAGTAGTGTCTCTGGTCACCAGGCTTGGAATATAGGTTTGTGGCTATGGATTGATTTGTTTATAAGAAAGTATTCAAAGACATCCATTTTGCATCTCTTTTTTAGTATACGCAGGAATTAGCCATTGGTGCGGCAGTACTACCTGCTTACCTCAAAATAGTGTAGGATTATCACTCCAAGGAGGTATGCTAAGAAAGGTAGAAAATGAGTACACCAATAGTGATCAGTTCAACAATCAATTGAATAGCCTTTCTTCACCTTTTATCTTTATAGGTGCTGTGGTAGGAAGCATTTGCGGTCCTGAGGAGACACATGTGAATCATCGCCGTTGGTTGAGGTGTATCTTCATTAAATACCACTTACCTTCATTTGTCTCGTCTATCCTTGACCCGACATCACAATTTGGCAACGCCGGATGGGATGCTAGTCCATGTTTGTTGTGGTCCGTCATACACCTCAACAAGGCGGAATGTTGGTGTGAGATATCAAGGTTTGTTTTGGCTGTTGATGGTCCAGTAAGCATGGCCTGCGAGTTGAACAAAGCCTTCCTCCTCGTCGCGGAGTCAAGGATCCTCGCTGAAGGTCTCACCAGTTATTTGTTCTGTTTTTTCCTCCACTGCTGACACCATTTATGCTTCAGCTGCCAAGGCCGCTGTGGAGGACTGATTCACGTCTCCCCTGGGCTGTGCTGATGGCCGGTGCAAGTAAACCGCTTTGAGGTATGTGAAGATATTTTATCACAGGCTCAGAGGAATGACTATTCACCCTCTAGCCTGTTTTGCATGTCTCACAACATGAGGAGGAACGACTCTTCTCCCTCCGATGCCGTGACTTTCCCGTTTGCTTTGCGCATGTGTAGGTCGTCAGAAAGAATAATATATTTTTTTTAATAAGATTTCCTCAGCACAACTAGTGCACGCTAGCAGCAGGAAGGGAATTACCGCTAGTTCGCGACTCAGAGTAAAGAGGAACGACCCTTCTCCCTCTTACTTTGTGGGTCATTTGTTGAATGGCGCATGTGTTTGTAGGAAAGGAAGGGAAATTTTTCTCTGTCTAAATCTTGAAAGTTGATGACTAGTGCGTGTTATCAGCAGCAAAGGAACGTCTATATCAAAGTTTGGAGGAACTACATTTCGCCTTCAACCTGTCATTTGCAGTAATAATAACACTGCTCAGTTAGTTTTATGCTTCAGCCCAAATAATTAACACATGGAGGAACGTCAAATTCGCCCTCCAGTCTTTCATTAACAAAACATCATAGTGAAGCAACATCAGAATCTCAATCGAACTCAAGTGTTAGATCCATGACAACATTATTCATTGTTGTATTCAATTATTGTATTTAAGATCTAGTTAATTGTACATTCACTCTATTTTTGCATAGTACTATTTACATATTTAAGTGACAATGCAGAATGTATCATCACCTCCTTTTTTCCTTCCTTGCCCTGGTGAGCCATCCATAGGGTGGCCCAAGTGGAAGAAAGTATTTAGCAACTATGCACGAGTTTGTGGCACTAATCTAAGTGCAGAACGGAAACACGCTCTGTTGCTACATTGTTTAGGGGCAGAGGGGCAGGATGTTTTGGCGAATTTACCTGATCTTCCGCAAGCAGAGGCACATGATTTAAATGAATATGAAATTGCAATGACAAAGTTAGATCGACATTATTTGCCACGCGTGAGTACCATTTTAGAAAGGTATCCCTTTGGTTTAAGATGTCAGGGTAAGGACGAATCTGTCGAAGATTTTGGTAACTTCCTTCAGGAAGTTAGCGTCTAAGTGCAAATTTGGAGGTGCAGCAGAAGAAAGGATTAGGGATCAGTTTCTGCTCCGCTGCAACAGTGATAAGATATGTGAGGAACTGTGGATGAAAGACAAGCCTCCTCTTGAAGAGGTCCTTATTGTTGCTAAGAAAGTGGAGCACATGATGAGGTGTGTTACTGAACTTAAGGTTGGGAAAGAGGTACATGGTCCTAGTTCCACCGAAATGGAAAATACTGCTGAGGTTTACACTGTTAAACCTCTTGGGGTCAAATCCCAGAGTGTTCCAGATTTGAAACAATCCTCTGAGGTCAGAGGTGTCAGGAGTAAGGAATACATTCTTATTGTCACCTGTTTCAGATGTGGATATGGTGGTCATAGAGCCAATGATAGGTCCTGTCCTGCCTTGTCACAAGCCTGCAACTCATGTGGTATCAAGGGCCATTTTAGCAAGTGTTGCAGGAACCAAAATAAAAAATATTACAAGGGCAGAGACAAGGAATCTTGCCAGGAGATTGTATTGCAAGTTTGTGAGCCTAAAAGAGCTTTACCTTCTGAAATAGTCAGCATTGATGGGAAAGACACAATAATGAAGTTTGATTCTTGTTCCCGCATCGCCATCATCTCTAGACAAATGTTGTTGAATTTGTTCCCAGATGATAAGCCTCTCTATGAAATGGATATACAACCGGGAGGGTATGGGGGAGCAAGATTGACATGATGGGATATTTTATAGCAACAATTGGTGTTTGTGGCAAGAGCACGTGTGGGAAAATATATGTGTCCTGCAAAGGAGATGATCTTTTGGGTCGGAATCACCAGGAGGAGTTGGGTGTCAGTCTGCATCCAAGAAAAAATCCACAGGTATAGGTTGACAAGATTGATCATAAAGATAACAAGTTTGTTAAGGAATTTAATGGGTTATTTCAAAATAAACTTGGAAAGTTAATTGGCTTCAAGCACAAAATCAGACTGAGAGATCATGCCACCCCAGTAGTAGCCACGGTATGGAGGATTTCTATACACCAACAGACAGCAGTTGACAGGGAACTTAAGAGGTTGGTAGAGTGTGGATCATTGAAGAAGTTGAAGCTATGAAATGGATGGCTCCTATTGTCGTTGCACACAAGGGGAATGGAGACGTTCGCCTTTGCGTTAACTTGAGAGCGCTGAACAAAGAGGTTGTGGTCAGCAGATTTCCGCTCCCCAACATAGAGGAAATTATCACTACCTTTTCTGATGCTAAAGTTTTCAGCACTCTAGATCTGATGTCGGCCTATCATACTGTCGAATTGCATGAGAGTTCACAGGATCTCACAGCCTTCACGACTCCATTTGGCATCTTTCGATTCAAGAGAATGCCGTTTGGTTTAATTTCTGCGGCCACAGTTTTTCAGAGAGCTATGTCTATTATTTTGAAAGATCAACCTGGTGTGAAATGCTACCAGGACAACATAATCATCTATGCATCAAACAATATAGAACATGACCTACGTGTTCATCAGGTCTTACAAAGACTTCAGGATGGTAGCTTAACACTCACAGCAACAAAGTGCAGGTTCAGAGTCAACGAAGAAAGTTACCTAGGCTACAATGTCACCGCTACAGGGATCAAGCCAAAGAAAGAACTGGTTGATACCATAAAAGATTTGAAATAACCCATGACAAAAGAAGAACTCTCATCTTTCTTGGGAATGGTTGAGTATTACAGTTGTTTCATAAAAGACTTTGCTAGCAAGACTTATCACATGAGGAAACCTTTTAAAAAAAGCAACTGATTTTGTGTGGGGTGTAGAGTGCAATCAAGAGTTTGCCAATGTAAAACAAGATTTAGGCAATGCTCTCTCCCTGCAATCTTTTGAGGCCTCCTCTGACACTAAGATCGTGTGTGATGCTAGTGGTAAAAGCTTAGGTGCTTTACTCATTCAGACTAGGAATGGAAAATAACATCTTATTGCTTGTATATCAAGAATGCTCAGGTATACAGAACACAATTATTCTGTAATTGAACAAGAGTCATTGGCTGTGTTTTGGTCCATAATGAGGTTCAAACAATTTCTCTGGGGCACCAAATTTGGTGTGCAAATGAACCATAAACCCTTTGTGGAGATATTTGCAAAGAAGGCTTTGATTCCATTTTGTCACGCATTCGGAGATGGGTAGTAGGGTTGCAAGACTTTTCCTTCATTGTCCAGTATGTCCCAGGTGCGAGCAACTTTTCTGCTGATTGCTTATCCAGGCTTGTTGACTTGGATGTTGATCAGTCTGATAGTTGTGATGATCTGGACCAAGAAGAGGGAGTGAGTGTGTGCGAGGTGACCGAAGGATCCATTAGTGAAGAAGAGTGGTTCAATGACCTAATGAAGAATGCTACTTTGTGCAAAATTAGAGACATAGTTGTTTCGGGTACAAGAGGTAAATCTCAGCTCAAGGAGTTTACAGGATGTTGGGAGAGGGTTTTAGATGAGCTTGCTGTTGACAGAGGGTTCCTGTTGAGAGGTGTGAGATTAATCCCTCCAGAATATTTGAGAAGTAACATTTTACTTCTAGCACATGAAGGGCACATGGGCATAGTGAAGACTAAAGGGAGACTTAGGAGAGAGTTTTGGTGGCCCACGCACGATCATGATGTTGAAAGTTTGATTAGAGATTGCGTGGAGTGTACGGTCTCAGACAAAGGGCTCAAGACTAATCATCTACCTATGGTTTGCAGAACTCTTCCCAAATATCCTTGGGAAGAGGTTGCAATGGACATCCTTTGTCCAATAAGTGGTGAACATGCCACACCTTATGTCATTGTTCTGTATTCTAGGTGGGTTGAAGTGTCATGTGTGCAAGAAATTTCTTCTTCAGCAATTATCAGGTTTCTGGAGGGTGTATTTACGAGAGAGAGTTTTCCCCAGGTATCTGCTTACAGATAATGGCATGTGATTCTGTTCTCAAGAGACAGAATCTTTCTTGCAGAGGTGTGGTATTGTCCACAAAAAATCAGCACTTTATCATCCTGAGACTAATAGCGCCATTGACAGAGTTATCAAAACCTTAAAGGAAGGCATCCAATTAGCTAGAGTGAATGGTTTAGATTGGAAAAAAGAGTTGTCAAATAGATTTCTGGGCTATAGGTTCTCACCTCATGGCTCTACCGGGAGACCCCCTTTGAATTATTCAAATGTAGATCGGCATCTACCCATGTCTGTCCTGGGTGGATGAAGTGGAGCAAAGGATGTGTGGACAATTCTCCTGGCTTGTGGAGAGAGAAAGAGATAGCATCTCAATGTAAAGGAAAATATTTTGATTCTCATAGGTGTGTGAGAGATGTGGAGGTCAGTGTGGGTGATTTTGTCAAAATTAAAGTTCCCAAACGGTGTGCAGAGTGGTCCAAGTTCACCAAGGGACTACAAGTAATCAAATATTTCCAAAATGATGTTAAGACACATGAAGGTCGCATATGGAACAAGAGCAGAGTTACTATCACTCGTAGAATATCTAATCCCATTGACCACTCAATGTCGAGACCACTACCAGTTGTAAGTGGATTCTGTAATTCAGGTTTGCATGGTTCTTCTAGAAGTGTTTCACCAGTACACAGGCGAAGTGTCGGAGTAATCAGGAAACCGGCTTACCTCAAAGTTTTGGTAGCATGATTTGTTGTTAATCATGAATTTACTTGCTTTCTGTATTTTTCCTTTTTTCCTCATACATTTGTTATTTAAGTTCTGTTTTATACTTTATTGTATGGAGGGGAGAAATGTGGTGTGACACCTTATTTGTTAATGAGGCCACTGTCGGAACCTTCAGGGAGCTCTCGTGTGAGAGGGTTCTGAGGTCTGGCAGTTGCTGCGCCATCGCCGTTGGATGAGGTGTATCTTCATTAAATACCACTTATCTTCATTTGTCTCGCCTCTCCTTGACCCGACATCATACTACTCTGTCAAATTGTGACATCTATTGTACCCAACATATGACAAGTGCCATAGTCTACAATGCACTTGTGGTACATTGTATGGAACATCCGCCATATTTGTGACAGAGTATCGCGTCTGCCATACTGTAATCAGGCCCTACATTAGTTGGTCATGAAATGCAGCACACCCAACACCATGGCATCACTGCCCCAAGTTGTGCAACCAGGGCAAGATAGGCCTTCTCTGGATCATGTGCAGCAGGTCTCCAGGTAGAAGCAAGTACACAATCCCCTCCTCCGTTAAAATATAGGTCTCACCTATCTTAATCACCAAGCAGAAAGTAATCACTGATTGCAGTTGCTTGTTGTTCCTCCTCCTCTTTTGACATCTTCCTCAAGATGTTAGGGCTACTTTCTTTGCACCCATTAATACCTGATACCCCTGTTAAAAACAGATCACAGTCCAATGGTGGACAGCACTCAGGCACCTTGTGAAAGGTTTGTTTCCATCCAGTGATCCTTTGTAACCCTAGATATTCCAGACTACCACAGATGACCTCTTCATTAACTAGTGCAATGCTTTCCTGTTGGGGGCAGGAGGATGGATCCTCTGCTAACTCATTAAGCAACAATAATCTGTCATGCTTGATCTGCTTGTACCCCTGAGGGAATATTCCAAGAAACTCACTCCACCTAAAATTGCTTGATTCTCATCTGAGATACATGAAATGAGATGAGCACTTTGAAATCAAGAATGCCAGTAGCTCCAAGAATATGTCCCATCTTTCAAATTCAAACAGTAAATGCATGACTACAATAGCAAGTATGACTTTAAGGGCCTGATTTACAATTTTGTGGAGGGGATGCTCTGTCAAAAGTGTGACCAATATCCAGCCTGCTGTATTACAAGTTCATATCCTACAACAGGAATAACGATGGACGGGGAAGGCAGAACAATCCATCTGTCAAACTCTCAATCAGGCCCTCTGTCTGCTAAGACCACTTTCTATTAGGAAAATAATCTTTTCTACACTGAATATGGCAGCTGTCATATTTTCTTTGATCGAGGAATTCAGAGATTCTCCCAAGATGGCTAAATTCTCTTGCTTTACAGTCAAATGCAACCAAATTTCGGATTAATTAAGAAAAAGATCTCCAACCACAATTTACTCAAATCTTGCCATGCGTAAAGCCACCTATACCCCATCTGGGAGCCCTCTGCCTTAAAGCTACCCAGCACATTCTCTTGCTTTTCAGCCCTAGGTGAGGATGACTTCACCGAGTCAGTATCTGACTGCAGATCTGCTGGGATATCAGCAAATATCCTTCCAATCAAACTGCATAAAACACTACTGCTACTTGAAGGTACTCAGGTTAGACCTGTAAGGGATGCCCCACTGGCTTCTGTCCAAGGAATAAAAATCAGTGCTTTTAACCCCACATCTGAAAAACCATTATAACCTGACAACTTGTTAAATTAACACCCAATCTCTCAACATCCTTACTAGGTCATACTGCTAGAAAAGTAGCATTTAACCAATTATTAAAGCATGTAGAGAAAAGCATGCTACATCCTATCCAAGCTGGTCTTTGTTCGGGCAAATTTTTGTGATGGCTGTGCATGATGAACAGCCGTGGTGTGGCATTGAGGACCTTCCAGCAGATTTGTATTTATTCTGATTTGTTGGCTGTATTTGCACATTGGATGATAATGGTGTTAAATATTCGGCCATGATTTGGCATGGGCATTTCTTTAGAAATAAAATCCAACAAGTTATTTTAATCCTTTTTGTATCTAGTGTTAGATCCACAAAGTATTCTAATAGTTTTGGGCAGTTTATTAGAATTTTCCTCCACTATACATGTCTGCCTTAATATGACTGAAAATTGGATGTGTTTAACCAATTTAAAATTTACAGAGACTAGACAGAAATCTTGCTACCTTTTAGGACTTCCCCACTTTGTGAAGTACCATTCTTGCCGCAGTCTCTTGGTGACAAACCAGTACTCACATTCTGTGTAAATAAATATGGGTAATATTACATCTGACTTGCAGCTTAGTCAACTTTTCCAATTTATTACAGACGTGCAACCTGAAGTTTTCAAATACAAAGTTCTAAACAGATTCTTGATCTTTTGTTCCTGCTCAAATAAAGTTAAACATTGTGAATGAAATATTTCCATCACAAAATGACTACTGCAGTACTCTCTACCTGCATCTTCCATTTAACCCCTTCTGTGCCCATGACGAGCTGGACTCGTCATGGGCTGCGGTTGCGCTGTGCCCATGACGAGTCCAGCTCGTCATGAACCCCGCCCGCTAATGCAACGAGTGGCACAGGGCGGGGAAAGGGCGTGGCACTGAAGGGGTTAATGTTGTACCAAAAATTTAGGTGGTTAAAAATTCCACAGCTAGGCTAATTCTATGTCAAGGCCGAAGACAAGGATTACATTTTATTCTCTCTTCACTTTATTCACAGCAGCCATTTGGTGAACAGCAAAAAAGGCTTAATTTCCTATGAACCTTAGGGAAAAAGTCAACATTCCAACAACAAAATAATGTTCAATCGCATAGAGACAGGACCCCTTGATAGTCCTCTGTTGCTATCACCTCTTCTTCTATCTTTGCTGCTCCGCAGCTGAGTTGAGTGCCTCCGGCCTTTGGCCTTGTTCCTTTTCACTTGTTGCATGCTTGAACTGTGCAAATTTGATAATTTTTGCAAGTTTTAATTGCCAAATTGCTGTGCGGCCGTGGGAACACTAGTAGCTCCTACGCGGCCACTGTCTGTGTGTATTTAGGCTTTGCGGTGTCTAGGGCCTTCTGGGCGTGGCATTACGGGCACTGGAGGGAGCCAACATTTACCTAATGTGCTGAGTGTGTCTCGCTGAACTGCGCTGGCGGATGCACCTTAATTGTCTCAAATCAGCAGCGTAGTCAGCCAGGTGTTCAGCCTCCTCTTATAATACCCCATGCACTTGGAGCTTTGACGCTTAGTGTGTTTCATGCCTATGAATTTTAGGACCCTAGCCCAGGCATGTCCACTGCCCCATAGATTGAATGGGGTGCATAGTGTCCCGCAAGGCCTGATAACCCTGTCAACAGCCCCTGGGGCTACAACATTACGGGGGGTTCCCCACCTATTAACCTCTCTTTTGACTAGCTGGAGAACCCAACTCGCATATCTTTAATTGCCTACTGTCAAGGTACTCATTAACACCTCCCAGACATGAGTGAAATGGAAGGGACCTACCAGGAGGAAGAGAGTGTCACATACCTCCCCATTGATGACCGCTTCTGTGAGGTCTTGGACGCCTCAATATCTAAAGCAGTCCTGCAGGCAGTGGCTCCCCTGGAGAGGAAATTTCTGCAATATGCAGAACGCTGTTTCAAACTGCTCTCTGCGAGGGAAGACCCCCTAGGACTTATGTCCCTTTTACCTCAGAGAGGGCCCAATGTGGGATGTGGGATTCATATTTGCAACACAAAAAACTCTTGATGGCAGGTGGACTTAAAATGTTGCCAAGAGTTGAAAAAAGAAGACAACATATGGTAGAAAGAATTTGTGTATTGATATTTTTGAAAAAAAGAATGTTTGAAAACTGGCAATGAGTTCTGTAAAACATGCAAGTAATGGCAAAGAGTGTTAGAAGATTTTAGTAGCGTAAAAAAAAGCCAATATTTTCTAGGTAGTCTGATGCACCCCTCGAAGAAAAGTCTTTGATTTTTGCCAATTGCCTTTCTGACATTTCTTTACACCTTTTAGATACCCGGGAATTCAGACAACCTATGAAAGACTGTGCAATTCTCATTTCCTGGAAACTTTGCTCCTTCTTCAAAATTTCCAGAAAATGATAGAGGTTTGGATGATGTTTGCGCATAGATTTGATGAAGGATTTGTGCCATATCTCAATGGCATTGTTGGTCTTCATAACACCCTCTAAGCAGGTTGCATAGCAGTTCCACCAGTCAATTCGGAACTGTGGCTTCCTTCTGCGACCCAACCTGCTTAGATGGCCATTCAAGGTGTCTTCAAAATAATTTAGTGTGGGTGCCAATTTGTCGTCATTTTGTGTAAAATAATCTGATTCAGTAATTGATCTGTAGAACTCGTCTACACATTCAGGTGGTCCGAAGCATAAGACAGGAAGTTTACATAATTTGAATTGCAATTTACTGCCGGACATATAATTCTCAACTAACTATGTTTTTTGGATTGTTTAGAAATGGTATTAGTCATTGATATTTTGAAATTATTAATCACTTTTCTAAAATGTTTACTTAAGGCTTTGGATTTTATCACTGACAAAAATTCAGAATATGTTGAGGATTGTTTGTCTGGGAGTAAACTGTATACCAAAGGTATGATTGTGGGAATAATATTGGCATGAATAGTGAATATTTGGGTGAATAGATGGGGTGTGGATTTAAAAGCACCATCCAGCATCCAAATATCTCTATTTTCAAGAGGGGTTGTTAAAAAAAAATTATTATTTTTTAATGGTTTTCATTATCATACAGGAGGAAAGTTTCATTAGTGAAAGTCATAGTAAGGTCTTGGGGAAGGGTATTATCATAAAAGGTCTGTGGGGTCACACGTTGGGTATTACGTGCCTGTTTTTGTGTCTGGATCCTCTTTCTTAGGTTAGGTATTGCAGACATACTACTAGCATAATGAATGGAAATGTTTTGTGAAACGTCCCTCAAGACTGCACCACAGGGTTCATTGGAGGTGGATGCAAAATGTTTGATGTGTTCAACATTTTCTCTAACTTCTATCTCCCCGGCAGAGGCAGAGTGGTTATACTCAGATGTGATTTCTATACAGTGATCAAGAGTAACCGCTCTGCCTGTGCTATGGGATGAAAAATATTGCTCTAACTATTCCTGCACTCAGTCAGTCTATTCTTACAATAAAGGTAGCCACTATATTTGAGCAGTTGGTTGCCCCTTCACGAACACCTATAGACCAAACATTGTTGGTTTACTAGTTGCAGAGAAAAATAATGAGGAAAAAGTTTAAGCTATTCTGTTTTTCTCATTTTATTTCCATTTTTGCACACTGTTTGAATTCCTGTTTGGAAAAAAGACAGATTGTTTAGTTAACTTGGCTAGCAACAGAGAAAAAGAACATTGCAGAAACTCTGTTGAAATTGTTATATTGCATAGCTTAATTACACATTACAACCTACAAAAAGGGGTGATTGAGATAGAAAAATGGAAAGGTGAGATTTGTTTACCTCAGGCATACTGGTTTTTGGTACTTATGAGGAACTCCTTGGTGATCACAATCAGGTTTGGGCTTCTCATATTTCACCGTCCAATGTTGTGGATTTTCTAGTTGTAGAGACAAAAAAATAGTTTTTAGCTTCATAATCTTTACTAATGATATGTTGTCCTGTTTTGACTGCTTTTTTGTAAAATCTTACTTAATTCTAAAGTTGTGATGCCTCATCTTGGTCTTGGATACTAAGGTGAATATTTTGAGAGTCTCTGCAGTACTTGCAGCACATCATTGTCACTGTAAAAAAAGAAAAAACATGTTTCTGTATTTCACAATTTTGTTCACAGTTCCTGTTACTGTTGAGAATTTACTAGAGTTGAACCCCTAGTGGTCAGATAATAGAAAATGTGCCCGTAGTCAATGTCCAGCACCTGCCCTGAGGAGCACCCCGAGCAAAGTTAGAATTATAATTTTTCCCCCAGGCACTGTCCAGCACCTGCCCTGACGGACACCCCCAGTAAGGCTAGAATAGTAATTTTGCCCCAGTCACTATCCTGCACCAGTCCTGAGGGATGACCCCAGTGGAGTTAGTATTAGGAGCAGGTGAAGAATTCTGATCTGCTGGTGGAGTTCATGGAGTTTTGCCCACTCCGTGCTCCGTGCAGAGTTTTGCCCCCTCCGCTCTCCATGTGGAGTTCTGAAATACTCTGCAAAGTGACGTGCAGAGTATTTTTCTCAAACAGCTCGCCAACGGTAAGTTGGCGAGCACTTGCAGGAAAAAATAATGCGCTAGACCTCCTCCTGGCGAGATTTCTCATTGTGGGTGGTCACAGCAGGACACAACCGCCCACGTTGAGAAATCTGCCATTCCCGCTGAAGAAATCTGCCATTCCCGCTGAAGAAGCTGCCGTTTGAGTAAAATGTCTACTCGAGCAGCAGAAAGCAGCAGCGCCCTCTGGAGTGACGGCTAGTCCATCCATTCATCGTCTATCTACTCACCCAGTCATCTGTCAGTTTACCCAACAATCCTAACACTCATATGGCTACTTGTTCATGTGCTCAATTGTTCATCAACCATCAACTCACTCACCCATCAATTCATCCATCTACCCAATTCCCTGCATCTATTTCTGCATCCAGTCACTCCATTCATCCACCAATCCAGCATCCATTAACTCAAACCCTAACGTCCAGTCACCCACTGATCCAGTCACTTATTCATACAAACACCAACTTCCTTATTCTCACAACCAATCACACCCATAATTAAATATAAGCACACATCAATCAATATGCAAACAAAAGTGTTGTCAACTCTTGTTTCTTTACGAATTGCAGTGCTCTTTTGGGGGGTTGTAAAAGGGGGTGTGTCTAAACTATGGCTGGCTTCACAAAGTGGGCAATAGTAGGACTGTGTTTTCTCTATAGCCATCAAACTTATCTCCTGCTATAAGTCGCCTTCCAAACATCAAGATTCCTTTGCCAACAGTCACACACAATGAGACCAAAACACAACTTAACCACAAGCATCACCCTCCATAATGGTCTGAATCAGGGAACTCCAAAGTCGGTCATGGAGGGCCAAATCCATTGCAGATATTTAGCATATCCCCATTTTGATAAATGTAGTTATCTTAAAATCTGGCATGGATCCAGCCCATCAACACAATAGGAGCTACAGGGGGAGAAAAACCAGGCCGCCCCCCACTCAACACATCATAAACAACAACTGGCCTGACCTAAAATACACCTAATACTACAACTTCGACACCCGATGGGTTTCAAATACTTTCCAACTCCCTCATAGGTGTATTCCCTGTCACTGATCAGAGTGTCTTGGTGTATCAATTTCATAAAACCACTGTCATAAAACCAATATAGAGCTTATCCCACCCAAAAATAACAAAGAAAAAGTGTGGGAAAGGAGAGAAAGCACCTCACAGTCGTAACACCAAGGGGGTTGCTGGCTGGTACTCACCGGCATACCCACTTATCATCATAGGGTACTTTCTCTCCATGCAGCAAAAGAAATGTGTGTGTACTATCATGAAAATCTCAAACCCAATGAAGTAGAAAGAGACAGTGAAACCCAAGTGTAAATGAACTGTCAAGTGCATAATGTCTTTACAAGTGCCCATTGGACCCCTGTGAGAATACAAATATATCATTCTCACCGTTAAAAACCAGTAAAGCTTACTGGCTCGACATGACTTTATTAAGTGCTGTAAGCTTTTCCATTAAAAATGGTTTTAATCAAACCATAGTCAATTTTCATAAGCCAACATGTTTAATTGAAAACAACCATGCAACTTTTTCAGGGCTATTGGTGTTCCAATTGCAAACTTCATGCAAGATTCACATCAAACCTATGATGGTATGACAAGGAGAAAAACAGAGAACATGCCATATGTAAAAGCCATCTAACTTTTTAGAGGACATCATATAGTCAGCAGTTTCTCTAGAAAGAGAACCCTGAACGGAATAACCTGCTTATCCACCCCTCAGCACTTACCAATGATCTGTGAGGGTCTGTACGCTTCAAATTGTTGTTTCCTGCTCTAAGGAGATATGGGAGAAGTAAATGACAGCACAGGAGTACTCAGAGAAGAGTGAAAACATTTTAGGTACCACACCTATTGGAAAGAATGTTAACATTTTTGCGTAATGCGTTTTAACATTTTACAGTTCCCGATAATTAATGGCAAACTCTGGCCCTAATTACAGGTCTAGCGATCTGAGGACCCCCAGACTCATGGGGTGAGGCGGTGGTTGTCCAGACACTGCCACACCAGAGGTGCGACTGCTCTATTAGGTCTTTAGCGGTCAGGCCGCCATTGAGCCACTATAGCCCCCAGGAAACTGCTGTTTCTTGGCAGTGGTCTCAGGGCCTCAATATGCTTGGTGGTGCCCTGAGGCAGCGGCAAGCATATTATGACTTTCCTCACCACCAGCACAGTCATGGAGGTTCTTCCTCCATGAAAATGTGGCAGTGAGGAAAGAAAGGGGACCGCCCCTGTGCATGAGGGTGTATGCAGGGGGGCACATGTTGTGCCCTGCTGTGTTTCTGCATCCTCAGTTCCTTTCTCAGGATGAAATGCATGACATGGTGCATTTCTTCCTGTGCAGGAGCAGTCCCTGGTGGTACTGTGGCAGTGCTGTTTCAGGCTCACAATATGCCTTTTTAAAAGCACTTTGTATTTGTATTTACTGAATCAAGTTAGAACCAAATAATATGAATATGATATACAAGGAACAATAATAACTTTTCTAGGACATTAAGGGGCTCATTACTACCTGAGTGGGTATTTTGTCAGATATTGCATTACTACTTCCCACCTCCACTCCTAAAGTCCTCACCCTCGAGATACCTTGCAAAGGTTATCATTAAATCCTTGGGGTAGAGGACAGAAGTGCCACAGAATATAGCTTTTTGGGAGTCTTTATACCCAAACTGTCTCCCTCATATTTTTGCATTTTTGACTTTTATTTCCATTTGAAAATTCTGGCTGATTTAATTAGCCAAAGTCTTTCAGTTAAATACTCTCAATCTGAGGAGTTGTAGTGAATCGCGTTATCTGATTAGGCTGGTGTCTACCGGTTCCAGTGGAATAAGGATTTCCAGAGCACTGGATAGAGGCCCAAGAGCCCCTCCTCCTCATCCCATTCTTTATTTTCATCACATCCCACAAACATTTCAACATTACACCACCAGTCTTCTTCTTGCTTTATTACCATTACTAAACTCATCTCAGTTCCTCCACCCATCCTTCAGGAATCATAAAGCATAGAATTGTTTCTTGAACATCAACAGTAGTATGAAGGCACTTCATTGGTAAATCAAAGCAATATGTACCAGAACTAGCAATTTAGCATCATGCATATCAGAGTTTGAGGGAATGATCATTGTCTTGTATTAGAGTTTAGGTAAACAACTGTTAGGCTGACCAACTGTTGGCTTTTGCTGGACCGGGTAACTATCCGCTTTATGGTGTTGCCTAGTAGCATCATAAGTATATCACAAAAGCATGCTCAGCATTCTTTTATGATCTATAAATACATTTATCAGTGGCAGTGTGAGGCCCTCAAAAGAGTGGGGACTGGATCAAACAGCTCAGTTGCTTCCTTTTTCTAATGCCACTGCCCTGAGGTCCCTTATCTTAGTAAAAGAGTTATAATCATATTTCAACGTATACATTATCTTTTCCGTTGTGGAAGTGACAACATACACTCCAGCCAAATGAGAAATGCTGGGAGGATCTCTCCTTCTATAATCGGCGGCAGTGCCTAGTTGTCCAGCTAGTACTACCTTGTAGTCAGGTAGTTTCCAGGTTGCTTGATTGCTGTGGCCGGTATACATTTTCAGAAATAACTTGCAGTTACATTAGTAGCCCCACTTATGCAGAGTGGAAGCAGATATATATATATGTATAGCATAAGGAAATGAAGGGCTACTTAAGAAAACGTTGCTTTCGGTTGTTTTGTTAATATTACAAATCATTTATTCATTTTCGAAAGGGGGTTAGTAATATTTTATTGACAAACTCCCTGATCTAAGCAGTCCATGAATAAAGTGAAAACATTGACTTTAGCTGTCATTTTCCAACATGTTGGCTTTGAGAATCATTGAATTAATACAGTGCCAATCACAATACAGCCAGGTGACCTAAAGGGAACTGTGCAGAGCCGGTCTGCTCACGAGAAGATCAAGAAGGAGGGAATATAATTATATTTGAAAATCACAAGGTCAGGGATTTCTTTATTGTCAACAATCCCCTGAGTACAAATGTTCTCGGCTCAAATGTGCTTTTCTGCTTTCTCCATTTTACTTTTTATTCAGCAGCAGAGATTTTTTCCAATCAGGCTGTTAGTAAAAACTGAATTTCTGAATATTAAATGATTAAGGGGATTGGGCCTGTTGTCACGCACTGCATTCCACTGCCTTTGTCTCCCTCTAAAAGCCTTCACAAATTGGTGAAATTAGAAAATAGAATTTTTGCAAGTACGTTTCTAAAATCAGACAGTGCAAATATGCAAAACCTTTTAAAACTTTAAATAGACCAAGAGGGAAGAAGACAATGTGATGGCTTTGTCTGCACACTAGAGATCTAGGTTGAAGAAACCCTTGCTTTATTGGCTTTCATCCATTGAAGAAAAAATTAAGATATATAAACAGACACTGTGCCTCCCTGCTTTAACCATTGCAAAATGCTCACTGATTTTCATGCCCATCTTAATAATGACCTAAATGGCCTTTATCAAAATGAATGATTATTTTTTACAAATTATTTAAACATGAATTGCTCAAGAAGCATCAACACTATGAGCCTCATTTATGAGGAATTGGCGTAGGGCAGCACCGCAAGTCTTCTTGTTGCACTGCTCTATGACAATGTGAAAAGGCAGGAATGCACCGCATTTATAAAATACGGCGCATTCCTGTCACAATTTGCTGCCTAACGCCAACGTAGGTACCCTTGCACCATGGTGCTAGAGTGCCTCCGTTACAGGCAGGATTGGTTTTGTGGAGGAAAGGACACCTTCCTACACAAACCAATCCCAAGATGCGTTTTCTTCTTTCTATGTGGGCTGCAGAGATTGTGCAGCCCACAGTGAAAGAGAAAAATCTAGAAGAAATATAAATATCCTTGTCACGCCTGCTCTGGGGTAGTCTAAGGTTATGGTGCTGCCCCCCCCCCCCCAAAAAAAAGTGCCACTTCGGCGGTGCAAGCCTCTCATAAATAAGCCTCTACGTGATCCTCTACATTAGTGCTTTTATTTCCTAAAATATGCTTTAGAATCTCACATTTCTCTTAGTATTCATACTTTAAGAAACATATGCATTTGGCATCATTCTTTCTTCATATTGGGCTTGAGTTATGAAAGAGTAATGTCTTGTCTTTGGGTCTCATGTATAAAACACTTTTGTGATTGAAATGTATGCAAAATGCAAAAACACAGGCTTTGGACTGCAAAAGAGGGTTTTGCTAATTACAAAACCATTGTTACATCTCTGAAAAAACTGTGCAACTTGTAAAAAGGGGTTTTGTAACCCATTATAAATCGCATATAGGAAGGGGCGAAAAATGTTCTTTCTCTTTGGGAGTTCTTTTAGCATATATCAGATTCTTTGCAACTGTAATTGTAACACAAAAGCACTGATCAGATACTAATACAACATTGGGGGCATATTTATAACTTTAATGGCATGGGGCAGCACATCAGGTCACCTTGCTGCGCTGTCCTGCGTCACAGGGAAAGGGCATGATTTGCACCATATGTATCCAATATGGCACATTCCTGTCTTTTTTCCTTGTGCTTGTGCCCTTTTGACATCCTAGCGCCAACGCAGGCACCCTTGCACTATAGTGCTTTAGAAAACAGCACACATAGAAAAAGGAATAAACGAGAAGAGAAATAAAGATATTTATCCTTGTTATATCTCTCCTGGAAAGGCGTAACATTGGTGTGTTCCAGGGTTTACCAGACCTTGTAAATCTGGGAATGCATCAATATTCATGGGAGTTGCATGGGAACTCTTACCTCAGTGACCATAGAATGCCTACCCAGGGCAGAATAGCACAACACTGCTATTTGTGCTGCATTGCTCTACTTCAGACTTATGAAGCAACTCAGAGCAACACAAAGTGGCTTTGCATGGCTTCATCAATCTGATTTAAAGGTTTGGTGCAAACATGAGTCAAGACTACCCTAAATATTCCCTTGGGTGTTAAATTATTCACAAAGCGGGAGCTGCCCCTGCTGGCCTTGGAAAAGAGAGGTGGGAGAGGTTGTGAGAGCAGCCAGCAGCTGCATGTTTTTTTCCCTGGTGTCATTTCTGACAGAAAACGTTTTTGAAAAAACAGCACTTGCCCTTTTAAAGAAGACTACTAAAACCATTTTCCTGTCAGGAATGTGAATGCAGAATGACATTTTACTTTTCCTTGCAGTGCATCACAAAACGTTTCTTCAATGGGCTGGAGGTTTTGTATCATCATATGAATCCACAGATTGCAAAGAAAAATATTAATTAGCTCTTCATTCCTCTTGCAAAATGTCAGGCAGGCTGCAGTATTTTAGAGTGCACATCTTGCACCCACCAATTGCATCCTATCCAATGACGGGGCATATTATCAAGCACGGCGTTAAAATTATCGCCGCTTTAGCGGCAGAAAACTGCCGCTAAAGCGGCGATAATGGGCTTGATAATATGCCGCAGAGAATTCCAATAGACGCCCATGTTCTGGTGTGAAAGTGGGCTTCTATGGGAATTCTCAAGGGCATATTATCAAGCCCATTATCACCGCTTTAGCGGCAGTTTTCTGTCGCTAAAGCGGCGATAATTTTAACGCTGTTTCTTGATAATATGTCCCGATATTTGTAGCAATCAATGCTGACAAGCGGACTGGGGGGCAAAATAGAAATGTACGCTCATGAAAGTGTAGATGTACAAACGATTTAATTTTTTCAAAGTTGTAAATTTGTGCTAGGTAGAAAAATAGTTGCCACAAGCCGTAGGATTTGCTGACAGGCATCAATGGAAGATCAGGGGAGCGAAAAGGAATGGCTTAAGGAAAACAGTACACGATTCCGGAGTAAAATAGCAAGATGTGTTTGAGTTAATACTACTCATAGACCGGTCGGTATCTGAACATAATGGGCCTGATTCACAAAGATAAACTTACGCTTTTGTGTAAGCTTACACTTTTTCATTATTCACAAACTACGATTTGATAGTAACTTTGTGACTGCAGAAAGTCCACACTCTGGGCGTAGAACTCCACACATAAAAAAATAGGGCTGTTGAATATTTTTATGGGTGGAGTTCTCCACTTTCATTGTGGAATCCCCACAGTTGTAAAGTTACTATTAAATTGAAGTTTGTTAACAATAAACAAGAGTAAACTTAGGTCAGTCCTTTCTTTTTATGTGAGAGTAAGTTTAACTTTGTGAGTCAGGCCTCTTAAGTTTAAATTGCACCACGGCAAAATCATGCTTTCATCCTTTTGAGGTAGGTAAATAAGGTACTATTCACTAGGATAATACCAACATTTGAGTATGTTCAATTAGAGAAAGCAGAAGTCTTTAACAGAGCACTAAACAAAACAATGTAACATTATTATTATCATTGAGTACAACTTAAGAAAATATATGTACACACACACAAACAAACACAAATTAATAATATTGGGAGAACATTCACTAAATTATAGCACATTGATCAAAGTAGGGGAGGAAAAGGGAGTAATAGAAGACAGGGTATAAAGATAGAATATCGACGGGAAAATATCGACTAGCATTAATATCGTGGTAAGAATATCGACTGTTAAAAATATCGTAATAGAAAATATCGTTGTAAAAAATATCGTTTCGTGAGAATGACAAAAATATCGTCATAAAAAAATATCGATGAACAGAATATCGTTGATCAAAATGTCGTTTTATATAATATCGACACAAAAATATAAGGTGCTATAAAATTTATAAAAAAATATGTATTATGTTTTTAAAAAACTTACAAAACTCCTACTAGTAATAATATGTGTTAAAAAATATTTTCTACAAAAGAATTGTTAAAATTTTAGTAGCGGGTTATTGGTATTATAGGGGATAAGGGTGGGTAGTAATTTAAAATTTCGTTTTTAAAAAATTTATAAAATATAAACAAATTAGAAAATAATTAAGAAATCGAAATTTTAATTTGAAATTTCGAATTGTTCACGAAATTAAATTTGTAATTAAATTTTAAAATTTCAAATAAAAATTTTAGGAGCGGGTTTTTGGTATTATAGGGGATTAGGGTGGGTAGTAATTTAAAAATGTAGTGTTAAAAAATTGTATAAAATATTAATAAATTAGAAATTTATCATGAAATAAAAATTTAACATCGAAATTTAAAATTTTATACGAAATTTATTTTTTAATATTAATAAAAATTATTAAATTAATATTGAAGAAGCGTTATTTTGGTATTATAGGGGAATAGGGTCTAAAAAATAATTTAGATAGAAAAATTTATATTGTTTACTAACCTGCACATTTCCTGACTTATGTTGGATTGGAGTTAGAATAGTAATTTATTATAGTTTACTATCCAGCACTTTCCCTGAGTTATGTTATGTTTGGAGTTAGAATAGTAATTTATTATGGTTTACTATCCAGCACTTTCCAGACTTATGTTGGATTGGAGTTAGAATAGTAATTTATTATGGTTTACTATCCAGCACTTTCCCTGACTTATGTTGGATTGGAGTTAGAATAGTAATTTATTATGGTTTACTATCCAGCACTTTCCCTGAGTTATGTTATGTTCGGAGTTAGAATAGTAATTTATTATGGTTTACTATCCAGCACTTTCCCTGACTTATGTTGGATTGGAGTTAGAATAGTAATTTGTTATGGTTTACTATCCAGCACTTTCCCTGAGTTATGTTATGTTTGGAGTTAGAATAGTAATTTATTATGGTTTACTATCCAGCACTTTCCCTGACTTATGTTGGATTGGAGTTAGAATAGTAATTTATTATGGTTTACTATCCAGCACTCTCCCTGACTTATGTTATGTTTGGAGTTAGAATAGTAATTTATTATGGTTTACTATCCAGCACTTTCCCTGACTTATGTTGGATTGGAGTTAGAATAGTAATTTATTATGGTTTACTATCCAGCACTTTCCCTGAGTTATGTTATGTTTGGAGTTAGAATAGTAATTTATTATGGTTTACTATCCAGCACTTTCCCTGACTTATGTTGGATTGGAGTTAGAATAGTAATTTATTATGGTTTACTATCCAGCACTCTCCCTGACTTATGTTATGTTTGGAGTTAGAATAGTAATTTATTATGGTTTACTATCCAGCACTTTCCCTGACTTATGTTGGATTGGAGTTAGAATAGTAATTTATTATGGTTTACTATCCAGCACTTTCCCTGAGTTATGTTATGTTTGGAGTTAGAATAGTAATTTATTATGGTTTACTATCCAGCACTTTCCCTGACTTATGTTGGATTGGAGTTAGAATAGTAATTTATTATGGTTTACTATCCAGCACTTTCCCTGACTTATGTTATGTTTGGAGTTAGAATAGTTAATTATAATGGTTTACTATCCACCATTTACCCTGACTTACGTAGGATTGGAGTTAGAATAGTTAATTATTATGGTTTATTATCCAGCATTATCTATTTACTATTTTAATAAGAATAATATATGTCATGTTGTAATATTCATTTCAACAATATAAAATAAAAACATTTTTATAACATTTTTACATACATATGACAAGTTTCTAAATTAAGAAATAAAAAAAATTTAATTGTTTTTTTTAATTCATAGTTTAATTTGTTACTGCAAAGATTTTGAACATTTTATAAAACATTTAACATAATTTTTGCTAACAAATTATATTGCAGTTTTGTACATAAATACAGTTTCAATTATGCATAAATTAGTATATTAAATTTTAATATTTTTTATAAAAATTTAATATATTACATATTTTTTATGTCATTGATTTTATCACGATATGTACATAACATAAATTTACATTTTTTAACATCTGAGAAAAATATTTAACAATGAAAAACATTTTTTAATATACAATAAACAATTAATACATAATTCTATTGAACATATTAATGTATATTTTACAATATTCATTTGTTTTTTAACAATAAAAAGTAAATTATTACTAAACATGGTAAATATTATGCTATTTAATACAATTTATTTTTGATCAAAAGGGTATTTAGTCCTATTTTAGTTTTTATTATGCATCCATTTTGTTTTTGGAACTTCACTTTTTACTCTATCAACATCGTTGTTTGGGTCATTTTAGAAAACGGAACCTCGCGGTTGGGAGCTGCTTCTTGTTGGTGAAGGTAAGTTTATTTTACATTATTTTTAAAGTTATTTAAATTAATTTTAGTGATAGTTGTAGTGTGTACTTGTCGATATGTGTAGTACTTTACTCTTTATGTGCGAATTACGTGTTATTTAGCGTCGTTATGGAGAACGTACTTTGTGAGGTAGTTCGAACACAAGTAACGTTTACTGTTGTATTAATGGATGAATTCAGATGTTGTCTTATGTTTTATATGCTATGTGTAGGCTATGTGTATTTCCTATGTTTTGAGGGTGCGTTTTGTTTCGATTATTTACAGGTGTTCGTTTTGGGGAGCAGATGGATTGTAACGCTTTTTTATTTAAAGCAGGTACATACTTTTTTACTTTCCCTGCTTTTTCGAGTTTTCTACTTTTTTACTCGTGATTATTTATCACCTTTTTAATGGTTTCAATTTCGAGAGGATTGCGACGGGGGACTATTATCAAACAGTTGTATTTTTTCCATTTTGTTGGGATTTTTAAACACTATATGGATAGCGTTTGCTATTATTGCTGTGGAAAGTATCACCGTGGAACATATTCTACAGCAGTAGAACCGTAAATAAAAGTGATATTTACTTTTGGGTCGCATTGTGTTATAGTATACTATTTAGTAAAATGTAATGTTATTATGTCTTGTAATAATATATTACTTATATTTTTACATGACATAATGTTACTAAATTTAACTACATAGTATGTTTTGTTATGCTTTGCTTAATTTTTAGGTATTTATATTTAAAGGATGGATTTAGCTATTAGGTCTAAGTATGCTAGACCTTCTATACTTGGGTACATTCTAGTTTTTTGCTGGAGATATTCGTACATATTTAATGTTTGTTTACTTAGTTTAGGGCCAATTTTAGAAAGGGATTGCTCTATTCTGAGTTCTTGGTAGCTTTGTTCTTTTTTAATGCTTTGGATTAGTTTGTGAAGTGTTGGTTGACTTCTTCCTAAAGTGGCTTGGAAGGCATTATGCCATCCTTCAACTGCGTTGTTAGTTTTAGCTTTCTGTGCTATTGTACTAGCATACACATTCCACCATGGAATTTGAAATTTAGGTTGTCTACGGTGGCCTGAACGATGTAATCTTCCAACCCAGGTATCTTCAAAATAGTCCAAGAAGGGAGTTAGTTTTTTCTCATTGGTGCGGTAGAAAGGGCTGTCAATTAATAAATTGTAGTAGTTAGCTACTTCTGTTGTTGGTACATATGCCAATGCAATCAACTTTTTTATTTGATAAGCAAAGTGACTGTTTGTAGAATATTCAATGTTTAAGGTAGATTTTTGTAAGTGCCTCCATATACTTTGGTTGTAGTGATAATAACAACCTTGTATTGAGGTATGGGGATATATTTTAAGGATAGCTTGAATCATGGCCATTTCAAAGTCAATTATAATTTTTTGAGGATAGTAATTATCTGTTAATTCTTTGATCGTTGTTAAAAGTTCAACGTAGGTAGTATTTGTTTTGTTTGGCAGCAGAGTATAAATTAGAGGGATATTTGTATCTTGGTATTCCCCATGGATGGTGTAAAGTTGATAGAAAGGTTTGGGACAAACTTTAAAAGTCCCGTCCATCATCCATGTTTCACATGATTTAAGTTTTTGCAAATTACTATTAGTAGCAAAAAGTAAAAATCGTTTGTCATGACTGTGGTTGTCATACATTAAGAATTTATCCTCATTATGTGTAATGGTATATTCAGGATATATTTTTATATCCTGAAAACTTTCTGGCGTTGGTGGAGTTGGATCTGAAGCACGTTTAGTTTTTGCAATTAATCTTTTTAAGTTGGGAATAGAAGGTAGCTGTCCTGTCACATGTTCTGGCACTTTGCTTAAAACATTTTTCAAAATACTAGTGCTTGTTTCTTGTGATCCTGTACTAGCATCTTTCAATGTTTCCAGTGCTTCTCTAACTTCCACTTCTGTTACATTTGGTGGGTGGTTATGCTCACGTACATTTACCACATTGTTATCAACAGTTGTTGCTCTACCATAGCATGCACTTGAGTAATATTTGCTACATTTCCAATGGGTCTTATTCGCTTTTATTCTTTCTTGGGTGTAGGTGTAACCCATGTAGTTCAGCATTAGTTTCCCTTTTTGCGAAGTAATGAAAGTAGCTCCAGTTGCCATGTCTAAGGTAGATCTGTGGAAATATATATATGTATTTTTAAGAACATTGAACACGATTTACAGAGATGTGTATAAGAGCAGGAAAAAGCGTGAACATATACTTACTATGTGGCTTCACTGGTAATTCTATTATTCTTATTTCTCTTTCTGAATTTTCTTCTTTTTAAGTTCTGTAGTAGAAAGACATGATTTAGTGTTATAGGTGGTTGATTTTACTTTCAGAATTGTTATACATACAGTGACTATACTTACTTGATGTAGTAGAAGATGTTGGTAGTGTAGTTGTAGATAGGCAAATAATTTTGTAGAGTCTGTGGAAAAAATAATCATTGTGTTACTTATAGTATTTGGATGATAGTAGTTGTTAACATATGAAGTAAATTGTACATTTACTTAGCAAGTTTAAATAATTTTTATCAGCTATCTAAGTAGACATGGATAAGGTAGTTTATAAATGTTTTTACATCTAAGTTTCTGGTCGTTGTTGATAAGTTCAACATGTTTTGTTTTCACTCTAAAGAAGAACAGTTTTTAAATTAGGGAGTTTATCTACTTTTTGCTAAGTTCGAATGAAAAAAGCAATGGGATTTTACTTACTTGAAGTGTAGTATGACGTTTTGTAGTTGTAGTCGTAGGTTTGTATTCTCTTCTCTCAGCAAGGTAACCGTTTTTCTCCAAGTTTGGGCCAAAAATGGTAAATTACGTTAAGTGTATAATTGTTTTTATATTAGTGAGTTAATTAATGGTAGCTTTTGGTTGGTTCAATTAGTGAAATTTCAAAATCATTGGTCGAGAACGTTATTTTGAATTAGAAAACCGTTATTTTCGTAAGAGTTTGTTGCATCACTATTTGTTTGTTAAAGTACATAGTAAAAAGTTTTATATGTGCTTTTTTGTTTTATATGTAAATAGTTTATATGTAGAAAATAATGAAATGTGTTTCACATTTAGGCCATCGGAGTGTATGATAGTATCAGTAAATGTAATTTTTTTTTACCTATATTATATATTTTTATATCAATAAGTATTAGGAAAACTAAATAATTATATGTGTGAATAGTTTTGTAAAGTAAAATAGTAAAAAAAAGTGAGTAAAATAAAAGAATAGTGCATATCGAGTTGGTAATAAAAAGACGATATTTTTTGTATATTTCTATAAGCAGATAGGTCGTCGATGTTAGTGTAGTCGATATATATGTCTAAGGTAATGTTATTTAAAATAAAGTCGATAATGTAGTAGTCGATATTTATGTTGTCGATATTAGTGTGAACGATATTAGGGTTGTCGATAAAAAAAAATCGATATTTGTGTGAATCCTTTTTTAAGTATAGGATGACGATATTAATGTAAGCGATATTTTAGTGACGATATTTATTTCTGACGATATTTATGTTAACGATATTCCATCATGGAACCAGAAGACAGAGCTATATTTACCAAATATGGCCTCCTGCCCTCTTTCCCTGTGTTGGCACACAATGCAGCTGCCTAGCGCTAGGTGCATGCCTTTGCACGATAGTGCAAACATGTGTACGTGATATCTAGTAAAGTTTTTGTACCAGAAATAAGCAATTTCAGTAAAAATCCAATGCTTAGTCCCTTTTATTTGCATTTCACACAGTGGATGTTCACTGTACAGTGCAGGACTCATACAATAAATGCATTTCTCGTACATAACGCTTTCCACAAAGAGGGGCTATTTTTTATGCAAAGCCCTGTCGTTGTGTCAACCATTATGGATGGTTGTGTTGGAACGCCCAAGTACCACCCATGGAATGTCCTCTTGATGTAGAGTAGTGCAAAGCAGATCAAAACTCTACTCAAAAGGCAACTTTCCAGTACAAATTGTTTGCTGGAAAGTAAATGTTTTATCAAGACTTTTCATCACCACTTTTGCGGTAGCCCAACATCTTGATACATCTGCCCCACCCTGCATCAAAGTGCAGGTTATAGACAATAGCAATTTAACGAAGAATTGAAACACTTACGAAGAAATGTGTACATTGATACTAAGATAATGTAACCCACTTCCAGAAAAAGCAATCCAAATCATTATAGAATGCAGAATGCAACATTATTACGGTTCATTTATCACAATGTGTTGTGAGACAATTCAGAACAGCAAACTATCAGGACAAGGCACAGTCACTATGGCTTCCTTGATCAGAAATCTAAGTACACTCTAGTACCTGCCAACCCCCACAAAATCCAGTTCTCTGACTCCTTATAATCTATTAAATTACAAACAGGGAGATGGAAAATATCTGGAGGAAATAACCTTTGAAATCAGATAAAGAGGCTTCAAGGCTCATGCTCTGTCCCTTCCATAGCTCCAGGTTTCGCTATAGCCAACCATTTTGTGTTAAAATACCTGCGGGCCTGAATTCAGGGCTTTTATTCTTGACTGTCAATGCATTTAATAATCGTAACTGAATGTCTAGTGTTTAGCTCACCAACCAGACACTCCCAACCCCTTTTTGCGGATATGCCCAGTGGCGTAGATAGACCTTAGACTGACCGGGCAGTCCCTGCGTTTGCCGTCCCACGGCAGCCACATTGAAGAGCGGGGGTTGCTGGCAGATTCCTCAGCTTGTTGCTGCCCCACGGTGGCCAAACCAAAGAGCGGGGGAAGTGATTGCCACCCTGATATGGCAGGTAAGAGCTGGGGGATTCCGCCACCCTACCCCTTTTGCTACGCCACTGGATATGCTCACTTTGGGTGTCCTTCAGCTTCAGCTCAAACTAGAAAATTAAAGAGCTCATTTCGAGTACTAGGTCGCTCTCTCCAGATGGCCTTTTGCCACAGACAGTGTTGGAAGTGCTGGCCTTAGGTGTTTCTAATTGGATCTTGGGCTTGAATACATCTTGTTAAATCGCAATATGCGGAAAGTCAAATTTGTTTCCATACTTTTGTAAAAAGGACAGCCTTTATCCATGTACACCTACACCTGCACGAGGCAAACTCTTACTAGCCACACAATTATTGGCCTCTTTGATAAGAACAGTGCCCTTAAATCCTGGTTTCTGATTTCCACCATAGGTGTGATTAATTCAGAAATGGATTGGGTCCATCCTTGGCAATGCAGATGTGACTAGATTGATCCAGCTTGACCTCTCTATTACATGTGGTTCAGTGAGTATGATCCATTTATTAGCTGCAAATGAAATGTTGGTACTGTGTTGAAGTTCTTCACAGTCCTTCTTGTGGAGTGTGTTCAAAAACTCTCATCATTCCTTTTATTTCAGCTAAGTCGGCTGATCTGTGTGCCATAGAGCTCGTTGGAGCCATCTATTGTATTCACCTAACCGATAAGGAGATTTGGCTGTCAAGCCCTGTCTTGTGCACATAACTCCCATTTCATCACACAGCTAGAACACCATGCTCTCACTTATGCATTCAGACTGATGAAATGTTAGGCAGCCATGCACTAATGGATGGGCAAACATTTTCTAACAGTGATTTCATATAAAACTGAAATGCTAGTCATCAGCAACAAAGCAGTCCACTGCAATACTCCTAGGTGGCATCTTTGTTTGGGGCTGCCTAGAATTGTTACTACATCAGCTAAGCCTTTGGGGTATCTGGCTCTTGTGTTCATCTGTTCCGTCTTCGCAGAATGACCCTCAATGAATTGTGGAACAACTGCTTGTCTGAGACAATGAGACCAGGTATCTGCTTGGTATATACCAGCAGAAAAGCACATGTTTGGACATTGCAAAGTTGTATAGATAGGCATCATATCTTGCTTTGCTCAGATTGAATTTGCTTCACATTGTGAACCGCATTGCTTTCCTGATATTTGATTTTTTACTATTTTATGACATATCCTGTCTGTTGTAGACCACTTTAGGGGCTCAATTCATTTTTATCTTGCTTTATCAGTACGGTATGAGGGTATTATTGGCAGGGATGTATGCAAAATGTACACCCATCTAAGGAAGAAGGGAATCTTAGGGGAGAATAAAAGTTGATTTCAGCTAAATTGAAGCCTTTTTTTACAACCTTGTGGGAAGTGGCTCCAGAACTCTTGTTAGAAAGCATTTTGTTCCCCTTACTCTGGGTGTGTCCTTCATCCCGCCTCAAAACTGCTGTTTGATGATGGTTATGAATATATGGTCACAGAGTTCTGCATGCATTAAATACTCCTTGAAGATACATTGAATGTAGCACAAATAAAGGTTCATTGTATTGAAGTGGTTAAGGAATTTCCAGCGTATCTGTCCTTAGAATAGCCCCAAGGCTTGTAGTCATTTGGTCCACTACAAGAAGCTCAGCCGCAGCACAAAGAATGATTTTTAATCAATAGGATGCTCCATTGCTGTTCTCTTTGAGGCTGTGACTAAGCATCAGATCAGATAAAACATCTGAAGCTTTGGCTCCCACTTGAAGTATGTAGGGCTCAACAGCCGGGAATGAGAAGAGCGACCGTTACCAGGCAGAGTTGAAGCGAATGCCCACTTTACTAAGAAATGTATTAAAAATGTGCCATAGGAATTACCCATCCAATGGCCATGGTTATTTGTGGTGTAGCCGACCAGGATCAAGAAATGGTTCATCTACAGCACAAGAGAGCTAATGAAATGCCTAGAGTGACACCAATATTACTGAACGTGCAGGTGATCAGATCAGGCCTTTCAATTTCAACTCTTAACTCCTCTACCACCAGCATAAGTGTGTATAAGTATGTTCCTGGTATATGAATTAGTGGTGGACAGATAATGTGTACTCAAAAAATCATTGCACATCCCTTGTTATTTTGTGGTGAAACTCACTTGCCTATATTTGAGCCCAAGGGAGAACACTAGTCATAGTTATAAAATGTAGTGACGGATTACTAAAAACAGCCATCAAAGCCTTACAGCATCGTAAACATGTACATTTAAAAATGCAATAAAACCAGGCCTAAACATCATTATCTGTTAACTTCTTGCACTCAATATTCACACATTTCAGAATTGTATGCAATAACTATTCTGTTTACTTTCTCTCCCAAAGTCCCTAGAGTGCTGTTCATTTTGTAGGCCTGGTGTTGGTGACCTGTGAATCACTGGACCTGCCTTGCTTCAGTATATAATTCTCAAGTTCTCAAAAACAAATCTGATTCACATAAATGGTAATCAGAGTGTCCTTCCTCCGAGTCAGTGTACCAGTCCCATTTTCTACAGAGTGTCCCAATGCTTGGGTGTGAGAAATTGGGTTGTTGTTTGAAGGGGTGTGAACCCTTCTCAAGCAAGAGCCACAACCGTTGTCAGGGTGAACCACAAAAGTCACTAAATTAATCTGCGCTTAACCATCTGGTAACTTGGCACAAAAGCAGTCAAGCTTGTATTAGAGGAAAATGTAAAGTATTTATGTAGCACTTAAAATGTAAACACAACACAACGACAATCCCACACCAATTTAGAAAAATAGAGTAAATTTAATAGATTATTTGACATCAAAACAACAAACATCCGGAGATATGGGAATGTAATGCCTGGGCAGAAGAACTAAAATGGTCCTCTTTCTCAGCAGTTGAAGGACAAAAGGGACAGGCAGCAGTCGGATTCAGAGATCCTTCCCATTTTACTGTGAAGAATTTCAATGGAAGGATACCAATTCTGAACCTGATCTATAAAGCTCTAGCAAGACTGGGCCTAATCCTGTCTAAATACGGTTTAAAACATTGTAAACACTTATGCAGGGAAACCTTTACCACCATTCCCTTATCTCTTTGTTCATTTCAGAACTTGTGTAACATACACTCCCAGAAACGTTTTTACCCTGGCGGCTGTTTCCCTATTTTGTGCCAATGGGGTATACCATACTTCTTCCATTTTGATAAAACTACAAAAGGACTTGATCATGCTGCATCTGGGCCTTAGGTAGTTAGCTTGGGTAATGATCAAATGCGTATCCAGAATTTCAATATCTTGAAAGAGGCAACGGCATCTATCTTTTGCAATGCTATATCAAAATGAATAGGGACCATGGGGGAGCTAGGCGGCATATTAAAGATTGGTCTAATAAATTTCTTTTTAGCACGCACAAGGGGAGAGATGTCAGTACTTCCCCAAAGCTCTACTCCATAGATAGCCCTACTTATGACTGTAGTGCTATAAACTTTGAGCACTGGAGAGATTGCGCTCATGAAAGTAGTTTTAAATTTCCTTAGTATAGCAAACGCTCTATGAATAAGTGTGTTTTTACTTTTTACAAGTTGTGATCCCCCCAAAAAAAGCCATTCTCATTCAGTCTAATGTCTAAGTAGTCAAAACATTTAACCTACTCTATAAGTATTCTCTTGATAAACCACTTTCCCCTAAAAGAGTGATGGGGTCTGATAGCCATAAATTTTGACTTGGCAGTGTTTTTCTCAAGCCCTCTGGCCACACAAAATGTGGCAAATTTATCCAGGAAGGCCTGCAAACCCATAGGAGTTCTGGAAATCAAAAGCATATCATCTGTGATCATGAGAACCAGAGTGCTCATGCCTGCAGGTTTTGGGACGTCATGGTTACAGTTTTCTAGCCAGTCAACAACCCCATTATTGTATAAGCTGAAAAGGGTAGGGGCCAGAATGCAACCCTGCCTTACGCCGCATCTAATGGGAATTTTGGATATGAGATCTTCATCATTATGCCATCTCACCTGGGCATAGTTATGGGAGTGGAGTCTAATCAAGTTTCCTAAAAGGTCTCCTGGATTCCCGTACTCCCTTAGGACCCTCCATAGACTTTCCCTGGGACGAGGTGGAAGGTGGCCCTAGGATCAATAAATGTTACATATGGATGTGCCTGCTTCAGATCAATATATTTCCAGCTTATTCTCTTGAAATAAAACACCTGATCCAAGATGCCACCCTTGCTTCTGAACCCTACCTGGAATTTAGAAAGAGTATGATGGTCAGACTTCCATAGCAACAATCTAGCTAGGACCTGCCTGCAAAAGATCTTTTGGCTTACATTGATCAAACTGATTGAGCGATAATTTTCTGGAAGGTCCAGGCTATCCTATTTCAATATAGGGACGTTTACTGCTCCCCGACAAGTGGAGGGGATGTCTTAACAGCTCAAAATGTTGGTACTCAAAATGTTCATGTACGTCACCCAGCAAGTTGGTTCAGACAGATTCAGGCCACTGGGAATGCCCCCAGGAATCCAGGGGATTTCCCCCTTTTCAGCTGGAACAAAGCCCCCTCAGTTTCTTTCAGACTAAATTCCACAGAAGTCATAGATCTCACCTTGTTAAGGCAAGCTGTTTGAGAGAGTTTATGCCCACTGTTCAACAATAAAAACTTGGTGTTCACTCCCTGTATAGCTCAGTGAAGTGAGTCACCCATAGGTCCAGCTGAACAACAGCATCAGGGACAGCATCTAAAGTACTGCTCCCACTGGCCAAAATCTTCCAAAATGCCGCAGTGTTGATATTACATAAGAAGTCAGTTAGGTCCTCCCATTGCTCTTCCTCCCATAATTTCTTGCTAGTTTGAAGAATTGATTTCTAGGCTTTCCTCGCTCTCCTAATCTCCCTCATCTCACATGATGTGAAGGGCATTAAGGAGCTCCATCTTAGCCTTTCTACTCTGAGAGGAAAAACATCTTGGTTGGGAATTAACCAGCTGACCTCTGCATCTATCTTTAGTGAGCTGTATTTTCAGTTGGTTCACCAGCTCACAAGGAAGGCCAACAAACCCAGGAAACTTATTTGCCCTCAGATCAAGAGAGTTAAATAATCATAGAAAGATCGAATATAGGCAGCCTAAGGCTCTATCACTGTCCAATATCCTTTTCCATTTTACATTCCGGTGATTGTTAGTCACAACGACAAGGAGTTCAGTTTAGAGTAATGCTGCTCATTTGGAAGAGACCCAGGACCTGCAGTGGATGTCTCCAGGGGAACACTGTGAAGGGGTGATACAAAGCAGCTCAGTGGTCTGGCTATGGTGGACTAGCATCACTCCTAATTTTGCTTTGGAAAGTGAAAAGTATCTCGTCCCATGCTGCTGCAGTGGGTGCTTGCAGAGACCCTGTGCCTCCTCCCTATACAGAACCTCAAACTCTGTCTCATCTAACACACAACAGCATTTTGCTATTGCGAGACTCCCAGTAGGGTAGGGGCCTTCCATTTCATCTTGATAGTTCACCTAGCTAACCGGAGGGCAAGGTCTGTGAAATGATTAACCGCTCCTCCAGTCCTTTGTCTTTTATTGAGTCCTAATAGGCAGCCCTGTATGCAATTCAGATCCTGACAGTCTGTGATTTGGGCAAGGATGGTGAAAACTTCAACCCAAAAATGGTTGTGCTTGCTGGCAATTCCAAAACATGTGGAGAATGTCTGCGTGAGATTTCCAACAATGAGGGCAATCTGAATATGCCGTAGGGTATATTTTGTGGAGCTGAGCCTGCGTTAAGCTGGCTCTATGTAGGGTGTTATTCTATATGTACAGGAACCTAGCAATGTGGGGAACTTTATGGGGTATGAAAGCGCTTTATCCCACTTATAGGAAGCTGGCTCTCTATACAGTGTACTATAAAGAAATTCCCTGTGAAGAGAGTCCAGAGAATCCACAAGTGTATACAAAGATAAAAGCAGATAATTCTAATGCTCTTTTTGTGTAGCTTGGGTGAGCAGTTAGGGTTATCAGAGGGTAGTGCTAAGCATTTGTGGTACACACCAGGGGCACTAAATGAGACACACATTCAAGAATAAATCGGAGATCAATTTATAAAAATAATATCAATTTTTATGGAATTTTTAAGTCCAAGAACACAGTTATACAGTAAGTACCTTCAGAGTTCCGATTTTGCAAAGTTCGGGAAATATTTAGCTTTTGTGTGCATTTATACACCATAGGAAACACTGAAGAAAAACAGAAAAATGTATATAAAATAAAGCACTGCTTTCATGAAGTTCACCTTCTTCTTTTATGCCAATGTTGGGACCAGGTCCTAAGTTCCAGCAGGAGAAACTTGGGAGCATCCCGGCTCGGGTGGGATCAGAGTGCAGAGCGTCTTGGAAGCTGGTGTAGAAAGACTAAGGGGGACACTTTAAAGTACACTGCACAGGAGGACTAACACGAAAGTCTGATGGGGCTCCTTAGAGGGAGGAGGTCACAAGGGGGAGGGGACCATGGGAGCACAGCTGGTTAGTCAGTGCCAAACATATCAGCTGGGCATCGATGCGTCTTAATGTCCTTGCGGTCAGGAACAGGCAACTTGGAGAGGCGATCTCAAGCCAGGGTGCTTGCTTCTGGTGCTTTAGGAGTCTGGTGTGGACTCTTCTTCTCAGTGTTTGCCGTAGGGGGTCCGGTACCAAGGGTATTGGAGTGCTGCGGCTCTGGGAGGTCCTGGTGTCTCCAAAAGTATTGGGGAGACAGATTCCACCCTCTGGAGCTATACCTTTTCTTGCTTTGATGATGTGTCAAGGTCATAGGGGAGCAGCAAGTCGACAATCAGACTTCACAGGATCTTGCCTGCGGAGTGCAGGGGAGTGATACCTTCACACCAAGGGAACTTCGTGGCAAGTTCTGCAAGGCTGGATGTGTACCAGGCCTCTTGGAGTCCTTTCAGGTTCAATACAACATGGCAGGCAGTGATTGTTGAGGTCTTGGAGCAGCAGGTAGGGTTTGGCACCTTTTTGCTTCTGCCTCAGGGCTTCAGTTCTTGTGCAGCGGGTCTTATTTGTCTTGGTCTTCTCTTGTCCATTGAATCTGAAGTTCAGGTCTCAGGGTGCCACCTAAATATTGAATTTAGGGTTGTTACAAGGGGAGACTGGTAGTAGCCAATGGGCTACCTACATTATTGGTGGCTACACCCTCCAGTGACCACTTCCTGTGGGAAGGTGCACTACCCTGCCCTGATAGGTTGTTTTTCCACCATTCCAAGATGGTGGAATTTCAGGAGAGGAGTTTACATCACCTGCCCTGCCCTACGTGTGGTGTCGGATAAGTAGTGGCCCTCCTCCTAATCTAACTAGTTTCCCTGCCTTTCCTCTTGCCAAAGTGGAGCAGAAAAGGAGGTCTGGCATTCCCCACTAACTGAAGGTTCCTGGGTTGGATTTCAAAAGGCAGCATCACCTTTGAAGCTTCCTACCCAGAAAGGCCATCCTGTCCTGGAGGAGTTGTGAAGCACCTCCCACCGGAGCAGGCTTTGCCTCTGTCCTCTGAGAGCGCAAGCTCTCACCCATTGAGGTCAGCAACATGTCTAGTTGTGGCAGACTGTCAAAACAAGTCAGACACCACACCAGTGCTTGGTACGTTTTCAGGGGACCCTCTAGAAGGATCTCCTGTGTGAATGTATTAATAAATCCAACACTGTCATCAGTGAGGATTTATTACAACAGGATGTTTGGTACCAAACATATTAGAAATCAGTGAAGCCATCATGGAGCTAGGAAACTCATGTTGACAAGCATTCAGCCCATGTACTCTTAATGGCTTCCCTGTGCACTTTCAACGTCTCAGAATTGACTGGACATTGTAGAGGCATATCTGCTCATGCTAATATGCCCTCACATAGGATATGGTGCACCTTGCCTTAGGGCTAAACACATGTAGTAGGTGTGACTTACCTATACCTTATGGAGTTTACAGGTAGCATGGCAAATAGGGATGTGTGCCATGTTGACTCTTCAGCTTTCTCTGCACCAAGACATGCAGCCTGCAGTGGCAATGTGCATAGCCTTGGAGAGGGTTCCCTGGGTGGCACAACCAGTGCTGCAACTCCAGAGGTCCCTCTTCAGTACCCATGCCCTAGGTACTAGGTGAACCATTTACTAGGGGCTTACAGAGGTAGCTGAAGTTGTGCCAATCGTGGTACATTGTTTGGGAAGAGATATGGTACTGGGAACCTGGTTACGAGGGACCCAGTGCAATTACAGTTCGATATCACATCAGGCAAAAAGTGGGGGCTAACCATGCAAAAAGAGATACTTCCCTACATGCCCTACCAAACAAAAGAGGATGAGACTAACCTTTCCTTAGAGATCCTTCATCTTCTAAGTGGAATAACCTGGAGAGGCCATCTGGATTGGCATGGCCAGTCCAAGGTCTGTGTTCTACTGTTAAGGCCATTCTTTGGAGAGATATGGACCACCTTAACAATTTAGAATGTTCTCCTTTCATCTGTATGAGCCATCTGAGAGGTCTATGATCAGTTTGGACAAAGAAGTGAGAATCAAACAGGGAAGGTCTCAGCTTATTCAAGGACCAAATCACAGCAAAGGCTTCCCTCTCTATGGCACTACAATGCTGCTCTCTGGGGAGAAATCTCCTGTTTATAAAAGCCATGTCATGGCCACCATCATTGGTCTTGGATAAGGCTGCTCCTATCCCATGTTCAGATACATCGGTCTGCATTATTAATTGCCTGGTGCAATCTGGAACTTTTAGAATTGTTGCTGAGCACAGTGCTTCTTTCAAGGTGTCAAAAGCTTTTTGACATCTCACTGTCCAGTTAAACTTTTTGGGCATTTTCTTGGAGGTCAGTTCTATGAGGAGAGCCACAATGGACCCATGTCCTTGCACAAACCTCTTCTAGTACCTCGTCAAGCCAAGGAATGAACCGACTTTGGTCAGGATGGTTGGAGCTTCCCAATGCAGAATGGTCTGTATTTTGTGCTTTAGTGGATGAACTGAGCCTCAACCCAAGCCCAAGTATACAACCTTGCCCTGCCCTATCTAGCACTTGCTTGGCTTGATATTGAAGCCTGCACTCTGCAGAGCCTTCAGGACCTTTTGGAGTTGGATCAGGTGGCCTGCCAGGTGGAGCCAAAGACAGCAATATCATCAAGATAAGCTGCACTATAGGATTCCAATCCAGCAAGGACTTTATTCACCAACTTCTGAAAGATAGCAGGGGCATTCTTAAACCCAAAGGGCATCACAGTGAACTGGAAGTTCCCATATGGAGTGGAAAATGCTGATTTTTGATTTGCTCCAGGGTTCAGGCCTATTTGGCAGTACCCTGGTGTGAGAGCAACGGTACTCAAATATGTGGCTGCCCCCAACCTGCTCATCAGCTCTTGGAATTGGCTGTGCATCTGTTTATGTGACTGCATTGGGGCCCTTGTAGTCCAAACATAACCTCATTTCTTTCTTTCCACCCTGGGAATAAGGCTTCATGAGTAACACAACTGGGCTGGCCCAGGGCTCTCTGAGGGTTTAATGACACTGAATTCCAGCATCTTGCTTACCTCAGCTTTGATGCTTTCTTTGACATGATCAGAATGCCTGTATATTTTATTTTTGACAGGTAGGCTGTCACCAGGGTCCACATCATGTGTGCACCAGTTAGTCTGACCCGGGGTTAAAGCAAAGAGCTCAGCAAACTGATTTAGGACATGCCTGCAATCAGCCGGCTGTTGGGCAGTGAGGGTGTCTGAAAAGACCGCTCCATCAACAGACCTATATTTAGGGTTGTGGGAAAGGAGATCAAGGAGTTACTTACTCTCTGCCTACTGTTACTCCTCTGCAACCATAAGTATGGTCACATTAGCCCTGTCATTGTAGGGTTTAAGGTGATTTACATGTATCTCCCTCTTGGGGTTTCTACATGTTCCCAGGTCATCTAAGTAGGTGACTGTCTCCTTTCTCTAAAAAGATAGGGTAGGGCCCAGTCAAATTGTTCTGGGGCCCCACGTGCCACAGACTCCAAAACCCATTCCTTCTGCCCTGGTTGGAACTTCACCATTTCAACCTTTTGATCATACCAGAGTTTCTGGAGCTCTTGACTGGCCTCAAGGTTTTTGCTTGCTTTTTCCATGCACTCAGCCATCCTTGAATGAAGGAGTCAGAGCGCGCCCTATAGCTGGATCCCATTTTTGCCAGGCAGAGCCTAGCAGTTCGATGGTCTGATTTGGTATGGCTGTTGCCATCCAGGAGTTGAGTTTCCATGGTGAATAGGACTTTAATTAGTGGATGAGCAGGGTGTTAGAGGTTGTAGTGTCCCAAAGGCACTCTAGCTCTGCAATCAAGCGCCTATTTGTCAGGAATTGCCCCACAGGGAGGCCAGTTTGTTCTAACAGTGGGTCAAAGGGAATCAAGACTCCATCTTGAAACAGGCCACTTGTTGAGCTTATTCCAGAGGTCTCCCAATTTTCCATGACCTCCCAGCCTGTGTCTCCTAAGAAAGCTTGTATGAAGCTTAGTGGCATCTCTGACTTGTATGTAACCACACCCAGGGATGTTCTCGAGGCCTTATGATAGCACCTATGGGCAATACGCAATAAGGTGTTGGGGGTCTTAGGAACAGTTGATTTCAGAAGAAACAACTCACGAACGGTGTTGAGGTTCCTTTGCCCATTCCCTGGGCATGCTTCTTGCAGGTGGCGACCAGTTAGCCAGATAGGTGGCCACTATTGTTGCACCACCAGGTAGAAGTGTTCAAATGTCTATGCTCCAAGGTCCCCCTGGTACATGGGGCACCGCAACTTAGCCAGGGCAACTCTGCACCATTCCTTGTTTCAAATCAAGTCCCCGAACATGGTGTTCAGTGCATGGAATATGCTACAGGGTATGGAGATTGGTAGATTAGCAAAGTACTCAAGGGGCTGTGGCAACATTGCCATCATAGAAAGAGCCACTAGGCCCTGCAATGTTAGAGAGAGGGATCTCCAGGACATAATTTGGGGGTGAAGGGAGGTGATTGCCTTTACCAGATTGCCATCCAAGAGGTCCTGGGCAGTGTGGTACACATTGATACCCAAGTACTAAAGCATGGTTCAAGACTGTAGGTCTTGGACGGCTGTTTTGGTGGTTTTGACACAATCAAAGAGTTTGTGTTGATCCTCAAGCAATAGGCCCAATTTAAGTTCAACTGCATCCATCTAACTCCAAAGATCCTGTCTTATCTCTGCTATCGCACTGAAGATCATGTCTAGTTTAATTGTCATGGGCTCTGTTGTTTTTGTGGCTTTGAATCTTTTAGCGAGTCATGAGTTGCTTCCTTCTTGCAATCAGCTCTCCCTGCCTGGGCTGGCACCAGAGGGGGAAGTCTTGTATCTCCTTACATGTGGAAGTGACCATGCTTCCCCATAGTTGTCACAATTGTCTGATTGTAATGGTCAGTTAGGCCTCAGGAGCAAAGCTCTTCCCCAAGCTGTTCTTTGATTGTAGGTCCAGATCGCGGAGGCACATGCAGTCTCTTGCCATAGAGGGCAACCAGAATAACCTGTAATATTGTAGTTCAAGTGAATGAATATGCTGGGTTCCTCATGCCTCATGCCGCACAAGGTCGGTTATAACAAGGAGGAAGGGAGCAGTGATGACATGATCCAAGAGTCAGCAGTCAAAGTTACTAAACTACTAGTACACTCCTCATTAGCAGGGCCCCACGTAAGAATAAATCTGCACTTGTGACTGCTCAAATGGGGGCACCTCAATATCAGTGTCCTCTGGGGACACCCAATTATTGTAATGTACTGCAAACCGAACTCAAGATAAGTGGGGTAAATCCAAACTGTCTATGTGAGGTTCTTCATGCCGTGTTGCTAACACAGGCCGCAGCACAACACCTCTCACTCCCTATTCCCTCAAGTGAGCAGTCCACTAGGCCTATCGTCGCACTAAACAACCAGGGAGGCACCCAAATTCTGTGTTCTCTGCCACTCTGTATGTGGGACCGAGGTCCATGCAGTTGTAGTCTCCTGACGGATTACCAAGCCAAGCAGCCCGTGGAGCCATGTTATAGTTTTCTGACACACCAGCAGCCACATTCAAGTGATTCACAAAGAATTACTGATTTGCCAAACTAGCGGGCCAATATTTTTGTCTTCTGCTTTACTGCGGGGGACTTCAGCCTTCACGGCCATTCCTCCGAGTCTGCACGTGTAGCTAGGCCACACCTATTCTTTTGCTCTTGCTACGGCGCTATGCAACCTTTCCTAACAGCGCCTTTTTAGAGCCATCTTTCATGCCCCACTGGTCACCAGCTGTCTAGAGGTCTTTGCCAGCCCAGAAGGACTCAATGCAGCCCCAACTTTGTAGGAACCCTGGCATTCGAGCTGAAGCTTCGCTGGCTAGGATCTGCTATCTCGCTGCTCCAGTCTATGCCCTCAATGAGTTTTGGGTTTTGCGGTATGCTTCAGGTACTTCAATGTTTTCTTGGAACTACTGAGTTATCTTGGCCCAACACTATAGCTGGAATTAAAGCTCAATGCAGCTTACCAAAGACTTCAGCAAGTGGTTACTGAACAAAAGCCCAGAGATATTTATTTTATAGAGCAGTTGCAGAGAATTGTTTGTCAATAGAATTGGGCATTGACGTGGGTTATGAACTAAGGCCTAGATTTATTAAGCCTTTGCAATGTCATTGAAAAAGACACACAATTGATGGACGGAATGCCGAAACAAATCAAAACATTCACTCCCAGTCAAGAGATCTGGGTTAAATCCATTTTTCTTTTGCTCACCATGCCACCCCAGTTTAGACCTTGCCATATGCAAATCATTCTTGACCCTCTGCCTCATGGGAACAGTCCAGCCCGAACTGCAAAGCCAGGTCCCCCCTGGACCGGACACAAGCATCCTAGGACCGGTTTCAGGGTTTCATCCCTCTTCAGCCAGAATAGCTTGATTCCAGTGGCACAGTGAGCCCAGGATCCATGTCTGGGCATACGTGGTGCACTTAGGGCGAGAAAGCAAAAGACACACAATTGATAGACCCTGTGCCTCATGGGAACAGTCCAGCCTGAAATGCCAAGCCAGGTCCTCCCTGGATCGGAAACAAGCATCCTAGGACCGGTTTCAGAGTTTCACTCCTCTTCAGTCAGGATGGCTTGATTCCAGTGGCACAGTGAGCCCAGAACCCACGTCAGGGCATTTGTATACAATAAAGGGCCTGTTCACACAGTGAGCATTTAGTTCATATATCCATTGCAGTTGTCATCTAATTTTAGACAAACTGTAGAGCAAGTGATTATGTCATCTATGCTGCTTATAGGTATGGCTCACTAATCAAAGGAAAGACAAAGGTTATTCAAACGAGATAAGAAAAAGGCTGGCTTTTTATCCAACAATAATATCTACAAACACCCACATGTGGTAGAAAGTGTAAGAAAGGAGTGATGGCGCCTCACGGTAGCAACACCACAGAGGATAAAGCAGGAAGGTACTCGCCTGCTACCTCAAGATCTCATCATCAGCTGCCACCACTCCGCAGGGAGAAAATGTGTGTGAGAGAGTGTAAACAAGAGACTGGGTAATAACCCAAAACACAAAATGCTAGGGTGTGTAACAGGAAGAAGAAAAAAGCTGGGCAGAGAACCGTGCACCGTAATAGACCCCACAGTGTGTGTACACCAATTTGAGTTGGTTCACACTGGCTTTCTACTTTTTAATTCTATGCTGTGTGACCACTCATAAATAAAAAATGCCGACATGTTTCATTGCCATTTGGAAAAACTCACGGCAACTTCTTAAGGGCGTGGGGTATTATCATTTCACCCTTTAGCCTTGCTTGATCAATTAAAACAGTTTGGGATATTGCCCATCATGGGCATACCTTTACCCTCGAGCTTTTGTGTGTATGGCGGCGATCACTTGTTCAAGGCTCATCCCCTCGACTCCTATCGTGAGTCGATATTGCGTCCGTGTCCGGCATTCACTCAGCACTGCAACCTGGCGCACTTAGGGCAAGAAAGCAAAAGACACACAATTGATGGACGGAATGCAGAACAAATCAAACATTCACTCCCAGTCAAGAGATCTGGGTTAAATCCATCATTCTTTTGCTCATCATACCACCCCAGTTTAGACCTGACCATATGCAAATCAGTCTTGACCCTGTACCCCATGGGAACAGTCCAGCCCGAAATGCCCAGAACAGGGTCACATGCTCTCCATGCTCAGGAATCAAGCTATCCTGGCTGAAGAGGGGTGAAACCCCAAAACCGGTCCTAGGATGCTTGTTTCCAGTCCAGGGAGGACCTGGCTTTGCAGTTCAGGCTGGACTGTTCCTATGAGACACAGGGTCAAGACTGATTTGCATATGGCTGGGTTCAAACTGGAATGGCATGGTGAGCAAAAAACGATGGATTTAGGCCCAGATCTCTGTACTGGAGTGAACGTATGACTTAGTTCTACATTCTGTCCATCAACTGTTGCTTTTGCGTTTGTCATCCTGAGTGGGACGGGTATGCCCAGACGTGGGTCCCGTGCTCTCCATGCCACTGGAATCAAGCTATCCTGGCTGAAGAGGGGTGAAACCCCAAAACCGGTCCTAGGATGCTTGTTTCCAGTGCAGGGAGGACCTGGCTTGATAGTACAGGCTAGACTGTTCCTATGAGGCACAGGGTCAAGACTGATTTGCATATGGCTGGGTTCAAACTGGAATGGCATAGTGAGCAAAAAACGATGGATTTAGGCCCAGATCTCTGTACTGGGGTGAATGTAAAATATTGTACTGAATTCTGTCCATCAAATGTTGTTTTTGCGTTTGTCACCCCGAGTGGGAAGGGTATGCCCAGGCGTGGTTCCCGTGCTCTCCATGCCACTGGAATCAAGCTATCCTGGCTGAAGAGGGGTGAAACCTGAAACCGGTCCTAGGATGCTTGTTTCCAGTCCAGGGAGGACCTGGCTTGGCAGTTCGGGATTGCCTGTTCCTATGAATCACAGGGTCAAGACTGATTTGCATATGGCTGGGTTCAAACTGGAATGGCATGGTGAGCAAAAAAACGATGGATTTAGGCCCAGATCTCTGAACTGGGGTGAATGTATGACATTGTTCTGCATTCTGTCCATCAACTGTTGTTTTTGCGTTTGTCACCCCGAGTGGGACGGGTATACCCAGACGTGGGTCCCGTGCTCTCCATACCACTTGAATCAAGCTATCCTGGCTGAAGAGGGGTGAAACCCCGAAACCTATCCTAGGATGCTAGTTTCCAGTCCAGGGAGGACCTGACTTGGCAATACGGGCTGGACTGTTCCTATGAGGCACAGGGTCAAGACTGATTTGCATATGGCTGGGTTCAAACTGGAATGTCATAGTGAGCAAAGAAACGATGGATTTAGGGCCCAGATCTCTGTACTGGGGTGAATGTATGACATTGTTCTACATTCTGTCCATCAACTGTTGTTTTTGCGTTTGTCACCCCGAGTGGGACGGGTATGCCCAGACGTGGGTCCTGTGCTCTCCATGCCACTGGAATCAAGCTATCCTGGCTGAAGAGGGGTGAAACCCCGAAACCGGTCCTAGGATGCTTGTTTCCAGTCCAGGGAGGACCTGGCTAGGCAGTTCGGGATGGACTGTTCCTATGAATCACAGGGTCAAGACTGGTTTGCATATGGCTGGGTTCAAACTGGAATGGCATGATGAGCAAAAAAACTATGGATTTAGGCCCAGATCTCTGAACTGGAGTGAATGTATGACATTGTTCTGCATTCTGTCCATCAACTGTTGTTTTTGTGTTTGTCACCCCGAGTGGGACGGGTGTGCCTAGATGTGGGTCCCGTGCTCTCCATGCCACTGGAATCAAGCTATCCTGGCTGAAGAGGGGTGAAACCCCGAACCCGGTCCTAGGATGCTTGCTTCCAGTCCAGGGAGGACCTGGCTTGGCAGTTTGGGCTGGACTGTCAGACTCACGAGCTCAAGATTTGGGAACAAAATAGGATCCCTCAGATGCATGGACTGCCTTATTGATGTCGGGCAAGATACTGAATCCGTTTGTAGGTTGGAAAAATCACAGACACTGCAATGGCAGATCTGAAAACCTTTTGCAAAGCTGCTTCTGTGGGTGGCACAATCAGTGCTGTAAGCCACCTAGCAGCATTTGATTTTCAGGGCCTGGGCACACATTGTGCACTGTACTAGGATCTTAGTAGTCAATCAAATAAGCCAATTATGGAACCAATAATCCATGACAACAATTTACAGAGGGAGCACTTGCACTTTGGCACTGAACAGCAGTGGCAAAGTGCCCAAAGCAGCTAAACCAGCAAAAACGAAGTCCAACACACAGTAAAAACACAGGAGGCAAAGGCAAAAATACTGGGTAAACCCACGCCAAGTATACCAGGTCTCACACCCATTATTTGCAAAGAGCAAACATTTCAGATGGCGAGAGATCAATTTGGGGAGCAACAAGGCTATGGGCAAACACAGAACTCAATGACTCAAGCAGTTCGGAACAAGACCTGGAATTCCGGGTTATGGACCAACTGTGACTGAAACTTATCACCTTCAGAACTGGGCAAGACTTTTCAGATATTTTGGGAATAAGGATGACCAGTCACAGCTAATGCATCACAAACTAATTAGTGATGGAGAAACCTTCAGTCTCACTATGGGGCTTGATAGGCAGTGACTGAGTTACCGTTAGGGTACTTTACATTTAGAAACAGCAGAGACTCATCACTGATTTTACTATTGGAGATCTTTCTTCAGTGCCAGCGTATCCACTGATTCATGGCCATTAGAGTGATGAATATTCAGGCCAAGTGAACTGCAGGGTATCTGTTGATCCAGGACAGTTGTGTGTATTAAAGTGCGCTTTACAAAGCTGCCCAGCCAGCTTGTCCATATGTAGGTCTTCGTGGCAATGGTCAGTTCTTCTATTCACTGGAAAGTTCAGCTCATTCTTTTATTGGTCTTTTTATGGCAGCAAAAGGCTCCAGAGTTGAGAATTTGTTCCAAGCAAGTAAGAGGGTAGCAACATGCAAGGTTCACTTTTTGGTTTACGTGTCCTACACACTGGTGTGCAGAATTCCCTTGAAAATCAAGTAACATGAGTGTCTGGCTCAAGTGGACAGTATTTAATTAGCTATAAGAACACTGGTGGAAAGTCAGAGCGGGCTGGATTTCAAAGCAGTGCACGCCCAGCACCAAGCATTCTCTGGAGGTGCCACTCTCCCATGGAACTCCCTGCCAGTGGATCTCAGAATCAACCTACTTTACTATACTTCCAGAAGCATATAAAGAGTCGCCTGATCCCACTCCAATCAAAGGAGAAAAATCTGGCTATTACTCCATTCCACCACAGCAGTGGCTACCGACCTGAGACTATTGTATGCCATTTCCTGCATCCCATCTGCCCCCCCATATATTTTGTAACTTATGACCAGCTCACCAAATCATGTACTCTGTCCTTCCCCACAATGCAACTGCTCTAAAGTGAAACCATGCACACTTTTTTGGACTACTGAAATACTCCACTGTTTGTCAACCACTTAAACCAGTATGGGCTTTGGAACCCGTGTGACATACTGTTCTGTGGGTGAGTATTGTCCTGAAAGATGCTGAAATCCCAGGGTGCAAAACAGGGCAACAACATGCGGGACCCAGAGAGGGAACACAGATTGTAACATGTCATTGCCCAACATTCTGTATTAGGGAAAATTCCCCTCCCCTCCGAGTTAGTCCCAATGATCAGTAATTTCAAGGGCAGGGGAAGTGCAGAGCATCCCACGGCGAGTCTTTATTTCTGAGTTCTTACACAAAGCTACCCAAGCGGGAAATTACCGGGCTTGTGCAGGGCCTTAAGGTAAAGTGAAGGCCGCTCCCTGGTGAGGGGCCCATGATACTCCCATATCTCATAGATATTCATAGGCGTTAGTCTAAATGCGGAACCCTGAAAGGTGGTGGGAGCCACCCTGTGCGCAGGGGCCTGCATTACGCCCTACGCTTGTGGGAGTTCAGTCTCTTACTTTCGTTCTTTGTAATATATTATTTCTCTATTTCATGGCCTCGAGTCCCATTCCCACGCTTTTATCTCTCACCTACAACACGTATAAAAATGTTTCTTCATTTAAGTCTTTCATATATCCAAACAGTGATGGCTCTCTTCGCTGCTACCCTCTCCTCACAAGAAAAGAGAGTGTTTTACTTTTCTTTGAACCGCTCCACACTTTCTTTATCTATGGGTTCTGAAACAAAGAGGTTTTTTTTTATTATGCGGCGAGACACGTTCTCTATTAGTCCCTGACAAAAATGTACAGAAAAAACGATCGCGTGCTGCGATGTGGAGCAAATCTCCATTTCAGTGTCTGTGTATGTGGAAGCCTTGATCGCGCCGGCATGAAATATATACAGCCAGGATCGTCTACATTTGCTTTCAGGGCCACGACGCTCCCTTTCTGAAAGGTCAATGAAAATTCAACAGCCCTTCCCCTTCATCTTGTACTCATTAGAAGTTGTGTTTCTCCAAAATGCCTCCTTTCAATCCGCTTACACAATACATGCTCTATGGTTCATTGATCAGCGTTGCAAAAAGCTTTCACCTTAGGAGAAACCTGTGCCTTAATTCCCCTCAAAATAGCATTTTTTTTGTATTTGAATCTGCTGTGATTTGCTCTGCCGGCTAAACTCAGTTTCCTATTTGATTTCGTTCCACACCCACACATTGACTTAAAAGCTTTAGAGACCTCTCTTTAGCCTACTGTTTTCACCAACTAAGCTTGTCTCTGGAAAATACAGGCCGCCCACACACATTTCTTCCCAGTAAATTAAATTAGTTGTGCAATGAAGATGAAGACCTTCACGGTTGGGAAGTAGAGTACATTTTAGTGGATTATATAGTAAAAAGAAGCAATAGTACTCGTGGATCCATAGATTCCAATAGATTTCAATGTATAAGTGGAACAAAATATTTTTTCTTACAATTTAAATTCCATAGATGTGTGTGTATATCTTCATAATGAGTGGATTGAGATTGCAAAGCCACAGTAAGATCACAGACCCTGTATTTTCTACCTTATGTTTATGCATAGAAGCTGTATGTGTGGAGAAGTGTGGCTCAATGGTTAGAGCGGCAGATCTCGATGCAGAGCACTGGTCCGGGGCCAGGGTTCGATTCCCACCGCGGCAGGGTCTTGGGCTATAAATTCCTCGGACCAAATATTCTTGCCTCAGTGCCTATTCTAATCATGGCTCCCACGCTGCAACTCTGGGCAATAGCTAGCTTAATCTCCACAATGGCCCCAACAGTGCTGGGCTGCCTAGCTTCACCATGGGGGTGCCCAGGAGTGGACACTTCACATGGAAAGCCAGGAAGGGTTCCTTCAGCAGTATGAGTACAGTGCTGAGATACCCCTAGGGGTGATTCGGTGCTATATAACATTTACATCTTGAGCTTACGTGTGCAACATTTGTTGGTAGGGTTCCTCGGATGCCGGCTGATGCTAAATCTGAATACTGCATCCATTCTCCATTCTCCCATAAATGAATGAGGACATTGTGTGTTTTAAGTATAGTTTTCAAATTCACAAGGCATTTTGGGAAAGAAACCCTCCAGGGATTCAAGAGACAGCCCTCTGGATTTCACTGGGTCTCTAGTTTTCAGAATCAGCAAGGCTTTGTAGGGTTCCCTGGTTTCCAGCCGAGGGTGTGCCCAAATGCTGATGCATCCCACTGGAAGTTAGAGGATGATGAGAGTTTTTAGATACAGGGGCATATTTATCAAGGGGTTTGAGTTGCCCTTGTTCCACAAAAGGAGGAGCAGGGTGATGTAAAACGTATTATGAAATTAACCAAGAAATGCCAGGCCACCTTGTATGGCTCTGCATGGCTTGGAAAATCTGGAATAACGCAAGGCAGCTCAAGTCACATGCCTTGCATTACTCTGCTCCAGAGAGACATTCCATGGGTAGAGCGTCGGAGTTCCAAGCATCCAATCATGGATTCTGAAGCGTTCCTGGCTTTACTACTACCGGTAGACCTGGGAATGTGTCAGAATGCTAAGCGTTCCCAGGGGAAGGGCAATTAGGAGAAATATCTTTATCTTTGTTTTAATGCAGGAAGGTGTCCTGTGTTTGTGCTAAGCAACCGTTTGTGCAAAAGCAGAGGCAGAAATCAGGAATGTGCCATATCTTGATAGAAATGGTAAATTCCCGCACTTTCCCTTTCATGCAGCTCATTGCTGCAAGGTTTCTTGCTGCTTTGTGTGAAATAATGATAATTACGGCCCTCAGCTTTGAAGTTTGTAAAGCATTCCGGCTGGGCAAATATGCTGGGATCAAAGTAGACCACAGCACACTGGACTGACTAAGGTTCCTAGCTGTTAAAAATGGCCAAGTTTGGTAGAGTTTCTCAGTGACGTATGATGCGAAGCCCACAGGATGCACCTCTCTTTCAAGGAAAATTGGAGGAAATTGGGATTTGAGTTTCACAGTTTTGATACATGAACCAGCAGAGATATGTGCATAAACCTCCCTACTTGATACCCAAGGGGGCCATAAAGAAAGTAGGACCTCCATGGTAGGGAGATTTTGCACAATGCAAAGATTGACTGCACCAACCACACTGATGAAAAAACAAATACTCCCTGGAGTCTAGAGGGCTTTTTGGCCGTGTGGCATGGGCAGATGGGGAGTAACTCCCAAATCTAGCTACCAGCAGGACTGAAGGAAAGTTTTCAGTCCCCATACGTTGATAAAACACATATAATATCTGGAGTCATAGTGGACTATCTACCTTTTTAGGGTGGGCAGTTAAGAAGTGAATGCCCCAATTCACTCCCCCTGGTGGGAAGAAAGATTGAAGGATTCCCATGGTGGGGGATGAGGCCAAGGTCCAGTGCCGTGAGAGACTCGTCTCATATCTCATTGATTCCAAAAATATATCCCTTGGCATCTTGTGGAATATCTGCCCCACTGGGGTAGGCAGACCAGCAGTAAACCCCAAATATACCTCCCAAGACAGAGAGGACTGTTTTGACCCCTCAGTAGATGAGCAATTGGCCATTCGGGAGGGCCACTCTCCTCTTTCAGTTCCAATGGTGGTCTAGGGGTGTAGATCCCTGCTTGGAGATCACCCTCCTGCCTAGATGCAGGGAACCACTAGGCAGAGGTACAATCAGAGAGGGACAGGCTTCCCTTTTTAGGTCTCGCCTGACCCAGCGCATGCGTTGGTCTGGCGAGACTTATTGAGAGGGCTCCAAAAAGTGCTACCAGGCCAGCCTAGAGCTACAGTGCATGTGCGCGGGCGCGCGCGCCGCGCTTTACCGCGATTACTTTCACTTTCGCGGCCACTTTGATGTTTGATCGTGATCACTTTCACTTTCACGGCCGCACGGCCGCTTTGCATAGCCAATAGGTCTCGCCTTTGGGACCTTATAAGTATTTAGTTATGCAACTGTTGCATAGCTAAACACTTATAAGGTCCCAAAGGCGAGACCTATTGGCTATGCCAATGCTTGTTAACAGTTCCTCTTCTGCTGAGAGCCCTGCTACAGGGGCTGAGCTAGGCCCCAAGTATACATCAAACTAAAAACAGCAAGCTCCAGCAGCTTTCACTTTCACATCATTGATGTAAGGGTGCATGGTGCACTTATTGCCACTGAAAACATGACAAGTAGTGCTCTGAGGGAAGCTCTTACCTTCCAGCCAAAGGTGATGGCCTGAAAAGGGAATTTCTCCGGTGCAGGCACCAGAGGGATTCCTATCCCTCGGTTTAAGAATGTGATGTTCTTGTACTGCAGACGTAGTGCGGAGAACGTGTAAGTCACAAGGTCTCCGGCAAACCGGCTAAAGGCAAGTAGAATATTACTGAGGTCTACAAATATAAGCTGCCCTCTTTCACATGTCCGTATTTCAATGAATAGATTTCCAGTAATCCAATAACACATCTGAAGGTGACTTGTGGTGTGAAAATATGGAAAATTCCCCGTTCTGGAATTACTAGTTGTTTTACAGAAGTGGTAAAATCAAAGCGAATGTTATTTAGAAGTGGTTGTAACTATCGTAATTCTCTCTAGTAAAATTACTCATAATCAGTGCCACTGGAATTATGCGGCAGGAGAGTGCCAAATTATGCAGCAGGGTTTAGTAAATTATGCGGCAAAAAACCCCAAAATATTTAGCATAAAGCGGCAGATTTTGTGATAGTATTAGTTCATTATTTCATCATTTCTAAACTTGGTAACACTTTCTGTGCCTTGTTTCCTCCTCATTAGTACCAGTTTAACACCCAGCTTTTGCAATAAGCAACAGGAAGGTGACCAGTCCAGCTTTGCAAACAGCAAACACGTGTTGCTGCATTTTTAGTAATGTATGAACCATCTGAGCTAAAAACAAAAGGTCGTCTTTTGTTAAAATCTACAGATTTTGCAGCAGATGATGGATTATGTGGCAAATGTGGCAAATCTATAGTTATGTGAAACTCGCAGCTGGCAATCAAATCACATAATTCCAGTGGTTCTTCCCATAATTACAGCAAAATCATTCATAGGTATGCGAAAATACATAAGACGCGTAAACCAGCATTTAGCACTTTTTTCTTAGTGCAAAATGCACTCTTGTGTGTCCAAAATGGACCCAAGGATGCATTTTGAGAATTTGCAGTAAACGCTAAAGGGCGGGAGCAGCAGTAGCCAACAGCAGCTCTCTCTCTTTTAGTTAGTTCTTCCTGTGCTCCTGCAGTAGGATTTTTGCCCCAAATTACTCTTAATTGCTCAAGCTGGAGTAATAACATGATTCCTGTAATTTCACATCATAAGAGTTATGTGCAATTACTGAAATTACTCTGATTGCTCCGGTGCACTTACAATTTGGCTCAGGCCTAATGTTAATGTCTTGGGTCACATAATAGATACCATTTTTGTGAAGCATCTATTATGACATCAGGATTTATTTTTGTGCTGACAGATGTACTGATCCATCTCAGCTCAATAATAGCATTCTATAGAAGTCGCAGATTTCCTGGCCATTGATCTCAATGGGGAAATGTATGCATTTGCACATCCTTTCCAATGCATGGATGGCGGCCTGAGAGGGACAACAGACCTCCATCCCTTCCTTCACATTTGCAGAATGCCAACAGGACAGCCCCTGGCCTTTACATTGGGGAATGCATGAAGATATCACCTGGTTCAGCATCCCCCCCATGCCCTTAATTATGATTCGCAAAGTTGAAATAGTCATAGACATCTTCCACAATGTGAACCTCCACTCCCTGGTTTGACTGGTCAGAAACCCGTCGATATTCTGTGACCAGAATTGGAATTGCAAAGCATTGATACATTCCACTGAACTTCATCTAAAAGGGGTCTTGCCTTTCTCATGGTCTCTCATCTTTGCACGTATTCGCCATACGTACAATGTGATTCATAAAGGTGCTTCTGACCTACGCTGTGATTCTAGTATGTTGTGACTAGCCTTTTTGCGATTAGAAGGCTTGCGATTTTGCTTTTCTAAGATTATGCGTTCACAACAATGCACTTCGCAGACTTAAATTCATAACGCAAAATAAAGACTCTTGTTTAATTTACAGTTTCCACATGTTATCAAACTGTGTGATCCTGGGCAAAACATTTTAGAACTCATTCCAAAAGCCAGGACTATATCTGGAGTAATGCTGTCTGGGGAAATAATGATGCTGGTGTTTGGAAATTCCCAGTGCAGCATTAACTGTGCATTTCAGTTTCTGCACCTTGGAATGTAGGATCATGAGGAAATACCAGAGTTTGTCTGTTTCTAACTGTAAAACCTAAAATATATTTATGGCGCATATTTTGTTGGATTTCACCTGGTGAAATTAGAATGGAGAACTACTGCTTGTTTCTGTGACCTTTGCATTTTAGTTATAATCCCACTTTGGTTGCACATTACTGCAGGATGCAGAATGAAGGACTTTATTTCACTCTGGCACATTTCCTTAATCTGTGATAATCGTGGACTGCTTAGAGATCCCTAGAACTGGAGAGTGCGCTACTTATTGTAGAATTTATACTGACCCAACCAAGTTCCTGGCTTCACATAGAAAATGGTTGATATGTGCTATGAGGCCCTTTGCTCTGCTAGATTGCACCGCCCATGTTATTGATTTCAAACTCTGCTGAAGATATATGTTCCTTTTCAGTAATTTGGTGTCTGGTTAAAGGAATGCCCATCTGGCGCAATCTCTCAAGATCCACTAACATGTCTCCTGAGTTGCTACAGGAATGACATGGACCCAGCCAATCCCTGACCTCATTAACAGAGCTCATCCCCTAAATGAAAAGCGATTTTATCTGATAGCAAAGTGGGGAAAAGTAGAAAGAGAATGGGGATGAGAAGGAAACTAGGTGATGAGATGTGTGTAACCTCCTTTGCTATTCACCAACTTTCGGACTGCCTCCTATATTCAACCAATCAATCAATCAATCAATCAATCAATCAATCAATCAATCAATCAATCAGGGGGTTTATAAAGCACACTACTCACCCGTGAGAGTATCAAGGCACTTCAGTAATGCTTGAGATAACACACTATAGTGACAGAACACAGGATGAATAACCACTTCTAGACAACTTTACTCTCTTAGAGCCTTATCACGAGTTTGGCGGTGCGGGACACCCAGCCAAACACATGTACAAACTGCCCACCAGATAAGGAGTTTTCTGCTGTCTGGAGGGCGGTTCTTTGGTGTTCCCAGGACGGTGCCTATCAGATACTGGTGTGCATGCAAACAGGGGTAACATGTTGTACCCCTCTGTGTGCATTCACATGGCGTGATGCACAAGGGGGCCCTGTAGCTTCCCCTTTGTTGCCTCACCACCACACTTTTCATGGCAAGTGTGACAGTGAGGACATTCGTAATATGGCCTGCTAAGCATATTTCAGCCTCAATACCGCTGCACCATCAGGGATCTCGGATCCTTGGTGGCTGCTGTGGTTCCCAAGGCAGCCCGGACAGCCTGGTCATAATGGGGCAGTCAGAAGACTGTAAACTAAGAAGGGTACGGTGTTCCCCAAATGGATGGACAACGGGTGGGGAGGCCACAGGAGGGGAATCCTCCTAAACGGAACTAGAGTCCTCACACACCCAACAAGCTAGGTGTCATGCTTCATCATATGGACTCGCTCCTAGTCGGGTCGGCGGTGCAATACCCGACGGGCACCCATAAAGGGGCTCTTTAGCTTAGATCTTCTGTTCCTGCCGTATGGTGCTGTGGGTGTGAGGGCCCTAGGTGAAGGTGTAGATGTGAGTGAGTGATATTAAAAAGGTTGGATAATCCAGAAGAAGAGTTTAATGTAATGGTTATCCACCTTATTAAAACTATACAAAAGAGCGGCTTCTCGCTGGCTCAGTGGTCCAGTGGAGCAATGTTCAGCTCTAAGGAGGTGGTTGACATGTTTCACGCAGTGTGTTCAAAAAATGATACTATGCATTTCATCAGGACCTATAAAAACAACTATCTACACATGGTGGTTGGGTGGAGGAGTTCCTACCTACCGCTATTCTTAAGTGTGAGCACGAGGTCCCGCCAGATCTAGTGGTAAACCTAGACAGTGATGACAAAAACAAGAAAAATTGAAATAGTAGTCTGTATGAGTGAATATATAGTCATCCTCACAGCCCCACAAAAAAATTGTCCATCAAGTCAGTGCATATATGGTAATGCAATGCACTCATCGTTTAAAACAGATAAAGAGAAGGGATGACTGGAAGAGAACGCAATTAAAAAGAAATAAAATGGATCAAGTAGATGGTGGGATGTCTCACCTAACTAGATGATAGAGCTTGCTTCTTAAGGTTGGAGCTCTTGACACCTCAGTAGATGGTGTCCTGCATATTGTGGGATAGAACAAATAGTGGTGACTAACAAAGCCAGAAGACCCGCTATGGTGACGTAAGGCTCAAGCAGGTCCCCACCAGGTGATCCGGCGTCCCAGAAAAACACCCCTACCTAGGCGCTATGAGCGGGAGTCACTGACGGCCGTCGCCAAGGTTATCGTAAAGGTTGCAAGTGGGGCAAGGCCAGGGCGGTGGGCGGCCCCACAGAGGATGGAGATACAGTGGGGGTCTCTCCGTCAAACACAGCAAATGCCACCAGCAACCCCGATTAGCCCTCAGGACGTGTTACTCAAAGCGCCCGGAGCCCGGGAGAGTGCTGGGTGCGAGAACACCATGGACGGAGGGACCCATTCAGACCCACCGCACCGCCGTAGTCCACACAGACACAGGCTATCACTCAGCCCGTGCACTCACCTGTCCTTTTCGGACACACTCCGGAAAACTACCCCACGCGCCGAGCCGAGAACCCAGATCGAGTGGATGCCGGCGTAGCTGGGTTTAAATGTACCGCTCTCATGATACCTCCGCTCGATCTGGTGGCGGAAGTCTGCATTGCGTTACGCCAAGTCACATGGAGGCCCCGGCGTCAAACAAGCGTGTGGTGTGGATCGGCTCCGAAAACGTAGCAGCCATCTTGGAGAATGTTAATTAGACAGTGAGCAGCCGTGTATGAGGCCAGCCATGTCAATGAAGTGCCGGACAGGTGGAGCCAACTTAAAGAAAAAAGGGGATATATTGGATCTAAAGTGGTGCAAGTGCACACGCAGTTAAAAATTCCTCTTGTGCATCGGGGTAGGTGAGACCCATTCTTCCTTAAGTAGACTAGCCTCCACTGCCTCCAGGGTGGCTCATTGTGGAATATTAGTATAGAACGCCTCCACGTCCAAAGTGACCAGTAGCTCAACCCCAACCAGACCCTCGACCCACCAAGGGCTGGAGGAAGTGGTCACAGAATTTGGAGAGAGGTTCAAGCAAAGATCCTATGCCTGACACTATTGGTCTACCTTATAACCAAAGACCCCAGGACACCATATTTTTATACCCTCCCGAAGATCCATAAGAACACCACACCAGTCCCAGGTAGACCAATAGTGTCAGTCATAGGATCTTTGCTTGAACCTCTCTCCAAATTCTGCGACCACTTCCTCCAGCCCTTGGTGAGGAAGGTACCCTCATTTGTGCAGGACTGATGTCCTCCGCATTATTGACAATATCGAGGGTCTGATTGAGGATGACCTACTAGTCACTTTGGACGTGGAGGAGTTGTATACTAATATTCCACAACGAGCCACCCTGGAGGCAGTGGAGGCTAGTCTATTTAAGGAAGAATGGGTCTCACCTACCCCGATCTCATTCATCATGGGTTGTGCCACCTTGGCTTTAACTGAAAACTTCTTTGAATATGAGACACTACTGTTCCATCAGACCCAAGGTACTTCCATGGAGAGTACCTTCGCCCCTAGTGTGGCCTGCCTATACATGGCAACCTTTGAGGAAGATGTCATTATAAACCCTAATAACCCATAAAGAGCTAACTTGACACTATGGACGAGATACATAGATGATATCCTCATCCTGTGGAAAGGGGACATAACAACCTGTGAGTCGTTCTGCACTGGGTCAATACGCAAAATGCTTTTCTAAAATTTTCACACACTGTATCAGACTCAAGCATCCCCTTCCTGGATTGGAGGATATTACTCACCAGTACCGGTTTGAGTACAACCCTGTATAAGAAGGCCACGGACAGGCACAGTTTCTCCTATACAATAGTCACCACCCTAGGGCTCTCAGGAACAGCCTACCATTTGGAGGAATTGTAGTACCCTGTCTGACTACAAAACAAAGGCTCAACATTTACAACACAACTTAAGAGAGAGGGGCTACCCAGGTCAACAGGTTAAGAATGCGTACAAAAGGGCTATGAATAACCCACAAGTGGTATTGCTTTAGGTCTCGACTAAAGAACAAACAGAGACGCTTACCTGTGTGACCTCATTCACCCATAATTCCTCACTAATTAAGAAAACCATCAATAAACATTGGGGAATAGTGAACACAGGGGATGTGAGCCTCCCACGACCAAGGTTTGCCTTTAAGCGTACACAAAACCTGAAGGACATCCTTGTACATACTAGGCCCAAAACAAAAGAACTAGGGTGCCAATTCCGATCCGGTAAAAACCGGGTACGAACCGTCGGACGGAGCCTTTTCTCCGTCCGACTCGTACCCGGTGCGAAATCCATCCGAAAATGCAAGTACGATTCATACGGAAACACCATTTCCGTACGATTCGAACAAAACACCGACCGAACAGAAACTAAACACAATTCCGATCCTGAAAGGAGCCGACGTGACGTCGGTACGCATCCAGCCTACGTTTCACGAACCAGGAAGTACGATTCGAACCGACGTCATCCCGCACGGAAAATATTTACCGGCTGCCAAAAACTGCCGGGAAATCAGGACGACACACGCAAGGAGCAGCTGGACGCGACGAACAGACATGGACCCGAACCTACGTGCCATCCCTGCCCTCCTAGCAGTCCACCTGGCGTACAGGAACCGACGCAGACGCCGCAGAAGGTCAGCACAACAACCAGGGGCAAAGGGGGGGGCAGGGGCAGGACACACAACACCAACACATGGTACCAAATCACACATGGCCTGGACATACCTGACCATCAGGGCCTGGTCACTTCCAGGGGGTGGGGGCAAGGCCAGCAACGCAAGCGTCCGCCACAACGGAAGTGGATGGTCACGCGAACCGGTACGTACCCTACCCAGGCCGCAAGAGCGTGGGTACGGAACGTACCACGCGTCCCCCTACGTCACTCCAACAATAGCGGTACGGCCCGTACCCACGTCAGAAAGGCCTTGGTACAGCTCGTACCAGCATTGCTGGGGTCATGTAGGGGTACGCGTGGTACGACCCGTAGCCACGCCCCCAAGGCCTGTGTACGGTGCGGACCCCACGGCCCGCAACAATGGTGGGACGCACCGTACCCACACACCAAAGGCATGGGTACGGCCCGTACCCAGGCACGCAGAGCGTGGGCAGGGGTATGTACGGACCGTACCCCCACCCGTGGAAGTACGGCCCGTACCCCCACCCGTGCATGTACGCCCCGAACCCCCACTCGTGTATGTACGCCCCGAACCCCCACCCGTGTATGTACGCCCCGAACCGCCACCCGTGTATGTACGCACCCAAGCGCCACCCGTGTATGTACGCCCCGAACCCCCACCCCACCCTGGTATGTACGCCCCGAACCCCCACCCGTGTATGTACGCCCCGAACCCCCAGCCGTGTATGTACGCACCAAACCCCCACCCGTGTATGTACGCACCAAACCACCACACCAGCCGTGTATGTACGCACCAAACCCCCACCCCAGCCGTGTATGTACGCACCGAACCACCACCCGTGTATGTACGCACCGAACCACCACCCGTGTATGTACGCCCCCGAACCCCCACCCCAGCAGAGTATGTACGCCCCGAACCCCCACCCGTGTATGTACGGACCGAACCCCCACCCCAGCCGTGTATGTACGCACCAAACCACCACCCGTGTATGTACGCCCCCTAACCCCCCCCAGCCGTGTATGTACGCACCGAACCACCACCCGTGTATGTACGCCCCCGAACCCCCCCCAGCCGTGTATGTACGCACCAAACCCCCACCCGTGTATGTACGCACCTAACACCCACCCCAGCCGTGTATGTACGCACCGAACCACCACCCGTGTATGTACGGACCGAACCCCCACCCCAGCAGAGTATGTACGCCCCGAACCCCCACCCGTGTATGTACGGACCGAACCCCCACCCCAGCCGTGTATGTACGCACCAAACCCCCACCCGTGTATGTACGCACCAAACCACCACCCCAGCCGTGTATGTACGCACCAAACCACCACCCGTGTATGTACGCACCAAACGCCCACCCGTGTATGTACGCACCAAACCACCACACCAGCCGTGTATGTACGCACCAAACCCCCACCCCAGCCGTGTATGTACGCACCGAACCACCACCCGTGTATGTACGCACCGAACCCCCCCCAGCCGTGTATGTACGCACCAAACCCCCACCCGTGTATGTACGCACCTAACACCCACCCCAGCCGTGTATGTACGCACCGAACCACCACCCGTGTATGTACGCACCGAACCCCCCCCCAGCCGTGTATGTACGCACCGAACCACCAGCCGTGTATGTACGCACCAAACGCCCACCCGTGTATGTACGCACCAAACCACCACCCGTGTATGTACGCACCAAACCACCACACCAGCCGTGTATGTACGCACCAAACCCCCACCCCAGCCGTGTATGTACGCACCGAACCACCACCCGTGTATGTACGCACCGAACCCCCACCCCAGCAGAGTATGTACGCCCCGAACCCCCACCCGTGTATGTACGGACCGAACCCCCACCCGTGTATGTACGCACCAAACCACCACACCAGCCGTGTATGTACGCACCAAACCCCCACCCCAGCCGTGTATGTACGCACCGAACCACCACCCGTGTATGTACGCACCGAACCCCCACCCCAGCAGAGTATGTACGCCCCGAACCCCCACCCGTGTATGTACGGACCGAACCCCCACCCGTGTATGTACGCACCAAACCCCCACCCGTGCATGTACGCACCGAACCTGCTATAAGAATGGGGTGTGCAAAACACCCCCAGCAGTGCCCAGACACAGGAGGGGTGGGTGCAGGGTCCTCCCAGCAGTGCCCAGACACAGGAGGGGTGTGTGCCTATCACTCCCAGCAGTGCCCAGACACAGGAGGGGTGTGTACCTATCACTCCCAGCAGTGCCCAGACATCGGACAATATACCCCATCAACAAGTTCAGTGACCTACAAGGGTGATACCCCAGATGCAGGCGGAGCCATCGCTGAGCCAGCATGGCTATATTGAAAGGCAACCCTCACACATCCAGGAAATGTAGACACAGCACAGCACAGCATTTGGGAGACACCCTGCAGGAAAAATGGCCTGGGCCACAGAGGACGGAACACACCTTGGGACAATGTCACCATACAGTGAGAGCAAACATGACCAAATACCATTTGCAGAGACCTTTGTGATGGCACGCAGATGGCAGGGTACACCCCATGAGCAGCACACTCCAACATTTCACAGACCCCTAACACATTATCACCACCCCAACGCAGGGAGCACCAGCACCAACAGCAAGTCCAGGAAAGCATCAGTGTGCAAAACAAAAAGAAAAGGCTTTATTCAGCAGGAAAATATATCAGAGAAAATGTCCACTATGTACAAGGGCCATGGGCCAGCCCAGCAGCAATGTCCGGGGGGGGGGGTACACATCGGGACGTGTGTCCCCTAGCTTGCCTGCACAGTTCACAAGTCCATTTCATCCACAGAAGAGGGGGCATCAGGGGGGAGGGTGGAAACAGGCACCGCAGGGACAGGAGGGGAAAGGGTAGGTGTTGTGGGTGCAGGGAGGGATGAATCTGCCACAGGGGGGGTGCCAGCGCCAAAGGTGGAGGACAGAATGGCGCTGCACACGTCGGCAAGTTCCCCCAGCGACTCCCCCGTACCCAATCCAACCACAGGCCCCAAGGAGGGGGGGGGGGCAAAGGGATGGGTCGCAGCGCCACTGGGGGAGGGTGTGGACAGGGTGGGGGACTCAACTCCCCTGGCCGGGTCCCGCCTCCACCGCTTGCGGGGTGGTGTCATCCTGGGGCTGGGGGGCACACTCGCAGTGGATGATGCTGTCACTGACTGTTGGCCAGGAGAGCTAAGGGGAGTGGATTTGGAGGGAGTGGGTTGTGTGGAATGCGGACTCCCACTGTGGCTGCGTGTTCTACGTTTCCCCCCCGACCCAGTGGGTGTGCCTTCCTCACCCTGTGTGTGCGTGACAGGAGGTGTGCGCTTCGACTTCCCTGGTGGTGTGGTGCCTGTGTCTGTTGGGGTGCGTGCACGCTGACGTCTGGATGTGCGTGGGACAGGCACGGGAGTGGGAATTGTGGATGGGGCAGGGGTAGGGGGTGTTACGCAGCGCTGCAGGAGATCCAGTGCTGCAGTCAGTGTGGAGTCTATGGACCTCAGCAACTGCCGTTGGTCAGACTGCGCAGCCGACATGCCCTCCATGTATGCCTCCATCTGGGTCAGCACCTGGGTGTGGGCATGGAGGACATTTAGCATCGCAGTCTGACCAACCTGCAACTGCCTCAGGATGTCCACAGACTCCGCACTCACCGCAGCAGTGGTGACAGGGGCAGGGGGTGCGGTGCCTGGCAGGAAGGAGACATGTGGGGACCGAGCACGGAGGGAAGGGCCACGAGCATGTGGGAGGCCGGTGATGGAACCTGAGGTGGCGGGGGGATGTGGAGGGCTGCCATCAGCTGGGGGGGCAGACTCCGCCACCTCTGGGAGCTCAGCCTCGGACCCGTCTGCGTCATAGTCTGTGTTGGCAGTCAACAGGTCCTCCGCCTCACTCCCTTCGGCCTCCGTGCCACTCCATGTGCCAGACAGGACAGCACTGCTGGTACTGGTGCTCAATCTCTCCTCCCGGTCCGTGCTAGTGTCTCCTTCCGTGTCCCCCGGCGATGCTGTGGGCAAGGTGAAGAGACAGGAGAAAATCAGACACCTGTACACTTATGTCACATGAGTCAAATATACATAGGTCACATTGCATAGCCTGAAAAGCAACAGGAGTAACACCTACAAAACAATGTACACATGTAGGCCATGGAACACACAGTTTTTCTACCCACCATGCCACTGAGACACAATGGAGATCATGACACAACAGCAAATCACTGCACCTGAAATTTTAGAGAGGAGTCAGCCTCTGGGGACAAATGTGCACAGCACCTGCACCACACTGCGTCGTCAAAAAGGGATGAGCATGAATCATATCCATTTACTCTTGCCGCATGCTGCAAAGGCAATACATGAAACCAGGCCACACATGACAGGGTCACTGCACCTTGAGCGTATGTCCAGTCAAACATCACACACAGGCTAAACCCAGCAAGGAGGATGAAGCTTCTGACATGTAGGCCTTGTACGCACAAACCACCCACACCTGAGACAATCTCATTGAGACGGAGAAAGTATGTACACCTCTTACTCTGGGATGGAAACACATGGCCTCCACTAATTCATGACTGTAAACACACAGCCCCTGGTGGCCATGTCCACACATCATTGACAGGCAAACATCATCAGATTGTCTCAACAACACACACAGGTAATGCCCACTGTGAGTATGCACAAGCAAAATGGGTCCCCCTGTACAGTGGACACATGTAGCAACCTGTAGGTCCTAACAGTTGAGCCCAGGGTACAATGCCACCCTACGCAACCCATGGCAAAGACACAGTGAATGGCCATATTGTTGGATGACGCACATGATACCTAGGAAGAGGTGCCCCAGGGCACAGTAGTGCCCACACTCCTCCATGGTCCAGGATGGACATGACTGCAAATTAAGCAACCGTCCCTGCACTTAGCAGGCCTCCCACTCAGGCACATCATGTCAGAGGGCACACAATTGGACATGCATGCTGGAAGGCTGTACATTTTGGAGACACACCCCTATGTCGTGATTCACAATCAGTGCCAAGTGACATGGACACCACAATGACTGAAATTGGCCATGGCACACGCAAGGTCCCCATACCTGTGGCACATCACCCCCACACATGATGCTGATAGCATAGGGCACCTGCATGAACTGCCTGCATAAATAACCTTGTGCAAGAGTGGCGACAGACCAGGGAACACATTGCAAGGAGGGGAAGGGAGGGAGTGAGAACAGCACTGTGCTACTTTGTGGAGAAGTTGACGCACTGCACAATCAAACCCTGGCAGTGTATCCATGCAACTGCACACTTACATTGGCTGGGGACACACAACTGACACACATGTACCTACCCCCTTCCTGCTGCTGCCTCTCCTGTAGGCGCCTGTCCATATCGGGGAAGACCACCGCCAGCACACGCTTCTGGATGTGGGTCAGACGACGGCGGCCACGGTTCTTACGGCTCTCAGGTGAGTCCCCCAGCAGGAGCCGTGCAATCCTCCTCGTCCAGCACCGGATGTCCTGCCAGCGTTTCCTCACCTGAGACAGGCTCCGCCTCCGACCCTCTGTACCCCTCACGGCACTGACGGCTTCCCTCCAGATCTCCCCCTTGGCAATGGCGCCTACCTGTGAGGATGCAAAAGAGAGAATACATTAATCCACATGAGCAAAGACACAGAGACACACATATAGAACAATCCTCATTATGAACAGGCCATGGTATGCATGCAACTAATTGCACCTTTGTCATAGGGACATTATCCACTGTGGAAGGCCAAATGCACTACGTGCCAGTGGAAGCACACGGGTGGCATGAGGGGTACCACACACTCACTGACCAGGGATCACACTGTGCCTCACAGGCTACACCAGGATTATGTACAGCACCTCACAGCAGTCACCTGCCCCAGCACACTGATGCTACCTCAGCAGAGTACACAGACACACACAGGTACAGGACAATCACATGGCATTGCCAACTGCGGGTACACACCTCACTCTGCCCATGTGCCAGTAGACGGGGGTGTCACAGGTGTGGGGCTGGCTCAGCACGGCATGCACACAGCACTGCTCCCTGCTCACATCCGATGGCCAGGCCATATCCATCCCTCATGCTGCTTGTGTGCAACACTCCCCATATGCACTCACCCACATGACAGGGGACTAACACACACACCAATGTGCAGGGGACGAACACGGCCTTTGGACACTCACAGCACAGGTACACTGAACAAACACACATCCATGGGTACTGACACCTGTCACACTGGGGGGAACACAGGATCACATCAGGACTGTGGAAACAACATCCCCAGGAGGAGTATGCAGGCAGAATGTGGCATGCACCTTGCATTCATTGTCACAGTAGGCACTATGCAAGTGAGGAGTGCACACAGGAAACACAGCATGCTCTGCATGGGTGACATGAGGCCTTCCACACCCTGGGACCCACTCCAAACAACAGTGCATGTCTGTCACACATGGACACAATGCCAGAAGTCACTGTCACACAAAAGGGGCACAGTCTAAGCTAGTGGAGTCTGCACTCACCTGAACCCCTGGTCGACCATACAGGCTCTGGAACTGTGGGAGGATCACATCTATCAGGGCAAGGTTCTCCTCCTGGGTGAATGGCTGTGACCTCTCCACAGTCCTGGACATGGTGCCAGAGGAATCACTATCAGCAGCAGTGGTCATGGATGAATGGATGTGCAGGCAAGTGCTCTCTCATGGGACCTGGCTGCCTTATATATGCCTGGCTGGCCTGTTCATGTATAGGAGTACAGATTGATTGGTCAGTCACATTAGCATCCTACGTTTCATCCAATCCCTTCAAACCTACCCCAGTGTGTGGCTTTGCATGGTTTCAGTTTTGATAATGATGTCAAGTCAACATCCACATTGCAACAATGTAGATTCTTTCAAACTGACTTCTGCTGTGCACCTGGTGCTCAAATTCAAAAATTTAACTCAGTCTCCATGGCAACCATCAGGCATTTAGGCCCTTATACTTGTCCCTCATGTGTCCCCTATGTGTTTTCATACATTTACACACAGGTACGGTGCGTTCCACGCCCTAGGGCACCCCACAAGCAGTGATACCGACCGTACATGCGCTTGTACGGTCCGGATCACAATATGGGCGCTGGCGTATGCGTACGCCACAGTAGTACGGACTGTACACGCGCTTGTACGGTCCGGATCACAATATGGGCGCTGGCGTATGCGTACGCCACAGTAGTACGGACTGTACACGCGCTTGTACGGTCCGGATCACAATATGGGCGCTGGCGTATGCGTACGCCACAGTAGTACGGACTGTACACGCGCTTGTACGGTCCGGATCACAATATGGGCGCTGGCGTATGCGTACGCCACAGTAGTACGGACCGTACATGCACTGGTGGGGGTGCGGTCCGTACATTCCCTGGTGGGGTGGTGGTTAGGTGCGTACATACACGGCTGGTGGTTCGGTGCGTACATACACGGCTGGGGGGGGTTCGGGGGCGTACATACACGGCTGGTGGTTCGGTGCGTACATACACGGCTGGGGGGGGGTTCGGGGGCGTACATACACGGGTGGGTGTTTGGTGCGTACATACACGGCTGGTGGTTCGGTGCGTACATACACGGCTGGGGGGGGGTTCGGGGGCGTACATACACGGGTGGGTGTTTGGTGCGTACATACACGGCTGGTGGTTCGGTGCGTACATACACGGCTGGGGGGGGGTTCGGGGGCGTACATACACGGGTGGGTGTTTGGTGCGTACATACACGGCTGGTGGTTCGGTGCGTACATACACGGCTGGGGGGGGGTTCGGGGGCGTACATACACGGCTGGTGGTTCGGTGCGTACATACACGGCTGGGGGGGGGGTTCGGGGGCGTACATACATGGGTGGGTGTTTGGTGCGTACATACACGGCTGGTGGTTCGGTGCGTACATACACGGCTGGGGTGGGGGTTTGGTGCGTACATACACGGCTGGTGGTTCGGTGCGTACATACACGGCTGGGGGGGGTTCGGGGGCGTACATACACGGCTGGTGGTTCGGTGCGTACATACACGGCTGGGGGGGGTTCGGGGGCGTACATACACGGGTGGGTGTTTGGTGCGTACATACACGGCTGGTGGTTCGGTGCGTACATACACGGCTGGGGGGGGGATTCGGGGGCGTACATACACGGCTGGTGGTTCGGTGCGTACATACAGGGCTGGGGGGGGGGGTTTGGTGCGTACATACACGGCTGGTGGTTCGGTGCGTACATACACGGCTGGGGGGGGTTCGGGGGCGTACATACACGGCTGGTGGTTCGGTGCGTACATACACGGCTGGGGGGGGTTCGGGGGCGTACATACACGGGTGGGTGTTTGGTGCGTACATACACGGGTGGGGGTTCGGGGCGTACATACGCGGGCGGGGGGTGGTGGGGTGTTCGGCGCGTATGCGGGCACATGTCTCCATGGTTGCTATGGGAGTTCGGTTCGGACGGTGTTTTTTGCGTACGGTTGTGAAATGGGGAGGACGGGAGGGATCGTACTTGCGCAGTCGGACTTTATTTTTCCGCACGGTGGGTTTCTCGCCCGGGGACGTGTCGGTGACTTTTCCCGACCCGAGGACGTGTGGGGAAATCTTCCCAATGCGATTCGTATGGACTTTTTTCCGTTCGAATCGTACTTGGCAGTTTGTACGCTACTTTGACGATTCGGACGGAAAAAAATCCGGATACGAGTCGGACGGGGAATTTTTTTACCGGATCGGAATTGGCACCTAGGTGTCCAGAGGACTTTGTGGGATCTACCACCAGTTACCGGTCACCATCCCTGCGGGATGTGGTTGGTTTGTGACCAGACAAGCATTTTCAAAGAGATCAAGTAATAATAATAATAATCCCCATTTGTAAAGTGCAAACAATCATCCGTAAGGGTCTCTAGGTGCTGGGGGCCGTCAGGAAGATTAAGCAAGCTTTTGCCTAGAGTCACATGGTGCAGGGCTAATCTGCTGCCGCCGCCGCCGGGGATCAAACCGTGATTCCCAGATTCCAGAGTCAGTCGCCCTGGCCGTGGCGCCACACCTCTTCCCTGAGATTTAGCTGACTGATACCTTCACCATGGCAACTCAGGAAACGCACAAATTGCAATACACCTAGATGTATATACATGATTACATGTCCCTGTGAGAAAAAATATGTAGGGATGACGATGAGGCAAATAAAGTTATGGATTACTGACCATAAAAGTAACGTGAGATGCATGAAAACTACAACTAAACTATACACACATTTCAGGGACTTCAACCAAAAGGTAGAATTACTAACATGGGTGGTGTTCGAGTCACACCCTAAGATTACTCACCAGGCCCTTTTTAGAATTGAGCAGAGATGGGTGCACCACCTATCTACACACACACTTCACCTTAAAATAATATACCCTGGGCTGTCCTGACTAAGAGATAACTGGTTACCTTTTTATAAGGTATTATTTCCACACGCTGTACCCTCTGCCATGAACATCACTTTGGTAAATAGTCCATGCTAACGTATGTTTGCTACCTATGTTTCTTTACTTCATTTGCATGCACCAATGGTCTGAGTGTATTGATCTACAACTTGTTTTAGATTGCTTCACCTCTTTGTTGACAACTGTATTTCCAACACAAGACCACTTCTGTGCTTGATCCAGTTCTTGTCCCAGAATGTGCATGACTACGGCTATATCTTATGACATTATATAATTGATGCACAAGAGGAATTTTTAACTGCGTGTGCACTTGCACCACTTTGGATCCAATATATTCCCCTTTTTCTTTAAGTTGGCACCACCTGTCCGGCACTTCATTGACATGGCTGGCCTCATACACGGCTGCTCACTGTCTAATTAACATTCTCTAAGATGGCCGCTACTTTTTCGGAGCCGATCCACACCACACGCTTGTTTGATGCTGGGGCCTCCACGTGACTCGGCGTAACGCAATGCAGACTTCCGCCACCTGATCGAGCAGAGGTATCGTGAGAGCGGTATATTTAAACCCCGCTACGCCGGCATCCTCTCGTTCCGGTTTCTCGGCTCAGTGCGTGGGGTAGTTTTCCGGCTAGCGTCCGAAAAGGACAGGTGAGTGCACAGGCTGAGTGATAGCCTGTGTCTGTGTGGATTTCGGCGATGTGGTGGGTCTGAATGGGTCCCTCCGTCCATGGTGTTCTTGCGCCCAGCACTTTCACGGGCTCTGGGCGCTTTGAGTAACATGTCCTGAGGGCTAATCGGGGTTGCTGGCGGCATTGGCTGTGTTCGACGGAGTGACCCCCACTGTATCTCCATCCTCTGTGGGGCCGCCCGCCGCCCTGGCCTTGCCCCGCATGCAACCTTTACAATAACCTTGACGACGGCCGTCAGTGACTCCTGCTCACTGCGCCTAGGTATGGGTGTTTTTCTGGGACGCCAGATCACCCGGTGGGGACCTGCTTGAGCCTTACATCACCATAGCGGGTCTTCTCGCTTTGTTAGTCACCACTATTTGTTCTATCCCACAATGTGCAGGACACCATCTACTGAGGTGTCAAGACCTCAAAAAACCTTATGAAGCAAGCGCTATCATCTAGTTAGGTGAGACATCCCACCATGTACTTGATCCATTTTATTTCTTTTTAATTGCGTTCTCTTCCAGTCAGCGTTTCTCTTTGTTTTAAACCATTAGTGCATTGCATTACCATATATGCACTGACTTGATGGACAACTTTTTGTGGGGCTGTGAGGATGACTATATACTCTCTCATACAGACTACTATTTCTATTGTTCTTATTTTTGTCATCCCTGTCTAGGTTTACCACTAGATCTGGCGGGACCTCGTGCTCGCACTTAAGAATAGTGGTGGGTAGGAACTCTTCCACCCAACCACCATGTGTAGATAGTTGTCTTTATAGGTCCTGATGAAATGCATAGTATCATTTTTTAAACAAACTGCGTGAAACATGTTGACCACCTCCTTAGAGCTGAGCATTGCTCCACTGGACCATTGAGCCAGCGAGCAGCTGCTCTTTGTATATTTTTAATAAGGTGGATAACTATTCCATTAAACTCTTCTTTTGGATTATCCAACCTTTTTTAATATCACTCACTCACATCTACACCTTCACCTAGGGCCCTCACACCCACGGCACCATACGGCAGGAACAAAAGAGCTCCACTAAAGAGCCCCTTTATGGGTGCCCGTCGGGTATTGCACCGCCGACCCAACGAGGAGCGAGTCCATATGATGAAGCATGACACCTAGCTTGCTGGATGTGTGAGGACTCTAGTTCTGTTTAGGAGGATTCCCCTCCTGTGGCCTCACCACCCGTTCATCCATTTGGGGAACAGCGTACCCTTCTTAGTTTATATTATCTGGGTATGTACGCTGGACCCCACTAAACAGCCCTATTAGTCCTCCTTCTTGTTTAAGAGCGGTCAGAAGACTGCCACCACTGCGCCCCCACGAGTCTGGCGGACCATAGACTGCCAGACTCGTAATGAAGCCCATAATCTAAATAATAGCTCCAATGTACTAAGAATACTAGAAATTCTAGGTATGAATTCTTACCACTTCTGCTTACACTCATAGTTTTAACCAAATGTTGTCTACATTCTTTCATGAAAATTAACTTTTTCATTACAGCTTATCACAATTCAACATCACCAGGGATCCGTACCAGCTGTGTTTCTTCTCATCAAAAGGTTGCATTAGCTAGAATCACTAATTAAACATTAACATGAACCTTCCCCCTTTGCTGCTAAAATGCCAGTTACCTTTCAACTGCTCTGAAGTGTTCACTTGATTCCAAGGTAATCACTCTTCCCCTTAGCAACAGTTTTGTAAGTATAGTGAACTGACGTTGCACTTTTTTCCTTTTCTTTAGTAGGGTTGCTATATGAACTCCAACGGCAAAGAAATTCAAGATGTCTCTTTCCTACTGAGAACAGAAAATGTGATTATGCAGATTGACCAAATATGAGGGCTTCTTCTCAGCTGCAGATATTAAAGCCAAGCACTCAAAAAAGTCTCTGGTGCTGTTTAAATAGGACCACAGCCAAGTTGGTTGCCAATCTCACAGGCTATTGTCATCTCAGTGAACTCTCATAAGATCTTGGGATTTATGCCCAGGAGTTCAAAAGAAGATTGCAGCAGAAACATTTCTGATGTGTGCCTGGTTGTATAGAGACTTTCTTCTTGGGGCTAAAACAAGAATACTATGATCGTCCCTTTCATGAGTTATGTTAGCGCCACCAGTAAGAGTGGATCTACTTGTGCATAAAAGGGAAGCTTGTTTGTATGGTTAAAGGTGCACCCTCTGAAGTCGTATGGACTGTGTCCCAAAAAGAGAGGGATTAGCACCTTCTTGTGCGGCTGTTGGTCCATAGACCAGGCAAATGGTAAAAGTATTCCTCTCGAAGGCTGTCTGACAGGTCTGGATTTCTCAGGATTCCAAGTGTTAAACAGACATACCAATCACACATCATGAACATGTTCTGCTGCTTCCCATTATCTACCCTCAGGGATGTCCCCTTTCCAATCTTTGGCAAAGAATTGATCACTGTGAAGTATCTTAGGATCAAGTATAAATTATGCCCCCGATTCCGTGTGCTAATATACATGGGCTGGGGATGGAGGCAGCTAAGGTGCATTTCCCTCATTGAATGGTTTAACTAAAGAGAAATTAACAATTGGTTGTATTTGTAAATCCAGTGATAGTTCTAACTTAGTTGCCACAGGATTTACTAGAGTTCCATGGGGAATGATCTAGTGTACCAGGGTTATAATCTGCAACAGCCTTGTAGAAGTAGATTCTATGTTGCTAACCAAATTCAATCTTTGGCTTGATATATTGTCTCAAGAGTCCTGCATTTATATATTGTTTTTTATAAATCTTCTTTGCTTCCTGTAACTAAATTGTGGTCTGATGAAGAATGTCACATATATGATCAAAGTGATCCATTACTGAAGGCATAAGACTTCTTTCTTTTCCTTTGTGAATGGAATTGATTTTGAGTGAAATCCGTTAAGACAGCAAACCAAAGATATTTCAGTTGCACATTCTGATGTGTTATTATATGAAAATAAGCAAATTTGGCCTGACTTAAGATTTCTACCCTATCAGATGAAAAGATTGATAACATGTTTCATAAATACTGTGAGGATGGGCCGGGGACAGACAAGCATCCACGTCTAAAGATGGATCCTAGGGGCATATTTTCAGCAGACAGCGATAAATATGGCAAAGCGCGCTTAGCGCTTTTATATTTATCGCTGTCTATCGCTGGAATTTACCGCCATGCTTGCGCTGTATTTACAACGCATAGCGCAATGGCGATATAAATTCGAGCGATAGAGGAGTAGTCGCTGTTTTGCAGGGAACATCGCTGGTTTTCCAGTGATGATCCCTGCAAAACGGCGATATGCTTGTTGATACGACCATGTGGTCATAACACAAGAATCCACCCCCAATGTTAGGCATGGGTTAGTCATGATTTTAGCAGACGTTAGTTTTTGGCGAAAACAGGGGTTTTTGCCCAAAACTAACGTATGCTAAAATGCGTGGGCCACCTTGTAAATATCACGATGTGCACATCAGCAATATTTGCAAGGTCGTACTGCCCAGTGATGCCCACTTTGCATCTCATTAGAGATGCAAAGGGAGGCGTCGGAAAAAAGGGTGCTAACATGTGCTAATGAATGTTAGCACCCTCTTGTCAATAGGGCGATATTTTTTATCTCCGCTTTTTTGGCTTTAAAAGCCAAAAAAGCGGAGATATGGCCCTTGTAAATATGCCCCAAATTCCTCGGAACTGGAGATATAAATTGTTATCACTTAATATTGAAAGGACTGGAGCATGACATCTTGAGGTACTGGAATTTGTTATTTAATGATGTAATGCGAAATTGGTAATTACGTGAAACAAGTGACATAGAGTATAATGTGAAACTTCTCGCACTGTGCTGGACAACTTGGAGCTCATAGGGTATTTTGAGGAACATTCAAGAATTTCTCCTCCATAGACAAACATGGGCCCATAGAAATCAATGTGGAGTAGTACAGACTCCCTTTTCCATAGACAAGCATGGAGCCATCGAAACCTATGAGAAACTCTCCGAAGGTTAAACTCTATAAAAGACAGCCTCACTCAACTACACCCTGCTAGGCAATCAAACTGTTAGAAGGGATCAAGCAACTTGCATCCACATCCAAGTACTCATCCAAGCAGCATCCTTGCAGCCTCCAATTCAGCAAGCCAGCATCATCACATGTAAAACCAGTCATCCACATACAGGAAACAACAAACAACTCACACTTACCTGAAAACAAGGTATTTCACTCACCTGTGTTCTCATGTCACACCGGCACATGCAGGAACCTGCAAAAACAAAGCAGGAAGCTAAGTACAAAAGCCAGAAAAAAGACTTAGGCAACAAGCTAACAGCAATATTTAAACAAACTGGGAACTTGAATCTGGCTATAGTGATTTTGCAGCTGCGCTAGCTTGAACCGCAAGGTTTTCAGGAAAAAGACTTGAAACATATCATTGCAATAAGGTTTTTGAAAGCAGTGATGGCTAATGAATGTCAGGATAATGTTTCATAGGTATTAACCTTGTTGTAAAAGAGAAGAACACAATTTTATCCCAAGTTATTTAGTGAAGAAGAAATCTATGTTTTATTTACATTTTTGCTAGTGTGTTTATTTCCCACAGACACCAGCTGATTCACTGGGTGTAATCCAGAGGGCACAATTGAGAGGAGATCGTTCTGAGGAGAACTCCAGAGCCACTTAAGAATAACAAGATAGCATACAGTTTATTATTTTGTTCCTCCCTTCCCCCCTGGTGTTCAGCCTGAGAGGATGGTATTTGTCTATTCTTTCAGTGGAACATCAAGGGATGTAGCCGTTCTATCTTCAGCATCTCTCATGCCAAGCTGGTTAACTCAGGTTAGTGCCAACAATTGTTTAGTACGTTTATTTTGGGTTCTGGTTCTGACAATTTAGTGGACTCCTTTACGAGTTTCTCGCTCAGGGTTCCTATGTTTGAACTGAGCACCTGCTTTGGTGTTCTTAATGACAAGGTATTAAGAAATCACAAAATCAAATAACAAAAAAAGCATCCACCTAAGTTGTCCTGGGGCCACAGCTTATGCAAATCGAAGAAACTGTAGGTTCTTGAGGATCTGAATATATGGTACCTGTGTGACTGGCATCAACATGATAATAACTCCATTCCTGAAACACTGATTTGATGGTTTGTAATTCTCTGTTAGCTATGTTGTAACTTAGTTTCTACGTTAAGAGTTTCATGGAAAAGAATACCACAATATACATGTAGCCAATCTTAAGATCTCTTTGAATCAAGACTTATCCCACCACATATCAGGATACATCAGCTTCTGCAGTCAATGGAAGTTGGGATCAGGTTGGTGCAAAACTGTTTTCTAGTAGTTGTTCATACATGCAAAATGAACCCCTTACAATGTAACTGAGTAACTAGTGATTGGGGTAACAATGTCTGAGAAATGCAAGACAGAGCACCTATAGAAATTGCCAAGTCAAGGTAACTTCGTATGTCTTTAATATGGGGTCGAATAGTGCATTTCAGAGTAGCATCCATCTTCCGTTCATCCATTTGAATCCCAAAAACGGTTGATGAAGAATTTGAGAAATTTGACTCTCATTGTATGGAGAGTGCAGTTTTGTATTTTGGTGTGCAACTGATTCTCTCTAAAATGCTTCACTACTACTCGCACATGTTGAATATGCTCGCCCTCCAATAATGAGTAAACCAATATATTGTGCGTGTAGATAACAACACAGGGTCTGATTCACAGAAGTAAACATGTACTTTTGTGTAAGGTTACGTTTTGTATTCACAAACCACAATTTCATTGGAAGTTCACGACTCCGTAGAGTCCGCAGTCGGGGTGAAGGACTCTACGCAGAGAAAGATGGGCCAGGAGGATTCTCAGCAGTCATAAACTTACAATTAAATCATAGCTTGTGAATACAAAAAAACCCCTAAAAGTTCACAAAAGTGTACTTTTACATTTGTGTATCAGGCTGACATATGTCAAGGAATTATAGGAGCTACTTATTTATAAAAAACTGGAATGTAGCCGAAATGTTGTGATTCAAAAATATCGCTGCAGGTCACAAATATTACTGACATACATATCAAAGGTAAGTATATCAGGGACGATTCATAGAACTAATCTGAGATAAAATCCTAAACTTACTACTTTTGGTATTCACAGATGGCATTTAGCAGTAGTAAAGTTAGGACTCCTAACTTTACTACTACTAAATGCCTTCTATGAATACCCAAAGTAGTAAATTTAGGATGTTATCTCATATTAGTTCTGTGAATCGGCCACATCATTTTTAGGCTTGTTTTTGATGTCATTATGCAATATATAATTTACTAAACTATCATTATATATAATTTTTTATATATAATATGTTAGAATTAAGGCAAATAGCTCTAAGGCAGTCATAGACCAGTTTTGTCTTGTTTAATGATCCAAGACAGGTAAACCCACTTCTCATCATGTAAGTCATTCAAGGTAGGTGTAAGAGTTCAAAGGCAGCATTAAAATCACCAGCTATGATTATTGGGAAGTTATTGCTGTTTAGGTCTCGAACTGTTTCTAATTTTTGCAAAATTTCAGAGTCACTATTTTTCAAGGCAGGTTGATTGTAGTTGTGAAAAAGTTTAGTTTCTTTACCACTGTCTATGCATAGTGAAAGAATCATGAGATCCATTGAGTCGATACAGATTAGCTTCAATTTACAGGCCAAAGAGATATTCACCCATGCAATAAGACACCCTGATCGGTGGCCTGCATGTTTATAAGATGCTTCTACACAAAAAAAAATGAAACCGGAACAATATGCTGGGAATAAAAGCCATGATTCCTGAAAAAGTTAAACTGGTCAACAACTTCCCCCCATTTTGAATCAAATAGTTTCCAGTTCATACCAGCTGAATTCCATGCCAAGTTATGAATCTCATTCCTGGCAATCAGTGCACATTCTCCTGAGAAACTGTCAAATTAGTGATTATGAGTTCCACCCACATTGAGGCCTGATGTAAAAGCAGCCCCAAAAGTAAATTTACCCAACGAGTTAAAGATTTAAAAAGAAATGTAGGCTGTAGTGATTTTAAGTTCCCTTCATTCAAGCTTTGTGGGTCATTTTGTTCAGGATTCACAAGTCAACGGGGCGCTAGGTGGCGCCAGACCAAGATGGCCGCACCTTCGTGAGGCTCTGGCAACCTGGTCCATATATCCGGCATTTATTAGCGTTTCGCACACTCCCTGTGCGCTACAAAGATCAGCCTGCGTGGAGGGAGAGGTCCGTCACCCTCGTTGCGAGTTCCAGCCCGATTGGTGTCAGGGAGGAGGCGTTGTGGTCCCGGGAGTCTGGCGGGGAGCGGAGCTGCAGACTCCCCTGGAGCAGTTTGCCGGGTGCTGACCCTACGCGAGTCCGAGGCGGCCACGAGGGACGAGGCCGTGGGCTGCCGGCGGCGCACTTGCTGCCTGTGCGCGGAGCCGCTCTGAACCCGACTGGGGAGTGATCGATCGGCGCACCCGGGAGCCGGGGGGATCGGAAGTGAGCCGTGCAGTCCTGTGGAGGTTGGGGGCCGCGCTGTCCTCCTGGCCCGCCGATTGCTATAGCGTGGTTGCAGCGTATCCTGGAGCTTCCCGTGCAGCTGGAAGGCCCTCTGAGAGCTCCATAGTGGGCTTTGTCTGTGATAGTGTGGAGAGGGGGACACGAAGATTGAGATCTGGTGAGTGCGCCATCGCCCCTACCACTGCTGGCACTTACCTTATGGCACGCTCCCTTCGCTCCCTGAGGCACTGAGCATCGCGGGGTGTGTCCCCCCGGGACCCCCGCTGGATGGAGACGGCGCCTCCCCGGCCGCTGTGTGGCTCCTGGCGCGCCTAATCTTCGGGGCACAATATACTTCTGGGGGACAGCGCCGAGACGCTGCGGATGGCTTGGGGCGCTCCCTGCTGCAGCTGCGGATCTGGTTGTGTGCTCCTTGCCTCTTCTGGATTCTGCAGTCCTAATCCGGCGCCCCACGGTGCGCTGGGTGCCTTCCCTGCAACCTTCACATACTTTCTGGCTGCCTCCCTCTCCGCTGGTTGGACACCTGCTTGACTTGGAAAGGAGTGTGGGAGACGTTGTGGCGGATGGTGGGCCTCTACTACATGAGAAGTGGTTGGCGTGGTTTGGCGCGGGGCTAGCTGGGGCGGCCGCCCCGGGGCTCGCTGGCTCTGACGCGGCCGGTGGTGGGGAGGTGCCCCTGTTCCCCCCCGAATCGGACGCTGATATGCTCTTCTTGGTCCTGTTGTGATTGCGGGGGGTGCCACTAGAGTGTTGTTCGGAGGAGACCGGCGCGCGCCTCTGCAATTGATGCCCCCTGAGGGAGGCGTATGTCTGATAACGCGCGGCCACCCCACCAAATAGGGTGCCCTGACGGGCCGGTGCTGTCCTGCCTCAATGGGGAAGACAGATGGTCGGCAACAGCGGCTACACTTTGAATCTAAGAAGTCAGGCGCTCGCTCGGTAGCCGAGGGGCCCCCCGGGCAGGAGCTGGAGCCGGCGCCCGATCCGGCGGCGAGCCTGGACAATGAGGTCAAAGAGATGCTGAAAGTGCTGCAACAGAGTATGAACGGTCTGTCGGGGAAAATGGACACAATGAATAACAGGCACCGACTTTCTCGACCTAAAAGTTGACAAGCACGAAGAACAACTGAAAGAGGTGGAGCAGCGCATTTCTTATAATGAGGACCGCACAGGTACCATGGACAAGCAAATGGCACAGATGGACCGCCTCCTAAAAGTGATAGCGGCGAAGAATGAGGATTTAGAGGCCCGTAGCCGCCGGAACAACATACGCCTCACTGGGATCCCGGAGAGCACCAATACTGGACGGATGGAAGATTATGTGGAGAGGCTCCTCGTGACGACGTTTGGTGCGGAGGCATTCTCGTCCCATCTGATTGCGGAACGGGCCCACAGATCGCTTGGCCCACGGCCGCCGCCGGGCGCGCTGCCTCGGCCTGTTGTGGCACGCATACTTAATTATAGGGACCGCGACGTGGCATTGAGGAGAGCGAGAGAGCAGCAAAACTTGCAGTTTAAGGGTACTGCGTTCTCCATATTACCAGACTTCACCATGGCTGTTCAGGAGGCGAGACGGAAATTTGTGGCCGTCAAACAGAAACTGCGCAAGGCCGGTGTCGAATACGCCCTTCTCTACCCCGCGAAATTACGCATCAGGCACCAGGAGCGCACGATTCTGTGCGTGACCCCTCAGCAGGCGGAGGACTTTCTTAAGACTCTGCGGCGCCGCTCACCCGGCCGTGCCGCGGACGGGATGGGATCGCCTCCCCCTTCGCCTGCTCCTGAGGCGCGGGGGGGGAGTGAGCATCTTTAAGCCCTTGCATGGGTGCTGCCTCCGCTGCTGGACTGTCTGGTACATGGAGGCCGGAGGTGAGAGGGTGATGAGGGGATTTTATTGCGGACTCCTAAATGTATAAACTATGACTACCCCCCTCCACTGTGTATAAGCGGGCAGGGGATATTAGTGTACAATCCTTCTGAATGCTAGTGTTGCTGCGCCCCTGGCGCTCACTCGCCTGTGAAATAGATGGGATAAGGGAAATGTGCGAAGCTGGTTATAATGCCAGGCCTCCTCCCAACACTCCCTCTCCAGGCTCCTGCCTTGTTGGCGGATCTTAGACCACCAAGAGGGAGAGAGGACGGGAGGGATATCTGGGTCCACAGGTGCCCCCACCATGGGCAGTCCCCTACAGGGTAGGAATGTTCTGGATCTACAGTTGACCCGAATGTTGTGGTCGCTAGGGTGGTGGGGTGGGGTGGGGTATATTGATACCGGCACGGTTGGGGTGCTGTTTTGGGAGGGAGGGGGCACAGTACTTGGTTGGTTAGTATCTTTGGGGAGAGGGTGGATGGGGGGGCGAAATCAGCAACAGCTCAGGTAACTACGGAGGTTGATGACAACTATATTCAGGGTACCTATGCACATGGGCTGGGGACGACACTGGGAGTTAGGCTTCTACGTTGTAATCCATTGGACATTTACATCACTGTATGCACGCACGCCCTGCACTGACTAAATTGACCTTGGTGACCTGGAATGTTAGAGGGTTGGGAGACCCCCGTAAGCGGCGTCAGATCCTCTCGTACCTTGATAGGCACCATGTCAATATAGCGCTTCTCCAGGAAACACACACGGATCCTAGGGACACCCTGACGTTTGGGAGCAAATGGGCCTCGGAGCGAATTTTCTCGTCCTATTCCACATACGCCAGGGGCACGGTGATCCTCATAAAACGTGGCACTCCGTTTGTGTGTGCGGGAATGAAGAGTGGTAGGGATGGGAGGTGCTGTATGATGTGGGGCACGCTGGGCACGCAGTCTGTTGTGCTGGTGAATTGCTACGGTCCAAACACTGATGACCCGGACTTTTTACACTCGCTCTGGGGACAGATCGCGGGGGTAGGGGCCACACACGTGCTATGGGCCAAGGATTTTAATACAGTAAGTGACCCCCAGGTGGACAGATCCGGGGCGCTCCCACACCATTATACCCGTAGCCAGGCGGCGATGGCTGGGCTCCTTGCACACGAGGGACTTACCAACCTCTGGCGATATGCTCACCCGGCGGGACGGGAAGGTACTTATTACTCGACGGTGCATGCGGCCTGGTCAAGGCTGGATTACTGGCTGGGGTCCAGGGGGTTGTGCCACTGGGTTTGTGCGGTGGACCACCTTGCACGCACTTTTTCCGACCACTCGCCCGTGTGCCTCACACTGGAGATACCGAACCTTATTGACACTCCCAGAAGCTGGCGACTGGTCCCTGGTGCACTCCTGGATGAGGTGTTTAAAGCTGAGCTAGAGGAGATTGTGGAGGTCATTACCCGCAACAGGGGGACGGTGGCACGGGTGGGCACGCTGTGGGAGGCCCTCAAGGTCACAATCAGGGGCACTTGTATGGCAAAGAGCTTTGGAGTTTTGAGGGACATGCGGCGACGCCTTCGACTGCTCGAGGGTCAACTAAAAGTTCTTGAGGCTGACATCTGGCGCGAGGACTCGGGTGAGGGGAGGGCTAAATTGCGAGACACCATTACAGAATACACTTCCACGGCGGACCGGGAGGCAAGGTTTAGGGGGAAATATGTTACTGCCAGACGATATGGCGAGGGGGGCAGGCCAGGGCGCGCTCTGGCCCGCGCCATTAGGCGACCACGGTACACTAATTATGTGCTGGAAATAGAGGATGCGCAGGGGGATAGACACAGAGATGGTTTAGAGATTCTGAATACTTTTACTGCATTCTAAGAATCACTGTATACAACTAAAGGGGTGAATACCCCGGACCTTGCTGCCTTCTTTGGGGACATAACCTTGGGGTATCTTAGTGGGAGGCAAAGGGAGTTTCTTGCTGCCCCATTTATGCTGGAGGAGATTCGCGATGCAATCGCCCAGTTGCCCACGGGGAAGGCGCCCGGATCCGATGGCCTGCCGGCTGACTTCTATAAATTATATGTCGACCAGCTTGCACCGGTGTTGTTAGAGGTCTACTCGGAGGCGCTGGAGGCGCAGGTATTGCCTGCCACAATGAGGGAGGCCCTAGTTATATCTCTGTTGAAGCCTGGGAAACTCCCTGACAAGTGTGATTCCTACAGGCCCCTATCGTTAATCAATGTAGACATCAAAATCTTAACTAAAATGATAGCGAATCGATTGAATCTCCTCATGGATAAGCTGGTGTTGCCGGACCAGGCTGGTTTCATCCCTGGGAGAGTGACGTCTCATAATTTGCGCACTCTCTTCTCTATCATGCATCAGGTTGCTCCGCACCTCCCCTTGGCTGCCATTTTTTTGGACGCCACTTAGGCGTTCGATTTGATTGAGTGGGATTATCTCCACGCGGTCCTGCGCAACATGGGGTTCCCGGTGGGCTTCTCTGCTTTGATACGATTGCTGTATACCGCACCAGTAGCAAAAGTAATGATAAATGGGCACACCTCTACCGCCATACCACTCTCCCGGGGTACCAGACAGGGGTGTCCGCTGTCGCCACTGTTATTCGCGCTTGCTGTGGAGACATTGGCGGCGCGGGTGCGGCAGTATCACCGGGACAAGGCGCTTAGTTGCCCCTTACGTCCCATACTCATTTCGCTCTACGCGGACGACATGACCATCTACGTAAAAGACCCTCAGACAAATTTAAATCCACTGCTGAGGGAGTTTGTACGGTTCGGGGGACTCTCGGGTATTCACATTAATTGGGCTAAGTCCCAGATTTTCCCGCTTACTTCGGCCGTATCGCGATTCCATACTGACTTTCCGTTAGAGTGGTGCGACTCTACCATAAGGTACCTTGGGGTGCAGAGATCTGCGGATCGGGAGGAACTCATGAGAGACAATTATGGGCGGCGATTGAGGCACTGAAAGACACTATTACACGCTGGATTGCCTTGCCTCTGTCCCTTGCGGACAGAATATCCCTGATCAAAATGGTGATCCTGCCGAAAATGCTATACTTCTTCACGAATATCCCCTATCATCCGGGAAGGGTATTTTTTGCTGCCCTGCGCACTGAACTGTTGCGGCTTGTGTGGGAAGGGAAGCATGCCCGTATCAAGTGGGACGTTCTGGCTCGACCATATGCGGAAGGTGGCTTAGACCTGCCCAATTTTGAATTATATTATCAGTGCGCCCAGGCCCATTATGTGCACTATTGGATGAGCGGTCTGCGATACACAGCGCATGTGGCCACGGAGCATTGGCTTGCTGACCCCGTACCGCTGGCTGGGGCATTGTGGCGGCACACCTCCTATCGAGACCGCAGCCCCGACACTGTGGAATGCACGGGCCGCGCTTGGGAGTGGATTGTGAAACGGACGGGAGTGCCTTTGTTGTACTCTCCGCCGCTCCCGCTCGTGTACCACCCCCGCATGCCTCTTTTGCAGGAAGGAGTTTTTCACGTACTGAAGCAGCATAGAGGGCTACATATGTGGGGGGACCTATATAGAGATGGCAGATTCATCACGTTGCAACAGCTTTGCTCTAACCCTCCACCCACCACAATGGAAACTTTCCTGTATATCAGGCTTCGAGCTGGAGTTCAGGCCATCACTCAGGACTATCCGTTAGAACCGGCGACATCGCCCCAGTTACATGCAGTGATGCGGGCCGCGACTGCCTCTCATCTGGTGTCGGCCCTATACCGGTCAATATACTCTGGGACGGAATATGCGCAATGCGCAATGCGCTGCGCGTGGCAAATGGGAGGAAGAGCTGGGACAACCATTGACTGATCATGAATGGCTCTTTAGCTGCAAGAAGACAGAGCAAGTGTCCGCTAACAGCAGGCTCCGTGTCACGCACTATAAGTTCATTCAACGTTACTACTACACCCCTGTGAAACTGCATCGGTTTGGGCTGAGGGAGGACACTAGGTGCGATCGATGCGGGGCTGAGGATGCGGACATGCTGCATCTGGCGTGGTCATGCCCCTCGGTGTATGCTTTTTGGTCTCTGATATTTGACGCGGTTGGGAAAATGATTGATACCCCTCTGCCGCCGGCCCCACAAATGTGTATTTTGGGGTGTATGGAGAGCATTCTGGCTTCTCATAGAAGATTCGCATCTTTTTGCCTTCTCATGGCCAAGCGTAAGGTGGCCTGTAGATGGGGGAGGGGACGTGCCCCTAAGTTCAAGGGCTGTCTGGAGGATCTGATCCACTGGCAGGAAGAACTAACTTTATATGCGGACCTTCTGCCGGTCGCCTCCAAGCCCAGCAACATGTGGGACCCTTTAAGAGGGTACCTGCTTCGGAACCCTCTGACCAAGAGTACTGCTGCTGCTTCTACATCCTGAGCAGACTGAGCGCCGGGGCCGAGTGGGATTGGGGGTGGAGGTGCGGGGCCCCTGTCACCGGGTCCCTTCTGCTTGTGCGGACAGTGTGGGCCCCTGTGGCCTAATATTGGTGTGGGAGTGTGCAACTGGCGTGGGTGTAGATGTACCGGGGGCATGGCCTCTGGGCGTGTGTGCTGGCGGGGGTCTGGACCCAATGTGTGTGTGACAATCGTACCTCTCCTCAATGGTCTATGGTATTTTTTTATAATGTGGTGCCAGTGATTCCTTTTTTGAGCTGTTTTTTTGGGTAGCGTGGGGCTGTTCTGACTCTATGTTTTCACGCAGCCGGCCCTGTTGGGTTGTAGGCGGCATGCTGTGTCCATACTACACAATGTTATGCTATATGATTAACGGATATTGCTGCCGGCCCCGGTGGGGTTGTAGGCGGAAAGCGGCTGTGTCAGCATTACTGTTCTTGTTTTTAATAAAGGTTTAAAAAAAAAAAAAGGATTCACAAGTCAATCTATCCTTGAAATCACACTCATGGTGATTGACCAGATTTCCCTGCTGTTAAAACTGAGGCATTATGGGATTCCAGTGGTTTGAAGTAAGTGGAGCTGGGGGACTATATTTCATTTGAATATGAGCATTAGACTTTTGTGTTGAGTGGATGTCCAAAGACACCAGACCATTTGCATCGATTTATGTAATCATAGCCACCCAAGCAGCGGGAGAAATTCCTAGGCATAACTGTATCTGAAGGAATCACAGAATAGCAATGGCACATATGTCTGTTTGATCCACAAGATAATATTATTTATCAATGATGCTATATCCTCATGAGCCCCAATAAAAAGCTTTAAAACATTAATCATGTGCACGATATTCCCCAATTAAATATGGTCTCTTAATAATAAAGGAGTGTGCTGGTGACATGCACATCTTCTTATTGGAATGTTTCTTTGGACATCAAACCACTGCTTGCAAGGGACTCCATCACCCAGAAGCACTCAGTAGAGGTTTAGGAGCAGCTCTGCTTTAGACAGCAGTTCTTCAGACATCAGTGCTATAAAGCATGACAACTACTCCTTGCAAGGGACTCCATCACCCAGAAGCACTCCGGGTGGTTTAGGAGGAGCAGTGCTTCAAACAGCAGTGCAATAAAGCATAACTACTACCCCTTGCAAGGGACTCCATCACCCAGAAGTCCTCAGGTGAGGGTTAGGAGGCATGACTTCAGACAGCAGTGTTATAAATCTTGACACCTATTCTCGCTGTACGGGATGGGCATGGGCTAAGCCCGGGCCAAGGTCAAGCTCCTCTTTGCCTGTTATCGGCTGAAAGAGGCTGGGCTGGGCTCCTTTATTTGGTTCTACTTTTTAAAGAAGGGTAAGTATTGTGACTGTGACTTTGAAAAATAGACTTTGTTTGACTCTGGTGTCTTGCAATTGTTGCTCAATTCTGAGTGAAATTCAGTACTTTCATCTAGCTACTTGCAATGTGCCAGCCGTATTTGAACTACAAATCACTGCTTTTCTGCAACACACCTATTCTTAAAAATACAGGTAAAAGGAAAGCCACTGAAGAATTTCAAGGCTCTTCAAAATAAAAATAAAATCATGTGGCAATCAATTGTTTTGTTCAAGACATTGATAATTTGATAGAAGAAGTTAAAATGGTTATAAGCCAGGGAAAATAGAGTAAACCTTCTATTGGGAACTCTAAGGTCCCCAATATGTTTTTCCAAGGAAGTTTAGACTTATCACGTGGGTAATTCATTGATCCTACCACTCAACTTGCCCATGAATTCCAATATCAGTGTTAATGTTGCACCACCATGGTTCCTCTTCTATAAACAGGGCTATAACATGTCCTAATTGATATGTTCTTCTTTCAAATCATGTCCATACACATCCTGCTGTCTTAACTACTATGGGCTCAATTATGAGTCTGATGGTGTACGGACTTCCAGACTCGTGGGGGAGCTGCAGCAGCAGTCTCCTGATTTCCCTATTACGATTAGAGCAGTTAAGCATATTACGAGTTTCCTATCCGCCAAGGTGCCATTGTTTTTATGGCGGATCCTCCTTCATGAAAACCCTGGTGCAGAGGAAACAAAAGCATGGCCCCCTTGTCCATCACACCCAGGGGTGCATGCAGGTGAGCACAACATGTGCCTCCTTGTTTGTATGTACCCCAGTTCTTGCAAACCTTGGACTTTTCAATCCATGCTGTGCAGGAACTGCTTCTTGTGTTCCCATTGCCGTGCCCATTTTTAGAGGCACCACCATGGAAGCGACAAAGAAAAACGTGCCAGACAGGAGGAAACCGGCCACAGCTTTGGCGGTGTGGCGATGCAGGGGTGCCGCAGCAGGGTGGACCCGGCACCGCACCGCTAAAGTCGTAATCAGGCCCTAGGATTGCTTCTACCCCAGCTCAATTAGCGAGTAACTGTGTACATGATGCAACCCATGGGGAGCAACTTATTGCTAAAGTAGAGCTGTTAAGTATGGAAATAGTTGAAATAAAAAAAATGGTTAATGCTCTCGCATCTAACAATTCTACATCTAAAGCTAATAATGGATCCATAGTTAACGGTGAATCGCGTTTGCTAATTGTTGCTAGTAAAGGTCATCAACATATTTTGTCAGACCAACCGGGTAGAGACACTGGTCCTGGATATAGAGTTAATCTACAAAACAACATCCATACCACCTAGCACCGTGTGGCCCAGACATTGGCCACTATGTCTACATCGCCTCCTCACCAGAGGTCCAGCGACATGTGTAAATACTCTTGGGAAAGCCATATATTTATTTAATTAAAAAGGACTTTCTGATTTTAGATTTTCTTTCCTTATTTTTAGTGATATTATTGTATCTAATATTATGAGTGTCGATATTTTTGTTATTGTCTATATATTTAAAAAGTATACAATATTTTGGGTTTCTATATCTGTGTGTTCGATATTGTTAAATTTAGATATTGTTGACAGTGATGTTTTTGTAAGTGATATTTGTGTAATTTTTATAAAGTCTATGATGGCAATATTTTTGTAATAAATAATATTTTGACGATATTTTTGAGAGTGATATTCTTTTTCCATGGTAGTCTGTCATGGATCTGTTACAGAACCCAAGGGGCATACTACAGTACTCACAGTTTGTACAAATAGTGGTTTTCCACTTGTCTCAATCTTTGACAAGGTGGTTTGCACACTGAGATCCAATTTTATTAAAATGTTAGAGTGCTCCCTTGCTCCAAAACGTTGAGATTAAGAGCCATTGGCTAACGATTTTAGAGCGTGATTTTACTCAAGGCCCTATAATTAATGCACGCCTTAAGTTCACCATTCTTTTTGTGCTAAAATTAAACTTGAAGACAAAGGCGATATTGAATGCCTGATATATATATATAGTTAACAATAGCTTATCCAGATATTCTTCTAAATGCTTTTTTTCCTCTTCTGTAATCACGTAAATACGGCTAGACTGCAGAATGACTCCAAGCTGTAGATCAAATTGACAATCAAAACTCTACTTAAGAGTGCTTAGACCTTGCATCAACTTGATTAAAGGAACATCTTGATAGCCTTGATAGGTTATTGGTAGCTGTTATCTGAAGCACAATGTGAGATTGCAGAGGGCGGTGGGGTAATGGATCTTGAAATCTCTAGACGACAGGCTTTGTAGTAATAAAGTGAATCTAAGGCAACCTTATGTATCAGCCACTATATTTTAGGTTTGTGTTTCTGCAGACATGGGATACCTAAAAGGGTCACAAATGAGGGAACAATAATTAACTGCTGTATTTGACAATTGTCACACATCCTGTGGATGGGTTCCATTTGAAATGTTATTAACCCTGAGGACAACTGTTTACCATCTACGGCCTGGACTGCTTCTGGTTTCCATCACTAATCAATGCAAATACTGTTGTCTCAGTCAAGGTCAAAATTAAAAGTGCTTCCTAATCCCATCTGACTAGTTTTATGCGTGAAAAGAAAGTCACTGGACCTGCAAGTTAGTTTGGTTCAACAGCCATGGTGCTAACTAAGATAAGTGACACTAAAGGAAGGTCCTCAGCCTGCAAGACAGACTCTTTAGTTAGTGGGTGTTCTTATTTTCCTAAAACTCCAATATCTGGTTGACAAAGCAAAGCTGAAACATTTGCAGTTTTTGATATAGCCAGACGTTATTTACCAAAATGCCCAGCATTAACACAAGAAGAACATCCTTTTTTTGAAGCGGCAGAGCTGCCAGTCGGTTGCTCACTGCTGTAGCAGAATCAGTGAATGCTTGAGTGGCAGCTTTCTGGTGTTAAATGTTTTTGTTTCTAAGCTGAGTTTCTGGGAGCATCAGAGAATCTTGTTGACTCCAGATCTGTTGATGGTAAGTATTAAGGTTGTCAGTTTTATTGAGATTCAAGGTCTTATAAGTATTGCAAGTCAACTGTAACTTTATCCTGACCATAAGTGGGAGCCAATGGAGGTATTTGAGCTGCAAGGTCATTTGTTTTAATTTCTTGGTGTTTCAACAAATTGCTACTGAGCTTTTTTTTCAACAAGGAAAGGTAGTGTCACATAAAACACCCATAGGGGATGGTCAACATGATAAGGAGATACAATGCCTTTTTACTGCTAATGCAATTGGGACTATGGCCCAACTAATGTTTATCTGAATGAAGGTTTTATAGCAACCCACAGGGGTCATCTGTGTACCTTGCTATTGCCACAAATATATAAATTCTGGGACTTATTTATGAGAAACTAGCACAGCGCAGTGCCGCAAGTTGATTGTTGTGCCACGCTGCGTTAGTTTGACGGCACAGGAATGCAACATTTTTACAGCAATGTTTCGCATCTCTGTGCCTTCCCTGCGTTGGCGCACAAACTGCTGCCATGCACCGGCACAGGTACCTTTGAATCATGGTTCAAGCATTCTTGCGTCGTGGGGAGATCACAAAAACAATCACTTGAGGTGATTTCCTTTTCCAATGTGTGCTGTACAATGCAGCACGCACTGAAAGAGGAAAAGGCGAGGAGAAATGAAAACATTTCTCCTCGTTGTGCCTCGCTACACCACCTTTGGGGGCGGCATAGCATTCTGATGCATTTCCAGGTTTACGATTGCTCATAAATCTGGAAATACATCATTGGATGTAGGTGATGCGTGGTAACACCCATAGCAACACCCATGTCACGCCCCTAACACGCATTGTGTTGCTTGAAATGGGGCAATATTTATGAGCACACGTAAAGCCACGAAGGGTGGCTTTATATGTGCTTGTAAATTTCATGCAGCAAGTTGGGCCGCCGGTGCGTCATGCAGGGTGACACACCAACTGTGCAAGGGACTCATAAAAAAGCCCCTTAGTTCTGTTGTTTACCTATGATATTATAATTCTGTGTGTTTATGCTCTGGGTATTGTCACTGAATCAGATTATAATGCAGATCAGGGAATCTTGTATTATGCTTGCTTACAATATTGTACTTGAAAGCACTGATCAAGAATATATCTTGCAGCCCATGCAAGGCTTTCAACAGAACAAGCATGCTGAAGGTAAGGCACAAGGTCTGTATGTTCAATTGCTCAGATGGAGAGTTAGCAACAAGTGTGCAACTCCTAGAAACGACAGCTGTTTCACCTTTTCTGTTGTATTACTTTTCAATGTGGGAGTTGTGGATTCACTATATATATGTGAAGTGAACACATTTCACATTTTGATATTCCACTGTGTTATGCTTTATAACAAAAAGCATATTTGAGTTATTTTAATATACACATCTTCTTATGTATTTTTAAGCCTCCAGTTATATTATTCTGAAAACAATATTTTAAGTCTGTCCAGGGTAAAGCAGCGGGCTAAACAGATGCCACCAGAGCATGAAGAAATTTTGGCCTCAAAGTGGCCTCATAGGTGGTCTGGAAAACTCTACAGATGACAAAAGAACTTGGAGAGGAATCAGCCTAAGCGAGGCAGCCAGTTGTTCTGATATTCTTGAACTTCTTTGATTTTTGGTTTACTGGCATATTGCATGAACCACAGTAAAGCAACAGCCAGCAGGCCTATTAAGTGCCATCAATGCGATCCAGCCACCCTGAGCCCTGCCAGTCTGGCACATGGGGAGCAAATTTCCATCCAGCATGGAGAACTCAAAAGTACCAACCAGAAGCCAACATGATTTTAAATCACCATTATAGGTACAGTGGCAACACAGGGTTACATGGTCATGCTGCATAAAGCCTTACAAGCCAGTTAAGAACAGCTAAGGGTGGGCGTAGTTCGCGAAGTAGCACTTCGCGAAGCTACGCAAAGTGAAGTTCGCACTACGCGAGCTACGCGTAGCACTTCGCGAACTGCGAAGTAACATGTTCGCACTGTGCAAGATGTTGTTTTCAATGATTGCACAGTGCGGACAAGCAACCGGCACTGTGCAATCATTGAAAATGGCATCTTGCACAGTGCGAGCTGTAGTTTTCTGCTGCTCGAGTAGATTTTTACTCGAGCTGCAACTTTCTCAACGCGAACTGGTAGTTTCTCATCGCGAGCGGTCGCGAGCATACGCGACCCCTCGCAATGAGAAACCTGACCTTCTCGCGTTGGGAATCTCGCCGGGAGGTTTATTTTCCATGCTCGCGATCGCGAACAAGGAAAAAGTCTCGCCAGGATGTCATTTTGCTTGCTCGCGGTCGCCAACTTGACGTTGAGGACCGCGAGCAAGCAAAAAATGACCGCAGCACTACGCAACACTACGCTACGCGTGTTCGCACTGTGCTACGTGCAGTTCGCGTAGCGCGAAGTAACGCGAACTTCGCAAACTACGCGAGCGTAGCGTAGTGCTTCGCCCAGGCCTAAGAACAGCCAAGTTCAACTTACTTTGTTCAACTTTCTCGTTTGAGGCCATAGGTTGACACTGTTGTCATCTCTTTTACCCAAATTGTCCTTGATAACAGTACAATAGCAAAACTGATTACATTTCAACCTTAACATAGTCCAACAGAAAAATCCTTTTACCACCTGCCACAAACATGCAGACTTCACACAAAAAATCAGAGAACCAAGCAACATCAAGTTTGAATTCATGACTATTCACAGAAACACAATCAGCACATGGTCTATCTCACACTCGTCAGTGCACAATCATCAGCCCTGCATGTACATGACATAGTTGACATTATTGTTTCAATCATCTTGATACTAGCTTTATCACAGATACCAGACTTTTTCTAACTACCACTAAAAGGTTTTGATTTCCTGGTTCCCCAATCTTATTGCATCATCGAGAGATTCATCCACTTTGTAATCACCAACTGAGCATCATGGCCGTGCACTTCACAGGAGCCTCCTCTCTGAGCAATTTCCAGCTCCTTTGCTGCCGCGTTATGTCTCCCATGATGTACATCTATTTTTCAGCTTTCAAATGAGGAAGCTTTACTCTACAGCTCCGCTCAAAATCCTGTTACATCTTATGCTGACTTTGATAATTTAATGGGAAGGATACCATTACTGAGGTTTGGAGAATGAAAAGTCACAGAGCACTACACAAACTCCACAATATCAATCTCCACTTACCCAGTCTATGAGAAAGTGCTTAGCCGTCAGCAACTTCTTCAAGGGCAAGCTAGGCAAAATCTGACACATGCTGACAGCATGGACATCAATTCATCAAAATGCCTCAGGTAGCAAAAGAGACATCACATGCCATGTGACCCCCACCTGAAGTTTTCAGGAAGTGACATCACATGAACTTTGTCCTGATAACGTCACAGGAAGTGACATCATCTGATGATGTCGCAGGAAGTGACATTACACAACATTTGACCTGGTGACATCACAGGGAGTGACATCACTTGCCCTTTGGCCCCAATGAAATCAAAGAAAGTGACATTGCATGACCAGTCAATTGGTGCTACCACAGGAAGTGATGCATCTGACTTACATCATACACTGCGACTGGAAAAACTCTACAGATACAAAAGAAGTATCCTATAAACAGAAAGACTTCAATCCTATTGAAAATGCAGCTGCATGCATTGTTTCAGGTAATATCTTCAGATATACATTTAAGATAATGTAGCACTGATTAACAAAAAAAGTGTACAACAATAGAAAATGCACTAGTCAAGTTGAAATCAGCCATTATCAATATCAAATAACTTGGGAAAATGGGAAGGTTGGTGGGCCTATAATCAAAACAAATTCACTTTATCATTTATTTTAGAAACTAAGAGTACCATGTAATACATCTAAGTCTTATAATGTAGATAACAGTGCCATTTAATGCAGGTCAGGTTCTCCCACCATCCTTCCTTTCCATGACATGGTATATATACTTCTAAAACTGTGGCGCCATTGAACCTTTCCTGGTTTACTTTAATTAATTTCTTCTATAGAAAACATGCACATCACTGGTACAGTATTTGTGGTAATCAGTATCTGCATTAGCAGTTTAACCCCTTCGCTGCGGCGCGAATTCCGCCGCAGCGCTGGGGGGGGTGAGGGGTGAGCGCGGCGCCGCCATGCTCATGACGGAACCACGCCGTCATGAGTCACGGGCGAGCTGTGCTCATGACGGCGTGGTTCCGTCACGACTCCGCCCACTGTCTAATTCGCCCGCACAGGCGGGGAATTAGTGCTGTGTGGGAGGAGCGGCCGCCAACGGCCGCAGCATGACGGAACCACGCCGTCATGAGCACACGCCGCCTTTGGCTCATGACGGCGTGGTTCCGTCATGAGCGCACAAGGGGTTAAAGAGTGTTAGGAAAAGGTGGGCAGATCTTACTCACATGGACGAAGATACTGGCTGTCATGTTGATACTGGATTACTGATAAGAAGAGATGCTGTTGCTCAGGTTCCTTGAAAAGAAGAAGGCATTGACTAAGCAGATAGTAAGATGACAACAGTTCACATGCACCCATATAGAATTGTATCAGCTGGTATGAGCAGCAGCTAGTTCTAGTGATGATATGGGCATCCTCCTATAAAGAGACTGACTTGAGGGTAAGTTGATGCTCAGCTAATATGAAATCCAGAATAGGCTGAGAGGCTCACATATATGGTATACAGTTCTCTGAATAGGATAATGACTGATACAAAGAATAGTTGCTGTACTGATAACTGCGAGTCTTGATGAGAGAACAAATAGGTGGACAGCAAGTGCTTGGCTACAGGAAATCAAGGTTGCTAACATTGCTTTGTAATACTGTTTCCATATTTTTACACATGAAAAGCTGATGTGATGAGGCAGCATGTCTACTGTGACAGAAAGTTGAAAAAGTGATACTAGAGGTTCTCTAGAGTCATCCCTTTATGGTCACACATTTTGTTGTCTTTTCCACAGAAAGAAAGACTTCCACTCTGTTAATTCAATGGTTTGCAGGTAATTTATTTCATTAGCAATTTAGCTTAATTTCGAGCATAATTTGTTATCCTTTCACATATTCTCAAACGTTTTTATCCCAGGCAATGTCATCATCATTTATCCTATCCAATGCATTTCGGGCATTAGGGTCATGCCCTTCATCAGGGAGTTGACACTGTAAAACGGAATGGGATACCGTAAATGTAGTATGAAACAATTTGTATCATAAGTAATATCATTGTGGTGTGACATCATGAAAATTAAATAAGGCAATACGAGCAAAAAACGTGAGCAAGCTTACAAGCAGACATGATAATGGTGTACACTCAAGGTGAACATTGACATGAGAATGAAAACGTCACTTACATGCCTTTCTGTGTGTTGTTTTTAAGATCTGTAAAAGAATGGTAGGGTTCAGTTAAACTGTGGGTGTTGGGAGCTACGGCATTGCGCTGAATAAATATGGGTCTATCCTAGCTGATGGACTAACCTGAAAAGGAACTCGAACGTGCTCGAGTCCGTTACTCGTCTTCCGTAGCGACGGCACGAAGATTATCGGCCGCGCTTTGCTATTTTGAAATGATTCCGATCATGTGGTATGTCACATGACCATTGACGGGAAAGAAAGACTACAGCTAATCGGTATTCTACGGCCGGGGGGTCAGACTTAATTGCGGGAATCACCCGTTAGATGAGAAAGTGGACACATTAAACAGGTGGAGGGTATGTGAAATTAATTTGAGTGGTCATCTGCTTCCAAAAAAAGGTGGTATGAAAATAAAGGAAACGAAAAAATGAAAAGGTGTTGAGAACCCATCGGGGCGCGAACCTGTATAGATATGTGTACATATCATCTCGTTTTGTGAGTGGTGCGACTAGCGCATCTGGCAGGTTTACAGGGAAAGTGCGAGTACAATAAACAATGATACGGTGGGTGTCAGATATGATTGTGAATGAACACAGTGTTCACGAAGGTACAGTCTGCGGAGCAATTAATTACAAATAACAAGAAAATTCAATTCTTTCATTCAAACCTGTCGGTTTTTGGGTGGAAAGTTTTTGAATCCAGTGGTTCTCTCTTCTAAGGAGATGTTTAGAATTGTCTCTCCCCTCAATTTTCCGGACTGTTTCGAGTATGATATACTTAATTTGGGAAACATTATGATTTTCTTCTACGAAATGAGATGATAGGGCTGATTTCGTGTTCTTCAATCGAATGTTGGATTTATGTTCTGTTAGTCGTATCTTAATGCGACGCTCTGTCTTACCCACGTACATCTTCCCACATGGGCATCTTATCCCATAAATTAAATTGCTGGATTCACAAGTGGCATTCACCCTGAGTTTAATAGGATGACCTTGTGAGGGATGGCATATGGTGTTTCCTCTGATTATGCTGTTGCAATTGCCACAGTTGAGGCAAGGTATGGTTCCTGAGTGTGATGTAGTATCTGGGGGTTTATTCTGTAAGATTTCACCCAAGTTCTTTGCTCTAGTGAACGCAAATATTGGTGATAGGCTGAATGACTGTTTGAAGTCTGGTTCCATGTTCAAAATTGACCAGTGTTTCAAAATGGTTTGTTTGTATTTCTTACTAGCTGTAGAATATTTTGATACCACCACAGTGCGTGTTTGATCTGTTTTCACCTTGGGGGTTAAGAGTTTAGATCTGTCCATTTTATCGATTCTTGTTTTGGATTCTTCCACTAGAGTTGGTGGGTAACCTCTCGAGATGAATTTGTTGGTCATATCTTTAAGTCTGGTTTTGAGGGTCTTTTCGTCAGAGGTGATTCTTTTCACTCTAGCCATTTGTGAGAATGGTAAATTCCTGATGAGGTTAGGTTCATGAAAACTTGAATATAGTAGCATGTTATTCCTATCAGTGGGTTTGACATATAGGTCAGTCGTGAATCCATCTGGGGTAATTGATACTCTAACATCCAAAAAGTTAACCATGGTATCTGATATGTCCCATGTCAATTGATTTCGTTGGTCTATATCATTGAATTTAGTCAATTCCATTATTAGTTTCTCCTCTGTGTTTGTCCAGATGATAAAGAGATCGTCAATGTATCTGATTATCATTTTGAGGTTGTCTGTCCATTCTTTTTTAGAAAGTATATATTGACTTTCATACCACTGCATGAATATGTTAGCATACACGGGTGCTGCCGAATTGCCCATAGCCATGCCGGTGAGCTGTTGGTACCAAGATTCATTAACTTTAAAATAACTATGATACAGTATAAAGTGCATCAGCTCCATGAGAAAAGTCTGAAAATCAAGGTCTAGTGCTGTGTTGAGAAGGGCAGTTTCCATTGCTTCTATGCCCATGTCATGAGGTATGCTGGTGTATAAGCTACGTACATCTGCTGTGCATAAAATCACTTTTTCAGTAGGGTTCAAAGATATCTGTTGTAGTTTCCGTAAGAATTGTGAGGTGTCTTTGACATAAGTTTGCATGGATTGTACTGTGGGTTGCATATATTTGTCTATCATTTGATCGATTGGTTCGTGTAAGCTCCCTCTTGTTGATACGATCGGCCGCATTGGTGGGTCATAGGTATTTTTGTGAATCTTCGGAACCATCCGTAGTGTTGGACTTTTTGGATTCGATGTTGTGAGAAAATTCTTCATTCTTTCAGTGATGATGCCTTGTTTCTGAGCTCCATCGATGATGATTTTTAGGACTTTGGAGTATTCCAATGTTGGATTGTAGTCAAGTTTACTGTAGGTGTTGATATCTGTGATGTGTTCCATCACTTTAGCGTTATACATCTCAGCGTTCATGATAACCATGGCTCCCCCCTTGTCAGCTTTGGTGAATGTTATATTGTTATCAGTGGCCATTTTGTGAAGTGTATCCAGATCCTTTTGTGTGGTGTTTCTTCTTTTTGGTTTAACATGTTTGATCTTGTGGAGGTCCTGCTTGACTAAATTTTCAAATAAATCCAGTGTCTTGTGGCTTATCGGAGCTTGAAAGGTACTTGGGGGTCGTAGTCCTAACAATTGGTCTTTTTCAGGTTGTGGACGATCCGGTAATGTATTATCGAAAAAATGTCTCAATCTGAGTTTACGCATCAGCTTGAAGAAGCTTACTTCCAGTTCCAAGTTATCCGTTGTGGTGGTAGGTACAAAAGATGTTCCCTTTTGTAGTAATTCTAGTTCGTAAGAGTTGAAGTGTTTATCACTTATGTTAATGACTAGTTGTTCTGTCGTTGGTTCTTTTTGGACCTTTTCTCTTTCTCCTTCTCCTTGGTTGTTGCTGACGTGCTCCGTGTGGTCGGTGGTTCTCTTTCTTTGTCCTTTTCTTGTGCTTCTCCTGGGTCTCCTTTTTGGGCTTGGCCCTGATCTAAAAAAGGATTCGTTTCAGTGATTCTACTGGTGGTGGGTTCTTCAATTGGTGTTTTGTCTTGTGCTGTTCGAGTAGGTTGAGGTTTACGTAGTTTTTTATTGGTCTCACTGTCAGTAGATGATGTTTCTGTGTTGGAGTTGTATGGACGATTCCTGCGTTTTTGGGCGTAAATATCAGCCCATGTGTAGACTTCCCCTAGCTGGTAGTCGAGGGTGTCCCTCTTAAATTTACGAATTTTCCGTTCATTGATTTCTTTAGAGTGTCGATCTATTTGATTTTTGATATCGTCCAAGGTTGTTCTTAATTCATCTTCCGTCATCATTTTGGAGAGCTCAGATGTTGTTTCCTCTATTTCCGTGCTAAGTTCTTCTAGTATAGTGGATAGTTCTTGTATGATCAATAAGATCAAGTCTAGTGAACATTTGTTCAAAATTTCATACCAGCGTTCTTGAAACTTTTTAGAATGTTTGCAAAGAGAAGGTTTCAGAGCAATTCTTAAGCCTTGCGGTATGCGTAAGTTGCGGTGATATTTTATGAGAGTACTGGCGTGAAGTTGTTGATTGGTTTTCCTTTTAAAAAGATACAGTAATTGTTTGATATTTTGCTCCTTGGACCGGCTTGTGGTTTCCTGTGTAAGCTCTTCCCTGATTAAAGAATAAATTTGATCCGCGTCCTTGGCTTCAAACGCAAAAGTGGAGGCTCTGGCCTCTGTGCTTTTAGATATGTCCTCGTAATAGCTCATTATGTAAGTTAGTTGTATGGCTGTTTCACATACCCTCCACCTGTTTAATGTGTCCACTTTCTCATCTAACGGGTGATTCCCGCAATTAAGTTTGACCCCCCGGCCGTAGAATACCGATTAGCTGTAGTCTTTCTTTCCCGTCAATGGTCATGTGACATACCACATGATCGGAATCATTTCAAAATAGCAAAGCGCGGCCGATAATCTTCGTGCCGTCGCTACGGAAGACGAGTAACGGACTCGAGCACGTTCGAGTTCCTTTTCAGGTTAGTCCATCAGCTAGGATAGACCCATATTTATTCAGCACAATGCCGTAGCTCCCAACACCCACAGTTTAACCGAACCCTACCATTCTTTTACAGATCTTAAAAACAACACACAGAAAGGCATGTAAGTGACGTTTTCATTCTCATGTCAATGTTCACCTTGAGTGTACACCATTATCATGTCTGCTTGTAAGCTTGCTCACGTTTTTTGCTCGTATTGCCTTATTTAATTTTCATGATGTCACACCACAATGATATTACTTATGATACAAATTGTTTCATACTACATTTACGGTATCCCATTCCGTTTTACAGTGTCAACTCCCTGATGAAGGGCATGACCCTAATGCCCAAAATGCATTGGATAGGATAAATGATGATGACATTGCCTGGGATAAAAACGTTTGAGAATATGTGAAAGGATAACAAATTATGCTCGAAATTAAGCTAAATTGCTAATGAAATAAATTACCTGCAAACCATTGAATTAACAGAGTGGAAGTCTTTCTTTCTGTGGAAAAGACAACAAAATATGTGACCATAAAGGGATGACTCTAGAGAACCTCTAGTATCACTTTTTCAACTTATGTTCTAGACGCCGTTGGACCCTCGGCGCCACCTTTTGGTGCACCATAAAAATCAACTAAACCTAATATAATCAAAGGTACAACAAATCTGCTGTGCATCTATCCAACCAAACAATTATACTGTGACAGAAAGAAACAAAATGGACAGCAACCTGGTGCTTTGTCAATAATGCTTATAAGCGGGGTGGCTGCTCTTTTCTTGCCCATGCATAGGTTACTGATTTCTGCGATCACTGTTAGATATCTTCATGTGGTATATGCCTCAAGGGGAATAGAGACTGATTGAGAAGTAACTTTTGTTTGCCGGGCCATCAGGAGAAGGCTGATACTGCATGGCAGTGTGGTAGATGCTGTCTTCTTGCCCCTGAAATGATTTTGTTCCAGGGCTGTTATTGAAGGTGCTTTGCACAACAGCACATTGACAGCCCTGTGACCAACCAGAGTACACTGCTGCCAGCCAAGGGACCTCAGACATACATACATGTTTCAGGACACAGCCTTTTCCAAATTATTTTACTCTTTTTCACGAAGCATGCAATAAACTTGCATACATCTTAAAAACCATAATGCAGAAAAGGCAAAAACACATTTCGAACAACTTCCCTTTTTTCACACACAGAGATTTGTTTAAACAAATCTGCTTCCATAGCTGAACACCATATACAGGAAGAGTAGTTTAAAATAAAACAGTATGGCAGTATCCCCTTGCAGGTATTCAAAACCTTGATAACTTTCCTGGACTCTCAGTCACTTGCTAGTCTGCTCTTCTACACACGTGACTCTACACCACATTGGTACCCAAAAATTCAAAACAGTGCTTGCTAAATCTCTTCTCAAGCAAACTGTGCTTTCACAGCTAAGAACCTGTAAGGTGAAATGTAAACTAATACTTGCTGAACACTGTACTCTAAGGAACTTCCAAAATATGCACTAGGTATAAAGCCTCAGCTTGGGAAAATTAAGAAAGTGGTACATGTAAAAACAGCTATTAACTAGGAGCCTCAATAAACATGCATGGCTGGCTGAGTGTTATATCTGATCCGAAGTAGCAACCATTGCAAAAGTGACCCGAGGGAGTAGCAGTAGGCTGGAAGAGGCACGAGAGTTATCAGGCAACAAGCTGGTGGCTATGATTTACTCTGACTGTCACATAATATTGTGCCATGGCTGTAAACAAACTGGTTTTATTACATTTCATGAGGCTACAAGACCTACATCCTCTACTGGAAAGTGCCTTTTTACTCACATGGGTACAGAGGTGATATTTGGTTTCTATTGTAAACCAGCAATACATCTGATGGGTTAACATGAGCTAAAACACCGCAGGGACCCTGTGTTGTCTGAGATGAGGAAAAACGTAAAACACAGATTCCACAGGTGTCCTCCTCCCCAACAAGGGGCTCATGGTTGGTCCGATTTTAACATGCCTCTAGCCTCTTTTAAGTACTTTTTTTATACACTTCCACACTATTGCAAGGATCCAACACGTTCTCTTCTTTTTCTCTTATTACCATTTGGCGGAACTGTGCCCATGTTCACTGGAAATACGTATTGATTTGCAATTATTTTGAAGATTTGAAATGGAGTGCTGAGTACAATACTCTGCTTGAATACACATAGCACTCTGACTAAACAAATCTGATTAAACATAGTACCTCGTGGATTCTCTGGCTGGGCTTCTGAGGGGGGAATGCCCGCTCCCAGGGCCTTTGCTATGGAGGTGTTAGCAGGGGTCCATGTTTAATTACATTCAGATCAAACACACATGAATGCATGATCGCTCATCTTACACCATTTTTTACCTCGGATATTTGACCACAGTTGGGCCTGTTACCACCAGACTGGCCCGACTTGATATATGACTCCTCTTCAGCTCCCCAACATACGTAGACACTAGGGGGCATATCAGCAACAACCGGCGATAATTATCGCTAAGCGCATTTAGCGCTAGGATAATTATCGCCGGCTAGCGTGGATTTTTATCGCTGAGATAGCATGCTATTAGCAATGCTTATCTCAAAAGCGATAAAAATCCTAGCGCTAACTGCCTAACGTGAGATTATCGCTGGAATCCCAACGATAATCTCACGAGCTTGTTGATAGGGCCCCACAAACTTAGCCATGATATCCACCTTCCATAGGATATCATGGCTGAGTCAGTCCTGAAGCAGGCGTAAGGAAAGTAGCGATAACAGGGGTTATCGCTACTTTTCTTGCCGCTATGCTTCATAGCGTGGGGCTTGATGATAGGAGAAATGTTGCTTAGCGACACTTCTGCTGTCATGTCAGGTCAGGAACGCCCATTTTGCATTTCATTAGAGATGCAAAGCTGGGCATTAGGAATTCCTACTCTAACGCAAGTTTTCACACGTTAGCGTGAGCTTGCTAATTAAGCGATAAAATTATCGCCGCTTTTCGGCTGCAAAAGCGGCGATAATTCCATCACCTCGCCTTGCTGATATGCCCCCAAGTCTGGCCCTTCTGAGAGCTCCAGTGGTACATTCCTCTCACATACTACTGCTCCATTGCCATACTGAATGCTCTGCCTGGGCCACTCAAGGTAGGAGTCCAGGGAAAACACAGACTTGAGCTATGCTGCAGATAACATTATCCCTTTCCAGGCCATCTTAGCATAGTATACAAGCAGTTTCCAAACCCTGTGGAGGGGTGGGTTGGCGGGTGTATGTCCCCGGTGGGAATGATGCAGGGGGTCACTTTTGATGGTGAGGCCTTGGATACACCTTTGAGTACCTACCCTGTGGTTTTGTGTAAATCGCAGCTGGCAGCGAGAAGCACTCTGGCTCCATAGGCTGTGTGCAGAAAGCAGATCCCAATGGAGCGTGGTGCAGCTCCCCAACTTCAGTATTTTGTAAGGTATAGAAAGAAGACCGCATGAATTTGAGTTTGCTGCCGAAAATGTTGGTGGTAATATCAAGAAAATAAACAGTAAAAACCATCCCAGCAGTCCATAAAACGGGCCCACAAGTAGCCAAAAGACTGCCCACTTACTGACCTGAAGACCAACCCTTCGGGTATTGCCTGGTTGCTCTGCTGACCCTGAATAAAAACAGTGAGCCAAGAAGCGCAGTAAGGTGCCATAGGAGATAATCGACGTTTGTGGACATTAGCGCAAGTAGAGTGTGTTTCTATGGTTAACGGAAAGCACGAGACTACAAAGGTGCAAACCCACACCAGTCTTTTTTTTTTTCTTTTTTTTTGCAGAGTTTTATTTAGCGCGAACTTGACTCGAATTCAATCAGGTATCAGAGCGCTTTACATAGCACCAGTTACGTTACATGAGGACACGCATTCATATTTTGTTAGGCACGGGGAGATTAAGGGGCAGATTTACAAGCCCCTTGCGTCACTTTTGCGCTGTTGTTGCGTCACTTTTGTGACGCATCGGCAGCGTAAAAGTTGCGGCCCATTTACAACGTGACGCGTCTCCCTGCGTGACATTAAACCTGCGTCAGGTATAATGTATGCAGGGTAGGTGTTCTCACGCAGGAAAGCCTCGTAAAAGTGACGCAGTGAAATCTACAAGATTTCACTACGTGACTTTTAGGACGCCACTGCGTCAAAACTTACGCCTGCTTTAAGCAGGCGTAAGGAGTGACACAGTGTATTGGGAGTAGGCCGCAACACGCATTGCTGGAGTTGCGCCATACTTGCGACACAACTCCAGCAATGCGTGACTTTTCCATCAACAGATGCGTCAGAATTTCTGACGCATCTGTCAATCTTTGCGCCATGGCGCGCCGCATTGTAAATACGGCGCTTCCCTGATGATGCAAGGGTTTCGCATGGTGGCGCAGGGAGAGTGACGCATCTATACAGATGCGTCACTTTCTTGTAAATCTGCCCCTCAGTGATTTGCCTAGAATCACAGGAAGTTCAGCGTCATTACCGAGACTCAAACCCAGTACCCAGGGCCAAGGTCGAGCGCCCTAGCCGTTAGGCCAACTCCTCTCCCCTAAACTCCCCAAGTCTTGTGCAATAATTCCAGCCCTTTGCTGTGTCCCAAGCAAAAATGAGAATCATTGTATGCTATTCTGCAGAGCTGTATGGTGTCTCTCCATGCACCTAATGGTTTGCCCAATCTCTGATTCCTACATGGTGCCCAGTGCCACCAGAGACACCAGGAGCGGCCACGTTCTTAATTGCACGGGGTGTTTTCCCATTACCAGTATTTATTTTTTACAATTTTATATCATGCAATTTAGACCAGAAGGTATTAGAGCACTTTCTCTTAGCACCATTTACATTACACAAAGACACATTCAGTTTTGGTAGGCAAGGGAAGATTATATTATTTGCCAAGACTCACAGGATGTTGAGGCGATGCCGAGACTCAAACCAGGTTCTCCATCTTCAAGGTCAGCAGCTCTGGCAGATACACTGCATGCTCTTCAAATTCACTTACTTCAAAAAACATTAAGACAAAAAGTATATACTGAGGCACTGCAACCCACGCACGGACCGCACATTTTCAGTAGTGAGTGGTGTGTGTCAGTGCGCTTCTCAAACTGAAATGCTTGGAAAAATAAATGAAACAAATATTGCACAAGTCTCTCCGCAGGAACCATGTAAAATTTATCAGGCATGGCATGGATCTCCATAATTAACATAGGATCCATGGTAAATTGAAATTGCTCTATCTTGCTGCAGGGTGTGTTGTGTGCCTCCCAAACCTCAATATATCTCCATAGGGAGGGCAGCGGGCACCGCTCATTATGCTAACAAAATTATGACAATGAAATACAAAACAATTTCTCTACAATTGCCTAGAATTTCCCCACCTCAACAAATATGGATGGAAACTCACTGTGGAAATATTGAAAAACGCGCTTTATATTTTAAATATGATTTGCCTAAAACAATGGGCATGATGTCTGCAGGGGCACGACTGCTGGCTACAAAGGCGTTCAGAAGGTGGAAAAGTAGCACAGGGGGCAGGTCAATCAATTTTTGATCACAGGGCTGACAGTGGCAGCGCTTTGCGCCACTACAGCTTCCAGAGCCATCATTGGGAGCGCTTTGTTCCACTGCAGATTGATGGCCCCGTGGCCAAACAAAATACATTGATGCCACAGGGGGAGATTAGAAATGCATGTTGTATGACAAAATACATAGTATGCCTGCGTAGAATAGTACGCATGTGCACAGGAGACCATAGGGCACAAACTTACAGCGGGAGAGCTCCGACCGCCGGAACACTGGCTTTGAGGATACTAACACTACTGAGGGGTGGTGGCACCACTGCAGGGGTCGCAAGCAAGGTGGCAGGGGTTGCAACGGGTGGCTCAGGGGTTGCATTTGCAATCCCTGGCAACCGCTCATTGACTTCCATCGTTGTCAGCATACTTTGCCATGACACCCCAGAATAATTTTGCCAAAATACACCCAAATGGTCTACCTTCAACACTTTTAGCACCAAGGCTATGGCAAGCCTAATCTGGTCTTTGAGGGGCACCATGTGTGAGAAAGACATAATTTCATCCATCAGAAAGGAGTAAACAAGAGAAGAACTGGCACTGTTGAAAAGCATTATCAACACGCCCCTCCTGCAAATCAACTTTACAGATTCTCTCCCCAAGAAGTCAAACCTGGACGCTGGTGATCTCACACACACACCCGCAATAAAAGACCAGACACTTTTGGTTAAGATCTTCAAGGAATCTGTCAAAAACAAGCTCCAATATAAGATCAAAAGAAACACCATGCTCTAGAGTGAATTCAATGCCATGTTGTAACACAGAGACACTGGCCTTCCAGGTCCCCTTTTGATTTAGCTTTATTTCTCTGCAACCATACTGAAATCCACGCAGTGCTGCAAGGATTGGCCAAATGCAAGACAATTTCTGACTACAATCTGTGGGGATGAAAATCCTTCCCAGTCAAGCTCTGCAAGGCACCATGGATCTCCTCTTCAGAAAATGCCCCAAAATGCACTCTTCAAGCAATAACTTATCAAAGTGTAACATTGAATATAACAGACACATAAAAAGAATGCTCCTAAATCTTCTCACACAACTTTACCTGCTTTCCCACAGTTCCAGTTTTCCCAACACTTTCCTTCCCCCACCACATATGTTATCACTCGACCTACACATACTCAACTGTAACATCTGTAATCCTTTCCTTTCATACTATAATAGTCTCTGCTGTGTCAGCCTTTCTTTCCCTAAGCATCCAGTAATTGAATTCCTCCTCTGTTGTTCAATGCTTTTGAGCTAGTTTTGGGTTATCCACTATGTTGGGGTAGGAGTGTCCCCTGCATCATCAAAGATTTTGTATACCTGCAATGGGCTGGACAGTACATTACAGTGTGTTTTGGTTGACTACTGAATGTTGTGCTTTTCCTCCAAACACTACCTCCCTAAGAAGCCTTTGAATGCTTACCCTCCTCACCCTGAGAGTCCAGTGTGGAAAGAGTGTCATTGGCCAAGGTTGCAGAGTGTATAACAGACTTCAGGAAACCAGTGTCAAACGACCTCAACCACCACAAATGGGGTGCAGAAACACTCAACCAGAGTCTAACGGCATACATCCACAGAGTACTGAGAGATGTTATTGGAGGTTTTGGTATGCTCTTTAGCAAGCATTTGTCCTCAACTTGAGAGTGAGAGTATGAGCCAAGGGAATAAGTTAGAAGATAAAATGAGGCTTAATTTTGAAGATCGGTCTGAGTTTGAACCACAAAATATATACTTTGTTCTTACCATGGTCTTTCATTGTCAGACGCAATGTAGAAGCCACTGAAGTTGGTACCAGATGAGACTCAGGAAGATAATCCATTCACTTTAACATTATTGAGGCATTCTTGAACTTTTGGTTGGAGCTATTATAAGAACAAACTCATTTTTGGGTCCAGCTTGAGATGAACTAAACACATACATGTTTAGATAACCAAAAAAGAGTAGTTCTTGTCAATGGAGCTCACTGTTGTCACTTTGTGATGCAGTTGGGGACATCAACCCACAGTTAAGTTACACTGCAATGTCTCTTTGGTCCAAAAGGTTCTACGTAAAATTTCAATAACATCAGAGCAAGTATCATCCAATGATTTAAGCAGCCAATAAAGAGGATCATGAGAATGTAGGCAAACTATTTTGCCTAAAATGTTCTTAATAAGAGAGAGTAATATAATCCATTGTGGAGAAGTAACTGAGAAGCTCTTGCTTGAGGGAAATATTGTGAGCAGTACAATGTGATTAACAATTTCAAACACCACTGACAGGTTGGAATGTACAGGAAGTGTGACTCATCAGAGCTGGTGATCTTAAACATATATGACCACACTGCAATTAAGCTGAAACCCTGATTGGAATTTTTGAATGAGGTTCCATAAATCAAGGAGCTCTTAGGTGCTTAATTTGTAAAAGAAATAAGTGCCAAGGCTCTTGTTAGGATGCCACTGTAGCTTGCGCCACCCATTGCCCACGCTAGTGTTGCCAACGACAGTACCTACACAACTACAATCCATCACACTCCTGCAAGTGTGATAATTTAGACTATTCCAGGCCCCCAAAGCTATACAAATGGTTTGGGTGGCAGGTATTAGTTGTTTCAATGTATATTAAATAACCCATGTAGTTCTGCTCCACCGCACCCAACAGATGCCTTGTCGCAGCTGGGGCAAAGTCACCGAATACCAGCTAACCACCACCCTCTCCCAGCACCCACCCGCCGACCCCACCGACCCCGACACCACCGCCCGCAACCTCAGACAGTGGATCAACGACTGCACCAACACCCTCGCCCTGCTCAAGGAACCTTCCAACAGCCAAACCAGCAAGAAAGCCACCTGGTTCACCAAAGACCTCCAGGCCTCCAAACGAACATGCCGAAAACTGGAGAAAAACTAGCTCCGTGAGCGAACACCGGACAGCTACGCAGCTCACAAGAACGCCACCCGCAGACACCATCACCTCATCAGATCCGTCAAGAGGGCCTCATTCAAAGACTGCCTAGATAACAATGCACACAACAACAAAGAGCTCTTCAACATCGTGAAGGAACTCTCCAACCCCAGCTCCAACACCCACGACATCCCACCTTCACAAGACCTGTGTGACTTGCTGGCCACCTTTTTCCACCGCAAGATCACCGACATCCACGACAGCTTCAATGTCACGACGACCGCCCCGACAACCACTGAGACCTCCGCTCCCACGACCACCACCCGCACCAACCGCCTGCTCTCCTGGTCCTGCATCAACGACGAAGACACCAGCAAGATCATGAACACCATCCACTCTGGATCACCGTTAGACCCATACCCACACCACATCTTCAACAAAACCCGCACTGCCATCGCACCCCATCTCCGGAAAGTAATCAACATCTCCTTCGAGACAGCAACCTTCCTGGAAAGCTGAAAGCATGCCGAGATCAATGCCTTACTCAAGAAGCCCAAGGCAGACCCCAAGGACCTCAAGAACTTTCGGCCCATCTCCCTGCTCCCGTTCCTGGCGAAGGTCATCGAGAAAACCGTCAACAAACTACTGGCCTGCTACCTCGAGGAGAACAGCATCCTGGACCCGTCCCAGTCCAGATTCCGCAGCAACCATAGCACCGAAACCGCCCTCATCGCCGCCACCGATGACATCAGGACCCTACTAGACAACGGAGAAACAGCAGCCCTCATCCTCCTGGACCTTTCAGCTGCCTTCAACACGGTCTGCCACCTCACGCTACGAACACGCCTTCACGACGCCGGGATCCAAGAGAAGGCGCTGGACTGGACCACATCCTTCCTCTCCAGCAGTACACAGAGCGTCCGTCTCCCTCCCTTCTGCTCCAATGCCACCAAGATCATCTGCGGCGTACCCCAGGGCTCATCCCTCAGCCCGACGCTGTTCAACATCTACATGGCACCCCTCGCCCACGTCGCCCGACAGCACGACCTTAACAACATCTCCTATGCCGATGACACCCAGCGGATCCTATCCCTCACCAAAGACCACCACACTGCCAAGACCAACCTCCACGAAGGAATGAAGGCCGTCGCCGAATGGATGAGGAACAGCTGACTGAAGCTGAACTCAGACAAGACGGAGGTCCTCATCCTCGGATCCACCCCTTCAGCCTGGGACGACTCCTGGTGGCCGACCACACTGGGAACAGCCCCAACACCCACCGACCACGCACGCAACCTAGGGGTCATCCTCGACTCCACCCTCTCCATGACTAAGCAGGTCAACGCCGTCTCCTCCTCCTGCTTCAACACCCTCCGCATGCTCCGCAGGATCTACAAGTTGATCCTCACTGAAATGAGAAGAATGGTCACCCAGGCCCTCGTCACCAGCAGGTTGGACTATGGAAACACCCTCTACGCAGGAACCTTGGCCAAACTCCTGAGACGGCTTCAACACATCCAGAACGCCTCTACACGTCTGATCCTCGACATCCCCCGCCACAGCCACATCACAACCCACCTGAGAGACCTGCACTGGCTCCCCGTCAACAAGAGGATAACATTCAAGCTCCTCATCCACGCACACAAGGCACTCCACAACACCGGACCAGCATACCTCAACAGACGACTCAGCTTCTACACCCCCATCCGCCAGCTCCGTTCCGCCGGCCTCGCCCGCGCCGCAGTCCCCCGCATCCAAAGAATGACTGCCGGTAACAGATCCTTCTCCCACCTTGCTGCCAAGACCTGGAACACTCTCCCCACCCACCTACGGCAGTCCCAAGACCTGCTGGCCTTCAGAAGACTCCTCAAGACCTGGCTCTTCAAGCAGTAGCAGCACCCCACCCCCCCCCCCCCCCCAGCGCCTTGAGACCCTCACGGGTAAGTAGTGCGCTTTCCAAGTGACATGATTAATGGATTGATTGATTGATTTAAAGTACACAAAGAGTGCCACCAAGTGGCAGACTGCCATAAGAGCTGGTGTTGATAATAAAGTGCCAGTGCCAAGCACCGGAAACCACTGGCTCAAATTAAGCACTGCATCTTGAATTTGCATTGAAAACACTCTGCTTTCTACTTTGCGTATGATTAGTGTGTGGTAATTAGGCTATTTGACAAGGTCAAAGTTAGATTTTTTGAGGAGGGAAGGAATGTGTCCTGTTTTCAATGAAGAGACATTGAGACCTATTGAGAGTGTGGTGTTGATAATAATTACCAGAAGTGCAAATGCCTTCAGTGGTAGATGTTTGATGATGAAAGTGTGCATGAGGTATTCATCATGACAGGCAGTTTCTGGTAAAAATTTGCATTATTGTGAAAGATTGTTTGGTGGTGATGAATTGACTGATGTGACAGAAAAGAACATAATATTTTTAGTAGTCTAGATTTTTGAGGAGCCACGGGTCTGCCTGATCATATTGTTATTAAAAACAAACACATCAATACCTTTAGATTTTTGCATTGATTGCAGGATGGGTAAGAGAGGGATGGAGCAGTGTTTTGAATAAAGTCTTGCTCGAAAATTGCGCTTGCTAAATGCAGGCTATGCATCAAATAGATTTTGCCCGAACGATTTTACTTTTCAGGTTATTGCGAGACTACTCAGCAGTAACCACCTAGCGTTATTTTTAGATATGAATTGACATGATCTTTTAGCTTCTTTATAGTTGTTTTGAGATCTTAAGTGTACCAGGACGAGAAGATCTGGGATAAAAAATATGATACAGATACAGGGGTGTATAAATGTTTGTTTAGGGGGTTTCTGAATGTAGAAATGCAGTAGGTGAGTCCTAAATGAGATACATTATAGTACAGTTTTACAAATAATAACATTAGTGTGCTTGTTGGGATGCCAATCAGGTCTGATCACTCTAGAGGGATTTGGGTTGTGTATTTACAGATTTGCTGCCATGATCTTCAGCTGGACTGCATTTAATGAAAATGTTCCTTTTGTCAGGAGGGCTGCATAGGACAATGAGGTACTAGTGCAGCTTAACAGATGTCCACTCAGTCCTCGAGTTCTTCTCCCTCAGGCGCAAAGGTTTTTCTGGCCAGCTCGCACCTGCCATCAGCCTTCATGGCCCTGCTTTAGATTGCAGTGACCCGGCTAATACCGACCTGGACACCAAGCAGTGGCGTAGCAAGAGAGGTGGTGGTGCGTCCCATGTGGTATGAGTTTTGGGGATGGCACCAACGCCCCCCCACTTACCTCTGGCTGTCGCGGGGCGGCGGCTGCAGAAATCACCAGCACCCTCCCCGCTCACAGATTTGGCTGCTGCGGGGGCAAATGCAGGGGCAGCGACGGGCAGCCTAAGGCCTAGTTACGCCACTGGCACCAAGTGGTCTTTTGAAAAGTGTGCCACCATACACCAGCAATTGTTTGCTTGAAAACGCCCTACTTAGGGAAACATTTAAGGTGGGTGGGGAGGCAGGGTGAAGTTTTTATCTGCACTTTGCACAGATTTTGCTAATTGTCTACAACTTCGTAAGTGCAATTCAAAATACACCAACTTCTAGTGACTGCCACCATAATATGTCTTTTTGTATGTAAATAATTAAATACTATAGATAACCTTACTATTAATGTGCTTTGTGTGTAAATAATTAAATGTAAAACATAACCTTACTATGAAGCAATGGATTGTGTACTGAAGAATTAATACCAATATTCTTTTAAAATAAACAATAACATAGATAAAGTGTTTAGCGAATAGAAGTGACGGATATCTAGCACAAGTGCTACCTTCAAAAGCATTGCTTAAATACCACTTTGAGTGAATATCAAATTCACCTGTTGCATTCATTACAATGGATAGTATGGTTGGCCTATAAATGAAAGTGCATTAGTGAGCTCAGGCACTTGATAGTTAATTATACACGCGCTAATGCATCCATTCTTACCTTCACTGGAGCATTGTTGATCTCACACACTTATCCTTCGAAAAAGACACACAATGTCAACAAGCATATGCAAGATAAATGGAAAGGTTACAAGTAGAAAAAATGCATAAATACAAGTGTCTAAGCGTGAGGTCATCAAAAACTAAGAAAAACAAATAAATGTATGTATGTATGTATCGCGTATTTGTATAGCGCAAACTGTCACCCGAAGGTATCCTGGCGCTTAGACAATTATACTGACAGCACACAGAGCAGTCGCAAGGAATTAAACTAACCTAGGAAAGAGATATGTTTTTAGTTCCTTCCTGAAGGCGGAGAAGTCCCCGGAGCTTCTCAGCGACAGGGGTAGAGCATTCCAATGTTTAGCTGCCACAAATCTAAAAGCCCGCCCACCCATCCGAGCCCTCATAACCTTCGGAATTACCACAAGATGTGCTGACATTGATCGAAGGGAGCGAGTGGGCACATACCACCGGAACAAATTCTGCAGCGAAACAGGTCCCTGCCCATGAAGTCCTTTAAACACTAAGCAGAGTGCTTTAAAAATAATTCGTTGTGGGACAGGCAGCCAATGAAGATCAACTAGCGCCGTGGAAGAAGAATCGGAGCGGCATCGGGAAAGAGCCAGTTTTGCCGCCATATTCTGCACACGTTGCAGCTTAGCCACCAAATTAGCCGGAGCTCCCAGCAGTAATGCGTTGCAATAATCCAGCCTGCTCAATATGGTGCCACGCACCACTTCTGGCCGAACATGAGCCGGCAGCAGCGGGAGGATCTTCCACAGCATGCGGAGCAACATCATGCAAGTAGCCACAGTTTTATTCACGAAAAGGTCCAATTGAAGATTAGGCCCAAGCACTACGCCCAAATTCCTGGCGGAGGCAGCTGCCGAGGGAGCATCCTGAAAGGAAGTAGGCCAGAAGTCAAGAGGCAGTGGCCGAGGAGCACGATCCATCGAGCAGTATAATACCTCTGTTTTGGAGCTATTAAACTGCAGGGAGTTCTGCCTCAGCCACTCTGCAGTTGACGCCATATACCGGTGGAAAGTCTCCAGAGACACCGCATCTTTGCCCTCGATGGAAAAGATGAGCTGCGTATCATCGGCATAGTTAATAACCGAGATGCCGAAAGATTTAATCAGACTCACCAAAGGTCGGAGATAGAGATTAAACAAAATAGGGCTGATGGCAGACCCTTGCGGGACGCCCTGCTCAACCGCTTTAATCTCCGACTGAAATGGTGGCAAGGCCACAACCTGGCGCCTGTCTCCCAGGTAAGAGATCAACCAGTCACGAGCCAAACCTTTCACCCCTACATCCTCAAGTCTTCTGACCAGGATGTCATGGTTGACCGTATCGAAGGCGGCCGACATGTCGAGCAGCACTAAAAAGGCTGCCCGTCCAATGTCGGCTCGCGAACGGAGATCATCCAAAACGGTCACCAGGGCTGACTCCGTGCCATGTGCTGGTCTAAAACCAAATTGAGACGCGTCCAGGCGGAAATTGGTCTCCATAAAACTGGACAGATGTTTAGTGACCATCTTCTCCAGAATCTTAATGGGAAAAGGGAGCAGCGATATAGGTCTATAATTCGCTGGACAGGTGGGATCCAAAGTTTCCTTCTTCAATAAAGGTGAGACCACTGCTAATTTCCAACACTCCGGAACACGTGCCAAAGAAAGAGACTGGCAACAGATAGCATACAGCGGGGGAAAAAGCTCTGCCTGGAATACTTTCCAGTATTTGTGTGGCAATGGGTCCCGAGGGGAGCCAGAGGATACACTATTAGCCAGCAGACAGAACTCCTCAAAGGACGGAAGGGGAAAACTATCCAGCTGTGCCTGACTACCACCTGCCCCTTTCGTCTCCATGTCAGCCACTAGTACGGAGCCCCGTACAGGCTGAATAGCAGGTGTGGTTGTCGAAACAAGCTTGCTTAAGATCAAAGCGATCTTATCTTCAAAAGTCTGCGCCAGAGAGGTACATAAAGCTTGGGAGGCAGGGATGTCATTGGCAACAGCAGTAGGTCGAGAGAGATCCCCAACAATCTTAAACAAGGCCTGCGTTTTATTTGATGCATTTAAGAGTGATTCCTCAAAGAATCGCGCTTTAGCACCTTTAATCTGCGTTTTATAGGTCAATAAGGCCTGTTTAAAAAGGACTTTCTCAGATTCTAGATAATGTCTTCTCCAAGTTCGCTCCGCACGTCTACAGCAAAGCTTCAATTGCGATAGCTCAGCAGTAAACCAAGGCATAGCGGTCTTAGATCTATCCCTGATTTTACGCAGGGGGGCCACCACCTCCAAGGAGTTAAGGATTTTCCGGCTGAGACACTCGTAACTTGCATCCACATTGCCTCCTAAGGGGATTTCCCCGCCCAGCAAAGACGGTAGGCAGGATTGTTTAAGCAGCCTCGACCACTGCCTACCCGTCTTAGTCCTAGTACCGATGCTTCCATTCCCGGTTGTTACCATAGGGAGTGCAAGGGAAAAAAGAACTAGGGCATGGTCCGTCCAACACTGAGGAAGGATATTTCGAACCACTACCTGCCTGGCATCGGCGAAAATCAGGTCAAGAATATGGCCCTTAGTATGGGTCTGTGAGTGCACCAGCTGCTGCAAGTGGATATCACTGCAGGCCTATACAGCAGTCTGGTGTCTGCATCGGAAAAATGGTTATTGCCAGTGCTGTGCAACACACAAACATAAACTCTCGGGTCTGAGCAACTTTAGAACTAGAGCATGAAAGGAGAGATACTATAGTCAAGCTGTGTCTAAAATGACAGTGAACAAATCAGAAAGGAAAGGAATCCCTTTGAGGATGAATGCCCTCACTCACCTGAAGGTGACATGCTTCATCATTTAGGCTTTCTCCTCTCAGTGGGAAAACCTAGTCCCACTGAGGGCTACAACCACCGCACTGAGAAGTGGGAGCTCAGGGATGTTTTTGTTTAAGATTTTAGGATACTCAGATCCCAAAGATGAGCACTAATGTGAGAAGAGGGCGCAGCGCAAAGAAATTCAAAAGTGTGTGAAGTGTGAGTTAAAACTGGCTAGCGCTATTGAAAAGATGATTTTTATTGACTCATTAGCCCTGCCAGAGATAAAAAACAGTGCAAAGCAGTTACTATTGAAAACTGCTAGATGACAAGGGTCAACATGTTTCAGCCAATGACCATCTCAAAAGTATGTGTGGCTTTCATCAGGACCAAAAAACAAAGCTGCTGCTTGAAAGTGTTACACACGTGCAAATAAAGTTTGAAAAAAAGACCAAACCAGTTAATGCTTTAGCGGATACAATCTCGCTGGAACTTGTCTGAAAATAAGAAGACACATATAGAAAAAGTAAATCTCCAAACCTCATTAGTTAACAGTCAAGTCTGAAACACTGGTATATGTGGCTCAAACATAGTACTTATGTCCAAACTGTTAGAAAGCTCTAGTAAAAAGACTCACCCAATCTGTGGGACAAGTGAGCCCACCTCAACCTGGTTACAACTCAGGGAAGGGAGCCCCGCTCTGTGAAAATAAGCAAGTATAACCTAATCAGTATAATTTACTTGCTCAATAGTGCCATAAAAAGTGAAGAATATCAGTAATGTCCAACAGACTAAAACGGACTCAAAACGACATAGAGTGTTATAACGATGTCACTCCCCTTATATCCTGGAAGTGTATGTACATAAACCACTTGTTAAGATTTTACAAAAGTGGTCAAGGACAAGGGAAGTCAAGTGTCTGAAAATTACGAACTCATGTTCAAGCCAAGAGTCTATACACCGAAAGACTACATCATGACCAAACACAGCAACAATTATCAATAACTTAAACCAAATCATCAAGCAGAAACTCACTAAAATGCATATCAACACACTCACCTCTCCGTCGGTACTCCGTCGATTTACAGAGATTGCAACCGGAGGAACCGACGGGGTGGGAAAAGTGAGAATAAATACCCAAACACTGATGGCTCCGAATGGAGAAATAAGGACCCCATAGGTGTCTATCCTGACTGCCTGCATTCGTGAAGGGACATAAGGACCCCATAGTCGTCTTGCTGTAATGCCTGTCTCTGGCAGGACGCTAGTGACTTAAGAAAGCAGTGTACGGCAAAGCGCGCATGCGCACTCGGATGCATTTATATCATGGAGTTTTGTTAGCGAAGCCCGACCAGAGACAGCAATGATTGTTTATCTGTAGCCTAGCAACGAGAACATATAGTTTTTTCAGAAGACGATACAAACCGGAACACAAGCTTTATTAGTCAATGGGCACAACCAAATTGCTGAATGTTTAAGCAAATCGATTTGTGCATAATTAATGAAGGCCCAGTATTAGCAAAGTACAAAACCCATTTGACACAAAAATGTGTAAAAAACGCTAAGAAGGCATGTGTCGTATTTCACCACAAGTACAGGATTCAGTAAATAATACTGCCAAAGTTGACTCTACAAGTAAACAAACAATCGCTCCACAGTATAATCTCAGGAAGGATCTAGATATACCCAGTTGTTTTACGTATTTACTGTGGGAATGTTGTAATATCAAATTATTTGTTGGAATTGCTAAAGGCAATTCTCATAGATGGTATAAGGTCATAGAGACAACCAAGGAATATCCTCGTTCAAACCTATGTTGTCACTTTTTAAGCGGAACACCCACCGCTGTTCTCTTCTGAAGAGAAATTTTGAAATATCTGTGATATGCTGGGGAATGAGAGGCTGCTCCAAAATGGTCCACGACAAATCATCTGCCTGATGATTAAAATCCAGGAAGTGGTTTGTCATTTTAGTAGCCCTCCTCTTGCACCGAATGGTGCTCTTGTGTTCAAGGATTCTGGTTTTGACCTTGCGTGTAGTCATGCCCACATACTGCATGGAACAGGGGCACGTGATGAGATAAATTACATTGTCGCTAGTACAATTAGTGTGTTTTTGTAACAGCCAAGGTCTACCAGTGCCAATATCCACTTGTGTCATGTGTGAAGTCTGTGGACAAGCCGCACATGAACCGCATGGGTAATGTCCTTTCACCGGTGGTAAACCCCATAATGGCTGTTGTTCACTTGTATTGTGCAAGATTCTCGGTCTGGTGTGTACAATGTGGTCTTTAATGTTGGCACTCCTTTTAAAAGCAAAAAGTGGAGGTTCTGAGGCCTCAGTACCAATGTTCAGGGTTTTCCAGTGTTTGAGGATACTGCTCTTGATTTTGTTAGAGTAAGTATTGTAAGTGTTCACACAGGTGAGTCTATCAGAAGGTTCTTTGGGGCTGGGCAAATCAATCAGAGCTGCCCGATTGTTGTTTGCTGCTCTTTTTCGAGACATATGTATCACTTTCTTGGGGTAATTACGCTCCTTCAGTTGAGTGCTGAGATGTTTCGCATGCTCGTTGTATTTGGCAATGGATGAACAGTTCCTCCTTATTCTTAAAAACTGTCCAAAAGGAAGATTCTCCCTGAGGGATTTGGGATGGAAACTCTCAAAAGATAATAACGAATTACGGGCTGTAGGTTTGCGATATAACTCAGTACCCAACCCTCCGTTCTCTGGGAAAATTCGAATATCTAAAAATGGTAAACTTGTATTTGAAAGTTCAACTGTGAATCTCAGGAAGTTGTTCTGTGTGTTCATCCATGAATGGAAAGCCATAATGCTGTCAGATGATCCCTTCCATACTACAAATACATCATCGATGTATCGTTTCCAGATGCTTATATGGCTCCTGAAGGGATTGTCTTCTCTGAATATTATAGACTGCTCAAACATATGCACATACAAATTCGCTAGACTGGGCGCGAAAATGCTGCCCATAGATGTTCCCGATATTTGTAAGAACAAGTCTTTCTCAAATCTGAAGAAATTTTCCTTCATGGCCATTCGTGCACACATCATAATGAAGTGTACAGGGGTGATGCTGCCTACCCGTCTTAGTCCTAGTACCGATGCTTCCATTCCCGGTTGTTACCATAGGGAGTGCAAGGGAAAAAAGAACTAGGGCATGGTCCGTCCAACACTGAGGAAGGATATTTCGAACCACTACCTGCCTGGCATCGGCGAAAATCAGGTCAAGAATATGGCCCTTAGTATGGGTCTGTGAGTGCACCAGCTGCTGCAAGTGGATATCACTACAGGCCTATACAGCAGTCTGGTGTCTGCATCGGAAAAATGGTTATTGCCAGTGCTGAACTGTATCAGCCTAGAAAGCATGATGATGCATAGAGGTGAATGTGTAATCGCACTTGAGCACATGAGTCTTAATTAGGGGTGGGCGGAATGTGCGAAATCCACTTTCGCAAATTATCGCGAAAATGTTTAAAATTATCGCAAACAAGCGGAAATATCGCGAAGATGCAGAATTTTTTTTCCCGCATGTTCGCGAGATTTTCTGCATGGTTGCGGGTCGCCAACTTACCCATGTGGTTGCTCGCGGGCGCGGCCATCTTGTTTTGAGTTGTCTCGTGGTGCATGATCGCGAGAAGAAAGACGTAATCGAGCGACGCGTGACGTCACTGCGGGCGCGAACTGTCGCGAGACAGCGCAAATGGCTAAAAACAATCCAACATCTCATGGAGAAGCAACCGGATCAAGAAAACTTGTCGGCGAACGCAGGGATTCAGGTAAGGCGATCGCGCGCGCGCGAGAATGTATTATTTTACAGCGCGAGCAAGAAACAAATTATCGCCAAGCTGCGGAAAGCAGAAATTTTTACATTTTTGCGCTCTCCGCGGAACGCGAAAATGTCAAATTATCGCAATTTCCGCAAACGGAACGAAATTTTCGCCCAGGCCTAGTCTTAATGCTACAGGGCCACATGATCAACACATGGGTGCGTTCTCACCACCACAGAATGATATGAGCTACAATGTGTTCCTTCTGGTCAAGCAATTGCTTCGCGAAATATCAAAATAATTCATCACAAAATATACCACAAATCAATCTTTGAACTGAGCCATTCAGTAGCCAAAACATAAAATGTGTGTGTTCCGTGTTAGACCAATATTTGACACATCTGTTGTACTATGAATGAACAATGAATGTAAGACAAAACCCCACACTAAGATTAATCAGTTTTGTATAGTCAAAAAAATCTTTGCGTTACAACAAACAAATGATGGACGGAATGCTGACAATGCATACATTCTCCCCCAGTCAAGAGATCTGGGTTAAATCCATCGTTCTTTTGCCCACTACACCACCCCAGTTTAGACATGGCCATATGCAAATCAGTCTTGACCCTGTGCCTCATGGGAACAGTCCAGCCCGAACTGCCAAGCTATGTCTTCCCTGGACCGGAATCAAGCATCCTAGGACCGGTTTCTGGCTATCAGCCTTCATCAGCCAGGATAGCTTGACTCCAGTGGCGTAGTGAGCACGGGTCCCACGTCTGGGAATACCCATCCCACTTAGGGCGTTACAACAAACAAAAACCGGTCCTAGGATGCTTGTTTCCAGTCCAAGGAGGACCTGGCTTGGCAGTTCGGGCTGGACTGTTCCCATGGGGCACAGGGTCAAGACTGATTTGCATATGGCTGGGTTCAAACTGGAATGGCATGGTGAGCAAAAAAACGATGGATTTAGGCCCAGATCTCTGTACTGGGGTGAATGTATGACATTGTTCTGCATTCTGTCCATCAATTGTTATTTTTGCATTTGTCACCCCGAGTGGGAAGGGTATGCTCAGACGTGAGTCCCTTGCTCTCCATGCCACTGGAATCAAGCTATCCTGGCTGACGAGGGCTGTAAGCCCGAAACCGGTCCTAGGATGCTTGTTTCCAGTCCAAGGAGGACCTGGCTTGGCAGTTCGGGCTGGACTGTTCCCATGGGGCACAGGGTCAAGACTGATTTGCATATGGCTGGGTTCAAACTGGAATGGCATGGTGAGCAAAAAAACGATGGATTTAGGCCCAGATCTCTGTACTGGGGTGAATGTATGACATTGTTCTGCATTCTGTCCATCAATTGTTATTTTTGCATTTGTCACCCCGAGTGGGAAGGGTATGCTCAGACGTGAGTCCCTTGCTCTCCATGCCACTGGAATCAAGCTATCCTGGCTGACGAGGGCTGTAAGCCCGAAACCGGTCCTAGGATGCTTGTTTCCAGTCCAAGGAGGACCTGGCTTGGCAGTTCGGGCTGGACTGTTCCCATGGGGCACAGGGTCAAGACTGATTTGCATATGGCTGGGTTCAAACTGGAATGGCATGGTGAGCAAAAAAACGATGGATTTAGGCCCAGATCTCTGTACTGGGGTGAATTTATGACATTGTTCTGCATTCTGTCCATCAATTGTTATTTTTGCATTTGTCACCCCGAGTGGGAAGGGTATGCTCAGACGTGAGTCCCTTGCTCTCCATGCCACTGGAATCAAGCTATCTTGGCTGACGAGGGCTGTAAGCCCGAAACCGGTCCTAGGATGCTTGTTTCCAGTCCAAGGAGGACCTGGCTTGGCAGTTCGGGCTGGACTGTTCCCATGGGGCACAGGGTCAAGACTGATTTGCATATGGCTGGGTTCAAACTGGAATGGCATGGTGAGCAAAAAAACGATGGATTTAGGCCCAGATCTCTGTACTGGGGTGAATGTATGACATTGTTCTGCATTCTGTCCATCAATTGTTATTTTTGCATTTGTCACCCCGAGTGGGAAGGGTATGCTCAGACGTGAGTCCCTTGCTCTCCATGCCACTGGAATCAAGCTATCCTGGCTGACGAGGGCTGAAAGCCCGAAACCGGTCCTAGGATTCTTGTTTCCAGTCCAAGGAGGACCTGGCTTGGCAGTTCGGGCTGGACTGTTCCCATGGGGCACAGGGTCAAGACTGATTTGCATATGGCTGGGTTCAAACTGGAATGGCATGGTGAGCAAAAAAACGATGGATTTAGGCCCAGATCTCTGTACTGGGGTGAATGTATGACATTGTTCTGCATTCTGTCCATCAATTGTTATTTTTGCATTTGTCACCCCGAGTGGGAAGGGTATGCTCAGACGTGAGTCCCTTGCTCTCCATGCCACTGGAATCAAGCTATCCTGGCTGACGAGGGCTGAAAGCCCGAAACCGGTCCTAGGATGCTTGTTTCCAGTCCAAGGAGGACCTGGCTTGGCAGTTCGGGCTGGACTGTTCCCATGGGGCACAGGGTCAAGACTGATTTGCATATGGCTGGGTTCAAACTGGAATGGCATGGTGAGCAAAAAAACGATGGATTTAGGCCCAGATCTCTGTACTGGGGTGAATTTATGACATTGTTCTGCATTCTGTCCATCAATTGTTATTTTTGCATTTGTCACCCCGAGTGGGAAGGGTATGCTCAGACGTGAGTCCCTTGCTCTCCATGCCACTGGAATCAAGCTATCTTGGCTGACGAGGGCTGTAAGCCCGAAACCGGTCCTAGGATGCTTGTTTCCAGTCCAAGGAGGACCTGGCTTGGCAGTTCGGGCTGGACTGTTCCCATGGGGCACAGGGTCAAGACTGATTTGCATATGGCTGGGTTCAAACTGGAATGGCATGGTGAGCAAAAAAACGATGGATTTAGGCCCAGATCTCTGTACTGGGGTGAATTTATGACATTGTTCTGCATTCTGTCCATCAATTGTTATTTTTGCATTTGTCACCCCGAGTGGGAAGGGTATGCTCAGACGTGAGTCCCTTGCTCTCCATGCCACTGGAATCAAGCTATCTTGGCTGACGAGGGCTGTAAGCCCGAAACCGGTCCTAGGATGCTTGTTTCCAGTCCAAGGAGGACCTGGCTTGGCAGTTCGGGCTGGACTGTTCCCATGGGGCACAGGGTCAAGACTGATTTGCATATGGCTGGGTTCAAACTGGAATGGCATGGTGAGCAAAAAAACGATGGATTTAGGCCCAGATCTCTGTACTGGGGTGAATGTATGACATTGTTCTGCATTCTGTCCATCAATTGTTATTTTTGCATTTGTCACCCCGAGTGGGAAGGGTATGCTCAGACGTGAGTCCCTTGCTCTCCATGCCACTGGAATCAAGCTATCCTGGCTGACGAGGGCTGAAAGCCCGAAACCGGTCCTAGGATTCTTGTTTCCAGTCCAAGGAGGACCTGGCTTGGCAGTTTGGGCTGGACTGTTCCCATGGGGCACAGGGTCAAGACTGATTTGCATATGGCTGGGTTCAAACTGGAATGGCATGGTGAGCAAAAAAACGATGGATTTAGGCCCAGATCTCTGTACTGGGGTGAATGTATGACATTGTTCTGCATTCTGTCCATCAATTGTTATTTTTGCATTTGTCACCCCGAGTGGGAAGGGTATGCTCAGACGTGAGTCCCTTGCTCTCCATGCCACTGGAATCAAGCTATCCTGGCTGACGAGGGCTGAAAGCCTGAAACCGGTCCTAGGATGCTTGTTTCCAGTCCAAGGAGGACCTGGCTTGGCAGTTCGGGCTGGACTGTTCCCATGGGGCACAGGGTCAAGACTGATTTGCATATGGCTGGGTTCAAACTGGAATGGCATGGTGAGCAAAAAAACGATGGATTTAGGCCCAGATCTCTGTACTGGGGTGAATGTATGACATTGTTCTGCATTCTGTCCATCAATTGTTATTTTTGCATTTGTCACCCCGAGTGGGAAGGGTATGCTCAGACGTGAGTCCCTTGCTCTCCATGCCACTGGAATCAAGCTATCCTGGCTGACGAGGGCTGAAAGCCCGAAACCGGTCCTAGGATGCTTGTTTCCAGTCCAAGGAGGACCTGGCTTGGCAGTTCGGGCTGGACTGTTCCCATGGGGCACAGGGTCAAGACTGATTTGCATATGGCTGGGTTCAAACTGGAATGGCATGGTGAGCAAAAAAACGATGGATTTAGGCCCAGATCTCTGTACTGGGGTGAATGTATGACATTGTTCTGCATTCTGTCCATCAATTGTTATTTTTGCAAAAAAATCTTTGGGCTGATAAGTATGATTTCCTTCGTATATGGCTGTCACAGATACAACATACATAAAACGTGGCTTAGTAAAAAAAAGTGACATAAAGTGCAACAGTGTTTTATACAGTACAATACAACAAATAAACAAAATATATACAAATGTCCATCCTTTTTTTATTATCAAATGGTTCAACATACACCCTCTAGAGACATTAGTTTCAATTTCAGGATGGTTTGACCAAGGACATTGACTACTTAAAATATCGTCGTCGTTTCGATCCTTGTTGTATGTGTTAATGAGTACACATCATGACTGGTCTTCCTCAGGAGAAGTGCAAGTTTTGGGGACAGCCTGCATGGGAAGGCAGAGTCTCATGTGAGTATGGTGAGTTAAATATAATTGCATATGTGACTCACCAGCAGTATGAAAATCATGAGACCTCCTCATCAGGGATAGAGTCCACTCAAAGGCGTCAATCATGAAACAAATATTCCCATTCTACCCAATTAATGATTCTGTGGGATGAATCAGTACAAGTCATCAGTATAGGATTGTAAACTTGCACGTTTGTGCATGGGACCCAGCTAAACAGAAATGCTCACCCTTAGGTGGGAGGGGAAAATCATTGTATGGTCCTCCAACGTAAAATCCCAAAGTATCAATATCTGGGCAAAATCCTAGCCTACTTATGTATATTTAGTTCTTCAGAGTTCATTTCTAAAAGTAAAAGGGGAAGAGAAATGACACATCAAGACAATTGGAGCTAAAATCGAGAAATCACAGGTCGCTGGTGTCACGACCGAGCCCAATCCTAGAGATTGCGAGCAAGCATTTGCTTCTGCATCCCAAGCATCCCTAGAACAGCAACAATTTCAATTACAACTATCTAATGTAAATAATGTGATCTTACACATAGTGCAATTCCACATTCAGAGACACATTCACAAGACAATAAACTAGCACAGAAAAGTAATGCCTATGGAATGGATGCTCTGGTGACTATTCATTTACCCTCAGAATGCTGCCCTTATGTGGCAGTCATAGTTAATGCACCCCCCTGACGCAAGGGCCAAATGGAAAACCACAATTCATTAAAGAACAGAGTGGTACATTGGCTTAATAAGAATCGTCAATACCTAGTAGGTAAATCTTGTTCACTAGGAGAGTGAGTTGGATCGGCCATTCAAGAAAACAGTGTAAAGGGGATTGTAGTAGTAGCAATATCTTTATTCGATTTTACATTAAAAGCATAAAAGCACATCACGTACAGTTCATTAAAAAGATTTTTAAAAAAGAAGAGTTAATTAAGGAAAATGAGACAGTTTCTCTTCGGGATCTTGGTTAAATTACTACAATACATGTGGTGTTTAGCACCTCGATCCTAAACATAAATCATGGAAAGCATCCCCAAGCAGCTATGTTTAGTGTAACCAAGGCCAATATAATATCATTCCAGTAACAACCATACATATGTTAGAGTTTGATAAAGTGCATAGTGCTGATACCATTTACATCTAAAATCAAATTATACTAAAGTTAAAGGGCCCGATTCACAGAACAAACTTGAGACAAAATCCTAAACTTAGTACCATTATGGTATTCACATAATGCACTTACTACTTCTGGTATTCACAGAATGAACTTACTACTTTTGCGATTCACAGAATAAACTTACTACTTTTGCTATTCACAGAATGGATTTACGACTACTAACTTTACGTCCGCACTCGGGCCGGAAATTCCGGGCCGGAGGCGGAGCTTCTGTGCCGTAGGCGGGGCTTCCGGGCCGAGGGCGGAGCTTCCGGCCCAGAGGTGGAGATTTTGGCCATGGCTAAATTAAATCTCCGCCACTGGCCGGAATCCCCACCTCCAGGCTGGAAGCCCCGCCTCCGGCCTGGAAGCCCCGCCTCCGGGCCGGAAGCTCCGCCTCCGGTCTGGAAGCTCCGCCTCCGGGCCGGAATTTCCGGCCCGAGTGCGGACGTAAAGTTAGTAGTCGTAAATCCATTCTGTGAATAGCAAAAGTAGTAAGTTTATTCTGTGAATCGCAAAAGTAGTAAGTTCATTCTTTGAATACCAGAAGTAGTAAGTGCATTCTGTGAATACCAAAATGGTACTAAGTTTACGATTTTGTCTTAAGTTTGTTCTGTGAATCGGGCCCAAAATATTTACAAGTATAAAATTTAATTTGCAATATATTGCAATATCAATTTAACCTAAACATGCCATACATCTGTGGGCAGTTTATATTACACCTCTAACATATCTGATCAAGTTAATGACAATAACGATAACATTTGCATGATATAGATTCCATCAATTGTAATGCCATGTAAGATGTCTTCTACATACTATCTTTGTCTTCCATTCACTATAGTCCTTTCAGCCTGGCCTAAATGTTTTTATTCATAATTTTAACTACCCTGCTTCTTGTAACCCATGCATGAAGCAGGTATCTAAATAGGGCAAGTACCAAATATTATGAGGAATCACTTTTCACTTTTCAGGATTATGGTAATCTAACTTAATCAGGTTGCTGCTAGAATCTGGCAGATCAGGATTAGCCATATTCTTCTTGTCTCCTGGTATATGGGACAGAAGAATGAAAAGTGTGTTTCTGACTCAAGTGCTGATTTACACGCTGGGCAGCAAGGCAAAATGTCAACCCCATTCCAGATGCTGACAAAGCTATTAGTTGGAAGGATACCGTATCTAAATTTAGGTATAATGTTTTAGCAAGGGGCGGCTTGTTGCATATTATCTTTAATGTCGAGGAACCTACATGTCAGTTCCCCTGCAGTACTCTTATTGAGCCATCTATCCATGACATAGTTCCAGTAATTATTTTTGAGGTGTTTTACCAAGCTTTTTTTAATTTTGCCGGGGGTTTGCCAAAGGTCAGACATGCCAAGTCATATCTTGATATGGTTAAACCACTCAATACTCCCTTTAGTGATTAATAGTAGTATGTCTTAAATTGACTCTTTCAATGGGAGTGGTGAATCATTCACCCAGATGTGCATCCAGTAGACTAATAGTTGAAGAGCAATTGCATGGGCAACGCTCTTTATTCCTAGATATAAATGCATGGGTGTGAGTGGTGCGTTTCGGGGAATTTCCATTAGATATCTGCCTATTTTCAACCTTCTCAATGGCTGCTACATTTGCGTGCTCCCATAGCTCTGCATCATTCAGCGCTGCCGCCAGTCCCTTTGCCTGATACACTTCAGTGGCTGGGATCAGTGGTCTGTAACTTGACTTCTATACCTTTTTACATAGGGTCGATCCCACGTGTTGTAGTGAGAATTGGCTTTTTTGTATTTGGGATGACCACAATAATGTATTAATAAACCTCACCCCTAAATAGTCGAATTGTTTGACTTCCTCCAGCATAGCTGAGCCTAATTTTATGCTTCGGTTAAAAGACTTATTGCGATTAAAAACCATGAATTCTGTTTTTAGGTGATTAATTTCCAGTCCCAAATTGGTCCACTAAATTTTTGAACCCCTTCGGTGACCTTGAGATAAGCAGGGTGTCGTCTACAAAGAATAGTGCAGGCACCTCACACCCTGCTAGCTTAGGGGTATCACCCCTACAATCCATTAGCTGATCAATCAAACCATTTATATAAAGTGTGAATAGTGTTGGTGCTAAGACGCATCACTGCCTTACTCCGCGACTCATCCCTGTCTGGCTAGTTAAGCCTCTTCCATTTCCACATCTAATTTGGGCATAGTTGTTTGTGTAGAGTCTGATAATAATTTGCAAGAGGTTTAATGGCATCCCAAGGTTGGTCAGAGCTATCCAGAGTTTTTCCTGCGGTACTAGATCAAACGCAGCCCGGAGATCAACGAATACCACGTATAGAGCCTGTGCCTATTTTTACATATTTCCACAGGATCAGGAGGAAGTGAAGCAACTGGTCTACCGTGCTTGTCTTCTCTAGAAATCCTGCCTGCAGGGGTGATAATAAATCCCCCTCGATGATCAATTCATTAACTCTCTTCAACAATTACAGACAGAATAATTTTTGTGACATGTCGATGAGGCTAATCCGCCTATAGTTTATCGGGTCACTTTTGTCTCCTTTTTTATAGATGGGCATGACTTCCGTGCCCAGCCATGAGTCTGGTATCTCTGCTCTTTCTAATATGGCATTGAATGTATAGTTTAATATTACACTCCATATTGTGGGCTCAGAGAGGTAGAGGTCACCCGGTATAAGATCTAGACCTGGAGATTTCCCCCACTGCATGGTTGTGATTGCCTAATGGGTTTCATCTACTAAGAAGGAAAGACAAGCAGTGTTAGCTCCCTGATTGGAGGGTTCCCTAATTGCTACCATGCTTTCCACTGGTCGTGCGTATAGACTTGAAAAATGGTCCTCCCAAACCTGTGGGACGATGTGGAAACTATCTTCCACAACTAAACTTTTTGTCCCTTTCGCGATTAAGTGCCAGAATTCTGTATATTTTTTTGTTTGAGCCGCAGCAAGTAGGTCTTCCCACTGCCCATGTGCCAATTCCTATGTGCCTCATGGTGGACATTTTATAGGCCTTTCTATAAGCAATTATAAGTTCTTATTGACCATACTTGATTGCACCCATCAGGGACTGGCATGGTTATTTGCAGTCTTCATTAAACCACACATTTGATCGTAGCTTTATTCTTACTAGAGGTTTTGTGAAAAAATATATTTATGCCATTTAATGAAGTCCTAAATGCATCTACAGTTGCATGCGACTCCATATTATTAGATCCTAAGGACATTAAGAATTTGGCAGCGATGGTGTAGATTTTTGACAAGGTCTCAACATTGTTCTTTATTTGTGACCTTTTTGTTTTGCTAGTAACAATATAGTTCGAGGATTTTGGTTCTCCGGATAGACAACAAGAGCCAAGTACCTCTTTTAAGTCCAAGGACAGAGCATTATGATCACTGTCTTGCCTCTCTATAACCTGCATGTCAACAAGGTTTGGCCATAATTATATGTCAATCAGGAAGAAGTATATTCTTGTTTTGGAGTTCACCCGCATATAGGTATGGTGTAATACAAGGTCTGAGATCAAGCAACCATTCACAGCTCGCAATCCATGTTTGTAGGTAAGGGAAGCAACTTGAAGAGCCACTGTCATGTTCTTGGCTAGCTTCTTGTAGCCCAAGGACGGGATGCCTAATTCCATTTCTTCTTCATCAGTGATGTTTTTGGTGACTTCTAGGAGCTCGAATGTTACATTGAAGTCCCCTGCTATGACTATGTGGTGAGATGCCCTTTCCTTCTCAATTATTTTATCTAAGTATGTAATAGTTAGAGAGGCATGGTGTTGTGAGGCAAACCTGTTGTAGATATTCACCAATAGAAGGCACCTATTCGAGCTGGTATCTTTGACAATCAGGGCCATTAGGTTAGGATTATCAAGTTGGACCTTTTTAATATGAATCCTCAAATTAATTTTGGTCCAGATTATTAATCCCTTGCTGGTTGACCTTTTTTGATGGAATAGCTTCTATACTGTGGTTGGTGAATCCCACTCCATGAAATTTATCAATTGCCCATGTCTCCTAGAAGAAGCAGATATCATAGCTGTCTATCAGCCTCCCCCAGTCATACAAGCACTCTTCGACCTCAGTCCTGCTAGGTTCCAAGTCAACAATCTGAGTACCCCACCATTCTCTTTAATTGGTTGCTGGGCCATTGCCTCATTAAAAGTCAATTGAGTTGCTAGGTAGGGTTGTTTGGTTACTTCATTCACGGACTGTCTCCCCTCAAAGCTGGCCATATTAACCCCTGGTGATTCATTAGGGATACAATGGAGGTTACCTTCATGTCACGGAGTTAAGATAGCGCTGTGTGGAAACAATCCCTCAACCTGTCAGATGGACCTATTCACAGGGGCTACGTTGGTAGTAGCTTTGGCGTTGCTGTTAATGATGTTAGTTGATGGATGCACCTTGCTGTGAACAATGCAGAGGACATTTCTTGGAGGTGAGAACCTGGACTGGATTTGTTTTAATTAGGGTCAGATAGCGTTGCTCCAAGTTAACCAATTCCATGACCAAGTCGTTAGAGACCAGATCCAATTCTATATGGACAAAGTTTTGGTTTGTGGGGTAGTGTCTGGCATCCTGAATATCAGATCTTATGATAGAGCGGCAACGCCTTACCTGCCTTACCCAGTAAATGGCATTGTTCAACCAGGTGTCCCTTGATTCTCTTTGGTCATTGGTCAGTTTTGGTACATTTATCAAGTACACTCTACTGCGAGCCTCCTTGGGGAGGCTCGCAGTAGCCCTCTGTCCTACCCAAGGTTCCACCTCCTGTGATCCATCCCTCTCCTTTTCTATAACCAATATCACTATGTAAGTGGTTAAAGTCAGGATCCCTTGGCCCGGTGTTACCGAATAGAGGAGCCCTTGAGTTGGACGATTCTCCTAGAGTGCCTACCATAGGACCCACTTTGCCTCTAATCTCTCCCAGTCCATAGTGGCAGCCCACCTTAGATGGACTATAAGGCATTGTGGTTTGAGCTAAGGTATTTCCTTGGGTAGGCAACAGGGACGTAGGTGCTTGGTAGTACATTTGGGGGTTGGGGTTATTTACCATGTACTGCTGGCAGTTTGGGGCTCTAAGATGCATAGTATGGCATTGGCACCTGCTCCTGCTTCTTTCGCGTCGAGTCTCCGCATTATTACTATGATGATACATGCGACTAAACTCAACGCCCTCGCCTACCCCTTGAGTTGTGCTAGGGAGAATCATACTAAGATAAATCATATCAGGGTGCATGCTGTTAAGCTGATTTATCAGGTCCCTTATGATTCCCCTAAGTACAGGCACTTCGGATGTTAAGTCCTTGACATTAATCTTAAGGTCATGTAATTCGAAGCGTAGGGCTTCAATGCCTCCATTCGATGGAACTTCCACTTCACCCCCTTCAGACCTAACCGCAATGCAATCCATATGAGGACCTAAGGCCAATTTATTGTTTATTTATTTTATTTATTTATTTATGGGTTTTTATAGTGCTAGAATCGACTCCAACTGGAGTATCTCTGCGCTTTTGGGCCGGATTATCCATCATTCATTGCAAAAAGAGGGGGCTAAGCTAGATCTCATTTTTAAACAGCAGGGTTTTAAGTTGTTTCCTGAATCTCAGGTGTTCAGGACACAATCAAAGAATTAGAGGAAGATTATTCCACAATTTGGGGACCCCCACTGATAGAGCTTTGCCTCCGTGTCTGGCCTTCTTGGCGCGTGGCACTACCAGCATATGTCCATTGCTGGATCTGAGCATCCTGGAAGGAATGTAAGGGATACATTTATTTTCCAGGTAGTTTCCAGTGTTAGTGTCACTAGGATCTATGTCTTCGGTAGCCAAGGGATCAAAGCGGTTAGAGCATGAAATGTTCACAGTTACAATTCCTTCTGCCATGTTATTGGGTGGGATGGGGGATGGGGGATGGGGACTGAATTACTCGACTTGCTTCCTGGTGAACTTGGTGGTTTGTATTACTAGGAGGCGCTTGGCATGTTGCAATATCCTTTGGTAATGAACCAGAGCGTGTACCTTTCCTCTTAGGATAATTTTGTGAGAAGATGGATGCCATGTTGGTGCCTGCTTGCAGATGCTTATTTTGGCCACTTAGCAAGACTCTCTACTTCCTCAATTAGTGAGTCTATGTCGTCTGCTACATAGTTAGCAGCAGTGCTTGCTGGTGGTGTCTTAGTCTGTTTGGTCGGTCCATTTGGACTTCCTTTGGCCTTTCGTTTCCCCATCCCGCCACGCTCTCCCCGCTATGTCAGTGCACACACTAGTAATTGTTTGAAACAAAGGACACAGTACCTGGGTGATGGTGGGTGCTCGTTTCCCTTGCACCAGCTCGTGGTCAGCAGCTCAGAGGGGTTGGCCAGCCCTGCCTCTTCCTGGCTTTGATGGGTGTGGACGGGCCTGCGGTTGGCCTGGGCTTTGCCCGTGCACGTCCCGTGCTGCTGGACTTCTTGCTGAACTTTATGCGCCTCCTGGCGCGTAGTGATGCAAGGTGGGCAGCGTGACTGCCGCAGTTGTCCAGGCAACACTCTCCCGGTAGCTCCGCCAGCTGATCACTCACCCACATACCATCGCGAGCAGAGTTCAAGCCTCTCGCCCGACTCTGCTTCAGGTCTTTTGTGTTCTTGTGCTGCGCATTTGTGTGTAAAATCAGGTCTTTTGTGTTTCTTTGAGCTGCGTATTTGTGTGTAATTGTAAGTCTGTGGTATTCCTTTTTCTGGCACCTTAGCGCTTCCCGCCTTCTGCCGTGTCCCGCCCCCTGACCCAGCCTCACTTCTACCTCCACCCCTACTCCCGCCCCCCACCCCTACATAATGGCGGCTGTTGCACGGTCCTCCTGGTCCTGCGTGGTCCTCCTGGTCCCCAACTCAGCCACCCTCCATGCTCACAACTCTGGAGGCCATGCCGACTGCGTAAGATCCTCACCCAACACGACCCATGGACAGTTCTCGTGCGGACACTGCTGAAGATTTTCACCCTCGACAAGACGCCCGCAGCCGCCGAAGGACCACCGACTGAACACCCTACTGAAACCCTGACTTTCATCCTCTTCAACATGCGCTCGCTACTCCGACACGCCGTAGAGATTTGGGACCTGCTCGACACCCTCTCGCCCGATGTCGCATTCTTCATCGAAACCTGGACCAACGCCAGCTCCGGCTCCGACATCGCCACAGCAATCCCTGCCAGCTACAAAATCCAGAGAAAAGACCGCCCACACCGCCCGGGAGGAGGAATCGCCATCGCACACAAGACCCCACTCCGACTCTCCACATCCAGCACGAGCGATCCCCACTCCAACATGAAAGGCCTCCACTTCCAGATCCAGACCAGCCCGAGAACCATTCTATGCAGCACCCTCATCTACAGACCACCAGGACCCCATGCCCTGCTCGCAACCACCATTGCCGAGCTCGCCGCACCCAACGCCATCACCTCCACGGACTACATCCTGCTCGGGGACCTGAACTTCCACCTCAAAAACAGTCAAGACCCCGACTCCACCACACTCCTCGAGAACCTCACCATCCTAGGACTGAAACAGCTAGTCAGCACTCCCACCCACAGAGCAGGCCACATCCACGACCCCATCTTTGCAGAAGGATCAAACATCCACTTCAGCCACATTACCCAGCCCTTCTGGACGGACCACCACTGCGTCCATTTCACTTTCAACACCACCACTGCACCCAAACTGGCCACACGCCCGCAGCAACTGAACTGGAGTAAGGTCATCGAGGATCACCTGAACTCCACTCTCCTCCAAGACCCCCCCAAGGCTGCGAATGACACCAACTCCGCAGCCAGGTATTTCCACAACTGGGTCTCCGGGTGCGCCGACAAGCTGGCACCTCTCCACCGCACTGCCAAACAACGCCCTCTGAGGGCCGCCTGGTTCACCACCGAACTTCAAGAAACCAGACGCACCTGCAGATGCCAGGAGAAAACGTTGAGGAGCCAGAAGACCACGGAATCACGGAACAACCACAAGAGTGCCTTGAAGGACTACCACCAGCGTATAAGGGACACCAAATGGACCTTCATCACAGGCAAAATCAAGACCAACTCATCCAACGTCAAGGAACTGTTCAACGTCATTCAGCAGTTCGCAAAACCCACCTGCAAAGCCACTGACATCACACCCTCCCAGGAACTCTGCGACAAACTCAACTCCTACTTCCACCTGAAGATCAAGGCCCTTTACATCAACTTCAGCGAGCCAGCAGAAAACAACACCACATCACCCACCACCGCCGAGGAACCGATCTTCACCTCCTGGGCACCCGCGTCCATCGAACTCATCTCCTCAACCATAAAGAAGACGCATTCAGGAGCCCCAGTGGACCCCTTCCCCCCTCACATCTTCCACAGGGCCACCGTAATCATCGCACCCGAACTTGGACGAACAATCAATTCCTCCCTCTTATCCGGCATCTGCCCAAATGACTGGAAGTGTGCAGAGGTGAAACCCCTCCTTAAGAAACCAACGGCCGACCCAACTGACCTGTACAACTACCGGCCCATCTCTCTCCTTCCCTTCGCAGCCAAAGTAACCGAAAGACTTGTGAACGCCCAGCTGACCGCCTTCATTGAAGAAAACTCCATCCTAGACGCATCCCAGTCTGGCTTCTGCAGCAACCACAGCACCGAGACCGTCCTCCTCGCCGCCGCAATCTGCATGCTGCTAGACCAGGGACACACCGCAGCCCTCATCCTCCTAGACCTCTTCACAGCCTTTGACACCGTCTCACACCACACGCTAGCCGCCAGACTGTACATTGCAGGAATACAGGGATTCGCCCTCGACTGGATCAATCCTTCCTCTCCGGCAGAACCCAGAGGATCAGACTCCCCCGTTCCTCTCTGACCCCACTGACATCATCTGTGGAGTATCTTTGGGATCTTCACTAAGCCCGACGCATTTCAACATATACATGGCCCCCATCGCCGCCATCGTCAGACAGCACGGCCTCATTATCGTATCCTACGCCGACGACACACAACACAGTCAGTCAGTCAGTCACATACTTTTATTGTATAATTTAAGATCATAAAAAGACACAAATACAGTATTTATCACAATAGTACAAATCCATAATTAAAATAATACATTAAAATTTCCTTTAAAATCCATTCTACGTACTACACATAAAAGTAGTGAGCAATTCCATATACAATAAGCTAAAAATAAGTCACAGCAATAATCTAAACAAACTACAGCACCCATAGGGCCTGCTCTTTTCTTCGTATTATTAAACTGCACGGCTGCCACAAGGAAATTTGCAACATGAAAAATAATCAGGGCACTACTCAACAGTTGCAGATAAATAAGTGCCGGCCTAACCTGGACAAACCCTGCTCCCCTTAAGACTGGAATCAAATACTTTTTCCTAATGTCTGAGTAATACTCGCAGAACATGACAAAATGCAGAGTGTCTTGTATTGAAAAATTGTCACACTTACAGGGCTCAGCATTATCCGGTATTCCCCATTTTGGGAAATCTCCCAATGTAAGGTGAATTATGGTAAAACGGAATCTGATTAACAGGTACCGATGAAAAGGGCGTGTAACTATCTTAAGGTAATGTTCCAATCCTGGTGAGCTCACTAGCCCAGGCCATAATGCGATCTCACCATAGGTTTTTTCAGCTCTATTTCCTCCCTTTCAGTAAATAGGAGGTTTGCCATGGCAATTTTTATCAAATCTACATCTACTTCCTTAATAGTTTCCGGGGCCCGAAAAAAGCCCAGGACGTCCCAGTTTTCTAAAGGTAGATTCGATATATGCTATCCATGGGATTTTACCTGCCTTATCTAGAGCTAGGCAGTCTTTTAAAATCATATGGTTCAATGTGATCTCATGGTTAAGCCAGGTCTTAAGCCAACATATTAGCGGGGCTGTTTTCAATATATCAGAGACCTAACCCAGCCCTGTGTCTGCATGGATCGAAAAAGTAGGGGTTGACTGTGGTACGGATAGCAAGGTTCTTAGAAATATATTTTCTACCACTTGAATTTGATGATCTTGTGAGCTATACCCCCAGATCTCTGAGCCATGAGTAGCAATTGCAAGGCACTTAGCCTTGTAGACCTTCATAATAGCTTCCATGGGTCTAGCCCCAAGACGTTTAGAAAAGTCCATAAGGGCTGAGGTAGATCTGGCAAATACATTTCTTTTATGTTTCAGTTGGGGACCCCAGGACCCCATTTCATCAAATAAGAGCCCTAAATAAGTAAAAGCAGGGACCCTTTTAACCTCATCTCTCCCACAGAAAAAAGACATCATTCTTTTCTTTCTACTTTGATCCCCCACAATCATTACATGAGATTTTTTAGCATTTATTTTCAGATCCAATGACTCCATAAATTTACTAAACTTATCCAGCAATTTATTTAGCCCAACACCAGAACGTGCCAATAAAACCGCGTCATCCGCGTAAAGGAGAACTGGTATAATTGTTTCTCCTACACGCGGGACGTCTAATGTTGCTCCCTTCAGGGCAGGTTCCAATGCATTTATATAGAGCGTAAAAAGTAGGGGTGCCAATATGCACCCCTGCCTGGCCCCTCTTTCTGAATCAAAATACTTTGTGCATCTCCCTTCCTGGGTGACTCGAATAGTGGCTAATAAGCCACAGTGGAGATCAGCCAGGAATTTAACTAAAGCATGGTCAATGCCTATATTCAGTAAAATTTGCCACAGCTTCGATCTGTTTACTAGGTTGAGTGCCGTTGAGAGGTCCATAAACCCCATATAGAGAGAGCCCTTTTTAGCTACAGTATATTTACTAATAAGGAGCTGTAGATTGAGACATTGGTTTAATGTGCTCCTTTTGGTTCTAAAGCCGTACTGGGCATTAGACAAAATCCCTCTCCCCTCAAGGCAGTCTGTCAACCTCGCCAAGATAACTCTGCCTAAAATTTTCACCGCAGAGTCTATCAAGGAAATAGGCCTATAGCATGATGGATCATCTCTTTGGCCTTTTTTAAAAACCGGAATAATAATAGAGTTAGACCAGGAGGCGGGAGATGAATTCGACCCTGAGGCATTAAAGACATTAGTTAATATCCTGGCCCAGAATCTGGGGGAACTTTTAAATAGGTCCGCTGGGACCCCATCCGGTCCTGGCGCTTTGTTTTTCCTAGTCTCCTCAATTGCCCTTACCACTTCAGTCTCCTGGAAAACAACTGCAGGAGCTAATTCTAAGTTCAAGATCACATCTTGTGAGCACACTGCCATCTGTCTCCCATAAATCTTCTCAAAGTGGGCTATCCACTGATCGTCAGGAATATTACAGTCAAGTGGGGAATTATCTTCTCCAGAAAAAAAGGGCTCATTTATGGTTAGCCAGAATTTCCCACTATCCCTCAGAATCTCCGTGGACAAGAGTTTATCCCATGCCTCTTCTTTGATCTGTTTTTTCCTTTCCCCGATGGCCTGTTTGTAGGACTTCCTTAACTCCTTAACTAGCTCCCTGTTTCTGGGGCACTTTTTCAGTGCTTTGAAAAGAGCTGAGTGTGCCCTAGAACAGGAGCTATCAAACCATCTTTTTCCTTTACTAATTAAACGGTGATTTTTCATGGTCAAGGAACTATTAATTTGGTTACAAATAACATCAAAAGCCCCCACAATCATTGTACTTGATGCAGCAGTGTCCAGGCAAGTGGAAACCTCGCTCCCTACTTTGGACAAGACTTCCCCCATAAAGAGTTCTGGGATTACTTTTGTCCATTTTAGTCTCCTGCCCTGGTCAGTTGGTATAATCTCCCGCCTAATACCCGTGATCTCTGTTTCAATAAAACTTAAATAGGCCCCCGGGGCCACTTCTAAAATCACGGGATTATGATCACTAAAAACAGAGAACCCCACCTTGTAAATTGACACTCTAGTCAGAACTAGCACTGACAGAAATATATAGTCAATGACTGTGCCCGAAGCCGTACCTTTATAAGTAGGAGCCCTTGCGCCTCCCATGACACACCCGGATTCGTAAAGATTCGTAGTGGCCAGGAGGTTCTCCAGGGCCTCCCCTTGCTTAGTGTGTTCAAAATGAGTTTGAACTGAGGATGGGGGACCTTCAGAATTATTAAAAACACATGCTAGAGCACATGGATGAATATTAAAGTCACCCATAAGGTTAACCTCAGAGCTTGGATTTTTGACTTTATATGTTACTAAAAAATCCTCTAAGCAGGTTAAGAATTGGTTTAGACACTCACTCTCTGGGGAATTGTAGAAATTGACCAATAACAATTTCTCAGACTGTGGCAGTGATAATTCCACTACCAAACAATTATGGCAGCCTGCGACAAGTTGTTTTAACGAACCATTTAATTTCAGGGAGAAAAATATTGCTAAACCTCCCTTTGCTCTTCCGGACTGGGCCTGTTTAGCAGGAATGGAGAAATGCGAATACCCATCTATACTGAAATTGTTATTTGTGACCCAAGTTTCTTGGAATGCCATTATATCATATGATTTTATCTCACCCAACCACATCCTATCCCTGCACTTGCTTCTCAACCCAGCTATGTTCCAGCTCAGAATTTTGCATGTAGGCACTTGGGGAACAATGTTAACGTCAGAGCTTTCTGTTACATTTATGTTCTTGACATCATCGCCCACATTTTGGACTATGTTACTAGCCATCCGAACACAATTATCAATTTGAAGTCAGTCGCAATCTTCCAAGCCAGATAGCCTTTCGAACCTGTTAGAAAGCGTAATATGCCCCGGAACACTCCATTCCTTTTGCCCCTCAATTAGGTGTTTTTCCCCCCGCCATGAAGCCTTAATTACGTAAAAATAGGACAGGGGAAAAGAATGGATTACTGACACTGAGTCTCTTTGTTGCCATTTACAGATGTATTCCACCGCCCTCCTGTTCCTGAAATTAATAACTATGCAATCCCCCTCTACAGACTTTGGCTTATTCCCCACCCAACCCACTCTTCTAGCAAACAGAATTTCTGCAGACTCATGGGAAGGCAGTGGGCGGTTCTTATTAAGCCAAAAAATACATTTATTCTTTAGCTCCAAGTATGATTCCTTCTTGCCCTGACTTAGTGAAGGTACCCCCACCAAAACCACCACATAAGGAGAGGACTCTGGGGGGAGCTGAATATTCGGTAGTGCTTCGCTATAACCAGTAAACTTTTTATACATAGTTTGCTGATAGGTTGCAGACCTGCTGGTCTCTCTTTGCTGCGACCTGTCCCTTTCTCTAATTTGCTCATCAACTGTCGGGTGATTGGGGGCTAATGCAGGGCATTGTACTCGGGCAACAGCCAAGTTACCACTGTCATTCTCTTTACTCGGTATTTTAGGGGGAATATCTGCTACTGGTACAGTGGATACATTTGTCCCCAAGACACCTACTTGATTACTGACTGGCCCAATAGCTTGCTTTTCCTCCCTGACCCGAGATGAGGCAAGCAATAATTCAAGGCACACTAGTCTGGTTTCAATTAAGTCCAGCCTCTCTCTTAATGGGGCACAAGACTTCTTAAGGAGGCTTTCCAACTTTGACCAAAATAATGGAACCATCTTGTTCGTTCCTTTATCTTTGTCCCGAGGATGATGGATCCTTCCATCACTAGCAGAGTGTGGGCTTTCAGAAATTTGAGGAGGACCTCGGTTTAAGGGCTCATTAGACATCAAAGCTTTTCCAGGTTTTGAGTTCTTCCTGGGAATCTGTACTTTAGCACCATTTCGAAGCCGTTTTACTGGCAAACCCTGTGCACTTTGGGCCAGTCCCACCTTAGCACTACTAGCTGATCGAGTTTTTATATTGGGAGAGCGTATGACCCCTGTAAAAGTGAATGTATTTTTATCCGGCCTTTTGTCCGATGTACTGAAATCACAGGGAGGCTGATTAATCAATAGTCCAGCTGTTTCAGGTGACCGGCTCTCTCCCCCCTCCGGGGATATCATTGAGTCACAGATATTTATCCGTTGTAGATCTGGAGACTGGACTTCAGCTAGCCCTCCCATGGATGATCTTTTATCAAAGGACAGTCTTTTTTCTGTTAGCTCAATGTCCTTTGCTAAAGCCGAGGAAACTCTAACTAAGAAATTGTCCAGAGTGCCCATTAAAGCTCCTCCCGTTAATTTACTAGTGTCCCTTCCTGGCAATACCGAGTCCGTCATAATGATAATAATAATAGCAATCAAGTGTAGGCAACCACTTACTAGAGTTGGGGCTGAACGATTGTTGTAAGGGGGGTGGCCTGTCCCGACCTAGAACGGGCTAAAACGGGCCCGCCCTTGGCCCGGGCTTCGCCCGGCTCGTCCCGCGTGCGTCCCGCGAAGCGGGGCTCTACGTTGTTTAAATGCGCCTCCTGGCGCAGGCGCGGCGTGGATGGAGTGCGCCGCCGCTGGGGCTACCGGGAAATGAAGTCCCGTGGCGGCGGCGCTGCTTACAGCAACCAAAGACTCCTGGCAATGTCGGCGTTATCCGGTGTGGCAAGGTAAGGTTGTTCGCCTGCTTTAGATCCCCCACTAGAAGGCAAGCAACGGTGTGGCAACTGAATGGTTTGAGAGGGCAAGGGCAGAAGGCTAGGGCTAAGGCTAAGGCTAAGTGTGCAACCGTGCTCGGCCGGCCGGCCCTTGCTATTGCACTCCCCGGCCCCTTTTACCTCTTGTCTCCGTACCGTATCGATGTGTACTGATACTTAGTGCATGCTCCAGTGCTCTGTTGTCCGTAGGCAACCCAGACAATCCTCAGGTGAAGAAATGAGGAACAAGAGGGGGGCGAGGCACGAGTCTCAATAACTCCCTGCCCAGCCCCGGAGCTTGATGGCTGATAGCAACGCTGGTTATCCCCTGTAGGCGCTTCTCTGTGCACAGCCTCACCCTGGTCCACTGGTGGAGGTGTACAAGCTGGACAAGCACCCTCAAGGACTGCAGCCCAGTGGAGGGCCAACCGGGTCCTGTAGGTGGATTTGCAGACTCAGGTGGGTGGGGTGAATCTCGCTGCAGACCGCTGCAGGCCCCCGCCGCTCCACAGAGCACTTCGCCAAACCGAAGGTGCTCCAAGGGCAGCCAAGAGCTGCCAGACCCCCCCTGGCAGGCGCTACTCCCCCTCGAGAGCTGTCGGAGTTACTGGAGTTCGCGGCACAACGCTGCGGCCGATGCTCAGATAGCTTTCGTGGCACTGCGGTGGTTCTCTACGACTCTCTGCTGCTCTCTGCTGGATCCGCCACTCCTTGCTCCACTTGTCCAGCATTCCTTCTTCTTCTGCTTCTCCTGCGTGGATGTCCTCCTTGGTGGCGTCTTCTGGGACAGTGTTTCTCTGGACCCACTGACATCATCTGTGGAGTATCTCTGGGATCTTCACTAAGCCCGACGCATTTCAACATATACATGGCCCCCATTGCCGCCATCGTCAGACAGCACGGCCTCATCATCGTATCCTATGCCGACGACACACAACACATCCTCTCCCTCACCAAGAACCCAGAAATCACCAGACTCAGCTTCCAGGAAGGAATGAGAAACGTATCCGCCTGGATGAAGGAAGGTGCCTAAAGCTCAACTCTAAGGAGACCAAGGTCCTCATCCTCGGACCCTGCACCTCCACCTGGGATAACCCCTGGTGGCCTTCTGCCCTCAGAAGCCCACCACCCCGACAGACCACGCTCAGAATCTCGGCATTATACTCAACTCCTCCCTCTCCATGAACCGCCAGACCAACGCAGTTGCGTCCACAAGTTTCAACTGCCGCCGCATCCTCCGCAAGACCTTCAAATGGATCCCACCCGACTGCAGAAAGACCGTCACCCATGCACTCGTAACCAGCAGACTAGACTATGGCAACGCCCTCTACGCTGGAATCAATAAAACTCTTCTACACAAACTCCAAACCATCCAGAACGCCGCAGCCAAGCTCATCCTAGGGGCACCACTCGACGAGCATATGACCCAACACCTCCGAAGCCTCCACTGGCTCCCCGTCGAGAAGATCACCTTCAAACTCCTCACCCATGCCTACAAATCCCTCATCAACATCGGACCCAAATGCCTTGTCTTACATCATAGCCAAATCCTGGAACGAGCTCCCGGTCAACATCAGACGCTCCCCAACCCTCCACACGTTCAGGAAGGACCTCAAGACCTGGCTCTTCGACTGACCCGGAACTGCTCCCCCTACCCCCCAGCGCCTTGAGACCCTCACGGGTGAGTGGCGCACTCTATGAACCACTAATTGATTAATTGATTGAATGGTCCTGGGGGTTGTAGTCCCCCCCTACAGCAGGCACAAACGGTCTCCCGTGCTGCGGGACTTCTGGCTGATATTTATGCACCTCCTGGCATGTAGAGATGCTGAGCAGGCAGCGCGACTGCCGTGATGGTCCCTGGGGATTGTAGTCCCCCCTACAACACGCACAAACGGTCTCCTGATTGTATCATATTCAATTTTAGGGGCCCAAGATGGGCAAAGGGAGCTTTAATGGGGTGGCACCTCATCTTCAATCGGAAATGTATATATCATTGCAGCCCCAGTGTTTTTTCTATAGGCATTTCCAGTTCTCTGTGCTCCAAATGAGTAGAATAGGATCAACATTCTAAAACCAAGTCCCTGACCATCTTTTTTATCAACCCTTGGCGGTTTTTAATAGATTCCAAATACTGAGCGGGCTCCAGGATATTGATTGACATAAGATAGAGCATTGCATTATAAACAAGTTTGTACCCCGTGAAGGGAGGGAAGATGATATAAACCCTGATACAAATGTCAACTATTGTTTTGCTGATACTCTACCTGCTGCCACATTGCCATTTTGTAATAACCTCACACAGTTATCTCTTTAAATACATCATCTCCTAGTTGTATAGGCCCAAGGATGGAGGGTGGTTACAAAACTGCGACCTGGAATGTAGGAGGGCTAGCAAAAAAACATGGCACATTAGGATGGTTGGAGTTTATAATTGACCTAGATATAATATGTATCTAGGAAACTTGACATATTGCGCCTGCTTATTTTGAGGGCATTTAAACACACTGGCTGGAGGCCGAGCCATTGTCTGCAGGGAGGGCAAAAGGGGAACTTATGATCCTTATATTGAAGAATCTCCCAGTACACATAAAAAAACACTAGGCCCTTATTCATTAATTTTATGTCTAACATTTAGGGGAGGTCTGGACATGGTTCTGGTTAACTTCTATAATAATGTTTTTAGCAAAACCCCGGGTAAGGTGGTCTCAGGCCTGGAAGGGGGGGGCTGGAGATCCTACTCCAGTCCATTACCAATAGCTTCATATTAATTTGGGCAGGAGAATTTAATATTCATCTATGCCTACTTTCTGCTACACGGCTATGTGTGGTCACTGATGAGTCTAGGACTGGTTATTCACACTTCCTTTCACAACGACAATGGTGATCTATTGAATTCTCTGATTACCAAGTTTGATTTACATTTATTAAAATGTGCTTGCGATAGCAAAGGAGACCCTATACCAATTTTTATAGGGTGGAATTCTACATCTGTCATCAATCATATCTTAATATCAGCTAATGCATGCAAGTGGTGTACCATACCTAGGGTTGTCAACCCAGGGCTGAGTAACCGTAACTGTATAATATGGACAGTTTTTTTCTGGGGTGAGATCAGTGAAACCCCTTTTGGTCGTGTCACTGACACTGCTCCAATAAGACCAAATGCGGTCCACATAAAGTGGGATGGAGTGGATCCAACCCTAATTTTGCACGGTGTCTGCTCTAAGGGCTATAGTGACATCATCCATTGCCTGGAAGACGAATTCACCCTGCATCAGTTACTCCATAGTTTTACTGTTATTATTAACATTGTAGATGAAATTATGACTAGTCCCAAAAAAACAGGTCATGTCAAACGCAGAGGATGGTTTGGCCACGCATGTACTATTGCCTCTAGGGATCTGAAATTGGTCCTTTGTAGACAACCTAGAGATAAACTGTTGATTAAATCTCTCTGCGTCTAGCAAGTAAAAAAGAATTTCAAGATGAAGACTGGTTTAAATTGTCATGAGCTGCAGATACAGCCGACAGTAAATTCTTTCGGGACACTGTTAACTCAGATTTTTTAAAAGACCTCTTGTTTCCCGAATTATAGTCACATGTCACCTGTGATGCTTGGATTATTCATTTTACAGAAATCCTTAACTCTCCGATTGCACAAATAGTCACTACTGATAATAAGGAACAGTTCACTTGGCCCCTCCTACCCCTGGACAGTACAAGAGAGGAAGTAGTATGGTCCCTGAAGGAAAGCAAAGGGGCAAAGCCCCAGGCCCAGATAGGGTCCCAGCAGATTTTTTGAAGAGTGCTGTTGATTTATGGGGCCAAATTTTAACTAGAGTTTTTAATATGGCTGTGACGACAGTGATCCCGTCTTCATGGAGAATTTCTATTATAGTTCCAATTTTTAGGAAGGGAAACAAATCAGATCCTAAGAATTACTGGCCAATCTCGTTGTTAGATTCATCAGTGAATGTAATGAGCAAAGTCCTACTTAAAAGACTAGAAGAATGGGCCTGTGAATGCTCAATACTTTCACCAGTACAGTTTGGTTTTAGGAAAGGTGTAGGGACTCTAGAGCAATGCATACATTTGGAACTACTGATAGGCAACTACGCACGTGCCAAAGGCTGCAGATTATATCTCTGTTTTGCTGATTTGAGCAGCGCTTTTTAATCTAGAAAATCACACCATCCTCTGGTCAACTTTGCTCACAATGGGGACACCTAGGCCCATGATTTGCTTTTTGGCAAACCTATACGAGAAACTAGTGTGTAAAGTACGCTTTGGGCCACGAGGCGCATGTACCACTAGCTTTGCAGTCAAACGTGGTATTCGGCAAGGCGGTGTTCTTGCACCATTACTACTCTCTTTGTTTATTAACGGGTGGACTAGACCTCACAAGCAGTGAAAGCCGACGCCCCTTAAGTTGCTGGGCACCCTACACCAGTGCTCTTGTATGCAGATGATGCTAGTTTGTTGTCTAGGACTACTGTGGGTCCACAACGTTTAATGAACACCTTTGGGGATTTTATTGCTGCCAGAAAATTGATTGTTAACAAAAACAAAACCTGCACAATGATTTGTGGGTCATGAGATAAGCAATGCAGAACATTGTTCCTGAATAAGACACCAGTGGTTACAGTTGATACCTTTTGCTATCTGGGAATTACTTTCTCAGGTAAAGCATGGTACCCTGAAGTCACTAATGTAAAGGATAAAATTAATAGAAGCACTTTACAGAATTTTTAGATTCTCAGCTAAGCTGGGATCCAGGCCAATCAAGGAGATTATAGCAATGTATAGGGCCAGGGTCTTATCCATTACAGCATATACAGCATATGGGGCAGGTGTGTGGAGCCACCACATCAGTTAGGCGCTTCAGAGGGAGGAAAATGGCTATGTCAAACTCCTACTTAGTTTGCCTACTGCAGCCTCCTCTGAGATTATTCATAGAGAAGTAGGGCTACAGTACCTCACAGATATAGGTGCACTCAGCCCCTTATTGCTTTGGCATTCTAGATGGTCCAAAGATGATACTAGTTTTACTAACTTAATTATTTTAGATTGTCTGTCACTGGATAATGTATTGGCGATCCCTTGGCTAAGTTATAATAATTATTTAAGATTCCTCTTTGGACTGATCCTTTATCAGTAACATCACTTACTAAACAGTTTATTAGATAAACCTTCCTCACCCACAAAAGGGAGGCCTGGTTGGACTGTGAGAAAGGGAAATCAACTGTCAAGTTTTATTCATTACTTACCTTAACGGAAGCTGTCAAGAATATTTAACTTACACTTCCAATCTAATTTACCACTTTATATTAGTTAGATATAGATTAAGAATTGTTCACCACTTAGGGGCATATTATCAAGCACCGGCGTTAAAATTATTGCCGCTTTAGCGGCAGAAAACTGCCGCTAAAGCAGGGATAATGGGATTGATAATATGCCACAGAGAATTCCCATAGAAGCCCGTGTTGACACCAGAACATGGGCTTCTATGGGAATTCTCGAGGGCATATTATCAAGCCCATTAAGACCGCTTTAGCTGCAGTTTTCTGCCGCTAAAGTGGCGATAATTTTAACGCCGGATCTTGATAATATGCTCCTTAGTTGCTTCCCTAATATGAAAATGTGCCCTTTAGATTCAACCCCTTGCCCGATGGTCAGAGCAAGCAAAGCACTATGCACTGTATACTGTTTTGTGTTTTATTCAAGTTTTAGAAGCTATTATTTAAAACCACTCCTGCTTGCTCAAGGTGATAGATCGCATATCACTGCTTTAAAACACTTGTCAGAGTTAAATGATGTTAAGATCTGTTTTGATGTAGCACTTTTTATCATAAACAGGATTAAATGTATGTAAATCCATTGTCGTATTAACATAATAATGACCTTGCAGCAATGGAGATGGACACAATAACTTAAAAAAAATATATTACGCCTCAGGCATGATTAATTATGGTACCATGGGGCATATTACCATGGAACAGGGAAAATTAACGCTAAGGGCGCTTAGCGTTAATTTTTTTAACTCCCGCTATCACTGGATAATATCGCCTGGTTATCGCGTTATTAACAACGCTAACCGCCTAGGCGATAAAAAATCCAGCGATAGCGGCATTTTGGGAGGTTATCACTGTTAATGCAGCGATAAAACTACAAGGATAGGGATATCCTTGCTGATAGCCCATGGTGGATTTAGCCATGTAATCCACCTCCTATTGGATTACATGGCTAAATCTGAAAATTAGCAGACGTAAAAAAGCAGCGTTAACCGTGGTTAGCGCTGCTTTTTTTGTCTCTAGCAGGGTTAGCGTGAAGCTTGATAATAGGAGAAATGTCGCTTAGCGACATTTCTCTTATTATTTTGCTCTGGAACGCCCACTTTGCATCTCATTAGAGATGCAAAGGGAAGCGTAGTGAAAAAGGGTGCTAACATGCGATTTTGCATGTTAGCACGCTGTTGTTGATAGGGCGATATTTTTATCTCCGCTTCTTTGGCTTTTAAAGCAAAAAAGCGAGAATAAAGCCCTGTTAATATGCCCCTATGTAGTATACCGGGCGTTGCCTTGTTTTATCTCCCATAACTTTTTTATATCATTCACGTGCAACGTGATTTGTTTTTGATATTCTCTTGTATTTTTATGGTTGTTTTATACATACTGAATAAAGATTTTGAATTGAATTGAATTGACACATCAAGTCTCCCAGGTCACTTAATGGTACAGTAATGAAAAGACCCAGGGCCGACTATAATGTACCCTAAAATTCTTCATACAATAAATGCGAAATCCTCGTGTTCTAAGAGCAACAGTCACTACCTGGAAAAGTGCTTGCTATGTGGGAGACGGCCGCTACGCAAGCATGCATATCTCGCTGCAAGGATGCATTCCTCTGGCTTATGCTACAGCTTATGTAACCCTGTCTGCGCTGTGCATGAACCTCCACCATATTGGAGGTAATCAGTTCCCAATTGAAGGGGGAACAAACACAATCGCAGGTGGGCCCATACGAGGAGAAACACGTGCAAACAACATCATTTATTTGCAGTTTTTTGTAATCTGGGAGGCTAGACACAATGGACAGCTGTCGTACAAACAGAGGCGTAGCTAGAGCTTGTGGCACCCGGGGCTGTCCCTCAGATTGCCGCCCCTGGGGGGGGGTTGCTGGGGAAAAAGGTCGGCAAGCACTTGAAAGAGGACCGAGAGACACGTAGTATCGCCGCTAATAGTTACCTCGATCATGCAAGTTACATGCACATACATGACACGGTCCAAGGCTACACAGTTGAATACACCGGTGACTGGCAGTGACTGGCAGTACAAAAGAGAACACACAGACTGCATGATCTATCTGGGGACTCAGAAAAACCGCATGTGACATCCATCAGAGAGCTGCGTGAACAATTACCTGGTAATCCCCTCAGCACAATACAAACATGCACATGCATGACACTGTTCAGGGATCCATCATCTACAGCTGACATTAAATGACCATTCATCATGGTCCCCCCATTAAAGCAGTGCACTTTGTGATCTGCATGGTACATGTTCTTTGCAGCAGGCACATTAACCCTCTGTGCTACCTTTCCAGGAGTCAACCCTTCCACTAGACAAAACTCGGATCTCTCTCTAGGAAGAACATTTATCATCGAAGTGATCATGACATTTTTATTGTTTCTGAAAATTGCTGGAGGCCAGGAAAGAGGCAGCAAGTTTTTTTTAAACCATAATATACTTGCAAACAATACGCACACACCCGAAATAGGTACCCAGTGCGGTCACACCGTTCGCACCGCCCTAACCTGCTCAAGGTTCATGTGACCTCAGTGACAGAGTCACAGTGACTGGATCACTGTTGCTCTAGGGTGTGCTGCTTCGTAGGCCTGCCCGCAAGACTAGAGCTGAACTTCAGTATGGATTGTGGTGGACAGGCCTTCAAGGTTAATTCACAATTGACACCACTAGGGTACACCTGCTTGTGCTAAGACATCAAGCCTTCTAAGGTCTAGTGGGGTCTTGTAAGGTCTAGCATGGGAATTTGCTTCCTCAGTAGAGTGGTCTGGTGGACTGGTCATGAAGGCTGAACCCAGTTCCCCAGTTCCAAATTCGACAGCTCTGGCCATAGTGCCACATCCTCTCCCCCACTGAACACCATACTGCCCCACTGAGAGAAACTCTCACTGCCTTCAGCTACAACCTAATTTTGCCCGCTATAAACACTTGGATGTGGCTCAATTCAAAGTATGCACTGAGTGATATGCTGCCTAAAAAAAAAAAGTAAAAGCAAACATTCATAGGGAATGCAAGATTGAGTAAAGCATGTGAAATGTAAGCAGAAACAACATGGTTACCTTAACGATCTCTCACTCACTATTCAGAAATCAGCGAGTGGTTTTACCTGAAAAGTTAAGGACATGACTACAGAGCCCTGAAGGGAACCGTTTCAATGTCCATTGCTTATATCCTTAATAAACGTAAGCAGCATGGTTTTAAAAGACCACATCCATAAACAGAGCCATGGTACACATTTTGTTTTCCAATCCACCCATCAACCAGGTATTGCAGTACCTCCAGGAATGGTGCACTTCCCTACCTGGGGGCAACAATGCTGTTCAAAGAAAGATGAGAAAACAAAAGTAGCGCTGCACTGCAAAGTCTGAAAGTGAGGCTGATGTGTTTGGATGTGAATAAAACAAATCTGGCCACTTTGCAACCACTCTGTCTTGCTTTATTTAGTGATGTATTTCTTTTTCATATTTAAAACCTTCTATTTCTCTCCATCCCGCTGCACTTTGGAATAGAAAAATGTCAGAAAAAGGGCATTCCCCGCAAGAGTGTTTTTCTTTTTTGGATCCATTTCACAGGGAAGCAACTAAATGAAAGAAGGAAAGAGAGGTTGTGAACCGTTTCTTCAAGTCACGGTTTTCAGTAAGTGAGGAGCAAGACAGAAAGAGAGGGAATATTAGGAAGAGAGGGGGGGGGGGGCAGCTGCCAGCACAAAAAAGAAGAGGACATTGCCCGAGTCCCATACTTTCTCTGCCCGTCCCCGAACGTCCACGAAAGCAAGCCGAGCCTTGTCTGAATGCCTTGCCTTTGTTGCCCCCAAAAAAGTGCCTCCTGGGGCGGACCGCCCCCACCGCCCCCCCTAGCTACGCCACTGCGTACAAATGTGCTCGTCCGGGGAAAACTAATTATCAATCTCCCGGTGTCTCAAAGGTGCCAGTTACACTTGCATCAGGGATGGTAACCTAGTAATGTCCAAGGGTCGTTAAATAAAGGGAAACTCGTGCACCGTCCTCTGACAGATACTATGACTGGTGTAGCCCTGTCTACGCTTTCCCCAGCCCTTCAACAGTTAAGAGGTAATCAGTCCCGAGCCAAGGGGGGGAGGGGGCGAGGGGGGGGGGTTAAACACAATCACAGACGGGCCCAAATGTGGACAAACCCATGCAAACAGCGACATTTATTTGCAGTTCTGTTTAATCTGAAAGGTTAGACATTGCGGACAGCGTCTTATCTAAACGTGCTCGTCCAGGGGATGCTAATTGCAAAACATTCTGGTGTCTCAAAGGTGTCTGTTCGAGTCAGTTACAGAAAAGAGGAACTTGGACGAGGAAGGGAATCATTCCCACGTGTTTGTACAATACAGAAAAAAAGCAATCTCGAGTAGGGCATTCGTGGGGGCATATTCGTTACAATAATCCTGAAATATTGTGTAAAGATAACAACCTCATCCTTAGCAGGACCACACAGCCTCATACTGAGAGGGCACATTCGGAGCTGGAATTAAAGTATGCTTGTAACCGGCACACAATTTTATTCAGTTAGAATAGGCCATACATGGTATATTTCCAGGAGAACAACATGGAAAACATGTTCTGATGCTGATTTGTAAACATATTTTGAAGAAACAACACATTATGAATATTTAATATTGCTCCATAAATTGTACATTCCTTGAGAGAGACAAGTAATGCTTCCAGCAATCCTATACATGCGTATAAAACAGTTGGCATAATACATGTAATGAGAAATTGACTAGCCGATAAATTAGAAGTTGCTGAGCGTTCCTGTTTGTCTGTTGAGCTCCTCAAGTTCATTAAGATCTTGGGGGCATATTATCAAGCACGGCGTTAAAATTATCGCCGCTTTATCGTCAGAAAACTGATGCTAAAGCAGCGATAATGGGCTTGATAATATGCCGCAGAGAATTACAATAGAAGCCCATGTTGACACCAGAACATGGGCTTCTATGGGAATTCTCTGCGGCATATTATCAAGCCCATTATCCCCGCTTTAGCAGCAGTTTTCTGCAGCTAAAGCGGCGATAATTTTAACCCCTTCGCCGCGACAGGAATTCCGCCGCGGCGCTGGGGGGGCTTTGGGGGCAGCGCGGTGGCACTGTGCTCGTGACTGAACCGCTCCGTCACGAGCCACGGTTGAGCTGTGCTCATGACGGAGTGGTTCCGTCACGTCTCCACCCACTGCGCTAATCGCCCGCACAGGCGGGGAATTAGCGCCGCGTGGGCGGAGCGGCGGCCAACGGCCGCAGCATGACGGAACCACTCCGTCATGAGCACAGCGCAACCGTGGCTCATGACGGAGTGGTTCCGTCATGAGCAGGGAAGGGGTTAATGCCTTGTCTTGATAATATGCCCCTTGGTTAACTGTATCAAGGGCATGTATCCATTTACGCTCCCTGAGAGTCAAAAAAGAAGAATTGTCACCACCTCTGGGGTTGTGGGTTACTTTTTCAAGTACCCACCACTTCAGACTCTCTGCTTGATGACCCTTGATCTCAAAATGTTCAACCAGGGGTGCCCCTTGGTCCCTGCATCTAATCCTGCACAAATGATGCAACCCTTGATAAATATGGCCCTTAGGCTCCAGGTGAAGGACAAACATGAGAAGAGGAAGGAAAGCTATTGAATGAAAAGCAAGGACATGAAACTATGAAAATGACAAGACACCCAACCCAAGGTGAGGAGTGGGCTGATCCAGAAATAAAGCTATCTGTTGGTGAAAACTACAAAGGGTGTTGGCGTATTATCCCAAATTACTGAATCAAAAATATATATATTTTCAGATGCAATGCTCAATACCTCACCCTTAATGAAACAGATGCAATTACGATGTCAGAACATTTTTCAGAGATCACCACTCTGACAGGTTTGATTATGTGTTATTTAATCACATTATGCATTTGCATGTTGTTATTGGTACAAATGTTCTGAGGTCATAAGCATTGAATTTTGTGTGCTAGTTATGGTTTGCACTGCTTTTGAGTGAATTGTGGATTGAGCTTTTAACCATAACATTCACATTTAAGTGTTTATTTGTGTTCTGATTAACTGTACTTTAACTGTGTTTCTTACATGAATTGTGTGGTCCACCAACCCCAGCTGTGCATGCTCTTTAGCACAGCAGGGCATTGGTCACAGAGCTTTGAGTGAGGCTCGACAAACACAGCAGTGCGGTAAATACTTTGTTTACGTTTTTACAGGTTTGCATATCCACCATAGGACTCATAAGCCACACAGTAAAAATCATTTTTTTATATAAATGTTTTATTACTGAAAGTTCCCTATTAGGCCACCCCACATAGGCCGGGGAGTTACAGCAGGCTCTCCTCGCCACTTTATGCCTTTTTTCCATGTGTAACCCAGCAAGGTGCTCTGTGCACCATGTTAGGTAATAACAGCCACAAGAAAAACATATTTGTGATGTTATCAGTCAGAGTGCAGCAGGTTCATGAATCCACAGCTGAGTTCACGAATCCGCAATGTATGAGAAGGCTGAGGCTCCCCATGGTGTACCTTTGCTTTTCTTGACTGGGTTCACAAGTCACCCATGGACGTGCGCATTTGTTTAAGATCTGCAAATTAACAGCCCAGCTACCTTTAAAACATATCGCTTCACCCAGAACAGAACACTTTTAAATGCTAATTTCTTAAACACCACTGAAAAGAATTACTCCAAACCAAGCAAAGGTGCTTCCTCAAGTAAGGTTCTATTAAGATGCCAAGTTTGGTGTAATTCTCATCAGCCATTTCTATAGAAGTTAAAATGTGCAATTTCACTTCTGAGACTCTCTGATATTTACACCTCAGCTTGGCAGATCGAAAGATCCATGCAGATCTGTGAAAGGCACCAAAGTTATTGAAAAAACAAAAAAAACAACTTTTCAATGGAAAACCAGACTTAACAATGCCTACAGATGCACTCCCTAAATAAATCGATATGTCTCTATATATCTCTCCAAGAAGCTGGGTTATTAGTCAAGAGGGGTGACTTCCAATCTTGAGTAATACTGACAATCCTTTTCAGGGTGAACCCTCATAGTCCCTAAATTAAACTGAGCTCACCAGCCTGGTAGTATGGCACAGAGCAGACTGACTTAATTTAAGACACTGTGTAAAATATGTAGTATCAAAATAGTAAAGAATGGGAGCTAGGTAAACATATACAAGAGCTCAAATATTTAGGAGCCATGGCCCAATTAAAATTCCGAGCCACATTAAGAATAAAGTACAATTTAAAGAAGCCTGCAGAAGTTCAGAATTTAATAAAGAAAATAAAAACTCAGCATTAGGTTAATAGTCCGCAGACACATCATATATTTAATCCTGAGAGATGAGGGCTGTAGGTCATTATGAAATGCCCAGTTTGGTCAAAGGGAGGGTTCCTATGGGTGGGGGGGGTCTATGTGGGGAAACCACCTTACAATTTATGTAAACAGTACACTGGATGGGGAGCAGTGGGAAAAAATTGAAAAAAAAGGCTCTAATATGTGACATACAAAAAATGGAATAGGGAGTGCTGGAGTCGGGTGGATCACAGAAGATAGCTGCTTCTAATAAGATGCACAGCCTGAGGGGTTTAAGCTGGAATATAAATGATCTAAGGGTACCAGGCAGAAGAAGAAGAATTCTTCAATTTTTAAAACAATCAAAGAATTACATCATAATGTTACAAGAGACACACTTGTGGCAGGTAGAGAGGGAAGTAAAACTACAGGGCATAGATGGATTAATCAGTTTGCATGTACAAATCAAAATTGTAATTTAAAAGGAGTGGCAATTTGGATAAAAAATTCAGCCCAAGCCAAATGAATAAATTTTACCACAGATCCCAAAGGGAGATGGTTAATTGCAACAGTTAAAATGAATCACATAAAATATTCTGTAATAACTTATTATGGTCCAAACATAGATGATCCAGCCTCGCTTCAGGAACTTTTTCAACAGCTTTTAGATAATGAAAATCTCATTATAAAGGCGAGAGATTTTCATGTATTACTTGACCTTGCATTAGATAATTCCTCCCCCAGGCCCATGGTCAATACACCTAAAATGAGGGATTTAACCCAGAATCTAATGAAGAATTTGGGCTTGATAGATCCCTGGAGATACAAGGTGGGTAGGAATAAAGGCTACACATATTATAACAAAAAATACGGCCATTCCTCCCACATAGATTATTTTTTGATCAATACTAGATTAAGGAACAAAGAAATGGCAGTCACCCATCAACCAGAACATTTATAAGACGACTCTGCAGTGAAACTAGAGCTATCCCTGGATTGTGGTGTAATCATATCTAGAAGGACTATGGATAGGTCCCTACTAGAGTAACCGGAGATATTCATTTAAGTGAAGCAGGATCCCTTAGAATTCCTTTTAGCTAAATAGGAACTCTGCCCCCTTATGAATAATTTGGGACACACACCAAGCCTTTATTCGAAGGAGATTAATTAACTATGCAGTGCATAGGTGAAGGAAAAATAACTATAAAATAAGGGAGATAGAAAGGAAAATAACAGCCTGACATAAAGATGTGCATGAAGCGGTTGATCCTGATATAATAACAAAAATACAAATGCAGATGGATGAAGCTAAAAGAGAGCTAACATAGCACCTGGAGGAGGCAATACAAAAAAATTGAATGCTAGCCAACTTGCACACTACGAATATGGTGAAGGCTGTGGGAAATTACTGGCCTGGAAGGCAAGGGGTGATCTGGTCAGGAACTCATTTAAAGAAGTAGTATTGGAAGGAACTGGGGAAAGATGCCAAAATGATCAGGACATTCGGAAGGCATTTGCCGGCTTCTTTCAAAATCTATTCAGGGGAGATTGTTTAGCTTCAGATGAGCAGATTAACAACTGGTTGCAAATTAATCTCCCACCAAAACTTGCACAAGATAAAGAGGAATACTTCAACAAACAAATAAGTGCCGGAGAAGTCTTTAATGCAATCAAATGTTTAAACAAAGGAAAAGTTCCAGTGCCAGACGGAATTTCGAGTGAACTATATAAAGATTTAGCAGATAAAATTACCCCTGTACTGACCACTTTATTCAATACTACATATATAGATGAAGCCCTTGAACCTAAAACCTGGAATGATGCAATAATACCATTAATTTAAAGCAAACAAAAATCCCCAAAAATGTGAGTGATATAGGCCGATATCTTTGCCTAATAATGATTATAAGTTATACACAAACATTCTGACCAAAATATTGGATAGAGTAATGGGAGAGCTAATTAACATATCTCAAAAAGGGTTTATGAATAATAGACTGTTACATGACCTTGTCCATGACTTGGTGTGAGCTATAGACTTGGCTATAGATAAAGATCTTCCCTTAGCTATCATGACTGTGGACGCTGCATAGGCGTTTGACAGGGTGAGTTGTCCCTTTCTACATGCAGTCATGAGACTAAATGGGTTTGGGAAAAAGTTTCAGCATGCAATTCAAAATATATATATATCCCGTTCAGCGAGGATTTTAGTAAATGGATCCCTTACCCCTCAACTGAAGAGTGGTAGAAGTACTCTGCAAGGTTGCCCCATCCCTCTTACTGTTCAGCTTATATATTGAGCCTTTGGCAGGAACAATTAGCGGAGAACAGGGAATCCTGCCTTTCCAATATCAAGATTGGGTTGAGAAAGAGGCTCTTTATGCCAATGATTTATTGATCTACACAAAAGATCTTATAGGCACCTACCCTATTATTCCGCATACGTTGAAGGTCTGGTTAAGAGTGTTCAACGTGGCATGTAAGCTATCGATACAGGTTAGGAAAATCCTAGGTATGCACTATTATAGCCAAATGTCCCCAATTTGGAAATCCCCTGGAACTCCTCTGTGCTTTCTAGTCTGGTTTGCTACCCCATTAATGGATGCAGGGATAGAGAAATGGGGGCAGCTGATGCATGAGGCCAACTCAATTTCGTGGAACGTCCTAGCAAAGAAAACAAACAAAACACTGTCTAAGTTTAAAGGTTTTCAATTAGCAAGCTGGGTTCAAGACCAATTGAATGTAGGACTCTTCACCAACTGGGAGAAAAAAATCTGTGGTACTAACTCGGAAAAGAAAGAGGTGACTATGTGGTATTGGATGCTAGCCCAAGAAGAAGACCGCCCCAACACATTGCCAGAAGAAAAGTGGAAAGAAGCCTTACCAGTAGCTGATCTATCACCCCTCTGGCAAGTATCTATGACTACACTTTGGTCTTTTCTTGGTTATGCTCCTATAAGAAGAAATCATCTGTTTACTTTACACAGGGCTCACTGGTTCCCTAAGAAATGATCTAAAATGGGAGAAAAAATGAAGTGTTGCCCGAAGTGTGCACTGGAGAAAGCAAATGACGTGCACATGTTTTGGCAATGCCCAGGAATTCAAGCTTACTGGCAAGATCTGGGTAAAGTCATAACAGTTCTCCTTAAAAACGGAATAGAGGTAAGCCTTTCATTGATTGTATTTGGGGTCTTAGAGGAGGGTGGTTTTAAATGGAGGAATAGGAACCTGAAAGAGCAACTTTTACTAATCCTGATAATATTAGTACGTAGGGAAATCTGCATTAACTGGGTCTCCAGCACACTACCGTCTTGTGCAGAGTGGTTAAAATCAGCAAGGCGTATCGGCAGACTGAACTGCATAAACGGGTCCAAAAGAGAGCCAGCACCTGGGGAACTTTGGTAGTCTACACCTCAAGCCGTCATAGTTTCCGGTATAAAGTTCTAAAGATTAAGAAATTCTTATCCATGGAGAGGTTGGGTGTGCCGATCCCACAACCTCTCAAAATGGTTGAAGGAAGGTGTATCCGGGAGGAAATGCCAAGCAGGCTATGGGCATACAATTTCAGAAACTGATCATATCTGATCATAACATTTTCGCTTGTTTGTCACATGTGAGGACAAAAAAAAAAAGAGGCCAAGTTTGATGTAATTCTATTCAGCCATTTTTATATAGACGTTAACATCTGCAATTCACTTCTGGGACCCCCAGATTTTTACATCTGAACTTGACAGATCGAAAGACTCATGCAGATTTGTGAATGGTACCAAAGTTATTGAAAAAATAAAAAAACCTTTTCAATGGAAAACCAGACTTAACAATAGCTACAGATGCACTCCCTAAATAAATCAATATGTCTATATTTATTTCTCCAAGATAACTGGGTTATTATTCAAGAGGGGGTGACTACCAAGCTTGAGTAATATTGACAATCCTTTTCGGGGTGAACCCTCATAGTCACTAAATTAAACTGAGCTCAACACCCTGGTAGTATGGCACAGAGCAGACTAACTTTATTTAAGACAATGAGTAGAATATATATGCAGTACCAAAATAGTAATGAAGTCAAAACACAACACAATAAAAATCCTGAACTAAATGACAAAAATAAAGTGCATTTTAATGAATAAAATGACGCCAAAATGACAAAAAAACAATAAAGGGAATCGAAAATTAAAATTTTAGAAATTTTAAATAATAGTATTGCCTAAAACTTTAAGTGCCAGCCTTGGTCAACTAGTCGCAGTAAACTGGGAGCTAGGTGTGATTTGAGGACAATCGCCCGTGTGTCGGATACAGAAAATAGGTCAGTCAAGTGAGAGGTTTTACCTAGGTACTTAATCTTAGCTATTGATCGCGATCCTGGTGCAGCGGTTGATCTTGGCGGGGCAAGCTCAGAATGGGATACATTTGAATTTCATGGCCAGGAAGGACCTCTTGCTGGCTGAATACTTCATGCATCTTCTCCCACAAATATTTGTACAATCACACTTAGACACTTTTTCAGAGCTCAGAATCCTTCAGAGGGGCAAGGCTGCAGTCTGTAATTTAAGAGGCTGTGATACTGGATACCTTCTAAGTGTGGTCCTGCTAAATCAGATTTACTGCTGTGGAGATGCTCCGTATGAGAGTAACTTGAATGTTCAGCCCAATGGCAGCGCACTATTGATGGATCAACTTGGCAGTTTGGTCCTACAGTGGTCTACAAGTTGAATGTGTTGCTAAGTCTTAACGTTTCAGGTGTAGCAGGAGAGGTTCTGCCAGAAACAGCCACAGGCTCCAGGACCTAAGCAACACTACTTGGAAATCAGGGCTTACTCCACGAGAATCCAATAGCAGGGTCCAGGGCAGGTTAATTTGGAACTGGTTAGCTGGACAGCTATGGGAGAAGACCTCTGGTAGCTTGTTGTGTCCATGTTGCATGATCAGGAGGTCAGCCTTTTGACCTTTGGAGTCCACTTCATTGTCCTGGGTACAAAAGGGAGCAGGTTCAGTCCTTCAGGGCATCACTCAGGTCACAGACAGCATGTTCAGTCCTTTTCTAATCTTCCTGAGGTGTTTTCTGATCTTCCAGTGGTGTTTGAAGAGTTGCCTGGGGATGCCTTATTTATGCCTGGCACTAGTTTGTGGGTTGGGTGAAAATCAAAGCAGTATCCTCTGTTCCCGGCTACGCTCGCTCGTTCGCTCTGTGTTCCGCATCACCACGCTCTCCATCACCATGTAACGTGACGCAACGTGATGCTCTGACCGCGGCAGAGAGCCAAACTACGAGGAACGCTGAGGAGACGCGGTAAAGGGCCACAGCCACAGCCTGACTCTGGGCCTGACTTTGGGCCCGGCCTCCCGGGGTTCCGACGGCCCTCATTGCCCTCATTGCTGAGACCACGCCCGGACTGCCCGGGCTCCGAGATGGCACAAACACGGGCACAGGAACAGGATCAGCCAAACGCAGAACAAGACCTGGAGAGCAGATAACATACAGCCGTGGAACAGAGGTAAGTACAGGGAAGGAGGGCACTGGCGGATGGACTAATAGTATTAAGGGAAATAGCTCAGGTTGGGGAGAAGAAACCCAGGCCAGAAAAGGGCACCAGAAGAGTGCTGCTCAAAATCCAAAAGAAAGAATAAGGAAACAGCAGGGTGGATACCAGCAATATAGGAAAGAGAAAAAGATCCTAAAAGGTGATGCCACTTGGTAAACCAAAAGCACGGAAAGGCCTAAAAAAACTGACATAAACAAAGTAGGGGAAGAGGATATGGACACAAGCCATAAAGAGAAAGGAAAAGCAATAGGTGCCCAAGGAGATACCACTAGAGGTAAAAAAAAACAGTACAGAGGAATAAACAACCCCTGAATACAACCCCGCAGCTAACAAACCCAGGGGTGGCAAAGGAAAAACATTTAGTCACAAAATCAATCAAAGATTTTGCAGGGAAACACTTCAAAGGGAAGGAACTGATAGAAAAAGAACAGAGAGTTGGCGAGAATCAGCTAACACCAGTCAACTTAGTGCCCCCGGAGATAGACTCTCCGAATCAAACCCTCTTTAATATATCTGGGCTATTCATGGACCCAAGGTTGTCTTCATCACCCAGACTCTTTCCCCCTTCGAACATTTAAGAAACAGAGGGAGAGGATGAAGAGTCGGACATAGGTGGTGAGGCTCTGAGTAAAGGGTATAATAATCACACAAAGGAACATCGGGATGAGAAGGAAGGAATGGAAATTTCCCAGGACATAGGAAATTATATTTCGGGACTTTCTATGCTTAGCTTGGAGGTTACAGGAACCTCAAGTGCCTCAATGCTGGATGTAATGTTAATCCTACAAAAAACGTTGCAAGGACTGTTAGAGGTATCAGTAATGAATAATGAAATTTTAAAGACTCAAAGGGAACAGTTTAAAACTAGGGTAGGGGAGTTGAAGCAAATTAAAGACGTTATGCCCTCCATAGTTAGACCAGTCATTGGGGATCATCAAGAGGGGGTAGTGACTCTGCAGGAAGGTGTAATGACTGATTCTCCAATGCAGAAGGAGGAGCTCAGGGTATTTATATCATGATACCCGATGATCAGAAGAATATGGGGGAAAAGGAGGAGCTTTACGCAGCGTGTACCACACCCAAGGAGGTGGAAGAAAAACCCTAGTAAGGGCCAAACCTCAAAGCAGCAGGGGATTTGGAATGAAGTAGTAGAAAAAGAGCATAAGAGCTTAACCAAGAATGTGATACCTGCCACGAAAAAGAATAACATCCTAGACAAAGGAATAGCCATTAGTAACTTAGAAGAAGGGGTGAGGAGAAAAAAAGGTATAGGAAAATCTAGGAGTAGAAAAAATAGTACTGGAAAACACCGGGTGGACATAGAAGAGGGTGACAAGGAAATAAGGACAAAGAAGAGTATGCATGGGGGATTTAGAAGCTATAGAGGACAAGTGGAGAAAGGCAATTAATTAGAACATCAATAAAGAAGGGAGGACGAATCAAAGGGTGGTCCACAAGCGTTAGTGTCAAAAGATAGTCAGGACCAGTGGGTATTCCTCGAGCCGATCGGTCAGGGCAAAGGCAGGAAAAAAGTGAGGAAATGAATTCCTTAAATTGATCACAACTGCTCTTCTCCCTATCTAAATGTGCAAGGCTATGGAATATTGGCTAAGAGGATCTCAGAGTAGTAGGCTTTTTGTTAAATATTAAAGGGAATGAAGTAACCAAGGTTCTCCTTTACTCAGGGCTTGTAAAGTCAGTTTTAGTAAATGCAGAACACGAGTTACATAAGGAAGGAATTAGATTAATAAAAAGGGTAGAAATGCTAGAGCATAACAAGCACGAGAGGCCATTCCTTATGAATCCTGCTGGGCTGGGTTCAAGGCAGGTAAGGATTATGGATACCTGCTGGGATAATAAGGAAGCTCTTGAAATTACCTTAAGATGCAAGGAAACAGAGAGAGTTGGAGAAGGTATACTAGCTGGAAATAGATACAGAGCCCTAGCATCCCCAGCATATGAGGAAGATGGGTGTCTAAGTGAGCTCGATTAGGAGTTAGGGTTGTCGCACAACCTGGCCATATTATCCTGGAATATAAATGGTTATAATAGAATATCGAATCAGAAAAGCTTTAAAGATGCTATTGAGAACAACAAGAATGTGTGTTTCCAGGGGACCTGGTTGTGTGATGAAACCCTAGCAATCGAAGGGTTTGTCCAACAGACGAAAGTAGCGAGAAAGAATCATTTTGGCAGACCTTCAGGAGAGCAAATGATGTTGATCGCTACAAAAATTGCCAGGAAGTAAAATGTAAATGGTCAATAGGTTGTAGAGTGTTGTTGTTGAATCCGGACCCACGATACGAAGGTATAGTCATTGTAAATGTATATATACAGAAGGGGAGAGAGAATGAACATAAGGCAGAACTGGAAAAACTAAAAGAAGATATGTGAACCCTGACCGAAAATTACCAGAATGAAGTAATTTTTGTGCTGGGCGACTTCAATCACAAATTAGACCCCTGTAGGACTGATACATGGTGTAAAGAATTGTTGATTTCCTATAAGATAAAGGATGCTATATTTCAGTGGGGGGATATTTCGACACAAGGAATGGCTCTAGGACAAGCTTTGGGCTCAATGGGCTTAGTCTGTGTGAACGTCAAAATGGACGCAGATTGTCCAGCAAAGCGGACTTTTAAGATAGGCCAGCAACCCTGCCCAATCGACTATGTGTTTATACATGCTTGTAATTTTGAATTAGTTTAGCACTTTGAGGTGGGAAGTGTGGAAGGAAGTGACCATTACCCCCTGAGGGTTGAAATATATGGAGTAAGAAAAAACACAAAGAGATATAGCCCTTCAGTTTCATGTTGACAACACTAGGTGGCTCACAACCTGTATATCGGAGAAATATATTTAAAAATGTGCTGCTGTACAGCAGTCCTATTTATTAGAAAATATCCCAAATACGAATGATAATGCGTGGTTTGAAAATACAATCATACAAATGATGGAATACCTAAGGGTTAAAATCAAACCAATGAAACCTGGGGATGGTAGGAAAAACAGAACCCAAAGCAAAGAGAGGACTTGGTTTGATGAAGAATGTCATAAAGTAAAAGCAAGTATTAGACAAAGGGAAAGAAGAATACGGGTAAAGTATAATGTAGAATCCTTCCACAACCTCCAGAAATTAAGGATAAAATACAAAATGATTATAAGAAATAAAAAAAGAACCTACAAAGAGAGTTGCTGGGCAAAATTGTTAGCTACAATAGAATCCAAAGATTTGAAAGGCTACTGGAAATTGGTCCAAGAAAGCTCAAGCAAGTCACCAGGATCCCTGAATTGCGTGGTACCAGAAGGTGACTGGTTAAGATATCTGGTGGAAATTTATGGAAATTGGCCAGTAACAGAGAGAATGAGTTCTATATAATGGCCAGGAGTGAGGGAGGAAATTAAGGAACACTTTACCCCCAGCAATATAAAAAAAATTATATCTAAGTTAAACCTGACTCGGGCCGCTGGCCCAGATAATCTTCCTGCAGTGATTATAAAAAATAGGCCAGAGTGGTGGGCTGAGTTCTTCTAAAAAATGTTCATGGGGATACTTAATACAGGCATTATACCAGAAAACTGGAGAGGAGCAATCATAAGACCCATCCACAAAAAAGGAGACACAAAAGCCCTGAAGAACTACAGATTAATTAATCTTTTAGATATAGGAGAAAAGGTATTCGCCAAAGTAATCTTGGAAATACTTAAGGACTGGTAAGAAGTAAATCAGGTTGTGCCCCCGGAACCGAGCGGGTTTAAGGAGGGGCAATCAACTGCCGACCACTGTTTTGCGCTCTGGTCCATTGCGTGGAAGTCTATCGAGCAGAGAGGAAGGTTGTTCTGCTGCTTTGTGGACTTCCGCCAAGCATTCAATCTAGTGGACCGTAAGACACTGTGGGAGACGCTGATTGGTTATAACATCCCAAGGGATCTGCTAAGGCTAATACAAGCACTACACACTTACAATTGGGCGCAGATAACTTTCGAAATACAGGGGAGCCTATCTCAGAAAATCCAAATTGGAAACAGGCTGAGACAGGGGTGTTTATTGCCCCCCTACTCTTTTCCCTATTTATTGCAGATCTTCCTTCAGTCTTAGGCAATGAAAGGGGGGCTACCCCAAAGTTAGATGGGAAACATATTTCATGTTTATTATTTGTGAACGATCTGGTAATAATAGATCAAACAGAGATCAGTCTGCAAAGAAAGTTGAATAGGTTTAACGAATACTGCGGTCTTAAAAAACTTGTTGTTAACATGGATAAAACAAAGATTTTAAGCTTTGGAAGAAGGAAAATAACGTTTTTCTGGTTTTTGGGCTCCACGAAGTTGGAAAAGGTAGATGAATATAGGTACCTGGGGATGTGGTTTTAGAAAAGTCTGAACTGTCATACCCATCTCGATGCACTAAGACTGAGGACATCAGCTTCGGTAAGCCGACTAAAAAAATTCAATGGAGTCTATGGCGAAAAATCGGATAGACCGGTTTTGAAAGCTTATACTGCCAAGGTACCGCCACAATTCCTATATAGAGCGGAACTGCTATGCCTGAGTGGTAAAAATGGATGGGACGCCGAGGAGGGAAAAACCCTGAAAAACCTATTATCATTGCCTAAATCCTCAACGGTCCAGGCAGTGAGATTAGAAACAGGAACGACCTCATGGGGTATAATGGCTTGCATGGCCCTATGAAAATTCTGCCAGCACCAGGGAACGGGAGAAGAATATGAAATTTCCCAATGGTGCAGAAATGAGGTAGTGAAGAGCAAGCTAATGTGGGAAAAGGGATAAGAGAAACTATTACCAAAGCTTGTAGTATGATGAGGCTCAAGCTGTGCCCCCAGACTTTAGAAACCAAGGTTGACAAGAGGGAACTTAGGGTCATGGGGAAATAAATCTCTTGAGCCCAGTACCAAGATTACCTCTTGGGGAACATATCTGTACGCTGTATGGCTACCTCGTGGCAAAATGAACAACACTACCCTTATATTGATAGATTAGCCTGTCACTGGTTAAGAAGAGAAGTACTAAGGCTGAGAATAGGTGTTAACCCTTGCTATGCTAACAACGGGGTAAAAAGGGCAATGATTGATAGCAAGGGTAAATGTGTCTGTACACTGGGAACAACGTGTCATATTTTACATATTTTATTGGATTGTCAGAAGTGTTTAGAAATTCGGAAAGAGATCTTACGACCTATTTTTTAAAAAGTACGGTATTAACAATAGGATACAAGCAGTAGATCTTTTAATTGAAATGAGAAATTTAGGTATAGCGTGCGCAATGGGGAAGTTCATTCAAAAAGCTAAAGAAACCCTTAAATGTGAATAGAACTGAAATACCTGTTTTACCATATGATACTGTTCACTTCTCGGATCGAGGGAAGGATTAATGATTTTCTTTATATGAATTTTATGATGATGTTTGTTTTTTATGAACTGTGATTTTAGTAGCTGTATTTATGAAGATTTTAAATGTTTAAGGACCATTTAGTCCAAATAAATTTTACTTTGGACTGAACTGACGTTTTGCACTTATATTCTACTGAGTCCCTGAGTCCTAAATGGCTGCTAAAACATCTTTGTTGATGTAAGACAGGCAATCAGATCTTATCTTTTGATCTGCTGACATTGCTTTACTACCTCAATGGGTTTACACCAAATCACTAAAATCACACTTTCTGGGTAAAGATCTAGCTTTCCTCCAGAGTTGGTGTGATTTCATTCAGCAGTATTTGCTGTATCGCTGCTTGCTTGGGGAAACATGTTTTGCCCCCCCTCTTTTACTTAGTGCCCCCTTGATTGATCACTCAAATGTTCCGGGAACAAGCCCAGTTGGTGGAACCTTTTTGGGGATTGTCTCATGAAGATTTGTCAAATGGTGCCAAAGTTATTAGCAAATCCCCAAAAATATTTTGTATGGAAGTGCGGACTTAAATATAAATACAATGTGGCAAAGAACTTTAGACAATATATTGATTGTACTAAACAATTAAAAGAAAACAACATAAGGGGGTAGAGTAGGGATACCTAGACCCTCTAGACCTTGTAGATGGTCCCAGAGTGAACCCCAGTGGCAAAAAAAAAGTCAACTGTCACCCTGATCCCTCGAGACTCTTGTGGGACTCAACATAGCTCCTGTGTGGTCCTTCGGGAGCCCTCAGTTAGATATGGTAATAATATCTTACCTTACATTTTTTTAAAATCCGAAATTCACTGAGAAAACCAAATGTTAAAGTGACTTTATTGTTAGATGTGTTTATAATGTCTCAATTTACATTTAAAATAATCTGAGAATCTCACTGAAAAAAAAGGTTAAAAAGATGTTATAGCCAACTGAAAATGTAAGTTAAAATGTTCCATTTTAAACTCAAAAAAATATTACATTCACCAGTTATTGTTAAATGAAGTAACTATAACTTGTGCTTCCTCCATGCATTGTGTTGTCATCAATGATGTCACTTTAGATGTAACTGTACTGTTATCAAGGATGTCAGAGAACATGTCATAAGTGATGTAATATGTGAGGTAATAAGTAGGACATTGCCAGGGCACAGTTATAGTTACTTCAGTCAGTGATACTGAAAGTACAGCCCGGGGGCCGCAGGCGGCCCTCTGACCTTTGCATGCAGACCCCTGAGCAGCAGCAGCACTGGCCTGCTGTGTACTGGACTCAGCACTAACATTAATATTATTTTTTTGTATAAACAGCAAGAAGTTATTTAAAGGTTAATTGCAGTTAGGGAAAGGAAATAACTAGGCCCTAAACGTTAGCATCACCGTCATTTTTAAAGACAGCAAACGTGTAAAAATATGATGATCTATTCAAAATACAGAAAGGGTATTTCATTAACCTGTAGAATCAGATTCAGCAGTGCATTCAGAAGTTTTTTTTAAAGGTTATGGTTTTCAATCACGAATTTAGAAACATTAATGCTTCCCACACCTCCCACCCTGACAGCAATGACATTAGTGATTTATACAAACACAGGAGAAGGTTTTGCACTGCACACATCCTGAAGTTTTTTGGTCCTCTTATATGCACAAATGAAGAAAACAGAGCGAAATTGAAATAAAACAATTGTCACGGCTCACACAATTTGGTCGTGGGAAAGCCGGGATTCATCCCAGGTTTCTGGTTTCACATTATGCAATAGTTCAGCCACTAGATGTATATGATTTACTTCCCCTACACCCACTTTATACCCCCCACATGCTGGCATCAGGGCGGCCCTCAGGCACACCAAAGACCCAACTTTTTGGCCCCTGGGAAAATGTTTGCAAATACCCATGCTGTAAATGGTGAGTTTCTGTGTTTTTTTTTTGTTTAAAATGTAATATTTTAACTCATGTTTTCCAATAACTATAATGTCACGTTAACCTTTGGCCATTTTGGGTGTGCCATCTAAGAAATCAAAAGTTCAAAAAATAGTGCATGGGCTACCAATACATCTGAAGGCAATTTGACATTGAAAAACCTTACTTAATCTGCATATTATGATTCTCTCGTAGCTGTGTGCTGGGGCCACATTAAAATTTTAGACCGTCATACATATTCAACTCCACTATTTTTAAAGTGCAGCAAGCCCACAGTTGCTCCACTGAGACTGCAAAACCAGTGCACCTAGCAATAAACGCAGGACTCCCTGCAAGGCCCGCTGACATTTCCAGACTATTTTACATTTTAAAAACCAATCTGAGATTCTTATCTCTTCCTCAGACAGCATGGCCTTTTGCAGTTTATTTACATATATTTCTTAACTTCTCATTAATCTGTTTTTTTTTCTATTAACCCACCAAACCCAATTCTCTTTCCTTAGGAATTCTCTAGTTCCTGAGCCTTTTTCCTTCTGTTTCCTTTGACATCTTTTCCATTTCTATTCTCCCTTTTTCTTAAAGTGGAAGCAATCTATCTATTCCTCCTCCTTTGGTTTCCTCACCTCCTATTCATTCTTCTATTTCCTTTATTCATCTTTAATAATTTCCTAGCCATCTTTTCCAGTTTTTTTAACTTTTACTGTGACGACTTTGGGGCCTGATTCACAAAGGTAAACCAACACGTTTTTGTAAGTTTTACGATTATTTGCTATTCATAAAACATACTACTCGTAAATCCCTTTGTGAATAGCAAACACTCATAAACTTACATGAGATTGTAAGTTTACCTTTGTGAATCAGGCCCCCAATTTCTAATATGCAGAAGTTAACCGTTCAAATTCTTTATGTATTAACATGTTCTACAAATGTAAATATTGTGATTGCTAGTTACATTAATAAATGTGTGCCATTTGTCCTAGAACCAGCCCGGGGAGTGAAGGATGAGGAAGAGAATGAGAAGGAATACGAAGATCAGCATCTGGGATGATAGGAAGTGGTTGGTGGGGTGTATGATAAATCAGGTTCCTTTCTTAAAAACAAATGATGGATATGGTAACCCAAAACGATATTAATTGTGTGCTCTTAATCCCATGTCCTAACCCTTCTTTAACCACCTTAATATGTTCATGCCTGTGAAACACAGCCAGTTAATAGGTAGACAGTGGACACTACCTTATTCACCACCTCATGTCGTGGTATGTGTCACTCGTCTTTTGCACAGAAGTTTCTTTCATTCCTTCTTTTAAGTTAGCCCGTTTTCTACTACCCATTAAAATAACCTATCCATAGCTGAACTAAAACAGAGCTCAAGCCCTGGCCTAAAGTCAACCTTAACTAATACCTGCTCACTGGTGTGTGTTGGTTACGCCAGGAATGGGGTAATTTGGGTTTGTATTTCTTGAATTTTGGAAGGGGGTGGGTTTTGCGCTAGTGATGCTATTTTTGTCTTACACCAATAGCCAGTTCCTTTTTTAATTTAGTGCTCTGCTTTACTGTTTGTGAATCAAAAGAATAATTGGTAACCCAGCGAAGGTGCACCTACATAAAGACAGAGGCCCAGACCCAAACATAGACCATCACAATGTACAAAGATGTTACATGGTCCTCTTGGTACATCTCTATACATACGCTCCTTTGCCAGCTCCCTCCCTCAATGAGGGGCTCAACTCTCCTGCAACCAATGCCAGAAATGTGACCCAATCTACAAATGAAATTAATCACCCAAGTCATCACTTAAGCTCTCTTCCATTAGTAATTAGTAATAGCTATATACTGCCCTCTAGTTTTCAGTCACCCCTAAGTAGTTGTATCCATAGAATAGCTAAAATAATACGCTGCTGTCACCTCTAACCCAACCCACTTCCTCCTCATCACTTGAGCAAGGATGTCCACCACCTCCCCCAAAACCTGAGAGTAGCTGTTGAGATGAAGCACACACAAAACGATGGGAGGCTGCTTGCAATAAATCTAACCACTGGCAGTAGCTCGGGTAGCACTCCAACACATCTTTCTTTTGCTCACCATCCCACCTCAGTTTGGACCCAACCATATGCGAAACCGTCTTGACCCTGTACCTCATGGGAACACTCTAGCCTGAAGCATATCACTGTAATATTCGTATAGCTAAAATGAATTTCCTTAATACGAAAATTGAACAGGCAGCCAATAAAAGCGCCGAACTCTTTAGGGTTGTTAAAGACTTTACGTCCCCCACTGTTTTAAAAAATCCTTTTTCCCCTACTATAGCGTGGACCGAGGATATCGCCCTATTCTTCTATAATAAAATTGCTTCTCTTCAAGCTTCTTTCAGAGAGGTTAGCCCTAATTGTGCTCTGGAGCCGGACCGGCTATTCCAGCAACCTCCCCCTGCCACTAACTGCCTACTTCATATTCCTGCTATTCCCTTAGAGAACTCCTTACATCTTCTTCGTTCTCTAAAGTCTGACTCCCCAGCCGATCCCTGCCCTGCAAAAATCCTGGCCGCTATAGCGGAAGTCATTAATCCTGCTGTCAATAAAATTTTGAATCTTTCACTTTCCTCAGGGATCTTTCCGGATCAATGGAAATTGGGAAAAATTCTTCCCCTGCTAAAGAAACCCTCTGCAGACCCCTTACAGGCTAGTAATTATAGGCCCATTTCCTTACTTCCAGCTCTATCTAAAATCCTGGAGAAATATGTCAATCATATTCTCGGAGAATTTATAGAATCTAACAACATTCTACATTCCAGTCAGTCTGGTTTCCGTGCTAACTATAGCACCGAAACCGCTCTCCTTGAGATCTCTGAGTTGATAAAAGTCACTCTGGACAATGGCGGGCGAGCAGCGTTGGTCCTGCTTGACCTATCAGCTGCTTTCGATACCGTACCTCATGACCTTCTTCTTGATCGTCTCTGGAGATGCGGTATTGGGCACACCGCCTTACATTGGTTCAGATCCTACCTAACTAACCGACAGCAAACTGTCTGGTCTCCCCCTTTTGAGGCCGACATCAAGGCTATGAATGTAGGAGTCCCCCAGGGCTCAATTCTGAGCCCTACACTGTTTAATGTGTATGTAGCTCCTCTGGCACAGTTGGTTGAATCCTTTGGTGCCAGAATCGTCTCTTATGCAGACGATACCCAACTGCTATTCACCTGTGCCAGGGGCGAAGTCTTGGACGGGCTGTCCATCAAGCGCTGCCTTTCGGCAGTCTTCAGCTGGTTCAACTCTAATCACCTGAGATGTAATTCTGACAAATCAGAAATGATTTTTTTGGGTGGGGCACCAGATGAAAACTGGCGTGACTGGTGGCCTTCAAACATGTCTCCGCCCTCAGACCTAGCTACCACGGTCAAGAACCTGGGGGTGAAACTTGATAATAAGCTTTCCATGAATGCCCAGGTTCAGTCAGTGGTAGGCATCTGCTTTGGCTTACTCAGGATGATGCGAAACTTTCTTCCATTGCTCTCTCAATCACATAGAAAGACAGCCGTCCAGGCTTTGGTACTATCTGGCCTTGACTATGTGAATGTTTTGTATCTTGGTTTGCCTGAATATCTCCTGAATCGCCTCCAGGTGGCTCAAAATGCTGCTGCTCGAGCGATCTATCTGGCCGATCGCCGCACTCATACGACCCCTCTTCTGAAAACTCTGCACTGGCTTCCTGTACGCAAGAGGATTCTCTTTAAAGCTTTGGTACTGGCCTTTAAGGCCTCTCACAATATTGGCGCACCGTATTTAAGGGACCGCTGCCAATATTATGTACCTTCACGTTTGCTACGGTCCTCTACTGCCCAACGACTTTGCACTCCCAGGTTTTTTCTTTCCCGTCAGGGTGGCCGTACTTTTCAGGTACTGGCGTCTGCCCTATGGAATAATCTCCCTTCTGACTTACGCCAGGAATCTGATCTCTTGCGTTTTCGTCATAAGCTAAAAACATCACTGTTTCCTTGATTTGGTCTGTGGTATATGTTTGTTGAGTATCTTTGTTGCGGGTTCTATGATCAGCGCCGGGACACTCTGGGGAGTAGCCGTGCGCTTAACAAATACCCAGTAACATTAACATTAACATTAACTGTCAATCCAGTTCCTGAACTGGAACACAATCAAAACAAGACCAGTTTTGCCCTAGTTATGAGCTCATCAGCCGGTTCCAGTGACAGATTGAGCATGGACCCATGTATGCGCATACCGATTTCACTTAGGGCGGTACATAAAACACACAAAAGGTGATGGGAGGCTGCTTGCCAAAAGTCTAACCACTGGCATTAACTGGCAGTAACTGTTGATGGACAGGTTTTGCCAAGGGACTAACTGCTGGCAGAACTAACAAGCCCAAACAGGAATGATGCCAGAGGATACAAGATTTCCTATTGTAAGTGGAGCAGGTGAACTAGCAAAAGGATTCTGCAACAAGAAAGATGAGAGAGTTATTGGTTAATCCAAACAGACTATAATTAATCACAACAGCAGGAGCAGTCATTCACGAAGTAGTGAAAATATTACATACATCCAACATACATAAATTATAATCTTATAAATGATGTATTGAAAATTATACTATACAACTGCTTACAATGTGGAAGGAGGCTTTTTTAACATTACTTTCAGCACCAGGAAGTCCCATAGGCAGCCGAGGGGGAATAGTGGAGGTGACATGCACCTTTTTTCTCGCCTTTTGACAGTTTGGCATTGCCTACACTACAATCTCCCCACCTAGGGTGCATTTAATCATGGAAGAAACAGATTACAACACAATATATGTCACAATTTGGAAAAAGGGTCAGATAGTCAATCAGTGGATGGGAAGTGGGCATTTGGGAAATGTTAATAGAAACTGACATAGAATTCAGCCACCTCCACGGGCATTGCATGTCAGTACCAGAAGGAAGATGGCAGTAAAGTTAACGCAATTCAAACAGTTTTAGCAATAAACTGACTCCCAAACTAGTGCCTAGGCTGAAATGCAAAATAAGTGAGACACAAGCAGTTACAAATGATTATTGAACAATTAGAAACTATACTGCATAATGTGATGCATCTACATCCTTTCATTGACTGATTTTCGAGCAGGGCTGAACCACAGAGCAAGTGTGCCAATGTGATGCTGTGCAGAAGAGAATAACTGTTGAATCCGAAAATAAAAAGGACAATATTAAAAAGGCTAGTGTGAGGTCTCAGAATTATCAGCATTATCTGGCATAATTATCACTGACCAAAGTTCAGTCAAGACCTGCTTCTGGACAATTAGCTGCATTTATCTAAAATGACTGATGACTCAAACGATAATCACACATCAACTACTTAGCATTTGCCACTCAAGCCATAAATCAGCATTATTCCAAAGAAACATCCTTTTTCTAGTCCACAAGGATGCACTTCTGAATCTTCTCTCATTAAAGTAGACAGACAGAGCTGGGTCTCCAAAGAAGTAATAGACTTTTTGAACAAGAAACGATTTATTCTAGTTAATTTAAGATCAATCAAGTAATAATCTCAGAGACATGTAGTAACATGCAACTAAAATGATTTCCAAACATTAAAAATACAAAGCATATGTAAACCCCATCCATGTGTCACAAACATTTGGTATTCATTAATTAATCCATCATCTGTTTCCAGACCAATGTATTTACTGTTTATGTTTCGCTTTTCCATGAAATCCACTTACATATGCAAGGCAATACTTTCAACACACTGACAGGTGAGCATGGGAATGAAGGATTAGACATTGGGGGCATCTTGTTTTTCCAGGAAATGTCAGCATTCATTGCTGTGTTAGAGGCTGTTGTTTATTTCAAAATCTGTGGTCGACACAAAGGTTGAATGTGTTGTCTTTGTTACAACCTAATTACCAGTCCAGAGTTACTTTGGGGCATATTATCAAGCACAGCGTTAAAATTATCGCCGCTTTAGCGGCAGAAAACTGCTGCTAAAGTGGCGATAATGGGCTTGATAATATGCCGCAGAGAATTCCAACAGAAGCCCAGGTTCACACCGGAACATGGGCTTCTATGGGAATTCACACGGGCATATTATCAAGCCCATTATCGCCGCTTTAGCGGCAGTTTTCTGCCGCTAAAGCGGCGATAATTTTAACGCCGTTTCTTGATAATATGCCCCTAAGTTCTTGATTGTCTGGGCCTTTCACACTGAGTGTACTTGTCCATTTTTGCTCAATTACATCTCTTGTTACATCAAATGTAGTTCAAACATATTCCGTTAATTGTTTACTGCAAACTTTTTCTTTTTAATTTAGTTTCTAGTCCACTATGTACAGTTTACCTTCATTCTCAGGGACTTTCTCTATAGATTAATCTCCTGTCTAAAAAAAGGTCCTCATAGACTGTTGTGTTTGGTGGTTCCTGATAATTTTAAGGGGTGGAATGTTTATTCATTTTTGATCATTATGAGTCGCTCTAAAGTCTGGTCCACTGAGTTGTCCTTCTTACTGTAAAAATTGCCCCAGCTGTACTGAATACACATTTGGAGGATAAACTAGATACCGGTCATGCTAAATATTGCAAGCCTGTTGAGTTCTAACTAATGTTCCCTCTTCCCATGATAATAGACCAGTGGGTGTTGATCTACTGGAAATCTTGTTTGGTCTTCCTGGTACTCCAGTACCAAATCCTCTACTGTTTTAATTAACTTTTTGCTGCTCTTGAGTTTCTTTCATTTGCGCAGTTGGAACCAAAACCCCAACCAGCACCAAGGATGTGTCTAGTTATGCTGCCGGTGTCGGTTTTTTAGCAGGAAGTATGGCTTGTGATGGTGATTGTTTTACCAGTATTGACTGTGCTGTTGCGACATGCTGTTAGAGCCACTAGAATGCTTTTTAGAAGTTTGTGAAGCTAGCTCTTCAGTTCTTCTTGCTCTTGAAGCTGCAATCTTTCATCTTCCTGTTCAGCTGCTTTCCTGATGATTAGCAGCATGTTCATGTAGCAGTTGCATTGCACTTGCACCACACAACAGGGCGCAAGAGTGACGCAACTCCTAGGTTTGATTTATCAAGCCACTCAAGGCCACCTTGCATGGCTTGATAAATCCAGAGTAACGCAATGCAGCACAATAACTGTGTTGTGTTAATCTGCTCCGAGAGGTGCTCTATGATTGGAAAGTCAGTGTTCCCATGCATTCACCCATGGATATTGATGCATTTCACAGATTACCCATCAGTGGTAAACCTGGAAATGCATCAAAATGATACACCTCACCAGGTGAGGCGTAACAAGAGGAAATATCTTTATTTATCCTTGTTACATCCTCTTTCAATGTGTGCTGCATTCTGGAAAATGCCTTAGGGGATTGGTTTTGTGCACAAAATCAATCCTGCTTACTGCACAGGCACCTTTGCACCATGGTGCAAAGGGTGCTTGCATTGGCGCAAGGCAGCCAAAAAGGCACAAGCGCAAGGAAAGGACAGGAATGCTTCATATTATATTAAATACTGCCAATTAGAGCCCTTTCTCTTTCACAGCACTGCATGAATGCTACCTAAATGTGCCCGCTAATGTCTTATAAATGTCTTATAAATGGAGACTTCAGTGCTAAAAAGAAATGAAAGTACTTTGCACTTTGATCCAGGTGTATTTCAACAGGCTCTGTAATCTAATATTTATATCCAGATGAAGAAGTAAACATTTGGTCAAACCAGCTGTTTTTTAGCATTGGTGAGTGTTTCTTCCACCTGGGCCTGCAGTAAATGTAAAATATGGGGTGGTTTGGCTCATGGAGCAATTTTCTTTGCTAATTTCCAGTGTCAAAACCTCTAAGAATATGAGCATTTAGATTATTCATTCTATTAGCCCCATTTGTCAACATTCATTGACATGGCTTGGGCAGGTGCATCTCCTCTTCTTTGTAGCACATATTCTGTTGACTTGTATTGCTTAAACAGGCTTTACAGCATGAAGAAAATGGAGTTCCGAAAATTCAGAACCTCCTGTTTGAGGGCTTGTGTTTGGACTTTATTAAGCACTTCCGGACCTAAAAGAAATGGCTTAAATGCATGAAGGCCGTCCACAGGAACTTAAACAAATCTCTAGCACAGCAGTAGTGGGAATGTGAAAAACACATTAAAATAACTGAGAACAAAATCAATGGCAAACAGAAGACTGGGCTACATACATTAAAACAAAACTGTACAAGCATATATGTGATCATCACAAAATAGAAATAAGGGGAGGAAATATGTTCCTAGGCCTACTGAACCCCAAAATGCTGATTGCCCTCCCACTCTTATTCCTTACGAGACTCTCCCCCCCAGGTCTAACATACCCGCCCAGGACCCGCCCCGGTACCTCACTGACTTAGAGACTGGGCAGCGACTCTCCCTGCTGGAAACCCAGATAGCAACTATAATCCAGGGTTTTAGCGAAATCCTATCCAGCCTCGCCGTCCTGCTCCTTCTCCACCCACACACAACAAAGGCCTTCCAAGGCTCCCCACCAGAGATGGATCTTTACCCCCCTCTCCAATCAGACACAGAGACCCAAAAGAACTAGAGATGCAATGTCTGAGAGTGAAGCGGCAGACCTCGTCTCCTCACACAACAATCCTATTACTGTCACCCTCCAATCCAAAATCCAGGTCATCCCCAGACTAGGAAGAGACCAGGCCCCTTTGAAATCCCCCAGACCCCCCGCCACCCGCACTATCATCCCCACAGCCCGCCGAATAAAGAAACCCAAAACAGAGACGACCCCTACCAACTGCATGCTCGTAAACTGCAGATCAGCCATCAAGCATGCCACAGAGCTAGCAGAATCCATCCTCACTCATGACATAGACATAGCATTCATCACCGAAACTTGGCTAAATGATTCCTCCCTACCACTCTTGGACACTCTCGTCCCCCCAGGCTTTGCAATCACTAACAAAAGATAGAAAAGACCAAAGAGGAGGAGACATAGCAATCATCCACAGTGACAATATTTCCGTGAAGGAAACAGACTCCTTCAACTATAACACCTTTAAATGCTTAACCGTCAACATCAACACTAGCAACAACAAAACACTACTCTGCCACCTTATCTACCAACCCCAGGCAACTCCACCACATTCACTGAACACCTGCCTGACCTGATTGCCCACTGCTTTCTCCGTGATGCGAATAACTTAATTCTGGGCGACTTCAACCTACACTGGAATGAAGAAAACAACCTGCTAATCCAGAACCTGAATGAACTGCTACACAACAACAACCTTACCCAACACTTCACAGAGGAAACTCACAACAAAGGAGCAATCCTAGATGCCATTAACGCCAAACGGGACACAGTCACAATAAACCACACCCTGCCTGTGGATTGGTCAGATCATCACTTAATCCTCTTCCACCTCACTCAACCGATCACTTTCCAACCCCCCACCCAAGACCATCCCAAATGGACCAGAAACTTCACTCAGATCAACATGACTGACCTGGAGGAAAGGGTTAACTCCCTCCTCACTACTTCCACGGATGATCTATCCACTACAGAACGCACTGTCCATTACAACACTACCTTGACATCCGTTCTAGACCAAGTAGCCCCCCTGAAACTAAAAAAAAACAGGAACATCCCATCTAGATTCTGGTTCAACACGGACATTAACAATGAAAGGAGACAACTTAGAGCTACAGAAAGGCTATGGAGAAACAACCCCTCCACAAGCCTACTCGAACAACTCAAAGCAGCTCAAAGGAAGTATAAAAAACACATCTGTAGCAAAAAATCCACCTTTTTCTGCTCCGCCCTGGACAACGCAAAAAACAGACCGAAAGAACTGTTTAAAATCATCAAGCAACAAACCTCCAAGCCCTCCGAATCCTCTATGCAGGCCTCCAAGGAATTGAGCGAAAACTTTGCCAACTTCTTCGAAGAAAAAGTCACCAAGATTGAGCACTCACTAGACATCAACATCAACCCCACCTGCAAAAGCCTGCCTTCAGTGACAATAGAAAGCACATGCTTGCACCCCACGAAAACATGGAAGTCCTTAAACCCCATCCCTGAAGTCGAGATCCTCAAGCTAATCTCCACCTCCAAACCCGCCTCTCACGTCCTTGACCCTATACCCACCCAATTGACCAAAAAACTAAAACACTCCAGAGCCCCGTTCTGTGGCAGGATCATTAGCAGCTCCCTGAGAACCGGTATCATACCTGAATGCCTCAAAGTCGGCCAAGCCACGTCACTGCAAAAAAAACTAGGCCTTGACTGCAAGGACCTAAATAACTTCAGAGCCGTCTCCAATCTCCCCCTCCTATCCAAAATCCTTGAAAAATGCATCCTCTCACAACTGACTCAGCACATGGACAACATCAACCTTCTTGATCCCCACCAATCGGGGTTCAGAAAAGGCTATAACACTGAGGCCGCGATCCTCAACATCAGAGAAGATATCCACAAATCCCTTGATACCGATCAATGCTGCCTACTCATTCTCCTGGACCTATCGGCAGCCTTTGACACGGTCGATCACCAACTACTCATCAAGGCCCTATAAGAAAGGGTAGGTGCTGATGAGGTGGTCCTATGCTGGTTCTCCTCCTTCTTACACAACGATACACCCGGGTCCGGCCAACGCTATATAAAACTCCTTAAGTAAAAAATACATAAAATAAATAAATACATGCGCCTGTCCTATATCTTCTAGTCCGAACATCAGGGTATGCAGCAATTTACAAAATGAGAAAACTCACATGAAGGCAAAACACGGTCTTGCTTGTCCACCCAAAACAATTTTGTAAATAACTAAGCTAAAACTAATTTATTTTACCTAACAATGCAAAGAAATGAGGGTTTAATCTCCAGCAAAGATTGCAGACTAAAGATGAGTGATACTTTTTCTCCAGAATCCAAATCCAAAATGTTCATGGCCTCTCAAAAAACATAGAGGAGCCTGCAGTACAGGAAGAGAAAGTTGCTATTGTATGTACACTAGCCTGACTCGTATGACACTTCTAAATAGATGAAAAGATAGACTTCTTGTTAAATATTTGTTCAAATCGGCCACTGTGGTAAAATATCAACTCAGAATAAATTTTGCTCAATATTCATTGAAAGACATTAAAGACAACACCTGCTCACATATGTTAAAGCTTTTCAGCATTGATCCCATTTTCCTACAATATATTTTATAGTTATACAAAATCTCATTTACACAATGTGATGTAATGTGTTAATCTCATGCATTGAGACTTACATCTCTAAGGTGAACTGCTGGAAATGAATGAAGATTACGCCATTGTAAAATAAATGTTACCTATGTTTATTGAGTATAAGCTTTCCTATAAGGCAACCATCAGGCATGGAATTACACCATTTAAAATAACGAAAATGACAGTAGGCAAAAATATGTACAACCCCTACTGAAAGGATGTGACAAGGATTCTCACGTGATCATTCACAGGGCAATAGTACCAATGACTGAAGTGACCATTCTGTTGCCCCATGCCCAGTTTAGCAGAGGTGGTAACTAACAACAAAACCCTCTCTGTTATGTCATGGGTTTCTTTGTAACAAACCACCTGTCTATAGACTTTAACATTGTGTCATAACAAATCATAGTAGAGGCCTTCTATCCTTTACACATGCTTTTCCGAATAAATAGAACAGTTCATCTCTCTTCTCTCATTATCTTTTCAAAACAAACTAGTCAGGCCTCAGGCAACTGACAAACCTTGTCCCAATGAACCAATCAGGCCTATATGCTAGATGACTGATTTGTCACCATAACCACCTGAGGCCTGCTGTATTGAGCATAAACGTTCTCACAGTACCTGTTAGAAATGGGAGTTTCTAGTTGGTAGAGGTAGGTACCTTTGTCCAAATAGGGACATTTACTTCTAGTCAGGGTAAGGGGGATACACACTTTAGATAACCTCTGCTCACCCCCTGGGTAGCTTGACATGTGCAGACAGAATTATCCCAAAGGCAATGTGTAAAGTATTTGTACTAAAAACACACAGTAATACAGTGATAACACCACAAATGGATACCACACCAGTTTTGAAAAAATAAAGTATCTTTATCTAAACTCAACAAGACCAAAACGACAAAAATCCAACATACATGTAATAAGAATATGACTTTAAAAATGTTTCAAGCAACTGGGTTCATAGAAAAGTATGGATGCGTGATTTCTCACAAAGTACCTGTAAATGCGTCAAAATTCACAAGGCCAAACACCCACAGAAATGGGAAGTGTAGAGAATCCTAGAGATACGTCAGTTCCTGAGACCATGGGGAGACGATGCGACAGTTCTGCTGCACGCTGGAGAAGTGGTGAGTTGAGTCTGGTCTGTAGGGGGACATTTCTGATCTGCGGGTGATGCTTCGGGAAAACTTGCCAAACGGGTACAATACGTGGAAATTCAGGATGCATCGGCGATTGATGCGGCTGCATCGAGTGGTGCTGCGTTGGTTTCTTCAGCCATTAGGCCCAGATTTCTGTACTAGGGTGAATGATTGACATTGTGCAGCATTCTGTTCATCAATTTGTTTCTTTTTACTTTCTAAAAGTGGCATTTTCAAACACATAATTTAAAAACATGTTTACTAAAAGATGTGTAATTAAATTCTGAGTTCAGAGAGCCTAAACTTTACTTCTCTGTTTTTTCCCAATGGGAAGTTATACTTGTAAGATGTTACAGAGCATTTCCCATTCTATCCTATAGGGCAGTAATACTCAAAGTACGGCCCGGGGGCTGCTTGCGTCCCTCTTGACTTTTACATGCAGCCCCCCTGGTGAACAGCAGCAGAGCTGCTGGTTAGATGCTGAACACTAATATTCAGAAACAAATGTTAAATAAACGAGCAAGCATGTATTAACCTGCAAATAAATGCTTGTCCATTTATTTAACATTTTTTAAGATCTATTTACACAATCCCTTACCCGCTAAGGACCCCCTACAGCCACCGTGCTTGCATCAGTGCAGCCCTCGGTCACACCACAGACCGTAATTTGTGGCACCTGTGCAAATATTTGTGAGTACCCGTGCTATAGGGCAAAATAGCCTTTCAATAGTGAAAAACAAAATTGGCAGTATTTCACTATCAGGACATGTCACACACATCAGTACATGCCCTACTTTTCATGTACACTGCACCCTGCCCAGGTGGATACATTGGGCCTACCATAGGGGTGCCTTACATGTAAGTAAAGGGAAGGTTAGGGCCTGGCAAGTGAGTGCACTTGCCAAGTCGACATGGGAGTTAACAAACTGCACACAGACACTGTAGTTGCAGGTCTGAGATACTTTTTCAGGTCTACTCATGTGGGTGGCATAATCAGTGCTGCAGACCCACTAGTAGCATTTGATTTACAGGCCCTGGCACACTTCAGTTCACTTTACTAGGGACTTACCAATACATCAAATATGCCTATCAGGGAGAACCAATTGTAACTACAATTTACACAGGGAACACTTGCACTTTGACACTGATCAGCATTGGCAAAGTGCTTAAAGCATTTAAGCCAGCGAAAACTAAATCTAGAACAGCATCAAAAATACAGGAGGTAGAGGCAAAAAGTCAGGTGAAACCATGCCCAATATGCCAAGTCTAACAGAACCCAATCAAAGCTTGGAGAGATGAAGATCAACATTGGGGGAGCATCTGCAATCTGTCTGTAAGTCTGACTTCTGAAAGCTATTTTTCTACTGATCACATAAGGGCTGTTGACTGTCCTTACAGCTGGATATTTCTACTGTGCATAATTTCCCATTTTAAGACAATATTGTTACTGCTTGCAACAACTCACATTCTCAACCCAAGTCAAATACCACACAGATTAATAGGATTTCCAATCTTATATAATGAATGAATGCACATTCTATACAGCAATAAAGACTAATTTATGTCCCAGACTTTTGTAAAGTTGTGCTCATAACATGACCCAAAAGGGCAGTCATTGGCTAAATGTATTAGCCGTTTCCTCAGTTTTTGTGAAGATGCAATAAAGTTTATAGCAAAAAAGTGCCTGAATGGGAACTGTAAGAAACTGTGTCACTAGTTGATGGGTATAAAACTCTACTCAAGCAGGATCCAAAATCCTTGTCAGGGTGAAGTCACAAGCAAACTCTAAATTAAACTGTGCTCAACCCTCAGATAGCTTGGCATGGAGCAATCAGGCTTAGCTCAGAGGTAATGTGTAAAGCATTTTGGCAATACTTCAAGCAGTTACACAGTGAAAACACACCATGAAAAGAACCCCAAGGTTAGAAAACAAGGAGCAGATTTAATAAATAAAACAAGACCAAAATGACCAAAATCCAATCAGTAGAACCAGAGATATGCAATTTTAAATATATAGTTGAAGATATCATTGTCAGGAGTTCACGAATGGCAGGGAAACTGATTGGCCTCCTGATCCCACTGAGACAGTTAACAAAGTACTGTTGCCTTATATGCAGGCTGGTGTGGAGCTCTTTAAGGGAAATCCATTGGAGAAGTCCCCGGAGGCGTGGCATGTGACGTTTCCCACGGCTGCCCTATCAGAAAAGCCGCAGGACGGAACAAGAGAGGAGAGCACCCGTACGTATGCAGAAGGTGAATCCCGGTCGAGAGAAGTGCTCGAATCAAGGAGGCTGCAGAGAGTGGAAGAGCCGAAGGGAGACGAGAGAGGAAGCACTGTCCCCAATGAAGACGTCAAGCCAGGAGGCCAATGAGACCGCGTTCCGCCCCACCACCCTCCAGGAGGATGGTGGCTTAACAAAGTACGGGCGAAACTTCAGGGATTTCCAGGGCACACGTAGGGGAGGGCGGTGATTGAGAGGGAGGACACAACAGGGTCCACATGGTGTTGGCATCTTGGTGTATTGTCTCTCACTCCCGCTACCCTGCGTCAGAAAGTGTTTCGCTTCCCCCCCACTGATCCTGTTATCATTTTCTTTCTGTTTTGGGTTCGGTCATTTTCTGGTACCGGGACCTCGGAAGTACGGTAGAGCCAGGAGGGCCTCCCCCCCTTCCTCTGGGAGACTGCTGGTGAAAAAGGGAGCAGACCCAACCAGGAGGACCCTCGTGTACTGGACTGTAAAAAAGTATACAATAAAGAAACAGTATAGCACCATATTCTTAGTCTCGCTGGTGTTTGGTACCCCTATGGACACCCACTCCGTTACAGAGTGGAGGAGAATGCAGGCATAGCCTCCGTCGATACATGATGGAAAACCTGGTGTACCAGCTAAAAGAAGGCCAGCTGGAATGGGCCATCAAGAAAAGCACAAATCAGGCCGAGATGGACAGAGCTGCAATTACGGCGGCCATAGAACAACAGGCCGACCATATGGTCAAGCTGGCAGAGGGCCAGAGTCAGCTTCTCGTGGGGTTACCAGATACAGGTCCACACAATTTCTTTCTAACCTCCGAACCATCAATAATAAGTTTAGAGTGGCCCAGCTAAATGATGCTTCCCTCAGGAATGCGTGGCAAAGATCGCAGGAAACAAAAGACGACCCAAGACCACCTATCCTTGTTTTTTTAACAAAACGGGCTCCTGGTGAAAACCAGTCAGGCGATCCTGGATTGTTTCTACTGACCGGGCATATATCTCCAGACTAAGAAGTACTCTTCTGATTATACTCCCTCTGAGGCGGAAAGCCGGAGGTTAGCACGCTGCATCAAAAAATTGTATTTTAACGCTGTTACCACTATTTTTCACTTACTGTTGTTTTTAATTTCGGTAACTGACCACGAAGCTCCCCTGAGCAGAAGCGCTGCAGTCAAGCGCTCAGCCTGCCCTCCTAGACCCTCCAAACACAGCGAGCCCACGCTGCCTGAGAGGAAACGCCCACACCGCCAGCACGGCCGAAGGCGAAGCCACGCCCACTGCGAGGCCACGCCCACCGGACTACTTAAACGCTCCCGAGAGCGCAACACCCACTTCTGATTATACTCCCTCTGAGGCGGAAAGCCGGAGGTTAGCACGCTGCATCAAAATTGTATTTTAACGCTGTCACCACTATTTTTCACTTACTGTTGTTTTTAATTTCGGTAACTGACCACGAAGCTCCCCTGAGCAGAAGCGCTGCAGTCAAGCGCTCAGCCTGCCCTCCTAGACCCTCCAAAACACAGCGAGCCCACGCTGCCTGAGAGGAAAACGCCCACACCGCCAGCGCGGTCGAAGGCGAAGCCACGCCCACTGCGAGGCCACGCCCACCGGACTACTTAAACGCTCCCGAGAGCGCAACACCCACTTCTGATTATACTCCCTCTGAGGCGGAAAGCCGGAGGTTAGCACGCTGCATCAAAAAATTGTATTTTAACGCTGTCACCACTATTTTTCACTTACTGTTGTTTTTAATTTCGGTAACTGACCACGAAGCTCCCCTGAGCAGAAGCGCTGCAGTCAAGCGCTCAGCCTGCCCTCCTAGACCATCCAAACACAGCGAGCCCACGCTGCCTGAGAGGAAACGCCCACACCGCCAGCGCGGTCGAAGGCGAAGCTACGCCCACTGCGAGGCCACGCCCACCGGACTACTTAAACGCTCCCGAGAGCGCAACACCCACTTCTGATTATACTCCCTCTGAGGCGGAAAGCCGGAGGTTAGCACGCTGCATCAAAAAATTGTATTTTAACGCTGTTACCACTATTTTTCACTTACTGTTGTTTTTAATTTCGGTAACTGACCACGAAGCTCCCCTGAGCAGAAGCGCTGCAGTCAAGCGCTCAGCCTGCCCTCCTAGACCCTCCAAAACACAGCGAGCCCACGCTGCCTGAGAGGAAAACGCCCACACCGCCAGCGCGGTCGAAGGCGAAGCCACGCCCACTGCGAGGCCACGCCCACCGGACTACTTTAACGCTCCCGAGAGCGCAACACCCACTTCTGATTATACTCCCTCTGAGGCGGAAGCCGGAGGTTAGCACGCTGCATCAAAATTGTATTTTAACGCTGTCACCACTATTTTTCACTTACTGTTGTTTTTAATTTCGGTAACTGACCACGAAGCTCCCCTGAGCAGAAGCGCTGCAGTCAAGCGCTCAGCCTGCCCTCCTAGACCCTCCAAAACACAGCGAGCCCACGCTGCCTGAGAGGAAAACGCCCACACCGCCAGCGCGGCCGAAGGCGAAGCCACGCCCACTGCGAGGCCACGCCCACCGGACTACTTAAACGCTCCCGAGAGCGCAACACCCACTTCTGATTATACTCCCTCTGAGGCGGAAAGCCGGAGGTTAGCACGCTGCATCAAAATTGTATTTTAACGCTGTCACCACTATTTTTCACTTACTGTTGTTTTTAATTTCGGTAACTGACCACGAAGCTCCCCTGAGCAGAAGCGCTGCAGTCAAGCGCTCAGCCTGCCCTCCTAGACCCTCCAAAACACAGCGAGCCCACGCTGCCTGAGAGGAAAACGCCCACACCGCCAGCGCGGTCGAAGGCGAAGCCACGCCCACTGCGAGGCCACGCCCACCGGACTACTTAAACGCTCCCGAGAGCGCAACACCCACTTCTGATTATACTCCCTCTGAGGCGGAAAGCCGGAGGTTAGCACGCTGCATCAAAAATTGTATTTTAACGCTGTCACCACTATTTTTCACTTACTGTTGTTTTTAATTTCGGTAACTGACCACGAAGCTCCCCTGAGCAGAAGCGCTGCAGTCAAGCGCTCAGCCTGCCCTCCTAGACCCTCCAAACACAGCGAGCCCACGCTGCCTGAGAGGAAACGCCCACACCGCCAGCGCGGTCGAAGGCGAAGCCACGCCCACTGCGAGGCCACGCCCACCGGACTACTTAAACGCTCCCGAGAGCGCAACACCCACTTCTGATTATACTCCCTCTGAGGCGGAAAGCCGGAGGTTAGCACGCTGCATCAAAAAATTGTATTTTAACGCTGTCACCACTATTTTTCACTTACTGTTGTTTTTAATTTCGGTAACTGACCACGAAGCTCCCCTGAGCAGAAGCGCTGCAGTCAAGCGCTCAGCCTGCCCTCCTAGACCCTCCAAAACACAGCGAGCCCACGCTGCCTGAGAGGAAAACGCCCACACCGCCAGCGCGGTCGAAGGCGAAGCCACGCCCACTGCGAGGCCACGCCCTTAACATCTACTACAAATGTGTCGGCCATTCCAGCGCAGCGGACGAGCGCAGCGGGAGCGCCGTTTGCGCGCCGAAGGCGCGCCTAAGGCAAGCCCGTCTGCGCCCGTCCGCGCACGACCGGGCCTAGGGCCAGACTATATGCCTGTCCCAGCAGCCTCTAAGGTGAGCTATTCCCGCAGAGAGCTCCTCAGCCTTAGACCCACTAAAAACAGCTCATGTCTGGCACTACACGACCCCACTGTCCCTTTTCGCCGCTGTGACAAATGCAAACCAGGCAATCTCTCCCTTCCAAAACCCCCCGTCCCTCCCCCTGTCCTTAAAATCTCGACCCTTAACTGCAGATCACTTCCCAAACATGCCCTGCTTATCAACCATCTTATTGTCGACCTTAAACTGGACATACTTTTCCTCACAGAAACCTGGATTACGGAGCATTCCAACGCTGACGTCGTCCTAGCTCTCCCCCCGGGCTTCCTCATCATGTCTCAACCCCGTCCCCTAGGTAGAGGAGGTGGATTAGCCATTATCCACAGGGACCACTTTATCTGTCGATCCAAAGACTGCGCGATCCAAGACTCAGAGAGCTGCCTCTTCACGATTCAGCTGTCTTCGACGAACTCCCTGTCAGGCCTTCTGGTGTATCGGCCGCCCGGCCACTCTGGCCCCTTCACAGCCGCCCTCCTGGAAACCGTTTCCTCCGCGGCACACCTGACACCTAACTTCCTTATAACAGGCGACCTAAACATCCATCTCGAGGATCCCCTTGACACTGGGGCAACCGACTTTATTGACGACCTAGCGGCCTTGGGTCTGCTTCTCGCCAACTCTGAACCAACTCACACGAAAGGGCACCTTCTCGACCCGGTGTTTTCCAACATCCCTTCCCTCCTTTTCATTAACTCCCAACCCCTCCCGTGGACGGACCACTTTCTAGTCACGACCCATCTCCCTGGAGCTTTCAAAAAGCCTCAAAAACCCCCCACCTTCACCAGAGACAGAGCGTGGGCCAGACTCTCGGTGGAGGATTGGTCCACAGCCCTGGACGCTTCGACCCCCAGTCTTTCTGAGGACCCCTCCACCGCCGACTCCCAAGTCAGAGACTGGATATCCTCCACTCTCGATAATCTTATCCCCATAAAAAACCGGGAGATCAAAAACAGGATAAAAGGCCAGGCCCCCTGGTATACTCCTGACCTCAGGGATCTACGCAAAGAGTGCAAAAAGGCCGAGAGGCAGTGGAGAAAGGACTGGCTCCACAGTAACAAAGACCTTTACAATAGTGCAGTTAGACGCTACAAATCAGCTCTCAAACTTGCTAAGGCAGGATTCTATGACAACAGAATACAAAACGCCACCAATTCCACAAAAGAAGCGTACCTGATTGTCAAAGAACTCCTCAACATTCCATCAGCACCCACCGTTTCCCATGCCCCCCCAGACAGAAGTAATGACTTTGCCTCCTTCTTCGACTCTAAAATCTCGCGAATATTGGACTCTCTCCCCAGCATCACCCCCCACATCTCCACTGATACTGAGGTCTGTATCAACAGCCCGCGGCTGTCCTCCTTTAGAGCAACCTCCCTCATTGAGGTCTCCGCCACGTTAGCCAAAATGAAAAGCGGCTCTCCTCTTGACCCAGCCCCGGCCAGACTATTAAAAGCTGCCGCCCCCAGCATAGCCTCCACCATCAGGGATCTCATTAACATCTCCTTGCGCCAAGGCACAGTGCCGCCCAACTGGAAAATGCGGTTGTCAAAGCCCTGCTAAAGAAACCCCATCTGAATCCTGACGATATGTCTAACTATAGACCCATATCACTCCTTCCCTGCATCAGCAAGATGGCGGAGAAACTAGTTAATTCCCAACTCTCCCAATTCCTTGAGACCAACAAAATCCTGCGCCCATCTCAAACTGGCTTTAGGCCCGGCCAGGGCACGGACACAGCCCTCCTCTCCGTCATTGAGGAATCAAGGCGCATTCTGGATTCAGGAGGATCAGTGGCAGTGATCCTCCTGGACCTCAGTGCCGCCTTTGACACGGTGGATCACCGTGTCCTTCTACATCGCCTGGCCAGGGCAGGAATTGTGGGCTCAGCACACGCCTGGATTAACTCCTTCCTATCAGGCCGTTCATTTCAGGTGTGGGACGGCAACTCTCGCTCAGACCCCCTTCCACTGACCTGTGGAGTCCCGCAGGGGTCCTCGCTTAGTCCCACCCTGTTTAATGTTTACATGGCCCCCCTGGAAGACGTCGTGACCCCCTATGGGATCAAAATTGTCAACTACGCTGACGACACCCAACTTGTCGTCTCCCTCTCCCAGCTGGACAAACACCCAGACAGCTTGCGGAACTGCCTCCAAGACATCTACTCCTGGATGTGCGAATCTTCCCTAAAATTGAACGGTTCTAAAACCGAAATTATGCTCCTGGGCAACAAATGGTCATCAATCCCCGCTTCGGTGTGGCCGGACACCTTTGGTGAGATACCCACTCCTAAGTCAGAAGTCAAAACGCTAGGCGTTTGGCTGGAACCTAGCCTCACCATGAAGACCCAGGCAACCAAGACCGCTGGATCATGCTTTGGCCTCCTGCGGTCAACCCGAAAAATTCTCCCTCTCCTTCCTCCAATATCCAGGAAACTGCTGGTTCAAGGGCTCATCCTAGCCAGACTCGACTATAGCAACGCCGTCTACCTCGGTGCACCGGAGTTTACCTTAGCCAAACTCCAACGGGCACAAAACGCCGCGGCAAGGATTATAATGGACCTCCCCCCCAGAGCCTCTGCCAAATCAGCCCTCAAGGCCCTGCACTGGCTCCCTGTCCGCCAACGAGTTGAGTTTAAGGCAATGTGCACCAGTCACAAACTCATTAATGGTGCCGGCCCTGCCGCCCTGAAAGACCTTGTCGCCCCCTACAAAGCCCCTAGGGCACTGCGCTCGGACGACGAGCATTTGGCCATCGTCCCTAAATTTAAGAAGGCTCGGACCGGTGGCCGTCGCTTTTCGGTCAAAGCCTCCTCAGGCTGGAACGCACTGCCTCGCCACTTGCGTCTGGAACCCTGCCACGCCCTATTCCGGAAAAAACTAAAAACTTTCTTATTCCCCAAATAATCCTCCGGTCCCCCCTCCTCTTGGGATATCACAGCTCTTTAGCGCGGGGATGCCTCCGGGTCACCAGGCGCTTTATAAATTTATAAATAAATAAATAAATAAATACTGCCAGGTGTGTGCCATATGCCAGAAAAGGAATCCTTATGTCCCTCCCAAAATACCATTACAGCCCTTACCCATCATTGTTACCCTTTTGAAAGAGTAGGCATGCACCTTATAGGTCCTCTCCCTAATTCCAGCAAAGGTCACCAATACGTTCTCGTGTTAGTAGACTGCGCCACATGTTACCCTTAAGCCCTTCTGCTAAGGACAGCCACCACCACCACAATAGCGCAGAGGGGATAGAAGTGTTTTCTAGAATGGGGTTCCCACAGGAGCTTGTGACAGACCAGGGTACTCCCTTCGTCTCCCATCTAATGAAAGAGGTCTGCAAACAATTGGGTATCAAACGCATCAAAACATCCGTGTACCACTCCCAAACGGACGGCCTGGTAGAATGGTATAATGGAAACCTAAAGCTCACCCTGAAGAAACTGTTGAGTGGGGATGGGAGGAACTTAGTAGCTTCCTTTGGCACTGGTCGTTATACGTAGCACTGTTCAGAGCAACTTGGGGGTTTCTCTGTTCGAAATAATGTTCGGGAGGAGACCACGTACCCTCCTGGAAATTACAAAGGAAAGCTGGGAGGAACAGGGGATAGCTGAGGCTCAAGTCCTGCTAGAGTACACAAACCAGGTGAAGTCTCGACTTCACAAGCTGAGGTCCCTAGCCCAGGAGAACCTAGAGAAGGCCCAAACTCACCAAAAATACCAGGATGACAAGGGCAAGAAATGGAGAGAGCTAAAACCAGGTGACTGGGTCCTAATTCTCCTTCCTTCCTCCACCAACAAACTTAGAAAAGAGTGGCAGGGGCCTAATGAGGTGGCAAGAAGGGTTGGAAACACCACTTATGTGTTACGTCTCTCTCCTGAGAAAACCCAGATGTATCACGTGAACCTGTTAAAGAAATGGTTAGGTCCAGTCCCCAACAAGCCCTGTACCGTATCTCTTGCCACCCCCTCCAAGACCACGGTGGATGACACACTCCTTAGTCCAGAATTAGAGCCCCAGGAAGCAGCAGGAATAAGGGATCTCTTGCATTACTTTTCCGACATATTTTCGGACCAGCCCAGCAGAACCACTTTAGCGTCTCATACCATACCCACCACTGAGGGGATCGTAGTAAAACAAAAACCATATCGGGTACCCGAGTTACGTAGGGTGGCCTTGAAGAAAGAGGTAGCCAACATGTTAGCCCTGGGGGTGGTGGTGCCCTCCAAGAGCAATTGGTGTTCACCACTCGTCCTGGTCCCGAAGCCAGATGGGAGTACCCACTTCTGTATTGACGTCAGAGCAGTGAATCAAATATCCAAGCAGGATGGGTATCCCCTTCCGTGGGTGGATGAATTGATTGAGCGCCTTGCTGAGGCTCGTTATATCACCACCATTGACTTCACCAAGAGCTACTGGCAGATCCAGCTACTCCCCGGGGACCAAGAGAAAACAGCATTTACCACCCCGGAGGGCTTGTTTCAGTTCACGGTCCTACCATCCGGCCTACATGGTGCCCCGGCTAGCTTCCAAAGGCTGATGGACACCCTTCTGAAAGGCCATCAGGGTTATTCGTCAGCATATTTAGACAATATTGTTGTGTTTAGCAAGACCTGGGACGAGCATCTATACCATCTATCGGCCGTCCTCACCGAATTGAGAACGGCAAATCTGCACATCAACGCAAAAAAATCCAGATTCGCCTAACAGAAGGTGAAATATCTAGGTTACTTGTTGGAGAAAGGCCTGATTGAATCCCAAAGCAAGAAAGTAAGGGCTATCAAAGACACCCCTTATCCCACCACAAAAAAAGAACTAGGGGCTTTTTTGGGGTTGGTTGTTTATTACAGGTGCTTCATCCCCCTTTTTTCCGATACTGCCGCCCCCCTCACAAACCTGCTTAAGAACTCCTCCGCTCCCAACCGCCTTAGGTCCCCGACCGAACAAGAACTATTGGCTTTTCAGACCCTGAAAGACACGTTAACCACTTCCCCTTTCCTGCTTACGCCTGATTTCCAGAAACCCTTTATCTTGCAGATAGATGCATCAGAGATGGGAATAGGAGCTGTTCTCTCTCAATTGTATGAGGAAGGGTTGGAACGACCTGTTCTATACGTTAGCAGAAAGCTCTTCCCCAGAGAAAGGGCATATCGCACAAAAGAGAAGGAGGGCCTAGCCATCAAATGGAGCATAGAAAAGCTAAGATACTATCTAGAGGGACGCTCCTTTCTGTTGCATACGGATCACGCTCCACTCACCTGGCTGCAGAGGAATAAAGGCTCCAATGAGCGGGTCCTTCGGTGGTTCCTGGCCCTTCAGCCATTTCACTTTCAGGTGCTTCACCGAAAGGGCAAAGAACAGGGCAATGCCGACTACCTTTCACGTTATCCTTATTCCCCCAATCGGGGTATTTCCGGGGGGGAGCATGTGTCAGGAGTCCACAGATGGCAGGGGAACTGATTGGCCTTGTGATCCCACTGAGACAGTAAACGAAGTACTGTTTTTTTTATTATTTTTTTTTATGTCCTCATATGAAGATAACATGCTCCAAGAAAAAGAACCAAGAAAAGATAGTCTCTAACCCAAGTTGAAGTCTGAAGGAATACTCCTGTAATTACTGGTTTAAGGACACCCCTCAGAAGCGAGGAGAATGCAATGTAGCCACCAAAAACCAAACCTTCAACTCCTTATAAGGGTTTTCATCCTTGTCTTGAGTCTGCATTGGCCCACGTTGCACGTTCCCCATATTAAAAGGCCTTCTCAGCCCATACACCTGGGCTTAACCTTGGGCATGTTAAATAATCATTGGACCCAAAAAGGAGAGAAAAAAAAAAAAAGACAAAAAAAAAAAAAAAAGAAGAGACCAACAAGATAAACATTTTGGATTTGGTTGTCTTTCATATCGCCTCTCCCCCTTCCCTTTTCCCTTAAATAAAACTAGTACCTAACTCTGCCCAATTATCCCATATTTCCCATAATCTAGCTTTTTTCTTATGAGTCCCTATTTGGTCTAGCATAGCTATCCTTTTAGTGGAATGTACCCATTCTACTTCTGTGGGGGAAGATGGCAATATCCACTTAATACATATTTCCCTCCGGGCTAACAAAATCAAGACAAAGAATAGCGCTTTATGGTTCCTAGTTAAACTTCGATCATTAATTTCACTAGGGAGTAGCCCGAAAAGAACCGAGACTGTTGTAAGCTTTATTTCTAGACTAAAAATATTAGAAAGCGTCTTACCAATTTTGTCCCAGAAGGAAGTTAGGACCGGGCAACTCCAGAACATATGTACCTCGTTAGCCAACTCATCTCCACATTTGGGGCACTTCTTAATGACTCGACTTCCCATCTTTGAAATTTTCTGGGGAGTCCAGTATGCCTTGTGCACTGTAAAGATGTGATTCTTTTTTAAAGAAGTAGCATTTACATAGGACCAAAGATAGAACATAGATACTTGCCCGATATTTTCAAGGTCTTCGTCCGGAAGGTCTTTTTTCCAAATTTCCATAAACGCAGGTTGGTCCTCCTCACCACCTTGGGCAAGTAACCAATACCAAGCAGCCACTTCTTTTTCTTTGCCACTACGAGTGCATATCTTGTGCGCCAGGTTTGAGTTCCCATTCATATCACTCCCGGCGGATCTTATCCAGCTTGTCAGCTGATAATATTTAAACTTTGAGATCGAACTTCCAGTTAGGGATGATAAATGAGGCCAGGAGATTATTTCGCCTTCCTGTAGAATTTCCCCCCAAGTGTTAATCCCAGCTCTTCTTAACGGGGCTGACAAGCTGTCCAGTAAACATTCCGGAGTGCCCGGAGAATCCCAAATTGGCGCAGCTACATCGTAATATGGGATTTTTAGCAAACGTCTTACTTGTGTCCAAATTTTTATTGCTGCACTTAGTATCTTGAGTTTTACTTTTTTGAAAAATTTGGGGTTCCCGAATTTGAAAAGAAACTTCCCAGCTTTTTTAGAGAAATCTTTTGTAAGGGCTTTAAAGAGAGGAGAAAACATACAATCTTCTAACATAAGTTGACGAAAAATTTTTAATTGGAATGCACACATGTACAAATAGAGGTCGGGACTGGCAATTCCTCCGTACTCCTTTTTTTTCCTGAGTTTATTTCGTGCAATCCTCGGACATTTGTTAGCCCATATAAACCTTGAGAGAAGCCCTTGAACTTTCCCAAACCACCTTTTTGGGAACTCTAGAGGGATAGCGTTGAATAAGAAAGTGAATTTTGGAATAATGGACATTTTAAAAATATTAGATTTACCCAAAAAAGAGAGAGAAAGCATTCCCCATGATTGTAACTGGGAGGTTATTTCTTTAGTTGTTTTATCAAAATTAACTTTTGATATTTTATTGATATCATGCACGATCTGAATTCCTAAATATCTTATCTCCTTTTTTTCGTAGGGGCTCTCAAAATCCATATGCCACTTCATGAGTTCTGTTTTTTGATGATTGAGAAGATAGCCCGAAACCTTTCCAAAGTTCTCTAATTCCTGCCATATCCCCCCATATGATTTTTCCAAATTACCAGAGAATATAATTAAGTCGTCTGCATACAGGCCTATTCTTTTTTCCCACCCATTGCAATTAAAGGAAATGATGTTCTGAGACGATCTTAGATTGTATGCTAACGGTTCAATGTACATATTAAAGAGTATCGGTGACAGGGGACAACCCTGTCTCGTTCCTCTCCCAATACGTATTGCTCTAGTTAAGTTCCCATTAATCAATATTTTAGCTGAAGGGTTCTTATATAAAGCCTTTATTGCTGATATACATCTATCCCCGAGATCGAAGCGTTGTAGAGTTTTAAATAGGAATGACCAATCGACCCGGTCAAATGCCTTGGCGGCATCGAATGTCATAACCGCCAAGGGAACTTTATATGTTTGTGCCAGGTCGATTGCCCCAATAAGATCGTAAGTTAATTGGCTCAACTGCCTCCCTTTCATGAAGCCCTTTTGGTCCTGATGAATAAGTGGATCTAACACTTTATTTAATCTTTTTGTGATAATCTGCGAATAGATTTTGTGGTCCGAGTTTAAAAGTGATATTGGGCGATATGATTCGCACTCATGTGGATTTTTGTTCGGTTTTAGGAGGACTATGATAGTTGCTTCATCCCATGAAGAGGGAGTATTGTCTCCATTTAAAAAAGATGCATTAAATAACTGGAGGAGAACTAGGGCCAATTCATCTTTAAGTGTGTTATAGATCTCGTTGGGAATAGAATCGGGGCCGGCAGCTTTACCTTTTTTTAGCGAATTTATTGCTTGAGTTATCTCAACTAGTTCAACTGGCGCATTTAGAAAGTCTTTATCTTCTTGTTGGAGTGATGGGAGGTCTAGGCCCCTCAAATATTCCTCCATGCTTCCCATGTCCAGGTTACCTTCCCCACCGTATAGATTTTCGAAAAAATGGACAAAGTACTGTTGCCTTATATGCAGGCTGGTGTGGAGCCTTTTAAGGGAAATCCATCGGAGGAGTCCCGGGGGCGTGACCTGTGACGTTTCCCACGGCCGCCCTATCAGAAGAGCCGCAGGAGCGAACAAGAGAGGAGAGCACCCGGATGTTTGCAGGAGGTGACTCCCGGTTGAGAGAAGAGCCCGAATCGTGGAGGTTGCAGAGAGCCGAAGAGCCGAAGGGAGACCAGAGAGGAAGCACTGTCCCTGACGAAGACGTAAAGCCAGGATGCCAAAGAGACCGCATTTCTCCCCGCCACCCTCCAGAAGGAGGGTGGCTTAACAAGGTATGGGCGAAACTTCAGGGATTTTCAGGCCACGAGTAGGGGAGGGTGGTGACTGAGAGGGAGGTCACAACAGGGTCCACATGGTGTTAGCATCTTGGTGTTTCGTCCCTCACTCCCGCTACCCTGCATCAGGAAGTGTTTCGCTTCCCCCCCACTGATCCTGTTATCATTTTCTTTCTGTTTTGGGTTTGGTAATTTTCCGGTACTGGGACCTCGGAAGTAAGGTGGAGCCAGAACGGCCTTATCCCCCCTTCCTCTGGGAGACAGCGGGTGAAAAAGGGAGCAGCCCCAACCAGGAGGTCCATCGTGTACTGGACTGTCAAAAAAATAAAAAATAAATAAAGAAGCAGTATAGCACCATAATCTTTGTCTCGCTGGTGTTTGGTGCTCCTACGGACACCCGCTCCGTTACAATCATCAAACAGCACAAAGTGCCATCTGTTGATGTTTGTTCGCACTGGACCAGGACAAAGTCACAAATTCACGCTAACAGCGATTGAGCATGGGTTGGCTACAGGGACCCAGTTAGGCCTGCTGAACAAAAGTACCTTAAATCCTTGTTGCAGAGCATTGCGAGGCACCACATACAGAATGCATCACACATCTGAGGTGACGCATTGGTTTTGCGGAGCTGCAAGGCTATGATTTGAGGTCCTGCATCGTTGTGGAGGATTCGGTCGACACAGGCTTGCAATGCAAATTCAGTCATCGAGGATACATTGCGCAGTCAAGGCAATTTGTCGGTTCCAAGGAGCTGCGAGGCACCAGTGAGTGGTCCTTAGTCATTGTTGAGGACCTTGTTGAGGCTTGTGATGAGGAGTCTGGTGTTGATGATGCATCACAGAGCAGAGGCACCGCGTTGGCTCCCAGGAGCTGCAAGGCCATGCTGCTGAGGCCTGGCTCCTGGAAATTCCACTTATTAGAGCCGATTCTTTGGTTTTGCCAGGAGTAGTGCTGCACGACAGAGGAGGTGCATCAGTTCTGATGGTTCCTCAGAGCCATTTCCAAAGGTCTAGGGATGGAATGGCACCACTTCGCAGGGTAGGACTTGCAGTTCCAGAGCCCAGGTGCTGGATACAAGACACTACCCTTTGGAATCACTCTGTTTGCCCTGAGTACAGGATGTAGGTCCAGTCCTTCTCACCTAGGCAAGAAGGAAGCAGACAGCAGGTCAGCACAGCAGGCAGCAGTCCATTAGTGCAGAGGTCCAGCTTCATGGAAGAGTCTTCCACAGGTCCAAACGTTTACTGAAGAGTTGGTGAGGTTGAATATTTATAGCTGGTACCTCCTTTGAAGTGGGGCAAGCTTCTAGAGGTTTCCATTTGAAATATGCAATTCTCCCGCCTCACTGCATGCACCGGCTACAATGGCAGGCCTGAGAAATGTTTAAAAGGCTACTTAAGGGGATGGTAAAACGAGTGCAGCAAGCCCACTGGTGGCATTTAATGTATGGGTCCTAGATATGTGTAGTACCATTTTACCACCAACTTATAAGTAAATTAAGTATGTGAATTGGGAGAACCCAAAGTTACCATGTTTTATGGAATGAGCACTCTAAGACTGACAGGTCTGACAGGAACAAGGTATGATTTGCACTTATTCTGTGTCTAATTGCTCGAGAAGGATTTGACAGGGCTTGGCTAGAGCTGCAAAGGAGCTCCTTACATAGTAACCTGGATGGAACAGAGAATCCAACTGCATACAAAGAAATGTGGTAGATCACACAATGCTGACCGATCTTTCAAGCCATTGACATTGTTTTATGGAATTTGATGCAGAAGAATGAAGTTTATCTATATAGTGTTTAGTGTGGTGAATACCTATCAAATTGGGAGCTCGCAGTGCATCGCACAGAAGAATATGAAGTGGCTGAAAACATTCATCAGGAGTGACACTTTAGTCTTGATTTTTTTACATTTCATAATCTGTACTTCTATGAAAAAATCATGAAATGTAATATTAACAAATGTATTATTATTGATTACCACTTTTGCCCAGAATTAAAGAAACATGAGTCAAATCATCAACATGACCCTCATCATCCTAAATAGGCAAATTAAATAAATGACATAAGTCTTCTTAGCCTTTAGCAGGCCAAAAAGTGTCTTGTTGCAAATGTATTTAGACTATGAAGAATATGGAGAAAATACAGTAGACCAGTTATGTCAGAGCCTGATGCCATGGGTAATTAATACTAAGGGCCCTATTCATGAATGTAATCTGAGACAAAATCCTAACTTTAAGACTTTCAATATTCACAAAAGGCATTTACTAGTAGTAAAGTTAGGATTCCTAACTTTACTACTACTAAACTGAGAAAAATCCTAAAACTTTACGACTTTCGGTATTCAAAGAAAGGCATTTAGTAGTAGTAAAGTTAGGATTCCTACTACTAGTAAACTGAGGAACATTCTAACCTTACGACTTTCGGTATTCACAAAAGGCATTTAGTAGTAGTAAAGTTAGGAATCCTAACTTTACTACTACTAAATGCCTTTTTTGAATACCAAAAGTCGTAAAGTTAGGATTTTGTCTCAGATTACTTTTGTGAACCGGGCCCTAAATTATCAAGTCCTATTATTACATTGAGGTAAAACAAGATCGGTAGCTGAAAAATTAGGCAATCGGGCAGTGTATACCCTTCTATTACTTCTGCAAATGTTAAAAGTTGATTACCCATATCCCCATGACAATGCACTTAATAAAACCAAAAAATAAAGTCTCCAAATATCTGGATCTGTTTGGCTGAATGCAATACTCTATGAAATTAAACCGACAATCATTGTATGGTTGTTTGAATTGTCAACAAATAGTTTAACAACTCTCTTGTCAACCTAGTCTTGGATCCAGCCAAAACATATAATTTGATTAAACGATCCTACCTATTTTGTTTACTTGGTAAAATGGGATTTGGGTATGCATTTATCGCCTCCATCCAGTTGTCATATGTATTACCAATGTGGAGGGTAAAGTGACTGGAAGACTAATGGAAATATTTTTCTTGGTGTTATGCATGAAACTGAGCTGTCTTGGTTTGTCATTACTGTTCACCCTGGTGATAGTCACTAGTTTGCTGGATTGATGGCGATACCTCGAGGTCTTAGGTGGGATGTATCCTGTGATGAGTGAATCTCACTTTTTCGATACTCCTACATGTTAGATGTTGTAAACTCCTGCATTGGAAGGCCACTTGAAATGTTTGAGGTAGTCAGGAGATATTTAGGGCTGGATTACAAGTTTGGAGGATGAGATACACAGTCACAAATGTGATAGATATCTCGTCCACAGTATTGCAAGCCCCATAGGATATAATGGAATTGTAATACCGTGGACAGGATACTCCTCACGTTTGTGATGGAGTAACCCTGTCCACCAAACTCGTAATCAGGCATTTAGTGATTTAGCAATTGCTTAAGTCAGATCCCAACTTCAAGTGCCCTTTCAAATCTGAGAAGGTGGAAATCTGTTACCTAGGTATCTCTATCACAAGGAACTATGAAAGATATGATGAAAATAATTTTGCCTATGCATTGGGAAATGTATGATTTATGATACTCAGTACTGGAGGAGTTTCTTGTTATTTCTGAAGGGTAGGGCTGCACTGTACAAAACAGTTGAGCTTCCCTAACTTTTAGATGCATTTAAGTCTACACCTTACTGACGCACTTTTTCTAAGACATTATTTTGGGATGGAAGCCTGCTAAAGCTAGCCATCACCAAACCTTGCAGGGATGTATATGATGGAGGTGTGCACTTCTAGGTCTGTGCAAGACTTACTGGGCCTTCCAAATGGTAGTTGCGAGTGAGTTTGTGTTTAAACCACTACAGAAACAGAGGTTATTTGAGTGCCATATTAAGCATTTGACATACCCACACCTGTCAACATATACTGAGTTAGTAGCTAGGATAAGGCATTTTGCCTTAGCGAATATGAGTTGGAAAATATATTGACACCTTATACTTCCCTGTGGCTTACTGCAGAGTTGAGCAATGTAAGAAAGTAATCAGGCTATAATAAATGGGATATGATTGGCATATTAACATTGAGAATTTGTGTGAAGCCAGAGGGATTGAAGTGTTTCAATCACTTACGTCTGACCTATGCCCTCAATGTAGTGATAATTTGTCAGAGAAATAGTCCGGGGACCTGAAGCTCTGCTCAAAAACCAGGTTCCTGTGCAATTAAAGTTCGGCGCACCCAGTATCAAGGCTGGTAGTCTTTAAATCACTCCCAGACATTACCTGCCCCTTTATCTCTCTCTTGCAGGTTCCTTCTTTCTCACTTGTGATAGTTTTGCCGTCTTCTTCATCCTCTGTCTTTCCGATCTGTGTGCTTTTTCCCTCTCTTGCACTCGGCAAATATCTAATGTGGGAAAAGAAGTGCACGTCCCCAAATATAAGTCCTGGTGACAACCTCTGGCTCAAATCAAACATTGTGCAATGTGAATGAGTTATTTTGCTATATTCAACTCAGACATGCTCTGGCAGTACATATCAATAGCCTGGAACAAGCACAAGGTACGACTTGGTCTGAAAACAAGTTCTGGTCACCTAGGGCAAGATTTACTAACATTTTGCTTTATGATTGCACCACTTTTGCTGAGCATCCACAATGCAAAATGCTAATAGATATTTACAAAACCATGCAAGGGGTGACTTCAGATCCTTTGACAGGCATTGTAAAAACAAATATACATTGCAGCAACTTGCACTGCCTCGCGTTACATTTCATTCTGAGAGGCATTCCATGGGTGAAACATGGACATCCCCCTTGCATCCGCCCAAGTATTTTGTAAACCATGTTTGCGTGACATCACTAAGCCTCCCAGAGGATGGCGTAATGAGGAGAAAAATCTTTTTTTCTCATCAAAATTTCCTCTTTCTATATTTGCTGCAATCTGCAGCACACATTGAAAAAGGAAAATGCCTCGAGAGACTGGTTTTGTGCTGGAAGACATCCCTTCCTGCACAAAAACAATTCTTGTTGCAATGCAGAACAATTGCACCATAGTGGAAGGGTGCATTAGCACTAGTCTGCCAAGGAGAGAACTGAACGCTACATATCTTTGTGAATATGGAGCATTTCTGTCCTCTCCCTTTAATGCAGCGCAGCGCAGCAACTTTGCTTGCTGCCCTTCTCTGCGTGAAAGTTGTGTAAATGTGCCTTCTAGTCTATACAAGAAGACAATTTCGTCTAGAAATGTGACACCCATTAATATTGTTCTTGAAACTCACGACAGTAGCAACATGTAGGATGGCCATTACACTAGACAACAATAATAACTGTGGGCATTTGGCACAAACTTGTACCCCCAAATTATACCAAACTACTCTATGATGTTGGTCTTGCGGTGAGTAGCAAAATGTGAGGCAACCCAGGAAATTTGATAGTACTAATGGGTGGACCAAAAATTGACAAGTGTATGGCAGAAACAAAGATGCATAGAATGGCAGGGAATGTTCGAAAACATGAGAATAGATTTGGAGACTTTGTGGAATATTCTCAACATTCGGCAAAAACTAACGCTAACCGCATTTAGCGTGTGTTTTTTTATTACCGTGTACCAAGGGAAATACTCGCTGTGTTAGCAGCGTATTTACAACACGCCGCTAACAGGCGATAGTTTCAGGGAACGGCTAACATCAGCGCGAAGGCGTCAGGAAATCTGGCGTTAGTGGGCGAAAACTACTGATCGGCTCATTAGCGACATAAAAAATCACGTTAGTCAGCCCAACATCAGTTTTTTTGTCTCTAATGCAAAAATAAGCCTATCAGTCAACATCCAATAGAAAATAGGTATAAAAACCAAAATAATGCAGAAAGGAGCAACCTGGGCCAAGTGCAGCACACATCAACAACACTCTGCAAGCCAGCCAACATCCAGGGTGACCAGGATGAGAGCCTGAATGCCTTGCTGGACATGCGCTTGCAGCCTGGATGCCTCGCTGGACCTGCGTCTGGAGCCTGGATGCCTCGCTGGACCTGCGCCTGGAGCCTGGATGGACCTGCGTCTGGAGCCTGGAGTGGGATGTGGAGGAGCTGTGGAGTCAATGAGCCGTGGCGGTAGACATTGAGGTGCAACGATCGCCCATACTTGGTGGTGAAGTCCGGCAGGGTGCAGGGAGACACATTGCTGACCTGTGTGAGAAGACTGCCTTGCGCACCTTGGAGCTCTCAATAGTAGAGGCACTCATGCACCCCAACGTAGGGAGGTCTGCATCGCATACTAGGATCCACCACTACACCGGGTTGCTCGGAGGGGATTACCAATGGTGGGTGCCGCCTCTCTACATCACAGGCCAGATGATGTTGGGCTGGCCGGACGCTGTGGAGGGTGAGGGCACTGAGCTGCACCAAACTTGTGTGACGGGAGGGCTGCAACTTCACACCTAAAGGAGCTCTGCTGCATCAACTGCATCCGGAGGTTCACCAGCAGACTTGGTGGTGACTGCTGTACCAAGGCTTGTGAAATTCCTCCTGGCTGAGGCTCCTGCTGGCTGAGTCACAGATTTGGAGAGAGTGCAGCGGATTACTCCACGGTGTCAATATCCAGGTAAGGAGAAGGTGGGACGCTCAGCGCAGGACGCCTGGGGGTTGAGTCCCCAAGGCCTAGCACACGTAGATGACGCACCTCCAGTGTCGGCTCATCCGCTATGGCGGAAGAGCGTCGCCCCACTGCTTTTAAGCAGTGCAGAGGAGGAACAATCATCACATGATGATAACTTACTGATGTAACCATGCTATGTTTCCCTTGCGGGTGTGAGGGTGGGTAGGACTGCTCCAAGCACTGGGCAAGGCATGGGCGGATTGGCATGCCCGCTCAAGTGCACAATGACTGTTTGGTTTGCCCACTCAGGCCGCCCAAAGCAGTCATGCGCATTTCCCTGTTCGTAATGCAGGCCGCATTACCGCCTGCATGGAGAACCTGCCCACCCCTCCAGCCCTTGGCTGCATGCCTTGTCCCGTTGCCAATTAAAAATCCCACGCCGCGTCGCAGCGTTGTGATTGGCTCAGTGGAGGGAGCCTGGCTGCCTACTTCCTGTTGCTGGAAGCAGAGTCAGGAGAGCAGGAGCAACGAAGAAACGTGACCCGGCTTTGAGGTAAATCTTCCCTAATAAAATGTTCAGAACACCCGCTAACACACACATATCCATGTCCACGCCCCATCTAGTGTTCTTTTCAGCGTTTGCCACCTCACAGCTGTCCACCCCCCCACCACTTCTCAATGGCGGTCGCTGTGCGCCCATGCACAGCGGGCGTACCACCCGTGTGCCAAAGGCACATACATGGTTGCGACGCATGCCATCACATCACATTCCATTCCCATGCATACTAATACTAGGCACATTGCAACAGTAGAGTAGGTATTGCATAACGGAGACATCAATATCACTATTCCCACATCAGTGAGTGCAACCCAAAACTTACCTTTGCACCCCAACCCAAACCGTGATCCCTGGAATTCCTTTTTGAGTCCCCATAATACACCCAAAAACCAAATTTGACCCAAATGCACACCCCAAATTCCAAATTTTACCCCAAATGCACACCCCAAATTCCATATTTTACCCCAAATGCACACCCCAATTTTCATATTTTACCCGAAAACACACCCCAAATTCCATATTTTACCCCATAACACACCCCAATTTTCATATTTCAACCCCGAAACCCATAACCACCGGAAAAACTTTAAATTACCCCATTACTGACCTCACAATGCATTGTAATCAAATGCGGTGTAAAGGCACCTGCGTTGTCGGAGTTGTGTTGTTATCGGTGTACTGCCAGCATTGTACTGGTCGACTCCCATGCCAAAGGCAACCCATAGGCTACGCTGTTTGTGTCCGTCTGCCCCTGGACCACGCTCAGCACCAAGGAGCCTTCCTCTTGGACACTCCACCGCTACGACACCGGCACCCTCCTCGCCATCAACCCTGGACGCCTCCTCACCTGCCGGGACCAACCTCTGCTCCGGACCGGACATCACCATCGCCTTCACTGATGGCTGCAGTACGACTGGCAAGGAGCACCCCAACCATCAAGGTGGAGGCATTGCCATCACCTACAGCAGCACACTCCGACTGACCATGCACTCTAATGACCAAAGGGTGACCATGGACCACCTCAACTCACAGATCTGGACCAAGCACATCCTCTGCGGCACTCTCAGATGCAGGCCCCTCGGGCTATGGCCTCCCATTCTCTAATACCATTGTAGACTTAATTGCACCCCAGGGTCTCCCATCCACCAACAACATCCTACTTGGTGAACTCGAGTTCCACCTGGACAACCCCTGTGACCAGGACACCACCCCCTCCTGGGAAGGTCCCCTACATCAGACACAAGCAGCAGGTCACCTCAACAAGCCACATAGTAGGACACACGGTCAAGCACATCACCTCCACCAGCAGGAACTTCAGCTACAGCCACAAGAGTGGACTCTCCTGGACCGACCATCATTGGTAACATCACATCTTCACTTTGGGCACCGAATGCCACCACCATCATCACACTCCCTCGCAGCTGGATCAAGGCCACCGAAGAACGTCTCATCAACTCCCTCCGCACCAACACTCCAACATTGCTTCCAAACGATGACACCACAGCGCGCAACCACCACTGATGGAACTTCAACAGCGCTGACATTCGGGCACTCCTGATGAATGGCACTGCATCAGTATCTTCCACCTGCAGACTTGAGGGTGACGCAGTGCCACAGGGATAGGCTGAACCCATGCATTGCTGGAGTTATGTCATGGTTGGGATACGACTGCAGCAATGCATGACTTTAGCGCAGACAGATACGTCAGTGTCCAGTGAATACAGCACATCCATGCTGTCGCAAGAAGGGCTTAGTGAGAAGTGTGGCAATGCTGTCTTGTCACAGCGCTGCAACACTTTTCATTAATGAGGACCAGGAATGCGCACTAGAATATTGATGGTGCACATTCCTGCACTATAGTTTTGTTGCAGGGCAGCGCTGCCACATTGCTTGCAGCGCTGTCCTGCACCAAAACCTGCTGAGATGTGGCCCCAAGTGGTATCCCCATTTTTAAGACCAGCTATTTTCTGGTCTTAAGTTACTAGCTCTAACTCCAGTTAGAGCCAATTTTTTTGTTCTTCAGAAGTTCAAGGTTCCCCTTGTGAATATGGAGTAGTGGTGTTTGCGTGCTTTTTTGCACGGGAACGCCTCTCCTGCATATAATTATCGCTAACAGAAGTAGCGATCTTTAAAACCGGCGCTTTTGCCTAAAAACTGTCACTAACGGCTGTTAGCGACAGCTTGAGAATAAGGCGATACAAATATTGCTGATTTTAGCGGCAGAAAAGTGCCTCTAATGCGGCGGTATCACCCTGAGAATATGCCCCTTTGTGCTAGGGTGAGGGACGAGGAACTGTGTATGTTATTGTGCAGCATTCGTTACTGTTAGAGAAAAAATGCATAGGTTTTTTTATTGAACATTAAAAACTTCACCCAAGGTTGGAATTTTTTTTATAGACATAACATATTTCTCCTGATGGTAGGAAAAGGTGATGTCTGCAAACAACTATTTCATTTATTCTTCTCACAAATACACTCTTTTTGATTCATAAACCCATATTACATTCATACAAAACCAATCAAATGTGCCAAAAAAACAATGGGGCATATTATCAAGAAACGGCGATAAAATTATCGCCGTTTTAGCGGCAGGAAACTGCAGCTAAAGCGGCGATAATGGGCTTGATAATATGCCCTTGAGAATTCCCATAGAAGCCCATGTTCTGGTGTCAACCTGGGCTTCTATTGGAATTTTCTGCGGCATATTATCAAGCCCATTATCGCTGCTTTTGCGGCAGTTTTCTGCCGCTAAAGCGGCGATAATTTTAACCCCGTGCTTGATAATATGCCCCAATGACATCTTCTGCATGGGCAAAATGCGTCCCATACACACACAATAAGCGTGGTATCATTTGTCTTACTTTGAGATGTGCCTCGTGCACACACTGCAAGATGAGCGGAGAAGCAAATGACCAAACAAACGAGTCGATTTCCATATGCGAAACTGTAGTGCTGAAGAAGTGGGCAGGTACAGGCAAGACACGAGAGGGAAACACTCAAAATACAAAACTAGGCCACACATAATTTGTTTCTCCAAGAATGGGACTGAATCATTTGCTCCAATTGTCTTTAATCCTGTATTGTCTCTGTTATAAATAGGTGTCAAGCAGTGCATAAATGGCCAAATGGCGGTATAATTGACTGCAGAACACAGCACCATTGACCAAGGTTCCCGAACACCTGTAATACAACTAGCTATTAGAGAGTGGCAAAAGTAAGGATTTGTCTGGAAATGATTACACAAACCAAATGGCCAAATCACAAAAGATTTTTGAGTGGCTCTATCTCATGTCCTTAGTTAAGGTAATGCTTGCCTGTGACGAACTTTTGGGTAAATTTTTTGTGTGGAATTTTCTCTTGGTAGTGGTGTGTTCTGTTGTTTTTTTTTGCTGCATGGGTTTTGTTCTGCATTATTTCAACATCTTTGTATTTGTTTTTACTATGGGTGTTGTGTTGCTTTCTGTTTTTACTTTTTTGTTTTCATGAGCCCAGCTATATTTTAATTGTGTTATGTTACCTTGCCTCGTTATTTTATATTATGTTGTTTACTTTACAAATACTGATTCATTTCCAGCCAAAAGCCACACTTGCCTTGTAGGTTCCTGTGACAAGCAACAATTTAGGGCTATCTAAGGTAATAAAATAACATTGCTTCATCTCTTCAACTACTTAAGACACAAATCAACCCAAATCTGTGGAGTAGACAACATCTTAACTTAGCCCTCCAAGTGCTCGCGTTATGTGAAATAGCCCATTTAGTTATAAGGTTATATTGGTAGTTTTGTGGAATTCAGGTCCATTGCAGGCGACCCCCTAACAATTCTCTGCTAGTATTTCCTCTAGTGATTATTTTGCATATGCGCTGTTGTACCTGTGCAGTAAAATAAACAGTTTTGCTGATCTATAAAAGTATTCATGTGCATTGGCTAATGTTCACATTTTGAAATGCACATACCTGGAGATGTTTTTAAATTTGCAAAAAAAAGTTTGTGTAGGCAAAAATGTGTGGATTGTCACTTTTTGCAACAAAGCTGGTTTCCTTGAGAACTAGGCTTCCAATTTTTTTAACATAAAACACAGCTGATATAGGCACAGGTACTCACTACTTACTCTGTTCCTCGGAATTTTGAACTGTAGAAATAACAGGCCTAAACAAATGTAGGACAGAGCTGCATCCTGAATTACATGGAGATACATCTGATGTGAACATAAAGTAAACTAACTTTACAACCGAGGCTTCTTTCGGGAACCCATGTTGTGGTCTGCAAACACTTCAACAAGATTTTTTGTAAATGTATGACTTGCAGTATAACGTGAAAGCTGCAGTATGTGTGAGAGTGTATGTGTGTTTTGTTCGGTGTCTGTATGAATACACACAAGACGGCGTGTATATGTGTTTTATGTAATCATATTTGCGAGTGTATGCGTGCACCTGAAAGTTTGTGCATGCATAAATGCAGGCACGTGTGTGTGTGTGTGTGTGGGTGTGTGTGTGTGTGTGTGAGTTCGTTCGTGTGTCTGCGTGGGTGTTCGGTGTGTGCATCTGCTTGTGAGTATGCAAACACCCAAAGATAACTGTGCGTATGTGCGCATATGTATTTATTTCTGTGTTTCTGTATTTTCAGCTGCAATCCACCTCTTTATGTTAGCTCGCTCCCTCGGGCTCCGTGTGCAGCTGGGCTCCGTGTTTCGCCATGGTATCTACTGGTTGATCACGCCGTCTTATGTTTAGATATGTGGATCTGAGCTGTGCAGCTAAACAGTGGCTTATCTGACCCCTTTCTGCTTCATTGCTACGCACCCTTGAGGTATAGTACGGAACGCTCCATTAACTTTCCTCCCTCTCGGAAACATTAACTGTGTCCGTATTAACCTGAAGTGGTTTGAATGAATTCGCTTTTCCAGCTAAGGGTATGTTTTTATGCTTTGCTTGCGCGCGAAATATAGTTGCGTAAGGCCCGAAGTATGTCGCTCCTACGACATAGCGGTTTGCGTGTAGGCGTTTCGGATTCCAAATGTAGGACTCACTTCTGACCAAATGACAACGATATAATTGTATTATCAGTGTCGAGAAAGATGTGCATTAAACCGAGGTTTTTCATTATTTACGTAAAGATAACATATTCAGAACAAGGGGGGGCTAAAGCGCGTGTGTTATTTTATATTAACGTGGATTTAAAGAAAACATTAAGTGGTAGTAATTTTCAGGGTACATATGTAAAAGGTGCATCTTATTAACTATAAAAATATATTTTTATATTTTTTTATATTTTATATATATATATTTTGAAAGTGCTTTTATTGCGTTATATACGTCTTCTAGTTATTTTTACAAAAAGTCTGACTGTTCCTGAAGTCACTAAAAACTGTAATATTTAGATTATTTAAGTAATAATCACTTATGGTTTGCACTTCTCCCTCCTTTTAATATGCTGCCAATTGCCACCATGTTTCCCTTCACAGCCAGTGAATGAGTTTCAAACGTAAGCAACTTCTGGATTGCAATGCTTAATTTATGCTGGTGGTTGCCGGCGAGAACAACCGACGCTTAATTTTGAGGACCAGGACACTTGCCACCTTCCCACAGGAGCAGTCTTGATCTCTACTTAAAATGGTACATTGGTACAAATTAGAAAGACAAAAAAAATAGAATCACATAGGGGTTTCTGCAATATATGGGCCCGGATCATTGTACAGTATGTAAACATCACGTTGTCTGTGTCGGGGCCTCAGTGACACTTCAATTACGCCAGCATAATCTGTGTAATTTCAAGAACCTTGAATTAGTCTTGTTGCGCAAAATTCCCCAAATGAAAGCATTATGCCTGCCACATAATTATGCTGCATTTACTGCAAACATACAGTGGAGGAGAGCAGGAACAGCACGAATGATTTGAGCCCGAGGGGCTGTCGTTCACACTACTTATGTTTTTGGCCCTATTTTAAATTTAACGGTACATTTCATGTTTGCAATTCACAATTGTACACAAAATGTTTTCAAAATGTCATGCAATTACGCAAAAGCATAATGCACAAATTTTGCATACCAGAAATCTTATCACAAAATGTTATTACACATGTATGTACTCGGTGGGGTGTGCTATCAAGTCTGTTGAACAAGTTGGGTAGCACATATTATTGTGAAGCAACTGAAAATCAAAATGAAGCTTCCTTGCAAGTTTCTGCCAGTGAGCAAAAGGAACAGCGTTCACTTTACCCCTACATGGATCTTGCTTGAAAAGTTCTTTTTTCAATTTTACAAAGATACGTGTTGTAATCTTTTAATAGGATTAAAAGGCCGCAGATGGCTGAGACAGAAGTATCAGGTCTTCAGAAGAGATCTGCCATAAAAACATTAGTCATTGCAGATTCTGAAGCATGGCCTTGCATAGCTTGGTGGCATTAAGAATGTCTCCACGACAGAAGATCAAACCTTGACTTTTCCAGGGTCTTACAAGAAAACCAGCAGTTAATTAGCGCCGTGTGTTCAGCAAACAAATGTGAGAACATATGGGCTGAGGATAAATTGCACTTCGCAAATCTTTATCAGGAACGTAGTGATAAATAACCAGGGGTTAACTCATTTACTTTCACTATTGCATTTTTTTCTTTGTAATATAGAAGTCAGACAGAGTTGGCGCAGTATATATCGGACATCGATGTAGAAGGTTTGCAACGGGGTACCAGTGACATGACCGGTCCACTACTGATAAATACGTATAAATAGAGTCAAGGGATAAATTCATTTTAGTTTGAGCCTTGTTGGACTGAAAATAAGTCTGATCGACTCCTTCTAGCATTGTGCAGTGTAAGTTAGCATTTGCTGCACCATTTTGTATTCAGCCGCCATTTTGTGCCATGATCGAAACTAAGCTTCTGTCTCATATTGCCTGCCTCAGCAGAAAGCAGCCTCGATTGTTTCTCTTTATTTGTCCAACATTGAGCTTCGCTGCACTAATGAATAGATCATTCTGTCAATGCGTACCTTTCACCATAGATAGGCCTATTCCCACTCTCAGAGAGAAGGGCGCGGGCAGAGTAATGTTGAAACTAAGCTAGCATGTACCCGGTCTCAGAATCGTAGCTCATCCTTCTGAACCTTCTTGGTTCATCAGCTCCCAGACCGGAAAATTCCTGTCTGGGCGGGTCTTCAGGGGTATTTGAAATGTACTTTAGGCTTTGCCATGTTCTCTAAGGTCAGTCCCTCTGCAGCAATCTGAGGAGGCTGGTCAGACAGGACTCCGCTCGAGCGTATACTGATAAATAACTTTGGTTTGCATTCTCTACTTTCTGTCACGAGTCGCGAGTGACGGGAGTGGCCCTAATCGGGTCCCTTCCTTCAGTTGGCGCCCGAACAGGGACCCCTTCGGGTGACTGACCCTTCCGTGCCCGCTGATGGGTGAGGAGGACCGGGCCAGGTCGGGTCGTACGGGCGGACCGGGGATTCCTGCATGAGAGAGTCTGGTACTCCCAGCTGCCCCGTCTGTCTGACCGGGCGGAGCCTCAGTCAGTGGGCATTCCCGGCTGGGGTCCTGAACGCCGAAACTCTTGGATCTGACCGTTTGGTCTGAAGGGTCGGCAGTGGAGATTGAAATGGTTCAAACTGTGTGCACCAAGTGAGTTTGCTTTGGTTTGTGGTTGCTACGGTGCCATTTTGATTTGTGTTGGGTGCGGTCTGAGGACCGCCTTTGGAACAAGTGCTTGAATTTGTTTGCGTCCTTTGTGAACAAGGGACTGATTTGAGTTTGTCTTTGGGAAGGTCTAAGGACCGATTTGGATTCGAAGTGCTTGTGAACACTTTGCCAGGCATAAATAGTGGACATGTTTTCTTCTGAGAATGCCTGGTATGAGTAAACAGGTTTCTTTGTGCTGTTGTTGCTGTTCTACTGATGCTCAACTAGAGGTAAAACAGCTAGCGCCTTCAGAAGGCATTCTAAATTTGGATAGGTATGTGTAGGATGGCCTTGGCCCTATCATGTTTAGTACATTATGGCACAAATATACGACGGACAACTCTGAGTTGCAGTGGCCGCTGACTGGCACTTTTGACGAGCAGAAAATGATTTTTATGCAGGACAAAGTGTTTGCGAAACGAAGTAGGCAGTCTGTGTTCGATTCTCTTCAAGCGTGGCAGAAAGAGTCTAAACAGAGACTAATGAAGGCAGGAAAAGAGGACCGGAAAGGGACACAGAAAGCTGTAGCATATGATAGTGAGAAAATAAAAAAGGGAATAGAATGCGCTGGGTAACAGTTAGAATATCGAGTTTTTATTGTCGACTTGCACTAATATCGAGTGCAAAATATCGTGATACAAAAATATCGACTGTCATAATATCGTGGTAAAGAATATCGAGTCAAAGGTAAGTAATATCATTTTTAACAATATCAAAGTCATTAATATCATTTGAAAAAATATCAGTCATATCGTTTTCAAAAATATAGTTGTTAAAAATATAGTTTTTTTAGTTAGTGTTATGTATTTTAGTATGTATTTTAAATGTATGTTCTAATTTTTTGTTGTAAGTATTACATTTGTTTTTTAATATATGTGTCACATTTTTTGAAGTGATTCATTTTATTTTAAGTAGATTTTGCGTTTTAGTTCTGTAGCGGGTTGTGGGTTTATAGAGGAATAGGGTGGGAAGTAATTTAATTATAATACATGTATGAATAATTTTTAGAAGTTATTAATTTTATTTTAATTACATTTTGCGTTTTAGTTACGTAGCGGGTAGTGGATTTATAGGGGAATCTGGTGGGAAGTAATTTTATTATAATTAATTTATTAATACTTTTTATTAAGTAATATTTATTTATATAATATTTTATATTGTTAATTGTGGGAATTAATTCATTAAGTATTATTTATTAATTGATTCTTAATTATTATTAATTAATTGGTAATTATGTCAATTTTGTCTTTTTTTAGGAGCGGGCTGAGGGTTGATAGGGAAGTAGGGTGGGAAGTAATTTAATTATAATTAATTAATAACTTTTATTGATTAATATGTATGTATTTAATATGTTATATTGTTATTTGTGGTAATTAATTTATTATTAATAATTTTTTAATGTGTTTTTAATTATTATCAATTAATTGGTAATCATGTTAATTGCATCATTTATTTAGGAGTGGGTTGTGGGTTGATAGGGGAGTAGGGTGGAAAGTCATTTAATTATAATTATATTTAATTAATTTTATTTTATAGTGTTAATTGTGTGAATTAATTTATTATGAATATTTATATTTTGCTTGTTAATTGTTAGCACTGTATTATTTAATTGAAAATTAATTATGTTAATTCTGTTATTCTTTACAAAATTGGTGGTGGCATTTATAGGGGAATATGGTTGGAGGTAAGGTATGTAGAATTAATTAATTATTAAATATGCTAATTGTGTAATGATTATTGAAGTGTGAGTTTTGGGGTTGATAGAGGTAAATGGTGTGATGTATTAAAAAAAAAAAAAAAATGTATGATTTGTTAATGCTTATTAATTTATTAATGTAAAATTAGTTATGGAAATAGTGTAAATATTTTTGGGAGTTTTTTGGTGTTTATTGGGGTAGAGGGTGGAAAGTAGTTTATTATAAATAAATTAATCATTTTTTGATCATTAAAATTCATTTATTTATTGATAAATATTTTTGGTTATTGTTTATTTTTATTGTGTTTTGGGATTTGTGTTCAATAGCTATAATGATTGGTTTTATCCCCTCCGCTATCCAACACTTTCCCTACTTTTGCACTTGCTGCATTGGAAATAGTAAATTTTTTCCCTCCGCTATCCAACACTTTCCCTATTGTTGCACTCATTGGAGTGGGAATAGTAAATTATTCCCCTCCACTATCCAATACTTTCCCTACTGTTGCACTTGCTGGAGTTGGAATAGTACATTTTTTCCCTCCGCTATCCAACACTTTCCCTACGGTTGCACTCGCTGGAGTGGGAATAGTAATTTTTACCCCTACACTATCCAACACTTTTCCTCAGAGTGGAAATTATAATTTTATCCCCTCCCACTATCCAACACTTTCACTAGTGGTGCATTTGCTGGAGTTGGCATAGTAAATTATTTCCCTCCGCTATCCAACACTTTTCCTACTGGTGCACTCACTGGAGTGGCAATAGTAAGTTTTACCCCTCTGCTATCCAACACTTTCTGTTCTGTTGCACTCCCTGGAGTGGGATTAGTTATTTTATCCCCTCCGCTATTGGAGTGAGAATAGTAATTTTTGTCCCTCAGCTATCGAACACTTTCCCTACTGTTGCATTCTTTGGAGTGGGAATAGTAAATTATTCCCCACCACTATCCAACACTTTCCCTACTGTTTCATTCTTTGGAGTGGGGATAGTAAATGATTACCCTCCGTTATGCAACAGTTTCCCTACTGTTGCACTCACTGGAGTGAGAATAGTAATTTTTACCCCTACGCTATCTAACACTTTCTCTACTGTTGCACTCTCTGGAGCGGGAATAGTAATTTTATCCCCTCAGCTATCCAACACTTTCCCTACTGTTGCACTCATTGGAGTGGGAATAGTAATTTTTTCCCTTCTCTGTCCAACAATTTCTCTACTGTTGCACTTATTGGAGTGGGAATAGTAAATTATTCCCCTCCGCTCTCCAACACTTTCCCTACTGTTGCATTAATTGGAGTGGAAATAATACATTATTCCCCTCCACTATCCAACACTTTCCCTACTGTTACACTTGCTGGAGTGGGAGTAGTAATTTTTACCCCTCCTTTATCCAACACTTTCCCTATTATTGCACTCGCTGGAGTGGGAATAGTAAATTATTACCCTCTGCTATCCAACAATTTCCCTACTGTTGCATTCGCTGGAGTGGGAATAGTAATTTATTCCCCTCCACTAGCCAACACTTTCCCTACTGTTGCACTTAATGTAGTGTACAATGTATTTTTTTAAATAATAAATATTTTAATTAAAAAAATATATCTATATGTTTTTATTTTTATGCTAACGGTGTATGTGTATATATATATATTCACTTAAAAAACCATAGGTTTCACACAGGTTATAGTTAGGTGGACATTTCACTCGTAAAAAAACAATGAAATTCCCCCGTTATAGTTAGTTCAGATAACTATAACTCGCGCGCCCGCAATCCACTGCTCATGACGTCACATATTACATCACTCATGACATGGTCAGTGGCATCACTCATGACATCACTGATGACATCATCCTTGTGATAGAGTGGCGGTCGCGCGAGTTATAGTTATCTGAACTAACTATAACGGGGGAATTTCATTGTTTTTTTACGAGTGAAATGTCCACCTAACTATAACCTGTGTGAAACCTATGGTTTTTTAAGTGAATTTGCAAGGTTTTTTAAATGCTAATTCCTAACTATAACGTGTGTGAAACCTATGGTTTTTTAAGTGAATTTGCACGAGTTTTTAAATGCTAAGTTATGTATTTATTAATATATATATATTTTTTAAGGTTTTTCACCGTGGGCGCACCGTGCACGCGCTTTGGGCGCACGGCGCACTACGCGCACCGTGCACCGTGCGCGCACCGTGCGCGCACCCCACGATTTTTATAAAAAACAAAAAAATGTTTATTTCACCCATGGGGGTCCTTCTGTGACCCCCTGACAAAGGCTAGGGGGTCAGGAACTCTCTTCCCTGCTCCCTTTTCACGTTTTCCACCTTTTTTCCCCCTTTCCTTTTCAGTGCGAGACAAAATGGCTTCCGACACTTCCTGATTTCGACCGATTCGAATGTTGACTGACATCTAACAACCAATCAGAATTTCGCTAGCGCACGGCACCGTGCGCGCTCGCGCACGGCACCGTGCGCGATTAGATATTTATATGCTTTTAAATGCAATTTTCTCAGGAAATACTGAACAGATTGACACCAGACCTGCAAAAGGCACTTCCCTGACCTGAGGACTACCTCTCTGCCAAATTTCAAGTAATTCTGTTCAGCCGTTTGGGCTGTACCTTCGACTAAAGGTCCTATGGAAAAATGCATGGGGAAAACGCGTTTTGGGACCCCCCTTTTTTCTCGGCCCCCGCTTGACGAATCACCCCGAGATTTTCAGGGTAGGAGCTGAGCGAGTGTCATAGCATGCGCACTAGCTGGTGGAATACAACACAGAGGTGTGTGGCACTCGGCGGGCACTGGTGGGTGTAACACAGCATTGGGCTCAGCCAGGAGCACGCTGTGACTCTCAAGTGAGGTTCGTCTCCTTTCCAGAGAGTAAAATAAAAAGTATTACACATTCGCCGGTAGATGTGTGTTTTATTAACCGTGAGGGGAGTTTCTTGCATAGTTTGGTCGAATTTTTGTTGAATCCCCTTTATATGGCTTGGTGTGCGTGTGTATTAAATGTGCCCGTCAATAGCTACCCATGTTTGTATAAATAAACGACAAGGGTGTCCACTTGGAGAGTACCCACCGGTGGGGGCGCCGGGATTAGGCACGGTAGGGCGTCAGACATGTCAGAGCTTCACTAGCGGTGTAAAAACATTCCACGTTGATTCATTGTATGCATAGTCGCCTTTTGATGAATATCCCGCAAATCGACATGGTGATGGGTACATACGGTTTGTCCAGCATGTACTAGGTGTTTCTATAAATATATATTTTTAAAAAAAAATAAAAAACAAAGGCCGGCCCCGGGGGATGGGGTCCCAGGGGCCATAAGTGGCCTGATGATTGGGGCAACGCAGCCCCCCGCTAAAGAATAAAAAAATAAAATAAAAGGCCATGACCTGGGGGTTGGGGTCCCCGGGGCCGATTAAGGCCTTGAGAGGGGGGCCACGCGGCCCCCTTCCAAATTTAGTTTTTTTCAACAAAAAAAATTAGGGTGCAGGCCCTGGGGGATGGGGTCCCCAGGGCCAATACATTAGAAAAAGAAGGGGGGCCACACAGCCCTCCTTCTTAAAAAAATTAAATAAATAAAAGACCGGCATCGTGCCGGAGGCCACGCCCCCTCCTTGCAGCACTCTGCAAACGCGTCCCCTGGCCAGTTGTAAGTTGGGGAATTAATTCCCCTTCAATACTGAGGCTCCCTGAGGGCCAACTAGCCCAACAGGAATCTCCAGTATGCGCCAGGGAGCTGCGTTGCAGACAGGTGTTCTGAGGCCACGCCCCTTTTTACACCTCTATGCAACGCAGCTCTGTGGTGCTTACTGGAGGTACCTAGTGGGCTAGTTTGACCCTAGGGACCCTTAGGATTCAAGGGGACTTAATCTTTCAAATTAGAACGGCCATAGGGCGCGTTTACACAGTGGTGAAGGGAGGGGACGGGGCTTGAGGTGACGTGTGCAAACACGCCCTGTGGCGCGTTTTAAGTTGGGGAAATAATTCCCTTTCAATCCTGAGGGACCCTGGGGGCCAACTAGCCCACCAGGTGCTTCCAGTAAGCGCCACTGCTCTGCGTTGCAGAGAGGTGGTGCAGGCCATGCCCCTTTTTACACCTCTCTGCAATGGCGCTTACTGGATGTACCTAGTGGGCTATTTTGCCCCTAGGGACCCTCAGGATTCAAGGGAACTTAATCTCCCAACTTAAAATGGCCACAGGGCGTGTTTACACAGTGGGGAAGGGAGGGGACGGGGCCTGAGGTGAAGTGTGCACACACGCCCTGTGGTGTGTTTTAAGTTGGGGAAATAATTCCCCTTCAATCCTGAGGGCCCCTGGGGGCTAACTAGCCCACCAGGTTCTTCCAGTAAGTGCCACTGAGCTGCGTTGCAGAGAGGTGGTGCAGGCCGTGCCACTTTTTACACCTCTCTGCAATGCAGCTCTGTGGTGCTTACTGGAGGTACCTAGTGGGCTAGTTGGACACTAGGGACCCTCAGGATTCAAGGGGACTTAATCTCCCAACTTAAAACGGCCACAGGGTGTGTTTACACAGTGGGAAGGGAGGGGACGGGGACGGAGGTGACGTGTGCAAACACGCCCTGTGGCGCGTTTTAAGAGGTAGTTTTAATCCCCTGCCCTATTATATACTAGGCGGTACAAAAGGGGGTGGTGATGGACGGAGCATCAGAACCAATCAAACACTCACACCCAGTCAACAGATCTGGGTTTGATCCATCACCGTTCTTTAGCCCACTCTGCCACCCCAGTTCAGACATGGCCATATGCAAATCAGTCTGACCCTGTGCCTCATGGGAACAGTCCAGCCCGAACTGCCAAGCCATGCCTTCCCTGGACTGGAAACAAGCTTCCTAGGACCGGTTTCTGGCATTTCAGCTGTCTTCAGACAGGCTTGCTTGAATCCAGTGGCAAAGTGAGCAAGGGACTCACGTCTGAGCATACCCTGGCAACCTATGGCTAACAAAGTGGTACAAAAGGGGGTGGTGATGGACGGAGCATCAGAACCAATCAAACACTCACACCCAGTCAACAGATCTGGGTTTGACCCATCACCGTTCTTTAGCCCACTCTGCCACCCCAGTTCAGACATGGCCATATGCAAATCTGTCTGACCCTGTGCCTCTTGGGAACAGTCCAGCCCGAACTGCCAAGCCATGTCTTCCCTGGACCGGAAACAAGCTTCCTAGGACCGGTTTCTGGCATTTCAGCCGTCTTCAGCCAGGCTTGCTTGAATCCAGTGGCAAAGTGAGCAAGGGACTCACGTCTGAGCATACCCTGCCAACTTATGGCTAACAAAGCGGTACAAAAGGGGGTGGTGATGGACGGAGCATCAGAACCAATCAAACACTCACACCCAGTCAACAGATCTGGGTTTGATCCATCACCGTTCTTTAGCCCACTCTGCCACCCCAGTTCAGACATGGCCATATGCAAATCAGTCTGACCCTGTGCCTCATGGGAACAGTCCAGCCCGAACTGCCAAGCCATGCCTTCCCTGGACTGGAAACAAGCTTCCTAGGACCGGTTTCTGGCATTTCAGCCGTCTTCAGACAGGCTTGCTTGAATCCAGTGGCAAAGTGAGCAAGGGACTCATATCTGAGTAAACCCTGCCAACTTATGGCTAACAAAGCGGTACAAAAGGGGGTGGTGATGGACGGAGCATCAGAATCAATCAAACACTCACACCCAGTCAACAGATCTGAGTTTGATCCATCACCGTTCTTTAGCCCACTCTGCCACCCCAGTTCAGACATGGCCATATGCAAATCAGTCTGACCCTGTGCCTCATGGGAGCAGTCCAGCCTGAACTGCCAAGCCATGCCTTCCCTGGACCGCAAGAAAGCTTCCTAGGACCGGTTTCTGGCATTTCAGGCGTCTTCAGCCAGGCTTGCTTGAATCCAGTGGCAAAGTGAGCAAGGGACTCATGTCTGAGACTACCCTGCCAACTTATGGCTAACAAAGCGGTACAAAAGGTGGTGGTGATGGACGGAGCATCAGAACCAATCAAACACTCACACCCAGTCAACAGATCTGGGTTTGATCCATCACCGTTCTTTAGCTCACTCTGTCACCCCAGTTCAGACATGGCCATATGCAAATCAGTCTGACCCTGTGCCTCATGGGAACAGTCCAGCCCGAACTGACAAGCCATGCCTTCCCTGGACCGGAAACAAGCTTCCTAGGACCGGTTTCTGGCATTTCAGCCGTCTTCAGCCAGGCTTGCTTGAATCCAGTGGCAAAGTGAGCAAGGGACTCACGTCTGAGCATACTCTGCCAACTTATGGCTAACAAAGCGGTACAAAAGGGGGTGGTGATGGACGGAGCATCAGAACCAATCAAACACTCACACCCAGTCAACAGATCTGGGTTTGGTCCATCACCGTTCTTTAGCCCACTCTGCCACCCCAGTTCAGACATGGCCATATGCAAATCAGTCTGACCCTGTGCCTCATGGCAACAGTCCAGCCCGAACTGCCAAGCCATGCCTTCCCTGGACTGGAAACAAGCTTCCTAGGACCGGTTTCTGGCATTTCAGCTGTCTTCAGCCAGGCTTGCTTGAATCCAGTGGCAAAGTGAGCAAGGGACTCACGTCTGAGAATACCCTGCCAACTTATGGCTAACAAAGCAGTACAAAAGGGGGTGGTGATGGACGGAGCATCAGAACCAATCAAACAGTCACACCCAGTCAACAGATCTGGGTTTGATCCATCACCGTTCTTTAGCCCACTCTGCCACACCAGTTCAGACATGGCCATATGCAAATCAGTCTGACTCTGTGCCTCATGGGAACAGTCCAGCCCGAACTGCCAAGCCATGCCTTCCCTGGACCGGAAAAAAGCTTCCTAGGACCGGTTTCTGGCATTTCAGCCGTTTTCAGCCAGGCTTGCTTGAATCCAGTGGCAAAGTGAGCAAGGGACTCATGTCTGAGCATACCCTGCCAACTTATGGCGAACAAAGCGGTACAAAAGGGGTGGTGATGGACGGAGCAGAGTTACCCCCCCAGGGTTAATATTTGTAGAATCTTACTATATATTTTTAACACTTATTAACTTTTAGAAAGTACTCACAATCACTGGATGATGTCAATTGACATGTCATGAGTGATGTCACTGGCCATGTATTGAGTGATGTAATATGTGAGGTCATAAACAGTGCCTCATGGGGGTATAAGTAATAGTTAGCTCAGGTAACTATAACTGCTGAATTTCAATGGTTTTGTACGAGTGAAATCTGAACCTAACTATGACGTCCATATAATGTATATACAGTTCACTGGTTCCTTGGATTGTGAAACGAAAGACAAGCATACCCCAATTGTAGCTTGCACTTAAAGATTTATTCCATTAATTCAGGGTACATGCAGAAAACACAACTCCCCAATGTGCTCAGCTCCCCTTGGGCGTGGTTGGGCAGCTGCCTCTTAATGAGTGGTTAAAAAGGTTACTGTGCGTCACTGCAGAAACAAATGCAACATAAACAAAGGACTATCAAGAAGGGGAAACTATAAAGGGTGGCAATTGCCATGTTGGATTGTCATATACGTATGCAATGGTTGTACATAAGATTCCATGTAAAATACAACATAAATGCAACCTACAATAATTGCTACAGGCCACCAATATATTTGTGATTCAAATGCATGTCTAGCCAGTTGTATATTGTAGTGTTGTGCAAAGCAGTGTGGAATGGTGCACATTGTATAAACACAAAAGGAAAAATACACCTGTGAAGATACTCACACATGCATATAGCAATATCATGCCCGATATTTCCCATTGTTTTGTACCTGTGGGGGCCGGCTTTGTTACTGACGAGTGGTTTTGCAGCAATGGTAAAATATTGGCCCCCAACAACAAAAGCGAGAGTGATGCTTCTTGCTAGTACCCCCCCCCACTTCCAGGGCTGGTCGACCAGCAATCTGCCAGGGCTAGTTGCTGTCCCCAGTCTGGCCCTGGCTATAGATATATGCAACATTCCCTCCTATACAGAGAAAACATTTGCAGTAGACAGACAGTTATTAGAGAGGAAGTCGAGTAGAAATGACTGTAGATTCTGGAACATATATTGATGTTTTAGAATTACCTCATCAATGGATGACAGACGACCAACTTGCCTCTTGCCTGACAGATGTCTGATAGGTGGAATGCAGTGTGGACACCCGGGAAAGTTGGATAACTGATGCTGTGAAGATATAAGTATAAAAAGGCCTCAAAAAATTCTCAAATAACATAAATGTCTCCTAAGATGTCTTTGATACACATGCCAAAAACAAAACCATAAAGGCATCCTGGATCAAAACTAGTGGGATAAAGTTGTTATATTTATGACATATTATGACATGGTGTGAGAGAATTTTAATAGCATGAGGAAAAATATAATTTACAATAAGTATGCAAAGGAGGTTTGGGAAGCTAAAGTGATGGATTAGGGACAGATACATATACTTACCAATAGTTCTTAATAACTAAGAATGCCTTTAATGCCAGAAGTACAGCTGTAATATGCATATAAGTGCATGCATTACATTTTAAGTTGATACATGCAAAAGATTTAGCGTCACTTATGGATAATATGCTACATATGGAGTAATAAATATGGTTATAAATATTACAAATGATTTTGCTGAATACTACAATTTTCTGCCATTTGTCTGTTGTCATTACATATGTTGATACACTGATGGGATTAGGGTCTGCCTTCATGAAGAGCCATTGTTTGGATCCTGGAAAATCTTCCTTTCATCCTGTCATCTCATACTGGCTTTTCTTTTTTAAATCCCCCTTGATGTATACATCCATCTCCAATGCTTTGACAGAGTCTTTAACCTCCTGCCAAATGGCCAGCATTTCCACTCCACTGAGGTTTCAGGTAGGTAAACCATGCAGTCCCCTTTCATTTTCTACAAGAAAAGTCCCTATAAGGTCTATTTCCTCCTCAGTGAAGATCTTCCTTTTGAGGAGCTTGGGCAGCATCCTGGAGGCTGTAGCAGGCATTAGGCATTTACAATGCCTGGCAGTCGAACAGAAAGTTGGCAGAGTCTAGAATGTGGGCTGTATTTGTGGCCTTACATGACTAATGTTTGTCAGTTGTGTGTCTGTCTTAAGTCAGATAAATGATGTTTCACTTTTCTTTTTTATTCAGATCTTTCCAAAGCAGAGGCAGAGATCTACACCTTCACTGTGGTGATCTCCACCTAAATGTCTAAATGTTAAATTTGGTAAAAAGTTACAGTTAAAAGCTTTACTTTCATAGTTTCTGTTGTAAGAGATTATGCCCTATTTGTGTAAGTGGATGGAGACTCGTAAATTCTACAATCGGATGTATATCTCTTGTGGGCCTAGGTGTAAATTTTTCAGGGCATAGGTTTTCTCACATAGGTTTCCCTTTTTGAGACAGTCCCAGCAAAACAAAAACAAAAAAACGAACCAACAAATAAGCTGATAAAGCAATAGAATTCATCTATTATTTAAGTGATTACAAAACAGTGAAAAGTTTTACCTTGTAAGCATGTGCAGAATTGCCATTTCTTTAATGCTGAAAGTCAATATTTTTTTAATAAAATGTACAGTTTTCAAACATTGGGTACATTTGTACAACTTTGCAGCTCTTTAAATTAATTTCCTGTAATCAGGCATCTTAATTAAATGTTCAACTCTGCTGCTTTATTGTATTATGCATTTCATGATATAAGACTATGGTTTTCAAATGAAAATGAAAACCATAAATGAGCCTTTAAGATAGCATTGGCATTATTCCGAATGGAATGGAAGTAGCCGGTACAGCAAGAGAGGAATAATAAGTACCCTGAGGCAAAATCTTTTTTTTAAAAGCCTTCCACATCTGACTTGTGTGAGGAACAAAGCAGGTCAATGTCATTATACAGCTGAGTCTGTCAAAGCTATAAGCGTTTTCTGAGAAATAGGTTTGTAGTACACTGATTGAAAGGGATGTAAGTTCCACCAGGTTACTGTACAAAATATACCGTGCAAGGTCATGTGATTAATAAAGATAACTGGCATCACCTAACATTCACTTTTAAAGTTCAATTGAAATTTAAGAATATTGTTTTACATACCCTTAAGAGGTAGGCTTACTGCTAATGAATACCTTCCTGTTCAAAGTTGCAGTAGACAGTCACCGTAGAAACACATCATACGGGACAAAATTAATATAAAACACGTAGGGCCTTATTTCCCATTACAAACCTTGAAATTCCTAAACTCTCAGGGGCTTATTGATTGCATCGTGTTTGCACCACTCAATGTGGTACATGTGTGACACAAACCATTAAGTCAGATTTTTTTAAGCCGGGCAAAACCACTTTGCATGGCTCTGAGTAGCCTAAAAAATCTGGAGTAACACACCGTAGCACAAATCACTGCATTGCATTACTCTGACCTTGGAAGGCATTTCATGGGAATTGCATGGGTGTTCCCACATAACCCTCAGTGTTTTTGACGCATCCCCAGATTTACAAGAACCTGTATGCCTAGTAACACATGAAAATCTTACAACTTCCCAGGGGAGGCAAAACAAGGAGAAATATCTATATTTCTCCTCATTTCTTTCTGTTTCTATGTGTGCTGCAAATTAGTCCCTCAGACTGTGCTCACAAAAGGGGATTTCTTTATATACAAAAGAACATTTATGAGTTAAACAATAATTTCTGACTCATTAAAGGACTTTTGCAATCGTTTCTGAGTCACAAATAGGAAGGGAAGATCCCGGTAGAACCAGAGCTGATGTTACAAACCATTGATTAGTTACTGACCCCGTAGCTGGTGTGGTAATTGATTCACAATGGGGAAAAAAGTCACTTAGGCCCACCTCACCTTTGGGCATCGTGTTGACACCCTCAGAGGGAGAACACAGTGACTCAGAGGACCATTAGCTGTTTAAAAATTGAAACTTTTTCCTTTAAAGTAGCACTGGCTCTCTAAGGAAGTCCGGCTGCTTTTAAAAGAAGTTTTTTGTTTTCAAATGCATTCATAGAGATTGTGTTCTGCTGTTCCCAGCAGTAAGCCATCCCTGTGATTTCAACTGATCACAGAGGGTAGCAATTTTTGACCTGCCTTATGAATATTAATTAGGCAGATCATTCTGGGCCTCCCTGCAATTTGGTGTTTTCGGAATTGAGATATTAGTTTATAGGTCAGTTTGCAAAATACTGTTCTATTTTTAAAACATTGATGAATAATTTGTGACTAAATTTTGCTAGTGGGATAATACTACATGAGGCCCATTATGCCTACAAAAGATAAAAGAAAGATAATAAATAGGTCACACAAATAAGGCAAAATTATTCCAGAAGACAATATTTTGTGCCATGAAAAAGTGATACATATATCACAGACTGTTTTCTGTCTGTTATCAGTCTCTTTAAATTTATATTGTATTATTGAAGATTTATAGCTTTAGAAAGCACTGTTTTTCCAATATATTCAAAGCATTGAGAATGCATTAACCCTTTCGCTGCCAGGTCTTCGCCGCCTTGTGTCACGCCCTTTTTTGGCTATATAGGGGCCGATTCCGATGGCCGGTCGGACAGCTGTCTGTAGCCTTACCCTGCGACCGACACGTCCCTGGAGCCAGTCCGTCCTGTAGAGTAAGTACGATGCGCATAACTGCCAAAAACACGACCGACACGTAGGCTGTGAATCAAGACCCATTCTCCGTCCAAGCCGTAACTCCTAAAGAGGAACCGTGTCGCCCGGAAGCAGTATCCATAGCAGTTTCCGGCATGACAAGTACGATGCGTACTTCCTACGTGCCGGACTGGTCATCACGTACGGCACGTCACAGCATCCGGAAAACAAGCATATCAGCTATGATTCGCGCCAGAACTCAATACACGGCTACGAGACGGACCAGCTTGCAGCGGGTACGAGACGGAGCAACAAGCAGCGTGTACGACATGAACACACCATGAATCCAATCGAGCAGGTCATACCAGTACTTTACATCTATGACCGGCTCAGGAACCGACGCAGACGGCGCAAGCGGTAAGTCAGACACCTACCACATAAACAAATGACACGTACCTGCAAAATGACACACACACACAGGGGATCCACATCCTGGCCACTAACAACAGCTCACCATAGGGGTTGCATGGCCAGCACCACTAACACCCCCACCCATAGGGGGCCTGTTGCCCACCACTATTGCCACCCCACCCATAGCGCTTATGTTGCTCATCACCCCTGCCACCCCACTCACAGGGGACCTATGGCCCATCACCCCTGCCACACCCACTCACAGGGGACCTGTTGCCCATCACACCTGCCACCCCCACTCACAGGGGACCTGTTGCCCATCACTACTGCCACCCCCACCAATAGGGACTATGTTGCCCATCACTACTGCCACCCCTACCCATAGGGCTTATGTTGCCCATCACCCCTGCCACCCCCACTCACAGGGGACCTGTTGCTCATCACTAGTGCCACCCCCACCCATAGGGCTTATGTTGCCCATCACCCCTGCCACCCCAACTCACAGGGCTTATGTTGCCCATCACCACTGCAACCCCCACTCACAGGGGACCTGTTGCCCATTACTACTGCCACTCCCACCCATAGGGACTATGTTGCCCATCACCCCTGCCACCCCCACTCACAGGGCTTATGTTGCCCATCACCCCTGCCACCCCCACTCACAGGGGACCTGTTGCCCATCACTACTGCCACCCCCACCCATAGGGACTATGTTGCCCATAACCCCTGCCACCCCCACTCACAGGGCTTTTCTTGCCCTTCACCCCTGACACCCGCACTCACAGGGGACCTGTTGCCCATCACTACTGTCACCCCCACCCATAGGGCTTATGTTGCCCATCACCCCTGCCACCCCCACTCACAGGGCTTATGTTGCCCATCACACCTGCCACCCCCACTCACAGGGGACCTGTTGCCCATCACTACTGCCACCCCCACCAATAGGGACTATGTTGCCCATCACTACTGCCACCCCCACCCATAGGGCTTATGTTGCCCATCACCCCTGCCACCCCCACTCACAGGGGACCTGTTGCTTATCACTAGTGCCACCCCCACCCATAGGGCTTATGTTGCCCATCACCCCTGCCACCCCAACTCACAGGGCTTATGTTGCCCATCACCCCTGCAACCCCCACTCACAGGGGACCTGTTGCCCATCACTACTGCCACTCCCACCCATAGGGACTATGTTGCCCATCACCCCTGCCACCCCCACTCACAGGGCTTATGTTGCCCATCACCCCTGCCACCCCTACTCACAGGGGACCTGTTGCCCATCACTACTGCCACCCCCACCCATAGGGACTATGTTGCCCATAACCCCTGCCACCCCCACTCACAGGGCTTTTGTTTCCCTTCACCCCTGACACCCGCACTCACAGGGGACCTGTTGCCCATCACTACTGTCACCCCCACCCATAGGGCTTATGTTGCCCATCACCCCTGCCACCCCCACTCACAGGGCTTATGTTGCCCATCACCCCTGCCACCCCCACTCACAGGGCTTATGTTGCCCATCACCCCTGCCACCCCCACTCACAGGGGACCTGTTGCCCATCACACCTGCCACCCCCACTCACAGGAGACCTGTTGCCCATCACCCCTGCCACCCCTATTCACAGGGGAACTGTTGCCCATCACTACTGCCACCCCCACACATAGGGACTATGTTGCCCATCACCCCTGCCACCCCCACTCACAGGGCTTATGTTGGCCATCACCCCTGCCACCCCCACTCACAGGGGACCTGCTGCCCATCACTACTGCCACCCCCACCCATAGGGACTATGTTGCCCATCACTACTGCCACCCCACCCATAGGGACTATGTTGCCCATCACTACTGCCACCCCCACCCATAGGGACTATGTTGCCCATCACCCCTGCCACCCCCACTCACAGGGGACCTGTTGCCCATCACTACTACCACCCCCACCCATAGGGCTTATGTTGCCCATCACCCCTGCCACCCCCACTCACAGGGGACCTGTTGCCCATCACTACTGCCACCCCCACCCATAGGGCTTATGTTGCCCATCACCCCTGTCCACCCCCACTCACAGGGGACCTGTTGCCCATCACTACTGCCACCCCCACCCATAGGGCTTATGTTGCCCATCTCCCCTGCCACCCCCACTCACAGGGGACCTGTTGCCCATCACTACTGCCACCCCTACCCATAGGGCTTATGTTGCGCTTCACCCCTGCCACCCCCACTCACAGGGGACCTGTTGCCCATCACTACTGCCACCCCCACCCCTAGGGCTTATGTTGCCCATCACCCCTGCCACCCCCACTCACAGGGCTAATGTTGCCCATCACCCCTGCCATCTCCACTCACAGGGGACCTGTTGCCCATCACTACTGCCACCCCCACCCATAGGGACTATGTTGCCCATCCCCCCTGCCACTCCCACTCACAGGGCGTATGTTGCCCATCACCCCTGACACCCCCACTGACAGGGGACCTGTTGCCCATCACCCCTGCCACCCCTACTCACAGGGGACCTGTTGCCCATCACCCCTGCCACCCCCACTCATAGGGGACCTGTTGCCCATCACTACTGCCGCCCCCACCCATAGGGACTATGTTGCCCATCACTCTGCCACCCCCACCTATAGGGCTTATGTTGCCCATCACCCCTGCCACCCACACCCATAGGGGACCTGTTGCCCATCACCCCTGCCACCCCCACTCACAGGGGACCTGTTGCCCATCACCCCTGCCACCCCCAGCCATAGGATGGGTGATGCGCAACACATCCAGCATACGCAAACATCAGGTATGTCCGCAAAATACATCCCCCATGACATCATGACAACAGTGTGTAGTCTGTGACAAATGCCCACAACAGTAATTATAGCTACGAGCATACAATGTAAGTAACAGCACATGTGTGACCAACACATGAGTGTGACATACACAAGGCAATTATCACCGTAGCACTGTGGCAATGTAAAAAGAACACCCCCTCACTGTGTAGAGCAGAAGTTAAGTGGGGGCTCACAAAATGCAGCAGATGTAGAGCATTGTGGTGATGGGGACCAAACCCCCCTCATCACAGTGACCTAAAGGTAAGTGTCATCATGGTCAAAGCTGCAAATGACATGCATGTATGATCCCTGCTCCCAACACATCAAACACTTCTGGGGAAAACTAGTGGTTGTGTCCCATACACACAGAGATGTAGTGAGGCTAACAGTGCTGTGAAAACAATACACTCTCGGCCATGTGCAGACAAGCACCACACATGGGTGCTGACAATGCATACAGCGTACAATGACACAACAGCAGAAGTGACCATCACCAAGCATGCACACATGTCGAAAATAGACACACAAATCAAAACAGCATGTGTAGACTGTAGGTGTCGGCTCACAAACTCACATTCCATGCCAGCAATGGCACCCAACAACCAGGATGATTGTGTACAATGATGTGAAATGACTCACAGGGACAGCAGGCAAAATCATAGAAACAGCATCCAGACAAAGGGCCACAACAGCAATACCAATGAACTGGTGCAGATTCACAAACAGGCAAACTCACACTGCACATCCGACACAACAGGTGTGTGTGTCACACTACACAACACATGAGGGGGGCTGAACCACAGTGACACAGATGTGGACACAGTGCCATCCAAAAGTAAACCATCATTGGGACACCCTCAGTGGGCAATCAGGCATTGGGAGATGAGAGGGAGCACAACAGCCACATGTGACACACGCTGGAATCAACACCAACTAACACAGCAAGAGACTGACATCCAACACCACTACCCCCAGGGACCAGACAGTGGGGTGACACAAGAATGCATGACACCTCCACTGTGATGACAAAGGCAGATGTACAAACTGGGAAACCCAGACATGTGTCCTGTGCCACAAACATACATCACACATACACAAACACAAATCACTCACTCAGCATGGCCCCTCATCCATGGACAAACATGAGCTAGGGGACCATCCATGCAAACATTCACATCAGTCCACCATCAACACCAAACCCCTGAACTGCAACAATATGTATCTGTGAAGTCCACATGGACAGGTGACATTGCACATGCACACATGACAAACACAGGAATGTTGCCAGGAACTAAGGTGCACGCACACATCACACAAGGACTGTTTACAACCCAGGGGAATGACAGACACACTGCACAGTATGCGGTACATGGCCATGACCTCAAAGCTCATGTAACCTTCAGAATCCCTGCCACAGTCCCAGGACTATGCAGATGCCAAGGAGGAACACAAGGCACCCATGCTGACACCTGCCAGCATCGCTGCCGTGAACCCGACAAGTGGGAGCAGTCACACACACATACAAATGTCTCAATCACTGAAAACTACCACCTAGGGACAACTACATGATATTGCGAACAAATAAGTGCCTTGAGGAACCCTGACTGTGTCCCATCTGTGTCTGACAACATCATCACCACTCAGAACGGACAAATCACAATGATGATACACCAATTAACAGTAGTGTGTCATGCACCCACACATCTGGTAGCCCATAGGAAAAGTAGTGGGATGAACCCAGTACCACTCAGCAAGCATCAACAACAGGAACATATCAAGGGAACCCTGTCTGTGTATGAACAGGGATGTGGACACACACACATGCACATACAACACACACCATGGGCCCAGGCCATGTCACTGGACAACACCCTAACTTGAGGGGACACAACTCCTGTGGGAGCCCAGCTGTGCCAAACATATTCACCGCAAGTCCCACTCATGTCTGCAGAACACTTGGTCAGTCAGCCATCAGTTACCACACAATGAAGGCTCTGGTCACAACAGCCTGGGTACGGGAGTCTCCCCTAAGTCAGCTGCACATACCCAAAACATATGTCTAGCAAGTTGCACAAAGGACCCAGTTGCTCCTATTACAATGATGCACACACCTGTAGGGCCAGTAGTGATGAGCACAAAGTATGTGGAAGTGACAATTTGGATAATGGGAAGCACATCACATGTGCAGGGGTGCAAGTCACAGAAGTGGCCATGCCAATGAAGTGCTCACAGAGAGATGTACCCAAATAGTTGATCCAGACACACCCAGGTAGCTGCAAAGGATGACATGGATACCCACCAGAATAGGATACATATCTCATGGACCACAGGGACATCAACACATCAGTATGCAACATTGTAAACCACGTATTACAGCTGCAAGGGCATGTAAAACAACATCAACATGACGTACAGCTAAATCAAGTTCACAGGGACAAAGAAAAAAGCTTTATTCAGCATATGAAAAGCGAAACGTCTGTTCCAACAAAAGGCCAAGGGCCAGTCCATGTCCAAATGGCAAGGAGTGAACTAGACTGCCAAATTCAGTATATGAAATAATAAACGTCTGCAACCAAAAGGCCAATGGCCAGTCCATGTCAAAATTCCAAGGAGTGAACTAGAGTGACAACTGTCACACCTTGCTTGCCTGCACTGCTAAGGACCGGGGTCATCCCCTCGGAGGGGCATACATAGGGGCAGGCCAGGCACCGCAGGGACAGGATCAGGGCGCAGCAGAAGGAGGCAGTGAAGAGGTGGGGGATGCAGGCGAGACACTTGCAACTGCAGTGGAGCTGACTGAAGTGGTGGGTGCTGTCACAACTGTGGGGCACAAGTCAGATGGGGTGGGTGCCGGCACATCTCCAGTGGGCAGGTCAGATGGAGTGGATTGGCTCACCACTGCAGTGCCCATGTCAGACGGGGTGGTCGTGGACTCCAAAGCAGTGCCTACATCCATGGGAGCGGAATGGGGGACAGGTGAGGTCTGCAGGGCAGGGGGGACACGGTCCCCACATCAGTGGCACCAACTGTCTGACCAGGTGTGGAGGAGCAAGTGCTAGGGGGGATAGCATTAGCATTTTGGGGATGGTGTATCTGTGTGTGGGTGAACCCGGGGCAGGGAGTGGCGGGGGAACATCTGGAGTGGTGGCCTGGGGGGTGGAGGACGGAGACTTTGCCTTGGATCTGCGTGCTGGCGGGGGGTCTTGCGGGTGGGCGTCTCGGTCTGACTGCGCCTGGGGGAGGGTGACCGGGTGTGAGGGCCACTTCCTTCTGTGTGTGGGGACTTCCTCTTCCCCTTGTAATCAGGATCTGCCGGGTCAGTGGGGAAGAGGCCAAGGTCACAGAGGAAGAACTTCTGGGGGGATGGGGTTGCAGGTGAGGCAAGGGAAGGGGGCTGGGAGGGAGAGGTCTCGGAGGACTGTGGAGTGGTTGTGGATGACTGTGTGTGTGTCAGCAAACCAGCCCCTGTGAGTTCAGAATCAGTCCCCTGCGCTTGCTTGTGTGCACGTCTAGCCCTTGGTTTGTGGGTTTCTGTGCTTGGGACAGGCAGGCTGCTAGGAATCGAGGGTGGGGCAGGGATAGGAGGGGTGTGGGACTGTTGGAGGAGGGACACTGCTGCCATCAGGGAGGAGGCCACGGACTGGTTGGTCCTCTGTAGGGCAGACATGCCTGAGGAAATGCCCTCCATGAATGACACCAGTTGTGTCAACAGACCTGTGTGTGCATGGAGGACCTTCAGCGTCGACGTCTGCCCTACATGGATCTGTTGAAGTAAGTCCACAGACTCCTCACTCAGGGCAGCAGGGGACACAGGGGCAGGGAGTGCGGTGCCTGGCACAAAGGAGACATGCTCACGAACACGGGAGCCCACGGGGACCTCTGGGATGGGAGCCGACGGGAGGGTGGTGGTGGTGGTGGTGGTGGAGGCGGTGGCGGAGACAGCCTCACTAGCTGGTGTTTGGTGGCTGCTGACACCCGCCTCCACAGGGGAGTCATCCTCAGAGCTGCTGTGGCCTTCAGCTGGGGGGGATGGTGCTGACGACTCCTTTGTGTGGCTCAACTCGCCCTCCGTGCCACTGGGCCCACCTGACTCCTCTCCTTCTGTCCCTGTAAGGCTCTGTGGCTCCTCCTGGTCTGTGGACCTGTCCCCTCCTGTAGCTGTGGATGTATATGGATCGGAATAGGAAGTAACAGAACAACATCAGTCACCTGCACCAACTGCACACACCACAGTGAGTACATCACATCACAGGGCAAGCCCTGGCATCCTCAGCTGAACACAGCTCAAAGTGCCAACACTGTTTAGGATGAGGCAAATGTCAATCTCAACATCAACCATGGCACACATATCCCTCCTTGACTTTCACACATATGTCCGTTGCATGTTGGATGCTAACACACCAATGTGCCAATATGCACCACCCACACATTAGTTGTACATGCAAGTGAACATGCAGGAGTATGTCACTAGACACACAGCACATCTCTTGCGACTGACTCAGTACAGGTGTCCGGATGAAGGGATGGCAGAGACTCATTTCAAATGCTTGGGATGCATGCCAGCAACACACACTATGATGTACTCATGTCCTGGTGGGCAAAGCCACAATGGGGTGCATGGTGCACACTTGCACACAACGCAGGCTCACTCATAGCAAGTTCAATGCCATGGCACTGGGATGCCCTGAAATTCAGTCAACACTGTCTCCTGTCACAGGGTCAGGGCATCCAGACAACAACAATATGCACTGACTCACAATCCTAGCTCAGGAGTAAATCTGACTCTGCAGATGACTGGTGCACTTGCCCATCCCATGCAAACAACATATCTAGGACCCAGAAGACCCCACATCATGCAAATCATTCATATGAGTCTCAGCAAACACAAATCCATGTACATTAACACATCACAGTCTGCCATGCATATAACCCAGCTGCATGAGGGACACAGTTGCATACACCATTGTGCACTGTCAGATGATCACACACATATATGTCGCACAGGTCTTGTCTCCCACAGTCACATAGCAGATGTCATGCTGACCCTCTGAATCATGGACACCCCAGTTGTACGTAACAACAAGCCACACCCTAATGACACAGAGGCACACACCCGAGGGCACATGTCACTAAGCACAACCTGCATTTTCATACACAGGAGTGGGATTACAGAGTGTGCTGGGCAGGACTAAGTGAAACAGTGTATTGCCCCGGACAGTAGTCAGGTGGCTAAGCAATTGTGACATACTTGATATACATACTCCTGATGTCCAAAAATTGGAGTCCCCTGCTGCATGGTTTTGTTTTGAATACCCCAGAAACATGTTGCGAGTCAGACCAGCAATTGGTACACATCTCAAGGGCACACACAGTTCACATGTGAGATCTCAGGCATTGTGTAAACAATTGACCCACCCATGAAACACACAACAGAGTCACAGGAACTGATGCTGACTGGTACCTGAAACATAGCTGACTGCTGGGACACAGTGCCCTAGTGACACAAGCAACAGACTGTAGGGGCAACACCTGTGGAACAGATGAGGAGGGTGCATCACACAAATGAGGGACCTGATTTTGGGACTACAAGACCTACGTAATGTGGAAGTGTGACCAGGACAAAAGACTGCTATTAGCATGTCAGACATAGTACACAGATCAGGCATGGACTTACCCCCTTCCTGCTGCTGTCTGGCCTTCAGCTGCCTGTCCAGGTCCGGGAAGACCACCGCCAGTATGCGGAGCATGTGGGGAGTCAGGGTCCGGTGTCCGCCCCTCCTGCATGGAGGTGACAGCTTCAGCTGGACTCTAGCTATCCTCTGGGTCCAGCCACGAAGGTCCTGCCACCTCTTCTGGCAGTTGCGGATCCGGCGCTTGTAGACCCCCACAGAACGAACAGCCCGGGCGATGGTCAGCCAGATCTCCTGCTTCTGGTGGGCATCAACCTGTGAGGATGACAAAGTGAAAAGTACATTAACACACATGCCCCAGATTTGTGCAGCACACTATTGGATATACATGTCATCATCACAAAGGGAAATAAATTACACAGGTAGTGCAACCATGGGGAATGATGCATGTCTGACATGTTAACAATGTCTGGATAGTTTAAGCTTGCAATAATGCACTTTAGCAGCATGAAAACTATTCATTACATGTACCTACACACTTTGGTGGATGAAAGTAGTAAGTGAGAATGCTTGCCACTCGTGTACACACTGCTAGTACTGCTAGTCAGACAACTTGCATAATTAGGAAGGCAGTGGACAGCACACTGACCTGCTCCCCTGGTGTCCCATAGAGCTTTCTGAACTCTGGAAGGAGCCCGCCCAGCAGGGCCTGGTTTTCCTCCTCAGTGAAGGCTGGGGCCCTCTCCAGTGTACGTGCCATAGCAGTAGCCAGAGGATGCATAGACAGCAGCAGTGGTAGCAGGGATGTGGTCCAGTAGCATGTAGTGCAGGCAAGTGAGCTCCCTGGGGGACAGCCAGCCTTATATCTGTGCTGAAGAGGCAGACTCTGTGCCATGTGTCCCAAGTGATAGGTCCAACATGGTTGCATCCTATGAATCTGGTCAATCCATTCTAAAGTACGACTCGTACACGCCTTCCGCATCGTTCAAATCTTCACCTTCATGGAACACTTGAAATTGCAACATTGTTGTAGGCACCCAACTGAATTTCCAGTGCACAACTCGTACAAGTTTTGAATCTGCATCCGTCTCCATGACAGTCATGAGCCAATGGGTACGCCCAGCTCGCTCAACTGACTGTACAATGCGTATTTTGAATATACACATGCACCCGTCTCCATACGATTCAATGGCCAAGGCATACGCCTGTCTCGGACCATGCCTGTCCGACGCGTATGCATGATAGTCACCTGCGTCGGACCTCATTGTATGCAATGACAATGCGTACGCACGGTTCGGTCATGACCCATGCAATGCGTACGCATTGTCACCCGCGTCGGACCTCATTATATGCAATGACAATGCGTACGCACGGCTCGGTCATGACCCGTGCAATGCGTATGCATTGTCACCCGAGTCGGACCTCATTGTATGCAATGACAAGGCATGCGCACGGCTCGGTCATGACCCGTGCAATGCGTACGCATTGTCACCCACGTCGGACCTCATTGTATGCAATGACAAGGCGTACGCACGGCTCGGTCATGACCCGTGCAATGCGTACGCATTGTCACCCACGTCAGGCCTCATTAGTGTGACTATTAGAAGGATGCAACACACATATACTGGCCATGGACACCTGCACACACCTGCCACACAATAGCATTGGCCACACAGTGTCCCATGGCATGTGAGGCTGCATTCCCTGGGTGTTTGAGGGGGCCAAAGCTGTTTTTTTGTCTGGCACTTTGTGCAGCCACAGGCTGTGCACGTGTACATGGGGGCAGAGTCCTTTGTGTGTTGTGCACATTAGCACTGTGATGTGCAATTGAACAGTAATGGGGATGAGTGAAGGGCACAGTGTCAGGTTGGATATGTTTAAGACATGTCACATACACCCTGAGTCCTGGGGGTGATGGCATGTATGTCACAGTGAGACCTGTAGCCCCAATACTGATGTGCACCCACAGTCTGTGTGCATGTTGTGTCTCAGATGTGTCTGATCACATGTTACCTATGGGTGACAGTCTCCACATCCATGTGGTATATGCATCAACCTTGATGGGGTGTGTGTCTAAGAGACATACACCCCATCCCAGGGCCGGCAGGAACAACAGTGGCTACTACCTGTGGGACTTACGCTTGCCTTGAGGTGTGTATGTGCTACGCCATGTCCATTGCTGTGTTGATGTGGCAATACAGGGAGCCTGGGTTTCTGCATGGCAAAGATCTGTGATGCCTGGGAGATATGAGTCCTCATTTGTCACTGGGGTGGGTATTTTGAACGCTGCAGCAGCACATAGGTTGGGTGACACAGCCAGATGATTAGCCCATTGCACTACATGGCACTCATGTGGACATGTGGAATTGAGATGTGATTTGGTGGTCTTGTAGGTGACATATGTGTCCATGCCCAACAGCACACACCTCAGTACATTGTGTAATGTCATGAACTAGCATGTGATAGTGATTGTGGTCATGGCCACATGGGTGGATGCACTGACGATCTTCCTTTGTGCATCTCTGTACTGCAGGGCACCAGCTGTCCATCGGCCGTTTCCAGACCTTGCAACCATGCAGGAACGCAACTGCATCAGACGGTACCGCTTCACCAGGCCACTGATTGAGGAGTTGGCGGAGCAGTTGGCGCCACATCTGCTACCTGGCCGGACATACCCTACAGCACTGACCCCAGAGGTGAAGGTGATGGCAGCCCTGCACTTCTTTGCTACCGGTACCTTCCAGTACGCTGTGGCTACTGCTGGTGGTATGTCACAAATGATGTTTAGTCGGGTGCTACGCGATGTCTTGGAGGGGATGTTGCAATTCCTCGACCTGTATGTCAAGTTTCCGAGCCAAGATGAACTCCCTGAAATTAAGGATGCCTTTTATACACTGGGGAGGATGCCAAACGTCATTGGATCCATTGACGGGACACATGGTGCCCTGATACCACCACAGGCACATGAGCAGGCATACCGGAACAGGAAGCACTACCATTCGATCAATGCTCTGGTGGTCTGTCTTGCTGACATGTTGATCACACATGTGTGTGCACGGTTCCCTGGTTCGGCGCACAATGCCTACATTATGAGAAGTAGTCACATTGCAATGCTGATGTCACAGATGCCAGCTCAGCGTGCCTGGCTTGTCGGTGTTTACTGACTGTTTCTCATTGTGTGTGTTTGTCAGTGTTGTATTCCGCACTCCTACAAAACTCAGCTACTTGTTCATTTTTGTGTGTGTAGGTGACTCTGGATACCCCAACATGCCATGGTTGCTGACACCAGCCGAGCTGCGCTACAATGAGGCACATGGTTGGAGCAGGAGGGTGTTTGACGGACATTCGGCCTCCTAAAAGCCACTTTCGCTGCCTGGACAAGACCGGAGGGGCCCTCCCATATGAGCCTGAAAAGGTGTGCAAATTAATACTGGTCTACTGGTCTGCTGCATGCTACACAACATGGCGGTGCGGAAGGAGGTGCCTCTCATCCAGGATGATGATGACGACGACCAACGTCCGGCACCTATGGAGGATCCTGGCCTGGGCCAAGATGCCAGTGATGATGAAGATGATGAACTTCTTCACCTGAATGTGAGTTTCCAGGGTTGTTATGTCAATGTATGGAGGTAGCCTGGAATGTGTTGAACCAGCTCTGTTGCTGTCTGAGTGTGTCTGTGTGCCACTTGACTGGATACGTGCTGTGATGTGTCCATTCAGGTGGTGTGTACTCCACAATAGGGTAGTACTGCTAACTAGTGTTTGTGTAGGTTTTTTGCAACATGTTTTTTTTTGCATGTGTATTGCATTTCTCTCCTGTTTGTCTGTGCTTTTGACTTTATCTTGTCTGTCCTTCCCAGGGTCCTTTGCCTGTTGTGTGGTCAACACTGATCCTCAACACCCAGAAGCCAACACCAGTGTGGAAGTTGACAATTCCCATCAACTGATGTACCACACATCCCTGGACTTCCATTCTCCAACACATTGTGAGTGTGTGTCCACTGTTATATAGAATTAACGAGCAACTAGTGTGGAATAAACGTTTTGCTGTTGTGTAATGAACCTGTGCTACGCTTTGTTATGTGCGTTGTCTGTCTTCCCACATCTGAGTGACTACTTACCTCACCTGTGGACTTGTTGCCACTGACTGTGCTTGGTGTTGTGTCTGTGCATGCCAATGTGTTTCAGGTCAACATCATTGTGTGGGATGAGTAATATGGCCATGGTGAGTATGTTTTGTGTTGCCATAGTGGTGTGTGTCCCTCACATGTGTCACATCCCCACGACTCACCTTACGTTGGTCACATTGTTACAGTATTTGGCATGCACTGTGTTGTGTAGCAGATCGACTTCGCCCTGAACATGACAAATTGGAATCACAACAGAGGCAAGTATGTTGTACTGGTGAGTTTATTTACAAACATGTGTGAGTGAAGTGCACAGGATGGTGGGTGCTGTACAGTGGTTTGGGAATCCAAAGTTCACATTGGAGTTGGAAGTGCTGGTAGATGAAATGTCCAGAGTAAAGTCCACAGTCGTCTGCTACATTGGCCCAACATGAACCCTCCATGTAATGTGGGCGAGTTGTGTGCGATTGGACAAGGTGAACGGGTTGCGCACAAAGAACAATTTCCAGAACAGGTTTCTAGGCCCTGGGGGATGTGCTGGGACATCTGCCTCTCACATGTCCTTCTTTGGACGACTCCTCTTCTTCTGGGGGGGGGGGGGATCCTCAGGTGCAGGCCTCTGTGGTGCAGGGGACTCTCCGCCAGAGTCCTCCTCCCTCCCTGTGGCGCTAGCAGATGGTGTTGCGACAGATGTTGTGGGCACACAGGGGGGTGTGGACAGGTTGGTGTTGATCTGGTGGAGGCATTGTAGTATGTCCCGATGCACCGCCGTAAGGGCATCCCACTTTGCCTCCATGCGTGCATGGTGGGCAAACTGCTCGTGTTTCATGTCCTTGAGGATCCCCACTACCTGGCCAAATCCTCTGGTGCTATCCTGGTACGCATCTAAGATGCATGCCAGTTGGGGGTCATCATGCAGTCCAGACCCCTCTGCAAGGCGTGCCCTCTGCCTCCCACCCCTCCCAGCACCCCTTTCCACATGGGCAGGACCAGCGGCGGTACGCACAGGTGACACTGGGACCCCTTGGGTGGTGTTGCTGGTGGTGTTTGCTGTAGCTTCCGGGGGGGTCCTGTGTCCCTGTGCTGTGGGTGTTGATTGTCCTTGGTCTGTCCGTGTTGGTGGGGGTGCCCTGTCGGTGTTCAGATGCTGGAGGCGTGGGTACAGGGGGGGGCAGATGTTGCTGCTGCTGGTGCTGCTTTATGGCTCACACCGGAGGGACCAGGTGGTCGTCGTCATCCGAAGAGGACAGTGAGAGAGTCAGACCAGAGTCAGTGTCCACCAGAGTCTGGGATTGGGTATCCTCGTCATTTGGCGCTGGGTGCCCAGCATGACCTGTGTTTGGAAGAGACACACAATGTGATTTATGTTCCTACATGCATCATTGGTTCACAAACATGACATTTTCTACTTTTCAAACAGATGCCTGCCTGTACACTGCTTTTTCCCAGCTTGTCACAGACAGAGTTTGATCTTGTTGTTGGCCATTTGCCAGCATGGCGTTGTGCTCCCCACAACAGAGCCCAGTGTTAGACATCTTGTCAGTCCCTTCCCACTCCCTTTGGGGCGAGTATGGTTCAGGTTGATCTTGCAGGGCCATGTGGGTGGGTGTAGGTTGTCTGTGACTGCGGGTCTCATCATACTCTTGGCTACACCCCCCTTCCCAGCATGCCCATGCTTCCTCCCTCTTGACTCTGCTTCCCTGTGAGGGGGTGTGACATCAATGGCAAGATGGCTGACTGTGAAATCCTGGTGTTTGTTTGGCTACAAGTCCCAAGTGAGCCCCTGTGCTCCACACAGCAGCACCCAGTATGGGGTATCTTTTTCTGATATTTCAATGAGGCGTGTGTCAGTGCATTGTACCCGGTGAGTTGTGTGGAGTTTGTGTTGGGGGGATCTCACCATGCTGAGTAGTATGGTCAGGGCTGTCAGTCCTCCTTCCCATCATGAAACGTGCTTCCATTGTAGGGCGTGCAAGTTGTCTTTCAGGATGTCAGTCAGTGGTGTCCTGTTTGTGATTTGCACACAAGCCCTTGCAGGGCGTTGTGCTCCCCACAGCAGGAGCCAGTGTCAGCCATCTTGTCAGTCATTTTCCACTCCCTGTGATGTGGGCATGTTTCAGAGGTGTCTTGATGCGCCAATCAGGAGGGGGGCATTATCTGTGACCACATCATGATTTTGTCTACACTCACTTCACCTGCATCCCCACTATTCCTTCCTGACAGTCAGCCGCACTGTCAGGTGGTGTGTATGTGGTGACAAACTGTCTGGCTGGGTGTATTTGGCTTAGTGCCACTGGCTTGCTGTATTTGTTTGTAGTTTGGTGTATGTCATGACACAGTCCCCAGTCACTATGAGATGGCAGGTATTGTGTTTGTGTGACTGGCATACACATCTTGGGTAGATTATCTATTGGTTAGTGTTGCTTTGCTTGCGGTGCATGGTTTCACTGTCCCCTTGCCACACAATCTTGGTTATGTTGTTTGTGTACTCACCAGTGTCTGGGATGTCTGTTAGGCCATGGACGCTCTCTGGTGGTAGGATGTCCCGCACCTTCTCCTCCCAGGTCCTGAAGTAGACTGGTTTGGCAGGAGGGCCACCGCCGGTGCGCTGGCTCAGGGCGTGATCTTTCTCGATGAGTTTCTTGACCCTCCTGTGCACGTCATACCACCGGTTCTGGATATTGTCCTTTGTGCGCAACGTTGGTGCTTGTGCGTTCACCTTGTCCACAATCCTCACCCACATCTTGGTTTTCTGTGAGATGGGGGTCCTTTGAACCAATGTACCAAACAAATGTGGCTCTACTCTGATGATCTCGTCTACCAGCACTTCTAACTCCCTATCTGTGAACTTTGGATTCTTCTTTGGAGGCATGGTGATGGGTGGTGATGGTGGGGGATGTGTGTGTGAGGGTGCAAGTGATGTTGGGTTGGTGTTGGTTTTGCTGTGTGTATGTGTGTGAGATTTTGTATGAGGTGCTGATGGTGTGTGAGTTGTGTGATGGGTGAGTTGTGAGTGTGTCTGTGGTTGCTGTGTACCGGTGTTTGCTGCTGGCAGTGTCTCCTGTTTGCAAGGGATGATGGTAGTGACTGTAGTCCTCTATATAGTTGGAGTTGTGGGTGTGTCTTTGTCCCATGGTTTTTTTGGGGTATTTATTGGCTTAGTCATTGCTTATATGGGCCTTTTTTTTGTGTTTTTTCCTTTGTGTTTTGTAGGCATGAAGGAGACGTTTATGTGACCGAAACGGACGCTGCTATTGTCTCGTGCGGGCTTCTCCGCCTCGTTCATGCTGTCTGTCCTCTGTGTTTGGTACGCGTCGTTCGCGGCGGTCTCTATTGCTTGTGTGCCGGGTTGTCTGTGCGTGTCGGTCATGCGGCTTGGTCTCCGTGCGAGTCGGTCTGGTTTTACACGCATTGCATCATACTGCGCAATCGCACATCGCGGGTACGGGTCGGTCGGGTTCATTCCGGGTTCATGTCGGTCGGTGAAATTCACGTTGGTTTTCCGTCCGGATCACTATTTTCCCACCGGCTCGGTCGTACGGCTTGTATTCCGTACGTGTCAGTTGTAATTCACTCGCGTTGCATCGTACTGCACGGGTCGTACGGCGCTGCACCGTGTCGGTCGGTATTCGGTCCGGGTCCATGTCGGTCGGTTCGTTTTGCGGCCGGAATCGGCCCCATAGTGTAGTTTGCGCTTAGGTCCCCATAACATTTTGCCACACTCACGTCCTTTTCCTCCAACACCCTCAGAATTATAAAGGTACCCAGGGTCTGAGAACTTAGGCAAAATACAGCTAGATGTTTGGTTTTTTGGGAAAAATTGGAAAAAAGTGCTGTAGAGAAAACGTCTGTTTTTTCCCTGCCTATGGTATCAACAAAGGGTTTGTGGTGCTAAAATCAATATCTTCCCAGTTTTCAGGAACAGGCAGACTTTTCTCATAAAACAAACTTTTTATACACAATTTTGGCATTTTACTGGGACATAACCTATTTTTCCTATCTTTTGTGTGCTTTTAACCTCCTTCCTGTCAGTGGTAGAAATGGGTGTGAAACCAATAATTATACATTTCCAACGAGTAGACAAAATTCTGAATTTAGCAAGGAGTCATTTGTGTAGATCTTCTAAGGATTTCCTTTGGAAAGTAACAGTTGAAATAAAAGAAAATATTGAAAATGAGTTGAAAATAACAGCCATTTATGCTTACATTTTCACCTGTAACTTCTTCTAAGTATAATAGATTTTTTAAAGCAATATACTGTTATGTCTGCGTGTCCCTTCTGGTTGTGGGGATATATAGGACTTGTAGGTTCACTAAGAACCAGAGGTACCAAGAGCCAAACACTGAGCTGCGCCTTGAATGGTTTTTCATTTTGTTCCACGTATACAGCAATTACAATATAAGCTTTATATGGTTTTAAGGCTAAAAAACATAAAAGCATTACAGATATAAAACAACACATCCAATAAAATCCATCCTAAAAAAACATACTGAATATTAAAATACTTATTTAGCCACAGCCTTTAAAAATAACCCCATATAAAAATGTGATCACAGCTTTTCCTCAACCTTACTGCAGCTTTTAAAAAACTGAGAACATTGAGAATGATATCTCCTGAAAACATCTGCAAATACATAAGGGCGGGGAGACCCGAGAAAAATTCACCCTTTTCAGTACAGGAAGAAGATACAATTTCCTAGGGGCAGCATAAAAATTACAAAACATAGTAAGATGTACGGTATCCTGTGGAGACCTATTGTCACAGCCACGTGACAAAAACTTTTGGCCCCAATTCCCACAGATAGGGTAGGCCAACAAAAAAGGCAATAAATCCAGATTAAATCTCGTTAATGAAAAACGATCATGCCAACTTTTAACACACAAGAGGTAGGGCTCTGTTAAGGGGACAGTTTTCATCAAGATATATCGACCAACACTGGGCTTCACTAAAGTGCCCTCTTACCTAGCTGATATTCTCACCAGGTTATCTCACCACCTTCTTACTGATCCCTTCTGGATTACTTAATAATTCCTCCATTCCTAGACTCAAGAAGGAGTCTTGAATATATTTAAACCTAAGAATATGAAGAAAGTAATCAAGAGACAGGCAATCGTTTTTGTAATGTACTTGCTCAATTGTATTCCAGATTGGGATCAAATACTCACCCAAAGAGAAAGAGGTTGAAAGGGTAAAATATCCGATAAGTAAGCCACTCCTATTTCTTCGTGTACCAAGAATGTGGGAACACTTTATGGAACACACAGAAAACCCATTAAAAAAGCATTCTCAACCAGTTGCAGTTCATCGATGTTAATGTATACCCAGAGCTCACTCCCATATGTTACTTTGGAGATACTCTTAGCCCTGTACATCTGTAAGATAGCCCCAGTGGGTCTGCTGCCCAACCGTGATGCAATGTTAAAAATAGCGGCGTATGCCCTAAAAAAATCCTCCATCTTCCTGTTAACCAAAGGACACCAACTTAGGGCAAAGTCAAACAACAAGCCTAGATAGGAATACACGTTAGTCTTTGGCACAGGAGAAGGTCCAACTTTGAATGTGGACGATTTAGTAGAGGGCAGGCCAACAACCATCCCATATGATTTTTTGCCATTCATCGAGAGATCTTACTCCTTCATGAAGTGGATGAAGGAGTCCAAAAAGGACAGTAGATCTTTAGCAGTTCTTGCCATTAAGAAAGCATCATTTGTGTTTTATAAGACTGGTAGGCAAAGTTCCACCACCTGAGGGCAATCTACCTTAAGATCTGCCAATACTTGCCCCAGTTTATTAATATATAGATTAAAAAGAAAGGGGTCCAGGACACATCCCTGCCGCACCCCTCTTTTTATTTTAAAACCTAGTGTAACCTTTAGATCTTTGGAATAGCAAACCGCAGCCGCAGTATCTCTGTGGAGATCTCGCAAAAACAAAACAATGTCCTGGTCCACCCCCATAGATTGCATGATCTGCAAGAGCTCCAATTTATTGACACATGTTAGAAATGGGATTTCTGATTGGCTGAGGCTTGCGCCAAAGCCAGGCAGAAACCACCACTCTAGTCAGGGCTGGGGAGTTACACGCCAAAGATAACCCCTGCTCACCCCCTTGGTAGCTTGGCACGAGCAGTCAGGCTTATCTCTGAGGCGATGTGTAAAGCGTTTGCGCGCGCACCCAGCAACAACACCCAAGGCCCACCACAAAGGAAACTCCACACAAGGTATTCTATAAAAATAACCTTTGTATTATACACAACACATTAGATAAAAACACACACTCTACAATGTGCCAACAGGCACGGGCAGAATTTACAAGGGATTATATGTACAGGGGACAGGGCCACATGGACCACTGTCAGGAATTAGCACTCTTAGAACATAACACAAATTACCAAGTGTACATGTAGAACATAACCAGTATCTACTGGCGCAATAATGACCTCAGCGTCATCACACTAGCATCAGGTATAAAACCTATCCTGCATCCATCACAGGGGCATAAATCACATTATGCAATTCTCGCAAGTCTAACGCCTTAGACCTAGCCACCTAAGTATACCTACACTAGGGGCGTACATAACACAGGGAAGTACATTCTCCCTACCATCAACCTAAACAAGGTAAAACAACCTCCTAGGCAGAAATCCTATCTAGAGGTATGAAATACAGGGAGCGCAAAATATACTATACACAGTACATTTCCCAACCCCATAAGCATGAACACAAGGTGCGCAAAACATACTACACCGTACATTTCCTAGCACCAAAATCGCATTAGAGTCCAGGTTGCGCCAGAACCTAAACGTAGCAGCTGCCCACTACTTGCTGGGCAGCTGGGGACAAGCACAGGGCCTAAACGCTGCAGCTGGCACTAAGTGCTGCGCAGCTGGGGGAAGGCAAATAAGGCGTGGGCTCACAATAGCCCTTAAAACAATATCCAGAACGTTGGAGCCACCTAGGCTCTAAAGCAACATGTCCCCCTGGAGCACACTGGCTCCTGAAATCATCCTGCCAACATGCTGGAGCCCCCCTGGGCTCGGTAATCATACATGTGTCCCCAAGCGTTGGAGCCTCGCAGGCTCAGAAACAATGCCCCCTTCGTTGGAGCCATCTGGCTCTGGAAGTACGTAGCCCCTCTGGAGCGCACTGGCTCCGTGAATAACTAGGGCCCCGAGCATTGGAGCCCTCTGGCTCTAAAATAATGATGGCCCCGTTGGAGCCTTCTCTGGGCTCGGAAACTAATCACTCCCCATCGTTGCAGCTGACCCCTGCAAAGTGGGACAGCTGGAGACTACTGCTCAACGTGGGGCAGCACGGGACCTCGGGACCCCCACAGGGGCCCTTAAAATAAATATTGCCACGTTGGAGCGGCCCGCTGCACAAACGGGGCCGCTCTGACCGTGTGCCTCTGCCAGGCACCCTTGAATGCGAGCCCAACTCACCTGGGCTCTTCAGCGGCAGGACTCCGGTCTCCGCTCTTCGCACGCGGTGGGGGCAGGCACCGGCAATGTGCCTCGAGCCCCCTCCGCCTTCAGTCTCCACTTGCTGGTGCCCGCGGGGCTCTCCCTCAGCCATGGGAGCCCCGCACAGGCAGGCACCATCACCTTCACTCCGGGCAGCTTCTCAGGCGGCGGCGTGCGCGGGACTTCCTTTGTAAAACCGGAAGTCCCGCCCGCCGCTAGGCACATTCTCGCCTGACTTCCGTTTTTGGCCGCGACTCGGGCCGCAACGGTGATCTTCAAGAATCGCGGGGTGGGCACCCGCTCCCCCACAAAAGCAGTCGGCGGCATTTTCAGCGGGGTGGGCACCCGCAACGACATAAACGAAGGCCGCAATGCGGGGTGGACACCCGCTTTTAGATAACAGCAGTCGGCGGCATTTTCAGCGGGGTGGGCACCCGCAAGGACATAAACTCGGGGTAGGCACCCGCCGGGCAGCTGCACGGGGAAATCCCTCCTATGGGGATTCCCTCCCTCCAGACAGCAGCGCATCGCTGCGGAGCTCCAGCGCTCCTACGGGCAACATAAAGCAAGGTAGCGCTCCCAGGGCGCTAGAAGGCTGCACCAAGCCTTGGTAAAGCAAAAGGACCAGCAAAAAAGGTCCCCACGGTCCTGAGGGCATCCAGGGGGCAAGGTAGGGCCCAGGGGCCAGCACACAGGGCCCTCCAGCAGGGAGGTAGCCCCCATGGCGGTCCCTCCTGGGCCCCACCAGCAGCAAGCCCCCCTCTGTCAGGATCCAAGAAGAGAACAGTTTCTGTGGGGACACAGCCCCATTTTTATACAGAAAAACCCTTTGTTCTGGGTTCAGGGTGAGGGGGAAAACCAGTCGCAGCTGGTTGGGGAGCACCCTTGATGTGCTCAGCCCCTCACTCTATTCACTGGCAGGGCTAGGGTCGTCAGTCGCACCACAGGGGGCGGAGCCAGCCTTGTGTGTGGAAAACCCTGTCCTATTCAGGACCCAGGTGTACTCCTCCCACCCATCTAGCTGCTGATCTCCCCATTCACCACTGGGTGACTCATCCTGACTCTGGGGAATCCCTAGCCCGTCACATGATATGACCAGCCAATCACACGACAGACACACTGCACACAGAAGTGCCCACTTCTAGAAGTGGCACTTTCACACTAGGTACATGCACGCCGCACACATCATCGCGCAGCATTCACTCCCACGAGTCCGCACATACCAAACTCGGGCCTGCACACCCCACGCATCAGGAACTACTAGGGACACATACATTCCCCATGCATTCCTATGGGAGGGCAGGCCTATCTCACCACATGCACTCAGAGCGCGCACGCACTTTACCCTGGGACACAGGGAAAGTGCGTAGAAACCAAAAAATCACCACACCAAGTCACCAATAAAAAGCAAAAAGTTCAGGGGTGAACCTGCCAGAAGGGCCAAGTCCAACAACACAGTCAAATGCTGATGAAAGATCCATGAATGTCAGGTAGATGGAACATGGATGAGCAATGGTGTATTTACTAAGGACTAAGTATAAGTTTACAGCCCAGAACGAAATCCATACTGTACCTCAGATAAAACACTTTTAAAATCAGCCCAATTAGCCTCTCCGAAAGAACACGCCCAACCACTTTGACCACAGAGTCAAGCAACGAGAAGGGCCTGTAATGGTGGGTACTGTCCCTGTTCCCCTTCTTCAAAACAGGAATAATGATGGGCATTGCCCATGAGTAAGGGGGACCAGCCATCACTGCGGCATTGATAAGGGTGGTCAGGATTCGGGCCCAACGCTCCACATCTTGCACAAAGAGGTTGGGTGGAATCCCGTCTCGGTCTGGAGCTTTATTCTTAGGCAGTCCCTGGATACCCTTCCTAACCTCCCCATTATAGAATGTGGGAACAGCTTTCTCATATACCACCACCACAGAATAAGGAGAATGGAGGGTTGTAGATTTCCTCAAAGTGGGCCACCCAACTGTCTTCAGAGATATATGCGTCCAGGGTGGAGGTAGCATCAGCTGCAAAAAAGGGTCAGTTAATGATACTCCAAAATGTAGAACTACTTCTCAAGGTGCTGGCCTCCGTAGTGACTGACCAGGCCTCCTTCTTCAGAATGGTCTTGTGTCTGGTCAGTTTTAATTTGTACAAGCTACAGATCTTCTTTACTAAGAAGAGATCCCTGGGTTTAGCACACAGTGCATACTTGAGATTTCTCAATGCTTGGGAGCACCCTGATTCAAACCACCTCAGCAACAAACCCTGTTGCCGTGATGGGGGGCTTTCAAGAGGGATCATATAGTGTCCAAGATCACTGAAAAGACCTTCAGAACACACACCGGGCTGCTCAGTTGGGAGGTACAAATTTCAAAATCCTCCTTATGTTGAGTTGAAAGGGAATTAGTAAAATAATATAAGGTTATCTGTGACCACTTGAGCCTCTTACCCCAATCTGTGGCTTTGGTGACCACTCTTTTACCCACCCTGGGGGTTTGAGCCAGCATGGTCTAATAAAAAGATATACAAACTGGGTTATGATCTGTTGGGTGTGTTCAAAGTGCAATCCAGTCATAATAAAACACCCTAAAGCATCTACACCTCCTGCCCCCGGGTCCCCATAAAAATGAACAGTAAAATCGTTAGCATCCATTACATTTGTGATGGACAAAAACAAGCCTTTCAAATTCCTTAAATAAGAGCCCAAAATATCAATATTTCTGGTCCATGGGGGAAGGAAATGATATTATAAAAATTGGACAGAAGCAACTCACGAGACCCTGTAGAAAATACAATATCTTGCAGAGTGGGCACTTCACTTAGGTGGATAATCAGACTACATCTGACAGCTAAAGAAACAGAAATAACCACCCCCTTTAGACTACCTCCCTGTTAAGGGGTTGCAGATGTAAAAACAGTCTTATACCCATCCAAGAAAAACTATTCTGAGTGGCCCAAGTGTCCTGTAATACACAATACAAGACCTGGAGATATCAGAGCACTATTTCGGATTAAGTGGGATTGTGGATAGGGTAATATAAACATTTATTATACCCTCAACAGTAGTTCGTATCATGAACTATCAGTACCATCCCTAGTGCCTCAAAATTTATCATTTAAAACAACGCAACCCAACATGTGCAAATCATTCCACCTAGAACATAAACCAGAAAAAGTGTGGAGAATGAGAAAGCATCTCACGTGCGTAACACCAGAGGAGCTGCTGGCTGGTTCTCGCCAGTGTGCTCACGAATTTCTCATCATCGATGTCTTTCTCATGAAAATAATGATGTGAAAAAATGATGTGAAAAAGATCATGTGGAAAGTAAACCAGGGAGAATTTATTTAGGCAGCCCAAAACCAACAAAAGGAAAAAATATGAAGAAAAGACCCGTGTGGTCTTACAGATAAGATTAGGTATGACCCACGTCTATAGTTCGACCTGTTTTATTCCGCTCTGTGAGTCATCCCAAGGTTAAAAACACGGTCATGTTCAATAACCACATTTATGAATGGCCAACATGTTTCATTGCCTACTTATCTTTGCGGCAAATTCATCAGGGCGTCATGGAACTGCAATCACTTCCCTGGATTTAATCTGTTTTGAGACAGAAATCGCTAGTTGTAGTATGGGAATAACGAAGAAATAATGCTGCAAGACGAGTTTTCTTTCTTTGTAAGAAAAGGATTTAATCCAGAGATATGAACCCACGACTTCTCCAACTCAAGATCCCAGTAAGAATGATATTGTACAAGTTACATTCCAAACTCTAGATTACCCAGCACAAACACATTCTAATCTTTAAAGAGACATGTGTAAATAACAAGTACAATTACAGCATATAACACATCCCCCTTTTTACACAGAAAATGAAAACAATAAACAGCATTCAACATACCACATTAATAATAAACAAAATCCTTATTTCGAGAAGATGGGATTCTAATACGAGAACTTTGCCTTACACACCTGTGGTCACCAGAACCACTTACATTTCTAGTTTCACCATTGTCATTACAGATCATTAAATCGTTATTCCTAGAACCATCACCATCCCCCTCTCTTAACAAGGAATTAGAAAATTGCAAAGACAACTCATTTCTATCATTCTTGCCATTCAGATCACCTAAATTGAACCAATCTGAATGATCAAACAATTTACCTTGAGACCTCAACTTATCACAAATAATTTTTGCTTGACCCTTTTTAAGTTTGATTAGAGCATTCCGATTCCACCATCCACGATCTTGCAACATAATTGACATTCTCGCCACCTTTATGACCCTAGCTGGTTCCGAAAATTTAGATTGACCTTTCCCAACTCTAATAGGTTTTTTAATGAGTACCCAATCTCCCGGAACCAAATCCATATCCTTGACATGTTTCCTAGCATCATAGTTAGCTTTATAAGAAAGCTGTTTTTCCTTTACAAATGTCCTAACTTTTTGCCAGTCAATCTCATGTTGATTACCTAGATCAACTTTACCCTTCAGCCATGATGGACTAAACATTGTGACCGGTTTCCTACCTCTCAATAACATGTATGGGGACAAGTTTGTAGTAGAATGGGGAGTCACATTATAACTCCAAATCTTATCACAGATATACTTATACACATCCAACCCATTATTCAAGGCAGTTTGTACCCCTTCCTTCAACATTCTGTTGGCTCTTTCAACCAACCCATTTGAGGCCGGACTATACAATGGCACTAAAATATGTTTTACAGAAACTTCACTCAAAAAGTTTTCAAAGTCATTAGAAACAAAGTGAGTACCATTGTCGGAAACAATCTGGGAAGGCAGCCCTTCAATCAAAAACAAACGCTGCAAAAAAGAAATAGCTGCCTTGGAATCTGCGCTCCTGACAAAAGAGAAATACAACCATTTAGAAAAATAGTCAATAGCCACAATCAAAAATTTGCAATCATTACCAAGTATGTTAAAAGGACCAGAAAAATCCAACCCCAGCTTCTGCCATGGTCCACTGGGCCATTCCACCGGACACAAAGGGGAAGTAGAATTACGCCAATGTTTGTCAGAACACAAACATTCGGGACATTTTTCCACAAATAACTTAACCTGATTATCTATGCCTGGCCACCAATACACATCTTTGATTTTCCTAACTGTACTGGAAATTCCCAAATGTCCCTCATGCGCAAGAACTATAATTTTACTCCTTAAAGACTCGGGTGGTACAACTTTGTCATCTCTAAGAAGAATATCATTGACAACTGAAAGCTCATGCGCCACTTGCGAGAAACATTTATCCTGCATAGATAAACTCCTGTCACACGGCCATCCCTGAACCAAAAACTTCTTCACCCTTTCCAAGCAAGAATCTTTCTGTGCACCTTCCATCCATTCCTCTTCCGATAACTTAGTCATATGTGTGATATCACTTATACTAAACACCACATCAGAATCAGTATTGCTATCCGAAACTTCACACTCCAAAGGAATCCTAGACAAACAGTCAGCCCTGACATTTTTGACACCTGGAATGTACTTGATATCAAAATGAAACTCCTGTAATCTAGCAAGTAGTCTGATTAAACGAGTGGAGGCTTTGTTGGAATTACTATCACCTAACATATATATCAATGGTTTATGATCAGTGAACAACTGAAATCTTGAACCCCAGATATACATTTTAAACTTCTCTACAGCCCAACAGCATGCTAGAGCTTCACGTTCTATAGTGCTGTAATTTAATTCAGCACTACTCAAGGACCTTGACGCGAATGCTATAGTGAATTCCTTTCCCTCCACCATTTGACTTAAAACTGCGCCTAGACCCTTTGAACTAGCATCTACAGTAACTACACACTTATGACCATGAGAAAAAGCTCTGATAGCCGGTGCTTCCAAAATTAATTTTTTGACCTTATCAAAGGACACTTGAGTTTCCTCAGACCACAAAAATTTCGCATTCTTTTTTAACAGGTCCCTCAGAGGTTGTACAATAATCGCATAACTTTGCACAAACCGAGCATAATACTCACTTAAACCTAAAAAGGCTCTCAAAGCATCCTTGTCTAATGGTCTCGGAGCTTCTTTAATGGCATTGATAAGAGATAATTTAGGTTTGATACCCTCAACAGAAATATTATGCCCCAGATAATCCACATCCTGAGTAATAAATTTACATTTGCCTTTATTGACAGTCATACCAGCCTCTTCTAATATATGTAAAACTTTATCAAGTAGTGAATAGTGTGAGTCAAGAGTGGGAGTATGAATTAAAATATCATCTTGAAAAGCCTGAATGCCTTTAATTCCGGAAAACAACTTGTCCATGAGACGTTGGAATACACTAGCAGCCGACGCTAACCCGAACGGCATGCGTTTATACATAAAGACACCAAAAGGTGTAACAAAAGTGGTCAAAGATTGAGATTCCTTAGATAATGGAATTTGATGGTAAGCTGATTTTAAATCAATTGTGCTAAAGAATTTGCTACCACCTAAATTTGCTAACATCTCTTGGATTTTAGGAAGTGGATGGCAATCCACAACAATATTTCTATTCAAGACTCTCAAATCTGCACATAAGCGGATCTCGCCAGAACTTTTGCGAGCCACTACAGCCGCAGAAACCCATTCTGACGACTCAACAGACATTATAATATCTTGTGCACACAAATCATTCAAAGTCTTCCGTAAATCTTCTCTAGCAGACAAAGGCACAGGTCTGCACTTTTGAACAATAGGCAAAGCATTTTTTTTAAGTTTGATAGTATGATGGAAATTTTTAACCAATCCTATCTTATCAGAAAACACGCTAGGATACTTTGCTACAACATCTTCTACACTGTGCTTTTCTAAATCATGTTTATGTACAATAGTTGATATAGGTAAATCACCTAACGTAACAGGTTCTATATGTCCAGGTCTCAAAATAATTCCCAGATCTGCCTGATCTTGCCACCCCAGGATGTCCCTGCCATTCACAGCAACGTAAATCTTTGTGTAAATCTCTCTGCCCATAAACTTGATGGAATCTGAAAAATATCCTTTCATGGTAATATCAAACCCCCCAAATGCTTTAGGATTTACATCAGTAGGTTTCAAAAGAACCTTTGACCAAAACTTACAAAATGTTATCTCATCTAAAATAGTTATGGGGGATCCTGAATCCGCCATGACATTTACATCTATAACCCCAATAGATACGCTACATAACGGTCCTTTACACCTTCTTACATCACCCCGTAAACTATTTACTTCAATAGTAGATAACAAGTTGTTCATGGCACTGCAAATATCCTCCTGTTCAATATCTACGCTATTGATCTGACTTTTATGTTTAGAAAATCTGCATACTGTGTAAAAGTGACCAATCTTCTTACATGTATTACATCTTTTTCCTTGTGCAGGGCAATTGGGTGAATTCCCCATGTGATACTTAGAACCACATCTATAACATGAACCTTTTTTTACAGAAGAACTGTTAACTTTCATTTTCGTAGACACTGCACTAATATTTGTTTCATTGTTGTTAGCACACACATCAACTTGCAAAACTTTAGAATCAACATTACTGGAAGAATTCTGTGTCAAAATTTTCGACGATACAACAGATCGTTCTATACTCCTTGCAATGTCCATCACCTCATCTAGTGAAGGATTCTTACATGTTAAAATACGTTCTTGTATTTTCTTATTATGACAGTTAAACACTAACTGGTCACGCAAATAAGTGTCCAATTGGGAAGCAAATTGACATTTTGCAGCAAGAACGCGTAGCACGGCTAAATAATCCTCAATGGATTCCTCTTGTGTTTGCTTACGCTTAAAAAATAGATGACGTTCAACCATAACAGAAGGCTCATCTACATATTGTTTACCTAATCTAGCCAAGGCCTCAGCGTATACATTCCAACCTTCATCCCTGGGTGGAGCTGTTACAACAGGTAAATTATCAAAAACATCTTGACCAGCATTACCTAAATGGTTAAACAATAATGCTTTTTTCCTTCCTGCAGAGTATTTTGTTGCATCAATAGCTTCCAAATAATTGTCAAAAATTCTAAACCATCTATGCCACGGTATAAGTGGTTTACCAGGATTTGTTAAAAATGGCGGTGGCTGCATCACATTGTTTGCTGAAGATGAAGACATCCTTAAAATATAATTATATGTCCAGAAAACAAAGAATGAATTTTGACAAATAGTTATTAATTACACCCAAAACAAATATATTTTTAGGTTAATTAATAATCATAACATCACCAATGCAAATGGTCTAGAACGTAAATATCATTAAAATAAAAGAAACAGATTAAGGCAAAAGTACATGGCACTAGAAAAGCGAAGAAATGCTCCTTCAATGAGCTATACCGCCAATTGTTCCATATGCTCGATGTCCGTAATAAAAAGAGAATCCAAAAAGCCAAAAAACGGGATATTTTCAATCCGTAATGTAAAAGACGTTGTAACCCCAACCAAAGATGGCGGCTTGTGCGAGAATCTCGCAGTGACAAGCAAATGTGAAGTGAAGTCGACGTAGACGAAGAGCTGATGTTGCTGAGCCACGCGTCTGGTCCCGCGACTGCTCCCGCGACTCCAGTAGAACAATGGCGAGAATCAAAACATAAGCAAGCTGCAACGGAAACCACCGTCAAGGTAGAGTGCTTTCTATAAATTTTGATCAGCCACAGCGAATCTAACACTCACGAGTATCTCCGTGTAGATAACGCCGGCTGCGCACTTTTGACGAATTCAAAGCAACACAGTTTTCGCACTGAAGCAGTTCCAAATATGTCCACAGATTGTAAAATTAAAATGCTTAAGCTTAAGCAGAAATGCAGCGATGAAAAAAAAAATAGTCTCATCAGTTTTACATGAGAAAACACTCATGTAGGTGCCATTTGTCTTGAATCAGTTGAAAAATCAATAAAGTCGAAGATGAACTTTTGTAGATTGTCCAAACACGGTCGGTGGGTTCCTCAAAATGATCCCAATCGTCGCCAATATATGTAGTATGGGAATAACGAAGAAATAATGCTGCAAGACGAGTTTTCTTTCTTTGTAAGAAAAGGATTTAATCCAGAGATATGAACCCACGACTTCTCCAACTCAAGATCCCAGTAAGAATGATATTGTACAATTTACATTCCAAACTCTAGATTACCCAGCACAAACACATTCTAATCTTTAAAGAGACATGTGTAAATAACAAGTACAATTACAGCATATAACACTAGTGAAAGCCAAGGGCCCATGTACCAGCTCTCACATTGTCAATGTTTTAAAAGAGCACTGTCAGTTGCTCTAACAGTCCTAATGCACAAGCACATCCGTTGTTTTGTGTTGCTTAAACCGTCATCGTAAGGGCGAGGAGCTCACACCGTAACCTTACGGTGTGAGCTCCTCAACCTTACGATGACGGTTTAAGCAACACAAAACAACGGATGTGCTTGTGCATTAGGACTGTTAGAGCAACTGACAGTGCTCTTTTAAAACATTGACAACGTGAGAGATGGTACATGGGCCCTTGGCTTTCACTATCGATTTCTGTCTCAAAACAGATTAAATCCAGGGAAGTGATTGCAGTTCCATGACGCCCTGATGAATTTGCCGCAAAGATAAGTAGGCAATGAAACATGTTGGCCATTCATAAATGTGGTTATTGAACATGACCGTGTTTTTAACCTTGGGATGACTCACAGAGCGGAATAAAACAGGTCGAACTATAGACGTGGGTCATACCTAATCTTATCTGTAAGACCACACGGGTCTTTTCTTCATATTTTTTCCTTTTGTTGGTTTTGGGCTGCCTAAATAAATTCTCCCTGGTTTACTTTCCACATGATCTTTTTCACATCATTTTTTCACATCATTATTTTCATGAGAAAGACATCGATGATGAGAAATTCGTGAGCACACTGGCGAGAACCAGCCAGCAGCTCCTCTGGTGTTACGCACGTGAGATGCTTTCTCATTCTCCACACTTTTTCTGGTTTATGTTCTAGGTGGAATGATTTGCACATGTTGGGTTGCGTTGTTTTAAATGATAAATTTTGAGGCACTAGGGATGGTACTGATAGTTCATGATACGAACTACTGTTGAGGGTATAATAAATGTTTATATTACCCTATCCACAATCCCACTTAATCCGAAATAGTGCTCTGATATCTCCAGGTCTTGTATTGTGTATTATTGATTGAGTGGAGGGTGGCCTGGTTGATTTTTCCCTCTTAAACTCCTTTTTCTGAGTATAAACCAAGTGTCCTGTAGACAGATCATGTCAAAGCCTTTGATAAAGCACAGCCACTTAGGTTCAGCAAACTTGCAAGCAAGCCCAGCGATCTTCTAGCTAATTACTTTTCACTCCTTACAGTCCTTACAACCAACAATCAAAGCATCCAAGGGATTCTGGATTGGAGAAGCGTTCTGCTGCAAAGTCTGTAGATTGTCCCCAGCCAGTCAATCACATCCATCCAAAGAAGATAATGGGACAAAACTAATAAAAAGCACCAAAGCACTAGAAGGCCCCTGCTATGTGTCCCAGTTCAGAGCCCAGCAATCTGTAGCTTACCTCTGACCGAGAAGTAAGGTGTCATTTGCTGGTCTGTAACGGAATACCAAGAGAAAGGCCATGATAGAAGGGATGGGGCCACTATGAGGAGGATGTCTTTTAGATTCAAAGAATTCGCCTGCCATGTGCGATTTGTTAAAGTTTATAATGATACAATCACCTGAAAGATTTTTCTTGGCCCGGCCTACCCAGCTCACTCTTTGTGCCATGATGATGTTTCTTTACACCTAGATCCCTAGGATGGTATTTAAATCTGGGCAATGCAGGACTTTGTTTTTGAATTGGTAAAAGTCCCCCAAAGAGCCTGATGGGAGAGATGGTACACTCCCCAAAACTGCCACATAGGGAGTAGCCTCAGGTGGTAAGTTAAGGGCTGAAATGCCACAAACTGGTCCTAGGAAGCTTGTTTCCGGTCCAGGGAAGACATGGCTTGGCAGTTCGGGCTGGACTGTTCCCATGAGGCACAGGGTCAGACTGATTTGCATATGGCCATGTCTGAACTGGGGTGGCAGAGTGGGCTAAAGAACGGTGATGGATTAAACCCAGATCAGTTGACTGGGGGTGAGTGCTTGCAATGTTCAACACTCTGTCCATTATTTCCTTTGGTTTTTGCTTTGTTCGCCATAAGTTGGCAGGGTATGCTCAGACGTGAGTCCCTCGTTCACTTTGCCACTGGATTCAAGCAAGCCTGGCTGAAGACGGCTGAAATGCCAGAAACCGGTACTAGGAAGCTTGTTTCCGGTCCAGGGAAGGCATGGCTTGGCAGTTCGGGCTGGACTGTTCCCATGAGGTACAGGGTCAGACTGATTTGCATATGGCCATGTCTGAACTGGGGTGGGAGAGTGGGATAAAGAACGGTGATGGATTAAACCCTGATCAGTTGACTAGGGATGAGTGCTTGCAATGTTCAACACTCCGTCCATCATTTCCTTTGGTTTTTGCTTCGTTCGCCATAAGTTGGCAGGGTATGCTCAGACGTGAGTCCCTTGCTCACTTTGCCACTGGATTCAAGCAAGCCTGGCAGAAGACAGCTGAAATGCCAGAAACCAGTACTAGGAAGCTTGTTTCCGGTCCAGGGAAGACATGGCTTGGCAGTTCGGGCTGGACTGTTCCCATGAGGCACAGGGTCAGACTGATTTGCATATGGCCATGTCTGAACTGGGGTGGCAGAGTGGGCTAAAGAACAGTGATGGATTAAACCCAGATCAGTTGACTGGGGGTGAGTGCTTGCAATGTTCAAGACTCCGTCCATAATTTCCTTTTTGCTTGGTAAGTTAAGGGTAAAAAGCCTGAGCAGTAAGGGGCTTGAAGCACTATTTTTAGCCTTATTATCCTTCTCGTTAGATGTTATGACTGACACTGACTCATATCAATCAGTGCCCTTATAGCAATTCATTTAGTAAAATATAAAGAGTGAAAAATAGGTATCAAAGAAACCTATGTATTTCTGAAATGGGAATAAGATATGCAGTTTAGAAGCAGTGGTTATTTTGCATCTCTGAACTTGTGGGTTCCCATTTTAGCATGGGAATTAGAGGGTATTTTTCAAAAGGACATATGTTTTGCATTCTGCATTACATTTGGTAGGCAGAAATGCATTGTAGGACAAATGGTAATACAACTTGTACTGTTCTATGTTCCCCTAACTCTCCCAATAAAAATGGTACCTCACTTGTTTGGGTAGGCCTAGTGCCCAGAACAGATAACAGCTCAAAACGCAACATGACACCACATTTGTCCACTGAAAGCTCACCCTTTCCTAGCAAACCTGTACATTTTTTAAATGTAGACACCCAGGGGAGGATGGGGTGACTTGTGTGGCTCTCTCTAGGTTCTGTTACCCAGAACCCCTTGCAAACCTCAAACTTTGTAAAAAACACTTAGCATTCCCACATTTCTCTTAATTAAAATGGTACCTCACTTGTGTGGGTAGGCCCAGTGCCCAAGACAGAAGTCGGCCCAAAACGCAACGTAGACACATCACATTTTTCTAGTGAAGACTGACTTTTTTTTTACCATGTGCCTACCTATGGACCTTAGGCCCTAGCTCAGCCTGCCCCTAGGGACACCTAGCAAACCTATACATTTTTTAAAACTAGACACCCAGGGAAAAATATATTGGTGTGACTTGTGTGGCTCTCACCAGGTTCTGTTACCCAGAATCCCTTGCAAATGTCAAACTTTGTTTAAAAAAAACACATTTACCTCACATTTCTGTAATGGAATGTTCTGAAATCTGTGTTGAGACATAAAATTCCACCCACCCAGCATTCCCTCAAGTATCCCAATAATAATTGTAGATCACTTGTGTGGGTAGGCCTTGTGCCCATGACACAAAATGGCCCAAAACACAATGTGGACAAATCAAAACTTTCCAGTGAAAACTGACCTTTTTTTGTAATGTGCCTAGCTGTGAATTTTAGACCCTAGTTCTGCCAGCACCTAAGGAAACGTAGCTAACCTGTACATTATTTTAAACTAGACACCTAGGGGAATCCAGGATGGGGTGACTTGTGTGCTTCTCACTAGGTTAGGTTACCCAGAATCCCTTAGAAACCTCAAACTTTATAAAAAAAACATTTTCCTCACATTTTTCTGATGGAAGTTTCTCGAGTGTGTGGGAAGCCAAAAACCTCCATCCAACCAGCATTTCCTCAAGTCTCTGAATAAAAATGGTACCTCATTTGTGTGGGTAGGCCTAGCGTCTGCGACAGTGCGCAACCCAAGCTCAGACGGCACCTAAGGAACCCTAGCAAACCTGTAAATTTTTTTAAAACTAGGCACTCAGGGAAATCTAGGATTGGGTGACTTGTGTGGATCTCACTAGGCTGTGTATCCCAGAATCCCCTTCAAACCTCAAACTTTGTAAAACAAACACATTTTCGTAATATTTCTGTGATGGAAAGTTGTGGATCTGTGGAGAGCCACAAACTTCCACCCACCCAGAATTTCCCAAAGTCTCCTGATAAAAATGGTACCTCACTTGTGTGGGTAGGACTAGTACCTGTAACAAGAAATGTCCCAAAACATTTTGTGGAGACATCAAAATTATCTTTCTCAAAATCACTTGTTTTGCAAGGGAGTCACCTGCATTTTTGGTCCCTGGCTTGGCAGCTTCTAGGGAAACCTATCAAACCCAGACATTTCTGAAAACTAGACACCTGGGGAAGTCCATGGAGGTATAGCTTGCATGGATCTCCCAACTTTTTGTACCCAGAATCCCCTGCAAACCTCAATTTTAGCAATACAAAATCAAATTTTCATCACATTTCTGTGTGTAAAGTTGTAAAATCAGTAGGCTGACACAAGTTTCCTACCACCCAGCTTTCCTCCAGGTCTCCAGATAAAAATGGTACCTCACTTAAGTGAGTCGGCCTAGCACCGGTGACAGGGACGGGCCCAAACCCTATTTTGAAGACATCAAAGTTATCTATCACAAAACAATTTGGTTTTGCAAGAGAACCACCTGCGTTTTTGGCCTTGGGCTTGGGGAGCATCTAGGGAAACCTACCAAACACAGACAATTCTGACAACTAGACACTTGAGGGAGTTAAATGATCTAGTTTTGCAAGGGAGTCACCTGCTTTTTTGGTCCTGCGCTTAGCAGCAAGCTAGGGACACCTACTAAACCCAGACATTTCTTAAAACTAGACACCCAGGAGAGTTAAATATGGTTTCAGCTTGCATAGATCCCCCATTGTTTTCCTACCCAGAATCCCCTGAAAACCTAAAATTTGGCTAAAATAAATTGAATTTTCCTCCCATTTGCAACCTCACAGAACCCGGGAGAGGGAAGGGCCCAAAACATAATGTAGAGACATCAAACTTATCTATCACAATGTAGCTAGGTTTTGCAAGGGGAGCATCTAGGGTAACCTACTAAACCCATACATTTCTGAAAACTAAACAACCGGGGCATCAGGGAGGTTTCAGTTGCATGGATCCTCCAACGTTTTCTTACTCAGAATCCCCTGCAAAGCTCAAATTTGGCTAAATAAAAATCTAATTTTCCTTACATTTCTGTCTGGGAACACAATGCCGGCACAAATTTCCTTTCACCCAGTGTTCCCCTTGGTCTCCCAATGAAAATGATACCTTATTCATCTATGGGGAGCCTAGAAAGAAACTCTACCCTAAGATTTACTTTTCCTGGAATATGCTTTACTACAAACTTATACTGTAATAACTTTATGGGGAAAATAGCAATCCACGGTATGGTACTTTTCATGTTTTCTCCATTCAGGATGAACACAAGAGGTTTATGATCTGTTTGTAGTATGAATTATATTCCCAAAACATAACATCAACATTTTTTAACTGCCAAATAACAAGCAAGTAATTCTTTCTTAAACACAGAATCATTAACTTCGGAATCCCTCAACACCCTTGATACAAAAGAAATTGTGTGTTCCTCAACTTTTACAACCTGTGTTATCACTAAATTGAAACCCTGTTTACTTGCATCAACTGAAAAAAAATGGTCACCTTGAATCATGGAATTTGAGTAGCCTAGCTCAAACATTTCATTTTGATAAGATCAAATGCTTTCTGGCAATCATGATCCCACACAACGCAACAAATGAGCGTAAATTATCCTTATTCATGGGTGCAGAACTTGCTACCATTGCCTTCACCAATCCTGGCCTTGGCACAATATCTGTAAAAGATATAACGTGACCCAGAAACTCTAATTCTTTTTTCCAAAACTCCTGGCATGTTTCCCAAAAATTGAATCATTATTCTTTGAAAGACTGACACTGCCAATGCCAATCCAAATGGCATACAACAGAATTGAAATGTGCCAATAAGGGAATTGAATGCAGTGTAATGTCTAGAACTGTGATCTAATTCCACCTGGTGATACGCAGATGCTAAGTCAATTTTAGAGAACCATTGTGCTCCACCCAATTTCTCTAACAGCTTATTTATATTGAGGAGGGGATGTGAGTCTTCCCAAATGTCTTTGTTAATGCAGCATAGATCTTTACATACCCTCAGGTCTTCCTTGCACCTTTGTGCTACCATTAATGGGGACAACCACAAAGTAGATTCCACTGGTTCTATTATCCCCTTGTCTAACAACATCCTCTATACACGTTCAAAGTCATCACATAAACTGAATGGTACATTTCACACTTTATGTTTGATTAGTAATGCACCCTCCTTTATCTTGATTCTGTGCTTGAAAAGTACTTTTTTCCACGCTCATTTGTGAAAACCTTAGGAAACTTTATAGAAAGCTCCTCTTCCACTAAAATATCTTTGATCACCATGACTTGGTCGCTCATGCCTAGTTTCAATATCACGCTGCATAATCCTTGATGGAAACAACCAAGAATATTAATAACCTTTCAGGGTACATAAATCTTTGTTTGAATTTAAATTCCTTTAAGAACATTTTCAATGTATTCTTCCAGTTCTATTTTTCTCCCATCATATGAAACAGAATCCCTGTCTGGATGATATAGCTCTCTAGTGCCCCATTTTTCAGCAAAAATGTCCCATGTAATCATCGGAATCCTTGCTACAGAGTCAACCAGTAAATCTAAAATCTTCCCTCCAACATTAATATCCACATAAGGATCAACATATATTATGGATGCCCACTCATCACCTCAGTTTTAGTGACTACAAAAACCATGTGTCACGCTCACCTGTAGTTTCCGCAGAGGCGAGAAGCAAGAGTCAAATGCTGGGTCCCAACTTCCCACGTCCACCGGTGTCATCCCAAAAAGGTCAAAGCCAGACACGTTTGGATGGGGAAAAGGGGAAACAAAAAATGGAAAATAAAAGGAGGCATGTCTCAGTTGTACTATATATATATATATATATTCAATGAAAAAACCAAAGGTTTCACACATGTTATAGTTAGCTGGAAATTTCACTCGTAAAAAACCAATGAAATTCCCCCGTTATAGTTAGTTCAGCTAACTATAACTCGCGCGCCCGCAATTCACTGCTGATGACATCACATATTACATCACTCATGACATGGTCAGTGACATCACTCATGACATCACTGATGACATCTTTCTTTTTGGCCAAATGTTAATTTTTGAAATCATTTTTTGATTAAATTTCCAACGATAATCCAATAAAATTCCAAAATTTAAATTGTACAGATGTTACCGATTCTCTCTAAAATTTTGGTTTCATAAAGATTAATTAGGATTTAATTAAGTCCACAATACAATTGGATACCGATTCTCTCTAAAATGTTGTTTTCCGAAACATTAATTAAGAATTATATAAGTCCACAATACAATTGGTTACCTTTCCTTTAGGCCAAATGATAATTTTAAAAATCTTTAAATTTGAAAATTCCAATGGTAATCCAATAAAATGGTAAAATTGTTTTGTACAGATGTTGCCAATTCTCTCTAAAATTTTGGTTTCAGGAAGATTAGATAGGAATTTGCTAAATCAAAAAGCAAACGTTGCTTGAAAATCAATTGGGAATCATTACACAGTGTCCAGCCTTTTTCACATTTAAGATAAACTGTGTAATGACCAGAAGTAACAGTAGGTCCTTCATTGAAAATTATTGCAACTGTTACAAAAGTTTTTCCTGAAATTGATAATTGCTGTCCTGTGAATTTCTTTATTAAAGTGTCCAATTTTGAACCATCAGCTTTACATTGTTGCATCATTAAAATTACATACTGTCCGTATTCCTTTAAAATTAACGTTGAAAACATGTCAGATTTACACTCACCGCATTCCATGCTATGATTAGCATCTTTAACTAATTTAGCAAAAGTGACTGTTTTACTGTCTGGCAATGTTAAATAAATAAACCTTTCAGAATCAACATTAGAGCCACATGTATTGAAACAGTTTTCACAACTATGTTCCCATTTATAAGAGAGACCAAACATATTTTCAATGGGAACCCCTTCTTCTTCCAGTACCTGAAGAAAATACATCAAGAATTCCTGTGCGTCTTGCTGTACATTTTGAGAAAACTGTGTACATCCTGAACATACATCTAAAAGTTTTCTAATTTCAGTAGCACTTTCTATTTGAGTTTTATCATTACTCAGCTTTTGAAAAAGGAGACTCAACTCAGAACAGAATCTTTTTCTCTGATTTACTATTATCTGCTCTTGCAAACTTTCCAGATAAAATGCAACATTCAGCACTACATTAGCGTAGCAGTTGACACCAGAGCTATTTTCAAAATGACATCCTACAACCTGTTCTTCATTTTCCTTTTTCTTTTTGCTTGCAATTACATCACTCCTCTTTTTTTTCCTCCTCTCTACATCCTCATTACAGATATTCTCATTTCTCCTTTTACGAGAAACTACACGTTTCTCTAACACAGGATACTGACCTAAATGAGGAGCATAGGTTCTTCTTAATCTATTGTACTCCTTTACACAATTTGCATCAGCACTAACTTTTGAATCATCAAAGTCTATCATGAATAAACCAGATAATGTTTTCACTCGTGACAAAGCTACATAAGCCATACCTTCTTTGAACACAGTTGAACCAATGTTTACAAATGCACAATCTACAGTCAATCCTTGAGACTTGTGAATAGTTACAGCATATGCTAGAGAAAACGGAAACTGTTTCCTTTGTACCTATAAGTCTTTCACAAGCATAAAACAAACTGTACAACGACAAATGTCTATAACTTCTTGTATCTGATCAAATTTTATTTTTAAACATTCAATTCCATCTTTTTTTCCGATAATTAATAAAACCCACAACTCTTCCCATAGCTCCATTAACTAAACTTTTTTCAACATCCAAATTTCTCCTTAAAAATACTCTACAGTTCATGCAAACATATAGATTTTTTTCTAATCCAGCAGTTTTGGAAATGTTCTTCTCTAGTGAATCCAATTTATTTTTCAGTTTGCCTGTTAATGTGATAGTAATTCTTCCATCCTGAATTTTGTCCACTGCTTCCAATTTCCTGATATCTTCCTTTTCCAATTTCAAAAGCTCCTCATTGAATATTGAGCATTCACGTAGAGTTGGCATTAAGCAGATGACACTTTTCTTTTCTGCAATGTTCTTGTATATCTTCTCTGCAACTATTTCTTCCTTTGGAAATAAATTATGTAGCAACCAACTCTGTAATGCTTTTGTGCCAGCTTCAGTGAGTAGTCCAATTCTGATATCTTTCAGAATACTTCCATATTCTTCATCGTTTGCTTGTCTCATATTAGTAGTAAGTTCCTTGTACTCAAAGAAGGACCAAATATTTGCATTACCGATGCTTCCCAATGACTTCTTTGTGTCTTCATGTGTCACAGTATTAAACACTGGTTGTCCTTTAACTGGAGTAAGCTGTAGAAGATCCCCAAAAACTATGACATGTTTTCCACCAAATAACACGTCATAGTCTGTCCTTAGAATTTGCTGCATTCTTAAATGCACAAAGGCAAGCATTAAGTTTGATACCATGCTCACCTCATCAATAATGAGAACTTGCATCTTCTTCAATACTCTTGAAACTTCCAAGCATGCTTCTCCAGTTAGCTTGTGGTATTGTATTTTGTTCTCATGCTCCACTGGTAACATTAGCAAACGATGTAAGGTGATTCCTTTTATGTTATATGCTGCTAACCCAGTTGGAGCAGTAACCACACAAGACAAAGTTGAATCCGTTTTTTGCTGTAGGTTGCTTCTGATGACTTTTATTAAGAAACTGTTTCCAGTTCCAGCTTGTCCGCTTACATACATCCTGATTGGATGAAATGATGTGCATGAGCACTCTTTTTTTTCATGTAGTAATCCGTGATCAATTTTGTTTCTGATTTCTTCATAAATTTGTTGCTGCTCTTCATTCAGTTGTCTTTCCAAATTTGGTAAGTCTATAAATTCTTCTTGAGCTTGATTCATAGCCGTTTCCACTTCATTCATGGCTATTGCAGCTTCATTTTCAACGATTGGTTGTCCTAGGGGATCTTGAGTGAGTGTTCCTGAACTTTGGCTGTCTTGAGAACTGTCTCTAGCTACTTCAGCTGCAATTGTAGTTTCCTGTTCAATTTCTTCATTTAACATTTCCACATAAGTTGTGAATGTACTGCATTGTATGCTGTCTTTGCAAGCATTAAATGAATCTTCATAGCTTTGAAATTCTCCCAGTAGTTCGTCCTCTGTACGCCATGGTTTAAACAGCTGTAAAAGAGCCAAGTAGTAAAATTCCTTTTTGTCAGTAGTGTCGCAACTCAGCTTCCTGTGATTTATCAAACTTCCTTTTGTTTGCTTCACCAAACACCCTTCCTCACCAATGACTTTATATTTTCCATTGTTGATGTCTTCTGCGGCTTTCCGTGAATAAATGTAGTTCTGCAGCACTTCATAGAGACACATGTTCTCCAGATGATGACTTCTCTTGGGATAATATGTGTCCAACATGTTTGATTTCAAAATATCTGTACTTTCTGGGTCATTCTCGGCCAAATATTCAATTTCTCCAACAGATTTCAGTACCCGATTTCTCATTGCTGCAAGGCCTAAACTTGCCCAAATTATTCTTCTTGATTTCGAGTAGAGACTTGCAGAAGATAACCTATCTGAACATTCGTAGGATCCAATTTCTCGATGCGATAACATCTTTAAACTGAAACTGTACAGCTTCTTACTGACAGTCTTCTCGTGAGAAATCTCTTCCCACATTTCCTTCAATTCAGTTTTTTCTGATTTAGTAATGTAAGACGTTACATATCGAGCAACAGCAATGGAATTGTCAGCTACATACTGTATATCCATGTTAGCATTCCACATGGATAAAATGACTGGGTTGTAGTCATTTATATTTTTTGATTCTTCTTTTCTTTTAAGGTTGTAGGTATTCTTAGGTGATTTTCTTGTAATAGTATGTCTCACAGATGACATAAAACTGTTTACTCTTCCATTTGAAAGAACAGGTCTAGGAAATCCAAATCAACATTTAGTGTAGTATTTATCTTTGCTCTTGTATTTCCGTCGACAGTATTTTCCACACCGATGACTTTGGAAACGTAAAACTTGCTCCTTTAACTTTTTCTCTTCTGTGCTTTTTGGTATAGCACATGTTGCATATTCTTCAATGAAAGATAACACTGCTTCATCAGTATCTGTTCCAAACTTTGGGGCATCCTTGCTCCACAACAGCATATGAATATGAGGAGCACCTCTTGCCTGGTACTCTTTTCTCCAAAAGAAATCCTCTACTTCTCCAAGAGGTGGATTTTTTTTATTGCAGATGAAGGACATCATAGCCTCAAATCTATGATTGAAATATCTGCAAACATTAACTGGATCCAATGAGCACAGTTCTCCAGCTGTCTTGTATTCGATGTTTTTAATGTTTGAATTTGCCTCTCGTAGAAAATCCAGTAAATCATCCCAAGCGTACTCAGCACAGCTTAGAGTAAGGAACCATGTTGGTGTTCCTAAATTTCGTAACATGCATTTTAATTCACCATGGCGTCGGTACCAATATTCATTTGTCCCACGCTGACAAGCCATCAGATTGATCAGTTGTGTTTCCAAATGATCATCTCGGTGCTGCACTTTCTCCATAAAATCCTTAGCAGACACATTTTGTAAATGTACTCCACTTTTTAAAATGTGATTTACTGCATATGATAATGCAGACAAGTCGCTTTCAAATAAAAGATGGAACAAATAAGGAATACTTTGTCGAAATCTGGGATCTTCTGCATATAGTCTTGTAGCTCGATACTCAGAAGCTGGAATCTGTTCTGGACGTTCATCGTATCGTCCTCCTTTTCCTGTAGGAAACAGCTGGGGAAAACATCGAGCTTCCAAGCTCTCCTCCCATACACTCACAGGAGTTCCTTTTGCTTTCTTCATCTGAAACAGATCAATATTGTCTCCCATAACTTCTTTTGAATGAAGAGGATGTATGCTAAAATGTTCATAAATTTCTTCTTCCTTTGACTTGTCCACTTTTTCAATTTGACCAGTTGGTGTTTCTGTGTCTTCTTGTAAATCTTCTTCTTCTTCTTCTATATAAATTGATTCATACCATTTGTTATTCCTTTTCAAATACAAATTTGCTCTTTGTACTTTCCGTACATCTACCAGCTCCTGCCAAATCTTCTTATTCTTTGTAGGTACACCATTAACCAGAATAACTAATGGTTCAGTTTCCAAAGTATCTGCATCAATAGTTTCCATATTTTTTTTCAAATCCAAGGGCAAATACACCACTCTTCCTTTTAAACCTCTCAGTAAATCTGAAGGAGGTAATTTACCAGTTTTTGGCTCCATACGTACTATGGTCTGGAACGGATGAACACATTGAATAAGTATAGACTCATATGTATTTAATTCAGAAAGTTCGGCAGGAATAGCATCCAATTCTAAATTATTATGTACAGCTCTGGTCGGCATTCTATTTTCTTCTAATTTGTTGTAACAGTATTTACAAATACGCTGATCTTCACCCAATTCAAAACAATTTTCAAGAAATATATGTGGCAAAATCCTTCCACTTATAATTATCTTCATTTTCACTTTTTCTGTAGAGATCAACATACCTGGTTTGTTTTCTATAATGAGTTCTGCGGCAACAAATACAAGTAATATTTGGTCTTTCATTAGAGATTATTGCAAATTTTGTTATGTGATCATTAAATGTCTTACTTACAGAAGGTTCTACATTCTCTTCCACTTCTTCCTCATTTACTGTGTCCTTTTCTGCACTGTCTTGTTCAGGACCAAAGTAACAAAACTAAATTTCATCAATAACCTTCTCTACATCTGATACCGATCCACGGAACAGAGCCCTATTCAATTCATCTAACTTTATTGCTGGACTTTTAGCAAAATACAACCGTCTCACAAACTTTCTCATTTCAGTATGATGAACAGCCAGCATCCTAAAATGATGAAAAACACTTTTACACACTTTTCTAGATAGACAAGCCAGAGAATGACCCTGCAAACCAGTATTCTCTCTCACTCTGCATGGATCTAGACTTTGAAGCACCTTAATTCTGTTTTACACTTTTTTTACTATATTCTCCTAGAAACTCACGAAATTTATCAATAGATTCCTGACGCACAGTGCAAATACTACTACAATTCCAAGTGTACACTGGGGCTTTAGGACGTCTCCCCATAGCCTCATCCGCCATCACTTGTACCTCATCTCTTGGAACCATTTTCTCCTTCTCCATTATACAACCATTTTTCACTTCGTAAGCACGACCTCTGGTGTCAACTGCATGCAGCAAACTATTACTTTGAAAATAACTCTCTTCATTAAAAAAAGGTTCACTACTTGAACTATGCATCCATTCTCCTAAAAACACCTTACAAAAGTTTGTTCTTTTCACTTCTCTTTTCCTTTTGGTTTGTGATTTCAGTACATTAACCATTTTATCTAATGTACGCATCCTATTCAAAATTAAAATAAATAGTTTCCTTTTTAATTCTAATGCCTTAGCTGCAATGGCTTCAATTTCTTTTTTTCTCTTATAAAATTTAGCCTTTTGCTTATATTTCTTCACATCCTTTATCAAATTGGACATAACTCTTCTCTGAAACATTTTTCTACGTATCTCTTTAAACGCTGTTTTTCTGTTTAAATTAATCTTTATTGTTTCTGAAGGTATATTTGCATTAACTAAATGCTCAATTTTTTCCTGTTCTTTTCTATTTAAAACATTCTTTCCAGTACAGACATTTTGTACATTTTTCCTTTTTTTGAAGATGTTCTTTAAAAAATCTTTTGTCTGCTTACCAGAAGACTTTCTCTTTTTCCCAACATGAGCATCTCCAGGTAACTTAGGTCCTCCAGTTGTCTTCAAATATAGTTTTTTTTTGTGGTTTTTCCTTAGTCTGGATTTTGTAGGCATCTTAAATTTTGTTCACTGCTCTTCAGCAATACCTGAAAAAAACTAAAAAAAAATTTCTTTATTTTATTTAAATATATTACTACATTTTTATGATCTTTTCAAATCTTAAAATACTAAGTACCCCTTTCCTACAAGTGAAAATCACAATAACACCTTCACAAATTAAATATCTAAAAACAATTCCTGTGTGCACACAGAGTCATGGTTTGAAATTAGGCAAAAAACGAAATTTCTTTGCCAATTGGAAAGCACACTTCCTACTGCTTTTTTGGCAAGTGATAAGTACTTTTACAATCTGACACATTTCTAATCCACTTTTCAGATTCTCAAAAAAGCACATGTCCAAACAGCTTTTTCAGACCAGAAACATCTATGACCTGGGTGACTGACTACACTCCAGCAAGGGCAACCAGCCTTAGTGATGCTGAATGTATTTGCATTACTGACTGCAATCTCAAACCCCACTCGGTTATGAATACTGTGCATGATTCCACAGGATAAGCAGCTGGCTGTGTGCTAAGAGTCTGCTTCTGCACAAAAAAAATAGTTCCCCATTTCCTACTAATGCAACTGTAAAATTACCAGAGCAATACGCAATAAATCTCTGCCTGTAATTCCTCTTTGCATACAGAGTCATGTTTTCATATTAGTCAGAAAACGAAATTTCTTTGCCAATTTGAAAGCACACTTACTACTCTTTTTTTTGGCAAGTGATAAGTACTTTTACAATCTGGCACATTTCTAATCCACTTTTCAGATTCTCAAAAAAGCACATGTCCAAACAGCTTTTTGAGACCAGCAACATGTGTAACCTGGATGACTGACTACACTCCAGCAAGGGCAACCAGCCTTAGTGATGCTGAATGTATTTGCATTACTGACTGCAACCTCAAACCCCACTCGGTTGTGAATACTGTGCATGATTCCACAGGGTAAGCAGCTGGCTGTGTGCTAAGAGTCTGCTTCTGCACAAAAAAAATAGTTCCCTCTTTCCTACTAATGCAACTGTAAAATTACCAGAGCAATACGCAATAAATCTCTGCCTGTAATTCCTCTTTGCACACAGAGTCATGTTTTCATATTAGTCAGAAAACGAAATTTCTTTGCCAATTTGAAAGCACACTTACTACTCTTTTTTTTGGCAAGTGATAAGTACTTTTAAAGTCTGACACATTTCTAATCCACTTTTCAGATTCTCAAAAAAGCACATGTCCAAACAGCTTTTTGAGACCAGCAACATGTGTAACCTGGGTGACTGACTACACTCCAGCAAGGGCAACCAGCCTTAGTGATGCTGAATGTATTTGCATTACTGACTGCAACCTCAAACCCCACTCGGTTGTGAATACTCTGCATGATTCCACAGGATAAACAGCTGGCTGTGTGCTAAGAGTCTGCTTCTGCATAAAAAAAATAGTTCCCCCTTTCCTACTTATGCAACTGTAAAATTACCAGAGCAATACGCAATAAATCTCTGCCTGTAATTCCTCTTTGCACACAGATTCATGTTTTCATATTAGTCAGAAAACGAAATTTCTTTGCCAATTTGAAAGCACACTTACTACTCTTTTTTTTTGCCAATTGATAAGTACTTTTAAAGTCTGACACATTTTGAATCCACTTTTCAGATTCTTAAAAAAGCACATGTCCAAACAGCTTTTTGAGACCACCAACATGTGTAACCTGGGTGACTGACTACACTCCAGCAAGGGCAACCAGCCTTAGTGATCCTGAATGTATTTGCATTACTGACTGCAACCTCAAACCCCACTCGGTTGTGAATACTGTGCATGATTCCACAGGATAAGCAGCTGGCTGTGTGCTAAGAGTCTGCTTCTGCACAAAAAAATAGCTCCCGCTTTCCTACTAATGCGACTGTAAAATTACCAGAGCAATACGCAATCAATCTCTGCCTGTAATTCCTCTTTGCACACAGAGTCATGTTTTCATATTAGTCAGAAAACAACATTTCTTTGCCAATTTGAAAGCACACTTAATACTCTTTTTTTTGGCAAGTGATAAGTACTTTTACAGTCTGACACTTTTTCAATCCACTTTTCATATTCTTAAAAAAGCACATGTCCAAACAGCTTTTTCAGACCAGAAACATGTGTAACCTGGGTGACTGACTACACTCTAGCAAGGGCAACCAGCCTTAGTGATGCTGAATGTATTTGCATTACTGACTGCAACCTCAAACCCCACTCGGTTGTGAATACTGTGCATGATTCCACAGGATAAGCAGCTGGCTGTGTGCTAAGAGTCTGCTTCTGCATAAAAAAATAGCTCCCCCTTTCCATCTAATGCAAATGTAAAATCACCAGAGCAATACCAAACAGCTTTCTGAGACCAGCAACATGTGTAACCTGGGTGACTGACTACACTCCAGCAAGGGCAACTAGCCTTAGTGATGCTGAATGCATTTGCATTACTGACTGGAACCTCAAACCCTAAAAGTATTCCTTATTTATACCAGTACACCTTAATTTATGGTGAAAACATAGTCCATATTATTTTACATGTTCCTCACATTTAAATTTCTCCCAAAACACAAAATGATAAACACAACTTCAACAAAAGGAATTCCAATGCTATTATTCATTTCTTAATTTACCATATACATCCCCTCTCAAACTCTTAACTCACCTTTAAAATTAGTTAGTTGGGGGAGGAGCCTAGCGCTTGACCAAGATGGCCGCGTGAGCTTTTAGCTCCCGAGACCCTCGTGCCCTCCGTCGACTATCCTGTCTCTAATCCTGTTTGCATGCATGGCATCGTGCAGATGACTGGTCAGGGAGGCGATTGATGCTACCCGCGGTCGGATCGCCCACCGGGAACCGGAGTTATGCATGGCGGAAGATTGAGGCCTATCTCCGAGGGATGCCAGGGGCTAGAGTTGGCAGGATGCCCGACCTCTAATTGAACAACAGCGGCCAGGCGAGGTGTGAACTACCGGACGAAGGTCCCCATCCTTTCACTTTCACTTTCTCGCCCTTTGTTGGCCCTGCCCAGGGAGTGCTCTCGGCTGCTTTATTATCATTTGGACGCTCTGCACGCTACTCTGGCGGCCCATCGTAGGACTGCGCACTCCTGCCTTATTTCGCTGGAAGAGGGTCGTCCTGTTTGAACCGACCTGCTTGAGCCAACCATGTCGGGCAAAGCAGAGGTGGATCGGCTGAAGCCTAAGGCCACCAGGCGGGGAGCCTATACTCAGGCCAATAATATGGACCGCTACGCCCAGCAGAAGGGGTCACCGGGTGGACCGACCCAGTCGCCGGATGCACAGAAGACTGCCTCACCCTTGGCCCCGGAGCTCTCGCTCCAGGATGTCATGGGCGCGCTCGAAGGGCTGCAGACTTCGAATGGGAGACAGTTTGATGCCCTGGCGCACAAAGTGGATGCCATCTTGGTGGACGTTAATCTGATCCGCGCGGATTTGGGCAAAACGAACGAACGAGTTAAAACCCTGGACCTCAAGACCACGGGCCTCGCTGATGATGTCTCGGAACTACAGACCGAGGTCCGTAAGTTGCGGACTGAGAGTGATCTCGCCGCCCGTCGGCTGGAGGATTTTGAGAGCCGGGCCAGGCGCAACAACGTGCGCGTTATCGGGGTCCCGGAGTCCTCGGACGAGACTTCTGTAGACCTGCTAGTGGAGGACTTGGTGCTTAATCATCTGCAGCCTAAGGGTCTTGGAAAGTTTTTCGCAGTTGAGAGGGCCCATAGAGTGCCGGGTGGTAGGCCCAAGGTGGGAGCCCCACCGAGGCCGATTGTCGCCCGGCTCTTTCATTTTCGAGATCGGGACGCTATCCTGCAAGCATCGAGGGTGACGGGCCCGGTCCCCTTCCAGAACGCTTCGGTGAATTTCTATCCTGACTTCACCCAGCAGGTGCAGAGGCAGAGGCAGGGCTTCCTGGGGGTGAAGAGGCGGCTTCGGGAGAGGGAACTGAAATATGCCATGCTCTTCCCTGCCAGACTACGTGTGGTGTACGAAGACCGAACATTCTTTTTTGAGTCGCCTGTCATGGCCGATGAATGGCTGGACGCTCTGCCCCGACGACGGACGGGAGAGGACACTGCCGCAGACGGGGACAGTGGCTGGGATGAACAAGGTTGATGTCTTCGGAACCGGACTGACTCGATTTGACTCTAGTTAATGACTTGAACAGAATGCAGTAAATACGGAGGGTTGTGGGAGGACGAGGGGAGCTCTTTCCTCCCTTAGGGTACTTTTTGTAGATTTTGGGTTTGGTAGGGCGACAGGCACACTGCAAGTTGGGGGGGCTTTGTAAGCTGCAGCAGGGGTGCAGGGTGGGGGGGATAGTTGGGATTTTGGGTTTGTTGTTGGGGGGTTTGTTTCTGCAAGGCGTATTGATTATTTTCAGGACTGTTCCATGGTGGCTCTTCGGGTGTGGGGTGGGCCTCCTTACGTTTGGGGATGGGGGGTAGGGGTTTAAGTGTTATTAGCTGGAATGTTAATGGTTTGGGGGATCGCATTAAGCGCGGGATTGTTTTGCAATTCCTGAAACGGTCATTGCCGGATGTCGCCCTACTGCAGGAGACGCACCTTATAGGTAACACGTGCTATGCTCTTAATAGGAAGGGTTATAAATTCATAGCACATTCGGGATTTTCCTCTGGGTCCAGGGGTGTGGGCATCCTAGTCAGAGCCTCGCTACCATTTGAGGTGGACTCCACCATTGTTGACGATAGGGGGAGGTTTGTGGCGGTGGCAGGGCGGTGGGAAGGAAGAACTTTGGTTTTAGTTTCGGTTTATGTCCCGCCGGCCCTGCAGGCCTCCACGTTTACGGATCTGGGTAGGGTCTTGCTGGATCTCCCGGGGGGTATGCTTGTGGTGGGGGGTGACTTCAATGCTGTAGGCTCTGGGCTGCTGGATAGATACCCGCCCAGAGACACAGGGGGGGCTCAGAAGTGGCTTCCAGACTTTCTTGACACTCTTGGCCTGATAGACTGCTGGAGGCTCCGGCACCCCACACAGAGCCAATACACCTTCCACTCCGGAGCGCATGGTAGCCTCTCCAGGATTGATTACCTGCTCACTCTGGCTGCGCATGCCTCAATGGTGTCCGAGGCCAGGCACATGGCGCGTGGTATATCGGACCATTCGCCAGTGTGGGTCAGGCTGGATGTTGGCCGTGAGGGAGGGGGAAGAGTGGCTCCTATTAACCCTTGGTACTTCCGAGACCCCAAGATGCGCAGCGCACTGGTGAAGACAGTGGATCATTTTTTCAAGGATAATCGGGGATCCGTGGACTCGGCAGTGTTGCTGTGGGAAGCATTTAAGACCGTGCTGCGAGGGGAGGCCCTCTCCCTTGTAGTGGCGGCCAAGCGGCGGAGAGATGGCGAGGTTATGCAGGTTGAGGAGGAGATCGTGGCTTTGGAGGGAGCGCTAGAGAGGAGGTTACAGAGGCCTCACTGCATGAGCTGAGCTTGAAGCAAGCCGAGTATAAGGACCTGGTGACGAATGCTGCTAAGACCCTCAGTAGGGAACAGCAGGGCCGCTTGTATGATGTTGGTGACAAGGCCGGGAAACTCCTAGCTTGGCTGGACAAAAAAGAACGGGTTAATAGAGTAGTGCCGGAGTTGACGGGAGAGGGGGGAGAGGTGATTGTGGAACCTGAGAGGATTGTACAGTGCTTCACGGACTATTTCCGTATGGTTTATGCCTCAGTGTCGGATAGGCCGCCCGAGGACTCGCGTGACCTCTTGCGTGATATCGCTTTGCCCTGTCTTTCCGACGTAGATAGGGACGATTTGGATGGAGACATAACGGTCGATGAGGTGGCGGGAGCTATCCGCGCGCTGAACTCGGGCCCGAATGGTTTGCCAATTGACCTGTATAAGCTGTTTCCGGATAGGGTTGCCCCTCACCTGCGCGCCATGTTCGTGGAGGCGCGGGGGAGTGGGACCCTCCCGTTGGATCAGCGACTGGCGACAATTGTTGTTATACACAAAGATGGTAAACCCCGAGATAAGTGTTCCTCATATAGGCCTATCTCACTTCTTAACGCCGAGCCGAAGATTCTGGCTAAAGTCCTTGCGGCCCGATTGATCAGGGTACTTGGAGACCTGATCCACCCGGATCAATCCGGTTTTATTCCGCATCGTAACACCGCGTTAAACCTTCGGCGCCTTCATGGCGTAATCGCCAGGGTGGGCACGCTGCGTGAACCAGCCGTTGTGGCGTCTCTCGATGCCACGATGGCCTTTGATACGGTGGAATGGGCATATTTGTGGGCTGTGCTGGCCAAGTTCGGCTTTGGCCATGGCTTTGTGAGCTGGGTGAGGTTGCTGTATGAGGGACCCCTTGCGAGTGTGGTGGTAAATGGCCGGGCGTCGACTCCGTTTCAGCTTGGGAGGGGCACTCGGCAAGGTTGCCCCCTGTCGCCATTGTTGTTCGCCCTCGCCCTTGAGCCACTGGCGGCGTGGATACGCTGGAGCCCGGATATACGGGGACTTAGATGGTCGCCCGAACACGAGGACCGCATTTCGCTATATGCTGATGACATCCTGTTGTATCTTGCCTCGCCCAAGAAATCACTGATAGTGGTCTGTGACGTTCTTACATCTTTCGGTAGGAATTCGGGTCTCGTCATCAACTGGAGTAAATCGTATTTATATGTTCTGAGTGGCGAGGTTCCACCGATCCCGCGAACTTGTTCGATCCAGATCGCTCAGCAGGGCTTCGTGTATCTGGGGATCTTTATCTCCACGGACTCCGCTTTGCGGTATGAGAGGAACCTGCTCCCCCCCCTGGCGCGCCTGCGGCGGGATGTAGAGGGCTGGCGGAGGCTGCCGCTCTCCCTCGTTGGGCACGCTGCCTTGTTCAAAATGATGTCTCTTCCCCGGTTCCTCTACGCATTGCAGAATACTCTAGATTGGGTACCGGCCAAATACTTTCGGGAGATCGAAAGCCTCCAACGAACGTTGCTGTGGGACGGGCGGCCGCGAATAGCAATTGCTAAGTTGACGCTTCCATGGTATGATGGGGGTATTGCGCTTCCAGACATCCGACGCTACTATTGGGCCACCCAGCTGAGCGCGATTAATCATGGTCTCTATGGCCCTGCCCTCAGCCCTGGTTATGCCATGGATAGGTGGTTGCTGCGTGGTGGTAACTATCACAGGGCGTTGTACTCGCGGTCCCTGGACTCGTCCCTCACGGGGCCCACTGGGGTGGCGGTGCGTGTGTGGAAGATGGCAACTGACTCGCTGGGCTGGAAGGATAGGCTCACCCTCGCTACCCCGCTGTTTGAATCTGAAAGATTGGGTAGGCTTTGGCATACAAAAGGTTTTGATAAATGGGACCTGATCGGCATCTCCAGGGTCGGAGATGTGCTGATTAAGGGGAGGGTGAAGTCCTTTGAAGAGTTGCAGAAGGAGTATGAGTTGGGGACTTCCGAGTTTTTCCGCTATGTTCAGGTGCGTCATGCCCTCCGGTCAGTCCTCGTGGAGGGTGAGAAGGTGCCTGAGTCTTCTCCTTTGGAGGACCAGATCCTTGATGGCCATATGCCTGAGAGCACGATCTCGCTCATCTACAAGAAATTGATAAACGTCCGGGCGGATGCGCTTCTGGGGCTGCGGGACCAGTGGACTAGGGATGGACTCGAGTTGGATGACGAGGATTGGCAGTCTGCTGTTTCCTCTCCCAAGGAGGTTGCGATCCCGTCACGTCTGAGGCTGGTGCAGCTCAAAATACTGCATCGAGTGTATGTGACGGGGCCAAGGCTGGTTCATATGGGGTTCTCTGAGGAAGGCCTATGTAGGAGGGGATGTGGTATGGTGGGTACTTTCCTGCATATCATCTGGGAATGTGGTGTCATCGCGGAATTCTGGAGGAGAGTCCATGCAGTGATGGGGGAGGTGACGGGCATTGCTATGCAGCCGGAAGCGCGGTGTTGTCTCCTGAATGTCTGGGGGCCCACTGATCACGACGCGGCACAGACCCAATGGGTGACTCTGGGTAACATGGTCGCTAAGAGAGATATCGCGCAATTGTGGGGCTCCGCGGGGCCCCCCACATTGACTGCGTGGAAAGAAAATATGGATTGGAGTATGCTCAGGGAGAAGACAGTATATTGCGCTAGAGGCCGCACTCGGAAGTGGCACGCCATCTGGGGGCGGTGGAATCAATACAGGGGGGGAATATGTCTTGCCTCTGATTTGGATCCCCCCGAGGAACAGCTTTCTTCTTGACATTCTTTCCAGCTCAGTATATAAGATGTGATGATTAATTGACTTCTTGGGCCTCTGCTGTCCCCCTTCTTCCTCTTATCACAGTACTGTGACTGTTAGATGATTGGGGTCCGGCCTCCCCTGGGGGGCTTTCACCATGGGCATTCAGTGTTTTTGCCTTGCTGGGGTTTGTTGTTTGTTCGTGTTTACTTAAAAATGGAATCTTTTCACTGCTCCTTTAATGCAATGTGGACGCTTCTTTGTCCTTCTTTAACAAAGCTGCCGAACCTCCGGGTTGTCGGCTGAATAGCTGTGTCCAGACTCTTGAAGAAATAAAGGTTTTAAAAAAAAAAATTAAAAAAAAAATTAGTTAGTTGTGAAAGAAATGTGGCACTCAAACAGCAGATTATCAGAGCCAGGATCTCTGTTCTGTACACCTCTCTCCTCTCAGCAGAACCAGATAATGGCAAAGTTTCCCTCTCTTTTTCCACACATATACATGTTAGGTTCAAATCTCAGTGCTTCCCCCTTTTTTTCAAATGTAATCACACATTTCTATTGGTTGAAAACCAACCCTTTTCAAAAAGTACCCTTCCCCCAACTTGACTTCAGCTTAGTACCCTTCCCCCAACTTGACTTCTGCCTGCTACCATAGCAACAGCTCATGGAACACTGCTGTCTACAGTCAGGTCAGAAGTTCACCACACAATGTTTCATTTTCAATGAGCAAGAGTGCTTGACTTTTCTAACCTAACAGCAAATCCATACTAATGTTCTTTGGTAACACATTTTTCTGTACCAATACAAATCATGCTTCTATAAATTGACACACACAGCCTAGTTTTTAGTGTAGAATGGTATGAAACAGCCAAAGAGTTCATTTTATTTTAAAAAAATATGTATGCCTCCATTTCCAAACTGTCTTTCATTTCATTTTCCCATTCTGCTGAAATACACCTTCTGAGTGCATCCAGATCTCCTTGGAAGATGTTCACAGTGTGGATTGTAGGGCACAGCTATGTTTTCTGGAGTGAAAAGTTTGCAGAGAAAACAGGTATGGTGAGAGACCTTGCTTTGCCAAATGTAGACATTAAATGGATTGGTCAGAGAGGGTTAAAGTGGCACCAATTAATGCCATTGGTGAAATCCTTCATGCAAATCCAACACCCTGACCTCATAATAGTGCACTGTGGTGGCAATGACCTAGGCACTTTGACTGGGGTAGGTCTGGAAATGCTTATGAAGAAGACCTTTGCACAACTGTTTTCACTTTTCCCTAAAACTGCCTTTGTGTTTTCTAACATATGCCAAAGGCAAAAATGGAACTGGTCCAATCATTTTTGTCCACAGATTGACAAAGCAAGAAAGCACGTCAACAAATCTGTTTCTGCTTTCCTCCGTGACTATGGCATGGGTTCCATTTACCACAACAACTTGCGTTACGACATGCAAGACATTTATAGAGGAGATGGTGTACACTTCACTGATGAAGGGAACAGAGTCTTCCTCTTGAACCTTAGACTCTGCATCGGTACTTACTTGTAGGTACCACTAAAAAATCACTTAATAAACACAACAGCTCTTTTTAGAGCCCCCTAATATCTAAACACTTAAATCTGCATTTCATTTCATTTTTTTTTTTTTTTACCGTACGCGTACGGTGAGCTTACCGTACGCGTACCCCGTGATTTTTTTTAAAATTAATAAATGTTTTTTTTGTAATTTTCTGTCCTTCTTTGACCCCCTTTCAAATGTTAGGGGGTCTGTAACTCTCTTCCTTGCCCCCTTTTCAAGTTATCACCCTTTTTTTTCTGAGTGAAACACACAAAATGGCGGCCGCCGCTTCCTGGTTTCGACGGCTCGCGCACGTCACCGTACGCGTACGGTAAGCGCACCGTAAGCGCACCGTAAGCTGGCTCAGATATATATATTGATTTAAAGGCTATTTTCTCAGAATCTACTGAACAGATTTACACCAAACCTACAAAAGGCACTTCCTTGACCTGTAGACTACCTCTCTGCCAAATTTCAAGGAACTCTGTTCAGCCGTTCGGGCTGTAGCTGTGTCTAAAGGTCCTATGGAAAAATGCATGGGAAAAACGCGTTTTGGGACCCCCCTTTTTATCTCAGCCCCCGCTTGACGAATCCCCCCGAGACTTTCAGCGGAGCGTAGCGCCCCATTAGTTTTTAAAATTTCGCGAGGATTCGTCGACGGGCGCCAAAGTTATTCCAAATAGAATGTTGCGGTTTTCCTATGGAAACAGGGTCCTAACTATAACTTCCTACTGGCGACCGCCAGTAGGTAATATATATATATATATATATATATATATATATATATATATATATATATTACCTACTGGCGGTCGCCAGTAGGTAGTTATAGTTAGGACCCCTTTTCCATAGGAAAACCTCAACATTCTATTTTGAATAACTTTGGCGCCGGTCGATGAATCCTCGCGAATTTCTCAAAATAGGTGGGGCGCTACGCTCCGCTCCTTCCCTGAAAGTCTCGGGGGGATCCGTCAAGCGGGGGCTGAGATAAAAGGGGGGTCCCAAAACGTGTTTTTCCCATGCATTTTTCCATAGGACCTTTAGAACGAGCTACAGCCCGAACGGCTGAACAGAATTACTCGAAATTTGGCAGAGAGGTAGTCCCTAGGTCAAGGAAGTGCCTTTTGTAGGTTTGGTGTAAATCTGTTCAGTAGATTCTGAGAAAATAGCCTTTAAATCAATATATATATCTGAGCCCGCTTACGGTACGCTTACGGTACGCTTACCGTAAGCGTACGGTGGCGTGCGCGAGCGCGATTCTGATTGGCTCTTAGATCTTAGTAAACATTCGAATCGGCCGAAACCAGGAAGCGGCGGCCGCCATTTTGTGTATTTCACTCTGAAAAAAAAGAGTGAAAACAAGAAAAGGGGGCAATGAGGAGAGTTACAGACCCCCTAACATTTGTAAGGGGGTCAAAGAAGGACAGAAAAGTACAATAAAAACATTTATTGATTTTTAAAAAAATCACGGGGTACGCGTACGGTAAGCTTACGGTAAGCGTACGGTAAAAAAATAAAAATAAATAAATGAAAAGCAGATTTAAGAGTTTAGATATTAGGGAGCTCTAAAAAGAGCTGTTGTGTTTATGAAGTCATTTTTTTAGTGGTACCTACAAGTAAGTACCGATGCAGAGTCTAAGGTTCAAAAGGAAGACTCTGTTCCCTTCATCATTGAAGTGCACACCATCTCCTCTATAAATGTCTTGCATGTCATAACGCAAGTTGTTGTGGTAAATGGCACCCATACCATAGTCACGGAGGAAAGCAGAAACAGATTTGTTGACGTGCTTTCTTGCTTTGTCAATCTGTGGACAGAAATGATTGGACCAGTTCCATTTTTGCCTTTGGCATATGTTGGAAAACACAAAGGCAGTTTTAGGGAAAAGTGAAAACAGTTGTGCAAAGGTGTCCTTCATAAGCATTTCCAGACCTACCCCAGTCAAAGTGCCTAGGTCATTGCCACCACAGTGCACTATTATGAGGTCAGGGTGTTGGATTTGCATGAAGGATTTCACCAATGGCATCAATTGGTGCCACTTTAACCCTCTCTGACCAATCCATTTAATGTCTACATTTGGCAAAGCAAGGTCTCTCACCATATCTGTTTTCTCTGCAAACTTTTCACTCCAGAAGACATAGCTGTGCCCTACAATCCACACTGTGAACATCTTCAAAGGAGAACTGGATGCACTCAGGAGGTGTCTTTCAGTAGAATGGCAATATGAAAAGAAAGACAGTTTGGAAATGGAGGCATACATATTTTTTTCAAAACAAAAAGAACTGATTGGCTGTTTCATACCATTCTAGAATAAAAACTAGGCTGTATGTGTAAATTAATAGAAGCATGTTTTGTATTGGTACAAAAAAATGTGTAACCAAAGAACAGTACTATGGATTTGCTGTTAGGTTTGAAAAGTCAAGCACTCTTGCTCTGTGGAATTGAAACATTGTTTGGCGAACTTCTGACCTAACTCAACACAGCAGTGTTCCATGAGCTGTTGCTATGGTAGCAGGCAGAAGTCAAGTTGGGGGAAGGGTACTAGGCAGAAGTCAAGTTGGGGGAAGGGTACTTTTGGAAAAGGGTTGGTTTTCAACCAATAGAAATGTGTGATTACATTTGAAAAAAAGGGGGAAGCACTGAGATTTGAAACTTACATGTATATGTGTGGAAAAATAGAGGGAAAGTTTGCCATTATCTGGTTCTGCTGAGAGGAGAGAGGTGAACACAACAGAGATCCTGGCTCTGATAATCTGCTGTTTGAGTGTCACATTTCTTTCACAACTAACTAATTTTAAAGGTGAGATTACAGTTTGAGAGGGGATGTATGTGGTAACTTAAGAAATGAATAATAGAAATGGAAATTGTTTTTGTTGTAGTTGCGTTTATCATTTTCTGTTTTGGGAGAAATTTAAATGTGAGGAACATGTAAAATAATATGGAGTATGTTTTCACAATAAATTAAGGTGTACTGGAAAAAAAAAGAATAGTTTAAGGGTTTGAGGTTGGACTCAGTAATGCAAATACATTCAGCATCACTAAGGCTGGTTGCCCTTGCTGGAGTGTAGGCAGTCACCGAGAATACACATGGTGGTGGTCTGAAAAAACAGTTTGGACATGTGCATTTAAATAAATCAAAAAAAGTGGTTTCATAATGTGTCAGTCTGTAAAAGTGATTTTCACTTGCCCCGAAAAAAAAAAGAGCAGTAAGTGTGCTTTCAAATTGGCAAAGAAATTTCGTTTTGGGACTAATGTGAAAACATGACTCTGTGTGCAGAGAGGAATTATAGGCAGAGATTTATTGCGTATTGCTCTGGTGATTTCACAGTTGCATTAGATGGAAAGGGGGAGCGAATTTTTGGGGGAAGAAGCAGACTCTTAGCACACACCCATGTGCTTGCCATGTATAATCATGCACAGTATTTACAAGCGAGTGGGGTTTTCAGGTTTCAGTCTGTAATGCAAATACATTCAGCATCACTAAGGCTGGTTGCCCTTGCTGGAGTGTAGGCAGTCACCGAGAATACACATGGTGGTGGTCTGAAAAAACAGTTTGGACATGTGCATTTAAATAAATCAAAAAAAGTGGTTTCATAATGTGTCAGTCTGTAAAAGTGATTTTCACTTGCCCCGAAAAAAAAAGAGCAGTAAGTGTGCTTTCAAATTGGCAAAGAAATTTCGTTTTGGGACTAATGTGAAAACATGACTCTGTGTGCAGAGAGGATTTATAGGCAGAGATTTATTGCGTATTGCTCTGGTGATTTCACAGTTGCATTAGATGGAAAGGGGGAGCGAATTTTTGGGGGAAGAAGCAGACTCTTAGCACACACCCATGTGCTTGCCATGTATAATCATGCACAGTATTTACAAGCGAGTGGGGTTTTCAGGTTTCAGTCTGTAATGCAAATACATTCAGCATCACTAAGGCTGGTTGCCCTTGCTGGAGTGTAGGCAGTCACCGAGAATACACATGGTGGTGGTCTGAAAAAACAGTTTGGACATGTGCATTTAAATAAATCAAAAAAAGTGGTTTCATAATGTGTCAGTCTGTAAAAGTGATTTTCACTTGCCCCGAAAAAAAAAAGAGCAGTAAGTGTGCTTTCAAATTGGCAAAGAAATTTCGTTTTGGGACTAATGTGAAAACATGACTCTGTGTGCAGAGAGGAATTATAGGCAGAGATTTATTGCGTATTGCTCTGGTGATTTCACAGTTGCATTAGATGGAAAGGGGGAGCAAATTTTTGGGGGAAGAAGCAGACTCTTAGCACACACCCATGTGCTTGCCATGTATAATCATGCACAGTATTTACAAGCGAGTGGGGTTTTCAGGTTTCAGTCTGTAATGCAAATACATTCAGCATCACTAAGGCTGGTTGCCCTTGCTGGAGTGTAGGCAGTCACCGAGAATACACATGGTGGTGGTCTGAAAAAACAGTTTGGACATGTGCATTTAAATAAATCAAAAAAAGTGGTTTCATAATGTGTCAGTCTGTAAAAGTGATTTTCACTTGCCCCGAAAAAAAAAAGAGCAGTAAGTGTGCTTTCAAATTGGCAAAGAAATTTCGTTTTGGGACTAATGTGAAAACATGACTCTGTGTGCAGAGAGGAATTATAGGCAGAGATTTATTGCGTATTGCTCTGGTGATTTCACAGTTGCATTAGATGGAAAGGGGGAGCGAAATTTTGGGGGAAGAAGCAGACTCTTAGCACACACCCATGTGCTTGCCATGTATAATCATGCACAGTATTTACAAGCGAGTGGGGTTTTCAGGTTTCAGTCTGTAATGCAAATACATTCAGCATCACTAAGGCTGGTTGCCCTTGCTGGAGTGTAGGCAGTCACCGAGAATACACATGGTGGTGGTCTGAAAAAACAGTTTGGACATGTGCATTTAAATAAATCAAAAAAAGTGGTTTCATAATGTGTCAGTCTGTAAAAGTGATTTTCACTTGCCCCGAAAAAAAAAAGAGCAGTAAGTGTGCTTTCAAATTGGCAAAGAAATTTCGTTTTGGGACTAATGTGAAAACATGACTCTGTGTGCAGAGAGGAATTATAGGCAGAGATTTATTGCGTATTGCTCTGGTGATTTCACAGTTGCATTAGATGGAAAGGGGGAGCAAATTTTTGGGGGAAGAAGCAGACTCTTAGCACACACCCATGTGCTTGCCATGTATAATCATGCACAGTATTTACAAGCGAGTGGGGTTTTCAGGTTTCAGTCTGTAATGCAAATACATTCAGCATCACTAAGGCTGGTTGCCCTTGCTGGAGTGTAGGCAGTCACCGAGAATACACATGGTGGTGGTCTGAAAAAACAGTTTGGACATGTGCATTTAAATAAATCAAAAAAAGTGGTTTCATAATGTGTCAGTCTGTAAAAGTGATTTTCACTTGCCCCGAAAAAAAAAAGAGCAGTAAGTGTGCTTTCAAATTGGCAAAGAAATTTCGTTTTGGGACTAATGTGAAAACATGACTCTGTGTGCAGAGAGGAATTATAGGCAGAGATTTATTGCGTATTGCTCTGGTGATTTCACAGTTGCATTAGATGGAAAGGGGGAGCGAAAATTTGGGGGAAGAAGCAGACTCTTAGCACACACCCATGTGCTTGCCATGTATAATCATGCACAGTATTTACAAGCGAGTGGGGTTTTCAGGTTTCAGTCTGTAATGCAAATACATTCAGCATCACTAAGGCTGGTTGCCCTTGCTGGAGTGTAGGCAGTCACCGAGAATACACATGGTGGTGGTCTGAAAAAACAGAGATTTATTGCGTATTGCTCTGGTGATTTCACAGTTGCATTAGATGGAAAGGGGGAGCGAATTTTTCGGGGAAGAAGCAGACTCTTAGCACACACCCATGTGCGCAGAGATTTATTGCGTATTGCTCTGGTGATTTCACAGTTGCATTAGATGGAAAGGGGGAGCGAATTTTTGGGGGAAGAGGCAGACTCTTAGCACACACCCATGTGCTTGCCATGTATAATCATGCACAGTATTTACAAGCGAGTGGGGTTTTCAGGTTTCAGTCTGTAATGCAAATACATTCAGCATCACTAAGGCTGGTTGCCCTTGCTGGAGTGTAGGCAGTCACCGAGAATACACATGGTGGTGGTCTGAAAAAACAGTTTGGACATGTGCATTTAAATAAATCAAAAAAAGTGGTTTCATAATGTGTCAGTCTGTAAAAGTGATTTTCACTTGCCCCGAAAAAAAAAAGAGCAGTAAGTGTGCTTTCAAATTGGCAAAGAAATTTCGTTTTGGGACTAATGTGAAAACATGACTCTGTGTGCAGAGAGGAATTATAGGCAGAGATTTATTGCGTATTGCTCTGGTGATTTCACAGTTGCATTAGATGGAAAGGGGGAGCGAATTTTTGGGGGAAGAAGCAGACTCTTAGCACACACCCATGTGCTTGCCATGTATAATCATGCACAGTATTTACAAGCGAGTGGGGTTTTCAGGTTTCAGTCTGTAATGCAAATACATTCAGCATCACTAAGGCTGGTTGCCCTTGCTGGAGTGTAGGCAGTCACCGAGAATACACATGGTGGTGGTCTGTAAAAACAGTTTGGACATGTGCATTTAAATAAATCAAAAAAAGTGGTTTCATAATGTGTCAGTCTGTAAAAGTGATTTTCACTTGCCCCGGAAAAAAAAAGAGCAGTAAGTGTGCTTTCAAATTGGCAAAGAAATTTCGTTTTGGGACTAATGTGAAAACATGACTCTGTGTGCAGAGAGGAATTATAGGCAGAGATTTATTGCGTATTGCTCTGGTGATTTCACAGTTGCATTAGATAGAAAGGGGGAGCGAATTTTTGGGGGAAGAAGCAGACTCTTAGCACACACCCATGTGCTTGCCATGTATAATCATGCACAGTATTTACAAGCGAGTGGGGTTTTCAGGTTACAGTCTGTAATGCAAATACATTCAGCATCACTAAGGCTGGTTGCCCTTGCTGGAGTGTAGGCAGTCACCGAGAATACACATGGTGGTGGTCTGAAAAAACAGTTTGGACATGTGCATTTAAATAAATCAAAAAAAGTGGTTTCATAATGTGTCAGTCTGTAAAAGTGATTTTCACTTGCCCCGAAAAAAAAAGAGCAGTAAGTGTGCTTTCAAATTGGCAAAGAAATTTCGTTTTGGGACTAATGTGAAAACATGACTCTGTGTGCAGAGAGGAATTATAGGCAGAGATTTATTGCGTATTGCTCTGGTGATTTCACAGTTGCATTAGATGGAATGGGGGAGCGAATTTTTGGGGGAAGAAGCAGACTCTTAGCACACACCCATGTGCTTGCCATGTATAATCATGCACAGTATTTACAAGCGAGTGGGGTTTTCAGGTTTCAGTCTGTAATGCAAATACATTCAGCATCACTAAGGCTGGTTGCCCTTGCTGTAGTGTAGCAGTCTGGACATGGGCTTTTTAAAAAATCTGAAAAGTGGTTTCATAATGTGACAGTTTGTAAAAGTGATTTTCACTTGCCCAAAAAAAAGAGCAGTTAGTGTGCATTCAAATTGGCATAGAAATTTCGTTTTGTGACTATTGTGAAAAGAAATGTAGTAATATATTTAAATACAATATAGGAATTTTTTTTTAGTTTTTTTCAGGTATTGCTGAAGAGCAGTGAACAAAATTTAAGATGCCTACAAAATCCAGAGTTCAAAAAACGCTAAAAAAAAAACTATATTTGAAGACAACTGGAGGACCAAAGTTAGTAGAAGATGCTCATGTTGGGAAAAAGAAAAAATCTTCTGGTAAGCAGAAAAAACAATTTCTTAAAAATATATTCAAAACAAGGAAAAATGTACAAAATGTCTGTACTGGAAAGAATGTTACGAAACGAACAGAACAGGAAAAAATTGAGAATTTAGTTAATGCAAATATACCTTCTGCAACTGAAAAGATTTACATAAACAGAAAAACAGCGTTTAAAGAGATACGTAGAAAAATGTTTCAGAGAAGAGTTATGTCCAATTTGATAAAGGATGTGAAGAAATATAAGCAAAAGGCAAAATATTACAAGAGAAAAAAAGAAATTGAAGCCATTGCAGCAAAGGCATTAGAATTAAAAAGGAAACTATTCATATTAATTTTGAATAGGATGCGTACATTAGACAAAATGGTTAATGTACTGAAATCACATAGCAAAAGGAAAAGAGTAGTGAACAGAACAAACTTTTGTAAAGTGTTTTTAGGAAAGTGGATGCATAGTTCAAGTAGTGAACCTTTTTTTAATGAAGAGAGCTATTTTCAAAGTAATAGTTTGCTGCATGCAGTTGACACCAGAGGTCGTTCATACGAAGTAACAAATGGTTGCATAATGGAGAAGGAGATAATGGTTCCAAGAGATGAGGTACAAGTGATGGCAGATGAGGCAATGGGGAGACGTCCTAAAGCCCCAGTGTACACTTGGAATTGTAGTAGTATTTGCACTGTGCGTCAGGAATCTATTGACAAATTTCGAGAGTTTCTAAGAGAATATAGTAAAAAAAGTGTAAAACAGAAGATTAAGGTGCTTCAAAGACTGGATCCATGCAGAGTGAGAGAGAATACTGGTTTGCAGGGTCATTCTCTGGCTTGTCTATCTAGAAAAGTGTGCAATAGTGTTTTCCATCATTTTAGGATGCTGGCTGTTCATCATACTGAAATGAGAAAGTTTGTGAGACGGTTGTATTTTGCCAAAAGTCCAGCAATAAAGTTAAATGAATTGAATAGGGCTCTGTTCCGAGGAACAGTATCAGATGTAGAGAAGGTTGTTGATGAAATTCAGTTTTGTTACTTTGGTCCTGAACAAAACAGTGCAGAGAAGGACACAGTAAATGAGGAAGAAGTGGAAGAGAATGTAGAACCCTCTGTAAGTAACACATTTAATGATCACATAACAAAATTTGCAATAGTCTCTAATGAAAGACCAAATTTTACTTGTATTTGTTGCCGCAGAACTCATTATAGAAAACAAACTAGGAATGTTGATCTCTACAGAAAGAGTGAAAATGAAGATAATTATAAGTGGAAGGATTTTGCCACATATATATTTCTAGAAAATTGTTTTGAATTGGGTGAAGATCAGCGTATTTGTAAATACTGTTACAACAAGTTAGAGGAAAATAGAATGCCGACCAGAGCTGTACATAATAATTTAGAATTGGATGCTATTCCTGCTGAACTTTCTGAATTAAATACATATGAGTCTATACTCATTCAATGTGTTCATCCGTTCCAGACCATAGTACGTATGGAGCCCAAAACTGGTAAATTACCTCCTTCAGATTTACTGAGAGGTTTAAAAGGTAGAGTGGTGTATTTGCCCTTGGATTTGAAAAAAAATATGGAAACTATTGATGCGGATACTTTGGAAACTGAACCATTAATTATTCTGGTTAATGGTGTACCTACAAAGAATAAGAAGATTTGGCAGGAGCTGGTAGATGTGCGGAAAGTACAAAGAGCAAATTTGTATTTGAAAAAAAATAACAAATGGTATGAATCAATTTATATAGAAGAAGAAGAAGAAGATTTACAAGAAGACACAGAAATACCAACTGGACAAATTGAAAAAGTGGACAAGTCAAAGGAAGAAGAAATTTATGAACATTTTAGCATACATCCTCTTCATTCGAAAGAAGTTATGGGAGACAATATTGATCTCTTTCAGATGAAGAAAGCAAAAGGAACTCCCGTGAGTGTATGGGAGGAGAGCTTGGAAGCTCGATGTTTTCCCCAGCTGTTTCCTAAAGGAAAAGGAGGACGATACGATGAACGTCCAGAACAGATTCCAGCTTCTGAGTATCGGACTACAAGACTATATGCTGAAGATCCCAGATTTCGACAAAGTATTCCTTATTTGTTCCATCTTTTATTTGAAAGCGACTTGTCTGCACTGTCTTATGCAGTAAATCACATTTTAAAAAGTGGAGTACATTTACAAAATGTGTCTGCTAAGGATTTTATGGAGAAAGTGCAGCACCGAGATGATCATTTGGAAACACAACTGATCAATCTGATGGCTTGTCAGCGTGGGACAAATGAATATTGGTACCGACGCCATGGTGAACTAAAATGCATGTTACGGAATTTAGGAACACCAACATGGTTCCTTACCCTAAGCTGTGCCGAGTACGCTTGGGATGATTTACTGGATTTTCTACGAGAGGCCAATTCAAACATTAAAAACATCGAATACAAGACAGCAGGAGAACTGTGCTCATTGGATCCGGTTAATGTTTGCAGATATTTCAATCATAGATTTGAGGCTATGATGTCCTTCATCTGCAATAAAAAAAATCCACCCCTTGGAGAAGTAGTGGATTTCTTTTGGAGAAAAGAGTACCAGGCAAGAGGTGCTCCTCATATTCATATGCTGTTGTGGATCAAGGATGCCCCAAAGTTTGGAACAGATGCTGATGAAGCAGTGTTATCTTACATTGAAGAATATGCAACATGTGCTATACCAAAAAGCACAGAAGAGAACAAGTTAAAGGAGCAAGTTTTACGTTTCCAAAGTCATCGGTGTGGAAAATACTGTCGACGGAAATACAAGAGCAAAGAAAAATACTACACTAAATGTCGATTTGGATTTCCTAGACCTGTTCTTTCAAATGGAAGAGTCAACAGTTTTATGTCAGCTGTGAGACATACTATCACAAGAAAATCACCTAAGAATACCTACAACCTAAAAAGAAAAGAAGAATCAAAAAATATAAATGACTACAACCCAGTCATTTTATCCATGTGGAACGCTAACATGGATATACAGTATGTAGCTGACAATTCCATTGCTGTTGCTCGATATATAACGTCTTACATTACGAAATCAGAAAAAACAGAATTGAAGGAAATGTGGGAAGAGATTTCTCACGAGAAGACTGTCAGTAAGAAGCTGTACAGTTTCAGTTTGAAGATGTTATCGCATCGAGAAATTGGATCCTACGAATGTTCAGATAGGTTATCTTCTGCAAGTCTCTACTCGAAGTCAAGAAGAATAATTTGGGCAAGTTTAGGCCTTGCAGCAATGAGAAATCGGGTACTGAAATCTGTAGGAGAAATTGAATATTTGGCCGAGAATGACCCAGAAAGTACAGATATTTTGAAAACAAACATGTTGGACACATATTATCCCAAGAGAAGTCAACATCTGGAGAACATGTGTCTCTATGAAGTGCTGCAGAACTACATTTATTCACGGAAAGCCACAGAAGACATCAATAATGGAAAATATAAAGTCGTTGGTGAAGAAGGATGTTTGGTGAAGCAAACAAAAGGAAGTTTGATAAATCACCGGAAGCTGAGTTGCGACACTACTGACAAGAAGGAATTTTACTACTTGGCTCTTTTACAGTTGTTTAAACCATGGCGTACAGAGGATGAACTACTGGGAGAATTCCAGAGCTATGAAGATTCTTTTAATGCTTGCAAAGACAGCATACAATGCAGTACATTCTCAACTTATCTGCAAATGTTAAATGAAGAAATTGATCAGGAAACTACAATTGCAGCAGAAATCGCTAGAGATAGTTCTCAGGACAGCCAAAGTTCAGGAACACTCAGTCAAGATCCCCTAGGACAACCAATCATTGAAAATGAAGCATCAATAGCCATGAATGAAGTGGAAACGGCTATGAATCAAGCTCAAGAAGAATTTATAGACTTAGAAAATTTGGAAAGACAACTGAATCAAGAGCAGCAACAAATTTATGAAGAGATCAAAAACAAAATTGATCACGGATTTCTACATGAAAAAAAAGAGTGCTCATGCACATCATTTCATCCAATCAGGATGTATGTAAGCGGACAAGCTGGAACTGGAAAAAGTTTCCTAATAAAAGTCATCAGAAGCTACCTAAAGCAAAAAACGGATTCTACTTTGTCTTGTGTGGTTACTGCTCCAACTGGGTTAGCAGCATATAACATAAAAGGAATCACTTTACATCGTTTGCTAATGTTACCAGTGGAGCATGAGAACAAAATACAATTCAACAAGCTAACTGGAGAAGCATCCTTGGAAGTTTCAAGAGTATTGAAGAAGATGCAAGTTCTCATTATTGATGAGGTGAGCATGGTATCAAACTTAATGCTTGCCTTTGTGCATTTAAGAATGCAGCAAATTTTGAAGACAGACTATGACATGTTATTTGGTGGAAAACACGTCATAGTTTTTGGAGATCTTTTGCAACTTACTCCAGTTAAAGGACAACCAGTGTTTAATACTGTCACACATGAAGACACGAAGAAGTCATTGGGAAGCATCGGAAATACAAATATTTGGTCCTTCTTTGAGTACAAGGAACTTACTACTAATATGAGGCAAGCAAACGATGAAGAATATGGAAGTATTCTGAAAGATATCAGGATTGGACTACTCACAGAAGTTGGGAAAAAAACATTACAGAGTCGGCTGCTACATAATTTATTTCCAAAGGAAGAAATAGTTGCAGAGAAGATATACAAGAACATTGCAGAAAACAAAAGTGTCATCTGCTTAATGCCAACTCTACGTGAATGCTCAATATTCAATGAGGAGCTTTTGAAATTGGAAAAGGAAGAGATCAGGAAATTGGAAGCAGTGGACAAAATTGAGGATGGAAGAATTAGTGTCACAGTAACAGGCAAACTGAAAAATAAATTGGACTCACTAGAGAAGAACATCTCCAAAACAGCTGGATTAGAAAAAAATCTATATGTTTGCATGAACTGTAGAGTATTTTTAAGGAGAAATTTGGATGTTGAAAAAGGTTTAGTTAATGGAGCGATGGGAAGAGTTGTGGGTTTTATTAATTACCAGAAAAAAGAAGGAGTTGAATGTTTAAAAATAAAATTTGATCAGATAGAAGAAGTTAAAGATATTTGTCGTTGTACAGTACGTTTTATGCTTGTGAAAGACTTATATGTACGTAGGAAGCAGTTTCCGTTTTCTCTAGCATATGCTGTAACTATTCACAAGTCTCAAGGATTGACTGTAGATTGTGCATTTGTGAACATTGGTTCAACTGTGTTCAAAGAAGGTATGGCATATGTAGCTTTGTCACGAGTGAAAACATTATCAGGTTTATTCATGATAGACTTTGATGACTCAAAAGTTAGTGCTGATACAAACTGTGTAAAGGAGTATAATAGATTAAGAAGAAGCTATGCTCCTCATTTAGGTCAGTATCCTGTGTTGGAGAAACGTGTAGTTTCTCGTAAAAGAAAAAATGAGAATATCTGTAATGAAGATGTAGAGAAGAGGGAAAAAAAGAGGAGTGATGTAATTGCAAGCAAAAAGAAAAAGGAAAATGAAGAACAGGTTGTAGGATGTCATTTTGAAAATAGCTCTGGTGTCAACTGCTACGCAAATGTAGTGCTGAATGTTGCATTTTATCTGAAAAGTTTGCAAGAGCAGATAATAGTAAATCAGGGAAAAAGATTCTGTTCAGAGCTGAGTCTCCTTTTTCAAAAGCTGAGTAAAGATAAAACTCAAATAGAAAGTGCTACTGAAATTAGAAAACTTTTAGATGTATGTTCAGGACGAACACAGTTTTCTCAAAATGAACAGCAAGATGCACATGAATTTTTGATGTATTTTCTTCAGGTAGTGGAAGAAGAAGGAGTTCCCATTGACATTTTTTTTGGTCTCTCTTATAAATGGGAACATAGTTGTGATAATTGTTATAATATATGTGGCTCTATTGTTGATAATGAAAGATTTATTTATTTGACATTGCCAGAGAGTAAAACAGTCACTTTTGCAAAATTAGTTAAAGATGCTAATCATAGCATGAAATGTAGTGAGTGTAATTCTGACATGTTTTCAACATTAATTTTAAAGGAATACGGACAGTATGTAATTTTAATTATGCAACGATGTAGAGCTGATGTTTCAAAATTGGATACTTTAATAAAGAAGTTTACAGGACAGCAATTATCAATTTCAGGAAAAACTTTTGTAACTGTTGCAATAATTTTCCATGATGGACCTACTGTTACTTCTGGACATTACACAGTTTATCTTAAATGTGAAAAAGGCTGGACACTGTGTAATGATTCCCAATTGATTTTCAAACAACGTTTGCCTTTTGATTTAGCAAATTCCTATCTAATCTTCCTGAAACCTAAATTTTAGACAGATTTGGCAAGATGTCGACAAAATAATTTTACCATTTTACTGGATTACCACTGCAATTTTGTAGAAAAAAGATTTTTTAAATTATCATTTGGCCTAATGGAAAGATAACCAATTGTAATGTGGACTTTTTAAATTTTTAATGAAACTTTGAAAAACCAATAATTTAGAGATTATCGGTAACTTCTGCACATTTTAAATTTTGGAATGTTATTGGACTGCCATTGGAAATTTTTTCAAAAATGATTTAAAAAATTACTATTTGGCCATGCGGAAAAGTAACCAATTCTATTGTGGACTTAATAAATTATTCAAAAAATTTTCGTGAACCAAAATGTTACAGAGAATCGGTGAGATCTGGACAAATTAAACTTTAGAATTTTATTGGATTACCGTTGGAAATTTATTCCAAAAAAAAATTTAAAATTACTATTTGGTCTAAAGGAAATGAAATCAGATGTATTTTGGAGTTATTTGAGATATAATATTGTGATTATACTTCTGAAACAAACATATCAGACGGTATTTTAAAGAAATAAGTATTGGTATTAGATGATATTTTTTTAGAATATTATGCATTTCTATAATGTTAAGTTTAAGTAAAAAAAGAATCAGGGCTTTTTTAATACAATCTTTGTGATTGTTATTTTTTTTTGCCCGCTGTAAAATGATGAATGCAATTGCTTTCACAATTTATAGTGAAATGCAATATATTCTGAAAACAGCAAAAATAAGGCAAAAATATTTTATGGAAAAAAATGTAAATATGTGTACTGTATTATAAAATGTTTTAAAAATATTAATACTTTTTTCTTTTTTTCCAGATAGATATAGAAAATTTTCGAAAACTACAAACATTTTTAAAACTATTTTTTAAAAAAACAAATGAATAAATATTTTTTCAGTGAGTATGGTAAGTCAATAATAATAATTGTAGTCTCTCAAGGTCCTTGTAATGTGTTTATTGATTTTTAGTGTTTTTTAAAAAAAAAATAAAAAAAGTACGCGCACCGTACGCGTACGGTAAAAAAAAATAAAAAAAAGTTTTTAAAAACATATGTAAAAAAAAGATGAAAGATAAGGTTGGCTCTTAAAAGAACCGTTGTGTTCATGCAGGGACAGAGGAAAGGAAGCATGGGAAAATTATTCAAAGCGACAAATGTGCTGATCTATTTTGTTGTTCACTAGGGAAACACTGGTCTCCCTATAGCAAATTAGATCTTGACAAAATGTGCATCGAATATCAACCTTCCGAAATCGAGGGTTGATTTCCAGAGGGCCAGCAAAAGGAGATTCTCCCCCCACAGATGAAGGGCTCACCTGACCTGCAGAAGAAGGAGTCAGCCCTGCAGATGATGGTTCAGGCTGAGCTGCTGTGGATGTACTGGCTTGTCTTTCTGAAGAGTTACCTCCAAAAAGATGACCATGTGTCCTTCTGTGTACATCCTGGAGATGTCTCTTCATGGTGTGATTCCCAAAGGAATACTTCCTGTTAGGATTACCTCTAGAAAGTACACGCTTACACAGCTTACAAGTCACTAAGGGTGCATTTACCTTTTGCTGGCCTTCAGGAAAAGTAAAATAATCCCATACATAAGAGGGCTTTTGTTTCCTCGATCTCTGCCTCAAGACAGTGCTGCTAGTGCTAGCCTCACTCTCAGAAGAGCTCTGCTGTTCTGCCATCGTATCCCAAAGACAAACCAGCTCCTTCTCCCAAGGGATCACAAGCAGAAATGAGGGGAATGGGTGTGGTGTAGGAGAGTTCTAGAACTGAAAGTAGTTTCAACCAATCAAAAGTTGTGTTTCATGATCACATGACCTACCGTACGCTTACGGTACGCTTATGGTACGCTTACGGCAAAAGTGTGCATGCGCGTAAAAAAGACACGCGCTTGCGCGCATGCGCATAACAGTCACTCCCGGCACTTCCGCGTAACGTGCGCATGTAGCGTACACGCGTACGCGTCCCACGCGGAGTACGCGCGGCTACGCAAATTGCGTAACTATACGCAAGCAGCGTAGGAAAATTACGGACGTTGCGTAAACCGTACGCTTACCGTGAGCTTACGGTACGCGTACTAAAAAAATAAAAAAAAAAAAAAGAAAAAAAGTACTGCAAATAAATTTTACATGTTTATTTTAAAAAATATATTAAAAAAAACATATTAAAGAATTTTAAAAATTTAATCATAGTCTTTATAAAAGGTAAGAACATTAAAATAAAAATATGTTAGAAAAAATAGAAGAAAAAAAAAAAATTAGCATTTAAAAAACCTTGCAAATTCACTGAAAAAACCATGGGTTTCACACACGTTATAGTTAGGAATTAGCATTTAAAAAACCTTGCAAATTCACTGAAAAAACCATGGGTTTCACACACGTTATAGTTAGGAATTAGCATTTAAAAAACCTTAGAAATTCAGTGAAAAAACCATAGGTTTCACACACGTTATAGTTAGGAATTAGCATTTAAAAAACCTTAGAAATTCAGTGAAAAAACCATAGGTTTCACACATGTTATAGTTAGCTGGACATTTTACTCGTAAAAAACCAATGAAATTCCCCCGTTATAGTTAGTTCAGCTAACTATAACTCGCGCGCCCGCAATGCACTGCTGATGACGTCACATATTACATCACTCATGACATGGTCAGTGACATCACTCATGACATCACTGATGACATCTCAAATGACATCACTGATGACCTCACTGATGACATCATCCTTGTGATAGAGTGGCAGACCTCCTCTTCCCCTAATAAAACCTTTGATACACACATTCAAAAATAGAGACTAAAATTTACAAAACAATGGACATACCAATAACAGTTACAACAACCTCTTCAGTAATTCTAAGATCCACATACACATCCACTCATTCACCAACAGTCCAATACAGTCACTCATACATGTACTCACTTATCATATGTACTCATACACCTATACATCCTGTTACACAATGCCACTCATCCATAGAGCTACTCACACACATAGTCACTCATGCTAATAAAGAATCAAACATACATTTACTTGCATATACAGTTATACACACACCACCACACTTACTTCTACGGAAACTTACACATACTTAGTCTTTTAAACAATCACTTATAGAAATACATACTTATTCATACAGGAACTCTTTCAATCTCTCACTCTCACATATACTCACATATATAAACCAATAGTCACATATACTAGTTTTAAACATATGTAGTTACTCATAAAGACACTATTGAGACAGTCATTCACTCACTAACACACCCATACACACACTCATCCACCCATGCAGTCCTGCACACATGCTCTGTTCAACACATACAAACAGTGAGTCACTCATTCATGCACCTATGCACTACGTCATACCCCCCACCGAACCATGCAGACACTCAGACTGATACTCAAAAAACCAACTAATAACCTATATAGACACCCATGTAGCTACTCACCAACCCATGCAGCCACTTATACACAAAGTGAAAAAATGATACAGATATTTATATATTTAAACATTACTCACTAAGCCATGTATTCACTATGATACACTTAATCAGTCAGTTACACAATCAATTTTTCAAAAAGAAACCATCCATTTAGACAGTAATATACCCATTTATTCTTCCATCAACCTTGAGATATACATATATAAAACATATTTAATTTTCAGAAAAACACACATTCACTGGATGATGTCATCAGTGAGGTCATCAGTGATGTCATTTGAGATGTCATCAGTGATGTCATGAGTGATGTCACTGACCATGTCATGAGTGATGTAATATGTGACGTCATCAGCAGTGCATTGCGGGCGCGCGAGTTATAGTTAGCTGAACTAACTATAACGGGGGAATTTCATTGGTTTTTTACGAGTAAAATGTCCAGCTAACTATAACATGTGTGAAACCTATGGTTTTTTCACTGAATTTCTAAGGTTTTTTAAATGCTAATTCCTAACTATAACGTGTGTGAAACCTATGGTTTTTTCACTGAATTTCTAAGGTTTTTTAAATGCTAATTCCTAACTATAACGTGTGTGAAACCCATGGTTTTTTCAGTGAATATATATATATATGTATGTATGTATGTATGTATGTATATATATATATATATATATATATATATATATATTGCGATACTCCTTCTGTTGTTTTGCAAACAAGAACGGAACGGACTCCACTTGTTTCGTGCATATAATTATTTATTTCTTGCTTCTGCCGCCATTACGCGTTTCGGGCCACCCAGAGCCCTTGATCACATGACATGCTTCGTTTTTTTTCCCCGTTTTTAAAGTGACATAGTGCTAATTAGCGTTCATAACCATAAACAACAGACTGCTCGTCTTTTTTTCTCATTGTTTGTAGTACTATTGCGTTTATCACATATCTGAACCAGAAGTTTGTATCATACTTTGCAATATTTTGACAATTTGGTTTGTATGAATAAATAGATAAATAAATAAATAATTAAATAAATATCTTTACAAACTCCATAAAACTATGTTAATAAATATTGGTAATTGTTCTTAAAAAACCACATTCCTTAAAATGATCTGATATTTTTACGTGACCCCTAGTTCCAATATATCTGCATAAATGCGCCAATATTTCAATTATGTTCATTTCCTTGATCTATTTTGGAATCATTATATTTGTACAATACATATTTTATCCACGCAAAAATACATACATGTGATAAGCATAAAACATTTTGAACAGGTTCCCACTGGGTTATCTATTCACTATTTGATATTGCTACCTGATTATATCCCTTTTTATAACCCATTTTGTTCTTTATGCTGCATGTATGTTAGAATTGGGGTACACATTCAAGGTTTTGATACAGTACGTGATATGTGCAAAGTACGCTGAAAACAGTGCTAAGGTGCTAATTTTCCGTGACCCCCACTATTTGTGTAAATCTTTGTTGTGTGCCATGCGCCCATGGTAATATTAGTAAAAACAACGGGTATTCTGGCCGGGAGGTGGGACAGAGTAAAATATTCTTTTATATTGGCAGCTTTGTTTTTTAATGTTATATTTTTATTCATCAGAGTCTTAGATCTACAGCCAGGTGTACAAGTCTTCAGTGGTGTTCAGACCGTGCGGATTTTTACTGTCAAGTTCTAATATGTATTTTGTTTCTAAACGTCTCAGAATTGCATCTCTATTGCCTCCCCTTCTTAATGGGGGGACATTATCGATTACATAATATTTCAACTGGTTCAAATCTTTATTGTGTGCCTCGTTGAAATGCCGGGCTACCGGATAGGAACTATCATTGTTGGTGATAGCCCGTAAGTGTTGAAGTATTCTCTTGTGTACCTGGAGGCGTGTGCTTCCAATATATCTTAGACCACAAGAGCACTCCAATATATAGATTGCAAACTCTGACTTGCACGTTAGAAATTTACTGATGGGGATAGGCTTATCATTGAAGGGTGAATGGTACATGGTTTTATTTTCCCCATACTTACATGCTTTGCATGTTGTACATCTCACAAAGCCTTTGCGTTTGGTCAACCAGTTGGAATTGGTTGGAACTTCAGGGCTACTGCTCACTAAATGGTCACTGGTACTGCATGCCTTCCTGAAGGTGATAGTAGGAAAGGCAGGCATTTTATCCCCAATTACAGGATCACTTAAAACCAAGTGCCAGTTGCTTTTAATTATTTTCCTGATGTTGTTTCTTTGATTGTTATATGTTAGAATGAGTCTGGGGCTACTTGTGACGTTCTCACTGCCACACTGTTGTTGTTGCTGTTTTATTTTGTTACGTGAGGTTTTAAAAAGTAGGTCTTCTCTGGAGGTTTCCTTAGTGCGAGTAATTGCACGATCTAATACCTTTTGTCCATAGCCTCTAGCTAGGAATCTGGATTTACATTCCTGCTGTGCCGTGTCAAGATCATTAGCAGTGCTACATATTCTGCGTATGCGCAGCATCTCCCCATATGGAATACTTTCAATTGTATGTCTAGGGTGAAAGCTGCTATTATGCAGAATAGTGTTTCCTGACGTGGGTTTCCGATGTAGTCGTGTTTGTATGTTGTTGTTATGTATGTATACTTCAACGTCAAGAAAACATATGCTGCTTGCACTAATTTCTGAAGTGAAATGTAAGTTCATATCGTTTACATTCAAATCCATAATAAACTGTTCTGCACTCGATCTGTTGCCCCGCCAAATAATAAACAGATCATCAATGAATCGAATCCACTTTATCACATTTTTAGTCCAACAGTCACTATGTTTGATTTTTAAAATTTTCTCCTCCCACCAACCCATGTGGAGACAGGCGTAGCTTGGTGAAAAACTTGCACCCATTGCTACGCCTCTCTCCTGGTGGTATATCTGTTGTTGAAATATAAAATAGTTATTGTTTAGACAAAACGTGATAAGATCCATTAGCAATTTGTTATGTGCGTGAAATTCTATGGGCCTTGTGCTCAGAAAGTACTCGATTGCTCTTAGTCCATCCCTGTGATGGATTGATGTATATAAATTGGATACATCCATTGATATGAGCACATAATCTTCTTCCCATTTGCATTCATGCAACTGTCTTAGAAAATCTGTGGTGTCTTGAATATATGACGGTAGTGCCCTCACGAGTTCTTGTAGGAATGCATCTATATAGATGGACACGTTTTCCAATAAGCTCTCTTTTGCGGAAATGATAGGTCTTCCAGGAGGTCTCAATTTATCCTTATGAATTTTTGGTATAAAATAGATAGCTGGCGTTCTTGCATGTTCTTTTTTTAAAAATTTATATTCATCTTGATTGATTAAGCCTTTATTTTTCCATGCTAATAATTTTCCAAATAATTCATCTTGTTTGGCATTCATAATAAACTTGGAGCTTAATTTGTAGCAATCGCGATCATCCAGTTGTTTAAGTGCTTCTTCCATATATTGTTCTTTGGGCCAGATGACTATATTGCCCCCTTTGTCTGAATTGCGTATAATTATGGAATCATTTTCACGTAGTTTTTTCATTAGTTGATGATATTTATGCAACTGGTTGTTATATTTTCTTTTTTGTTTTTGAGTATTTGAATGCAACTTCCGAATTTCAGATGTTATTATTTCGCTGAAAGTGTCAATCGAATCCCTAGTCATTATTGGTACAAACTTGGATTTTGCTTTGAAGTTAGTCGTTGGCGCTTTGTTGATGTTGATATCCATTTCCTCCATAGTTGTCTGCGTGACTTCTTCATTGTTTACTTCATTCTTTTCTAGCAACTTTAGATCGCGGATTAGATTTACATCAGCCGCTGTGAGATTGGTCACACTTTTCTGTTGTTGTTGCTGGCATGTAATGGGGTTTATTGGCATTGATTTATTGTCTTTTATTTGATGAAATTTCTGTAATTTTATTTTTCTTATAAATTGGTATATATCCACTCTTGTCTGTGGATACTCAAAATTACTTTCTGCACAATATGACAACCCCAATTTTAAGATTTGTTCTTCTGCTTGATCTAGATCCACATTTGCCAAATTGATGATGGAGTTTTCATTTGTTTGCTTGATATTTATTTCTGGCGCCACCCTTTGTTGTTCGCTTTCTTGACGAATATATATATATCCACCAAAAAACTACTTACACGACATGTGAGGCAAACCTGGCCTGCCAATAAATGGTTTTACTTACACGACGTGTGAGGCTCTCAACGCGGAGTAGTTTTATGGTGGATTTATGGCGGTCTCACTCGGATCGCGAGAGCCCCGCTAATGAAGTGCAGGTCCGTAGCGCATAAGAAGTTGAGGCGCTATGGAACGTCATGTTGCCAGTTGGTGGGATATTGATGGAAAGGTGAGCAGCCATGAACTTTAAAGCAATCCATCATGGAATGAATATCAGATAAGTTATAACTTTTGGCAGCATCTACTACAGAAGTGAACTTGAACTATATTCACCATAATGCACAGCGTGTTAAAAACCCAGAGGGGCGGACATTTAAAGAGGCGCAGGTGCGCGTGAAATCATGCTGCCATTTGTTCTTGCCTACACCAGTGATCAAGGGCGATTGATGCCTGAAACATGTTTGGAAGATTGGAGGATTTTTGAACAAAATGCTTAAAAGGACATTGTATGCAAACCTGGCCTGCCAATAAATGGTTTTACTTACACGACGTGTGAGGCTCTCAACGCGGAGTAGTTTTTTGGTGGATATATATATATATATATAAATATATATGTTGGGATCGTTACATGTATCAATCGTTATATCCCTCTAAGTGTATCTACCTGGGTAGAGACCCTCTTCTGTTTTAAACAGTGCATAGGAAAGCAGAAAACAAGTAAAGGTATATATATATATATATATATATATAAAATAGAAAATTGAGTATTAGACAATGTATTTCATGTAAAATCCAGGATTATGTATGAAAAATAGTAGTGACACTGGTCTTGTAATATATCACAAATAATCCACTGAAGCCCATGACTTAACATCCAACATGTTCCAAGAAAAAAAAAACGTATTTTCCCAGTTGGATAGAAAGGAAAAAGAAAAAATATGCAAAAATGTGCAGGACCAGGAACTATTCATTGAATTAGTTCCATAGGAATCAAGGTAACTAACACCTATATACATTTATTGTTATTGCCAGGCTTCAAGAAGTGGAAGTACTAAAAATAGAGGTAATCCACTCATCATGGAAAGGACACATCAGATAAGTAAACTGGAACTGCTACTTAATGTGTCTTAAATAACAGGTCACGGTTTGTTGAACACGAGGATTTGAAAACGTGTAGGTTCTCCCCGTTTGTGTACAGGATACACGGAAAGATACCTGATGCATATTCAGCAGTGAAAGGCAGCCGCGGTACTGAATATCTGATGTATGACCAGGGAGCTCATCAGTTACCAGAAAGAGATTGCAGTGACCCGGATGCGGAAGCACGGAAGGCCGATCTGAATCCACTGGCCTGTCCGTGTCCAGAGGTGAGGAAAATTTAGTGAGTATCTCCGGGCAGGCTCAGGAGGCGCAGCAAAGAAGGGCACCAGTCGATCTGAATGTGAAGCACGTTCATGAGAAGCACAGCCCATTTTGTACTGGCTTGGTTTCGCCCCATGCACACATGCAAACTGGAGCTGAGCAATCCACACACCACGTCTCCCAGTTCCTGAAGTAACTGCTCATCCGCTGACTCCTGAACATTGTCTTCCATAACACTTGCTATTTTCATTGTCACATTACAACTACTTTGACACACTTTTGTAAAGTGTCCTACTTTCACACACTTCCTACAAGTAACATGTAACATTCTTTGTTGGATATGATTTCCCATTATTTTGAATGTAGAGCATTACCATACCTAAAACACACATAGCGTTGTCTAAAACTGAGGATACTGTGGAGTCATGTGAAGCTTCTATGCTAGACCATAGAACCTACACTGAAAGTATACATGGCACATGCACAGTGTAGGAGAAACAATGAGTAAGATTTCACATGCACAGGCTATGCACAAGGAATATTACAGACATCTTGACTTGGACAACGGTGATGGTCCATTTAATCAGGCTGGGAACATGGCAACAGTGAGTGTCACTAGGCCCACAACACTTTCCCCCAGCTACAACAACTCAGCCACCAATAGTCTCCCCACCCTGTGTACCTACCACAGTGTCTTCTATCATTTGCACCTCAGTCCTGGCTACTGATGTCACTGTCACCACACCTGCAACAGAAGAGTCAGGATCCAGTGGGGTGTGGCAACCTGTGCACAGGGCAAATGTTAGTGGTGGTAAGGGTCATGAGAAGGTATCTGTGGGCCAGCAGAGTGAGGCCACTTGGGTCACTCACACCCAGTCTAACATTGACCACATCTTGGGAGCATAACATCGGTCCCAATATAAGATGGACCAGATACTCACTGAAATCAGGGAACTGAAGCAGATGAAGAGGATATACATACAAAGTTGACAGCCCACAACAACAACACAGGTTCTCTCATTGCGGCGCTGCTGGACATTAACACAAATATGATCAGTGCTCTTCCACCACCATCCACCTATTCATGTTGTGCCCCACCAATAGGCCCTTCAACATCTGCTGCATCCAAAGGAAGAGAAGCCCTGCCAGAGGAAGAACCAACAGTAGACACCCCAGGGCCTGCACCTGTGGATCCCCCGCACTATCAGGCCGGGACTACAATGCAAATGTCCAGTCTGTTCAGATGGCAAGACCAAAACCACCACAAGCAAGAAATGTTGGACCTACACACACATTCACTTTGATACACATTCAATTTGTGGACTATTTCTGGACCTATTACCCTTTCTGATGGCAGAAGTATCTTGGACATTTATTCTCCCAAAAATCTGGCATCTACAACTATGGTTTAATCCGTCATGACTGACTCCTCAACTTTTTGGTTTCCCAGTTTTATTTTTTCACAATGTTTATTCCCCATGTTCCCTTAAATAAATGCACTAGTCTGAAACTTGTTGACTGTTGTAGTATTTTTCAAGTCTAGAACACCATGGGCCCGATTCACAGAACTAACTTAAGACAAAATCCTAAACTTACTACCATTTTGGTATTCACAGAAGGCACTTACTCATTTTGGTATTCACAGAAGGCACTTACTCATTTCGGTATTCACAGAAGTTAGGACTCCTAACTTTAGGACTCCTAAATGCCTTCTGTGAATACCGAAAGTCTTAAAATTAGGATTTTTCTCAGTTTAGTAGTAGTATAGTTAGGACTCCTAACTTTAGGACTCCTAAATGCCTTCTGTGAATACCGAAAGTCTTAAAATTAGGATTTTTCTCAATTTAGTAGTCCTAAGTTTAGGACTCCTAACTTTAGGACTCCTAAATGCCTTCTGTGAATACCGAAAGTCTTAAAATTAGGATTTTTCTCAGTTTAGTAGTAGTATAGTTAGGACTCCTAACTTTAGGACTCCTAAATGCCTTCTGTGAATACCGAAATTCTTAAAATTAGGATTTTTCTCAATTTAGTAGTCCTAAGTTTAGATTTAGGACTACTAAATTGAGAAAAATCCTAATTTTAAGGCATTCGGTATTCACAGAAGGCATTTAGGAGTCCTAAAGGTAGGAGTCCTAACTATACTACTACGAAACTGAGAAAAATCCTAATTTTATGACTTTCGGTATTCACAGAAGGCATTTAGGAGTCCTAAAGTTAGGACTCCTAACTTCTGTGAATACCGCAATGAGTAAGTGCCTTCTGTGAATACCAAAAAGAGTAAGTGCCTTCTGTGAATACCAAAATGGTAGTAAGTTTAGGATTTTGTCTTAAGTTAGTTCTGTGAATCGGGCCCCATATATGTACTCCCATCTGAACGAAACAATTCCACAACATTTCTCAGCAAAACATACAAACAAATGTGTTGTCAAATAGCATCTTTAATCCATCTAAAAAACAACGGGCTGTCATTATGTCAGTTACAAACCATATCAAGCATTACACCAATTGTCTGTGCTAGTGAACACATTTAAAGTCTCAGACCACACCTACATGGAAGGAAGTGATACATCAAATTACAGTTGATTAGTTGATTAGGCTCTAAAGCATTGATCAATGTCATCAGCTGAAGCCTTATAACCTACCTCACTGAAGGAATCCAACATCAATTACCCCAATCGAGAAACACATGGCAGTACTACACCTTTGATATCAAATCAATCAGTACCAATGTGCTGTTCTACTCTCTGGTGAAATGTTACCACCAAATGTCAATTGTGTGCCACTAGCGATATGTCCCACAATGATGAGACACATCAACAGCTACATACACATTACCTACAATGAGGATTTAGGCAATGTGAAGGGAACATTATATGAATAGTCTCCACTACCACACCATGGTTGGAGTGTATGATGGCACACATATTGTATCAAGTCCAACAAATGACAAGAAAGAAGTCCAATGGATTTCTCAGAACACCCATCCAATCATGTGCAAGTTATCTTGATACAGGATTTGTACACCCAAAGTCTGTGTGTGTCAGTCCCAGGAACAACAATTGGATTGTGGAACGTCGCACTCCTTGTGTATATAGTAGGTGATGTTGGATTTATTTAGGGTGCCTGGTAAATAACCTCCTGAGCCAGGAGGTGAAGACAATGAGAATGAATGCGTTGTCTCCCGTGGGAGTAACGTCCTTTACTCAGCACTCCGTTGTTATCAAAATTCAAATAATGATGATACGATTGATAATAAGTTGTTTCGCAAAATGTTCTTTAATTCAAGTTGTAATCAATTTCTTTAACATTCATACTATTTCTTGGATAGTATAACCCACGACGGCACAGTCTTTTCTCACTTTTCATTACCACGTGATGAGTGACTCATGGTACCGCGAACATACAAGGAAGTAAACACTTCCCGATCACTAACGAACGGCTTCACAACGCCACCTGACTGAAATCCCGTCGCGGTAAGACTTCAAACAACCGTCTTCACGGTTAATACAGCTTTCAGAATTTTTATCGCACTCTTCGTTTACTGAATAGTACCTGTAATCTTCTTTTCAGACAAACTTATCTATCATTTTTAATGCTTATGGTTCGCCACGACAGTTTGACAGAATTCGACGCTCACCTTCTGACAGGTCAGTTCGAACTCCGATTCGATTCACCCGGTAGTTCTGTTACCATTCACAACACCAAAGTGTGTTTTTTTACTTTTATCCCGCACGAATAACGGTTAAACAGGAGTTTTGTCCCATCCTTTCCTTCACGCTGTTACAGCCTCAACTCACGTTCTTTGTTTGAAATAGTTCCCGCACAAACACACAAAATATAGACATTCACATAATCAGTTCGCCACCATCTAATGCATGAATTTCACATCTTCATAGTCCGGCACTCTTCCGCTCACAACCCATTGTACTCTCTCAAATATCAAATATGGTTGCTAGTATAACATTTTTGACTTTTTTCATGAAATTTGTGTTGCATCTTGTTATTTGAATAAAATGTTTTATGCTTTCAGAAATGTAAGTCCCCTGAAGAAGGGTTCGCCCGAAATGCATAGGGCTGAAATACTTTGAATTTGGCTTTGAACTTGTGAAAATCAACATGGGTTATACTATGCAAGAAATAGTATGAATGTTAAAGAAATTGATTACAACTTGAATTAAAGAACATTTTGCGAAACAACTTATTATCAATCGGATCATCATTATTTGAATTTTGATAACAACGGAGTGCTGAGTAAAGGACGTTACTCCCACGGGAGACAACGCATTCATTCTCAGTCCCAGGAACAAGCCATGTCACCCTTGTACTTCTAAACAGCAACATAGGCCTGCGGATGTCACAACTCTGAAATATTCAAATGATGCTGACAAGGAGAAGGTATCTACAACAGAACATTACATAAAGAGTACATTACAAACCATACATATACAATAATTCACATAGTCAGTATCTGGAGAACACAGTCTTGGGCACAAATCTGAGATAAACAATGCGACAGAAACTAAAGTCCCTTGCTTAAAAACCTTGTTTTAAATACACCTTTGCCTACTAGTTCCCCAATCTTGCCCTTTCTTTCATTTTAGTTTAACATACTTATCTCATCATCACAAGAGGTGCTGTAACAGTCACAGTAATGTAAGTTCAAGAAATACTTATACTCATTAGAAAAAGATGTTGATGAGATTCTGACACAAGTCCCCTCCTTCTTCTTTAGCAATCTCATCTTCTTTTGGCATTTCATGGTCCTCACATCAAGGAGTTACAGGGGGAAAAACAGATTAGGCCGCCCCCACTCAAAATCAGCAATATAACAACAAAGACCCAATCTGTCATCACGGCGAATCTTTATGTTTACTTTATAAGAGGGAATGGAAGTATATTTTCCTCCTCCACAATCTACCTTCACAAATTTAGGAGTATTGTCCCTCCTCACAATAGCCGTACATTTAACTCTAAAAGAACCAACTAAAAGTCACCAGTCACTGGGTTCCAAGAGAAATACCCCATACCTTAACAGGTGTATATAACTCAACGATGTGTAAAAATGTGAAAAAAGTGAAGAAACAAGGTAGCACCTCACGTGCGCACCACCAAAGTGAGCTTGCTGGTTAAATATCACCAGTTATGCCCACGTTTATCATCATAGGTCACTACCTTGTACAAAAAAAACCAAATTGGTGTCCAAAAAACCAGTGAACTTGTTGAAAATATGTGACTAAATCACACACTTCAACCTCGTGTAATTAAAATTGAGATAAACCCACAGTCACCAGCAGACCACTTTATTCACAACTCGTGGGCTTATTCAAACTAAAAACATACTGCATGTTTGCAGACCAAGTTATGTTGGGCCGACATGCTTCATTGCCTATCTATTGTAGTGGCAATTTCTTAAGGGCACGAGGACTTCATCCACCTTATCTGGACCCTTAATATGAACAACCAGTGACTGTATAGACAAAAAAAGGTTCTTTAAAACCAGCACTTCCAGCAAGAATAGAAAACAAAGAATGCAAATTATTCCCACTGTATAGTCATTATCTGCAAACCGACATAGAATTAATAATTGCCCGGTAGTAGCCAAGGCCCCTCGTACCAGCTATCCACCTCGTCACACAGGAGCTAAAACATCTGAGTAGCCCTGTTTCTTAAAAATACACTTATGTTGTCATTATTCTGTAAGACAAAACCTAATTTTAGCTCCTCCTTATGTGAACATATCTCACACGCATAGAAAAGCGGATCCATTCAACTAATCACTCTTCTTTATGGTCACCTACTCCCCTTTTCCACTGGAACAACATCTCACCACAAGACCCTTACATCGGTGTCTTCCTTTCTTCAGACTGCCAAGTTCCCATTTTTTAGGGAAATTCCATCGCGTACACCCTATTATCAGACTCTATCACCCTTGTGTGGCTATCTTTTCCGATAATGTTCAACACTCACTGCAGACGGTCGATAATCAATTGTGACTCTCAACCTTAATACCCAAGCTGTGAACTCACACACACTCTTATCTCAAAATCCACTGTGGGATATTCAAAACTTACGGTCCTCAATTGTGAATTGCGACGTTCTTACCACATATTTTCAGCATGGCGAGCCTTGTCTCATTCCACCCTTCAAAGTGAACGCGGGTCTCTTATTCGAAAAAAAAAACACTACGTCAACTCTGTTTGACGCACTTTTTGTCAAATCACATGGTCAATCCTACTTCAAAGGCACCATCTTGGAGTGGGTATACACATGTATATTAATCATTCCAAGAAAGTCAATCCTGAATTTTAACCTTTCAAAAGACCGCATCAAAGAGTTTTGCATCACTGCCTTATTTCATTCAGTTTTTCTCTGGAAATGTCATTGTGAGAAAGTGCCATCTTTCTTGCATGGTATGCCCCCACTTTTTACTGAATTGCTGAATGTGCTTTGACTGAGTTGCCTTGGACTCCTGCCAATCAGGTGCCCAGGGCCTATGTTCCTTCCCTAAAACACACAAAACCCAAATTGGCAAACCCTGGCCACATGTCAGCCCCTGGTAAATGGTACCCTAGGTACCCAGCGCCTTGTGACCAGGGAAGGCCTCTAAGGGCTGCAGCACTCATTGTGCCACCCTTAGAGGCCCTGTACCCTTACACACACACACACACTGCCTTTGCAGGCTGGGTGTCTGGGTGCAAGACAAAACAAAGTCGACATGGCACATATCCCTGTGTGCCATGCTCATCATCTACACTGCCATGGCATACATCAGCCACCCCTCTAGCTGGGTGCCTTATGCCAATGGTGTGGGCACAGGAGCCCTGTGCCCCTACAGTACCCAGGTCCATTCCTGAGCACTGTAAGTGCAGTGCTGCCATTTAAGTGTACATGGTGCTGAGAGCTCGTCAAACACGAACTCCACAGCACCATAATGGCAACATTGAAGACTGAGAAGTTTGGTATCAAACTTCTCAGCACATTAAACCCACACTGATGCCAGTGTGGAATTTAATGTACCAAGCACCCCAGAGGGCATCTTAGAGATGCCCCCTTAAACCTAACCTACAATCCATGTGTGCTCCGAGGCTGCCTAGGCATGCCACACAGCAGACATGTTGCTGAAGCCCCTGCTCTCCTGGGCCTGCAACAATGCACATCCTGGGCGAGGTGCTAAATCTCCTCCCCCAGGATGGGCAGGGGGAAGCTTCAAAGGCATGCCGCCTCTGTGAGCTTTCCCAGGCCACTGCAACCCCCCACTCTGGCGTTAAGCTTGGCCGGAAACCCCAAATAAGGACAGGGGATGTGCCAGCCTGCCAACCGCACCCCTCAGGTGGGGGAGGCGAGGTGAAGCACATCTCCGGGCTCTCGTCATCTTGAAGATGGGAAGCCCTACCCTATCAGGACTAGGCTACTGCCCCCCTCCCACAGGAGAGAGGCAGGATAGGGGGTGTACCCACCCCAGGACAGGGACCCATTGGTCCCTGCCCTTCACCTACCTGTAACGCCCCTAAATCTAGTATTTAGGGGCACCCTGAACCTTCCTTCCCCAGATTCCAGATTACAAAATACAGAGAAGAGCAAGAAGAAAGAAGACCTGCCCTGCCGCTGCTAAGAAGAGGAAGACACCAACTGCTTTGGCCCCAGCCCTACCGGCCTGTCGACCCTCGAACCTGCTCCTGCTCCAACCCGGCATCTCTTGTGGCCAGCAACCTCACAAACCCCGGAGGACCTGGCTACCTTTTGGCTCTAAACCCCTGGGACTCCCATGAGTAGAGGCTCTACTCAAAACCGACCTCTAATCCCTTGCAGCAGCCCGGAACCGCGAACCCAGCACACTCTGCACCAGCCAAGCCTGGCCAGTGCCGGAGTGAACAAAGACCACGAGGACGACCCCGCGGCGACTGTGTCCCCGAGTCCAGCACCCAAGGACCTCCCTCGACACTCCTGAAGAAGCCTGCAGCCTCAGAACAAGGTGCCCCCCCTACCGCGATCAACAGAGGGTAAGATTTCCCGACACCAAAAGGCACCCCTGCACGCGGCGCCACGCGGCCCGCCCCCTTTGCCCAATCCCTACCTACCTATCCTCCAACTACTCAACTTACCTCTCGAAGTGGTGGTGGCACCTGAAGCATCCTCGTCCCCAAGCTTGCAGTCTTTTTCTAAACCGAGATTTCCCGTTGAAATCAATTGAGCGCCCGAAGGCTCAAAATTACCCTGCACCCAGCCGCCCGAGTGGCCCTGGCAGTGCAACCTCTACACCTACCTACTTCCCCACTTGCCCTGAGTAAGTGACCAGAAGCCCAGCTCCCACAGCCGCGTGGCTTGCTAGTCAGCAGCCACCAACCAAGGCCCCCCTATCCCTCATAGGCTAACATTGGGCCTAACTCTCTCTGCATCCGGCCGCCCTAGAGTCGCTGAGGGTGAACCAACTGTACCTACCTGACCCTGGGGGACCCCTGAGTCTATGCCCAGAACCTCAACTCTGCCAGTCGAGTACTTACCTTTAAACCGATAACTCTATTTTCTTCATAGGGTAACATTGACTGGCTTTTTCCTGAAATTTCTTCTAAGTGTGGACTTTTCAAATCTTAAAATATTCACCAAAAATCAGCCGCGTAACAAAACCAAAACTACTCACCTGCTCTTACGTGAGCTCCCACTGCTGGATCTTGGTGCCCAGCACTGACTCTGAAAAATACAACTGTACTTACCAGTAACCCAATTTTCTCCCATAGGAAATCATTTACGGTTTTTCTGTGAAATTTCTTCTCAGTGTCAATTTCTGCAATCTTTAAATATTCTTTAAAAATCGTATAATATCTGAAAACGTAATTGCTTACCTGTTTTGGATAAAGGTCCCAGTACTGAGTCTAGGTACCCAGTACTGGATTACAAAAGTAACGAGAACATACTGTACCTGCAACTTGAATTTTCTTCCATAGGGAATCATTGACTGTTTTCTTTGAAATATTTTCTAAGTGTCAACTTTTAAAAAGGCTAAGGGCCCGATTCACAGAACTAACTTAAGACAAAATCCTAAACTTACTACCATTTTGGTATTCACAGAAGGCACTTACTCATTTTGGTATTCACAGAAGGCACTTACTCATTTCGGTATTCACAGAAGTTAGGAGTCCTAACTTTAGGACTCCTAAATGCCTTCTGTGAATACCGAAAGTCTTAAAATTAGGATTTTTCTCAGTTTAGTAGTAGTATAGTTAGGACTCCTAACTTTAGGACTCCTAAATGCCTTCTGTGAATACCAAAAGTCTTAAAATTAGGATTTTTCTCAGTTTAGTAGTAGTATAGTTAGGACTCCTAACTTTAGGACTCCTAAATGCCTTCTATGAATACCGAAAGTCTTAAAATTAGGATTTTTCTCAATTTAGTAGTCCTAAGTTTAGGACTCCTAACTTTAGGACTCCTAAATGCCTTCTGTGAATACCGAAAGCCTTAAAATTAGGATTTTTCTCAGTTTAGTAGTAGTATAGTTAGGACTCCTAACTTTAGGACTCCTAAATGCCTTCTGTGAATACCGAAAGTCTTAAAATTAGGATTTTTCTCAATTTAGTAGTCCTAAATTTAGACTTAGGACTACTAAATTGAGAAAAATCCTAATTTTAAGACTTTCGGTATTCACAGAAGGCATTTAGGAGTCCTAAAGTTGGGAGTCCTAACTATACTACTACTAAACTGAGAAAAATCCTAATTTTAAGACTTTCGGTATTCACAGAAGGCATTTAGGAGTCCTAAAGTTAGGACTCCTAACTTCTGTGAATACCGAAATGAGTAAGTGCCTTCTGTGAATACCAAAATGAGTAAGTGCCTTCTGTGAATACCAAAATGGTAGTAAGTTTAGGATTTTGTCTTAAGTTAGTTCTGTGAATCGGGCCCTAAATATTGTTTAAAAATCATCACAGTAATTTAGTCGACTTCCATCACTTGATTCTAAGTACTGACCCAGGACTGAAACTAGGATCCAGTCCTGGAATTCCAAAAGTAATCCTAAAAGTAATCTGTTGCAAATAACTTGAAATTTCCATTGAGCTCAATGCATTGTTGTGTTTAAAATAGTGTTGCCTATTGCAACCACTTGTAACTGTTTACAAAAGTCAATTGCATATTGCAAAAGTATTTATATAAAGCATCTCATTCTGATAAAGTATATTTTAATGCCAAGTGTTGGTTCTAAAAATAAAACAAGCATATATTGTTTATATATAAACCATTGGCCTAGAGTTCAGTTATTGAGTGTGTGAGACCATTTGCTGACTGAGTGTGTACAACAAATGCTTTACACTGTCCTCTGATACTGCCTTACTGGTCGACCAAGCTACCACTTTAGAGAGTAAGGTTATATCTAACTTTAGCCTCTGTCAAACCCTTGGGGGCTGTGGACTCTGTACACCCTGTACCTATTAGGGAACAGTATATACAGAGCCACTTTCTCACAGTCATTCACTAATTAAAACAAATGTTTCAATTTGTTAAAAAAAAATAACAGGTGCACCTCCACCGAAGTTCAATGTTACAAATTACATGATCAGTTTTATCTCCCCTTACAAGGACCATCTGAAAGAAGTCCCACGTGCGGTTCGCACTGATTTTAAAGAGATCACCAATCAATTGTTTCTACTATCATTCCAATATCTAATGTGGCCATATTCAAACATTGTTATGATCAGCGCTACACCACCGGAAGCAAATGCTTTTGATTGCACGTAAAGTGCATGTCAGATAACCTATTTTGGGGGATATTAGTATATAATATTCACAGAAACTGTCAACCAATTGGTACATTAGTAAATTGGTAGATTAAAAAATATCCACTCTTCCTGCTGGGCATCACCCATGTGGATCATGCTTGGTGTGTGAACTTACGGTGAATACAAATCAAGTGGTACTTACGGATAGGAGGGTCTGGCACCTCACACAATTTACTAATTGTAAGACAGTAAACGTGATTTATCGGCTGACGCGTTTCTGCGGCTTACACTATATTGGACTAACATCCAGAAAAGTGAAGATACGTATTCAGGAGCATCTCCGTACGATTAGAGCAGGGAAATTAACTACAAGTCTAGTACAACACTTCATCAATGAAAAACACGATGCTAGGTCATTGACTTGGACGGTGTTGGAGAAGGTGGTGGGCGACACCTTTAACAAAGGCAGAATACTAGCCAATAGAGAAGCCCGATGGATTTTTTCAGAAAAAGCAGAACAAGTGGGGTTAAACGATTGAATTGAGTGGGATGAAGTTAGTCTTTGATAGAATGTATCAGGGCTCTGATTTAGACTAAGAAGTTCTGCTCTTGTACTTTGTAATTTGTAACATTGAACTTTGGTGGCGGTGCACCTGTTTTAAAAAAAATAAAATCAAAAAATGTGTTTTAATTAGTGAATGACGATTCCAGAGAAAAACGGAATGAAATAAGGCCGTGATGCAAAACTCTTTGATGCGGTCTTTTGAAAGGTTAAAATGCAGAATTGACTTTCTTGGAATTATTGAAATACATGTGTATACCCACTCCAAGATGGCGCCTTTGAAATAGGATTGACCATGTGATTTGACAAAAAGTGTGTCTAACGCAGTTGACGTAGTGTTTTTTTTTTCGAATAAGAGACCCGCGTTCACTTTGAAGGGTGGAATGAGACAAGGTTCGCCACGCTGAAAATATGCGGTAAGATCGTCGCAATTCACAATTTAGGACCGTAAGTTTTGAATATCCCACAGTGGATTTTGAGATAAGAGTGTGTGTGAGTTCACAGCTTGGGTATTAAGGTTGGGAGTCACAATTGATTATCGACCGTCTGCAGTGAGCGTTGAACATTATCGGAAAAGATAGCCGCACAGGGGTGATAGATTCTGATAATAGGGTGTACGCGATGGAGTTTCCCTAAAAAATGGGAACTTGGCAGTCTGAAGAAAGGAAGACACCGATGTAAGGGTGTTGTGGTGAGGAGTTGATCCAGTGGAAAAAGGGTGTAGGTGACCATAAAGAAGAGTGATTAGTTGAATGGATCCGCTTTTCTATGCATGTGAGATATGTTCACATAAGGAGGTGCTAAAATTTGTTTTTGTCTTACAGAATGACAACATAAGTGTCTTTTTAAGAAACAGGGCTACTCAGATGTTTTAGCTCCTGTGTGACGAGGTGGATAGCTGGTATGAGGGGCCTTTGCTACTGCTGGGTAATTATTAATTCTATGTCGGTTTGCAGATAATGGCTATACAGTGGGAATACTTTGCATTCTTTGTTTTCTGTTCTGGCTGGAAGTGCTGGTTTTAAAGAACCTCTTTTTGTCTATACAGTCACGGGTTGTTCATATCAAGGGTCCAGATAAGGTGGACGAAGTCCTCGTGCCCTGAAGAAATTTCCACTACAATAGATAGGCAATGAAACATGTCGGCCCAACATAACTTGGTCGGCAAACATGCAGTATGTTTTTAGTTTGAATAAGCCCACGAGTTGTGAATAAAGTGGTCTGCTGGTGACTGTGGGACCGATTCTCAGAACTCACTTAAAACAAAATCCTCAACTTACTACTTTTGGTATTCACAGAAGTTAGGATTTTGTCTTAAGTTTGTCTTAAGACAAATTTGAGACAGACCTAAGGCAGACTTAAGACAGACTTAAGACAAACTTAAGACAGACTTAAGACAGACTTAAGACAAACTTAAGACAAAATCCTAACTTAAGTCTGTATTAAGTCTGACTTAAGTTTGTCTTAAGACAAACTTAAGACAAAATCCTAACTTCTGTGAATACCAAAAGTAGTAAGTTTAGGATTTTGTCTTAAGTTAGTTCTGTGAATCGGGCCCTGTGGGTTTATCTCAATTGTAATTACACAGGGTTGAAGTGTGTGATTTAGTCACATATTTTCACCTAGTTCACTGGTTTTCTGGACACCAATTTGTTTTGTTTTGTACAAGGTAGCGACCTATGATGATAAACGTGGGCACAACTGGTGATATTTAACCAGTAAGCTCACTGTGGTGGTGCGCATGTGAGGTGCTACCTTGTTCCTGCACTTTTTTCACATTTTTACACATTGTTGTATTATGTACACCTGTTAAGGTATGGGGTATTTCTCTTGGAACCCAGTGACTGTTGACTTTTAGTTGGTTCTTTTAGAGTTAAATGTACGGCTATTGTGAGCAGGGACAATTCTCCTAAATTTGTGAAGGGAGATTGTGGAGGAAGAAAATATACTTCCATTTCCTCTCATAAAGTAAACATAAAGACTCGCCCTGATGACAGATTAGGTCTTTGTTGTTATATTGCCATTTCATGGTCTTCTCCTGGGGGCTTGTTGTCGTCTCCATCCTCTGTGATGGAAGGGTGTTCCTTCGCAGGGTGATGTTGTAGAGCATGCAGCAGACCATGGCAATTAGGCATACCTTCCCGAATGAGTAGAGGGGGGCTCCACCTGTCTTGTCCAGACATCTAAATCTTGCCTTCAGGAGCACACAGGCCCACTCCACTGGCTGCTGTGTTTTTACATCGGCCTCATTGAAGCAGAATTCCCCTGGCTTTGTTGGATTCCTCAGCGATGTGACACAACCATGGTCGGTACCTGCAACAGTGAGTCACACAGTTTGAGATGATACTACTTGACATTACCCATACAGAGTTAGGACATTTCATACTCACCAACAAGCCAGGCCCTCTCTGGTAGGAGTTGAGAAATCAGCTGGGGTATGGTGCTCTTAAGCAGTACAAAGAATCATGGGCAGATCCTGGGACCTGGGAAAAAGATGTTTGAGATGTACAAATCTGCTAGGCAGACAACTTACACGTTAATTGAGTGGAAGTGCTTAATGTTACGGTAAGCGTGTTCCCTGTCCTATGGTGGTATGAAAGCTACTTGCCATCAATGGATCCAATCACATGTGGCAAGGAGCAAATACATAAACTCTGCCTTCATATTTGCCAAATCCTCATGTCAGGGCAACTGGATCTAGCTGTCAATGTGTTGTGTCAAAGAAGAACGGACTACGACCAGCACACCACTAAACATTGGTTGTGACATACCACAAGATATTGCTACTGTGTACTTAAATGAACTGGTGGCAATAAATGAAGTGCTGCCATGAGTATCACTATTGGTGGGGTGCATGTTTGATTTGTGTTGTGAGGCAGGAGATCAGTCTCCCAATGATGACATACATCCAGTATGGTTTGCCTAGTCAGGCAAAAATGTTAATTACATCCCTTTTATCCATGATCTGTTGGTCTGGAAATGGGTGGTACACTGGAGGCAACCTTCTCCTCAACTTCCCAAGGTACATATTTGTGAATTGACAACGTATCAGTACAATGGTCACAGTAACTTATGTGCAATTTCAATAAAAATATCATGAGACACAACATAACTTGTGAACTATTTACTTTACATATGTAGAATGTTAATAGACTCATGGCCAACATCCCTCAATAATCCCCATTGTACAATTTACATGTGTTTGTAGCATTGATGTGCAAATATTTCCTCGCAAAGATGATATTTGTAAATTTTTAGTTTTGGAGGGATAATGTTTCATCAAAATACTGTCGTACACTGCACCACAATAATCCAGCGATTATGCCCAGTAACACGCAACACAGAGGCTGAGTTTTGAGGAAATTACATGGCTATTGATTACTTTCTATGTCAACATGTAACCCCTTCATATGAGTGGTGGTGATGCATTTAAATAAAAAAAAAACACTACAATACCCCGTTGACATGGCGGCTGTCTGGGCTTGCTTTTGAGACAATCTAACTGTGATGCCACCAGCAGACGTCCTACACCATTTAGCCCTCAACAGACACAGCCATAGGATAACGTTGTTGATTGTGACAGTAGTGGGCCAATGGCTGTGTCCATCTCCACTGACCTCATACGTCACGTACATGTACGCTGCAGTTTCAAAAATAGCTCACTTGCCTACAGACACTGCTGCGACCAACACCTCCTACACTACAGCTGCTGCTTGCCGCTTCTGGGAGCACTCATGGCAGGCCAAAAAGTGGAGAGGGCCAATGCCTTCTTTGCAGAAGAACTGGAAATGTAAGCAGACAAGGTCCTCTCCCGGTATGGCCAGCTCTATGGCTCACCGTGAGCTACTAACAATGTATATAACTCTATGCAACTCATACTTTGCCATGTCCACAGGCTACATTGCGCCCCTGAGTCACAATTTAGGTCTATAAGTTGTTGTATCATTTGAAGCTCACGACATAGAACAATCATGTTAGTGACTATTGAGCACTATATATTGTGGATGTGGCATTACCATTGCTTGGGGAAAATAAGAAAAGTCCTATAGTCCATGTTGGGTGTATGTAGCCATCTATGCATTCATATATTTAATGGTACATGTGATATTGCTGCAACTCCAATGATGCCAAATATGAAAACATGTGCATAGCCTTAGCAGCATGAGGACTAGGTGTACCCTGTCAAGAGCAGATGAGGATGATGTCAGCAATGTTTCTAGCCACACATATCACTCAGCCTATATTTGGGCTATCACACATATTGTCTGGGAGGTGGCAACTTTTCACAGACCACTTCAGGGAGCCATTGAATTTGTTAATTGCATGTCCACAGCCTGACTTTTGCGATTGGAATATGTTAGTAATGTGCTGGACATTTGACATCTGTATGCACAGCCTGCCTTGAACATGTCCTGCCAATGAGCTGTGGCCAGTCAGAAGCATGGCCCAGGCTGGGAAAGGGTGTCTGTTACAATACAACTGATGCCAAGAGTTATGTCCCTGTAGTTTTCTTTTTTAATGTATAATGACAAATTGAGTTGTGCCCACCCCCACTCTACATTTGCTTGGTCTCACATGGACAAACTTTTGCATGGTGAGTGAGGTAAACCCTTGACATGATACTCCTGTCTGGTGCAGATGGTATTCAAAGTCTGCAATTTCACAAACACAGGCTCATTGCTACCAGTGATCTGTTAACAATATGTAACATTTGATGCATGCACAATGCAGTCCCAATTAAACATTTCACACATTGACAGTCCAGATCATTGCTTAATTAAGATGAGATGTTGGTTAGGTGAATCTGCAGCTGCAATACATTCAACCAAGCCCGGGTGGACTTACTATGGTATGTAGATGTCATCACTGTGACAGTCTCACATATTACACAAGGTGTCCTGTGAGGCTAGTACATGGCACTTATACTCAATGAGCTGCAGTATTTTCTAGTATCAAGAAGTAGACATGTCCATGCCACCTCAGTGAGCATGCTCTCACTGATACAAATGGTAGGTCAGTCATAGTGGGATAAGTGAAGGTCTGAGGGCCATACCCTGATACCAGTCTCTATGGACTATAGACCTAAAATCAATGAGCCTGCCTTTACAGATGTATGTCTAAAGATGTGCAGCCTTCTAAAGGCCAATAGTTTTTGTCAAGATTCATTGTAGCTCACATCACAGTAAATGTAACGTGCATCTGGGGTACTTCATGTGAGTGGGGTACATTTGTGATTTGGGGACATTAACTGGGATAATGGTGTTCATCAGATTATTACAGATGTGTGAATTGGGTTGTTTGTATACATCAGCATGTGTAATATACACATGTTGTGTGCTCACTATTGGTTTCAACTTGTGGCAGATGTAATATACTTTTTTGACATCAAAACGGATTTACATTAACTCTCAATTACAAAATGTTTCCTTCCTCTCTTGTATCTATGCAGATCAACTCCCATCAGAAGCGTGACATCTGGAAGGCCATCGCAAAGAAGGTGCAGACCCTGGGGGTCTACAGGCGGCGTAGCATCCATGGTCGCAATAAGTGGGAGTACCTGAGACGCTGGACCCAGAGGATCATAGAGGGCCAGCTGAGGATGCCCTCCAAACGTGTGCTGGGCGCTCACTGCACCCTGACCCCCCCTAATAGCCTGCATACTTGCGGTGGCGAATCCGGGCTTGATGGACAGTTGAGTGCCCAACAGGAGCGACAAGGGAATAAGACATGACCAGAGTTGTACAAGTGGTCTTAAAAACATTTCAGCTCACAGGCATGCATGTCACCATCTGAACTGAGGCAGACCCAAATTAAAATGCACAAGAGGAGTATACAACTGTGTAGGTCTTGTGATGAAATAATTATGTCCTTTGCTTATTGTCTGTATTAACCTGCTACTCAGAAGTAACCAGTCAACTATCCAGGAACCTGGAGTGGACTGTCATATGGCTTACTCAAGTGATGATTCATCTCATGTTTTTGAATAACCCGGCTGACCTTTGCCTCCAACAGGCCAATTGTCTACATTGTGGAATTAGTGATGGTCACTCACTCCTGTGTGTCATGTGATAGTAGAGTTATCACATGTGACATAGTATGACGTGCACCTTTTTTGCAGTGAATAGACACCACTTCCCATTGGTAAGTTGGATATGTTCGATAACATAAGTGTTCCTACATCACTGTTGCTAGTGCCTACATGCTGGCCTGTGAACCTGTTCCTGTAGTTGTGTCATCAGCAACCTTGTGTTCTACATGATGTAACTACAGTCTTAGGTTGTTGTCATAGTCAATCAGACATATATGTGTGTATGCCACTGAGATAATTTTGTGAGTTAATTGTGTTACTTAACTCAGCTAGAACTGTGTACACATTGGTGAGTGTGTAAAACCTACCCTGATCGGTTACTCATACTTCTATGAGAATGTCCAAATGGTGAAGCTATTAATGATATTATAGGTAGACTTTCACGAATGTGCCAATTTCTGGTTTCGCAAGGCATACCTCTGAGATTAATCAGTAATGTGAGGTGCAAATGTTCATGTTTGCTGGTGCATTCAATGAGTGGCCAATTGAACCAGGGAGAGTTATGCTGATTAGAACGGAAATTATGTTAAAATCTTCAATCAGTACTCCAAGCCAATTGTGGTAATCAATACAAATGGGTCCTGTAATATGGTTACACCCTGGGTTCATACTTACACTACATGTTGATTTCACAGATAGTCACTGTGACACATGAGCCCTGTTGTTTTCAAAGGGAGTAGCCAGTTTTTGAATTTGGCTGCTGGCTCGGTCCAGAAAGTCTTCTGTGAGGAACCAGCAGCTGGACAGGTAAGTAGGAGGGCTCGGGGACATAGATGCATCTCAGGTCCTCTTCTCCAGTGTGCAGGGTGGCCGGAGGCAGGGGTGTGTTTTGAGGTTGAATTTCACCTTACCTGGCCACTTGCGGCTGGGGAGTTCTCTGTGCAAAGGCTGCAGGCAAAGTTGGGAAGTCCTGGAGGGGTCAAACCACAGTAGACTCGGACTCTGGAGTTCTGGGGGACCTACCTGAGACCAGTGGGCCACTCGTACTTGAGCCATAGGTGAAGGGTGCAATGGTGGTTCCAGGCGTCGGATTTCTTGGTCTTCAGCAGGCACGTAGACTTGCTTTGGAAATTCGTTTGAACAGAGCTGCTGTTCACAGGAGATCTGGTATTTGTTGAAGGCATTCAGTCCTCCCAGAGGTTATGGAGGTCACTGGCTACTGGAAAAGTTGACTTTTGTCGCAGGATCTCTGGAAACTGCAAACAAGCTGGTAGGGCTGGGGCCAAGTCAGTTCTTCTCTGCAGTCTCCTCTGCTGGGCGTCTTCTTTTGAACTTAATCTTCGTAGGTTTTGGGAATCTGTCATCTGGGTTCAGGGCTGCCCCCTAAATACTATATTTAGGGGCTGTTGTAGGGGTCTCGAGGTCAGTAGCCAATGGGCGAAAGACCTTAGGGTGACTACACCCTTGGTGTGCACATCCCATGTGGGAGAGTGGGCACAATTCCTAATCCTGATTGGAGTTTGCCTGCCATCTGCAAGATGGTGAGCACTGAAGAGTGGGTTTCCCCTTGCCTCTCCCATCTGAGGGGTGGGGTTGGCAGAGGTGGGTACACCTTTTTGGCTGTTATAATTTTTCCTGCCTGTCTTCCAGTTGAAAAGGAGGTGAGACAGGAAGCTGGCCTGCCCCTTGTAGCAAGAGAGGCTGGGGGTCACGTTACAAAGGTGGCAAGGCCTCTGAAGCTCCCCTGCCACAGATGGCCCTTCCTGACCTGGGAGAGGTGCGAACACCTCTGCCCAGGAAAGGCTTTGCTTCTGGGCTCAGGGAGCGAAGGCTCCCAACCCAGGGGTCAGGAAACATGTCTTGTGGTGGCAGGCTGGTGTTTACCAGTCAGGAAACCCACCAAAGGCTGGTCGTTTTTCAGGGGGCATCTCTAGGATGCCCTCCGAGTGCATTGCATAATAAATCCCACACTGGCATCAGTGTGGGTTTATTATGCTGAGAAGTTTGATACCAAGAATTCAGTAAAGCCATTATGGTGCTGTAGAGTTCGTAATGAGAAACTCCCAGACCATATACTCTTTTATGGCTTTACTACACTTACAGTTTCTAAGAATGGACTTAGACACTGTAGGAGTACTGTTCTCATGCAACTGTACCCTTACCAGTGGTATAATGCTTCCAGCTAGAGGAGTGTCTTACGTATACCATAGCCAGAGGGTTGCAGACATGACACACAGGTATGTGTGCCATGTCAACTCATCACTTTTCTCTGCACCAAAACATGCAGCCTGTTATGGCAGTGTGTGCGTGTTAAGGTATAGGACCTCTAAGGGAGGCACAATAGGTGCTACAACCCTTAGAATCCTTCTCCGGTCACAGTGCCCTTGGTACCTTTTACAGGGGACTTACATGTGGTCAGAGAGGTGCAAATTGGGAGTACAATGTACAGTTTAGGTTTGGGCAAGAACACAGACCCTGGGAACCTGACTGGCAGGGACCCAGGGCACATCAAGTCAAAGTGCATCAGAAATATGGCAAAAAAGTGGGGGGTTACTGCAACAGAAACTCAGCTTCCTACAATTGTGACCTTTGTATGCTTCTCTCATTGATTATTTGACACCCTATTGACATCACATTTACTTTTTATGTGGGTGATGTGAGAGTCTAGCACAGATATTTAGCAGAAAGGGCGTGTTTAAGTTTCATGACACATCCATTCAGAAGTCTCTTTGATATGATGACAGGACCTAGCAAGTGGTAAACATGAGGGGGAGACAGAGATGAATTGATGGGATATTGATGGTAAGGTGCTGTTATGTTACACTAATCAATGCTCACATCAGTATCCCTGATTTTTACTTTTATACACATGTTCAAATTGGTGAAGTGGGCCTGTGCAGTGTGAGTGACCTGCTCAAAGAGGGCCTAATGAAGCAGTGGTTGGATCATTCGTTTTTATTTATTGGGAACAGGGACCACATGACCTGTTTAAGCCAAAGACCTCATACACCTTCGAATGTCCATGCCGGACCAACTATTGCTGCAGAGTCATTGGGATTGGTTGAGTATATGGCTTATTGTTGGTTGTGTCCATGATGGTGTTGAGAATGTATGATGTTACAACGCGTACTGTTACCACGGTAGGTAACAATGCTGTCGTTACAACGACCGCATTGTTACCACGCGTGGCATTACTTCGCAAGTCGTTTCAATGACTTGCGCTTGGTGGCACGCTGGACTAAGAAATAGTATAAATTACTATTCCTACTCCAGTTAGGGCATTAGCAGGGAAGGTGTTGGATTAAAAATCCAACACATTCCCTGGTGTTGCATGCCACCTAGAGCAAGTCGTTGAAACGACTTGCGGTGTAATAACGATGTGGTTGTTGTAACGGCCGCGTTGTTATTAACCCGCATGGTATTGCCAGTGTTGTCAACGAAGGGCCCGATTCACAGAACTAACTTAAGACAAAATCCTAAACTTACTACCATTTTGGTATTCACAGAAGGCACTTACTCATTTTGGTATTCACAGAAGGCACTTACTCATTTCGGTATTCACAGAAGTTAGGACTCCTAACTTTAGGACTCCTAAATGCCTTCTGTGAATACCGAAAGTCTTAAAATTAGGATTTTTCTCAGTTTAGTAGTAGTATAGTTAGGACTCCTAACTTTAGGACTCCTAAATGCCTTCTATGAATACCGAAAGTCTTAAAATTAGGATTTTTCTCAATTTAGTAGTCCTAAGTTTAGGACTCCTAACTTTAGGACTCCTAAATGCCTTCTGTGAATACCGAAAGCCTTAAAATTAGGATTTTTCTCAGTTTAGTAGTAGTATAGTTAGGACTCCTAACTTTAGGACTCCTAAATGCCTTCTGTGAATACCGAAAGTCTTAAAATTAGGATTTTTCTCAATTTAGTAGTCCTAAGTTTAGATTTAGGACTACTAAATTGAGAAAAATCCTAATTTTAAGACTTTCGGTATTCACAGAAGGCATTTAGGAGTCCTAAAGTTAGGAGTTCTAACTATACTACTACTAAACTGAGAAAAATCCTAATTTTAAGACTTTCGGTATTCACAGAAGGCATTTAGGAGTCCTAAAGTTAGGACTCCTAACTTCTGTGAATACCGAAATGAGTAAGTGCCTTCTGTGAATACCAAAATGAGTAAGTGCCTTCTGTGAATACCAAAATGGTAGTAAGTTTAGGATTTTGTCTTAAGTTAGTTCTGTGAATCGGGCCCGAAGTCTCCCTGGTGTTGGTGTTGGTTGTCATCAAGCAGCAGCGGAAGGACATTGAGGGCTGGCTCCATGGCCGCACGGGATGTGTGAAGGTGAGTAAAGGTGAGCTTGTACCTTACATCCTTTCCTTTTTGCCAGCTAATTTGTGGAGGCTTAACCACGTCGGCATTGAGTCACATCTTGATTGGGTGGGCTGGGAAACTTGTGGCCTATCCTCCGACAGATGCATTGGCTTATCCCACCGCTGATGTGGTCAGGACTTACTGGTGGTGGCGGTGTTACCACTGCGGTCTTTTGTCTATGGCAGTGCATGCATCATAATAGGGCAGCCAGACCGCCAACTTGGCGGCAGTGATCCCGACACCATTTTGACGGTGGTCGCGTTACCACCAAACTCATAATCAGGCCCTTAGTCGATTCAATAAATCCCTTCATATTTAGCACAGTTTGTCTTTTTCACATTTTTTTAAAGCTTTTGTGTTATTTCCATGCATGATATTAGTGATGGTTCATTCGGTTAGCAAGTCTTCTTTCTTACTTACAGTGTGGCTTGGGTTTATTAGGGGCTATGTGAGTGATCGATAATTTGGTAATGTGCAGTGAACCTGGGTGGTAAATTGACACACTGCTTTGCATTACATTTTTTGCCACACAACCACCGGCATAAAACCTTATTAACTTGACTCTTTATACTTTAATTGTTCTAAATTGTAGCTGCAAATTAGTTATCCTATAATTTAACTTCAGCTCGAAAGGACATTTCAACTATACCATTTAACACTTATGCACACTTATTGAAAATAATACAAGTTTTTTTCTACTATTTGGAGAAAATATTTCTCATGAATGTCAAGCCAACGTATGTTGCCTATTTTAACCTGGGTTTGATACAATCCTTTACGACAGTTCACAATTCCCATTTGACATAAACCAGTCAAACATTTGGAACTTGGGAGACAATCGTCCATTAGAGCAATGTCTTCAGCTTTTATACACTGCTTTAACAAATCTTACATTTTTTCATTAATCAAGCAGAGCATACCCTAAGGGACTACTGAAACAGGCAAGCAAACATGCTTCCTACTGCCCTCGAGATGTGCTCTTGAAATGAAAAGAAGGGCATCTATACATACTGAGCTTTGTAAATACTTTCAAAGCAGCTGGTAATCAGCTTAAGAAGTTCACCCTTGAAAAATCAGGTCAGAAATATATGGGATATTGTGAAAAGACAATTCGGGAAGATGGTGACTGTATCACCAGTCACCTCAACCTGGGACCTTCTAACTGTTATTGGATATTTTAATGTGGCAGTGACAGGGTATTTCCCCTGTTTAAAAGTCATTCTGTGCCCTGGGCACCCCTAACGTTTTTGTTGCTGACAATAGTGTTTACATATTCAGAACCCCTAAAATCTCTCCTAGAAATCCCAGGCATGTGGGGTCCTGTAGATGTGGGCAGGGTCCTGATAAAATATGTTTTATAGGCCCTGGTGTTGGGAAAATTGCCCAAGCCATTTTTCCCATTGCCAATCCACAGCCGCATAGGCAAACATGTCAATAAGGTATTAAGTAATAACTAATGGTAAGGAGATCATATAAATATCAGTGAAAGACTGCCAAAATGGTAGTGATAAATCCAACAATATGCTATTGTTTAATTTATCCAAAAATGTACAGACAAGAAGTTAGAAGACTTTCATGTTTGTAAGCCAAATTTCAACCTTGCAGTGGTCTGTCCTGATTAGCCAGAGTTAAGTGGATTAGCCAGGCTCCTTTGATGAGGTGATAAGTAGCCCCTTGGGTTAAAAAGCCCTTCTGGGAGGACAGGGTTCCGCTACATAGGAAAGCCAGAGATGGCAGTAAACAATATTCTTCAATAGAATGAGGGGAGAGGCAGGGGAGGCCAGTTTCATTTACACTCCTACTCTTTGAACCAAGCCAGATGGTAGGATGGATTAAGGAAGAAATGAGCAGATGCAAGGGGTGAGAGTCTATGGAGATTCACCATCCTGAAGGTGTTTATCCTGCTCTTCTCTCTCTGTTGGAAAATCAGCTGTGTTCAATTTTGGAGATATAGAACTCTCTGGGAGACTATAGTGCCACAATTTGGAGGATATGGTCTTACACTGGGGTGTTGCCCTGCACCTTATTGGACAGGAGTGCCCTCCTGCTTGACACAGAGAACTTGGAATAAGTATCTGAGAGGGGCAAAGCCTCTCAGATCTGCTGCTTGAAACAAGAAGAGGAAGAAGGGTCCATGCTGAGGAGCTTATTTGACATCAACCAGGCCCTGAACTCTGACTGACTGTGCCTGCTGCACAATTTGGAACTACAGCCCTGTGGACCTACCTTGCTCCAAAAGGACTAAAGAGTGGACTCCCTGCACACTAAAGGTTGAAAGAGCTCACCTGGACCATCACCACCAAGAATCCCCAGCCTGGAGTACTAACAGTAGATTTGTAAGGGTTTTGTCCAAGTGGATTGTGGGAATTGAAGTCCCAAACGTTCATGGACCATTTTGGAGCTTCTAGATCCCTGGAGAAAGTTTTGGACCGTTTGGACCCTCCAAGGAACTTCCAGAAGAAGTTCCAGAAGTTTGGAGAAGTTTGGAACAATTTTGGAAAAAAGCCGGCAACCCTCAACCACGAGCTGGCCTGCTGTCCAGGTTCATCTGCTGAAAAGCTCTGGAGGTTCGACTCCCAGAATTTGTCCGGGAGTAAGCTGAAACCCAAGCCGGTGAATCCTAAGCAAAGTCGGCCTGGTGAAGAGCACTGAGGGACCCCTGACGAAAAACCTACATAAAGGTTTCTAAGTCCGAATGTATGCGAGGTGACTGGGACCAACCGCAAGAGTCAAGCTGCCCACCTTCAACTGCGATTCAGCCAGGATCCCTGATTCGTCCCGCTGAAGAGCTTCGGAAGTCAGACTTCTGCAGGTTTGGCCGGGAGCTCATTGCAAGGCTAGCCGGCGAACCCTCCCCAAATCCAGACTGGCTGAGAGCTTTGAGGGACCCCGGGACGAAAAGCTCCAGAAACGTTTCTAAGTTCAAAGGAAAAAACTTTGACCAAGACCTACTGCGAGGGGTAGCCGCGCAGGGCTCCATCGCGATCAGCCTGAACCTTCGACTATGTTGTGGTCTAGTATGATCAGATATCCTAATAGGCGCTCTATTTTTCTATAAGCTAAATAGTGCTAAATCTTTAAAAATTCAGATCTTTGGTTCCCTACTTTGGATTTTTCTTCATTTTTATGTCATTTAAAAGATAAATATATTTCCTATTTTTATAAATTGGTGTTGGATTTTTATTGTGTGTTGTGTCTTAATTATTTACTGAATTTGTGTTGTTCAATGCTTTAAATACCTGTCTTTGAAGTTAAACCTGCCTGTTGCCTGCTAAGATAGCAAGGGTTGAGCATGGAGATAATTTTCTGAGACCTATTCTGAGCCATATATTGTGTTAGTGGCCTTATTGCCAGTGGGAGATACATATTTAATACTACTAATAACCCACTTTTCAACATCCCCGCACATAAAATACTAAGATATTTCTGCACAATTAAACAAGGATCACTCTGAAACAACACACAAGTAGTTCACTAATTCTAATTTAGGCTCATTGGTTTCCATTCAATAAGAAATAAGCAGTTCAACGTACACACAAGATCATAAACCATATCCTAAACAAAAGAATAAGATCAAATAAAGGATTCAAAGTGCTCCTTAGTGCAAGACTATGAATATAAAAGATGCACTGCAGTGCAATATGATGGCAAGCACAGAGAAAACTGCTCCCAGTCACAGTAACGAGGTACAATGGCAAAGGTAAGGATCATCTGAAAAAGTATTATTGGGTCTGAGTGAAAATGAGGAATGGGGTAACGTTGCAAGCATCACAATATATGGTTAATGCATCTATTGAATTTTTCTGGTTATTGTAGTACACAATTACACCTCAACTCTTTAAACAGCTTGTTAGTAAATCTTAGTTGATATGAAGCACTTACCTTTTCTAATGATGTCCTTCTAAATCCATATTTTATATTGTTAAACACCACATTATGCAAAAAACATACTTGTTTTTATGAGACCCTTTGGTAACTTGCTGTAACTTTCTTTGAGATTTCATCTGGGCCTCTATTACAAGCATGACAAAGAAGGAGGCCTTTTCGGATGTTAACAAAACCTTATTTGCAAATAACATGAATTAATATTCATCAGCCTCCTCTCCACAGTGTTGATGTTTCAAGCGTCTTCCCCAACTTTCTCCTGATGTAGACCCTCACTGCAAAATGATAATTAGGTAACAGCGCGCGGTGAGGCCACCCCTCATTTCTAATTAAAACCGAAGCTGCTCGCTTGCATTGTTTGCACACTGCTGCTTTTTGCACTATTTGCTTTTAACTTCGTTTTTAAACTTTATTGTACATTTTAATCTGGGATTATTCTTGTACTTGATAAAACTGCTTACCTGGGGAAAAAAAGCGTGGGTTCTGTTTGTCTATAGCGGTCCCCGGACCGTCACGGCTAACAGTGCCCATTGAACGGAGGGACTGACGCGACTCCGCCCACTTTTGCCCTTCACTTCCTGCCACTGGGTATTTGAGGAAGATGGCTTGCCGGCCGCGCTGCATTTAGGTAACAGCACGCGGTGAGGCCAACCCTCATTTCTAATTAAAACCGAATCTGCTCGCTTGCATTGTTTGCACACTGCTGTTTTTTACACTATTTGCTTTTAACTTCGTTTTTAAACTTTATTGTACATTTTAATCTGGGATTATTCTTGTACTTGATAAAACTGCTTACCTGGGGAAAAAAAGCGTGGGTTCTGTTTGTCTATCGCGGTCCCTGGTCCGTCACGGCTAACAGTGCCGATTGAACGGAGGGACGGACGCGACTCCGCCCACTTTCACCCTTCACTTCCTGCCACTGGGTATTTGCAGTCGCGGACAGGCGCAGTGGGCGCGCCACTGGCGCGCCACTGGCACACCAAAGGCAAGCCCGTATGCGCCCGTCCGCGACTGGACTCCGACCGGAGCCGGCTACACTGCCGGCAGCAGGATCGGTCAGCCTTTATGTTGGTCGCGGGCGGAGCTGTTGGGCCTTCGAGGCCCTCTCTGCGCTAGACCTCATCAGATTGATTTTGCGGTCCACCCACTTCCACACAGTTGCTGTACATGCAACATGAGCCTTATTCAGGCTAAGGCCCTTAATATGAGACAGATACGTCCCCGGGGCTTGATGAAGGAGTGAAAGGTAAAAATTAAGGCCTGCCTCATTAATTGTAGATCCCTGGTCAAGCATGTTACGGAGGTTTGGTCAATCCTAAGTGATGGTATGATATGATGTTTCTTACAGAAACCTGGCTTAACCTAGATATGGTGACATCAATTACACTAGCTATACCACCTGGTTTTAAAATGTTCCATGCCAACCGAGATTGTGGAAAAAGTGGGGGTGGGGTGGCCATTATTCTTAGAGATTTGTGGGAGTTGGTGTCCTCTGACCCACTGTCTGAGCAGGGCATTGATGGTCTTAACTTTTGCATACAATTTAATCCATCATTCGCCCTTGCGGGCATCCTTATCTATAGACCCCCGACTGCGCAACAATTGCTCTTCAGAATTTATGCAGTCTCATTGTTCACAAATCAGTAATGTATACTAACTTTATGGTTTTAGGAGATTTCAATATACATGTGGACGATGCAGTACAACTGGTATCGTCCTTAGCAGGCACAAATCTCATACAACACGTGTTTTCTCCGACGCATATAGCGGGAAACACCTTAGATCTGGTTTTTACCACCCTCTCTGCTATTGATATAGAGATTCCGGCCCCTCTAACATGGTCAGATCATTATATGATCCCTTTTGGTTTTACCTTGCCCAACCGAGGGCAAGGAGAGGGTGCTCGCCTTATTCAAAAGAGAAACTGGAAAAACCTGAACGAAGCAGGATTAAGCACTGTTTTGCAGGCCACTCACCCCTGCTTATCCTCTGACCCTAATGTAGACGCAGCCTCCATACATCAATGGATTGCTACTGCAGTTGACTCAGTCACGCCGGTTAGAGTAGTAAAATCTACTAGACTGTCCCCCACTGCCCCCTGGTTTTCCTGTGCCCTTAAGGAAACAAAAAGCAAGTGCAAAAGATTGGAATGCCAGTGGAGATTGAGTTATAGCGACTTATCCAAGGCATCCTACAAAAAAGCACTAAAAGATTTCCATAGGGACATAAAAGTAGCCAGGAGGGACTATATTATTAACCTCATTCAGAGTGCAGACCATTCCTGTAGCTAGGTTTTTTAAAAAGTTCAATCCTTTTTTAATCCCAAGGCGCTGGAGACCAAAGTAATACTATCCCTAGCCTTGTGTGAAAAAATTGCCAATCACTTTGAAGGTAAAATTTTAAGGGTCTATGTAGTGTTATCATGGAACTCTTGGGTCAAGTTGTTCTGGCCACAAGGTTCTGGTTGGAATGTTGGGTTTTGAATGTCTTGTAACGGTGTGGGGAGAGCTGACGGAGCGGACTGCTGTGCCGCACCTGCAATTGATTAAAACTAGTTTCCACAATACTTCTGAAGTGAGGAGTCATCACTACAGAATAATTGGCGACGATTGGGCACAGGTGCTGCAGAACCCGTGCGGCGACAGCCTCAGAGAAATTTACTCATCGGTGTGAGTTGAGGAAACGAAAGAAAATGATTAGTGCAACTATTTACGAAGAAGCGGAGTAGTCGTGTCTTCGTTTTCGAAAAGGTACTGTGTTTCTTTTTATAAAAAAAAAGTAACGGCAGCAGCGCGGAAAAGAATGAGCGTCAGCTGAAAAGTTCTTACTGTCAAAGGTTTAAGCTACGAAGCAGCATCAACTTTCCACATCTTAAATCTGGGCGAATGTGTCCGGCAAGTAATGTCGTGTGCAGGGCGTGTGGTAGAATGGGTCATTTAGCAAAAGTGTGCCAAAATGTAAAGAGGGGTTCCTCGTCTTTTCAAGATGGTAAAGTGACCCGGGGTTTCTCTTCTCCTTCTATGTCTTCAGTTGCGAATGTTACCTTGTCTGAATGTAAATCTGATGATTTCAAGAAGATACAAGATGATTTGAGAGACATGGTGGTTGTAGCGGGAGATGTGTGTAAAGATACCAACTTACTATCTGAATGTGTGGATCCGTATGTGGATATAGATATTGGCGAAAAAAGAGTTTGTTTATTGGTTGATTCAGGTGCAAGGATAACAATGTTAACCCAAGTAAAGTTTAAAGAGGTTTGGGGTTCCCGCTCTTTACTACCACCAGACAGATCTCCTGTTTCTTACGAAGGGAGAACTATTGAATTAGCGGGATATTTTGAAGACTTTTTAGTTTTTAGAGGTAGAAAGATTTTTGGTAAAGTGTATGTGGCCATTAAAGGATTAAACATTCGAGAGCTGACGGAGCGGACTGCTGCGCAGCACCTGTAATTGATTAAAACTATTTTCCACAATACTTCTGAAGTGAGGAGTCATCCCTACAGTCTACGACTCCTTTGTGCCATCGGAGCCAACTATGGCAGCAGACAAATCTCCGATCGCGGCAGAGGCACCTGTGCTTATCAATTTCACCGCAATACTGCCTCAGGAAGCTCTAGCTGTAATCCAGAAATGTCGCTCAGGCGCTCCTGATGATCAATACCCGCCCAAACTGTGGAAAATACTATCCTCCTCTCTGATGGACACGCTACTTCAGATACGGAACTCCTCTCTGGACACGGGCATCTTTCCTGACAAATGGAAACATGCGACACTTCTTCCTTTGAGAAAGAAACCAACTGGGGATCCGGAGGATCTCAGCAACCTTAGACCCATTTCTCTACTCTCCGCCCCAGGTAAAATACTGGAGAAATTGATGCAGCGACAACTGACCACTTTCATTGAGCAGAGCGGTGCCTTGCATGACACACAATCGGGTTTTTGGGCTGGCTTCAGCATGGAGAACGCTCTCCTTGAAGTAGCAGAGTCGGTAAGATGGTCGCTGGACTCAGGAGCATCAGCTCTGCTGGTGCTCTTGGATCTGTCTGCGGCTTTTGATACCGTGGACCATTCCATACTGGTCCAGAGACTACAAGGCGTGGGATTTGGGGGGAAGGTTCTGACCTGGTTGACATCCTATCTGAGTGGGCGCACTCAGAGGGTCGCCCTCAAGACATATGAGTCCAATCCAAAACAGCTCTGGTGCGGCGTCCCTCAGGGCTCAGCCCTGAACCCCCTACTTTTTAACCTCTACCTAGCCCCGCTATTTTCTCTGATTGCCAACTGGGGAGTGAAAGCGATTTCCTACGCTGACGACACCCAGTTGTTCTTCTCATTTAAGGAGCAGACGGTAGAGGCTTTTAAGAATTTTAAAGGCTGCTTACGCGACATAGCTTAATGGATGAATTCGAATAAATTAAAGCTCAATGCGGGGAAGACCGAAGTTCTGTTTTTCGGGCAGGTCTGTGTCCCTGATGCAGATTTGTGGTGGCCGCCAGAAATGGGCCCACCACCTTCCCTCGCTAAATGTATTCGAAATTTGGGGGTGAGATGGGAGTCTGATCTTTCTTTCCTAGCCCAAATACAGCAGGTCTCTGCAACTGGTTTTAGTAAATTAAAAAACCTACGGAAAATTTTGCACCTTTTACCGGTAGACTGCCGTAAAATAGTAGTTCATGCCACAGTCACATCTAGGCTGGATTACGCTAATGGCCTGTATCTTGGCCTTCCCAAATATGCCATTCATCGCCTCCAGATGATACAGAATGCGGCTGCGAGACTGGTTTGCCGTTTACCATTTCGACACCATGTCTCTCCGCACCTTCAGAAGCTCCACTGGCTTCCAGTGGAGAAAAGAATCATACTCAAGGCCATGACTCTGGAACATAGGGCTTTGAACGGAAAATGCCCGAGATATCTGAAAGATAGACTGCGTCCCTATAAGCAAAACCGGGCGCTACGATCTAATTCCCATAACCTGCTGCACTCTTCCTGCTTTAGGAAATCACGCATGGGCGGCAGAACTTTCACGGTCAGAACGGCCTTACTGTGGAATACCATGCCAGGTCCTCTACGGCAGGCGAACTCAGAATCCTGTTTTCGCAAAGCCCTGAAGACGTGGCTTTTTAGGACAGATTAATAATAGGAGGCAGCTCTCTTCCCTTTATGACGCTATGGTTACCTGTTGTTCTAGCGCCGGGACACCCCTGCTTGGGGTAGCTGTCGCGCTTTATAAGCTTTGGTAGAAGTAGTATAACTGGGAGGGTTGAAACATCAACTTGTGTAAGTTTTTGGATACTGTCCAAGAAAACATAGATTCTGTGCTGTCATCACCAGCCAAAAAAACTCCATCTACTTTATGAGTGACCCTACCTTTTTGATTGTACTCACACCTGTCACTCACAAGAACCCTGGGCCATCACTGCACAACCTTTAGCAGCTCCCTCGTTTAACATTACATTTAAATCGTGATACTTCACCATGGAATTTATCAAACCTCCGCTGTTGATGCGTGGAAACACAGCTTTTATAATTTTGCGGTTAGAATTGAATTCAACTCACTTATAAAAGAGCAACATTACTTTTGATTGGTTTACAAACCTCTTGCTGTATTGGTGGGTGTTGATTTCCGCACATTACTTATTAGAAGCGAATCATAAATAGGGCGGAAGGAACCATTGGTAACTTTTTATATTGAAATTCTAGGAATAAAAGTAATCCCTCTTCTAGGTATCATCTACAATATGGGCAAGTCACTTTCCAACTGGAATTGTTACCCACACTAAATAGAAACAGTGTCACAATTTGATATTTACAAACATACAAATCGTTTACACGGGAGATGTATCTGTGAAACATCTTGTTCTAACATCATCCAATGGAATATTTTCCATTCTATGACATCGTTGGTCATCGTCGGAGCCAACTATGGCAGCAGACAAATCTCCGATCGCGGCAGAGGCACCTGTGCTTATCAATTTCACCGCAATACTGCCTCAGGAAGCTCTAGCTGTAATCCAGAAATGTCGCTCAGGCGCTCCTGATGATCAATACCCGCCCAAACTGTGGAAAATACTATCCTCCTCTCTGATGGACACGCTACTTCAGATACGGAACTCCTCTCTGGACACGGGCATCTTTCCTGACAAATGGAAACATGCGACACTTCTTCCTTTGAGAAAGAAACCAACTGGGGATCCGGAGGATCTCAGCAACCTTAGACCCATTTCTCTACTCTCCGCCCCAGGTAAAATACTGGAGAAATTGATGCAGCGACAACTGACCACTTTCATTGAGCAGAGCGGTGCCTTGCATGACACACAATCGGGTTTTTGGGCTGGCTTCAGCATGGAGAACGCTCTCCTTGAAGTAGCAGAGTCGGTAAGATGGTCGCTGGACTCAGGAGCATCAGCTCTGCTGGTGCTCTTGGATCTGTCTGCGGCTTTTGATACCGTGGACCATTCCATACTGGTCCAGAGACTACAAGGCGTGGGATTTGGGGGGAAGGTTCTGACCTGGTTGACATCCTATCTGAGTGGGCGCACTCAGAGGGTCGCCCTCAAGACATATGAGTCCAATCCAAAACAGCTCTGGTGCGGCGTCCCTCAGGGCTCAGCCCTGAACCCCCTACTTTTTAACCTCTACCTAGCCCCGCTATTTTCTCTGATTGCCAACTGGGGAGTGAAAGCGATTTCCTACGCTGACGACACCCAGTTGTTCTTCTCATTTAAGGAGCAGACGGTAGAGGCTTTTAAGAATTTTAAAGGCTGCTTACGCGACATAGCTTAATGGATGAATTCGAATAAATTAAAGCTCAATGCGGGGAAGACCGAAGTTCTGTTTTTCGGGCAGGTCTGTGTCCCTGATGCAGATTTGTGGTGGCCGCCAGAAATGGGCCCACCACCTTCCCTCGCTAAATGTATTCGAAATTTGGGGGTGAGATGGGAGTCTGATCTTTCTTTCCTAGCCCAAATACAGCAGGTCTCTGCAACTGGTTTTAGTAAATTAAAAAACCTACGGAAAATTTTGCACCTTTTACCGGTAGACTGCCGTAAAATAGTAGTTCATGCCACAGTCACATCTAGGCTGGATTACGCTAATGGCCTGTATCTTGGCCTTCCCAAATATGCCATTCATCGCCTCCAGATGATACAGAATGCGGCTGCGAGACTGGTTTGCCGTTTACCATTTCGACACCATGTCTCTCCGCACCTTCAGAAGCTCCACTGGCTTCCAGTGGAGAAAAGAATCATACTCAAGGCCATGACTCTGGAACATAGGGCTTTGAACGGAAAATGCCCGAGATATCTGAAAGATAGACTGCGTCCCTATAAGCAAAACCGGGCGCTACGATCTAATTCCCATAACCTGCTGCACTCTTCCTGCTTTAGGAAATCACGCATGGGCGGCAGAACTTTCACGGTCAGAACGGCCTTACTGTGGAATACCATGCCAGGTCCTCTACGGCAGGCGAACTCAGAATCCTGTTTTCGCAAAGCCCTGAAGACGTGGCTTTTTAGGACAGATTAATAATAGGAGGCAGCTCTCTTCCCTTTATGACGCTATGGTTACCTGTTGTTCTAGCGCCGGGACACCCCTGCTTGGGGTAGCTGTCGCGCTTTATAAGCTTTGGTAGTAGTAGTATAACTGGGAGGGTTGAAACATCAACTTGTGTAAGTTTTTGGATACTGTCCAAGAAAACATAGATTCTGTGCTGTCATCACCAGCCAAAAAAACTCCATCTACTTTATGAGTGACCCTACCTTTTTGATTGTACTCACACCTGTCACTCACAAGAACCCTGGGCCATCACTGCACAACCTTTAGCAGCTCCCTCGTTTAACATTACATTTAAATCGTGATACTTCACCATGGAATTTATCAAACCTCCGCTGTTGATGCGTGGAAACACAGCTTTTATAATTTTGCGGTTAGAATTGAATTCAACTCACTTATAAAAGAGCAACATTACTTTTGATTGGTTTACAAACCTCTTGCTGTATTGGTGGGTGTTGATTTCCGCACATTACTTATTAGAAGCGAATCATAAATAGGGCGGAAGGAACCATTGGTAACTTTTTATATTGAAATTCTAGGAATAAAAGTAATCCCTCTTCTAGGTATCATCTACAATATGGGCAAGTCACTTTCCAACTGGAATTGTTACCCACACTAAATAGAAACAGTGTCACAATTTGATATTTACAAACATACAAATCGTTTACACGGGAGATGTATCTGTGAAACATCTTGTTCTAACATCATCCAATGGAATATTTTCCATTCTATGACATCGTTGGTGTGCGCAATAAGCTCATGTGACACCTCTTGCAGTTGTTTAAAAAGTGAAATGCAGGATTTTAAGCATGTTATTTTTTAGGTCTGGCCTAGCGACGCAGCGCGAAACGCTGTCGCTAGCGAGATCTATTGTTGTCGACTTGAGTTTGGAAGGGGGACAGGAGATGTGCATGCGTACAGACACGCGATGTGCACATCTCCTGTCCCCCTTCCATCGTCACAAGCCTCATGCAGTTTCACTTTCTTAATGCGCACGTGCGCTCAGCTCAGGATGTCGTCAAGCCCCGTTGAGCAACGCGCTTGTTTTTTTATTCTATCCTATAACAGCTCTCTGACTGACAGCAGCCGAATCAAAGCACACTATTAACCTAAATTAGTTCCAGAAAGCTTGAAAACCAACTTCCGCAATGGACCCCCACCTTAAGCCGTTGCAAACCCCATGGGGGAGATCAGGCGCGTGCCTCCCGGCAACCCCTCTTTGTTGATTAATTAATCTGCCACATAACGCTCACCTCCCCAGGGACAGCTCCAGGACACCTGTACCCTCTCTTCGAAACTACTGGACAGCTAAGAAGAGAGGCTGAGGGTAGAGGTGTCATTCGAGGTTGTTGCAGCTCCGCCCAGAGAGCGGGAGGAGAAACTGCAAGAGGAGGGAAAGGAGTACTTACTAAAGAACTCAACACTCCCCAAACGCAATTCCATGAAGGACTGTAGTACGCACCGCGTGACTTCCCACCAGGCCTGGCAGCCTGGAAACCCCCATCCGTAGAAAAACAGCCCTTGCCACGGCCACGGCACCTGCACTGGTCCAGCAGAGGGCGGGATTGACACTGTGGTATGAGGAGGGAGAGAGAGGCACCACCCAGCCAAGTACCCATGGATGGCCCCTAAGGGCTCTGCACCAATGACTTGGGCCACAGAAAGAGAAGTAAAAGAAGCTCGACTGTTAAGAAAGAAGGGGGGAGTTAGGACAGGATGAAACTGCAGCCGGGGAGACGACTGTAAAATAGGTGCGCTTGTAACTCCTGCATTATGGCTAAGTCATCCTGTGCCCTCAAAGTCATCGGTGACTGCAAGAAGACGGTAATTCCAATTGTTCATCTGCCAGTGTGCGTTTCTGCTGTTCTTGTGTCTCCTCTTTCTTCGTTTTATATGGATTCTCGTCCTACCAGTATTCTGTTAGTACTTCTGATTTCCATGCTCGCTGGTATGTTCATGTTACACGTGATCCTTTTATGTGTCTTTTAGTTCTCGCTGTGCGGGCCAATATCACTCAGGATGCCGGATGTTTTATGTCCAAACCTCTATCTAGTGTAACTAATTAAACCCCGTAACAGAAAGTGAAATGAAGTTAGGAGTGTGACTGGAGCAAGTGAAACGGGACCATATAACCACAAGGTAGCCTTCTGTACTTCTTTATGTCTGCCTATCTCAATTTATCTCCTCTTCTCTCCATGTCTATATGATGGCCTCTGCCCGATTTTGCCACTGTTACTCTGGCCATTAACCAGCTACCAATACCACAGCGGCACCTGGGCCGGGTCAGGGAAATGGGTGGCCATCAAACTCTTACGGGGCTACTAATCTTCAGTACCTGGGCAGCGAATACAACACTTCAGGAGAGGACTCTATCTCTTTACCACTATGAAAGAATCCCCCTGTCCACACCATCCCGCTATACCTCTAGGAGAGAACTGCCCAGGTTTTGCTAAACCTCTAGAAGAAAAACCCATGTCTTTAAGAGATATTGCCACCGGTATAACACCAGGTGAGACCCCTCCCCCCATGCTATGGGGGAGAAAACCTTCCTATGCAATTGGATTTGAATCCTACCTTACCATATTTAGCAGAACCCTGCTATTTCACCAGGTTATACCCCCTCTCTACCACCAAGACAAACCTCTTCATTATACTGCCTGAAAAGAACTTCCTAATGTTCAAGTTAGGGAAACTACAGCCAGGAGACAGCACTCAACTTTAGTACCAGGAGAGAGGAAATCCTACTCTGCCAGCAGGACAGAATATACCACGCTTTCCCTTCAGCAGATAATTCCTTGCTTAAAACCTGGTAAGATGAATCCCGTTATGCCACAGAGTGAAAACATTCCAACTATCTCGTGGGGATTGAGCTCTCCCTATAGTAATGGGTTACAGCTCACCTTCGCTCTACAGCCAGGATAGGGCAATCCATACTGTATTAATTAGAGAGAAAACCCCACCATTTGTGATGCACGTTGGAATGTAGAAATACGCAGTCAATGCCAGTAGATTAAGAGCGAGTTTATTGTAAGCTGAATGGATACATAATTGACTCAACCAGGAGCAGATGTATTTAGAAGCTGAACCTCGGTCCTGACAAGCAGGATACTGCATATCTCTCTCCTTTTGAAAAAAAAAGCATTTGCAATGCAATAGGTCTGGCATTTGCGAGAGTTTGAGCTATTGGCATTGTAAATGACAATGCCTTTTATATATGCGTTTTGAAAAGCTGGAAACGGTGCGTACATACGCACTTTGTACTTCTAGTCCTTGCTTACGAGAAGCAAGGCTGGCCGTAAAAGAGGCGCAATTATTGCCAGCTTTGCATCTCGTAAGCAAGGACTATATGTACAAAGTGGGCCTTCGCAGGCCTTCAAAACACACAAATGAAATGCATTGTTATTTGCAAAGCAAATAGCTCAAACGCTCGCAAATGCGAGACCTATTGCATTGCAAATGCTTGTTCTTACTTTTTGTGGATAACGATCTCCTTTCATGTATCAGTGTGCTTTCGATAACTTCAGTGTTACAGAAAACTCTAATGTTGTCCAGGTCAAATAAAGCGAGCACCAAAAGTGCTAATGTAAGTCATGGTGTTTGTCATAATTCTTGGGCTAACTGCTGTCTGAAGTAGCATGGGCCCCCAGCATGTCACCACTCCAGGCAATGACAAAAGATGGGTTGCCCTGGAAATCTATAGAAATGTGCTGTTTTTGGCTGGTAATGTAGCAGCCTTTGTTGATGTCCCTATAGTTTCAACAAAGCATAATTCAAATTCCAACAGTGGATTTAGCACATATCCAAAAATTGCATTGCTGACAAACACTAATTTAGACTAGGCCTGGGTGAAATTTCTGTTATACAGTCCTAATCTTGCATATTTTCAGTAATTTTGCTGGGTCCGGTAATTCATTCACACAAACATGTCGCTTGAGTACACAGATATCATGAAAATGATCACAGTGCAAGGGCCTGTTGCTATAGGCGTTTGTGTTTTTTTGCTATATCTTTTTCCAGAATCCATTACTTTCTTGAATGATGCATTTTGTGCTAAAATATAGCGCTAAATGCTAGTTTTGTACCTCGGAAATTGTGCATAATTTTTCCAACATTTTGTGTAATTATGCAAAAGCACATTACGCGAATTTCACACATGCCTAATTTAGAAGCTGGAGGCTTAAAAAGCAGTATAGCCATTAAAGATGTCTTCTGTTAATAACATAAGAGTACCTTTCAGAGTCGGAGGAAGATAACCCGCTGTCTTACGTCTTTCCTGATGCCTTAAAAGAGTTATTAAATACAACGGGGAAAGGAATTCATTTTGAAGGAAACACTTCTGTCCCTAATCATCTATAATGAACTGCAGTCCTTATTAGCACCTTCGTCTTCTGTGTCTTGTATTTCCGATTCAGTCTTCGGGGTTTAGCTGCACATATGCTGTTGAATTTTAAACAGGAAGCAACACTTGTTAATTAATTGCATCGGAACACACAGACTTGTATGCATAACTGGAAAAGCACTAATAAACAGATATGCCTACACAAATTGGCATTTTTTTAAACATATGAGGGGCATATCAACAACAACCGGCGATAATTATCTCTAAGCGCACTTAGCGCTAGGATAATTATCGCCGGCTAGCGTGGATTTTTATCGCTGAGATAGCGTGCTATTAGCAATGCTTATCTCAATAGCGATAAAAATCCTCACGCTAAGTGGCTAACGTGAGGTTATCGCTGGAAACCCAGCGATAATCTCACGTTAGCTTGTTGATAGGGACAGACAAACTTAGCCATGATATCCTCCTTCCATAGAATATCATGGCTAAGTCAGAAAAATACCAGACGTAAAAAAGCAGCGTTAACCGCGGTTAGCGCTGCTTTTTTTGTCTCTAACAGGGTTAGAGATATTCTTGATAATAGGAGAAATGTCGCTTAGCGACATTTCTCCTAATATTTTACTCTGGAATGCCCCCTTTGCATCTCATTAGAGATGCAAGGGGAAGCGTAGAGTAAAAGGGTGCTAACATGCGAATTTGCATGTTAGCACCCTGTTGTTGATAGGGTGCTAGTTTTATCTCTGCTTTTTTGGCTTTTAAAGCCAAAAACGCAGAGATAAAGCCCTTGTTGATATGCCCCTTAGTTAGTTCCATCAGAACATTTTCACTGTTCTTTTCGTCGTTTTATTGCCCCTGTCTGACAAGAACAAATCAGCTGTTGGACAAAGACACTGCCCACGAAGCAGAAAACGCGAGGGGGCACCAGAGTTCAAAGTATAGTGATATTCTTGTATATTTTAGGTGTGCGTCATCAGTTTTCATGACATCAATCTTGCTCCACTGCAGAGCATGGCAGCACGTCAGGACAACTCTGTAGAGAAAGTCAACTGAAGGTCAGAAATGGCATTGCCAACTGACAGAGGAAAGGCTCCTGTTTGTCAGGTCCTCCCCAGCACAGGAGCATGCAGAATGGAATCACTACACACGGAGCTCGTAACTGACCTCTTCATCAACCTACAACCTTCAACTGAACTTTTCATTATCTAATAACCGTTAATAACCAAACCTTAACACCTCCCAAAATGTATACGTGATTCTTTCATTTAGTCTGCCCAGAACTGCAGAGTCACAATGGTTGTAGTCTTAACAAACTTGGGGGCATATTTACAAGCCCCTATCCCCATCACAACGTCACTTTTCTCGGCGTTGTGGTGGCGAAAGGGTTTTCGCCTTATTCACAAGGCAGCGTTAAGCCACTTTACACGGCTTAACGCCGCCTTGTGAATAAGGCCCCCTTTCACACTATACTTAGCATGAAAGGGGGGGCAATGAGTGTTGTGGTGGGCGTTCCACCGCTATACTTATTGATGTTTACGCTGCCACATATTCACAAGGGTGGGGTAAATATGGGACTGTGCCAAAAGTAAGACTAGGGAAAACCTGGTCTTATCTTGGCGCAATGAGGATAAATGTTTAATTTCTCCTAATTTTTGCTGTTTTCTTCTGTGCTGTGTTGTGCAGCACACATAGAAACAGCAAAACGCCATTGATTGTTTGTGTGCAGGAAGATGTCCCTTCCTGCACATAAACAATAATTTACATAAATGACATATTGTAACTTCTATGTGTACTGCATTAAGCAGCACACATAGGAATTTCAAAAAGCCATTTCAGATTGTTTATGTGCAGGAAGGGACACCTAACTGCACATAAACAGTCATTACAATCATTGCAGGCACCCTTGCACTGTGGTGCAAGGGTGCGTACGTTGGTGCTACGCAGCTGAAATTAGTGCCAGCGCAGGGGAAAATGCAAGGCTGCACCATATTCTTGTAAATATGGTGCAGCCCTGCTTTTCAGAAGTAGCGGAGCATGGAGTTAAGCCAAGGAGGCTAACGCCACGCTCTGCCACTTCCTTTTAAATATGCCCCTACAGCTCCTCCTTGTTAAATAAAAAGGTCTCAACAATAGCAGCCTTAGATTTTTTTCAAAGGCCATATCACGTTATAGGAAAAAGTTGAGCTGCACCCTGAGTGGACACTAAGGATAAGGGGCTGATGTTTGATGTTGGCAGTCTGGTGGGGCAGCCTCACCTATGAATACAGGGGCTGATGAATGTCAAGAGAGATATCTGAAATGTGGCGAGTCCCTGGTGATGGATTTTCTCGAACGTTGCATCATTATCATGTGTCGCTTGTGTGGCACAACTCTCAGAGACTCAGATGCAAACAGAGGATTTGTTATCCACTTCTGTTTTTGTTTGACAAGAACCCAGTCACCTTTGTCTAAGATGATATCCTGAGTTTGCCTGCGTTGATCAGCATATGTCTTCTTTTGATGTTTTCGAGCAGTATCAGTGGCATGAACCTCATCCGCATTTCAAGTTTGTTCAGTGGTCCACTGTGGTAGTTTGGTTCTTATAGCTCTCCCAAACAGCAAGGTTGCAGGACTCTCGCTGGTTGTGGAGTGATGTGTTGAATGATAGGAACAGAAGGCTTGACATAAGGCCTGACTCAGCTCAGTTCCATCCACCGAGGCACATTGGATCACTCTCATCATGTTCCATAAAACGGTTAGCTTGGGGCCACAAGGGTGTATTTTTTAATGCTTGACATTGAGTTTACTTAGAAACTCCTTAAACTCTTTGCTATTGAATGGTGGACCACTGTCAGATTTAGGATTGTCTGGGGTGCCCCATGCTGCAAAGATGTTGTCGAGTCACTCAATCACATTGTCATGTGTTGTTGATGACCTTTCCTCCACCAGAGGAGAATGAGAATACTCGTCAATGACTACCATAAGGTGATGTTCATTCTTTAGGGGCCCAAAGAAATCAACAGCCATTCTTTCCCATGCAAATGCTGGAAGATCAGACATTGTTAGTGGATGCTGTGTCACTTTAGGGGAAAGGCAGTTCCATAAGTGGTACTCCTTTAGTTCCCTCTCAACTCTCGCATCCAGGCCTGGGAACCACGCTCGATCCCTCAGCATTCCTGTGGTGGTGACAATGACATGATGTCCTTCATGAGTGAGTTCAATGACTTGTCAGAGACACTTGGATATGACAATCCATGAGCCTCTTCATACAATGCCTTCCTTAGTGACAGACAATTCATCCTGCTCATTTTTTTGTGTTTGAAAAGCTTTATTGAACAAATAGAGAAATAGGCAAAAATACCAGCAACAAAACGAATACTGAAACAGAATTATAACAAAAGATATGGCTAGTACAGTAAAAGAAATAAAAGCTATTTTTAAGATTTTATATGGAATAGGAATGGGAAGAAGGGGGGAAGGAAAGAGGAGGGTAAGGGAGAATATTAACATATTAATATAAAGGAAGAATGCATATTACATTGCATAACACAGCGAAATGTGAACAAATCATTGATCAATTAATAACATATGTCAAATCAATTTGGATGGTAAAAGAAAGAGAACAGAGAGAAGGTATTCAAGGAGGTTTAACATTTTCAGAATTGAAGGAGGAGTTATGTTTTAAAACAATCTGATCTAAATAAGAAGTAAGGGGTAACCCAAAAAACTCTCTATTAAGTGTTGGTTTACAGGAGGAGGCGAAGGCAACATCAAGTCTATGAAAGTGGCAAGGGCTATTCCACCAGTGTGGTATAGATAGATTAGTGAGAGTTTTCCAATTGAGGGTAATGTGCTGAAAGACCAGAGCAAGCATGAGATCAAAAAGACCATGATTATGAGAAGGTATAGATAAAGAGTCAGAGAGGCTTCCAGTAGACAGTAGGAGTATGGAGTAAGAGATAGACATTTTAAAGATACGAGAGATATAGGACCAAACGGATTTCCAAAATTTGGAGACAGAGGAACAGAGAAAAAGAAGATGCATGAGATTAGCTTCGGAGGAACCACAGGTCCAGTAATTGGAGTCTGAGTCAGCAGAATAATAGGCCATGGAGACAGGGTTAAGATAAAGTCTATGATAGAGAAAAAACATAGATTGAGTAAAAGAGACAGAGCGAGAGATTTTTAAGGATCTAGACCAAAGTTTGTCCCAGAAACAGATAGTCCATTTGCATCCCAGATCAGACTCCCAGGAAAGTTCCAATTTGGATTTAACTCGATATGGGTTGGGGGCTAAGAAATATTTATATATAAGGGAGGCTTAGGTGAGAAGAGGAGAAGTTTAAGCAGAGAGTTTTGGGAAACAGTAGGAGATGAGGGAGGAAGAGAATAGTATACATCAAGAATAATTGCCATAGGAACGAGGACAGTAGAATAAGGTTTGAAATTCGGGAAAAGAACATTGTGAGAGACCATTAAAAAGGTGTTTAATCCATATGATGTTCTTTGATCTCCAAGAATTCCAGAAGATGGGTCTGTTATTGAGAAGAATGGGGGTCACTCTGGTCTATTTGCTAACCACCGGCTCACCTGTCATCTATCTGGACCCTGTTTACTCCTCGGCGCACCCGCTTCGCGGGCGCCCCTTCGCCCGTCTCGTGGAGGAGACTTCACCCGACTCACCCGACTCCTGTGAGGAACATTGTGGAAGAAAAGCGGCTTCTGGCGTGTTGTAGCAGCAGGGCTGCGAGCGTGCGGGGACTTCAATTCCCAGAAGTCCCTGCAAGACCGTCGGAGAGCTTCCGGTCCGCTCTCCCTGCTGGCCCGCCCCCCGCCCTCCTGAGGCTTCAAAATACCAGTTTGTAGATAGCCGAGTGGGTCACTCTGGTCTATTTGCTAACCACCGGCTCACCTGTCATCTATCTGGACCCTGTTTACTCCTCGGCGCACCCGCTTCGCGGGCGCCCCTTCGCCCGTCTCGTGGAGGAGACTTCACCCGACTCACCCGACTCCTGTGAGGAACATTGTGGAAGAAAAGCGGCTTCTGGCGTGTTGTAGCAGCAGGGCTGCGAGCGTGCGGGGACTTCAATTCCCAGAAGTCCCTGCAAGACCGTCGGAGAGCTTCCGGTCCGCTCTCCCTGCTGGCCCGCCCCCCGCCCTCCTGAGGCTTCAAAATACCAGTTTGTAGATAGCCGAGTGGGTCACTCTGGTCTATTTGCTAACCACCGGCTCACCTGTCATCTATCTGGACCCTGTTTACTCCTCGGCGCACCCGCTTCGCGGGCGCCCCTTCGCCCGTCTCGTGGAGGAGACTTCACCCGACTCACCCGACTCCTGTGAGGAACATTGTGGAAGAAAAGCGGCTTCTGGCGTGTTGTAGCAGCAGGGCTGCGAGCGTGCGGGGACTTCAATTCCCAGAAGTCCCTGCAAGACCGTCGGAGAGCTTCCGGTCCGCTCTCCCTGCTGGCCCGCCCCCCGCCCTCCTGAGGCTTCATAATCCCATCCCACTCCCGCAGCGCGGGACGCAGCCTGGACGAAGACCGGACAAAGAGCGGGCCGTTTGTGGCCGTTCGTGGGCGGCTGTGGTCGGGGCGGGCCCCCTCCCTAATTCAAGCTGATTTGACCAGGCCACATACCCAGCCGGTATTGTGAGTACATGCACCTTTGCCAACCGGTGTCCTGTCTACATAACATTGGTTGCCCATATCTTGAGTATAAACATTGTAGTGTGTGCTGGACATTTTTAGTGATATTAATCCTCCTGTCATATTCGGAGGTTTATCTGTTTCCTATTCTGTGAGTTTGATCGCCTGTTTGTTCATTCCCCAAAGTATGACCTCCTTAAGGTCTGGCAGGAAGGTGGCCAGGAACAGCGTAGGGGGTCAGGTTACAGGGACCCTTGACAATTTTATTACTAGAGCTGCTCGTGTTCTTGAACACGAAATTTTGTTAACGGAAAAAAGACTGTCCCTAGAACTTTCGGCCAAAAGATCATCCCTTGGCAACATCATGTTGGCTGTCTCGCCTGAAAACAGTCAACCTCAAATTCCTTCCACTTTGTCTGGTGATACTTTAAATGTACTGCCGGACACCCTTGACCATTGCCCGTTGGTGGATATTCAGGAGATAACTAGTATCCCTGATACCAGTAGTGATCAAACAACTGACAGTACTGATATCCCGCAACCTAACACTGACCAGCAAATGATCCAGGTTCCCAAGCCCAGGCACATTCCAAGTAAAAGGAAACGTACGGGAGCACCCCCTAAGGGGAAACGAGCCAAAATCCCCAAAGCGTCCAATCCACACAAATCTGCACCTACAAGCGAAGTTCAACTTCCTGCCATGTCTGCTAGTTTACATTTGGCATCTGGTGGATTGAAGTCCCCGTTCCCTCCCCCTGTTCAATCTAACGCAGACTCTTTTACCTTCGATCTTCTCAAGCCTATAGAGAAGTTATTTAAATCACTACTCCTCCCATTATTAGAGCGAGTTACGCGTCTAGCCTCCTCACTTGAGAAGCTAGAGGGTATGGTATCTGCTAACACGTCCCTGCTAGAGAAGATTGCAGTGTCTTCTGTAGACCATGCCACCTCCTCTAACAATGACATTGTAGATAAATCTAGGCCTGCCTCCACTGCCCATACACCTTTGGATGGAGTACTACCTAGCATCCCGACACACAATGTCCAGGCGGTGGACGTTCCATGTTCTCAGGCTAACATTGAGGTCCCGAGAGAAACCAATTGTAATACCAACCCTGAGGCTGCTGTTTCATATCAAAACTTTCCGTCTATCAATCTCCCACCTGAGTCGCAGCCATATACCATTATATTGTTGGATGTACCCCGGCTTCCCCAGTCAAAGTCTGAGTGTCACAGCGACCTAAAGAATAAAGTCTCACACTGGCTAAATACCAACAGGCCATTACCGATTGGTCTACGGACCGAAATAATGACTGTCCGCAGGGTATGTTGGTTGGGCAATAGAGTCAAACAGGTGCAGGGTGACTGTGTGATCATAAATTTTCGCGACCCGAGGGTTGTCAGGCATATCTGTTCCTTTTCCAATACCCAGAGAGGGACTGGCATTTCTACAGTGGATCTGTCATACTTTTTTCCACACAAATCCACTGTTACTACACGTGATATGTCCTATGTCTGGGAAAGGGTTAACAGGCCTTCCTACCATCAGCTAAGGCCGGATTTCCATCTCCCCTTGTCAAACTTCTACACACCCTTGAGCCCATTAGATGGGGTTGACTGACAGTTACCCCACCTGGTAGATTCGAATAACTTGTGGGAAGTTTGTTCTAGTTCAGTTAACCCAGTGCAAGCAGGGAGTAGGTGTTCCCGGGGGGCCCAAGTTGGCTTGGTACAGATGTCTCCCAGTACTCTGTTTTCCCATCCATCTAGTCCGTCTTTCCCCCCCATTGATCCTTCCCCAACTGATAGCGAGACTAGGGGCCCCATTAATATCGATACTACCCCAACATCTGTAGTACCATGCACTATGTCACTTAGTTCTATGCCCCTGACCCTGGTTTCGTGGAATGTTGCGGGCCTTGGTACCAGGGTATCCTCTGAAGAATGGGTAGGCTGGGTCGACACCCATGACATCCTGGTCTTCCAGGAGACATGGGCTGTGGACCCGATCTATCTCTCAGGGTATGTGAATTTTTCTAAGGGGGCCATTCGTGGCACTAGGGGCCGACCGTCTGGTGGGCTCTGTATCTGGGTTAAGCAATCCCTTGGGTATTCAATCAAGGAAATAGCTATTGATAGCCCTGACCTACTAATTATTTCCTTGCAACATGATAATGATCCTGTAGTCCTAATTGTAAACGTTTATAACAGAGGCCTCCCCGGGGGACGGGGCACAAATACCTTTTTATTATTAGATGGGTTTCTTGACACTATTGATATGCATACAAATATTTTGATTGTGGGTGATCTAAATTGCTGTTTTGAACCTCTGCTGTCCACTCTAGACTCATTAACCGGGGAAGTAGATGTAATTTTAAATATTCCTTCCCTCGATCTCCCACCTATTAAGAGGTGGACAGAGTCAGCCACACAGTGGATGGGACTATGTATGGAGCGGGGATTCAGGGCCGCCAATGGGAGGACTGCCTCTGACAGGGGTGGAAAGATGACTTTCTCAGACGGCCGTCGTTGTAGCAGCAGAATTGATTATGCCCTAGTTAAAATCGAGTTCTGGTTCACTCTAAGTGATATGGCGATATTAGACCGCCCGGAGAGTGACCACAATCCGTTGGTTTTAAGTCTTTTACTCTGCCCAGCCCAGAGAGCTAAACCCACAGAAACAGTCACTGCGGAAGCCGTTTTAACTAATGACCAACGGCGGGTACGTTGGGACAAAGTTGCAATGGATGCCGAATTATTGCACAGGATTAGCTCCATGGTATCCGGTGCTCTGGTGGACATTCAGTCTCTTCAGAACACCGAGGATGTGACTGGTAAAGCAACATGCATACATGATCATCTTTTCACTGGCCTTAAATCCCTGTTTTTAAAAACTTGTCAGGCCAAGAAATCCATAACTCCAAAACCATCGTCCTGGTATAATAAAACTTGCCGAGAATCTTATTGCAAATTAAAATCTGCCATTGCTAATAAAGAACTAGATAATGTCAGATTGGCCAGGATAAACTATAAAAAGGTAAAGGCCAAGGCCAAACAGGAGTGGGATAACGATCACTGGAACAACCTCTTGGCTGTCAGTAAGCACCGGAACCTAACCCTCTTCTGGCATACTGTTAAGTGGGGTAACAGCCAGAATAGCCAGGTCCCTTCTAATCATGTCCCCCCGGAAGCCTGGGTGACCCACTTTGAATCCCAATTTTCAGACCCCAAAGTTGTCGAGGAGCTAGCCCCAGTTATTACGGGGGACCCTTCCCTCCCCATAACTTTAACTTTTGACTGCGCTGAGGTCAAACAGGCTTTAAGTAAGGTTTCAAGTGGCAAGGCGCCGGGCATGGACTGTGTTCCTGCAGATCTCTTTAAATCTGATACAGTGAACTGGGTGCCCTACATCGCACACTTTGCCAATGCCGTAGCCAGAGGGGCAGATATTCCCGATTCTTGGGGGGGGGCTGAGATTCTCCCCATTTTCAAAAAAGGTGATCGCTCATGCCCGGGGAACTACCGCCCAATTAGTCTTATTGACTCGGTCCAGAAAATTATCGCTAGAATGATCTTGGCACGAACCCAGGCTTGGATTGAGCAGGAGGACATCATCTCTCCTCTCCAAGCCGGTTTTAGACCGTGTACTAGTACCATCGACCAGGCATTCAAATTCCAACTGATCGTCTGGAAAACGGTCTATTTGTGTGGCGGTACTTTATATGCTGCCTTTGTAGATCTCCGGTCAGCATTTGACCTAGTCAATAGAACTAAACTTTGGAGTGTACTGGCGGAGCTAGGGCTTCCTCCAGCCCTTCTGAATATCATCATTAGGCTCCACGACAACAACTACGCACAAGTCCGCTGGGGAAAACAGGGCCAGGTTACTGGACGGTTCAGGGTCAATCGGGGTGTCAGGCAGGGATGTGTACTTGCTCCCACTTTGTTTTTATTGTTTATCAACAGTGTTGTTAAGTACTACTCCAATACATCGACGGACGCTCCCACGCTTGGAGGTATCAAAATCCCACTCCTTATGTTCGCTGATGACACCCTACTTCTCTCTCAGACCCTATCAGGACTACAGGCGGCACTTAATGTCTTTACGCATTTCTGTTCCGATTTTGACCTGGCGGTTAACGTGTCCAAAACCAAATACATGGTTTTTAACAAAGGGAGAGGCATAAAGGGACATGTTTTTATGGACAAAGCTCTGCTTGAGCGTACACACGTTATGACCTATCTTGGGGTAGTTTTTGAAAATAAGCTGGACTGGAGGCCGCAAATTGATGTTCTATCTTTAAAATTTGCCCAGCTTTCTGGCTGCCTAGTTAAAGAACATAAGCAATCAAAGTCGAGAATGATGGGCCCCCCCATTAAAATCTTTAATGCGAGGATAAACTCTGCGATCCTCTATGGTGCTGAGCTCTGGGGTTTTGCAGATCTTTCTCCTTTGGTTAAGGCACAATACAAATTTTTTAGATTACTTACGGGCCTTCCATGTTCCACTCCAGTTAAACCCCTCCTGCTGGACCTTGGCTGTCATTCGTTTGAAGACATCGCGAGGTTTAAGCCACTGGCCTTTTGGAGGCGTTTATGGACAGTCCCCGAGCTGGACCTCTATGCAAAGGCCTTCCTTGATGTGCGCTCTATTCTAGGGGCTGGCAACATTCCTTGGTTCAAACAGACCAGGCAGCTCCTGGAATCTATGGGATTGGCCAACTTATGGATTGACCCGGTTAACAATCCCTTTCCCTCTAAGAAAGACTTCAAGAGTCTCTACTGGTCTATGGTGCAGCAGAAACATATTAATACAGTTACTGCAGAGTCCTTGACGGGAAGGTTCCTGGCCCAAAAAAGAACCCCATTCCTCGAGGCATACTGGGATACCATCACCAGACCTTGTGATAGGAAACTTTATCATCAATTTAGGGTAGGCACACTTCAGACCAACTCTTTCACCAAAAAGTGGAAGGGTATGTCTAGTGACTCATGTAAAAGTTGCCCTGACTGTATTGATTCTGTTGGTCATATTTTCTTTGCATGTCCTGCCTATGCTGCACCCCGAGCTAAATGGCTCAAGCCTTTATGTCGATCATTGGGCACTAGGCAAGGGTCAGAAGCCCTTGATATGTTGAGATTTGAGCCCAGTGAATATGTTGCTATTGCTGTTGCTAAGTTCTTGGCCTGGGTTTGGTTTATTAGAAACAAGAGGCATTAAGACATTGGCCCATTCTTAACCATTTTGATTATGTTTCTTTTTAAAATCGTGTCTTTTAAAATATGTATTTTTATTTTTTTAATGCTTTGTAAATGTCTTTTATGATGAAATGCATCGACAATAAAGACTAATGAAATGAGAAGAATGAGAGAATTATGCCAAATAGGAGCATCCAAGAAGGCATCACGTGAAAGGGGGTTAGGTAAAACTAAAGGCTTTAGAAGAGAACAAGTGTGTCTAAACAGGGTGGAGGATATATGAGAAGTTTTGACAGAAAAAAGCCATTACTTCCTTGAGGGAGAATGGTAATAATAGAGTTTGTTCAATGGATAGCCAGAGAGCAGTAAAAGGAGAATGTTCGGATAAGAGCCATTTCGAGGCTTGACGAAGAGAAAAGGATTTATGATAAAGAGAAAAATCTGGAAAGTTCACACCACCATTAGATTTGGTCTTACGAAGAGAAGAAAGGGCAATTCTAGCTTTCTTATTCTTCCAAAGAAATTTAGAAAGACATGAATCGATACGTTTCATGTATATGGCAGGAATGTGGACAGTAAGCATAGAAAGTATATAAATTAAAATAGGGGCGATCATCATTTTAATTGAATCTAATCGACCCCACAAAGAAAGAAAAAGGGGATTTCAGGAAGAAAGTAATTTATCAATACGAGGCAAAGCAGCAGTCATGTTTAGGTTAATCAAAAAGGCTATAGAATTGGGAAACCATATGCCTAAGTATTTAATTTTTGAATTATTCCAGGCGAAACCAGTGGACGAGAAAGAATGGTGAAGACAAAATTTAGTGAGGGGAAGAATTTCTGTTTTGTCCGAATTGATCTTGTCAAAAGAGACCTGGGAAAAGGATTCAAATTCATATAGCAAAGGAGAAATAGAAGTGTCAGGTTCAGAGATAAATAAAAGGATGTCGTCCGTATAAGCGGAGAGTTTATGTTGCTGGTCCCCAAAAGGAAAACCAGAAATAGAGTCATTGTTACGGATAGAAGACAGAAAGGGTTCAAGAGCTAGGAAAAAAAGAAGAGGGGATAAAGGGCATCCTTGACGAACTCCGCGTTGAAGAGGAAAATAGGATGAAATACAACCATTAACTAATACCGAGGCTCTGGGGGCAGAATATAATAGAGAGATAAGTGCAATCAATTTGGGACCAAAACCATGCCAGTGTAATGAGGCAAATAAGAAAGACCAATCTGCTCTATCAAAAGTCTTCTCTGCATCAACAGATATGGCCGCTAGAAAAGTAGATAAAGAGGGAATTATTTTAGGACATTAAGGAAAAGTCAAGAATTATCAGAGGTATGTCTTCCTTTGACAAACCCACACTGTTCCTTCCCAATAAGGTGAGGCATGAGAGGATCTAAACGTAGAGCAAGCACTTTAGCAAACAATTTATAATCAACATTTACCAAAGATATCGGCCGATAATTTTTGCAATATTTAGGATCTCGACCCTCTTTATGAATCAAACAAATTGTTGCTTCCTGAAAGATACCTTCTGTTTTACCAGCTAAAGAAAAAGAATGAAAAAGTGTTAAAAGTTTCGGAAGTAAGAGGTCAGAAAAGTGCAAATAAAATTCAACAGAAAAACCATCTGGGCCAGGAGTCTTCCCTTTGGTGAGAGAATTTAGGGCAATGGATAGTTCTGTCAGGGACAAATCTGATTCAAGAGCAGGAAGATTAAGATGGGATGAAGGGGGGTAGGAATTTTATCAAGATATTCCTGGATGGCAGAAGAAGAAGGAGGAGATTCTGGAGTGTAAAGATTTTGATAGAAGAGTTTGAATTCATTAAGAATGTCTTGGTCTTTGTGTAGAAGAGAGTCGTTGGAGGAATATATAGCATCCATGAGGGTACGGTGTTTGCGTGTTTTGAGATAGTTTGCCAATAGCTTCCCTGCCTTGTTATGACCACCATAACAGCGAGCACTACAACGCAAAAGCACAGAGGACGCATTGTCAGAAGTGGTTTTATTAAAAGCGAGTTTAGCTCGGATTAATTCTGGTAGAACGGATTGTTTCGAAGAAATGTAAAATTTGTGTTCTAAAAGCTTAATATGTGCCAAGGTGGATTTACGTTGCGTTTTTTTTTTTTCTGAACTCAATGTTAAAGCCCTTTGCAGTAGCTTTAAAGGAGTCCCATATGACATGTGGAGATGAGTTGGGAGTAAAATTAAGATCAAAGAATTCAGTTGCAAAAGAGCGAAAGGAAGAAGAGAAGAGAGGGTCTAAGAGGAGAGAGTTATTAAAGCGCCAACAAGAGGATTTGGGATGTGGAGGGAGCAAATCAAGATCTGTTACTATTGGGGTATGGTCAGAGATAAGAATAGGTTCTATGGAGGAGGAGAGAAGATTTTGGGAGAGGTTTTGAGAAAGAAAGATATAGTCCAAGCGGGAGAGAGAAGCATGAGGAGGAGAAAAAAAAGAGAAGTCCAAAGAGTCAGGATGGGAGAGTCTCCAGGAATCAAAGAGATGTGCTTGGGAAATAGTGTTGAGAAAATGTTTGTGGGTCTTAGTAGGAATAAACCAAACTTGAGATTGACGATCAAGAAATAGGTCTATAACTTGGTTGCAGTCGCCTCCTAGTATGAAAAGATCACTCTGGAATTGGACACATTTTTGTGTAACAATAGGCCAGAAGGAGCAGTCAGGATGTGTACGACCATACACATTAAAAACGGTAAAAGAGCAGTATTAATTTACAATTTAGCTAGTAGCCATCTACCTTCTGCATCATTTTCTTGGGATAAGACTTTGCAATTCAATTTCTTATGACATAGAGTTATGACACCATTTGTTTTATTAGTAGAAGGAGAGAATAGAACTGTACCCACCCAGTCTCTTTTCAATTTTAACGCTTCAGTTTCAGTGAGGTGGGTCTCTTGCAGGAGTACTAGGTCAGGGTTATAAGAAGCAAGGTGGGAAATGATCTCTGTCTCTTAATTGGGTTAATAAAACCTTTCACATTCCAGGAAATAACTCTGAGTGAAAAAACATTAAAGCTTTATACAGAACCAAATATGCATTAATAGAAAAATGAAAGAAGAAACAAATACAGGATAGGGAGAGAAAAAAGAATTTCAAGTGCGAAAACATTAAAACTTTACACTGAACCAAATATGCATCAGTAGGAGAATATGGGGGAAAACAAACATAGAATAGGGAAAAAGGATTAGGAAAGAGGGGAGAGAGTATAGGGAATAGAGGAGAAATACAAGGAGAGACAGAACATATCCAGGAGGGACGACTGAAAAAACATACCTGAGGGGGGCGAATACAGGATAAGACTGGGGCAATGGCGACGAATGGAAGATGGGACGTCCGAACAGGGAGTCCAAATCACACCAGGACAAATAGGGCAGTGTAGACAGACCAATAACTTTAAACTTTAAAAATGAGAGATGGAACCTGAATAAATATAAAAGGGGTTGGACAAACATTAAACATTAGTGAAAAATGAATGATACACAAGTGTCAGACAAAATATTAAGGAGTACAGAAAAACAAATATAGTCAGCGCAACAACCTTAAATATAAAAAGTGAAAGAGAAGTAAAGAAGATAACAAAAGAAGAAAGTTTGTAAGAGGAGAAGCACAGTAATGGAGCATAGAAGTAACAGGTAAACCAGAACAGAAAGAGTAAACATATAAGAAATAACATGGAAAACACACCAAAAATGAGTGTACTATGGACGAGAAAAAGCTTAAGTGGATATTCCTTATTCAATAACTACAAAGCATTAGAGAAGGGAAGAAACAGGAATATAGATAAACTAAGAGTTAGAACATATATAACTCTGTGAACATTTTATATAATCAAGAAAAAGATGAGGGCAAATGATAAATGTTAACCATTGGGAGGACCAGCAGAAGAATCCATGTTGGCTGAAGAATGGGAGTGAAAAAACTTCCTGAGCTCCGCCAGTTCCTCAAAAGAGAGAGTGCGATTTTTGAAAGTCACCTTGAAGATACAGGGGTGAAAGAGGCCATAGCGGGCACCCAAGGTAGGGAGAGGTGGTCGAAGACTGAGAAATTCTTTGCGTCTGGCAGCCGTAGCGCTGGAGACATCTTGAGATAGAAAAACCCTCTGACCAAGCCAAGAGAGTTGTCGCTTTGTACGAGCAGCAGCAAGGACCAAGATGTAAGTCGGTGTATTTTAGGAAGAGGATGATGACACCACGGGGTCGAACAGAAGTTGAAGTTGGAGTTGAAGTTGAGGAGAGCAAAGGACGAGGTCCAAGTCTGTGAGCTCTTTGGATATTAAGAGATGTTGACGGAGACATATCTAGTAATTTTGGGAGAAAAGAAATGAAAAAGGCAACAGGGTCATCACCTTCCAAGGCTTCAGGTAGACCATAAATACGAAGATTGTTCCGACTGTTGCGATTCTCTAAATCCTCAGTATGATGCTGTAGTCTACGAACCTCTTTCTCCAACTAACTAAGACTTTGAGAGTCAGCTTGCACTTGCACGTTCCATTGTAGATACCCTCCCCTCCATTGAGGACCATTTTATTATTCGTCTCTTCCACAAATGGGCGTAGTGCGCATATTTCATCTAGTAGCAATTCCAAGGAAATAGTCGGAGGTGATTTATCTGGAGGGGGAGAGTCTTGTTTCAGGCACTTAGATGTTGATGTAGGCGGAGAGGTTTTATGCTGCATTGCCTGCAACGGTTGGTTACGATTAGAAGACACACCAGCCATGTCTGTATACAATGATGAAGCATTGTTTATAGCTGGCGTGGGAGGTGAAGGGATCACCACGGAGGAAGGCTTGGGATTGAAGATGAATTGCGGTTTACGTATTATGCCCATATACGAGGATCGCTATTGTAAATACCAGATATAAGGTACAACAAAATTAGTGCGGGTGAAAAGTACCTTCAAAGTTGAAGACAACTGCAAAAAAGTCAGCGTATGAAAAAGATGTTCGTAAAAAGATAAGGCGTCCAGGAAAATCACATAGTGCTTTCTCAGGGTCAGTGACAAAACAAAAATATAACTCAGTGCCCATTAATAGAACTTGTGGTAAACAGCAGTCAAGAGGGGCATTCTGAGGTAATTAGAAAACAAAATGGCGGCCGCTATGAAGAGCAGTGAGATGCGGTGAATAATCGCCATAACACACAAGAAACATAGCACAAAAAGTGTCTCACCATGATCTGCAGGTGATCCATCACCAGCAACGTCCAGAAAGTCAGGATATTGAATGAGGAGTTGAAAAAAAGAGAGATCCACTCGGTGCACATTACACAAGATGGCGGCTGCTCCGTGACAAGGCAGCAACGCTAAAAATGAGTAGAAAAACGATGCACTAACACTTCTAAAGCCGATCATTAGGCTCACGGCATGTTCCGGTGCAGATGACGATGAAGTCTGCGTATAAAAGGTGCGAGGGAACGCACCCGCGGCTAGTGAGAGGACCCGATGCGGCGGAGCTCAAAGCTCAGGCGGCCATCTTGAGCGGCGCCAAGACCACGCCCCTCCATCCTGCTCATTTTTAACCTTCTGAAATTCAACATTGTCACTCCGAGGTCTAATACTTTGTCTCCATGACTGCGCTGAAATGATGTTCTTAAGGGGAAGCATGTTGTGATCAGCTTTTGTAGCAGCAGCAATCTGTTCAATGGATTAGCCCTCAGGTGTGATGGACCTTACAATGAAGTTGATGCACTCTTCAGCTGTTTTCGATGTTGAGCCGTGCTGATGTAAAGATACACGTCAGAAGTAATCTGCAGAGTTTTGGTTCTTGCCTAGCTAATGCAGAATTGTAAAGTCCTACTCTTGTAAGTTCAACTCCCACCTCTCAATGTGAGGGGGATCCTGGCTGTTGGTTTCCAAATATGGTCAAACTGATTTGCATATGGCTAAGGTCCAGAATGGGGTGACGTGATGAGCAAAAGAACGATGAATTAAACCCAGATCTGGAGGTGAATTTTTACATTGTTCAGCTTTCCATCTATCATTTGTTCCTTTTACATTTGTCACCCCTAAGTGGGAATGGTACGCCTAGATGCGGGTCCTTGCTCACTGCGCCTTTGAATTAAAGCTAGCCAGGCTGATGAGGGGTGATGCTCCAAAACTGGTCGCAAGAGACTTGTTTCTGGTCCAGAGTGGACCTGGCTTGGCAGTTCTGGCTGGACTGTTCCCATGAGGAAAGACTGATTTGCATATGGCTAGGTTTAAACTGGGGTGGCGTGTTGAGCAAGAGAACAATGGAATTTACCCAGATCCCTTGACTCGAGTGAATGTTTGATTTGCTCTGCATTCCGTCCATCATCTGTGTGTCTTTTGCTTTCTGGATTAAAGCTAGCCTGGTGGGTGAGGGCTGATGCCTGGAAACTGGTCCAGGATGCTTGTTTCTGGTCCAGAGAGGACCTGGCTTGGCAGTTTGGGCTGGACTGTTCACATGAGGAACAGGGTCAAGACTGATATGCATATGGTTGGGTCCAAACTGGGGTGGTGTGGTGTGCAAAAGAACAATGGATCAAACACAGATCTTAGTGACTGGGGTGAATTTTTGCATTGTTCAGCATTCCGTCCATCAATTGTTCCTTTTGCATTTGTCGCCCTAAGTGGGAAGAGTAGGCCCAGACGTGGGTACCATGCTCACTGCGCCTCTGGGATCAAGCTAGTCTGACTGATATGGGGTGATTCCCCGTAACCGGTCCCAGGATGCTTGTTTCTGTTCCAGAAAGGACCTGGCTTGGCATTTTGGGCTGGACAGTTCCCATGAGACAGAGGGTCAAGACTGATTTACATATGGTTGGGTCCAAACTGGGGTGGCGTGGTGAGCAAAAGAACAATGGATTGAACCCCGATCTTTGTGACTGGGGGGGAATGTTTGCATTGTTCAGCATTCCATCCATCATTTGTCACCTTAAGTGGGAAGGGTATGCCCAGACCTGGGTCCCTTGCTCACTGCGCCTCTGGATTCAAGCTAGCCTGGCTGGTGAGGGATGATGCCCAGGAACAAATCCCAGGATGCTTGTTTTCAGTCCAGAGAGGACCTGGCTTTGCAGTTTGGGCTGAACTGTTCCCATGAGAAACAGGATCAAGACTGATTTGCATATGGCTGGGTCCAAACTGTGGGGTGTGGTGAGCAAATGAACTATGGATTTAACCCAGATCTTAGTGACTAGGAGTGAGTGTTTGCATTGTTCAGCATTCCGTCCATCATTTGTTCCTTCTTGCATTTGTTGCCTTAAGTGGGAAGGGTATGCCCAGACGTGGGTCCATGCTCACTGCGCCTCTATGTTAAAGCTAGTCTGACTGATGAGAGGTGATGAGCCGAAACCGGTCCCAGGATGCTTGTTTCCAGTGCAGATAGGACCTGGCTTGGTAATTTGGGCTGGACTGTTTCCAGAAGGAACTAGGTCACGACTGATTTGCATATGGCTGAGTCAAAACTGGGGTGGAGAGGTGAGCAAAAGAATGATGTATTAAACCCAGATCTTTGTGACTGACGGTAAATGTTTGCATTGTTCAGTAGTCCGTCCATAATTTGTTCCTTTTGAATTTGTAATTTGTGTGGGTCAGGAGTCATTACCCCATCAGAGAATATATGCCCAAAGAACTTGAGTTAGGTCTTGTGAAATTCACACTTTTCTGCATTTAGAGCGAAACTTGCATTTGTAAGTAACTGGTACACTTATCTGAAAGCTTTATCGTGCTCCTTCCGTGTTGTCACAAATACTAGTATGTCATCGCTGTATTTGAAAGCATCTTTTACAGGTTGACTTATTCTACGTATAATATTTTGAAATGTTTCTTCTGCAGATAACACTCCAAAACTCAAATTTCTACATCTGAACAAACCAACATAAGTCAAAACAGTGGTAATGTACTTAGAGTTTTCTTCTAATTTGAGTTGATGGTATCACTTGTTCGAGTCAAGACGGGAGAAGACTTTGGCTCCATTCAGCTGCATGATTAGGTCTGCAATGTGCCAATCAGGATGTCTTTCTCTCTCTGTTGCTTTGTTGGCCCGGTGCATATCAACGTAAATGTGCACTGCACCTCCACTGTCCTTTTTTTGGCACTGCCACTATGGAAAACATCAATGATTTCATGCTTCAACAGCATTTCTAGTTCTTTTTTCACTGCTTATCACAAGTGAAATGCTATCCTGCGGTGCAGCTGTGCTGCAGGTCAGATGTCGTCATTGATATGAAGTTGTACCTTCATTGCCTTAAGTTTGCCGATCTGCTGTTTCCTCCGCTTGTGCAGTCATTAGTCATTTTTCTAAACTGAGCTTCTCTCTCAACATGCATCTTCTGAATGAGTCAGAAAGATAGTTGTTAGAAACTAGGTCTCTGGTTGGCATAGGTATGCACCCTGTCCTAGTCGGGGTAAGTCAGATACACACCCTAAATTAACCTCTGCTCACCCTTGGGAGCGTGGCTCAGAGAAGTCAGGCTTCACTTAGGTGGCAAAAACAGTAAAACACCACACTGAAATATACCACGCCTGGTTAGAAAAACTTAGTTTGATAAATAAAACAAGACCAAAACTACAAAAATCCAATGAGTAGATCCTGAGGCAAGCAGTTTTAAAGATTTAGGTGAAAATAGTGCATAAAAGTGCAACTCTCTAACTGTGGATATCTGGTTACGCCGGACCAGGACAAAGTCGCAAGTTCAAGCCAACCACGATGGAGCACAGGCCGGATACAGCTACTTACTTAAGCCCGATGACCACAGTACCTTAAATCCTGGTGCACAGTCTTTGCAGCATTGCTTTGCGAGGCTTTGTGGTGTTTCCAATGAGGACCAGAGAGAGCGGAGCACCTGAGGCCTACTTCCAAGGGGTCAGACCTGGGGTGGTCAAACCAGGCAGGGCAGACTCACAGATGGCAGGGTCCAGGTGCAGGAGGTTGGTTGGAAGTGTTTTGTGTCCCTGAGACTTCAGAAAACAGGAGACCAGTCAGCTGGTCCTTGGTGCCACTCTGAGTTCTGGGTTGTAGAGATACAGCTCCAGTTCTTTTCACTTCTGTAAAAGGGCAGCTGACAGCAGGGCAGGCACAGCAGAGCAGGGGTCCAGCAAATCCAACAGAATGTCAGTACTTTCAGCAGCACAGCAGTCCTTTTTCCTGGCAGAGTGTTCCCGGGTCCAGAGTTTACTGAAATAGTGGTGTCTGAGATCCCGTATTTATACTTTTGTGTCCCGGTTCCGAAAAGTGGGAGAAGCATCTAGACAGTGGTTTTTAAGTGCAGGGATTCCACTTCCTCCCCTGCCCTGGCTACAAGCTGGTTGTAGTGTCAGTACAGGATTGTTATGCCTATTGTGTGTAGACAGGGCACAGCCCATTCAGGTGTACGTGTGGCTCTGCTTTGCTCCGCCCCCCATTGAGCCAGTTAATGGCCCATTGAGGTCCATCAAGTCACACCTACGTTCCTATTGTCTGTGGCTGTCTAGATGGAATGCACAAGGGCCAGCTGTCACCCATCCCAGATGTGTATTTAGAGACAGGCAGATGGCACAGAATGGTTAAAGTAAGAAAATGCCAACTTTCTAAAAGTGTCATTTTTAGACTTTCAACTTAAAATCCAACTTTGCCATAAGGTTTGATTTGAAATTGTGAGTCCAGAGACAGCAAACCCAGCAAACTATATTTTCCAATTGGAAATTACACTCATAAAATGTAATAAGGTAATCCTAATAGTAACCTATAGGAGAGATAGGCCTCGCAGTAGTGAACAACGAATGTAAGTATTTTTCAACACTTAAAATGTCATGCCCAACTTTTTTAATACATTGCACACTGCCCTTGGGGCTGCCCAGAGCCTACCTTAGGGGCAACCTTTTTGTATTAAAAAGGAAGCATTTGGCCTGGCAAGAGGGTTAACTTGCCAGATTGACATGGCAGTTTAAAACTGCACACACAGGCTCTGCAATGGAAGACCTTGGACATGTTTAAAGGACTACATAAGTGGGTGCACAATCAGTGCTGCAGGCCCACTAGTAGGATTTTCTATTACAGGCCCTGGGCTCATGTATCACACCTTACTAGGGTCTTATTAGTAAATTAAGTATGCCAATTGTGAATTAACCAGTGTTACCATGTTTAAAGCAGAGAGCACATGAACTTTAGCACTGTTTAGCAGAGGTAAAGTGCTCAGAGTCCTAAAGCCAACAAAACCTAATTCAGCAAAAAAAGGGAAGAGGAAGGCAAAATGTTTGGGGGTGATGCCGCTGAAAGACAGAATTACATAAAAATGAGAGTGCAGAAGGGCATTTATTGATTGGGAACACGCCACCCACAACTTCGTAGTAATAAAAGATCCAATCAGGCAACCAAGAAAGTGTTATATTGAACAAGTGTGTTGAGAACATCTGTTATTCTTGAGTAAGTTGTTGCAAAACACTGTATGAGTTAAAAAACGTATGTCATAGTCTCTAAAAATTTACCATACAAACGACACACAGATTGTGTACAAGACATCTCATGGGAGCTACATGGTGGCACCATGGGATAGCCATTCACCATGACCCTGGCTTCTCATCATCAGCATCTTGCTCCGGTGTGTATGGGCAGGAACTTAGAATGGGTCGGAGATTGTGCATTACTGGACCAAACATCTTAAAGGTCACCAACTGATTTCGATGCAAGTAAACTCCTACACATAATTCACTGTTAGACCTGTCATCTTTAGGGTGGTCTTCCCCCAAACCTTTTGTTTGTCTACCTCCTCTTTTTGCTGCATCGTTTTGTTGGCTTTGGAACTCTGAACACTTTACCACTGCTAACTAGTGCTAAAGTGCATGTGCTTCTCCCCTAAACATGGTAACTTTGGCATATTTACGTTACTTATAAGTCCCTTTTAAAGTGACATACCATATACCCAGGGCCTATAATCTAAATACTACTAATGGGCCTGCAGCACTGATTGTGTCACGCACACAAGTAGCTTTTCCAACTTGTCTCAGGCTTGCCATTGTATGGCCTGTGTGTTCAGTTTAAAATCACTTGCCAAGCCTTAAACTCCTCTTTTATAACACATAAGTCACCCCTAAGGTAGGCCCTAGATAGCCCTAAGGACAGGCTGCTGTGTAGTAAAAAATTGGAATAGGTACTATTAATTTTACTTGTCCTGGCGGTGACAAACAGCTGAATTTATTTTTCACTACCGTGAGGCCTACTCCTCTCATAGGCTAGCACTGGGAATTCCTTAATACACTTTTAAGCTGCAAATCCTGGTCAGAAAGGAGTAGCTGCATCATGTTTTCTATCTTTGGAACGGCAATGATCAATCCTTTTTAATGGTAAAGTTGGATTTAACATTACTATTTTAGAAAGGGCACTTTTAGAAAGGGCACTTTTAGAAAGTGGTCATATCTCTGCTCTCTCTTTTCTGTGTGCCTGTATCCTGTTGCCAAAACATATCTGGGGTGGAGACTGTTGCACTTGGTACATTACCTCTAGACAGCCACAAATACAGGAAGGGTGGTTATGACAGAGAACTCATCTGCATTCTGATAGCTCTTCCTAGGCAGGAATAGAGAGGGGAGAGCTGACACTTACACCTGAATAGGCAGTGTCCTATTTCCTAGAAAAAAGTGCTGGTTACCCCCTACTCATTGTCTGGAGCCAGGGCTGAGAGAAAAGGAGGACCTGTGTACTTGAAGGTCCTTCTTTGACGTCACCCCCATCTTCAAAGGCACAACTGGGCAAAGGTACTGGGTGCCTGACCCTACCAAGACAGTATGCTACTAGTCGTGTAAAGAACTCTGCCAGGAGTAAAGACGGCTGTGCTTCAAGGATTGCTTGACTGCTGCTCTGTAAGAAATTACTTTCTTCTTTCCTGTGCTGCCCTGCTGCCTGCTAATCTCTGCTAAGAATAAGGTCTGGACCCCTCTCGCTTGAACTCAGAGTGACTCCAAAGGCTTGCTGTCTCACCCTCAGTTCTGAAGTCTCAGCATCATCAAAGTCTTCCTTCAACCGTGCAACAAGAACGGGACTCTGCCATTTGCGAGCCCAGCCCTGCCAAGTACTGCCAATCCAATCCTGGGCCCTTGATAGGTGACTTCTGCTGTGCAGAACCCTTAAAATTGACACAATGACGGCTATGTACTGATCAGAACTGACGCATTGCCCTACAATACTGACACAGGAGCCAGTCGACGACATCGCTTCGATGGACTGCACGGCTCGATGATGACAGACGGCGTGGTTTGACGACGACACAGTGCCTGTATTGTAAAGGGGTTCATAGACGAAGCTTTCATCACCTTCGTGAATTAGATGCCATACATCAAGTCTTTGACATTGACACTTGCTCCAACCAAGGTACCTTTTTAGCAGGACATGTGTAAGTCCAGTAACCTGCATACCCTATTTGCTTCTAAGCACTACATTTTGACTTATTCTTTAAAAATTCATGATGCCGGTTCCACTTATTGGATTTTTGCTGTTTTGGTATTTGTTTACTGATTCAAATGTAATTTATTTTTCTAACCCATTATGGAGTATTTTGGGGTGTTTTCATTGCGTTACTGTGAATGTGCATTGCACAAACACTTTACATGTTACCTCTGTAGATAAGCCTGACTGCTCTGTGCCAAGCAACCAGAGAGTGAGCACAGGTTATCTTTTAGTGTGTATCTAGTTTACCCTGAATACAGTGGTGATTCCTGCTTGTACTGTGTTCATACTCTGACAACCGGAAACCCCAGGTCTAGCACCTACCCTGAACTGTGCTCTGAGCGGAATAGGGTTGAGAATCTTGTCCAAAATAACAGGAGCAATCAATCCTTTATTTATATATCACAGTGTGAGCACAAAAAAGCAAAACGTAAAAATGTTTCAGTTGAGTGTTTGTAAAGTTTAATATGTATACTCTCTGCAAATACAAAAAAGCCACCAGCATGTTACAACCTGTTACATAAAGATTAGGTCGACATGTTTAATTGTCTCCCCAAAATAGGTGCACATTTGCCAAACGCTGATTAGATATAGTAGATCGGCAGGAATAGGCTCCTATATGTTATGAAATTTACATATGTCAAAACTAACCTCATATTTAGATTCAGGGTCCAGCTATATATGGACAGGGCATTGATGCTGACCTTTGAACCATTTACTATTCTGAAGTTACAGTTTAAGCAAAATATATTATATAATGTATTCATAGAAACAATCGTTATGAGGAGGCATAGTGGGGTTCTTCTACTTTCGAGGTTGACACTTGCTCCATCCAAGTGATTTTTTAGCAGGACCTGCGTAAGTCCTGTAACCTGCGTACCCTATTTGCTTCTAAGCACTGCATTTTTACTTATATTTTAAAAATTCATGACGCTGGTTCCCCTTATTGGATTTTTGCTGTTTTGATCTTTTTTTACTGGTTCAAATTTAATTATTTTTCTAACCCATTATGGAGTATTTTGGTGGTGTTTTTATTGAGTTACTGTGAATGTGCATTGCACAAAAACATTACATGGTACCTCTTTAGATTAGCCTGACTGCTATGTGCCAAGCTGCCAGCGAGTGAGCACAGGTTATCTTTTAGTGTGTATCTAGTTTACCCTGACTGGAGTGGTGGTTCCTGCTTGTACTGTGTTCATACTCTGACAACCAGAATAGGCAGGAATAGTCTCCTATATGTTATGAAATCTACATATGTCAACACTAACCTCATATTTAGATTCTGGGTCCAGCTATATGTGGACAGGGCATGATGCTGACCTTTGTACCATTTACTATTCTGAAGTTACAGTTTAAGCAAAATGTATTATATAATGTATTCGTAGAAACAATCGTTATGAGGAGGCATAGTGGGGTTCCTCTACTTTCTCCAATCAAATCCTAACAATAAGATATAGGCCTCATGTGTCACAGTGCCACCCGTACACAGATGCTAAGCTTGGTCAAAAAACAGACCTCTTTTCTGAGCCTGCAGTTGTGCACAAACAAGCATGCATGAGTTCACCCTCATCCATCTCCAATCCCCTTGTGTAGGAGCTGACCTTATTATAAAAGCTGTGCCACGGAGGATACAACTTAAACCGATTTACCAACAGCATTTCAGTGGGAAAGCCTCATTAGGAGACTCACAAAGAAGAGGACAATCAGTGAAAAAAACTTGGGATGGTCACAGGAGAGGAAGACCCTCTTCACTGTAATACCTTAGTTAAATGGATGCTAAAAGAGAAAACAACAATAAAAATAGCACAATGTTCATTGCAAGAATACAACTTAATGACTGAATCTAAATGTCATAAGTGAAGAAGCATCACATTTTATATCAATGACGTCTGATACAGAATGATTGGGTGGCAATAAACATGGCAGTAGAATATGGCTCTCAAAAATGTTTTGTGCTAAGAGTTAAGTACATTGAATTAAAATTATCACGAGCTACTAATAATTGTTGCAATACTGACCATATTAGACTATAATACATTATTGGCCGCCATATGCAAGATTCCCAGCAACGATCACCTTAGTGTTTTAAGCATTGCAAATAGCAGCCATGTAAAAAAAAAAGATCATAATATTAGTAATAAATCCCCCCAACACTGAATGATTTATCACTTAAATACAAGCTGCAAATATATTTTGAATATTCAGCCATTTTCTCCCCAAATTAGCTCACGATTTCTGAAAATACACACATTTTCACTTTTCTTTGTTGATATACATATATTAATTCAACCAAACAAATACTTCTAATTTAGTAGGATGGGCTGCATACTGGGTACCTACCTACAAATAGGTTTAGTGCTACCGGTAGCATGTAACAACCTTGTTTTGCAAGTCGGTAACCTATTACCGACTCACAAAATAGTGTTTGCAAGTCGGTATTAGGAAGGGGCATGCCAAGGATGTCTCTTCCTAGTAGTGAGTCACAGGGGGATGTACGATTGTTTGGCGACCGGTATGCGGTTGCAAAACAATCACAGTTTACCACCTATTTCAGAAAGGTGGTAAGCCAGTCGGAATATGGAAAGTGGTCCCCAGGAGACCCTTTGCCCTTTGTGAATGGTAGAGAAAACATATTCTAAGAGCAAACTGCTTACTCTTAAAAAATTAAACAGACATGTTTCATTTTTCTTTTTGAAATGAATCTTGTTTTTCTTTAAGGAAAACTGGCTTATTTAAAAAAAAAAAAAAAAGTTGCTTAATTACATAGCAAACAGAGACATGGTGTTCTACTGTCCATAGCAGGGCATCATCCCTGTGTTATTGCCCATTCCAAATTGGTCGCAATTTGTGACCTGCCTCAAGAAAAATAATGAGGCAGGTCAATCGCAACCCCTAAGACACATTGGTAGATTTCATTTTGCAAATCTCTAATTGCGATTCGCAAAAAATCGCAATGTGAGACTCCCAAAATGAAATGGTCGTACATATGTACCTAGGAGTGCTATCCCTCTACACTTAGGGGCCAGATGTACAACACATTTTGCTGGTAAAATGCATTTTCAAATGTACCAAACCTATTTTGCGAGTCTGTAACCTATCACTGACTTGCATAATAGGGTTTGCAAGTCAGTATAAGGAAGGGGCAAGCCACGGGGGTCCATTCCTAATAGCAAGTTGAACTGGTATGTAGGAATGTTTTGTGAATGTGGTCACAAAATATTTACAGTTTACCATATATTTGAAATTGGTGGTAAGCCATTATCAAACTGAGGGGTCACGAAGGGACCACTTACGTCTTTGTGAATGGGGGCGCTAACATTTAATGAGAGCAAGCAGTGGTCCCACGGACTACTGCCCACTCTGAAAAAATGAAAGGAAAACGTGTATTTTTTATTTTTGAAAAGCATCCCTTTTTTCTTTAAGAAAATGGGATGCATTTAAAAAAAGTCTCTATTTAAAGCATTCACAGACATGGTGGTCTGCAGGCCACCATCCCTGTGAGTGCCAGCCACTCCCATTGTGTCACAGATTGTGACCTGCTTCATTAATATTACTGAAACAGGTCTATTGCGGCCCACTAGGGAATCGCAACCAATGTCTCAGACGTGGTATATCAGGTTATGTGACTCGCAATTTGCGAGTCACTAACCCTGATAGTTGAACATCTGGACCATGGAGGCTAAGAGGCCTATCCCCCAATCTTCTTGCTATCTGTCTTTCTGTTTATCTATATCCCTGACTGTTGCTGGTATGTTTGTCTGTCTACCCATCCGCCTGTTGCTTTTCCTGCTAGTCTATCATCCTACCCAGGTATAATTCAAACAAGTGAAAATAGAATTTCGAACTGCAGTACTGTTTCTCAGATTCCAGACAAACTATGTTAGTAAATTCCCTTGTGTCAATAAATACATGGTTATTGTTATTCAGTCAGGCACGCTCGAGTGCTCTACCTCCTGGCCAAGAACGATGAAATAACATGGTTTATTTTTGATGGTTTCAGAAGATATACACTCCGGAAAGAAATAGCAGTCGCCATCTCACGACATCTGCTGTTGAAATGCTGTATGCTAAGCAATTTGCAATGAATCACACCTTAAAATAATACTGCTTGAAGGTAGCAGGCAATGTATTCCAACAATGTGGACGAATGAAAGATGCAGGCGCAAGGACGTGTGCCTGATAAATGTGTGTTCTATAATGGAGCAACGCTGTATGGATGGCTCTGTTTTGAAGAGAACACAATAAATCTGGATGGCCAGCAAACGCCTGTGTGCACAAACTAACTGAATCAAAATAAAAAAACACACAGCAAAGAAGTGTGGCCATACGACAACATAACAATATATTTAGTTTATTTTAGAGTGGGTTTTTCTTTTAGCTGCATGTGTTGTTTGGTGCCTTTTTTTCCTTATTGTAAACATTTAAGAGCAAATGACAGACATAGACAAAAAAAACTGATTCTTCATTGTTTGAACGGAGCAAACACGCAGTTAATTCAAGCTTATTTATTGTAATAGCCACAGCTGAAAAGCTGAAACATACGTGCTGGCATTATAATGCATGTAATTGGAATGAGAGTACTTTTTTTTCCATAGGAGTGCGCAATGCAGACGTTTTTCAAATTTTGGGGTAATCTAGAGTTCCATGTTGAACTAAAGGTCCTCATTATAAGTCCTTGTTCAAATGGATGAAAAATAAATTAATGGTTGGATTGCTTGAATTAATTGGCATGACTCTTAATTACTCTGGTCCAAAAAACAGTCCCCCATTTTTTTGCCCACCACACCACCTCAGACAGGCACCAATCATATGCAAATCAGCCTTGGTCTTTCTCCCATAGGAACAATCCAACCCAAACTTCCAGACCCGGTCCACTCTCCAGGCTGTTTTTGGACTATTGGGCTCTGTTTGTAGTAAGCAGTTGAATCATACGGCAGAGGAACCAGAGAGTCGCACTAATGAATGTAGAAAACTGATGGGTGGATTGCTTAAAATAATCGCAGCCACTGTTATTTACTCTGTGCCTCAATCCTGTACATTGTTTTAAAATAATTTAGACTTTTTCTGGGGGAAAAAAACTACACACAATTTCAAAGATTCATGTTACAAGTGCAAAACAGAGGTCTTGGTTTTAAGATGTTTATTGAGCCAATATACATATAAATGCCTGCCCATGGTTACAGTCCATGTTTAAAAGTCATTTTTTCTCCTTGTTTTATTAATTAGTACAGGGAAATACAATTAAACTAGAGTTGGCAAAGCCAATAGTTTTTTTTTTTTTCAAATGTATGGAATGTGTAAAAAAATTGCAAAAACATGAAAATAAAGGTGCCAGGCGCACCCTTTGCACTGAAGAGCACACATGCAAAATGTCATCACTCACAATGCAAGACAATCAATATATGAAGTGTGTTGACACATTGTCCCACACTGTATGCTATATGACTTTTAAAAGGTTTCAAACAACTTGGTCCATAGAAAACTATGGATGCATGATTTCTCACAAAGTACCTGCAGATGCATCAAAATTCACAAGGCAAAAAAACCGCAGTGAGCGGAAGCGTTGAAAACAAAGAGTTGCGCCAGTTCTTGAGACCTTGGGGAGGCAATGCAACAGTTCTGCTGCACGCAGGAAAAGTGATGCGTAGGGGAAAGTGATGCGTCGACTTCAAGATGATTTTGGTCCACGGGTGATGCGTCGGGGAAACTTGCTGATGTGTGGAAATCCGGGATGCGTCGGCAATCAATGCGGTGGTGTTGAGCGGCGTTGCGTCAGGCATCTCTGCATTGGTTTCTTGCGTTGTGATCCCTCGATTCGTCGGTTCTTGCAGCGGTGACAGACACTACCTCGGTTCGGCAGTGCAGGAAGCCTAAACGTTATTTCTCAATCTTGTCCTAATAGTAAGTTATACTTGTAAGATGTTACAAAGTATTTCCCATTGTATCCTATGGGACTGATAGCCTTCCAATAGTGAAAAACGAAACTGGCAGTATTTCACTATCAGGACATGTCCTACCTTTCACATACACTGCACCCTGCCCAGGGGGTACCTTGGGCCTTACATGTAAAAAAACAGAATGTGAGGGTCTGGCAAGTGGGTGCACTTGCAAGGTTGACATGGCAGTTAAAAAACTGCTCACAGACACTGCAGTGGCAGGTCTGAGATACCTTTTCAAGGATACTGATGTGGGTGGCACAATCAGTGCTTCAGGCCCACTAGTAGCATTTGATTTACAGACCATGGCACACTCAGTGCACTTTACCAGGGGCTTACCAGTAAATCAAATATGGCAATCAGGGAGATTCAATTGTAAACTCAATTTACACAGAGAGCACTTGCACTTTGACACTGATCAGCAGTGGCAAAGTGCCCAAAGCATCTAAGTCATCAAAAACAAAATCCAGCACAGCATCAAAAATACAGGAGATATTCCCGGACGTTGCCTCCATCCCGGAGTATTCCCCTCTGGAGGATAGAGTGCTAGATGGACATGTACCGGACAGCACGATTTCATTGATCTATAAAAAACTTATCAATGACCGCTCGGGACTGCTGACTAACCTTCGTGAGGCATGGGTGGCCGATGGATTGGAGCTGGATGACGAGGACTGGGTATCGGCGGTGGCCTCCCCGAAAGAGGTGGCCATACCGGCCCGCCTTCGCTTCGTCCAGCTCAAGGTACTCCATAGGGTCTATGTCACGGGGCCAAGGCTACTGCGTATGGGATATGCTGTAGACGGGTTGTGTAAGCGTGGGTGTGGTTCTTTGGGGACCTTTTTCCATATTTTGTGGGAATGCCCGGAGGTGGAGCGATTCTGGCGTGGTGTGCATGAGGTCCTGCGGGTGGTTACGCGTGTGTCGCTGCTGCCCGAAGCGAGGAGATGCCTGTTGAATGTGTGGGAGCCAACCGACTACTCGGTACCACAGACGCGGTGGGTGACTCTGGGATATATGGTGGCCAAACGCGACATAGCTCAACTGTGGGGTTCCCAGAGGTCCCCGACTGTCTCGGCATGGAAGGATAACATGGATTGGTGCATGTTTCGGGAAAAAGTGGTGTATGTTGCGAGAGGTAAGCCTGGGACATGGGTGAACGTATGGGGCCCCTGGAACGCCTACCACGGGGGAATCTGTACCCCGCCGTTATTGCCCGATCCGTCACCGGCCCCATCCCCTTAGCCAGTCTATCTCCCCGGTCCCGGACACTGAGTCCACCTAATCCCAGTCTTGCCCTTTTTCCCCCCCTTGCTACTCCTATGGATTTGTAGGGTCCCCCCCGCTAGGGGAGCACATGCTGCTGTTTCCGATTGTGGGTTGCCTTGTGGATTTGTTCTTTTGTTGTTATTTATATTAAAATGAAACCGTTATGTGTGCCCGGATGGTGTGGCTACCACCGCTTCTAACTCCTGTGCATTTCCCTCTGCCGCGGCATGGGCGCTATTGTTTGTATCCAATGCTCCTCTTGCTTGCTAGCGGCCGGCCTGAAGGTTGTAGGCCCATCTCTGTATATTTTTTGAATTTTGTAATAAACGGTTTCAAAAAAAAAAAAAAAAAAAAAAAAAATACAGGAGATAGAGGCACAAAGTCAGGGGAAAACATGCCATAGATGCCAAGTCTAACACATCATTTGATGAACCTACACCCTACTAAAGAGGCACACATAGGTTGAAAACTGTTTGGAATTGCTTTTGTTCCAGTTCAAAGGGGGCCTAGTCTGACAGTTGGGGCTGGACTATTCCTATTAGATCAGGGCAGTGAATGATTTGCACATGGCGAGTTCGTGTCTGAGAGGCCATGGGAGAGTGGAAAACTGTGCAGAATTCTACCCATTAATTATTGGTTATCTACAATGGATTAAGAAGGCAGGCCGAAAGGTCTTTTATTTATGTATATAACATCTATTTCATTAGGATTTTTGAAAAACATGCGACTGTCTATACTGTTGAAGCTACATCTGGGGCAGACCTAAAAAATAAGTAGTGTAATACACTGAACGCATAAGGCTGCACACTGGAACAAATGTTAATAGCCTTGCTATTAATTCCCCAAGTAATGCCACTTCATCATTTTTAGCAAATACATCTTTCAAAAAGGCTACCTTATTAAAAGCAAATTAAAAAACCGAATGTCATCTGCACAAGGAGACGTTCTTCCAAATGCAATCAGTCAGGCAGGTCTCAAATAGACCACTGAAGGACACGATTCTGGGGCTGAACATTTTTTGACAGATTTTCAACAGCTGTGCTCGTAAAACCGATTGCAGGAAGCGGCGTCGCGGAGGCTGTCACGGTACTTCAGTGTTTCGTCTCAAAAGAAGGGTTCCGCGCCCATATTAATAGAAGCGCCGTGTAATCCTTTTCCTGTTCATTTTTGTCTGCAAATACAGAGCTGCATTGTACAAAGAAATTCGTGCGCTTTTTTTCCTACGGATGGAACATCTTTTCATCACATAAATGCTCTTCTTAATAATGTTTTGGCACTATTTACACGCAGATCAAAATGCGCGCGGTGTTGTTTATCCGAGCTGACATTGCTGTCATCCGACAGACGACGACCATGTCTGCATGTGTCCATGTGAGGTGAACTCCAACATTCTTTACCTAGCAACTAAGAAAAATAAGACATACTCGGCAAATGTACGAAATGTAACTTTATATTTTCTATGGCAACATTGTGGAAATTGCTCCTGTCAGAAACAGTTATTAGCTGCCAAATAAACATGCGTTAAGATTTTTTCAAGGTTACATCGAACGTGTGGGCATCTATAATCTTAGCTTCCTGAGAGCAGAGGCTGGCAAATGACACTAGTGCAGGATTTATCTCCTGATGTGAACTATGCTGTTGTTTTGTCCTACAAATTGTAAAATCATTCCGATATGAAAACACAAATTATCTTGGGGGCGGACCACATGTATTATGCATTTTATTGGCGAATCTATAAAATGGTTTGTGGTATGTATGAATTCCAATTTGCAATTCGGTAGTATGCTAGCGAGTCGCAATTTGTAACTGTGAAATACAAACTGATTTGGTATTAGAGAGGGGCGTGTTTAGGGTGTCCCTAACTAATACTGAATTGCAGCGGTATGTAGAATGTTTTGCGGCCAAAATGTGGTCGCTAAACATCTGGGGGCAGATTTACAAGCCCCTTGCGCTGTCAGGACGTCACTTTATGTGACGCATAGGCTAGCGCATTTCTCTGTCCAATATTTACAAGGACAGGAAAAGCCAGCCTGGTTGGCTTTTTCAGGTTTTTTAAATACAGCCCCTTTACACGCAGCACTTTGCGTGAAAGTGGAATTCCACGGGTGTTGCTGTGGGTGTTCCCACGCAACACCCATGGAGCCAGACACATTTCCAGATTTACGAGGAATCATAAAAATGCATCAGTATGCTACGCCACCCTAGGGGTGTCGAAGCGAGGCGCAACGTGAAGAAATGTTTTCATTTCTCCTGGTTTATTTCTTCTTTCAATGTGTGCTGCATTCTACAGTGTGCATTAAAAGAGGAAAATGCCTGTAGTGATTGTTCTCGTGCAGGGAGGTGCCCCTTCCTGCACAAAAAACAATCTCCCCATGACGCAGGCATCCTTGCAACATGGTGCAAGGGTGCCTGCGAAGGCGCATGCCAGCTATTTGTGCACCAGAGCAGGGGAGAGAACAGGAATGCAACATATCATTGTAAATATGTTGCATTCCTGTGCTCTTAAAGTGCCTCAGCGTGGCGCAGCCAAAGGGTTTGCGGTGCCACGCTGCGGCACTTTCTTGTAAATCTAACCCTCAAATTTTACCACCTATTTTAAGATGGTGGTAACCCATTCACAAATGGGAAGGGATCCCCAAGGAACCTCTTTCCCTTTGTGAATGTTCGTAAAAATGTTTTTTAAGAGCTCTTAAAAAGATGTAAAGAAAACTTTTCATTTTCCTTTTTTAAACACAACCTTTTTCCCTTTATTGTTAATGAGGTAGGTCGATTTGTGACCCAGTCGGAAATACTAAATGGAGTTTCATAAATTCAAAAAGCTGAGGGCGTTGTTTCGGCGCCGTTCTGAGATGGCATGACTCCCGAGGCTCCGTTGGACTGGGGAATCCATTTCGTGAATTGAGACCGTTCCAGCACTCACTGAGGGACGAGATTCATGGCGTTATCCCTCAAATAATTGTAACACTTCAAACACAAATTTGCAGAGATTTTAGGGATTTAACCACCCCAGAGGATTTCTCCACACAGTGAAGTCATGCCCGCCATTTTTGAAGGCGAGCGCGTCTCCTCTATTATTGAAACAGCCTTTCACTACAATGCTGAGCTCCTGCTTCCTCAAACAACCTTAATTGGATTATTTTTACACCTCTACGCAGCGTACTTGCTTTTCCTCCATTTTTTATGTTGTTAACAAGTCATACACATGGAAAATATTGCTATTATTTTTTCTGGAACCCTTTTTACTCATGGTGAATCATTGCTGTCTATAAGTCTCTTTAAGATGTGCCGGCTAAATTGAGTTTCCATTTATTAATATTGGATAAAGAACCCGACCCTGCGGTTTTCAGATATGTTCCTCTGTGCTCCATAAGTCTAGAGCTGTGGTTTTTCTTCTCCCATTTTGTGACTGATTTCTTTTACATTTTTCAAAGGTTTTACCTCACACTTGCAACTCATGCAGTGTTTTACAAAACCTTCTTCTCTTTTATATGGGGAGATTAAGAAACCCTAAACTTTCAGTTTCCACCAAACATACTGCGCTCTCTGACTCTACCCACAACAACATGGAGGACAATCCTTCTCATAAATCTGACCCCACACCAGGTGCCATTCCAAAATTGCAGCCTTCAAACAAGTAATCTGTGATATCCACTAAAAAAGACCCCCGGTCTCCAGTGCACTCTTCCTCAGCATCCATGGACGTAATTCTTGCAGGAATTCGTGCCTTGATACCCTTTATAGGGGAAACTAACAAGACTAAGCAATATTTGGATGATAAATGGTCTTCATTGGATTCACGGGCCCTAGTTGAGGAACAAAAAACAGAAGCTCTACAGTCTACATGGTCACGTATCTCTTTTCTAGAATCAGAAATAACTATCCTTAAAAAGCACACTGAGGATTTGGAAAATCGAAATCGCAGAAACAGCCTTCGCATTTATGGTCTCCCTGAAAATATGGAAGGTTCCAATCCAACTGTTCATTTTCAAACTTTTTTGCCCAAGTTTCTGGATATGCCTGCTTCTACTCACTTAACATCCAATGGGCTCATAGAGTTGGTCCCAACGTCTCAGAAAACCATAAGGAGTCAACATGTTCTTCCTGCAATAGGCTGACCTCCTTCCAGTCTTATTTGTTGTCAAATCCCAAAAACGAATTTTTGGAGAGGGCCATTGACTATATTTTTCTCAGGAAATAGCTAAATTCACTGCTGACCGCCTGAAAGAATTCCTGGGTCTACGTCCCTTAGCTAAGTTCTATAAATGCCAGATATGGTCTAATCCATCCAAGTCTTTTCAAGGTTACCTATAAGGAGATGACTACCACATTTTAGGTTCCGTTGCATTACAGGAATTTCTTCACAGAGCAGATGTCATGGACACCTCAAAATCTACCTGATTGTTATTTTGTTCTGTCTTACAGGGCTGTATCCTTATCTGTGCAATTCAATTAATGTTGTTTTGTTCTTGCTTTGATTTTGTATGATGTCCTAGTCTTTTGTTTCTTTTTCTCTTTTCCCTCTTTTATAAAAGTATTTTATTCATATTGTCCCTTTTCTTCCTAATACTGGTGTATTTTTCCGCTTCCCCTCCTTTATATGGTCTCCTTTAAGTGTTAATACTTATCCATCCAAGGTTGACCTGTCGTCTAGTGGAGTTTGAATGCAGTCGTTGTCATCATCTGGTGTCGCCATTCCCCATTCTGTCTTTGTGTTTTGTAGGTATGTTCTTCAGGCGTCATTTGTATGACTTGTACTGTCTTTTTGTTCCCCGTTTTATTTCCTCTTTCATGCCGTTTTCCTATATGGTTCCTTTCTGCTTTTATTTTCTTCCTATTATCTACTTTTTCACTACTTCTTCCATGCTTCTTCTCTATACACAAACACCTACGGGGCATATTATCAAGGACAGTCTTAAAATTATCGCCGCTTTAGCTGCAGGAAACTGCCGCTAAAGCGGCGAAAATGGGCTTGATAATATGCTGCAGAGAATTCCAATAGAAGCCCATGTTCACACCAGAACATGGGCTTCTATTGGAATTTTCTGCGGCATATTATCAAGCCCATTATCGCCGCTTTTAGCGGCAGTTTCCTGCCGCTGTAGCAACGATATTTGTAACGCCGTCCTTGATAATATGCCCCTTATTTCTTTAACTTTTTTCCTCATTTATGTTTTATTCTTACTTCATTCTCAATATTGTAATCATTTTGATTGTTCATGTTCTTATTTTTATGTTACATTCCAGGTTACTACATGGAACATAAAAGGGTTAGGTAACCCTATTAAAAGGCAACGGGTGCTATCCCATTTAGCTAAATTAAAAACTGGTATTACATTGCTTCAAGAATCGCCTCTTTCTTTATCTGAAGCTTCCAAGTTGAAGAAATGTTGAGTGGGCAATGTGTTTAACTGTCCTGCTATAGGTAAGAAGAATGGGGTTCTGATCTTGTGACATAAAAAACTTCATGTATTATTTACTCATCAAGAATCCGATGTTGAAGGTCGATGGGTTATTGTTAAGTTACTTATAGATAAGATACCTGTAGTTAATTTTAATGTATATGGTTCGACTTCTGTTGATAAGGTTTTTCTGGACAAACATTTCTGGCTAACTGCTTTTATATGATGATGACTACATTATATTTGGTGGAGATTGTAACCAAATTCATGATCCCATGCTAGACAGAAATTGTATTGTGAAATTTGTTCCATCTAAAATGCACTCTCAATTTACTTCTACAATACAACGTATTTCTTTAGAAGATGTATGGCAAATTTGCCATCCAGACCTTCGGGAATACAGTCTCTATTCAGCTCCACACCACTCACAATCCTGTAATGATTATCTTTTTCTGAGCAAGCTTTTGGCTCAACATGCTATTCAATTTGAAATTGGATCAATTTTAATCTCGGACCATGTCCCAATATATGTTGACAGAGACCTTATTCCCTTTTCCCCACGTTCAGGTAGATGGTCCTTTAATAATTCACTACTCTTAGACCTTAAATTCAGTCAACAATTCAGTTCCTTTGCCTACAAATTCTTTGCTATCAATTCAATCACGGAATCCCCTTTTTTAATGGTTTGGGACTCCTTTAAAGCAGCAGCCAGAAGTTTTATAATAAATTTCGTATCACAAAGGAAAAAATCCTTTGAGGCCCAGTCTACTCAATTACTTAATAACATTAAACAGCTAAAATACACATTCCATCAATCCAATAACGAGTCTTCCCTGAAAAATCTTATTGACGCTAAATTTACTTTCGATAGATTATCTATGAACGCTGCCTCCACATGTTTATTGAAAAGTAGTACTGCTTATTATAGGGGTCAAAATAAAATGGGCAGATTACTAACCCTGGGCGTAGTTCACGAAGTAGCGCTACATGTAGTTACGCAAAGTGCACATCGCACTACGCGAGCTACCCGTAGCACTTTGCGAACTGCGTAGTACCGTGTTCGCACTGTGCAAGATGCCGTTTTCAATGATTGCACAATGCGGACAAGCATCCGGCACTGTGCAATCATTGAAAACGACATCTTGACCAGTGCAAGCTGTAGTTTTCTGCCGCTCGAGTAGATTGTTACTCGAGTGGCAGCTTTCTCAACGCGGACTGGTAGTTTCTCATCGCGAGCAGTTGCGAGCATACGCGACCACTCGCAATGAGAAACCTGACCTCCCTGCGTTGAGAATCTCGCCGGGTGGTTTAACTTGATGTTGCTGATCGCGAATGAGGAAAAAGTCTCGCCGGGATGTCATTTTGCTTGTTCGCGGTCTCCAACTTGACGTTGAGGACCGCGAGCAAGCAAAAAATGACCGCTGCACTACGCTACGCGTATTTGCACTGTGCTACGTGCAATTTACGTAGTGCGAAGTAGCGCAAAGTTCGCAAACTACGCGAGCGTAGCGTAGTGCTTTGCCCAGGCTTAGAAATTACTGACTAATTATTTGAAAGTGAGAAAAGACAGAACTAGAATAGAATCTTTACAAAGCCCCACGGGAACTCCCCTTTTTATGGATGATGACATTTCAAAGGAGTTTGCTTCCTTTTATAAAAATGTCTACTTTCCTGAAAAACAAGCAGAACAGTCTGATCTTTCTACTTATTTCCAGTCCAATGCTTCCCTCCCTTCCATCACTTTGACTTTGATTCCTTGGGAATTGATATTTCCTTAACAGAAATTTCCCATGCAGTTTCAGTGTTGAAAAGAGGAAAGGCTCCCAGGCCTGATGGCTTTACTATTGAATTTTATGAACATTTTGCAAAACTCCTTTTACCCAATCTTTTACTTTTATTTAAATCTTTTTCTGATTAAGGTATTTCGAAGGGCACATTCCAAGAAGCCTTGAATGGCTTAATCCCAAAAGAAGGTTAAGACCTCTCTCTCTGCAAGACCTACCATCCCATCTCCTTAGTCAACACTGACTATAAGATTTTTGCTAAGATCTTGGCACTACGTATCGCCCCTGTCCTACCTGGTCTGACAGGCCCTGAATTGTCAGGCTTTGTTAAGAGAAGATTAGCCTCTGATAATTTCTGAGTCTTTTTCATCACCCTCAGCAAGGCCTCATCTTTAGATCACCCTATTGCTGCATTTGCTTTGGATGCAGAAAAAGCTTTTGACAGGATTGGTTGGAACTTTATGTTCAATGCATTAAAATGGACTGGTTTAATTTCTCTATTATATTCAGGTCCCAAAGCCTCAATTTTTGTTAATGGTAAAACCTCTGATTATTTTCTGTTACTTACAGGGGTACGACAAGGGTGTCCCTAGGCACCTTTATTGTTCATCATAGCGCTGCAACCCTTTTTACCTAAAATTAGGCATGATACTCTTATTTCAGGTTTCCAATATGGTCCTCATCAGGTCAAAATGTCAGTCTATGCTGATGATATTCTCCTGTACTGTTCTAATCCTGTAACCTCTCTCCCCCATTTTCTCAGCATTCAGGATATCGACTTACTATTCATAAATGTGAAGTTTTGCCTCTAAATGTTTTATATCGAAAACATCTTTCTGCTCACACTGGCTTTTCATGGCAATCTTCTAAAATAAAATATCTGGGCGTGTAGTTTGCTCCAAAAATTCCTGAAACATTCAAACTAAAATTTGATCGCATTACTAAAGCATTAAATGATAGCATTACACGTTGGCAGCCATTTTTCCTTCGTTGGTGGGGCGAATTGGACTCGATTAAAATGCTGCTCACTCTGATACTATACATCAGCTCCATGATTACGGTCCACATTCCTGGGCACTAATTTAAGAAAATTGATTCTCTCTCAACAAAATCTCTTTGGAAAGGCAAACCCCCGGTTATAGATCTGTCTTCATTTAGAAAATGATCAATTTAATGGAGGACTTAGGTCAATTCTTCCCAAGATTTATGGAGCATCTTGATTAAATCCTGCCTAATCTCCAAAATAAATCAAATGAGTTTACCTAATAAAAATTTACCAGAATTCGCCCCTCGCTGACCCTGGAGCCAGTGGACTCTTCATTGTCAGTCTCTCTACCTCTTGCACTGGTGGATACAGGGTGTCCCCCACGGTCCTGATGCAGACCCCACTGTAAGGACTAGAATTTCCTACACACAACCCCTGGGTCGAAACGTTGACAGCTTTATTTTGTTTGCCATATATTGATGACAGTGATAGATTCACTGTGTCTTTTCAAATATTATGGTTTTGTAAATAGGTTAGCCTTGGATAAGGCTGGATAGACTATTTATGATTTGGATTTACATATTGTTCACTGCCCTCCCTCTTCTTGTGCCGTACTTTACCTAGGTCCTAGTGACGTGTCTGGGTTACCCCAATGTTTTGTAAGTCAAATTGGAAACTAGCAGATAAAGTTACTTTTAGATCCTGGTGGAACGCTGGGTGCTTTCACCAAACACTAGACACTAATTATGTTTCCCGTATTTCTCTAGCGATTAAAAGAGATCTCTTATGGCTTCCATTAACCACATATTTATCCTTATCTGCCTCCTCCATTGTTAAAGGTATTACTGTGTCAGATGATGTTCTGAAACCACCTTAATTTCACTCTTTGCCTCTTAGTTCTTAGATGATTAGAAGACTTTCGTATTCTCATATTTATAGCATGCTCTTTTAGTTTTGCTTATTGTTATGCTTACAGTGTTTAAATCATTTATTATTCCTGCCTTTTAATCTTATATTATAAATTAATTATATATTGTTTTCCTCGCCTCCCCCTTACCTCTTTGATTTATAAGGTACATATTCTTCCTTGTATACAGCTTGATAGTCATATTCCCCATATATCTTTGTTTTTCATACAACTTTTATTTTTGGTAAATAGGATTTGTCGTATTTATTACAATGCTGTTCTATTTCTTGGTCTTTCTTAATAAACGCAAACTTTAAAAAAAATACATTAAAAAAGCGATTACCTAATTGCGTTTCAAGGAGAATCGCTATTAGGTAATCGTTATTTAAAATAATGATACATGTGGCCCTTTATAATATGATTGGAATTGGGGCCTTATAATTTATTATGAAACATACCATATTGTAGTAAAGTAGGATTTGCTTCTTGCGGTTGCCCCCACTTTTTGCTTGATGTTATACTGTTTTTGACTAGTCTGACTGGGATCCTGCTAATCTGAACCCCAGTCTTTCTGCTTTCTCAATAAAATGTTATGTCATGTACTTAGATACACTCCAGATTGGATACTGGTTTACCCTTGTCAGTCCCTAGTATATGGTGCACATGTACCTAGGGCATAGGTACCCCAGATGCCTCTCCTTGGATGAAGCATGCATTATGCATGTATTATGCCACCCATGAGAGGCCATGGAAAATGGAACTACAGGCCTGCCATTGCATGCACCACTTACTTTAGATATAGGTTTACTATATCTATAGGTCACTACACTTAAAACCTATGAGTCACCCCTATAGCAGGCCTTGACAATTCTGAAGGCATGGTGCTGGGTTGTGCATGAGAGAGTGCCCCTGCATGAGCAGAGCACCCCTGCAGCCTTCGGAGACCATTCTCCCGGTTTGTTGGTGACGCATCCAGACATATTGGTAGAGGTGCATTATATGCTCACGTAAAATGCTATCTCGAAAACAACAAACCATGTTGTATTTGGTATCAAACACCTCGAAATCATGCCTCCACACTGGTAACCAGTGTGGGAGGTATAATTCCACCCTTCAGAAGCAAGCTTTGTGGGGTCCCTGGTGTTCCCGGTACCAGCCTTCTTGACCCAGTCAGCCCAAAATGGTTGCTGCAGACCAGAGACACATTTATGCCCTCCTGCTGCCGAGCCAAGCTCCAGCAGAGGTAGGCAGCACAATAGGCATCCTGTCACAGGGAGGTGTGATCACCTCCCAGACAGAATTTAGTATATTGGAGCTGGGTGGGTGCACTTCCAAAGTGCCTGAAAGTCTGCATGAGGGGCACATTTGGTGTCCCTGTGCATATTCCAGTTTACGCCAGTCCTGGGAGCCGTTAGCTCCTGCTCTGGCATGAAACTGGACAAAGGACATGGGAGTAACCTCCCCACTGTCCTGACCCTCCCCTGGGAGGTTCCGCTGAATCTGTCCAACCCTCTCCCGTGGATACAAAAGGGCTAACCTGACTGAGCCCCAATTCGTCTCCCTCTCCATCCAAAGCATTGTATGTACTTGTACATCATACAGGCTCCGTGCAGGACCTGTGGTGCATCAAAGACAACTGAAGTATCTCCCTTGGGGTGAAGAAGTCACTCCCCTGCATACGCAGGCACGGTAATGAAACTGACTGGTCTGCTGATCCTGAGCTCCTGCAGACTCTGAAGGCTTCAGCAACACAGGAGGTGGATTCCTATGTTCTTTTGAGGTTAATCTGCCCTCTCACTTAGTTTGAGGCCTCTATCTTTTGTGGGGACTGCATAACCTGAACACCTGTGCACCGAGTACTTTTGCAAGTGCATATGCTTGTTCACATTCCCCAACTAAGTGCATTGGGATATCAATAGCCCCAATCTCTGTGCACTGCGAGCTGTGACTTGGTGAAACTGCTAGAGGTCCCCTCGCAACTCCTGTGCCTTCAGCCTGTGGGTCCATTGTGGGACAACACTGCTTCTCTTGGGCTCCCCTGGTTGCTCCAGGCCTGCCTTGACTCTCCTTGCTGTGGTGAGTCCCCTGGTCCTTGCTGGGCCAGACCATAACCTTTCTTGACCTTCTTCCTGGGTTGCTGATGCCAAGGCTTGTTGGTGCTCCCGCCAGACACCGCCCCCTCAACACTCGACATCCTTTGTGGGACAGCTCATATCCAGCTCCTGGTTGTCCTCAACATCTCCTGTTCCCTGCAGCTGTAGAATCAAAGTCTCCTTCCTCACACCTGAAGTACCCGACATTGGTTGGCATTCGTCTACCGAGCCCCTGGTCACTCCTGCGTGACCCAGACTTTGTCCTGTCTGCTTTCAGGTTCCTCCCATCAAGAATCCACCTATGGGTTCCACCAGAGGCTTTTCTTCTTTCCAGCAGTGGCCATTCTTTGAAGACTCCCATTGAGAACGACAGCAGTTTCCAACGCTACTTCAGCCGTATGCACCCGGCTTCCCTGGGATAGCTAACTCTGGTACTTCGGTATCCATGGGTGGGGTGGCATTCCAACCTTCTATTTTCCAAAGGGTTTCCTCTTAATCCACTGGGAAGGGTCCTTAAACTGTAAAACTGCAACTGCCACTCTCCCATTGAATTGTACGTAGCACACGGTCGTGTTCACACACTGCACCCGTACTCCATGGGGTTCCTCCTTACTCACCTTGGGTGGTTCCTTGGAGTCCCTGTGATTCTACATCTTCTAGACACTGTCTTGACTTGAGCCGTGGTTCCTATACCACTACTTTAGTATACGGTTTGGTCTCCCCCGGGAGCACACTGTGTATTAGTGCTACTTACGTTTGTTTCTGTGCTACAGTATTGTGTGCTTTGTGTTTATCTGCGTGTAGCAGATATTGTGAGATATTTAAGGTGTGGTATAACAATAAATACATATTTTTATAACTACTGTGTGGTTTTCCTTTCACTTAACCAGTACAATAAGATTGCATTCTGGTAAAACAAGCTGCTTAACATTCCTTCAAGACTAAGCCGGAAGGCTGCTCTCCACAGCTACCACTTGGATAGCTTTCTAAGGTTATCTTTGACCTCTTAAATCATCATAAGGGTTGTTTGGACTGGTGCAAGGTGCCCACTTTAACTGGTTGACATCATATACCAGGCCACCTTCTCACACATATCGTCTTTGAAACACCAGTCATCTATTGGCACAGCTTGGTAGCATGAAAATATAATGGGCCACATGCACTCAGCTTTTTCTTAGTCACTTTTGCGACTGGTAAAAAAGCTTTTTCTATGTACCAAACCCTTTTTTGCAATTTGTTAACCTATTACTGAATCTCAAAATAGGTTGGTGAGTAGGTATTGGGAAGGGGTGTGTTAAGGGTGTCCCTTCCTAATAGCCTCTTGCAGTAGTATGTTTGAATGTTTTGCAACTGAAATGCGGTCACAAAACATTAGCTTTTACCATCAAATTCAATTTGATGGTAACCCATTCGCAAAACGAAGAGGTCCCCAAACGACCCCTTTCCCTTTCTGAATGTATGCATAAATCTTTTTAAAGAACAGGCAATGGTATCACGGACCCCTGCCTATTCTTAAATTGTTTTTCTTTTTGATACACATCCTGCTTTCTTTTAACCCCTTGTGTGCCCCGCCCTTTCCCCGCCCTGTGCCGGGCGTTGAATTAGCGGGCGGGGTTCATGACGAGATAGTCTCGTCATGGGCACAGCGCAACCGCGCTCCATGACGAGACTATCTCGTCATGGGCACTGAAGGGGTTAAGGAAAACGGGCTGCATTTCCCAAACAAATGTTGCTTTATTTAAAAGCAAACACAGACATGATGGTCTGTTGTCCCCAGCAGACAATCATTCCTGTGGTTTTAGCAATGGGCCCCAAATTGCGACCTACCTCATGAATATCAATCAGGTAGGTCAATTTCGACAAACTGGGAATCGTAAACAGTGTAAAACACACTGTTGTACATAGCTGATCGTGATTTCCTAATCACAAATCGCAATATTTGCTATTAGTAAATTTCGAATAGAAATGTTAGTATATGTGGCCTATTGCTCCTTGAATATTTAAAAACGTAACTGAAAACAAAACCCTTCAAGACATACACACGTACACATACAATACTTTTCGGTCTCGGGTAAAGACAGAACAGGCCACTCAGGCCCTTACTAAAAGTAGTCATTTTATTGTAATAGGCCATATAACTGCAGTTGCTGGTCTGAATGGACAGAGTGACAGAGGATCTGTTTATATTTATCTATAGAATTCACCTGCTTGAAGCAGCTGAAATCTTTTACTGAAAGTCTGTGCAAAATTGAGGAATTGCCTGGGGAGCTGGACCCGGAATCAACACTTTGTCCTATAATTCCTTATTTCTTAGTGGTTTCTCTGGGTAAAGCTTGTAATTAGACAGATTCTCCCTGCATCCTGGAGTTACCGGTACTCCTGGTATCTGTAAATCTGAGGGTGTTAAAATACCAGCTCATTTCCCCGACCACTGCTATTGAGATCATCAGAGCTATTAAGCCTGCTATGGAAACCAACCAAAACAGCCATAATCTACTTATTCAAAATCTATTTGAAAAGGTCCCCTTGAACATCTATGAAAATACATACACTGTTACAAACACTAAAAACAGAATTGAATAATTTTATAAAGAACAATCACAATAGAAATAAGATTAATAACTGTTGTACATACCATATTTGGCAAAATAATACATGTACCTGCACCCCCGTGGTGCAGGGAGTCTCTCACATTAGGAAGCACCTATTCAGCCTAAAGACTGTGAATATCTCTGAGATACGGAAGGCTAATAGTCCCCTCATCACATTCTGCAGAGGGACCCTGCATCAAATTGGGTCATTAGTTGCTGCAAAGCATGTGAGTGCTTCAAAAGTAATAGTTCCACAATTGTCTTTCTTAGTGGCAACCAAGTATCCAATTGTAGCGCCTGCCTCTCTCAGGGTAGCAAAGCAGGGCAGTCCAAGGCATACTCAGGGTGGTGGTGTGGACTGGTAAACCCAATTTACTGGCGCACAACAACAATACTCAAAAAAATATTATCCAGTCAGTGCTTTTTCTTTGAAAAAGGAAAACAACTTTCATTATACACACACACAACTATCAGGCACATGCATCAAGCTTAGAAATAGCGATTCCTTAATTGTGAATTTTAGGGAATCGCAAATAAGGAATCGCTATTACCTATGCATGATGCAAATAGCGATTAAATACCGAATTGCTAATAACACAATAGCGAATAAACCCCAAAAAATCGCAAAGGCCGGGAGACACACAAATAGCGATCTCGCAATTAGCGAGATCGCTAATAGCGAGATCGCTAATGGCGAAATCGCAATTGGCAAGATCGCTATTTTACCTAGTCGCATTGGGAGCAGGCTGATGACCTCACAACCAGGAAGTAACTCATCCCATGATGCAGTCTGTGCCCAGAGGAAGTGAGAGCAGGAAGCAGAGTGCTTGTGGTGAGCTGTGCAAAGGAATACATTGTATCCAGACAACTGCTAATACCAGAAATGGCCCACACATCAGCAGAAGAGGGGGCAGGGGCCAGAAAACGAAAGCTCAAATTTAGTAAGAGGGAACTAGAGTACCTCATTGAAGAGGTGGTAAAGAGCCATGATAGCTCCTTGGGAAGCTCTCACTAAAAGTTCCAGAGGCAGAAAAAAGAAGGATCTGGAACAGGATCAAAAACAAAGTCAATGCTGTGGGTGTGACACACCGCAGCATCGAAGAGTTAAAAAAAAGGTGGTATGACCTGCGGAGCCGTGCCAAGGAGAGAATTGCACAGAGGCTGAAGGAGGCGAAGAGCACTGGAGGAGGACCCTCAACAGTCCCAGACAACACAGCCCTGGAGGACCTGGTGGAGGGCACAATCCTGCCAGAAGCTGCTGTGGGAGTAACGCTGCTGGATACATCCGGCGCGGCCTGCAGTACACAAGGTAAGAGGCACTATAATATACCCATCAATGTAAATACTAATTGTGCCCATACAGTAATAAAAAGCCAATCAGCTGTAATCAACCCCAGGCAACATTTCACATAGAGATACTAATGCATCATGGGAGTTGTAGTCCCCTGAACCAAATAGTGAGTCAAATACCACATTGTGAGGCCATAGTTCCAAAAATGCCTTACAGACAGTGATTACAGACTGTGAGAACTTAAGAGCAAACGATTTTTAATGTGGCAAAACATTAGCACAAACAAATATTAATCTTGCACTGTTTCACACCACAGGTGCAGAAGAAGTAGACACTGATGACAGTGAATGCAGGGAGAGCACACAGACCACTGCAGAGACTGCCGTGGCCATACCTGTCACACCTCCGAGCACATCCCAGGCACCCCCAAGACGCAGGCCCACAGCCCCTCCTCTTGAGCCAATGGAGAGCAATCCAGAATCTGAAAGGGCACCTGCACCAAGCCAGCCTAGTGTGAGGACCACCACCACCACACCTCAGACACAGGTCCGGATGACGCGAAGACGCAGGTCAAGGGGCCGCATAGCAGCATAGGAGGAAGCAACTCCAAATGTCTGGGGAGGTGTGGAGTCGCAGATGATGAGGGTGCAGCGCCTGCAAGCACGACAAATGGGAGCCATCAACCTGCAAATGACGAAGATGAAGAACTTTTCAGTCATGGCAGATTGCGTGAGTGAACTGACTCAAGCAGTTGTGGAAGGCAACAGGCACACTAACGCCACATTGCAGGAGCTCGTGCGTGTGATGCAGGAGGGACATAACACCGAGAGGAGGAGGCATCGCCAATTCATGGCGCGCTTGGCTGGCTATTCTAGATCAAACAATAAGTTGTGCAATGCTACTGCACTGCTGACACGGAGGTCGGTGGGTGGCAATGCAGATTGACATGGGGCATTGTTGTGGGGATGTGGCCAGGGCCCTTGGCCAAGTTACCACTGCTGTTGAACAGCTCCAGGCTGGTGCTGGTGGCCTCAGCAATGTCACAGGAGATGAGGGGAGTGAGGGGGCATCCAGCCTGAGCAGCATGTCAGCGCCCACCAGCACTGGCAGGAGGTGTAGTACACGTCGTTCAACACCTACACTTGCACCCATGGTTGGGGATGCCGATGCAGGCGAAAGACGTCTCGGTGTGCGTGGGAGGAAGTGCTGAGCACCAACATACCTCTGGACATTTGCCATGGTGGCGTAACCATGTTCAAGACATACATAGGGACTGGGAATGAAGTCCAAAGCTTTATTTTATTTGTGCCTTGGTACATGCAGTGAATGTACCCTTAAGCTACGTCTATGTTGGATGTATGACGTTACAACGCACACTTTTACAACGCATGCACTTACAACGCATTTTTTACAACGCATAATCCATTACAACGCATGACATTACAACGCATGACACTACAACGCATTTTTTAAAAATACCTTTACAACGCATTACCATTACAACGCATACTACCTTTACAACGCACACCATTACAACGCATAATAATAAATTACATTTAAGGTAAGTATTAGATAGTATAGGGGTAAAAATTACTATTCTAACTCCAGGGGGTGCAACAGTAGGGTAAGTGTTGGATAGTGTAGGGGTAAAAATTACTATTCTAACTCCAGGGGGTGCAACAGTAGGGTAAGTGTTGGATAGTGTAGGGGTAAAAATTACTATTCTAACTCCAGGGGGTGCAACAGTAGGGTAAGTGTTGGATAGTATAGGGGTAAAAATTACTATTCTAACTCCAGGGGGTGCAACAGTAGGGTAAGTGTTGGATAGTATAGGGGTAAAAATTACTATTCTAACTCCAGGGGGTGCATCAGTAGGGTAAGTGTTGGATAGTATAGGGGTAAAAATTACTATTCTAACTCCAGGGGGTGCATCAGTAGGGTAAGTGTTGGATAGTATAGGGGTAAAAAATAACTATTCTAACTCCAGGGGGTGCATCAGTAGGGTAAGTGTTGGATAGTATAGGGGTAAAAATTACTATTCTAACTCCAGGGGGTGCATCAGTAGGGTAAGTGTTGGATAGTATAGGGGTAAAAATTACTATTCTAACTCCAGGGGGTGCATCAGTAGGGTAAGTGTTGGATAGTATAGGGGTAAAAATTACTATTCTAACTCCAGGGGGTGCATCAGTAGGGTAAGTGTTGGATAGTATAGGGGTAAAAATTACTATTCTAACTCCAGGGGGTGCATCAGTAGGGTAAGTGTTGGATAGTATAGGGGTAAAAATTACTATTCTAACTCCAGGGGGTGCAACAGTAGGGTAAGTGTTGGATAGTATAGGGGTAAAAATTACTATTCTAACTCCAGGGGGTGCATCAGTAGGGTAAGTGTTGGATAGTATAGTGTAATATTATGCGTTGTAATGGTATGCGTTGTAATGGTAGTATGCGTTGTAATGGAATGCGTTGTAAAGGTAGTTTTTAAAAATGCGTTGTAGTGTCATGCGTTGTAATGTCATGCGTTGTAATGGATTATGCGTTGTAAAAAATGCGTTGTAATGGTAGTGCGTTGTAAAAGTTGCGTTGTAAATGTTGTTCCCCTCTATGTTTAGCCACACAACAGTACCTGCTCACGTGCTAATTAAAACTGTGCAGGTCAAGATTGCTAGTTTTTGTCTCATTATTACGTACCTCTGAAGTAATGTTGGGTGAGGTCTGCACGTTTCCTCTGCCCTTCCGCTGAGCTTGCAGGATGCGGGTGTCATGGGTGTACAGGGGGCTGGTTGTCCTCAGTGTCATACGCCTCTATGGGTATGCCTCTCCTGGTAGCTATGTTGTGCAACATTGCACATGCTGCCACTATCCTACAGCAGGTTTCCGGCTGTGTGAGTGGCTGAATAGGTAAGTGAGTGGATGTGTTAGTGGCTGCATGAGTCTGTGACTGGGTGTGTGAGTGTTTGTGTGGGTGTCTGAGTGGGTGTGTGAGTAGCTGTGTGAGTGTGTGAGTAGGTTTTTGAGTGGCTGTATGTGTTTGTGAGTGGGTGTCTGAGGGGCTGTATGGTTCTGTGAGTGGGTGTGTGAGTAGCTCTGTGGGTGTGTGAGTTGACTTTTGAGTGTCTGTATGGGTTTGTGAGTAGGTGTGTGAGTAGCTGTGTGGGTGTGTGAGTAGGTTTGTTAATGGATTTATGCATTTGTGAGTGGGTCTGTGAGTTGCTGTATGGGTCTGTACAGTGGGTGGAGAAAGAGGGTAGGCCTTCCGACCCGATCTCAGCAGTCCCACTGGGTGGGACTTACTGGTGGTAACAGGAGGGGTTTTTGGCCCCCAGTGATCCTCAGCATCCAAGGGGACTTCTAACCCCAACCAGTAGCACACCAGGAGGCATAATTGCAGAGTTATGAACAAGGGGGGCCGGGTATCCAATGGAATCTCATTAATCCCACTGTTTGAGACATACTGGTGGAAACAGCAGTGGCTCTTGGCTCCCAAGGACCATCAACAGCCAAGGGGAGTTCATCCCCTACTAGTAGTACACCAGGGGGCGCATTTGCAGAGTGGTGGGGAAAGGGACATGGCCTCCGACAACCTCTCAAAAATCCTTTTGTGTGGGAATTACTGGAGGTAACAGGAGGGGTTGTCAGCCCTCAGTAAGGTCTCTCTCCACCACTCTGCAAACACCCCTCCTGGCACATTACTGATTGGTGGATGAAGTCCACTTTTATTCCAGAGGAATCTTGGGGGGGCCAAGAAGCCCTCATGGTATCTCCTTTAAGTCCTACAAATTGGGATTCCTAAGTGCTGGTCAGAGGCCCAGCCCCATTTCTCCATCGCTCTGCAAATGTGGCTGCAACTTAAACAAGCATTGGAAATGCAATAGGTCTCGCATTTGCTTGAGTTAGAGCTATTGGCGGTGTAAATGACAAAGTATTTTACCCATGTGTTATGAAGTGTATGTATCTGGTGTTTAGTGGAATTGTGTGGGTTGGGTTGGAATTGTTAGTTGTGGAAATGTGTTGCGTGGAATTGTGTGGTGTGGAGTGGATTTATGCAGTGGAATTATGTGACATGCTGTGCTGTAGAAATGTGTGGATAATAGTTATGTGGTATTGATTTTACTGGAATTATGTGGAGTGGGATTGTGTAGTATGGAGTGTAATTATGTAGAATGGTATTTTGTGTTGTGAAATGGTATGTAGAGGATTTAATTATGTGGTGTTCTGTCATATTTGGCGGCATGATGTGGAATTCTGTGGTGTATATTGATTGTAGTTGGTGTGTTGTGTAATTGTGTTATTGAGTTGAATTATGTGGTTTGGTGGCTTATTATGTAGTATGAATTGGAAATGTATGGAGTTGAATTGTATGGCGTGGAACTGTGTGGATACCTTTGCCTTTTTGGGTGATAAAAAAAAATAAGTAGGAGCTAAGCTCCAGATCCGTGTCTTTGGGTGTTAAAACAAGCACATTTATGCAATCTAATCGCATCTTATGTTATGCTTTTTTATTCCATCATACCTTATCTGCTCTATTTTATGTTATGTTGTGGTATGCCATGTTGGTTTAAACAATGTTACTTTATGTTATCTGATTCTACCATGCATTGTGTTAATGTTGAAGATATTAAGTATGGTCCATACCGCACAAGTATAGTGTATAATGTGTGTGTGTAGTGTATATATGTGTATGCCAATTTGTACTTATTTATTCAGTCAAATATGTGTGTTTTATGTGATCTTACAGTCAGGAATGCTCTGTCTTTGGCTGTGCTCTGGTGGAGGTGGAGCAACGCTAGCATAAAGGAGATCAGGGAACACAGAAGTATGTTTTGTGCTCTGGTGCTGTGGGTGGGTCTTCCTTGTCCGGGTCTCTAGCCTCGCTTCTTTCGGGTCCCGCGTCAGCTGTGTTCAGTGGCTTCTCCCTTGTTCCTGGTGGCGTTACATTATAAATCATTTGTTGATGGTACCATACTCATTTTAGGAATTGTGGTGTGTTCTAAGGTGATTTTACCATGTGAAAAAGCCTTCTGCTGTGATATCATGAATCATGTTTGAGAGAAAACTATTTTCTCATGCTTTTCCCATATCACGCAAATCGTCATGGTGATAGGTACATTCGGTTTGTCCAGCATGTCCTAGGTGTTTCTCATGCTTTTCCCACAGAGGTTTGGAAGGTGATCTATAAGCTAAACTGAGAGCATTCTTTCTGTAAATTCACATTATCTTTCTCAGTCATGTGAGAATGAAGTCTGACATACTCAGTAAAACATGTACATCCAACAAGGGCAGAGACTGTCAGTTGATTCCTTTGTGTTCTACTGCAGCTTCGCAGAGTGTTCTAAAGAACAACTAGAGCGCTAACAGTCCTACTTATGACAAACGTATTGCACACCTGAAGCCATCTTGATTGGAATAAAGTGGTAATTCTTAAAACATTTAATTTAAAAAGGAACAAAATGAGAGGGTTCATTTTGCCATAGAAAGTATGATTAGCGCTGCAGAAAGAAAAATTAGGGCACATTTTGAGTGACTTCTCAAATCCTCTTCTATTTCATGAAAACATTCTGACATGCAGACTGAAACATGCACTTTCAATACCAGCAACAGACTTCCCTGGTGAGCAGTAGCTTTACTACAGTGATCTAATGAGCAACTAGAGTGCTAACATTCTGAATTTATGGCAAATGTGTGACACATCTGAATGCCTTCTTGATGGATTCAAAGTAAAAAACTGAAAGCATTTCCTACTGAGGAGACTGCAGTAAATGAGGAAATTAGGAAACTTCTTAACAAATAAATCTCCCAAGATGGCCACCAGAGACAAAAGAGCCCAAATGCAGCACAAATATCACCCAGATGTAGCCCACATGTAGCCCAATGACAGAAGTGTGCAAAACACTTTTTATTTTTTGTGTTTTTGCAGTTTTATATAGTGCAGACTTGTCAGGTTTTGGAGTGCTTTACATGAGCATTGGTTACATCACACAAGATCAAATTCATTTTGGTTGTAGACATGGGGAGATTAAGTGATTTGACCAGAATCACAGAATGTTGAGCTGAAGCAAAAATTTCAACCTGGTTCCCCACTTGCAAAGTCTGCAGCTCTCGAAGTAGCACCACATTCTCTTCCCTAAGTGCAACATTTAATCAAGTGGTCAACTGGATAAAAAAACATATAGATAGCAAATGATTTAAAAGTGCTTTGTCGCTATTTGAAAACTCAGAAAAGATGTCCTCATTTTAGTTTTTTAGAGCACTAACCATAATTTTGATGCAAATAAGACCCTCTCATATATGTAATTTCTAAAGCAAATGCTCTAGGTATTACAGTTTTGATTACATCAAGATGACGTCAGGCGTTCCACACTTTTGTAATAAATATAGAATGTTAGCAATCTAGTTGTTCATTAGGATACTGTTGAGAGGCAGAGGCCAGGGGAACGGACTCTGAAAATTGAAGGCAGGTAGGAGGGTGCAAAGGCAACATTTTGACCACACTGGGCAGGCAGGAAGGGCAGTGGTAGCACAACAGACTATGGAGGACAGTGGAAAGGGGGGCAGGGGCAACAAACCAACAATACAGGACTGGCAAGAGAGGCTGTGGCAATTTAATAGACCATTGTGGGCAGAAGGAAGAGGCAGTGGTAGTACAACCATACATGCCAACAGACATTCAGCCAGGAAACGTCCAATGTTTTTAAGCTCAAATGGGCTTTATTTGATCAGTCTCCTGTCTACAATCTCCTGTTTTTCAATGTAACTCAAAGGGGAAAATCAATACCCCAGTTTTTTTTCAAAATCTCCCTCTTACCAAGTTCAAAATGTTCGCAAGTATGGTACATTGGATCATGGAAAGCAGGAGGAATTGGGGTAGGGACATGGACTTGGATAACAGAGGACAGGAGGGACATGGAGAGGTGCACCAAACTGACCCTACAGGGCAGGCATCAGGGTTTGCAGCAGCACAATACACCACACAGGGCATGCGGGATGGGAGTGCAGCACAACAATCCATAGAAAGCAATAGGGAGGGGACAGGACCATGCACATGGACAACAGAGAACAGAGGGGAAAGAGGCAATGGTAGCTAGCTGACCATAATGGACAGACACAAGAGAAAGCTGCAGGATTACAGACCATAAAGGGCAGGAGGGATGGATCAGGGGCATTACAATGGAACAGACAAGCCAGGATGGAGGGAATAGGGGTCTGCACATGGAAACAGAGGGCTGGGGCAAGGGGGCAGGGCAGGAGCAGCAATATGACCATGGAGGTCAGGCAGGATGGGTACTAGAAGCAAGACACACCATATTGAGCAACAGTGAGACTATGATGACATACACACAGACCATGGAGGGAAGGTGGGAGGGGGTCAGGGGCAGCTAGCTGACCGCACAGGGAAGGTGGGAGGGGCTGTGGCAGCACAGAAGACCATGCATGGCAAGCAGGAGGATTAGTGGCAGCACAATGGCTATGATGGGCAAGAAGGAGGGTGCAGGGGCATGCACAAAGGACCATGGAGGATAGAAGGGAGGGTCAGGACCTGGGCACAGACAAGAGAGTTCAGGGGAAGGGGCCTCACAACAGACCACATGGGGCAGGCAGGAGGAGCAGTTGCAGCACAGCAGACCAGGGAGGGCAGAAGGGTGTGACAGTAAAATGGACCATGGAGGACAGGAGGAAGGGGATAGGGGCATGGAATGTGGACAGGCAGGGTGGAGGTGGCAGGGACAGGTTACAGTCATCTGACAATGCTAGGCAGGTGTGAGGGGAGTGGCAACTCAACAGAACACTCAGAGTAGATAGGAGTGGCAGGTCCATGGAACATGGTGGGCAAAAAGGATGGAGCAGGGGCATGCACAATGACATCGGAGGGCAGGGGGAAGGAGAATAGGGGCAGCAAGCTAAGCACAGAGGCTAAGCAGGATGTCAATGATGGGGCATAGAATTGGGTAATGGAGGGCAGGAGTCGTGGACTAGTACATCATGCTAAATGGAGGGCAGTGGCAGCACATCAGACCATGCATGGCAGGAGGGAGGAGGCTAGTCCATGGATTCAGAAAACAGAGGATAGGGAGGAGGTGGATGGGGCAGCAAGCTAACTGTTCAGAGAAGGCGGAAAGGCCAGTGGCAGAACAGCAGCCACACAGGGCTGTAATAAGGGAGCAGGGACATGGACTTGAACAATGGATGGCTAGGAGGAGGAAAAGCAGGAGCACAATGCCAGTCCCTGCTTCCAAACCTCCACCATCCATTGTGATATGCATCTTACTTAATGTTAAAAAAAAAACTAGAATTTGCTGAAAAAACCAAAGATTACAGGGTCGGTATAGTTAGACTCAGATTTCAATCATACACAACCAGTGAAATTCAGCAGTTATAGTTACCTGAGCTAACTATAACTTACGCCCCCGCAATGTACTTCTAATGCCCTCAGACATTACATAATTCATGACATGGTCAGTTACATCACTCATGACATCACTCATGACATCTCTAATGAGCTGTGAATGGAATGGAACTATAATCGCTAGAACTTTATTTAGGGATAGTGTGTGTATGTTAACACCCCTTTTTTTTCTTTTCTTTCGTGTAAGAACCATTATAATACGCAACGTGCCCAGATTAATGTGGCCAATAGCCTTTCACTTTAAATTAATGTGTAGTCCACTGTTTATGTTGATGTTGCAATTCTAAGTATGTTTATTATGAATAAGTCACGTTGACGAACATACAGGTATGGCGGTTACGGGGCAAGATATGCTGAAATGACATTGTGTGCGTATTAACACTTGTTTTCTTTTCTTTATTGTATCAATTCCTGATTTTTCACATCGTGACCAGGCCAATATGGCCGCCAGCTTTTTGGATTAAAGTAATGCACTGCTGATGATGTCACATATTGCATCACTCATGGCATGGTCAATGACATCACTGATGACATCTCAAATGACATCACTGATGACATCATCTACGTGATCATCTGATGCACCTCCTCACACCCTAAAATACAGACTACCATTCTCGAAACCATAGACACACCAATACTAGTACAGCTACAATATTCTGTGCACTATGCATGCAAACCTGTAATCAGCTACATAGCTTTGATACAGTCTTTTAAATACTCAGTTAGTACCTATGCAGTCTAGGAATCCTTCTGTCTGTCCCATGCACTTCTCCATTCAACCATCCAGCACTATCTACGTATCCTATCACTCTGTCAATACCTAAGCACTAATGCATTTAGCATGCACTCTCTTTGCAGCACTGAAATTACTCCAGTTATTAGTCATATACTTAAGGAATGGCCTAGCCACTAGCACAAGTGCAGGTACAATATTTTGTACACTATGCATGCAGACTTCTAACCAGCTACATACTATTGATACGCTGTTCTAAATACCCAGTTAGTACCTATGCAGTCTAGGAATCCATCTGTCTGTCCCATGCACTTCTCCATTCACCCATCCACCACTATCTGCGTATCCTATCACTCCACCAATACCTAAGCACTTATAAATTCATCACGCACTTTCTTTGCAACACTGAAATTACTCCAGTTATTAGTCATATACTTAAGGAATGGCGTAGTCAAAAACACAAGTGCAGGTACAATATTTTGTACACTATGCATGCACACCTCTAACCAGCTACAAACTATTAATACGCTCTTCTAAATACCCAGTTAGTACCTATGCAGTGTATGAATCCTCCTGTCTGTCCCATGCATTTCTCCAATCACCCATCCGGCACTATCTACTAATCCTATTACTTCACCAATACCTAAGCATTTATAAATTCACTATACATTCTGTTTGTAATACTGTAATTATTCTAGTTACTTGTCATGAACTTATGGAATCGCCTAGCTACTAACACAAGTACATCTAGAATATTTTGTGCACTATCCAAGCAGACCTCTAACTAGCTACATAGTATTGATACACTCTTCTAACTACCCAGTTAGTACTCATGCAGTGTAGGAATCGTCCAGTCTGTCCCATGCACTTCTTTAATCACTTATCGACCACTATCTACTTATCCTATCACTCCACCAATACGTAAGCACTTAAATTAAGTGTTTATTCTGTTTGCAGCACTGTCATCATTCCAGTTACTAGTGGTATTCTTATAAAATAACCTAGGCACCAACACAAATACACATAAAATATTATGTGCATAATCCCTACAAATCTCTAAGCAGATACATACTATTGGTCCACTCCATTAAATACTGAAGTAGTACCCATGCAGCGTAGGATACCTCCTGTCAGTCTCATGCAATTCTTCAATCACCATCCAGATCTATGTTCTTATTGTATCAGTCTGCCAATACCTAAGCACTTATGGGGCAGATTTACAAGCACCCTGCGCCACCAGTATGTCACGTTTTGTAACGTAGTGATGGCGCCAGGCACTCCTTCATATTTACAAGGAGAGGAAAAGCCACCCTGCGTGGTTTTTCCTCTCCTTGTAAATACGACCCTTTCATACACAGAAATTTGCGTTGAAGGGGCGTCCCATAGGTGTTGCTGTGGGTGTTCCCACGCAACACCCATAGAACAAGACACATCTCCAGATTTATGAGAAATCGTAAATCTGGAGATGTGTGTGAATGCTGCGCCATCCTAGAGTTGGTGTAGCAAGGCGCAACGAGGAGAATTGTTTTCATTTCTCCTCATTTTTTCCTCTTTCAATGCATGCTGCATTCCACAGCATACATTGAAAGAGGAAAATGCCTTGACTGATTGTTTGTGCACAAAAACAATCTCCACACGACACAGACATCCTTGCACCATGGTGCAAGGGTGCCTGTGTCACCGCATGGCTGCAGTTTGTGCAGCAGTGCAGAGAGAAGCACAGAGTTGCAACATATTCATGTACATATGTCACATCCCTGTGCTTCGGAAGTGCCACAGTGCAGTGCAGCTAAATTCACCATACACTACTAATGCATTCTTTCAGTCAATCATGCTGTAACATATATTCAACCAAACTTTCACACATTACCTTGAATTATAGTTCTTTCTCTAACCAGATAAGGTAGTTCTGAGAAGAACTTTTTTTTTCTTTTTTCTTTTGTATTTATTTTTATTTTTTTGAACAATTTTGTATTTATTTTGGTGTTTTTTCAAAAAATGAACAAAAAAAAAGAACGAATAAAACAGGAAACATTTGGAATTACTTATCATTCCAAAAATAAAAAAACTAAAAAATTAACAACGATGGTTGCATTGCGCAGCACAAACTGCATCCACTGACCGCTCACCAAAGCATATAAGTTTCTTACACTTCGCGCAGTGTTGCTCGAGAAAGGCGAATTCTGGCCTAATGTCCATTGCAGGTGTTCCTGAGGATGCTCCAGATGTACTTGCCACAGCAGGTGAGGGATTCAAAGCAGCTCACCTCATTTCCTCCCGAGCAAGATTGAGAGGATGTGTGGTCCGGAGATGCTTCTACATAGAAGCAGTGCCACAAGAGTATTTTTTTTCTCTGCCTCTTGACAGGACTCGGTCACAAATTTTACACGTCACCTTTCTCGCATTTACTTTCTTCTCTCCAGGTGGAAAAGTAAAGAATTTCCTCACGAAAGATTACAGCCTCTGTGGACGTGGTGCCTCCTGCAAGAATTCTTCTTCAGATGATACTTCCTCCTGCTGCTGTCCAGATGCCATTTTGTTTGATATTTTTTGAAAAACACCAAAAAAACAAGCAAAAAGGGTTCTTGTAGGAAAAGAGATGTCTCTCTAAAGATGCTCCAACAAGAATGATTAAAATGGGTGGGGTCCTTTAATAGTTACAGTGGGAAATGTTATGAACCACAGAAATCTTTTTTTTGAGGTCACATGGGATCCGCGCACTCTGCGCTCACAAAGCACGCACCCGACGCGACTTCTCAAAAATATATTTAAAAATATTATACGTTTATTATAAGTACAAATATATTATTTGTATGAATATCTTAGTCTCTTGCCCTAATATGTATGTTAAACACACATGCATATCATGTTAGAACATAAAACTATTTCGCGGGAGTCGCGCACCCAGTGGGAGCAGGAGTCGCGGACTGGTCGCATACCAACCGCGCACATCACGTAATATTAAATGTATATGATGTAACTGAAAAACACGCAGCCGTCGCACACCGTAAGCGGATCCTTCACGACGTTTCAAAAATGGCGGCTAGAATCCGCGCACCCACCGTGATGTGTACGCTTTCGGTGCTCGACTCTTAAAAGAAAATAATATAAATATATTAAAAGAAAAAAAGAAAACAAAAAAATGAAACAATATTTCAGTTTGAATTTTTTTGATTTTTTTGTTGCTGTAATTTTTCAGACAAATATATAATGCTATTTAATGAATACAATATTTATAAATAAACAGTTAAAATTCTGTAGAAAATCAGTAAGAAAATAGGTATAACTACTATTACACTAATTAATTAGCATTTAAAAAACCTTTGAAATTCACGGACAAAAACATAGGTTTCAGAGACGTTATAGTTAGAAATTAGCATTTAAAAAAGCTTTGAAATTTACTGAAAAAACCATAGGTTTCTGAGACGTTATAGTTAGAAATTAGCATTTAAAAAACCTTAGAAATTCACACAAAAAAACAAAGGTTTCAGGGGTGTTATAGTTAGCTGGACATTTCACTCATACAAAACCCTAGAAATTCCTCTGTTATAGTTAGTTCTGCTAACTATAACGCACGCGCCCGCAATGCGCTGCTGATGATGTCACATATTGCATCATTCATGACATGGTCAGTGATATCACTGATGACATCACTGATGACATCTCAAATGACATCACTGATGACATCCCTGATGACATCATCCACGTGACAATCTGATACACCTCATCATGCACTAGTATAACCTTTCATCACTCACTGTAAAATATAGAGTACCATATTTGAAACCATTGACACACCAATACCAGTTACTACGTACCCACTCACAGATTCCTAAGTCTACACAACAACTACCCATTCAAAATCAGAATCACTTATACATGCAGTCACTAATTAATAGAACACTATCAAATGCACTTATACACATATATAGACATTGACACATCAGCAGTCATCTTAGTCGGTTATGCAGTCATCCTACTCACTCATAAAAAAAATTAATCACACTTACATTTACTCACTTACACAATTATACACACAACACCTCATTTATTCAAACACATAGTAACTAATAGTTAATATTTTCAAAAATCACCATTACAATTATACACTCATTCATATAGTTACTCTCACAATCACTGACTCTTATATATACTTATTTATATACACCAACTCTCACATACAATGCATTTTATTTTTTTACTTTGTTGAAGATGTACAACTAAAACATATATTCGCTCACCAATACACAAATGAATACACTCAGTCACAACTGTTTCCACATGCACTCTTAAACCTATACACACAGTCAATCAACTATTCACACATCTATGCATAGAGTTACAAACACTTCATCCAACCACGCACAAACTCAGTGTCCCATACAAATACTCACCCAACTAATCAATAGCTAATATACACACTCATGTAGTTAGTGACCAACTGATGCAGCATGTTATACAACAACAGAGACAGTGATGCACACATTCACATAGTTTAGTTACTAATCCATGTATTAAGTGAGACATTTTTAATTACTCACTTAAATAGACAGTAAGACAGCTACGAAATTCTCCATCTAGACAGTTATATATCCACTCAATCCTCAATAAAGATTGGTATATATATAAGACATATTTAAATTTCAAACTAAACCACATTCACTGGATGATGTCATCAGTGATGTCATCAGTGATGTCATTTCAGATGTCATCAGTGATGTCATCAGTGATGTCACTGACCATGTCATGAATGATGTAATATGTGACATAATCAGCAGTGCATTGCAGGCGCGTGAGTTATAGTTAGCAGAACTAACTATAACAGAGGAATTTCTATGGTTTTGTATGAGTGACTTGTCCAGCTAACTATAACACCCCGAAAACCTGTGGTTTTTTTCTATGAATATATATACCAGCATTGACCATCATGCTGGATTGACAGCAGTAAAACACTATTTGGATAATAGACCTCTGGGCCTGTACAACCATAACATTATGCTCTTAGAAATGGTCAAATGGTGTCTTTTTAATAACTTCTTCATGTTTGACAATACTGTGTACCGTCAGATACGGGGTGTGGCTATGGGGGCTTGCTTCTCCCCCAGCTACGCGTGTTTACACGTGGGCTGGTGGGAGGAGCAGACCCTCTATGGCACCCTGGCCGGAATTGTTGACAAACACGTTTTGCACTGGTACAGATATATAGACGATGTGTTTTTTATTTGGAAGGGTGACCGTGAGAGTGCTTTATTGTTTATCAATGAGCTCAATAACAATACCTGTAATCTTAAGTTCACTGCACTTATTAGTCCCTCTAAGGTTCCCTTTCTTGACACTACCATCTATATTAGGGAAAGTAGTCTCGAATCTACACTTTTCAGAAAGCCAACAGCAGGGAATGCCACTTTGCATGCGACCAGCTCTCACCCCAGTCATCTCATTCGGAGCATCCCCTATGGGGAACTCCTCAGATTGAAGCGTATCTGCAGCACCAATGAGGAATTTATCAAATGCATGTTAAGACAACTGGAGACTCGGTTTATCATTGAGCTAGATAGTAAGACACCGCTCGGGCTCAACACAACGGAAGATTTGCACAACTTTTTATGATCCTTTTATTGATTTGATTCTGTCATAAGTATTCAGTTGTTTGATATTCAAATTAATCTATTGTATTTTTCTTAATGTGCATTTATCATGTTCCTTGTCTCCATACATGCATCCCTATTTTAGGATATGTCCTTTGTCTCTTGAGTCCTTCTATTTATATTTGGACATCACTGTAACCTCGCTTTCATGGTTATTTGTCATTTTTTTAACACTCATATCCCCATTTGATGCAATTTATTTATGTGGTATTGAATTCTATCATGATGCTATATTTAAATGTATGTGCTTTATTGGCGCCATATATTTTGCACATTTATTGCTTATTTGCACATTCACTTGCACTATTTGCACTTTACAATTCAATTTGCACTTATACGCATTCTGCACTTACATCTGATCGCTCATACATATTAAATAAATGATAAAAAACAAATAATAAAATACAAAAAACCAAATATCAACATTCACATCGATAGAAATCCACCTCATATAACACTTCCAAATGGATCGACATACAACTTTATTGAATACACAGAGTCCCTGCTTCTTGGGTTTAATTATGTGACATCTTTTTCAGGTCCTCAGATATATTCCCAGCAGTATTTGCACATGTAGTTTTAATTGCTTTTTAGCTGGCTGGTACTCACCATGTACTATTCTGCAGGAGATCTGTTCTGGATTGCACATTAGTTTTATACGATCTTACTTTGGTATAGAATCTGTTCCATATGTTCTGAGTTTGTCAAGTCGATAGTATTTAGACTTTTTATTATGTGTAAAACTCAGAGTGCAAGATCGGATATTTTATCGAACTTATTTACAAACGTTTCATTTACATTATGTAGCCATAATGATTGTTATTTTTCAAATGCAGGGCATTGCATTCGCAAATCTGTAGTATGTTTTCTATGTCTTTCCATCACGTGATATGGGTGTCAACATTTTAAATACTGTCACACGCAAAGTTTGCTTCATGTGATCAAGGCCGTTTTCCGGCCGAAACGCGTCATGACAGACAAAAGGGAGTTTCTAATACTTTAAATAAAGAAGTATTTACCGACGAAGAGGTGTTTGTGCATTCTTTTTCCTGGGAAAAACTGACGAATGCTCTATGTTCATATATATATATATATATATATATATATATATATATATATATATATATATATATGCAAAATCCAAGTTGCTCCTTCTGTTTTGCTCGGACCCAAGGGAGTTGGCGCACACACCGGCGGAGCACGCCGGAAATCAAATTCCACAAACAGTTCAGATGTCGTGCGCTCTCAATACCAAAGAATCCACGGAAGAGCGGTGAAAGAGTGTTTATTCACAACACGTTTCAACTCAACAAAGTCTTGATCACGTGAATAATGGTGCTTGTGTATAGACCAGTTAAATACACATGGGTTGTAAACATAAACAAAGGACCAATGCACGTCACAGACTGGTAACAACGGCAGACATGTTGGACTGGTCTCACACTTCATATCAGTGTCATACATAGTGTAAGCAGGAAATCAGAGCAGTATAGTCAAATGACAACAATTAAGAAAACAAATTAAGAAAACAAGTGCATTTGGTAATTAGCCCAATGAATGATCCCTTGGATCCGCATAACTGAAAATTACGCACAGCACTATTCGTCTTCGTGCAAAGTATCAGAATATGCATGTGAGAGTTAAGCTGCCCAGAGGGGAATGTCGGGCAGTCCTGGATGCATGTGTTGACCACAGAGAAATATCGGTGTATGATATTAGGGCAAGTGCCCCTAGAACACATGGGGCCTCACAAATGCAAGGAAGAGAAGAAAGAGGTCCAGATACAAAGTATGTGTTCCCCAAGTGGGGCTGACCGTGTCGCACGACAGGTGGTGGTCCGAAGTTCTCAAACGCCCATGCTCGCTGTGCTAGTGGTGATGACAGTGATGAAGGCAGTGGGGGAAAAGGGTAGTGTCACCGGCACTCGCCTTGCACGGGCTTCCTACCCTTTTACCCCACTGCCTTCATCACTGTCATCACCACTAGCACAGCGAGCATGGGCTTTTGAGAACTTCAGACCACCACCTGTCGAGTGACACGGTCAGCCCCACTTGGGGAACACATACTTTGTATCTGGACCTCTTTCTTCTCTTCCTTGCATTTGTGAGGCCCCATGTGTTCTAGGGGCACTTGCCCTAATATCATACACCGATATTTCTCTGTGGTCAACACATGCAACCAGGACTGCCCGACTTTCCCCTCTGGGCAGCTTAACTCTCACATGCATATTCTGATACTTTGCACGAAGACGAATAGTGCTGTGCGTAATTTTCAGTTATGCGGATCCAAGGGATCATTTATTGGGCTAATTACCAAATGTGCTTGTTTTCTTAATTTGTTTTCTTAATTGTTGTCATTTGACTATACTGCTCTGATTTCCTGCTTACACTATGTATGACACTGATATGAAGTGTGAGACCAGTCCACCATGTCTGACGTTGTTACCAGTCTGTGACGTTCATTGGTCCTTTGTTTATGTTTACAACCCATGTGTATTTAACTGGTCTATACACGAGCACCATTATTCACGTGATCAAGACTTTGTTAAGTTGAAACGCGTTGTGAATAAACACTCTTTCACCGCTCTTCCGTGGATTCTTTGGTATTGAGAGCGCACGACATCTGAACTGTTTGTGGAATATATATATATATATATATATATATATATATATATATATATATATATATATATATATATATATATATAAATTCACTGAAAAAACCATAGGTTACAGGTACGTTATAGTTAGAATTTAGCATTTAAAAAACCTTAGAAATTCACTGAAAAAACCATAGGTTTCAGGGACGTTATAGTTAGTTGGACATTTCACTCATACAAAACCATAGAAATTCCACCGTTATAGTTAGTTCAGCTAACTATAACTTGCGCACCCGCAATGCACTGCTAATGACGTCACATATTAGATCATTCATGACATGGTTGGTGACATCACTGATGACATCTCAAATTACATCACTGATGACATCACTGATGACATCATCCAGTGACTGTGTGTTTCTGTAAAGTTTAAATATGTTTTATATATATTCCAAGGCGTATTGAAGAATGAGTGGGTGTATAAGTGTCTGGATGGAGGATTTAGTAGGTGTGTGACTGACTGTATAAGTGAGTGATTAAATTTGTTTTACTGAATGCATGGGTTAGGGACTAAACTGTGCGAATGTCTGTATCAGTCTGTCTGTTGTTGTGCAAGCTGCTGCATGGGTTGGTCAGTAGCTACATGAGTGTCTATATAAATTGTTGATTTGTTGTCTGAGTATTTTTTGGGGAGATTGAGTCTGTGTGTGAGTGGGTGGGAGGTGTCTGATTGTGCATTGATGTGTGAGTGGTTGATTCACTGGGTGTATGGGATCAAGACTGCATGTGGAAACAGCTGTATGGGTACGTGAGTGTGGGTATGGGTGTGTTGGTGAGTGAATGGATGTCTTAGTGGTACATGTCCAAGTAACTACATATGTAAAAGGCAGTGTATGTGAGAGTTGAAGTATATAAATGACTCTACATGATAGTCAGTGATTGTGAGACTGACTGTATGAATGAGTGTGTACTTGTATCACTGATTATATAAGAGAGTAAGTGTGCATTAGTGTCTGTATGAATAAGTGAGGTGGTGTGTGTATAATTGTATAGGTGAGTAAATGGGAGTGTGATTGATTCTTAGCATGACTGACTAGGTGTGTGAGTAACTGAACTGCATGGATGAATGGTGGTGTGCCAGTGTCTGTATCAGTGTATGAGTGCATATGATAGTGTTGTATTGATGAGTGACTGCATGTATGAGTGATTGTATGGATAAATGAGTGGATGTGTGTGTAAACCTAGGAATCAGTGAGTGTGTATGTAGTAACTGGTATTGGTGTGTCAATGATTTAGAAAATGGTAGTCTGTATTTTACAGTGGGTGTATCAAAGGTTATATTAGAGTGTGAGGAGGTGCATCAGAATGTCACATGGATGACGTCATCAGTGATGTCATAAATGGTGTCATTTGAGATGTCATCAGTGATATCATCAATGATGTCACTGACCATGTCATGAGTGATGTAATATGTGACGTCATGAGCAGTGCATTGCGGGTGCGTGAGTTATAGTTAGCTCAACTAACTATAACGGTGGAATTTCTATGGTTTTGTACGAGTGAAATGTCCAACTAACTATAACGTCCCTGAAACCTATGTTTTTTTCAGTGAATATATATACATATACATATACATATATATATATATGTGGGGGCCCAAGAGTTAGCAAAAAAGCTTTCAAAGCTCGAGGCACAGTCGGATTCATGAATGAGAGACCGGGGAGTCTATTCCGGAGCCCACTGGGGTTTGTTTATTGCTGATAAAATGCTGTCATTAACTGAACCCACTGGGGTAATTATTGAACTCAATGGTAAAACTACATGTACCAGCATGCTGACAGAAACTTGAACTCACCTGAGAGGCCCACAGGGGGTCGTACTAATAAAGGAGCATGCGGAATGGTACTTGCGAGAAATTCAGTTGTGGCAGTTACCCTCTGACGAAGGAGCCATAATTGCTCTGAAACGTGTAAGGAATCATGTAATTGCTGGAGCAGAAACGCCGGTCTGAAAATAAATGGCTTTGAAAGCATTCCGCTGTTGGAGGTGTCCTCGCCTCAGGGCATTGTGTTTTTTGGATTTTGGCATCATATGCACTTTGCTTTTGATTTTAAATGTACCCGTGATTTTCGTGACATTTGGGCTAAAGCAACGCTATTGAGCAGTATTAATTACACTTTTGCACCATGCACGATGTGGATGAACTGTTGTTGGTGCATTCTGGGGCCAGTAGTTACTTCAGAGGCCATGTGACCAGTTGGACACTAAATTCACTCACCTGTGAGCAAGGCGGAAATCCACTGAAACGCGTAAGGAGATAAATGAGTGGGAACCAATGATGCCACTTTGACGAATAAAGTCTGCTTGAAAAGAAGTCGGTGGTGTGGCTCTGCAATCCTTTGTGGCGAAATTCCATGTAACAGGATCTCCATTCCTGCACGTAGAGCCCGCCCTGCAGGGTCAGGGGCCCCCGGTAAAATGGAACCTCTGTGTGTAAAAATATATATATACAAATATATATATATATATATATATATATATATTCACTGAAAAAAACATAGGTTTCAGGGGCATTATAGTTAGCTGGACTTTTCACTCGTACAAAACCATTGAAATTCCCCCGGTATAGTTAGTTCAGCTAACTGTAACTCGCGCGCCCGCAATGCATTGCTGATGACGTCACATATTACATCACTCATGACATGGTCAGTGACATCACTCATGACATCACTGATGACATCTCAAATGACATCACTGATGACATCATCCAGTGAATGTGTGTTTTTCTGAAAATTACATATGTTTTATATATGTATATCTCAAGGTCGATGGAAGAATAAATGGGTATATAAGTGTCTAAATGGATGATTTGTTTTTGAAAAATTGATTGTATAACTGACTGATTAAGTGTATCTTAGTGAATACATGGCTTAGTGAGTAATGTTTAAATGTGTAAATATCTGTATCAGTCTCTCACTTTGTGTATAAGTGGCTGCATGGGTTGGTGAGTAGCTCCATGTGTGTCTATATAGGTTATTAGTTGTTTTTTTGTGTATCAGTATAAGTGTCTGAGTGTCTGTATGGTTCGGTGGGGGGTATTACGTAGTGCATAGATGCATGAATGAGTGACTCACTGTTTGTATGTGTTGAAGACAGCATGTGTGCAGGACTGGGTGGATGAGTGTGTGCATGGGTGTGTTAGTGAGTGATAGACTGTCTCAATAGTGTCTTTATGAGTAACTACATATGTTTTAAACTAGTATATGTGACTATTGGTGGATATAAGTGAGTATATGTGAGAGTGAGAGATTGAAAGAGTTCCTGTATGAATAAGTATGTGTTTCTATAAGTGATTGTTTAAAAGACTAAGTATGTGCAAGGTTCTGTAGAAGTAAGTGTGGTGGTGTGTGTATAACTGTATATGCAAGTAAATTGATTCTTTATTAGCATGAGTAACTATGTGTGTGAGTAATTCTATGGATGAGTGGCGCTGTGTAACAGGATGTATAGGTGTGTGAGTACATATGATGAGTGAGTACATGTATGAGTGACTGTATAGGACTGTTGGTGAATGAGTGGATGTGTATGTGGATCTTAGAATTACTGAATAGGTTGTTGTAACTGGTATTGGTATGTCCATTGTTTTGAACATTGTAGTTTCTATTTTTGAATGTGTGTATCAAAGGTTATATTAGGGGAAGAGGAGGTCTGCCACTCTATCACAAGGATGATGTCATCAGTGATGTCATTAGTGATGTCACTGACCATGTCATGAGTGATGTAAAATGTGACGTCATCAGCAGTGCATTGTGGGCACGCGAGTTATAGTTAGCTGAACTAACTATAACGGGGGAATTTCAATGGTTTTGTACCAGTGAAAAGTCCAGCTAACTATAACGCCCATGAAACCTATGGTTTTTTCAGTGAATTTCTAAGGTTTTTTAAATGTTAATTTCTAACTATAACGTGCCTGAAACCTATGGTTTTTTAACTGAATTTCAAAGGTTTTTTGAATACTAATTTCTAACTATGCCTACAGAGATAGGACATGTGAAAAAAGAAGAAAAAACGCACAGAAAGAAAAAAAAGAAATTCAGAAAGAAGCAACAGAAGTCCTCAAAGACGAAGAAAAGTGCAGGAAGAAGGATAACGTGCAGAAAGAACAAACAGAAGAGCAGAAAGAAGCCTTGTTGCAAAATCATCCTGTACCCTCAACTTTTTCAGACGGATACTGGTGGTAACTGAATCTGACTAACCAGTCCTGGAACCAGTGCTATGTTAAACGACACTCAGAATACAGTGAAAACACCTACATACACTAGGGAACACTATGCGTTGGGGTCCCCCTGTGATCAGCATGACCTCCTCTGTAAGCCCCTAGTATATAATAGGGCAGGGGATTAAAACTACCTCTTAAAACGTGCCACAGGGTGTGTTTGCACACGTCACCTCAGGCCCTGTCCCCTCACTTCCCCACTGTGTAAACACGCCCTGTGGCCGTTTTAAGTTGGGAGATTAAGTCCCCTTGAATCCTGAGGGTCCCTAGGGTCCAACTAGACCACTAGGTACCTCCAGTAAGCGCCACAGAGCTGCGTTGCAGAGAGATGTAAAAAGGGGAACGGCCTGGCCCACCTCTCTGCAACGCAGCGGAGGTGTGCTTACTGGAAGCACCTGGTGGGCTAGTTAGCCCCCAGGGGCCCTCAGGATTGAAGGGGAATTATTTCCCCAACTTAAAACGCGCCACAGGGCTTGTTTGCACACGTTAACTCAGGCCCCGTCCCCTCCCTTCACCACTGTGTAAACAAGCCCTGTGGCCGTTTTTAGTTGGGAGATTAAGTTAATTTGAATCCTGAGGGTCCCTAGGGTCCAACTAGCACACTAGGTACCTCCAGTATGCGCCACAGAGCTGCGTTGCAGAGAGGTGTAAAAAGTGGCACGGCCTGGACCACCTCTTTGCAACGCAGCTCAGTGGCGCTTACTGGAAGCACCTGGTGGGCTAGTTAGCCCACGGGGGCCCTCAGGATTGAAGGGGAATTATTTCCCCAACTTCAAACGCGCCATAGGGCGTGTTTGCGTACGTCACCTCAGGCCCCGTCCCCTTCCTTCCCCACTGTGTAAACATGCCCTGTGGCCATTTTTTAAGTTGGGAGATTAAGTCCCCTTGAATCCTGAGGATCCCTAGGGGCAAAATAGCCCACTAGGTACGTCCAGTAAGCGCCATTGCAGAGAGGTGTAAAAAGGGGCACGGCCTGCACCACCTCTCTGCAAGGCAGAGCAGTGGCACTTACTGGAAGCACCTGGTGGGCTAGTTGGCCCCCAGGGTCCCTCAGGATTGAAAGGGAATTATTTCCCCAACTTAAAACGCGCCACAGGGCGTGTTTGCACACGTCACCTCAGGCCCCGTCCCCTCCCTTCACCACTGTGTAAACGCGCCCTGTGGCCTTTCTAAGTTGAGAGATTAAGTCCCCTTGAATCCTAAGGGTCCTTGGGTCAAACTAGCTCACTAGGTACCTCCAGTAAGCGCCACAGAGCTGCGTTGCATAGAGGTGTAAAAAGGGGCGTGGCCTCAGAATACCTGTCTGCAACGCAGCTCCCTGGCGCACACTGGAGATACCTGTTGGGCTAGTTGGCCCTCAGGGACCCTCAGTATTGAAGGGGAATTTTTTCCCCAACTTACAACTGGCCAGGGGGTGCGTTTTCAGAGTGCTGCAAGGAGGGGGCGTGGCCTCCAGCACGATGCCGGTCTTTTATTTATTTTATTTTTTTAAGAAGGAGGGCTTTGTGGCCCCCCTTCTTTTTCTAATTTACTGGCCCTGGGGACCCCATCCCCCAGGGCCTGCACCCTAATTTTTTTTGTTGAAAAAAATTAATTTGGCCCTCCCAAGGCCTTAATCACCCCCGGGGACCCCAACCCCCGGGTCAGGGCCTTTTTTTATTTAAATTCTTTAGGAGGGGGCTGCGTTGCCCCCCTCCTCAGGCCACTTATGGCTCCAGGGACCCCATCCCCCGGAGCCGGCCTTTGTTTTTTTATTATTTTAAAAATATATATATTTATAGAAACACCTAGGACATGCTGGACAAACCGAATGTACCTATCACCATGACGATTTGCGTGATATGGGAAAAGCATGAGAAAATAGTTTTTTCTCAAACATGATTTATGATATCACAGCAGAAGGCTTTTTCACATGGTAAAATCACCTTAGAACACACCACAATTCGAAAAATGAGTATGGTACCATCAACAAATGATTTATAATGTAACTAAAGTCTTAAAACCTTCTATTAACTGCAATGCTTTTTAATGAGGTGCTATCATGTATATTGGTCCCAAGATGGCTGCCAACACTTCTTGGATGAAGTGCTGACAGCCAATCAGATCTCACGATGAGATGTGTGGTTAGGCTCTGCCCAGATATATATGTGATTTTACTTTTGATTTTCTCAGGAACTACTGAACGGATTTACACCATTTAAGCAAAAGGCACATGCCTGACCTGAGGACTACCTCTTTGCCAAATTTCAAGTAATTCTGTTCAGCCGTTCGGGCTGTACCTTTGACTAAAGGTCCTATGGGAAAATGCATGGGGAAAACGCGTTTTGGGACCCCCCTTTTTTCTCAGCCCCCGCTTGACGAATCACCCCGAGACTTTCAGGGTAGGAGCTGAGCGGAGCGCCCCATTAGTTTTGAAAATTTCACAAAGATAAGTCAACTGGTGCCAAAGTTATTCAAAATAGAATTTTCAGATTTCCTATGGGAACTCGGTCCTAACTATAACTATCTACTGGCGACCGCTAGTAGATAATATATAAATATATATATATTACCTACTGGCGGTCGCCAGTTGGTAGTTATAGTTACAACCTAGTTTCCATAGGAAAAGCATTTTTGATTTGCTAATAACTTTGGCGTCGTTTGACGAATCATTGCGAAATTCTCCCAAAAAAATGTCTATCCAGGTCAGTTCCTATCCTGAAAGTTTGGGGGTGATTCGTCAAGGGGGGGGCTGAGAAATAGGGGGGTCCAAAAACGCTTTATTCCCATGTTAATTTCCATAGGAAATTTTGCGACGAGCTACAGCCCGAACTGCTGAACGGAATTACCCCAAATTTGGCAGAACGGTAGAGCTTGGTTCAGAAAGCGGCCTTATTTTTAAATGGTGTAAATCTGTTCAGTAGTTTTTGAGAAATTATAAAAATAAGAGTAAAGAAATCAAATTCCCATAGGAATATTTGTGCAAGGCAAGAGCCGAAACTACAGAACGGAATTACCCCAAATTTGGCACAAAGGTAGTGCGTGGGTCAGAAAGCGACCTTTTTTTAAATGGTGTAACTCTGTTCAGTAGTTGCTGAGAGATTAGAAAAATAAAAGTTTCGATATCTGGGCGGAGTATAGGTCCCTTGCACGAGCTTCACTGTGATTGGCTGTCAACATTCCAAACCAGGAAGTGTTGGCAGCCATTTTGTGACTCGGTAGAAATGAGTCGCTAGAAAACAGAGAAACAAAGGTAGAAAAGAAGAGAAGGGGACAGGGTAAAAACACCCTGACCCCCTAGGCCTGCTCAGGGAGTCCCAGAAGGACCCCCAGGGTAAAAAAAAAAATGTTTTGTTAAAAAATTCTTCTTAAAAAATAATAGTGGGGGCTTGCTGGGGTTGCGGGGGCCTGCTGGGGTCCCCGCAGCTTCGGGGCCTCACTCATGTTGGGAGGGGGGTTGAGCGGCCCCCCTCCTGGAGCCCTCCATCTGCTTAGAACTTTGGCATCATTTGATGATTCTTTATGAAATTTTCCAAAAAGTTTCTCTTTTTTGATCAGCTGCTATCTTGAAAGTTTAGGGTTGATTGGTCAAGGGGGGGCTGAGAAAAAAGGGGGGTGTGAAAGCGTGTTTTCTCAATGCATTTTCTATAAGAAACTATAGACAAGGCTACAGGTCAAACTGATGAACGGAATTATGCCAAATTTGGCAGTGCGAAAGGTCTTGGTCTAGAAAACGCAGTTGTGTAGAAATGGTGTAAATTTGTTCAGTAGTTTTTGAGATATTAAAGGAAAAAAAATATATATATCTGGTCAGTGCCTAACTCCCGAGCACAAGCTTGCCTCTGATTGGCTGCTAACACTTCAGAGCAGGAAGTGTTCTCTGATTGGCTGCTAACACTTCAAACCAGGAACTGTTAGCAGCCATCTTGTGCCTTGCATCGAGTGAAAATATAAAAGAAAGGTTCCGGGGGCAATTTAATATAGCGGAGCTCTGCGTATTAATGATTTGGACGCAGTGTAGGTTTAAGATTTATTAACAATAAAGGAGAAACAGGTGAGCGCCAGGCAGCATGACTTCCACTCCAGGACACCAGTGGGAAGATAACCCTTTCATGCTCACTGTTCCCAACATCACCACTTCACAGCTATGCCTTTCGAAGCCAGTTCGTTGGCTCGTAGCTGTCTACCTTTGCGAGCTAGTACGCTGCTGTGCCTCTACCACTGCGAGCTACTATGCTGTTGTTCTTTTGGGGGCTGACGGCTCTTAGTTCTGCCTCTGTTAGTTGAGCGGATGGGCCGCAGTTGTCTCTCTTCGAGCATAGGTACGAACTGTTCATAAGTCACACTATATGAGCATTGAAAAGACATTTTGTGATTCAGTCCGTCAGCTGGCATCTGTCTGAGGCATTTCTGAAAAAATATCGGAGCTCTTTCTGTGAGAGATACCCCTTTCACACTGTGTCTCCCCACATTAGCAGGTAACGCACCCTCTTCCCACATCACCAGCATACCCCCCAACAACCATCTTGGGCACGGAAGTGTTCCTCTAAGAACTATTAATTAAAAGATGCTTGTGAGGTTGGAGAAATACGAATCTTAGTCATGTATAGATTTACATATAAAACATTTTAATAAAACAAAACAACAAATACAACTTTGTACAGCTGTGGCATATCAGCGCTGGTCCATTTGTGATTCACAGCCTGCAAGACAAAAAGTAAGATAAGATGGTGCGTCATGCGTCCAGCAAAGGAGATAGAGAGAGAGAGAAAGAGTGAGAGAGAGGAAGAGAGAAAGAGGAAGGAAGAAAGAGTAAGAGAGAGAGGAAGACAGAGAAAGAGAGAAATAGTGAGAGAGAGGAAGACAAAGAAAGAGAGATAGAGTAAGAGAGAAAAAGAGAGAAAGAGTAAGATACAAGGAAGAGAGAAAGAGAAACAGTGTGAGAGAGAGGACGACAGAGAGAGAAAGAGTGAGAGAGAGGAAGAGAGAAAGAGTGAGCTACAATGGAAGAGAGAAACAGTGTGAGAGAGAGGAAGACCGAGAAAGAGAGAGAAAGAGTGTGATACGAGGAAGAGAGAAAGAGAGAATCAGTGTGTGAGAGAGGAAGAGAGAGAGAAAGAGTGAGCGAGAAGAAGAGAGAGAGAGAAAGAGTGAGAGAGGAAGAGAGAAAGAGTGAGAGAGAGGAAGCCAGACAAAGAGAGAAAGAGTGAGACGGAGAGGAAGACAACGAGAGAAACAGTGTGAGATAGAAGATGAGAGAGGTAAAGAGAGAAACAGTGTGAGAGAGAGGAAGAGAGAGAAATAAAGAGAGAGAGAGGAAGAGAGAGAGAAAGTGAGAGAGGAAGAGAGAGAAAGAGTGAGAGAGAGGAAGAGAGAAAGAAAGAATGAGAGAGAGAAGAAGAGACAGAGAAAGTGTGCGAGAGAGAAAGGAAGAGATAGAGAGGGAGTGTTGACACTGGAGAAAATCTTTGCAGCTCACCTTTGTGTCACCGGTGTGTCTCCAACCACATGTGGGGACATAGTGCACCCTCAAGTTTAGTGATCTGAAAGATAGTATAGATTTAGTTATTGCAGAGTACATACAACTGCACACGCGTAATTCTCTGTTTCAAGGAAGATGGAAAAAGAGAGAAACAGTGTGAGAGAGAGGAAGAGAGAGAGAAAGAAAAAGTGGTAGTGAGGAAGAGAGAGAGAAAGTGAGAGAGGAAGAGAGAAAGAGTGATAGAGAGGAAGACAGACAAAGAGAAAAAGAGTGAGAGAGAGAGGAGGAGAAAGAGTGAGAGAAAAAGAGAGAAAGAGTAAGATACAAGGAAGACAGAGAGAAACAGTGAGAGAGAGAGGAAGAGAGAGATAAAGAGTGAGAGAGAGGAAGAGAGAGAGAAAAAGAGTGAGAGAGAGGAAGAGAGAAAGAAAGAATGAGAGAAGCCACTCCCACCGCCCAGAGGTGACTGCCCGCTGCTGCGGAAAGAAGTCTCTCTGCTCACCTTCCACTACCGGCATGTGTGTAAGAGGGTCCACCACGTGCTGAAGCAATTTGGTCAGGTATTGAGGATGGACATGCATCATCGCAGATTTTACGCGCGTTCAGCTTTGGTGGTATTGGGGGGGTGGGGAACGTCGATTCATGATTCACAGCCTGTTAGATAAAAAGCAAAATAAGATTGTGCGTCATGCATCCATCAAAGGAGAGACAAAGAGAGAGAGAAAGAAAGAGTGAGCAGAAGACAGAGAGAAAGAGAGAAACAGTGAGAGTGAGAGAAAGAGAGAGAGAAAAAAGAAAGCGAGAAGACAGAGAGAAAGAGTGAGAAAGACGGAGAGAGAGAAACAGTGAGAGAGAGGAAGAGAGAGAGAAAGAGTGTGAGAAAGAGGAACAGAGAAACAGAGGAAAAGTGTGAGTGAGAGAAACAGAGAGAGAGATAGAAAGAGACAAACAGTGTAAGAGGAAGAGGGAGATAGAAAGACTGTGATGGAGAGAAAGGAAGAGATGAGGAGGGACACTGAGTGCCTACACTGTGTACAAAACTGTCACAGCTTACATTTACGCCACCGCTCTGTCTCCAACCACGTGCCGCGACCTAGTGGAACTCTCAAGCTCACACATCTGAAAGATAGTACAGAATTAGTAATAGCAGAGCAGCATTGGATTAGGATTTAAAATCGGCCCGGGCACGCTAAAAAAAAAGTGGCCCACATTTGCATATTGCCTTTCCTCAAAACACTGCTTCAGCGAAATTTTATTTAAAAAAGGTGGGTGGGGAGATACAAAAAATGCACGGATTTGTTTACACTGGTGACTTAAAAACAAGTGAAGCCACTTCTGCTCAGGCCCCCTGCCCTGCTAGGTATGCATACATTAATGGGCGGCCCTGCAAGAGAAAGAAAGTGACACCACTGCCTGTTGCTAAACGTGAGGTAATGACGGCCATCTGCCTCCAGAAAGGCCATTCAGACACCCACTGGGCCACTGGCTGTATCCAAACAACAGTGACACCACCCAAATCTGCCCCCCGGACTGTTCCAAAAAGCAGCCCACAGTTGGAACTCAGCACCGGCTCCTCGGGCATTGCACCAGTGCCCGCGTTACTAATCCGGCGCTGTGGGAGAGTATATACGAGTGCATATGCCTAAATCACTGTGCAGTCTTTCTGCATTCAGGCTGCTGTACCTCATCCACTCCAGCCGCCCAGAGGTATCTGCCAACGCTGCGCTCCCAGGCCTCACTGCTCACCTTTTCGCAGTCACTGCACCCTCCACATCATGCAAGTCCGTTCTTGAAGCTCATAGGTCTCACATTTGGAATTGAGTCTTGATATTGCCATGGCAGAGGACATACTAGTGCACCTATCATCATCGCAGGTTGTACACCCGCTCAGTGCTTGCGGTGCTACTAACTCAGTGAGAAGTGAGGCCACGCACATGGTGGTAGGCCCTCGCTGTTGGGCTCAGGCCTACACTGCGGTGCAGCAGAGAACACAAAACATCAACTGTCCGGACCACCGGTACAAGCCATCACCGTGGCAGTGGTACTGTGCCAGCCGCAGTGCATGCATTGTGAGCAACTCTAAAATGGTGTAGAGCATGTGCGCCCGGTCCTTTTTATTAGTAGGGTCATGTGTCCTGTGACGTCTGTGCTGGATGGGTGTGGTGTGGGTGTATACCAGCCGTGAGGGAGTGGCTGTGGCATCAGTGTTGGAAGATTGGGCTAGATCACGCACAATTGGGCTATATTTTGCCAGTTATGTGGTAAAATGTTGGTTTGTGCTAGTTGCCAGATTATAAATATATATACAGCACTCCAACAATGTAGTATGTTAAAGTGTTTTATTAGACACATATTTACTTGGCATCCTGCTGCAACATCAATTCCAATGCATTCACTGCCTGTTTGACGCTGTCCCTGCCCCATCTTACCTAAAGTAGCCATATTGGGCTGGCTTTGGGCTGTACAAAGCTTAAAAAATCTGACAACACTGAATGCAGGTATCCGTGTTGGAGTGCTACTGTCACCCGGGTTGCAAAAGCCAAAGTGTCACTCTCAGAGCTAAGTCAAAAAATATGGCCAACATGGAAGGTACGGAGAGTTACTGACCCTATATTCATGCATAGTTCCACACAAGAAAGATGGTGGACATGAGGCATCTGTTTGGATATGAATGTTTATTGCACATTTAGTGGAGTGTTGCAGCTGTAGCAATACAGGGCCATGGAAATTTGAAGTTTCAGTTTTTAGCACATGGAGGGCAGCCAATTAGAGACAAGCTCGTAGTCGGAGTTAGGCTCCGCCAACATATGTACTTATACAATCACTGCGATGATCCTCACGCACTTATAAATTCAGTATACACTCTGCTTGCAGTACTCTAATGATGCAGTCTCTACATACATACTAGTACAATGACCGAGACAAAGTTACATAACTAAAGTTTTCCCCCATTGTCAAAGGTAAGATGGTTGCATACGCTGTCCAGATCACTATGTAATGTGGTAGGGCCTAGGGGCAGCCTGTTGCATACATAATGAACATATGGACACAGATAGATAGTGAAACTGGGTACGGGCACGTGTGCTCGACTCCTTTTTATTACCAGGGTCACATGTTCAGTGACGTCTGTGGTGGATGCGTGTGGGGTGATTGTAAGCCAACCCTCCGGGAATGGTTGGTACTGGCAACAAGCACAACAGTAATCATGGGATTAGACACAGAGATTTAATCATAAAGGGTCAATGATTTGTGCTGCACTAAGGTACGGGTACCAGATCTGACATCATACAGAGAAGATTCTATAGGAACACCCTGACCCCCCAGGCCTGCTCAGAGGGTCCCACAGGGACCCCCAGGCCCAAAAAAAGCCTTTTTTTAAAACATTTTTGGCCGGGTCGCACTGGGTGTGCGAACCTGTCGAAAATTTAAAAAAAAAGATTTTTTAAAGCCCCCGGGTGGGCCAGGTTCCAGGTGCAATCCTGAATTCTGTTGCAGGAGCCAGTCGGGGCCCCCACAGCCCCGGGGCCTGCTGCCTCACGAGAGCTTTATAATTTATGTGCGGGGGCATGTGGCTCCCCATAGGCCCAGGGACTGCCACCTATCCGGGGCTTTATTATAACACGGTGGGGGGCCTCATGGGCCCCCCCAAGCCCTGGGGACTGCCACCTCCCCAGGGCTTCATTAAAATACAATCGGCGTTGTAAGTTGGGGAATTAATTCCCCTTGAATACTGAAGGTCCCTGGGGGCCAAGTAGCCCACCAGGTTCCTCCAGTTAGCACCACAGAGCTGGATTGCAGAGAGGTGGTCCGAAGCCACGCCCCTTTTCACACCACTGTGCAAACGTGCCTCTTGTTGCACTGCTGGTGGGGCGATGAGGTCCTCTTGTGTCCTGAGGACCTCAGGACACAAGTGGACTTCATCCTCCAAGGTGGATTATTCCGATTTGGCGAGAATTTGGGATCACACGCTACCAACTAGCCCTAAGGATCTTAAAGACAGTTCTATCTCCTAGAACTGTTGTAGCTGTTAGCAAATTCTTAGAGGCAGCAGGGTATGAACAGAATGCTTTTTTTAAACTCAAGCCAGTGTAATGGTTACAAACTCTATTTTATAATTTTCTTGTAATAATGAATTGTCATTTTATGGCGATTTTATGCTTCTTTTTGTTGGAGCCTAGCTCTATTAACTGATTAACTGATTTTGAAGCACTCAACACTTTAGTATCTGGGTATGGTCCTGATGGGGGTAGACATCATAAACCGCTGCTATTACTGCACACATACATTTGTTTTTCCTATGTTTTATTCTTTTGCATGGTATATTTCTAATGAGTGTAGATATTTGGTATTGCTGTGCATATTGTATATATTTATCTTGTTTTATTTGTGTGTTATTTTAATGTTTAGATTGCACATTTTGCACATTATTATTGAAAGTGGTATTTGAAACGGTTGATATTTTAGCAGTGCTGGGGATGCTTATTGCTTATAGTTTCAACCCTGACTGATAATGGTGCACATGGCAACAATGTGATTCATGTTTGTGTATTGATTTTCTAAACCTATGATTGTCTGTTGAATACTTTGATACAATACTTTGATGGTTGCAATAACCGATTAGAGTAAATTACTACTACTATAAATATATTACCTACTGGCGGTCGCCAGTAGGTAGTTATAGTTAGGACCCTGTTTCCATAGGAAATCCGCAACATTCTATTTGGAATAACTTTGGCGCCGGTCGACGAATCCTCGCGAAATTTTCAAAATAGGTGGGGCGCTACGCTCCGCTCCTACCCTGAAAGTCTCGGGGGGATTCGTCAAGCAGGGGCCGAGAAAAAAGGGGGGTCCCAAAACGCGTTTTCCCCATGCATTTTTCCATAGGACCTTTAGACACAGCTACAGCCCGAACGGCTGAACAGAATTACTTGAAATTTGGCAGAGAGGTAGCCATAAGGTCAAGGAAGTGCCTTTTGCAGGTCTGGTGTAAATCTGTTCAGTATTTCCTGAGAAAATAGCATTTAAAAGCATATATATATGTGGGCGGAGCCTAACCACACATCTCATCCTGAGATCTGATTGGCTGTCAGCACTTCATCCAAGAAGTGTTGGCAGCCATCTTGGGACCAATATACATGATAGCACCTCATTAAAAAGCATTGCAGTTAATAGAAGGTTTTAAGACTTTAGTTACATTATAAATCATTTGTTGATGGTACCATGGTCATTTTAGGAATTGTGGTATGTTCTAAGGTGATTTCACCATGTGAAAAAGCCTTCTGCTGGGATATCATGATTGAGAGAAAAATATTTTCTCATGCTTTTACCACAGAGGTTTGGAAGGTGATCTATAGGCTAAACTGAGAGCTTATTTTCTGTAAATTCACATTATCTTTCTCAGTCATGTGAGAATGAAGTCTGACATTCTCAGTAAAACATGTACATCCAACAAGGGCAGAGACTGTCAGTTGATTCCTTTGTGTTCTACTGCAGCTTCCCAGAGTGTTCCAAAGAACTACTAGAGCGCTAACAGTCCTACTTATGATAAACGTATGGCACACCTGAAGCCATCTTGCTTGGATTAAAGTGGTAACTCTTAAAACATTTAATTTAAAAAGGAACAAAATGAGGGGGTTCATTTTTCCATAAAAAGTATGATTAGTGCTGCAGAAAGAAAAATTAGGGCACATTTTGAGTGACTTCTCAAATCCTCTTCTATTTCATTAACAAATTCTGACATGCAGACTGAAACATGCACTTTCAATACCAGCAGCAGTTTTCCCTGGTGAGCAGTAGCTTTACTACAGTGATCTAATGAGCAAAAAGAGTGCTAACATTCTGAATTTATGGCAAATGTGTGACACATCTGAATGCCTTCTTGATGGAATCAAAGTAAAAAACTGAAAGTATTTCCTACTGAGGAGACTGCAGTAAATAAGGAAATTAGGAAACTTCATAACAAATAAGTCTCCCAAGATGGCCACCAGAGACAAAAGAGCCCAAATGTAGCCCAAATATCACCCAGATGTAGCCCATGCAGACTGAAACATGCACTTTCAATACCAGCAGCAGTTTTCCCTGGTGAGCAGTAGCTTTACTACAGTGATCTAATGAGCAAAAAGAGTGCTAACATTCTGAATTTATGGCAAATGTGTGACACATCTGAATGCCTTCTTGATGGAATCAAAGTAAAAAACTGAAAGTATTTCCTACTGAGGAGACTGCAGTAAATAAGGAAATTAGGAAACTTCATAACAAATAAGTCTCCCAAGATGGCCACCAGAGACAAAAGAGCCCAAATGTAGCCCAAATATCACCCAGATGTAGCCCAAGTATAGCCCAATGACAGAATGTCCCAGAATGTTCTTAAAAACAACTAGAGCGCTTACTGTCTTCATTATGACAAAAGTATGGCACACCTGAAGCCATCTTGATTGGAATAAACTGGTAACACTTAAAACATTTAATTTAAAAAGGAACACAATGAGGAGGTTCATTTTGCCATAGAAATTATGATTAATGCTGAAGAAAGAAAATGAGGGCACATTTTGAGTGACTTCTCAAATCCTCTTCTATTTCATTAAAAAATTCTGACATGCAGACTGAAACATGCACTTTTAATACCAGGAGCAGACTTCCATGGTGAGCAGTAGTTTTACTACAGTGATCTAATGAGCAACTAGAGTGCTAACATTCAGAATTCATGGCAAATGTGTGACATATCTGAATACCTTCATGATGGAATCAAAGTAAAAAACTGTAAGCATTTCCTACTGAGGAGACTGCAGTACATGAGGAAATTAGGAAACTTCATAACAAATAAATCTCCCAAGATGGCCACCGGAGACAAAAGAGCCCAAATGTAGCCCAAAATCACCCAGATGTAGCCCAAATATAGCCCAATGACAGAAGTGTGCAAAACACTTATTATATTGTGTTTTTGCAGTGTTATATAGTGCAGACTTGTCAGGTATTGGAGTGCTTTACATGAGCATTGGTTACATCACACAAGAACAAATTCATTTTGGTTGTAGACATGGGGAGACTAAGTGATTTGACCAGAATCACAGAATGTCGAGCTGAAGCAGAAACTTCAACCTGGTTCTCCAGTTGCAAAGTCTGCAGTTCTGGAAGTAACACCACATCCTCTCCCCTAAGTGCAACATTTAATCAAGTGGTCAACTGGATAAAAAAACATAAAGATAACAAATAATTTAAAAGTGCTTTGTCACTATTTGAAAACTCAGAAAATATGTCCTTATTTTAGTCTTTTAGAGCACTAACCATAATTTTGATGCCAATAAGACCCTCTCATATATGTAATTTCTAAAGGAAATGCTCTAGGTATTACAGTTTTGATTACATCAAGATGATGTCAGGCGTTCCACACTTTTGTAATAAATATAGAATGTTAGCAATCTAGTTGTTCATTAGGATACTGTTGAGAGGCAGAGGCCAGGGGCACGGACTCTGAAAATTGAAGGCAGGTAGGAGGGTGCAAAGGCAACAATTTAACCACACTGAGCAGGCAGGAAGGGCCGTGGAAGCACAACAGACTATGGAGGGCAGTGGAAAGGGGGGCAGGGGCAACAAACCAACAATACAGGACTTGCAAGAGAGGCTGTTGGAGGGAAGATCTATTACGGGTCAAGGAAGCTAGGGGCGGTCCCCAGATCCCCGGGAGCCACCACAGAACTGAGCAGGAGAGTGAGTCAAGGACAAAAGGGGCACCTTAATTTGAGCCGGGGTGCCTAGGAACGCTTGCTCCAAAAATGAAGAAAACAGACATATGAGACATGGAATTGGAGGCAGAATACAATGGCAGTTTAATGAGAAGATGCAACTTCAAAGAAACCGCAGAATAGAGACATAAAGTACAAAATACAGAATCCAGATAATCATACAGCTGTCATAATATTCTCTGTATCTCAATTAATGTACTGACAGAGAGAGAGAGAAAACACATCTATAAATGCATCATGAGAAAAAAGTTACACCAAGGAAAATGTTACCTAGGAACACTCACGTTTACTCTTAGAGCAAGCATTCCTGCAATTACAATACAAAATCTTTTAAATGCAAAAGTAAAGAGAACAATGGTTAAACATAACATGACATTTCATATAGGTAAAATAGAATAAGATACTTCAAGCAAAGCAGAGCAAGACATTTTAAGCAAAGGAAGACAAGAGCTCCCAGCTCTTGGGGAAAACCTGCACTGCCTGTTAACCTACATACAGACGGCGAGGTAGTCCGTCGTTATCTGTGGGTGGTCCCTTTTTATATCATTTTGTGGGCTCCTTTGCACGCTACATCTACCTACGTATGCTACCCAAAAGCTTCGTCTGCAGATTTTACCAGACATTTCGTCATTTACCCACTTAATGCTGACAATGGACTGGGTGAAAAGGTCAGTCTCTCAGGCCAATCGCTTATCGTAAGTTCCATAGAGCAAGCAGAAAATAATGGGTATTGTACGGGAATTCAATATATTCATGTATAAAATCTCCTCAGTTCTCCTAACTTGACGCTCTGCGGTTGCCACTTCCTTAAAAGCGGGAAACCTGCCCAGGAAGCAAGTACCAGTCCAGGATGCAGCCTACTGTATGTCGACAGCTTCAGGGGGATGTTGAACTTTGATACCGAGCACGGAGCACTCGGGTAGGGTGGGGGCTACTAGTTTGGATCAGAAGGCCTCGCAGACCTGCCTTCAGACTGCTATACACTAAAATTGCAGAGCTATGGTCAATTTAACAAAGAGGCCTACATATTGAACAGAAGGGCCTACACAGGGGTTTTATGCTGGCTGAGTGGTAAGGATGTCTCAGGATAATTATATAGCAACACAGGACCCGCTGGTCAATTTAATACGGCCTACAAATGCAGCTGGCAGGGCAAGGACAAGGGTCTCATACTTCAGGTGTGGACAGAACGGGCCAGGGGCCCCCTGTGATACAAAATCTACCCTCCTTCAAGGCTGTGGCAATGTAATAGACCATTGTGGGCAGAAGGAAGAGGCAATGGTAGTACAACCATACATGCCAACAGACCCGATTCAGCCAGGAAACGTCCAATGTTTTTAAGCTCAAATGGGCTTTATTTGATCTGTCTCCTGTCTACAATATCCTCTTTTTCAATGTAACTCAAAGGGGAAAATCAATACCCCAGTTTTTTTTCAAAATCTCCCTCTTACCAAGTTCAAAATGTTCGCAAGTATGGTACATTGGATCATGGAAGGAAATGGGATAGGGACATGGACTTGGATAACAGAGGACAGGAGGGACATGGAGAGGTGCACCAAACTGACCCTGCAGGGCAGGCATCAGGGTTTGCAGCAGCACAATACACCACACAGGGCATGCAGGACGGGAGTGCAGCACAACAATCCATAGAAAGCAAGAGGGAGGGGACAGGACCATGCACATGGACAACAGAGAACAGAGGGGCAAGAGGCAATGGTAGCTAGCTGACCATAATGGACAGACAGGAGAGAAAGCTGCAGCATAACAGACCATAAAGGGCAGGAAGGACGGATCAGGGGCATTACAATGGAACAGACAAGCCAGGAGGGAGGGAGTAGGGCTGGGGGCAAGGGGGCAGGGCAGGAGCAGCAAGATAGCCATGGAGGTCAGGCAGGATGGGCACTAGAAGCAAGACACACCATGAAGAGCAACAGTGAGACTGTGATGGCATACACACAGACCATGGAGGGAAGGTGGGAGGGGGTCAGGGGCAGCTAACTGACCACACAGGGAAGGTGGGAGGGGCCATGGCAGCACAGAAGACCATGCATGGCAAGTGGGAGGGTTAGTGGCAGCACAATGGCTATGATGGGCAAGAAGGAGGGTGGAGGGGCATGCACAAAGGACGATGGAGGATAGAAGGGAGGGTCAGGACCTGTGCACAGACAAGAAAGTTCAGGGGAAGGGACCTCACAACAGACCACACGGGGCAGGCAGGAGGAGCAGTTGCAGCACAACAGACCAGGGAGGGCAGAAGGGTGTGGCAGTACAATGGACCATGTAGGACAGGAGGAAGAGGATAGGGGCATGGCATGTGGACAGGCAGGGTGGAGGTGGCAGGGACAGGTTACAGTCATCTGACAATGCTAGGCAGGTGGGAGGGGAGTGGCAGCTCAACAGAACACTCAGAGTAGATAGGAGTGGCAGGTCCATGGGACATGGTGGGCAAAAAGGATGGAGCAGGGGCATGCACAAAGACATTGGAGGGCAGGGGGAAGGAGAATAGGGGCAGCAAGCTAAGCACAGAGTTTAAGCAGGAGGTCAATGATGGGGCATAGAATTGGGCAATGGAGGGCAGGAGGAGTGGACTGGTACATCATACTAAATTGAGGGCAGTGGCAGCACATCAGACCATGCATGGCAGGAGGGAGGAGGCTAGTCCATGGATTCACACAACAGAGGATAGGGAGGAAGGGGATGGGGCAGCAAGCTAACTGTTCAGAGAAGGCGGGTATTAGGAACTTTATTGTTTTTAAAACATTGTGTATGTGCGAACTACTTAAAATATGAACAAGTATGCAGCATAATCTCACTTTTATTCAGGAAGAAGAGGACGTTTGTGACTGTGACTCCGGGCTCACTTGGCAGAAACACCCCCTGACCCTCCACCCCCTATCGCAAAATGTAATGCCCGTGAAAAGGGTAGGTGAACACAGTGTTATATAGAACATAGTCCTGAGAGCACGATTGAAAATGAAAACTAGATATAGTGTATGGTATAAACTATGCACCAAAAAGTGTGATATAAGATGAACCGGGCGTGAAATATAATATGCAATACATTGTGCGCAATGACAGATTCATTGGAGAGCGCGAGATAGCACAGGCACTAGCGCGTGCTATGCGATATGCGCCTTGGAGTGTAATATGCACAGGACAGTGTTGTGTAACCTAACTAGTCTCTAAAGTTGTAATATAAAATATGTGCTGGGGAGTGTAACGTTGCATATGCACTGTGACAAAGATATGGATCCCAGATTGTAATATGTATGGCATAGCACTGTGCGTTATAACATAGGCATCGAGAAAGGCACGTTAGATGGGGCAATATAACCCGTGCGAAGACAAGTGTGGCATGACATATTCACGGGGTGGTGTTACAGTGCACATGGGCTAGAGAGTGTCATAGCATATGCACTAGCTAGTGGAATACAACACAGAGGTGTGTGGCACTCGGCAGGCAATGGTGGGTGTAACACAGCATTGGGCTCTGTCAGGAGCACGCTGTGACTCTCAAGTGATGTTCGTCCCCTTTCCAGAGAGTAAAATAAAAAGTATTACACATCCGGCAGTGGATGTGTGTTTTATTAACCGTGAGGGGGGTTTCTTGCATAGTTTTGGTCGAATTTTTGTCGAATCCCCTTTGAATGGCTTGGTGTGCATGTGTATTAAATGTGCCCGTCAATAGCTACCCATGTTTGTATAAATAAACGACAAGGGTGTCTACCAGGATTAGGCACGGTAGGGCATCAGACATGTCAGAGCTTCACTAGTGGTGTAAATACATTCCACGTGGATTCATTGCATGCATAGTCGCCTTTTAATGAATATCACGCAAATCGTCATGGTGATAGGTACGTACGGTTTGTCCAGCATGTCCTAGGTGTGTCTATAAATATATATTTTTTAAAAATAATAAAAAACAGTGGCCGGCCCTGGGGATTGGGGTCAAAAAAATATAATTAGGAGACTGGCCCTGGGGGATGGGGTCATCAGGGCCAATAAATTAGAATAAGAAGGGGAACCAAACAGCCCCCCTTCTTAAAAAACTAAAATAAATAAAAGACTGGCATCGTGCCGGAGGCCATGCCCCCTCCGTGCAGCACTCTGCAAACGCGCCCCCAACAGGCATCTCCAGTATGCGCCAGGGAGCTGCGCTGCAGCCAGGTGTTCTGAGGCCGAGGACTGACGGAGGGAAAAAGGGACGGGTGCCTCTTTGGAGTAAGTGTGACTACAAGAGCACCCGCCCCCGCAGCCCCGGGTTTAGAAAGGTAATAAGTACTCGACAAGGGGTACAACATAGGGACCAACACCCTGACGAATGCCAGAGTGACCCGGCTGGGCACACGAATAGCTGGCAGAAACATGTTGGTTCTAGCAGGGGGATTATAGGGTCGTTACCTGCCCTAGAGACCCCATCCTTTTCATTTTAACCCTGCCAGAGGTTGACATGAATAAAGTACAAAAGTCAACCCCTAGACAGTTTTAAATTTCTTTCTGCTTTCCTTGGTCCCTTGACTTTGAGAGACTATCTGTTGTCTTTCTTTTTGAATAGCACAAAATTGCGTTTATTCTAACTATTCTGTCTTTTATACTTTACCCTCACCACCATTTTTTCATCATTCACTCTAAAAAATTGCGCTCCACCAAAGGTGTTGGTCTGCACCTTGGTGTATGATGCGGCCCAATGATGAAGCATGACACTCTCGGGTGTGTGAGGGCAGTATTATAAAATCTATTGATTTTCCCACTTTTTGCATCCTTGACTGCAAGATTTGCTTTTTTCTGTTATCCTTTGTCTCTGTTAAGTGTGATTAGTTCTGAGGCCAAGCCCCTTTTTACACCTCTCTGCAACACAGCTCTGTGGCGCTTACTGGAGGTACCTAGTGGTCTAGTTTGACCCTAGGGACCCTTAGGATTCAAGGGGACTTAATCTCTCAACTTAGAACAGCCACAGGGCGCGTTTACACAGTGGTGAAGGGAGGGGACGGGGCCTGAGGTGACGTGTGCAAACACGCACTATGGCACGTTTTAAATTGGGGATATAATTTCCCTTCAATACTGAGGGCCCCTGGGGGCTAACTAGCCCACCAAGTGCTTCCAGTAAGCGCCACTGAGCTGCATTGCAGAGAGGTGGTCCAGGCCGTGCCACTTTTTACACCTCTCTGCAACACAGCTCTGTGGCACTTACTGAAGGGAACCTAGTGGGCTAGTTGGACCCTAGGGACCCTCAGGATTCAAATGAACTTAATCTCCCAACTAAAAATGGACACAGGGCGTGTTTACACAGTGGTGAATGGAGGGGACGGGGCCTGAGTTAACGTGTGCAAAAACGCCCTGTGGCCTGTTTTAAGAGGTAGTTTTAATCCCCATGCCCTATTATATACTAGGGGCTTACAGAGGAGGTCATGCTAATCACAGGGGGACCCCAACGCATAATGTTCCCTAGTGTATGTAGGTGTTTTCACTGTATTCTAAGTGTCTTTTAACATAGCACTGGCTCTAGGACTGGTTAGTCAGACTCAGTTACCACCAGTATCCGTCTGAAAAAGTTGAGGGTACAGGATGATTTTGCAACAAGGCTTCTTTCTGCTCTTCTTTTTGTTCTTTCTGCACGTTATCCTTCTTCCTGCACTTATCTTCGTATTTGAGGACTTCTGTTGCTTCTTTCTGCACTTCTTTTGTTTCTTTCTGTGCATTTTTTCTTCTTTCTTCACATGTCCTATCTCTGTAGGCATAGTTAGAAATTAGCATTTAAAAAACCTTTGAAATTCACAGAAAAAACCATAGGTTTCAGGCACGTTATAGTTAGGAATTAGCATTTAAAAAACCTCAGAAATTCACTGAAAAAACCATAGGTTTCAGGGGTGTTATAGTTAGCTGGACTTTTCACTTGTACAAAACCATTGAAATTCCCCCGTTATAGTTAGTTCAGCTAACTATAACTCGCGCGCCCGCAATGCACTGCTGATGACGTCACATATTACATCACTCATGACATGGTCAGTGACATCACTCATGACATCACTGATGACATCTCAAATGACATCACTGATGACATCACTGATGACATCATCCTTGTGATAGAGTGGCAGACCTCCTCTCACCCTAATATAACCTTTGATACACACATTCAAAAATAGAGACTAAAATTTTCAAAACAATGGACATACCAATACCAGTTACAACAACCTCTTCAGTAATTCTAAGATCCACATACACATCCACTCATTCACCAACAGTCCTATACAGTCACTCATACATGTACTCACTCATCATATGTACTCATACACCTATACATCCTGTTACACAATGCCACTCATCCATAGAGTTACTCACACACATAGTCACTCATGCTAATAAAGAATCAAACATACATTTACTTGCATATACAGTTATACACACACCACCATACTTACTTCTACGGAAACTTACACATACTTAGTCTTTTAAACAATCACTTATAGAAACACATACTAATTCATACAGGAACTCTTTCAATCTCTCACTCTCACATATACTCACATATATACACCAATAGTCACATATACTAGTTTAAAACATATGTAGTTACTCATAAAGACACTATTGAGACAGTCATTCACTCACTAACACACCCATACACACACTCATCCACCCATACAGTCCTGCACACATGCTGTGTTCAACCCATACAAACAGTGAGTCACTCATTCATGCACCTATGCACTACGTAATACCCCCCACCGAACCATGCAGACACTCAGACTGATACTCAAAAAACCAACTAATAACCTATATAGACACCCATGTAGCTACTCACCAACCCATGCAGCCACTTATACACAAAGTGAGAGACTGATACAGATATTTACATATTTAAACATTACTCACTAAGCCATGTATTCACTATGATACACTTAATCAGTCAGTTACACAATCAATTTTTCAAAAACAAATCATCCATTTAGACACTTATATACCCATTTATTCTTCCATCGACCTTGAGATATACATATATAAAACATATTTAATTTTCAGAAAAACACACATTCACTGGATGATGTCATCAGTGATGTCATCAGTGATGTCATTTGAGATGTCATCAGTGATGTCATGAGTGATGTCACTGACCATGTCATGAGTGATGTAATATGTGACGTCATCAGCAGTGCATTGCGGGCGCGCGAGTTATAGTTAGCTGAACTAACTATAACGGGGGAATTTCAATGGTTTTGTACAAGTGAAAAGTCCAGCTAACTATAACACCCCTGAAACCTATGGTTTTTTCAGTGAATATACATATATACATATATAAATTTATATACACACATGCATTTTTTGGTTTGCTCATATTTTCAACACTGTTTGATGAATCATCACGAACTTTAGAAAAAAATGATTTCCACCCCTGCTCCTTCCTAGGCATTTTTGGGTTGATCTGTCAAGCAGGAGCTGAGAAACGGGGACTTTTGAACTTTAGATACAGCCCAAACCACTGAATGCTTGGCTACACTGGTAGGCCTGAAGCCATGTTTGCACTGCAATGGATTGCAAAAGTGGTGTTGCAGTCCATCGAGTCATTAAACTTCCAGAACTTGGGTATACCGTGTGCTGTGTATTAGGGACCTACAGGTAAGTAAAATATACCAATTAGAAATATGCAAGTTTAACCATGTAAAAGGGGAGCACAGGAACATAACTAGTTGATAGCCAGAGTAAAGTGCACAGAGTTCTATTACCAGCAAAAATATAGAGTCCAGCAAAAGGTTAAAAATGTGGGATGACCATGCAGAAAAGGGGAATTTCCTATAACCATTGACAAAGTACATTCAGGAAGCCACACAGCCTGGAGCCACTGAAAGTGTGATTAAAGCTTTTCAATGAATTTGTACTTATGTTGGGCCTAGTCTGTCTTTCTGCAGCTCTTCTGCTTCTTAAAAGATAGGGATCAGCTAGGTGCTATGGAAAATATGTTTTACTTTTATAAATTCATGTAATCAAATATCTGGAAAGTGTTCCTGGACACGCATGATTAGTGTCATGTAAAATATTATAATGAGTTACATCAACCATCTAATTATAAAATGTCTTAACTAGTCCATATTTTAAGAAACTTTTATTTGACATTGCTGTATTCTGATGTTAATGTAGGCTTTCTGAAAACATAAATGTGTCTACCGGAAATGCAAAAAATAAAGATAGCATATGCATAAAAATAAATGTGTCTTGCCACCTGTCTTGGCCTCTTCCAAAAGGGGTTGTTCAGTCCAAAGTGTCGGTCCACATCCCATCTGAAATGAACACAGGCAATCCCTACAATATGGAAATCAACTTTCAGGGCTCAGCCAACAATACTTTGAGGGGGAGATTCTCAAGAACGTGCGATAATGATCGTCAAAATCGGTTAACGCAATCTCTCATATCGCCGTCTATCGCCGGAAAGTAACTCCGTGTCAACGTCGTATTCACAACACGGTGGTAACATGCGATAGTATCCTGACAACGCATCAAATGTCAGGGATAAAAGTCCCTGGATGGCGATAAAAATCTAAACCCCAACGCAAAAAAACTTGCGATGGGCACAACTGCAATAAAAGATCTAGCGAGAAGCAGCACCAGCCTGCAAGTCCCACAAGTCAGGCGGCCAAAATCACCATAATAGCGGCAACCAAAAACACAAACAAGACCCAAACTACTGCGAAGCACCATGGAGGTAGCCGGAGCAAGTACAGAGAACAACCAGAAACCCACACAAGCCCAATGGAGGACCAGCCTGGAATCATCATTGGGGAGACGGTGGAAGGAGTTGGGGGACCGGACACTGCACAACATGACCTCAGCCAAAAGCAACATGGTGAGTAATGACCAGGGACTGGGGGGAGGGGGGAGATGGGCACAATGGCACACATGCACAAGTAAGTATAGCACATCTGCAGACAAACCATGCCCAAGAGTCACAACTCCGACCAAGAGCCCAAGTTACGCAAGTCTGCAACATCTCAGCACTGTATGAGCACAGAAGTGAAAGGCACACCGCCTGAAAGGGATAAGAGCCAGCCAAATCAGAGCCGAAGGGGCAACTCACCCACAATGCAGCACACACACATACAATGCAGAGCACCCCAACATTGACAACAATGTGGTACAAACTGCAACACTTTCATAACAGAACAGAGGACACAACTGCTGCTGCTTGTGTGTAGAAAATGGCCATTCGCATTTGGCATAGCAGGAAACTGTGAGATGACAATGTACAAGTACAACCTCACATCCCTGATGGTGTAGAAATGCTAAGTGTTCTGCTTCAAATAGGCGTTTCCTCATAAACATTCACAATGTATATTGCCATGCAGTCTGACAGTAAACTTGTACAATGCGTGAACTCAAAGTCAATTTTCATTTCCCATTCACATTGCAGAGGGAGAATCAACACCACCGGCAGAGCAGACCCAACAACTCAGCACTAATGATGAATAGGACCTCCCCAACATACACACCGATGCACTCCAACAGCTCAGGGAAAGCTCCGGCACCCCACTACCAGGAGCAGGGCAGCCCAGCTGCATCCATGAGACCCCACCCCCTGCACAGACCACACAGCAGGAAGCACTCACCTGGCTGTCTTCCAGGACCCCCAGGACCCCCATGACCAACACATGGCCTTCCAACGCCATGTGTTAGAGTGCCAGGAGGAAATGTCTGTCCAGCTGCGGGTGGGGTTTGACCTCATGGCAGCCAAACTAGATGCCATACGTGGGTGTCTAAGTCCCATCAGGGACCACTCACAGTCCCTAACGGACACCCATTGTCCGCTCCTTGCTCTACAACAAGCCATGGCTGACATAGCTGGAGTCATGACTCTGAGCCAAGAACAACTGCTAAGTCAGAGGTGCCCCAGCGATGTCATCAGTGAGTTGGGACACATAAGGATAACGATGGAGAGCTTGGAGCGGATGCAAGCGGAAACAATGTTTGCCACGGCTGCACACCAGTGAGATGTAGCTGGGATCTTCCAAGCCCTGCAGATCCTCGTTATGGCATTACCACCACAAGGCATGGCGTGGAGGGATGCTGGTGCTACTACTACATCCACATCTCCTCTCCCTGAAGTGTCAATGCCACACAGCGATGCCGACAAAACAACACCGCCCGCACGTGAGTCACCTGACACATCAGAGGCCAAAGATAATGATGAATCTGGCTTTGTGGCTAGAATGAAGAGGTAGAATTCACCTCCGCCATATGGCCGGGTTCAGCTTGGTTCTGCCCTCTGCATCATGCTCTGGAATAACACCTCCCACTGTCGCCCTATACACTGAGCGACACTCACCTTGGACCTCGACATGGACTGCCATATTTGGTTTGGTTACCAATGACACAGCAATCACACTGTGGATTGCAGTCTTCCACTCCCTATGAACTTGTCAATCCCGAAAGGACTCTGGCTGGTCCTCCACGGGCCAACAATGTAAAGTGGGCTTTGCATGACCCTGTACTGGCCCAGCTTCAACACTCCACTGAATGTGAATAAAACATTCCAATTCACACAGATGTGTCATCGCCATGATCAATCAAGAGGGAAAGTATGGATGAATGTAGGGACAGTGATTCCACAAAAAGGTACTCCCTGGGTAATGCTATCAATGCACATGTATGGCCGTGACTCATATAGGCATTGAGACACACATTATCATTCAAATCAACACTCATCACAGTTGAATACAAGTGAAGGTGCGTAGACTTTATTAGCACATGCATGTCAGTACGGGCAAGATAAGTGCCACAACATGCAGACCAAGGCAGCAGTATGTCAGAATGAGGAACGTTGCCAAGCACCGCTGTCCACTCTGGGGGAGTGCCTCACGTTTCACAGGTGTGTGCTAAGCCGCGTTGTTGTCCGCTCATGTATTCAGAATCCAGGCAAATGCAGCCATATCCACTGTTGTCGTGGGATATGTGACCAGATCCCCAAGATGCAAAAAGGTGTCGGGACATGTGCAATGTGTTCCAATCGGTTGTTGCTGCAGGTACGTAGTTACTCATCCATGAAAGCGATTGCAGCTTGGTAGGCTAGCATTTCCAACCTGAAGTCGTTGTCGGCTTCACTAGACAGGACGGCGAGGCGATCCATTAGCAGGTCCGGATAGATGTGCTGCGTCCACCTCCTTACACCAATTAGCACTACAGCCCAATAGGGGAGCGGTTCAATGTGGTCACTGCACACAAGGATTTATGCAATCTCCCATGTCCAGCTGCCAGCATGTATGCCAAGTATCAAGGCATCCCATAAACGGGTATCACAGTGACACTCCTGGTCATGGGCCAACAGGGGGCGCACACACATGTCAAAATCCAGTTCAGCTACCGTTCTGTTGGATAGGCAGACATCCATGGACAACTTGAATATGCACGATCGACAATGCAACACAGGCTGAACGCAGGTGACGTTGGCGAGGCAGAAGCTTAGACAGTAACTGATCTGCAGCACTGCCAATGGCAGTGCCCCCAGTAAATGCAGCATTCGTGCACGGTACAGCTCCACATGACAGGGGTTGTGCATGTGTCCGGGATGTTCGGCCATTGCGTTAGTGGCTCTTGTTGAAGCGGCACTATTCTGACCCTCGCCAGTTCTGTGGATGAAATGCCACATCTCAGATCAATGAGTTGTTTTAGTGTGCAGCGGTTGTACATCTGAGATGTTGTGGGAGTAAGTGTGAAGGCCATTCCATGAAAGATAACTTCGAGCCAGGACTCCTGTGTGTGGGGTGTGTATACGTTGGTCTCTCGTCGGGCTGAGAGGCTTCATATATCTGGAGTAATGCATTGCAGCACAAATTGTTGTGTTGCATTAATCTGCCCAGTGAAGGGGTTCCTTGGGCATTGTGTGGGTGTTCCTACGCATCTCCCTTAGATTTGGATGCATTCCCAGATTTACCCTTATTAGTAGACTCTGGAATGTAGCAAAAAGATATGCCTCCTCACACGAGGCATAACAAGGACACATACCTATATTTATCTTAATTAGCTCCTCTTCCTATGTGTGCTATATATTGCGGAAAACATATAAAGAGGAATATGCATTCCAGGGTTGTTTTTGTGCAGGAAAGTGCCCCTTCCTGCACATAAACAATCCTCCTCACAATTCAGGCTCCATTGCACCATGGTTGCAGGAGTGCCTGAGTTGGCATTAGGCAGCCAAATGGTGCCAGTGCAGGGACAAGGGCAGGAATGCACTGTAATCATTCAAATACAGCACATTCCTGTCCTTTCCCAGTCATGCAATGCAGCGCAGCAAGGTGATTTGGTGCACTGAGTGACTTTGTCATAAATATGGCTCCAGGTATATAATTATTTTCCAATGCCTGCCATACTTCTTTACATTTTACTTTCCCTTGCCCTACAAAGAGCAAATGCAGAGCAGAACATTTCTTTTGTTGCTTATATTTTTTATTGCATACTTTTCTTTCTGTTATGATCTCTGAAGAGACCAGGATGGGCAGCAAATGTATTTTTTTATTGTTGCAGTTTCCTCTATATGACTGAGTATCAGGGGGCTAGATTTTGCAGAGCTTTATGTTAATCAAAAAGGACTTAGCTCAAACATTTTTGTCTATTTGTCTATTGTGGAACTGCACTATTTTTTAGTTTCATCAAGATCAACTCTTTCTTTAAAAATAAATGGTGACATTGTCCCGTTCATTGCTAGCTATTGATGTGGAGTCATCACAGAGACATATTTCAATAAATAGCTTGACTGCATGCTTCTTCATTGTCCCTTAAGACCTTTAGCAAAGTTTCGTTATTGGAGTCAATGATAAAAGAGTGCAGTAACAATGGTTGCTATTCATGGTTGCTCTTGTGTAAGCAGCAAGGCTACAGTACCCTTGGCTATGACTAAAGGCCCCACAATCATGATATTTCATTTTACAGGTCCTCATAGACAGCTAATAATGTCATATTGGGCTATAATCTTGTTCTCTGTATTTTCTTATTTTTTGGGTCTTTGTGTCAGTTTCAGAAGCCTTGATTTTCAAACAAATACTATGGGGCCTATTTATGAGTCACTTTACGTCGCTCTTGTGCCATGCAATGTGGTGCAAGAGGGACGCAATCCTTACATGGGATTTATGAAGTCATGCAAGGCCCCTTGTGTGGGCCTGACAGGCTCCATAAACCTTGAATAAGGCAGTGCAGGTCAAATCGTTACATTGCCTCACTCTGCCCTGGAAAGGCATTCCATGGGAAATGCGTGGGTATCCCACGCAACTCCCGTGGTTTTTAAAGCATTCCCAAAATTTACAAGAACTGGCACACCTGAGAATGGACCAAAATATTAGGCCTTCTCAGGTGAGGCGCTACAAGGAGAAATATCTTCATTTCTTCTTGTTACTTCCTCTTTCTACATGTGCTGCTTTCTACAGCACACATAGAAAGAGGAATATGCCTCTCAGGATTCCTGCACAAAAACAATCCTGCATGCAACACAGGCACTCTTGCACCAAGGAGCAAGGGTGCATACGTTGGCTCTAGGCTGCCAAAAGGGCACCAGGGCAGGGGAAAAGGCAGGAATTCACTGTATTACCTTAAATACGGTGCATTGCTGCCATTTCCCTATCATGCAGCACAGTGCAGCAAGTCACTTTGCAGCGCTGCATTGCCTGACATTCTCGTAAAATGGCCCCTAAGTGTTTTACTTGTTTTGCTTACCTTTTCTCTCTGCAAAAATGTTATCCCCTTATCTACAGTATTATTGTTGTTTTTTTATTTAATTTCTCTGTAATGAAGCAGTGCCTTAAAGAGCACTTGGATTTGATGAAGTGGAAAACGCTCCTAGCCTGGGAAATGTATCAACTTGACAGTGAGTGTCCTATTCACATGTTCATATTTTTTCATGAGTACACTTACTACTGCATCTAGTAGTCAGTTTACACTTTTTTGCTGTTACCATTTCCAAGTGTAATATTATTAGGTACAGATTTACATGTCTCCATGCGCTCAAAATGGAGTGGAACCTGTTGGAAACAGATTTCCAGGTGTAAAGATACTTCTCTATTTCTACTACTTTGACTTTTCGAAATAAATGGAACAGCACATTATCTCATCAAACTAAATGTTTAATAAATAATAAATAAAATAAATATAAAAATTAATTGTACTTATATTATTACTTGAAAGTTAAAAAAATCTATGTTTAAATGTAGTACTTATTTACAACATTTTATTAAATCTGGTTTGTTTATTTTATTTTAATTAATTTTAATTGCTAAATAAAACTCTTAACACACACACACACACATAAAAAACAATGATTAAAGGGATGTTATACGGAAGTGAAAATAAGAGTACAAATTTAACAGTTTAAACTTAGAAAACATTTGAAATCACCACTTAGGGTAGCTCAAGTAACTGTAACTTATGCTCTCGCCATGTACAGTGATGTTATCAATGATATGTCGTTTTAGTTGTCACCCATGACTTCATCAATGGTGTCATACAACATGTCATGTGTGTTTTAGTATGTTAACAATAACAGGTGAATTTCTGTGTTTTTTTAGTTTAAAATGTTACATTTTAAGTGACATTTTTACCTAACTATGACACATCACTTTAACATTTGCTTTTTCAGTGAATTTCCATGTTTTTAAATATCAATTATGATATCATTACAATAGCTAACCCCCTACTGCACATGCCTTCGGCCGTGCTTACCTATGGGGTTGGCCGCAAAGCCTGCCCATCACAATATGGGTGTCATTTTAAATAAGGCAGACCTAATGGCTTTGGCAAAGGGTCAGAACATCAATATATGAAAGGCAAGACTATTAGCTTTGTCATGGGATCAACACATAATCATAAATAAAGCAGACCTATTGGGTTTGTCTAAAGGTCACCACATTAAATGAGTCATATCTCATCATTTACCAATAAAAACAATGAAATCAATAACCATAATCTGATGTTTTAATTATTATTTCACACATTGCAATTTTCAATAATATTAATTAGCACAAAAATATTTTAAACAAAGCACTTTTAATTAAAACAACCATAAACATGTGTGGAGGCTTTCTTAAACACTCTTTTGATAACATGATGTAGCACAACCGAAAGCAGTTCCAGCACTTCAGCTGTTGAGCATACAGCTCCAGCTTGGAGTGGTTCAAAAACAATGGAAAGCTCTTTAGGGGTCATGTATTCAATGACCCAAGACACTTACTGCAAGTTTTGTTAAAGTGTTACTAGAGGGACTGCTGCGCTCCTTGCAGCACCCCACAACATTAAAAAAAATTGTTGATGGTGCCATTGCCTCTCCTTGGGGCACCACCACGGAGAAAACAAAGCCCTCACAGGCATTGTTGGGTACTCCTCTCTACAGCAGTGAATATCTTATGAGCGACTAAGCTTCCCTCCTGTCTTTTTGTGGCCTCACTTCACACATCTTTTCTTTTTTTTTTTTCTGGGTGCCCCAGTCCAACCGGCCTATTGCTGTAGGTCACGAGGGGAGACCAAATCCGCCGCAGCCATGTCAGCATCCCAGCGAGCACCCATCCTCGGATGTTGGTGGGAACCAGACACAGTGATTCTGCTCACGCCTGGCAGGGGAAACCTTTCTTTCTACTTCCATCAGTGACAGGAGCAATATAGTATTCCTGCCCATGCTCTTATGGGCATAGAGCTGGGTCTTTGCTTAAATCTAGTGGGAGACTTTCTGCTCCCACTCAAGACAAGTGCAATCCAGGTCTCATTTAGTGTTGCAGAGGGTAGGTATCCTGGGACAATAATCGTGCATCAGACTCCAAGTATGTGGCCCTGGGGCCAATCCTTGTCTCAGAAAAGGGGCTGACACATGCTTCCTCCCCACCTTTATTGAAAAATAAAATGCGCCAACACCCCATAGTGGGATTTTAATGAAAAAGTCACATCATCCTTTTAAAAAATATTTTTCCTGTGGTACTCCTATGGAACCGTGACAAACCAAAAAAATAAATTTGTCCCTGGATGTTTTCACACTGCCCCTTATATTTTTTTGTAAATGTATTTCCAGAGTCAGGGTGTGTGTCCATAGGTCCTGCAATGGCTGTCACAACATATTGTTCAGGGTGTGGCCAGTCAGTCAGAATTAAATAGTCCCCTATAAAGTGGCTATTCAGAGCAAATCTGTACATCAACAGCCCAGATTTCACTATGTTTTTAATCCCTTCAAAACCACCCCAATCACGTCTTTAAACATGGATTCCTAAAAAATTGCATAGCAGAATAAAAGAAATCATATCTTAGAATAGTAACGTTCTGCTAAAATTAGCGTAATTCCACTGAGCTGCTTTTTCTGCATTGCATCTCAAAATCTCCTATGGGAATGAACATGGGAACACAATGTATAAGGACCGCCAATACTTCTTTGCCTCCACTTGGCGGATCACCTTGAACTGGAATATATTGTGACGATTCATCAAACTGTACCACGGTGAGTTGCTTAGGGCTGAGCGCAATAGCAGTACCCCTTGAGGCTTATGAGACAGAATAAAACAGAATAGTGGTCAGATTCAATGCTAAGGGATATCCAGCTAAAGTGATCAGGTCATCATGTGACAAGTATCTAAAATGAGTAAAGTCACCTGCTTATACCCAAGAAGAAGAAGAAAACCCATAATGAAGTCAGATTTATCACCACCTGCGATCATGAATCAGGAGCCATGAGTACGATGTTGAGGAAGCACTGGGGTTTGGTGAAAGTAGACCAGGTGATTGGCAAAATGGTCAAGTTGGCGCGTGTATTCGCGATTCATCGAAAAACCACTACAAAATTCCTGCCATCAGAGATATGACTATACATTTAAACTTACATTTCTCAACAACTACTGAAGGGATTTGCATAAAATAAGCAAAAGGCACTTTCTTGAACTGACCTCTACCTCCCTGCCAAATTTGATGTAAGTCTGTTCAGTGGTTCAGGCTGTATGTGTGGCTAAAGGTTCCTAAAGAAATTAACATTTCAAATGCAACCTCATTCTGCACCTCACATCTCCGTCCCCACTATACTGATCACCCCCAAATCTCCAAAACAATAGAGCCCACCTTGACACTTTTGTGGGAAAACTTCATGAAGATTGGTCAACCAACGCTAAAGTTACAGCCAAGTCAAAAATGCTTTTGCTATGGAAACTAGGTCCTAAATATTTGTATAAATTTGGTGAATATGCTCTCAGATTTGCACATCTATGAGTCAGTATATATTGTATTTTGAACATTCAATTTGTAGCATATCAAAGTACAAGGGTGCTCTCATGGTGCCGTATTACCCACCCACCTTGGGTAATGATCTGCTAGATCTGCATCCATAGTCTAGACCACAATACAAGACAAATGCACCGAAGCACACCAAATGACTGTTACTATTATCCTCAAACAGTCATGAAACATAAAAGCACACATACAATTAATGGACTTCTATTTGCAACTTTCCAAGAAGTAATTCATAGTTATAGACATAGCAGATCAATTGAGTCTATTCCACTGTAGACAGAACAAAGGCAGTCCTAACTATAACCACCTACTGGCGACTGCCGGTAGTATGTATATGTGTATATATATATATATATACATGTGTATATAAAGCAGTTCATAGCATTTGATAGAGGCTAAATGCCAAAACGCGTCATGCTGATACTAAAGCTGCAAATAAGTATTTAGAGTGACCCCGTGAGTGCTCCGTATTCTGTATATTTTGGGCCATGCAGCACAGGAGCCCCCACCTCATGGATGGATGCACCCGTCACGAGTGCAGTGGGAATGTGGGATCATTTGGAAATTAAGATATCGCATACCACATGCACTGTCGCTGACTGGTTTCTCCGTTGACCGGGATTAGGTCAGAAGTTATACAAACTTGAGGATGTTGAGCCACTTCACCAACAGCAACGCATACTTCCAGTTTTTACATCCAGAGGCTGCGGCGAGGGTACTTATAAGTGCACAACTACTTGGCCCACCCTATTTAGACAATTCATGTGAAGTAGATATGAGGGGATTTTCAAGGTTCATTATTTAAATCTTACCTGTTTGACAGCGTCACTTATATTAAAGTCAGCCCATCGGGTGGAATGGAAATGGGACATTGGAGCCAGACTCATCAGATCGTGGATGGAGTTGCGATGTCGGAAGGGGCAAAGACATTTGAAAATCAATCCTCCTATTGGCCAAGGCGAATGGGGGTTATGGTATTTTAACCAATTGGTAGTGCACGCTGTCAAAAGCAGTTCATGGCATTTGATAAAGGCTAAACGCCGAAAAGCACAATGCCGATACTAAAGCTGCAAATAAATATTTCAAGTGACCCCGTGAATGCTCCATATTCTATTAAAATTTGGACTCCTAACTTTAGGGCTCCTAAATGCCTTCTGTGAATGCCGAAAGTCTTAAAATTAGGATTTTTCCCAGTTTAGGAGTAGTAAAGTTAGGACTATTAACTTTAGGACTCTGTCTTAAGTTAGTTCTGTGAATCGGGACCGTGTTTTTTTTCCGTGAATTTCCAAAGTTTTTTAAATACTGATTTCTAACTATAACGTGTCTGAAACCTATGGTTTTTTTAAGTGAATTTCAAAGGTTTTTTAAATGCTAATTTCTAACTATAACGTTTCTGAAACCTATGGTTTTTTCAGTGAATTTCTAAGGTTTTTTAAATGATAATTTCTAACTATAACGTGGCTGAAACCTATCTTTTTTTCAGTGAATATTGAAGGTTTTTTAAATGAGAATTTAAACTATAATGTGCCTCAATCCTATGTTTTTTTAAATTTACTACATCTATACATATATATATTTAAAAAAAGTTAATAATAATTTCTAGTTAGGAAAATTATATTAATTCTTTCTTTTTTTTTATTATTATATAGAAGTTGCGCACCCTACACGATGCCTGTGCGCATTCTCGTCGCCATTTTGAAAAGTCACGCAGGAGTCGCGACTTCGGCGTGATTTGTAAAGTACGAAACATCTTTAAATTAATTATGAATAAAAGTTTTGCTCTAAGTGTCTAAATTTATATATAAAAGTATTTTGAAACTATTTTTTTCAATATAATCTGTATGAAAGTAAATTTATTGTATGCGTGGCATATTCGCTTTGTTTGCGCGACCCCTCCCCGTATGTATTTCCGGGGTCGTGCTGTGATCGCGCCGTGATCGTGCCGGGGTCGCGACTTCAGCGTAATTTTAAAGTTGAAAAAATTACTATTGAAAATTTGAATATGATATTAGACCGTACAGTTTTGCTAATATACTTATTAAAAGTTTATAGAAATTTCTATTTATAGTGTGTAATTATGTATATGATACTTCGCGGGTGCGCAAAGGGTGCGTGATGGGTGCGGCAACCTTACGTGACTTCATGTCAGCAGAAGCAAAAAAGAAACTGATTGGTTGAAATTAATTTCATTGTGAAAGAAGGAGGATCCATCCTTCTGATACTTCCCTTACTTTTTGTCTTTGATACAGAAAAAACCTGTTTCCTGGTTCTCTTTATTATTATACCGTTTTTTGTGTGTTTGTTTATTTTTTATTCAACAATGCTTCCAGTCTTGCCTCAGTTGATCCTGTTGCCATAGAGGAGGAAGAAGAGATGGTGCAGCAGAAGAAAAAAAGAAAAGAAAGCATCGTCTGGGCCTTTAGCAGGGTGATAAAAAGGTTAATGCAAGAAAAGTTACTTGCATAATTTGTAAGAGAGTGCTGTCAAGAGGATCAGAGAAAAAGTACTCTTGCGGTACGAGCAGTATGAAGAGGCACATGGAGACCATACACCCTGTGCACCTCGCAAGAGAGGAGAGAAAGAGACAGTTAAATGCTGCTGCCGAAGAAGATCCAAATAGTCCATCTACTTCACAACAAGTTCCATTTGCTCCAAGGCCTCACATCATGCCTGAATTTTTAAATGCAGCAGTTAGTTGCATTAAGTGAAACACCCAGCTGTGTGTCGGAGAATAGTGTAGAGATGTCATCTCTGCTACTCTTAAAGCATATAAATGTTAATTTTTTTTATGTTCTTTTGTTTTTGTTCAAGAGATTATTTCCTGATCTTCATTTTTGTCTGTTGTTTTTAAAATAAAAAACACACAAAAAAGTAAAAAAGGTTAAAAAAATACATTAAAAAAAAAATTGTTCCAAAAAAAAAAACGGTTCTTACGGAACCACATCTACTGGTTAAAAAAAGAAGAATTACTTAAGTGATTGTATGAGAGTATGGACACTTTGTGGATGATTGCAGATTTGCAAGTGTACTATATAGTTATTTCATGAATGTTTGGGTAGTGGTAACATGATGATAAGTGAGTGGGTCATTGCATGAGTACTTGGGTGGTGACTTGTGGATTAGAGTACTGCAAAGAGAGTGCATGGTGAATGCATAAGTGCTTGGGTATTGGTGGACTGATTTGAAACTACATGGTGCTGGAAGAGGGATTGGAGGAGTGCGTAGGGAGTGACAGGGGGATTGCTGGAGTGCATAGGTGCTACCTGGGTAATTGGAGGAGTGAATCAGTAGTGTGTAGGTGGTTCGAAGGCTGCATGGGTAGTGCACAGAGCATTGTAGCAGAGCATATGTTAGTGCGTGGGTCATTGCATGAGTACATGGGTAGTGACTGGATGATTAGAGTAATGTAAAGAGAGTGCATGGTGAATTTATAAATGCTTGGGTATTGGCCGAGTGATTGGATAAGTACATGGTGCAGGGTGGGTGAATGGAGGAGTGCGTGAGGAGTGACGGGGGGATTGCTGGAGTGCAAGAGTCCTACCTGGGTAATTGGAGGAGTGAATCAGTAGTGTGTAGGTGGTTAGAGGTCTGCATGGGTAGTGCATGGAGGATTGTAGCAGTGCACGAGTTAGTGCCAGGGTCATTTGCATGAGTACATGTGTACTGACTGGATGATTAGAGTACTGCAAGGAGAGTGCATGATGAATTTATAAGTGCTTGGGTTTTGGCGGAGTGATTGGATGAGTTCATGATGCTGAATGGGTGATTGAAGGAGTGCATGGGTAGTGACAGAGGGATTTCTGGAGTGCATGGGTACTACTTGGGTAATTGGAGGAATGAATCAGTACTATGTAGGTGGTTCGAAGGCTGCATGGATAGTGCACAGAGCATTGTAGCAGTGCACATGTTAGTGCCAGGGTCATTGCACTGAGTACATGGGTAGTGACTGGATGATTAGAGTAATGCAAAGAGCGTGCATGGTGAATTTATAAGTGCTTGGGTATTGGTGGAGTGATTGAATAAGTACATGGTGCTGTATGAGGGATTGGAGGAGTGCATGGGAAGTCATGGGGGATTGCTTGACTGCATGGGAAATTGGAGAAGTGAATCAGTAGTGTGTAGGTTGTTAGAGGTCTGCATGGTTAGTACATGCAGTATTGTTGCAGTATTGTTGCAGTGCACGTGTTATTGCCTGAGTCATTGCATGAGTACATGGGTACTGACTGGATAATTATAGTACTGCAAGGAGACTGTGTGGTGAATTCATAAGTGCTTGGGTATTGGCAGAGTGATTGGATAAGTACATGGTGCTGGATGGGTGATTGGAGGAGTGCACGAGGAGTGACAGTGTAATTGCTGGACTGCATGGGTACTACGTGGGAAATTGGAGGAGTGAATCAGTAGTGTGTAGGTGGTTAGAGTACTGCATGGATAGTGCACATGTGATTGTAGCACTGCATGTGTTAGTGCCTGGGTCATTGTATGAGTACATGGATAGTGACTGGATATTTAGAGTGCTGCAAGGAGAGTGCATGGTAAATGTATAGGTGCTTGAGTTTTGGTAGAGTGATTGGATAAGGAAATGGGACTGGCTGGGTAATTGGAGGAGTACATAGGTTGCAACAGGGAGATTGCTGAACTGTATAGGTAGCTGTTAAAGGATTGAAGACGTGCAAGAGTTAGTGGCTGGGTAATTGCATGAGTACATTGGGTACTGACTGGATGATTAGAATACTGCAAGGAGAATACATGGTGAATTTATAAGTGCTTGTGTTTTGCCAGAATAATTAGATAAGGATATGGGACTGTCTGGGTGATTGGAGGAATGCACAGGGAGTGACAGTGTGGTTGCTGGACTGCATGGGTACTAACTGAGTAATTGGAGGAGTGAATCAGTAGTGTGTAGGTGGTTAGAGGTCTGCATGGAGAGTAGACATGTGATTATAGCATTGCATGTGTTAGTGCCTCGGTCAGTGCATGAGTACATGGATAGTGACTGGATACTTAGAGTGCTGCAAGGAGAGTGCATGGTGAATTTGAAAGTGCTTGGCTTTTGGCAGAGTGATTGGATAAGGACATAGGAGTGGCTGGGTAATTGGAGGAGTGCATAGGCAGTAACAGGGAGATTTCTAAACTGTATAGATAGCTCTCAATGGAATGTAAAAGTGCATGAGTTAGTGCCTGGGTAATCACTCAAGGGATTGTAGAAGTGCATGAGTTAGTGCCTGGGTAATTGCATGAGTACATGGGTACTGTCTGGATAATTAGAGTACTGCAAGGAGACTGCGTGGTGAAGTTATAAGTGCTTGGATATTGGCGGAGTGATTGGATTAGTAGATGGTAGTGACTGAGTGAGTGGAGGACTGCATGAGTACTACCTGGGGAATTGGAGGACTGAATTGGAGATAAGTAAGTGGTTAAAGGACTGCATGGGACGTCCATAGGGGATTGCAGCAGTACATGTGTTTGTGACTGGGTCATTGCATGAGTAAATGGGTACTGAGTGGATGATTAGAGTAGTGCAAAGAGAGTGCGTAGTACATTTATAAGTGTTTGGGTATTGGCAGATTGTTTCGACTAGTACATGGTACTGACTGCACGACTGGAGGAGTGCCCAGGCACTGACAAGGTGCTTGCTGATCTGCATGGATAGTATCAAGGGGATTGAAGGACCAAATGAGAAGTGTGTAGTTGGTTAGAGGACTGCATGAGTAGTACACAAGGAATGTACCAGTGCATGTGTTAGTGCCTGGATCATTCAATGAGTACATGAGTAGTGACTGCCTGATTAGAGTAGTGCGTGGAGAGTGGATGGTAAATTTATAAGTGGTTCGGTTTTGGGGCAGTGATTGGTTACGGACATAGAACGCCTGTGTGATTGGACAAGTGCATACGTAGTACCAGGGAGATTACTGGACTGTATAGGTAGTCCTCAAAGCATTGCAGCACGGCATGTGTTAGTAACTTGGTCATTGCTTGAGTACATGTGTACTGACTGGATGGTTAGAGTACTGCAAGGAGAGCGCCTGAGTGAATTTATAAGTGCTTGGGTATTGGCAGAGGCATTGAATTAGTACATTGCTCTGGCTGGGTGACTCGAGGAGTGCATCGAGAATGACAGGGAGATTGCTGGACTGCATGGATAGTACCTGGGGAAATTAAGATGTGAATGAACAGTGTCTAGGTGTTTAGAGGACTGTATGGATAGTGCAGAGGTGAATGTAGTAGTGCATGGATAGTGTTTGGGTTACTTAATCTTATCTTACCTTCACAATACTAGATATGAAAGTCTTTGAAACAATTTTTGCAGTTGTTTTTTTATAATTGAAATGTTAAAAGGTTTCAAACTTTAGAATTTTTGTCTGTAAAAGTGAAGAAAAAAACGGTTATAACATATAATATAATAGTTTAAACTACACAACATAATTTTACCATTATAAAAGATATTTAGTTTGCCTTTTTTGCTGTTCTCGGAATCTATTGAATTTCACCATAGACAGTGATTTCAATATTGATCATCATGTAACAGCGGGCAAAAAAATAACAATCAAGAAGATTGTTAACCCGTTCCCTGCTCATGACGGGACCACTCCGTCATGAGCCACGGGCGCCGTGTGCTCATGACGGAGTAGTTCCGTCATGCTGCGGCCGTTGGCCGCCGCTTCGCCCACGCGGCACTGATTCCCCGCCTGTGCGGGCGATCAATGCGAGTGGGCGGAGTCATGACGGAACCACTCCGTCATGAGCACAGCGCGCCCGTGGCTCATGACGGAGTGGTTCCGTCACGAGCATGGCGGCGCCGCGCTGACCCCGAACCCCCCCAGCGCCGCGGCGGAATTCGTGCCGTGGCGAAGGGGTTAAAAAAAACAACTCTGTGCCCAAAATATTTACAACAAAGTCAACTATGTGTTCACATTTCCTAAAATAAACATCCTCAATAGCATTGCATGTAATACAAATATCAAATATATGAAATGCTTCTTTCTAAGACAATTTTCTAAATACAATATCTAAGAACAGAAACGATAATTGAATCAGCAATTCTTCATATCTTCCTTATAGTCTAAATGATGTTCTTTAAAACATTTGCAATGAGAATATCCAAAATACACTTGTTAATTTATATCGATATCTTCACACCAGGCCGAATGATATTCCTGAAATCCTTTGTATTGAAATTATCCAAAATAATGTAATTAATTCACATTGACATCTTTCCAATAGGCTAAATGATGTTCTCAGAACTTTGGCATTAAAAATATTAGGTATGAATTTGGTAATTCATTTGGCAACCGATATTTGAAAACCAAATTGGCATCATTACAATGTGTCCATCCTGTATTGCACTTTAAATAGACAGTGTAGTGTCCAGATGTTGTAGAAGGTTCATCGTTGAAAATAATTGCTACTGCTATCAAATTTCTTCCTGATATTGATAGTTGACTTGCTAGAAAAAATTTAATTAAAGTTTCCAATTTACTTCCATCTGCTCTACAATGTTGTATCATTAAAATAATATATTATCCAAATCTTTCTATAAATAATGTTGATTACATTTCTGATTTGCAGTGACTACACTCCATATTTTAATTAGCTGATTTAACTAATTTGTTAAAAGACACTGTTTTACAATCTGGTATTGCCAAATATATGAATCTTTCAGTGTCTATGTTAGTGGTAGAAGTAAATGTACAATTTTGACATTCATGTTCCCCTCTATAACCAAGTCCAAACAGATTTTCAATTTGTATTTCTTCATCTTCCAATACTGCAAGCATAAACATAAGAAATTCCTGAGCATCTTGCTGTACATTCTGTGTAAATTGTGATGAACCAGAACATATATCCAGAAGATTCTGAATGCCAGAAATACTTTGGATTTTAGTTTTATCAGTTCTCAATTTTTCAAAAATTGAATGCAACATGAAACAAAACCTTTTTTCACGATTCTCCGTAATTTGCTGTTGGAGATTTTCTAGAAAAGATACGACATTCACCACTATATTAGCATAGCAGTTGATACCTGAACTATTTTCTAACTGATATCCTACAATCTCTTCAACAGTGTCTTTTTCTTTTTCTTTGGAAGCTGAACATTGTCTTGAGTTATTTTCTTCTTTCCAACTTCACTACAGAGATTCTCATATCTTCGTTTTCAACCTACTATATTCTTTTCATATACAGGATATTGACCTAAATTGGGAGCATACACTCTACTTAACCGATTATACTCACTTACACAATTTGCATCTGCACTAATCTTTCTCTCATCAAAATCAATCAAATTTAATCCAGATAAAGTTCTGACTCGGGACAATGCAGCATACACCATTCCCACTTTAAACACGGTATTTCCAATGTTTACCAAAGCGCTATCTTCACTTAAACCTTGAGACCGTATATGCTAAAGAAAGAGGAAACTGTTTTCTATGAACATACAAATCTTTAACAAGCAAAAAACTAACAGAACAACGTCCAATCTGTTTTACGACTTCAATCTGATCAAATTTAATTTTTAAAAATTCAATTCCATCTCAATTTTGATAACTAACAAAATCAACAACTTTTCCCATTGCTCAGTTTACTAAACCTTTTTCCACATCCAAATTACGCTGTAAAAGTACCCAACAGTTTTCACATACATATAAATTATTTTCTAAACCAGCAGTCTTAGATACAGATTTTTCCAATTAATCCAATTTTGTTTTTCATTTTTCTGTCAAAATAATAGTAATACCTTTTTGCTCTATTTTATCAATGGCTTCCATTTTTATTATTTGTTGTTTTTCCAGCTATAAAAGTTCTTCATTGAATGTAGAACACTCTTGCAGTGTTGGCATTAGGCAGAGTATAGATTTCTTTTCTCCGATTTTTTTGTATATTATTTCTGGAGAAACAACTTCATTTGGAAACAAGTTTGGAAGTAGCTGACTTTGCAAAGCTTCTTTACCATGTTCTGTCAATACACCAATTCTTATATCTTGAAAAATACTTCCCTATTCTTCATCACTTGCCTGTCGCATATTTTTAATAAGTTCTTTGTATTCAAAATATGACCAAATGTTCACATTTCCAAAACTTCCCAAACACTTCCTGGTGTCTTCATGTACAAGTGTTTTAAATACTGGTTGCCCTTTTACAGGAGTAAGTTGCAGTAGATCACCAAAACTATCACATATTTACCTCCAAATAAGAAAATAAGACATCGTATTCTGTTTTAAAAATGTGATGCATTCTTAAATGCACATAGGCAAGCATTAAGTTTGAGACTATGCTCACCTCATCAATAATCAGAAGTTTCATTTTCTTTAGTACTCTTGAAACTTCATAACAAGCTTCTCCAGATTGCTTGTGATATTCCAATTTGTTTTTATGTTCAACAGGTAGCATTAGTAAGCGATGTAATGTACTTCCTTTAATTTTGTGTACTGTTAACCCAGTTGGAACGGTTACAACACAAGATAAATGTGATTCAGTGGTTTTCTGTAGATAACTGGTCAAAACTTTAATCAAGAAACTTTCTCCTGTAGCAGCTTGACCACTGATATACATTCGGATAAGTTGAAATGATGTGCATGAAGAAAACCGTGGTCGATCTGTTGTCTCACTTGCTGATATATTTCTTTCTGTTCAATATTTAGTTGTTCTTCCAAGTTTCCTAAGTCCATAATATCATGTTGAGCTTGATGCATTGCTGTTTCCACTTTACTCATGGCGATTGCTGCTTCGTTTTCAAGAATTGATTGTCCTAGTGGATCTTGACTCAGTGGAGCAGAACTTTGCCTGTCTTGAGAACTGTCTCAGCTGCAATAGTAGCTTCTTGATCAATTTCTTCATTCAACATTTTTTGGATAATTTGGGAAAACTGTGGGCCCGATTCACAGATCTAACTTAAGACAAAATCCTAAACTTACTACCATTTTCATATTCACAGAAGGCACTTACTCATTTTGGTATTCACAGAAGACACTTACTCACTTTGGTATTCACAGAAGTTAGGAGTCCTAACTTTAGGACTCCTAAATGCCTTCTGTGAATACCGAAAGTCTTAAAATTAGGATTTTTCTCAGTTTAGGAGTCCTAAAGTTAGGACTCCTAACTTTACTACTACTAAACTGAGAAAAATCATAATTTTAAGGCTTTCGGTATTCACAGAAGGCTTTTAGGAGTCCTAAAGTTAGGAGTCCTAACTTTACTACTACTAAATTGAGAAAAATCCTAATTTTAAGACTTTCGGTATTCACAGAATGCATTTAGGAGTCCTAAAGTTAGGAGTCCTAACTATACTACTACTAAACTGAGAAAAATTCAAATTTTAAGACTTTCGGTATGCACAGAAGGCATTTAGGAGTCCTAACTTCTGTGAATACCGAAATGAGTAAGTGCCTTCTGTGCATACCAAAATGGTAGTAAGTTTAGGATTTTGTCTTAAGTTAGTTCTGTGAATCGGGCCCTGTGCATTCAATGCTATCTTTACATGCCTTAAAAGAATCTACATAGCACTGAAAATCTCTAAGTAATTCCTGTTCTGCACGCCAAGGCTTGAAGAGTTGCAAAGTGCTAAATAGTAAAATTCTCTTTTATCAAGAGTATAGCAACTCAGTTTCCTATGATTAATCAGATTTCCTTTACTATGTTTCACCAAACGTCCTTCTGAACCAATCACTACATATTTTTCTTCATTTATGTTCTCTGTAATATTTCTCTTAAAACTGTAATATTGCAGCACTTTACAGAGACATATGTTTTCAAGATGAGGACCTCCATTTGCATAGTATGTATCCAACATGTTTGTTTTAACAATATCTTTTCTTTCCAATTCACTTAATGCTAAATATTCGATTGCTTGTACAGATTTAAGTACTCGATTTTGTGTTGCAGCAAAACCTAGACTAACCCAAATGATTCCTCTTGACTTTGAATTAACCCTGGGCGTGGTTTGTGTAGTAGCGCTACGCGTAGCTACGCAAAGTGCACTTCGCACTACGCGAGATATGCGTAACGCTACGCGAACTGCGTAGTGTGCTGTTCGGTATGATTGCACCGCGCCGGATGCTTGTACGCACTGTGCAATCATTGAAAACGGCATCTCGCACAGATGATTTTTAGGAGATTTCCTAGTGATGGTATGTCTCACTGCTGACATGAAACTGTTGACTCTTCCTTTAGATATTACTGGACGTGGAAATCCAAAACGAAATTTGGTATAAAACTTTTCCTTCAACTTGTATTTCCATCAACAGTATTTGCCACATCGATGAGTTTGAAACCGTAACATTTGTTGCCTTAAAGTGTTCTCTTCTCTTGTTTTTGGTATAGCAAATGTAACATAGTCTTCAATAAAAGATAAAACAGTCTCATCTGAATCAGTTCCAAATTTGGGTGCATCCTTGATCCATAGGAGCACCTCTAGCTTGATACTCCTTTCTCCAAAAGAAATCAATAACTTCTCCAAGAGGAGGATTGTTTTCATTGCAGATAAAAGACATGATACCTTGAAACCTGATTAAAATATCTGCACACATTTACAGGATCCAAGGAACACAGTTCTGCAGGTGTCTTGAATTCAATGTTTTTAATATTTATATTTGCTTCTCGAAGAAATTCAAGTAAATCGTCCCATGCGTATTCAGCACAGCTTTGCGTAACAAACCACGTAGGAGTTCCTAAGTTCCTTAACATGCATTTAAGTTCTCCATGACGACGATACCAATACTCATTAGTACCACGCTGATACGGCATCAAATTAATCAATTGAGATTCTAAATGATCATCTCTCTCATGTACTTTGACCATGAGTTCTTTTGCAGAAACATTTTGAAGATGAACTCCTGTTTTTAATATGTGGTTGACTGCATATGAAAGTCCAGACTAGTCACTTTCAAACAAAAGATGAAATATATATGGGATACATTGTCGAAATCTTGGATCTTTAGAGTACAATCTTGTTGTCTGATATTCTGATGCGGGAATCTGTACTGGTCGTTCGTCATATCGTCCACCTTTTCCAGTGGGGAAGAGCGGTGGAAAACAACGAGCTTCCAAACTGTTTTCCCAAACACTCATGGGAGTCCCCTTCGCTTTCTTCATTTGGAATAATTCAATAGTATTTCCCATCACTTCTTTGGAATGTAAAGGCTGTACACTATAATGTTCATACATTTCTTCACTTTTGGACATTTCGCTATCATCACCTAAAACTATTTCTTTTCTTCCACATACACATTTTTGTAGTAATTATTGTTTTTAATGAGATATAACGTTGCCTTTTGCACTTTGCTGACATCTACTAATTCTTGCCATATTTTCCTACTCTTCGTAGGAACACCATTAACTAGAATAACTACCGGTTCAGTTTCCTCTTTCTCTACACCAATAATTTCAATATGTTTCTTTAAATCTAAAGGTAAATATACAACTCTTCCTTTTCTTTTGTTCTCTTACCGCAAGACTTTTTCTTTTTTCCCACATCTAATTCCTGCTGTTGTCTTTTCTTTATATAATACTCATTCATTTGTTGTTTCCTCTTTACTGTTCTTTTAGTCATGGTAAGTCTTTTTTAATGATGATGAAGAATATCGGTTAAAATAAATGAAAATGAAAAATTATTAATATAAATCTATAAAATATACCATTCTATTACAAAACAAACACGTTCCACATAAAAATCATTTAATTGCTTTATTTTGAAATCACAATGCATTTACTGCAGTGCACTGGTACTAACTGGATAATTGTAGGTGTGAATGAGTAATGTGTAGGTGGTTACAGGATGGCCGGGATAGTGCACATGTGATTGTTGCACTGCATGTATTAGTGCCTGGGTCATTGCATGAATACTTACAGTACTGCAAGGAGACTGCATGGTGAATTTATGAATGCTTGGATTGTGGAAGAGTGATTAGATAAGGACATGGGACAAGCTGGGAAATTGGAAGAGAGCATAGCTAGGAAAAGGGAGATTACTAAACTGTATAGGTAGCACTTAAAGGATTGTAGAAGTGCCTGAGTTAGTACCTGGGTAAATGCACGAGTACATGGGTACTAACTGGAGGATTAGAGTACTGCAAGGACAGTGCATGGTGAATTTCTAACTGCTTTTGTTTTGGCGGAGTGTTTGAATTAGTACATGGTACTGGCTGGGGGATTGGAGGAGTGCACAGGGAGTGATAGTATGCTTGCTGGACTTCATGGGTACTACCTGGGTAATTGGAGGAGTGAATCAATAGTTGGTTACAGGACTGCATGGATAGTGCACATGTGATTGTAGCATTGCATGTGTTAATGCCTGGGTCATTGCATGAGTACAAGGAAAGCGACAGGATACTTACAGTGCTGCAAGAAGAGTGCATGCTGAATTTATGAAGGCTAGGATTGTGGCAGAGTGATTGGATAAGGACATGGGACTGGCTAACTAATTGGAGGAGTGCATAGCTAGTAAGAGGGAGATTACTAAACTGTATAGCTAGCACTCAAAGGATTGTAGAAGTGCATGAGTTACTCCCTGGGTAATTGCATGAGTACATGGGTACTGACTGGATGATTAGAGTACTGCAAGGTGAGTATATGGTGAATTTCTAACTGCTTGTGTTTAGGCAGAGCGATTGGATTAGTACATGGTACTGGCTTGGTGATTGAAGGAGTTTATTGACAGTGACAGTGTGATTGCTGGACTGCATGGGTACTCCCTGAGTAATTGGAGGAGTGAATCAGTAGTTGGTTACATGACTGCATAGATAGTGCACATGTGATTGTAGCATTGCATGTATTAATGCCTGGGTCATTGCATGAGTACATGGATAGCACCAGGATACTTACAGTGCTGAAAGGAGAGTGCATGGTGAATTTATGAATGCTTGGATTGTGGCAGAGTGATAGGATAAGTAAATGGAGGAGTGCATAGCTAGTAACAGGGAGACTACTAAACTATATAGGTAGCACTTAAAGGATTGTAGAAGTGCATGAGTTAGTGCCTGGGTAATTGCATGAGTACATGGGTACTGACTGGATGATTAGAATACTGCATGGAGAGTGCATGGTGAATTTCTAACTGCTTGTGTTTTGGCAGAGTGATTGGATTAGTACATGGTAGTGGCTAGGGATTGGAGGAGTGCACAGGGAGTGACAGTGTGATTGCTGGACTGCCTGGGTACTATCTTGGTAATTGGAGGAGTGAATCAATAGTTGTTTACAGGACTGCATGGATAGTGCACATGTGATTGTAGCATTGCATGTGTTAATGACTGGGTCATTGCATGAGTACAAGGAAAGGGACAGGATACTTCGACTGCTTCAAGGAGAGCGCATGGTGAATTTATAAGTACTTAGGTTTTGCCAGAGTGATTGCACAAGGACATGGCAGACCGATTAAAAGAGTCCACAGTGAGTGACAGGAGGATGCAGGACTACATGTGTAGTGCTCTGGAGATTTCACCACTGCATGAGTCATTGCATGAATGCATGGGTAGTGCTAACTGAGTGACTGCACAATATAGAATCTCTCATGTACTTATAAAATCACATATTCACTACCTTTGCACTCCTGTAATCAGTCAGACACCTCTCAATAATTCTGTAAATATACATACAACTGTATGAATACAATCTGAACCCATACATGAGTCATTACATACTATCTAGTTAAATAGATAAGTACAACATACCAGAAACAGTAATATGTGGTGGTTTAGTTTTGAGCTACATCTTCACCATTAAATCTAGAAGTATGCGACATCATTAAACTATACCTCTCAACAGACTTAAGAAAGAAGACTAATTAACAACACCTTTCATGAGCATTTCTAAAACCACACTTTTATTACGCATCTTTACCATTGTATCTAAATTTATATGGCATCATTCAACTATGCCTTTTCTCAGACTACAAAAAGAAGCATAATTAACAACACCTTATTTCACCATTCTATCTTAAAACATATGGCATCATTTAACTTTACCTTCTGTACAACTAACAGAAACTTTATTAACACTTTATATGATCATCTTTCAAACAGCACAGTTGTGCTGCATTTTACCAAACTATCTATAATTATGCAGTATAATTAAACTATACCTTTGTAGAGAGAAGAAAAAATAAAGCCCAATAAACTACACCTTATATGAACATCTTTCAAATACACATTTGTACTGCATATTCAACCAAGCATATAAAAATGTGAGGCATCATTCAGCTATACCTTGGAACGGACTTAAAAATATTCATATCACTGTACGGTTTTAAAAAACAAAAAAACTCAAGTACAATGAAACTAATTCCAATATACATCTCTACATTTAATAATATATTTCAAACAACACCGTTTTAAAATAATATATTTTTTAAATAAACCTCAAAAATATATAACTCACCTTGAAAATAAATCTGTTGAATGAAAAATCTCACACACTCAGACAGGATTTTCTTTTACACACAGTCAATATAAATCACCAGACTGCAAGGTAAAACCAGTAATGGCAAGGTTTCCCTCTGTTTTTCCATACAAATACACATAATCAACAAATGACATTGGTTCACAGAGATTTTCAAATTGTAAAACACATTTCCATTGGTAATAGATAATAACCCTTTTCAACTGACTTCTTCACCCCTTCTGCTTAATGGCAGTTTCCATAGCAAGAGCTCATGCAACATTCAACTTAACTGACAGGTCACAAGTTCACCATATTTTCAAGTTCACCACATAATGTTGCAAATGCAAACAATAGGGGTGGTTGGCTTTGCAAAACATGACTTTATCCTTTCTGCTGTACCTTTCAAACATTTTTTACTAACCAATAAGAAACTTGCTTGCTTTACAGGCAGGTCGCTCTCCCATGCCGCAACAGCACCACCTGTTCGAGCGTGTCTCCCAGCCTGCTGCTGCTGCACTGATGTGAGTTCGAGGTCCTCCTCCACCCGCACGCTACCACCTGCGCCTCATCCCTGGTGGCCAGTGGTAGGCCGTAGGTTTGTTTTTTGCTGTAATTGTATTGCTTCTGCCTTATTTGTTTATTTGTTCTTTCCTCCTTGTTCCCTTGTTTATTTCTTTGCCCTGTGCCCTTTTGCCTTCTGTTTCCCTCGCCGTTCCTGCCCCCGATTTTCCCGCCATGATTGTATTGCTTCTTTCTTATTTGTTTATTTGTTTCTTTCCTCCTTGTTCCCTGTTTTATTTCTGTGCCCTGTGCCCTTTTGCCTTCTGCTTCCCTCACCGTTCCTGCACCGGTTTTTCCCGCTGTTGGGTCCCCTGTGGCCCCGCCCCCCGCTCGCCCATTCGTCTGCTCCCTCCTCCCAGCTGCCTCCTCCCTCCCACCTCCCCTTCTTATGGCAGACGCGCGCAGCGGGCGCACCGCTGGCGCGCCAAAGGTGCACCTAAGGCAAGCCCGTCTGCCCCGTCTGTGCCTGGACCACGCCCAGCACCAGAACCTCTGGCCCCGCGAATGCCACGACACCCGTCTCCACTATGACACCAACGCCTTCCACGCACTCAACACTGGACGAGCACACACCTGCTTCCTGGCCGCCCCGAAGCGCACCAAAGGACCCTTCTCCTGCCGGAGTTGCAGCTTCACCAGTCTCCGAGCCACCAACCCGCCCACCAGGACAGGGCGCAACCACCTCAGATGCATACAACTGAACACCCGCTCCGCACGCAAACATGCCATTGAACTCTGGGACCTGCTCGACAAATTCTCCCCGGACGTCGCCTTCCTGACAGAGACCTGGATGAACGACTCCTCGGCACCGGACATTGCCATAGCCATCTCGGACGGCTACAAAATCACCCACAGAGACCGCACCAATGGAATAGGGGGAGAATCGTCATCATCCACAAGTCCATTCTCAAGGTCTCAACCAACTCCGACGACACTCTCACCACCGCTGAACACATGCACTTCCAGATCCACACTGATCGCAACACCACCCACAGAGGAACTCTGATCTACAGACCCCCCGGACCCCGGCCTCAGTTTAGCGACTCCATCGCCGACTTCGTCAGCACACACGCCATGACCTCCGCAGACTACATCCTCCTCGGAGACCTGAACTTCCACCTCGAGAACAACAACGACACCAACTCCACCACCCTGATCGCCAACCTCACCAACCTCAGACTCCGACAGCTCATCACAATGCCCACCCACTCTGCTGGCCACACGCTTGACCCCATCTTCTCCACAAGCTCCCATGTCTCCTTCAGCCACACCACTGAACTCCACTGGACTGACCATCGCTGCATCCACTTCACCTTCCAGAAACCCACCACGCACCACCGCACCCAACAGATACCCCACCGCTGCTGGAGCAAAATCACCGAAGACCAGCTAGATAACGCCCTCGCCCGAAACCCACCCGCCGACCCCACCGACCCCGACGCCACCGCCAGCAACCTCAGGCGTTTGATCGCCAACTGCGCCAACACCCTCGCCCCAATCAAGAAATCCTCCAACAGACACACCAACAAGAATTCCAGCTGGTTCTCCGCGGACCTCCAGACCTCCAAACAAACCTGCCAAAGACTAGAGAAGAAATGGCACCGCGAACAGACACCGGGTAACCACGCAGCCCTCAAGAACTCCATGTGCCAACACCATAACCTCATCAGATCTGCCAAAAGAACCTCCTTCAAGGACTGCCTTGACAACAACACACACAACAGCAAAAAGCTCTTCAACATCGAGAAGAAACTCTCCAACCCCAGCTCCAACACCAACAACATCCCACCATCGCAAGACCTGTGCAACTCCCTGGCCACCTTCTTCCATCGCAAGATCACAGACATCCACGACAGCTTCGGCAACCAGACCACCACGACAGCCAACGACACCTCAGACTCCACGACCACCATCCACAACGACCACCTGCTCACCTGGACTAACATCAATGACGACAACATCATCAAAATCATGAACACCATCCACTCCGGCTACCCGTCAGACCTTTACCCACATCACATTTTCAACAAAGCCAGCGTGACCATCGCACACCATCTCCGCAAGGCCATCAACATCTCCTTCGAGACCGCGACCTTCCCGGAGAGCTGGAAGCACACCGAGGTCAACGCCTTGCTCAAGAAACCCAAGGCAGATCCAAGGGACCTTAAGAACTTCCAGCCCATCTCCCTGCTCCCATTCCTGGCAAAGGTCATCGAGAAAACCATCAACAAGCAGCTGATCTGCTACCTCGAGGAGAACATCATTCTGGACCCGTCCCAGTTTGGGTTTTGCAGCAACCACAGCACCGAAACTGCCCTCATCGCTGCCACCGATGACATCAGGGCCCTGCTAGACAACGGCAAAACCGCAGCCCTCCTCCTCCTAGACCTATCAGCCGCCTTCGACACGGTCTGCCACCGCACCCTTCACACACGCCTCCACAATGCAGGGATCTGAGACAAGGCTCTGGAATGGACCACTTGCTTCCTCTCCGGCAGAACCCAGAGCGTCCTCCTCCCCCCTTTCCGTTCTGAAGCCTCCAAGATAATCTGCAGCATACCCCAAGGATCATCCCTCAGCCCGACGTTGTTCAACATCTACATGGACCCGCTCGCCCATGTCGCCAGACTGCATGACCTCAATATCAACTCCTACGCCGAGGACTAAGCCTGGGCAAAGCACTAAGCTACGCTTGCATAGTTGGCGAAGTTCGCTCTACGGCGAACTACGCGAATTGCACGTAGCACAGTGCGAACACGCGTAGCGTAGTGCTGCAGTCATTTTTTGCTTGCTCGCGGTCCTCAACGTCAAGTTGGCGACCGCGAGCAAGCAAAATGACATCCCGGCGAGACTTTTTCCTTGTTCGCGATCAGCAACATCAAGTTGGCGATCGCGAGCATGGAAAATAAACCTCCCGGCGAGATTCCCAATGCGAGGAGGTCAGGTTTCTCATTGCGAGTGGTCGCGCATGCTCGCGACCGCTCGCGATGAGAAACTACCAGTTCGCGTTGAGAAAGTTGCTGCTCGAGTAAAAATCTACTCGAGCAGCAGAAAACTACAGCTCGCACTGTGCAAGATGCCATTTTTAATGATTGCACAGTGCCGGTTGCTTGTCCGCACTGTGCAATCATTGAAAACGACATGTGGCACAGTGCGAACAAGGTACTACGCAGTTTGCGAAGTGCACTTTGCGTAGCTTCGCGAAGTGCTACTTCGCGAACTACGCCCAGGGTTACCGACGACACACAGCTGGTCCTCTCCCTCACCAAGGACCTCCTCACTACCAAGACCAACCTACACAAGGGAATGAAAGCCATCGCCAAATGGATGAAGAACAGCCATCTGAAGCTGAACTCGGACAAGACGGAGGTCCTCATCCTCAGGCCCACCCCCTCAGCTTGGGATGACTCCTGGTGGCCGACTGCCCTGGGAGCAGCACCAACGCCCACCGACCATGCATGTAACCTGGGGTTCGTCCTCGACAGATCGTTCTCCTACCTCGCCGCCAAGACCTGGAACACCCTCCCCATCCTCCTACGGCAGACCTAAGACCTACTATCCTTCAGGAGGCTACTCAAGACCTGGCTGTTCGAGCAGTAGCATCACCCCCCTTAGCACCTTGAGACCCTCACGGGTGAGTAGTGCGCTCTACAAATTCCTTGATTGATTGATTGATTTTTAAACAAAGTAAAATACACCCTATTTTTGAATGTACAATGTTCTTAAACAGCCAATAAAATCTCTACTTTCTTTAAAACAGAATCTTGTCCACCACTTTAGATATCTCTCATTCCATCAACTGACTACCTCAGCTACAGACATCTTTTTATTACCTACAGTAATCACTTCAAGATGCTTTCAGTGTGCATTGTTGGACACAGCTATGTTTTTTGGTGCAAAAGGTATGCTGAACGCAGAGGTATTGACAAAGACCTAGCTTTGCAAAATGTAGACATTAAATGGATAGGACAGAGAGGATTAAATTGATGCCTGTGATTAAAACATTTTTGCATCTCCAACCCCGGACCTCATGATTGTGCACTGTGGCCTGTGGCCTGTGACCTAGGCACATTGACTGGGGTAGGTCTGGAATTGCTAATGAAGGACACCTTTTCAGAATTGATGTTGCTTTTCCCCCAAACTGCCTTTGTATACTCTAACATATGCCAAAGACAGAAATGGAAGTGGTCCAATCAATTTTGTCCTCAGATTGAGAAATCCTGAAAAAATGGCAATAAAGCTGTTTCTGCTTACCTTAGAGACCATAGAATGGGCTCCATATATAACAACAATATACATTTCCATATGGAGGGCATCTACAGGAGTGACGGAGTACACTTCACTGATGAAGGGATCAGAGTCTTTCTCAACAATCTAAAGCTCTGCATCCGCACTTACATGTAGCTGCAAGAAACTCATAATAAACACAAGGGCGCTTTTTAGAGCCACCTATTAACCCAACATATAACCTCGGTATATATAAAAAAATCTTAATTGTTTTTGCTTGGCGTCGCACACCCAGCGCGACTTATAACCATGCACCGATCGTGTTTACACTAGGGGGCCACGCTGAGCACCACGCACACCTCACGTTCGCACCAGAGGCCACACTGGGATCCATGCACCCCTCATGTTCACACCAGGGGGGGCGCGCACCCATCGCGTTCACACTAGTGGGCCGCACTGAGTGCCACGCACCCCTTGCATTCACACCAGGGGGCTGCACACCCATTGTGTTCACACCAGGGGGGCACACTGAGTGTCACGCACCCCCCGCATTCACACCAGGGGCAAGGCTGAGCGCCAAACTCGGGTCGCAACTCAAATTATTTTTTTATTAAACCGTCCACTTTCATTAATTTACATTCGCCCCGGGGACCCCATCCCCCGGGGCATGCCCAAATATGTACATATATATAAATATATATATATATTCCCAGCGAGTGACCAAATACAAGGTCACCAATTGAGGCACACACTGACACCGTAAGTTATTTTCAAATGTATTCAGTTACTCGAGTAGATGGACAGACATGTTTCGGCTACGCCTTCCTCAATTTCACAAAATTCATTTGAAAGTGATGTAACTTTATAACGGAAATGCATTCACAAAATCATTAAAGATCAAGAGAGGACTCGTAGCTCATAGAAAGGACAATATAAATGAGGGACTATGTTTAACAAATCAACATAGCGGCCATATTTTAATGCAATTATGCTATATTATTCCCAAAATCTAATCAGTTATGAAAATAAAATTGTATATACATCAACTTATTTACAATAATTAAGGACAAGGTAGTGATGGAATTGGGTCGCACATCTATTCCCTAGTCGCTAGAACAGTATTTCAAGGTGCCCATCCGGATAGAGAAGCATCCCACTACCTAGGATGCGAAAGTCCACTAGGCCCAGGATATGGTGCTAGTGGCTAGAATAAGCTTTTCAACAGGGTACTATCCCGGCACTCCAAGTACCAAAATCATGTATCACACAGTAAAGTGAAAGGCGAACCATCTGACCTAGTATAATTAGCAGTTGCAACTTTCCCCACAGTTGTTCCGGAAAAAAACAGTACCGTACCAATGAAGTTCAGTCATAATATGTACATAGTTTAATTAACAAATGATATCACATACATGTTTGAAGTTAGCATGTAGTAGCAAAATCCAATTGTTTTAGCAGAAAAGCATACATAGTACAAGAAATGTCAAATATCAGAGTACACAGACAAGTGAAAAGATATCTGAATCAATTCAATATTGTGCCATGATTCTTCAAATAGCACATATGGATACAGACATATGTAACATACATCAATGTAGAAATTTCAGAACAGCCGACACGTGTTTCGTTACTGATGTAACCTCTTCAAGGCTGTTAGGGTAAAATCAAAAAACCATTTACACAAAAACCCTCCTTATAGTATTTCCAGTTCAGAGTATCGAAATTAGTCTCAACATTAGAACCCATTTGACCAAAAGTGGTGAGATATCCAAACATGCATAGGTACAGTAATATTCACAAAGGACCCCAATACCAGGGTCTTGCCAGAGAGCAGGAGAAATTGATCCAAAACACCATGTCACCCGTCGTGGTGAGTGAGATGAGCCAAAAGTTCAATCAGCAGTAGAAAGAGTGTAAGAATGCCATTAGAACCCAAAGTAAAATTTAGCAAGATTGTTTATGGCCCGTTTAGTCAGAAAAAAGGGAGTCTCATAGTTTTACCTTCTATCTAATTTTGTCGAATAGTAATGGGTGGTATCACGCCATATTATTACCAGGTCTGATGCCAATTCTGGGCAAGGTATACATCGAAATGAGCAAGATGAGTAAGGAGAGTCTATCCGTATTCTGAAATAAAATTGTGAAAGAAAATCATGTAAGGTTAAAGGCTTAATTAGAGACTAGACATCAATTGGTTTCCTAGCTATTAGGCCTTCACCAACTGGATTCTGGCATCTATGTACCTTGTATCAGTAGTCCTGAGTGGGGGTTTTTTTTTGGTAGCGTAGTTCAGAGATCCCACGTCTGAAACTCCGAACCCTTGTTCTCGTTTCTAGTGTGGTTTTGAGGCACCCCAAGTACGTGCCTGGGCAAAGAAGACGTAAGAAAAGAACAAAGAAAGAAAAGAGTACAAAGTGGGTCCTCAGCTATTCCATATCCATGCAATAAAAGTTTCATTTCTTTAAAGAGACTAACCACTATTCGCAGTAAGGTGAGGCCGGCAGTAGTATGCAGTGCCCCTCCCGCACAGTCGAATGTGTAGAGAGATTGAAGACGAAAGACGTTCGCCACGACCTGTGAAAAAGATTACCCTATAGTATGTCATAGACATTCCCGAACATTCAATAACAAAGAGTACAAAATTAAATTTAAAAAAAGGTTCAATGCACTCCAGTAGCACATAGGGCCCTCACAAGCGAAGGTAATAGTAACGTTTATTCTTACCCCCACAGAGGTTCTGTTCTGTATACTGTCAATTCGGTATAATAGTTGAAAGAGGTCACGCTATTGTAGCACACATCCTTGTGTCGGTAATGCACGGTATGTGTAGACAAGGTACTTTAACATTCCTTTGGAAAGTATGAACAATCTATAAGGCAAAAGAACATCAACTTATACTCAATTCATTTAGACCATGAATAAATATTACAGCATTCAGCCTCGGCGTATCTGCGTGCAGCGCTCAGTTATTCTATTGCTCTCGCATATTTTAAAATCCCTCGTTTTGTCGCCTTAGTTATTTTTAGGTTTGATTCTTTTCCCTGTTTTTAAATACGGCTGGTCCGCTTACCTGCACGCTGTCATCTCACCCGCACAGTAATTTGGAACACACCGCATTTCGCGGGTCCCTTGCCACTGTCTCGTTGGTGGCCATATTGGGTGAGGGGTGAGCCACATCGCGGTCTAGTCCTCATTCAGGAGGCTCGACCAACATAAATGGCAGCCACGCCTTCGCGCAGCGTCATCGCGCAGCGGGATCGCCGGACTTCTGCCGGAGTTACGCCTGAGTTCAGCCCGTCTGCGCCCGTCCGCGCTGAGGACGTGCTGCAGGGCGGGCTGGACCTGGCTGACTCTTCTCTACCACTCTATGAGCTGCCTAGGCGTTACTCTTCAGCGGAACTCATGGCCCTTAGACCCCCTGTGCAACAATGCTTCCATCGTCTTCTACCTGATGAGTACTTGTATTCCCAGCGATGTGTGTCGTGTAAGGCTTCTTTTTGCTACGCCATTTCAAGCTCTAGCAGATCTCACTCACGTACGGGATGTCTCTCTGCTTCATCACATAAAACTGGCTTTTTAATTAATGCGCGATCGCTGATTAAGCATAATGTTGCTTTCCACGATTTCGTTGAAGAAAGACAGCCAGACTGGTTCTTTATCACGGAGACTTGGGCTTCGGATACCTCCGGTCACGATCTTCTTTTGGGCCATCCCTGATGGCTATTCTCTTCATAGGCAGGATAGACTTTTGCGCAGAGGCGGAGGAATTGCTGTCCTTATTAAATCCTCTCTCTCTTGCTCTATCATATCTCTGTCTTTGCCTGGAGATAGTTTTGAGGCACTTTATTTTTGTATCTTGTGTGCCCCATCCGTTTCTTTTACTGGAATACTTACATACAGACCACCTGGCCCTAGGGCGAGTTTTCCTTCAGACCATCTTAGAATCCTGGAACCCTATTTCGGAAAACCCTTTCTTTCCATCCTGGGTGATTTTAATTTTCATCTCGATGATGTCAACTCAAAGGATACCTTAACACTAACTGAATCACTCGGAGCCTGTGCCCTTGTTCAGTTGGTGAGCAGCCCTACACATAAGGCTGGTCATATTCTTGACGGGGTTTTCTCTAGTGATTCCAGGTTATCTACGGGCTCACCTTTGCCGCTAGTCTGGACCGATCATCTTGCAATCCCTCTTGAATTTGCCCTCCCCGCCCAGCCTCCAATTAATCAGACTGTCACTTCATTTACCCTTAGTAGAAATTACAGAAACATTACTGATGACACTATTGCTCCCTATATTCGACTCTCTGAATCTTTTTCTTCGAAAACTGCGAATGATGCAGCACATGAACTTATGTACTCTATTTCCAGCGCTGCGGAAGAGCTTGCCCCCGCCTCCTTGAGATATGTAGCCCGTCAGAAACCTACTGCTCCCTGGTTCTCTGAGCATCTTAGACTCTTAAGGCAGGGTTGCAGAAGTAGTGAGAGAAGATGGAGGAAGTCCTGGGATCCGGAAGATTGCGTAGCTCACAAGTCCGCTTTGCGGAACTATAAACAGAGAGTCATAGTGGAGAAGCAAGAGTATTTTTCTAATCTTACAGGTTCCCTAACGTCATCTAGGGAGCTTTTTAAAATTGCTGATTCCCTATGCTCTCTTCAACTCCCCGATCCTGTAGTGAGCTCCCAGGATCTATGTGATAACATCTCGGACTTCTTCCACAATAAAATCCTGGACATTCATCTGGCTCTTGAAGCCCAATGCCAGTCTTTGGATAAGGATACTCCCGCCGCTATAGCCAAGCTAGATGCGTTGGGTAAGGAGCCTCTTAAACTATTGAGGGAATTTCCTTTATTATCTCTTGAAGGATTGAGCCTCCTACTTGATAAGATTAAATCCTCCTCTCCTATGGATCCTATACCCCTAAAAACTTTGAAGGAGTGTAGAAACAGTATTCTGCCACCTATGCTGGAAGTTATGAATAAGTCCATTGTTCAGGGCTCTTTTCCAGTAGTATGGAAGAAGGCTATTGTAAAGCCCCTCCTCAAGAAACCTTCTTTGGATCCTGGTCTCCTTAAACATTTTAGACCCATTTCTCTGCTTCCTGCTCCTGCAAAGATATTGGAGGCACACCTCAACTCTCATCTCTCCACCTTTCTTGAGACCAGTGAGTATCTTGATAATACACAGCACGGATTCAGAAAGCATCATAGCACTGAATCCGCACTCACTGTTGTAGTCGATAACATCAGACGTAAGGTGGATCTTGGCCAATCAACAATACTGGTCCTATTAGATCTCACAGCCGCCTTCGATACCCTGTCTCCCGCCATTCTAACTTCTCGGCTCCGTGAGGCAGGGGTTACCGGACCGGCCTTGAATCTTCTCGACTCTTTTCTTCTTGATAGAGAACAACGAGTAAAGCTTGGAAGTTTCCTCTCCCCTGCCAAGTCACTAAAATGCGGGGTGCCACAGGGGTCGGCTCTTAGCCCGACCCTGTTTAACATCTATGTGGCCCCCCTTGCTAGACTATTAAGATCGCAGGGGATGGAGGTGGTGTCCTACGCAGATGACACCCAGATTATGGTGTCACTGGTCAATTCCTCTGTCCAGACATCTGCCATTGGCTTTAGGTCATGCATGCAGCATGTTGCAGATTGGATGATTATCAACTCCCTAAAGCTAAATGGCGATAAGACAGAGGTCTTGGTCTTTGGGAAAGATCAAGACGTCTGGTCGAGTGAGTGGTGGCCTACTACTCTTGGCATCTGCCCCACCCCCTCTTTATCTGCCAGGAATCTCGGCGTGATCTTTGACACCTCACTTTCCATGACGCTTCAAACAAATAGGACCGTGGCCACATGTTGGGGTGTTATTAGAATCCTAAATAGGATTCGTAGCTATCTTTCTTTGCAGGCGCGGAAGCAGATTGCAGTGGCTCTTGTAGGCTCCAGGCTTGACTACTGTAACTCCTTATATGCTGAATCCAACAAAGGCCTGATCCATAGACTGCAAATTGTGCAGAATGCTGCTGCACGTTTTGTTTTGGCCCTCCCTCTGGCATACTCAGCTACAAATGCTAGGAGAGATCTTCACTGGCTCCCTGTCCAACATAGAGTCTCTTTTAAGATTCTATGTCTCACTTACAGGGCTCTGGTGGCTGACACCGAAAATGCACTTGGATCTTTGCTTACTCGCTACTGCCCTTCCAGAACTCTTCGGTCTGCTGGACTATTTCAACTGGTAGTCCCACGCACCAGATTAGCCAGATGGGGAGCGAGAGCTTTTTCTGTGGTTGCCCCTAAGCTTTGGAATTCTCTCCCAATTGAGGTAAAAACTCTTCCCTCTTTGGATCTGTTTAGAAAGGCCCTAAAAACCTGGTTATTTACCAAAGCGTATTAATAAAAGTTTGCTGTTTCTGATTGACGAGCTGGATTATTTGACTTAGGCGCCTTGACGCCCATTGGGCAAAGTTTTGCGCACGATAAGACTCAAATCATTCATTCATTCATTCACAGTCAAAACATATATAATCTATGCCACATGATTTTTTGCAAATTGTTTGGTCAATTGCCATATATAGGCAGCAACATCATTTAAGGCCTATAACGGTCGCTCTGTTCAATTATGCCCTGAATGGGCTTATTTGATCATATTTTAATTCTCTTTTTTCCTTATTTTGTTGCCTGGGGACCTATCTACTTATTTTCTGATTCTATTAATATTGGTCCAGGGGTGTAGTAAAATTTATCATCACTATTCAATGTGGACCTAAAGCTCCTCATCGTTGTTCAGACCCCATGGAGCTTTGGTTTGCATTTCAATAATATAACGGGATTCAAGTTTTCGCAATGCTCTAACTCTGTCGCCTCCTCTTTCTTTTTTGGTAACCTGATCTAGACAAAAGAATTTAAGCAAATTGGCATTCGATTTATGTTGTTCTTCGAAATGCCTTGCCACAGGATATGCTGCATCATGATTTTTTATGACACGCATATGTTCCAGTATCCTTTTCTTTGTGGGATGAATCATGCTTCCCACATATTTCCTATTGCAGCGGCATATAAGACAGTAAACTTTATGATCTGAGTTGCAGTTCATCAATTTGTTGATCTTATGCATTTTCTTCCTCTCTGGTACTAGAAATTGTTTCACCTTACTGCTATTCCTGCATGCCTTGCAAGACATGCAGGGATAGAAACCGGAAATCGTGTCTTTTTTCCTTGCTGATTTGGAAAAATGACTTCTTACCAGCTGGTCTTTTAGTGCTGGACCTCTCCTATAGGTGATAAGGGGGATTGTGAAATTAATGAGCCTATGACATGATCTGCTTTTAAAACTTTCAAATTCCATCAAAATATTTGAAACAATTCAGTGGACTCTGTTGAGTATTCCGTTATCATCCTTACTTGTCATGTCACTTCAATTTTTTTGTTGTTATCATCATCTGTAGTGGAAATAAAATGTTCCCTCGCTATCTGTTTCATTTTTTCTCTGGCTTTTGTAAGAGTTCCTTTCTTATAGCCTCTTTGTGTAAAGCGTTCAAGAGCTTTTTCATTTTCTGTTTTAAAATCTTCATCGAGTGAACAGTTTCGTCTTAATCTAATTAATTCCCCATAAGGGATTCCATTGATCACACTTTTGGGGTGGAAACTGTTCGCGTGTAATACACTATTTCCCGCTGTGGGCTTTCTGTATAGTGTAGTTTCAATCTTGTTGTTTTTTATGAACACCATTAGGTCTAGATAGGGCACATTACTTTTACTTAGACATTCAGTAAATTTCAGGTTGACCTCATTATTATTCAGCTCTATAATGTACTCTCTGGCCTGTTCCATTGACCCTCTCCTTATAATGAAGAGGTCGTCAAGGTATCTTGACCATAGGATCACTTTGTCTAACCAGATTTCATTTCTTCCCGCCCAGGCCACATGCTTCTCCCATCAGACAACGAACAAGTTCACATAACTGGGGGTGAAACACGTGCCCATCGCGGTACCCTGACGTTGTTGGAACAATTCACTTGAAAATAAAAAAATATTGTTTTCCAGGCAGTATGTAATCAGTTCAATTAACATAACGGTATGCTCAAAATATTTGAGCTCTCTCTTTTTTAGAAAAAACTCCACAGCCTCTACACCTTTGCGGTGGTCTATGCTCGTTATGTCCAGGGTCAATAGTAACATATCTGGTTCCCACTCTATGTTGGCAATTATTCTCAAAAAATCTTTAGTGTCCTTAACATAAGAGCAGAGGTCAATCACTAGTGGTTTAAAAAAACAGTCAATGTAGATAGATGTATTTTCAAGTAAGCTGTTCTTGGATGATACAATTGGCCTTCCCGACGGGTTCGAAGCACTCTTATGAACTTTTGGGAGATGATAAAAGGTGGGTAGTTCTGGGGACTCACAGTAGATACATTTAAAATCATCCTCCTTTAATATTCCTTTATCTCTCCATTTCTTTGTCAGTTTATGAAACTCCTGGATACTTTTGTCATAGTTGTCTTTAGTAGTTACAGTGTAGCACTGAGTATCTGCTAATTGTCTCCGTGCCTCTTTCAAGTAAGTCAGTTTGTCCATAATGACAATGTTTCCTTCTTTATCAGAATCTTTTATTACGAGATTGTCATCATCGCCCTGGTCCTTTAAAATGTTCTTTTGTTGAGGTGTCAAATTTTCTTTTGTCAAGTTTGGGCCTTTCGCCTGCATTTTTTTGAGGTCCTCTGTGACCAGATCTTGAAACATATCAATGGCATCATGTGCCGTCTGTGGGATGAAGCGGGAACATTTTTTTAAAGTGCTTGTTGCTCCCTTTTGAGTAATTCCCATTCTTCTAACAGGTCAATTGTCCCCGTTGGGTCATTTTGGCTGCTACTCAATTCCAATTCCAATTCTCTCATTGCTCGTTGAGCATGCAGCTCTGTACCAACTAATGCGCTACTTTCCTCCATGTTAGTGACGTTAGATTCCTCTTGTGATTTTTTTGGATACATTGTGTGTATTTTGAGCCGCTTCAGTTTTCGAGTGAATCTATAGAGATCTATTTGAGCCTGTGTATAGTTAAATTGTGTGGTCGGACAGAAAGTAAGGCCCAGCTCCAGGACCTTAATCTCTTCAGATGAAATAGGTCTGCTGGAGAGATTAATTACTGTTTGTTTCTTTCTCTCTATTTCATCTTCTAGTTCCATTTTCCACCCCATTTGCTCCTTGTTCAACATCCAATTGGTGACGAATCCTTTCCCCTTCCTTCCCCGTTGGGTTTTTCGCTTCTTCTTTCTGGGGGATGTGTCCTTGCTGCTGGGCGCTGCTTCGCCTCTCTTAGCAGTCATGAAAAAAAGTGGTAGTTGTAACTTTCACACCTTGTGTGCTTTTCTCCTTTCTTCTCCCAATTTGTTCCCCCTCCGATAGCTCCACTTCAGATTCCAACGTGTCACGTGATGATGTATCAGCTGGTTTTTGGAGCATCAACTGCTTTCTTGGCATGTCATATTTTTTGGCAAACGTTGGGATCCGGCCTGACTCGCGTAAAGACTTTGTTTGCTTTCTATGTTTTATTATGCCCTCATAATCCACTAATCGCTTTTTCATGCGTTGTTGTAAATCTTCTCTTAACTTGCTGTCTTTATCCAAAGCTATCAGAGCTTCTATTTCTTTGATCTCCTCCAATAATTTCTGCCTATCGCTCCAGGCGTACTTAATGAGGATCTTGACCATTCCTTTTGCTGACTCCGCTGTATACTCTGCCCATTCTTGCAGCAGTAGGGGGTCAGGATGCTCATAGGAGGGTGTTGTATAGATGCGCAAACCCCTTGGAATACGGTCGCAGTCAATATACCTCTGTAATGAGGTTGCCTTCCACCACTTTCTTGTTTCCTTTTCGTATGATTTCTCCAATTTATTAAAGAGTGCTTTTAAGTTATTCTCAGTAGATGAACTCCCAGAGGTTCCCTTTGGCTCAGTACTTTTGGTGTGTTTGCTTTTAACAAATGCCTCCTCTCTTTCCCGATCTGTAAACATCACTTTAATATCTCTATTAAACGAGTAACTCTTGGTATTTTTATTCTATGTGTGTCTACGTGCCTGCCACTTCATGCATGATGATTTGCAAGGATATCTTCATGGGCATGTACTCACCAGCGGTGCTCTGTCGATCGCTCTGCGTCCTCCGACCGCAGCTTCCGGCGTCCTCCTGCAGTTCGTGCAGCCCGTCTGCTTTCCTTGTCGTCACTTCACTCCCAATGGCATTCAAGATTGCACACGAACTTGGCACACAGCGGGGCAGATCAAAATAATTGATTCCTGCTTGTTCACCTTCAGTCGCTCCACATGGCACGGGTGCTTCTTCCTCCGCGTTGGTGAGACGCGAATTTCATTCCCAGCGAGTGACCAAATACAAGGTCACCAATTGAGGCGCACACTGACACCGTAAGTTATTTTCAAAATGTATTCAGTTACGCGAGTAGATGGACAGACGCGTTTCGGCTATGCCTTCCTCAATGTCACAAAATTCATTTGAAAGTGATGTAACTTTATAACGGAAATGCATTCACAAAATCATAAAGATCAAGAGAGGACTCGTAGTTCATAGAAAGGGCAACATAAATGAGGGACTATGTTTAACAAATCAACATAGTGGCCATATTAAAAGGTCTCTTAAATTTTTCATCATTTAAACATTTGATGCAATGATGCTATTATTCCCAAAATCGAATCAGTTATGAAAATAAAATTGTATATACATAAACTTCCACTCAATTCATTTAGACCATGAATCAATATTACGGTCAAAACATATATAAGCTATGCCACATGATTTTTGCAAATTGTTTGGTCAATTGCCATATATAGGCAGTAACATCATATAAGGCTCATAACGGTCAATCTGTTAAAAAAAAAAAAAAATATATATATATATATATATATATATATGTATATATATATTTGTTTTTTAAAACGCAGGAGGGAGGACTACCACCCCCTCCCTTGCCATTTTGGACCCCGGGGAACCCATCCCCCAGGACCTGGACACATGTGGGGGGAGCCCCAATGCCCCCATGGTCCCACCGGCTCCCTGCCTCCTGCTGGAGCCGGTATTGGTTTTCCACACAGGGAGATACTGACATGCAGCTTCCCTTGTGGAAAAGCAAACTAGTTTGGATTTTAGAAGCGAGAGCAGGTTTCCCTGCTCTCGCTTCCAAAATCCAAAGCAGTGTTTGCTATGGCAGGGCAGGAGCCATGCTCCCACCCTGCCATAGCAAACAGCAGTGTCCTGGGCGTGGGCAACCCAGGATACTGCGGGATCCGGCCCTGGGGGGTGGCGGTCCCCAGGGCCATCAATGGCTCCAGGAGGGAGGCCGCGCAGCCCTCCTCCCAACGTGTTTAAAGCCCCAGGGAGGTGTTGGTCCCCGGGGCAGGTGGGGGGCTCGAGCCCCCTCAGACAGGTTTGATTTTTTAAGAGCCCCGGTCCCCGGGTTGCAGGGAGGCCGTGTGTTCCCCGCAAATATTTACAAAGAGCCCCGGGGGTGGCGGTCCCTGGGGCTTGGGGGGCCTTGGAGGCCCCCCACACATTAAAAAACAAGCCCCGGGGAGGTGGCAGTCCTCGGGGCAGCCCCATGCAATTATAAAATATAAATTGGACAAGGCCCCCGGGACCTAGCCCACCCGGGGGCCTCATCTAAATGAAGCATGGGAGCCCGCGATTCATTTTAAAAAAAAGAATTTCAGCAGGATTCGCGACCCGAGCGTGCATTCTCCTGCAATTATTTTTTTTTAAATGCTTTTTTGGGCCCTAGGGGTTCTTGTGGGACCCCTGAGCAGGCCTATGGGGTCAGGGTGTTTCTATCCTGCCCACTTTTCTTGTTTTTTATCTTTGTTTCACTGTTTTCTTGTGACTCAGTTGAATGGCTGCCAAAAGTTCCTGGTTTGGAGTGTTGGCAGCCAATCACAGTGAAGCTTGTGGCCGGGAGTACCCACCGCAGCCATAGATATCTAAACTTTTATTTTTTAATTTCTCACTGAACGTATTTACACCATTTAAAAAAAGGTCGCTTTCTGAACCAAGAACTACCTTTTTGCCAAACTTGGTGGAATTCCGTTCAGCAGTTCGGGCTGTAGCCTTGGCTAAAGTTTCTTATGGGAAATTGTGTTAACAACTTTTATTTATGGAATTTCTCAGGAACTGCTGAACGAATGTACACCATTTAACAAAAAGGACTCTTTCTGACCCAAGGGCTACCTTTTCGCCAAATTTGGTGTAATTCCGTTCAGCAGTTCGGGCTGTAGCCGTGTCTAAAATTTCCTATGGAAAATAACATAGGGAAAACACGTTTAGGAACACCCCTTTTTTGTCGGCCCCCGCTTGGCGATTCACCCCGAAACTTTCAAGACAGGAGCTGACTGGAGCTGCTCACTAGTTTTGAAAATTTTGCGAAGATTCGTCGATTGGTGCCAAAGTTATTGGGAAAACAAAAATGCTTTTCCGATGGAAACTAGGTCCGAACTATAACTACCTACTGGCGGTCGCCAGTAGATAGTTATAGTTAGGACCTATTTTCCATAGGAAATCAACAACATTCTATTCCCAATAAGTCTGGTGCTGGTTGATGAATCCTCGCGAAATTTTCCAAACTTTTGGTCAGCTCCGCTCCGCTCCTACCCTGAAAGTTTCGTGGTGATTCGTCAAGCGGGGACCGAGAAAAAAGGGGGGTCCCAAAACGCGTTTTCCCCATGCAATTTCCCATAGGACCTGTTGATGCAGCTACGGCCCGAACTGCTGAACGGAATGACACCAAATTTGGCAAAGAGGTAGTCCTCAGTGCAGACTCGTGCCTTTTGCATAAATGGTGTGAATCCGTTCAGTAGTTCCTGAGAAAATTAGAGTTAAATGTACATAAATATCAATGGCCGGGGAGGATCCACGGACCGTACCCGCACCGTGCGTGCACCCTCCCCGAACCGAGCGCGCACCCTCCCGATCGCGCGCTGAATGCTAATTGGCTGTCGAGTGTCTGTCTACATTCAAAACCAGGAACTGTTGGCGTCCATTTTCTGCCTCGGTAGAAGGGAGGTTGAAGAAGCAAGGGGAATAAGTGTGTAAAACATATAAAGGGGGCAGAGTGGAAATACTATGACCCTCTAGAGGTGCTTAGGGGGTCCTAGAAGAAGCCCCTGGGGCCCCCTTTTTAAAATAAAAAAAACGGCAAAATGCACGCACGGTGCGCGCATCCTATCGCATTGGGTGCTCGGATTCTCTCGCGTTGGGTGCGCGGATCCACAGAATTCTTTGGGGAAAAAAGACAAGAAATCATTCGTTGTATGACTACTTTCTACACTGAAAGGTAGGGTGTATATTTCAGTGTTTTAAAGGTATGATTATTATTGGTTAAGAAAAACAGATTGTAAGGAACATTATATATGATAAGCTGATATGTTGAAAGTCAAGCATACTTCCTGTCTTGTTTAGCAACATTGTGTGCTGAACTTGTGACCTGTGTGCTCAGTGCAATGTTTCATGACCTGTTTCTATGGTAACAGGCAGAAGGCAGATCGGGGGAAGGGTTGAAGTGTATTTCAGTTGGAAAGGGTTGAAATTTTTAACCAATGGAAATGTGTGTTTGCTTTTGAGTTTATGTGTGAAGGATTGTGATTTGATGTTTACATTTATATGTGTGGAAAATGAAAGGAAAACTTTTCCATTCTTTGTTTTTGCTGAGAGGTGCACAGTGCAGAGATTCTGGAAAAGAAAATCTGGTGTATGACTGATATACTTCTTAATCTACAAAACAACTTGAAAGGTGAGTTATTTAATTGTGAGGGGATGTATGTAGACTATTTTGATTTTAATCAGACTAATGTATTTCTGCTGCTAAAGTGTAGGGAGTACTTTTTTCTCTACAATCTTATTGACAGTGTGTGTGCATGTAGAAACCATTCTGTGATAGGCATTTGTGTTTTTCATGATGTAGTACTCCTTCTAGATGAAGAAATGTGTTTTGGTATAGTGGAAGGGATAGTGTTGTTTGTCTAGAATCACACTGTGAGTCGGTGTGCATTTGGGAACCACTGTGAGAGAAGCATTTGGTAACATCATGTATTTGCTGACAGATAACTGTTTTAAAACCAGTCTTGTTGTCAAGTTTTAGTAGCATTAGAAGCCAGTCTTTGCTTATGCATTGATAAATGAGTCAGGCATTGACACTAAAGTGCAGTACTGAAATATGTAGATTGTGTGCAGTCCCCTTACCCCTTCCACAGTAGTGAATGAGCTTTGGTAATCTGCTAGGGATAGTGTTGCTTGTCTAGAATCACATTGTGAGTCTGTGTGCATTTGGGAACCACTGTGGGAGAAGTATTTGGTAACGTTATGTATTTGCTGACAGATAATTGTTTTAAAACCTGTCATGTTGTCAAGTTTTAGTAGAATTAGAAGCCAGTTTTTGCTTATGCTTTGATTAAATGAATCACGCTTTGACACAAAAGTGCAGTCCTGGAATATGTAGATTGTGTGTAGTTCCCTTATCAGTTCCACAGTAGTGAATGATTTTTGGTAAACTCCTAGGTATAGTGGTTGTTGTCTAGAATCACACTGTGAGTCTGTGTGCATTTGGGAACCACTGTGAGAGAAGCATTTGGTAACATTGTGTATTTTTTAGCAGATAACTCTTTTAAAACCTGTCATGTAGTCAAGTTTTAGTAGCATTAGAAGTCAGTCTTTGCTTATGAGTTGATTAAATGAGTCATGCTTTGACACTATTGTGCTGTACTTAAATATGTAGATTGTGTGCAGTACCATTACCTCTTCTAGACTAGTGAATGAGTATTGGTAAACTGCTAGGGATAGTGTTTTTTGTCTAAAATCACACTGTGAGTCTGTGTACATTTGGGTAAGGATTGTGAGAGAAGCATTTGGTAACATAGTGTATTTGATGACAGATAATTGTTTTAAAACCGGTCATGTTGTCAAGTTTTAATAGCTTTAGAAGCTATTCTTTGCCTATGCATTGATAAAATGAGCCAGGGTTTGACACTAAAGTGCAGTACCATGTACTATTCTCTTCACTGTGCCAGAACTGAAAATTTAAAAGTTTTACCCAGGCACTAACCTAGCAGTAGTCTGATGATTTAGTCAGTTTCCAAGTACTCATTTTGTGAACCATACATTACCACATAGATTGCTTCAAATGTCTACGCAATATGCATGCAGTCTTCTAACATACTATACACTTATATTTCACATTTTCAATTCGCTAGTCAGTATCCATACACTTCCAGGAAACACCCTGTAACTCCCTTTGCAGTCCTCTAGTGACCCATTCAGCACCATGTACTACTCCATTCACTGTGCCAAAACCCAAACACTTATAAATTCACCAAGATACTATCTTTGCAGTACTCTAATCATTCAGTCAGTGCCTAAGTATTCATGCACTGAGCCAGGCCTTAGCACATGGACTGCTTCAAACCCCTATCCACTATGTATGCAGTCTTCTAACCACCTAGACACTTGTCTTTCACACTTCCAATTCCCTAGTCAGTATCCATGCAGTCCAGCAAACATCCTGTCACTCCCTTTGCACTCCTCTAGTGACCCATTCAGTACCAAGTACTAATCCATTCCCTGTGCGAAAAGCCTACCACTTATAAATTCACCTAGGCACTCTCCTTGCTGTACTCTGATCATTCAGTCAGTACCCAAGTACTCATGCAGTGAGCCAGGCCTTAGCACATGGACTGCTTTAAATGCATATCCAGTATGGATGCAGTCCTCTAATCACCTACACAGTTGTCATTCACACCTTCAATTCCCTAGTTAGTATTCATACACTTCTAGCAAACACCCTGTCACTCACCCAGTGTGTCTCCTTATAGTACTGTAATCATTTAGTCAGTTAGCATGTAGTCTTTTAGTGAGGTAGGCTTTAGGGCATGAACTGCTTCAAAGTAGTATGCACTATGCATGTAGTGTTTTAACGATCGTCACACTTGTGGTTCAGGGCTATAGTTTCTTAGTCAGTTTTTATATAAAATGTGTTTGTACAGTAATGGAATACTATAAATGTGTTATTAATATACATTTAGGTGCCGATTACGATCCGGTAAAAACCGGGTACGAACCGTCGGTCGGAGCGTTTTCCCCGTCCGACTCGTACCCGGTCGTAAAACTTCACAAACATGGAATTACGATTCGCACGGAAACACCATTTCCGTACGAATCGTAAAAAACACCGACCGACAAAAATATACATACGAATGTGATCCGGGAATGCTGCGACGTGACGTCGGGACGCTTTCAGGCAGCGTTTCACGACCCAGGAATTACGATTCGAACCGACAGCAGTCCGGACGGCAATATTTTCACGGCACCCAAAAAGTGCCGGAAAAGCGAAGTACGGCGCGAATCGACCAGAGTAGGTGGCCCGGTACGCACCGTACCCCCCCCAGCCCCCGTACGTACGCGCCGACCCCCCTCATCCCCCGTACGTACGCGCCGACGTGCCGACCCCCCCATCCCCCGTACGTACGCGCCGACCCATCCCCCGTACGTACGCGCCGAACCCCCCATGCATGTACACCCGTGTACGTGTCGAACCCCCGTGTACGTTCGAGTCGAACCCCCCGTGTACGTGCGAGTCGAACCCCCCCATGTACGTTCGAGTCGAACCCCCCGTGTACATTCGAGTCGAACTCCCCGTGTACGTTCGAGTCGAACCCCCCGTGTACGTTCGAGTCGAACCCCCCCGTGTACGTTCGAGTCGAACCCCCCCGTGTACGTTCGAGTCGAACCCCCCCGTGTACGTTCGAGTCGAACCCCCCCGCGCTGGGGGTACGCACCGTACATACACGGGTGGGGGTACAACTCGAATGTACACGGGTGTACATACACGGGGGGTTCGACTCGAAAGTACACGGGGGGGTTCGACTCGAACGTACACGGGGGGTTCGACTCGAACGTACACGGGGGTTCGACTCGAACGTACACGGGGGGTTCGACACGTACACGGGTGTATATACACAGGGGGTTCGACTCGAACGTACACGGAGGGGTTCGACTAGAACGTACCACGGGGCGGTTCGACTCGGATGTACACGGGGGGTTTGACTCGAACGTACATGGGGGTTCGACACGTACACGGGTGTACATACACGGGGGGTTCGACTCGAACGTACACGGGGGGTTCGACACGTACACGGGTGTACATACACGGGGGGTTCGACTCGAACGTACACGGGGGGGTTCGACTCGAACGTACACGGGGGGGTTCGACTCAGACGTACACGGGGGGTTCGACTCGAACGTACACGGGGGTTCGACACGTACACGGGTGTACATACACAGGGGGCTCGACTCGAACGTATACGGGGGGTTCGACACGTACACGGGTGTACATACACGGGGGGTTCGACTCGAACATACACGGGGGGTTCGACTCGAACGTACACTGGGGGGTTCGACTCGAACGTACACGGGGGGTTCGACACGTACACGGGTGTACATACAGGGGGGTTCGGCGCGTACGTACGGGGGAGGGGGGGGTCGGCGCGTACGTACGGTGGCTGGGGGGGGTCGGCGCGTACGTACGGGGGCTGGGGGGGGTCGGCGCGTACGTACCGGGGCTGGGGGGGGTCGGTGCGTACGTACGGGGGCTGGGGGGGGGTCGGCGCGTATGCAGGCACGTCTCCATGGTTGCTATGGGAGTTCGGTGCGGACGGTGTTTTTTCCATCCGGTTGTAACATCGGACGCACGGGATGGATCGTGATTCCGCGGTCGGACTTCACTTTTCACATTTGTACGGTAAATCGTCCGAGGACGTGTCGGACACATTTTCCGACCCGAGGACTTGTGGGGAATAATTCCCAATGCGATTTGTATGGACTTTTTCCCATGCGAATCGTGATTGCCAGTTTGTACGGCACTTGTACGATTCGTACGGTAAAAAGACCGGATACGAGTCGTACGGGGATATTTTTTACCGGATCGTAATTGGCACCTTATTTGTGATTCTTTTTTACAGATACAGAACAGGAGTGTTTCTCATCTGTTTGCACTCTTCTCGTGCAAGATTGTTTGGATGAAGGGTCCTTAGGTGTTTCATCATACTTGCCGTGCAGCACAAGTACTTTTTGTTAGGATCCCCTCGCAACAGAACTCTTTTGAAAATCTTACACGTGACGAAGGTGGCATTGGTCTTTGTTTGCCCCTCGAGAAAAGTAAAACATTTCCACACCACTGCATTTTATATATCTGGGATTTGTATCTTGTTTTATTTTGTTGAGAATAGCATGTTGTTTTTTTTTAACAATCTTTGAGATTGTTTTTTTTTTGCCCGCTGTTAAGTGATGAGTACGATTGAAATCACTATTTTTAGTGAAATTTAATATATTCCGAGAACAGCAAAAAAGGCAAAAAAGTTACTTTGTGGAAATTATGCTGTGTTGTAAAAAATGTATTATTACATGTTATAATTTTTTTTCCTTTTCTTTCACAGATCCAAATTTTAAAATAAGCAATTTTTATGAATTTAGATTGGAATGAAAATGTGAAAAAAATGTATACCATTTTTTATTCTTATTACTGTGAAGGTAAGTTTAACTAAGTCTCAATATGAAGAATGAGGAGGTCTGCAAGAAGCTACAAAGTTGAAACATGTTTCTAAAAATACTCTGTTTATACCTATGTAGTTTTGAAATCTGACCATAATCAGATATCATGTGACCTGCAAAAAAAGAGATTTGAGGGGTTCATAATATTTCCCATTTTAGCTATTGAAGGACCGCAATTATTTCAATCATTCTTCTTTGAACATCTTTGCAGACAAAACTCTGTGCTTACCTTTTATCATTCACAAGGAATTTTAAAAACCGAAATATGTCACTTTTTGTAACATAGTTATTGTGTAAGATACTCTTTCATATTTACAAAGAGAGGAAAAGGCACTCTGTGCACTTTTTATACTCCATGTAAATACAACCTCGTCATGCAGACCACTTTGTGTTGAAAGGGTGTTCTATAAGTGTTGTTGTGCATGATTGCACTTAAAACTCATAGAACAAGACACATGTCTAGATTTATCAGAAATCATAAATCTCGATATGTGTGTGAATGGTGCACGATTCTAAAATTGGTGTAGGAAAGCACAACAAGGAGAATTGTTTTAATTTCTCCACATTTTTATATCTTCAATGCATGCTGAAATGTTCAGCATACATTGAAGGAGAAAAATGCATTTTCTCATTGTTTTTGTGCAGGAAGGTGTGTCTTCCTGTAGAAAAACAAACAGCACATGACAGATATCCTTGCATTATGGTGCAAGGGTGCCTGTGTCACCACATGGCTGCAGTTTAAACAGCCGTGCAGAGAGAAGCATAGATTTGCAACATATTTATGTACAAATGTTGCATCCTTGTGCTTCGGAAGTACTGCAGCACACTGCAGTTAAAGAGGTTACTGTGTGATGCTGCAGCACTTCCTCATAGTTCTGCACTCATACATTCACCATACGCTACTAATGCATTCATTCAGTCAATTACGTACTACACATATATTCATCTAAACTTTCACTCACTAACAAAGAAATGTAGCTCTTTTTTTAAACCAGGAAAGTTAGTTCTTACAAGAACTTTTTTTTTTGCTTCTTTTTTGTTTTTTAATTTTTTTGTACTTTTTGGAACAATTTTGTTATTTTTTTGTTTTTTTCAAAAGGAAAAAAAGACAACAGGAGGAACAAAACAGTCAATTTCTGCAACAACAAAAAAAATAGTTCAATTGAATGCTCGCTGTAACATACTAGTTTGTTGCATTTAATGCAACTAATTTTTAGTTTTCCAAATTCTGGACGTATGTCCGGGTGAGTGCTTGATGGTGATGCTGCAGAAGTGCTTGCCACTGCTGGCTGAGGCTGCTGTCGGAGTCTTCTGCATTCCTGCTTGGCCAGGTTCACCGGATGCAGAGTCTGCAGGTGTTTTAACATACTTGCAGTCCCACAAGAGTATTTTTTTGATGGATCTCCTCTGGAAAGCACTCTTTGACATATTTTACATGTCACTTTAGTTGAATTAATTTTATTGTGTCCTTCTGGGAATGAAAAACATTTCCACACCACAGAGGTGTATCTTTCTGGGCGTGGAGGTTCCACAACAAATTCCTCATCGGACGAATGGTCTGATTCTGATGGTGGCTGCTGTGCAGAAGCCATTGTCATCAGAAAATTGCAGATGTGGAAATCTTCCCCAAAAAGTTTTTTCTAGTTCTAAGGTGTGAGATGTTCCTCCAAAGAAGCTCAAAGAATGATTGAAATGGGTGGGGTCTTTCAATAGTTAGAATAGGAAGTGTAATGAACCAATCAAATCTCTTTTTTTGCAGGTCACATGGGATCCGAGCACCCTGCGCTTATGCAGCACGCACCCAGCGCGCATCCGCGAAATTGAATTAAAAAAAATTATAGGATTAGATGTAAAAATATATTAGTTTTAAGACTACTTTAGAGTTTGTCTTCAATTAATATTCACATGCAATACAAATATATATGTTTTTTAAAATGTTAAATATTTCACGGGATCCGCGCACCTACCGCGTCATAGACGCAGATGACGCATCGCGGAAGCGCGTAAACGTCGCGTTACGTACATCGAACGTGTCGCGTATAGGCTGGGAGTCGCGTACCGGTCGCATTGCGATCGCGCACTAAACACGTACCCAGCACATACCATGCGCAGATGCTAACGCGTAGGGATCGAGAACGGTACGCATAGGGTGCGCGGATCCAAAAACATGGAAAAAAAATGGTAACTAGACATAATATCGAAAAGTGTATAATATTTTTAGTAATGTACGTTTAATTTTTTTAAAGTAATGAATTTTATGTTATTACATTTTTGCGTAATTTAATTCCGTAGCGGGTTGTGGGTTTATAGGGGAATAGGGTGGGAAGTAATTTAATAATAATTAAGTAAATATTTATTTTTATTTATTGGTATTGATAATTAATTTACTCTTAATTAATTATTAATGTGCATTTTTTATTATTTATTAATTTTTGGTATAGAAAATTAATTGGTTGTTTATTAATTATTAATTGGTAATTAATTTTTATTAATTGGTAATTGGTTGTTGATTAATTAATAATTGGTAATTAATTTGTATTAATTGGTAATTGGTTGTTGATTATTTATTAATTGGTAATTAATTCGTATTAATTGGTAATTAATTTTTATTAATTGTTTAATTGATAATTTTGTTAATTGTTTTTATTTAATATTTGTAGTGGGTTGTGGGTTTATAGGGGAATATGGTGAGAAGTAATTTAATTTTAAATAATTAATTATTGAAATTAATTTTGTACATTGATAATTAATTTAATATTAATTAAATATTAATTGGTATTATTTGTATTTAATCATTTTTGGTATTGAAAATTAATTGTTTGTTAATTAATTATTAATAGGTAATTAATTAAATAAATAATATTTATTGGTATTTACAATTATTTATTTATTAAATATTTTGTTATTGGTAATTAATTTTAATAATTTTTGTATTGATATTAATAATTAAATTATTTTAATAAAAATATTAAATAGTAAATTTTACTCTCCCGCTATCCAACGCTTTCCTACTGTTGCACTCTTTGGAGTGGGAATAGTAATTTTTACCCATACGCTATCCAACGCTTTCCTGTGTGATGTCATTTGAGATGTCATCAGTGATGTCATGAGTGATGTCACTGACCATGTCATCAGTGATGCAATATGTGACATCATCAGCAGTGCATTGCGGGGGCGCGAGTTATAGTTAGCTGAACTAACTATAACGGGGGAATTTCTAGGGTTTTGTACGAGGGAAATGTCCAGCTAACTATAACGCCCCTGAAACCTATGGTTTTTTCAGTGAATTTCTAAGGTTTTTTAAATGCCAATTCCTAACTATAACACCCCTGAATCCTTTGTTTTTTTTCATTGAATATATATATATATATATATATATATATATATATATATATATATATATATATAAAATAATTATATTTCCCACTAGCTAGTGCCTTGTTTCACACCATATTTGTGCATAATGATATGCCATATCTTAAAGGATACTTATATATACACCGATTCTTATGTACCATCACTAGGGTATGAGTGACTAACAACTATTTTAAGCTATGCAATATGGTTTATACTATTGCCATCAACACCAGTTTTTGAAGCATATAATACCCAACAGTTATTTTTGCATGAGAAATGCTTTATGAAGCATGGGCTTATCCTCTAACACTCTTTCTGGAATATCCCAAAATAACATAGAATGTGACATTATGCAATGTTAACTGGACATTCTCTGTGCAAAAATAGCACCTTTCTAGAAGCATATATCCTATTGAGATCATGTAGGTTTTATTGACCCCTCTTATCATGAATTATGCAATACAATGCGATGCTGTTGCACCCTGCCTGATTACATAATCCAACATGTAGATGACTCCTTGATTTTGTGCACTGCATGGGATATAATACCATGCAGCATCGCTAATAAGGCAATTCAAGTATCCAATGTCTGAGTTTGCCTTCTATGACATTGACTATTCTTTCAACATATCAGGCCGCTTTGTGGCAGAGTATATTCCATCTGAACACAGAATATTTAGACATCCTAGCAATGTTTTAATGCTCAACTTGATATTCTGTGCATTAGAATATGACAACACTTGGGTAGAGAATATATCGGGATCTGGTTGTAAACAAACAGAATAAGAATGTTGGTTTCCCGGAGTAATAGGATGCTCTCGCTCTTACTATCTTATCAGGTTCTTATGCTGACATAGGCCTTGGACACGATATGCCAACAACAGCTTTGTCTTTTTGACCGCGGTATTTTATTATGAGACAAAAGGCTCATATTATGCTGTCTTTTCTTGCTGTTTATTCAATTGCAGCTAATCTAAAAACAACTCAATTACCCAGAACATCTGAGTAAAAAAAAATACTACAAAGATGACCAAACAATAGAAACAACTATAGGACATCCAGTTAGCCTAATAATTATCTTGACTAAAAGCAGCAACTCCCCTTTTCTTGCTGCTTGCAGTCAAGATAAGTATATATTTTCAAGCATTACTGTGGCATTTTGTTTGCTTCGCATTACAAGTTTTAATTATTATTATTTATTGGTATATTTTGCTGTGCTTTTACCTTGTGACTGGTGTTGAGCACACAATCTCTTCTCACATTCTTTTATTTCCTTCATTGCTCGCGGCTTCATTGCAGTGACATTCGTGCTGTAGCGTGTCCTGCGGCCTGCATTCTCGCAGCTTCTCAGAGCTCCTCGTGTCTTGCTGTTTATTACCTTGTGGCCATGCTCGACTCCTTCCAGCGCTACAGCAGCCTTCTCTCTTCACTGGGCAATTCCCTTCCACATGCTCCTTTGACCAAACCACTCCCCCTAACCTTTTTTGTAAATTAACCCCTTGATAGTTGTTTTTTCCATCGTAAAACAGCTTTTTTCCTTGTTTACTTGATTCCCTTTATTCCTATTGCCATTTCTTTATAGATGTTCATTATACATATCCATTATGTCAGAGGAAGAAGACTCCCAGGGACTTAAATACAATTTAATTTAAAATCCTTTATTAGGGATTCTGTGCAACAAGCTGTTGCTGTTTCCATTTTCCTAAGAAGCGTCCCTGTCAAAAATTCCTTCTTCCTCTGAAGCACCTTCAGAAAAAGGCAAGAAACATGCAGCCACCTCTGGTGTCACTCAATAAGGCATTTCTCTTATTACTAGTCCTCCCGCCTGAGAGGTTTATTTTTCGGGGCTCCCTTCCTCTCCCTTACTTGTTACCCACCTCAAAGATACAGATGAGGATGACAATGATGTCATCAAGGATAATTTGGATGGATTTTCTGATCCTTCATCTTATGGGCCTCTGGAGAAAAGGCGTAAAATTTCTTCTGACCGTGGTGTTGCTCACGCAGTGTCTGATGATTTGGTTGATTATACTGGTGAAACCCATTTTTGACTCCTTCCTCATTCGACATCTTAACTCTGCCTTGTGGTTTCCCTCAGACCAAGTGACTGATTATGATGTTTCCTTTCACCTTTGCCACGCTCTTGATAAGTCTTCTCAAAAAAAATTACAGTCTGAATACCCCCACCTTCCCTTCCTAATATTGTCATTTCCACTCCTGTTATTGAACCCAATATGTTAATGTTTTTCACTAAATATGACCAGGGCCCTAAGAAACATGTTGACAGGGCCTGGTCCAATTGTCAAGATTGTGTTTTAGATTTGGTGGATCTTCTCAGCATTATTTTGACTTAGCCGAAGAAGCAAATATTGAGGGCACTCAGGTGGACCCAGAAGCTTTATCCAACTGACCCAAAGAGCTATATGTATTCTGGGTAACGCCAATGCCCATATTTTACAAGAAAGAAAAAAAATCTTCCTTTTGAAGATTGACCCCAAACTCAGCAGTCTGGCCACCAAGAAAGAAGATCCTCAGGCTAATGGCCTTCTATGTGGTGATTCCTTAAAAAAGGAACTAGGGAAATGTGTTTCCACTTTTACCACAATGGATAAAGCCCAACTTTAATTAAAGAAAATGTTCTCTCCTCTGATTCGTGCCAGGGCTGGAGCAGCTTTGCTGGCCATTACAACACAAGAGGTCAATGCCTCTCCAGGGGCTCCTTCGACCATCAATCCCAGGTTGATGCCTACACAGGGTAGATGATTAGAATGGGGGAATGATTTTCTCTGCCGTCCCAGATCTTGTTTTAGAATCCGATGCAAGTCAGATGGGATGGTGCGCAAGAGGCTATCAATTCTCGACTGGAGGTACATGATCTCCTCTGGAGTCATTCTTGCATATCAACAGATTAGAGATCCTTTGCCCTCCAGTCCTTTATAAAAGGCAAGGCAAAATGGGCAATTCTTCTGCACATGGGCAATCTGGCAGCGGTCCAATACATAAACCTTCTGGGTGAAACAAGGTCCAAGACTTTGGTGGTCTTCAACATCAAATATCAGCAGAGTGGTCTATCTCCCAAGCAGTATGAATGTTTTGACGGAGTGGTACTCCAGACATCTGCACAACTTGAGCAATTGGCAACTGCATTCTTCAGTGTTTAGTCATCTTTTTTTCCATTTTTTAAACCATGTCTATAGATCTTTTTGCTTCCCGACTCCACTTCCAACTTCCTGTCTTTTTAAGTCAGTGATCAGATCCACAAGCTCTTGTAACAGACGCCTTTCTTCAGTCTTGGCCCCATTTTCTTCTCTATGCCTTTTCCCCCTTCCTTCTAATTGCTTGAAGTCTGGCTCAAGGTTGCAGACAAAATCCGTCTCTGGTCCTAATAACTCCCCTTTGGCAGGCCCAACCTTGGTTGCTGACTCAATTAGAACTCTCATCACATTTCCCAGTCTGACTTCCTCATTTTTCCAATCTCTTACTCATCCCCCAGGACCTTCAATACAATTTGTTCTTTCAAAACCCCAGGAATTCCACAAGAATCTACCCTTCTCATCCAACAATCTTGGGCTTCTGGCAAATCCAGACTCTATAAATCAGCCTGGTTATCAAGTGTTAGATTTGGGGGTCTCTAGTTGGCAGAGGTAGGTACCTTTGACAAATAGGGACCGTTGCATCTAGTCAGTATAAGGGGGTAAACTCCTAAAATAACCCCTGCTCACCCCCTTTGTAGCTTGGCACAGGCAGACAGGCTTATCTCAGAAGCAGTGTGTAAAGCATTTGTGAACACATACAGTAATCAAGTGACAACACTACAGATGGACACCACACAAGTTTTATATAAAAAATAAGTATTCCTTATATAGTCTTATCACAAGACCACAAACGAAAAAATCCACAATTCTGTACTTAAAATATCAGAATTAGCTAAGTTCTCTCTAGATGTTAAAATGCAAAACTTTGAGTTCAATGTACCTTTGGATGCGTAATGCTATACAAAGAAAGTGTTGCAGGGAAGGTGATGCGTTGGTTCCTTACACGCAGGAACGGTGATGCGTTGGTTTCTTACTGCGCTTCCGTGGTGATGCGGTCCGCAACGCAGTGATGCGATGATGATCCGGTGCAATGAAACAAAGATGGTGTCTTCTTCTTGATGCAACACGATGCATGCACGCCCGATGGCCGTGCGGTGACTCAACGATTCTTCTGAGCCGCGACAGGCCCTGCGACACGCTTCTCTGGTGATACGAGAAGCTTCGGCTAGGCGATGCGACAACTGCAGCGGCGACACCCTTACTCAGTGATGCGACAACAGCGGCTGCGGAGGCGACACACTTCTCCGGTGATGCGAGACGCTTCTGCGAGGCAATGCGACAACTACAGCGGCGACACCCTTGTTCAGTGATGTGACGACAGCGACTGTGGCTGCGACACTCTCCTCCGGCGATGTGAGATGCTTGTGCAATGCGATGCAACAGCTACAGCGGCAACACCCTTGTTCAGTGATGCGACAACAGCGGCTGCGGTGGCGACATTCTTCTCCGTTGATGCGATACGCTTCTGCGAGGCAATGCGACAACTGCAGCGGCGACACCCTTGTTCAGTGATGCGACAACAGCGGCAGCGGCTGCAGCTGCGACACTCTCCTCCGGCGATGCGAGACGCTTCTGCAATGCGATGCAACAGCTACAGCGGTGACACCCTTCTTCAGTGATGCGATGACAGCGGCTGCAGTGGTGACGTGCTTCTTCGGTGTTGCGAGACGCTTCTGTGATGCGACAGCTACAGCGGCGACACCTTTGTTCAGTGATGCGATGACAGCGGCTGCGGCGGTGACACGCTTCTTGTTCGTGAGTCGGGCTTCCAGCTCCTTGCGACACGCAGTCCCTCAGAAAGCCCAACACAACTGCAGGCACTTCCAAAGAACTCTTGGGGAGCTGGTCATTGAAGTCTGTTGTCCCTGAGACTTAAGCAGCAGGCAAGCTCTTTCTTAAGCCCTTGGAGATCCTTCACAAGTTGATGAAAGTACACACAAAGTTCCTTTCTCCTCTCTTTGGCAGTTAGGCAACCACTGCAGGCCAATTCCTCAAGCTTAGGGATAGTCTCTCCTCAGTCTCTCTGGTTCCTCTCCTCATCAAAGGTTTCTTCTTGTTTACCAAAAGTGATCTAAAGTTCTGGGGTCTGGGTCCCCCTTTTTATACACAGTTTCTCTTTGTTCTCTGAAGGCAGAGAGGCCTTTGCCTAGTCCAAACCAGTTCTGGTCAGTCCTGGAGCACTTTGTTGACAAGATTCCATCTTTCTTTTCACCGTGCAGGGCAGAGACATCACACACACCACAGGAGATGGAACCAGCATTGTGGAGGGAAGGCACCGCCCCATTCAGGTCCCAGGTGCAAGTCCTCCCACCCATTTACATGCAGATCTTTCTATTCAGCCCTGTGCTGACTCATCCTGTCTCCTGGAGTCCCCCAGCCCCTGTCACTCAAACTCCAGACAAGGAATACAAAACCTAGCAGAGGTGGGCTTGGATGGTTAGAAAAGAAAATACCTACTTTCTAAAAGTGGTATTTTCAAACACAGAATGTTAAAACCAACTTCACTAAAAGATTAATTTTATCATTCTGAGTTCAGGCATACTAAACTCGAATGTCTACCTAGTTCCCTGAGTCAGTTTTATAAGATGTAATAATCAAACTGCCCATTCTGGCCTATGGGGAACAGATAGCCTTGCAATTGTGAAACACGAAAATGACTGTAATTCACTATTAGGACATGCAACACACACGGGCATGTCCTACCTTATACTTACAATGCACCCTGCCCTTGGGCCTACCATAGGGGTGTCTGATATGAAGAAAAGGGAAGGTTTAGGGACTGACAAGTGGGTGCACTTGCCCAGTCTGCCTGGCGGTACCAGACTGCACACAGGCTCTGCAATGGCAGACCTGAGACACACTTTACATGCTGCTTCTGTGGGTGGCACAACCTGTGCTGCAAGCCCACCAGCAACATTTGGTTTACAAGCCCTGGGCACCCCTGGTGCACTGTACTTGGGTCTGACAAGTAAACCAAACCAGCCAATCATGGAATCACTAATCCATACATCAATTTACAATAGGGAGAGCCTATGCACTTTAGCACTGATCAGCAGTGGTAAAGTGCCCAGAGTCATAAAACAGCCAACAACAGGTCAGTCAAAATACAGGAGGAAGGCAAAAAGTTCAGGGATGACCCTGCAAAAAGGGCCAAGTTCAAGTCAAAAATCTAGATACTATAAATCAGCCTGGTTAGCCTGGAACAGCTGGTGTTTGGACAGGAATTCAGATCCCTTTACAGTGGAAGTAACTCTTGTGAACAACTTTTTAGCTTTCCGTGCCTCGCAAGGAAAAGCCTACGGCACAATCAACACCTATAGGTCTGCCATTTCTGCTGAGCATATCCGAGTTGATAGAAGACCCATCCGAGAACACCCTTTGGTTTGTCAACTGTTAAAGGCAGAAAGATATGTAAATCCTCCTCTAACTAAGTACAGAACGTTATGGAATGTCAATTTGGTATTGAATGTGTTTGTTGTTTGACAAGATATGTTTCTCTCTCTTAAACCGTTATCTTAAAAATTAACAATGTTATTGTGTTTAATATCTCTGAAACGTGTTTCTGATGTTAATGTTTTAAAATTCTCCCCTTGGTGTAACTTTTCAGGTTTATAGGTGTACCGAGACTAATTCTTCTACAGTGCATTATGCCTATTTCCCTTCTCAACCTAAAGTGTGTGTTGGAAGTTGCATGAGATACTACATTTCACAATCTGCATATTTGAGGTCTCCCTCTTTTACTCAGTTATTATTTTCTTTTCAGAAACACAATAAGCCTGTTTCCTCTCCCTCTGTAGTCCGTTGGGTGAAGTGGATTATGTCCTTGGCCCGGTATTAATACAGACTCCTTTGGTGCGAATTCGGCCAGAGGCGCAATGGCCTCTCGAGCCTTTTGGGCTGGCGCAGGTTTGCATGACATCCTCAAATGTGCAGATTGGTCAAACGTTAATACAGTCAAAACTCTTTATTGTAAACCTATTGCACATGTATCTAATTCTGTTATTTTAATGCTTTGACCAAGCATAATATGGGCATCTGTTCTTGAAAAAAATCGATATTTTCCTAGCCTTGGTGTCAGAAAGGCTATATTTTATTGAAGACATGGAGACGAGTATTATCCCACCACTCGCTTTAACCCAACCTGTTTTTCTTTCTCTGCAGTTCCGAAACCCTCTACTGGTGCTTCCCCCTCCACATGATTTCTCTAGACTATAATTTGGGCTCAGATCCACATGGATCTCTCATCTCATCCATGGGACCCTTACTTGTTTGATGTTCTTGTGCCTACACTATTTATTGACTGTTCTTTTTTCTTTTAGTTCAGTGCTATTCTTTCTTTCCTTACCTCACTTGGACTCATTTTCTTCAAGAAAAGAGGATTTGCTACTCTCAGTCAGGATAATTATTAGATTAACTCCATGTCCTATTGATGTTTCTTTTGTGACGTCATCTTTGTAGTTTTTACTCAGATGTTCTGGGTAATGTAGTTGTTTTTTGTTTGGCTGCTATTGAATAGACAGCAGTAAAAGACTGCATAATACTCGCATCTGTGTCCTTAATAAAATCTAGGCTAGGATAATCTCAATTTACATATACACACATAATGTATGATGTAATAATTAACTGTGGCAATAATTCTGGGCACAGTATTATGTATCTAATGGTCCAATTTTCCCTTTATTGTAAAAAATTATAACAATGCTGATAGTAGATACCAGCCAAATAATGGACGTGAGATTTTTGACTGGACAAAAAATCTGCCAGATAAGTCAGTCACTACGCTGTAATGGGAATTTTTCAAAACAAATAGTTGATACAGGTGCCAATTCATTGTAAAGGTACACTGCACACTTTTTTTAGAATGCTTGTTGGGATATGTGTAAATTATGTGAGGAATGCATAAAAGGGTATGTCCAAAAGCCATATTTTTACATTTAAGAAATGCACCAAAATTTGGGATCTAATTAATTTTTTTAAAGACTTTTAAATAGTGCGAAATCGACCTAAAGATATCATAGCATTTTACATGAATACCACTCATGTTACAGACAGACACATTCATTTTTGTTAGGCACGGGAAGATTAAGTGATTTGCCCATAATCACTGGATTTTGAGTGTCCCTGCTAAGGCTTGAACCCGATTCCCCAGCCTTGAGGTCGACCACTCTAGTCGTTCGGCCACATCCTCTTTCCACCCTCTCCTCTAATTGTATACATGTGAGATGAAGTGAACACAAGTTATTGGAGTTTCGTTACTGACAAATGTTTTGGCTCTATTTTTGAGTAACCATCAAATCAACAATTACTGAGAGCTAAATTAATGATACACCAATGGAGGATATGAGCTCTATAAGGGCAAAATGGCTGAATAACAAGGTTCAATGAAATATTGTACATTATTAGGGCAAGGTATCCCTAACCTGCCCCCTTGTATATTTCTTTCAAATCCTGGACATGAGACTAAGGGGCATATGCATCAACATTAGCATTTGCGATTCCTTATTAGCGAAAAATAAGGATTCGCTAATAAGGAATAGCAAAAGGCTATGCATGTAGGAATCGCTATTCAAATAGCGAATCCTTAACTTTCCTTAATTGCTACTAGCAAATAGCAATTAAGGAATGCCGTCCCAATCATTCCTATGGGCCTCCAGGCCCATAGGAATGAATCGGAGATTGCATGAGCAAATAGCGAGTACCAGTAGGTTCTCGCAAATTGCTCATGCAATTTCAAGGGTGCAAGGGTGTCAAAATGACACCCTATAGCACCCCTGAAAATGATATGTGCACATATGTTGCACACACACATGCTCTAAGGGCATGTGTGTGCGCAACATGAAACTTTGAAAAATGCACAAAAGTGCATCTTTCAAAGTTTTTGAAAATTACCATGCAGTTCATCTTCATGGTAATTTGCTCCCCCTATTAGCGAAATCGCTAATTTTTTAACTTTGATGCATTGCATTTAAGGAATCTCACTTTGGGATTCCTTAAATGCAATCGCTATTTAAGGAATCGGTATTTAAGGAATCCCTATTTAAGGAATCGGTATTTAAGGAATCCCTATTTAAGGAATCGCTATTTAAGGATTCCTTAAATAGCGATTTTTGCTTTTGGGTTGATGCATTGGGATTGGGTATTTTTTACTTAATACCGGGAGCTATTAGCGAATCGGTATTTTACCGACTGGATTTTGGGTTGATGCATGAGGCTGTAAGTCCCTGAGCCCTCTAAGGGATGTCAGAAATATTTTTCTCACATTGCTGGCAGCCAATCAGGACTCTCGCATATCCCATCGATCAGTTATACAAATATTTCTTAACCATTTTCCACAAGCCAAATCACAAAAAGCACAATATGAGGACAAATGTCTAGCTTCCAGACAAATTTGGTGCAATTCCATTCAGCAGTTGTTGTGGTAGTGCTTCTTAAATAATTCTTTGGAAAATGCATTGGAATTTAGTGTTTTGGAGTCATGCCTTTTTTGGGCCCTTGCTTAACGGATCACCAAGAAACTTTCCATGCACAAACTAGGCAAAAAAGAGAATAAAAAAAAAAAAGTGAATGTTCAGCTAACAGTGCCAATGTTATTAGCAGCATAAAAACGAATTTGCTATGAAAACGTTGATTTATCTATAAATACCCAGTGGTGACCGCCACTGGGTAATATATATATATTCATATTTTTCTTTATGTTAAATAAATACCTTAGAAATAACAAAGGTTAAAGGGACGTTATGGTTAGGTGAAAATATCAGTTAACTTGTGGAGAAGGTATGAGTAATAGTTACTTTACTGCATCAGCATAGTTACCGGAGATAACTAATACCTGTGAATTTCAATGTTTTTAATTCTTAAAATTGTATGTTTTAACTGACATTTCCACATAAATAACACATCCCTTTAAGCTTTGTTTTTTCAGTGAATTTCTAAGGTTTTTTTAATTATAAAATAAAATACCTTTACATATATAAAGTTTCTTGTCCTTCTGCTTTTTCAGTGAAATTCAAGTTTTTTTTTAACATAAAGTGATATTTTTTATCACCATGCCCTGCATCCAACAAGGAAGCCGACCTCCTGAAGTGCAGGGACCGCAGCTGAGTCTGCATCCACCCACATGAGCAGCCAACCCGACCACGTACAGCCTTTGGTCTTTGGCCTAGCCTGCAGCCAGGTCCTTTGTCCAGAACCCCAGGAAGCCAACGGACTTTGGCAATGTGCAGCATGAGGTTGGTTGCAGGGCCTGTCCGCAGCCCCTGCCGGCAGCCAACTCCCCATCTGCTGCTCACCGTCTTCCACTGTGCATAGCATGGGGTTGGCCGTAGTCAAGGACACCCAGCTACTGGCGCAGCCATTTTTTTAAATACATTGTTATACTTCCGTGGGTCTCCCACAAAAGAAGCACCCACAAGAGACCAGGGAGCCTTGCTGGCTCCTATTGTACACCTGCTGGATCGCCAAACCCCTCAATGTTACCTTTATACATTTGGGCACGGTGATTCCTCTGTGACCCCCCACATGATACGGGGTGAGGTACCCCTACCCTGCCAACTTCTATTATCTTATTATTTATTTCCTTGATGTAGTGGCCAGCCAATCAGAGCATGATCTCCCGCAGGCTAACAGGAGCCTCTCGCTCCTTTGGGAGTGCAATGGCTCATGGGAAAAAAGCACAAACCAATCAGATGGATACATTTTTTGAATTTGCATGACTGATTACATTTCTGACACACATATGTGTACTTCCCACACACAGTCTGGGGTCTCATGCCCAAATATGTCTATTTTTAAACAATGTGTGATGTTTGCCATTGTGTTAGCTGTGAAAGGAATTTCTTGTCTTCTGTAAGGTGATTGCAACCTTACCAAAATAACTTTCTCTACATTTGCAGATATTATCCATCAGCCAGATTTAGGGGACCTAGCCATGTTGCTTACCGAAAAATGTAGGGTCATTCAATAAATTGCTGCCCTATATCTCTGCAAGTGAACTAGTTTTAACATGTTCTATAAACTCAAGTTCCTGTAAAGGGATTCTCCCCTTAAGAAAAACAAGAGCTAATTCTGCATAAGTTTACTAAAGAATCATAAGCTTTGAAAGGACACTAATACTGTGCCAGACGTTGGGTTCAATTCGCAAAGGCAAACAGAGATGAAAGTCTTTCTTTACGACTTTTGGTATTCGCAAAGGGCATTTGCAAGTACTTAGAATTTTTCTAAAAACTTGACATTTAGCTACAGGTAATTTAAAAAAATGTAAGCAATTTGTCCGTTGCCTGCCAAAATGGAAATGAATACTGTGGTCCTGATTTACCAACATTTAGTGCTGTGTTTGCATCACAAAATTTTGCGCTGGAAAGTTGCCCAAAATTATTGCATTACTTAGTGTCAAAGGGGCATTACATGGGTGGTGCATGGGCATTCTAATACAGCCCACCATGCATTTTGACGCAAAACCCTATCTAGCAAAAATCTGAGACAAGATTTTGCATAAACAATTACCACTACTTGAAAGCAGGAATTAAAAGGAGAAATATGTGTATTTCTTCTTTCTTTTCTGACTTTACATGTGCGCTGCACTGCACAGCGCACATAAAAAGTAGGAAAAGTTTGAAAAGTTGTCTAGCCATAACATATTGTACTGGAAGGTAACCTAGCTAGACTCACACATACACCCATGCACTATGGCGCACAAGTGTGAACATGCCACTCAGCGCTAGAGATAGTAGGAGAGAGCCATATCTCTATAGAAATGCTGCTCTACTACTCTCATCCTTCTAAAACAATGCAGCGCATCATCTTTGCCTGCTGCGCTGCATTGTGTAATAATTTGGTAAATCTGGCCCTTCGTATTTCATCACTTCTATATTCTGCATTCATTCACTTTCCTCCTGGCCTCTTCTATGCAGATTCACAGTATTATATTTATGACTAAGAAAGACTAAGGCCCTTATTTACAGGGATTGTGTGTAGGGTAGTGCAGCAAGTCACCTTGCTGTGCTGCCCTATGCCAAAGTGAAAAGGTAGGAATGAACTATTTTATGCAATATAGTGCATTCCTGTCCTTTCCCCCTCAGCAATAACACAAACATGCAAGATCTGATGTTCCAGATCTCTCTTAGCAAAAACCAAAGGAAATGATGGACAGAGTGTTGAACATTGCAAACACTCACACCCAGTCAACTGATCTGGGTTTAATCCATGACCATTCTTTAGCCCACTCTGCCACCCCAGTTCAGACATGGCCATATGCAAATCAGTCTGACCCTGTGCCTCATTGGAACAGTCCAGCCCGAACTGCCAAGCCATGCCTTCCCTGGACCGGAAACAAGCTTCCTAGGACCGGTTTCTGGCATTTCAGCCGTCTTCAGCCAGGCTTGCTTGAATCCAGTGGCAAAGTGAGCAAGAGACTCACGTCTGAGCATACCCAGCCAACTTATGGCGAACAAAGCAAAAATCAAAGGAAATGATGGACGGAGTGTTGAACATTGCAAGCACTCACCCCCAGTCAACTGATCTGGGTTTAATCCATCACCATTCTTTAGCCCACTCTGCCACCCCAGTTCAGACATGGCCATATGCAAATCAGTCTGACCCTGTGCCTCATGGGAACAATCCAGCCCGAACTGCCAAGCCATGTCTTCCCTGGACCGGAAACAAGCTTTCTAGGACCGGTTTCTGGCATTTCAGCCGTCTTCAGCCAGGCTTGCTTGAATCCAGTGGCAAAGTGAGCAAGGGACTCACGTCTGAGCATACCCTGACAACTTATGGCGAACAAAGCAAAAACCAAAGGAAATGATGGACGGAGTGTTGAACATTGCAAGCACTCACCCCCAGTCAACTGATCTGGGTTTAATCCATCACCATTCTTTAGCCCACTCTGCCACCCCAGTTCAGACATGGCCATATGCAAATCAGTCTGACCCTGTGCCTCATGGGAACAGTCCAGCCCGAACTGCCAAGCCATGTCTTCCCTGGACCGGAAACAAGCTTCCTAGGACCGGTTTCTGGCATTTCAGCCGTCTTCAGCCAGGCTTGTTTGAATCCAGTGGCAAAGTGAGCAAGGGACTCACGTCTGAGCATACCCTGCCAACTTATGGCGAACAAAGAAAAAACAAAGGAAATGATGGACGGAGTGTTGAACATTGCAAGCACTCACCCCCAGTCAACTGATCTGGGTTTAATCCATCACCATTCTTTAACCCACTCTGCCACCCCAGTTCAGACATGGCCATATGCAAATCAGTCTGACCCTGTGCCTCATGGGAACAGTCCAGCCCAAACTGCCAAGCCATGTCTTCCCTGGACCAGAAACAAGCTTCCTAGGACCGGTTGCTGGCATTTCAGCCGTCTTCGGCCAGGTTTGCTTGAATCCAGTGGCAAAGTGAGCAAGGGACTCACGTCTGAGCATACCCTGCCAACTTATGGCGAACAAAGCAAAAACCAAAGGAAATGATGGACGGAGTGTTGAACATTGCAAGCACTCACTTCCAGTCAACTGATCTGGGTTTAATCCATCACCATTCTTTAGCCCACTCTGGCACCCCAGTTCAGACATGGCCATATGCAAATCAGTCTGACCCTGTGCCTCATGGGAACAGTCCAGTCTGAACTGCCAAGCCATGTCTTCCCTGGACCAGAAACAAGCTTCCTAGGACCGGTTGCTGGCATTTCAGCCATCTTCAGCCAGGCTTGCTTGAATCCAGTGGCAAAGTGAGCAAGGGACTCACGTCTGAGCATACCCTGCCAACTTATGGCGAACAAAGCAAAAACCAAAGGAAATGATGGACGGAGTGTTGAACATTGCAAGCACTCACCTCCAGTCAACTGATCTGGGTTTAATCCATCACCATTCTTTAGCCCACTCTGGCAGCCCAGTTCAGACATGGCCATATGCAAATCAGTCCGACCTTGTGCCTTATGGGAACAGTCCAGCCCGAACTGCCAAGCCAAGTCTTCCCTGGACCGGAAACAAGCTTCCTAGGACCGGTTTCTGGCATTTCAGCCGTCTTCAGCCAGGCTTGCGTGAATCCAGTGGCAAAGTGAGCAAGGGACACACGTCTGAGCATACCCTGCCAACTTATGGTGAATAAAGCAAAAACCAAAGGAAATGATGGACAGAGTGTTGAACATTGCAAACACTCACCCCCAGTCAACTGATCTGGGTTTAATCCATCACCATTCTTTAGCCCACTCTGCCACGCCAGTTCAGACATGGCCATATGCAAATCAGTCTGACCCTGTGCCTCATGGGAACAGTCCAGCCCGAACTGCCAAGCCATGTTTTCCCTGGACCGGAAACAAGCTTCCTAGGACCGGTTTCTGGCATTTCAGCCGTCTTCAACCAGGCTTGCTTGAATCCAGTGGCAAAGTGAGCAAGGGACTCACGTCTGAGCATACCCTGCCAACTTATGGCGAACAAAGCAAAAACCAAAGGAAATGATGGACGGAGTGTTGAACACTGCAAGCACTTACCCCCAGTCAACTGATCTGGGTTTAATCCATCACCATTCTTTAGCCCACTCTGCCACCCCAGTTCAGACATGGCCATATGCAAATCAGTCTGACCCTGTGCCCCATGGGAACAGTCCAGCCCGAACTGCCAAGCCATGTCTTCCCTGGACCGGAAACAAGATTCCTAGGACCGGTTTCTGGCATTTCAGCCGTCTTCAGCCAGGCTTGCTTGAATCCAGTGGCAAAGTGAGCAAGGGACTCACGTCTGAGCATACCCTTCCAACTTATGGCGAACAAAGCAAAAACCAAAGGAAATGATGGACGGAGTGTTGAACATTGCAAGCACTCACCCCCAGTCAACTGATCTTGGTTTAATCCATCACCATTTTTTAGCCCACTCTGCCACCCCAGTTCAGACATGGCCATATGCAAATCAGTCTGACCCTGTGCCTCATGGGAACAGTCCAGCCCGAACTGCCAAACCATGTCTTCCCTGGACCGGAAACAAGCTTACTAGGACCGGTTTCTGGCATTTCAGCCGTCTTCAGCCAGGCTTGCTTGAATCCAGTGGCAAAGTGAGCAAGGGACCCACGTCTGAGCATACCCTGCCAACTTATGGCGAACAAAGCAAAAACCAAAGGAAATGATGGACGGAGTGTTGAACATTGCAAGCACTCACCCCCAGTCAACTGATCTGGGTTTAATCCATCACCATTCTTTAGCCCACTCTGCCACCCCAGTTCAGACATGGCCATATGCAAATCAGTCTAACCCTGTGCCTCATGGGAACAGTCCAGCCCGAACTGCCAAACCATGTCTTCCCTGGACCGGAAACAAGCTTCCTAGGACCGGTTTCTGGCATTTCAGCTGTCTTCAGCCAGGCTTTCTTGAATCCAGTGGCAAAGTGAGCAAGGGGCTCACTTCTGAGCATACCCAGCCAACTTATGGCGAAAAAAGCAAAAAGCAAAGGAAATGATGGACGGAATGTTGAACATTGCAAGCACTCACCCCCAGTCAACTGATCTGGGTTTAATCCATCACCATTATTTAGCCCACTCTGCCACCCCAGTTCAGACATGGCCATATGCAAAGCAGTCTGACCCTGTGCCTCATGGGAACAGTCCAGCCCGAACTGCCAAGCCATGTCTTCCCTGGACCGGAAACAAGCTTCCTAGGACCGGTTTCTGGCATCTCTCTTAGCCATGGTTGTCAAATACTGGGAGAGTACGATTTACGTGGTCAAACTATAAACATATATAGAATTCTGAATGGGTAAATGTGAATTTTGGGGATGTTTTTCACAGTGGGATTTAAAGTGACATATAGTACAAATCTCGAGTGAAGCTCAAGTTTTCTATTTTGTCATTGAGAAATCGAGGTGAAAAAATCCATGTAATTCATAATTTCCCATCTAAAATGTTATATTGTGTATGGCTCTCCTCACAAATGTCCCTGTTTCTGACAAGTACACAGGAGTTAAGGGAGAGCAATAGATGGCATGTAAGTGAAATGTTTGTAAAACAACATTATGGCCTTCTGCCTCTCATCCACACCACCCTTAGCATATTATCCCCCGACTCCTCCACCCAAACTGGACATTGATTTCCTGGCCTCCTGCTCCCTGACCACTCTCTGCAACTCCCCCACTCCCACTGCTCAGACTGTAGAGTAAGTACCTTGCCTTTTACCACCATCTGGGCCATCTGTCGTCCTCCCTGTGCAAAGCTGGGCTCTCCACTCTCACATTGATAGTGAAAAGCCGGCATTGTCAGCATAGGTTGATTGCTCTTTTCAGTCACCTGAAAGGGGAGAAGAGGGTTGCTATAAGCACAGCACCGTGAGTTTTCTCCCATCACCTACGGGTCTGTGGAGACCCAAGGGAGACAGAAGAAGGCAGATGAAGTCGCCAACATCCGTCCACTCATGTGCTCGGGTCTCAGGGGACTCAAGCAAGAATGTGGAACAAACAGAAAATTAGCACTTCTTCTAGTGACATCACAACAGCGGTTAAACACTTCGGTTAACCACTGCTGTGATGTCAGTTCAGAGAATGATCATAGTTCCGTCTGGTTATTCACGATAAATGCTTCCTACGGAAGACATATCTCACATATAGAATTATAGAAGGGTAACAGTGAATTACGGGGATGTTTTTCACCAAAGGGTTTTGAGGGACATCAAAAAGACATCACAAGTGAAGCGTGAGTTGCCTATGATGTCACTCAGAACCCGAAGATGAAAAACATCCTGCATTTCACTTTTTAGCCATCTATAATTTTATGCTATGTACGGCCCCCTAAAATCATCTATCCTTGCTTTCAACTGCTATTGACTAATTGATGAGCCATATATAACATGACCTGTGTTATGCATCCCAAAAATAAAACGTACTGCCCATCCTTGACCAACCCGCACCACCTTCCCTTGCTCCCTTACCTCTGCTGCAGCTGTGCTTTCTGCTTTCATTCAGAACAGACAAGTACAGCAGTGCTGACAGGCTCTGATAGAGCCCAGTCAGCCTGGCCTGGAAGGCCTTTATGATGTAGGAGTGGCTAAGGAGTTTTGTTATCAACTGTTGCTATATCATAGCAGTGAGTTATGACATTTAGGGGCATATTATCAAGAACAGCTTTAAAAATTATCGCCGGTTTAGCGGCAGAAAACTGCAGCTAAATCGGCGATAATGGGCTTGATACTATGCCCTTGAGAATTCCCATAGAAGTCCATGTTCTGGTGTGAACATGGGTTTCTATTGGAATTCTCCAGGGCATATTATCAAGCCCATTATCGCCGCTTTAGCGGCAGTTTCCTGCCACTAAAGCGGCGATAATTTTAATGCCGCCCTTGATAATATGCCCCTTAGATACTTAAATTAACAATAGTGGCAATCTATGAGGAGCATACATAACATATACTTAATCAACATCAGGAAAGGAATTATTGCAAAACAGAAACTTGAGAAGGTAACTGCTGACCAAAAATATTCTACTTTGTTTAGACAAATACCTTATATTATTGAATTGCACTGCATACATATATACCTCCTTTGATGTTGTCATTCAGATGCAGTTTATAGACAACGAGTTCTGTCACCTTCCAATCCCAAATATATCTATGAAAACATAATGGTTTAATTGTCTAGCATATCATTTTGCCAATAGCAAATACTGCCTCATAGCTTGGGAAATAAACTGGCTCATGTGTTATTTGAAATTCTCACAAAGGTGAAAAATAATAAGGATCTTTTGTGCTGATGACACAACATACCCTCTTCACTTTACAGTGTACTAATAGATGAGCTGCAGATCAGGGCAACGATTTCTTCGTGAAGGCTATTATATTTTTTATTGCATGACTAACTGAGGAGCCAGAAGGACCATGGTAGAGTACCATTACCAGCAGTAAACATCTCTCTCGAGTCAGCAGCATTAGTGTGCTAGTTTTCAGGCCAGAATTATATTTCTCTGTGGACTTTTACCCTCCTGTCTTGAGAACCAAAAGTCGAAAGATTATATTCAGAGAAGATATTCTAGATATTTGTTTTCTAATTTATTTGCAGGAAGGCAACATTGTGTCAAATGCAGAGAAAAAGAGTTTACATATTTTAACTATTCTTCACAATTTCTCATGTCTTTTTTTCTAAGAGTGTTCATAAAATGAAAAAGAGACAGAGTGCACGGAGGATCTAGGTATGGCTTCTGAAGCCACATCCACTTTTAACTCCATGGGGGAATCTAGTGCCACCCCACCTTTGCTGCTGACACCACAGGCATATTTGATAACACCCTTGGTGACGAACGATTGGTGTCCTGATTCACAGGAAGTAGAAGAACAGGAAGTAGAAGATTATAAATCTGCTGCTGTGCAAGACAGGAAGGAGTGCTGCACAGTCAAAACAAATGATTTTATTACTTTTCGGCTTGAGGATTTTGATTCATGAGTCTGCCATTTTGTTTGCAAAGTATTTCATTTGCATTTGCAAACGCTTCATTGCAGCATCAGCACATTATGTTTATATTAAAATATTTAATAAATAAATCGGAAAAAGAGGTTGTTTGACAGTACCTGTTCCCACAGAACAAAGAAGCCATGCCTTTACTTTAAACATGTTAGGATGGGGGTTTCCTTTGCATGCGCAATGTTGAGTATGCAATTAAGCAGAATTGCATTTTTTTTTCTGATAAATTCTTTCATGGTAGTCTACAAAGAATACATATGTTTATGTTATGAACAGTTAAAGACCCCAAAAAGGACACATGCATGCAGCCATACTGACTGTACAATTCAATTTTTTAATGGTGACAGAAGGCAAGGAAAATATGACCTCTCTGAGGAGATTTATTACATACAGGTTTGCATATTATAGGGGTACTGGCATCCTTTGACAAAGTCCTTTGCACAGTCTACATAGTGCACAGTTTGGGTCCGAATGGCACAAGCATTTTTAATTACAGAGGTGGTGCTAGAGCTGTCAGTTTTGGTGTGGCCTCTCCCCAAATGTTTCTGCGTATACCCATACTGTTTTCTGAATTGCAATTTTGTTGGCATTAGGATTCTGCGTACTTTACCATTGCTAACAAGTGCTTTGTTGTTAGACCTGTCAGTCTTAGTGTGGTCTACCCCCAAACTTTTTGTCTGGCTCCTAAATGTTATATCTTGTTTTTGCTGGCCTTAGGACTCTGCACACTTTTCCACTGCTAACCAGTTCTAAACTGCATGTGCTTATGCTGGTAACATTAGCTTATCCCCAATTGACACGATTAATTTCCATGTGAGTCCCTTGTAAAGTGGCACTATCTGTGACCAGGGTCTGTAAATTAACTGCTACTAGTGGGCCTGCAGCACTGATTGTGCCACCCAATAAAGCAGCCCTTTAAACATGTCTCAGGCCTGCCATTACAGTCTGTGTGTGCGCAGTGTTTAAACTGCCATTTTGACCTAGTAAAATAAACTTTTTGCCAGGCCCAAACTTTCTTTTTTAATACATATAAGTCACCTCTAGGGTAGGTCCTACCCAGCCATCAGGGCAGGGTGCCATGTATTTAAAAATTAGGACATGTAATTTTAGGTTTTACATGTCCTGGTAGTGAAACACTCTTAAATTAGTTTTTCACTACTGCAAGGCCTACCTCTCCGATACACTAACATTAGAGTTACCTTACCACATTTAATGAACTGTCATTTCCAAATGGGAAGAGGCAACTACTTCATTTTTAGTGTCTTTGGAACTGTAATGAAACATCCTAACTTTACAATTCTGACAATGTCACACTTTGAAAGTTGGCATTTTCTTGCATTTTCCAGTTAGTGCCTGTAGACTATACCGGGGTCACATGAATCGGTATAGCTGACAGTTGAGCTTTGTGTATTCCTCCTAGACAGCCACACACAATGAAGAGCTTAGGTGTGTCTGTATGGGGCATCACTGGCTGCAAGGGAGGGAGGAGCTGGGCACAGCCGCGCTTACACCTGGGACTTCAAAGGGAAACTTTTAGAAGCCCCCCTGCCACTTCAAAGGCACAACTGTGTATAAATACTGGACCTTAGATGCAACTCTTCAGGAAACCTCTGGGCCTGTGGATACTCTGCCAGGAAGAACGACTGCTGAGCTGCAGAAAGACGGCAGCTAGACTGCTGCTTTTGCTGGACTACTGCCTTGCTGTGGTGCTGCCTTTCTGTGCTGACCTAATGTCTACTGCACTTTTGCCTGGGTGAGAAGGTCTGGACTAGTATCTCTTAAACTCAGAACCGCAGAGTGACTTGAAGGGCTTTTTGTCTGGCATCCTAGTCTCGGGGACAAAATGCTAAAAAAATCGTGACCCAGCCCCTGAACTCTACCATCTGTCAGTCTACTCTGCCAAGTGGTGCTACCCTAGTCTTGGATCCTTGGAAGTGGCCCAAAGATGCTCTGCAAGCCTCTGTTGATCGAGCAGAACCAACACATCAGCTCTACTGCGTGATACAATCCTGAGCAGAACTGACTCTGTTACAGTGTGGATCAGAACAGCTGCAAAGACCAGCATCGCACACCATCGCTGCATAGGAACTGCTGCTGCATGATGCATTCTTGAAGCAGGCCCCGCATCCCTCTTCGATGACAGCCTTGGCAGCAACACTTTGCTCTTTGGAACAGACACATCGCCTAACTGCATGGCATATCCTCAACTCTGGACTTCCCATCGCAAGCTTTGCTTGACAGGATTCTTAACAATAACACAGGACTTTGCACCACAGCCCTGCCACATCTTGGAACTATACATTGATTCAGCTGCATGATGCATATTCAACGCAGATCCTCGCAATGCTCAGCAAACCAGCATTTAAAATACTCTGTTCAGCGACCCTAACAGAGTCCCTGTAGCCAACCAGCGGTTCATCGTGGGCAGGTTGAACTTGTGACTTTGTCCTGGTCCGACACAACCAAATATCCAAAGACAGCACTTTAAGCCTTTTGGCACTATTTTCACGAAAATCTTTAAAATGGAATATCTCCTTTTCTAGTAATCGGATTTTTACTAATTTTTTACTTTGTTATCTATTGAAATTACTCTATTTATCTAAGTCGGTATGGGATCCTTTTGTGATGTGTTTTCACTATGTTACTGCTTGAAATGTTGCACACATACTTTACACATTACCTCTCTGTGTGCCAAGCTATCTGAGAGTTGAGCAAAGGTTAATTTAGTGTGTGCTTGTGATTTCACCCCAAGGAGAATTGTGGAAGCTGCTTGTGCTCTCTCCCTAAACATAGTACATCAGGCTTACACCTGAATAGCATATTTGTATACTTATAAATCCCAAGTATGTGGTACTACATGCACCCAGGGCCTGTAAATTAAATGTTACTAGTGGGCCTGCAGTGCGCATTGTGCCACCCACTTAAGAAGCACTTTAAAGCGAGTCGCAGGCCTGCCATTGCAGCCTGTATTGCAGTTTTAAACCTGCCAATTCTTGCAAAACAAACCTTTTGCCTGGCATGCACCTTCATTTTTAAAGCTTATGTCATACCCTAAGGTGGGCCGTAAATAGCCTATAAGGCAAGGAGAATTGTATTTGAAAAGTAAGAAATGTGATTTTAAGTTTTACATACCCTTGCATATAAAACTCCGAAATAAGTTTTCACTACTATAAGGTCCATCTCTCCTATTGTATTACATTGGGTTGCCTCATTTCATTTTGTAAGTGCTAACTTTTGATTTTGAATGGATAAAGATGTCAAGTTTCGAGTTGAATTGTAATTTTAAATCCTCTTAAATTGTAACATCAGATTTTAAGTCACAATTATGAAAATGTCACTTTTAGAAAGTTGCCATTTTCTTGTCCTAACCATTTGGTGCATTCTGCCTGTGTTCTGCATCACATGACTGTAAATAGCTTGGCTGTTGGCCTTTATGTTTTCCTAACAGTAAGGCAAAGGGGACTAAGTGTTGGGAGGATGGGGCAGAGCTGTTCCCTGTCCCACTTACATTTCAAAGGGCTGCCTCCAGCACATGCATAAAGGAGCTTGATACCAGTTTTTTGTCACCCCTAACTATTTGGAGCTTGGCAGGGGAACGGAAGAACTTTCCCGAACCAGATGTGGGTTAGCTAGGATATCAACATCACTTCAAAGTCTGGCACCAGCTTTAAAGATTGGTCCTTTTGAACCATCTCTTCAGTACACTCCAGGACATGTGGAAGACTTCAGAAAGCCTGCCTTTTACTCCAGAGGACTTCCCTGCTGTGTGAGGCCTGCCATGTTCTTCAGAGAACTGCCCTGCAGCTTAGGACCTGCTTTGCTGCTTGAAAGAGAGAGGACCATTTCCTTGAACTCAGGACTACCAGGGTAACTCCAAAGGTTAGTTGGCTGGCCTCCTGTGTGAGCTATAGGGACATAACAAGTTCAGAGACCTTGAACCCTGCACCTGGGCTGTGCTGCAGTGAACCCTAACCTCCCAAGTGGTGCCCCCAGGTCCTGGACCTTTGAAAGTGGTGTTAAAGGTGCTGCTCCGGCTGAACCATAACATTTGGGACTTAGAAACATTTTCACATAAAAACCCCAGAAGAAGTGTCAGAATACTGGGACCTACCTGCCAGCTGATTCTCCCATAGTGCATCGTCAGTTGGCCTTACTTTGCGGTAGCTCCTGCTAGTATATTCTTCACAGCCGCAAATCTTGTTCAGCACGACCACCAAGTGACAGTATGCAGCCTTGTGGAGCCTTCTTAAGCAACGAATTGCAGCTTCATCCCGCTGTAGATTGTTGATTTTCAAAAAGTTGTCAGTCCGAAGGAAAAAGCTTTACTGATCTCTACAGTGACGTGCTCCTCATCAACAGTGATGACCTCCTTGGGCTGGAAATCCAGTTTCTCCTGCTCTGATGTTTTTAACACAATCATCCATGGCTTCACTGAGACCTCATCCAGTGCTCCTCCTCCTCCTCGTACTCAATCCGCTGCCTTGCCCTCATGAACTCTATCTTCTCCTGGAATTTTCTTCAAAATTTCTTCTTAGACTGAAGGTAAGTCGATACTGGTCCAAATCTACCTTTTTTTTCCAAACTGTGCTCAATCACAGTCAGCCTTATCTTTTGACTTTGCCCTGGTCTCATACAACCAGATGCCTGCAGTTGGTGCTTTGATCCTTAAGGCAATAGATGTCACTAAAAACTTCACAATTCATAACTCCTTTTCTACTGATTAAATTGAATACATTTTAGTGTGAATAATTTAGTAAACATTTCTATATTTTTCAAAATTGTTCTGGTATTTTGCTTGTGTTTTGTTTTCAGTTTATCACTGTTTGTGTGCTGCATAAATATTTAACACAGTTCCTCTGAGTAAAGCCTGACTACTTTTCTGCCAAGCTACCAGACGGTTAAGCACAGGTTACTTTAGTGACTTTTGCAGTGTATCCTGATTAGGATTGTGCCATAGTGGTGCTTCCACCTCAATTAACCAGTAACCCAATTTCTTACTAGCAGTTTATGCACTCTTACATCCCTTTGTGAATTGGGCCCAAAACATCCAGCTTCCTAGCACTAAGGTTTAAAGAGGCCGCAGTCTTCCCATTCGTATTGATTTCATATGAACATAGACTGAATATTTCCATTTTATTCCTGTTTTAGCTTTTATAGGGCCAGTTCGCAAATTCATGAAAAAGTATGTAGCCGAGTATTACAGGTGTACTACTTCATACTACTCATAAATGCCTTAGTAAAACATTTGCATTGTGTTTTGCAATACGTGTCCACTACAGTCAACATGAGTATACATTAAATTAAATAACCCTTCACAAAAAAAGTATGCTTTAGAGACATAGCAGAATTTACATTATCACATGTTGTGTATCATGACACGTTCTTGTACAACAATATACACGTATACAGAAACAAGTTTTGCTATGTATCCTAATAACACAGAGTTGTTTCTGGAAAAATAAATGCCAGAGCATAGCACTTGTTCTGAATGTGAGTATAATAATATCGCTAAAAGAAAAAGTCAACTGTGATTGCCCTTGCAAATGCCAATTCAGTTAAAGACCTATGCCCACTTTATGGCCCAAAATGTATTAGGTTTTTTTGCCAGTGTAAAGCGAAGCAAATCAACCCAAAGTTTTGAGTGGGTGCTCACTATCCAACGCAAAAAGTGTTTTGTACTGGATAGGCACCTTTTTCTTAGTGAAACCATCCTCCCCATGCGTGAGGCCTTACCGGGGCAGATCTGAGTTAATACCCATAGGGAATAAGATACGTTACAATGCAAACTTTTACAATTCATGCCTTTACAATGCAGTTTTTACATTGCAATATCCATTACAATGCATGATTTTACAACGCATGCCATCACAAAGCATTTTTAGAACCTATACTTAGAGTTACCACGCATTCCATTACAATGCATACCAATTCAATACATAATACTTTTAGGGCAACAGTAGTGTAAGTGTTGGATAGTGTAGGGGTAAAAATTACGATTCCCACTCCAATGAGTGCAACAGCAGGGTAAGTGTTGTATAGTGTAGGGGAAAAAATTACTATTCCCACTCCAGTGAGTGCAACAGTAGGGTATGTGTTGGATCGTGTAGGGGTAAAAAATGACTATTCCCAGTCCAGTGAGTGCAACAGTAGGGTAAGTGTTGGATTGTTTAGGGGTAAAAATTACTATTTCCCATTACTTACCTTATAATGCATTGTAATGTCATGCGTTGTAGTGGCATGCGTTGTAATGGCGTGTGTTATAGTGACATGCGTCTTTATGGCTGCATTGTAATGGCATGCGATGTAAAGGATGTTGCATTGTAATGACTGCGTTGTAAAGGTAGTGCGTTGTAATGACTGCGTTGTAATGGTTGTTTCCCACCCGAAGGTACTGATGCAAATTACAATCTACTAAGCTAGTCAGACTCGATTTCGAGTCAAAAACTAACACTTCCTTTAGAGGTGTTAAACCACAAAATGTTTATATTTTTCAAACAAGCTCGTGGTTTTTACTTGTGCTGCAGTACACAGCACTCATCCAATATGCGGGATCCTTCTGAATTTGTATAGGCACAGAAATGTTTACTTCCACTACAAACCAATTACAAGATATTGCGCACTCACTTCTGCACTATGGTGCACATTGAGCATTGCGCATGGACCTCCTGCTTGTGTGACTGTGAAGGGGGTGACACCAGCAGCAGGCCATTCCAAGTAGATATGTCTCTGTGCTTTGTTTTACCGTTTGTCCAACATAGTCCAGCAAACCTTGAAGGGTGCAGTAGCCTGTGATGCTGAAAAGAAACAGCTAGGTGTTCATTTGCTGTAATGAGACAAATACAAAAGTGTCATATCAATGTTTCGAAGCTTTTCCTCTGGTCTCATGATCAACAGGTCAGACACAAATAAACTACTATGCAGAAAAATCTCCTGGAAATTTACTAAGCTTGCGCCACTTCCTGACAAGCCATTTTCACAAGCTAAATTAGATTCGAACAAATGTCTAGCTGATAGTAAAAAATAAACTATAATACTTTGAATCTAAGAAACAAATGGTTGCTTATAGAACCACAAGGCAAAACACGCTCTGGACTGGAGTCTCAGTGGAGTGGTTCAATCATGCAGGAATCTGTGTTTGACCACATGGTCCTAAAATCAAACTCCACTGAGACCCTTTCCTCCTTTCAAGATCGATAAAATGAGTATCACTGAGTTTGGTAACAATAAATATAATTGATTCAGTGCCAAGGCGCCCTTCGGGGTGAAAACTGTGCTTCACAAATACATTAGGTTAAGCATTCGCACCGTCAATAAGTCTGGCTTAGATATGAAAATGATTTCTAACTTCCTTAATCCCTAATATGAAAAATTAATCCCGAGTGTTGCATTGACTGTTCATGGTATACTCTAGAATGAAATATTTGTGTGTGTTTTTTTTTTTTTTTGCAATATCCCTTTCTCACACAGGGATAGACAGCAGTGAAAAAAATAAACACAAAAAAACAAACCACTCTCACAGACAAGGCTCCGACAGTGCTCTCAAAAGGAACTGTGTCATATCTGAAAATGTCAGCCAATCCTGTAGTACTTTGCATTTTGGTACTTGTAATCTTCTTTTCCCCATAGGTATACACGTTTCAGTATGCAAAGTGATGTTTGCTAAGAGCTAGGTCTGCCTTGCTCTGTCACACATGACATGGAACAATCTAGCAACAGGGTGCTGGGTGCAAGTTCGATAAAAAATTAATTACCGTGTGGCTCCTGAGTGACATTTAGGAGATGGGTATAGACACGCCTCTCACAGCCGGTAACACAAAGAAAGAAAAAACATAACTTTCTGGAATGTTTTCCTCCTCTACTCCTCTTCTGGGAATCCATCACAGTAAGCCATGGCGGCACAGGGTATGTTATCCTCCTTTGTCCTTTGGTATTCTTATTCAGTTTCCCATAGAGACTGTGTGGACTAAGCATCACTGCAAGAAGTACATACAGAAAAGAAGGAAACTGGTGTATAAAAAGTTGCAGAAGTAATCTATCTCTTTCACAGCTCTGAAAAAGAAGCCATTTTTAATAGCACTGACTAGTTTTGTGTTGAAGCTCTACCCCACACCCAGAAAAGAAAATCTAAAAAATCTTGTTGGAATGTGTGAAAATCCTGTATTATTGCGTTTGTAATATTTCTAACTAATTCATTTATTTTGTCTTAGAAAACATTACACCCTCCCCTTCTTCCATATCCTGTTGCGTGCTTCAGTGAGTAATACCTAAGCAGTATGCCTTCATCAGGAGTTGTTATTATAGTCAGAAATAAAAAAAGAAGCATATATCATGCTTAGAGTGCTGAATACCAAAATGCGTGCATTATTTCTAAACCGACAAGTGTGGTAAGAAATAGAAAAGTGCAAAGTCTTATTTCAATAAGCACAAAAACAGAAAGAAACCAAGATTAAAACTGTTGCTTAAGCAGACATTGACTTAATAAGAATCTGTGACCAAAATAATGACGCACAGCCCTGAGCAACATTTAACATATAATGTGAAATAAATGTAGACGGAGAAGTCTAGGTGGCAGATTTGCAGATATCTACAGTGGATACCCAGCCCATTCTACTGGTTAAGACACCATCTTTCTAGTGGGTTGAACTTTTGCTGCACCTGGAATGTCCCGGCTATATGCCTGCTATGCCAAAAAAAGAACCGACTTTATTCATCTAATCAAAGTGGAGTCAGAAACGCACTTACCTTTTTAGCAAAGCAAAAATGTATAAAAACACTTTTTGATCTTCTAAGGTCAGAAGTTGTCATTTAGGTAAATCTTTACAGCTCTCACAATATCCAAGAGACAAGTGAAATGATTTGAACCTCAGGATGAACTTGCTTCCAAAGAAGAAAGAATAATTTCCTGATCTCTGTATGCAGAACTTTTGGACCTAAACAAAACACAATGTCATCCACAAAACCTTTAAATATGGTTGACAAAACACAAATGCACCTAACACTCCCACTCTACTCACCATGGTTAAGGCTACTAGGGTAAACACTATAGCCTTATACGCCGCCATAGCGGGGTATACCGGCTATTAAAGGCCCCCTGCAGTGTTAAAGGCCCGAGCCGAAGGCAAGAGACTTTAATAAGGCAGCTGGACTTTAATAGCCGGTACAGCCCTGCTACGAAGCACTATAAGGCTATTAGAACATTCTGCCACTAGAGGGCAGAATGTTCTAACAAATTAAACAAAGGCTTCAGGGAACACGAGGGGATTGAAATCCCCTCAGGCTCCCTGAAGCCTGTGTTCACAGCCACAAAGAAACATTGGAATGTTGGAGCTCCGGGCTTATACCAGCTATTATAAGCCCGGAGCTACTCCATTTTTTTCAATGGAGCTTCCAACATTCCAATGTTCTAATTGATAGTACTACATCTTTTATAAACCTTTACTAAAGGCTCAAAATAAGATGTTTGCAGTACAGATAAACCCAATGGTGAATCCCAAGGAGGCCATAGGGATTTATTCCTTGATCTTCATAGCCCAAATCCTCTAAATAGTCTTGAAATCAATGGCTCATATGCAGAAAGGCAATTTCAATTAAATCTAAATGTTTTAATAGCGGACCTTAGCAGTGTAAGAATGGACAGAGATACATTTTTATTGAAGACATCCTGAAAACAATTGAAGAATATCCTATGAAGAACTCAGAAATAGAGAAATATTTTTAGACCTAAACCAATTATCAAAAGAAGCCCAATAATGACTATATGCTTCATTCGTGGAACTTCTCCTGGAAGACTGAAGATAGTTAGAAACAAAACTGGAAACAACTTTACTCAAGAAATCCTCTCTCTCAGCCTCCAAACAGACAGGCATAGTGGGCCGAGGGTAGCCAGAGACATAGAAAGGTCACTCAGAGGAGATGGGTGGAACACAAGGATCCAATCTTGATCCATGGCAAGATGACAAAGTAGAGGAAACAAAGATCTTCTTGTCCTGAAAGGTAATACCATAATAGTTTCTGCTACCTCCTTCTGAAGTCTCACCAAAACTCTTGGTATTAAGGGAATGGGAGGGGAGGTGTAAAGTAGACCCTCCTGGCTGTTGACTGGTTAATAGCGTCCACCTATCTACCTACATTGGTGACTGTTCCTGAAACCTCAGGAAGAACTCCAGGATTTGGGAATCTTGATGAGTCACAAAACGTCTACTAGAGAAACACCACACCTCCAGCAGATAAACTGAAAATATAAGGAAGAGAGTGAGAATAAAAACTTGAGACCATGCATAAATTCTGCTTAGATGATATTCTTAAGAATTTGAAACTCCCCTGATACGGACTGCTTTCTGATTGATTAGGAAGATACTACTTTCTTCAAGAACATGTCTGGTGAGTTCATAGGGCTTGGGATCCTCTGCCATACTTGCAATTTAATTACATTTTTCCCACCATATTGTCTAAACAAATCAGTAATTCTTCTCTCAAGATTGTTTGAAAATAACTGATTTGCCTTCCAGACTGTCATTATCTCTTTCCAGTTGGAGCACATGACTTCCTCCATCCCCGTCCTGTGTCCATGAATTGTCGGGGAACCTACAACTAACCATACCAGACTGCCATAAGTTTTCTCAAACTGACTGAGACACAGAAATTAGATGTGCATATCTCTCTTGGATTGGCACTCAATGGCTCACAATGTGTTACACCCAATGCCCCAGGTAGAGGCAAGTCCAAGGCACGATGAAAAGTGCTACAGCCTGCAAGAAAAAAGTGCAGAATAACTAAGATACCTGCCCCTTTGTGACACTACATCACAGGTAGAGTTCAGGAAAAACAGGACATTGACAATAATATTACAATATCCGCATTGAAATGCTCAAAGCCAATCTCTTGCCAGGACTTCTGTCTTTTCCAGTAGAATATCCAGGTGATTTCTGAGTCTTATTTTCCTGGATTGTAGAAGAAACACCTTCCCCAATGCAGTGTTGAATAATGTTCCTATGTATTCTTGTCTTTGGGATGGAATCAGCCAAGATTGTGTCCAATTGACTAGAAACCCAAAGCTGTGAAGGGTTTGAATAACCAGACTGGTGTCCCTTTCTATCTGTTCCTGTGAGGAAGAATGAATCTAAATATCATCCAAGTAAGGATAGACTCTTAGTCCCCAACTTTTAAAAAGACCCAATACAGAAGCTTATACTTTTATGAAGACTGTGTGTGTAGTTGGTAGTCCAAAAGGGAGAATCCTGAATTGCCAACATTGTTTTCCAATTGCAAGCCTGTGAATGTTTTGGTAAGAGAGCAACTGGTATGTGAAGGTATGCATCCTGCAAATCAATCTTGGTTAAGAAGTCTCCCTCAGAAATTAGAGTATTCAGATTTCGTAGTGTATTCTTTTTGCAGTGAACCATTGAAAAGAACCTATTGGGGAATTTTAGGCTGATAATGATTGTGAACTCCACAAAGATTTCCTTACCAAAAATACTATGGAGTAACAATCAGTCAATCTTTCTTGAAATGAAACAGCCGCAATTACCCCTTCTTTATAAATGATGACACACTCTTCTGAAGTGGTCTTGTCTTTATTCTGTCGATTTGTGGAGGGGTTTAAACAAAATGAGGTTCCTGATAAATTGAGAAAATGTCTATGATATAGTCTTGGGTAATGATCCTCAGGACCCACTGATCAGAAATCCATATTTCCCACCCCTCCTGAACAAGGACCTGATGACCACTGACTTCACTGATGGGGCTTCTGAATATTCAAGAGTTATGCTTGGGGTTATCCTTTCTCCCTGAAGACTGATGAAAAGAAGGGTTTGACTGAGAACCCTGAGGATGAAAAAGAGATAGAAATCATGGGCCTGATGCACAAAGGTAAAGTTAGATGTAAGTCTAGCTTTACAACTTTCAGTATTTCCAAAGGGCATTTATGAGTAGTAAATGCCCTTTGTGAATACCAAAAGTTATAACGCTAGACTTTCGTCTAACTTCACCTGTGTGAATCAGGCCCCACATCTTTTTCTCTCCTCATGATCAAATCTCATTTTTCATTTCCTTTCCCGAATTCAGGCCTATAATGGAAATTATCTGGAAGGAAAACAATAAATCCCCTGGACGCGCCATAACATGACATTACCTCCAGGATCCTCTCACTGAAGATTGTCGCGGGCCCCCAGCACCACAAGAAAAAGAAATGCAGGTCAATAAAAATGTACCTGCTCAAGTTCGCTTGCCAATATTCACTGCAGGCCCTCTTGCACCACTGAAGGGAACCTTGCAATTTTGTAAACAAGGCCCTTTTTGGTAACAGCAAAGAACCCACAAACGATGCAAAGGGCCTCTTTATCCTCATATAGATGTTAATCAAAGTTATGTGAAAACTGAAATTTGCGAAAGCAACCTTCCCACAGTCCTAGGAATAGAAGACATGCACAAAATCAACACAGAAATAGGGGTTCAGAGAGAGGGAGTGTTTATAAAGATACATCCCCAGTTTCTAATGGAAGTAGAAAACGTCCTGTGGAAAGGGTGATCAGAGGGGTGAATGGAATACATTTACTGATTGAACTAAGGAACAGGATGAGGAAGGAGATGAGGAAGTAATTGCACAGGTGCATAGCTCTCATTCCCATTTTATAAAAGCAAAGGAAGGCTTTAAAAATCCTTGCTGCTTCTGGAGTGTTGTTCAAGTTGTTATTGAGTAGTGTGTGATAGAGCACTGTACAGTGCAATACACCAATACTGTTTACATCAGAAGTGCAAGAAAATGGCTGCTATTCACACTGAATTTCAATATCAGCAGTACCCAGGCAGCAGGAGTGCTGGGCATGCTAAATTTCATCAGCGATCAGCGGCCACAGTAAAGAGCTTCCAAGGATGCTGAATTTCTTTTTTAGCAGAGGCCCCATGGCACTACTAGATCCAATGGAAACGCTGAATTTATTTCTATGCAGTAGCCCAGTAGCAACACCAGTGGAGCTGTCGGACTAGATTATTTTTTTGTTCTGGAGCAGCCCAGTTCCAGTATCATATGAACCACTGGGGGGCCTATGTACAAGCCCCTATCACCAAGGGGAACTTCACTTTTTGTGGCTTAATGACTTAATCTGGCTTAATAGTGCCTTGTACATAAGGCACCCTTTCACACTATCCTTAGCGTGAAAGGGGCGTGCAGTTGGTGTTGTGGTGGGTGTTCCACCGCAACACCCATTGTATTTGACTCTGCCCCTATGTACAAGGGTGGCATACATAGGAGTCAGTGCAAAAATTAAGAGCAGGAAAATCCTGGACTTTAATTGGCGAAACGAGGAGAAATGCATTATTTCTCCTCGTTTTTGCTTTTTCCATGTGTGATGCCTTGTGCAGCACACATGGAAAAAGCAAAATGCCAGGGTTTGCTTATGTACAGGAAGGTGTCCCTTCCTGTACATAAACAAACCTTTTCATAAAATGCCCTTTTGTAACTTTCATGTATGCTGCACGAAGCAGTGCACAAGAAAGTTACAAAATTGCATTTTAGGATTGTTTATGTGCAGGAATGGACACCTTCCTACACATAACCAATCCTCCCCTGCACACAGGCACCCTTACACTCTGGTGCAAGGGTGCCTGCTTTGGTGCTAAGTTGTTAAACTTAGCGCCATCGCAGGAGCAAACGCAAGGCTGCACCACATTCGTGTAAATATGGTGCAGCCTTGCATTTCAGAAGTGGCAGAGTGTGTCGTTAAGCCAAGGAGGCTAACGACACGCTCCGCCACTTCCTTGTAAATATCCCCCTGAGTGTCCTCAATCGCAAAAGTGGCCCACCAGTGTAGGAACCACCAGGTTTACTGAATTTACCAGCAGGGAGTCATGAAGGAGTGAACTACTTTATGCCCCATCATCGAAGCCGCAATGGAAAGAGCAACAGCATAACACAATTGTTTGTGAAATGCTGGGTGCTAGTTTTAAAGATCATCCAACTGATACTTAACATGGAAAAGAGCTAGTTCACCAGTGCCTGAAGTGGGCTGTCTGAAAGACTGCTTTCTCTATTCCTATTTTTATATGTTTTTTTGAGAATGTTAATCATGCAATCTGACTAGCAGACAGGTAAAGCTGTTTGACTATAGACCTAAAAAACATAAACAGCTGCCGGATATTATATTTTACCTTTCAAAGGAGTAAATTACCCCTATAGCGATTAATATATCATCTGTTATGCGCCTTACCCTCAGCAGAGTAACAAAGGACTTTCTCTGCTATTTAATGCTTAGATCAACCTTGTGAAATACCAGATGGGTGCTAGACAGTGGATTTAGATCATGTGATTAACAACCATCTGGAATTCACTTTGAGAAAGCTACTGAGCAGCGAGGTGGAGCGAGAAGCACTGGTCTATCAATTGATCTTGGCTGGGGTAACTGAAGAGGATATTTCACACGAATAGAGATAGAAAAGTAGAACTTCCCAGCCCAGGCTTCCTCCACAATTTTGGTTCATGGTGGACTTGTAAATGTGCGGGAGAAATAAAGGACATTTTCAGGAGGCGGAATTAATGGAAGATCAATTCAATCTAATCTGAAGTCTGAATCAAGTCGAATATGATAGGGTTATTTTGATAAAATAATTTCAAAAGTTTGGAGAAAGAACTTAAAACGAGTGCAGAAATATTGGACCACAACATGCCTTGGTTAGTGTTTATTAACAGCAAACATGGAAAATATATGAAAGAATATAGGGGCATATTAACAAGAAACAGGGAAAATTAACGCAAAGGGCGCTTAGTGTTAATTTTTTTAACGCCCGCTATCGCTGGATAATATCGCCTGGTAATCGCGTTATTAACAACGCTAACCACCTAGGCGATAAAAAATCCAGCGATAGCGGCATTTTGGGAGGTTATCGCTGGTAATGCAGTGATAAAACTATAAGGATAGGGATATCCTTGTTGATAGCCCATGGTGGACTTAGCCATGTAATCCATCTCCCATTGGATTACATGGCTAAGTCTGAAAATTAGCAGACCTAAAAAAGCAGTGTTAACCGTGGTTAGCGCTGCTTTTTTTGTCTCTAACAAGGTTAGCGTGAAGCTTGATAATAGGGGAAATGTCGCTTAGCGACATTTCTCCTATTAGGAACGCCCACTTTGCATCTCATTAGAGATGCAAAGGGAAGCGCAGTAAAAAAGGGTGCTAACATGCGATTTTGCATGTTAGCACCCTGTTGTTGATAGGGCGATATTTTTATCTCGGCTTCTTTGGCTTTTAAAGCCAAAAAAGCGGAGATAAAGCACTTGTTAATATGCCGCATAATAAGGCAGCCTTTAGAATAAAACATGCCATCCAAGTCAGTGCTCTTGGATTTCAAGCAGCGGATACGATAGTTTAACTCATTTACACACTTCATTCTGCAATTCACATAATGGGGAATTCCAGGTACAGTCATTTTGCAATCAGAACCCCCCCATGTCATGAATATCAGTAACACCAAAATGTAGAGTTACTGTGGGGTTACAGATTACACATATTGATATCCTACAGAATGGAACATTATATGGAGAAAGCTGAGTTTTTGTACCAATTTTCCAGTGTACTGTCCGACATCCAGCCCTTTGGGTAGGGCAAATCTACCAAATTTGACCTGATGGATTTATCCAAAATAGTACCCCCCATAAGATTTCATATTGAAATAACGTATGCCTCATTATTCGGATTTGTCCTAAACTCCAGTTCCTGCCCAAATCTGTATTAAAAACCCACTTGTAAAATGGACTTTAAAGGTCATTAATAAATTAAAGCAACATATGTCACCAACACTACAAGGATAGCATGTCACTGGTGCTGATGCAGTTTTATAGAAACAAAATGCTTATCAGATCGCATTTGAATGTCAGTGTTTCTTTACTTGTTACTAAATGAAAATGTTCCAATACTATAAAAAGTGAAATGATTGGTCAAATCAAATCAACATTGGTGTGAAATATACAACCCCGAGCAATCTGGCGTCTCCTTTTATAAATGTGCAGATGTGCTAACATCATTTAACTCACTGGAAGCTATAATGTTTCCTCTTCCCGGGCCTGTTATGGAGTTAAAAATAAAAATGCAATGATAACAGGTTAGAATAAAAAGCAGTAATAATGTGCAAGCTTAAATAGAAAGAAAGTGTTTTTTTAGGACATGAAAATGTGCACAACTGTCAAAGTTATACATACTAGGCCTTAAACTGTTCAAATTACACTGCTAAAAGTTTGTTCACTTACAATTGCTAACACATGAAATTGTATTTCTTAGTAAGGATGAGATCATGTACAATGAAGATATTACACAAATGTGTGACTATTGACCTCTGTAAAAAGATGTTATTTCATAATAAGATCAACATGGTATGAAATGATTCACATTTTGCTTGTAGAAAGTTTTCAATTTTAATGGATCCTCTTGTTATAGTTGATTAGTCCGTGGCACTATGTTATTTCTTGGAACATTTATTTCTTGGGACATCGCTGGCCTGGCAAACAAGTTCTTAGATCCTGCTTGGATTTTATTCCTAATAAAGCTTAATGATCTGTTTACAGGAAACATGGGCCATCAAGAGTAGTTTCCCCCTTGAGGGCTACAAGTCCTTTTTTGTACCTGCCATACCCTCTAGGTCAGGAAGACCAAAGGGGGGTCTATTGATTTATGTTTTCCTAGCTGTAGAATGTAGAGTGTCCATGCAGACCCCAGATAAACCCTGGTTGCAATCACTGTTGTTGAGTAATGGGTCCTATAAAATGGGCCTTTTCCATTTTTATAATGCTACTTCTTCTTTTCCGGATGTCGGCAACATATCCCTGCATGGCTCTTTTTTAAGGAATCAGTTGACCTCAGGCTATAATAAATATTGATTGTTGGAAATTTTTATATATTCATTTATGTTGGGGCCCAAGGACAACTGACCTTATCGACATGGGTTGTCCACGATTGAAGGGTATTCACTTTGAGCACACCCCCCAGGGAGACTTTCCTAATGCCCTAGTAAATGAATTTGATTTAACTTCGGCTATGTGTAAATTGGAACCTTGCAGGAAGGATCTTAACCCCACTTATTTGGGGAGGGGAAGTGGTTCATTTATTGATTGTATTCTCCTGTCAACCCCTCGCTTTTATCTGATTTGGGATTTTTCTATTGAGTCCAGCACATATAGCGATCACACCCGCTATGTGCTTTAATTTGTGGGCCTTTATTAGCACCAACTAAGGGAGAAGGGAAGAGGGGTCACTGAAAGTTACAGACGGGAGAAGAAGGCTAAAATGGGTTCAGATAATCCCAGAGTTCCTATATAAATCCCAGATGCCTCCTTCTGCAATAAACTTGCCACTTTTTTCAAAAGCAAGGTTGAAGTGATCTTTAATGCCTTAACCTCAAGCCCAAGCACCGGGGGGCTGTGCTCGAATGACAACCCACCGGCAGCAGAGGATTGCTACAACCCACAGTCAGTGGAGGGCAATGGGTGCAAGACAGGAAAGGTTATCAGGAAAGTTACTATTCCTGGGACCGACTCAGCAACACCTTCCCAACCCAACAATCCCATTTTCTCGCCTTTCTTCCCTCTTACATTAGCCCAAGTATCAAACTGGTTCAAGCAAATTAAATAAGGGTCACCTTTTGATCCATGTCCGCCAAGGGGTATGCAGCTAGCTTCAGCCGTAGTTCCTGAACATCTCCTAGGGATCTTTAATCAAATGCTCCAGTCCGGATATTTCCCTAAAAATTGATAAGTTGCATTAATCCTTCCTCTTTTAAAAAAAAACAATCTGGATGCTGATGACCCCAACAACTACAGGCCAATCTCATGACTTCCCTTCCCTGCCAAACTGAAGGAGAAAGCTATAAATACTGAGCTCTCTCCATTCCTCCAGGCTCACAACTTACTAGATCCCTCTCAGTTTGGCTTAGAAGCCAACATAGCACTGAGACTGCCCTGATCACAGACGCTGAATATGTCAGAACAACTTTAAACAAAGGAGGGAACACTGCCCTAATATTGTTAGACCTTTTCTGCAGCATTCGATACTGTTAACCATCAACTCCTTATCAACCGACTGCTCAAGTTAGGTGTCAGTGGTACTGCTCTTAAAATCCTCAGCTCATTTCTCACTGACAGACTATAGTATGTGGAATGTAACGGTCACAGATCTACATCTTTCACCCTTCCCTCTGTCGTACCACAAGGGTCGGCACTGAGTCCCACCCTCTATAATCTGTATGTTACACCTTTGGCTTCTCTAATCAGAAGCCTTGGTTTCTCGGTTGTCTCCTATGCTGACGAAACCCAGATTGTAGTATCAGTCACAGAGAATGCTGACAATACAGCTAAATGCGTTCACAATTGCATGGTACAAATTGGGAGGTGGATGTCCAACAACTGTCTGAAACCGAACTCAGACAAAATGAAGGTGCTACTCTTTGGCAAGCAATCATCCTTTTGGTCCCCTTGCTGGTGGCCTCAAGAACTGGGTACCCTCCCTGTCCTGGTGACAAAGGTGAAAAACATGGGAGTACAATTTGATGAAAAACTTTATTTTGTGGGTCATGCCAATGCCATTACCTCGTCATACTTTTTCATCTTTCAATCATTAAGGAAAGTATTCCCTTTTATCCCTCTGGAACTATGCAAAGCAGTGATCACAACACTGATTTTTTCTAAATTGATTACTGTAATGGGCTCCTCCTGACTGCCCATAAGAAAGCCCTGGATAAACAACAAATGGTACAAAACCCGGCCGCCAGACTGCTTTTGGGAATTCCAAAATATCAGTTGGTATCCAAGTCTCCCCCTACTCAATTGGCTCCCGGTAAAAAGGAGGGTTTTGTTCAAGTCCCTGTGCATAGCCTTTAAGGTCCTCGCCTCTGAAGGACCAGCTTCAATTAAGCAACTTTTTCATCGTTACATACCGGCCACAACCTTAAGATGGGCCTCCCAGGCTAACTTGGTTGTTCCCAAGTTCAAAATAGCTACCTGGGGAGGCAAGAGCTTTGCAGTTGCTAATGCTAAACTCTGGAATACGTTGCCACTAACACTCAAAACTTCAAAAAACCTCTACACATTTCGGAAAGCCCTTAAAACTTGGTTATTCAACCATTAGATCTTCTTGCTCTTTCTACTTCCTGCTTCACTAGGGCTGCAGTTTTACTCCACTCAGACCCACCCTGTTCTGGGGGTCAGCGCCTAGACACGGGCAGGTAGTAGTGCACTTTAGAAATTAAAATTTCATTTCATTTCATTTTCCTCACTTGTGCTTTTCAGATCTCTCCTCACTTCTTGTTTTTTCTCTCTCCCTAGCTGACACTTCCATCTAATTTCCCTTACTTTCCTCCCTCTGCTCCCCAGGCTCTCGCTTTCTCTCTCACGTCTCATCCCTGTACTGATCAGGTCTTTCACTCTCCTCATTGCTCCTTGATGAAAACTTTCCCTCCATCTTCCTTATATAATCTCCATTTCTCTTCCTTGCTTTCACTTTATCACAGAATCCCCTGCCTTCTCTTATACTTTGCCTTTTCCCTCACACCTCTCACCTGTATCACGCTCTTCCACTACATTTTTCCACCCATGCAGCCACAAAATACTTGCTATTTTTTTCTGTAAACATTTCATTATTTCCACACACTACACACTAGAAGATGGTATGTGTTTTCTCCAGAACAAGAACTGCTTTTGATTTAAATGTTGGCTTTTATATGCAAGTGCCTAGTATGCACTGTCAATGTTAGGCTGACTTCTATCAGACCATGCAGTAACTAGACTTAGAGCTGAGATAATAACTATCAAAGCCATAACCCAGCTTTACAATTTAAGTTTTAAACTTAGCAAATATTCAAAAATCATTAGAAGAGTATATGTAAATCTGAGCTGAAGCCATGTGGGATCCCTGGCCAAATGAAACCCCAAGCACAGCCAGGTTTTCTGCCAATGTCTCTTTCAATCTTAACAAAATGAGGCCTTCAAGCTTATCTGATCTGTGCATAATTCTCTGGTATCATGAGATTTAAGAGGCAGCGGGGTGTCCATGGGACTTTGAACCTCTAGCAGGGGCCTAAGGTACTTGTGTCTGACTCAAGGGACCTCATGTTATGGTTGAAGGTACTGCAGCCTGCTACAGAAAGAAATTGTGTCTGACTTAAGGGACTTATTTTAATGGATTAAGGTTCTTCATTTTGCTAAGACAAGTATTTGTGTCAAATGACCTTCACTAATAGCTTAAGATTCTGCAGCATAATACAAAAAAGGAATTGTGTCTGATGTAAAGGACTTCTTGTAACGACCCATAGGACAGCAGCCTGCTGACTCAAATGACTTCAATTAACAGCCCAATTTACAGTGACCAGAAAATGGCTTCTCAAAACACAGAGGATAGGCAAAAAGTTATTTTGGGTTGATGGTTTTTATTGTACATATTTACATTTTGTGGCTTTGGCTTATGCAATGAAAAATAATGGTAATCAGCAAAACTGAGCCAAGCAATGTCACAACCAGTAAGCTGGGTCTCATTTTAAGTTGCAGCCCAGACCTTTTGGCTTTGGCAATACTTTTTTTTTAATGCTCTATTGGCTTTGCCGATGATTGTGTTGCAACTACTACTACTGTGTCTGAATAGCTGGCAGTAGAAAACGGTGTCTAAGAAGGCATCATAGTCTGCCATTTGAGATCTGCTTGAGTAAAGTGTAAAAGGAGGCACTCAGCTCCACATCCCATTGCGTCTCAGATTTACCAACAAGGCCAGCAAATTTTGGAATTGTGAAGAATAACTGGTTCACTGATGATTCCTTCATACATTTTGATTTTGACATCCAATCATCAATATGAAAACGAATTGTTTTGTATTATTCTGCCGTAGTTATTTTGATGGTGATGTCACCTCTCCTTGTTATTTTTTAAAATGCTCTGAACTTCTTGTTTTGTGCTCCTTATAATAACTATTCACGATATGTTGTGTGAAATATTTGTAGTGCTTATTCTTATTTCAAAGGTGATTATTTTAAAAGATTTTGGGGCATATCAACAAGGGCTTTATCTCTGCTTTTTTGGCTTTAAAAGCCAAAAAAGCAGAGATAAAACTGCCGCCCTATCAACAACAGGGTGCTAACACGCAAATTTGCATGTTAGCACCCTTTTACTCTACGCTTCCCCTTGCATCTCTAATGAGATGCAAAGGGGGCGTTCCAGAGTAAAATAATAGGAGAAATGTCGCTAAGCGACATTTCTCCTATTATCAAGAATGTCGCTAACCCTGTTAGAGACAAAAAAAGCAGCGCTAACCGCGGTTAACGCTGCTTTTTTACGTCTGCTAATTTTCAGACTTAGCCATGATATCCTATGGAAGGAGGATATCATGGCTAAGTTTGCCTGTCCCTATCAACAAGGTAACGTGTGATTATCGCTGGGTTTCCAGCGATAATCTCACGTTAGCCTGTTAGCGTGTAGATTTTTATCGCTATTGAGAAAAGCGTTGCTGATAGCACGCTATCTCAGCGATAAAAATTCACGCTAGCCGGCGATAATTATCCTCACGCTAAGAGCGCTGAGCGATAATTATCGCCGGTTGTTGTTGATATGCCCCTAACAGCGACCTCAGTACTTGTATAATGAGCTGTTATTTTTAGAAGCTCGTCTTTTCATTGGGCACTTTACCTTTGTCGGTTGATTTGTTGTTTAAAATAAAGCAATTCACAATCGTGTCTTTTGCATTTGTTTGCAGAAATGTTGGTCTTTTTGTAGGATTTTTGGTATTTTAGACATCTGAAGGAGAATGCAGCTTTAGTTTTAAATGACTTTACACATTCACTCATTAAAAAAAATGTAGCTGCAGTTTAGAATTCATAAAGTATTTAGTCAAGTAAAGTGAGAAAAAATAATCTATCTGAAGCTGAGGTATACTGCAGTTGCATTTCCCCTTTATGTTACTTGTAGAAAAATGTGTGCCCTTTGCAAGCCCAGTAGGGATTTCCCCTGGAGACCAAAATGGTAGAGAGGCTTTTTAGATCCCCTATCCATTAGCCTAAACAACATTCTTTTCTTCAAGGAAGACATTTTCTTTGACAGATATTGAACCTACTATATCAAGTCTCAGTGGGTGGCCACGTGTGTTATCAAGTGTACACAGAATAAACACATTTTATGACAGCTCCTGATCTGGCTTTTTGTATGTTCCTGAAAGGTGATAAAATCTCCTCTCATTCTCAGTTTCACCAAGGGAAACAACCGCAAGAATAAACCTTTGAGGTACTACAAGAATAAAGGTAAAAGGGCTTCTAAGAAATCTACCTTTGAAAGTATAACCCTAGAGCATTACAAGGCGATCCACTGTCAAGCAATGCTGCAGTTGAAGAACAGAAGAAATGAAAACCCGGACTCACGTTCCCTGTTAGTGATCAGGTTTGCCAAGTGTTACTTTTCAAACAACCCCCAGGGTGCTTAAAATTGAAATAATACCTGCAAAAAAAAGCTAAAAATTACTTCATAACATTCTCTGAATTTTCTCCATGATGTGTTGCTGTACCTTTCCTATGTAATGTTGCATGTTTCCAACATTTTGTTGAAATAATTACATTTTTTAGCAAATCTATTTGCATCCTGCTACATTGTGGCTACAAGGGCCTTGATTCACAAATCTTTTCACATGTCTAAATGCACCTTAGTTTCACTAACAATTTAATTTGGGTTACATTAACAGAAACTGATTTGCAGAATCATGACGTCCGGAATGCCATGCCTGCAAATTCGAAGAGACAGATTTTGCTCACCACAAAGTTGAGGTTAGTGGGGGGGGGGGGGGGGGGGGCACGAGATTATTCCCAGTGTGGGAGACATTAGGGGACTTTTGGGAGGTCAGAGGGTAGATAAAATGGCCTAGCTCTTTATCTATTTACAGACTACAAAATTTTGCCTTATGCAGTTTTTACCTTAATGGAGTGCCCTCAAACACTAGAATGCACACTGCATTCAAATCAAACACCATTATATTTCATGTCTGCAGAAGGGCTATCTCCTTCCGGAAAAAATACTTTTCTGGTATATTAAACTAGCGAAAATGATCACCCCTTGAAAGTAATTGTGAAGTGATATTTTTAGTTTACTCAAGTGTGTTACAATGAATTAGGATTAGGTGTACTAATGTAGATGTATTATTTGCCTATATTTTGTTTGTTTGCAGATGATTGTAGTAAATCGCAAAAAAATAAGAAACTTTATGATACAGGTATGGTTACAATTGGGAAATCTTAACAATATGTGGACATGTAGATGCATGCGTGTGGGTTTGGAGCGGTGTGAGTGTGTGAGTGTGGGGCAGCAAGCTAAAGATGAACAATTCTTTTTAAATGTACACGTCTCAGAAAATATGTTGATGCAAATCATGATACCACGTACTGTTTTGAATGTGTATATACCCATACACTTATTTACTCATACAAAAGTATCATTTTTTGGACACAAACACCTACCTGTTGCTGACTTTGAGAATGTGTTTTTAATTTTTGAACTGAATATATTTTTTGAGCAGTTCAAGTGCACCTTTTGAGTTATTTCCCCTATATTTTCTATTCATGATAATGTGTGTGATAGTTTGTATATATGTATTTATTTATTTATTAAGTGTAACAATCACTGCGACAACCTCTTGGTGCTAGGAACACAAACCACTGAGCAGCAGAAAAAAGAATGAGGAAAATGTTTAAGACATTTAACAGAGTAGGTGACTCTTGAGGACGTGTTTAGATTATTATGACTATGGGAGGCTGCATGACTGAATATGGAGGGTATTCCAAAGCTGAGGACCAATGGTCCAAAAGACTCTACTCACAAAGTGGCATCACTGAACGACTCTACTCACAAAGTGGCATCACTGACAGCGAGGCGCCTCCAACAACAATCATAATCCATGACTGGGATGTGGTGTCAGTTTTGTAAAAGGCACAAGGCGCAACACACAGAGTCCTAAGGGTATTATATGCTTGCCTGAGAGCCAAAGGAGGGAGCAGTAGCGTGTGATACATGTTTGTATTTATGTGATCCACATACCAATCTTACTACTATATTTTCAAGATAGCACTGTCCTACTCCATTGGAGCAATGCATAGGGTATTGCAATTACCCACACATGACAACATATTTGACTATGGAGGTGTGCTCATCAGGGAGAAGAAAGAGGATAATTTTAACCAATACTGTAAATTAATGAAAATGCATAGCCCAGACTTTTTTGATTTTGGTGTAAGAAGATAGATTATAGGCAGAAAATGATTCTTAGATCTTTTTGCTTTAACTGCAGGAGATCTTAGAGGGTCATATCAATGGGGCCAGATGTCCAAGACCCAGCTGGAGTTGTGTTCTCAAAACCAAAGTTCAATATTTTCACCATCCAGTTTAAAAACATTGGTAGACATCCAGTACTGTATACTAAGCAGCAGTGGCGGCTCCTCAAGGGAGTGCTGCGGGGCGGTGGGGCAGGGCGGGGTAGTAAACTCCGGAATACGACTGAAAGGAGTTGAGTAAATAAATAAATAAATAAATAAAATGAATTACATTGCGAGCGCTGCAACGCCAAATCAGCGATGCAGCGTGCAATGTAATTCATTTCATTTATTTATTTACTCAGCTCCGTTCAGCCGTATTTCGGAGTTTACTACCCCCACACTGCCCCTCCCCCACCCCGCCTCACCGCCCCACAGCACTTCCTCAAGGAGCTCCCATAGCTCAGCAGACAGTCTTTAATTTGCACAGTGGAATTGGCAAACTGATGATCAAACTTGAGTTCAAGCTAGGTCTCATCATCTTGAGACATGGTTTTAAATCTGATGGAGTGAATGAGCCCACTGAGAGACTGATGTGTTTCTATGTAAGTTAATATTGTCATCATAAATATTAACTTATAACACTGACGACGACGTCACCACTATGTGAACAATATGCTATAGCTTCTAGAACTTATTTTTACCAATACGCACTTTAAATTTATGACGTAGATTGCTTCATAAAATGAAAATATTATATTTTAATAATCTGCTAACTATGCAGCAGCTTTTTCATATATGAGCGACTATGCGATCTTGGAATACAGGCAGATAAATTGGTATGCTTTATAAGTGTCAGTACTTAAAATGGAAATTTTTATAAGTGCATGTGTTTACTAATTCAGAGTATCTGTTTGCATTTCAGATACAGAATTACTCTCCCCTTAAAAGCAGTGCACCCTTGATTAAAGGTTAATTCAGAGCTTTGGCCTCAGACTCTCAGGTTAGAAGTGCTGGGCCCCAAAGCTTAACTTAGTATCCCACCACTGGCATGGCCAAAAGCACAGCTTATCGTCAAAACCAAGTTTGCCTAGAATGATTCCACCTCATTTCTTTTTCTTCCACCACCCTACACTTCTAGTATCACTATACCACTCTTGCAGACTATTTCCTCTCTGCTTTCTCCAAAAGTCACTTCTCTTCTTCTTTCTCCTCTGATTTTCTTCTTCTCCCTTTCTCTCTCTTGATCTAGGTCTAAATCAAAGCCTGATGTCGAAAAATAAGATTTAACCAACAAAAATGAGCGCCTGTGCAGCCACCTGCACAAAGAAAGCACTAACAATGTCAGGAACCCACAATGAGCGATTCTTTAAGCTTTCCACTACATTGTGTTGTATGCAATCCTCCCCACCTTTAAGATCAACTGATTAAAGTGATAGATGTGAGAAATGGGTTCCACCGCATCTAATCCCCCTGGAGTTTGTAATTTTTGTTAGACCTGGTTTAAGGACTACTACAGTGAGTGAGTCTCAGTCATTGTAAGCATTGTTATGAAAGACTGTTAAACACCATTGTCTGCCTTTTAAGATAAGGCCTGCTTCAGCCACCGAGGCTAAAAGGATCTTGGTTAATTCATACACATTTAAGTATACATGAGTGGGCTGAGCATGTGAGACTACTGTGTAACTCAGCCCAATATCTGCACAGAGGTAGTCTATTGCAGAGGGGACACTTCACTGATTGGTGCTGATCTGGGCAAGCCTTATAATATGCAAGTGCAAAAAGAACAATTGATAGACAGAATGTTGAACAATGTCAAACATTCACCCCAGGAAGGACCTGACTTGGCAGTTCGGGCTCAACTGTTCCCATGAGGCACAGGGTCTAGAATGATTTGCATTGCTTGGTCTAAACTGGGCTGGCATGGTGAGCAAAAGAACGATGGATTTCATCCATATCTGTTAACTGAGAGTGAATGTTTGATTTGCTGTGCATTCTGTCCATCATTTGTGTGTCTTCTTATATGCAAGAGTTTTCCAAGAACAAGGGCAACCATAGAACAAGACCCTGAGGTTATAGACACTATAATCCAAACAATGGTTCATGAGTCAAACTTAAAAATAAAGTTTGTTGTATTAAAATTTAGGAAAGAACGTAAAGAAAGAAAAGGAACAAAAGATAACTATACTCCACATGACCCATTACCAATAACTGTATCAAAAAACTGATATTTAATATTAGTTCAACAGAAAACACATATTACATATTACATACATTAATAGTGGCGCTCATACAGTTATGCAGACAGTGTTATAATTATGAACAGTGACAAGTGTAAACAAGTGGGTAGTGGCTGAGGAAAAATACAAACAACAGGTTTCAAGATAAAACAAAAATACACAATACAACAATTGTGTCCTCTTTCATTTAGGCCACACTACTGGCGTCGACGATGTTTCGACCCAAGGGTACTTTAAGGGTCATCATCAGGACAAAAACTTCATATCAGGTAGCGTCCACTGTTTTTCAAATAAATCTTAATGAACATGAACAATAATTCAACAAAAGTTGTGCATCAGGCACTTGAATTTTGAGATTAAATCCGTTGGTATGTCTGAAAGGAATATTCACAAGGGTATCCTCAATTTCAAGTTTGTGAGGATATATACCAAAGATGGCTGTCAAATCCAAATCAGTATCCAACTGTTGCAAGTCCCATGCAGCAATTTAATTCAGGGGATCAAGGTCGGTACCAGCATTTATGTTTATCTGAAAATCTTGAATGAGCCTCGTCCCAGCGGTTTACAGTCACAGAAGAAAATTACGCCCAAAGTCGGACATTAGCTTACACATATTGTACTCTATGTGGCACATCAAGATTTTTCATTTTTCTTTGACTCCATTCCTAATTAGATTTGGGCCTTTGAATTACTCTGCTGGGTCAAGTTAATTAACTTTCTGGTGAGCTGAGCTGAAGGATCAAAGGCCTCCACACAGAATAGGGCGTTAGGCAGTAATAGGCTTGCTCCAAGGAGATGGTGAGAACTAAATCTGAATATGCTAATTGCTTTTCACAAATCATCACGTTTGGGGAAGAGCTGACCCCACAGAAACAAAGGAGGGCAGCCAGATTAGAAGCAAGTCTTAGGAGGGACTGCAATTTAACATTTTGGAGGGAAGGGGCCAGCATCTGTGGGAGTTATCAGCATGGCTTAGACTCTCAGAGAAGATCTTTCAATAGACCACTTGACGTCACCATTTTGGAAATTTACAAAACATTGTGCATGAGGTTTGAGGTAGGAGTGAAGTGATGATGCATCACCTTTGGATTGGGCTAAGATACAAAGCTTATGGAACTTTCAACCCCCACTGCATAAGGAGGAGATATTTGAGAACAACCTAGACATGTGTGAAACAACACCAGAAAAATGGCCACCTGGGGGAGAGATGATACCTAACACCAGCAGAGATGCGCATCATGACTTTTGGACAGCAGCTATCAACCAGGGACAAGTATTTGTTTGTCCAGGGCCAGTGGTGCTGGTCCCTCCTAGACTCTCTGGGGACAATAGAGGGTTGTGCCTTTTAATGTGGAACACTGGAGGATTCCCCAGGAACGTCTCTTGACTGGTCCTGGAAGAGTGTGACCTCCAGAAGGAGGAGGCCCCACACTTCCACTAACCAAGTTGCTCAGCAAGTGGCCAACCAGGAGAAGTGAGAATTAGATGGTGCAGGCAGTAAGGGCATTCTATCTTAGGGCCCTTTGGGTGCTCCTGGTTCAGGAGAAGTTGTAGTGATTCAAAAAGAACATCCTGTGCCAGGAGGGGGAGCAGCAATAATCTTGCTCTCAAAAAAGAGGAAAGATTGTTCAGACCAGGAGGCCTGAAATACATGCTCCCAGTGGAAAGAGTTGGGCACCAGGAGGAACACAACACAATCAAGCAGATGTAAAGAATTCTGAGGGCTGCAAAGATCACAGCATTTCCCCGGGGATCACTTACATCAATTTCTTAAAATGTCACCCTAAATGCATCTGGTTTTAAAACTCATGACCGTGGGAGACACTTCCAGAGTTCATACATACTTCTGCGGCTTGTGCTTTAGCCCAAAGACTCTCTAGTGCAGTGACTCCTGTGGTAGTGTCCAAAGGCTGCCTTACGACATGTATAACATTATTTTAAAAAGTCCATGCATTCACTTTATTGAAAATTGAAGTGCAATATTGACAGTGACAAAGTTAATAGTGATCATTAAATGTATCACTGAATGTCATTGAAATGCTTTATTGACAATCACAAACTTAACTGTGATTGAGTACATGTAGTAACAAATGTCATTGTAAAATTATATCATCCTTGATCATTTTAATTGTGTTTTATTGGGTTACTATTGTGAAATTTTTCATCTTTTATTATTGTTGTGGCACTCTTAAAAGCAAGTAGGTCTGCTTTTGATACCCACACCCAATTATATTGTGTCTAGTGTATGTGTGTGGGGATGTATTTCTGTTATATGGTTCAGGTCTCACTGAGGGTGTGAACTGCTAGGACGGTGTCCCTAACGGTATTTTCACCTTTCTTCATGTATATATCAGGTTTGTGGTGTTGCCACATCCAACCCCATAGAAGGAGTAAGCCCCATAGCAGGAGCACGTATCAGCTCAGTGTGCAAATATCTGGCCCCACGCACCAGGTTGCATGCCAATACAGGCCTGCCTTGTGGGAAAGCCCATGAGGCCGCTATTATGGCATGCTGGTGGTCCCTCTACACACGTAGATCCATTTGAGAGCCTAGTCTTGTTTGTTCCACGCCTACAATGCTGGCTCATCCTTGTAATGCACTGTTGATTTGTGTTTCTCCATTTTTTAGAGCAGAATAGCCACTGGGACTGCATTTCCCAGGAGCCCCAGTGACAACCATCTTGGGAGTGGCGCGTCCATAAACACGGCACCGCTCTGTGGAATATGCTCACTATTCCTTGTCTGCCGATGCACACCGAGGTCCTGATCCAACTCCAATCCAGGAGAGGATGTTTCCAGGTGTTAATAACACTGTTCTGGACAGAATATTGCACCGTAGTCCCAGTCTCTCAAGCAAGAAAGGTCAGATGAGCCTTTATGGTAAGATGGGTGCTTTGTAGTTTGCATCCGATTTCTCGGGCATGGTCAGATCCTCTGCGCTTTTTCCTGAAGGGGCGATCCTATCTAACACGTGCAGTTAAGAAGAAAAAGTGGACTACCATTCTGAGTGTAATCGACTTTGCTGCATATCTCAAGAATTAGATTGCTATCATATCAACATTCTTATATGTTCTTACAGGTTGAAAAGCTCTCTGCACTCAGCACTAGGATTACACTTGGCGCTCTACACTAAAAGAGATTTAGTACATCTATGATACATTGCATTGTGTTCTAGTTGGTGCACAGCTGGTTTCTATAACTCGGATATCAGTGTGCGCTTTAGAAGCAAGAAAGGCATGAATGAGAGGTTTTCATTAAACATTCATGTGTGGTATTACCTGACTATAAGGATATGGACACAAGGTTCTGAGCCAACAATCTTAGATACTGATACTGATACTGAGCCTTAACCAACAAAACAAAAGAAACCTAAGTGTGCGTATGCTGATCAATCCCCAGGATATTATATGCATTGTCTGTATAATCTTTTTCAATACAGGTTCCCTTTTCTGCTGTTCCCTTCTAAAACCCTTCGCCCCGCCTGTCGACTCCAATTCTCAGCACTATATTAGAATTCTGAGTCAGAGTTGCCTGGAAGTTCATCTTGCAGATCCTAAGGAAGAGGCCACATCTGAGAGCATATATTTGAAAATCATTCCATAGTATTAAGAAGTGTGTGCATAATGAAGTACTTTTGCTTTTTAATTGAAATCATTAACTGGAAAATGATTTATTGGCTGTTGTTTGTTGCACACCTCTACTCACTGATTGGGATTTATTCACGTTAGGACGGTTGTTGATGATGTATGATGGGACATGCATTATTTGTAGCTAGAATTGTATATCTCTTGGCTTTGAGTAGTTCAGGGTTATTGTTTTACAAATTTGATACACTTGGGGTTTTGAAATGTTTATTGTTTGCTAAATTGTGGAGCACTGACTGAGCATGTGTGATTACCCGTTTTACAACAAATCTTGTTACCTCCTGTCAACCTAGATGTGGGTTTTTTAGATAGAATTGCCCATGGCTCACCTGCCATTTTTTCACTAACATATCTCGGGTTGTTGAAGCATGTGGAACTCTCTTGGGGACTACACTACATGTCCATTCTATATTGTGGATGTTTAGAATTATATCAAACCTGTTTGCTGACATAAGAACTGGGCATAATACCCTCTTTCTGTTTTTTGGGGTGAGGGGGTTGGTATTAAGTGGATTTTAAGCATTATCACAGAGAATATTACATCTTTGTTAATGAAACAACAACCTACATTTAAACCTTCCCCCTTCATTTAGGTATTGGATGGGGAATACCAGTACCCTCTGCTCTATTGGAACTTGTATTTAGAGCCTGCCAGATTTGGTGCATGATGCTACAATTGACTAAATGATCGAATGCATACATGCCCGACTGCATATGGTTGGCACTGACACTAGCTCATGTAGTAGGAAAAACAAATGCAACACAACACAAGACAAAAAAGGTACGCTCACCATGTATAAATATGAAAAGGCAATAGGAGACTACATACAGAGGCTACATTTAGACATAGGAAAATTAGTGACATAAGGATGAAGGTTGGAATAATACGAGGATGATAGAAAATGTGGTAACTATTTGGACTGTGAGTATCAACCCATATAGACCCCCTTCTCAAAACTGTCCGCTTACCCATATTGTGATCACATGGTGTCCAATGAGCATGTTCTTCTGACCAATATGGATACCTCAAATACATTATATTCATAGTGTTCAATGGGTTTGAGCATTGGTAATTCAATAGTCTGTAATTTGTGACCTGTACACCTCATCCTTGACATTAATAATGGGATGATTTCTCTTCTTTTTTCAGAAAATATTTGTCTGTGGACCACTCTGCTGGTGGTAGGCCCTGCAAGAATGCCAAATGAATTTGTTTGTTATGTTGTTAGTATAGTAGTAGTATATCGTGTATTGTTGTTTTAAAAAAACATTTGTAATGTGAAATTATGTTGATGATAGTGTACATGTCAGTTATTGCACACTGTATATATGTATATATATATATATATATGTGTGTTTTTAAATTTGTTCTCTTTGTATTATCAACAGCCCTGATGAAGTTAACTTGACTTTGAACCAAATGTCTTGGCTGGACGTGTTGGTTTCTGGATCTTAAAGTTAAAAAGTGGAATTAAATAAAGGAAGAACTTTTCTAAAACATGGATTTGAAGATTTTTTTTGCTTATTCTCTCTGGGGATGAACCATTCCATCTTTGTTGTAAATGTTACTCTTCTCTACAGCAATATCACACAAAGGCTGATATTGGAATTGAAGTGCATTAAATCATACTAATTGGAACTGCGTGTTAGGTGCTGTTGAAAGGTCCGCCTTTGGTATTTGTACCCTTTCTTTATTGGTCCAGAGAAGTGCCTTTTTCTGATTTGGTGTAAATCCGTTCTGTAGTTTTGGAAATATTAGGGAAATCCAAATTTGTATATGTAGGAACGTGGATCCTTCGTGAATCCAGCAGTTCCAGTGCTGAAATGTGATTGTCTGCCAACACTTCAACCAGGAAGTGTTGGCAGCCATGTCCGAGTCCCAAAACCAAACTTTAAAAAAAGAGAAAGGAGAAAGGTAGGAATACCCTGACCCCTAGACTTCCCGCAGGGCAAAAAAAACATATTTTAAAGTAGTTTTGGCAGGAGCTGCGTTGGAACCGTGGCTCTTTTAAAAAAAAAAAAAGTGGAGGTTCCCGTGCTCTTGTAATGTTTATCCCCCATCAGGGCCAGGTCCCAGTGGTATGAAAAAATATAAATATGCTGGTGGTGCCTGTGTGTCACTCCCAACTCTCGAGGGACAACTAACTCTCTGGGGCAAATGTTGATAAATAAATGGGGCTTGCATGGCCCCCTTGCAGCCCTTGAGACTGCTATCTCCTGAGGCCATTTAAAAATGTGTGGGCTGGAAGCCCCACTGGGCCCACCTGCACCCCGCATATCTTCACCTCCTCAAAGGTAAACATGTAACAGTAAAGTGGAGAGGCCCGCATGGCCCCCCCCACAGCCCTGGGGACTGCCATCTTCCCAGGGCATTCAAAACTGTGAGCATTAGCAGGCTTGCTGGCCCTGCTTGTACCCTGGGGACCGTCATCTCCCCTGGGCTAAACATTTAAAATTAATGCAGGAGACCCACATGGCCTCCCGCAGCCCTGGGGACCACCACCTCCCTGGAGCTGAAAAAAAATGATGTAGCGGATCCCTCGCGGCCCCCCGGCCCCGGGGACCACCACTTTCCCGGGTAAGTTCTACGATGGAGGGGGCCCTGTGGCCCTCTTTGTAGAGCAATTAATGGCATTGGGGACTGCGACCCCCCAGGGCCGGCTTGTGCATTTCTCTTTCTTCCACCACCCTCCACTTTTAGTATCATTATACCACTTTTACAGATTATTTTCTCTCTGCTTTCTTGAAAAAAAACTTCTCTCCTCTTCTTCTTTCTTCTTTGATTTCCTTCCTCTGCCTTTCTCTCTCTTGATCTGGGTCTAAATCAAAGCCTGATGTAAAAAAAATAGGATTCAGGCAACAAAAATGAGCGCCCGTGCAGCCACCTGCACAAAGAAAGCACGAACAATGTCAGGAACCCACAATGAGCGATTCTTTGAGCTTTCCACTACATTGTGCTGTATGCAATCCTCCCCACCTTTAACATCATCTGATTAAAGGGATAGATGTGAGAAATGGGTTCCACCGCATCTAATCCCCCTGGAGTTTGCAATTTTTGTTAGACCTGGGTTAAGGACTACTACAGTGAGTGAGTCTCGGTTATTGTAAGCTTTGTTACGAAAGACTGTTCAACACCAGTGTCTGCCTTTTAAGATAAGGCCTGCTTCAGCCACCTAGGCTAAAAGGATCTTGGTTGATTCATACACATGTAAGTATACATGTGTGGGCTGAGCATGTGAGACTACTGTGTAACTCAGCCCAATATCTGCACAGAGGTAGTCTATTGCAGAGGGGACACTTCACTGATTGGTGCTGATCTGGGCAAGCCCTATACTATGCAAGTGCAAAAAGAACAATTGATAGACAGAATGTTGAACAATGTCAAACATTCACCCCAGGAAGGACCTGACTTGGCAGTTCGGGGTCAACTGTTCTCATGAGGCACAGGGTCTAGAATGATTTGCCTTTGGCTGGGTCTAAACTGGGGTGGCATGGTGAGCAAAAGAACAATGGATTTAACCCAGATCTGTTAACTCAGAGTTAATCTTTGATTTGTTGTGCATTCTGTCTATCACTTGTGTGTCTTCTAATATGCAAGAGTTTTCTAACAAAAAAGGCTACCCTAAAACAAGAACCTGGGGTAATAGACACTATAATCCAAACAATGGTGCATGAGCCAAACTTAAAAATAAAGGGGCATATCAACAAGGGCTTTATCTCTGCTTTTTGGATTTAAAAGCCAAAAAAGCAGAGATAAAACTAGCACCCTATCAACAACAGGGTGCTAACATGCAAATTGGAATGTTAGCACCCTTTTACTCTACGCTTCCCCTTGCATCTCTATTGAGATGCAAAGGAGGCGTTCCAGAGTAAAATAATAGGAGAAATGTCGCTAAGCGACATTTCTCCTATTATCAAGAATATCGCTAACCCTGTTAGAGACAAAAAAAGCAGCACTAACCTCGGTTAACGCTGCTTTTTTACGTCTGGTATTTTTCGGACCTAGCCATGATATCCTATGGAAGGAGGATATCATGGCTAAGTTTGTCTGTCCCTATCAACAATCTAACGTGAGATTATCGCTGGGTTTCCAGCGATAATCTCACGTTAGCCATTTAGCGTGAGGATTTTTATCGCTATTGAGATAAGCGTTGCTAATAGCACGCTATCTCAGCGGTAAAAATCCACGCTAGCCGGCGATAATTATCCTAGCGCTAAGTGCGCTTAGCGATAATTATCGCCGGTTGTTGTTGATATGCCCCAAAGTTTGTTGTATTAAAATTTAGGAAAGAACCTAAAGAAAGAAAAGGAACAAAAGCTAACTATATTCCACATGACCCTTTACCAATAATTGTATCAAAAAACTGATATTTAATATTAGTTAAACAGAAAACACATATTACATATTGTATACATTAATAGTGGCACTCATACAGTTACACAGACAGTGTTATAATTATAAACAGTGACAAGTGTAAACAAGTGGGTAGTGGCTGTGGAAAAATACAAACAACAGGTTTCAAGATAAAACAAAAGTATACAATACAACAATTGTGTCCTCTTTCATTTAGGGCACACTACTGGCGTCGATGATGTTTTGACCCAAGGGTACTTTAACGGTCATCATCAGGAAAAAAACATCATATCAGGGTGCGTCCACTGTTTTTCAAATAAATCTCAATGAACATGAACAATAATTTAACATAAGTTGTGTATCAGGCACTTGAATTTTGAGATAAAAGAGTTGCCTGGAAGTTCATCTTGCAGATCCTGAAGAACAGGCCACATCCGACAGTATATATTTGAAAATTATTCCATAGTATTGAGAAGTGTGTGCATAATGAAGTAGTTTTGCTTTTTAATTGAAATCATTAACTGGGCAATGATTTATTGGCTGTTGTTTGTTGCACACCTCTACTCACTGATTGGGATTTATTCACGTTAGGACGGGTGTTGATGATGCATGATGGGACATGTATTTTTTGTAACTAGAATTGTATATCTCTTGGCTTTAAGTAGTTCAGGGTTATTGCTTTACAAATTTGACACACTTGCGGTTTTGAAATGTTTATTGTTGGCAAAATTATGGAGCACTGACTGAGCATGTGTGATTTACCTGTTTTACAACAAATCTTGTTAACTCCTGTCAAACCTAGATGTGGGTTTTTTAGATAGAATTGCCCATGACTCGCCCGCCGTTTTTCCACAAACATATCTCGGGTTGGTGAAGCATGTGGAACTCTCTTGGGGACTGCACTACATGTCCATTCTATATTGTGGATGTTTAGAATTATATGAAACCTGTATGCTGACATAAGATCTGTGGATAATACACTATTTCTTTTTTTGGGGTGAGGGAATTGGTATTAAGTGGCTTTTAAGCATGATCACAGAGAATATTACATCTTTGTTAATGAAACAACAACCTACATTTAAACCCTCCCCCTTCATTTAGGTATTGGATGGGCATACTGGTACCCTCTGCTCTATTGGAATTTGTGTTTAGAGCCTATCAGATTTGGTGGATGACGCCACAATTGACTAAATAATCGAATGCATACATGACCAACTGCATATGGATGCATATGGATGGCACTGACACTAGCTCATGGAGTAGGAAAACTAATGCAACACAACACAAGACCAAAAAGGTACGCTCCCCATGTATATATATATGAAAAGGCAATAGGAGACTACATACACAGGCTAAATTTAGACATAGAAAAATTAGTGACATAGGAATGATGGTTGGAATAATACGAGAATGGTAGAAAATGTGGTAACTATTTGAACTGTGAGTATCAACCCATATAGACCCCCTTCTCAAAACTGTCCCCTTACCCATATTGTGATCACATGGTGTCCAATGAGCATGTTCTTCTGACCAATATGGATACCTCAAATACATTATATTCATAGTGTACAATGGGTTTGAGCATTGGTAATTCAATAGTCTGTAATTTGGGACCTGTCTGCGGATCACTCTGTTGGTGGGAGGCCCTGCAAGAATGCCAAATGAGTTTGTTTGTTATGTTGTTAGTGTAGTTGTAGTATATCATGTATTGTTGTTTTAAAAAAATATTTGTAATGTGAAATTATGTTAATTATAGTGTACATGTCAGTTGTTGTACACTGTATTTACATATATATGTGTATTAAAATTTGTTTTCTGCGTATTGTCAAAAGCCCTGATGAAGTTAACTTGACTTTGAACCAAATGTCTTGGCTGGACGCTTTGGTTTCTGGATCTTATAGTTTTAAAGTGGAATTGAATAAAGGAAGAACTTTTCTAAAACATGGATTTGAAGATTTGTTATGCTAATTCTCTCTGGGGGTGAACCATTCCATCTTTGTTGTAAATGGTACTCTGCTCTACAGCAATATCACACAAAGGCTGATATTGGAATTGAAGTGCACTAAATCATACTAACTGGAACTGCGTGTTAGGTGCTGTTAAAAGGTCCGCCTTTGGTATTTGTACCCTTTCTCTATTGGTCCAGAAAAGTGCCTTTTTCTGACTTGGTGTAAATCTGTTTAGTAGTTTTGGAAATATTAGGGAAATCCAAATTTGCATATGTAGGAACGTGGATCCTTCGTGAATCCAACAGTTCCAGTGTTGAAATGTGATTGTCTGCCAACACTTCAACCAGGAAGTGTTGGCAGCCGTGACCGAGTCCCAAAAACAAACTTTTTAAAAAGAGAAAAGTGCAAGGTAGGAATACCCTGACCCCGTAGGCCTCCTGCAGGGCAAAAAAAGCATTTTTGAAAGTATTTTTGGCAGAAGCTGAGTTGGAACCGTGGCTCCTGTCAAAAAATGAAGGCTCCCGTGCTCCTGTAATGTTTATCCCCCATCTTGGCCAGTTCCCAGGGGCTTGAAAAAATATAAATATGCTGGTGGTGCCTTTTATGTCACTCCCAACTCCCAAGGGACAACTAACTCTCTGGGGCAGATGTGTATAAATAAATGGGGCTTGAGTGGCCCCCTTGCAGCTCTTGAGACTGCCGTCTCCTTTGGGCATTTAAAAATGTGTTGGCTGGAAGCCCCACTAGGCCCACCTGGGCCCCGCGTTTCCCCACCTCCTCAAAGGTAAACATGTAACAGTAAAATGGGGAGGCTGTCATGGCCCCCCCACAGCCCCGGGGACCGCCATCTTCCCAGGGCATTCAAAAATGTGTGCATGGGCAGGCTTGCTGGGCCTGCTTGTACCCTGGGGACCATCATCTCCCCTGGGCTAAACATTTAACATTAATGCAGGAGACCCGCATGTTCCCCCGCAGTCCTGGGGACCACCACTTCCCTGGAGCTGAAATAAATTGATGTAGCAAGTCTCTCGTGGCCCCCCGGCCCCGGGGACCACCACTTTCCCGGTTAAGTTCTATGATGGAGGAGGCCCTGTGGCCCTCTTTGTAGAGTAATTTATGGCATTGGGGACCGCAACCCCCCAGGGCCGGCTTGTGCTACCTCATGAGGTGCCCACTATCAGGAGATAGCTGTTTGCTTTTATTTGGTGGAAGTTGACAGCTCCCTGTCAAACAGCTCTGAGTAACAGAAAGCAGCGTTTTCATCTGTTTCTCTGCATGCAAATATGCCCACTGTCTGTCAGAGCAATGGTGGCTCCCACAGGAGGGGGGAAGCTGGCACTGCACCGCAGGGGCCTTGAGGTTCGCACTGCAGTCTCATTGCACACTGGGTGGAACACAGGTGACATGGCTGGACCCCGAAGGATGGGGTCCTGGGGCCTAAAATTGACCCAGGGAGGGGGGCTACGTTGGCTCCCTCCCCATAGTATAATGGGCAGGCCCTGGGGATGGGGCCCCCAGGGAAAATATCGGCCCAGGGAGAGGGCGGTGAGGCCCTCTTCAAAAAATAAAAATGACAAAATAAAGGTCAGAAGGAAGCCTAAAGAGCACAATAAAGGTCAGAAAGAAGGAGAAAGAGACAAACTAAAGGTAAGCAAGAGGCAGAAAGAGACAAGATAAAGGTGAGAAATTAGCAGAAGGATGCAAAACAAAGTTGAGAAACGAATAGAAGGAGTAAAAATAGAGGTCAGAAACCAGCAGCAAAAGTCAAAATAAATGTGAGATATGCGCAGAACAAGGCAAAATAGAGATCAGCGAAGAGCAGAAAGAAACAACGTAAAGGTCAGAAACAAGCAGAAAAGAGGAAAAATAGAGGGCAGAAAGGAGCAGAAAAAGGCTAAATAAATGTCAGAAATTAGCAGAAAGAGGCACAATAGGGGTCAGAAATGAACAGTAAGAGGCAAATAAAGGTTAGAAACAAGCAAGAAAAGGCAGAAAACTAGGAAGGAACAAGCAGAACCCACTCAGGCACTCATTCACCTCCTCACACAGCTACTCACATACCCATTCAGACACTCATGCACCTATACTCTCACCCACTCAGAGACCCACTCTGAGACTCATGCACTGACTCACAAACCCACTCAGAAACTCACACACCCAATACTCACAGACCTACTCAGAGGCTCATACAACCACTCACAGGTCCACTCAAAGACTCACACATACACACAGACCCACTTAGACACACACACATCCAATCACAGACCCATTCTGAGACTCACATACCTACTCATAGACCCACTCAGACACTCAAGCATCACTCAGAGACCCACTCAGATGCTCATGCACTGATTCAATGATCCACTGAGACACGCATGCGTCCACTCACACACCCACCCACTGATAGACAGACCCTTGAGACACTTGTACACCCAATCACAGACTCATTGAAAGACTCATGAATCAACTGACATACCCACTCATAGACTTACTTACCCAGTCACAGACCCACTCAAAGACTTTTGCACCCAGTCACATAACCCAATGAATCATTAATACACACTGTTATAGAGATATTGCGAGACTGATAAATGGTTTTATAGTGTTTTTTTAGATAATGATTTATCCAGTGTGAAGGTTAGAATTAATTATATAGTTATTATTTTTTAGTGTGGTGGTGGCAATTGGATTCCTGCTTTTGCTTTCGGTTTTTGTGAAATGTCTGCGATGTTCGCAGTTACCAACGCCATTGCAACTCATCCATTATGCATGAGGCTTCCTGGAAGCACAGCAGGACTAACAGCAGGACTGACATCTCCTGTATAAAGTTCAGGGCTGACGTCATCCTTCAGGCCGACACAGTAACACAGCAGGGTAGGACCCCTGGGGAGACCTATAGGTATATATACATCATGTCTTGCTTAGAGAGACAGAGGAGACCGTGACTTCTCGGCTGACACACTGACCAGAGACGCTGAGGTTCCTGCATACAGATGCTCCAGGTAGCAGTGGTTTAACATCCCTCGCGGGTTGTTCAGCTTGAGACCAGGACGGGGTCCCACATTCTCTTATTCTCAGATAATGGGGTGGACTAGATCCTAGAGGGATTCTTGGCATACCACCTACATAGATGCTAGTTACATTTAGGTATATCTAGTTAGGGAGGCATTGTAGGAGTATTCACTTCTTATCATGTATTTTATGTACTTGTATATATTCATGATTACTGCAAAATGGTAGAGCTTTACCATCCCTTTACTTTAGTAGTACCGCTAATCATATATCTCTGCTACTGTCTTTTGGTTGTTGCAGCTCATCTATTTTACACTAGAATAACATCTGTTCAATAAATCCTTATTGAAACGCCCAGGCTGTTTATTCTGTGTACTCTGAAACAAATTAAGTGAGCACGAGTGACTGAGCGAAACGTAGTATATTGTTTGCACAATCTTGGGGGATCATGGTTGTCATGTTCTAAGGTTGCCAGAAACTACTCTCTCCCCAATAAGAGGAGATTCTAGTGGCACTGTGAGCTAGCTGATACAGACAGGCTAACGTATCCGGTGGGGATGCACGTAATCAGTCTGCCACCAGTCCCACTGTTTATGTTATCCAAAACGTGTAGATCCTGTATAGGTTATATAGGAACTACACAATACCAGATGCTCCTGTTTCTTTGTGGCTATCACTCATGTGGTTATCATTATTAATTCTTGCATTCACTGTGGGCTAGGATTTCAAGTTTACCAAAGCATTGTCACATTCTGTGTCACATTGAAAGTTCTTTCAGTATATCATACATTTCCTAGCATTAGCTTATTCTGCTACCTGAGACTGTGAAACTTTGCATTTTTCATGATCCCGTCATTCACCATTCCAGAAGTTCATCAACCAAAATATGACATATAATCTACTAAGAGGAAGAAGGGACAATGGAAGAAAATGGACTGTGGAATGTATGAAGATGCTTTGGATTTTCTAAAATATGATGGAAGCCTATAATAAACTAATTACCAAGATTATTTGGAATTGTATTTTCTGTGGTAAATTATGTTTAGAAAAAACACTGCTTGCCCCATTTATTGAAACCTATTCTTTGTATGGGTTAAAAACTATGGTGATAAGTGATGGTTACCATACAGAATGTGCTATTCCAGGAGTGACCATTGAAAATCAAAAGTAAAATCTATGTCTTTTGCTATTTTCTTTATATAACTGTGTGGTAAATGTGCCATTTAATAAAAATGAAGATGGGAATGTTGAGCCGTGGATCACAGTGAACCAGACTTAAATTACAACTTAATATGCTTCTTTAAAACACATTGGGCCTGATTGATAATAGTAAATTAAACTTCTGAGTAACTCTACACTGCTGAGTAAGTTTACTACTTTTCAGTATTCACAAACTCCAGGTCTAGGTCATGAAGGTAACTTACACTCATGAATAGGTTTATAACTTTTAAATATTCATAAACTCCAAGTGCAAGTTACTAGTAAAGAAAAACAGTTGTAAGTCCACCACTGCAATAGACTCCCACTAGTACTGCAACACCCTCCTATAGAATACAATGGTGATAATCGTGATAGGGACTCAAAAATGGGCCAAAGGACATTAGCACATAAGCCTTTACCACGCATGCAGTACAATGTGCTGCATTACACTGTGGGTCTTTACCATACATTTTGGGGGAAATATATATGTGTGTGTGACTGCGTGTTTGTGTGCATTCATATATATATATATATATATATATTACCTACTGGCGGTCGCCAGTAGGTAGTTATAGTTAGGACCACGTTTCCATAGGAAATCCGCAACATTCTATTTTGAATAACTTTGGCGCCGGTCCACGAATCCTCGCAAAATTTTCAAAATAGGTGGGGCGCTACGCTCCGCTCCTACCCTGAAAGTCTCGGGGTGATTCGGCAAGCGGGGGCCGAGAAAAAAGGGGGTCCCAAAACGCATTTTCCCCATGCATTTTTCCATAGGACCTTTAGACACAGCTACAGCCCGAACGGCTGAACAGAATTATGTGAAATTTGGCAGAGAGGTAGCCATAAGGTCCATGAAGTGCCTTTTGCAGGTCTGGTGTAAATCTGTTCAGTATTTCCTGAGAAAATAGTATTTAAATCAATATATATATCTGTAAGCGCGCAGCGTGCGCGCTGGGTGCGCGCACCTTGCCGTGCGCGAGCGCAATTCTGATTGGTTGTTAGATCTTAGTAAACATTCGAATTGGTGGAAATCAAGAAGCGGCGGCCGCCATTTTGTCTATCGCATAAAGAGGGGGTGATAAACAAAGGGGGAGAACTTGAAAAGGGGGCAGAGTGGGGAGAAATTAACCCAGTAGGCATTGTAAGGGGGTCACAGTAGGACCTTGTAGGGCAAAAAAAAAGATTTATATTTTGTTAAAAAATATCGCCGAGTGCGCGCACCCAGCGCGCACCCGAAAAAAAACTTTATTAAAAAAATTTTTAAAAATCGCATTTAAGTGTTTAGATATAAGGTGGCTCTAAAAAGAGCCCTTGTGTTTATTGTTTGTTTTTTGGTACCTACAAGTAAGTACCGATTCAGAGTCTAAAGTTCAAGAGGAAGACTCTGTTGCCTTCATCAGTGAAGTGTACACCATCTCCTCTATAAATGTCTTGCATGTTGTAACGCAAGTTGTTGTGGTATATAGAACCCATACCATAGTCTCTGAGGAAAGCAGAAATAGATTTGTTAACGTGCTTCCTTGCTTTGTCAATCTGCGGACAAAATTGGTTGGACCAGTTCCACTTTTGCCTTTGGCATATGTTAGAATATACGAAGGCAGTTTGTGGAAAAAACGTCATCAATTGCACAAAGGTGTCCTTAATAAGCATTTCCAGACCTACCCCAGTTAAAGTGCCTAGGTCATTTCCACCACAGTGCACAATAATAAGGTTAGGCTGTGGGAGATGTAGAAAGGTTTTCACCAAAGGCATTAATTGGTGCCACTTTAACCCTCTCTGACCAATCCATTTAATGTCTACATTTGGCAAAGCAAGGTCTCTCACCATACCTCTTTTTTCTGCAAATTTTTCACTCCAGAAGACATAGCTGTGTCCTACAATCCACACTGTGAACATCTTCCAAGGAGATCTGGATGCACTCAGGAGGTGTCTTTCAGTAGAATGGCAAAAAGAAATGAAAGACAGTTTGGAAATGGAGGCACACATACTTTTTTTATAAAAAGAACTCATTGGCTGTTTCAAACCATTCTACACTAAAAACTAGGCTGTATGTTTAAATTTTAAAAAGCATGTATTGCATTGGTTCAGAAAAAAGTGTGAAAAAAGAACATTAGTTTGGATTTGCTGTTAGGTTTGAAAAGTCAAGCACTCTTGCTCTTTGGAAAAATGAAACATTGTTTGTTGAACTTCTGACCTCTCTGCTCACACCTGTGTTCTATGACCTGTTGCTATGGTAGCAGGCAGAAGTTAAGTTGGGGGAAGGGTACATTTGGAAAGGGGTTGAAGTTTTCATCCAATAGAAATGTGTGATTTCATTTGAAAAAATGTGGGAAGTACTGAGATTGAAAATTAACATGTATATGTGTGAAAAAAGAGAGGGAAACTGTGCCATTAACTGGTTCTGCTGAGAGGAGAGAGGTGTGGAGCTCAGTGATTCTGGTCTGATAAACTGCTGTGTGACTGCTACATTTCTTTCACAACTAATTTTAAAGGTGAGTTATGAGTTTGAGAGGGGGTGTTTGTGGTTAATTTTGATATATAAAAAAAAATTATGATTATTTGTTTACAGTTGTGATATACATTTTCAGTTTTGCAAGATATTTAACTGTTTTGAATATGTAAAATATTATGGAGTATGTTTTCAACATAAGATAATGTGTACTGGTAACAATGAGGAATACTGTTTTGTGACTACCATCAAACCATGAGTCTGTGTGCAGAGAAGAATTGTGGGCAGAGATTTAATTTGTGTTGCTGTTGAAAAGTAAGACTTGCAGTTGAAAGAAAAGGACAGCTTCTTTTTAATTGTGATGGTTAGCATTTAGCAGAAATCACTTTGAAAAAAAAGAGAGGAAAATGGCAGCACATTTGAAAAAAGCATGCACACATGCACTGTTACATACATCCCTGCAGTCTTCATGCAGTTCTGGAAGTCTCTTTGCTCATCTGTCAAGCACCAGACAATCCACAGTGTTCAGAAACACACTCTTGGCACACACGCAGCAGCTTCTCCAACACTCTCATGTGTAGTACACAGCTCTGTGTGCTGTTTCAGATAGCACTGTGTAATGCAAACACATTCAACGTCACCAAGGCCTCATTTAAATTGATCTTGTTTAATCACTCACTCTGTAACATATGGATATGGTCTTAAGGAGCAGTTAGGAAATGTGCTGTTTTCTGCTTCTGTAAATAATAAGGGAAATGTATCAGGCTGTAACAGTAATTTGGTACTATTCAGAGACACTGTTTTGTTCCAAAAAACATAGCATGAGTCTGTGTGCGCACAGAAATTGTGGGCAGAGATTTAATTTGTGAAGATGTTGTTCAGTAAGAAATGCAGTCCCATGAAAGGGGCAGCCTGTGTTATGTGCCTAAAATGATGGCATGACTCTGTGTGCACACAGGAATTGTGGGCAGAGATTTAATTTGTGAAGATGTTGTTCAGTAAGAAATGCAGTCCCATGGAAGGGGCAGCCTGTTGTGTTTACACAAATTATCCTTTAGCACACATGCACTGTTACATACATCCCTGCAGTTTTCTGCTTCTGTAAATAATAAGGGAAATGTATCAGGCTGTAACAGTAATTTGGTACTATTCAGGGACACTGTTTTGTTCAAAAAAACATAGCATGAGTCTGTGTGCGCACAGGAATTGTGGGCAGAGATTTAATTTGTGAAGTTGTTGTTCTGAAAGAAATGCAGCCCATGAAAGGGGCAGCCTGTGTTATGTGCTCAAAATGATGGCATGACTCTGTGTGGTTCCATTTCTTCACCTCTTTTTGTATATTAATTTAAAAAAAAAAAAAAAAAATTTAAAAAACCTTGGGTGCGCGCAGGGTGCGCGCACCTCAAAAAAAATTTCAAACAAAAATATCTCAAAAAAAAATTTGGGGGGTTTAGTTTATAAGTGGCTCTTAAAAGAGCCCTTGAGTTAATGGAGGGAAACAGGAAGAGAAAAACGCAAAAAAAGAAAAAACATCTATGGCCTAGTGCACGGATGCGCATCAAATTTTCTCTGAAGGAGATCAAGACTGATCTCCCCTACAGAAATAAGAGAACCGCAATCAGTGCACCGTGCAGACAACCTCGCCAAACAAGGTGGACCAACAAGAGGTGTAGAAACAGGTGAAGGCACCATCGCAGCTGAAGTGCTCCCCTGAGCTGCCGAAGATGTGCTCGGCTGAGCTGCTGCTGATGTCGTCGGCTGAGCAGGTGGAGGGTTTTCTCCAGAAGCTCGACGAAAAGTTACTGGATGCATTTTGTTAACATGTCTCAACATAGTGTGAATGCTAAAAGAATATTTCTTGTTAGGATTCCCACGAAATAAGACTTTATTACAAAGTACACATGTAACTTTCGGTGCATTTACCTTTTTCAGACCTTCTGGAAAAGTGAAAAACTGCCATATAAAGCTGTCTTTCTGCTTCCTGTTCCTCTGCCTCTCAAGAGTGTCCTGGTCACTGTCTGAAGTTGGTTGCTGTTCAGCCATTGTCTCTCAACAACAGAATAGCTCCTTCTCCAAAGGAATCAGAACTAATAATGAGGGGAGTAGGTGTGGTTTGGGAAGAATCTGGAACTGAAAGTACTTCAAACCAATCAAAAGTGATGATTCTTGATCACATGACTTGCCATGAGGGGATTGGGTGTGGTTGAAACAATTAGTAACTGAAAGTAATGATAACCAATAAGAAATATTGTTTTATTATGCATAAACCCGAGGTGCGCGCACTGCGCAAGCTCCGAGCGCGCACCTCGTGATTACGTATTCGCGAACGCGTAAGAGCGCATGTGCATACGTCATATGCGCGTACCTAGCGCGCATACGTTGAACACGCGTATACGCGACAGTTATTGCGCGTAATTTTAGCGTATGCGGAAGTAAACCGCGTAGAGCGCGTAGGACGCATGCACGCATGCGTACGTACGTACGCACACATACGTACTGGGTGACGTATATTTGTGTACGTAAATAACGTACGACGGAATTCATAAAAAACTTACGAAATAGTACTAGGAGCGCGCTCAGAGCGCGCACCCCAAGAATTTATATATAAAAAAAAAGTGGACAAAATATAATTAAAAAAATTAATAATAAAAAAAAAAATTATCCTAATCGAAATTTAAAAAAAAAAAAAAAGATACAGATAATATATAAATGAATATATAGGAATTTTATTTTTATTAAAAAATAAATATCATTAATTAAATAATACTAAAATAAATATCATTAATTAAATAATACAAAAATTAGCATATAAAAAACCGTACAAATTCACTGAAAAAACCAAAGGTTTCAAAAACGTTATAGTTAGGAATTAGCATTTAAAAAACCTTTGAAATTCACTGAAAAAACCATGGGTTTCACACACGTTATAGTTAGGAATTAGCATTTAAAAAACCTTAGAAATTCAATGAAAAAACCAAAGGTTTCACACATGTTATAGTTAGCTGGACATTTCACTCGTAAAAAACCAATGAAATCCCCCCGTTATAGTTAGTTCAGCTAACTATAACTCGCGCGCCCGCAATGCACTACTGATGACGTCACATATTACATCACTCATGACATGGTAAGTGACATCACTCATGACATCACTGATGACATCTCAAATGACATCACTGATGACATTATCCTTGTGACAGAGTGGTAGACCTCCTCTCACCCTAATATAACCTTTGATACAAACATTCAAAAATAGAGACAAAAGTTTTCAAAAAAATGGACATACCAATAACAGTTACAACAACCTATTCAGTAATTCTAAGATCCACATACACATCCACTCATCCACCAACAATCCTATACAGTCACTCATACATGTACTCACACATCATATGTACTCATACACCTATACATCCTGTTACACACACATAGTCACTCATGCTAATAAAGAATCAAACATCCATTTACTTGCATATACAGTTATACACACACCACCACACTTACTTTTACAGAAACTTACACATACTTAGTCTTTTAAACAATCACTTATAGAAACACATACTTATTCATACAGGAAGTCTACCAATCTCTCACTCTCACATATACTCACTTATATACACCAATAGTCACATATACTAGTTTAAAACATATGTAGTTACTTATGAAGACACTATTGAGACAGTCATTCACTCACTAACACACCCATGCACACACTCATCCACCCATACAGTCCTGCACACATGCTGTCTTCAACACATACAAACAGTGAGTCACTCATTCATGCATCTATGCACTACGTAATACCCCCACCGCACCATGCAGACACTCAGACACTCATACTGATACTCAAAAAACCAACTATTAACCTATATAGACACTCATGTAGCCACTCACCAACCCATGCAGCCACTTATATACAAAGTGAGAGACTGATACAGGTATTTACACATTTAAACATTACTCACTAAGCCATGTATTAAAAAAGATACACTTAATCAGTCAGTTATACAATCAATTTTTCAGAAACAAATCATCAATTTAGACACTTATATACTCATTTATTCTTCCATCGACCTTGAGATATACATATATAAAACATATTTAATTTTCAGAAAAACACACATTCACTGGATGATGTCATCAGTGATGTCATTTGAGATGTCATCAGTGATGTCATGAGTGATGTCACTGACCATGTCATGAGTGATGTAATATGTGACGTCATCAGTAGTGCATTGCGGGCGCGCGAGTTATAGTTAGCTGAACTAACTATAACGGGGGAATTTCATTGGTTTTTTACGAGTGAAATGTCCAGCTAACTATAACATGTGTGAAACCTTTGGTTTTTTCATTGAATTTCTAAGGTTTTTTAAATGCTAATTCCTAACTATAACGTGTGTGAAACCCATGGTTTTTTCAGTGAATATATATATATATATATATATATATATATATATATATATATATATATATATATATATATATATATATACAGTAAGTAGTTATAGTTAGGACCTAGTTTCCATAGGGAAAGCGTATTTTGTTTTCCCAATAACTTTAGCGCCGGTTGACGAATCTTTGCGAAGTTTTCAAAACTAGTGTCCTGCTACGGTCAGCTCCTGTCTTGAAATTTTCGAGGTGATTCACCAAGTGGGGACCGAAAAAAAAGGGGGGTCCCAAAATGCGTTTTCCCATGTTTTCCATAGGAAACTTTAGACAAAGCTACAGTCCGAACTGCAGAACAGAATTACACCAAATTTGTCATAAAGGTAGCCCTTAGTTCAGAAAGAGTCCTTGTTGTTAAATGGTGTAGATCCGTTCAGCAGTTCCAGAGAAATTAGAAAAAGAAAATGTTTCGATATCTAGGGCAGCGGTGGGTTCGCAAACCGTCCCAAGCACATCTTCACTGTGATTGGCTGCCAACTCTCCGGACCAGGAAGTGTTGGCAGCCATCTTGTGACTCGGGAGAACCGAGTCATTAGAAAACAGTGAAACACAGTGAAAAAACAAGAAAAGGGGGCAGGGTAGACCCCCAGGGCCCAAAAAAGCATTTTAAAAAAAAAGAAAAAATCGGCCAAATTCGCGCTGGGGTCGTGAATCCGGAGAAAGTTACAAAAAAATGAAAAGTGGGCTCCTGCACTTTGTTGTATTTAAGCACCCGGGCGGGTCAAATCCCGGGGGCACTATAAAAAATGTGTGGGGGCTCCCAATCCCCCCACGCTGCCCCAGGGACCACCAACTCCCTGGGGCTTCATTTATGAGTTGCGGGGGGGCACGCAGACCCCCGCAGCCCTGGGGACCACCACCTCCCCAGGGCTCTTCATTTAATTTTTAAAAAATGTGTGGGGGGCTCAATCCCCCACACATGCCCCGGGGACCATCACCTCTCCAGGGCTTTTCAAATTTAATGTGGGGGAGCCCCACCGCAGCCCCGGGGACCGCCACCTCCCTGGGGCTCATTTAAAAATACAAAAAATGTGTGGGGAGGGCAGGAGCCCCCCACATGCCCCAGGGACTACCACCTCCCTATGTTAGCAGCTCCCCTTGTGGAAAAGCAATGCCAGCTCCCGCAGGAGGCGGGGAGCCGGCGGGACCGTGGGGGCATTGGGGTTCCCCCCACGGTCCCCAACGGAAAGGGCAGGCCCTGGGGATGGGGTCCCAGGTGCCAGAAGTGGCCCAGGAGGAGAGCCCTGCAGCCCCCTCCATCAATAAAAAAAAAAAAACATTCTTAAAAATGAGGCACAGCCCTGGGGGATGGGGACACCGGGCCACTAGAGGCCTAAGGAGGGGGGCCACGCAGCCCCCCTCCTTTTGAGATAATAAAAAAAAAATAAGAATGTGGCCATGCTCCAGGGGATGGGGTCCCCAGGGCCGAAATTGGCATCGGGGGGGTGGCCGCGCGGGCCCTTCCTGTTTTTTTTCCTTCTTTTTTTTAAAAAGAGCAGGCCCGGAGGGATGGGGACCCCAGGGCCCCAATTAATGTAAAAGAAGGGGGGCCACACAGCACCCCTTGTAAAATAAAATTAATTAAAATATATGCTGGCATCGCGGCGGAAGCCCCGCCTCCTAACTGCAGCACTCAGCAAACGCGCCCCCTGGCGCGTTATAATGGGGAATTAATTTCCCTGGAACACTGAGGGTCCCTGGGGGCAAATAGCCCACCAGGTACCTCCAGTAAGCGCCAGGGAGCTGCGTTGCAGAGAGGTGCTCAGAGGCCATGCCCCTTTTTTCACCTCTCTGCAACGCAGCTCTGTGGCACTTACTGGAGGAACCTGGTGGGATAGTTGGCCCCAGGGACCCTCAGGACTCAAGGGGATTTATTCATCCACTTTATAACGCACCGGGGGGGCGTTTGCACAGTGGTGCAGGGAGGGGGCGTGGCCTGATGTGACAAGTGTGCAAATGCGCCCTGTGGTGCGTTTTAAGTTGGGGGATTAAGTCCCCCTGAATCCTGAGGGTCCCTGGGGGCCACTAGCCCACCAGGTACCTACAGTAAGCGCCAGGGAGCTGTGTTGCAGAGAGGTGCTCAGAGGCCATGCCCCTTTTTTCACCTCTCTGCAACGCAGCTCTGTGGCACTTACTGGAGGAACCTGGTGGGCTAGTTGGCCCCCAGGGACCCTCAGGCCTCAAGAGGAATAAATTCCCCAATTTATAACGCTCCAGGGGGCGTGTTTGCACAGTGCTGCAGGGTGAGGGTGGGGCCTGACATAGCAAGTGTGCAAACGCACCCCCTGGCAAATTGTAAATTGGGGAATTAAGTCCCTTTCAATCCTGAGGGTCCCTGGGGGCGAACTAGCCCATTAGGTACCTCCAGTAAGTGCCACAGATCTGCGTTGCAGAGAGGTGGTCGGAGGCCACGCCCCTTTTTACTCCACTCTGCAACGCAGCTCTGTGGTGCTTACTGGAGGTAGCTGGTGGGATAGTTGGCCCCAGGGACCCTCAGGACTCAAGGGGATTTATTCATCCACTTTATAACGCACCGGGGGCGCGTTTGCACAATGGTGCAGGGAGAGGGCGTTGCCTGATGTGACAAGTGTGCAAATGCACTCTGTGGTGCGTTTTAAGATGGGGGATTAAGTCCCCCTGAATCCTGAGGGTCCCTGGGGGCCAACTAGCCCACCAGGTACCTTCAGTAAGCGCCAGGGAACTGCGTTGCAGAGAGGTGGTCCAAGGCCACGCCTGCTTTTTACACCACTCTGCAGAGCAGCTCTGTGGCACTTACTAGAGGTAGGTGGTGGGCTAGTTGGCCCCCAGGGACCCTCAGGATTCAAGGGGAATTAATCCCCCAACTTAAAACCCGCCAGGGGGTGCGTTTGCACAGTGCTGAACGGAGGGGGCGGGGCCTGTTGTGACATGTGTGTGCTTCTCCAATCACTCCACCAAAACCCAAGCACTTATAAATTCACCATGCACTCTCTTTGCATCGCTCTATTCATCCACTCACTACCCTTGCACTCATGTAATGACCCATGCACTAACGCATGTACTGCTACAATAACCTGAGCACTACCCATGCAGTCCAGCCATTGCTCTGTTACTACCCATGCACTCCTCCAAACACCCAGCGAGCACCATGTACTTAGCCAATCACTCCACCAACACCCAAGCACTTATAAATGTACCCTGCATTTTCCTTGCAGTACTCTAATCATCCAGTCACCACTCATGCAATGACCTAGGCACTAACACATGCAGTGGTACAATCAGCTGTGCACTGCCCATGCAGTCTTCTAATACCAAGCCAGCACCATATATTTATCCAATCACTCCGCCAAAACCCAAGCACTTATAAAATCATCATGGACACTCCTTGTAGCACTCTAATCATCCAGTCACCACTCATGTACTCATGCAATGACCCAGGCACTAACACATGCACTGCTACAATCCCCTCTGCACTACCCATGCAGTCCAGCCATCACCCTGTCACTACAGTATCATGTACTTATCTAATCACTCCACCAAAACCCAAGCACTTATAAATTCACCATGCACTCTCCTTGCAATACTGTAATCATCCAGTCAGTACCCTTGTACTCTTGCAATGACCCAGGCACTAACACATGCACTTCTATATTTACCTGAGCACTACTCATGCAGACCAGCCATCTCCTTGTCACTACCCAGGCACTCCTCCAATCACCCAGCCAGCACCATGTACTTATCCAATCACTCCGCCAAAACCCAATCACTTATAAATTCACCATGCACTCTCCTCGCAGTACTCTAATCATCCAGTCAGTTCCCATGTACTTATGCAATGGCCCAGGCACTAACACATGCACTGCTACAATCCCCTGAGCACTACCCAAGCAGACATTTAACCACCTACACACTACTGATTCACTCCTCCAATTACCCAAGTAGTACCCATGCACTCCAGCAATCCTTCTGTCACTACCCATGCACTCCTCCAATCACCCATCCAGCGTCATGTACTTATCCAATCACCCCGCCAAAACCCAAGCAGTTATAAAATCACGATGCACTGTCCTTGCAGCACACTAATCATCTAGTCAATACCCATGTGCTTATGCAATGACACAGGCACTAACACATGCACTGCTACAATTATCTGAGCACTACCCATGCAGTCCAGCCATCTCCTTGTCAATGCCTGTGCACTCATCCAATCACCCATTCAGAACCATGCACTTATCCAATCACTCTGCCAAAATCCAAGCACTTATAAATTCACCATGCTCTCTCCTTGCAGTACTCTCATCATCCAGTCAGTACCCATGTACTTATCCAATCACTCTGCCAAAACCCAAGCACTTATAAATTTACCATACACTCTCTTTGCAGCACTCTAATCATCCTGTCACTACCCATGCCCTCATGCAATGACCCAGGCACTAACTCATGCACTGCTACAATCCCCTGAGCACCACCCATGCAGTCTAGCTATCGCCTTGTCACTACCCATGCACCCCTCCAAACACCCAGTCAGCACCATGTACGTATGCAATGGCCCAGGCACAAACACATGCATTGATCCAATCCCCTGAACACTTCCCATGCAGACCTCTAACCAGCTACACTCTACTGATTCACCGATCCAATTACCCAGGTAGTACCCATGCACTCCAGCAATCCCTCTGTCACTACCCATGCACTCCTCCAGTCACCCATCCAGCATCATGTACTTATCCAATCACTCCGCCAAAACCCAAGCAGTTATAAAATCACCATACACTGTCCTCGCAGCACTCTAATCATCCAGTCACTACCCATGTACTCATGCAATGACCCAGGCACTAACATATGCACTGATACAATCCCCTGACCACTAGTGATGCAGTCCAGACATCTCCTTGTCAATACCCATGCACTCTTCCAATCACCCAACTAGCACCATGTACTTATTCAATCACTCCACCAAAACCCAAGCACTTATAAATTCACCATGCACACTCTTTGCAGTACTCTAATCATCTAGTCAGTACCCATGTACTCATTCAATGACCCAGGCACTAACTCATGGCAAATACAGAGGAGTTCATGCTAATCACAGGGGTACCCCAGCGCATAGTGTTCCCTTGTGCATGTAGGTGTTTTCACTGTACTCTAAGTGTCTTTTAGCATAGCACTGGCTCTAGGCCTGGTTAGTCAGAGTCAGTTACCACCAGTACCCATCAGCAAAACGTTGGGGGCACAGGAGGACTTTCTGCTCCTCTGTTGGCTCTTTCTGCACATCTCTTGCTTCTTTCTGTACTTTTCTTCGTCTTTCTGGACTTCTGTTGCCTCTTTCTGCATTTGTCTTACTTCTTTCTGCGCTTTTCTTCCTCTTTCTTCACATGTCCTACCTTTGTAGGCATAGTTAGAAATTAGCATTTAAAAAAACCTTTGAAATTCACTGAAACAACCATAGGTTTCAGGGACGTTATAGTAAGAAATTAGATTTCAAAAAACCTTAGAAATTCACTTAAAAAACCACAGGTTTCAAGGACATTATGGTTGGTTGGACATTTCACTCATACAAAACCAGAGAAATGCAGTTGTTATAGTTAGTTCAGCTAACTATTACTCGTGCACCCGCATTGCGCTGCTGATGATGTCACATATTACATCATTCATGACATGGTCAGTCACTGATGACATCATCCAGTGAATGTGTGTTTCTGTAAAGTTTAAATATCTTTTATGTATGTTAATGCCAAGGTGTATTGAAGAATGACTTGGTCTATAAGTGTCTGGGTGGAGGATTTAATAGGTGTGTGACTGACTGTATAAGTGAGTGATTAATTGTGTCTTACTGATTGCATGGGTTAGTGACTAAACTGTGTGAATTGTCTGTATCAGTCTGTCTGTTGTTGTGTAAGCTGCTGCATGGGTTGGTGAGTAGCTAAATGAGTGTCTTTTTGGGTTATTTATTGGTTGCATGAGTATCTGTATGGGTGCCTCAGTGTCTGTGTGGGTGGGCGGGGGTGTGTGACTTTGTGCATAGATGCGTGAGTGGCTGATTCACTGGGTGTATCGGTTCAAGAGTGTGTCTGTGAATGGCTGTATAGGTGGGTGAGTGTGTGTATGGGTGTGTTCGTCAGTGTTTAGGAGTCTCAGTGGTGCATGTGTGAGTAACTACGTGAAAGGCAGTATATGTGAGTGTTGGAGTATATAAATGACTATATGTGAGTGAGTGATTGTGAGAGTGCCTGTATGAATGAGTGTGTGCTTGTGTCAGTGATTGTATAATAGAGTAAGTATGTGTTAGTATCTGTATAAATGAGTGAGGTGGTGTGTGTATAACTGTATAGGTTAGTAAATGGCAGTGTTATTGTTTCCTTACATAACTAGCTATGTGTGTCAATAACTCTATGGATGAGTGGCAGTGTGTGAATGTATGTATAGGTGTATGAGTGCATATGATAGTGTTGTATTGATGAGTGACTGCATGTATGATTGACTGTAGGGGCGAATGAATGGATGTGTGTGTATACCTAAGAATTAGTCTGTGAGTATCTAGTAACTGCTATTGGTTTGTCTATGGTTTAAAAAATGGTAGTCTGTATTTTAGAGTGGGTGTAACTATAACGTCAATGAAACCTATGTTTTTTTCAGTGAATTTCTAAGGTTTTTAAAATGCTAATTTCTAACTATAACGTCCCTGAAACCTATGTTTTTTTCAGTGAATTTCAAAGGTTTTTTAAATGCTAATTTCTAACTATAATGTCCCTGAAACCTATGTTTTTTTTCAGTGATTTTAAATTATCGTCCCATTCTCAACCTGGTGAAAACAGCCAATGTCGCCAGTTTTACAGCGATAGCTTTAGCAAAAAAAATTGCCACAAATGACAGCGACAACTAACGCTAATGATATGCAGAATAGGTGTTCCCATAAAAAAATAACATGAAAATACCACTTCTCGATATTGTCAATGACCAGCGAAATCTGTGATTCGATCCAAGAACAGGCGATAAGCCGCGTTAGCAATAGGAATTTAGCATCTGTCTTTTACTGGTGTAAAGCAGCATGACTACCTACAGTTTAAAAGGGAGCCGAGCCCAGAACCACATCTGAAGACCAACACATGTCATAGAGCTATTGATCATGCAACTTCGACACCCAAGAATGCCACAACACCCACCACCACCACCCCAAGGACCTCCCCCTCGGACCACCCCCTACTACCACAGAGGCAGCGCAGAACAGCAAACCTTCCCAAAACGGCATGGCTCCTCAGCCACTAAATAGCTGAATGTTGGTAAACGTGGTAACGAAATATGTGTGAAGGATGCAAGTCACCCATCAATAACAATGCACACAATGCCAAGTGTAGCTGTAATGTGCTGGACAGACCTCACTGTGCAGAGCACAAACCCCTCAATGTGTACATATACTGCTGGTGCTTGTAGTGTGGTGGACAGTGCATGCAACCATGTTACCTCAGGCAGTGGGGAAGTTCTCGGTCATGTAGCTGTGTTGTCCCCCCTATAAGCGGAACCGGAAGTGGAGTGGGCTGGTCCAACGTACGCCACTCCAGGGTAGAAGTGTGAATAAATAGGCCGGGGCACTGGGTGTGGTTCACTTCTGGGAAGGCCAAAGCATCTGCTGGAGCGGCAGCCATCACCCTGTCACAAGGCTGCTGCTGTGACCGCAGGCCTCTTCGACACAGGCCCCCTGGAAACCCCTGCGGCACAGCACCACAGAGTTATGTCTGTACAGACTACTACCTTCGATGTACACTGCGGACAGCAGGGCTCACAATTCATATCGATTCGCGATTGCATATGACGCATTCCAGTAGGCAAGAGACATTGCTCCCAGTGCGGCCCACCCAGACCACACATCATCGCAGTCTTGGTTCATTAATTTGAGAGTCCAGTAGGCAATTAACTATAACGTCCCCAAAACCTAAACATTTCCACAAAGTATTCAATACATATTTCATCTTTTGTTACCTACACTGCGGTCAGCAAAGCTCACAATTTACACTGAGACATGATTTATTAATTGCAGAGAGAATTGTACTCTATGTCCTTGGATTTTGTCAAGAGGAAGTGACAAAAAGCATTCCGCGATGTTTCTGCTGACTATTGCCTTCCATCTACACTGGGCTCACAATTCAGATCGACTCGCGATTGCAGATGACGCAGTCCAGTAGGCAAGAAACATTGCTCCCAGTGCGGCCCGCCCGGACCATGCATCATTGCAGGCTGCGCACACGCTTCTGGTGCCACTAACTGTGCAGTTCAACTCAATGCTACGTGGCTGTGGGCCCTTGCTGACTGCTGCCTCTGGCCTACACTGCGGTTATCAGGACTCACAATTAAAATTGAGTCTTGATTCATTAATTGCAGAGTGCAGTACACAACTAACTATAACGCTCCTAAAACCTACATAGTATCCTTTTAGTATCCTTGCTTCAAGAACTTGTTTTATATCAGTTATAGCTTTAGTACAATGACCAAATTCATCTTGCAAGTCCAAAGGAACACTGAATGGCAGTCTACACTGCGGATAGTAAAGGTCACAGTTCGAATTCAATTTTGATTTATTAATTGCAGAGTGAACTGTACTCTATGTCCTCGTGTTTTGTCAAGAAGAAGTGACAAAAAGCATTCCTCGATGTCTGTGCTGACTACTGCCTTCGATCTACACTGCGGACAGCAGGGCTCACAATTCAGATTGAGTAGCGATTGCAGATGGCGCAGTCCAGTAGGCAACAGACATTGCTCCCAGAACGACCCGCCCGGACCACGCATCTTCGCTGGCTGCACACAGGCTGAGTGCTTCAGGTGCCACCAACTGTGCAGCTCAAGTGAACGCCACATGACTGTTGGTCATTGCTCATCGCTGCCTCCAGCCTACACTGCGGTCATCAGGGCTGACAGTTCAGATAGAGTGGCAATTGCAAATGACGCAGTCCAGTAGGCAACAGACACTGCTACCATTGCAGCCCGCCCGGACCACACATCATCACTGGCTGTGCACATGCTGAATGCTTCAGATACCACTAACTCTGTGCAGCTCAAGTCAACACCACGTGGCTGTGGGCCCGTCCTGACCGTTGCCTCCAGCCTACACTGTGGTCAGCAGGGCTCACAATTCAAGATTAGTACCGATGCAAATTGTGTAAGAGACTATAATCGGTTAAGAAGACCAAATGCTCCCAATCTGTGCAGCTCAAGTCAACGCCACGTGGCTGTGGGCCTTTGCTGACCACTGCCTCCGGCCTACACTGTGGTCAGCAGGGGTCACAATTCAAATTCAGTCTTGATTAATTAATTTCAGAGTCCAGTAGGCAGCTAACTATAACTTCCCTGAAACCTACATATTTCGACAATGTAGTCCATACATATTTCATCTTTTGTTCCATACGCCTACGCTGCGGTCAGCAGAGCTCACAATTTGAATTCAGTCTTGATTTATTAAATGCAGACAGAATTGTACTCTATGTCCTCTGGATTTGTCAAAAGGAAGTGACAAAAAGCAATCCTTGATGTCTGTGCTGACTACTGCCTTCGATCTACACTGTGGACAGCAGGGCTCACAATTCAGATTGAGTTGCGATTGCAGATGACGCAGTCCAGTAGGCAACAGACATTGCTACCAGTGCGGCCCTCCCGGACCACGCATCATTGCTGGCTGTGCACACGCTGAATGCTTCTGATGCCCCTATATCAGTGCACCACAACTAATGGACCCTTTATGATAGAATCGTATGTGTATAATTTCAGATCTGCTGCCCCTACCTCAGTGCACCACCAGTCATGGACCCTTTACGATAGAATCTTTTGTGTATTTTTTCACATCTGGTGCCCCTACCTTAGTGCAGCACAAGTCATAGACCCTTTATGATTGAATCTCTGTGTGTGATCCGATAATTACTGTTGTACTTGTTGCCAGCACTAATCATTCCCTGAGGGCTGGCTTACTCTCACCCCACACGCATCCAGCACATACGTCACTGGACATGTGACCCTGGTGATAAAAAGAAGCTGAGCGCACGTGCCCGTACACAGTTCCACTATCTATCTAACTGTGTCAGTGTGTTCAGTATGTATGCATGATGCTGCCCCTGGACCCTACCACATTACATTGTGCTGTGGACAGCGCACACATCCATGTTACCTCTGACAGTGGGGAAAACTTTGGTTATGTAACTTTGTCTCGGTCATTGTATAAGTACATAGGTAGAGACTAGATCATTAGATTACTGCAAGGAGAGTGTATAGTGAATTTATAAGTGCTTGGGGATTGGCGGAGTGATTGGATAAGGGCATATGTTGGCGGAGCCTAACCCACGAGCACGAGCTTGGCTCTAATTGGCTGCCCTCCATGTGCCAAACACTGAAATTTGGGCTTTGCATGGCCCTGTATTGCTACAGCTGCAACACTCCACTGAACATGCAATAAACTTTTATATCCACACAGATGTGTCATGTGCACGATCTTTCATGTGTGAGAAGTATGGATGAATGTAGGGTCAGTGATTTCCCCTAACTTCCATGTTTGCCATGTTCTGGGACTTAAGTTACAAGGTGACACATTGGCGCCTGCGGCCCGGGTGGTGGCAGCACTACAACAGAGACACCTGCATCAGTTGATTCCTCATACAGCTCAGGATAGAACCACACCAATAGCTCCAGATTCATTGTTCACAGCCTCACGCAGGACTGGCATAGCCAGGCCAGCCCACTCTGCTTACGCTTACAGGGAGGGACGACAACGCTATATGACCCAGGTTTTGATTGTAGTGATCTGCTGATCACAGGTCTAGTTCTCAGTATGCCAGAGCCAGTCCCTCACGGCTGCTTTACACCCACGCCACACCCATCAAGCACAGGCATCACTGGACACGTGACCCTGCCAATAAAAAGGGCTGGGCGCACGTGCTGGATGCCATTTCCATTCTCTCCCATGACTTGAAATACACAGAGTTGGTGGCAGCTGAGGCACTTTGCCCGGCACGGGCCTCCCGCCATGTGGCAATAACTTGAGTTCCACTGCGTTAGTGCCACCAGAGCTGAGCGGGTGTGCAGCCTGCGATGATGCGTGGCCTCAATACACCATCCTGGCAATCAAGACCCGACTTGAATTGTGAGCTCGGCTGGACCACGTGTACACCACATACTCCTCGGCGCAGTGCATTGATATGTTCTCAGCCACTGCGATATCAAGTATCAAATGTGCGACCTTCACATAATGGGCCCTCTTGGACACATGCTGGTGGCGGAAGGTGAGCAGAGACGCTTGTTTGCGCAGCGGTGGGCAGTCACCTCTGGGCTGTGGGAGTGGATGGTGTGCAGCAGCCTGGTTGCGCAGGGGCGGCAGACACATCTGGGCAGTGGGAGTAGATGGTGTGCAGTAGCCTGGATGCGCAGGGGCGGGTAGACACCTCTGTCGGTTGGGAGTGCATGGTGTGCAGCAGCCTGGATGCTCAGGGGCAAGCAGACACCTCTGGGCGGAGGGAGTGGATAGGATGCAGCAACCTGGGTGCGCAGGGGCGGCACAGCGATGAAGACATGTGCAGTTGTATGTATTCTGCCATTACTGATTCTATACTATGTTTCAGATGAGTAAGCTTGAGGGCTAGAGTATAACCCTGAGCGTAGTTCACGAAGTAGCACTTCGCGAAGCTACGCAAAGTGCAGTTCGCACTACACGAGCTACGCGTAGCACTTCGCGAACTGCGTAGTACCTTGTTCGCACTGTGCCAGATGTCGTTTTCAATGATTGCACAGTGCGGGCAAGCAACCGGCGCTGTGCAATCATTGAAAATGGCATCTTGCACAGTGCGAGTTGTAGTTTTCTGCTGCTCGAGTAGATTTTTACTCGAGCGGCAGCTTTCTCAACGCGAACTGGTAGTTTCTCATCGCGAGCGGTCATGAGCATACGCGACCACTCGCAATGAGAAACCTGACCTCCTCGCGTTGGGAATCTCGCCGGGAGGTTTATTTTCCATGCTCGCGATCGCCATCTTGATGTTGCTGATCGCGAACAAGGAAAAAGTCTCGCCGGGATGTCATTTTGCTTGCTCGCGGTCGCCAACTTGACGTTGAGGACCGCGAGCAAGCAAAAAATGACCGCAGCACTACGCAACACTACGCTACGCGTGTTCGCACTGTGCTACGTGCAGTTCACGTAGTGCGAAGTAGCGCGAACTTCGCAAACTAACCGAGCGTAGCGTAGTGCTTTGCCCAGGCTTACTACAGTATACCCTGGCACGTGGTTAGAGACACATTGGTGGCAGAAAGGTGAGCTGTGAGGAATTTGTCCGCAGTGTCGGCACTCACTCTCCCTCTCTTCCTTTCTCTGTCTCACACTCATTCTCTTTTTTTCTCTCTCTTCCTCTCTCTCTCACTCTTTCTCTCTCTCACTCTTTCTCTCTCTCTCTCTCTCTCTCTCTCTCTCTCTCTCCTTTGATGGGCACATGACGCACAATCTTATCTTGGTTTTTGTCTTGCAGGCTGTGATTCACAGATTATTGAGTGATGACACGCCATGGCTGTACCTAGTTTTATTTTGTTGTTTTTGTTTAAATAAAATGTTTTATATGTAAATCCATAGATGACTGATTCTCATTTGTCCAACCTCACATGCATCTTGATTTATATAATTGTGCGACATCAACCGATTTGTTAGGTTCCAGATTTCAGAAGTTTGCTATCACATTTGTTTGTGGGGGGTGGATGGGGGGTCACGACTCCAAACTTTTTTAAACGTTCATTTTCATTAGTTGTTTTTTAAAGGGGAAGGCCCCCCTCCCAGGCCACTTCTGGCCCCAGGGACCCCATCCCCCAGGGCCTGGCCTCTTTGTTGGGGACCGTGGGGGAGCCCCAATGTCCCTGCGGTCCCGACGGCTCCCCGACTCCTGTGGAAGCCGGCATTGCTATTGGGCAACAGGAGCTGCTAAAATGCAGCTTCCCTTGCCCAAAAGCAATTCTCTTTCCTTTATTGAAGCGAGATAAGGTTTTCCTCCTCTCGCTTCAATGAAGCAAACCACGGTTTGCTATCACAGGGTGGAAGCCATGCTCCGCCCTGTCATAGCAAATGACACACCCTGGGACATTGCACGAGCCAGCCCTGGGGGGTGGCGGTCCCCAGGGCCATCAAGCGCTCACAGTTGGGGACCGCACAGTCCCACTCCCTCTATTTCCAAAGCCCCGGGGATGAGGTTGTTCCAGGGGCATCGTGGGGCCTGTGACGCCCACCCTTCATTTTTAATTAAATCCCCAGAGGGTGGCGACCCCCGGGACTTGGGGTGGCCTTGGAGGCCCCCGAAAAATTCCAAAACAAGCCCTGGGGAGGTGGCGATCCCCGGGGCAGCGAAAGGGCCGTGTGTCCTCCTGCACCTAATTTATATGGAGGTGGCAGTCCTCAGGGCTGCGGAGGCCCCGCAGGCCCCTGTAATATAATTATAGGATTATCCCCGGAAACCTGAACCACCCGGGGGCTTATTTAAATGAATTGGGGGAGCCACCGCTTCAGTTTTAAAAAAAATGTTTTCGTCAGGAATCGTGCACCCAGCGAGCATTCTACTGTTTTTTCTCTAAAAAATCATTTTTAGGCCTGGGGGTCCTGTGAGCAGGACTAGGGGGTCAGTGTGTTTCTACCCTGCCCCCTTTTCTTCTCTTTTAATCTTTATTCCACTGTTTTCTCGTAACTCGGTTCTACTGAGTCACAAGATGGCTGTAAACATTTCCTGGTTTGGAGTGTTGGCAGCCAATCACAGTGAAGCTCGAGGCACCCAATCACAGTGAAGCTCGCGGTCGGGAGGGTGCGCAAACCCACTGCTGCCCCAGATATCGAAACTTTTATTTTTTGAATTTCTCAGCAACTACTGAACGGATTTACACCATTTAAAAAAAAAGACGCTTTATGAATCAAGCACTACCTTTTTCCCAAATTTGGTGTAATTCCGTTGAGCAGTTCGGGTTGTAGCCTGCCTAAAGTTTCCTATGGGAAAATTATGTTTTGACTTTTAGTTTTTGAATTTCTCAGCAACTACTGAACGGATTTACACCAGTTAAAAAAAGGTTGCTTTCTGAAACAAGCTCTACCTTTTAGCCACATTTGGTGTAATTCCATTCAGCAGTTCGGGCTGTAGCGGAAATAACATTTCCTATGGAAATTAACATGGAGAAAACACTTTTTGGGACCCCCTTTTTTCTTAGTCCCCGCCTGACGAATCACCCCCAAACTTTCAGGAGAGGCGCTGGCCTGGATAGACCTTTTTTTGGGAGAATTTCGCAAATATTTGTCAAACAACGCAAACGTTATTAGCAGATCAAAAAATGCTTGTCCTATGAAAACTAGGTTTTAACTATAACTACCTACTAGTGGACCGCCAGGGCCCAAAAAAGCATTTAAAAAAAAAAAAACAATTACGATGCAATTCGTGATGGGGTCGCGAATTCCGCCGAAATTGTTAAAAACAATGAAGCGCGGGTTCCTGCGTTTTATTTTAATGAGGCCCCATGGTGGGCTAGGGCCCGGGGGCATTTCTTAAAAAGTATTAGGGGACCATCATGTCTGCGGGGCTTCACTCATGTTGGGAGGGGGGCGTGCAGCCCTCCTCCTGGAGCCTGTGATGGCCCTGGGGACCGCCACCCCACAGGGCTGGCTCCTGCAGTGTCAGAGGGTGCCCCCCTGGGACAGTACTGTTTGCTATGACAGGGCGAGAGCTGCGTGGCTTCCGCCCTGTCATACCAAACTTGCTTTGGATTTTGGAAGCAAGAGCTGGGAAACCTGCTCTCGCTTCCAAAATCCTAAGCTGATTGCTTTTCCACAGAGGGAGGTGCATGTCAGCAGCTCCCCATGTGGAAAAGCAATGCCGGCTCCCGCAGGACGCGGGGAGCCTGCAGGACTGTGGGGGCATTGGTCCTCAATGGTGAGGCCAGGCCCTAGGGGATGGGGTCCTCGGGCCGGAATTGGCCATGGGAGGAGGGCCGATGCGGTCCTCTTCTTGTTTTTTTTCTAAAAATAATGAACATGTCGGCATGCTTTGGGGGATGGGGTCCGCGAGGCGAATTTAAATTAGTGAAAGGAAACGTTTTAGTTGCGGCTCTAGCGCGGCTCTCAGCGCGGACCCCCCGTGTGAAAGCGATGGGTGTGCGTTTCTCAGCACGGCACTCAAGTACTTCTTAAGTCTTTCAAACACCAAAGGGTATATTCTCAAGGACACATCACCGAGTTAACAGCACTTTTTCACAACCAAAAAGGTGATAAATTTAACGCACCATTCACAAGCTGGAGCAAACAGCCATACAACCCGTTTACCAGTGATAGCCTCAAAAAGCATCGTCACGGAGGACCACGGCAAATATTGCTAATGATATGGAGAGTAGGCGTTCCCGTGCAAAGAGCAGCAAGCATATCACTTTGCAAGTTTTCCAACCACCAGTAAGATCATCGAAGAGAGTACAAAACAGGTGATATTGTGCGTTAGTAGCAGGACGTTTACACCTGCTCTAAACTGGTGTAAAGTCGGACTACAACCTAAAAGATGAAAGGGATCCCAGCCCAGAGCCACACCTGAACGACAACAGATGCAATGGAGGCAACCATCATGCACCCAACACTGCTCCGACACCCCCACCACCAGCCCCTTGTCCGCCATCCCCCCCACACACACAAACAAAGGTGACAGCAACCTTAGGAAATCTGGAACGTAACAAATTGGCTGATGTCGCACAATTATAAATTAAGAAGTTGCATGTGCGGTTGGACAAATAAGAATCACAGTCATGTATGGATTTACATATAGAACATTTTATTTAAACAAAACACCAACAAATAAAACTAGGTACAGCAATGGCGTGTCATCCCTGGGCCATTTGTGAATCACAGCCAGCAAGACAAAAAGCAAAATAAGATTGTGCGTCATTCGTCCATCAAAGGAGAGAGAAAGAGAGAGAGAGGAAGAGTGAGAGAGAGGAAGAGAGAGAGAAAGAAAGAAAGAAAAAGTGAGAGAGAGAGGAAGACAGAGAAAGCGAGAAAGAGTGAGAGAGACGAAGAAAGAAAGAAAGAGTGAGATACAAGGAAGAGAGAGAGAAAGAGAGAAACAGTATGAGAGAGAGGAAGTGAGAGAGAGAGAAAGAGTGGGACAGAGGGGAAGAAAAAGAATGAGAGAGAGAGGAAGAGACAGAGAAAGAGTGTGAGAGAGAGAAAGGAAGAGATAGAGAGTGAGAGAGAGAGAAAGAGTGTGAGTAACAGAAAGGAAGAAATGGAGAGACACTGTGGAGAAAATCCTCACAGATCACCTTTGTGCCACCAGTGTGTCTCCAACCACATCCCGGAACATAGTCCAGCCTTCAAGTTTAGTCATCTGAAACATAGTATAGAATCAGTAATGGCAGAGTACATACAACTGCACACGTCTAATTCTCTGTTTCGCCCCTGTGCACCCAGGCTGCTGCACCCCATAAACTCTCGCCACCCATAAGTGCCTGCCTGCCTCTGCACACCCAGGTTTAAGTACCCCATCCACTTCCACTGCCCAGAGGTGTCTGCCCGCTGCTGTGCACCCAGGCTGATGCACCCCATCCACTCCCACTGCCCAGAGGTGACTGCCCATTCCTGCACACCCAGACTGCTGCACCCCGTCCACTCCCACTGCCTAGAGGTGTCT